>NC_136227.1:29795400-34783772 GCF_963402885.1 Antedon bifida | reverse complement strand
CCACACTGTATACGTATGAACAGCTTATAACAATGAAGTAAACAATTTTGTAGAACACCATAACAATGCTTCTTTTGTTGTTGTTGAACTCTGTAGTGGTTGAGCCCAAAGGTTGCAAACAAATAGAAATATAAACATTGATTGTCAATGGTTCAACGCATTACTACAAAGCCGACTCTTTTAAGATTGTCAATGGTGCAACGCATTACTACAACGCCGACTCTTTTAAGATTGTCAATGGTTCAACGCAATACTACAAAGCCGACTCTTTTAAGATTTCTGGGTTAAAATTTTTCATTGAATAATCAAAATACTCGTATACGAGTAGGCCTAATGTATTGCATTTTCTTTCATGACAAATTCGATTGTTTTTTTTTACAATAAAACGAACTGGTTCGTTGATGCATGCTTAATGTTACATATAATTATTTTGTCGTTCGTTGAGTTATCGTCGCAGACCTCACAAATTTTACCCACAATCATTTACTATTTTGAAATTATGATATTGTTGGCGTAATTGATATGTAAAATCACGTGTAATGATGATGCGCTGTATTTTTAATATTACTACTACGCATAAGTTCCGATTGCATGCTAGCAGGTTGAATCATTTTCCTGATAAGAATATATATTGAAGATTTAACATTCCCAGTGTAAATATGTCAACAGTTGGTTTTGATACTGTTATTTTAAATAAAGCAAACCAAAAAAAAATCGCGGTTTTCATCATTTTATTTGAAATAACTGTAATGGGTTTGTCACTGGTAATAGTACAATATGGTACAGTAAATAAAATTTTAAACATTAAAGCATACCTAAAAGTGACCATCAATGCATACCTACGGAAGCTTAAAGTGACCATCAATTTATACAACCGGCTGCCAAACAGGAAAGTTCAAACATCATAGAATTGCCAAGATAAATATTATGGAATTCCGCCTTTCCAAATTGATTCATTTTGTTTTTGTTTTTCAAGATAATTAAATCGGAAAACGTAAAATATCTTAATTTTAGCGTATTTGACGATTTCTCTAGAAACCAATTTCAATTAACAATACTGGCCTGAACTATACCCCATGCTTACGCAGGAGGAGTGAACACCCGCTACATGTAGGATTATGATCAGGTTCGGGAATCACCCGAGGATTATGATCAGGTTCGGCAATCACCCGAGGATTATGATCAGGTTCGGCAATCACCCGAGGATTATGATCAGGTTCGGCAATCACCCGAGGATTATGATAAGGTTCGGCAATCACCCGAGGATTATGATCAGGTTCGGCAATCACCCGAGGATTAAAAATACTTAAAATAATAATTATCTTATATACTGTATGTTGTTTATTGTGATGGCGTTCTATTTGTTACTCAGAGAAACTCGCTGTTTGTTGACGATTATGTGTGGCACACAGAATAGTAAGTTCAGTGATATTAACAAGACATTTACCACAACCCACACTCTCCTCCAAATAACCATGCAAGCATAACCATCAGAATTATACTTATATTCTCATATTATTGTTCCGAACTATATAAATGAAATATTGTAAACTTACAAATTGGCTTAAGACTGGACTGTAACTGGATCTCGTATCTGGACTATCAATATACCGATACAGTCAAATGTGACGATTTGTACCTCCAACTGCACCACTCCCTTTGACGTCAACTACTGTGTAATTATTATTCATAATCCACGTATATGTATGCTATATTTACTTTGTCCGTGACGTCACAAAAACTTTTCCACGGTCTATCTGTCTTTCTGTTGAAACACAATGTACACGATTATATCGTCGTCGTACGACGTCTATAATTATCCCATCCAAAATTCCCTAGAAAGTAGTTTTAGAAAATTACCTAGAATCTTTTTAAATAATATTTAAAAACTGCAAAATGAATGTTATGGAAACACCTAAAGGGAATTGGTTTAAATACTTAAAGAAATGAGAATTCACATTTTTGTATAAATAGACGGCATTAACTGTTTTAATACTTGTATTATATCTATCATTAGATTATATCATTTTAATAACTTTTTGTGTAATATTACTTCTGATCTGGTATCTGAACTACATTTGTGCAATAATTCATATACTGACTCTAAATTTATTTAATCATTTTACACCTCTTATATCTATTTTTTTTAAATTTTTTTTTTTTAGCTTTTTAATTTTTACTAACAAACATCTTTTTATTAATATTATAATCATAACAATAAATATTTAAAAAATATATATAAAGTAATATTTATCGCATAATATACAGTCTAGGATAATTAAATGATATACAAAATCATTACACCCGTACCAACTACTATTTTCATCTCCTTATACGGAACATCATTTGAATAATAGAACAAGAACAAGTCACACATCTACACATAATCAAACATCGTATACTCTATCTCTAACAATATTTCAATCTTCTATCGACTACTGTAAAGCCGAAGTATAGTCGTTATCTCGGGACCGTTCTATGCTTACCATCACGTAGGCTTACTTCATCAAGGCCTGATCAAGGCTTCTATGAATGGATGACGAGTTAGGCGCAGGAACGCTAGTAGACCAAACCCAGACTCCAGTACCGTTTTGATTACGATCAATCGGGAAATAACCTCATGACGTTGTATTGATAACACTTTACCCCAACATTACAATGTACTCACAGGGCAGTATTTTAGGCCCGCTTCTTTTTATTTGTTATATTATCGATATGTCTATTTGTATTGATAATGATTGCAAACTATTATTATATGCCAACGACAGTGCCTTATTGGTGGCTCATCGTGATCCATTATACATTTCACATTAACTAGGTCATGGTATGGAATTATGTTACAAGTGGTAGTTCAAAATAAGTTGTCCATGCACCCACAAAAAACAGAATGCATTTTGTTGAAAGAAAAGTTTAAAATATTGAGAATTTCAAAATCACTTTTATAATGATATATCCCTTGTCATGATTCCATAAGCACCTTGGTTTACAAATTGATAACTGTATTTCAAATGAAGAATACTTTACATGTATTATGAAAGAAGCAAATTCGACCACCAGATTGAAATTTCTGTACAACAGGTAGGCTAGTAGGAAACTTTTATGCTCTGCATTAATTAATTCAGTGTATACAGACTGGTATCTGGTATAACGTCATTCCTTCAAAATAAACTCCAGGTAACCCTAAACAAAATTGTACGGTTTATTCTCGACATTGCTTCAGGGCGCACATTGACCCTAGGGCACACATTTACCCTAGGGCACACATTGCCCCTAGGGCACACATTGTTCCCTAAGGCACATATTGCCCCTAGGGCACACATTGCCCCTAGGGCACCTATTGCCCCTAGGGCACACATTGCCCCTAGGGCACACATTGTCCCCTAAGGCACACATTGCCCCTAGGGCACACATTGCCCCTAGGGCACACATTGCCCCTAGGGCACACATTGCCCCTAGGGCACACATTGTCCCTAGGGCACACATTGTCCCCTAGGGCACACACTGCCCCTAGGGCACACATTGCCCCTATGGCACACATTGCCCCTAGGGCACACATTGCCCCTAGGGCACACATTAGTCACGAACAACTAAAAGCTGTTGGTTACCGTATCTGAACATAAACAACAGAGTTAAATTTCTAAGATAGACTTCAGGTATTGGTCCACGCCTATAAGATATACCATGATGTAGATTCCACTTTTTTAACAGACAATTTTACAAATATTTCTAAACAACAACATATGTACTGTACGAGAAAATTAATGAACATTTTGTAATTCCTAATATAATTATATAATATATGTTAGCTTCAAAAACATTTTATTATCATACTATTAAAGATTGGAATAATGTTCCATCAAACATAAAAGGTATAAAAACACCTGAGTATAACCGTGCTATATATAAAGCTTTATGTTAGTAATGTGCATAGCCAGACTGATGTATTGTGAACGGTTGTTATATTTTTGTGAATGTTTCTATGTTTTTGTTATAAGGACCCCATTGAATAGCTTAGCTCTATGGGTAATCCTTGGTATGTTGATTGTACCGAATAAAACAAACAAACAAACAAATGTATCCGTCCGACTTATACTAATATTAAAATTGCAATTTGTGATTTTTCTGGTAGATATATATATTGATGATTTTACCCAAACACTCTAAAACAAATATAAATTGCAAAAGAACTATCAATTATTCCAATATTCATTTGGAAGCAACTGCACCCTTTTAGGTCAACTTTAATATCACAATCACATGCCGCTATTGACTTTGGCCGTGACGTCACAAAAGCTGTTCCACAGTTTAGTGCAGGTCTTTCTGTAGAAGCACAATAGGATTACTGAAGTCTATACTTATTCACTCAAAATTACACAGAAACTATTTTTAGAAAAACACACAGAACCCTCGGTTTAAAATGTATAAGAGGATAAATACATGTAATAGAATTTTTAAATAAAACGTTTGCTTCTAAAAATAACTGACGTTTCAATCAATATTATGCTTTTATCGTCCCATCCATATTATGATCGTCCTTAGGAGTGAGGAGTTTGTTTTCTCAGAGGACGATCATCAAAGTAAATATAGGCCTATTGATTGAAACGTCGAGAAACTCAATTCATTCATTTCAGAACTAATTGGAGATGTACTGCAAACTTTATATAAACATTTGATTTCTCATGCAAACCTTCAAACAATTCTCATTCTTCCATTGTCTTTCTTTGTCCTGTCGGCATTCATCATTTTTATACCTACATTTGATATTGTTTTTTGCTATGCTGTTGCATCTTTGTACCGTCCTCATGATGACTCAGCATTATCGCATCGTCACTGTGCCGACAATATTACAAAACAATTGTTGTTGCATTGTATTTAATGCTGGTTGAACAAAAAATAAACGAATTGGGTTATATTTTGACACATCGATCGACATAGTGAGGAAAAATTAAATTGGTAAAATAAATTATTTTTCAAAAACTAGTACGGTCTCATGTTGTCCGTTGAAGGCGCTCTTTGGTTTCTATAGAGGAGGTGGTGGTTAATGGTTTGATATCAATCCACACAGCGCGGCCTTTATGAATAATAATTAATATAAAAGATGTAGGAGGCCTAGGCCGTTTGTAGTTTGTTTCTTCTAAGACACACAAAACTTAGGTAAGCTGGGTGTTTATAGTTTGTTTCTTATTTGGTATTACGCTAGACTCTACTGGTGCCGCAGCCTGCCTGGCACCTAACTAACGTGAAAATAATGAACTCATCAATTATCCCTCCACCACCACAGCAGCCAGCCACCACACTTTTCTCCCTTATTTCTAGCCCACAAAAACTGGAGAGTCAGAGGAGTGTGAATTCGAACTAGCCTAGTTTAGTAGCCTACTACTATCTAGGCCTGGCCCTACCTAGATGACCTCATGAAATGTCTGATCTGAATTTTCCTAATCTTCTCACAGCAGGATGACAGTGCGTGTCGACATACGTGAAGATAACAGCTGCTACACAGACCATAGAGTTATTATATTATAATATAATACCTCCAATACGACCATGTAGACCTACAGATACCTCCATGTACAGAGACAGAACTACTGTCGTCTAGATGGCTGTTGACAGGTAAGCACTCATGGATACAGAGTAAAGAAACAACTATATGTTGTTTTTACCAATTTGTAAATGTAAATTATAGTGAATGCACAATTAATGGCCAGTTGATATAGACATTTCACATTCTGATTTTAGCAGCAACTAGGCCTACTGCATGCTGTATATTATTACGTTTCTGTTTTCTTTTAAGAATGAGTGCAAGAATGTTTTTACTGATAAGAAAACTTAATTCAGTTGGCAAATGTGTTTGTCTTAATTTTTACACGTCCAAAAGCAATTAATAATAATTATCTTTTTAATACAATATCAGTTATATATATTTGTTTTTCAATGATTGAAAATTAGTGGAAGAAAGTTGTGTTATTATCTTTGTCAGATTAGTAATTTCAGGAATTATCCTGATTATTTTATCTTTCTGCTTTCAACAAGAGCTGGTGGGTTAGGCATCAACTTGACAACAGCTGACACAGTCACTATATATGACAGTGATTGGGTAAGTTAAATAAATAATTACTACATTTTATTACAGCGTGATCAATAATCTGCCATACGATTTACACACAGAGTGTCATATGTAAAGAAGTATTTGTGCTGAGTGAAGTTGAGCCTAACCTAAATTGATTCTACCCAGCTTATATTTCACATACCAACTTAAGTCTGTTCTTAAACTAGTCTTACCTACCACTTTCACTGTTTGGAACACACCGTCATGTTTAGAGAAATATCCTAACATGTTTGTAATGAATTTATAGCAGTACAACTTAGCCTCCAAGTTTATACAAGCTATTTAAATTATAAGGTGGTAAGATAAATTGTTTGATTTTGTATGCAACTATGTTTATTTCATTAGAGAACTGAAGACGTACCAATCTGCCAACAGACTTCTACTTACTGGTACCCCATTTCCAATCAACCTGTCTGAGTTGTGGTCTATGCTAAACTTCTTACTACCAGAAGTGTTTGATGATCTACAAACGTAAGTATTAATTGTCATGCAGTTACATAAGATTGGCACATGGCGTGTTGTGAAAACAAAATGCAACGCAATTTTTATTTTCCGGAGCAGGTGTGAAAGGCAAACATGTCAATCACTGCCCACCAAACAATTTCCCTCTGTATAAGAACAAAACTGATGTGGATGTAAATTTCCTTTATTTTATTTTTCAGGTTTGAATCCTGGTTTGATTTTAATTCATTTTCAAGCCACGAAGACGAAGAAGCCATTGTAGCTAAGGAGAGAGAACAACATGTTATATCCATGATGCACCAGGTACTGCCAACAAATCAGTTAACAGTTTCTTAAGTCAAAAACGAAGGGAACGGTAATTGCTTCAAACCGAACGTTAAATCGACCAATTATAGTCCCGATGAGAACGGAACAGATTATACTGGGCTTTAATGCATGCACAGATTAATGTTGATATTTTCTGTGAGTAATTTTATTCTGTATTAAAACTGTTGGTATCTTATAGATTCTTACGCCATTTTTATTACGACGCTTAAAGACAGATGTTGACCTGACAATACCTCCAAAGAAAGAGATCATTGTAAACGCACCAATGACGAGTATTCAACATGAATTCTACGCATCAACTCTAGACAGGTCAATTATTGATAAGGTCAAACCCAAGGTAAGAACAGTGCATCACGTGCCATGGCTCTGTTATAATCAACCTAGCTGTCTACAAGCCAGAGTGTTAGTTAACATGAAATTAGAAACACATGCTAAAATAAATGAGGCGTGATTCTGCAGCTGAGAAATTGCAGTAAGAATTAGCCAATGATTGGTTGATAACTAAAAGTTAAAAAATTGAGTCCTGAGTGCCACACTTTCTATAGTTTGTTTATGAGCCTTATTTTATTAAGTTCCAAACTATTGAAGTGTATATAAAAAGAATGTTGTTGTCACCTGCCATCCTTTTGTTCCACAGAAAAAAGAAGAGGTAACATTGACCCCAAAATGTCGACCCAAGAGAGGATGCTCTAAAAAGGTTGACTACTCCATTGTATTTAATGAAAATGAGGAATCTGATAATGTTGAAGATTGGTACAAAAAGATTAGAGACAATTTGCCAAGTGAGTTTAAAATAGTTGTAGTAGAGAAGTCTAGGCGTCAGTACCAAAAAGTTAAGATTGAATGGGAAAAATATTTTGTTGTAATCAGGTGGCATGGGGTTTTAGGTGGGTGTCTTGTTGAAATTCGTCTTTGTAGTATGGTGTTGGTTAGTGTTATATCTTATAATATCCTGTAGTCTGAACAGATGCTTAGCACCTATTTTGTAAGAGGGTGTCCCTGTCCACCTCCACCAGTACAACATCCATGAGTACATTACTTTATACCCTTTTATTATTTATTTCAGAGAACCAACTGCATCTGGTGACAGGGTGTTCCTGTCCACCTCCAACAGCACGACATCCATGAGTACATTACTTTATGCCCCTTTTATTATTTATTTCAGAGAACCAACTGCACTTGGTGAGACCCCATCAAATACAGAATCAGTAGTTAATATCAAGCTTCAAAACATTGTAATACAACTAAGAAAATGCTGTAACCCATCCCTACTGGAATATCCACTTGACCCGGTCACGCAACAGTTCAAAGTTGACGAGGATCTTGTCATGCGGAAAGCTTTTAGTGTTGGAGAGAATGTTACCTGAACTAAAGAAGCGTGGACACAAGGTATCAATCTTAAATATTCATGTTAGTTTAAAAGAATGTAATAAGTTAATGAAATTGGCAATTGGTACCAGATTATTTTATAAAAACATCTGAATTATATGTCAGTTTGTCTGTAGGTCCTGATCTTTTCCCAGATGACCTCCATGTCTGATCTGTTTGTAGGTCCTCATCTTTTCCCAGATGACCTCAATGTCTGATAAGTTTGTCTGTTTGTTTGTAGGTCCTCATCTTTCCCCAGATGACCTCAATGTCTCATCTGTTTGTCTGGTCGTCTGTAGGTCCTCGTCTTTTCCCAGATGACCTCCATGTCTGATCTGTTTGTAGGTCCTCATCTTTTCCCAGATGACCTCAATGTCTGATATGCTTGTCTGTTTGTCTGTAGGTCCTCATCTTTTCCCAGATGACCTCAATGCTTGACATACTTGAAGATTACTGCCACTTAAGAAACCACAACTACTGTCGTCTAGATGGCAGCATGGCTTTTGCTGAGAGACAGCAACAGGTAAGCACCTGCATGGTGAAGAAGAAGAAATTTAGAATTATTTGGAAGAACTTGTAAATATAAATGATACTGAATTAAGTTGATACACACATTCTGATTTTAGCAACTTCTGCTGTATTGTGTTAATTAGTATTATGAATATTTTTACTGATAGAGAAAAGATGAAAAATATGTTTGTCTTAATTTGTACCAAATGTCCACCTAATGCTAATTATCTTTAATATCAGTTGGTTGTAGCAGCCACAAACCATGTTTGTTTTTCTCAATTATTCAAAGTTAGTGGAAGAAAGTTGTGTTATTATCTTTCTCAGATTAGTAATTTCAGCAATGATCCTGATTATTTAATCTTTCTGCTTTCAACAAGAGCTGGTGGGTTAAGCATCAACTTGACAACAGCTGACACAGTCATTATATATGACAGTGATTGGGTAAGTTAAATAAATAATGACTACATTTTATTACAGCATGATCAATAATCTGCCATACGATTTACACACAGAGTGCAATATGCTTTTTTGCTGCGCACTTTGTGCACTCAAGTGCATGATAGTGAAAGAATAAAGAGCGCACATGTGACTCATTTCAGCACGTCTGATTGGCTACATCCTTGAACCCATGTTATAATAATTAGTCACAAGCTTGTGGTGTAATGTTTGTTTTAGTGTAGTGACTTTCAATACATTGTAAAGTAGCATTTATAGTTGTATTATAAAATCCACAGTCAGATCTACAAGTCCAAGATAGATGCCACAGAATTGGTCAAGAAAAGCCAGTGATTGTGTACAGGTTAGTGACCATTAACACCATTGACCGGAAGATAGTGGAGAGAGCAGCTGCAAAGAGGAAGCTGGAGAAGATGGTCATTCATCAAGGTCAGTTTTGTCTTTCACACCTCCCTAAAAACCCTCCTGAACAGCAAACGCCTGGGGCATTTATTCGAATAAATATTATAAATTAATCATACTGTTTTATAGACTTGTACAGTAGTATGCAAACTTCTAGGCATTGATTGTTCTCATTCATTTCAAAAATTCATTATCTTATTTTTTTAGGTAAATTCAAAGGCAGTAAAACTATGGTGAGAGACTCAAAAGCTGTGATGGATCCCATGGAACTACTAAAAGTGTTACGCTCCACTGATCACTCTGGCATTATCAAAAACTGTAAAGAACAAGTCATCAGCGACGCCGATCTTGAGCTCCTATTATATCGCAGCGACCTGGTTGTTAAAACTATATTATAACTAACTATAATATTATTTAACGTTAATCAGTAATGTTTTTTACACCTAGAACGCGGGAAAGAAATTGAAACCAGTAAAGGAGAATGAAGCGTTTAAGGTTCTGGAATCCTGCGATGAGAATGTCATGGAGTTAAAGATCTCAGCTAGAGAAGGATAACTAACCTGTCTTCAACAATCTATTGCAAGTTTGATCTCTGCATATTCATTCAATTCTCCATCAAGATATCCACATCAAATCCATGGCTCCTGGCTTTAAATTTACTACAGTACTGGGTTCACATACTGTATACCCAATATTGCACAAATTGAAATCTGGGATTGTTAATGGTATTTATGACATTTATTTCTATGCAAGTAGTTACTGTTGTTTTCTGCACAGCACAGTGTTCAGGTTTAAACTATTGTTAACACCAAGTGTTATTACAAGTCAGCACAGTGTTCAGGTTTAAACTATTGTTAACACCAAGTGTTATTACAAGTCAGCACAGTGTTCAGGTTTAAACTATTGTTAACACCAAGTGTTATTACAAGTCAGCACAGTGTTCAGGTTTAAACTGTTGTTAACACCAAGTCTTATTACAAGTCAGCACAGTGTTCAGGTTTCAACTATTGTTAACACCAAGTGTTATTACAAGTCAGCACAGTGTTCAGGTTTAAACTATTAATATTAACACCAAGTGTTATTACTCTTACAACATAAAGAAAATCAAAGACTGTACACAAATATATTTTATGTAGAACTTTTTATATAATACAAATAGTGATAACAAAAATGGTAATCCATAACTTCATCAACTTTAAATTTATTTTATACAGAATTATATTTCACTATTTCTACATCATATAGAAAATATAATTTTACATCAAAAAATATATTTAAAAACACAGCAATGAAACTAAATGCAAAAATCATTGACATCAAACTATATTATATAATGTCTTCATTGTTTTGATTTTTTGTCATTTTTAGTTTTACAAATTCTACTACAACTTTGTTCTGTTGTTGTTACTGTGCCAAAGACATCTCATAATGTGTTTATTTGTTAATATAATTTCTAATTACGTTTTCATTTAATAAAACTGCTTTTGATAACAAATTACGTTTCATCATTATGTTCATGTTATGTTTTGTAGTTTCAAGTTGTACCACTTTACTTTTAGTATTTAACCATCCAACCTAATTATAAAGAGTTGTATTACATTTATTTAATTTAATATAATATTATCACATAATTACTTTAAAACACGCACAACCAATTCTATACAATATATCAAGTAAAAAACATTGCATTATTTTAAAAGAATCATTTTCATTAAATATGACAGCACAGCTTATAAAGATTATAATGAATAAGAAACAAACATTCTTGTTTATCTGCATGCTACAGCTGTTAATAATTATTACTTCCGTTGCTAGTGTGCCGCGTGCGGAAGTACGCGCGCGCGCTCCGTCGATGAAGGTAAGTATGTCAAAATAAAATGTTTAAAAACATTTTATGTTTTAGATTATCATATTGATTTAATCTACTATACAATTTATATATATAAGGTCGTTTTTATATTGAATATAAATTTAATGTTAGAAATTCAATTATTTGCGATATTAAAAATTGACACCTGCTTGCTGCGAGATTTAAAAATATGTCGGTTATCTAGTAGAAGTAACATACGTTATCAGTGAAAACTAACTAATGATAAAATTCAATATTTCTTATTGAACACTTTTCAGACACGTGACGAATGTCGTCAGCTGATAGATTGCAATCCATCATGTAAAGGTACCTCAGCTTAGGACACATAATGAGTAATGAAGACAATGTATTAACATCAATGTTGTGAAGTTTACTATCAGAGATAGTGAGACCACGTAATGCTAATTGAACTTGTTTGAGAGAACATTCTGATACAAAGTCATTAAATACATCACGTGATAGATTCCGAATCCAAACAGCATCACATTTATCTTGAATGCCTAAAATGTGTGCAATAACTCTTCCCTTTCGCTCCCATGCCATCTTACTACAAAAGTCATCGACACTATCACGATCATATTGCATACAATACAATTGCATAATTAGACGTATGAAATGCCCGTCACATTGTACACCTGGACTTTTGTAATCAATAAACATTCTTATGGAGGTAGATATATCATCCAAATGATTATTTATTTCTAAATCTTTGCTTGTCATGTAATTAATTAATTCATTTACCACAGCATCTTTATGTTGTTTTTTAACAAAGTTTAAATTTCTCGGCAGATAGCGATATGTTGACAAACGATCTGTAACCCAGTTCTTGAGGAAACCGCCAGCTTTATCACCAAGGAAACCAATTGCAAACTCTGTCGCTCTGTATAAATGCTCACTCTCTCGTATCACCTCCCACTCATCATCATCCAATGGTGTAAGTAATGTTCGTACATCTAAGCACTCATTCTCCATACCTTCACTTTCACATAATTTGCACAGGTAAAATCCCACCAATGACTCTACTATCAACTTGTGAGGAGGCATAAAAATGTTATCAAAATTCGATTTTAAAATCGGTGGTTCTTCGTAAACAAATCCAAGTTTCACGGACATATCAACCAAATCTTTATTCGTATGTTTATCATTCAAATCTTTCATGTTTATTGAAAGTTGGTTTACTTTCAAGCTATCATACATACATTTTCCTAGCAATATCATAGCATTTACATGCTTTGCTGGTGTGTCTTCAAATTTAGAAAGCTTGGCGAATTGTTCTTGTTTGTTGAACTGATTCAAAATATTACGAAATATTTCTTTAAAAAGCTCAGCTTTATCTGTAGGAAAGCTTTGACTGCTTTCCCACAGCAAACAGATTGAAAAAAGCAGCATCGGGTTTTTGCACATTGCATACGCTTCAGGATGTTTTTTCCCAGCCCAATAAGTGTCAATATCCAATTCGTTTCTAAGGGATTTTGCCAATTGTGGTTGTTCAAAATACTCAAAATGTTTGTCAATGTACTTTCCTATGCTCTCGTTGTTGAACCCATTAACTCTTACATGTACGTCACATGCTTCTACGAATTTATCTATATTTTCTGATCGTGAAGTAAGTATCACAGTACTGTTTTTTAATTTGTTCTTTTTGAAGAGACTGATTACGCTTGGATTATTAAATCGCAATTCATCTAACCCATCTAGAAGCAGTACAAATCTATCGTCATGTTTCATTATGAATTTCTTAATTAACCGTGGGTCCTCTGGGAGATCTGTTACTAAATTAAAATCTTTCATATCAATTTGCTTTACAGTCATATCTAAGATGTTGTCATCTATGTCTAAATCCCGCACACTTAAAAGAAATACAATTTTACCGTCAAATGATTTAATTGATTGAGTAGCCGTAGCCCAGTTGTATGATAAATGCCTTAATATGGTAGTTTTACCTATCCCACCCTCCCCATCAATAAGAGCTCTACATCCAGGTGTGGAGCTGATAACATCTACCACTTCTGCTAATGTTGGTTTGCAGTCTGCCTCCTTTTCACCTTTTTTCAGTAGTTCCAAATCAGTGAACATCTGCGAAAGGTCAACACGGTATCTATCACGCATTGTTGCTGGTGTAAATCTACTGGCCTGACTACACAATTCCCTTTGTTTTTGAAGCAGATATTCTTCAATCTTGTCTAGATACGAAGAAAAAATGGCAAAAACAATATTATAGTAAATACATTTATTTAATTTAAAAGGGCCTTGCAATAGTAATACAATACGTAGTGTTAAGGCCGCGCCGAAGGTGGTAAACCAAGTAAATAATATAGAGGGCGACAAACACAATTTATTATCAATCTGAAAAGTAAAACGACTGGTGGTCGCCAGCAAATCGTAACAACCGTTTTAATGTAGAGCAATCCACAGCTTATGCTAAAACCTCCAGCTGCCATAGCAACTACATTAGCTATGAGGCAATTTTGTTACTCCAATAACTACAGTAGATGGTGTTTTGTTTTTGTTTTTATTTACTAGTAAGCTGTCAGTGATGTTTCAACATTAGTAGCTAGCTGGAGGTTTTTAAAGCTGATTTTTCACTGTTTACGAGCGTTGTAACACGCATATATTCATTTTTTTGTGGGTGAAATAAAAAATGTGTTGTACAGTAGTATAATAAATTAAAGATTTTTCAGGCATCTCAGTACAACTTTTTATTCGAAATAACAAATAACAGAAATAATAGAAATTGCGTTCAAAGTGTCAGGTTTGACATTTAATTTTAATAGGAACAGTTAAAATTGTAAATAAATTGAAATATTGCACGCGTGTACGAATTAATTTAATTTAAAACCTTGCCATTTATCCTAAATTAATATTAAATGGTAATTATCGTGGAGCTGCTGTTGTTTGTAAACACACGTTTGCAATAATATCATTGATATTACGTATTCTATGCTTTGTTATTTCGTGAACCGAATTAAATGATACAAGACCAGAGTTTTTAAAATTATTTTTAAATACACAATTGTACGGTGGCCCACAACTGTCACGAACACTATATAAATCATATTCACACAATTAAAGAAGGAATCACAAAATTGAAGAAGAAATCGCATATAAACAAAAGAAAGCATGAAAATATAAAACGAAATACACAAATAAAGAAGAAACGCGCAATTAAAGAAGTCCGCAACAAATTCGAAAGCTCCTCGCACAATTAAAGAAGTTCGCAACAAATTCGAAAGTACCTCGCACAATTAAAGAAGTTCGCAACAAAATCAAAAGCTCCTCGCACAATTAAAGAAGTCCGCAACAAATTCGAAAGTACCGTACTCGCACAATTGAAGTACAGTAGTCCGTATGGAACGCCATCGCTGCCTCCGGCAGCAAACTTTAATTCTATTCGGCTCTTTTACCATTCGGCGCATTTCTATTTGGCCCATTTACAATTACGTTCGGCTCTTTCAGCATTCGGCTCTTTTTTATTTGGCCCATTTACCATTACGTTCGGCTCTTTCAGCATTCGGCTCTTTTTTATTCGGCCCATTTACCATTACGTTCGGCTCTTTTTGATTCGGCCCTTTTTTATTCGGCTCTTTCTGCATTACGTTCGGCTCTTTTTAAATCGGCATTTTTTATATTGCGTAATTAAAATCTAACCTTTGACATGGGGTCAAATGGAAGAAAATCAACGACTGGAAATGAGTCTACGAAAAGTTATTGTTGCAACTTTCGTTTTTTCATTGAATTGTAGTATAGGCGGAATTATATAGAGGGCGGCAAACACAATTTAATTCATTGGAAGGCGTGACAATATTCTCAATATTACTACTGGTTGCCCCTTGTCCTGTTTTAATAACAGAATAATAAGAAAAAAAATGAAATACTTATTCTACCTAAAAAACTACCGATTGAGAGCAAAATTATACGGTACATTATTAGTAACTAACCTGTTTCTGATTGATCCTCTTTTCGCATTACTTGTTTTTCATTACTACTGGTTGCCACGTCTTGCTCTGTTTAAATAATAAAATAATAATAAGAACAAAAAATTAAAAGATAATTATTCTACCTAATAAAAATCTACCGATTTGGAGCAAAATTAAACGGTACATTTTTAGTAAACTAACCTGTTTCTGATTTTAACATCTTAATATTGGTTCTAGGACACCTACCCCCTAGACAGTTACCCCCGGACGTTTACCACCCGGACAACTACCCCCTTAGGACAACTACCCCTCGGACAACTACTCCCCGGACAACAACCCCCTTAGGACAACTACCCCCTTAGGACAACAACTCCCTTAGGACAACTACCCCCTTAGGATAACTACCCCCTTAGGATAACTACCCCCCGGACAACTACCCCCCCCCCCCCCCACCCGGTCAACTACCTATTATACACTGTTGCAGAGTCAGGTTGTTCCTAAGGGGTAATTGTCCGGGGGGTAGTTGACCGGGGGGTAGTTGACCGGGGGGTAATTGTCCGGGGGGTAGTTGTCCAGGGGGTAGTTGTCCTAAGGGGGTTGTTGTCCTAAGGGGGTAGTTGTCCGGGGGGTATTTGTCCGGGGGGTAGTTGTCCTAAAGGGGTAGTTGTCCTAAGGGGGTAGTTGTCCGGGGGGTAGTTTTCCGGGGGGTAAATGTCCAGGGGGTGAATATCCGGATACGCTTAATATTGTGTACTGTATATGTAAATCAAATATTTATAAACCCGTTTTATAATAATATTATAAATAATAACTTCGTTATATAGTTAAATACACATTTCAAAATATTACGTAATTAATTAGGTTCTATTGAAATCAAATGGCCTCAAGTAAGTGTATTATGCATAATAATGTGGCGATCTACCTTTTAGAAAACTTTGTGCATGTTGGTTTATAAGCTTTACAAAAGTATCACGATCGTCTTGTGAATTCAAGCGTCCGGCTTTCTCAATGTGATATACAACATCCCATATGTTGTTATAGTTGTAGGCACTCAGTTTGTAAAAACCAATAACCGTCTTCAAATCGCCGTTGTCAGTGTTAGTTAGCACATTAAACATTGCTCTGCGATATGCTGTTAATCCTACACCTGCTGTATCGCTACTTTGGATAGTGTTCTTATATTTATCTATGCGTTTTGTTGCTAAGGCCATCATGGTTACTTCAGCAATGTCCGACAACAGCTTCACATCAGTTTTGGAAATAAATCCACGGTCAGTCAGATGATTAAATAAATCTAGGGCTGATTTTTCATCAAGAGTTCCAATGGGTATAATACCAAATAGAAGCATTCTCAGCCATCGCATCTTTACACCAGAATAGTGTTCATTTAGTTCTTTCAGAAATGTTTGGAATTCTACATCTTTTTCATCCATTTTGAATCTGTAAAGAATAATAATAAATTTAATTTTGTCGAATTTTACTTTCTTACTGATTTTAGCAACGTCGATAGAAATGTTTTTTTTGTCTACCGTTTTAAAAATAGTTTTTGAATTGTACACAATTTCAGAATATTATTAATAAGCATAATAGAACATTATTTGATTGTATTATAGAAATAATGCTCTCATTTTATGTTTTATTCAGTTGGACCAAAAATGTCAAAAGTCATTTGATTTCGCACAGTTCATTATACCAGTACATTTGTTTTTCATAGGCGTACGTTATTTAACATACCTAGCAGCATCGTCTTGAGTTTTTAAATATGAAATAGAACGAATATAAAAACATTCATTATCGTATTTGTTATAGAACATCGAAATAGATTCTTGTCATTGCCACTGTCATTGTTCTGATCTCGTTGTGAAGGAGCGATCGCGTGGTGCGCGTCACAGAACAGACGGTGCTGTATTGGATATACGCGAAAAATGAAAAAAAAAGTACTTTTTCACGATCGTTAAATAGTACGTATTATCACGCCATGTGATACAATCGTCCAATCAAATGACATGAATGTATGTAGGTGTTATATAAAATTGTTTAATTCATTGGTTATTACTTTTAAAATTAGTGGCACAAAAAAACAAATATAAAATACATAAAACATAATATTATAAGAAGTAGGAATCAAAATAATATTCAAGAGTGAAAACACAATAAAAAAAAATAGGTGTTTTGATTGATTACAGCTATTATGCTATGCTCGCTTATGTACAGTATTATAGGCATTAATTATATCAAGGTATCTCCAAAACAAACACAATTAAATGCACACATCAGGAATCACAATTTAATTTCTTTCCTTTCATTCCATAAAGTGCGGCGAAAAATGTGAACACGGTCATAAATATTTTATATTGATTCGTATTTTCGTTTGTAGACATTTGTTATAGAATAGTAATTTTTTCCACGTACTTTAGTTGAAAAAGAGAATTCAAAAAAAAGTTTAACCATTCCATCGAAACATACAGTATAAGGTTATTATTGATCGTTCATTCAGAATCAGAAGCCATTATGGATGTCACCCATTTGCCCAGTTCTTTTTTGTAGCCCTAGTTTTTACAAATCTACGCGCCACATTATAGAGGAGTTGAAACAAATTTAAACCATATGTGTTTGCACAATTATTATTTATAAATGTCATCAAACAGCGTCCCGTATCTTTTCTTTCGACTAAAAAGCATTTTTAGCGTATTTTATTTGCACGATTTGTCTAGAAAAAATGTTCAATTAACAATGACTTTCCTGAATGATACCTGCTAAGTTAGTAGTAATGTTCTAACAAGAAGACCATTTGGTATAATTTGGATAAATTTAGGTTTTATCTTGAAACATATTTACCTCTGTATGAGTCTGTTGGATCAGATCAATAGGGTTGGTGAAATATGTCAAACTTATGAAGTGACGATCGTTTCATATCAAGTTCAATGTGTGCAGTTTGTTCATTTAGTGACGAGCATCCGGGTAATTTATAATGTTCTTTATGTTTCGCACGCGTACTTAGGATTACATTGGATAGGTTGGGTAATCAGTGACGACAAACTGGAGTAACCTCACCAAAATGGAATAGTCAAGATTAAACGAATTTACTGTATTACACTTAGCTAGCATAGTAAAAATAAATAAATGTAAGTATTTTGTATTGTGTTTATTGTGATAGCCACATTCTGAATTGAGAGACGAGAAAATACATGCGTTGTTGTTGAGGCTGTATATACATTATATTATTAGCAAAGAAAGGTAAGAATGGACAAATTCGATGATTCTTACCTACAAAACAGAAACAAATACAGATTACTTACTGGTTAACGAGGTCGTCTGTTGCTATGAACAATGTTTCCTCTGAGTTCGTCGTCAGGGCCTTTTCACTTAAGTACCAACTGTTGTAATGTTTCCTTATGTTGCAACAGCTATGTTTCCTTTATACAGCTCTCACTGTGATTATGAAAAATACACATTGGTTTACCAGTAATGCAGATTGAATTGTTTTCTCACTTTAAAGCAAAGTCGGCTAACTATAAAAAGCCGGATCAACCTAATCGTGATCACCATAAGTTCAATGATGAGCGACATGAAATGAACAAACAACAAAGTGCTCAAGTGCTATGTCATGACGAGTAGACCATTGAAGCTGATACCACAATAATAATATAAGAATTCTAGGTTCTTGATTTTAATATTTCATCATGAAGGAAGTACCGGCTTCCTTTGTGCATTCATGCATGACGTGATAATCACTCAAACAAAACGCATGATTTGTTAGTTCATAACTTCGTATGTGTTTCTTTATTATTTATTTATAACAGTTTACCATAGAGCTAAATTTAATGATTTATGTTAATTTTTGTCTTTTTTTTATGTCACTATTGTAGGCCTACACGTGTACGGAACAACGTTGATTTATTTGGCCTATTATAAAGTGCTGTAACTGTAACAGACGCATTTGATGTAGGCGCGGATGCTAAAACCTTTGTAAAATTTCGTCATGTCAAAGGTCAGATGAACAACAATGTGTACAGTTGATAAACATTATCTTAAAACACAGCAACTTATTGTACACTATCAGCATACATATCCATTATCTTAAAACACAGCAACTTATTGTACACTATCAGCATACATATCCACTATCTTAAAACACAGCAACTTATTGTACACTATCAGCATACATATCCATTATCTTAAAACAGCAACTTATTGTACACTATCAGCATACATATCCATTATCTTAAAACACAGCAACTTATTGTACACTATCAGCATACATATCCATTATCTTAAAACACAGCAACTTATTGTACACTATCAGCATGCATATCCATTATCTTAAAACACAGCAACTGATTGTACACTATCATCATGCATATCCATTATCTTAAAACACAGCAACTTATTGTACACTATCATCATGCATATCCATTATCTTTGGATTGCGTGATTCAGACTACTGAATTTGGGTTTGGTTTAGTTTTTTGGCTTGGTTCTGATTTTGGGTTTCGTTCTGATTTTGAGATTGGTTCTGATTTTTAGTTTGGTGCTGATTTTTAGTTTGGTGCTGATTGTGAGTTTGGTTTTGAAATTGGGTTTGGTTTAGATTTAGGGTTTCGTTCTGATTTTGGGTTTTGTTCTGATTTTGAGATTGGTTCTGATTTTTAGTTTGGTGCTGATTGTGAGTTTGGTTTAGATTTAGGGTTTGGTTCTGATTTTCCATTTATTATTTTTCCATTTCAGTTTTGCTGCTTCCGACCAAAATTCTTTGCCTTAACATATTACAACACAATTTTGTTGGTTTGTTCGTATTTTAAACACACCGTAACGTCTGCTCTAGAAGTCTAACAGCAGAAAGTTTGCACCACGGAGATAAAAATAAATGTTGTTGTACATTGTATTATTTTAACATTAACGTTTTTATTGAAGTAAAAATCTGTTCTGTTATTGTAATATCTGTATAATCTGCTATTGTATTTTGCTGTGTAATTGAGTTGTTTTTCTTCTCATTAAGTTAAGAACCACAATGAGTTCTTGTTATCAGCACGCTATAAGGAAGTTATTAAAATGTTCTATTCCGATAACAAGAAATCCAAACTGGTATAAACGTTGTCTTTCGTGAAGGAAATAAAACTATTATTTTAAAGAAAAATGAAACAAATTCCAACATCTGATTTTTAGATTGTTGTTACATCACCATTAAGGAAGTTAAGCACAATATCATCTTATAGCTATCTTGTTTATAATAGATTACATTTTCATCTCAACTTAATTGTTTTTTAATGTATTTATTTACAACACTGTTTGTGCAATAATATATTATATTTATCAATATTTTTTTAAGAAGCAAAACAATACAAACGGGTGAAGATAGACGATCAGATTTCATCTGAATCCACCTGTTTGTTTACCTCAACAATTGTTTTTGTAAACGTACAGTACACAGTATCGATGGAATACAAAATAAGAACCAAACATCTTATTCTGATGTCATTACTATTATTATTGTATTCTTTATGTTTTGCTACCCGCAGCGTACTAGGATTATGTTGGCCAGGCGACAGGTTGCGCAATCAGTAACACTACTGAACACATGAGTAACATCACCAAAATGAAATATTAGTCAAAACTAAACAAATTTACACTAGCATAGTTAAAATATAAAAATGTTAAAATATAATTATGTATCTGTTTTGTTTATGGCCACGTACATTCTGAATTGAGAGACGAGAACATGTGTATACGTTCAATTAACAGGAACAGGTCAACATTTCCGATCCACAACCACATAACCATAAACGAAAAAGTAACTAGCAGAGCTATAAATGGAGTCCGGCCGAGCAAATGTATTATTATTGTAGTTGGCGGTGCTAGTATTGCGCAGAACGCAAGAGGAGTGAACACCCGCTGCATTTATGATTATGATCAGGTTCGGTAATCACCCGAGGATTATGATCAGGTTCGGTAATCACCCGAGGATTATGATCAGGTTCGGATCAGGTGCCGTTTTCGGCTACCTCGACTTATAATATGGACTATACCATTATACAAAGATGGGAAAATAGGGGTGTCCCATTTATTATTTGAGTGTGTTAATGTGTTAAAATACGGCTGCTTTTGTTCTTTTGTTTAGTGCATAATGTTTCAGCAACAAAGGGAAAACAACTAACGCCCTGCACGCTGTTGAATTAATTTAAGTTTTCAAGTTAATACAGTATATTAAGGCTCTTTATTTCAATATAATTTTTAGGTATCCTTCCCTAATATGGATATTAGGTGGATTCCCTAAGGTGGATATTGAATAATTTTTAGGGATTTATAGATACAGAAAGTATATAAAGAAATTAGTTTTTATTCCAGTTACAAATAAAAAATATAATTTATCTAACGATAACACAGTAGTATATTTAATAAAGATGACAGTAGTACATTTAATAAGATCTATCACATACTGATTATAATCCATCAAAATAGCCGATTCGTCGTAAAACAAAAATACATATAATAATTATTATGTCAATGAATCTGTTACCATTTTGTTTCTGTATCTACAATTCGTTTTACACTTAGCATTAAATGTAAATGTATGGTAAAACAAACAAAAAACATATAATTATGTCAATGAATTATGTTCGTCTACCGATACCAGGTTCTTAGGTTCAAATCCACGATGTTGAGATTTATCCCTTGCAAATACAAAATATTTATTTATCTACCAATAGGATTAGAATGCATTTGCCAACATTCTTTTACGTTCACAACAATTTAGAGTGTAGGTAATTTAACCGATTGTAATGTAGTATTTAGGATATTTTAATAACGATTGTACTGTAGTATTTAAGATTTCTTAATTCCGATTGTGATATTTAGTTTAGTTGTTTTGTAGTTTAACATGTTTTAATTCCGATATTGTACTAAAATTTAATGTGTTGAAATCAAGATAGGCATAACAGTATGTATTTAATATGTTTTAATTGTGATTATACTGTAGTGTTTTAGGTTAGTTTTTATATATAGTAAATATACATAGGCCTAGTTAATATAGTAATATTGTTACAAAATCTTGGCATTCCCTAACACAATATACCTAATAATAACATGCCTTATAAAAGTACATGCATTGCTAGTTTTTGATGTTCTGTATTGTTCCTTGTAGTTTGTACTGTAGGTTACATAACAGAACAATTGTATTGTCTTCCCATTCAGTAGACACCCTTCTCTACATAAAACATAATACACCACACCCCTACCCTATACTATTGTCTTCCCAACCAATATGGTGTCAGATGAAATCGGTCGCGTCTGAAATCGGTCGCGATAAAATCAACTTCCGGTATTTTGTATGGCGCGCCGCTAGAGCTATACGTTTAATGATATCGGTCGCGTTTGAAATCGGTCGATATATTTTTAATGAAAACGCTAATTATGTTTTTAGTTAATTTTGAATATAGAATTTCTAATACTATTAACATTTTTTTCACCTCGATCGTTATTATTTTTTAGTAGGCCTACAGTAAATATAAATATTTATCTCATTATTTATAAATAATTTGTGTTTTCATTTTATCTTACAGATGTCAATGAATAATTGTAATGTGTTCGTTTAGAAAATCGTTGTTAAAAGTGTTATTGAATATTGTTTTAAGTTTTTGAAAAGATTAGCATGCCACTGTTTAAAGTTTTAAAAATGTTGAAAATAATTTAATATTAAACAAGTAGACGCGCCTATTGCGTATTTTTAAATCACTAGTTCTATACCTGCAAGTGGATACCAGCTCAATGAGGTTTATGCAATAAAAAGGAAGATGATGTATGACGATGATTTTTACGTTCGATATCCGTCACTCTTACGTGAGCATGGTTTTAGGATAATAGGCCTACTAATAAAATAATATGCTGTTATAAATCAATCTACCGGGCCTATACAGTGGACTATGGTGTACAATGATACGGTAGGCCTACTTAATTATTTACATTAAGTGATTATTATAGGCCTAAATGAAGAAATAAAAGATATTAAAATTAAAAACTATAGGCCTAGTATCACCGACGTATATACGTACATTATATACATCGTTTCACCATGGAACTATGTTTCACAAAAAGACGTGCAGGCCTAGATGTTTCAAACGTATGGTTATTAGTAATAGGCCTATACGTCATCTTTACATGGCCATGAACAACGATCGTACGTGTTTTTTCCATGATTTGACACCGTAGTGCGTGTTTTTTTTAAGGGAATCCCCGTCAGCAAAATAACGTGCAGTTAACGTCTGCACGATCATAGAAGGCGCATCCACTATATGGCCTATTTCGGGGTTTATTTCAGTAACTCGCCTTTTAACGATCCGCATATAATAATCATTTTTACTAGAAACTATTAGGCCTAAACATTAGAAATAAAAATATACACGTGATTTGCCTCAACAATAATCATTATAGGCCTATACTTAATATTATCCTACATAACGTACGGACATAAATAAAATAGAAATTAAAATAAGGTGATCCAATAGTAAGTTATTAACGACATGGATATGATATATCTGCCACAGTATGCATAAGTATAAAAATGGATACGCTGGCTTTACGGGCTATACAATGTAACAATTATTGTTTTTAAATAAATTGTTCTCTTTTACGTAATTGTTTGCATAATAAAAGACACAGACGTATATTCTCTATATAATATATTAATTACAGTACATAATAAAATAGATGTAAATTATTATATATTATTATTATGCCTAATAAAATAATATTTAAACGTGATTAGAAATGGCCATTTTGAAAAGATACAGGCCTTCTTCGAGACCTGTGAAATAAAAAAAAATGATTGATAATAAATATTTAGATGTTTTTGCCCTACTCTGACGTAATTTGTACTTTATACTAAGTACATTTGAGAATACTTGCGAAAAAATTCGCAAGTTGTTCTCGGGTACAAATTACGTCAGAGTAGGGCAAAAACATCTAATTACTCAACTCCCTGACGCAAAAACTACAATTACAATAAATATTTATTAACAAAAATAAAAAATATCCACATAAATAATCTGGTTCCTAAAAAATATCAATTAAATCATCTAGACTATATAATCGAAGAAAATGTATATCCCGCTAGCATGCATCTCGCTCCATACAAAATAGCGCGACCGATTTCAAACGCGACCGATTTCAAACGTATAGCTCTAACGGAAGTTAAAATACCGGAAGTTGATTTTATCGCGACCGATTTCAAACGCGACCGATTTCAGACGCGACCGATTTCATCGTAAACCTTCAATAGACCCTTCTATCCCGCCTTCTATACATAAAACATAACATACCACACCCCTATCACAATAATAACAACCCACACTCTACTACAAATAACAATGGAAGCATAACCATCAGAGCTATGCCTATATTATTCTCATATTATTGTTCCGAACTATATTAATGAAATATTGTAAACTTACAATTGGCTTAAGACTGGACTGTAACTCATGGATCTCCTCGTATCTGGACTCTATCAATATACCGATACAGTCAAATGTGACGATTTGTAGCAGCAACTGCGCCACTCCCTTTGACGTCAACTACTGTATAATTAGTGTAAACTTACAATTGGCTTAAGACTGGACTGTAACTCATGGATCTCCTCGTATCTGGACTATCAATATACCGATACAGTTAAATGTGACGATTTGTAGCAGCAACTGCGCCACTCCCTTTGACGTCAACTACTGTGTAATTAGTGTAAACTTACAAATTGGCTTAAGACTGAATCTCGTATATGGACAGTAGGCCTATCTAACAGTCAAAATGTGACGATTTGTACCTCCAAATTAACTGCGCCACTCCCTTTGACGTCAACTACTGTATAATTATTACGCCGCACATTACATAGCGCCCCCTATAATTATCGTACCTTTAGTTTTTAAAAGTATGGATACGGTACCGTATCTTTAGACATAACGTAATTATTATTCGTAATCCACGTATATGTATGCTATATTGACTTTGGCCGTGACGTCACAAACACTTTTCCACGGTCCAACTGCCACACACACAATGTACACGATTATATCGGCATCGTCGTACGACGTCTCTATAAATATTCCATTCAAAATTCCCTAGAAATTATTTTTAGAAAATTACCTACACTCTTTTATAATAATTTTTCTGATATGCATATTGTACCCACACACACTTATACAAATGTGTAAATTGCAGAAGAACTATAAATATTCATTTCAATATTCATTTCGTAGCAACAACTGCGCGCCATTCTCTTTGAGGTCAATGCCGCGCTATATATTGACTTTTGCCGTGACGTCACAAAAGCTGTTCCACAGATACTTATTCACTCAAAATTACACAGAAACTATTTGGAGAAAAATAGTCCCAATTTCCTTCTGAAATGATGATTTATTGAATATAGATTTCAATATATAATTAATATCATACCTATAACAGACTTTTTGAAAAAAATTTGGTGTCTATCGTTGAGTTTATTAAAACACACACTTACAATTACAAAACACCTATACAACATTTCATAAACAGCAACACAATAGCGATAAGACGGAAGTTGCCTAGATACCGGAATTACTTGTATGCAATTGACACGAGTAATATTGAAGGCAATTCCGTTTGAATCATGTTTGTAGATACTGTATAATAATGATCATGGTTATGTTCTGCGTTGTTACTTATTTTTATTAGTCCTAATCTATTTATATGCTTTGTCTTATTAATGTTATGTTGCATTATTGTATAATGCTGGTCGTAAAAATAATTGGGTTATATTTAGAATAGAAACACTCTGACTCGACGTAGTGACAAACGATAAATGTTATTCAAACTATGATTGAACAAACGCTTTTGTATCAGCCGTTCATTTACAAAGCAATACGAACAAAAACTTGTGATGAATTGGATCAAAACAATGGTGGTACGGTCTCATGTTGTACGGTGATGGCGCTATTTGGTTTCTATTTAAAAAAAAGAGAGTTAGGCCTCGAATATTTATATCTCATTTACATACTATTGAATCTGTATACAGTATTGCATTAATAATTTACGTGTACGGTATTGCCGAATATTTATATCTCATTTACATACTATCGAATCTTTATACAGTATTGCATTAATAATTTACGTGTACGGTATTGCCGAATATTTATATCTCGTTTACATACTAACACAATATTGTATTTATAGTAACACAATGATACTATTTGTAGTAGAATTAATCGCACTGTTATCTACAATTTACCAATTATTTGTTATTCTTTTTTTACCACTTTTCATATATCTATAGAGGATTTTATTTGATTATAAATGTTACCATATTATTAAAACTAAAAAATTAAACATATCCCTTGAATAATCACCTCCCTCAAATGACCTCCACCTCCCCACCTCAGCCCTATAAGGGCCCTACCAAACAATACACACTATAGGCCTACTTTAAAATGTTATTAATCATCTAAGACACTGTGAAACAGAGTAGGTTTAGTTTTACGAATGTCAAGAATTTTCAATAATGGTAACCGACAGAAAACGTACAAGGAAAACATTATTCCGAGAACCATCGTCTACATTTCCTAAACCCTCTAGTACAAAATAATGAATGTTTATGAACGAAATGGCACAAAATGGCCGCTGGTGAACGATGAAAGGTTATAATTATTTCCATATGTTTGACCATCATCATTATGCCTATATTCTCATATTATTGTTTCGAAAATAAATGTTCCGAACTAATTAAAATGAAATGTAATTGTAAACTTACAAATTGGCTTAAGACCGAATCTCGTATATGGACAGTAGGCCTATCTAACAGTCAAATGTGACGATTTGTAGCAGCAACTGCGCCACTCCTTTTGACGTCAACTACTGTATAATTAGTGTAAACTTACAATTTGGCTTAAGAAGACTGAATCTCGTATATGGACAGTATATGCCTATCTAACAGTCAAATGTGACGATTTGTACTTCTTGGTTTCGTTTAAAATGTCAGAGCCTTCCTATTTTTATCTAGTTTCTTCATTAGTTTTGTAACTGCATTAAAATGTAACTGTTTTCTGCGTTTACAAATCCTGTTATTGTTATTGTTATATACATCTTGTATATAAAGGGATGTAAAACTATAGTTTGTTGGGTATTGTAAAGTTATTGTGTTAAAGTGCTAACTGGATTATTGAAAGTTGAAGTTGATTGAAATTAAATCTTTATTTTGAGTTATTTTACAACTTTGTGGATTTTGTGTGTATACTTTTATGTCACTAGGGTTCCTAAAGTATTTTCAATCGGAAACATACTTAAAAGGAGTTCGTGACAGTCACAATGGGTTCTTGTTACCAGCACGCTATCAGGAAGTT
The DNA here is from genome assembly GCF_963402885.1 of Antedon bifida. NCBI lineage: Eukaryota > Metazoa > Echinodermata > Crinoidea > Comatulida > Antedonidae > Antedon > Antedon bifida. The sequence goes on along the minus strand of NC_136227.1, from coordinate 34,755,998 downwards.
ATCAAAACGATCTCTTTTCCGATCTCTTTTCTTATAAACCCAAACTGGCAGATGTTGTCTTTCTGGTGAATGGAAATAAAACTAATATTAAAAAGAAAAATGAAACAAATTGCAAGATCAGATCTTCAGATTATTGTTACATCACACATAGAGGTCTATCATAACATAAGGAAGATAAGCACAATACTTATATAGCCATCTTGTTTATAATATATAAAACATTTCTCAACTTAATTGTTTTCCCGATGTATTTGTTTACAACAGTATGTTTATCTATAAGAATCAATGTGCAATAATCATAACGGTATTCTATTTATCAATATTTTCTGGAAGCAAAACATTAGTCCTGTAACTGCTGAGGATCATGCGATGGTCATTGCATTTTGGTTGTACTCGCGCACAGTGATAATGAATAGGATACGATTAAAATCAGTGAGAAGCTTACCACTGTGCGCTACAATACCCATGTTGGTTGTACTCGCGCACAGTGATAATGAATAGGATACGATTCAAATCAGTGAGAAGTTTAGCACTGTGCGCTACAATACCCATTTTGGTTTAATACTAGCGAACAGTGAAAATGAATATGTCTGAATCCACCCCTTACTCTACCTAGAACAATTGATTTTGTATCGATGGAGTAGATTCCACACGAAAAATAACGCGAAATAACAACACGCGAAAACAAATAAAGTTATCACGCGAAAAAAATTAATAATTATTATAGCAATTTTGTTTCTTCTCATGCCTATTGATTTTGAATAATATCACAATACGTTTTATTTGGTATCTGATTTCACTCTCGATCCTCCCTAAACAAAATACTTACCTTTGATTGACTTATGATTATGATTAAAACATTTTTAAATAATTTAGGTTAGTTAAATTGTTTATTGTGGTAACATTGCATCAACATGAGTATAGCATATTACTGTGCGTCACTCTTGAGTCATCATCAATATAGTACCGTACTGCATAATAATTTCATAATGAAAATATCGAAATTTGAACATTTGAAATTGAAATTTGGTCGTTCGATTTTACCATAACAACTCGCGCATAGTAAATATAACTATACGAAAACACACATGATCCTCGATTTAAATATTGTATAATATCAATAATAGACTTTTTAAATAAAATGTATTTGGTGACAAAATTACAAAACACCTATAAAACATTTCATAAACAGCAACACAATAGCGGAATTACTTGTAATTTGTATGCAATTGACACGAGTAATTTGAAGGCAATTCCGGTTGAATCGTGTTTGTAGTTTGTTGATGATGCGCGCGTTGATCAATGAATTTGGACCTTCCCATAATGCATTGGTGCGTGTGGAATATAATAAAGGTAGTCAGGGATGATGTCAGGAATTGTTTATTGATGATTTGTGAATTCTCATATTATAAAGTTTGCGGCCCCGTGCACGTAGGCCTATATTTAGTTCTGAAAAAAACTGTGAGTTTCTTAACGTTTCGATCAGTATTATGCTTTGATCGTCCCATCCATAGATATTATGATCGTCCTTAGGAGCGAGGAGTAGTGTTTTCTGATTCTCCTGAGGTCGATCAAAGTATAATTTTATTTGATTGAAACGTCGAGAAACTTAACAATCATTCATTTCAGAACAACGGTATATATACGCGTGGTTTACAGTTACTGCAAACTTTATATAAACATTTGATTTCTTCATGCAAACCTTAAAACAATTCTCATATTCTTCCATTGTCTTTCTTTGTCCAGTCGGCATTTATCATCTATACCTTTTACATATTTGCTATAGTGTTTTTTATGCTAAAACATGGCATCTTTACCGTCATCATGATGACTCAGCATTATCGCATCGTCACTGCGCCGGCAATATTACAAAACAATTGTTGTTGTATTGTATTTAAATTCTGGGTACGAAAAAAATAAACGAATTGAGTTATATTTTGATATCGAAATAGTGATGAAAAATTAAATTGGTAAAATAAATTATTTTTCAAAAACTGTCTCATTGTCCGTTGAAGGCGCTCTTTGGTTTTTTTTTATTTAAAACGAGTAGAGAGCAGGTGGAATGGTTTGGTGGTATCAATTCACACAGCGCGGCGTTTATGAATAATATAAAAGGTGTAGGCCTAGCCTGTTCTTCAGAGCCACAAAACTTAGGTAAGCTGTTTTTCTGTTTTGGTATTATGCTAGGCCTACTGGTGCCTGCCTGGCACCTAACTAACGTGACAATTATCACACAGATTCATCACACACAGCCAGCCAGCCAGCAGGGTGTAGCCTAAAGAATGTGGTAGGCCTACCACACTCTTTTCTCCCCTAGGCCTAGCCCACAAACAACTCTGGAGAGTCGGAGGAGGGAAGTGTGAATTCTACTTTTAACTAGCCTAGTTTAGTAGTCTACTACTAGGCCTAATTAACGTAGGTGACCTCAATGTCTGATCAGAATTGTCTTCATCTTCTCACAGCAGGATGACAGTGCGTGACATACGTGAAGATTACAGCTGCTACACACAAACAATGGAGTTATTAAATACCTCCACCATGACCATGTAGACCTACATATACCTCCATGTACAGAGACAGAACTACTGTCGTCTAGATGGCTGTTGACAGGTAAGCACTCGTAGATACAGAGTAAGGAAAAATGTTTTTGCCAATTTGTAAATGTAAATTATAGTGAATGCACAATTAATGGCCAGTTGATATAGACATTTCATTCATTCAGATTTTAGCAGCCACTAGGCCTACTGCATGCATGCTGTATTATTACGTTTCTGTGGTTTTTTTTAAGAATGAGTGCAAGAATGTTTTTACTGATAGACAATATGTAAATATTTCAGAATACGTCAGAGTAAAGAGAAAACTTAATTCAGTTGGAAAATGTGTTTGTCTTAATTTTTACACGTCCAAGTAATGACTTGACTATAGCTTTTTTAATACAATAATATCAGTTGGACTTGTAGCAGGCCACAGACCATGTTTTGTTTTTTCATAATAATACCAGCCATGAATCATGTTAATTTGTTTTTCAATGATTACAAAATATTGTAAGATTGTTTTCTTTCCCAGATTAGTAATTTTAGCAATGATCCTGATTATTTCATCTTTCTGCTTTCAACAAGAGCTGGTGGGTTAGGCATCAACTTGACAACAGCTGACACCGTCACTATATATGACAGTGATTGGGTAAGTTAAATAAATAATTACTACATTTTATTACAGCGTGATCAATAATCTGCCATACGATTTACACACAGAGTGTCATATGTAAAGAAGTATTTGTGCTGAGTGAAGTTGAGCCTAACCTAAATTGATTCTACCCAGCTTATATTTCACATACCAACTTAAGTCTGTTCATAACCTAGTCTTACCTACCACTTTCACTGTTTGGAAACCACCATCATGTTTATAGAAATATCCCAACATGTTTGTAATGAATTTATAGCAGTACAACTTAGCCTCCAACTTGATACAAGCTATTTAAATTATAAGGTGGTAAGATAAATTGTTTGATTTTGTATGCAACTATGTTTATTTTAGAGAACTGAAGACGTATCAATCTGCCAACAGACTTCTACTTACTGGTACCCCACTTCAAAACAACCTGTCTGAGTTGTGGTCTATGCTAAACTTCTTACTACCAGAAGTGTTTGATGATCTACAAACGTAAGTATTAATTGTTATCAATTTGAATCCGGTCCTGCTCCAGTTGAGGTTCGCAACAGATTGTTCGTCATACAGCATTAGTTACTTTTTGTTTTCATGATGCGTCATGCAGTTACATAAGATTGGCACGTGGCGTGTTGTGAAAACAAAATGCAACGCAATTTTTATTTTCCGGAGCAGGGGCCGGATTTTATCAAACTTGCTTAGCAAAAAAATCGTCTTAACTTTGCCTTAAATCCTTGATTTTGCCTAAGTCAGATTTATCAATATATAAAATTTGCTTAATTTTGTCTTAAATCTAAGACGAACAACACCCTGCCTTAAGATGAAAAATTTCGTCTTATCTCATTTCTGCAACAGAAACATTCTTTTTTGACAACGCGAGCGCGCTAGGCCGGAACAATGAACATTCGGAAAGGCTACGCTAGTGCGTTTTCCGCTGTACTACGGACGCTAAAATAATGATATCGATCTTCATAAAGATGGCCTAGAAATTGGACGAGCAAAACTAAAATTTTCGGGATAGGTACGACCCAATTGACTAACTTTTAGAAAACTGTATCGGCTGCCAAGGGTCGCTGTCATTGATAAAAATAAATAAATGTTGATTTGATTTAAGTTTAGAGCGAATGATTTTCGTATGTATTTCCGACTGTTGTGCTCTTTCTCTATTTCAAGTAATAAAAACAATAGTAGCCAGAATGCACCCTCTCTTGTTGGGAGTGAAAATACGGAGATAAAATGTTATAGCGCCGCCATCGCTAAGAGAAAAAAGCTAATACGCATGCGTAAGCAAGAATTTTTCGTCTTAAGACATAATTTGCTGCCCTCTAGAGTTTAATTTTGCGCATGTGCAAAGTAAAATTTACCTAAGACAATTTTTCTGCTAAGACATTGCTAAGACGGTTTGATAAATAAGATTAAGTTATTTGCTTAAGCACTTCTTAAATATTTCACCTTAAGCAAAAATATAAGCAAATATTGATAAATGCCAACCCAGGTGTGAAAGACAAACATGTCAATCACTGCCCACCAAACAATTTCCCTCTGTATAAGAACAAAACTGATGTGGATATAAATTTTCTTTATCTTATTTTTCACGTTTGAATCCTGGTTTGATTTTAATTCCTTTACAAGTCATGAAGATGAAGAAGCCATTGTAGCTAAGGAGAGAGAACAACATGTTATATCCATGATGCACCAGGTACTGCCAACAAATCAGTTAACAGTTTCTTAAATCAAAAACGAAGGGAACGGTAATTAACAGAGTGAGACGCCATAAACTTTGCTCCGTCTATCGGACCAAACGTTAAAAAAATCGACCAATTATAGTGCCGATGAGAATGGAACAGATTATACTGGGCTTAAATGCATGCACAGATTAATGTTGATATTTTCTGTTTGTAATTTTATTCTGTATCAAAACTGTATCTTACAGATCTTGACGCCATTTCTATTACGACGCTTAAAGACAGATGTTGACCTGACAATACCTACAAAGAAAGAGATCATTGTAAACGCACCAATGACGAGTATTCAACAAGAATTCTACGCATCAACTCTAGACAGGTCAATTATTGATAAGGTCAAACCCAAGGTAAGAACAGTGTATCACGTGCCATGGCTCTGTTTTAATCAACCTAGCTGCCTACAAGCCAGAGTGTCTAGGGGTAGTTAACATGAAATTAGAAAATAAATGAGGCGTGATTCTGCAGCTGAGAAATTGCAGTAAGAATTAGCCAATGATTGGTTGATAACTAAAAGTTAAAAAATCGAGTCCTGTAGCCATACTTTCTATAGTTTGTTTAGGAGCCTTATGTTATTAAGTTCCAAACTATTGAAACGTATATAAAAAGAATGTTGTTGTCACCTGCCATCCTTTTGTTCCACAGAAAAAAGAAGAGGTAACATTGACCCCAAAAGGTCGACCCAAGAGAGGATGCTCTAAAAAAAACTACTCCATTGTATTTAATGAAAATGAGGAATCTGATGATGTTGAAGATTGGTACAAAAAGATTAGAGACACATTTGCCAAGTGAGTTTACAATAGATGTAGTAGAGAAGTCTAGGCGTGAGTACCAAAAAGATTGAATAGGAAAAATATTTTGTTGTATTCAGGTGGCATGGGGTTTTGGTTGGAAATTGAAATTAGTCTTTGTAGTATGGTGTTGGTTAGTGCTATATCTTATAATATTCTGTAAGAGGGTGTCCCTGTCCACCAGCACGACATCCATGAGTACATTACTTTATACCCCTTTATTATTTATTTCAGAGAACCAACTGCACCTGGTGAGACCCCATCAAATACAGAATCAGCAGTTAATATTAAGCTTTAAAACATTGTAATGCAACTAAGAAAATGCTGTAACCATCCTTACCTACTGGAATATCCACTTGACCCGGTCACGCAACAGTTCAAAGTTGACAAGGATCTTGTCATGCGGAAAGCTTTTAGTGTTGGAGAGAATGTTACCTGAACTAAAGAAGCGTGGACACAAGGTATCAATCTTAAATATTCATGTTAGTTTAAAAGAATGTAATAAGTTAATGAAATTGGCAATTGGTACCAGATTATTTTATAAAAACATCTGAATTATATGTCAGTTTGTCTGTAGGTCCTGATCTTTTCCCAGATGACCTCCATGTCTGATCTGTTTGTAGGTCCTCGTCTTTTCCCAGATGACCTCAATGTCTGATATGTTTGTCTGTTTGTTTGTAGGTCCTCATCTTTCCCCAGATGACCTCAATGTCTCATCTGTTTGTCTGGTCGTCTGTAGGTCCTCGTCTTTTCCCAGATGACCTCAATGTCTGATCTGTTTGTCTGTAGGTCCTCATCTTTTCCCAGATGACCTCAATGCTTGACATACTTGAAGATTACTGCCACCTAAGAAACCACAACTACTGTCGTCTAGATGGCAGCATGGCTTTCGCTGAGAAACAACAACAGGTAAACATCTGCATGGTGAAGAAGAAGAAATTTAAAATTATTTGGAATAACTTGTAAATATAAATGATACTGAATTAAGTTGATACACACATTCTGATTTTAGCAACTTCTGCTGTATTGTGTTAATTAGTATTATGAATATTTTTACTGATAGAGAAAAGATGAAAAATATGTTTGTCTTAATTTGTACCAAATGTCCACCTAATGCTAATTATCTTTAATATCAGTTGGTTGTAGCAGCCACAAACCATGTTTGTTTTTCTCAATTATTCAAAGTTAGTGGAAGAAAGTTGTGTTATTATCTTTCTCAGATTAGTAATTTCAGCAATGATCCTGATTATTTAATCTTTCTGCTTTCAACAAGAGCTGGTGGGTTAAGCATCAACTTGACAACAGCTGACACAGTCATTATATATGACAGTGATTGGGTAAGTTAAATAAATAATGACTACATTTTATTACAGCGTGATCAATAATCTGCCATACGATTTACACACAGAGTGCAATATGCTTTTTTGCTGCGCACTTTGTGCACTCAAGTGCATGATAGTGAAAGAATAAAGAGCGCACATGTGACTCATTTCAGCACGTCTGATTGGCTACATCCTTGAACCCATGTTATAATAATTAGTCACAAGCTTGTGGTGTAATGTTTGTTTTAGTGTAGTGACTTTCAATACATTGTAAAGTAGCATTTATAGTTATATTATAGAACCCACAGTCAGATCTACAAGCCCAAGATAAGATAGATGCCACAGAATTGGTCAAGAAAAGCCAGTGATTGTGTACAGGTTAGTGACCATTAACACCATTGACCAGAAGATAGTGGAGAGAGCAGCTGCAAAGAGGAAGCTGGAGAAGATGGTCATTCATCAAGGTCAGTTTTGTCTTTCACACCTCCCTAAAAACCCTCCTGAACAATAAACGCCCGGGGCGTTTTATTCAAATAAATACGTTAAATTAATCATATTGTTTTATACACTTCTACAGTAGTATGCAAACTTCTAGGCATTGATTGTTCTCATTCATTTAAAAAATTCATTATCTTATTTTGTTCTTTAGGTAAATTAAAAGGCAGTAAAACTATGGTGAGAGACTCAAAAGCTGTGATGGATCCCATGGAACTACTAAAAGTGTTACGCTCCACTGATCACTCTGGCATTATCAAAAACTGTGAAGAACAAGTCATCAGCGACGCCGATCTTGAGCTCCTATTGGATCGCAGCGACCTGGTTGTTAAAACTATATTATAACTAACTATAATATTATTTAACGTTAATCAGTAATGTTTTTTACACCTAGAACGCGGGAAAGAAATTGAAACCAGTAAAGGAGAATGAAGCGTTTAAGGTTCTGGAATCCTGCGATGAGAATGTCATGGAGTTAAGATCTCAGCTAGAGAAGGATAACTAACCTGTCTTCAAACAACCTACTGCAAGTTTGATCTCTGCATATTCATTCAATTCTCCATCAAGATATCCACATCAAATCCATGGCTCCTGGCTTTAAATTTACTACAGTACTGGGTTCACATACTGTTACCCAATATTGCACCAATTGAAATCTGGGATTGTTAATGGTATTTATGACATTTATTTCTATGCAAGTAGTTACTGTTGTTTTCGGCACAGCACAGTGTTCAGGTTTAAACTATTGTTAACACCAATTGTTATTACAAGTCAGCACAGTGTTCAGGTTTAAACTATTGTTAACACCAAGTGTTATTACAAGTCTGCACAGTGTTCAGGTTTAAACTATTGTTAACACCAAGTGTTATTACAAGTCTGCACAGTGTTCAGGTTTAAACTATTGTTAACACCAAGTGTTATTACAAGTCAGCACAGTGTTCAGGTTTAAACTATTGTTAACACCAAGTGTTATTACAAGTCAGCACAGTGTTCAGCTTTAAACTATTGTTAACACCAAGTGTTATTACAAGTCAGCACAGTGTTCAGGTTTAAACTATTGTTAACACCAAGTGTTATTACAAGTCAGCATAGTGTTCAGGTTTAAACTATTGTCAACACCAAGTGTTATTACAAGTCAGCACAGTGTTCAGGTTTAAACTATTGTTAACACCAAGTGTTATTACTCTTACAACATAAAGAAAATCAAAGACTGTATACAAATATATCTGAACATTAAGTAGAACTTTTAATTATTCCAATCTATATATTTTCACCCTTAAATTTATTTTATACAGGATTATATTTCACTATTTCTACATCATAACATAAAAAATAAGTCTACATCAAAAAATATATTTAAAAACATGAACATGAAACTAATCATTGATATCAAACTATATTATATAATGTCTTCATTGTTTGATTTTTGTCATTTTTAGTTTTACAAATTCTACTACAACTTTGTTCTGTTGTTGTTACTGTGCCAAAGACATCTTATAATGTGTTTATTTGTTAATTTAATTTCTAATTACGTTTTCATTTAATAAAACTGCTTTTGATAACTAATTACGTTTCATCATTATGTTCATGTTATGTTTTGTAGTTTCAAGTTGTACCACTTTACTTTTAGTATTGGATGGTTAAAACCATCCAACCTAATTATAAAGAGTGAAATTACATTTATGATTTAATATTATTTTATCACATAATATTATCACATAATTTCTTTAAAACACGCACAACCAATTCTATACAATATATCAAGTAAAAAACATTGCATTATTATAAAAGAATCATTTTCAATAAATATGGCAGCACAGCTTATAAATCCGTTGATGAAGGTAAGTATGTCAAAATAAAAGGTTTAAAAACATTTTATAAAAGCTAATGTTTTAGATTATCATATTGATTTAATCTACTATACGATTTATATATAAAAGGTCGTTTTTATATTGAATACAAATTTAATGTTAGAAATGCAATTATTTGCGATATTAAAAATTGACACCTGCTTGCTGCGAGATTTAAAAATATGTCTGTTATATAGTAGAAGTAACATACGTTATCAGTGAAAACTAACTAAAGAACAAATGTAATATTTCTTATTGAACACTTTTCAGACACGTGACGAATGTCGTCAGCTGATAGATTGCAATCATACATGGCAAGGTACCTCAGCTCAGGACACATAATGAGAAATGAAGAAAATGTATTAACATCAATGTTGTGAAGTTTACTATCATAGATACCGAGAGCACCTAATGCTAATTGAACTTGTTTGAGAGAACATTCTGATCCAAACACCGTCACGTTTATCTTGAATGCCTAAAATGTGTGCAATAACTCTTCCCTTTCGCTCCCATGCCATCTTACTACAAAAGTCATCGACACTATCATTATCATATTGCATACAATACAATTGCATAATTAGACGTATGAAATGCCCATCACATTGTACACCTGGACTAATGTAATCAATAAACATTCTTATGGAGGTAGATATATCATCCAAATGATTATTTATTTCTAAATCTTTGCTTGTCATGTGATTAATTAATTCATTTACCATATCATCTTTATGTTGTTTTTTAACAAAGTTGAAATTTCTCGGCAGATAGCGATATGTTGACAAACGATCTGTAACCCAGTGCTTGAGGAAACCGCCAGCTTTATCACCAAGGAAACCAATTGCAAACTCTCTCGCTCTGTATAAATGCTCACTCTCTCGTATCACCTCCCACTCATCATCATCCAATGGTGTAAGTAATGTTCGTACATCTGAGCACTCATTCTCGACAATACCTTCGCTTTCACATAATTTGCACAAGTAAAATCCCACCAATGATTCTACTATCAATTTGTGAGGAGGCATAAAAATGTTATCAAATTTAGATTTTGAAATTGGCGCTTCTTCGTAAACAAACCCGAGTTTTAAGGCCATATCAACCATATCTTTGTTCGAATGTTCAGTCAAATCCGTTTTGTTGATTGAAAGTTGGTTTACTTTTAAGCTATCATACATACATTTCCCTAATAAAACCATAGCATTTACATACTTCACTGGTGTTTTTTCAAAATCAGAAATCTTTGGTTCATTTTTTTGTTTGATACACTGATTTAAAATACTACGAAATAGTTCTTTAAAGAGGTCAGTTGTATCTTCGGGGAGACTTTGATTATCTTCCCACAATATACAGAGTGAAAGAAGTAGCATCGGGTTTTTGCACATTGCATACGCTTCAGGATGTTTGCAATCCTCCTCCGACGTCGACGACTCATATGTGTTAATATCTAACTCTTGTCTAAGGGATTTTCCCAATTCTGGTTTTTCAAAATACTCAAAATGTTTGTCAATGTACTTTCCTATGCTCTCGTTGTTAAACCCATTAACTCTTACATGTACGTTACATTTTTTTACGAATTCATGAATGTTTTCTAATCGTGAAGTAAGTATTACTTTACTTTTCTCTAAATAGTTATTTCTGAAAAGACTAATTACGCTTGGATTATTAAATCGCAATTCATCTAATCCGTCTAATAAAAATACAAGTGTATCGTCATGGGTTATTAGAAAATCTTGAATTAACTCTGAATTTTGTGGAAGTTTTGTGTGCCTATTAAAATCTTTCATATCAATTTCCTTTACAATCATATCCAAGATGTCGTCATCTTGTTTTAAATCTCTTAAACTTAAAAGAAATACAATTTTACCTTGAAATACTTTAATTGATAGACCAGTAGCCCAATTGTATGATAAATGCCTTAATATAGTAGATTTACCTATCCCACCCTCTCCATCTATAAGAGCTTTACATCCAGGTGTGGAGCTGATAACATCTACCACTTCTGTTAATGTTGTTGGTTTGCTTCCTTTATTGTTTTCACGTTCTTTCAGTAGTTCCATATCGGTAAACATCTGTGAAATGTCAACTGTGTATCTACCACGCATTGTTGCTGGTGTAAATATACTGGCCTCTTTACACAATTTCTTTTGTCTTTGAAGCAGGTATTTTTTAATTTTTTCTAATGAAAAAAATAAGAAAATATTTTCAAGATAAAGTTATTTGATTTAAGTTACTTTTAATTAAGAAGGCCTACAATTTCCTCCGTGAGCGACCACCTCCTGTAAACGGCCACCTCCGTTATCGGCCGCACTTTCAAAGCCCGTTTGTTCTTCCTATCTAATTAGTGCATTAATTGGTACCCCTCGTAAGCGGCCACCTCCCGTAAACGGCCGCGGCCACTTTTTTTTTACTAAAAATGAAATGTTTTTTACCTCCCGTACACGGCCACCCGAAAAATTCGTATTGACTTTTTTTGACACCAAAAATACAATTGTGTTTGATTTTGATATATTACGTGCGTTATATATTATTAGCTTTATTTCAAAGCGATTTTAAAAACATGTCTGTGAAGAACATTCCTGTGTTTTTTAGATGAGATGAGAAATCTATACAGATTTTGACCGACCATTTTCATATGATAAAAGCTTTTAAAATTTGTCTTGAAAATCATAAATAATACTAAACCACCTGATCATACACAATAAAATACAATTAATATCTGGAGAATTTAGAGGCCCGTTGCGTTAAGAACGCCGAAAAATATCGTGCATAGCCATAATACGTGACATTGGCCTTCTATCGGCAGAACCTCCCGTGAACGGTCACCCCGTAAGCGGCCTCTTTTTCCGGTCCTGAGGGTGCAATAGGATGGCCTCTTACGAGAGGTTCAACTGTAATACAAATTGTGTAGTGGTTAAAATAGAGCCGAAGTACACCCAAGTAAATTATATAGAGGGCGAAAAACTCAATATAATTATTATCAATCAAAAAGGAAGAAAAGTGAAACGACTGGGTCGCCAGAACTGATTGATTGTAGCCGTTATGTAGCAATCCACCGCTTTAGTAGTAAACCTCATATGTCGAGCGCGCTGGTGGTGTTGATTTTGTATTTACTACATAAGCTGTGTTTCTACGTTAGCTGGAGGTAAAGCGGATTTTCTACATTAAGGGTTGTGAGACGGTGAATTAAAAATTTAATTGTAGTATAAGAATTAAATTAAATATTTTTCAGGTATATCAGTATAATACAACTTTTGCTTATACACGACAACAATAACAATAATATAATATATTATTGTTATTGCTGTCGTGTTAGGTTAAAAGGCCATTAATTATTGCGGAGGACGTTTATGATTGAAACTAAACTCACAATTATCTACGTCATAATTAAATTAATTAATGATCGTCCACAATATTGTATGCCAAATGACATACACTTGTGCGTTATAGGCCCTAATTAATCTGTGTACAGTAAAGGGGATTATAGAGGGCGGCAAATAAAATATATATATTACGGTCAATTACTATTAATTTGAATTTGATTACAAAATCTTATCAATTATTTTATGAATACATTTTATTTTCAAATTAATTATGATTAAATGAGCAAAATTAAAGTAAGACGATGTGATTTTGTTTGATAAACATTTCTTCAAACATAAATTATATCTATCTAAACCCATCAAACTAAGTTTTACTTAATATACTTTCTGAATAGGAGATCTTTTTTTTGTGCTATTATTAATTTTAAATACCATATTATTATGTAATGCATACGACATAACTAAAGTAACTCACTTGAATCTGAAGTTTTTAAGCCCAATCTTTCGAGAGTGATAACAAACCAAGATTTTCTGTTTCGTCGTGAGGCGGAGTCATTATATTCTCTTCGCTTTCCTTGTTCTTCTTTAAGAGTCGTCGACACTTCCTCATCTGTTTAAGGAAAAATAACTACTTCTATCTTTTCTGAATATATTTTATTTGGAAAACATTATTAATATTATTACATTGCCGATTATCAATTGATCCATTAGGCATTATTTTTACTAAATTAAACTATTTATTTATGTTTTTTCAGGGCTAGATAATATCATGATTGTTGTTAATGCAAGAATGTTTTGTTGTTACAGAAACTTCGTTTTTCCATTGATTGTATAAGTATAGGCGGAATTATAGAGGGCGGCAAACACACTTTTTAATCCATCAGGGGTTGTCGAAATATGCTCAACAGAGGGCAGCAAACAGAAAAATAAACATTTTCAGAGCCGTACACCGTGCGGTCGAGTGTTAGTGTATTAAAATACTAATAAAACATACATATTTACTCTGAAAATCCTATATTTGTATTCAGTAAACAAACTTTGTAATGCGGATTAGAATTAAGCTTATTGCATCTCAAAGAATAATAACATGTGTAATACAAGTCTTACTTATTATGATGTTAACAACATTTCGTTTTTAATAATGAAGCTTCCTAATTATATATCGTTCTACATGTGGTCAGGATTGGAATTAAACATCAAAAAGAATTTTGTTTAAATATTATTATTCTGAAAGCAACTAACCTGTTTCTGATTTAACCTCTTTTCGCATTCCTTGTTCTTCATTAGGCCTACTACTTATTGTCACTTGACCTGTTTTAATAAATATAAATAAAAAACCTGAATTTACAATGAATGTTCTATACATCAAATAATTCAAATATATATATATATATAAACTCATCAGGCAATGAACATTAATTCTAAATATATATATATATATATATATATATCGTTTCAAATTAATTAATTAAATTTCAGTATATATCACCGGGCGGTTTAGAATTAATGTTCGTTGCCTACTGTGTTTATATATATAAAAGTATCTCTTCGGAGATCCCGCCTCGTGAATAAAAATACTGTAAGATGAGGGCGTATCAATTTGATCTCTGTTGCGCGTGTGTACAACTGAGGACTAGTGCTGTTCCGCCGTACCACGCCGAGAATGTTAAAGAGTCGCTATCCAATCGAGTTCGAACAATACCATGAAAGCCCCAGTGGTCTAATGGTTAGGACATCTGCATATCAAGCAGGCGGTCCGAGTTCGAGTCTCGGTTGGGGCGACTTTTTCTCATTCTCACAGATTTCCTCATCTTTATCGTTTCAAATTAATTAATTAAATTTCAGTATATATCACCGGGCGGTTTAGAATTAATGTTCGTTGCCTACTGTGTATATATATATATTATATATTTTTATTCGGAATCGGACTTTTTTTTATGTTATTTTGTTTATTGTTTAATAAAGATGAGGAAATCTGTGAGAATGAGAAATATAGTTAAATACACATTTCAAAATTACGTAATTAAATTAGGTTCTATTTAAATGATCTCAAGTAAGTGTATTATGCATAATAATGTGGCGATCTACCTTTTAGAAAACTTTGTGCATGTTGGTTTATAAGCTTTGCAAAAGTGTCACGGTCGTTTTGTGATTTCAAGCGTCCGGCTTTCTCAATGTGATATACAACATCCCATATATTGTCATAGTTGTAGTCACTCAATGTGTAGAAACCAATAACCTTCATCAAATCGTCGTTGTCAGTGTTAGTTAGAACATTAAACATTGCTCTGCGATATGCTGTTAATCCTACACCTGCTGTATCGCTACTTTGGATAGTGTTCTTATATTTGTCTATGCGTTCTGTTGCTAAGGCCCTCTCGGTTACTTCAGCAATGTCCGACAACAGCTTCAAATCAGTTTTGGAAATCAATCCACGTTCAGTCAGTTGGTTAAATAAATCTAGGGCTGATTTTTCATCAAGAGTTCCAATGGGTAAAATACCAAATAGAAGCATTCTCAGCCATCGCATCTTTACACCAGAATAGTGTTCACTTAGTTCTCCCAGAAATGTTTGGAATTTTACATCTTTTCCATCCATTATGAATCTGTTAAACAATAAAACAAAATTCTTATTTTGCAATCTGAATAAATTTAATTTTATCGAATTTCCTTCTTATCTTCTTACTGATTTAGCAACTTCGATAGCATGCTAGTTTTTACACAAATCTTTTTTTTTTAAATAAAATATGAATTTTTGCCTTCGAGACGCCATCTTCGACTAACCCACTCAAACAGAGAAGCTTTAGATTATACCAGGAAGAGTGAATGAGTTCCTTAATAACTTACTAAATTGTAATGTCACTATTCCCTATTATACCAGGAAGAGTGAATGAGTTCCTTAATAACTTACTCAATTGTAATGTCACTATTACCTATTTCATACATTGAATTGTACACAATGTCAGAATGTTATTAATAAACATAATAGACCATTATTTTATTAAAAAATTGTTTTATAGAAAATGCTCACATTGTATGTTTTATTTGGTTCGACCAATGTCAAAAGTCATTTGATTTCACACAGTTCATTAAACCAGTACATTTGTTGTTCATAGGTGAGTTTTAAATATGTAAAACGCGTTAGTCATGGCGTGTGTTCATAGTCTAGATACGTATGAACAGCTTATAACAATGAAGTTAAACAATTGAGTAGAACACCATAACGTTGATATTGATAGCTTCTTTTGTTGTTGAGCCCAAAGGTTGCAAACAAATAGAAATATAAACATTGATTGCCAATGGTGCAACGCATTACTACAAAGCCGACTCTTTTAAGATTGTCAATGGTTCAACGCATTACTACATTTGGGTAACAATTATTCATTGAATAATCAACTCCTATACGAGTAATGTATTACATTAACAGTTGGTTTTCATACTGTTAGTTTAAATAAAGTAAACCAAAAAAAAGAGCGTAGTTCATTATTTTATTTGAAATAACCTGTGATGGGTTTGTCACACGGAAGTGAGCCCTCTAGAGGTAAAAGGAGACATTTGGAGTACTGTAGTTTGTATAATGGTACACTAAAATAAAGTTTAATGCATACCTACGGAAGCTTAAAGTGACCATCAATTTATGCATACCTACGGAAGCTTAAAGTTACCACCAATTTATGCATACCTACGGAAGCTTAAAGTTACCACCAATTTATGCATACCTACGGAAGCTTAAAGTTACCACCAATTTATGCATACCTACGGAAGCTTAAAGTTACCACCAATTTATGCATACCTACGGAAGCTTAAAGTTACCACCAATTTATGCATACCTACGGAAGCTTAAAGTTACCACCAATTTATGCATACCTACGGAAGCTTAAAGTTACCACCAATTTATGCATACCTACGGAAGCTTAAAGTTACCACCAATTTATGCATACCCACGGAAGCTTAAAGGCCAGGTGCGGGCAAAACATTTCTATTGATCATACATTCCAATAATTATCGATCTATAGTTTCCCCTATGTTTCATAATTTTTGGGATTTTATTTGTGTTACACGAGCTTGTTGAAAATAAGCACTTTCTTATCAGTGGGGGGATAGTTCAAATTACACAGTAAAATCTCTATTCTTTTGTACACAAATTTTGTAAATAGAGAGGCATTTTAAAAAGCTATGAAAAATAAACGGTGTGGTAAAAAATGTTATCAGATGACTAAATATAGGTAATATAACTTGAATATTACATTTCTGGTATTTTTATTCAACTTCAGATTTTTATTTTCATGCTATAGCAAAAATTATCCACTGTATATCCACCATCTTTTTTCACCTTCTAGGGAGTCACCAGACATGTTATTACATTAGGTTAACTACCTAACTACTGAAAAAAAGTCTTCCTGGTTTTTATGGAAGAATTTTGCCAAATTTTGTATTTGACCATATTAAGGGAAATTCATGTTTTTTCATCTTGATTTCTGTTACAAATATTTGATTTATGTACAATTAACCAAATATTATATTTAAAATTCATGCCTGTACCTGAGCTTTAAAGTTACCACCAATTTATGCATACCTACGGAAGCTTAAAGTTACCACCAATTTATGCATACCTACGGAAGCTTAAAGTGACCATCAATTTATGCATACCTACGGAAGCATAAAGTGATCGTCAATTTATGCATACCTACGGAAGTTTAAAGTTACCACCAATTTATGCATACCTACGGAAGCTTAAAGTTACCACCAATGTATGCATACCTACGGAAGCTTAAAGTGACCATCAATTTATGCATACCTACGGAAGCATAAAGTGATCGTCAATTTATACAACCGGCTGCAAACAGGCAAGTTCAAACATCATAAAATTGCCAAGATAAATATCATGGAATTCCGCCATTCCAAATTGATTCATTTTTTTTTTCGTTTTCGAGACTCGAAAAACGTCAATTATCTTGCACAACGATTTGTCTAGAAACCAATTTCAATTAACAATACTGTCCTGCTACATTTAAGATTATGATTAAGGTTCGGCAATTACTGGCAGAGAACTCGTTGTTTGTTGACGATTAGTGTGTGGCACACAGAATAGTACGTTCAGTGATATTAACAAGACATTTACCACAACCCACACTCTCCTCCAAATAACCATGGAAGCATAACCATCAGAATTATACTTCTCTTATTCTTGTTCCGAACTATATTAATGAAATATTGTAAACTTACAAATTGGCTTAAGACTGGACTGTAACTGGATCTCGTATCTGGACTATCAATATACTGATACAGTCAAATGTGAGGATTTGTACCACCAACTGCGCCACTCCCTTTGACGTCAACTACTGTATAATTATTATTAATAATCCACGTATATGTATGCTATATTTACTTTGTCCGTGACGTCACAAAAACTTTTCCACGGTCTAACTGTCTTTCTGTTGAAACACAATGTACACGATTATATCGGCAGCGTCGTACGACGTCTATAAATATCCAATTCAAAATTCCATAGAAAGTATTTTTAGAAAATTACCTAGAATCTTTTTAAATAATATTTAAAAACTGCAAAATGAATGTTATTGAAACACCTAATTAATTAATTAAATACTAAAAGAAATGAGAATTCACATTTTTGTATAAATATAGACGGCAATAATAGTTTTAAAACTTGTACTATATCTAATCATTTTAATAACTATTTTTGTAATATTGGTTCTGATCTGGTATCTGAACTCCCTTTGTGCAATAATTCATATACTAACTCTAAATATATTTAATCATTTTACACCTCTTATATCTATTTTTTTTTTTAGCTTTTTAAATTTATACTAACAAATATCTTTTTATTAATATTATAATCATAACAATAAATATTTAAAAAATATATATAAAATAATATTTATCGCATAATATACAGTCTATGATAATTAAATGATATACAAAATCATTACACCCAACTACTATCTTCATCTCCTATATGCGGAACATCATTTGGATAATAGAACAAGTCACACATCTACACATAATCAAACATCTATCTCTAACAATATTTCAATCCTCTATCAACTAAAGCCGAAGTATAGTCGTTATCTCGGGACCGTTCTATGGTTACCACCACGTAGGCTAACTTCATCAAGGCTTCTATGAATGGATGACGAGTTAGGCGCAGGAACGCTAGTAGACCAAACCCAGACTCCAGTACCGTTTTGATTACGATCAATCGGGAAATTACCCCATGACGTTGTATTGATAACACTTTTTCCCCAACATTACAATGTACTCACAGGGCAGTATTTTAGGCCCGCTTCTTTTTATTTGTTATATTATCGATATGTCTATTTGTATTGATAATGATTGCAAACTATTATTATATGCCAATGACAGTGCCTTATTGGTGGCTCATCGTGATCCATTATACATTTCACATTAACTAGGTCATGGTATGGAATTATGTTACAAGTGGTAGTTCAAAATAAGTTGTCCGTGCACCCACAAAACACGGAGTGCATTTTGTTGAAAGAAAGGAAATTAATGAACATTTTGTAATTCCTAATATCAAAGTGTTAGCTTCAAAAACATTTTATTATCATACTATTAAAGATTGGAATAATGTTCCATCAAACATAAAATGTATAAAAACACCTAATGAGTATAACCGTGCTATATATAAAGCTTTATGTTAGTAATGTGCATAGCCAGACTGATGTATTGTGAACGGTTGTTATATTTTTGTGAATGTTTCTATGTTTTTGTTATAAGGACCCCATTGAATAGCTTAGCTCTATGGGTAATCCTTGGTATGTTGATTGTACCCCATATTGAATAGCTTAGCTCTATGGGTAATCCTTGGTATGTTGATTGTACCCCATTGGAAAGCTTTTCTAGATCTAAGGGTAATCCTTGGTATATTGATTGTACCCCATTGGAAAGCTTTTCTAGATCTAAGGGTAATCTTTGTATGTTGATTGTACCCCATTGGAAAGCTCTTCTAGCTCTATGGGTAATCCTTGGTATGTTGATTGTACCCCATTGGAAAGCTTAGCTCTATGGGTAATCCTTGGTATGTTGATTGTACCCCATTGGTTAGCTTAGCTCTATGGGTAATCCTTGGTATGTTGATTGTACCCCATTGGAAAGCTTAGCTCTATGGGTAATCCTTGGTATGTTGATTGTACCCCATTGGTTAGCTTAGCTCTATGGGTAATCCTTGGTATGTTGATTGTACCCCATTGGTTAGCTTAGCTCTATGGGTAATCCTTGGTATGTTGATTAAAACAAACAAACAAATGTATCCGTCCCACTTCTACTAATATTAAAATTGCAATTTGTGATTTTTCTGGTAGATATATTGATGATTTTACCCAAACACACTTATACAAATATAAATTGCAAAAGAACTATCAATTACTCCAATATTCATTTGAAAGCAACTGCACCCTTTAGGTCAACTTTAATATCACGATCACATGCCGCTATTGACTTTGGCCGTGACGTCACAAAAGCTGTTCCACGGTTTAGTGCAGGTCTTTCTGTAGAAGCACAATAGGATTACTGAAGTCTATACTTATTCACTCAAAATTACACAGAAACTATTTTTAGAAAAACACACAGAACCCTCTGTTTAAAATGTATAAGAGAATAAATACATGTAATAGAATTTTTAAATAAAACGTTTGCTTCTGAAAATAACTGACGTTTCGATCAATATTATGCTTTTATCGTCTATCCATATTATGATCGTCATTAGGCAGGCCCGTAGTCAGGGGGGATTTTTATGGTTCGGGCGAACCCCCCCTTTACAGCGAACCCCCCCCTTAACCGACTGCGAACCCCCATCCCCGACATCCCCAATACCTCACCACCCTCATCTCTGAAAATCCTCCAAATACGTGCCCCACAATACAAAAGGTTATTTGTAAATTGAAAAATTCGTTAACTCGTTCGTGAATAACTCATACCTTATTGTTAAACAAATGAATTGGTTGCCGAAAAATAATACGAATTTTTGGTCCCAGGATGTAACATGATATTGACGTGAGCTTGGGCACGAACGAATCGTACAAAGGACACCGCTAGACAACCGCGTACCTATTGTTTCGATCACTGGCAGTCAGCATGCATATATAGCCTTCCGACGTACATCAAAAAATGGAACGCTGCGGTTACCTACAATATGTATGTGTGGCTATGAAGTATAGTGGATTATAGTAAATTTAATATATTACACTATAATATCTATGGTATCATGTACTGTAGTTTACACCTATAGCATTCGATTATTTTTTTCTAGACCACCAGCCGATACGTAGGCCTACTCAACTGTATCAATACCACCTATTTACATTGATATATTTAGTTTCCTCAACAAATTGCTGTAAATAAATATAGATAGAGCTATCAGGGGCGGTCGCAGGACTATTTTAAGAGGGTTGCCCAAAGACTCCAGGGCTGTAGACACTGACTATTTGAGCAAGAAAATTGTTAAATGACACCCCTAGATGGCCGCAAATGGTACTCTCGCACGTAAAATTCATGATAATTTTTTTTTCGTTCAATGCGAACGTCACGGGAGGTCCCCGATGAAGGTACTTTTGGTACGGTAATACATTCTAATAACTGTACTCAATTAATGTAAATTAATTATCAATTAATAATTTTAAAAAGTTATACAAAAAATATGAAGCTGTTGCTATAAATATATTGAGCAAAAGGTTAAATTGTATAATTTGGAATTTTAATTCATTTAAAAATGCTAAATAAAGTCAGATGTTAAAACCACCATTTCCAAAAAATTCATTTTTATTTATCCACTATAAACTTTACAAAAGTGTTGTTTTAAACCACACTCCAAATAAAACATAGAAAAGAATGATAGGACATTTGCAGAAAGAAGCAAACTTTGCTCTGCTACCGGTATAACACGGTTCAAATTTCGGAACGTCTATAAATTACTACGGAAATTCGGCCTAATATTTACGAACGTACGGAAATGAAGATAAATATGGTACTACACGCATCGGAAATATAGAATACGCACAATTATGATTTGGCCTAAAAATTGGCCTTAGATTATGGAAAACTGCTGTTTTTTGGGGGTTTTTTTGTTAATATATTTACCTTTAGCAATAGTAAAAATGCATTAATATGATTTATACTGCAATTGATATGTACCGCTTTTCGTTTTATTGTTATTTTCATTTCTGTGTCTTATTTTATATGTTCTGCTTTTGAATGTTTTGTTTTGGCGTCCCTGACACAAGCTTTTGCTGTTTTGGTGACGCCACCTTTTTGGAAATAAATGTTGATTTTGATTGATTGATTGAAAACGCAATAATTATGGACAAATCGATTATTAGCCTTGGCAATATGCCTAATATTTAAAAGGAATGAATATAGGCTATATTTCGTTTGTCGATGAATTTTTGAATTCATGTATGAATGATTGATCCATTAGAGGTAATCTGTGATGGCTCTAGTAACACTGCTATGCGTGGGTAATTTGTGAATAACGTAGTATGCTACATACACGAGCCTATAGGGAAGATCTGTACTGTCGTTCATTGCGAGAGGAGGGGGAAGTCCGGTAATGTGTCATGAAAAATGTAACAAGCCAGAGATGAAATAAAATCACTAACATTTAGCTGATTGTCGTTGTTTTAGTCGTCGTCAGAAGTTTATCGACCGACATCTATTTCTCATGTGTTGAGCGTTTCTTTAATTGAATAATTTTGGATTTTCAGTAAATTGCCAATGGTTTATTCAAAGTCAAACTGTAACTAATCCCTCACTATTCAATCAAAATGTTATTGTTATACTACTATATTGTTGAAAAATGGATTGCGTGACATGAAAATGGACTGATAGTAAAACGTAACAAAGATACGTTCTTGTCTGGTTATTAGGTATTCATGCTCCGATGAAGCAGAGGATTATTTTTGTAGCGTTCCATTTAAAATGAAAAGAAATATTTTGGTTGTGGAGGTCGTTTTAACAATAAAAATATCAAAACATTCAACAATAATAAAATGCCCTGCAACTCTGTAACTTTATGACTAAGCCTATCAAGTTCCGGGTCCGGATGGATATTGTATACGATGAAATGGAACTCAATTTTAATTTAGTGGCAGAAACAACATTTAGTATGAAATTAAGGCTGTTGCCCGGGCCACAAGGGAAACACCCCTGGGTCCGCCCCTGGCTATAATAAGCATTGAATTTGCCTTCTCACCCAAATTGTGCTTTTTTTGGGGGGCTTGTAACTTGAACGCAAAACAAAATACCGAGTGAATGATCAAACAATCGGCGGTGGTTCCGCACACAGAGCACGCGCATCTAACATACGGCGGCAACAAATGTTATCGTGAGGAGGAGGAAAAAAGTACGATCGTTTTGTTCAATCGTAGCATGCTGCATGAGAGTGTTTTTCCGGCCAATTAGAGGTGCCATTTATCATGAATGTTATGTACGAGAGTACCATTTCCGGCCATCAAGGGGTGTCACTAAATTCGCCTCAGACCCCACCCGCGGCGCAGTGACCCAAATACTTATTGTTTGTTTTCTCAGAGGACGATCATCAAAGTAAATTAGGCCCATTGATTGAAAAGTCGAGAAACTCAATTCATTCATTTCAGAACTAATTGGAGATGTACTGCAAACTTTATATAAACATTTGATTTCTCATGCAAACCTTCAAATAATTCTCATATTCTTCCATTGTCTTTCTTTGTCCAGTCGGCATTTATCATTTTTATACCTTTTACATTTGATATTGTTTTTATGCTATGCTGTTGCATCTTTGTGTACCGTCCTCATGATGACTCAGCATTATCGCATCGTCACTGTGCCGACAATATTAGAAAAAAATTGTTGTTGCATTGTATTTAATGCTGGTTGAACAAAAAATAAACGAATTGAGTTATATTTTGACACATCGACATAGTGAGGAAAAATTAAATTGGTAAAATAAATTATTTTTCAAAAACTAGTACGGTCTCATGTTGTCCGTTGAGGGCGCTCTTTGGTTTCTATAGAGCAGGTGGTTAATGGTTTGGTATCAATCCACACAGCGCGGCCTTTATGAATAATAATTAATATAAAAGGTGTAGGAGGGTCCTCCTAAATACCAAGACCTACCAAGAACTACCAAGACCTACCAAGACCTACCAAGACCTGTCAATTTAAAGTGTTAATTTAAGGAAATATGATATATATAGACTTCTAATAGCATTTCCAACAATAAAACCTAAATTTTAGCGCTTTATAGACACCAAAAATGTTAAATAATCGACAAGCTTCGCGTTCGCGAAACGAACTGAGTTGATGCATACATTGCGTCACAAATGTCCGTATTGCGTCAACTAGTATGACCTACCAAGAACTACCAAGACCTGTCAATTTAAAGTGTTATTTTAACGAAATATAATATATATAGACTTCTAATAGCTTTTCAAACAATAAAACCTCAATTGTAGCGTGATATAGACACCAAAAATGTTAAATGTAGGCCTACGACCCAGTAGGCCTATGACAGGAGAACTGCGTCGAGTGTCAGTGAGCCATACTAGTTGACGCAATACGGACATTTGTGACGCAATGTATGCATCAACAACTCAGTTCATTTCACAAAGCTTGTCGATTATTGTCATTTTCGTAACATTTTTGGTGTCTATATCGCGCTGAAATTGAGGTTTAATTGTTGGAAATGCTATTAGAAGTCTATATATATCATATTTCGTTAAAATAACACTTTAAATTGACAGGTCTTGGTAGTTCTCTGTAGGTCATACTAGTTGACGCAATACGGACATTTGTGACGCAATGTATGCATCAACTCAGTTCGTTTCGCGAACGCGAAGCTTGTCGATTATTTAACATTTTTGGTGTCTATATCGCGCTAAAATTAAGGTTTTATTGTTGGAAATGCTATTAGAAGTCTATATATATCATATTTCCTTAAATTAACACTTTAAATTGACAGGTCTTGGTAGTTCTTGGTAGGTCTTGGTAGTTCTTGGTAGGTCTTGGTAGGTCTTGGTATTTAGGAGGACCCGTGTAGGAGGCCAAGGCCTAGGCCTGTTGTAGTTTCTTCTAAGACACACAAAACTTAGGTAAGCTGGGTGTTTATAGTTTGTTTCTTATTTGGTATTGCGCCGCCTGGCACCTAACTAACGTGACAATTATAAACTCATCAATTATCCCTCCACCACACAGCGGCACACTTTTCTCCCTTTTCTAGCCCACAAAAACTGGAGTCAGAGGAGTGTGAATTCTAACTAGGCCTAGCCTAGTTTAGCATACTACTATCTAGGCCTGGCCTTACCTAGATGACCTCATGCAATGTCTGATCTGAATTTTCCTCATCTTCTCACAGCAGGATGACAGTGCGTGACATACGTGAAGATAACAGCTGCTACACAAACCATCCATGCCATGGAGATACTTCCACCACGACCATGTAGACCTACATATACCTCCTTGTGTACAGAAACAGAACTACTGTGTCGTCTAGATGGCTGTTGACAGGTAAGCACTCATGGATACAGAGTAAAGAAACAACTATAGGCCTATGTTGTTTTTACCAATTTGTAAATGTGAATTATAGTGAATGCACAATGAAGAATGGCCAGTTGATATAGACATTTCACATTCTGATTTTAGCAGCAACTAGGCCTACTGCATGCTGTATTATTACGTTTCTGTTTTTTTTTTCATTACAATTTGTTTTGTTTTTTTGGCCTATTTAATTTTAGTGCGTTGGGTTCTTATCAGTTGAACTCAATCTGCTCCCTAATACAGTGGTGGTTAATGAACCATCTTGGGTCGTGCCACTTTGCTAGGAGGTAACTTTCAGACAGTTAACACAAGTTTAATACAAGAAAACAAAGCAATACAATAGGTACAAAAGAACAATGTTAGAGTGTTAAGAACTATTTATTAGGAGACTATTCCCCTTAAAATAACTATGGTACATTAACAATAAGTATTGTATAGAAAAAAATCCCAAAAGGGCGGAGGCTGATACAGAAGGTAATAATAGAACATCAGATGTGTCATACTGAACTACGCCCAATAGGTAATCTGTTCCATAGGCATAGTGCGTACACTTAATCTGTTAAATATATTATATTTAAATTATTTCTATTTTTATAGCAATCTTCAAATATTGCACAAACAAATAAAAGTAATAATAATGTTAGTAGAACTAAGGGTATACCAACTCCCTGTGTTGAAAAATCATCAAAACAAAGTGCAGTATAACAGTATGTAGATGCTAACTAGTACAATATGAATATATAATATATTACATAGAGATACTAATAATATAATATTAATTTTACATTAGAAAACAGAAATGGAAACCACATAGGTCAAATTCAACGTTTTATATGTGCTACAATCCTTGTCCTATTAGTAAAATGGACGAGTCCGCCAATACGGCAAAACCACGCTGGTGGTTTTCAAATAAACCAAGTGTTTTAAAACTATTTATGTAAAAAATCCTGTACCCTAATCTTAAATATATTTACATATTACAAATAAGTAATAAATACTCTTAACTTTCGTGAAAAAATTAAGCGTTTTGGATAAGTAGTTTTTCAGCAACTGTAATTTTAGTTTTAACGTTACGTTCTGACTGTTAAGGAAAGCTTTGTCGACTTCGAACATTTTCACCTATCCTTTAACACTAGCCGGTGACTGACAAACTAAAACACTGCTTCAAAAAAGGGGCTGTGCCGACGAAGTATCTGAACCAATCAAATTTTACTTTAGGTCATTAGAAAGCTTGATTGATTAGCTTTTGAATGGTGGAACAGCCAATATCATTGGATAACTAGGTCAAACGTTATGAACGTTTTTGTAAAGATCTCAACAAATTTGCAAAACAAGCCTATTCTTTAACACAGGGCAATTTTCAAATCGTCTAACTTTAAAAATCAATGCCGACGACGTTTTAAGTTTTTTTAAATTAAAAAAAACATGACATTGTAGGTACTTAATTAGGCATTACAATGTCGAAACAGCCATAAAAATCGGTCAATTAATAACAAAGTTACATTGAAAAAACTTTCAAAAAATAGCTGTTTTTCGGTGATTTCGTGCCGTTTAGCGGAAATCGCCCGGATTTTTGGGTACATAAAACAAATTGTAATGTAAGAATGAGTGCAAGAATGTTCTTACTGATAGACAACATGTAAGCATTCAAGAATACGACAGAGTAAAGAGAAAACTTAATTCAGTTGGCAAATGTGTTTGTCTTAAGTTTTACACGTCCAAAAGCAATTAAGAATAATTATCTTTTTAATACAATATATCAGTTATATATATTTGTTTTTCAATGATTAAAAATTAGTGGAAGAAAGTTGTGTTACTATCTTTGTCAGATTAGTAATTTCAGGAATTATCCTGATTATTTTATCTTTCTGCTTTCAACAAGAGCTGGTGGGTTAGGCATCAACTTGATAACAGCTGACATAGTCACTATATATGACAGTGATTGGGTAAGTTAAATAAATAATTACTACATTTTATTACAGCGTGATCAATAATCTGCCATACGATTTACACACAGAGTGTCATATGTAAAGAAGTATTTGTGCTGAGTGAAGTTGAGCCTAACCTAAATTGATTCTACCCAGCTTATATTTCACATACCAACTTAAGTCTGTTCTTAACCTAGTCTTACCTACCACTTTCACTGTTTGGAACACACCATCATGTTTAGAGAAATTTCCTAACATGTTCGTAATGAATTTATAGCAGTACAACTTAGCCTCCAACTTGATACAAGCTATTTAAATTATAAGGTGGTAAGATAAATTGTTTGATTTTGTATGCAACTATGTTTATTTTAGAGAACTAAAGACGTACCAATCTGCCAACAGACTTCTACTTACTGGTACCCCACTTCAAAACAACCTGTCTGAGTTGTGGTCTATGCTAAACTTCTTACTACCAGAAGTGTTTGATGATCTACAAACGTAAGTATTAATTGTTATCAATTTGGATCCGGTCCTGCTCCAGTTGAGGCTCGCAACAAATTGTCTGTCGTATTAGCATTAGCGACTTCATTCATCAATTAGCGTTTTCATGACGCGTCATGCAGCTACACGCATATCGAGAAAAAAGATTGGCACATGGCGCGTCGTGAAAACAAAACACAATGCGACATGATTTTTGTTTTCCGGAACCGGAGCAGGTGTGAAAGGCAAACATGTCAATCACTGCCCACAATTTTCCAAGCAATTTCCCTGTATAAGAACAAAGCTGCTGTGGATATAAATTTCCTTTATCTTATTTTTCAGGTTTGAATCCTGGTTTGATTTTAATTCATTTTCAAGTAACGAAGATGAAGAAGGAGAGAGAACAACATGTTATATCCATGATGCACCAGGTACTGCCAACAAATCAGTTAACAGTTTCTTAGATCAAAAACGAAGGGAACGTTAATTGCTCCATCTATCAGACCGAACGTTAAATCGATCAATTATAGTTCCGATGAGAATGGAACAGATTATACTGGGCTTAAATGCATGCACAGATTAATGTTGATATTTTCTGTGCATAATTTTATTCTGTATTAAAACTGTTTGTATCTTATAGATCTTGACGCCATTTTTATTACGATGCTTAAAGACAGATGTTGACCTGACAATACCTCCAAAGAAAGAGATCATTATAAACGCACTAATGACGAGTATTCAACAAGAATTCTACGCATCAACTCTAGACAGGTCAATTATTGATAAGGTCAAACCCAAGGTAAGAACAGTGCATCACGTGCCATGGCTCTGTTATAATCAACCTAGCTGCCTACAAGCCAGAGTGTTAGTTAACATGAAATTAGAAACACATGCTAAAATAAATGAGGCGTGATTCTGCAGCTGAGAAATTGCAGTAAGAATTAACCAATGATTGGTTGATAACTAAAAGTTAAAAAATCGAGTCCTGAGTGCCACACTTTCTATAGTTTGTTTAGCTGCCTTATGTTATTAAGTTCCAAACTATTGAAATGTATATAAAAAGAATGTTGTTGTCACCTGCCATCCTTTTGTTCCACAGAAAAAAGAAGAGGTAACATTGACCCCAAAAGGTCGACCCAAGAGAGGATGCTCTAAAAAGGTTGACTACTCCATTGTATTTAATGAAAATGAGGAATCTGATGATGTTGAAGATTGGTACAAAAAGATTAGAGACACATTTGCCAAGTGAGTTTACAATAGTTGTAGTAGAGAAGTCTAGGCGTGAGTACCAACAAGTTAAGATTGAATGGGAAAAATATTTTGTTGTAATCAGGTGGCATAGGGTTTTAGGTGGGTGCCTTGTTGAAATTCGTCTTAGTAGTATGGTGTTGGTTAGTGTTATATCTTATAATATCCTGTAGTCTGAACAGATGCTTAGCACTTATTTTGTAAGAGGGTGTCCCTGTCCACCTCCACCAGTACAACATCTATGAGTACATTACTTTATGCCCCTTTTATTATTTATTTCAGAGAAGCGACTGCACCTGGTGAGAGGGTGTCCATGTCCACCTCCACCAGTACAACATCCATGAGTACATTACTTTATACCCCTTTTATTATTTATTTCAGAGAACCAACTGCACCAGGTGAGACCCCGTCAAATACAGAATCAGTAGTTAATATTAAGCTTCAAAACATTGTAATGCAACTAAGAAAATGCTGTAACCATCCTTACCTACTGGAATATCCACTTGACCCGGTCACGCAACAGTTCAAAGTTGATGAGGATCTTGTCAAGTCATGCGGAAAGCTTTTAGTGTTGGAGAGAATGTTACCTGAACTAAAGAAGCGTGGACACAAGGTATCTTTCTTAAATATTCATGTTAGTTTAAAAGAATGTAATAAGTTAATGAAATTGGCAATTGGCACCAGCTTATTTTTTAAAAACATCTGAATTATATGTCTGTTTGTCTGTAGGTCCTCATCTTTTTCGCAGATGACCTTAATGTCTGAAATGTTTGTCTGTAGGTCCTGATCTTTTCCCAGATGACCTCAATGTCTGATATATTTGTTTGTCTGTTTGTAGGTCCTCATCTTTTCCCAGATGACCTCAATGTCTGATATGTTTGTCTGTTTGTTTGTAGGTCCTTATCTTTTCCCAGATGAACTCAATGTCTGATATGTTTGTCTATAGGTCCTCATCTTTTCCCAGATGACCTCAATGCTTGACATACTTGAAGATTACTGCCACTTAAGAAACCACAACTAGATGGCAGCATGGCTTTTGCTGAGAGACAACAACAGGTAAGCACCCGCATGGTGAAGAAGAAGAAATTTAGAATTATTTGGAAGAACTTGTAAATATAAATGATACTGAATTAAGTTGATACACACATTCTGATTTTAGCAACTACTGCTGTATTATGTTAATTAGTATTATGAATGTTTTTACTGAGAAAAGATGGAAAATGTGTTTGTCTTAATTTTTACCAAATGTCCACCTAATGCTAATTATCTTTATTATCAGTTGCTTGTAGCAGCCACAAATCATGTTTGTTTTTCTCAATTATTCAAAATTAGTGGAAGAAAGTTGTGTTATTATCTTTCTCAGATTAGTAATTTCAGCAATGATCCTGATTATTTCATCTTTCTGCTTTCAACAAGAGCTGGTGGGTTAGGCATCAACTTGACAACAGCTGACACAGTCATTATATATGACAGTGATTGGGCAAGTTAAATAAATAATTACTACATTTTATTACAGCGTGATCAATAATCTGCCAGACGATTTACACACAGAGTGCAATATGCTTTTTTTACTGCGCACTTTTTGCACTCAAGTGCATGATAGTGAAAAAATAAAGAGCGCACACGTGACTCATTTCAGCACGTCTGATTGGCTACATCCGTGAACCCATGTTTTAATAATTAGTCACAAGCTTGTGGTGGTGTAATGTATGTTTTAGTGTAGTGACTTTCAATGCATTGTAAAGTAGCATTTATAGTTGTATTATAGAATCCACAGTTAGATCTACAAGCCTAAGATAGATGCCACAGAATTGGTCAAGAAAAGCCAGTGATTGTGTACAGGTTAGTGACCATTAACACCATTGACCAGAAGATAGTGGAGAGAGCAGCTGCAAAGAGGAAGCTGGAGAAGATGGTCATTCATCAAGGTCAGTTTTGTCTTTCACACCTCCCTAAAAACCCTCCTGAACAATAAACGCCCGGGGCGTTTTATTCAAATAAATACGTTAAATTAATCATATTGTTTTATACACTTCTACAGTAGTATGCAAACTTCTAGGCATTGATTGTTCTCATTCATTTAAAAAATTCATTATCTTATTTTGTTCTTTAGGTAAATTCAAAGGCAGTAAAACTATGGTGAGAGACTCAAAAGCTGTGATGGATCCCATGGAACTACTAAAAGTGTTACGCTCCACTGATCACTCTGGCATTATCAAAAACTGTAAAGAACAAGTCATCAGCGACGCCGATCTTGAGCTCCTATTGGATCGCAGCGACCTTGTTGGGAATAACGCGGGAAAGAAATTGAAACCAGTAAAGGAGAATGAAGCGTTTAAGGTTCTGGAATCCTGCGATGAGAATGTCATGGAGTTAAAGATCTCAGCTAGAGAAGGATAACTAACCTATCTTCAACAATCTATTGCAAGTTTGATCTCTGCATATTCATTTTATTCTCCATCAAGATATCCACATCAAATCCATGGCTCCTGGCTTTAAATTTACTACAGTACTGGGTTCACATACTGTATACCCAATATTGCACAAATTGAAATCTGGGATTGTTAATGGTATTTATGACATTTATTTCTATGCAAGTAGTTACTGTTGTTTTCTGCACAGCACAGTGTTCAGGTTTAAACTATTGTTAACACCAAGTGTTATTACAAGTCAGCACAGTGTTCATTTTTAAACTATTGTTAACATAAAGTGTTATTACAAGTCAGCACAGTGTTCAGGTTTAAACTATTGTTAACACCAAGTGTTATTACAAGTCAGCACAGTGTTCAGGTTTAAACTATTGTTAACACCAAGTGTTATTACAAGTCAGCACAGTGTTCAGGTTTAAACTATTGTTAACACCAAGTGTTATTACAAGTCAGCACAGTGTTCAGGTTTAAACTATTGTTAACACCAAGTGTTATTACAAGTCAGCACAGTGTTCAGGTTTAAACTATTGTTAACACCAAGTGTTATTACAAGTCAGCACAGTGTTCAGGTTTAAACTATTGTTAACACCAAGTGTTATTACAAGTTAACACAGTGTTCAGGTTTAAACTATTGTTAGCACCAAAGTGTTATTACTCTTACAACAAAAGAAAATCAAAGACTGTACACAAATATATCTCAAAATTAAGTAGCACCTTTAATTATTCCAATCTATAAATGGTAATCCATAACTTATCAACTTTAAATTTATTTTATACAGAATTATATTTCACTATTTCTACATCAAAAAAGAAAAAATAATTCTACATTAAAAAATATATTTAAAAACACACCAATGAAACTAAATGCAAAATTCATTTATATCAAACTATATTATATAATGTCTTCATTCTTTGATTTTTGTCATTTTTAGTTTTACAAATTCTACTACAACTTTGTTCTGTTGTTGTTACTGTGCCAAAGACATCTCATAATGTGTTTATTTGTTAATATAATGAATAAGAAACAAACATTCTTGTTTATCTGCATGCTACAGCTGTTAATAATTATTACTTGCGTTGCTAGTGTGCCGCGTGCGGAAGTACGCGCGCGCGCTCCGTCGATGAAGGTAAGTATGGCAAAATAAAATGTTAATTAATTAAAAACATTTTATAAAAGCTAATGTTTTAGATTATCATATTGTTTTAATCTACTATACGATTTATATACAGTATAAAAGGTCGTTATTATATTAAATACAAATTTAATGTTAGAAATGCAATTATTTGCGATATTAAAAATTGACACCTGCTTGCTGCGAGATT
This sequence comes from Antedon bifida, assembly GCF_963402885.1. Lineage (NCBI taxonomy): Eukaryota > Metazoa > Echinodermata > Crinoidea > Comatulida > Antedonidae > Antedon > Antedon bifida. The sequence goes on along the minus strand of NC_136227.1, from coordinate 34,723,353 downwards.
TAAAAATATGTCTGTTATATAGTAGAAGTAACATACGTTATCAGTGAAAACTAACTAATGATGAAATGTAATATTTCTTATTGAACACTTTTCAGACACGTGACGAATGTCGTCAGCTGATAGATTGCAATCCCACATGTTAAGCCACTCCAGCTTAGGACACATAATGAGTAATGAAGAAAATGTATTAACATCAATGTTGTGAAGTTTACTATCATAGATAGTGAGACCACCTAATGCTAATTGAACTTGTTTGAGAGAACATTCTGACACAAAGTCATTAAATACATCACGTGATAGATTATGAATCCCAACACCGTAACATCTATTTTCAATGCCTAAAATGTGTGCAATAACTCTTCCCTTTCGCTCCAATGCCATCTTACTACAAAAGTCACGGACACTACCACCATCATATTGCATACAATCCAATTGCATAATTAGACGTATGAAATGCCCGTCACATTGTACACCTGGACTAATGTAATCAATAAACATTCTTATGGAAGTAGATATATCATCCAAATGATTATTTATTTCTAAATCTTTGCTTGTCATGTGATTAATTAATTCATTTACCACATCATCTTTATGTTCTTTTTTAACAAAGTTTAAATTTCTCAACAGATCGCGATATGTTGATAAACTATTTGTAACCCAGTGCTTGAGGAAACCGCCAGCTTTATCACCAAGGAAACCAATTGCAAACTCTCTCGCTCTGTATAAATGGTCACTCTCTCGTATCACCTCCCACTCATCATCATCCAATGGTGTAAGTAATGTTCGTACATCTAAGCACTCATTCTCCATACCTTCACTTTCACATAATTTGCACAAGTAAAATCCCACCAATGACTCTACTATCAATTTGTGAGGAGGCATAAAAATGTTATCAAAATTCGATTTTGAAATTGGTGCTTCTTCATAAACGAACCCGAGTTTCACGGACATATCAACCAAATCTTTAGTCGTATGTTTATCATTCAAATCTTTCATGTTTATTGAAAGTTGATTTACTTTCAAGCTATCATACATACATTTTCCCAACAAAATCACAGCATGTACATATTTTGCTGGTGTTTCTTCAAATTTAGAAAGCTTGGCGAATTGGTTTTGTTTGTTGAACTGATTTAAAATATTACGAAATATTTCTTTAAAAAGTTCAGCTTTATCTGTAGGAAGGCTTTGTCTGTCTTGCCATAGCAAACAGATTGAACAAAGCAGCATTGGATTTTTGCACATTTCATACGCTTCAGGATGTTTTCTCCCAGCCCGGTAAGTGTCAATATCCAATTCGTTTCTAAGGGATTTTGCCAATTGTGGTTGTTCAAAATACTCAAAATGTCTGTCAATGTACTTTCCTATGCTCTCGTTGTTGAACCCATTAACTCTTACATGTACGTCACATGCTTCTACGAATTTATCTATATTTTCTGATCGTGAAGTAAGTATTACGGAACTGTTTTTTAAGTTGTTCTTTTTGAACAGACTAAGTACGCTTGGATTATTAAATCTTAATTCATCTAACCCATCTAGAAGCAGTACAATTTTATCGTCATGGGTCTTTAGAAAATTTTTAATTAACTCTGGATTTTGTGGAAGTTTCGTGTGCATGCTAAACTCTGTCATATCAATTTGCTTTACAATTAAACCTAAGACATCTTTGTCTAAATCCCGTACACTTAAAAGAAATACAATTTTACCTTCAAATGCTTTAATCGATTGAGTAGCCGTAGCCCAGTTGTATGATAAATGCCTTAATAAGGTAGTTTTACCTATCCCATCCTCCCCATCTATAAGAGCTCTACATCCAGGTTTGGAGCTGATAACATCTACCACTTCTGTTAATGTTGTTGGTTTGCAGTCTTTATTCTTTTTAGATTCTTTGCGTAGTTCCAAATCAGTGAACATCTGCGAAATGTCAACACTGTATCTATCACGCATTGTTGCTGGTGTAAATTTACTGGCCTGGCCGCACAATTCCTTTTGTCTTTGAAGCAGATATTCTTCAATCTTGTCTAGATACGAAGAAAAATGGCAACAATATTTAGTTAATACATTTCTTTTATTTAATAAGGGCCTTGCAATAGTAATACAATAAGTAGTGCTGGAACCGCGCCGAAGTGTAATAAACCAAGTAAATAATATAGAGGGCGACAAACATAATTTATTATCAATCAGAAAGAAAACTCGGTTAAACGACTGGTGGATGTAGAGCAATCCACCGCTTATGCTAAAACCTCCAGCTAATGTGGTCATTGATGATGGCCGCTTATAGGAAGAAAGCAAGGCGGTCGCTTTTTTTTAAACAAAGGTTCAATTTTGTAAAAAATATAATAATTCTATGCTGTCGATAGTAAAACACATTAGCGTGAGGCAATTTCGTTTCTCCATTAACTGTTGACTGTTCTACATAAGCTGTGTGTGTTTCTACTAGCTGGAAGTTTTACTAAAGCTGATTTTTCTAGATTCACTGTTTACGACATTAGCGTTGTAACACGCATATATTCATTTATTTTGTAGGTGAAATAAAAAATGAGTTGCAAAATAATATTTTCAGGCATCTCAGTACAACTTTTGTTCTTAATACGAAAGCAATAACAAATAATAGAAATAATAGAAAATGCGTTCAAAGTTATAGTTTTAACATTTAATTTTAATAGGAAAAGTAAAAATTAAATAAATTTGCTTTTATTGAAAATTTAAATATTGCACGCGTGTACGAATTAATATAATTTAAAACCTTGCCATTTATCCTAAATTAAAATAACTGGTAATTATCGTGGAGCTGCTGTTGTAAACACACGTTTGCAATAATATCATTGATATTACGTAATACTATTACGGCATATACCATGGAGGTATAAAAATACCTCCATGGCATATACCATTGTGCATTTATAGGCCTTAATAAATGCTGTATCCATGAAAATCAAAGGGATTATAGAGGGCGGCATACATAATATATTATTAATCAGAAAGAAATTTTAACAATGTTATAATATATTTGACGGTGAATTACTATTTTTGAATGTGATTACAAAATCTCATTAAATGTTTTATGAAGACATTTTATTTTCAAATTGATTATGGTTTTATAATGAGCAAGACGATGAGATTGTATTAATCATTCAATCTTTTTTAAGATTTATATATTATATTTTTATATATTTATATATTTACGATATATATAATAGGCTAATCTAGAACGTTTTAATGCAAAAAGTATGTCCATGTGACTGTAAGTAACTTGGCCTCTGAAAATAATATGCGGGTCGCCGCGCTATGTGGCTATTCTTGTCTGAGCCTCATCTCCTATTTAAATATCAAAGATACAACCACAAAAATCGCCACTAAATGATACAGAAGTGCAGTCCTAATAAAACATATTACTCTGAAAATCTAACTTTTGAAGTAGTAGTATAGGCCTATAGACCTTTTTTAATTTGTATTCAGTAAACAAACTTTGTAATGCGGATTAGAATTAAACTTATTGGATCTCAAAGAATAATAATAATTAATATGACTGTGTAATATAAGTCTTACGTATTATGATGTTAAAAACATTTCGTTTTTAAAACAATGAGGCTTTTCATATCATTCTACATGTGGTCAGGATTGGAATTAAACTTATTGGATCTCAAAGAATAATAATATGTGTAATAGAGTCTTACTTATTATGATGTTAACAACATTTCGTTTTTAAAACAATGAAGCTTCCTAATTATTATATCGTTGTACGTACTGTGGTCAGGATTGAAATTAAACATCAAAAAAGATTTTGTTTAAATATTATTGTTATTCTGAAGGAACTAACCTGTTTCTGATTTACCCTCTTTTCGCATTCCTTGTCCTTCATTACTACTGGTTGCCACTTGTCCTATTTTATTAACAGAATAATAGATAAAAGACAATTATTCTACCTAATAAAAATCTACAGATTGGGAGCAAAATTATACGGTACATTTTTAGTAAACTAACCTGTTTCTGATTTAACATCTTAATATTGTGTACTGTATATGTAAATCAAATATTTATAAACCCGTTTTATAATAATATTATAACTAATAACTTCGTTATATAGTTAAATACACATTTCAAAATATTACGTAATTAATTAGGTTCTATTGAAATCAAATGGCCTCAAGTAAGTGTATTATGCATAATAATGTGGTGATCTACCTTTTAGGAAACTTTGTGCATGTTGGTTTATAAGCTTTACAAAAGTGTCACGGTCGTCTTGTGAATTCAAGCGTCCGGCTTTCTCAATGTGATATACAACATCCCATATGTTGTTATAGTTGTAGTCACTCAGTTTGTAGAAATCAATAACCGTCTTCAAATCATCCTTGTCAGTGTTAGTTAGCACATTAAACATTGCTCTGCGATATGCTGTTAATCCTACACCTGCTGTATCGCTACTTTTGATAGTGTTCTTATATGTGTCTATGCGTTCTGTTGCTGAGGCCATCTTGGTTACTTCAGCAATGTCCGACAACAGCTTCACATCAGTTTTGGAAATCAATCCAAGGTCAGTCAGTTGATTAAATAAATCTGGGGCTGATTTTTCATCAAGAGTTCCAATGGGTATAATACCAAATAGAAGCATTCTCAGCCATTGCATCTTTACACCAGGATAGTGTTCACTTAGTTCTCTCAGAAATGTTTGGAATTCTACATCTTGTTCATCCATTTTAAATCTGTTAAATAATAAAACAAAATTCTTATTTTTCAATCTGAATAAATTTAATTTTATCGAATTTCCTTCTTATCTTCTTACTGATTTAGCAACCTCAATAGCATGCTAGTTTTTAAACAAATCTTTTTTTAAAAGTAAAGATATTAAAATTTGCCTTCGAGATGCCATCTTCGACTAACCCACTCGAACAGAAAGCTTTAGATTATACCAGGAAGAGTGAATTACTTTCTTAATAACTTAGTCCCTATTCATATATTGAATTGTACACAATGCCAGAATGTTATTAATAAGCCTAATAGACCATTATTCGATTAAAAAATGTCTTATAGAAAATGCTCACATTTTATGTTTTATTCGGTTCGACCAAAAATGTACAATATCTCCACAATCAGCTTCGTCTTGACTTGCTGTAAATATGAAAATAAAACAAATGATTCATATAATATAATGCTTTTTTAATTTAGTGGATATCAACAATCAACAAATTAGTGGCACAAACAACAAATATAAAACCTGTTTTCCTGTCGACGTAACGTTACAGCGAGTTGAGTTGACAGGTTCAACGATTTTACAGGAAAATGGGGTAAAAATCAACGTTAAAAATCGTTGAAGTTGAACCGAGTTTAACTTCAACGATCGTTAAAACTGACGAACCAAATGGTTCACAAACTACGTCATTGCAGTTTGTGAAAAAATATGTACGCGCTGACAATTCTTGAATTTTTACAACGCGATGATGTTTTTCACCTTTTTTGTACACTTTTTAGGTCTGATATTACAAAATAACAAGTGTAAGTCAAACTAAATTAATTATAATGTTAAAAGAATTTAATTGAATGTTTGTCTTTGTGTAAAAACTGTTTTTCAGTCGACGTTATTCGACGCTATCATCGTTGATCGTTAAAAGTTCAACGACATTCGTTTGAAAACGATCACGACGACAGCGCGAACACTTGATTTCTAACGTTAGAGTAGACAATCTTGTCTTCTACCAAAATATTTTGAAAATATTAAGTAGGTCAAGTGTTATAACGTTCTTAAAGCTATAGTTACTTTCGCTGTAGTTGGCGTAGATGCAAAAAAGTTCGCGGAACTGGGGTGGAAAATCGTAGAGTAGGTCAAGAATCATCGATCCATAGCAAAATATTTTGAAAAAAATAAGTAGGTAAGTAGGTCAAGTGTTATAACTTTTGTAAAGCTAGTTACTTAGTCGCCGTAGAGGGCGTAGATGCCAAAAAAGTTCTTGGGTGGCAAATGGTAAAGTAGGTCAAGGGTCATCGATCTATACCAAAATATTTTGAAAATATTAAGTAGGTCAATTGTAATAACGTTTGTAATGCCAGTTACTTATTCGCCGTAGAGGGCGTAGACGCCAACAAGTTTGCAGAACTAGGGTGGCAAATGGTATAGTAGGTCAAGGGTCATCGATGCATGCCAAAATATTTTGAAAAAATAAATAGGTCAATTGTTATAACGTTTGTAAAGCTAGTTCCTTATTCGCCGTAGAGGGTGTAGATGTAAAACAGTTCGCGGAACTAGGGTGGCAAATGGTAAAGTAGGTCAAGAGTCATCGATCCATACCAAAATATTTTGAAAGTAGGTCAATTGTTCCGAAGAGGGCGTAGACGCAAACAAATTCGCGGAACTAGGGTGGCAAATGGTAGAGTAGGTCAAGGGTCATCGATCCATGCCCAAATATTTTGAAAGTAGGTCAATTGTTAAAACATTTGTAAAGCTAGTTACTTATTCGCCGAAGAGGGTGTAGACGCAAAAAAGTTCGCGGAAATAGGGTGGCAAATGGTAAAATAGGTCAAGGGTCATCGACTCAACAAAAAAAAACATTAAGTAGGTCTTAGGTATGTCTTGTTATAACGTTCGTAAAGCTAGTTACTTATTCGCCGTGGAGGGCGTAGATGTAAACCAGTTCGTGGAACTAGGATGGCAAATGGTAGAGTAGGTCAAGGGTCATCGATCCATACCAAAATATTTTGAAAAAATAAGTAGGTCAAGTGTTATAACGTTAGTAAAAGCTAGTTACTTATTCGCCGTAGAGGGCTTAGATACAACAAAGTTCGCGGAACTAGGGTGGCAAATAGTAGAGTAGATCAAGGGTCATCGATCCATACCAAAATATTTTTAAAAAATTAAGTAGGTCAAGTGTTATAACGTTCGTAAAGATAGTTACTTATTTGCCGTAGAGGGCGTATATGCAAAAAATGTTCGCGGAACTACGGTGGAAAATGGTAGAGTAGGTCAAGGGTCATCGATCCATACCAAAATATTTAAAAAAAAATTAAGTAGGTCAAGTTTTATAGCGTTCGTAAAAGCTAGTTACTTATTCGCCGTAGAGGGCATAAATATCATGGTTAAAGAGCCTTTCACACCTGATCCGGCACGGTTCCGGTCCGGCGATGGCAAATCCAATCGAACGTCAATGTTTTGTTTGTACGCGCATATCGGGTTCTAGGACACCTACCCCCTAGACAGTTACCCCCCGGATGTTTACCACCCGGACAACTACCCCCTTAGGACAACTACCCCCCGGACAACTACTCCCCGGACAACTACCCCCTTAGGACAACTACCCCCTTAGGATAACAACCCCCCGGACAACTACCCCCCGGACAACTACCCCCTTAGGACAACTACCCCCTTAGGATAACTACCCCCCGGTCAACTACCTATTATACACTGTTGCAGAGTCAGGTTGTTCCTAGGGGGTAATTGTCCGGGGGTAGTTGTCCAGGGGGTAGTTGTCCTAAGGGGGTTGTTGTCCTAAGGGGGTAGTTGTCCGGGGGGTATTTGTCCGGGGGCTAGTTGTCTTAAAGGGGTAGTTGTCTTAAGGGGGTAGTTGTCCAGGTGGTGGTTGTCCGGGGGGTAGTTTTCCGGGGGATAAATGTCCATGGGGTGAATATCCGGATACGCGCATATCGATCGGTGCATAGCCGCGTGGAGAGTCGTGAAAACAAACATTGGCGTTCGATTCGCCGGAACCGTGTCGGAACAGGAGTGAAAGGCCCTTAAACATGTTGAAGCAAGTCCGACTTGGACTACGTCATGTCATAGCGACAATATGGAAAATGCGGAAATTCACCACGCGATATAATTTTTAGGGGGCCTAGCTCTTTCTGGCCGTTCACGCTATGAAATACGTGGTTCGACGCGATCATACTTTGTTGGAGGCCTAGAAAATATGAAAGTTACCGTATCGCCATGGTTCCTTTACACAATTTGAAGTTTTTTGTTGTTGTTAAATTAATACTGATCTTGTTCCAATATTAAACGATTACAATAAATTTTCATGTATAGGCCTATACAGTGTAGTCCTGATGCTGAAAAAGTTTAGTTGTAACAAATAGACTATAAAAGCTCGACTTCATTAAGTCGAACTGCAAACTTCGACTACTTCTATGAATAGAATTTGAAGTAATAGCTGGAACTAGCACTTTTTGAAGTCGAAGTTTGAACTACGACTAAAGTTCGGTTTAAGAATACGAGCGTTAAACATCAGTATAGTGACCGCGCCGCGATGCAACAAAAAAAATGTAGTCAGCAGGATTTTTCCATCAATTATGTGACGTCATGTACTGTATCGCCAAGATGGTTGGTCATTCATTATTTTTATATGCCATATTTTTAATAGAATTTTAAAGGACCCGGAACATGAACTGCTGACATTCTTGTTACTACATCATGTTAACAATTCACAATCAGGTAAAATATACCTGTTTTACATTCTGCAGTAATCGCACCTATCAACGACTGCGCTGTACTAAGAACCAATGCAAGTAATATACTAATGGTACTATTATTATTTCAATTTTTATATGCAACTCACGGTTTTTAACGGTGACGTCTTCTGCTATCTGGCGTATACGGTGACGTCATCTGGTAGAGTGAGCAGTTTTCTTAACTCAGTTCCCAGCGTTGCTTTACAATTCTTTACAGTTTCTTCTGATTGGACAACGATAATGCAGTGTACCACTCATGCGGCGATGATGTTACACTTTCGGTGTTGAGTCCCACTCTTTAGGCAAAGCAAAACTTCGTCTGTAGTGATGAGCAACAGCATCTATTGCCATGAAAGCTGAGGAACGAATGAGCTAAATCACGAGGTATACCCAGGTATATAGATACGTACAGGGCGTTGTGCTGGTCACGAGCAAAATATGACCAAAGGTTACATTCATACCTGACGTGATATTGTTTGAATAAAATAGATAATCACTGCTGAATAAATAACATGTTATCTTTTAGTAGGCCAAATGCACCAAATTGTCTGTAAGCTGCACGTAGTCAGTTCTATTGATCCCCACTTCTGTCCCGCCACACAAATCACTACTACAGTATAATTCCTGGTGTTTGACTCAATCTGTGAAAGTTACTTTGGCAGTTTTTGTTAAATTTCGTGTCTTTAATTTTCTAACAAGTATTCAAAACTCGGCGTTCGAATGAGCTCAATCACGAGGATATCCAGGTATATCTGATACACAGAGGGCGCTGTGCTGGTCACGAGCAAAGTATGACATTCATACCTGACGTGATATTGTTTGAATAAAATAGATAATCACTGAATAAATAACATGTTATCTTTTAGTAGGCCAAATGTACCAATTTGTCTGTAAGCTGCACGTAGTCAGTTCTATTGTTCCCCCACTTCTGCTGTCCCGCCACACAAATCACAACTACAGTATAATTCCTGGTGTTAGACTCAATCTGTGAAAGTTACTTTGGAAGTTTCTGTTAAAACACTTCCAATTGTCATTTTGTCTGCAAAACATTGTAACAAATTAATCATTTAGATTGTTGTACAATAAATATATATTACTCGTACAGAACGATGCATTTAATTTACTGTACTTGGAGAAAAGAAAACTTTTAATTAACGAAAAACATGTAGGCCTATCAGGCTAAAACCCCGGGCTAAACGTGTTGGAAAACTAGTGGTGGGATGTACAGTCTACTATTTAGAATCAAACCCGTTTTACAGTGTAATTAGTCCGTAATTGTAATTGTATATAATATTATTTATAATGTGCGTGTCAGGCCTATGCCAACAAAGAATATTGATATTTATGTTAGCTTTTTAGATATCGTAATCGTGTCTTTAATTAAGTATTAAGTATTCAAAACTCGGCGGTCGTATGATGAGCTCAATTAACGAGGTATATCCAGGTATATCCGATACACAGAGGGCGCTGTGCTGGTCACAAGCAAAGTATGACATTCATACCTGACGTGATATTGTTTGAATAAAATAGATAATCACTGAATAAATAACATGTTATCTTTTAGTAGGCCAAATGCACCATTGTATGGATGACTGAGGACTGCACGTAGTCAGTTCTATTGTTCCCCCACTTCTGTCTGTCCCACCACACAAATAACATCTAGGCCTGAACGATCGCATATAATTGACTTAGTACTTTGAATAACATCTAGGCCTGAACGATCGCATATAATTGACTTACTACTTCAATCACATCTAGGCCTGAACGATCGCATATAATTGACTTACTAGGCTACTTCAATCACAACTAGAGGCCTGGTGTCGCACTCAATTTGTTACGGTTACGATTTTATTTTGACATTATCCAACTTTTGTATTCGTTTTTTCAACAATTGTAACAAAAATAGTTTGTTACAAAGATTAAAATTAATAGTACAAACGATGCAATTAATTTAATTTAGGCCTACTTCATAAGAAATGAAAACAAAAAATAAAAACATGTTGAAAGTGTGAGGAAAGCGATAAACGGCACGAAATCGATGGAAAAAAATATAGCCATTTTACGGTAGTTTTTTAGTGTATTTCAAAAAAATATTTGACCGATTCTTATGGCTGTTTTTGCAACGCTCTCCTTAATTATTAACCTACAACCTCATGTTATTTTTTAATTTGTAATTTCTCAAAACGTCGTCGGAGGGATTTTTTAAAGTAACACCATTTAAAATCGTCCTATGGTTTAAGTATAGGCCTGTTTATAAAATCTTTAGATAGGGTTACAAAATCGTCTCTAACTTCTGATATCATTGTCGATTACGATAGCTGTTTCACTATGCAATAACTGACCAATCAAGCTTTCTAATAACATAAAATGTAATTTGATTGGTTCAGAGTGCTCGTTGGAACACCCCTTTTAATGAGACAGTGACTTGGCTTGACCGAAATCAGCCAGTGCTAAGAATAGGAGAACATTTCAAAAGTCATCGAACCATTCGCGAGTTCGTCTAATTTAGACACTAAACTAAAATTGTATTTACTCCAGAACTACCAGTCCAAAACATTTCATTTTTGGACGAGAGATAAGAGTTATGATTACTTATTTGTAATTTGTAAATATATTTTAGAATAAGGTTTGTGTTTTTATATATGAGTAGTTTAAAAACACTTGTTTGTTTCAAAACCACCAGCGTGAGTTTTGCGGTGTTTATTGACTCTTCCATTATAAAAGTAGGGAGGCAATGCTGGGCTAGTATTATTATACCTGATGTAAAACGTTGACTAATACCATAAATAAAGGTTTTTAAAAAGTACTGTCATATTATTTATTCATATTTGTTATATATTATCCAAAGACAATTTACTATGCTACGAGTAACAGTGGTTGGATCTCAATTGAGATATATAAAAATAGCTAATCATCAAAACGTAAAAGAAAACAGCCAGATAGAAATACCAAGCTTTGTCAGGGCTAAAATGTATTTGTTATACAGTATTTTATTGCATTTAAATCGTGTTAAATTTTTTATCCACATTAGTTATACAATAATAATAAATAGATTATAATTATTTTCCCCATCATGGCAATACCTGTACTTATTACTCTGTTTATTTCATTCTATTTATTTGCATATTATGGTCAGTTATTCAGTTGATTTGTTTTTAACACGTCTCCCCGCATTGTTCAATTTAACCTATTGTTTTGTGTTCTTTTGTTTGTCATGAACTGTTGTGTTCCAAGATGAAAAATTTTCTAATTTCTTTGAAAATGTATGTTTATCTATTTATCGTCGTTTTTTATCGTCAATAGTATAAACGGGCCTTAAAGGCCAATTTACACAGACGAGCGGTAACGGTGGTTAAATACAAATATAGAATCTATTTTATTTCTTATGACCATTTACACAAAGCGCGGAGCGGACGGGCGGTTTCCGCTGAGGATCATCAGATTCTACGTGGGACAAGCTACGCGGTATTCCGCTTACCGTTACCGCTCGACAGTGATAATCAACTGTCTCTTTTGTAATTGAGTTTGGAAACTTGTGACGTCATAGGGGCAAATCTGCCGAGTCAGATAAGCTTAATATTTCCGTTTTCAGTTCCTTAACCTTCGACGATTGCAGTATAACGAAGTCTTGTTTTTGTAATACTATAATTTATTATATACAAACTATACCGTAATAACGTTCTGTGGAGCGTAAGTAGTCGAGTGGTAAGTACTAGAGGGTTACAATCTGAAAACGTATACAAAGTTTATACTGTTTATTCATCTTTCTTCAAAAAATGTAGATTGTTGTACAAATCACAATTTTCTGTTGTTTTCGCTTTAAACAACTAGGTATTGGTGTTGATTCGTTCTGTTTCAGCGTATTTATCCGTTTTTCATCATCTTTATTGTTAAGAGCTTTGGAACAATCCTGTTAAAAGCGCTATATAAATTTGACATTACATTTATGTCATTGCTACTGTATCTTTCTAATGAAATGTTGAAAGGAATTTAATTGATCCTCAAAATGATGGCCACGGCTTCAGTTTAATTTATTTTGTTAATATTTATTTAATATTGTTAAATAACGTTATATATTTTTCAGCAGAGTTTGCTATGATGGTGAAACACTTGTTGGTACTGCTTTTGGCCGTCCATCAATCAACTAGTATTCAACAATTTCCCGATAGCTTTTACTCATCAGATTCCGACCAGAACATGTTTTCGTGGTTAGAATATTCCGAAGATGAATCTTACAGCATCGGTACGGCAGAACCGTCTTCTGATGTTTCGTTTGATCAGCAGCAGCAGGTTCGCAATGTCCACTTGCAAGACGTTCCCGATAGTCTGCCTGGACTAGATGCAAACCGGACCTATATGGATTTGTACCTATGCAGTCAGTTTATGGACCTGGATGACGACGACGGGTCAGACTTCTCTGTCATCACGTTTGATTATGCTGGATATGAAATAAAGTTCGATCCTTGCGAACCAGTAGATGAGACATCAAGACCATTCAATTTTATGTACACGTCCGGTGATGCTTCGGCGTCTTCTGATTTAAAAGCAAGTCGAGCTTTACCAACAATGTGGCGTCGGTACTCTCAATCGAATGACGGACAAGTACCAACCAATATTCATTTCTTCTCACGTAACCTTCCAACCAAGGCAACAATTAAGAAATTAGTTAACTTTGTGAGTCATGGCAGTCGCGCTTCTATAACATTCTTTCTTGCTTATCTCGTTGAACAAGATGGAGACGTACAAAACTTGTTTACACACATTCAACCACTTCTTGACAACGGTATCATAGTAATCAAAGTATGCGGACGTTGTAGTTACTTTTCAAACATGCCCAAGAAGAGTAGTTACAGAATGATATCAAAGTATGGAATGGGAAGGCCAAAGATGTACGTCAGAGACGGCTGTCCACTTATTCAACCCTTCCAGGTTCCTGGAGAAATCTACAACGGCCTTAACTGCGAGACTTTCCAGGGTTCGTTACGAAAATGCGCCAGCGACTTCATCACAGACAAGTGCCGGTTGTCTGATTTTGGCGTATCTGTATCTGACGTCACTGGAATGAGTGGAAAACTGAGTCAAGTTGTGTACAACGTCACCAAAACATGTCTGAGGTCAACTGGTTGTTGGAAAAAAGAATCGACGAAAAGTATGAAAATATTTGATGAGCTGATACCAGTTGTTTGTTCATTTACAAGGAAGCAAGCAGACGATAACATTGAGCGGTGTGTCACAGATGCATCTCATTTGCCCTTTGACCTAAACATCCCGGTTTCTTCAACACCAACGACGCATTTTGCATCAGTAAGCATCACTGTCCTATGTATCATGGCAATAATCTTCGCATCATAAATGTGTTTTTGAATTGAAGGTTGCATCGATAGTTGATCTTTCGTTTTCTCAACTAGCGCCTATCAAGTAAGCAAGTAAATATGGACGTGTACGCTCATATGTTTCTGTTGGTCACCAAATTTTCAGTATTATAACCCATAGTCTTAAACATGCCAATAATCAAGCTACGGTGCCACAAGCTAGCTACCTGAACACAAAGTGTGTTGCAATAAAATAACAGTATTTGTTATACTTACAACTTGTTTTAATAAGTATTAGCCAACTGCTGTTACAAAAAAACGTTATTAAATAATATACAGCACTAACATTTTGTTTAATTTTTTTCAAATTGTTTGATGTACGTACTTAGAATAGCTTCCATACAGCAAGCTAAAATGTTTCATGTAAAACCCTGCCTTTTATTAATTTTGTAGAATAAATAAGGTCAAATCCACTGATAACTTCTTCATTTTGATAAATGTAAAAACAAATTTAAATCATTGTACTTAGAATCAACTAAGTAGTACCTACAGGTATTCATTCTCCTGGTATAAAGGTACACAGTTGTGGATCCAGAATTTTGAAATAGGGGGGAGGGGGGCTAAAAGTAGTGAAATGAAGTGATGAACTTAATTTGATGTCCTATCTTTTGCATTACAATTTGTGAAATTTAGCCCGGACCCTTGAATCCGCCCCTGCTACATGAATGTCCCTTTAAGATCCTCAGTAGTATTCAAGTAAAATTAACCATTTTTTCGGTCAATAATGGAAACAATATGGTGTCCATGTATTATGTTTGGTCATCAATCTCTATAGAAACAATATGGCGTCCAGGTATCATTGCAAGACCTAATGTCCTTGGTTCTTCTTTGCTATTTTCATCTGAAATTTAAAAATAAAATAAGATAATGAAGAATATACGAAAATTAGTTACTTTAAAAAAAAACAAATAAAACCATGACAACATGACTCTGAGAATTTAACTAAAGCTCCGTCTACACTGTCAAACTTTATGTGACAAAAAAATGTGATGTGCCCATATATGGACAAGATGTCAAATCACTACCATAATATTTAAAGACACCTTCCCTACATTTTTTAGATCTAATTTAAGACACAAACTATATTTAATGTAAAAATAATACTATATGGTCCTATTGCAATAACTTAGTTCGTCTTTAAATGGTTAAAAATGTGAAAAATAAGTCGATTCTAATAATTATAGCGGCCCGCTATAAATCCCAAAATGCATTGCGCGCGGATTGATATTTTGTTTTTCTTCTGTAATTCACCCACTTTTCGATCGATCGCGAGGCAAAAACAAATGGAAGACTCCTAACTTTTCAGCGAAAATAACGGGTTTTCCCCAATTTGTATCAACAGAGTCTAGCAAAAATAGAAAGACAATTAATGCAGCAACTAAACAACGTGAGGCTAGGTATATAGCTAGCGTATGATGTTCGTACGTTACCGATGTTTACCAGCTAGGCCTACAAAACTAAGCCTAGCTAGGCTAGGCCTAAAGACCGTCCACGAGAGGTCAGTCGCCGCGAGCTACTTTGGTAGTGCATTGTTTCTCACTTTTTATCATAATTTACCATAAAACGTACATTTAAGACAAGCAATGACCTGGTTTAATGGTTTTAAAGTAATATATATGTATTATTTTTACAAAACGTCACAAATTGTAGGGAAGGTGTCTTTAAGCATATCACCATATTTGGGCATATCACACTTTTTTTGTTTGATAGCTTAACATAAAGTAAATAAATAACAATACTCACCATACACACCAACATACTCTTCACAAGTTCCTAAAATCACATTGCGATCTTTATCCGTACACAAAAATATACCAATCAATGTCCGGCCATCACTTATTTTTATTTTCATTGGTCGATTCAACCATGTTTCTAATTGTTTACGTAGTACTGATCCACCTGGCCGTACCTCTTGTCCCCTCTCTACAATCTGAAAAAGTGATAATATATTAATATTTATTTTAGGCCTAGCTATGGCCTAGCTAGCCTGGTTGATAGGCCCTAGCTAGCTACCACAACCTACCTAAGCCTTGCAGGGCTCTCGTCTATTTTGTTGTTTATTATTAATATTAATTATGCCTAGCCTACATTCTTTTGTGATGTGCAAATTTGACTAGAGAGGCCAATGTTGAAAAAGGGTGAATTAAAAATATAGCATAAACATGCATACCTCATCTGGGTGCAAATCTTGCATTATATCTTACTTTTATTAACGTTTAGTTCGAAATCTTTACAATGAGGCCTCGCTCAGCTATTTGCTAGAGCTCTGGGGATTCGGGAATCGAGCTGGAATAAAAAAAAGGGAAAACCCCGGCCGACAGGCTGTGTCACTAATGTTCTAAAGGAAACGTAAGCATGTGTACTTATTCTCAACATTATTATGTTAAAAAACGTATTTATATATTTTATATTCTATTCAATTTATAATATATTTAATCATTACTTTTCATATGCATTATTATTGTGTTTTTTTAACCAATTCTATAATTCTTAACTAAGAGTTCAAAGGTTACCGTTGTCAAGACACAATATCAACAATCAACGATCGTCGTGTTTTTATCAAGAGATTTGCAAGAGCTTATTGGTAAAATATGCGGCCAAGGTATTATACTCCTAACGAAGTACTTGCTCACAGTACTTTACAAGACATATGGATATCATTTTTGGGAAAGGTTTATAACCTAACCCCATTGTGTGAAAAATACGCAGGTAAATAGACAGAACATAGCCTACATTGGAACCCTTTATTAAGGCTCTCCCGTTCTCTACAACTTCGATCACTATCACTAAAACCTTCTCCAAACTAATCTATGATTAGCTCTCCCCTCCCCAACCTCTACTCACACATTGAGTGATACTCCAGTTGGAGTTTATCAATTATTCAATCAAGATCAAGCCCCTATATAAAATATTTGCTAGCTAGCCTATAGCCTATTCAGTATAACCTAGTAGTATAGGCCGCTAAGCGTGCATAGCCTACCTATTATTTAGCTAGTTATTTAGTTAGGTAGGCTTGGGTGGGCTATATAGAGCCTCCTAGGCTTCTACACTAGGCCTAGTAGGATTTTTAAATTTAGGCCTTTATACATTAAAATATATATATAATATATACTGTATTTTGCTTTTACAGGTGATGTTCTTTTAAAGCCGATTGTCGCAGAAGCTGGAAAAGATATCTCTCATTGGTTTGACAAGAAAACAAAAGATGTAAGAAGGGCTTCACAATCAAAGTTGTCAAATGTCATCAAAGAAATTGTCATCAATATTTGGCTGCCGTTGACAGCAAACGAATTACATCATCTGCGTTACAATCATAATTACATTACATTACATGAACATCATAATAATCATAAATACATCAACATAATAACAATCATAGTTACATCACATTACATCAACATCATAACAATCATAGTTACATCAACATCATAACAATCATAGTTACATCAACATCATAACAATCATAGACATATCAACATCATAACAATCATAGACATCATAACAATCATAGTTACATCACATTACATCAACATCATAACAATCATAGTTACATCACATTACATCAACATCATAACAATCATAGTTACATCAACATCATAACAATCATAGTTACATCAACATCATAACAATCATAGACATCATAACAATCATAGTTACATCACATTACATCAACATCATAACAATCATAGTTACATCACATTACATCAACATCATAACAACCATAACATCACATTACATCAACATCATAACAACCATAACATCACATTACATCAACATCATAACAATCATAGTTACATCACATTACATCAACATCATAACAATCATAACATCACATTACATCAACATCATAACAATCATAGTTACATCAACATCATAACAATCATAGTTACATCAACATCATAACAATCATAGACATCATAACAATCATAGTTACATCAACATCATAACAATCATAGACATCATAACAATCATAGTTACATCACATTACATCAACATCATAACAATCATAGTTACATCACATTACATCAACATCATAACAACCATAACATCACATTACATCAACATCATAACAACCATAACATCACATTACATCAACATCATAACAATCATAACATCACATTACATCAACATCATAACAATCATAGTTACATCACATTACATCAACATCATAACAATCATAACATCACATTACATCAACATCATAACAATCATAGTTACATCACATTACATCAAAACAATCATAGTTACATCAATCAATATCACAACAATCATAATTACATCAACATTACATCAAAATCATAATTACATCAACATTACATTAACGATCATAATTACATCAACATCATATTCATAACAATCATAATTAAATATATATATATATAAATAATATTAAGTTTTTTAAACTTTATATAATACATTTTTCTTTTTTAGATACGTTCCCATGTAGATCCAATAACAGCCTGCACTTTTCCATATGCACCCCACGGTCGTTTTGTCCACATCCCTCCACCTTGTCCTCGAACGGACTGGGCTAACGACTTTGGACGACCCTGGTGGAAAGATGACTCGTACTGCATCGGTATACTGTCTGCTAAAACTAGATTAATTAAGATTATTAATACGCTTACCTCTCAGGAGAATGTTATTCAGGTAAAAACAAAGATAATGTAATTTGTTATAACTCTCTTGCCATTTAAAAAATCTGTAGCAATATGTTATAATCAAAAGTTCCGAAGACAACGATTAAAAAGATTTTGAATATTTTTTTTATATATTGCAAGCATTTCTTCAGATTGTTTTGAAAATGTCTTCTTACTGTAGGCCTATGTTAGTATGATGGAAAACAGCAGTCAATTCTTCCAAAATCAGAAATCTAAATTTTTTAATGAGTTAATGTCATTTTGCAAACTGGACATGGTTGTCCTGTAGCCCAAGAGTGTCAAGTCCAAGGGTGTCCTGTAGCCCAAGAGTGTCAAGTCCAAGGGTGTCATGTAACCCTATAGTGTCCTAAGACTAAGTGTACAACAAAAAGAAAGAATTAATCATTAAGTAACACTAATTTAACAGGTCTGTTCTGAAGAAACGATGAAAGAGATTGAGAGTCGGTACTTAACATGGAATGAGCATGCAGACAGCTACACATGGAAATACAATGGAGTGAATCTTGACATGAACAAGACGCTGGATGAGAACGACATCAGAGATGAAGACGAAGAATTTTACAAGCTAAGCATGACGGACGATGAATTTCTGCCGGCAATCCACCTATACTTCAACAACGATTTAACAGAAGCATAAAAAAAAACAAAATGCGACAAAAAAATATAAATTTGTTGATACTGATTTTTTGTAAATTTGTAATAATGTTTTGTTGATTAAATGTAAAAAGTATGACTTTAAAACAAATTAGGATCATTTGTTTATTAAGAATTAGAAATTTAGTCCCATTTTACAACATTTTGACTATGTACTGTAAATATAAGTGTTTTAAACAAGCTAAAGCTTTGTCTACACAATCAAACCAGTTTGACAAAAGTATGATGTTCCCAAATATGGTAGTAATATGCCCAAATATGGTAATGATATGACATCATCATGGCCATTATTATGGACACATCACATTTTGTTGTCACATAAAGTTTGATAGTGTAGACAGAGCTTTACAGGATAAATTCAAGGTACCTTGTAAAGCTCATTCGAACATGTACTGTATGTTTTTGAAAATCATGGAAACATATGTTCAAGTCAATGGGTTCACCGAAGCACTGTGAAATGTCACTCTCGGCGGTCAAAAGTCCCCCCCCAAAATGTCACTCTCGGCACCCAAATGTCTCCCCTCGCGTTGGCACCCAAAGATCTCCCCTCACGTAGGCACCCAAAGGTCAAAGGTCTCCCCCAAAATGTCACTCTCGGCACCCAAAGGTCAAAGGTCTCGTCAGATTAGATCAAGGGTGTAAACAACAAAGAACATTTTTATACAAATTCAATATACTCTTGAAAAATTTAATGTACATTTCTATTTTCTTTTATATTTTAAAAATATAATTGAAAACAAATAGATTTATACACTTGGCAAATTGCCAAATTTAAATACAAAACTGTCACAATATGTGTACATAAAGAGTCATGAAATTCCAGTTGGTGACATCATCAAATATCCAGGAGTGAATGCAGAAATTGACTATTCTTGCCTGGTAGACTATAAAGGACAACTAGGCCGAGGACCATATTTTTACAACGTATTAAGGATGTACATATGATTTCAGAACCGCCGCGAGATTAAGGATATCACCGCACGTGCTCGCGTAAAGCCGTCTCCGTAAATTGCTGTGACGTCATTACATGATGGCATTACAAAATCTACTTAATGAGTCCAGATAAGCAAAAGAAACAATAAAAAAAATCATTTATAATTTTTACGATTTATTTACAAAGTGTTATGTGTTTACTAGAAATGTTTGCGATTTGCCAGACATTACCAGAAAACTCATTACGTAAATTTTGCGATGCACCTGTGACGTCACAGCAATTTACAGCATCGGCTGTACGGCGATATCTTTAATCTCGTGATTGTTCTGAAATCATATGTACATCCCTAATACGTTGTAAAAATATGGTCCTTGGTCAAGTTGTCCTTTAATGATTAGGGTGGTGCCAGAATACCCTACCGTACCCTTTTTATGGGGGGGGGGGGGTGGGTGAGTTATATCGCGCACGCTCTGTGCATTGAGATATCAGTACGAACATGATTTAAGTTTGCTTGCCCCCTCTTTAGCTAATGTACCAAATGTCACTAAAAGCAGTCACTTTATATTTCATGAAATAGATTTCATAAAATATAGAGTAAAAGCAGAATTTAAAATTCAGTTGTCAATAAGAATAATATGCACCAATCACTATTGTTCAATGCTTGTACACCCCCAACTAGTAGCATGCTATATATGTCCACCTTTTAACTTGGAAATTAACTTCTGATCCATATGCAAGTTTCAATTTTTTTTTTTTTGATTGGTATAAAAATAATAATATTCATTTCTATAGTTAAAATTATTGGGTAAATTTCCAGGATTACTGTGAAGTCATTATTTTTGTTGACACACTTAGATGGGACCACTTGATTTGAAATATATTTTGCGGGTTATGTTATTTCAACATGCCCACTTGTACACCTGCCATCCTGTATGTGATCAGTTGATCACACCAGATCCCATATTGACGTTTGTGCCATGCACTGCTTAACACCATCCATCATTACAGATAAGATTTCAGATTCTCAATTCAGTTCTTTGTCTTCCATAACCTAAATCGGATTTGGTTTGAATTCTTCACGCTTCTTTTATCATTTGAAAACCCAACAGTTATTTTCACCTTCCCCTTCCCCGTCCTCTAAAACTGCCCCTAAAATTTCCCCTACCTCTATCATTTCGCCACTGGCCCCCACCTCTAGAGCCTCCTCTTCCTCCTCGATTACCACCGCGATATCCACCACCCCTAGAAAAACCCCTACCCATCCCTGGACCTCTAACCCTATCTGCATCAAACCCTCGCTTCGTCCCTCGTGGTCCGTCTTGATCCTGAGGGAATCTCCTATCCATAAACCTCTGATCGTGCATCAGTTCTTGTTCGTCGACCCCTGACCTTGGCCCTCCCAGACGATCGTCATCTCTAGGTCGTCTTTGTCGCAAATCTTCATCGTCAGGGATCATCCGGTTATGCATAAAATTCCTGCGATCATCATCATCAAAACTATCGTGCCGCAAGTCCATATCTCGAGGGCCATCATGTCTACGATCGTTAGACTGATCAAGGTCCCTGAACGGTGGTGGTCTTGCCCCCCTCAGATCTTCATCCTGTGCTGGAGGTTTAAAGTCTCTCCCGTCAAAATCCCTCGGACCTGAAAAGCGCAAATCTTCATCATGAAATTGTTTGTCTAATCCGCCAGGGAACAAAGGTCTTATATCACGTTCATGCGATGGGCGATGAGGGTCATCCCTGGGTGGGCCGTCCCAAGGTGGCCCACCACGATCTCTTGATGGAAAATCATGTAGAGGGCCTTCCATTGATGAACCATCACGATGAAGCAAATCTCTAGGTGGTCTATCTCTAAACTGCCCTTCTCTTGGTGGGCCTTCTCTGAACGATTCTTCCCGAAGTCCATCACGATGCATTGCATCTCGACCATCAAGTCTGGCTTCAACCGAAGGACCTCCTACATGCCTCATATCCACATCAGAAAAACGATGTCTCATGTCCACATCACCACCAGTTGGTCCAGCATCATGTGCAGGCAGAGCATCAAATAGAGGTGGTATATGGCCTTCTTTAGATCCTTCATTTGATGGTACAGAGCCTGGGTGTGTCCCAAGAAGACCGGTCTTAGGTGGGCCTCCTTGTGACTTGTGAATGGATTTGGTTTTTGATAAAGGGCTTAGCATAGGAGCATTTTGACCACTTTGCTTACCTGAAAATAGTAAAACAATATTTTGACATTATTATTTTATTTCAATTCACATTCAATTCACATTCAACAGTGGGGAGCCCGCCTCTCACAGAATAGAATACATAAAACAATATAGACAAGAACACAACAAAGCACTTAAACTTAAGTACTTAAAACATTTTTTTATTTTTTTTACTTGGATAAGTATTATGAAATAAAATGAAGGTTCTGCTATATTTTTAGAATGTAAAATTTTTAATGCAAAATCTGTAAACCCACTTTTTAACAAACACAAAATATATTTAGGAAATTCTGAAAGCACATGGCATATATGTTTCTAAGAGTAAGCGTGGTCTCTGTTATTACTTACCAGACTGAGCTTCCTTCTCTTGGACTTCTTTTGGCGCAATTCCCGGTGCTTTCTGTGCTTCCCATTTCTTCTGAAAGTCCATAGGGATGGGCTTTGCATATGGCACTTTGCGTTGAGGGGTTGGTTTCAGTTGGGCTAGCTCCTCAGCGGAGGAGTCTAGTCCTGGAATGGCAGCAGCAGCATTGTCTATCAGAGTAAATGTAAAAGAATCTTGTACATATTTCATTCATACTTTTTTTTTTATTAAACCTTATTTATAGAGGGTGACACAAAACAGCGTATGCTGACAATCAAGAGGGCCTCTTGATAAGTGACAGTGGCTGTGTTATACTAGTACACACCGGGGTAACCCCCTACTCGTCTCGAAAGATGTACTAGGTTCTTTAAAGTGCACATGAGCCAGTTATTTATAACAGTTTGGAGACAAGTCTCATGGAGAGGCCAGATAGCCACATAAGGCTTGTGGCTAATTAAGTGGCCTCCCCCTTAACAAATCTTTCTTTTTTTAAATCACTTATGTAAAAGGTTGTTACACAGCCACAGCATCATTACAGCAAGCATGTTAACTCTCTAGTTATATTTTATTTATTCGTATTATTATCAATTTCTCAAGACGTTGACCGATAAGTGTATGCAAGAAGTGTACACTCTCTGCTGGCAGTCAGGTGATCAGTTGTTATAGTATATGTCATATATTTACTGTGTTTTCGGTGGTTCTTTTAACAGTATAAGTACAGATTGAATTGAAGAAGGATTCATAGTAGTTCATAGTAGTAGAGAATACATCATACATGAGTGGAGTTGTGGCTTGGTGGTTAAGATGTTTGGCTACCACTCCAAGGGTTCAAATCCCATCACATGTCAGGATTTTTTTCTAAGGACTAAATTACAACTCCACTCCCAAAGACTTGTAATGATCAGCAATTGCTGGATGAATCACCCTCATTAAATATGGTCAACAAACAAACAATCTTTCTCTTACCTTCCTCCTGGTTGTCCTTCACTTGTTCTAAACCCATGCCTGGAATAATTGGCAACGATGTTGTCTCATCATCATACTCACTATCATCAAACATTCCTTGAGGTAACGTGTTCAAGTTATACTTATCACGCATTTTATCACCCGGTCGATTACGTGTCCAGAATTTACTGCAAAGAATAAAGTTTAAATTTTATCATTTTGCAACAGAACATTAAGGAAGCTGAACCATTTTATTGTCGATAAAGTAATTCTTATGGTTTTTTATAATTCCTTTATTGAGACCGTTTTAACTTTTTCCTTTATATGCTGTTTTTTAATCTTAGGGTCAAAGAGAGAAACTCACTACAAAGAATTGTTAACTTAAGTTCTAAATTAATAGGTTGTCAACTTCGTAGCTTATCTTCTTTTTGTGACATGCAAACTCTAGAAAAAAGTAGAGCTATTCTAAAAAATATTAACCATGCCTTGTTCAGTGATATTGAGCTCATGCCTCATTGGCGTCGCTTTTGATGCCCGGCATGTAGAACAAACCGGAAAAGGAATTCGTTCTTGCCAGTGGCCATCCGACTTTTAAATTCTTGAACTTTGACTCTTGCTATATTGTACTGTTTTGTGTATTGTGATATATTGTATATTTTGTAAGATCATTTTAATCCAGACCTTTTTATTTGAATTGCCCCATGTGGGATGATTGAAGAATTTTGAATTGAATTGAAGTAGTGACTACAAAATAAACATAATTCATATTCAGAATATGGAATGAACTTACGTGGAATGATCGTTGGAACCAGAACAGAGTATATGACCAAGAGGATGCCAAGCTAGACTCCAGACAATGCTATCATGAGCCTGTTCAATACCACCAATCTCTTTCTCATGCCTTTATAAAATAGTTTAAAAAACATTTATGAATTTCTTTAAAAATAATATTGATAGTACATTTAGAAGTCTCAGAAAACCAGAAAACTCATTTTAGATAATTTCAGCTCTGTCTACACTATCAAATTAGTTTGACAAAAAAAGTGTGATGTGCTCAAATATGGTAGTGATATGACTTCATCATGTTTTTGTAACATAAAGTTTGATAATGTAGACAGAGCTTTAGGCTATACAAGTGTTTGGGAAGATTCTGGTTTTCTATAAGTGTCCAATTTTAGGGAAAGCTGTATCAATGTGGCATTACAAGTTTAAAGCCAATTATTCATTCATATATAATAATAATAATTTCATTATAAGAAAGGTCTTGCGAATATTCAGGGGAAAGTTGTAGGAAGCAATCAGTTTACAAACTCCAGCAGCGAGCTAAGTTTAAGTTTATTCATTCATATATAATAATGATGTCATTGTTCATACTGACCCAACTTGCCAGTACAGTAAAGACCCATCGGATCCACCACTTGCAAAGATATCTTCAAAGTGCGGATGCCAAGCTACACCTGCAATAAAAGAATGTTTTTAATAATTTCCGAGTTAACTATAAATATTTACGAATGATGCTATTTTTTTTTTTAAACTGACTTACGTTCTGTTTACACTATCAAACTTTATTTGATAAAAAAACGTGATGTGCCCATATTGACATGATGATGTCATATCACTACCATATTTAAGAATATCATTACCATATTTGGGCATCACACTTTTTTGTCATACTAGTTTGATAGTGTAAACATAGCTTTAAGCAAAATTATTGATATATATACAGTTGTTGATTTTTTTTGCTAAGCATGTTTTATAAATCTGGTTCTGAAAAGTTCATATTTATGACATGACGTTTTCAATCGTGAATGACTTAAAACGACACAACTATTCTGTGTTCCTGTTCCTGTCTGTCCCTTCCAGTTCAGTTCCAGTCAAATTATTTTTATACAGAATAGCAACATAAACTAAGGCAAAACTAATGAGCTTCAGATAGGCAAGATAGATTGGCTAGAGGGTGGACTTTCCAATAGTTCACATCCTTTTAGAATAATTTCCCTGTCAGGAGTCCACCCTCTAGCCAATCTATATAGTTCATTGGGTAAAACTTACAAGTGGCTTCCTTCTTGTGACCTCTACAGATGCTCAACTCTTTCATAGCACGAAGGTCAAACACTTTCACCAGATGATCCCTAGAAGCCGTCAACAACCAGTTGCCATTCTTGTTCCACCTGGCTGACATGACGGTGCTCTTGTGAGCATGAATGGTAGCTAAGCTAAGCCCGCTCTTGGCGTCCCATAGCTTCACAGGCTGCTGACTGTCTTTGCTTCCAGACACAATGATGCTCTTCTGTGGATGCCAGTCGAGGCATTTCACATCAGCGCCATGCCCTAATTAAGACAGAGTTTATGTGTTATACGAAATTTTTCTTTTTAAAGATGTATTGTCCTCCAAAATAATGAAAAATAAAGATCTATAAAACCAGACTTTTAATAGGACATTTTGCAGTTTTAATGAACTTCAATAAAAAAGAAAACAATGATTCCACTTATAAAAAACAAAATAACAGTTAAATTTAACCAAAAACCTTTTGTCCGACAAACAATTTGCTTTAAATTACAGTTTTTTTTCAGGTAAATAATTTTTTGGTAATGCAATTTTTGGTCAAAGTGGATAATTATTATCAGACATTAAAATGGCACAGTCAACAACAATTTTTGTTATTATTTTCTCATGGGGACAATATATCTTTAATCCTTTTACATAGCTTTCTAGCCATGAATCAGTTTCAATCAAATGATATAAATAATTCCATAATTTATTGTTGCCTTATTACAGGCGTGTGGCGCAGTGTGTTGGACGGTGGATTACTGATCGTGAGATCGCAGTTCGAATCCAACTCTGCCGCATTGCTTGTATCCTTAGGCAAGATACTTTACTTACGTTTGCCTCTCTCCACCCAGGTGTATAAATGGGAACCCAGTTAGATCAAGACACAACTTTGCGCTGATTACTAGCTGCATTATAGGAGTATGTTTCCATACATGTTTGATCAAAAAAATGACTGGGGGTAATAAAGTTCAGTGCTTAGGTTTCACAACATTAGGTGCTATATAAATCCAGTATATTATTATTATTATTATTACGTGTGGAGGAACCCAAATGCGAAGAGTACACATAGACAAACTAGCCTACCTCTCAAAATCCTTTCTTCATGACATCGAAAAAAATCAAAAACCCTAACAGATCCATCATCTGAGCAAGTAGCAAACTTGGCATCTGTTGGTGAAAACCTTAATAAAACATAAATAAAAAATTTCATATAAATGTTTACTTTTTTCTATCTCCCTCTTATGTTAATGTCATTTACCATTATTGTTATAATTTTATAAGAAAGGAAACAAAATTTGAATTGAATTGAAATATTATTAATTATATAATTCTATTGGCTTGAAGTTATTACTTGATTATCACTCAACACCTTCTTCCTCAAACCACTATAGACATTCTTCCCTTCTTTAGACCGTCACCCTTTCACACTCAAGTATCCATTTATTCTCAAGAATTTTAAATTGAAACTTACGTAATTTCTCTGATTGCTTGGTCGACATGCGCTTGAAACATGCGCACATTGTTCATGTTTGACTGCCAGTATTTCACATAGCCCATGTGATCTCCGCTCATTAACCATAAATTGTTGTGACTCCACACCATTGACCGCACAGGGTAGTCGTGTGCCTAGGTACACAAAAAGGAAATGTAAAGTGATGTTTTGCCCACCGTACAGGGTAGTCTGTGCCTAGGTACACAAAATAACCAATTTATGATGATGGTGTGTTTAGATTAATAAAATAAAAACTAAAATTAAGGAAAATCATGAGCATTAATAATAAAAAGTGATCATTGAATTTTTGAAACTGATTTTTTTTGGGGTTTTGTTTGCCTTTTATAAAAAAATTAATATGTACCTGTAATATTGTCTCAAAGTTGAACGTCATACCATTCCAAAGAGTGAACTCTCCGCTAGAGGCACCAGTGACAAGTCGACGACCCTCAGGTGTCCACTGCAAAAAAAACGAGTAGAAAACATTACTACATTTTCTCAATTAAAATTTCTTTAGGTTTTATGGAATAGTCTAAACTCTAACCTACAGTACTGTAGTTGAATCGCCACGTTCTTAATGTGTCAAGAATGCACATACAATGGAATGCCTTGTTGCATTCACTTTATATATATATTTTTGTTTCTGTTCTATGAGCTCTTAGATTAAGATTTTTTTTTTGTCTCTCTTTTGCAATGGATATATTATGTCACCATGGTATTCCGAAATAAAAAGATGAATGAATGAATGAATGAATGAAAAGTTAAATATTTTCTTGTTCTTTCTGAAACTTTTAGAAATAAACTTTGAAACTAAATTATCATTATACAATATACATAATAGGATTTTTTTTAAATTAAAGCTCTGTCCACACTATCAAACAATGTGTGATGTGCCTAAATATGCTAGTGATATGCTCAAGTATGGTAGTGATATGACATCATCATGTCCTTATATTGGCACATCACATTTTTTGTCACATAAAGTTTGATAGTATAGACAGAGCTTTAGGAGTACATTTACTTACCACAACACAGAAAATTGGACATCGGATTTTGTTTGTTGCAGTACGAACAAACTTGGTCGCTACAGCGTTGACTGGATTTTTTATCAATTCACATGGTGACACCAGCTAAAATAATAATTAAAAGATTTTAAATTATGTTAATTTCTGAGGCATGTCTCACAGGCAGAGGCCAGTCTCAGGATAGCCAACATCATAACATTATGTCAATCTCATGAGCATATGATAGTTTTCAAAAGGAGCAATCATCTGGGCAACATAGCAATCTCACAGAAATAGGCCAATCTCACAGAAATAGGCCAATCTCATAGGCATTGGCTACTGTAATCTCACAGGCATTGGCTACTGTAATCTCACAGACATTGGCTACTGTTATCTCATATCTCACAAGCATTGGCTACTGTTATCTCACAGACATTGGCTAATAATCTCTCAGCATTGGCTACTGTAATCTCACAGGCATTGGCTACTGTAATCTCACAGGCATTGGCTAATCTCACAGACATTTGCTAATCTCACAGGCACATGATAATCTCGCAGACATTTGCTAATCTCACAGGCACATGATAATATCACAGGCATAGGCTAACATAACATGAATAAGGTCTACTTTACTTCATGAGTATAAAGACCATCTGGTTGTAACGGCCGTACATCACGCTGATCTCTTTGCCAAACACGATTCTGTAAATAGAAAAATGGAATGAGATCAATCAATTTAAACTTAAAAAATTAAAAATTACATTATGAAAGTTACTAAACTACTAACTACTTTATTTTGTAAACATTTTGTATGGGTCAAACCTCTTGTTACAAGAGTGTTCCTCCGTTTTAAAGGAGAGTAACCAATAAATATTATTATGCACTTGTCAATTGTATGACCCACTATACGACCCCCGGGAGAGGTGCGTCATTTGTCCGATGTGCGTCATACTTTTGAATACCATGACGCACCCGTGCGTCAAAAAGGTGACTTACCTTTAGGTGACCATGACACACCCATTTTGACGCACTGTGACCATGTTGTTTATGATATGGTGGGTGGTAAAGTGACGGACATTGACACACCTTGTTCATTGATGTGACGTACCATCTAGGTTTTTTGACGCACCCCTGTGTCACTAATTATTTGTAAATGACGCACCCATGACGCACCTCTCCCGGGGGTCGTATAGTGGGTCATACAATTGATAAGTGCATTATATTATTACAGTAAATTTAAGTTATTCTTATAAAATCTAACAAGAAAGACTGTTGAATAGACAACTTAATTGAATCATCAATTGTAGCTGACCATTGCTTAAAAAACTGTTACTGACCTCCACAAGCTTGACCACTGAAGCGTTGTAATCCACGGTTCGTCTGGTCATTGTCTTCCTCATACGCTTTCCATCGAAGTTGGTAGCATTAGTCACCTGGTCTTGGTACTGGTTCTGGCGGTTGTACTGATGATGGTTCTTATAGAATGACGGTTTAATGTTGTACTGGGGTAGCCGGGGCTTATGGAAGAAACCGGGTTGACCTACTCCGCCCTCCATTTCTATTATCTAAAGTTCTAAAAATAAAAATCATGTGCCTATGCTTCAAAATATGAATAACAACCAGTTCACACAGAAATGTTATGAATTAATTAATCTAGCCTAACTTTATCTAATACTATACTAATCTCGAATAAATTACATCTGAGGTCAGTGAAGGACACTAGGCCTAGCCTACACTCGGATCGCATGATCATACATTCACAAAATAACACAACACGAATGGCACCGCGCGCACTCATGTAATTGCAGGGGAATCCGGTACTGAGTGTAGGGTACAGTAGTAGGCCTAGGCCTACTACTAGCGGATCTCCCTACTAGCTGCCGTGTACCTCTACCGTTCGAACCAAAAAACTCATTTCCAAGAGTATTTCAATGATTTCAAAAAAACTAATCGTTGAAAATCAATATTTTCAAAACCTTAATTCTACACTTACTGTAAATATAATCTTAGGGAAGTATGCCTTTGTTTAACTAATAATTACACACATGTATAAAACAATCTATCAAACTACATGACTCCATTTTTTTTTCAAAGGGCGCCACCATACACAAAGGTCATATAACCTAAGATCTTTGATATAACGTAAGTTCCATTTAAACTGTAGGTACTTGGTGTTGATCTGGGCATAGGTAATTAAAAAAAACATATATTTTTATAATATCTAAGACAAATTTAATAACACTTGCAATTAAAATAAAATAATGTTATTCTATTAAACCATGGGTTTAAAAAATACAACATTACAAAAAAAGTGAACTTAAATTGTTAGGGTTAAACCATTTTTTGTGGCGGAAGAGAGTCATATTAACCACAATGCAACAGCCCGGGTTATTGACATTTTTTTCATAAAAAAACACAATTGAAAGTCTAAAAAAACACAAATGGCGCAACATAAAATGAAATTAAGAATCGCTGTTGTGTGTTCTAGTAATCAAAATAGGAGCATGGAAGCCCATGGATTATTAAGGTTAGTAGCCAAAGTTGAATTAGGTTCGAATGTTTTTTTTTAAACCTGTTTTTTGGCTCAAAACTTTAGCCTCTACTCGCTCTACTACTAGCCTAGCTAAGCTAGGCCTAGCATGCAGCTAAGCCTAGGCTAGCCTGGCCTTAGCCTAGGCCTATAGGCCTAGCTATTAGTTAGGAGGAGGCCTAAATAAACTGCTGCTGAGTGATTGTTGTGAGGTGAAAGTATGTAGTAAGTTGTAGGCGGTACTGTCTGTAGCCTAGGCCTAGTAGTCTATACTAGCGCTGTCTGACTATTAACCAACAAGGCCTAAGGCTAGGGCCGGCTAGTAGTTAGCTAGTCTAGCCTTTAGTAGCTAGGCCTACCTCAAAAGAAAATGCATACTATTTTTTTTAAATTAGGCCACATCTAGTATCTAGGCTTATTTAAAATTGTACATTACTATCTCTGAATTATATTGTGGTCATACCCCCTCTATTAATAATTAAGAAAGTAAAGCGTCAATTGTGTATTTGAATATAAGCATTGAATAAGTACTGTACCTGCTGTAGAGAGCGGTCAGTCTAATTACCGAAAATAACCGAAAACAACCAAAACAACCATAAACAACGAAAAACAAACCGAAAACAAAATAAAATAATCTAAATACCGAAAAAAAATTGTGTATAATATTTTTTTTAATGTCGCCCTCTATTGATGGGTGTTTCTAAAGATCATAACAGAGAGAAAACCGTGCGCGGAAAAGCCAAGGAAGACCATACGAAATGGTAGTGTGCACAAAATACAACTAAAAATCGTACAATCAATCAATGATAACATCGCATTTACTTACAGAATCTATAAAAATATTTTAATTTTAGTCCTTTGATTTTTGATCCAGAAACGAACGCATTTACTCCTCACAATAATTGTGAATCACGTTAATCCATAGTTTAGAAAGTAAATTGACTAGGCCTATGGTTAATCATGATCAATTTAATTATAGGTTTTCAAAGATAATAATACAAAAATGATATTTTTAAGAATACTGATAATATTAGGGACTATAAAGTATACTATAGGATTCACAATAAAATCTATTCAGTAAAATTACCGTAGTCGAGTAAATAACGTTTTTATCCTTCAGTATTAACTTAAGACGAAAACCGGGGAAGAAAACACAAAGTTAGGTAAAATCATGCTTTGTTTTTGAGGACTAAAAACGAAATGTGTTTTGTAAATAAATGTAGTCTACAGTGTATTTCATTGAATTTGTACGATTTTGAGTTGTATTTTGTGCACACTACCATTTCGTAGGGTCTTCCTTGGCTTTTGCGCGCGCGGTTTTCTCTCTGTAATATGGTTTTAGCTTTAGAAACACCCATCAGTAGAGGGCGACATTAACAAAAATATATAAAATTTTTTTCGGTATTTAGATTTTTTTATTTTGTTTTCGGTTTGTTTTCGGTTTATTTTCGGTTGTTTGTGGTTGTTTTCGGTAATTAGACCCGTAGAGAGTAATGATAAAACCATCCATCCTTGATTGAGAGCACCTACCTCCGCACTAAAACGAGTCATAATAAACTACAGCAATCTACGCCCGGTACGGTAGTTTGTAGCACCTGGTACCAGCCAGTAGGGTTTTTCTAGGAATTGATGATATTCGAGCGATTTCCAATGCATGTAACAACTTGTATTATTTAATGTTAGTATTAATCTCATCATTATCTTCCTATACTGTGCAGAACCTCATTTGAGTATAGTCACACATGTGTTGGTCACATTTATACAGCTGGGCTTCATAATTTTCCTTACATTTTGTGTACCACACGTTTCATATTATTACATTTTCATTTTTTTCTTTTTCTAATTTATGTCTACATAAGAGATACATTGTTTGAATCCCTCTAGTGATGGTGACTCCACGGCCTTGTGGTAGTTTGTTCCAAAGACTGGAAAAAACATACTGTACCCTTGTACCACATATATAAAAGAACCATGTTTGATTCAGTCTCAACTTTATTTCTCTACTGTTATTTCTGAAATATATGTGGTTAAAACAGTAGAGAAATAAAGTTGAGACTCAAACATGATTCTTTTCTTTCTTCAGGATTGTTGCTTTTTGGTTTTGTCTTTTTAATTTATAGTTATTAATCAATTCACACAATTTTGCCTTGCAGTAAAAAAGGATTCATTGTGAGGTCATTTGGGACTGGTGTGAACGTGAAGTTACCAGGCTCCGCCCCAGATAAACCAAACATCTATGAGTTTGATGGAACTACATACGAACAAATGTACCAAGACCTCATGCGCAAGGACAGGAGCTTGTAGCCTTTTTGAATATTTTTTTTTTCTATTTATTAATTATCATCATTTATTAATATCATTTATCATTAAGATATGGGCATGAAAATTTACGTAAATATCATGAAAATATCAACCAATTTGCTTAATATTATTACATAACATAACAAATAGCTTCAAATTAAATTTTAAAGAAAATTATAACTGACCTTACTTGTGGTCAGTAATTAATGTAGCCATGGTCTACTGTGTGGGAAGATAAAATGGAAAGGGGTAAAACGAACACCCTAAGGACTGGTCTGTGTTTGAGAGGTAAGTATTTCCTACCCTTGACTTCATGAGTCCAGGCCATAGGTGAGGGCTACAAGGTATCTTTATATTTATTTTTCACCCAATTCTTGTTACTGTACTAGATTTTCCAGTATCATGGGAATATTCCATAATACAGCATCACATGTGTTTCACATGTATCGCCTAGTATCATAGACCATTATACTAACCCTTATTCTAACCTTACAAGTACATACAGACACCACATGTGATACACATGAGATGTTGTATTACCAAATATTCCTATGATACTGGGTAATTATTGTAGTACCCTATGTGGAGACAGCAACAGCACTGGGAATCAGGTATATTTTGTATATAATTATCTTTTCAGTAGTCGACACTATTAACTCGTTACTCTTACTACAAGATGTCAATGATGTTATTTAGCTCATTTTAAAAAGCCATCTGTTGTCAAAAACTAAATTGTTTTACCATCATAATGCCATGTAACATATGTTTGCGATTAATTATATAAATGATTGTGGTTGTTTAGATCATGGAGAAATATTAGATAATGTAACATGTGACATCAGTGGCTTTTATTATTATGCGCTAATTAAATCTAGCCTGACATTCAGTACAGAGTAACATATGGCAATAGATTAGTTTCTCAAGTTGTACAATACTGTGTGCAAAATAAATTAAATCTGAAATGCTTATGTATGCTTTGTAAATTTGTTCAGCTGTTTAGTGACTATATCGGGAATTTAGCAATAGCATTGCCTTACAAAATAATACCTGTTGCAGAATACAAATAGTATTTAGATTTTCTATCATGTACTAGAGCTTAGCTTTTGTTATTGGCGACTCCCATATTTAGACGAGTAATTACTCATGTCAATATTTGTCATCCAGTTGCCATTGAAAGCTCTACAATACCCTCCTTCTGCAGCTCACTCTCGAGAAGAGGGCTACAATTCGAATATATAACATTTTATGAAACACCCCTATCGGATAATGCCCTCAAGTAGGAGCTTTCCAACACACAACAATCATCACAACTTTTGTTTTGTGTAATTTACAAATGTTGAATCTGGATTGGCTTCAATCAAAATAAACAATTGAAAAGAAAAAAACTAACAGAAAGAAATGACATGACTTTTGGGAAATAATTTTTGACGTAATATCTCAAAATTAATATCTTCTAAAATTATTAAGTGCATGGTATTGGTAAATGAAAAGCAAATTACTGAAAAATGACGATGCTGTTGGTATCAATGGCTGGATCTCTCAATTGGTAAACAAATAAAATAAGCAAAAGTCTAAATCAAAGTAAAACCGTCGGAAAGAAATTGCAGAGCTGTTGGGCATGCTATAATTAGGCGATATCGACTGTAAAAACACAAAAACAATGTTTTAACGTCCCCGCTTAAAACAGTATTTTTGTATTAACCGTAGACAATATACAGGGCAATAGAATGATCCAACGGACTAACAATGCCATTCAATTCAGACTTACCACCACCCTATTAAAATAACAAAACACTTCAAAATCAAGTAGAGTACGAGCGAGTTCCTTTGTGATTATTCAATGGTTTGTTTACTTTCTAAGCGAACAATTGAATCCTGAATTGAACACTGTAGTGTAAGCCTACTGACCTGATAATGCAACCTACTGACATCCCCTACTGTAATCTATGCTTACAAGGCTACATGCAACAATGTACATTTCATTGATCTGCTAATATCAATTTTGAAATTGTCACTAAAATCAAGGAGATCTCCCTGCTCAAATTAAAGCCAGGCCTAATCAGTCTCGAATACACAGTAAATAGTTTTCGAATCCCGTAAACAATTAGCCGCCAAGCCAAATTTAAGTAAATTCACCCTTTTTCATATTAGGTCTTTTAAATTTGATTATATTGAGGTTCATTATAAATAATCACTTCTGTCCAAAGGGTATATAACATGTTTAAAAATTGTCCGTAATCTTACAATTACTAAAGCTCTGTCTACACTATCAAACTTTATGTGACAACAAATGTCGTGTGCCCATATATGGACACAATTATGTCGTATCACTGCCATATTTGGAGCAGATCGCACTTTTTTTTTTTTCAAATTAAGTTGATAGTGTAAACAGAGCTTTAGTTAGTTGCCGCACCAGTGAAGGGGAGACAAGTGTTAGTCTCCCGAGACAAATTCAACAACTTGCCCAGCCATATTTCAGAACGATAAGCAAGTTCTTGGAATGTGATCTGAAAAGAGGCTGAAAGTATGAGATAGATGAACACCTGCCACCGCACTCAATTGTAAGTTAGTTTTCAATTGTTTAAAAGGTTTGCATGGCAGGCAAGGAGGAACATTCGAGTTAGGGTTACAGTCATGCTGGGGAGGGAGTGAATTTCGGTTGTTGTATTACGACCGTTTTATTGATTAATCGCATTTTCCCAGAAAACGATCGTAACAATAAAACGTCGAGGCATTCACAATTTTAGGAATTCCAGCTGGTATTACAACCTCACAGCTTCGATTACAACAAGTTCGATTATATTTGCCTATTTACTGTTATAAATTGTTTTTCCCTTTAAAAGAGAATTAATGGGGAGTGCCGATACGAACGTGTAAAGACACGGCGCGCCCATCACGCTCCAATCAACACTCCAAATGTTTTAATTTCTAGGTCAAAGTTTATAACAAAACGTTGACATGATGTGCCTATTCTGTTTTTTTTTTAAATATATATATTTTATTTACTTATCGACATTTATTATGATACCATTATTTGAAATTAAATTGAGCGACATGCTCTCCAACCATGGCTCCATCCAGAATTAGTTTATTTAACCCCCTAATCGGTTGTTTTGCGCACCCTGCGATGATTTTTTAGTAGTTCAGGTCCCTAAATGTAATCTTATCTTTCTTCCATCCTCAATTTTCGCCGTTTTATTCTGTTAACAGAGTGTTTTTACAAATGTTGGATGTAAATAAAATATAAAGGGATGTGAGCATATGAGTATTAGTATTTTACGCAACCTGTGTCACGTCATGTCAACCTATGTTATGCTAAGCCACCTCACGCCAGTCAAACGTCAACAAAAGCCTAGTTCCCACTAGAACGTAACGCAAGGACGTAAGCGAAAAGTAATGCTTGGTTCCCACTAGGACGTAACGCAAGGACGTAAGCGCAACGCAAGCGTGTTAACCAATGACAAGCGACAGTTCGAATAATCCATCGTTTGTGATTGGTCAATTTACTTACGTTGCGTTACGTCCTTGTGTTGCGTCTCTAGTGGGAACCAAGCATTAAGCTTGTTCCCACTAGAACGCAACACGTAAGCGCAACGCCGGTTCCTAACTGGGACGTATCGCAAAAACGTAAGCACAGCGCAAGTGATTTGACTAATCACAGTGCAATGTATCGTCATTCATCGCGTGTGATTGGTCAATTCGCTTGCGTTGCGGCTTACGTCCCTGCGTTACGTCCTAGTGTAAACCAACTTAAAGGTCACTAATATAACAAATATTTTTAGCATCAAATCTTAATATTCTGTCCATTTATAATATTGAAATTAATATGTACTGTATATTGATATGAATACAAATCTTAAGCTCTGTCTACATAATGGTATATGATATGCTCAAATATAGTAGTAGAATGATCAAATATGGTAGTGATGATATGCTCAAATATGTTAGTAGTATGATCAAATTATGGTATTGATATGATCAAATATGGTAGTGATATGACATCATCATGTCTATTTATGGGCACATCACATTTTTTTGTCACATAAAATACGCTTTTAAATAGCATTGGTCATGTTGATTTGCCTTAACCACACGAATCAGATATACACAGAATGGCATTCTAAACATGCTTGATCGAAATAGGAGGATAAAGCCACACCCGGAACGATTCCAGTCGTGTAAAGACTCTTTTGAGGTCATAATCACAGCAGAAGAAAAAGTCTACGACCAAGTGATGGAAGACTTTCAGTCACGTGAACAGACGACATACCAACCAGTACATGTGGTTAACATCGAGATCCAGGATAACCACGATGAGGCCACGCTCGGTGCCTTCCAAGTGCTTGACCTTTGTACAATGGTAATGTTTTCTTACTAAAAACTTTCTCACTGAAGCGTGGTTCCCACTTGCGACGCAACCTACCGTACGCAACGTAAGAAAATGTCCTTCCAATAATTGTGTTTACCCCCGCCTGCGTGAAATCAAACCTGCGATTTTTGCAGCACTGTTGTTGCGTCGTCGGTTCCCACTTGTGATTACGCAATACAGCACTTTGCGTCAATACGTCGCTGCATTGCGTTGCGTTCTAGTGGGAACCACGCTTTAAGCGTAGGACGCAGCGCAGGGGACGTAGACGCAACGCAACTTAAGTTGACCAATGACAAGCGACAGTTCGAATAATCCATCACTTGTGATTGGTCGACTTGCTTACGTTACGTTATAGACTTGCCCCAAGTCTGTATTCATTGTCTTTTTTTAAATTTATTTGTTTTTATTTCGATTTTAGACTGGAAATAGTCTGCTGGAGTATCCTAAATCAAGTAGTATGCGTATGAAACGCCATATGTGCCAAACTATCTTTTTACTAATATTAAGACAAAACTCCGTCTGGAACCCAGACTAGTTGCGTTACGTCGTTGTGTGCGTCTGTGGAGCTTAAGCGTGGTTCCCACTAGCGACGCAACGCAAGGACGTAACGCAACGCAAGTGAATTGACCAATCACAAGCGATGGCTTATTCGCTTTTGATTGCTAACTGTCTATAACTTCGCTTGTCATTGGTTAAAACGCTTGCGTTGCGTTTACGTCCTTGCGTTACGTTCTAGTGGGAACCAAGCTTTAGTTCCCACTAGGGCGTAAAGCGTGTTCCCACTAGCGACGCAACACAAGGACGTAACGCAACGCAAGTGAATTGACCAATTACAAGCGATGGCTTATTCGCTTGTGATTGCTAACTCGGTCTATAACTTCGCTTGTCATTGGTTAAAACGCTTGCGTTGCGTTTACGTCCTTGCGTTACGTTCTAGTGGGAACCAAGCTTAACGCGAGGACGTAGACGCAACGTAAGTGAGTTGACCAATGACAAGCGACTATTTGAATAATCCATCACTTGTGATTGT
The DNA here is from genome assembly GCF_963402885.1 of Antedon bifida. Classification (NCBI taxonomy): domain Eukaryota; kingdom Metazoa; phylum Echinodermata; class Crinoidea; order Comatulida; family Antedonidae; genus Antedon; species Antedon bifida. The sequence goes on along the minus strand of NC_136227.1, from coordinate 34,685,001 downwards.
TCGACTCGCTAAAGCTTGGTTCCCACTAGAACGTAACGCAAGGGGTTCTAGGACACCTACCCCCTAGACAGTTACCCCCCGGATGTTTACCACCCGGACAACTACCCCCCGGACAACTACTCCCCGGACAACTACCCCCTTAGGATAACAACCCCCCGGACAACTACCCCCTTAGGACAACTACCCCCTTAGGACAACTACCCCCTTAGGACAACTACCCCCTTAGGATAACTACCCCCCGGTCAACTACCTATTATACACTGTTGCAGAGTCAGGTTGTTCCTAGGGGGTAATTGTCCGGGGGGTAGTTGTCCAAGGGGTAGTTGTCCGGGGGTATTTGTCCGAGGGGGTAGTTGTCCTAAAGGGGTAGTTGTCCTAAGGGGGTAGTTGTCCAGGTGGTGGTTGTCCGGGGGGTAGTTTTCCGGGGGGTAAATGTCCAGGGGTGAATATCCGGATACGAACGCAAGGAATGTTTTGCCTCTTTCGCTACAAAACATACAAAATGTAAATAGTTTCAAAAAGATTGCAAAATATTATTTATTATCAAACAATACTTAGAGGCAATGTTTTTTTGTTTTTTTGTTAATATACTTACCTTTTCAATAGTAAAAATGCATTAATATGATTTATACTGCAATTGATATGTACCGCTTTTCGTTTTATTGTTATTTTCATTTCTGTGTCTTATTTTATATGTTCTGCTTTTGAATGTTTTGTTTTGGCGTCCCTGACACAAGCTTTTGCTTTTTTGGTGACGCCACCTTTTTGGAAATAATTTTGATTGATTGATTAAGTTGCTTTACGTCGTTGTGTTAGCCAAGCTATCAAACCGTGAAAGATATTCAATTGATCTGTATGTGTTGCATCACTTCAAGTTTCTTTTTAAATTCAAATGGCACACTACAAAACAACTCATGTGTGCCCATCAGATAAGAACGTACCTTTTAACAACTTAGTTTGATATGGCCGCACACCCACTTACAGCGAATGACACTGTATTCATAACATATGCATAATAACAGACCTTGAAAACATTATGATTGAATTTAAGCATGGAGTAAAGAATTACTCCATGATTTAAGCATTACTGGCATTACAAAAAGATTCCGGTGTCACCAGACTAGAACGGATGATTATTAAATCTGATGCGGGTATTTTGTCCATGATTGTAATCTATTAGACAACAATAGTTGATAAGCATCATTTATTTTAAGTTATAAGATTTATCGCAAATAGCTTGATTTCGCGAGGAACATCTTTGCACAATGCATGATGGGAAGGGTTTGGGAGCAAACGTCACGATCACGCGTACGTACAAACAATAAATCACGTACGTACGCGTCGCGACGTTTGCCCTCAAACCCTTCCCATCATGCGTCGCGCACACTATTTGTGATAAACATTATTGACAAAGTAACAACATTTTGCTACCGTACCATTGTATTGCGGCGGGGTGGGGTGGGGGATGCGCTCTGGTCTGGTGGATGGATCCCAATAATGACTGCAGAATCACCGTATACTTTTATATGATGTTTTTACGCATTTTTCTTTCAGATGGAGTGTAGTGGAGATCTTGAAGATGACATAGACGAAATATTACAAGATTTCGAACAAAAATACGACCGTGAAGTGTATCATTCCATCGCGTTCTATTGATGATACGGAGGTGTATCATTCCATCGCGTTCTTTTGATGATACAGAGGTGTATCATTCCATTGCGTTCTTTTGATGATGCGTAGGTGCATCATTCCATCGCGTTCTATGGATGATACGGACATTTCAATCTTTAACAATGGACTTAAACCGGTGAAGTGAATGGAAATATTTTGTTATACTGTAATTGTTATTAGACTTTGAACTGCAGACATACGTACGGACGACCGTGGGGTGTTTTTTCCCAATATTCCATACATTATTTTAACGTGTTATTTATTAGAGAAGCTGTATTCTACGAACAATGGCGCAGCGTCATAAATTGTAGATATACTGGGACCACCGAGAATCGTGTGATGGCTATAGTAACCCAACGACGGCAACTTGTAACATGTGTATATGTCATGCTCTTAAGCGTGGTTCCCACTAGAACGCATCGCAACGACGTATCGACGCAAAGTGCTGTCTTGCGTAATCACAAGTGGGAACTGACGATGCAACAGTGCTGCAAACATCACAGGTTTGATTTCACGCAGTCGGGGGCAAACACAATTATTGGAAAGGGAATTTTCTTACGTTGCGTAGGTTTCGTTACGTTGCGTCGCTAGTGAGAACCAAGCTTTACGGAGCGGTAAACGTCGCTAGTGGGAACCAAGCTTTAATATGCGAATTCATAGCCAACGCTACAAGTAGGTAGGCTAATAAACGACCGGTCATATTTATTTAGGATTGGTTCAATGATGTTGTAAGCGTAAATTAGTAATTGACCAATCACAAGTGGCGGTTAATCCGAACTGCCGCTTGATTGATGGATTGATTGATCAACTCACTTTTATTATGTGTGCGTACGTTCTTGTATTGCTTCCTAGATTTACGCGCTGCACCGTTCTTTGAGCTAACCCGATGTCAACCATATCGTGTAGCGACGATCCCAATAAACTGCACTGCACAAAATTTGTAAACAAATGCATAATTTCTTAAATGTATTGTTTTATTGTGTTATCTACAAAATCGATTTTAATGCCATGTAATATAAAACTCAACCTTCAATCATGTTATACATCACAGAGCACACAAAAAGATGTGCGCAATCAGGAAAGAGATATCATAATTGTGCTTTACGTTCTTCTATTAATATTTATTGACGAAAGGATGAATAAGAATAACAGTGGAAAGTGATTACATTATACCAGCAATTAGACCTATATATAGTCGATTGTTAACTACAGTACCTGCTTGTGAGTAATCTACGAATAGACGCACTTTTTCTAATGTAGGCCCTATTTTATTTGCGCTTCTTGAAAAGAGAATAATATATACACTCCGCTATTGTGACTGTGAAGACATGTTCATTTTATTATCATGTCAAATTATTATTTACTTGATCGGTAATTTATCTGAACCAATTCATTTGATGTTTTTTTTTTTTTTTAACGGAAGTCTGTCAAAAGAATTATGTCAAAAAATGAGAAAAATAGAATCTTTACTGTTATTCAATTACATAAGAAATGTTTTTGTAAATTATTTTATAATATTAAAGTCGTTCAAATATTACGGTAATAAATATCTCTGAAGAAACCATGTTGAGAAAAATAATACAACGAAAAGAAAATGTTTTTATAATGAATTGGATGGGAATAATAAAGGTGGGCGATACCCACAACAACAAAGGATTGATCGGTAATTTCCGGATGGACTATGGTGTGTGACAGGCGGCAGATTTCCATCTTTTTCTTTTCATCTTTTTCTTTTCATCTTTTTCTTTTCATCTTTTCACTTCTTTCAGAATCTTTCTTTTTAGAATTTCTACACCTTGGTTGTTTTTCTCATCATTTTCGACATAAAATACAGGTAATCCATCTTTATTTTTGATGACCATACTATTAAATCTAAGATCAAGCGAAGCAGCTACAGATATGGCGAACTTCTCTAAGTCTCTTTTGAAGAACGATCCGCTGTGGGTACCAACGCAAAATACGGGAATGTTTCTCCTTCTAGATTTCATCAAGATTGCGTTCAACCTGTTGTTGAGACGTTTTAATTCAGTTACAGGATCTCTTACAGCTTCGGCAGTATTGAAAAACAGCAAACACACGCAATTGTTTGGTATAGAATCAATTGGTACGCCACTATCGAATTCCCATAAGCTGAGCTTACATCCGAGAAACTCTGACGCAGGCATTGTGGAATAGTTGAATTTTGTGTACATTCTAGTTTCTCCTTTTTCGAAAAAATAGTACACGTGGATAATAAAAATAGCACCCACGGAAACGTAAACGAATAGATGAGAGTTCCAAAGAATTTCAACCTTGCTGGCAAATATGAAAACATATCCATAATATATGTAGAACATAGAAATGATTGTCAAGTTTGGAGTTTTGCGTTCCGCGTATTCATGGACCATGCCGAAGAGGGGGCTGTATTTGACTCCTAATGCGTACGAATTTGTTGATATTAGATTCGTGATTATGATAACAATGATTGAGAGTCGAGCGGCACTGCACATTGAGGGCCTACTTGCTGAGATGTGTTGACATGCAGTAAGTAGCAGTAGCACTGTAACAGACAGCATTATTTTATAAGAATGTTTAAACTGCGACTTCTCTCTCTTCATAAATTCTTTTAAAAATGCAAATAAAATACAAAATAAAGTACCGCTGTATATACATATTGTATCTTGATAATTCTGAGGTGTTGCAGTAAGTGGAAACACTATCAAACAAAGTCCAATTGTGTACCCAAGAGAACCTCCACGCAGCCGTTGTTCCAGTCCCATAAAAAACAGCAATGGTGCGACCACGAGTATTAGACAAATTAGAACACCAAATAATGGTTGTTGACTATTAACCAACCTGATTGCCTGTAGAGATATGGCAAACTGGATCGTGTTTACAGTATCAATAAGACATTTGTTGCGATACTGCTCGTACAAGACCATTGATAACACCAACAATGAGTATATTCCCAATCTTGACTGCAATCCTACGGTTAAGATGATTAAAAGTAGGTATAAATACTCCCTCATGTCTTCTGTTATGGAACGAATCCACCGATAATCATCTCCATTTGATGAGTTGGTTTTCTGTTTGACACGAATATTTAAGATGTTACAATTGTCATCATATTGTAATATTCGACAAACTGGAATAAAGTCCCCTGCGGATGCATTCAAATTCGCATTTAGTACGATTACATCTTTATCAGAACTTTGATGATCAGTTAGTTCTGAAAGTTTTTTCAGCGTTTCGTACTTGCCAGATGTACTGTCACCAAATAGTAGCAGTTTTTGCCTTTTAGTTATGTTGTTTTCAGACAGGACATCATCGCAAGTATCAAACAAATTGCCATCTTCTTCCGTAGTCGTAATAACCAAATGCTGCGCTACTGTAGGTGTACTCGATGCCATATTTGTTGAACAGGTAGCATACACGTTATAAACACCAATGATACAATATTAGCGTATTGTTCATTTTTAAACGCCACGGTGGTAATGCATCGCTAAACCTATTGTTCTGATTGTGGAGGTGACATTAATAACTGGAGCTCAACAGCTTCATCTCATATGTTACACATTTTATAGACGAAAAATACTTTTGATTATTTTGTTTTCGACACTCAAAATTAAAGGATGGAATTAGGTATAGGCATGAAGACTCGGGAGTACGTTTTTGTGACATCAAAATGTACATGAATGTTAAAAATTAATGTTATGAAGCAGTAGATTCAGCCACAATAAATTAAGTGTGATGTACCCTAATATGGTAGTGATGTGTCCAAATATGGTAGTAGATATGACATCATTGTGTGCATATATGGGCACATCGCATTTTTTTTGTCACATAAAGTGTGATAGTGTTGACAGAGCTTTACTTATACGAATACCATACGAAATATTTTACAACAAAGAGGAAGACCATTATTACGCCATTTAAGTAAGTTAAGAATCTATTATGACGAGCCCAAAAATAACTTGTTATATATATAAAATGTAGCCTAATAATGATTTTATTACAGTAATAACACAACATTCTGAACACTGTCATAATAAAAAAAAATATTAGCAATTCCTACTGAAAACATAGTACATTACAATTTTACTTAAAGGGAGGTATACAAAAAATATTATTTTTATACCTCCCTGTACTGTGTTGGTTGTATTGTAATAGCCTATACTTTAGAAAGTTTTAACAATACGTTACCTGTGCATTGTTGTTCTTTCATGGGTCTGTGCGTATAGAAAATACACAACAAATTTTCTTTTCATTTATATTAACCTTGATATGATTCTGAATAGCTGCATCTACGTCACGGTGTCACCGACCAAACAGCCGGTTCTCGGCATGTACTGTATTTTTTCCCGAAGTATTATAAGAATTGGTAATACACCATCCAATGTATCTAGTAGTACCCTATGTAAGGTACCTAATCTTACCCTAACCCTTAATCTAACCTTACATGATACAGTCTATGTTATTTCCTATTTATTCCATTATTATTGTTTAAATCTTAAAAGGAAGTAAATACATGTTATTTTGAATTGAATTTTGAAGAAGGCACCACACATGTGATATAAATGAGATGCTGTATTACCAAATATAGTACTTCGGATATAGATAGTACATGGAGGTATAAAATATACCTCCATGGATAGTATAAGGAGATACAGCAATGTGAATCGGAACCAAAGCTTACGAAAATAAAATTTGTCTTCTTTGTCAAATTTGCGAATATGTTTCACTTCTGCACCATGGGAAATCAGACTGTGGGTGATTACAGGACACAGATAACCAAATGCCAGTGTTATTACGTATGGATAAAACAATATAAAACTCAGTATTTTTCGTCTGAAATAATATGTAAACTCGCATATATATCATAACACGGAAAGTTTTATTTCGATCTTGATCGTAGTTTGTTTCTTTTTTCATTTGGCTGAAAAAATGGATAGCCGTACTGGTAAACTTTAACTTTTGGCTAACAAATATTTATAGCTAGAGTATGGGCTAGGGTGCTATGAATATAAAAATATGAAACTTGTGTTATTGTGTACGGTATATTTTCTACTTTTTTGGTATAAAAAAAAATAATTTTCCTACCGACCATCCACTTTTTTGATTTATCCAAAATGTGGGCAACACAATAAATGTTAGGATGACTATAACGAGGCATTTAATAAAAAGGCAAATTGCCTTAAAATGTCATCCTAACTCGCAGGTTTGGTGGTATTATTCATGGTTTATCTAACAATAAATGTTGTTTTGCCTTATTTTAGCTGCATTTTATATATCAATTAGAATGAAGAAGGTTCCGGGTTCGATTCTCGGTTTTTTTCAAATCGGATCGTGGCCTGAGATTCACACACACACAAAGAAATGTTTTAATTTGAAAAAAAAGGGGTTAGATAATTAAGTGTATTTTATAGAAAAGATGCTCGCACTAGGTATTTTATGTACAGAACGCTTTATTCCAGAATGACTGCCTTTCGTTTAAAACCAATATTTACTCTAAATCAAATGTTTTATTTTGAAAGAACGGGGGAAACCATTCGACAAAAATGTGAATAACAGGCGCGCCTAAATCCGATTGTAAAGAATTGAATGGTATCAGTAAATCAGAAATGTTCACTGCTTGCAACTCTATTGATGTCCTGTCCTTTAATTTTCGTTGTTTTGAAAGATAGTTATGTTTTGTCATAAGCGACCCCGCAAACACGTTGCTTTGTCATCGGTTCTAAACATATTCTCTTGATACAAAAAAGCGTCACTCGCTAATTCTTTCAAAATAAAGTCTGGTATAGGGCCTATACACAAAATAATGAAAGGCAGTTGTATTCATCTCTCAAGGCCTGAAAGCACATTATATAGAGGATGTAGACTATAAGTAAAAGAATACCAGACGATGCCAGGTGGGACAACATTATGCTATAAAGCATAAATATGACAGATTTAGTCACATTCAGCTCTGTCTTATGTATGGACGCAATCTGGACCAGGATTATTGAAACTCTTGAAAAGTTAGCTACAGAACTCCATCAAATCTCTTGAGATCCTTAAACGATTACCTGAACAACGAACTAGATAAAAATCGAAACGTCGACTGGTGGACAATAAATACAGACTTGGGCCAAGTCTACTTACATAAACATCCCTCTCTGCTCATAACACCCTGCTGGGCTGTAGTACCAGAAGATAATCTTAATATCTATCCAATAAAATATTAATCTTTGGTGTAGTATAGTCATGTCTACAGACTTAGTACAAAATGAACATCTTTCTTGGCGTGCCATGTAAAACAATCGAAAAAGAAAAATATGTGTTTTATATTTTCTAAAAAAGATGACCTAGTTCATATGGTAGAAGTGGTAGGTAAATGATAATTTACTGCACAACAATTAAGACTATAAGTAATAAACCAGTTCAGTTTATGAAACCACATAAAATATAATGAGGTATTTTTGGGGTAAAAATAAATGAGACACAAGTAAAAATACAATTTTTACCACCTGTACTAATTAGGTTTTCTACAGAATAATTTGAAAATGTTCTTATTTGATAGATAATTTCAAAGTTCACATAAAAAGAAACTGTTTACGGCCAATAGTTTTTTTTATATAGATTTCACACGAAAATGCACAGGGAACTGAAAAACAGGTCAGTGCTCAAACTACAGTGGGCGCTATTAAATATAAAGGTGCAGAGCCATATTGAAAGAGTTACGACATTGCGTTCACGAATTAGAAAGTCACGTGGTACATTACCGGTCATCTTTGTGTCCAACTATTCCTATGCAGAGTATGGAGTTGAATCCTTTGTTATAAAAATAAAGGCTTCAACTGTCGAATTTCAATATTTTGGACACAAAAATGGCTTCTAATCCATTCAATGTCTGAACTCTTCCAATATTATGGCTCTGTAAAGGTGGCATAATGTCAGGTGTACCAACGGCGGAAAATGCGGTTTCTACTTGTTTTATGAAACAACACATTAATCTACGATAAACATCTTATGAACTGACATTAATATGTTTTCTATTCTCTATAGTAGTAGTAGAAAGTATATTTTTTAACACAAAAATATTAATCGGAGTATCTTTTTGTTTCCAAAACACGGAAGAAATATTGGAAGGTTAGGCCTACTTAACTTCATCAGTAAAATTGTTCTTAAGTATCCTACCAATTTCATATTTTCATAATAACGTAATTTATCTTTTCGTATTGAAGAGACACGCCCTTTTGGCGATAGCCGTCATTGAGAACTCTTGCCTCTCCTCGGCGCTCCTCCTATGTTATGTATCACTGAAAGATAAATAACTATATAGAAGCATCTTACTCCCTTATTTACATAAACAGAAATATGATAGGCCTATATTGTACTTGTAATAATAAATTTCAATTCAACATGCGGGCACAGTGCCGATCCCACTAAATACACTTTCTGCTTTGTATTATCAAGGCAATATAAATGAGGCGCCTCTGATGATCCATTTGTAGGTCTAAAGTGTGGATAGGATGGCTTCAGCAGTAGGCCTACATCGCCCACGCATTAAAATGTTTGTATTGTGAGACCGGGAGGAGACTAGTTGGAGGAGACCATGGGTACATTGTTATCCATGCTGGGACAACTGATACACAGCTATTACGTTATAATTTAAGCTTGGACCAGGTCAGGAGGCAAACGTTCTCGATGCAACCAGAAAAGAATGGAAATAATCAAAGAATACAAAAATTCCAATGCACTATAGCTGTTAATTCATTGTATCACCTTAAATCAAAGCAATCTCACCTTGGTTATTAGACGGCGATTCGGCTTAGTATTTGGCACACATGGCGTGCCATAATTATACTTTTGAGCAAGAAAACAAATTCAGAAAATTGAATCAAACGTCAGTTTGTGGCGCTAGAGACGTTAGCAAGTTACTTTTGGTAATACGAAGCATCCTGTTTTGAAACTGCCTCTGAAAAGTACTTTGGATACCGGCGCGATATAAGCCTGATTGATTATTGATTTATTGATTGATTATTGGTTGATTGATTGATTGATTGATCTTTTGCTGATGCTGAGCCTAATCTGAAAGAAACCTATGACAATGACAACATAAAACGTTTTAAGTAAATTGAAATTTGAAACTCATTACCTTGGAAACAATATTTCCTAAGCGAACAGAAGATAGATCCAATAACATTTTCCATTAATTACCGGTTTTTAAATAGTCCATTATGACTGCGGTAGGCCTATAAATAAGTGTATGGACTCGGTTGGTGGACACATCACTTTTGAAATCAATTGTACTCGGACTGGTCAATAACCATGCTCAATAATTCTACACTTACTGACTTCTCAGTTATGTTTACATTTGGAATTGTTCTAACTTGGATTCTGACATTTATCACAATTTTAGGCAACACTTTGGTGATATATTCATTTTTCCGGGATAAATCTATTCGATCAAAACCGGCAAATATTTTTATATTTGTTCTGGCAGTTGCTGATTTCATTGTTGGGATAATTTCTCTACCGTTCTACAACATCATGGTTCTGTATGATAGTTGGATGTTTGGCGAAATCGTCTGCAAATGTATGTTGTTTTGCGATTATTCCGCGTGTGCAATCTCATCATGTTGTATTGTTTTACTTAGCTTGGATCGCTACTGGATGGTGACGAAACATTTGCTCTACAAACATTTTATGACGCATTGTAAAGCCAGAGTGTTGTCTGCTGTCGTTGTCATCTTTTGCATAACATTTTACGGAACAACAATTTTCTTTTGGGAATTAATTTCAACGAAACCCCTACAAGATGATTCGTACTGTAGCTTACCAGTAGGAGAACCATTTAATACTATAATGTGCAGTACAGTGTACGCAGTGACGATGTTTGTCTTAACATATCTAAACATTACCGTGTTCGTTGCTGTTGTGAATTGGTCAAACGGTAACTCACTCAAAAGAGACATCAACAAACAGAAATCGAAAACATCTAACTCTATTCTTAGCGAGAATACTACATCACTGTCAACAATATCTGTCAAGCCAGCCGATAGCAACTTGGCGATTCGGCGTTTTCGTGCTCAGAACAACCAGGAGACGAAAAAAGCGGCCATGATGCTTGGCGTTCTTGTGGTGGCGTTTCTTATCTGTTGGACTCCATTTAACATTGTTCATATTTGTATCAATATAGGTGTTTTCCAAGTTAACAGTTTTACTTGGGATGTAGTCAACTATATGCTTTGGTTTAACTCGGGGTTGAATCCTATACTATATGCATTAACCAATCGGAAGTTTCGAAAAAACTTTGTTGATATGTTTTTATGTAGGCAATGTTAAGAGAAAGAAAACAAGCTTTTACCTTATTAGAATTAGTTACATGATCACTTTTTTAAATAGATGATAAGATAAGAGATGAGGAGAACATTCACTAAGAAATGATAAATGTTCTACTTTTAGAAAACACTTGAAACCAAAATACAAACAGCCCCAAGCGAGCACGAGCGAGAATATCGATTTAAAAACAATGCTATGTGAATCCGCCTCGTCCATTGATCATGTGACCGCAATATAAATCAAAGGGATTTGACAATATTGGGCTATACTTTTCTATAAAATGTTGGTCGAAAAGAAAGTATACGGTATACCTTCAAGTGTCATATAAACCAGATCTTTGCGGGGCCGCGGTTCCTTAAAAAAACTCTGGTAAATGCATATCAAAAAATATGCTTTGTTATTTTCTTATTTCTTGGTTATTTATTCAATAATTATTATTAAATAAATTATATATAAATATTATTATTATTAATTTAAAGATACACCGTATTTCATAGGCATATACTCGGCGAGAAATTGGCTAATTACAGGGTGAATAAACTATGTATAATATTTACTCTACTTATTAAACTCATTTGAAGTCGAGTTTAAGTCATTATTATAACTTGTTTATCTATTTTAAAGGCATGAATATTATTTATATTTATTTATCTTTGTATTTCTACTTGGATATGTAACAATTTAATTTAAATAAACATCAAAAGATATTTATGTGATTTGTAATTATTCTAAAGCTCTGTCTACACTATCAAACTTTATGTGACAAAAAATGTGATGTGCCATATATGGACACAACACAATACCACTACCATATTTAGTCACGTCACTACCATATTTGGGCACATCACACTTGTTGTATAGTTGTAGACAGAGCTTTATGTTGTTCAGTGACTTCATCACAATTATTCACTTGATGATGATATTGATGCGGCATTTGTACGCGCGCGCTGTGTTCTGCTGAGCTGAGACGTGTTTCACGACGTTTTCATAATCGTGATCAATTTCAAATCATAACTCACTGAACATGGAGCAATATGGATAGAAATTAATTATCACATAAAAAAAACATATTTTCAAGACAGCAGTACTTTGGCAGGACAAAGTAAGTACGGTAAGTAAGTAAGCACTCTTGAGTGGTATGTGCGCTATAAAAATCCTGTTATTATTATTATTATTATTATTATTATTAAGATTGATCGCAAATGAATAACAATTGAAATTGAAAGCTATTTCCTCCTGCACGAGATTTTTACATACAAACGAAATTACCGCCCAATGTAATCTATATATATGTTAGCGTTCTACTAATTTGTGCCATTTATTCCTGTCGTGGGCTGGGTTTTTGTTAGACTTGCCCCAAGTCTGTATTTATTGTCTTTTTTTTATTTATTTGTTTTTATTTCGACCGCGATTTTTGTCTGAAAATACAGACTTGTGAAACACGTATAGAAATCGATTTGCAGACCGCAAACATCCGATAAGAATGACGTAGGTTATCATACCGTATTTGGCTATATGGGGCGGGCGGTATGTAAATATGGATTTCGAATCAACCAATGATCATTTTGTTTCAAAATGAAAAAGATCGAGTACGTACGTACAGTGCTGAATGTACGATCGAGACTGAACAACTGTTGAAATATAAAATCGTGTTGCCAAGTTGTTTTGTTTATTAATTGTTTAGTCCTGGCCTAGGCCTCCTTCGTAGGGCTACTCAACTCGTACGTATGACCTGCCAAATAAAACGCCAATAAGGTACATACCACTACCGACCGGCACACAACAGGGCTACACCACCACACAGAACAGGACAGGGTCTGGGTGGGAATTAAATCAAATTTTCTCCGCATAATAAATGATCCATTCAAAGTTTGATTTGGCGGAGAAGCTAGCCTATCATATCAAGACGAGTTTTCATGTTCTTGGGAAAAATCTCATCAAATGTTACTAGGCATATAAAATCATTTCTAGCCTTCAGAAACTTTCATTAATGTACCCAACCAAGTACACATTCTCTAAACGTAACATAGCGCATGCGCATCGTCTTAGATGTTGAGTCTTTGAAAATCTGAAATATGAATATTAAAACGACGTACGAGTGAGTAGCCAATGGCATGCGGCTGAAACTAGTCAATTGGATAATTTATGCACCAAGAATTCTTGGTGTCAAACCACGTGACTTAAGGGTCTTTCACACCTGTTCCGGCACGGTTCCGGTCCGGCGAATCGAACATCAATGTTTCGTTTTCACGCGGCTATGCGCCAATCGATATGCGCGTAGCCGCGTGAAAACGAAACATTGACGTTCGATTGGATTTTCCGGCGCCGGACCGGAACCGTGCCGGAACAGGTGTGAAAGACCCTTTATGCGTGTTTCCCCAGCAGACGGAGTATCCAAACTCAAGTAATACACGTATGAAACGCCATATGTGCAAAAATATTTATATTTTTACAAAACTCCGTCTGGAGCCCAGACTAGGTTTTTGTGTGTGTTTTTTTTTGGCTAGAGACTGTTTGCTTAAAAACATTTTTTAGTGGCGTTAAAGGTCGCACGACGAGGTCTGACGAGTCGTCTCGTCGGGAGAAAATTGAAAGTCCTCCCGACGACCTAAAAACTACGCCCGACGCTATTTTAAGACTTGTTGTCGTCGGGATTCAACGCAGACAGCATCGACGTTTCGTTTGTGTTTGCCTTACACTTAAGTCATTCACATTGACATACGGCTAGTTGTAGGTAACAGCGCCACCAATGACAGCAAATTATGCAAATTACTTTAAATGTTTTTCTTTAAATAACTATAAATAAGTGAACATTATTGTCTGCTAATGCCTTGCAAGAATAATATACGCAACTTTGTTGTTACGGCAAATGAATCCATTGCAAATTAAATTTTTAAAATAAGTTCTATTGTTTACGAAATACCGGTATGGTATCGTGTATTTGACATAATGTTATGGTTAATGGTTTAAATTTGTATATAGCGCATTTACAAATAGTCTATGCGCTGTGGACTCAGATGTTACAGTTTTCAACTACATGCTTCTCCCCTAAGGGTCACGTCATGTTAATGCAGCTCTCTCATCTGTCCACGACATTTTTATATTATTATGTACTAAAATTAATTTCCATTCAGATAGTCTTTGTATGTTTCTTTTAAGCGTGGTTCCCATTCGTGGTTCCATGGAGGAAACGCAGCGACGTACGCGCAACGTAATTTGGCCAATCACGAGTGAAAGTTCAGATGATTGGTTAATTAGCGCGTACGTCCTTGCGTCCAATGGGACGAGCTTTAAAGTTGACATGACCTTCACAATGTATACACACAACTGCGCAGGGTTAATTAGACTAAATTAGTAATAATTCATTTATTACGGTGGTAGTACTATTTCAATCAAATATTGTGTTCAGTTGTACGCGACGTATTTATGTACACATGTCAATAACAATAATTAAATCGTTTCATCGAATTTATCAACCATGGGATATGAGCGTAACCAATGGAGATTAGAGAAGTATTGATACAAATACAATATGTTACACGGTGTGTATGTCGATCGAACGCTAACCAATGATGCTCATTAAAGTGATTGGGTAGATACGAGTCATTCCCGCATCTTGGGTGTGGAGGAGAGAAGGATAGAGGTTGGTACGTTCAATCACAAGTACTAGGCCTAAATCAAGAAGAATAAGTCGGCAAGTTCACAGAGGAAGATGGATGTGCCAAGAATGGAAGATGACAACGATATACAGCGTTGACATGGAAACCTAAAACGCGAAAGAAAGTTGGACGTACGATAACTACGTGGGGAGACTGTGTGTGGAGAAAGAAAAGGAAAAAATTGGGTTGGGGATATTGGAAATGTAGTCAACCAAGTTGACAGCAGAAACAGGGGGAGCTAGCTGGAAAGAATCTATTCGCCACCTCATGGACCATTGGCTTAAAAAGGATAGATAAAGCATGTTTCATTTGAGCTTCGTATCAATCAAGAATTTTACCCTTTTTCAAAGTTAATTCCCTTTCACACTGTTTAAGAATATTCGATTTTTTGAAGGAGAAACTAAATTACAACTTAACCAATCGAAATTACATCTGATAAATGCGAAACCTGTAATTCCGTGTTTAAGCGGGACTCGTCCATCATAACAAGTTTAATTGAATATCTCCGAAGGACAATAAATTAATAATTAACGATTTGAGCTTTAAAAGAAGGCCATCGCAGTAATAGTATATCATCAGTACACAGCATTCGTATGACGAAGGAACAAGAAGTTGAAGTCTTTTTTTAAAAATCAATGTTTCTACCTCTTTGGTCGCAGATCATGAAGAATTAACAATTCGTGCTTTAAGAGAAGACCTTTAGGTGGTGGTTGGAGATCAGATCCGCTGTCTTATGACCAAGGAACTACAGCAATTATATGGAAACATAGTTTGAGAAAGGCATGTCTAGTTGGTACAACAATGTGTCTACATCTTGGGTCGTAGATGACCAGGAGTTTGCAATAAGTGATGACGTCTTCGTATTTGGAATCGTCATCATTTGGATCATCACATTCGTCACCATATTTGGAAATGCTTTAGTTTTAGGCTCATTTATCAGAGATGAGAAAATACGATCAAAACCTGCGAATGTTTTTATTTTGGTAATGTCGATAGCTGACCTCACGATAGGTCTTGTCTCTCTACCATTATGTAATATCTGGATTATGCAAAGTGTATGGACTTTCGGTGAAATAATCTGCAAAGTTTATTTATTTCTTGATTACTTCGCCTGTGGGGTATCTTCAGGGTGCATTTTTTTACTGAGTTTAGATCGATACTGGATGGTGAAGAAACATTTAAAATATAAATCGTTTATGACGCATAGAAAGGCTTGGATATTCGCTCTAATCGTAATAAGTTATTTCGTTATTTACTACGGTATTACGGCTTTCTTCTGGGAATCCATAAGCGGTACCGATAACATTGATTATTCAGAAGAATGCGAATTGAACAGTAAGAATAACTTAACCTTCAACATCATTGAAATTTGTGTCGAATTTTTACTAACGTTGATTGTACTGGTATATCTAAACGTACATGTTTTTATTGCGGTTAGTAACTGGTCGACGGGTAAATCTCTTCAGAAGAGCATTGTGAGCAAAACAATGAAGTCGAACGTAAGCCTATTTACGATCAACTCGGAAGGTAACGCAGCGTCACAGAAACTCGAGTCAATTCGGCGATCTCATAATGAAAGTATGCAAATGCGAAAGGCCGCAACTATGCTGGGATCACTCGTGTTAGTGTTTCTCATTTGCTGGACTCCCTATCACATTGTACTTATTTGCGGTACTCTAGAAGTAGAGGGTATTAACGATTTTGTATGGACGACTGTAGGCTACGTTTTGTGGTTTAATTCGGCATTGAATCCCGTTATATACGCTGCGACTAACGTCCAGTTTCGGAAGAATTTCATCGAAATGTGTTGCGGAAAAAAGACTAAGTTAAATAACAATTCACGAACATTTTCTCATCCGCCGTCCAATGAAATGCGTTAAGAACCTACTTAGACGATATTAATTAGAACTAATGAGTTTTACAAGGATAATTCATTACGTTATCAATCAAGTACTTATCTATTATACTATCATCATCAACTTGACCGAACTATGTGTTATGAAATTCATAAGTCATTTTTAATTGTATTGAAAATAATCGTTTCGTCATGTCGTTATTAACCAACGTCGTTGCTTGGTTTCCACAGGACGCACAATGACGTAGGGCGCGCCGCAAGTACTTTGACGACCAATGAGACTATCCGAACTGTCGCTTGTGATTGGTCAACTCACCTGCATTGTGTCTACGTCATTGAGTGGGAACCAACCTTCAATCATGCTTACACCACCACGTACATATTGTTCATACCAGCCCTTATTCATCATTGCCGTATGCAAATTTAGATTAGTTGTAGGAATACCGAGTATTGTAAATTATAAATGATATGCTATATTTACAGTGTTTGTAATTTAAAGATTGTATTTTTTTTTCATTGTATAAAGATGGATTAACATATTTTGGCACTAATGGCGTTTCATACGTACAATACTAGTTTACAGACAAAACCCGAAACGTGGACTAACCATGGACTAACATAAACACGACAATATTAATAACTAGTCTAAATTGAATGTGAATGTATATTATGTTGTGTAATAAATTAAAAAACGAAAAAAAGACTACATTAAATGAGTTGTTTTAACCCAATTAATTCAAAGAATTTTGCAGAGTAACATCGATACTATGAAACAAGATCTTCCCAATTAGCCTCCCCCTACAAGAACTATACTAAAAGAAATTTGATATTTATACCGATCTTGGTTTTATTAGTTCACTGTTATTTGTTTTAATTTTGTTCTCATCAACATAATTTGTGTACATATACATCCAAAGTGTGTATTGGCACTGTAGCCAAGTGGCTAAAATACTTTACCAATGCCAGGGTCTTCTGTTTAAATCCCAGGGTCTTCTGTTTAAATCCCAGGGTCCTGTGTTTAAATCCCAGGGTCATGTGTTTAAATCCCAGGGTCCTGTGTTGGAATCCCAGGGTCCTGTATTGGAATCCCAGGGTCCTGTGTTGGAATCCCAGGGTCCTTTCCCAGGATTTACACTAATACAGTCAACTCTCCCAATACCGAGCACCTTTTGGCTGACCAAATATGTCTGGTTTTCCCGGAAAGTATGGTATTCGGGACATGTTTTTAATGGTAAAAATGAATTTGGGACCTTTTGAATCTTGAGAAAAGTCTGGTATTGGGAGAGTTTCTGGTTTTCAGAGAGTCTGGTATTGAGAGAGTCGACTGTATCAATCAATAGAAAATAACGTTAAATTATATTTCACTATACCTAATGGAGCTATAGATAGCCTCGTGGATCACCTCCAATAGCATATTAAAAAATCATTTTCTTAATACACAAAAATTGAATCCACTACAATTATATTCTTTCTGCATGATCAAATGTAAGACCAAGATGGGGCAAGACATACCCCTACTATCGTGCGCTTCAACTGTGGTAATCCTGAAATGTGTAACAATCAACCGCATTGACTCTCACCTCCAGGCTTGGTTGAGTGATTTGATGGCGGCCAGTTTTTTGGTGATGACGGCGGCGACAACTAGGCCTACCACGACAGTTGCAATAAGGAGGTAATCAAAGTCCTGATTGAGTACATCAAACAGTTTAGATGGGGAAATCCTGGTGTAGTAATAATCTAAAAAAAGATTTAACATTTTTGTCTTAAAGATGTTCCCCAAATGAAAAATAGAGATTAATAAAATCAGACTTTAAATAGGCCTAAGCTAAGCTATTCATTTATGTAGATAAGAAAATTTAAATTTTTTTTCAGGAAAATAATTTTTTCCGATCCAGTTTTTTGTCAAAGTAAATAACTATTCTGTGACATTAAAATGGCATATATAACAAAACAATTTTTTTTAGGGGACAATATAATTGATTATGCTAATATGTTTAAGTAGTTCAAAACACACACTAAATTGAGCTATAAAAAAGAGCTTTATTTTTAACCGCATAGAAATGTTGTCACTAAAATATTTCATTGTATACAAATATATTACCTAGGCCATATGCCAAGACTAGACAGGTGGACTCAAGCCCTGCTGGAGATGTGTGTATACCTTCTACACCGAATACCTGCAATTACAAAAATTAAACAAAATAACATTAAACATTAATGAATTATGTTGTTTTTCTTTCACTGAAGACAACTTAAGTTCTGTCTACACTATCAAACTAATTAGACAAAAAAAGTGTGATGTGCCCAAATATGGTAGTGATATGCTTAAATATGGTAGTGATATGACATTATCATGTCCATTATATGGACACATCACACAAAGTTTGATAGTGTAGACAGAGCTTTACACAAATATTGTGGAGAATTATTGAATAATACTTACTGATTGGTTATAATTAATAAATGATAAATACGGAAGAGGAAGTTCTGGTAGATATGGTATTAACCCTTCCTCTCTGTGTTCAGGGAGGGGTACGGTTGGACGTCGAGGATCAAGTAGTCGTTTGGGAATGACAACAAGACCGCCAGATTGTAGCGATACTAAAATAAAAATACAGTTTATTAATTATATACATTAATACATATTTATATTGGAAAAATCAGTAGGCGAGGATTGAACTCTGACCTCTGACACTAGGTCAGGATTGAACCTTGGGATTGGAATGTTAACTACCAAGTTACAGCTTCACTAATATTAACCTGTAAATCAGAACATATTTCTTGTTTTACCAACAATCAATTAATACTATAAAGTAACTTACATATAATATTTTTATTTGTGATTCCTTTCTCAGTGTGTGACACGGCCATCGCTTGAACCAAAGACGGTAGGATATAGGACTGGCGCTCAACCAGTGGAGAATCAATCGCATCCAAAGATGAAAACGCTGTACTATTTTTCTGTATTTTTCCCTCGTAAAGTTCCAAAGCGGTGATCTCTGCTCGTCTATGCTTACTATTCCAATATTGGTACTAACAAAAAAAACAACAAAAAAACGATAGTGATATACAGTTAAAAATGTATACAATACTCAGATAGATTTAACTTAGAAATCTTACTACAAAATTATACAGAATATCAATTTATCTGCATTTGGTTATTTACCAAGCCATGATAAGGGAGGTACTGTAATGTTCAATTCTTTATTTTGTATAAATAAATAAAAATTGAACTCAAATTTACCCTTACCAACTTTATAATATTTAATAACATAAATATTAGGACAATGAGTTTGGGTCTGTTGCTCAGTGTGTATAATACTATAATAATATTAGTATCCATAAATCAATATCTAGTTACAAATTGTAATTAAAGTCATGAGGGCACAGCAAAGAAACTTCAACAAAAGACGTGATTAGATCTCAATTAATCTTTGATCATTTCAATACCGTATATCCCCTGGTATAATCCCACCCCCATAAAATTGGGCCAACTTTGGGGGTGGGACTATACCCGGGGAAAGCCTGGTTCGGAAAAAAATGATTGGTAAGCATTTCTTGTAAAACTCATCTGAACTGGCTAGAGAGAGACCTACATCCAGATCAAAAGGCAATATAGGGAATATATATATGAATATACTCATCCAAAGGCAAATTACTGAAAAAAATGACAATGCTGTGGGTATCAGTGGCTGGATCTCAATGGAGATACAAAAAAAAAGCGAAAAGCTAAATCAAAACGATAAAGTAAACAGCCAGAAAAGTTAGCAGAGCTTTCGGGCAACACTAGCCCTTCATCAAACACTAGCCCTACTCAGTGATAAATTCGTGTTTGTGAAATCAGACATAAAGAAGGGGGTGGAATTATACCAGAAGTGGGATTATACCTAAGGATATACGGTATTTATAGTCCAGTCTTCTCCCAGCCAAATACTGTAACAAATTGCTTCAAAGAAAATGGTATAAAAATGGTGTCTAGTAGTGGTAGGCTTAGCAACTAAAACAGGAACAACAGTCAGATGTATTTTGTAAATTGGATTGATAAATGTATTAACCAGTAAGAAATCATTCAAAAGGAAATTCACATTGGAAATCATCACATTACAGATTACATTTTTTTTTTCAAGAATGTTTTTTAATCATTATTTGTAAAGTCAACCAAAACCTTGGGTTTCATTATCGTTCTTCTATTTTGATCAATATGGACAATTATAATTCATTTTTTAATCAAGTAAATTGAAATCAGATCCTATTAAACTTTTCCACATGAAATCTTAGTCAAGAGTATTATGAACTATAAGTAGAACATGACATTTAATTATTTAGAGTGTGAATTAAACAGTAACCTTCTATTTCTAAAAATAGATTTGATCTAAGACGTACCAAAAGGAATCAAATTAATTATATTTCCACAATCAAATTACTTAATGGAAATGTTCAAGATGAGCAGTCTCAGCCTTTTTTCAAACGCATTTTGATGTTTCACAGCTTTCACTGTGGTTTACATTTAAAGACAGGGATCATATCAAAATTAATCTACTAATTACTGCAGTAACTACAATGATTACTGCAGTAACATATGATTTTAGTTTATTTCAATGAAGACATTTATGAAGCAGCAATAACAAATAACAAAATAATTGCATTGCAACAGAGTAAACAAAATGTAGTTACTGCAGTAACTGCAGCAGAAAATGTTGACATGATATTTGTCAAACATGGCGTTTCATATTTGTATGAGGTTATTATGCAAAAATTGATTTACAATATGCAGCATATGTTGAATAGTTGCAACATTCTTGTTTCTTCTGTGTATTAATAATGATATGTTCTTTGACTACCACGCGGTAGTGGGTAATGCGCTGCCACAACGGCAATAAAGCCTCATCAACTTCACGTAGATATGAACATTTTTAATAAATAAACGAATGTAATATCAACCGACACTAGGCCTACTAGAACCAACTAACGCATGGTGATAACAATGTTACTCGATAGGGCGCAAGGTGGCGCACTGTAACAACAACAATACACGAGGACGTGAGTGTGATGGCGTAAGATGTATAATAGATATTTTAGATGCATAAGCTACATAAGTATTTCTATACTGATAATAAATAAAATAAGAAATGTATTGTACAGTTGGTTTTGTTTCATTTGTATGGATATGCTGTAACATTTTCAAAATTAAAGAAATTGAATTGAAGCTGAAAACTGACCATTAAGTTTCAATTTGTTGTTATTATTATTATTACTTTGTATTCTTAAATAAATATAATAAGGCTTTTGAAACCACAAACAATAAGAAGCAATTTGTGTGTATACATTGCTTGAGTGATTCTTCTATGTAACCTTGCTAATAGAAAAAGATGAAAATACTTCAAAGTCTACTAATAATATTTAAAGTAGAAATATTGATTTTTTTTCTCTATTGGTTATTAAAAAATCATGCGAACAATAAACAAACCGGAAAAAGGAATAATAAAACTTGACAAAAAAACGACAAGATTGCGCAACGTACTTAATAACCTTAATGCAAGACAGGAAGGTTAAAACCTTTCATCGTTTTTGAAGAGTAAACTTTAATTAAAAATGCTCTCACACAATTGATAAATGAAAATACACAAACACGAAATAAAAGGTGATTACTTACAGTTATCCAGTTCTCTGAATGTACCACATAAAGTGGTCCTTCAACTCTTTTGTGGTCCATACTAAACACGATCGCTCCATTTACAACATCAACAAGAAAAACGCTTAGACGAGCTATACAAAGTGCATAGAAGAACAACTATAACAATAGCTTTAGGTTCTATTAAAGAACACTTAAGATGGTTGGGTTAGATGACTACATCTCTTCATGATTAACTACTTCAATTATGTCGTAAAAATTAACAAACAATTTAAAAAAATAATAAATCAAATCCACAATCAGTGAGAATGCTTGTATGCAAAAAAAAATTAAACTTTTAGACAAAAGACAGTTTAAAATAATGAAAAGCAGACAAGTCTGGAACAAGTCGCACAAAGATGAAAACGCTTAAAAAAAACTGACCTTTTGAGGCAGCATCACTGCCCTCTGTTGTCACGACAACTAGATTAGGGTTAAGGTATTTGTAAAGCACAGTCCTGTCTCCAAGAACTCGACCTAGAGAATGCACTTCCTCTGGGGACAAAAGAAAAGGAAAATAATCTTTCTTCATCCTGAATAATTCTTAAGCTCTGTCTACACTATCAAACTGTATGCGACAAAAAAGTGTGATGTGCCTATATATGGACACGATTACATCATATCACTACCATATTTGGACATATCACTACCATATTTGGACACATCACACTTTTTGTAAAACTAATTTGATAGTGTGGACAGAGCTTTACAGGTCACTTATTTCATGTTTAGCATATATGCCTGTAATTCTTATATGTGTTTACCTGTGGCACGTTTAGCATATATGCCTGTAATTCTTATGTGTTTACCTGTGGCACGTTTAGCATATATGCCTGTAATTCTTATATGTGTTTACCTGTGGCACGTTTAGCATATATGCCTGTAATTCTTATATGTGTTTACCTGTGGCACGTTTAGCATATATGCCTGTAATTTTTATATGTGTTTACCTGTGGCACGTTTAGCATATATGCCTGTAATTACCTCCGCCAAGGAGGTTATGTTTTCACCCCTGTATGTTTGTGTGTGTGTGTGTGTGTCTGTCTGTCTGTCTGTGAACAGCCTGGAGGCCACAGTTTTTATCCGATTCTCACCAAATTTGGCAACAATGATCTATGCCCCAAAAGCTCGGACGAGTTCGAATTTGAGGGGGGAAAGGTCATAGGTCAAGGTCACAACTAACAAAAAATTATTTTACTGCCTAGAGACCACAGTTTTTATCCGATTCTCACCAAACTTAGCCACAATGATCAATGACACATCATATAATTGTGGTTAAATTTTGAAGGGTCAGGGTCAAAGATCAAGGTCCACAAAAAACAAACAAAAAAAAAATAAAAAAATAATAAAAAAAAAAAACCTCAGTGGGACTTGAACCAGCGATCTCAACTGTGAGAGGCTGGATACATAACCATTACACCACACTGTCATCCACAACTTTGTAATGTGCAGTTAACATATTTACACTTAGAACTAATAAAAAAAAATTTTTTTTTAAATATTCAGGGGGCATTTTATGTAGGGGAATTTTACAGTAGGCGGAGGTTTGTACTCTCGGAGTACCCTCTAGTTCTTATATGTGTTTACCTGTGGCACGTTTAGCATATATGCCTGTAATTCTTTTTGATGTTGGTGGTAATTTAATCCTCCATATCTCTTGCGCCTCAATCTTCTTGTTAGCTGTGATTACGAGTGTCAGGCCAGACATTGATGCGGTCTCTTTCTCCGCAGTAAACATGAATACAGAGCCAATATTCTCTTTTATGACATTGAAAGAACTCGTGGGATAAAGATGAACCTATTAATAAAAGATAACAGGAATGATATTGTAGAGGAAAATAATAAATATAAGTAATAAATATGCCAATGTCAACTTTGCCCTTCAACTTTGACCTTCAATGGTTTTAATAACATTTGTTCTTATATAGCGCTTATTGCACAATGCTTCTAAGCGCTTTACATTTTGTAATTATCATAGGATTTGTTATTATCGTAATTTTCCATATTTTATTTTGTAAAACCTTATACGGTAATTTCCAATATTATACCTTATTTGGTAATTTCCATACCTTATAAGGTCATTTCCAAACCTTATAAGGTCATTTCCATACCATATTTGGTCATTTCCATACCTTATTAGTGTCATCCAGTAGGAGTATTGGTTTTAGGAAGTCAGAGTCCATAATGCCAACGATGCTAAGTTGCTTTAACTTGAACTTAAGTTCTTTTCCGTACGGATGTTCCTCAAACAAGTGGCTTGGTTTACCAGTTATAGGGTTAAAGGAATGAATAAAGGTCATTCCAGATGTCTACAAATGAAAGATAATATTTATAACACCTAACCTAGGAAAAGGTACTATAATGTATACTACTAAAGCTCTGTCTACACTATCAAACTTTATGTGACAAAAAAATGTGACCATATATGGGCATTTACTGTCATACCACTACCATATTTGGGCATATCACTACAATATTTGTGTACACATGTACACCTTTTTAGTTTGATATTGTAGACATAGCTTTAGATGCAGCAGAGTATTTTTCATTTTTTCCAGTGGAGTTGTGTCCTCTATAAATGTCAAAGTCATTACTTTTAAATAATATACAAATAATGAATGTTTATGAGTTGGATGTTAAGAATATTTCAAGAGTTGAAAGACTGGCTGTTCTATTCTAAATTTTTAATTGAACAGTGAATTTGAATTTCGAATCATGAAATATTTTATAAATTCTATGAATAGAAAACAATGTCAAAAAAGTAATATTTTATTTATTCGTTCAAAACCCAACAGTGATTAACACACCACTAATCAAAATCTGATACAAACTATATAATCAGGATAAAATTTTAATGGCAACAATCGTTGTAATACACATTTTATTTATTTAAAGATGTATTGTCCCCCTGAAAAAAATTATTTTTTTTTTTTAATATGGCATTTTAATGTCACATAGTAGTTATTTTCTTTGACCAAAAACTGGATTGAAAAAAAATTATTTACCTGCAAAAAATAGTCATGAAACTAAACATACCTTGTATCTACCAACAATTGTACATTGTGGGGGATTTGGAAAATGTGCCGTTGTACGCTGAATGAATAAAGATATTTTAGATTGGTCTCCATCTTGGAATACATCGAGATTTGGAAAGAAAAGACTCCAAAAGATAGAGCCATCAGTTGAATCTATGCCGTACACCTAAAAAGAAAACATTAGAATTTACATGTTAATGAACAAGTCATCTATGTCACTTTATTTCGTCAGATAAAGTCAAAGTATATTCACGTCTGTATATTAATTTCATACAAAATAAAATTTAAACTTTAAATCGTTGTGTAGATTATTTACCTTTCCATATTTGGAAAAAAAATTATGATCATTTTATGCTAAAAAAAATTTAAATTTTAAATCGTTGTGTAGATTAGTTACCTTGCCAGATTTGGAAACAACGATAATCATTTTATGCAAATTAAATTCATCTCTTGTAAGATATTCTTCATCGTCATCACGGTTAACGACAACACGCGAGGGCTCTGTTTTGCGATCTTGATGGCTACCGTGCTTTAACCGTCTTTGTAAGTGAGCCACGTATGACTGCAAAATTTAATAAAAAGATGATTATCAAAATATTGATTTGAATCTATTTGGAAAATTGCTTAAAATACAACAAATACATTAAAACATTAATTAACCTAAGGACATAGAAAAACTGCATTTTCTTAAAAATAATCTAAATAATTTGGATTAAAAATGTTTTCATTTCCAAATCTGAATAATCATAATTGTATGCCAAATAAAGCTTTTATTATTATTATCATATTATCAAAATACTTTAAATGTTACCTTTATTTGATCAAATTGTGTATTCAGACGTCTCACAAACATTTCCAAAACTGAAACTGTAAAAATAGAGAAATAAACTGATTGTTATACTATATTACATTATAAATGAACGTATACCAAATTAGGTATTACAATGTTTAAGTAACTGCTTAAAATTAGACTAAAGACTTACTCTGCATTTTACCACCAAATTCATCTTCAAACTTAGCTTCAGTATCAGAGACCGGAAGATCAACCATTTGTACCGCAGCTACATGTGCCAGTCCTTCCTCTCTGCACCAAATCACCCTGCCACCTAAAAATGCAAATTATCCATAAAACATAATGTTATTATTAGCGCGAATCAAACATTCCTGAGTCCTGATTGGTTGAACTTTTTTTCCTGGTTGGCGTTTTTCGATTTTCTAAAAAACATTTTACCCACAATGCATTATTTCAAATGTCTAAATGATACATCACATACCCGATTGCTGTATCATGGTAACCGCGTCGTCTGCCGTTTCCAGCAATACACGGTAGCTAAGCTGCTGATCTTTTTTATGAAAGAGGTATACAGAAACCTGAAATAAAAAAAAAACATTTCAATGCTCAGTAAAGCAAACCTAGGTCCATTAACCCAATTCTTTTTAGGACTTTTGAATGCACTAATAATAAAGTAAAGTTTTGAAAATATATCCAAAAAAACTTATTTCTGATTTTAAAAACTAATGAACTTTTAATCAAACCTTTTCCGGACTTCCATGATTTTTTTCGATATCAACTTTATGTTTCATGTTTTCTATTTCAGCTCCGTCGACAGTATTAAAACACTGAATCTCGACTTCCTAAAATATAAATAAAACAACTGATATTAGAACAATATTAACCTTATCCTTTTTGAGAAATGTATAAATAAATAATAAATAAGTATTTTTTAATTTGTAATCGCATACAATATTGCACAAATTGATGAACTGATATATTTAAACTATGATATTTTATATACATATATATATATATGTCATACTGTCAAATTATAGAAACAGTGCTCATATTCGGAATATATGGCTCTGTGGTCTAGTGGTATGATACTCGCCCTGTAAGCGAGAGGTCGCAGGTTCGAATCCCGCCAGAGACATTTTTTCATAACTAAAAAATACAGAACTTTCGCCAATGAGCTATGCTCGACGCGATTATGAGATCATGTTTCGAATATGAGCACTGTTTCTATAATTTGACAGTATGATTTATATATAATTTACACAGTGCTACGCAACACAATTGCACTGATGAAGGGCTAGTGTTGCCCGAAAGCTCTGCTAACTTTTCTGGCTGTTTTACTTTATCGTTTTGATTTAACTTTTTCGCTTATTTTTTGTATCTCCATTGAGATCCAGCCACTGATACCCACAGCATTGTCATTTTTTTCAGTATTTTGCCTTTGGATTTATATTATATATTAGCTAAGAGCTTGAATGAAGAGTTTTTTAATGAATAATAAACAAATAAAACTATTAAAATAAGTACTTACACTTTCTTTGACTTGAGTAACAGTTGTAATTATTTTATCATCTGGCAAATCGCCAGCTCCAATTGTAGTCTCCTGCAAGCAATTAAAAGTAGTCGTCTTTGAAGTATTCCTTACACAATCACAAAGTAATGCCAATAATACATTATAAAGTAACAATATCTTTTTGTCACAGTAAAGTGTGTTGTACCAAAACAAAATGTGTAATTTAATAAACTTTTGACTTCTATAATAAATATTAAACCACACCTTTGTAAATTGCTTGATAACCTTAACATCGCCCTCTATTGACACAAGCAGCTGGTTATCGGAGGCTAACTTCAGAATAACTATCGGCAAATCATCTGCAGCAGCTCGTAAATCCAGTTGAGTGATATCAAACTTGTGATCTTCACTCGTTAATACCTGTAGAAACAATCAAACAAATGCAAGCAATTTCCTGTATTATGGAGCTTATGTTTTGGAACCATGGACAAAAGACAGGCACAATTAAGCTCTGTCTACACATGGTCTACACTATCAAACTAGTTTGAAAAAAAAGTGTGATGTGCCCAAATATGGTAGTGATATGACATCATCATGTCCATATATGGGCACATCACATTTTTTAAGAGCCCATGAGTATATCATGTATTCCACAACCATCAATCATCATGCAATTTTTAAATAGTTTTACATTTTTAACAATATTTTTAACTTTTTATCTTGTATTTTTAATCTGTTATAATACTGCACGTTTTAAATTGTTGCAATATTGTTGTTTTAATCTACCAAGCAAATTGAATTTCCATTTTTATGGACAAATAAAATTTCTTGAATCTTGAATCACAATCACCATCTCCTTCTTCTACTGTCCTTGTGTGTGTGTGGGATGGGGTATTCTATTTATGGTTACACTTTACAATTTCTCACATACAACTTCTTAAATATTCTTCAAACATAAACTATATTTTCTTACAGAAAGAGGTGTTGTCTGAAAAGCATTTCCCTCTCTTAAGTTGGCAATTTGTAGTTCACGATTGGTTGAATCAAAGCACACCATGTGACCATTTCTAAGTATGATGCAAGCAGACTGGACCGTTGCCCAGGCAGCAGGGAATGAATTCTGCTTAGAAAAAAATATATATAACATTTTAATTTTTATAACGAATTGCAGAATATATTATGTAAACAATATGACCAACGCTTACTAAGGGGACACCTTGTTGGGTTCTGAGGTTACTAAAGCTCTGTCTACACTATCAAACTAGTTTGACAAAAGAAGTGTGATGTTCCCAAATATGGTAGTGATATGCCAAAATATGGTAGTGATATGACATCATCATGTCCATATATGAGTCCATCACATTTTTTTTGTCACATAAAGCTTTATAGTGTAGACAGAGCTTTAGGATTCGATTGCTTGTCAACCTCTCAAGGACATGAAATAAAGGAAGAAGATGCCACGACACAAACCTCATTAGAAAGTGTGCCATCTTGAAGGCTGTAGAACTGCACTGTGTAGTGAGAGCTTTCAACAAGACCCACAATGACAACCTCATCATTGTGTTGTGACATCCACTTGTATTGCACATTTCCACTTAAAAATTAAAAAAATAAAATTGTTAGGCTGTAGAAAGACCAAGTTAATTACACCTAGAAGAGGGTAGGGGGAATGGGGTTGTGGGAGTTCAATTATGTTCCCTAATTAGGACAGGACCGACTGCAGGTCATTAAGCAAAAGATTTGTGCAAAGTTTTTGCGTACGTTTATTGCGCTTATATGTTAACTTTTTATGTGCAATGAATTTAATTGATATCTGAAAAGCATTATGAAAATATGATGGATAATGTGAATTCTCACAATGGCGCCTCGATGACATCATGGTTCAGTGACCACGCTGAAAAGCTTATTACGGCTAAGTTTCAAAACTTAAATGCAAATATAATCATCCTCATCGTAAAAATACATTCCATACTCTTTTCTAATACTTCTTCAATGTGCACTATGTACACAATTTACTTTATGTCCCATCTGAAGGAGGACGTGCTGCACAGAGAGGTTCATCATTCAATTTCAAAACTTACTCTGTACTCAGTTTTGCTGTCCATCTTTCTTCGCCAGTTTTTGTTGACAAAACATGCAAAGAATTGTCCACCAGTACAGCCAACAAGTTATCATCATTTTCTTGAGAGCAAATAACAGACACTGTCCAACTATATAAAGAAAAATAAAAAATAATAATAATATACAAATAATGAATGTTTATAAGTGTAATGGTACAAATAATGGCATGAGGTGAATGATGAAAGGTTATATTTCAACGATGCGAATATTGCATGGTGGGTCCGGGAACCAAACTTGTAGAGTGCGCTGTCTCTAAATTTTCTTGTGCTGCAGCCAATATTCAAGCACTGTTTTTCTTCAGCGTATTTATCAGTGTTTTCTTACCTTTGTTTAGGTTCAGCAATGGTTGATTCCCATCGCACAAATCCAGTACTTACTGCCCATGAATGAACCTTACTTCCACCACCTGATACAGTAATAAGATCTGTAAAACAAAAGAAACTTTTTTTAAATTTCTAATCTGGCAGTTCTCATCATTTTTGTAATAATACTTTTTATAATAATAAAAATAAGTTGTATTACAATTGTTTAATTTTCTTGTAATGTATGAGGTTTTATTTTAAATTGCTGTATTGTATGGAGTGAGTGCAGAATCTGTTTGGGCTTTAGCCTATTCTCACTCCTGGTTATTCATTTCATTGGTGACCAAATAAATATTATTTTATTAATATCATTAATTCACCCTCATTTTTGTAATGTAACGCATCAATGACCCCAGTTGACCCTCGGGTGAATATCTGTCTCCAGGTGAGGTCACCGGTTCTTGTATTTATCGCAGCGAGTACATTCAATTCTGTTGCTACAAACACGCTCTTCTTTCCGCTACTTGGTTCAAATTGCACATATTTTAGCTTCCCAACATGGCGCTGTCTCCTGAAAAAAAAATTATAAACATTATATTTGGAAAAACACAAGTTTTTAAAATAACGCTTCTAAATAAATTTGTTTTCACATTTTTTTTTGTTGAATATGCCATTGTAATGTCACATATTAATTAATTAATAGATATTTACTTTGACCAAAAATTGGATCGGCAAATAAAAACTGTAATTTAAAGCAAAAAATAGTCAAATTGTCTGGGTTTACAAGAAGAAATTCAAGTCCGATTTCATTTTTACATTTTTTTAAAAATAAAGTTTGGTTTTGTTACTTTTCATCACAATAATAATTAATAATATTATATGTTTTCATAGCTATATAAGCATACACTGCTAAATTGTCTTAGGATTGGATTAGGCTTGG
The DNA here is from genome assembly GCF_963402885.1 of Antedon bifida. Lineage (NCBI taxonomy): Eukaryota > Metazoa > Echinodermata > Crinoidea > Comatulida > Antedonidae > Antedon > Antedon bifida. Next base: position 34,654,141 of record NC_136227.1, on the reverse strand, counting down.
AAAACCTAGAATAGAGGCCAGTCCTAGGCCTAGCCCTACCCGGCATTTTCATTTTATTTAGGGACTCGCCTCTTTTGATGAGTCTTTTGTTGTTGCCGAAGTGTTCATTCATGATTAGTAGGCTTAGCCTACAGTTTTATTTACTAAACACTGCCTAAATGTAAATTTAAAATATTACCAGTCATATTTTCCTACTTCGTCTTCATAGAGACAATCTACAACCCAGTATTTCGTAAAAAGAACAAGAAAAATTACAGAAAACGTTCGGAGTATGTAGGCCGCCATCTTTATGGAAATCTTATTCTTAGCTCCTTTCTCAACAACTATTAAAACAAAAGAATATTTTCACTGTTTATATTACAGGTTATGGCATTCTATAAATAAAAACTTTATAATATTAACTGTGAATTATTTTAATTATTACTAAATTGTTTCTAATAGATATTTATTTATTTTCTGAAATAAATACAAAATGTAAGATACGCTTCAGTAGGTTTACTAAAGAGGGCGGCATGTTAAAAGATATTTCAAGAGCCTGAAATTGAGAAATTAAAAAGAACAAAATTATAAAGTCGGGAACTAAACAAGAAGATTATTTCGAATGAAGTCCCATAATCAAAATTTAGGTTTTTATCAAATATTAAAGGACAATTTAAATATAATAAATATATATATAAAATCTTTGATATATATAAAACTATGAATTCTCCCTAAGTTAACTTTTACTTTGTCTTTTTGCAAAGCCGCAAAAAGAGAAAATGACAGTTATTCTTGGGATAAATAAATGATGCACAAACTTTGGGTTTAATAATTTTGTTGAGAAGCTCAAACATGGAAAGAAAAAATGTATATATTTAAAAATATATATATAAATATTAATATTGAAGAACCCCGTATATTTATTTTGCTGGTGGTCTTCATTTTTGTCTGCTGTATAATTGCTTATCGGCAGAGGGCGCTGTAAGGGTATATAACTCGAGCGATCTCCTCCTATTAAAATTGTTTCAGGTGCCGCGCCGGTTTATATTTTGCTGTTCGTGTGGTGCTCAGCTTACAGTAAACAATGTCGAATTCACAGGTTTCATCTAATGTTGTCATTCCGAAACCTGTAAAGTTTCTCTATGGAGGTCTTGCTGGGTATGTATACGTTTTACACTGCATGATGATCACGCCTAGGGCTAGGCCTAGCCTATAGCTAGCTGGCTAGTCTAGCTATAATAGTGGTACGGTAGGTACTGTCACTGCGACCCGGTACTGCCACCACTCTGCTAGTAAGTAGTAGGCCCTGGGCCTAGTTTAGCAACGATAAAATATAAATGATCTAATCCAGTAATACTTTTTCTTTTCATTTTATAGTATGGGTGCTACAGTATTTGTCCAACCATTGGACCTTGTTAAGAATAGAATGCAACTTAGTGGTAAGTTCACTCACAGTCACACAATGACAATGTCTGATTTGTAAATTGTATTGATTAAAAAAATAATATTTAATAATAGTTTAAATGATTTATAAAATAATGCTTATAGCCTAATTAACAGTTACAATGAATGTATATTTTATCTAATTTGTGTTAAGAACTTGAGTAACAGTCAGTAACACAATGGATGGGAGTTTCATCGGAAGCCAATCAATTCTCAGAGTTACCAAGAATTCGGTTCGCTCTTTTTTTATACATACATGTAAATGCATTTCTTGTAGGTATTGGTGGAGCAGCTAAAGAACATAAGACCAGTTTACACGCAGTTAGATCAATTTTGAAGAATGAAGGTTTTATTGGTATTTACACAGGGTGGGTTCACACTTGCACATTATTTTATTGTCCTTTTGATTGTTATGTATTTATGTATCATTATTCTGTTTTATCCACCCTGGAAATTGAAGAATTAATTCTTTAAAAAACACATTAAAATCATACCTCTTTTCTGAGGCATTTATGATATTAATGAAGTATAAATTAAAATGTTTTTTCTGAAATTCTGTTTGTTAATTATTTAAGGTGTTTCATTTAGTGACCACAGTGGAAATAAGTTGCTTTTTGTACTTTTCTGTGTTTTTATCCTTGATTGATCCACTTGATCAACAGAATGAAAAAAAGTAATTAATTAGTGGGGTTGTGACTTGGTGGTTATGATGCTTGGCTACCACTCCAAGGGTCCTGGGTTCAAGTCCCGTCAGGATTTTTTCTAAGGACAAAATTACAACTCCACTCCCAAAGACTTGTAATAAGACTTTGTTTATGTAGAGCATCTTGTGTATATATGTTGTCTTGTGAACCTCTGAGGGTCCCTAATGATCAGCAATTGCTGGATGTATCACCCTCAATAAATATGGTACAAAAAAAAAAAAAAAAAAAAATACTGATTCAGCTACACTCAGTATTTTTATTTATTTATTTTTATTATTAAATTATTATTTCATCAACACTGATATTTTTTGACATACATCCCAGGCTAAGTCCCTGTATTAAATCTTATTTATTGTTGTAGGCTTTCAGCTGGTTTACTGCGACAGGCTACGTATACCACAACCAGGCTTGGCATCTACACCACACTCTTTGATATGGTCTCAGGGTAAGATTACTATTTACTAACATTTATATTTTTGCCGAATCAATTTTTAAAAAAGGTCTATAATTATTAAAAATAAAATGGTAAAAAATGCTACATCTTATTTTATATTCAATTATTAAATAAACAATTAAACTAAAGCTCTGTCTACACTATCAAACTTAATGTGACAAAAAAATGTGATGTGAGTGCCCATATATATATATATTTCATATATCACTATCATATTTAGGTGTATCTAGTTTGATACTAGTTTGATAGTGCAGACAGAGCTTTAAAGATATTTCAATCTATTTTTAAGCATCAAAATCTGTTTTTGTTTATAATACTGTACTATTTTGATTATCTAAGCTTCTTGAGTATTTTGTGCTTAATCTCTTCATATGTTATTTCTATAGTGAGAACAATTTGTTTTTTTAATTCATTTCAAATTCTTTATTCATCCTGCGTGGGGCAATTTCAACCAGAACGGAAAAATACATAGTAATGATCAATTAAAAAATACAAAAATCAAATCACATTTAAGCGTAACATCTTAAATCTACAAGTTAGAGCTTACTATTATTGTTAATTTTTCTGTTTGTATTTATTCAAAATATTGAATTGAATTACATGATAATGTAGTCTTATATAAATCATCACCCAGCTATTTTGATAAATACAATATGTATTTAACTTATGAATATGTAGTAACTACACCACAATCTATTAATATACTGTGTATAACAATGTCTAAATACATTTTGATATTTTCCTGGTACCTCCATTTTATTCCTTGTCTTAATAAACATTTAAAACTTTTTTGTTCATTAAAATTCCTGTGGAAATCTGTACCAGCATTTTGTTTTAAAATAAAATTGTAATAATTATTAGAGATAAGATCTTCTATTCCAAAGCTAACAAGAAAATAGTTATTTAGTGTTTTAAATATTTTTAATTATTTTATAAATATTTTAATTCAAAGTGTGGCAAAAAAAGATGTTTGTTTAAGCTACTATATACATTTGTTCTAATCATTGGTTTTTAAGAGTTTTTCTGAGGGTCCCAAATGATCAGCAATTGCTAGATGAATCACCCTCATTAAATATGGTTAAAATAAAATAAATAAAAATAAGACTTAAATAATTACTTAAACATATCAGGCCTCTCAGAATGTTAACATTCCTGACCTGTTCGATATGTTTGTATTCTTTCTTCTTCTTTTTTTTGTCAAACAATAAAATGAAGGTACTAAATGCTTATCATTGTTTTGCTTAGACCTGAAGGGCAACCACCTAGCTTTATGTTAAAGGCATGCATCGGTTTGACTGCTGGTGCGATTGGGGCATTTGTTGGCACCCCAGCCGAAATCTCACTCATCAGAATGACATCAGATGGAAGGTGAACTTTTTTATTAATTATAGTTAAATCCAAAGAGGTTGGTTGGGGCAGGGGATATGTTTCACCCATCCCGGTCTAAAGTTAACTTAACTGGGAAAAACCCAATAAAATAAATATAACCTTATGTTAATTTCGACATTATTTTTAGCCATTGGGGCCACACTCTTTTAAAATCTTGAATTTAGTTGTAACACCAATTTATACAACACCTTAATAAATTCCTGTCATTTGATTGGACGATTGTGGGTCATATGTTGTGCAATAGTACACACTATTTAACGATCATGAAATAGTACTTTTATCCACTTTATTCATCATTTGTATACTATTTTACCGTGTAGGTTACCACCTGCTGAGAGGCGTGGCTACACAAGTGTATTCAATGCTCTATCCAGAATAGTCCAAGAGGAAGGAGTGCTTACGTTATGGAGGGTATGTATTGTGAATGGACTGGTCTCACTATGACACTCATAACACATGCTCAAAGAACTTATAACACAAGAATCTCCTGTTCTTCAATTTGCATTCAAAACACAGTATCGGAAGTACAGGGTTAAAAGGTCAAACTGGGCGACGCCATTTCACAGCATGGAGCAGCGCCCCCTCCAAACTAGGAAGTCAATTACTCTATCCCCCCTAGAGTATTAGCAGATCCCCTCTATGATTTTGACTTTCTAATATGATGCGGGCGCCCTACTCCATGGCTCACAATGGCGCCACCCATTAGCTCTATTCTATCCCACAATGCCTTTCGAAATTGTTACGCGCTTCGGAGAGGAGATTCTTGTGTTATAAGTTCTTTGCACATGCTACATTATAAGTGTAGCAATAAATAAATGAACAATAAAGCAAGTTCCTCAGATTCTACAGCTCTGTTTACACTATCAACCTTTATGCGACAAAAAATATATAATGTGTCCATATATGGGCATGATGATGTCATATTACTACCATATTTGGGCATATCACCACCATATTTGGTTTTGTCAAACTAGTTTGATAGTATAGACAGAACTTAACAGAGAACAGGGGCGGATCCATGAGGTAACGATTAGAACATGCGCTGCCCCATTGAGAGCTACAATGAAATTTAACTACTTTTTTTGATACAGTATATATTTTTGCCAGACTATTAATAATATTATGTCAGCGATGGATGCTCCCCTAAAATAGTAAGAGAAATGATGCAGCTCAAGTTGACGTTGAATTTTCAAATCATTAACGTTTAATTCAACCCCCTTTTCCTGTAAAATCTTTGAATCTGGTCAATTCAATTCAACGTCGACTGGAAAACAGGCTTCATAAAACTTAACTGATTGTAATTTTCTTACAGGGCTGTGGGCCTACAATAGTAAGAGCAATGGTGGTGAATGCAGCTCAGCTTGCGTCTTACTCACAAGCTAAACAGCTACTTCTTGGCACTGGATATTTCAAAGACAATATCATGTGTCACTTTGGAGCTAGTATGATCAGTGGATTTGTAACAACATGCGCTTCAATGCCAGTAGATATTCTCAAAACTAGGTAAATTAATGTTTTTAATGTTTTATTCCTTTTCATTTGATTGGTTAATCACATGCCCTTTGGTATTAGTTCTACACGTTTTAACGGAAAAGTGATATCTAACTCATAAACATTCATTAGTTGTATACTTTATGTGTTATTCTTAACATGTCGTAATCCGAAGCATCACTTTTGATTGGTTAAACTCTTTATACAATGTGATGGGTTAAACCAATCACAAGATTGGTCTAACCAACTAAACATTCTGCATAAAAAGCAATATTTTCTAAAAGTAAAAATGTTTTTATTTCAGAATTCAAAGTATGAAAGTAATAGATGGAAAGCCAGAATTCAAAGGAGCTACGGTAAGTAAACCTGTACTTTGTAAATCAAAGCCTTGTTGGTGCTGTTTTAACTTGTGTTGAACTTGAACCCACATCCTTGAGACTGTAAAGCATCATGTCAAAATTAATCGCAGTTACTGTATATTATATATTATACTACATATTATTTTTACTGAAATATTTTAGTTTTTTTGAATGTAGAAGTTTATGAGGCAGTCACTGCCATAAACAGTGTGTATGATTACCATAAAAAAAACCTTACCTAAAGAGTAATGTAGTTACTGCAGTAAATCACGGAGTATACATTTAGCAATACAGTTACTGCAATAGTTACTGTAGTAAATCACCATTTAGCAATACAGTTACTGCAATAGTTACTGCAGTAAATCACGGAGTATACATTTAGCAATACAGTATTGGAATTGTGGATTTGTTTTTTATTTTGTCTTACAGGACGTCCTTATTAAGACTGTACGCTCAGAGGGAGTCTTCAGTCTATGGAAGGGCTTCACTCCGTACTATGCACGTCTAGGTCCCCACACTGTTCTTACTTTCATCTTCCTTGAACAATTAAATAGATTTTATAAAGAAGTCATTGCTAAAAAATAATTAATAATGAATAGATTTCTTACTAATAATAATAATTATTATTATTTTGCATTCCTTTTGTTTGAAAGTAGAGCAAAGCTAATGAAGATTATTGCTTATTATTTGTATTGATTATTATTGTATTGATTATTATATTTGTATTGATTATTATATTGATCATTATTGTATTGATCATTATTGTATTGATCATTTTTGTATTGATTAGTATTGATCATTATTGTATTGATCAGTATTGTATTGATCATTATTGTATTGATTAGTATTGATCATTATTGTATTGATCATTATTGTATTATCATTTTGTTGTATTTATTTATTTGTTTATTATTTATTTTTTAGATTATTAATTTACAGAATATTATTTGTATTGGTCATTTTTTTTATTATCAATTTATTATTTTTTATAAATATGCCAGATATGCATACCATGGTTATTTTGTGAAAAATAAAACAAACTGTGTTTTCTTGTGACATGTTAAAACACAAATAATAATATATTTATATACTAAAACAGTTTTTAAAAAGGACACATGGAAAAGAAATGTGGTTTAGTTTAATATGCTTTTACATAATACTGTAAAATGATAGCTAAGTGTATTGTAATCATTCATACTGTGCATATATACTGTGTCTGTCCATTTTATTATTTCAAAATATTTCAAATTTTTATTTAATGCTGTAGATACATAACAGTACATATACATTCGTGTATGTCTTTTAAAAACTATTTTTGTTTTACTAAAAAAATATTGAATGTAGAGTATTATATATATCATTAGTGATTTAAAGGGGAAATGGGTAACATTTGTTTATTCATTCACATGATTGATACAAAAAATAATTACTAATACTATGGATGTAGTTGAGGAAATAGATCATACCATTTATATTTATCAAAAGTGTCTTCCACAGTGCTTCATTTCTACCTAGCCACACCCACCAAGCCACACCCACCAATGACCTTAGGCAGATCATGATGAACCTAGTAGTTAGGTCTTGCCATCCACCAAGTTTTGTGAAAACATTTTTGTTTGTTTGCATTTCCAAATCCATCCATAGATATTGGTGATTTATATATATAATAATTGAAATAAATATTTTAAGTTGTTGCTAAAAATAGATTTAAGGAATTGAGCATTCCATCCATATGCATAACATTAGGTTTAAATACAAATTAATATTTTCCTATAGGCATTGCTGTATACTGGTTTGCTTAGCAACCATATCATGTGATCACTCATATCATGTGATCACCCATGTGATTACCTGCATCGTTCCAAACATTTTAACATAATTATATATATTCAATATATGAGTACTACCACTGCCATCATTAGATTCTCATATGGAATGTTGAAATCATGCTGTGATCACAACTATGTGTGATAATATAAAAAAAAAAAAAATATATAACACAAATAAAAAAAAATGAAAAACAACTTGTTGCTTTTTTGTTTACATAGTACTGATGCAAATGATATTTTAGTCTACAAAACCCACACTTATTCTTTGTACATATCAGAGGTGGATCCAGAAAAATAATCATTATTTTTTATTTTAAAAAGACATGGCTGTTAAATTTAAGGTTGGGGGGTGGGGGGGGGGAGGCATTAAAGCCTGTTTATCCCCCGTTTAAATCCACGCCTGGTAACTGTGTATAATAAATTTATGAACTACTTGTTTATATCTATTTTGACAGACTTTTAATATAATGTTAGTACATTACTCTGTTTAAAGAATGCTGGAACGGCCCAGTAACCAAATCTTGTCATTTTTTATTTAAATTATCAGTACTGTCTAAAGGGCATATTTTCTGGCTTCCTATGTGTTATCACTTCATTTCACTATTTTTAGCCCCAAATTCATTGATCTCAGCAAATTTTATTATCTAAACTAGATCAAAGTTTCTAGTTGGTCTCCATCTTGGCTCATTTGTTTGTTTCACTAGTTGTCGGACGATTCAAGTAGTATACCATTTGTGATCCCACAATGCTCTCTGTCAACTGCAAGATTGCCGTACTTGCCGTCTCCTTGTCGGAAGCTAAACTTGCCGACACTTTATCCTCGACGTCCTTAATGGTAAGATTATTACCACATTCTTTTCTATGAGAGTGAAGATGATACCGAAACGAGAACCCTTTATTGCAAACACCGCATTTATAAACTTTCCCGCGCTCATGCGCTTTAACATGTTGTTTTAAGGTGAATCTATCGGTGAAAGCGTGTCCGCAAAGATCACATAAAAACGGCTTAGCTCCTGTATGCACGCGCTGATGTCGATTCATAGCGCTGCGTACTGTAAACGCACGGTCACATATCTTACACTTGAACGGTTTCTCACCGGTATGTCGGCGTTCGTGCCGGCGCAGATCAGTACTGTCTTTAAAAGTGGATTCACACAGTATACACTTGTATGGTCTGTCGTCGGTGTGTACTCGCTCATGTCTGCGAATTGCGGACACGGTTGCAAATGTTTTCTCGCAAAAGGCACACTTATGTAATTTCTCTCCCGTGTGAAATTTTCGTTCGTGTCGGTGCTGTCCACCAACCGTTGTAAATCGTTTATCGCAAAATTCACATTTACAAGGATGTTCTTCGGTGTGGTATTTCTCATGTATGTCTTTTTGGTGATCAGTGTGAAATTTCTTGGCACAGAATGAACACTGGACGTTAGGTATGGATGCAATGTCATGATTCTTTTTGGTTTTAGAATTTTGTTTCTTGCTTTTCATTTCTAATTTCTTGTCGGAAAAGGAGGGTAAATCCACAATAATTTGCTCCTGCTGTTCGGTATCTTTCATCTCAATAACTTGGAAAACCTGAAAAACCGTTTCTTTATTTCCATTCTTATTTTCCGTCGATTGTTTCTGTGTATTTTCTTTACAGCTACTTTCTGGTATTTCATCTTGTAAACCCTCTAAGATGCTCTGTACTTCACTTGCCAACTCTTTTTTGGAATTACTTCCACTCACAGTCCCTCGGTGGTGTTCCATAATGATTTCTTTAGAATGTTCAGATTCCATATTTGTCTTTGTTTTGCAAACTTTGTCTTCTCTTTTTAATATTGTGTCATTTTTGTCTTCAACCTTATCACTGTTACTGTGAAATAATTTCTGAACTGGCATTATCTCAATACTAGATTCCATTTCATTAGCCTGTTTCAAGTCGTTTGTGGATTCCATCACCAGACAGCTTTGCGGCCCTTCGCAGTTATCTATATCGCCCTCTAGTTTCTGTATAACTAGATCTTCATTTTTTATACAGATTTCTATCACTGATTCCTCAACAACTTGCACTAAACCAGGTTCTTGGATTAGCTGGGCGGATTGGTCTTTTGAAGTGACAGACTCGTCTTCATCTTGTAAGGTTATCATTTTATCAGTGTCTGAAAAGATAAATAAAAACAAAATAAATACTGATAAATACTCATAGTCTAGTAGTAGTAGTTAGCACTAATTATAGTGTAGAATTGCATTTAGAGAGATCACAAATAATTAATTGAAGTAAAAACAATTTATTATTGAGAATAAGAGTGCTCTTTTTAAAGTTTTAATATTCTTATTAAACTAAATTATTAATTTAAAAATACCAAAAACTTGGCCATAGGTTGGTTTACCTGGTAGAGAGTGTAATATAATATACCTAAGCCTAGCCTAGGATGCTACTATTCTAGTTAGTATACTAGTATTACTAGTACTAGTAGGCCTAGACCGTCTAGGCCTACTACTACTACTAGTAGACTACTACTACTACTACACTAGCTACACTACACTCACTAGGCCTAGCCCTTTCATTCGCTATCGTTATACTTGATTTACATGAATCCATTCTTTGTTATACTTTATTAACATTATTTCAATTCTTACCGTCCATTATTTTATAGATTATTTCATTCGAAAACAGTCAGTATAAATAAATAGATAGATAAAATTAGCAAGAAATGGTCAACCATGGAACGAAGGAGGGAACCAGCCAAGCTGAAAGTTCGCGAAATGAATAATCATAAAGCACCCCCTCTAAATCCCCCACAAACTCTACCAGTCAAACTTTTACACTGTAAGACCTATTAATATTATTTTGTAACTTCTTTATACCCATCAAATCTTCGTATACAGAAAATACAAAAAAATAATATATATATATAAATCTACAGACATAGAAGAAATTCTAAACCGTACTCATATATAATTTAGAAAGCGGTAATTCTTGTCTCACGAAGACGCTACTATAGTACTATCTCCTTATTTTTTGTTTGGTATACGTGTCGGTAAGCGAGATATGAATTCAATAAAACGTAGGAAGGTAAATTAATGTAACCCGCCCCCGAGAATGTATGACTAAAGTCGGAAGTAAGGGATATGGTTCCTGGACCTTTTCGGAAGTGGGTACGTGTGATGATCAACGTCATTTTCATAAAACCTGTCTACCACCACCGTCGAACACACATTGCTAGTTTATGGAATTTCACCGATGATTTATGTTGCTGAATTCCTCACTTATGAAGTCATCGTCCTTGACAGAAAACGTCAGAACATGTAGGCTTAGCAACGGTCTCCAGACGCTACTTGGTAGAAGTCAGTGTCAATTTATCTTCAAAGGAATTCTGATGTTCTCTTTTTAGTAGGCCACCAGGAATGTAACCCTTCTTATAGTAGGTCACTTCAGATATAAAAAGGAAATGTGAATTGTCGACTGTCATCGTTGTGTGTTTTCGGGAAAATGTCTATATCACCATCATCAGGAGTTGAACGCAACGCAAGAATGTACGCGCAAAGCAGGTGATTTTATTCATCGTCATGGATACGGTACACCTGCGTCCTACTTGCGTTGCGTAGTAGTTGGAATTGAACCATGATTGGAACCTTGGTGGTTCACAATATTATACTAGGATGAACTGTCGCTTGCCATTAGCCAACTTGCGCTACGTCTACGTCATTGCGTCACGTTCTCGTAATAGTGTCAACCAATCATTACACAGCAATCAATTATATAACGCGCGCGCTCGCGTTTTCACAGATAAAATGAAAAACTATTTTTTATATCTATTATTTTGGACAAGGAAAGAGTGTACACACTCCTCTGAACAGACGTGACAGTTAAAGTAAACAAATATAAATTCCATTAAACGCTTTGGTTTTATTTGTAAACGAAATATACCGCCTCAAGCGGCAACTTTTATATAGAAAAATTGTAAGAAAATAAAACATTTTTTTCTGAAAGATCAGACTTTAGAAAGTATATGAAAATGTACATTGCATGGCAGTTAAACAAATATATACATGAACTTTTTAAAAATATTGTAGGATGAAAACAAAATCTGTATTAATACAGATCGGTCCCACTACGAATAGCGCGTGGCCAGGGACGCAGACGCGCGCGCCCTAGTGACCTTAGAATCAAGGTATCAATATGATAGAACACCACAGAGAATCTGTAGTTTTAAAAGTGTACTTAAAATCAAGATACTAGTTTTCATTATACAAAATAAAAAATAACTTTTTAGTACTAGTACTACTACTATAGACGTTTGCTACAGTAGCATCAAGGTGATTCAATTATGAAAATCTGCTGGACTGAAAATATGATTATTTACGGGTACAGGTATCTCCGTCAGAAACGTGTTTGCGTTCATGTTTATTCCGGTCACTACTCAAAGCAAACATCAAGCCACAGAAAAAACACTCGTGGGTTTTGTCCATTTTATGGGCTAGTTCATGTCGTTTCAAATTGTCCAGGTTATTGAACTCTCTGCCACAGTGCGCGCAACTGTTGTGCGTATCGCGTGTTTCTACTTCATCGATATCCTTACCATCACTCTTGTCAGCAGGCGTACAATCTTTCTCCTTTCCAGATTTAGCATTATAGCAAGCATCGACTACGTCATGTACAAAATTAGAAAAGGATTTTTCTTTCTTGTGATCAAATAATTTCGGTGTATTATGAATGGGTATGTGAGCTCCTAATTTTGCTAAACTGACGAATTTCATGCCGCACTTTTCACACGAAAATAATCGGACACTTGTTATCTTTGTGCGTGCAAGAGTCGTTGTCGAGGTTTTGCGTTGAATATTGTTAGCAAGTGGCGTTGTGTGGCTGGAATTCTTATCAACAGTTTTATGTTCATTATTACTTTTAGCAAATGGCGTTGCGAGATCGCTAGGGTTTTTATCAACTTTTTTGTGATCATTATTGTTAGCAAGTGGCGTTGCGAGATCGCTGGAATTCTTATCAACTTCTTTATGTTCATTATTGTTAGCAAGTGGCGTTGCGAGATCGCTGGAATTCTTATCAACTTTGTTGTGTTCATTATTGTTAGCATGTGGTGTTACAAGATCGCTGGAATTCTTATCAACTTTTTTGTGTTCATTATTGTTAGCAAATGGCATTGCGAGATCGCTGGAATTCTTATCAACTTCTTTATGTTCATTATTGTTAGCAAGTGGCGTTGCGAGATCGCTGGAATTCTTATCAACTTTGTTGTGTTCATTATTGTTAGCATGTGGTGTTACAAGATCGCTGGAATTCTTATCAACTTTTTTGTGTTTGTTAACAAATGGCATTGCGAGATCGCTGGAATTCTTATCAACATTATTTTCAGGAGACTCGATGGCAGTAGCACTCGCGGTTGTATGCTGTTCTTTTGAGGTGGTTTCAGTAGCGTTAATACCTCTGCATAACAACTTTGTATTGCGTACCTTCGTCGTATTGGAAATGTGACAATCGCTAGTTTTAGATGTGGCGTTGTTTTTGGTATCTACAACCGAAATCACATTGTGATGATTGCAAGGAGGAGCGTTATGTATCAGAACATTGCATTCTTTAATAGCAGGCACTCGATGTATGTGTGGTTTAATTTGTTGCACAAACGTCAGGCTGGCGGCTGTCGTAAATGAGGCACTTTGTTTCTTTGAGATAGTGTCTACTGGAGTGTTCGGTGTGGGACTGGCTGTCGTAGATGAGGCACTTTGTTTCTTTGAGATAGTGTCTACTGGAGTGTTCGGCGTGGGACTGGCTGTCGTAGATGAGGCACTTTGTTTCTTTGAGATAGTGTCTACTGGAGTGTTCGGCGTGGGACTGGCTGTCCTAGATGAGGCACTTTGTTTCTTTGAGATAGTGTCTACTGGATTTTTCGGTGTGGGACTGGCTGTCGTAGATGAGGCACTTTGTTTCTTTGAGATAGTGTCTACTGGAGTGTTCGGCGTGGGACTGGCTGTCCTAGATGAGGCACTTTGTTTCTTTGAGATAGTGTCTACTGGAGTTTTCGGCGTGGGACTGGCTGTCCTAGATGAGGCACTTTGGTTCTTTGAGATAGTGTCTACTGGAGTGTGCGGCGCGGGACTGGCTGTCCCAGATGGGGCACTTTGTTTCTTTGAGATAGTGTCTACTGGAGTTTTCGGCGTGGGACTGGCTGTCCTAGATGAGGCACTTTGGTTCTTTGAGATAGTTTCTACTGGAGTGTTCGGCGTGGGACTGGCTGTCCCAGATGAGGCACTTGGTTTCTTTGAGGTAGTTTCTACTGGAGTGTTCGGCGTGGGACTGGCTGTCCTAGATGAGGCACTTTGTTTCTTTGAGATAGTGTCTACTGGAGTTTTCGGTGTGGGACTGGCTGTCGTAGATGAGGCACTTTGTTTCTTTGAGATAGTGTCTACTGGAGTGTTCGGCGTGGGACTGGCTGTCCTAGATGAGGCACTTTGTTTCTTTGAGATAGTGTCTACTGGAGTTTTCGGCGTGGGACTGGCTGTCCTAGATGAGGCACTTTGGTTCTTTGAGATAGTGTCTACTGGAGTGTGCGGCGCGGGACTGGCTGTCCCAGATGGGGCACTTTGTTTCTTTGAGATAGTGTCTACTGGAGTGTTCGGCGTGGGACTGGCTGTCCCAGATGAGGCACTTGGTTTCTTTGAGGTAGTTTCTACTGGAGTGTTCGGCGTGGGACTGGCTGTCCTAGATGAGGCACTTTGTTTCTTTGAGATAGTGTCTACTGGAGTGTTCGGCGTGGGACTGGCTGTCCTAGATGAGGCACTTTGTTTCTTTGAGATAGTGTCTACTGGAGTGTTCGGCGTGGGACTGGCTGTCGTAGATGAGGCACTTTGTTTCTTTGAGGTAGTTTCTACTGGAGTGTTCGGCGTGGGACTGGCTGTCCTAGATGAGGCACTTGGTTTCTTTGAGATAGTTTCTGCTGGAGTGTTCGGCGTGGGACTGGCTGTCCCAGATGAGGCACTTGGTTTCTTTGAGATAGTTTCTGCTGGAGTGTTCGGCGTGGGACTGGCTGTTGGAGATGAGATTCTTTGCTTCTTGGGGCTAGTCTCCACTGGGGTAGCTTTACGTTTTTTGTGCTGTGGATCAATAAGAACCGTAAGCCGTTTATCCTTGAATATCTGTGCAAGAGAAGACGAAACGGTCTTTGGTTTGGAGCTTACCACTTCAATCTTGTTGGTTCCAGCAATTCTATCAATTTTCAATTTCTTAACGATCCCTGACAACGTGATCTGTGCAGCTGTCAATTCCTTGGGTTGTTTTTTCTTTGAAGTTACTTCTTTATGGACAGAGTTCAATGTAATAGAAGGTGCCAGAGACGTTAGTTTTCCATTAGCGTCTATAAGAGCCATATCAATATTTTCAGAAAATGATATTCGTCTTTTATTGCGTCCTAAGCCAAGATTTCGTTTGAAGATCGGACGCGGACTTTTCAAAATGGACTTCAACGGCGACTTTGTCTGGTCAATTTTGTATTGAGATGACATCCTTTTCTTAAGAGGTAAATGGTCTGGTTTCGGCACCGAAGGTTGTAAAGTGTCATTATTAGACGGTCGTTTTCTAGGAATGCTTCTATTACGATGTCTTGCTACCGTATTCGTATTGTCTATCGTCATATGTTTGCTTATATTTGGGCTAATCTCCTCAATGCTGCTACTATTTGTATTCGATTCATCCATACTAGACGTTTGTACCTTAGTAGTCGTTGATCGATTTTCTTCAGTTCCGTTAGATGGTTCTGTGGTGTGCATTTGTGTATCTTTTTTTATACCACAACTTGTTTTAAAATTATCTAAATATCGTTCGAATTCATTAAAGAAAGACCTATCGGATATGCAATCTACATCATCACTATCAGACGATATGAAAATAGGATCGTCATTAACACAGATATCTGGTGGTTTATCGCAATTCTGAGGTGACCCCGTGATGATACACTGTTTATTTTGTAATTCTTTAGAATGTTCAGAATTATTTACAAACTTGTTATAGTACGATTTTAACGTACTTCGTGACTTCTTTTTATACTTCTTGGCAATAATCGTGCGTTCAACGTTCTTGGGCAGAACAGATTCTTGGCGTGTTGATTTCTTAATGGGACTACTTCCGAAATCAGATGCTATAGCAGATTCCTGGCGTTTTGATTTCTTCCTATGACTACTTCCGAAATCGGATGCTAAAGATTCCTGGTGGTGTGTGGATTTCTTTTTGGGACTACTTCCGAAATCGGATGCCGACTGTGTCACGTACCACTGCAGATATCTTGACTTCTTAACCATAGTCTTTATTTTTCTTCTGTCCACCATTTTTAAGACAATTTTCTAAATGCAAGAAAATAGAATGCGTTAATAGATCCAACAGAATATAAATATACTGTAGTACCTAAAAGGGGTCAAGTAGACATGCTAAGTTAATACAACACCACAGATGTCCACTGGGAATATTAAGATTAACGGCGGTCGTATGACCTGACGTCCGACAATACACCGATAGAGGCCACGGCAGTCGTACACATATTCCTGCGGATGTACAATATGATACAAATACCGTTACGAATGAATGGGATCTCAGGAAAACCAAAAGGTTTGTATGAAGAGAGACCCCAGATTACTTAAACAAAAAAAACAATAAAATGGTCATTACAATTTGGGGTTTTTTTTTGGCCTATTTAATATAAGCAGCTGATCTTGATCATCTCCGTAAGACAGAAGTGGTGGCTAATCAACCATGCAGGGCCGTACCACTTTAAGTTGTACAGAATCATATAAACAATGACATATGCTGGTACTAAAAACTAAAAAAAAATGCGGAACAGAATAACAGTACTGTAATTGTATCAACTAACAATAGGTTCAGTTGACTAACAATAGAACAATTATCAACTGAAAATTGTAAGACAAAAGGTCAAACAGTGGGGACTGTTTTCAAATTTAAGTTCAAAGTGTCATAACATTTAAAAATCAGAGAGAGAAGACCAAATCATAGACAAGCTAATTATTTACAAACAAAATAAACGAAGAAAAAAACATTAAGAAATGTAAGCTGATGTAATGTAAGATGATCTTACTTACGAAACAAACAAGAATTTGTGTTTTACATGTAATATGTATAATATACATACTATGTGTATGCCACAAACTATAAAATTGATATATTAAATATTGGATAGAGAGTATACGGCGGCCGTACACTGTATGACCGGATGTATGACAGTAGTTCCATAAAGGCCACGGCGGCCTTACTTACACTGTATGACCGGGATGATAGAGAGGGAAATGTAAATGTAGGGAATTAATGATATCCAATATTTATTTGATACAATTGTGTAACTGTACAGTTATACGATATAAATAAAAACATAAATGTAGACATTCTTTACCGTTTCATTTTATTTAATATATATGTGACCTTTACTAGTACACAAGGTGCAAAACACAAAAGACAATGTAAGCAATTGCTTTATTGGTGTTGCTCACTTAAAGGCCAGGTGCGGGCAAAAAATTTCTATTGATCATACATTCCAATAATTATTGATCTATAGTTTCCCCTATGTTTCATAATTTTTGGGATTTTATTTGTGTTACACAAGCTTGTTGAAAATAAGCACTTACTTATCAGTGGGGGGATAGTTCAAATTACACAGTAAAATCTCTATTCTTTTGTACATAAATTTTGTAAATAGAGAGGCATTTTAAAAAGCTATGAAAAATAAACGGTGTGGTAAAAAATTTTATCAGATAACTAAATATAGGTAATATAACTTGAATATTACATTTCTGGTATTTTTATTCAACTTCAGCTTTTTATTTTCATGCTATAGCAAAAATTATCCACCGTATATCCACCATCTTTTTTCACCTTCTAGGGAGTCACCAGACATGTTATTACATTAGGTTAACTACCTAACTACTGAAAAAAAGTCTTCCTGATTTTTATGGAAGAATTTTGCCAAATTTTGTATTTGACCATATTAAGGGAAATTCATGTTTTTTCGTCTTGATTTCTGTTACAAATATTTGATTTATGTACAATTAACCAAATATTATATTTAAAATTCATGCCTGTACCTGAGCTTTAAGGCTCTTACTGCGAATGGTCTTTCTGTTCGAAACAAAGAAAATACACTTAATTACTAAAACAGGAATTAAAGCTAATTTATTGATGGCCGAAACCAATGACCAAAAGATTATAAAATGGTTAATCCTATAAACAAATAGTGGACCACAGGAATTTCCAGATTACCCTATGGGGAGTAAATGTGGTGTCTATTCACATTTTAAGTAGAAAACAAAAACTTAACTTAATAGCATTCCAAAATGCTCTAAATCAATTAAAAGAATCAAAA
Source organism: Antedon bifida (assembly GCF_963402885.1). Classification (NCBI taxonomy): domain Eukaryota; kingdom Metazoa; phylum Echinodermata; class Crinoidea; order Comatulida; family Antedonidae; genus Antedon; species Antedon bifida. Next base: position 34,636,138 of record NC_136227.1, on the reverse strand, counting down.
TGCTAAAAGTAATGTATGTCACATATTTTATATATTACACGTAAACAAACCCGCAGTAAACATAATAGTATGCATGACGATCTCTAGTCTTGGGATTGTAAATAGTGACCTGTAAAGTCGCGTTGCACCCGACTAAAAATACGCGTTTCCCTCGAATAAATTAGAAATTGAAAGTTATATAAAATGCTATCTATTTTTTTTCGTCTTAACCTAAGTAGTATATATTGTTATTACTATACAGTATTTTTTTAGCGTCAGGAAAAATAATCTTACTTTTGTATTCTTCGTGGAAGAAAAGAAAATCTTGTTGTAATGCAAGTTGTTTGAATTCATTTTACAAACATTTAATTTACACAGGGCAGCATGACGTCATTTGTAGGGACGACGGATCGCCCTCTACTGGCATTTACAATTACACGTTCAAAACCATTCTTATCTAAACGCAAAGTCAAAAATTGATTGTTTAATGGCGGAAATCATCGGATCAAAGAGAACCCGACTAACACAAAGGACTTGTGTATCAAAATAATTATTTCCAGTGACTTTAACATTAGGAGGGGAACACTTTTATTGTTAAATAATAGATAGCTTTGTCTGCCCATGGAGGAAATATACAGGTCTGCCCTTCTTGTCACTCCGTAATCTCTACATAGGGTTGTAAATTAACTAATCCCAGTTTGTACGTACAAACATTTCATTCTGTAAGAAAATATTTTTTAATTTTCAAAAAAGATTTTTGGGCTATCCTGAAAAATCTTTATAAATGTATTATTTGTCGGTATAAATATGATCACTTTGTATATATATTTTTATGAGGATTTTTCTTAAAAAAATCAAATCAAAGACGCCTTTGTGACAGGCCCTATATTTTCACCAGCCATGACGAATTTGTGCTCGAGAAGAATCATCATCTTCTTGTTTAGTTGCCTTCTTTTCCCCTTAGATGGCCAATTTAATTTTATTTTATTAATTTAATTTTGGACTCTAATTTTTTTATGCATTATTTTGTTTATCTTTATAAAATTCTATTTTTTTTAATTACATTTTTATTGTTGCAATTACATGTTTATAGTCTAGTCATATATTGTATTTTTGTGAGGGTCCCTAATGATCAGCTTCGGCTGGATGGACCACCCTCATAAAATATTGTTGAAATAAAATAAAAATAAAATATTTATAAAAAGTGTGAGCAAACAAATAATTTGCTACACACTGACCGTAAATATTTCCATCATCCTCAAAACCTCACCTCAAAATATAATGTAAAATATAAGTCAGAAATTCATCACATAAAAATAAATATTTATCACATTGTGATGTGACCGTAGGCCTACTGACGACGTACACTCATCATTGAATGCGATGTTTTCAATATGCCCTTCTTGGCTCTCTCTACAAAGAAAACTGACCAACGTCATACCTGGGCCGGATTGAATCAACAGAAGACGACGCATCGTCGTCCACGGAGCTATAAAAAGCTCAATGACGTACACATGGCAATCCGGACGACACATACACACTAACTAAATATTCTGTCAAATCGAAATCATTTGTTAATCATATCTATCCCAATTGATTGATCCGACAGAAGAACAACTGGTCATCTTACCTTGGAAAAAATCACTGTATTAATATGTGGATACACTACAATCTACTACTGCTAGTACTAGGCCTAGTCAATTGTCACCTTCTTTCACTGACAGGACGAGGACACAACTGATCGACCGAATGGGCAGAAAAGTTGTTGTTTTGACAATTAAACACACGTGGTTGTGTACGTTCAGTCTCTACTAGGTCGCGCTTCAGTAAATTCGTCCAATCAGCAGGCGGCGACACAGAATAATGAGACATTCACCGCCACCAAAGGAGTAGACCTCAAAAATAATTTAAACATTTTTGTTTGTTCGTCCAGTTTGGCATTTTAAATAGTTTGGTTCTGAGGTAGGCCTACCCTTAAAAACTAAGAAGCCCCTGCAAATTGATGAAACTGGTTAGTTAGCAGAGCCTCTGGAACTATTTAATTGGACTACTATTACTAATTATATATTGAATAGTAGGATGGTATGAATGAAAATCGGATAGTTTGAAATCTAGAGATTTCATTACAAAATCTAATAATTTATGCCTACCGATTTATGTTTTCTGATAACCTATTGCCTATTCTTCTTCCATACCATGGTGATGGGACGAGAGTACCGATATGACGACGAGACACTAGAGAGAGACTCACCTCTCTAGTAAACTACAACAAATCCAAAACAGAGCCCTACGCATTATTCTCAAACTTAATCCTATGTCACACCTCTCTGATGATCACTTTAGACTAGCCCATACCATTCCTCTTCAGAAAAGACTCCACTACCAACTTGGTTGTCTTACTTTCAAAACCCTAAATCTTCTTGCTCCTCAAGGCTTATGCCATCTCCTCACTAAAATTACGGCCAATGGGAGAATGACCACTCGTCAAATCTCAAAAGGAAATCTTCACATTCCTAAACCTACTCTTGAAATTTTCAAACTCTCTTTCAGTTACAAGGCCCCTCATTTCTACAATGATCTTCCTCTATCTATCCGCAATTCCTTATCCTTTTCCTCTTTCAAAACTAGACTTATGACTTTTCTCAAAACTATGTAATCCTTTTCTAGATTTTAATTGTAAAATAGTAGATCTAAATTTATATAATCATCTTTATCGTTTCAAATTAATTAATTAAATTTCAGTATATCACCGGGCGGTTTAGAATTAATGTTCTTTGCCTGATTTGTTTATATATATAAAAGTATCTCTTCGGAGATCCCGCCTCGTGAATAAAAGTACTGTAAGATGAGGGCGTATCAATTTGATCTCTGGTGCGCGTGCGTACAACTGAGGACTAGTGCCTGATTTGTTTATAAACAAATCAGGCAAAGAACATTAATTCTAAACCGCCCGGTGATATACTGAAATTTAATTAATTAATTTGAAACGATAAAGATGAGGAAATCTGTGAGAATGAGAAAAAGTCGCCCCAACCGAGACTCGAACTCGGACCGCCTGCTTGATATGCAGATGTCCTAACCATTAGACCACTGGGGCTTACATGGTATTGTTCGAACTCGATTGGATAGCGACTCTTTAACATTCTCGGCGTGGTACGGCGGAACAGCACTAGTCCTCAGTTGTACGCACGCGCACCAGAGATCAAATTGATACGCCCTCATCTTACAGTACTTTTATTCACGAGGCGGGATCTCCGAAGAGATACTTTTATATATATAAACAAATCAGGCAAAGAACATTAATTCTAAACCGCCCGGTGATATACTGAAATTTAATTAATTAATTTGAAACGATAAAGATGAGGAAATCTGTGAGAATGAGAAAAAGTCGCCCCAACCGAGACTCGAACTCGGACCGCCTGCTTGATATGCAGATGTCCTAACCATTAGACCACTGGGGCTTTCATGGTATTGTTCGAACTCGATTGGATTTGCTTAATTTAACATTTCAGTTATTTTCTATTTTTCAAATTTTCTTATTATTTTTAGTCTTATGAAATAAATTTTATTTTTTTCTTTTACTTTTCTGTTCTTGTTGTTTTTTGTATATTGTATCTGTTCTGAGGGTCCCAAATGATCAGCAAATGCTGGATGGATCACCCTCATTAAATATGGTTAAAATAAAATAAAAAATGAAAGAGACTGTGTAGCATTTTAAATGACCAGACGACATTAATTTATTAAGTTCACTTACTGTATCTACTCACTGATTTACTAAAACGTTGTAGAGAACAAGCCGACTTAAAATTGAGTTAAAATACTGTATACCTATTAATGCTTCCATTCATTCTGTGCCAGTTGCACTGGCTGCAGTAGTACAGTAGCAGTACCAGAGTACTACAGTATACAAAATATATACTGTATAGTATATCAGGCCTGGGAAGAGAGACTTTCAATACTGTATAGTATATCAGGCCTGGGAAGAGAGACTTTCAATCAACCGCTGTAGAGAGGCAGCTGTATTCACCATTCACACTTAGGCTAAGAGAAACACTTATAATCTTCTAAGTGAATACAATTTAAGGCAAATACTTAAATATTTATTGAGTTAAGTGAAACACTTAATATTTAATAAGGGAAATAATGATTGGTAAATACGATCACATGATCTAACAGTTGTCAGGATGTAGAATTTCGAGAGAAAAAAAATCATCAATGACCAGAATACGTTTAGTATACATTCACCTACTGTTCTACTTAGGCCTACATACATTTATAAAGATGTTTATTATGAGAGGAGGAGCACAAGGCGACATTGTTGTGATGCTCCCATTTCTCATTGACAAACCTACCTTAACATCTCAAAGCACGACTTCGGGCACCCATTACAAATGAGGAGTAAAACATGTTTTAAACAAAAATACTTGTCACCAGTGCTTTTATATGGCAGCTCGTACATCAGCTGTGTTATGCTAATTTCTAATTTGCATAAACATGACACTGTTCTGGATGTTATTCAACATTGAGGGCAGCAAATTAAAGTATTAAAACTGATAATAAAGATGAAGTCACGTCAATCAGACGATAATATAAATCTTACTAAAAACATCACAGAATAACTACGTTCACACGTACGGCGTGAAAGCTGGCGTTGCTTACGCAAGGTCATTACGAGTTATATTGAACCACGATCAAACATGATTAATGGGAAAACAATTTCATCTGGTTTCGATTTTAGTAATGAGATAGAGTTCATAAATTATAAAGCTGTGGAAAAACTTACGTTAATTAGGGTCATTTACACCTGTTCCGCCGACACGGTTCCGGCGCCGGAACATCAAATCGAACGTCGCGAGGTGTTTTCCCGATAGGATCGTATGCGATCAAAACGGTACTGGGCAGTACGTTAGTCAAGCCGGTTTGTCTATAAAGCAGTGGAAACCTTCTAGGCAGCTACCTAGACGAAACTGTCTTGACTAACCAGTAAGTTTTCAACGTCACTGGTATATGAACTCTTTTGAATATTTAGGCTACACACACGACGTAATAAATTTCTCCATGATCTGTCAAAGTGCCATAAATTAAGCCCAGCCTCCTTTCAAGTTGTCACATCGATACTAGGTCCATGGTCAGATGAAATCGGTCGCGGTTGAAATCAACTTTCGGTATTTACAAAAAGGAGGATCGCTGCTTGGTTTTTTATCTTCTTATCTGTATTCATTGCCATTTATTATTGTTATCTACCTAGCAAGACAAATAATGTAACAATAATAATAATATTTTAAATTTTTGTCATTTTTAGTCCGTTTATATGTATTTCGGAATTTGCTGACAACCGACATTTCTTTGTTTTTACGAAGACATATGCTATATGCTAACCAAACTAAATTGGATGATGTTAGAATCTAGACGAGAAAGTAAACCAGCTTACTTTCCTCTATAAAATTATTAAAAATAAAATCAACATTAAACCAGATGCCTGCCTACCAAAGATAGATAGACCACGAAGGTGTAATGCCGCCCAACTTATTGAAGCAGCAGCAAAAAAAATATTTATTTAAATTCGTTTCTACCGAAAACCACCAGAAAATAGAACAAACCACCCCTAGTTACAATAGTAGCCCAAACCATGACAAATTCAAAGAGATTATCTCAACTTAGGCAAGCCACTCCACCAAGGCCTCTTTTAGACTTCCAAGTGGAGTATTTAAGAGGATAACCACCAAGTACCAAGTAGTAAGTTCTTACAGTATCTTGCTTTATTTAGATCGACACTTTTTTTAACAGTGTCACACATGCGTAGATAGTACGTCCATGACCATTACAAAGTTTAAACAAATAGCTAGCGGCGCTTCATACAAATTACAATTCCAGAGTTGATTTCAATCGCGACCGACCGATATACATAATGGTCTTTTTTACTCCAGGTTTTACACGACGAATAAATGGATTTTTGTAATGATTTTAATGACTGATTATGAAGTGAACAAATCTGCTGCCAAATGAGATGATGAAAATATAGTTCAATAGGCCTAGTACTACTAGTGATAGATATATCGGTTGTCTGTCTGTCGGCGAAATGTCCTGTCGGCCAAATGCCCTGTTGGTGAAATGTCCTTTCGGCAAAATGTCTGGTCGGTGAATAGTCTGTCGGCCAGTAGTCTGTCGGCGAAGTGGAGTTCGGCAAAACGTCCCGTCATCGGTAGGGTATGCACCTGAGAGTATTAAATGAAAAATCTCTCTTACCTTTGTTGATATTCGGAGTATAGTACAAGGCTTGGGAGGACAGGATAAATTCAACCAACCTCTACTGTAGAGTAAGTAAGAAGACTTACGTGATGCATGAGTGCACCCAAGCATTGAGGAGGAGGGAATGCTTGACGTTGTGAGTTACCACAAAATGGGTTTATTGACCTCTCTAGTCTAAACTCATCGCAGCCACATACCATTGGGAATTACTCATTGACAGATGGAACTATCCATCGTTTTATCTTCTGATGTCCTTCAAAAAAGCAGGTTTTCAAGGATCATCATCATCATGCACGATGGAAACAAAAGTCGTCAAACGTGGATTAAAAAATACCATTATTGCATATCTTTGTAATTCTTCCGTACCTACTAATTTAAACAAAGTCTAGTTGATCGGGATAATTTACGCATCCGCCGCATCGTCAAATTTAAGTTCGATCTTATTTTAGATTGTATACACATTTCGACTGAGGGCAGCAAACCGATATTTCAGAAATACATTTAGCGATTGGTGGTAGTCCCTCAGTTAGGCATGACTGACAACTGAGCCTCAACTATAACAACAACAATGTACAGTTAGTAGGCCTAGGTTAGGCCCTCGGACTATTTATTATTTAATGATGGACAAAAATAATGTAGGGTACACGTCTTCATTGTTAGCGTTATTGCAAATAGTTGATTCAGGTAATTGGGGTTACAATTGGGGTGCAGGCTCTCCTCAATGATGTCTTTTCAATTTCAATTTTCAGTCTTTGTCATTCATTCTCTTGAACTAACACCAGCAGCAGCAGGGAGTTGTAAAATAAGTTATTTTACAGCTCCCTGATCAGCAGCATCAAGTTAGGTGCGAAAGTACAGTAGCGCCCTTGGGCTTCAAATGTAATTGTTAAAATGTAATTTCTTAATTTTGCTAAAATAATATACTTATATCATGGACCTATAAATTAGGTCCAGGCTTATTATATTAAATGATATTGTATATATATTTAGCCTAGCCCTACTAGTCACCCTAGTCTACCATAATAATAAAAAGTCATATGAAAAAGCCTTTTCCATCACACATCATCAATTAAAATATATAAATCATATAGGCCTAAATGTATTGTAATTTTTTATTTGTGTTTTAGGATTTCCAACTGGCGGTTTTTCTCATAGTCTTGGATACGAATCTGCAGTAAAGCATGGGCACATCAGAAGCAAAAAGCAACTCACAGAGTTTGTCATAACGGTTTTAGAAAATATTGGTATGGAAGGCTAATTCTGCATTATCAATTATTTTGTTTACCATTATGATGAATGGATACCTCATGAATAATTCATGTCCTGGTTGGGAAAAGAAATGTAATTGAATGTGTAGTACAAAGAAAATGCAACGTGGCAACTATGTAGCATGTTAATTTAGTTACCTAATTTTGCAGCGCATTTTGCCAGACCTAATTTGTCATGAAATGAAACTTGCTAGCTCGCACAATCAACAGTTTTTAAATCTGGAAAATGTGCCTCAATCATTTTCCTTGATTTAAGTTTTATCATTGAAATTCATTAAAGATTACCTTTTTATATCATACACAAAGATAAGCTTCTAATTTCTATATATGATATTTTATCAGTTTCTGACAAACCGATTGTATTTTATTTATTCTTAGGCTCTTCTAGTCTTCCTCTGCTGTGTGAGGCCTACAAGCAGTCTGGGGACATGAGCAAGATTATTGCCCTTGATGAGTACACTGAAGCATGCCTTAGCAATCACATTGCGAACAGATCAAGTGTACAACAGGTACTTTAATCAGGGAGGTACAAATAATATAAAATATGAAAGGCTAATGCTGCATTATCAATTTTTTTTAAAATAAAATATTTTTATACCCCCTGCTTTAATATTAATGAGAATGATTTCTCATTTTATGAAACACATACCTCCAAAAATTAATGGGTATGCTTTTTACTCTCTGCTAAATTTTTGGACAAAATAAGAAAATTTTTTTTTTCCAATTTAATCAATATTTTTTATTTTCTTCAGGGGAAGTCGTTGATTGCATCTTCGAGTGAAACTTTTAAAGATAAAAGAATGTTAAACATCAAGGTATTTCTTCGTGATTTTACATTTTTAAATGTTATTTTATGTCTTTAGGCACATGTGGAAAGGATTACCAATAGTAAATTAATTAATGTCCTATCATATAGGTGGTAACCCTCTGTTATTGGTTGATTTTCCCTTATTAAAAATGTTTTTTTGTAGTTTTACTTTACTTTGATTCTACGATTCATTGACATAATAATAATAATAATGATGAATATTCATTTGTAATAATAATAATGATGAATATTCATTTGTAATACTAATAATGATGACAATTTTATTTGTAATAATAATGATGATGAATATTCATTTGTAATACTACTAAAATGATGAATATTCATTTGTAGGATAATATTCAATCTGGAAAGGTGAAAGGTCATCAACCTGTAATGTATGGTTGCGTTTGCTCGTTTCTCAACATCAGCCTTGAGGACGCTCTCATTTCCTTTCTCTTCAGTTCGCTGCGTTTGATTCTAGCAAGTTCAGTTCGTCTGGGTGACATGGGACCCCTCGAGGTAGGTCTGTTGCAGGAACTGAATGATAATAAAGTTTGCGAAAGCTTCGCCTTTGTGACACATCCATGAGACCCCTAAATGTTTATTGAGGTTATATTTCATTTTTTAAAGACTCTTAATCTTAATTTTGAAATGCTATTTCACCCATAATCCTTTGAGGAGTAATTTTTTTATTTTCAGGCTCAACGAATTCAGTTTGAATTACAAGCTTGCCTGCCAAACATCGTAGAAAGGTATACTATACACTTGTATTGATTTTTACGCTGTTGTTATTCCTTTATATATTATTTTTTTTGTGATTTGTTCAAAAATTGCTATTTAATTCCATCTATTTTACAATGTTACTGTAATAGGTGCTGGAATCGATAAGTGTTTTACTTTTTTATAGCTCCTTTCTTTATGTCTATTATGCTTGTCACCAATGGGAGTTTATTATTATTTTTGTTCATCAGTAGATATAGGTATGACACACCATGTGTGCCAAAATGCTTTTCTTTTTACGAATATTACGCCGAAATACTGTCCGGGACTAGGACTAGATAGGACTGTGTAATTTAATTAAAACATATTATTCAAACAAGATGTCTGTTGTCTCATTATGCAATATTTCATTTTATTTAAATTTATTTCTTTTGCATCTTTTCAGAAATAAAGACAAGACTGTTGACGACGTTTGCCTGTCCAATCCTTTAGCTGACATCTTCCAAAATTCTCACGATCTTTTGTTTTCAAGACTTTTTTATTCCTGAACAATTTATTATTTAAAGAGAAACGTTAACATTTGAAAATATCTGTACAGAAAGTACAACTTGCATTATTTGACTGAGAAACTTTTGCCTAAAGAACTTGGCGTAATAAGATGCAAGTGTTTCCAATATTCAGTGGGCAGCCTATTTTTTATTTTTTCATTTTAAGTATTTTATATCAGCTGCTGCTTTTACAGATTTTTTCGAGAGCTTTTCCAACTTTCGTAAGTCCTTGATTGACACCAAAGTGTTTAAATACACCTTCCCTACAATTTGTGACGTTTTGTAAAAATAATACATATATATTACTTTAAAAACATTAAACCAGGTCATTCCTTGTCTTAAATGTATGTTTTATGGTAAATTATGATAAAAAGTAAGAAACAATGCACTACCTACCAGCTCGTCTTTAGGCCTAGCCTAGCTAGGCTTAGTTTTGTAGCTGGTAAACATCGGTAACGTACGAACATCGTACGCTATCTATATACCTAGTCTGACGTTGTATAGTTGCTGCATTAATTGTCTTTCTATTTTTACCAGACTCCGTTGATACAAATTGGGGAAAACCCGGTATTTTCGCTGAAAAGTTAGGAGTCTTTCATTTGTTTTGGCCTCACGATCGATCGAAAAGTGGGTGAATTACAGAAGAAAAACAAAACCAATCAAGGTGCAATGCATTTTGGGATTTATAGCGGGCCGCTATAATTATTAGAATCTCCTTATTTTTCAGATTTTTAACCGTTTAAAGACGAAATAACTATCGCAATAGGACCATATAGTATTATTTTTACATTAAATATAGTTTGTGATTTTAATATAGATCTAAAAAACGTAGGGAAGGGGTCTTTAAGGTGATGAATAATGTTGCCGAACTTCTGTTGCAAAAAGTTTGTCGTGTTTCTGAAATGTATAATATTCATATTAGATTTAATATTTGTGTACTATTGTAACAATATCTATGTTTGTGTACATTTCCAAATTCCTTGTACAAATAATTCAACATGTTTTACTAGGCCAATATTACTGTATATTATTATAATAATAACAAAAGATATGTTATTTTGAATAATAAATATTCTATATATATAATTATGTTTGTCTGAGGTTTTATGTTTTTTTCTGTCTTTTGTACAGTTTGGACAATTGTTCCCTATAAAAATATTTTTTTACAATTTTTCTTATGAATATTTCATTTTAATGTCACATAATTAGTTATTCACTTTGACCAAAAATCGGATCGGAAAATAAATTATGTAACTTAAAAAATGGTAATTTAAAGCAACAAATAGTGAAATGGGGTTTTGGTTGAAGTTAACCATTTATTTTGTCATTTTATAAGATAAAACATTTTTTCAAGGATTTTTTTCTACTGAAGTGATTAACTTTGTTAAAAGTGCAAAATAACATATTCAAAGTCTGATTTTATTAATATTATTTTATTATATATTATTTTCATGTTTTTGGGGGAAATACATTTTTAAATGTTTAGTTTAATTTTTTTCAAATCAGCCCCCACTCAGGACCGCCATTTCCCCCTCCTCCAACCACTGTCTGTCAGGGAGGTGAGAAATTGTTTTAATTCCCTCGTCTATTCCTGTTTGTCATGGTCAGATTGTATGCAGCAGTTTGACAGAATAGTTTTTCTATATAGCGCCCTCTTTTTTATTATAACGAAAACTTTTTTTTTACGTAGTGTGTGTTCAGTCAATATACACGCAGTGTTAAGATTGTTTGTGTTTTAATTGATAATCATTATTACAGCATCAATTGTATTTTTTTTATGAATGATGTTTTATTTTCTTAACCACAAATTAGCTTCTTCCCATACGTAATAACAGTGTTAGATTGTTAAGATTTATCTGTTGACGTCATTGACGATGATGTTGATGACGCGATATGATGTTGGAACCGATCAGTATTAAAGATGTATTGTCCTCCTGAAAAATAATTAAAACATTTTTTGTTGAATATGCCATTTTAATGTCAGATAATAGTTATCCACTTTGACCAAACATTGGATCGAACAGAAAATATATTTACCTAAAAAAATGTAATCTAAAGCAAACCTAGTCGGACGCAACGCAAGGACGTAAGAATCACAAATTCGGATAATCCATCGCTTGTGATTGGTTAAATTGCTTACGTCGCGCGTACGTCGTTGCGTTGCGTTGTATAGTGGGAATCAAGCTTTTGGTGCTCACTTCTTGGACGCGACGCAAAGTCGACTTCAGCGCGCACCAACGCAAGTCATTTGACCAATCACTACGCGTTCTGGATCACCCGAATTGCTCATTTTCGTTGCGTCCTACTTCGTCGTGAAAAAATAGAAAGTATCGGGGGTTGCGTAGCGGTGAGAGGGGTTTCATGAAAGCGTCGTTTGATTTAACGGACCTATAGGCCTAGATTAAATTTTATAAATTAATCATATATGTTTAATTTCGAAGAAGTCGAAACAGAAACTCCTCATTTTTCGACAGGTTTTGATAGTTTTCTTTGTACAGTAGGCCTATGTATTTCTACTGACACACCTACACGGTCGTATTTTCGTAGAACATGATTATGATCCTGAAACACCAATTTTCACTTTCACCAGTCTCTAATAACACATAAATTGTTTCTAAATATTATTGAACTTACAGTACTTGAATCAACTCACTTGCGACCGAACTGAGTTTTCGGTTGCCTAGATCCAGTACGAGTTTGAGTTGGTAAGCCTGTAAGTTCATCTCATCTTGTTATATATTTAGTATCTAGGCCTATATTATATTCATATATTTTTGTACAAAGGTATTTTTTTACAATAAAATTACAATACTGTATTCAAAATATAGCACGAAGTTTAAAATCATTTTTATTTTAAGTATAACAGCATTACAGTCAAGTAATTGTACTTATAGTTAGCTAAACTCCGGGAAAGGTTTTTCATTTAAAGGGTGTAACCAAACAAAAATTGCGACATTAAATATTGTATATAAGTGTCAATGGCCCCAAAGATTATTTACATAGCACAAGGTTTAAAATCATTTTTTTTTTTGTTCTTATGACGGTTTGTCCAAATTTAAACGTCAGATCTGTAATTTAATTCAGAACAAAATGTTGTTGTCATGGCAAACTATTATCACAATGTACCAGCTGTGCTAAACGCACATGGCTAATTAATTCATTATGCTAATATGTCAGCGTCACGTGATCGATATTAGCGAATGGTGATGCACAATCCGAATTCTTTGTTAGCTCAGTTGTTGAAAGGAAATCTGTGGTAGCCTGAGAACATCGCAGGCGAGCTGTGTTTGGTACCATCAAACGGCCTTCAAAGCAGCCTAATCAGGCTGTTCATCCAATTTTCATAATTTTATCCTTTGATACGTAACATAATAAAAAGACGAGGTAGGGGAACTTTAACCAAAAGAAGTACCAATACACTGGTAAGTATTAAGTTAAGTGTAAGTACTGTAAGTTAATTAAGTAAAGTAAAGTTTGTTGGTATCTTCATCATGTTCGTGGGGGTGGGTGGGCCCAAGGGATAGGCTGTCATCCATGGGGTGTGGCTGTGTGCATGATATTTTAAACTTATTATAATTTCAGAGTTAAATGATATTCTTCTGCTTACCGTAGACCTTTGAAATCTTTCTATATTATTGAAGTATTTCTAGGCCTATTTAACATATTTTATTATTAATCTGTGCCAGGCTATACCACTGTTAAAATAGGGGTGTTTCATGGATGCTCTGTGATAAAACACAACAGACTGCTGCATTGCAGTTGATCCTTACGATATTAATAAATATAAATTCTTCCACCTTGCATTAAATTGTACTATTTGTAATATGAGTTTCGTCACTTTGAGTGAACCTTATTATCTGCCAACGCTTACACATTTTTTAGTCGGTACCTGTAAAGTCGGTACATTTCATTTTAAAAAGTCTTTATAAAATCATTGTATATAGAAATAATTAATAGATTGTTGTTTCCTCTCCCTTTTGTATTATAAAGCCGCACAAAATCTTATAATGCTTGTTGTTAGGTGTTCATGTATGTAACAGTGTGTGTGATGACTCACGGATGAGACATTCAATGTAATGCTAATTGATGTTTCACATTTCTATGAACAACAATCGTTTAAGAAACCATGTAGTATGATACTTGTAGAATACACCTACATTGAGAATACTCAAGTTAACTGATATTATTACAACAAAATTGAGAATAAAGTGAATAATTTTAAAATTATTTTAAAACAAAAACTGCCTACAATTACAAAAGAGTCTGGATTTAGCAGGAGCGGATTTAGGCGGAGGATAAACAGTCTTTTTTAAATAAAATAATGACTATTTTTATTTTTCTTCGTTTTATTATTTATGAAATATTTAGCCCTTCTAATCGATAATGCTGGACATTTGAAGGCTTTTGAGTTGTTGACACCGCCAATCTGCAGGATACACACCATAAAGCATTTACACAATCATCCTTCGGTAATACTGTTTTAAAGAGCTTAAACATAAATCCTAAACAACAAGTAGGAATTTCTAGGAAAGAAAAAATACATCCTTCTTTATCACCCATAAAAAAAATTACCCTTTAACCCCTGATAGTCAGATACTGTATCAAGCAGTGATGTAGCCATGAGAAATAAATGGTGCAGTTTTCGGGGGTATTACTAAATGTGTTTTACTCCAACAATAAGTAGTTTTTTAACATTTTTAATTGACATAGTAGGTGTGTACACTACGCGATTCAGTAAATTTTAAGTTGGTTCGATGGGGTTTGTTAACGTTTGTGGGGTTTAGCATTACCCTAGTTTTCCCAAGAAAAGGGAACAATTTCAAGCCACTGGGTTGTGAAAAAGCGGTCAGGTTGAAACCCTATGACCCTGTCAAATCAAATGATGGGAATTGGAAACATAGGCAAACCAGTCGTATCTAGTAGTTCAAATAAAAAGGATACTTAGAATTATATACAGGAATTGTGCTTGGTTGTATTACTGAAAAAGGAGTTAATTGGTTAAAACGAAACAGGATATATGTCCTTTATAAGTAAGGATAGAGGAAACATATTTGTAGTAGGATTAGTGCAGTAGTGGCAGTTATTCATCTCTGTTAAATACTTGTTGTTCCAATGTATCGCTGCATAGATTTACTGTACTGTATGACCAAATATTATGTTTGGAAACGTAGAGGGGAGAAAAGAGGAAGACAAAGAGATGGATAGAGGGAATATGTGATGCAGCCAACTTCCAGTAAACAGTTGCTACGATAACGCGCAAGATCGGCATGTATGGAGATTTCATCCAAATGCTCATGAGTACTCGGATATTAGTAGATGAAAAAATTTAGAAGGCGCGACTATATTGAAGTTCTAAAAAATAAAGGGAACCAAAATTGGGGTGGGACTATACTTAAGACATGTGATTTTACTGTACTTTAGTCAAAGCTAAGAAAAAAAACTCTCCCAAAACCAGACTTTTCTGTTCCAAATTGTCCCAAATTCTTTTTTTTCATCAGTAAAAGTACATTCAAAATGCCATAAATTTCAGACCAGCTGAGCCAAAGGGTGTCCGGTGATTGAGACAGTAATGTACAGTATGCAGGTTAACCCCACCCTTATGTTACACCCCTTTCCCTACCTTTGTACCCTTCTTGATAGGAATTGAATTACCAAGTTTACAATATTTGCAATTAAAATAATTAGAAAGGTATTAATTAATCTACATTTTTTCAATTGACCAGTATAATTACCATTATTTAATGTATTCAATAGAATAAATTAACAAATATGCAGGCAGTAGAGGAAGGATGAAGAATTGGGCCAATGCTTAGTTATCACAATCCGTGTTCTCCCAATAAATTATTGATTTAGAGATATGTTCTTCCGAAGCAGGTTAGTCAGCAAGTTTTTCCGGTTTAAATTGGCTCCAACCCTGCTCCAACCGGTAAAACTTATACATAAAATAAAGCCTTCTAGTAGTGGTGGTTAGGCCTAGCCATCAACTATGAATAGTAGAAACAATATGGCGGCTATATTGTGTCAATTGAATAGACAAAGTACAATATTATTTTTTTTTTTTTTGCATTTGGCAAACTACTGTAATTTATAAATGTATTTTGATTAGCCATTTCCCCTTTCCCGCCCTCCCTCCCTCTTTCCTCTCCTGTTATTCGTAGAGATTGTTATAATAGTGAAAAAAAATAACATGCGGTAGATTAAATTCAATATAAACACACTCAGACAATTTAATCTGATGTGGATTACATTTTTTATATCGGAGAAGGTCATTGAACTCATTGAATGAAAATGTATCAAGCATTTATTTAACTTGATACGACATTCGCGAATTATGTTGCGGTCCGATTTCAAATAAACATTAAAACGTAGCTGTAATAATGTACAGTAAATCAATATCAAGTTTAGTTGAATGCATTATTGACTGCCAATCAATGAATGTACTACTGGTAATTATGTCCCTGGTTGGGCCCCACTCATCAAATTTTGGTGCTGCATGATGTTTTTTATTACAGTATATTTTGAGGTTTTTTTTATTAAGAAATTACTTCTGATTACACAAGGTTATTTTCTTACGGCATCTTGTGTCAATGCGCTGGTTGCATTCGCCCATACTTTACTGTAGATGACCGTGTAATCATAGTCCGAATTTATACCCTAATTTAGTGGGTGTGGATTAGTGGATACTCAATAATCATCCGTTAATTGTAATAAAACTAAACCACTTGTTTCTCCATTTAATTTATAATTCAATGATAACTGATTAACTTAGTTCTCTATTAAAGTTTATTAACTTTGACTCTGTAGTTATGCACTATTGAACTGTGTTATTCAATGGTTATGGTTATTACTACCTTGGTGTGAAATTGAGGTCAACGTTTCACTACCCTTGAGCAGTTGGTCATTTCACCCTTGGTCAAGTCACCCTTGGTCAAGTCCAAGTGTCCAGCCTTGAATTGTTATGTTCTCACAGATTTAGGCCAAGGTTGCATATTCATTCAAAATATGAGGTCAAGTCCACTGCAGACTTGAGTGTGTTTGTATAACATTGCTAAATAGAACTTGTTGAAATATTCTATACTTGCTTTGCTTTGTGAATTTCTGTACTGTATGTACAGTTGAGTTATTACTCCAAAAAACTGATGATATCATTAATAATTGTTATGTAATGTGTCACCAGTTCAAACATTTCAACTTATTCTCTCTACTTCCTACCAGTATCTAGGCAAATTCTGTGATACAGAGTAATACACAATGTTATTAATATTAATTAGTAGTACTAGTAGGAAAATGTAATATATGACCTTGTGTTTCTCTCATTAGGAATAACCCTTATCATATTGGTCTCATTGTGTATTGCATCATTTAATTATTTAGAATGGGAAAATAAGTTAAAATTTCAACAGATGATGAATAATTAATAAAATAGTTAAAATCAACAAAAAATAACAAGGTTTGGTGTTTAAATTTTAAATTGTTATTCATTTAAATATTAGTATTTTACAGTTATGGAAAATATGCTTGAAAACTCAGTCCTGTAGTATCCTCAAACTTTACTGTACACAGTACCTTATGTCTAGACAGAGTTGTGGAATCTGTTAATGTGATTTAGTATGTCAGATGAACCTCCCTACTCATACTGTACACTCGTACTGTACACTCGTACTGTACACTCGTACTGTACACTCGTACTGTACACTCGTACTGTACACTCGTACTGTACACTCGTACTGTACACTCGTACTGTACACTCGTACTGTACACTCGTACTGTACACTTAATAACAGACATACAATCATAGTAGTAGACTAGTAGGGACTTTTCGATTTGACATTCACGTCCGTATCGGTCATTTTGATGGAAGTGGACATTCATGTTGACCACCAGCCAGACCAACATTCTCCACCATGATTTTGGAAGACTTTGGCATTGGCTTGTACTCAGTCAGAGAGCGAACGACAAAATGGCACTGAAAACCTTCAGAAATTTGGCAGTCGACTTGCATATGTGAATATCATAAAAATGCAAATCAAAAAGACTCTAATACAGTATAATACAACACTAGACGCGGACACATTTTGACATATTATCACAGTTTGATTTTGGTATGGTTTTTTCATATCATTTCTGAACGCAATTTATAAATGTTGGTTGAACAATGCCTACTTTGTAATTCAGAGTCCCTCTTAGAATTCTCTCAAAAGTGGACACATTGTACTCTTTGTGGCCAGCTATTACAGTAGGCAATACAAAGGCTATAGATACCAACAATCAAATCATATAATCATATTTAAATCACAAAGAAAATCCAGTTTTCTGAACTGAATTCCAACAAAATATACAACTTTTGGGACTATTTTGTTACTAGTATCATTTTGACTTTTTTCTAATTAGTTCCATCATAGACATAAGTGAGTAATATTTTAATTTTTTTTCCCCCACCGCGCCTATAGGCAGTTATATTATAATTCAAGAGGACGGAATCATTAGGAAACTGTAACACGCAAAAGCTATATTACTACGGTTGTACAGTTTTAGGAATTTGTAAACTCTACTAATTTATAGGTCCATGCTGCTTCACCCAAAGTACGTCTGGGAAAAGAGAGTCTATGAGGGCCGACGGTTGAACGATTTTTGATTCTCGCCCATTGATTGGTTGACACAAATCAACACACTGCGGAAGAATTTTCTCACGTGTGCCGTGAAGTCACATTGTCTCTGAGGACTGCATGTCCTGGTGGCCCATGTCCAATACACGGGAAAATAATGTATTGAAATTCTTTGAATGAAGTTAAATAAACACCCTTTTTTATTTAATAAACATGTAATATCATATTTTATTGAATTTTACAATGTTGATATTCAAAATTTATTACTAAAAACCAAAATTTTATTGAATTATTTTATCTAAAAATGGCGGCTGATAGCGCACATATCTACAGTTACCTTTATGTATTTGATTTTGAGGTGATTCATGTTCAGTCATACAGTACAGTGAACTGACCTGACATTTTAAAGTTATCTCCATTTTGTTTTGACATTTTTCTATCAATTCTTATTGATACATTCGATTAGTTGAATTGTGATTCATCAAATGATGTAATTGAGAAAGTATGATAGTTTTTATTCTGTATTAACTCTTTAATAAGAATCATTAACATCAGATATTTTGAGTCTTACTGCAGTATTAATATAATAATAATAATAGTTTTAGATATTCTTCTAATACATCATTTTTTTATATTTATTTTGAATATTTTGATCTGTGGTGTGAGCATGAGCACCCTCTGGCAAGCAAAATCGAAATGCTTTAAACCGGTTTAAATAACGAGGGGCCACGATACGTGCTTGAAGAAAACCGGGAGCACAATGTTTGTGGGTCAAAAAAATATTAAATATTTCATAATAAAACTCATCTCTTCATCAGAACCTATTTCTTCTCTTCAAAACAAGATCAAACTTGACCATTATGAATGACCGGTTTCGAAATTATAAAGAAATTAGTAGACTGACTCATCCGACGATGACCATATGGGGCCTAGGCCTATCGGGAGCCGCCCCGAGAGCGTCGTCGCCGCTGTTTGTTCACCGGGAATGTTAAAAAAAACATCCCGAAAGCGACTTGGAATTCGCGATTCTCTTTGTGGGTCTGGTCAAAACAGGAGTGTTTACATGTGTGTTGATTTATTTTTAGCTCCCAAGTTAGTGTTCACCTGGCCATTAGACACAAAGCATTTGTGTACACCTACCTACACAGTAACAATCTATTACTACCAACAGTTATATAGTGTACCCAGTGAACAGTGAAATTATATTATGGTGTACCTTAATATTTGCATTGTTGTATGGGGTGACAATGTCTTAGACTGGTAGTAGGAAGCAGGTGGTATATTTTCAATGATAAATATAAATTCTAATATTATTAATAAATTAGTGGATTTTAAATTTTGTTGAAATCATTTCTAGAAATAGTTTTTGTAATTGTAGTTTTGTGTCAGGGAGTTGAATAATTAGATGTTTTGCCCTACTCTGACGTAATTTGTACTTTATACTAAGTACATTTGAGAATCCTGTTGGTGCAGTACCCGCTGCTTACTTGGGCTCGAATCTAACCACTAGCCATCAGCGCAAGCTCGGTGGTCTAGAGGTATGAACGCCAGGCTAGTGATCTGGAGGTCGTGGGTTCGTGTCCCACCCGAGAACTACTTGCGAATTTTTTCGCAAGTATTCTCAAATGTACTTAGTATAAAGTATAAATTGTTCTAACAAAAATTATTGACATAATATTTACAATATTAAATGACAAAAAAAATCACTGCAATAAAATTACAATCAAAGATTTTTTTTAATTCAATATATTACTGTATATTTAAGCCTGTAGCCATTGGGTTTGTAGGGTTTGAAGTGCCCATTTCAAACAGACCATCAGCACTTTCCCCTTTTAGAGGAAAAAAGAATTCCCCTGTAAATATCCTGGCTAAGGGCTTGATACTACCAACGTCGAAGCTAAATTTTGGATAAATTGTTTTATTGGAAAACATTCAGATAATGATGAAAATAAAAAGCTTTTTGGAAAAAGAAAAACAATTTTCTACTCATGACCAAAACAACCACAAACATGGTATGATTGAGTGACATACAAACATACATCCGGCAATAAAAAAATATTGTGCTCTACCAACAATGTTAAAAACCAGCAGGAAGGTAGACTTCCTAGAGGTCACAGGTCACAGATAACGGCATTCAACTCTTAGGCTAGATTATTACACAATGATGACCATTTGCTATGAACTTGAGCTAATGACCATATGATGGACTTGAGCCAAGGACTTTTGGTGACAACCTTGGCCTAAGGTAGGGTCGTGCATAATTACATCTAATATTTTGAACAATAGGAAATATTGTATAATTCAAGTAATTGGTAGTATCCTAACCTGCTAAATATATTTAAATGACCACTTTATTTTTAAAAACATCCTTAAAGTTAAAACATGATACGGTAATCCTCCCAATTTCTCAAAGCCATAGTTTTTTCCCCTTGGATCTCCACAGTAACATCAACAAGTTGGTGATTGATGAACCCCTAATTCATGTGACACCAGTTGGCAAGTACAGGACAAAAGATATTAATAATAATGCCGAGTTTTATAACAATAATGAATTAATATTATTATCTTACAATCTGTTCCATATTTGTTTTTCTTTGTTTTTATGACCAAAGTATGCTAGGGAATAAGAATAGGCTCTACTAAATGTTTGTTTGTTTACTGCTAAAATGCAATTATCTTACTGTACAATAAAATTATTTATTACCACAAAACTATAGTAGTATTAATAACTACAAGATCATAAACAATAACAAGGCTATTAGTATGTTTTTTTTTCATTTTAGGACCTTGCAAGTTTAACAGTTCATATGACCGAACTTTACTAGAACAACGCTCGACACAATAACACACTATTGTCATTGTGTTCAGTATTTTAGCTTTGTTCTGTAATATTGTTATGTTGATAATACTAGGAGGAAGTGGATTGTTCCATTAAATGTTGTAGGGGTAATTTAAATATAATAAAAAAAAATACATAATAGGAACTTTGGTCCCAGTCTGTGAATTTGTTTAGTGACCTTTTATTAGATATTATAAACAAGTGATTTTATGATGATTTTATGAGAATTTTATGGAAATTCTACTACTTTCAAATACAAATTTTAATTGTTATCTTGTGGCGCTCATTCGGTTTTCGTTAACTGACACAGCATATTCTGGATGATTACAATTTTTGTAATTTACAACCTTACTGAAAATAGTATATAACATATTATTTTATTAATAGCCATTTAGTAATCTTTCCACATTCATATTTAAGATTAAAAAATGCCTTAAAATGATTTTTTATTTATATATTATTTCAACTCCACTGCCAAATGAGACTTTGTTAAAGGTGCGATAAATTATAAAATAGTTATCCATCCTGTAATTGGTAAGTTGCTCACTGGGTGGATGCATATATTAAAAAAATACTGTAACAGGAATATTAAAGGTGGGACAAACCCACAAAAGACAAATAAATGAAAGTACTTAGAAAATATTTCCACATAGGGTGCATGTTGATATTTCAAATTTGTCCTTTTTTTTTTTATTTGTGAAGTTATTAATTAGGCATGTTCTGTAAGTATACCTATTTACAGTGTACACCAACAAATTAAGAATGATAACTTGAAAATTGTAGGCCCTATGGTGCTAACAAAGAAAACAAGTACTATACTTGGCAAAATTAAGTAAAAAGGGGCCAGTTATACTGCAGTAGTCCGAAGAGAGATAATATTACTGGCACGATTGCTAGACATGAAATTAAAGGGGTTTTAATAACATCTGTTGGGAAATAATAAGGAAAACTTTAATTTTGTAAGGATGAACTAATGATAAGAAGGAAGAGTGAGAACAAAAGAATTGATTTCTTGTTTATTAGTGGCTTCCTTTAAGTACTTTATACAGATTTAAAATACCATATTTTGAAAGGTATTTTCTTGCCAGCAGAAACGGTCCATATAAAAAGAACCGATTTTTACATACCGGTCTTTAATGGTTTCTTGAAGCAATTTTCAGTTGTAACACATTCTTTTATATTAAACTTTGCTGTCTGCTGGTAGATTTAAAATTTACCGTTTATTATGAGCCAATGAGGCAAATGTGTAGGTCCAATAAATTATTATTATTATCCATAAAACTAAAACACACACTAATGACAACCGATTGTCAAATATAGATAGCTAGAATATATTTCTGAATGTTTAATGCTAATTTTATTATAACTCTTTTCAAAGTAGTTTGTACAGGTTAGTTTGTTTTTTTAATCTTTTTAAAGAATGACTGTATAGGTTTGACAAAATATTATGAGTATATCTACAAATATGAATCGCTGGTTTATTTTTAGAATTTCAAGAAAGAGCATGTTAGTGGTGGGTAGGGGGTCAATTAAGGTAATTGATATATGACCTTTTCGTCTGCTTTTTGATAGACTTGGTCAATGATACTGATAGCTTTATGTGTAGAACAATTTGTGTAGAAGATCCTCCATATTTCCCCTTTCCTCCACTTTTTCCGTCCTGTAAAATTAATTATTCTTTAGAAAACCTCACTAAAAAAAGAATTAAAAAGAATGTAATTAAAAGATATCAGCTTTCCCCATATAATAATGGTAGAGTCCTGTACTAGTGAACAGCACAATGTCATGCTGGTTTACCAACATAGATCATTTGCCATTCTAGCCAATCAGAGCTTTGACTTCCTATGATGTCATGCTTTGTGCAGTGACCCGTGTCAGGATGAAGGCCTCTGAAGTATAATACGTCAAAAGACTTTATAAGCAAGCTCTATGTTGCTAAAGGTAGAAACTGTGAACTTACGATAGAAGACAGCCACACTTTGGCTCTTACTAATATTTTTTTAGTCACTGATAGTGTTTTAATTTTTGGAAAACTTCAATAAAATAGGAATATAAACAAAATCAAGTATTTATCGTGGCTGTTGTGATCTCATACAAGGTAAGGCTTTCTGTTTGGTTATTTCCCATTTTGAGGAATTTCTTTGTTCTCTCTCTTCTCAAGAGTCAAATCCTTTGTTGGTGTGGCACAGGCAATACCATATCATGATGGTAAAATCTACCTTAACATATATAATCTATTTTTCAATTATCAACTTTTTGTGATAATATTAGAATTAGATTTTAACATTAGGTTTGGATTTGATGGTTTTTTTTCCTTACTCTCGTTCTCCGAAGGTAATTAAAATCTAGAACTGAGTCATCAATACACTGGAGTGACGCCTGTGTGTGGCTGTTGTTTATATTCATAGGCTTTGTCTGTTTTGTTTCCTTACCACTATACTTGAATAATATCCTTAACAACTAATACAGTCTTAAAACTTAGTAATTGGATTTTACATTTTTTGTTCACTTCCATAAATAAAAATGATTGTAATGTACTTTATGATCTATTAGTTTGTGGTCATAGTCTTTGTTTATAAGATTACAGTTGTATCTGTTTACACTGTTCAGTTGTTTATTGCTCAGCACTCTCTGTAAATTTATTATTTCTTTGTTTGATCACATTATGGCAATTTTTGTAATCATGTCTTTGATTAGGCCAAAGTTCATTATTTTATGATCCAATATCGGCAAATGTTTTATAACTTGATTACTTTGATCAATATCAATTATCTTTTTAAAATGAATATTAAATATTGAAGTCAATTGTTAATGTAAATATTTATAAACACAAATCTTTCCAAGCATAGAATATAAATATGTTTACGTCTTCAATATTGAAAACTAATAAGTGAAAACTTTATTTTGTAATTGGCGTTGGATTTTATTTCTCTAAATCTGACATACAATCCTGTTAGTTTGTTGAGCATACAGGGTAGATTAATCTGTGAACTAGTAATTGACTAATATCTTGAATTCCGTCTCTTTAATCCTCTCTTAATATCTACGCGACAAATATGATAGTAGTAGTGGTGATATGACCAAATATAGTAGTGATATGACCAAATATAGTAGTGATATGACCAAATATGGTAGTGATATGACATCATCCATGTATAGGCACGTGGTTCTCTATTTCCTTTTCTATTTCTTCATTCTTTTTTTTTTACCCTACACAATACAACATGTTGTGTATAAATACTCACTGTCGTAATACATATTTTTTAATTCCTTTTATTAAATTTGTGTTTTTCTGAGTAAACTACTTTTAGTTCCTTTGTTGGTGTTAGGACATTCAGTTCAAGGTGCATTCATACCTGCCCTGTTTAATTGAAAAAAAGATTAAATTCTTCAAAGAAATGGCCCTGGTTATATCCTATCCTCTGGCTTTGCTTGTCCTTCAACAATATGGAAATTATGCTTAAGGTCAGTTTTTCACCTATCTATATTCAGTAGTGTGAATGAAGGTACACATGTTTCATGATAATAACAAAAAGACAAAAGAATTAACATTTAAAAGACTTCCCTTTAAATATTTAAATCACTCTATACTCAAATATTTAATCATCATACAATAAACCTATAGACACTAAATCACATACAGTTTACCATAGAAATATTTAATATTGAAAGTGGTTATTATTTACATATTAATTAATGAAACACATGGTGGTATCAAAAGTGAAAGGGTAACTACATAGAACTGATTAGAGGAAGTTTCAGGTTTCTTAACAATGGGCATATAGTACCAGTGCTTTACTTATCTTGAATGTGAAATTACATTCTTTCTTGCATAAATAAATGCATATTTATTATAACCATTAATAAGGTTACTGGTTGTGATGTCACTGAGTACTTCCTACGTAAATCATTCATACACCCTCAAATGGTATTTCCTCCTCAGTCTCCCATATTATTTCTGATGGTACCTGCCCACATATTTGGAGCGTGTTTGGTTGGGAGTTACCCACCATTCATAGCTGATTCAGCATGTGTTGTCATGCATGCCATTGTTGATCAGCTACTCTTTGTTGAGCCCAAGGTTATTCACTAGCTGTTTCATTTGTGATGTCATCATTGTCCGGTTTTCTAATTGAGGTCATTCAGAAGGCATATAAATATTATAGGTGTTTACAAAATTTGAACTGTAATTTTAATCAATCTTTGTAGTGACGGTGTGTATGTGGTTGATACAGTAGTATTTAACCATGGATGGAATACTTATTATTTACATATTTAACAAACGTCATAGGTTGTTCTCAAAGGATTTATCAGGTGATAACGTAGTGTTTCCTGTTCTCGTTTTAATCCACCACCATTTATCTGTTGTAGTTTTAGGGCATAGTAGAAACAGGACATTTGGTTGAGTTATAATACTGATAAAAGATTATTCAATCATGGTACTAACAGGATCTTTAACAGGAATGAAGATATTAAACATATTGTCAAGGTTTAGCGTTGATAAGTGTTGTATTGTTAGTGTAGATATTACAGATTTTAGGCTTCCTTTATTCCAATAATCAATTTGGTATTATAATTCAGGTGACCCACTTTCGATTGACGTACAGTAGAGTGAATAATTACTGTAACTTCTTTTTCTACAGTAGTAACCCATAAAGAATGTTTCATTTGTCTAAATAATGTGTGTTTTATCCCAACAGGTTCAATTTGAAACAAACTGCAAACTATTTTTACACAGTTTTGGATACTATCGTCACCATAGGTAATTCGGTTGCGAAAATAATTTCTCCGTCTGGGAAGCAGCGCCGTGTTTGTCTGACTACGGCGAGAAACTGTATGAGTCGTTCGATGGTCATGGGGCAAAAAGTATCTGGCGGTATGAAGCAGATTGCCCGCGAATCTAACTACAATGCACACCGCGAATTGGTATACAGCGGAGATTTTCAAAGACCAAATAGACTAGACACGTTGCTCGATATGCCTCCTATCGACCCAGATTTACAATTGAAATTCACGTGGAACGAGCAGGACCGTTCGTTGAATATATTTGTAAAAGACGATGATCCTTTCACATTCCATAGACACCCCGTTGCACAAAGCACAGACTGTATACGTGGAAAAGTTGGTTTTTCACGCGGACTACATGTTTTTGAGGTAAATTGGAATACGAGGCAGCGTGGTACACACGCTGTAATCGGTGTCGGAACTGAAGCGGCGCCGTTACACTGTGTAGGTTACCAATCTCTTGTAGGATCAACGACAGACTCTTGGGGATGGGATCTGGGGAGGAGTAAATTATTTCACGATGCAAAAAATCAAGCCGGAATGCCGTATCCAATTCTTCCACACGAAGACAATCTCCAAGTTCCCGACGACTTCCAAATGGTGCTCGATATGGACGAGGGTACATTAAGTTTTATCGTTAACGGACAGTTTATGGGAATTGCATTTAGAGGTTTGAAAGGAAGAAAACTTTATCCAATGGTCAGTGCCGTATGGGGACACTGTGAAATTACACTTAAATACATTGGAGGATTAGAACGTAAGTCACTTTTTATCTTTTTCCATTCAATGAAATTTGATAAGTTATAACTGCACAGATATGATTTGTGTTTAATTGCTAGAAAGTTTCGAATTCAATTATAAGAAATTTCTACAGTAAACCGAGCGCCTTAAATGAAAGATTATAGACGAAAAAGGTCGATGTCCATTTAGTCCTTGACTGTCCTGGTTTGTGTTATTGACAAGCCTGTTTGTTTAAAGTAAACAAATTAACCCTATACTGCAAATATTGTTAATAGTGGTTGATAACCAGTCCCGTCCTGTACAATACACTGTAATACTAACAATGAGCACATGTAAACATGCTGGGTAGATTGAAAATGTTCATACTTTGCAAAACAAAGGCTTCAAAACAACTGTAAAACACATACCAGTTGAGCACTTTCAGGCTTGAAGTTATTTACCTGGATAAGATGGGTCTTACAGTACAGTACCCTCTAAAGTTAGTGATCTACAGTATGCCTCAAGCAACTTACCCGGGTATATAAATATAAGTCATTGTTGCTCATAATACTACTGACTGTACACTGTATTAAACTATACATACACTACCTCCCATAACTATTGGCTCCGTCTACACGATGGAACTTTACAGTCATAACAAAAAAATGTGATGTGCCCATATGGAAATGATGACGTCATATCACTACCATATTTGGGTATATCACTACCATATTTGGGCACATTACACTTTTTTGTCAAACTACTGTAGCTTTAATAAAATTCATTTAAAACATTATCTCGCAATGTTATTGTAAAAGACCATGTACTCTTGTATGTGATGTGCGTCACCTATTTGAACTTCATCCAATCTTAAACACAATCATGATAAACATCCGTAGGAAGATAAAACTGTGAATCAGGCCAAGAAAATGGTGCAAAATAATCAATGTTATTACTGTATATTGTTGGCAAGTGTGCGGATGATCAGCTAATGTCAAACATTAGCAACAGACAAAATGTTCTTCCCATGCTCCTCAGATTACAGTACACTACAATTTTGAAACTTTCCTACAGTACCCCACTGCATTTGTAATGAACATACAGTAGAAAAAATAAAAAAAAACAAGACGTAAGCATGCACTTTAATTGACTACGATGTTAAAAATAATTTGCCTAATAATTTTTGTTTTAATATCCTGAGGTATACTGTACAACAACAAATTATTACTTACTATTATTAACTTATTACATTTCTAGCGAATTATTACATAAATCAAACATACTGTACAAGCCTTTTAAGAATTGGATTTTGCTTTAAAAAATCACCAAATTTTGTAAAAGATCATAAACAATGGATATAAGGATTTTGTGTTTGAGCAGAATCATGTGCAACACAAGGTCGGCCATGTTTTAAACCACATCTATCCTATTAAAAGGTCATTGTTATTGTTCTCAGAAGTTGCGAGTCCTTCAGTAGAAGGATAAGTATTCTTATTATAAAGCATAATTGTTTGATTAACACAGGCTGTTTTCGCTTTTAGTCAAACATTAAAAGTGTTTCTGTTTTTTAAGGCATGTTAAATAAAGTATGAATAATAATTAACCCAAATTCAGTATGATTCAGAAATGAACACATGCTGTTTAATTCACGTTCAACTGTTTCAAATTTGATAAATGTATGATTTAAAATTAACCATATTTTTTTTTTAATGCAGCGTCACCACTTCCATTGCAAGAACTATGTCGCAGAGCAATACGTGTATCATTAGGAAAAGAAAATCTTGAAAACGTTTATGAACTACCGCTGCCAATGATGGTCAAACGTTATTTACTTTTCCAATGAACATTTCTAGAATATGAGATTATATGATATGCAGTAGTATACAGCTGAGAATAGGAAGAAAAATGAAGTGGTATTATGTGCTCGGGAGACTAAAGGCCAGTGCGCAGCGCGAATTTCTAAAACCGATGCAGTACTAACTTTTTAACGGCGCCGTAAGCGAGGGCGGTGTGGAACAGCAACTCAACGCAAGGATGTCATCATTAGAAATTCACAAAGACACTTTAAACGAGGTTTGAATGGAATTGTGGGGAAAAGATCTTAGAGGAAAGCTTGACAGTAATATATGTGGAGCTGCAGTACTCAACACTGTTGCTGCAGTACTCAGCACTGTAGCTGCAGTACTCGGCACTGTAGCTGCAGTACTCAGCACTGTAGCTGCAGTACTCAGCACTGTAGCTGCAGTACTCAGCACTGTAGCTGAAGTACTCAGCACTGTAGCTGCAGTACTCAGCACTGTAGCTGCAGTACTCAGCACTGTAGCTGCAGTACTCAGCACTGTAGCTGCAGTACTCAGCACTGTTGTTGCAGTACTCAGCACTGTAACTGCAGTACTATAGCTGTTAACAAGTTGCAGGGTTTCAACATCAACCAATCTGTACCTTGAACTTTTACAGCATTCAACCAAGATTATGTTAGCCTTCATTTTCTACAGTTTTGTTCCATTTAAACCTTCGTTTGTACTTTCTTGAATCATCCCTTGCTACATTTATTTATTTGTCATTTAATAATTATTTATATAAGTATTCCAAAAGATGTTTTAAGTTCAAAACTGTCCATTTTGTGCCTACAACGTGTGTTACATTGTATGTTCATTTTTTTATGGCCGACAATTCTGAAGCCAAACCAGTTCAAGTGCTCTCGGTGCTCCCTGTCAGAGTTTCAGCGATGGCTTTGCTCCAGTTGTCACTAGGCCTAGAAATTTTAATTGCTTTTTACCAAATGTGATTAAGTTTTTAATCGTTGTGGCCTGTTACTGATGTATGCAACGTTTTGTTTCCTGATTTCTTGTTTTGTAAAGTTTGTCAGGAAATTTAAACCAGAAATCGATGTTAAATTTGTTAACATTGACTTAAAATGCTGCGTATAATGCTGTACTGTCTGTAACAGATTTATCCAATGATTCGTAAATTTTAATTTCTCTATTAAGTATAAATATATTAATATATAAATATGATGCTGTTCTTGTCTTAATAGACATTATTATTAACAAAATAACTGCAATTTTAACTTATTATTATTCTGCCTCACATAAATGCTGGAAAGGTTTAAGGTCTTAAAAGGTCAACCTTTTAACATTGACCTAGCTATTGTATTAATATTAAATGGATAAAATGATAAATTGCAAAAAAAATCTTAATTTAAACTTGAAACAATGTTATCACCTTTTGATTCAGTTATTAGCATGGGATGTAGTATCTCTGCACATTATTATGTTAAAATCAATGTGTTTCAATTAATGTGCAGAAGAATGTTAATGATACATTAACCATGCTATTTGTGCAATAGGGGTCAGAGGTCAAAGCCAAATGAATAAATATATTTTTAGCATGATCAAGTACAGTAGCTGTATAGGGGAATTATTAAGAAAACAGAAACCAAGATTTTGAACCTTTTTTAAAGAAATTATGAACAAAAACCTGATAAAATATGAAATCGTGTCTTAATATTGAAACAGAATTGTGTTTTCTGTAATTTTAAAGTATATGATGAGATTTAATTCAACTCCTTCAAATTGTATTTATATGGCAATGTTAAAATGAACACCACCATAAGATAATTCATAGTGTAGAGAAACATTGTAAAGTGAAATACCTGGTTTTATGTGGTGAAGGAATTTTATTGTTTTTTTATAGAATGAACAAACTCATGGTACCTTCTGTCGTCAAGACTGTTTGTTTGTGATTTATTTTCTCAACTACAATCCTATAAATGTTTGTGTACTGTTACGGGATTTTGTAGGACATTTTTAAATATTCAATAAACTATTTAATACAAGATATAAAATGATGGTCTCTTAAAGTTTTTTTTTATTACTGACCTAGCTTTAAAGAAATTATATTTACACATGCAGTGATGTACAACCATAAAGTTGTCCGGTTCGCAAGAAAAGAGAACAATCCCTGTTCAAGCCACTGGGTTGTCAAAGGCCTCTGAAAAAGTGGTTTGGGTTGAAACCTTACTAACCGTACTGGTGGCTACGGCCCTGCCAAGTCTGAATTCAGTCTGATAGCCAGATAAATCTCCGGGCAACATTACGTTTTTGAGTTGATGCGAAAAGTTCTACACCCATTTTTCATGCTTTTTTTATGCAGCCTTCGTGTAAACATAGAACAGAGTTGGATGCTGAATTTGCATATACAGTAGGCTTACCAGCATACCATGTAGGATAGCTAGAGATGGCTTGTTATTTAGCAGTGTTGTTGAAACGGGTTAAACTGTTGTTGATTATTTTTTAAAGTATGCCAATACAATTGATAATTGTAAAAATCAAGAAGTCTATTCTTTGACTATGGTGAGTTAAACCCTATGAAGTATGACCGAGTAATAGCCTATTCATTGACATGTCAAATCGGCCTAAACAACAGTGTTGGCACTGCATACATTTCTCAACTATAAAGCTCTGTCTAAACTATCAAACTAGTGATGCGATATATCAATATATGGGCACATCACATTTTTTTGTCACATAAAGTTTGATAGTGTAGACGAGGCTTTAAACCATTGTATTGATGGAAAATCTTATAATAACCCAAATCTTGTACAAATTTAAAAAAGGTTCAAAATGTAATAGTTTTCTGGTTATGCGACCAAGAAATTGGAAGACTTCTACTGCCTCAACATTTTATCTTTTCTACCAAACAATGCAAAACAGCTGAGTTATCTACAACAATACCAGCATGTCCTGTCACTTCCTTCCTTCCATATGCTTCTTGCAGCATCATGGCCTCATGACTATTCAGCATTCCATTCTTTCCTGTGTTTTGTCCCCTTTGTCTAGCCATAGGAAGGCTAGACCTCTTGGCATTTCAGCTAGGATCTTATCTAAAATTCTGGCTAATGTGTTGCGAACTTAATTAATTTGTGTTTGTTGATAGTGTCCTCTGGGAAAAGTCTGATGAACCTGCTGCACAAAGGTATGCTAGAAAGTTTCTTTTTGTTTTGTCATTTTAAACACTTCATGTTAATTCATTGAGCTCATCCAGAGACAATCAGGATGTGCTTCCTGTGTATTCCAGATTCTAGGTGCAGACAAAGACTGACAAATATGCCTAGGTTGTAGGTCGTGGGTCGTGTCATCACAAAACAAGAAAAGGAAAGAAATGAAAGAATATATTCTTTGGTTTTATCCAGGGAAGAGTGATGTAATTTCACTCTTCCCTGGTTCCACTGAGCAAAATATAAACTTATTTTTGTATGATTTAATTTTGTTCTTGCTTTCCAACTTTCAGGTGGAAACAATATTGTAAAACCAACATTTGTTTTTTAGATTAAAAAAAAATATGCACATAAGTTAGTGGTCTCTCTAACACAGGAAATGCATATATCAACTTCAGTCAATGACGGCCTGATGTTCTCAATCGAGTACGGCTTCCAAAGCAAGAGTTTTTCTGCTCAAACCATATTGTCTAATGAATATTCATATTTTCTTTAAATGCAAACGATTTTTGCATATTTTCAGTTGCTGAACTGACCTATAATATCAAACTAATTGTTTATCAAACATCAGAATGCTGCTGTCATTACGAACCAGACACCCCACCATGGGGTTGAGCTTATGGCGGTCAGACTCCAGAAGAAACTGTAATCACCATTTCAAGGAGTGTTCAAGAAGCTATGGTAAAATAGAAGGAAATGGAACAACATCTAGTTTGACTTTTCCATTATTTCTTCAATGGCTTGAAATTTAAATTTGTGAATTTTTACTAAATTGTAATGAGAAAAAAAATCCTCAATGTAAGGATAAGAAATCAATTCCAGCATTTTAAAAAGGGGAGGAGCGCCATAGATAATCTCCAAAAAGTGTTGGTTTTGAATTGCTGAAGTCATTAAAAAGATGATATGTTGAAAATAGACTATTCTACATAGGGTTCTACTACAATGCTTTTATCTGCAAAAAGCAAAACCAAAAACATTCACGTGCAGCAATGGGTTAAAAAATATAACCCAAAATATACACATACAGTTACATAAATCCAAAGGCAAATTACTGAAAAAAATATCAGTAACTGAATCTCAATGGAGATACAAAATAAAATAAGCAAAAAGCTAAATCAAAATAAAAATTAGATGGTACAGTTTTAATCAATGATGCTATTATGCAGAAATAATCAGTAGGTAATGTTTCTCTCCTACATTTATCAAAAGCAGTGGTGAAAAGTAGCGAAAAGAAGTTGATTATTGAATGTTTTCATAGCAAATAATCATCAGAAAAAGTTGTTTGTTTCCCAAGAAATAAAGTAAGAATTAAGAATGTTTCTGCGACTAACCATCGTCTGGAGTTTGTAAATTTAAAAATGATTCTTGAGAAGCTTATGATTGCTATCGAGGAGAAATAAATGTATAAGCTAAAAATATGTTATTATTTACACTATTATAATTAATAAACTACTAATTAGTAAATGTTCAAGTGTTCTCTTTGGTTGTTTAGGAGATATGGAAAATGGAATTTCTTTTGAACGTTTCATGGTCAATGGTTTTGAATCAGGTCACGTTTAGACTTGATTGTTCTCATTGTTGTCTGAAAACTTTCAAATTCTGCTAAGGATTTAGCTACGACAAAGAACAAGGATTTTTAGTAGAAAACTAAAATGGAGAATTTTATCAAGCTTTATTATACAAATTTATGGTTAAAAGTATTTTTTTTTCATTTTCTCTTTTAAATTTATTTAGACATATTTCATATTTAAATAACCTTTATCTAAATCAAAGTTTAATTGGTTGTTGAAATGCAAATTTGTTAAAAGTTTATGTTTTCGTACCCTAATAATTTATTTCAGAACTTGTTGGACAATTTTGACAGCCAGACAGAGTAAACTGGACATTTTTTTGCCCGATACATAGATTTGCGCAAGTTCCATTGACATCATGAATTTACTTGAAAGTGCTCTTACAGAGGTTTATTAATTTATAAAGGAAATCTAATAACAACCGGGCACTATGACAGGTTGTGCATTGCCGGCTGACTGAACCGATAAACATGAACAGAGCAAGGGCAATCGTCGTAGGCCTTTCACTTTCTGCAGCAAGAAACACATATATTCTACACCCCATAATAACATGACCTTTTAGGTAAAAACCCATGTGAATAATTATATTTATTATATCATAATGGAAATTTATTATAATACTAAATTTTGATTAAAACTGGCCCGGTGTTTCTTCTTGAATCTCATTTCCAAGTTTACAAGAATAAATGTACAAGAAGTTAATAGTTTTCAAAGATTTTTCAAAGTTAATAGTGTTTGGCGATTCATTTAGCCCTATGTAGTATGAATGAATATCTGCATCTTAGTAAACTTGGAAAAAGCTTATGAACTGAAACAAACTGTAAATAAAGTGTATATCCTGATATCTGGTTTGGTATGGCACCAAGATGGCCATCTCTTTCTGGTAGGTCCCCGGTAGGCCAGCAAAGTTCTATTTTTTCAATCTAGAATGCCATCTCTTCTGGAAAAACTTGATAATTTATAATATTAATAATTGACCTAGCTGCAGGCTTCAGTTGGAATACAGAGGATTACACAGTTATTACAACTTCTTGTTTAACGCACTAAGAAGTAGGTCAAACTAATTTCCGCTATGATATAACTTTTTCAGTTTTTCCATGACAGTGGTGAGTGGTCACAAAACAGAATTTATAACAAGTAAAATTTACGAGAATAAAGCATGCCATTTAATTCAATTATATATGAACTTTACCATATGTGTTAATGAACAAAGAAATATAGCAAATAGGCCTATTTACTTTTAGTAGAAAGATCAATAATAAACATTGCTATTATATGTGATTGACTAACAATCTGAGATACCAATTGTTTCATTTGATTCTTACAATCGGTTTGCAACTCCCATGGAGGAATTATGGTGGTATTGATTGATGAACAAGATTTTTATTGTGATAGCTGAATGATTTATGAGATTACATAATATTCCATAGTCTTAGCAACATTCATGGTATAGTGCACATTATATACATTTTTTTTTCTCTTTGGTGGAGCAAATACCACTTTTATTCATTTAGACATTTAACAGCCTCTTCTTAATTCCCATTCAGAACATTATGCGTGACACAATGACATAAATGTGTTCAATAATTGTTTTAAATAATATATGCTTATTATTTATCTCAAAGTAAGTCTAGAAAGTGTAAATTATAGCATTAATTATTTGATTTACAATGAAATAATTATAATATTTTTATCCAGGGTTCTCTAAGATTTCATGGAACTTATGAATATGTTTTAATTACCTGGTAGATATTTTTTTATGACTATGAATGCATAGAACACTAATCAGAGATATTAGAATAATATATAGAATAATATATATCTGTCTCACTGTCTATATCCATGATTTTACCTTCACGATAGAACTGAAAACATGTGTGCATCAAATCAGAGCATTGTTTTCACGTTTAATTCTATAATTACATAGTAAGACATGATGTATAACAAATTATTCACAATAAATTTCAATTAATATTGGATAAGCCTACTTGTGCTATATCATGCTAAGCTGCTTTGTTTTCAAGAATACCTTATATAATATTCTAAAATGACAAACAACATCGCAACATAATGAATCAAAATACGTAAGCAAATGCACAAATCGTCTCAATTAATCATTTTACTAAAATATACCATACCAATTTGATTGAATATTTCCATACAAATAATGATGAATCTAGAATTAATTAAAGGATAACCTGTAACATAAAATGATATTCAAATTCCATATTTGACTTCTGTGGTTAAAAAAACCCACAAAGTAGACTAAAGTATGAATCACCTGTACTATTTCCTACCTAGTCTGTTAAACTCATCTAGCAAAGAAAGACAAAATGTTTAGTGTATCACCTTCGATGAGTCACCCTACTAGGGTTTGTCAAGTTTTCTTTTCCTTCCTTTACTAGACTTCCTTTCTCTTTCTTGCCTTTGTTTACACCTTATTTACAACCTTTGTTCTCCCATACTTTACTTCTGTTATTAAAACTAATCATCTCAAACCACATTATTACCTTTTAAGATGTTTTTTCCTTTTTCTTTTTTCTAGTTGAATACCACTATTGTTACATTTTAATATTATTCTTTTATCAAGTAAATCTTATGAGAAAGTTTGTTTTCTTTTTATTCAATTTACACGTTTTTTTTGCGATTATTAGATTGTTTTCTCATTGTGGTCTTCTTTTTTCTATTCTAATTAATTCAGTGTTGTATTTTTATCACCTTGGGTGTGGATTTCCTCTACAGTTTATCGGTTATAAGTGAAATTTTAAATTGCAGGTGAAAACAGATGAATGTATTTGACTGATAAAACACTGAGCTACAGTTACATTCTTCTTTGAATTGAAAATAAATTTTCAAATTAAAATGCAATTAATCAATTTTATTTTCCTTGAATTTTTTTTTTATTAATTTCTGAAAAAAAATGTGAGAAAGTGTTTTCCTAGTACTGTAGGCATATATCATCTGTAAATAAATAAAAAAATAACATTTGCTGAATTTCAAAATCAGCAGTAGGTCTCCTTTGGGGACGTATTTTAAGATTAAAAATGGGAACCTCTATTCAAGGGACAATTTTAAGATGAAAAATGTGAACCTCTATTCAAGGGACAATTTTAAAATGACAAATGGGTAACCTCTATTCAATGGACAAAATAATGATGGGAAACAAGCCGCTAGTCTTTAAAATGAAGCACTATCAATCAAACTAGTTTGATGAAAAAAGTGTGATGTGCCCAAATATGGTAGTGATAAGACATTACATTCTTAAGCTCTGTCTACACTATCAAACTTTATGTGACAACAAAAATGTGATGTGCCCATATATGGACATGATGATGTCATATCACTAACATATTTGAGCATATCACTACCATATATGGGCACATCACCATTTTTTGTCACATAAAGTTTAATAGTGTAGACAAAACTTAACATTAGCTCCGTCTTTCAGGTTATTTGTTCTATCACAAGCCATTTTAGAACAATAAAGTTCCAAACTGGTAACAATATCTCTATTTGTGGGGAAAAACATCAAAACATTAGAAGCAATAATGTCTTGTGGTTACAAACAGTTTGGTGAGGCATTTACCTGACCTCTGACCCAGCTGTAGGGGGTCTCAGAACAAACCAATGAATGAACAATGACCCCATGTTGAACTCTAAGCATACATTTGTCATATCTTGTATGCCAACAATAATGTTCCACATGAATTCATTTGCTTTGTAAACACAAGTTTTCAAGAAAATGAAATGTCTTCAAGGTTATTGGAGGTCATTAGTATTTGTGGTAAAAAAATGAATTTTCAAGGTTCCACATACAGTACATGTGTTCTGTTGGTCAATGGCTATACTTACACTCAGTCTGGTAAGATGGAAGACTTTTCCTGTCTACACTATCAAACTTTATGTGACAAAAAAATATGATGTGCCCATATATGAACATGATGATGTCATATCACTACCATAATTGGGCATATCACTACCATATTTGGGCATATCACTACCATATTTGGGCATATCACTGCCATATTTGGGCATATCACCATATTTGGGAACATCACACTTTTTTTGTCAAACTAGTTTTATAGTGTAGACAGAGCTTTAGTAGCTGTTGGAGGTCTGTTACCCAATGCTGTTTGATCTTACAGGTTCGGGAAGTACTGGGCCATGGCATCTTGACAGATTGAGTCATTGAACTCAGAATTACCTATAAATGTCCAATAATATTTTGCAATGTAATTTCTGGGCTTGAATCCATGAATACAATCCATATAGTTGATGATGTCATACTACTATAGCTGCTGGGGACAAAGACAAACTACTTAAAAAACTACATAAATATACAGTAGATGAGTAACAAATGGATGTCCATACTCATGTCCCCTTCTCCATTCATTTTAAACTGTAAAACCTGTCCATCCCCAAGGATCAGATGTATTTATAGCATTCTAAGTACACATTCAACTTCAAAGAATTTGATCATTCGTATATTTGACATTTCAACATACCTCGCTTGTAATTTTTAAAAAATGCTAATGTAAAATATTTACATAAGTTATTAACCTGACATAGAATTGCTGTCTTCTCATATAAAAAGGGAAAATTATATAAAATCTAGTTCAGGACATGACAAGCAGTGTTTCATGGTATTTAGGCTTCCATTCTAACTGACCACAATTTATATTGTTGATTTTAGCAACATGGGTAAAATATTTTTAATACATAATTTCCTTTTTTGGAGTGTAGAGTGGGATTTTTATCAACTATTCAGTTCAACTGAACTTTTTGCCTTATTTGTTGATTTTATTGTACTTTTATATTTCTCTTTCTATATATCTTTATTATATATTACCTAAACTACCTGGTGATACACTGAAAATTAATCAATGAATTAATCAAATGAGAAATCTGAGAGAATGAGATAAATTCGCCCAAACCGAGATTCAAACTCATAACCTTCTCTTTGTACTATAGGCTAATTTTGTTTTTAAAAATTAAAAAATATGTACTCAGACTGAGATAATAAATTATATTTTTATGCCATTATTATAGTTAATACTAAACAAATTATGCATACAAAATGATTCATGCTAAACTAAATCACATAAGTATGGTATAATGAGTACAATGAAATCAACTGACGTACTATGTTGATAGGTTGAGTGTTAACAACGCATTGCTGAAGATAGCTGGATGGAGTAAGCTATGTCTATTGCCATTTGTTACGTTGTTGTGCTGTTTCCAAGAATTTCCACATGGATGATGATATCCTACCTACTTCATAAGAATTTATGATGTCACAAGTAATTGACCAATCACAGACAAGAGTTGAGGAGAGTCATTAGTTTGGTGAAGGTTAATGATAGTTGAACTGAGAGTAATGTGTCATGTACTTTTTTAACTGCAGGTGAATGTATCACCTTAAATAGATATTTTAATCAATTTTATTTCGCTATTTCACTGAATTTTCCGCTCATGATTGCAATTTCCTTAATAAACTAATTAATACAATGCAACAAACCACAAGAACCGTATTCAATTATATTTTAAGAAATTTTGAATGAAATACATTTTAGAATGAAGATTAAAATTAGCAAAAAGCTAAATCAAAACGATAAAGTAAAACAGCCAGAAAAATTAGCAGAGCTTTCAGGCAACACTAGCTGTTGTTTATCAGTGTACTTTTGGACAAAATTGAGAATATGAAACAGAAAGACAAGAGCTGCCTGAATGGTTTGGAATAAAAGAAATAAAAACAATATATATTTATCTTTTGTCACATTTATCAGTCTGTTGAGGTAGGCCTAGATTCAATCAAACCGATGAACCTCTGACAATTTCAATGTACAGTATAGCACTTATCATTGCACCACACAGAGATCTTTAATCCTGTTTTAAATCCGGCAGATTAAATGTTGAGGTGTCGAGTGAGGGAATAAAAATGTCACCTTCTCATGAGAGTGATTCAACAAACAGAATGACATGGTTTTAATGTCAACTCTGAAGTCTGGAAAATGAAGTCTGCTCCACAAAAAACAATGCATTTGAAGACTGGAAAATAAACCCTGCTCCAACAACCAATAGGCCTACATCTGAAGTCTGAAATGAACCCTGCTCCAACAACCAATAGGCCTACATCTGAAGCCTGAAATAAACCCTGCTCCAACAACCAATAGGCCTACATCTGAAGCCTGAAATGAACCCTGCTGCTCCAACAACCAATAGGCCTACATCTGAAGCCTGAAATAAACCCTGCTCCAACAACCAATAGGCCTACATCTGAAGCCTGAAATAAACCCTGCTCCAACAACCAATAGGCCTACATCTGAAGCCTGAAATAAACCCTGCTCCAACAACCAATAGGCCTACATCTGAAGCCTGAACCCTGTGCTCCACAACAACCAATGCATCTGATTGGTCAGAAGTTTTGCTCTATTCTGATTAAATTTTACTGTACACTCAATGATCAATGCTGTACTCATTAATATTCATAAGTCAATATGACACTTACTGTTTAAGAACTATTTTAAGCAATCGCCCTCTTGAAACTCCAGCATTGTCTTCATTGTTTCTTTATACTATTACCGTAGTCAAAGTTGAAAAATACTTATTTACAAACAAAACATCTGACCTCCCTGAAAGCAAACTACTTAAAATTATAATCTGTTTAGTGTTTAATAAGTGTTCTCATGAATCTTTTTAGATGAGTTCAGCTGAGCACACATATATAATGTTAGGTGTTATTAACATAAATGGAAAAGTATTACTATTAATATTAGTTCATTCATCATCATACTACTATAGTACTAGTACATAAAAACAAATATAATTAAGACAATATATATGATCGTACCTGGGATGTTAACCCATGAAATCACTTGCCTTTGGCAGTGTTTCCATAAAACATAAAAGAAAAGGAAATTCTATAATAGTAGTGGGTGCCTAAGTATAATAATACAATCTAAATAATATTAGATGTTACCATTCTGGAAGAATTTGTTTACAGTCACTAGCCTATTTTTTTTTTTTTTTATTTATTTATAAACATATTTCTACTGGATGACAATATCAACGTTGTCCCACAAAGGGGACATTGTTGTTTGGGGGAAAAAAAGAAAGAGAAAAAAACACCTCCACCTTCTAATTCTTCCTTTTTAAAAACAAAATTGCATCCAAGGCAGCTGCAGGTGTTTGTGTACGTGAAACAAGTCATTAAAAAAGTGAAGGACTGTTTGCATAAAAACAATAAAGAAAGTGATACTTGATCAAGGTCAGGTGCAATAATGTGAAAACAATTCTTTTTCTCAGTAGAGAACTTTTGTTAGGGCTCGTGTTTCCTATTGGACGTAACAAAGTACGCGAACCGTACTAAGTATAATTTTTGATCAATCACGAGCGAGAGTTCTTTTGTGCGCGATTGATGTAGGAGCGCGCGCATACGTCGTACGTCCTCTTGTTGCGTTTGCGTTTAGCATGTGCTAAAATTCACAGCGATTTTTGTTGCTCCCTCTGCTTATAAAAAAAAGTACTTTACTTTATAATAGGGGGCTCACTTCAGTATAAAACGCTGCAGGAGAGTGTGTCGTGTCAAAGATAGACTAGGCCTATGTGTACGTATACTGACAAAATTATACCACAAATCATCCATCCAACACAGACAGTATTTTGTTCCGTATATTCTGCTAGCTGAATACGTAGTTTACAACGAAAATCAAACCACCCTAAAGATACCATGAGTGGCCAACAAGATGGAGGTTTGTATTCACGTAATTAAGGATAAATTCCAACTTCATACACGGTTAAACTGTGGATAAATTAGCCTACAGTCAGTAGCTAGTCTAAAGAAAAGAGGCTAGGCTACACAGTGAACCAACCTGGTCTCCCTCCCTTGCTGGTCAGTGCTGTGTGTGGCCGGCTATGCATAGTATGGTATACTAGCTAGGCCTAGGCATTCTCTCACAATTATGGAAAAGTCTCACCCAGCAGGGAGCTTTAAGTTACCTACCCATATAGGAGGATAGAGATACTTTATTATTAGGTGAATCTGGTTACCGAATACAGCCTACAGGCGGCAGACAGAGAGGGAGAGGGGGTCCTACTAGTACTAAACACCACCAGATACCACCAGATACCTACTAGAGCAATAAATCCTACCACCACCAGAGAGCAGCCACCTGTTTGGAATTGATTATTAAGGGTATATTGCAAATTTCAAAGCTTATTTCTTTCAGAAACTGATACAAATTGAAGTTTAATTTCTCGCCGTCGTATTCCAGAACCGAATGCGTTTGATAAACATTATAGCAACGAAACGAACGCATTCATCGGTGTCTCATGTGTATTGTATTCAACGGTCAACTATGAGGCGCTAACGATGAATTTATTTGGTCAAATAAAATCAGAAATTCGTTTCTGTACGCTATAACATTTATTAAAAATAAATAAAACTGAATGCCAACTACCTTTTGTCAGTGATGGTAATCGTATGTTAAAATAGAGTAAACTCATAGAATAGGAATGTGGAAAGAGAAAATAAAACAGAAGTTTTAACTTGATATTACCGTGTATTTTATGTCTAAAGAAATATCTGGTGAAATAGAAAATATACAACATTTTTTATTTAATGGCCAAGCTCTTAATGCTATAATTATAAGAGAGATTGAATTAGTAAAGCTAAATAATGACATTGAAATTTTGGATGAGTCTGCAACAAAGGGAAATAATTAAAATTAATGTACAAAAAAAATGTTATCGTATGCTATTTGTTATGTTATCGTTACCGATTTTGACATACAAAACATGATAAAAACAAAATGTCAAAAGAAAGACTAATCGCGCAATCGATTGGTGTATTTTATGTGACTGACTAAAGTAACAAAAAAGCATCGGTAGCGCCTCATAGTTGACCGTTGAATACAATACGCAAGAGACACAGATGAATGCGTTCGTTTCGTTGCTATAATGTTTATCAAACGTATTCGGTTCTGGAATGCGACAGCGAGAAATTCAACTTTAAACTTCAATTTTTATCAGTTCCTGAAAGAATTAAGCTTTGAAATTTGCAATATACCCTTAATAATCAATTCCAAACAGGTGGCTGCTCTCTGATGGTAAGATTTATTGCTCTAGTAGGTATCTGGTGGTATCTGGTGGTGTTTAGTAGGACCGGAGAGAGGGTATATTGTTTCTAGTTTACAATATTTTTTGCTTTGACACTCTTTAATTTATTTTTTTTCACAGAAATTACCAATGCAATGATAGATAAGTTTTTGGCAACATTTTTAGCTGAACCTAAAAACAAACTTGCCCAGAATGTTGTCATTAAGTATGATCTCAATGAAGTTTGCATGGACTACAACGAAGCCCAAACAGTTAACCATGCATATAATTACCGGGTAGGATTTATTTTACGATCTAACCACTTATTGATACCCACTGCATTGTCATTTTTCATTAATTTGCCGTTGGATTTATATATTTTAGTATATACAGTTATACGGTATTTGTTTTGACAGATACCAGAAGTAAAGCCAGTGACGAACCAGAAAGCAACCGGCCGATGTTGGATTTTCGCTTGTTTAAATGCAATGAGGATACCTTATATGAAGCAGATCCAGTTGGAGGATTTTGAGTTTAGTCAAACGTACTTGTTCTTCTGGGATAAGGTATGTATAGATGTAGATGCATTTAAATAATAGTCATCAAACTGACAAGCACTCGCTTCTTTTTGGTTTTCTGTTGGGTGTTGTTGTTAAATTGTAATAAATGAATTTATAGTCATTAATTAGTCCACTTTGTGTTGCAGTTACAAATATATTTTTTTTTTATATATAATTTACAAATTCTCTCTCAATGTAGTAGCTTGAAACTCACAAAAGCAAACTATCAATTTTCTAGTAAATTATTATTATTCATTTTTTTGTCACATAAAGTTTGATAGTGTAGACAGAGCTTAAGAATGTAAGTGGATGAAAAAGTAAATTTGTATCCCTGCAACAGAATAACTATACTTTATTTCCACTCTTCGGAATAACTACACTCTCTCTGTTAATTAAATACTGTAACCGGATAACTATACTCCATAGAAAAATCTTCAATTGAACCGCCAATAAATACATTTTTGCATTTACATTTTAAAAAGAAATA
Source organism: Antedon bifida (assembly GCF_963402885.1). NCBI lineage: Eukaryota > Metazoa > Echinodermata > Crinoidea > Comatulida > Antedonidae > Antedon > Antedon bifida. The sequence continues at coordinate 34,592,903 of NC_136227.1, read as the reverse complement.
ACTTCCATCATAATAGTTGCTTTTGTATTTTTGAAATAGATTGAAAGAATAAACTACTTTCTGCATTCCTACGTGAAAGTGTTCAAGACCGGTGAACCTGCCGACGGCAGACTTGGAAGCTTTCTACTTTCAAACCCAACAGAAGATGGCGGCCAATGGGATATGCTCGTTAACCTGATCAACAAGTATGGTGTCATGCCGAAAAAAATGTTCAAAGATGGTTTCACCGCAGAATCCTCGTCCAAGATGAATAAACTCTTGAAAAATAAGGTGGAATCAATTGCTGTTTCTCTTATCTCTGTCACTCTGTGACACAAAAATATGATGTTCCCATATATGTACATGATGATGTCATATCTTTACCATATTTGGACACATCACACTCTTTTGTCAAACTAGTTTGATAGTGTGGACAGCTTTATATTTATCAAATAACTTTTAATCTTCTCTGGTTGAATTGCTTTATTCTTCAAGTGAACATGAGAATGACCCCATGATAAAACATCATTTTTAACGTTATTTTTCTTTTAATAACAACAATAACCTGACAAATATAAAACTTACTCCAAATAATGAGTCATCATCATTTCAATCTTTGTTTGATCATCCCTCTTTGTTACTTAAACATAATCAGTGCATGAGTTTTTAAAAGCTTCCAACTTTTTGTTGTATAATTTATTGTTTTATTCAGTCTCACACTCTGACATGTTAAATGTTATATTATTATCTCCAGATTCGTGAATTTGCCAAGAAACTAAATGACATGGTTCAGGAGAAGAAAACAGACAAAGAAATCAATGAGGAAATTGCTAGCATGATGCAAGTGGTAAGAGAAAGAGACGAGCAATTTTTTTTAATGATTTACTGATCAACTTTGAATTTATTAATTTACGTATGTATTGATTTATTAGTGATCCAATCCATCTTCCGTTTTGTTCAAAATTAAATGGCTTGTAGCTTATTACAAAAAATCTATTTGTTGAAAGTTTAATTTAACATTTTTTATTTGCTATTCAAACTTTTTATGCATTTACCAAATTTTCACAGTAAATTTCAGACATTTTCCATCAGTTTTCCTCAGTTAATTGTCCCCATTTATTTGTCCACAGTTAATTGTCCACAGTTAGTTGTCCACAGTTAGTTGTCCACAGTTAGTCTATAGCATGCATATTACAGTAGGTATCATTGTTATACACATGCTGATTTCATTCTTTGACTGTGTCTCTAGAGTATGTTTCACCTGTGCCATTATTACCCAATGTTCTCATGAATTTTGCATTTTCCCCATTCCATAGCATACATGGGTATGGCAATCTGGGCATTGTTGAACACATGCTGATTTCCATTCTTTGACTGTGTGCCTAGAATATGTTTCAACTGAAGTGCCATTATTACCCAATGTTCTCATGAATTTTGAATCATATTTCGCCTATTCCATATCATTGCAATCTGGGCATTGTTATAGACATTCTGATTTTCATTCATTTATATAATATATATCATTATTGCTATCTATTTTATATACAGATCCATCGGATATGCTCCATCTGCCTAGGAACACCTCCTGCCACATTCACTTGGGAGTTTTATGACAAGAACAAGGCATACCAAAAGATAGGACCTATTACACCTAAGGAGTTCTATGAGAAACATGTCCAGTCCTCGTTTAATGTAAATGATAAGGTAAAGCCAATATTATTGCTAGTATAAGTGCAGTGACTGAAATTTTGAAAAACTTTTGGAATGTTGAAAATTATCATTTTACACTAAATAACAAAACTCACTTTGGACATCTGTTTCTTGACTTGAAACAAATTAATTACACATTACAATTGTATTGTTTATTAATTTTGGCAAAACACAACACAACAAATAGCCTGATTATGCCAAGGAGTTGCGTCAAGCAGTGAAAAAAGAGCACATGAGCTTCTGTCGACCGTGGCACTCTAACAGGCCCTTCACAAATTTGTCGCTTTTTTGGGTTTCGCCGCTCTTATTTATAATTAACTTATCACAAACTTTGTACATAGAAAAGAAAAGAGAAATAAATGTTACAATGAATGATAATTATGATGAACTAGAAAGTAACAAACTGAATTATAGTTATACATGATTTTCCACAAGTATTTAGTTTACTTAAAACGTTTTATAATTTTGTTTTGCAGCTTTGTTTTGTTAATGACCCTAGGCCCTCAAATCCTTACAGCAAGTTGTACACCGTGGATTATCTAGGCAATATGATTGGTGGACGTAAAACACTTTATATTAACCAACCAATCAGCACGATGAAGGAAATGGCTGCCGCTTCTATCAAGGCTGGACAGGTAAATACAACAGTAGTCTAAACTGGCTCAACTTTGATGGTATGAAATATGATATGAAATCAACCAATCAATTTGCAAGTTTATAATACAACATAAATCCATGATATAAGTGTAAAATATGTTTTAAATTTCAGGCGGTGTGGTTTGGATGTGATGTTGAGAAACACTATCATGGCAAGTCTGGAGTTCTAAACTTGGACCAGTAAGTTATTGATTAATATTGATCCGTAATCTATAAGAGACAGCATTTGGTTTTTGCTATTGCATGCATCAATATGAATGGATTGTACTGGCAAGGTTTGGAACATTTCAACCGGGAAGGTGTACAGGGTGACTATATCTTTATCACAGTTCTTGATCCATTTTTCTCTTTTTAATCTTGGCGTATGTTGCAACTCTCTGATTTCTCATATTATTGTCTTTTAGGCATGATTACGATATAGTATTTGATACAACTGTTAAGGGTCTATCAAAGGCAGACAGACTGATATATGGAGAGTCACTCATGACCCACGCTATGTTGTTCACAGCAGTGTCCACTGACGAATCGGAAAGCGCAGGTGACGAGAAGGCAGAGAATGGAATGAAGACACTAAAATGGAGAGTTGAAAACTCTTGGGGAGAAGAGAGAGGAAGCAAAGGTTACCGTATATGTTGTTACTTCCGCAGTGGTTTAATTTTTGTGATCGGGAACCTTTCCACTTTATACATGACCTTTGTAAAACAAAAAAGTTTATAATCTAAGCTACATTAGGCCTAGGCTAGCTTTTTACTATTAACTTAGATGATGTTTTTAGCCTTTTTCAACATATTTTAATACCTGTTTTTCTTCTAAGCACTGCTCAGGGGCCCCCATAAGCTCCGGTTTAGCCAGTGAGCGATCATAATGTAACAAATCTAAATAAGTATTTTATTCTATTTGAATTTTCATATCTTGGAATTTTTCATTTAATTTACCTGTTTCATTTATTGCAGGATATCTGATGATGACCGATGAGTGGTTCTCTGAATATGTGTACGAGGTGGTGATAGACAAGGAGTTTGTTCCAGAGGATCTGTTGGCCATCATGAAGCAGACGCCAATAGTGCTGCCTGCCTGGGATCCAATGGGAGCCCTAGCTGGCAGCCCCGCAGCCAATCACGTTCAATCAACTCATGTACCACATGCCAAACAGTTTTAATGATATCTAATGATATCTAATGGTCTAGAGCTGAGATTAACATTTTATATTGTGTGTGTACCATGCTAGTAATATTGACTTATATCATGGCTTATAAAGGTTTTTAACTAAATTAAAAGGTGTTTTTACTAAATTAAAATATGTATGTTTGGGAGTAAATGAATAATTAACTAACTAACTAAATCCTTCCATCTTGAATTATCAGGGAAAATATATTGGTTTGTTTATGGAATCCTTTGCAACCCTCCATATTTTGGCACACATGGCATGCCATACCTACCTCCTACTGATGAGTAGTATCGAGATGTTAAAAATAGACATGGAGAAAAGAATATAAAGATGAAATCTACTTAACCTATATTATATTTTATTCAAACATTTTAAACAAATTTAAGGGGTGGATGAATTTACAAAATAATGATAAACAAAATTAGATGATAAAATAAATACTTTTGTTTTTCAATATTGAGTGTACAGTGTTGTTGTCTTTTTATTTTATTTTAGTTTATTTTCAAAATTACAGTACAGGTATGGTCCAAAAAAATAGAAATTGAGGTTGTTATTATGCAAGCGCACGTACGGCGACCGTTTCTATAGTCACATGATTGAAGACCAAATAAAGATGGCGCATCTAAATAGTGGTAGTGGGCGTGTAAATCTTGCTCAAAAATGGAAAGAAGTTGCACAGAAAGAATTATTAGAATGTTTAGATAAATGTGCAGGAAGTAAGGTATCGTATAAACGTTTAAATTCAACAAATTGTAACATTTGTCAGATGTAAATATGATGCGAAAATCCGTATAGGCGCTAGGCCTTAGCTAGCCAATAATAAGCTAGGCTAGGTAGCGTACGAATGTGAACGTGGTGTAGAATCCAGGACGATTCGACCCACTTTAGTCTTTTGGACCGAAATGTCTCACTTTCTAGAGACCGATATAGTAGGCCTAGGTATGGTGGTATCAATTTCGGACATTATAAACTATAAGGGATCATCGGGTGACAGATGTGCCGTTTTCAGTCACCTCTTGTTGGCTTGTCCCTTTTTTAATGATGTAGCCTAGCTAGCTAGGCTAGTAGTACAGTAGTAGTAGGCTACCTACCCCTCCTCCTAGCCCTACTAATACACAGAATGCAGCACTAAAAAAGTAGTTATTTTTTAGGCTATTGTTTGGGATGACCCACTTATCAGTTCAGTTGGTCTAATTGCTGAATACTCATTATTAAAGGTAGAGTACTCAATTTTACTTTATATTTTGTATATAATATTAATACTTGTAAGATTTACGTTTTATGTGTATTACTATTAACAAATAAAAATGAATGTATTTAAATGTAAAACAATAAATGAGGCAACATTGGTAAAGATACAACATTGTTTTGTTTTCTACATTTTGGAATAAAAATTTCAATTAAAACATCCTTTACTGTGTTTGTGAAATGAATATTACTAATAACTTATTTCATTAAGTTTCATTTAGTCTGTTAATTGTTCCTATACCTGTGAGTTATCTTTAAAATCTGTCTACACTATCAAATGTGACAAAATGTGCCATATATGGACATGATGATGTCATCACTACCATATTTGGGCATATCACTACCATATTTTGCCATATATTATTTTTACATCACACATTTTTTGTCAAACTAGTTTGATAGTGTAGACAGAGCTTTATAAATCCAATACTTTGATTTAACCATTACCAGGAAAATGAGGTTGAAAAGATGTTCCCTCTGCGTGCTGGTCGCTTGCCACAGAACAACGTCCAAAACGTCATTTTCATCACGAGACCGATACTGAAGCTGATGAGGTTGGTTGCTGAAAACATCCGAGAAGAAGAGAAAGTGGGAAGCTTTAGGAAAGAGTATCACATATTGTTTGTCCCTGGAAAGAGTCTGCTGTGTGAAAACAAACTAAAGGTATGCATCAAGTTTTCTTGCTGGCAGGGTGGAGGTATAGAGGTTTTTGATGTAAAGACTAAAGTTCTGTCTACACATCAAATTAGTTTGACAAAACAAGTGTGATGTGCCCAAATATGGTAATGATATGTCCATACATGGGCACATCACATTTTTTGTCACAAAGTTTGATAGTGTAGACCGAGCTTAAAGCCCCCTTCCCTACGTTTTTTAGATCTAATTTAAGATCACAAACTATATTTAATGTAAAAATAATACTATATGGTCCTATTGCGATAACTTTTTTCGTCTTTAAACGGTTAAAAATGTGAAAAATAAGTCGATTCTAATAATAAATCCCAAAATGCATTGCGCGCGGATTGATATTTTTGTTTTTAACCTGTAATTCGCCCACTTTTCGATCGATCGTGAGGCCAAAACAAATGGAAGACTCCTAACTTTTCAGCGAAAATACCGGGTTTCCCCCAATTTGTATCAACGGAGTCTGGCAAAAATAGAAAGACAATTATGCAGCAACTATACAACGTCAGGCTAGGTATATAGCTAGCGTACGATGTTTGTACGTTACCGATGTTTACCAGCTAGGCCTACAAAACTAAGCCTAGCTAGGCTAGGCCTAAGACCGTCCACGAGAGGTCGATCGCCGCGAGCTACTTAGGTAGTGCATTGTTTCTCACTTTTTATCATAATTTACCATAAAACGTACATTTAAGACAAGGAATGACATGGTTTAATGTTTTTAAAGTGATATATATTTATTATTTTCCAAAAAACGTCCAAAATTGCAGGGAAGGGGTCTTTAAAGCTACCATATTGACTACTATATTTAAGTAGAAGTTAAGACTGAAGTTTTAGTTTCTTTTGTAGTATTTGTAAGGTTAAACTTGCTTTGTTGGTATTTTAATATGTTTTAATAAAAAAAAGAAATCACTACGACTAAGTAGAAGGAAGGGAGGGGGGCTAGCTAGGCCAATCCAATGCTAAAAAAAAATATAATAAATCGCTTTTATTTCAATAAAATCAACATCCAAAGTTTATAAAGCCAGGAGGCCAGGTTGTATGCAATTTTTACAATATATTGTTTTTTTATTTACAGTGTTTTTGTGATTTCTTTATTTAGGAGTTAGGAGTGTATGGAACTCTGAACAACATTGGTGAATTTGGCTTGGAACTTCTTCCCCTCGACAGTGACCTGTTATCGATGGATATGACTTCTATTTTTAAGGTTTAAGGCCAATCAAATCCTAAAGTTCTATCAAACTCTATGAAAACAAAAATGTGATGTGCCCATATATTGACATGATGATGTAATGTCACTACCATATTTGAGCACATTACACTTTTGGATAGTGTAGACAGAGCTTAATAGATTTATTTTATTTATTTATTGAATTAATTTCCATATACCACTATTAACCATAAATTGATATTACATATTTCAGGAATGTTACCTGCATCGTGATCCAACCGGTATGTTTTACATGGCAAAGGCTTTAATGAAGATACAGGCATTGTATGGCGTGATCCCAAACATCTATGGCAAGGGAGAATACGCAAAAGTAAATTTAAATTTATTTTTTAGTGAATAAAATAAAATATTTGTTTGTCACTGATTACAATTTGTTTTCATTTCAAAACATCCAAAAGTAGGTAACTCCCAAATTACAGGATGGATAAACTATATCATTTCCACACTATCAAACTTTATGTGACAAAAAAAGGTGATATGCCCATATATGGACATCATGATGAATGAATTACAGCCCTGACATCAGTTCATGATTGAACCCTAAACTAGGATTGAACCCTGACACAAGGTCAGGATTGAACCTTTGAAAAGCAAACATGTTAACCACCAAGATACAGCTCCGCTACATTGTTTTATTCATTCATATTTCAGCAAGTATCTGATATGATATTAAGAATGAGACGTGAGCTGGCGGTCAGTGAGCGTCAGATTACGCCGCAGATTGACACGGTTCTACTACTGGACAGGACAGTGGACTTACTCACACCGTTAGCAACTCAATTGACCTATGAAGGTCTTATAGATGAAATATATGGAATATCAAACAGTAAGTACTGTTGTGCCACTTTGGATTGGTTTTTAATTTGTTGTCAATTAGTTAGGTTTGCAAAACAACTGAATTGACATTATAAATTTTATTTAGAATATATTCACAATACCTTTTGTAATGTCAGGCGGACAAAGAAATCTGTTTTCTTTTTACTTAATTTTTGTTTTGTTATGGGTTGTGATCCCTGAGCACAGAGTGTAAAGCTCTGTCTACACTATCAAACTAGTTTGACAAAAAAATGTGTTCAAATATGGTAGTGATATGACATTATTTTGTTGTCACATAAAGTTTGATAGTGTAGATAGAAGTGGATTAAATGTTGTTGTGCTGAAATATAATCATTTTTTTTTTTATTTTGTGCAGCGACAGTTAAACTTCCAGCTGCCAAATTTGCCAAAAAGAATGAAGGGGACCAAACAGATGTCGCGGCAGAACCAAAAAAGTTTCACCTTAATTCTGGAGATGAACTTTTTTCTGTACTCCGAGACAGAAACTTCCATGCAGTTGGAACAGAACTTAGTAAAAAGGCCAAGATTTTATCTGCTCAAGTTGAAGTAAGTATGCAAGCGTTTCAGAGCACATCACTACATACAAATGCTCACAAACAACATTCACAAGAGTTTTTGTTTTGTGAGCATGATCAGATGTTTGTTACACTCCGATGCTTCATGGTCTATGGTGTTATGGTGTTCACAGTATAAATCTCGATGTGCTAAATGGTCTCTGTAAAATCTTTTATTGTTGGTAGGAAAGAAAAGGTGCTAGGACCGTAGGCGAGATAAAAGAGTTTGTGTCAAAATTGCCGCACATTACAGCCGCAAAGCAGTCATTGGCTACTCGTGAGTATAACATTGAGTACAATAATGATTGGTGATTAAAAAGGTTGATTAGTGATCACTAATAAAAAGCTTGTGTTCTCTTACAGCTGAGAGTAATCTGTTATAGATGGTATTACAGTCAACTCTCCCAATACCGGACTCTCTGAAAACCACAAACTCTCCCAAAACTAGACTTTTCTTAAGCTCCAAAATTTCCCAAATTCATTTTTACTACTGTATTAAAAACACATTCCGAATACAAGACTTTTTGAAAAACAAGACATATTAGGCCAGCCCAAAGGTGTCCAGTATTGGGAGAGTTGACTGTACCACCTTTTTCTTAGATAATTTTGTTTTGCTGTAATAACCAATGTTGCAACTGAACAACAGTTATATTCCAAGAACTTATAAATGCTACTTTTTTTTTCATATTAGACACGTCAATTGCAGAACTTGTTAAAGAAGTAACGGACAAAGACACGTTCTTGGAAACATTACACATGCAGCAAGGTACGGCAATAGTTAGTGAAAAGGTTCATCGGGATCTTAATAATAATTTGTATTTTATAGAATTTTCTTTTTCATGATTTGAGAAACTGAATAATTATGATAAACTTGCATTTCATTCTCTAGCTTTCATTGGTTCATCCAATCGGCTTAGTCACGAGTGAGTTCATGCACCTTGTGAACGGTTCCGTGAAACCTTGCTTTCCCATCTATTGAAAGTTTTTCCAAATGGGACTATGGGGGGCTCTTCCTTTAGCACTACTTAACTTATATTATGTGTGTTTTTATGTGTTAGAGTTTTTGAGTGGATCAGACACGGACAAAGTAAACAACTTTATAGAAGATTGTATCGGCAAGAGAGAACCTTTAGTAAAGGTAAAATAATTTCTCTAATATGTTGACAATGTTATACAACAAATTGTGTATGTGTGCTTTCTAATATTTTTTTTTTTTTGACCATATTTAATGAGGGTGATCCATCCAGCAATTGCTGATCATTAGGGACCCTCAGAGGTTCACAAGACAAACATATACACAAGATGCTCTACATAAACAAAGTCTTATTACAAGTCTTTGGGAGTGAAGTTGTAATTTTGTCTGTAGAAACAATCCTAACATGTGACGGGACTTGATCCCAGGACCCTTGGAGTGATAGCCAAGCATCATAACCACCAAACCACAATTACACTCAAAGTAGTACAGTCAACTCTCCCAATACCTGACACCTTTGGGCTGGCCAAATATGTCTGGTTTTCAGAAAAGTCTGGTATTGGGAGAGTTTCCGGTTTTCAGAGAGTCTGGTATTGGGAGAGTTTCCAGTTTTCAGAGAGTCTGGTATTGGGAGCGTTTCCAGTTTTCAGAGAGTCTGGTATTGGGAGAGTTGACTGTATTATGTAAAAGCCTAGTTCTAGTTTTCTTGTATGAATAGTCGTAACTAAATACTCAACAGAAAAACTAATACCACCAATCAATAATACACCAAGTATTTGTTTTTGTCAGGTACTTAGGCTTGTGTGTATGCAGTCTTTAACCAATAGTGGCCTCAAGCCTAAAGTTTTAGATTTTTACAAAAGAGAAATTTTGCAGGTAAGAATGACATTGCAGTAAAAATGTTAATCACTGATGGTCCATTCAATTGGATTGAACCCTTGACCTTGGGATTTGTAGGCAAGCATGTAACCACCAAGCTACATTAAACATTGTTCTTGTATTATAAAACTTTTTTTTCTCTTTTTAGACGTATGGGTTTGAACACATTGTTACCCTTCACAATCTAGAAAAGATAGGTCTGTTGAAACAACAAGGTCAAAAGTCATACTCAACAATTCGCAAAACACTCAAACTAGTCATGGAAGAAGTTAATGAACAGGTATAACATACACTAATGCACTGTACTAAAATAATTTGTGCCCAAAATATTTTAATCTGTGTGGTACCTATTCTACTCTGAAATTTTTACTCTAAATCTGTTTTTTTTTTACTTCAGTGATACACTTTAGAAGAACTGAGGAGGCGCTTTATCAAGGGGACACTTTCTTGGGTCCTCGGTTGTCCCCTAATAGATGTATAGAATAGTAACCAATATAAATAATTACCCACACAAGGAGTGGTTAACAATAATATACCAACCAATTTATTATTTTTTTGCAGAATCCAAATGATATATCGTATGTTTTTAGTGGCTATGCTCCATTGTCAGTAAGGCTAGCCCAATATCTAGCCAGGCCTGGATGGAGGAGCATTGAAGAGGCATTACGACTGCTTCCAGGCCCATTGGTGGAGGAGCAACAGCAGATACCAGTAGGGCTAAGGAAGAAACGTAAGTTGTGATAGTTGCTGTATAGGCCTACATCTAAGTGTAGACATAAGAAAAAATAATGTAAAATACCATTTCTCTATCTCATGAATTTGTAGGCCCACCTGGTGGTGATGCTGACAATCAGAAGGTTACATTAGTGGTATTCTTAGGTGGGGTAACATTTGCTGAAATCGCTGCTCTCAGGTTCTTATCACAACAAGAAGATGGTGAGTAGAAACAGCTGGCCTGGGAAAAAGTCTGGCCTGGTAAAAAGCCAAGTGGCCTAGGAAAAAGTCAAGCGCTGGCCTGGGGAAAAGTCAAATGTTGGCCTGGTAAAAAGTCAAGCACTGTCCCGGGAAAAAGTCAAGTGCTAGCCTGGGAAGAAGTCAAGTGCTGGCCTGGGAAACAGTCAAGCACTGGCCTGGGAAAAAGTCAAGTGCTGGCCTGGGAAAAAGTCAAGCGCTGGCATGGAAAAAAGTAAAATGCTGGCCTGGGAAAAAGTCAAGTACTGGCCTGGAAAAAAGTCAAGTGCTGGCCTGGGAAAAAGTCAAGTGCTGGCCTGGGAAAAAGTCAAGTACTACATTTTTGGAGGCTAAACAACCAACTTTGGGTCTTACATAGAATCCTGTCCTGCATTAGCACATGAGTTTTAAAAGTTTATTACAGTTTGTGTATCTACAGTATTTTAATTATATTTAAATTGACATTTAATAAAACATTTTTTATATTGTTACATTTCATATATAATTTCAGCTCCAACGGATTATATTATAATTACAACTCAAGTCATGAATGGTAGAACTTGGATGGAATCATTAATGGAGAATTTAAGCGTGTCAAATCAAGAAGAAGGCGGAGCTTCACCATTCAGATGACATCATCCACATCTGACCAATCAGTGTGCCAAATAATGAGATTATATAGTAATATTATAATATAAGATGTTAACTGTAATACAGTAGAAACTTTGAATTGAATGATGGGAAATGTATGCTTTACACAACAGCCAACCCCTATTAAGGTGTACACCTTATTAAGTGATACCCCCAGGGTTAGGCACTTAACTATTCAAATTAAATAATATCAGTACAGTAATATTCTGTAACGACTGTAGCCCCATCATTAAAAAAAATATAAACACTTTTGTAGGGGTGGGTCGGAATATCCAATGACTGGAATGTAGATTGTCCTATACTGAAATTGATACCAACTACTGTACTCATATTGCCTTGCTAGAGGTCTATGTAGTTCAAGACTGGCTAGGTGGCTAGTAAAAAACCTATTTTATTAATTTAATGTAAATTTTGTAGGTGATCTAGAAAGTCCTTTTATTCTTCCTCAGTACTATTTTCTTTCTTTATTATTTGACTCCATCATAGTCTACAACATTATTATTAAAATGCTTTAAAATTCAGTTTTTATATTTAGAAGATGGCTAGAAAGGTTTAAGTTCTGTCTACACTATCAAATGAGTTTAACAAAAAAAAGTGTGATGTGCCCAAATATGGTAGTGATATGACATCGTCGTTTCCATTATGGGCACATCACATTTTTATTTTGTTTGATAGTAAACATAGCTTTATACTAGAAAAGAAATTTTGATGGTTTGCGCATGTACAAACTATCATGTAATATATAGATATTCTATACCAATAAAAATGTAACAAATTTATTCTTTTATAAATAATTTTATTTGAAATTTTCATGATTGTCAACAATCACGAGTGTGTCCCTCTCAACCTATTTGTTATGGTAAGTTGATGTTACCTTTTAATACCATTGTTAAAATCATAAAATATCTATCTTTAATCTGACTTGTAAAAATAAAATTGTTTTAATCTCTAGTAATGAATTTGATTATTTTAAGGTGATTGATGGTGATGAGCGCCCTCATCTGAAGTTAATGTTCACCTGTCCGACCATGTATGCAAATCAAGTGACTACATTGTTGTATAGTAAAGGTCAATGACCTAGAGGGCAATGAACTTATGATGCATTTTTCTAGATGATTGTGCTAACACAGTTTGAGGTATTTATTTTCTATTATAATCTTTGTGCATATATTGTCTGCATGTTTAAATTTGTTAATTATTGGTTATATTCCATATAATGGACATGATGTCATATCACTACCATATTTGGGCATATCACTACCATATTTGGGCACATCACACGTTTTTTGTCCAGCTATTTTGATAGTGTAGACAGAGCTTTAGACAGGTATTGTCCGATGTCTTGTACAATTATTTTTAGAAGTGTTAGTATTGTGTTGTTTCACCATGGAGGTATACCTATGGTTTCATAGAGTAAAGAATGGTTTGTTTTATGACCACAGTACTGTAGTATAATTGTAGTATAATTGTTTTGCTTGCATTTACATTTGTATTACCCAGGATGTTGGTATTATTACAATTATATGGTTGGTTACTTTGTCAACATTGTGGTAATAGCCTACACAATACCGCCAGCCAATAAGTCTTTAGTTCAATTTTTTGTAAAGCTCATGTTTTTAGCTGTGGTTTTTAAAACTCCACAATTAGTTACTTTCAGTTTAGTCACCAATATTTAAATGGAAATGGGTTTTTTTTCATGAATGTGCCAAATTTGGACCTAAATTTGGACCTAAATGTACACATTATGATATACCATGTTAATGTTAGTTAGATGGAGATGGGTTTTTTTTCTCAAGAATTTGCCAAATTTGGACCTAAATTTACACATTGATATACTATGTTAATGTTAGATGGAGATGTTTTTTTTTTCATGAATGTGCCAAATTTGGACCTAAATTTAAAGCACTTGCCTCATTTCAAAATTTGAAGACAAATATTTGTTTTGCCACAATCAAACTAAAATGAATATCTTTTTTTAAGAACTCTTAATGTGATGTCCATAATGAATGCACCAATGAGAACAGTACATACACCCATGAGCCTAATGGATTCAGGAGTCGGCAACCATTCCAATAATGTAATAATAATGTAAGTTGTATTATAATTATTTAAAATATTGACCCCACACCACCCCCATCCTCATTGAGTTTATTAATATTATTTGTATAGTGGCTAATCTTTATGTAATTACAAGTAATTACTTATATATAACAAACTGCTTATATTATATTAATTTGTTTTGACTTGCCAGCATTTAATTTAAATGTATCAAAAAACAATATATTTATTTATTTTCATGGGATACCTTATTGATTATTGCTTTCATTTCTTTATATATAAAAATTGAAATTATTTTTTTTTGTAAACCAGAACAAATAATACATACAAGAAACATCAAAAGACATATAAAATACAAAATTTGAAATAATGTGTGATAAAATGTTTTTAGGACCAAGCTGTTAATGTAATGAATTCCTTTATGGTTGGCCTACATTTTTCATATATAATTATAGATATCATTGATAACATACTGTTATTCAATTAATATCAGCACTCTGAGTGGTAACAAAGAACAACCTTTATATGTATTACCATGGAGAAATAATTTCTCCATGGTAATACCCATAGGATCAGAGCAGATTTAGCCTCTGTGACCTCTGATTACTGCTATTAAGTAAGTGCCTATGCTATCACAAATGAACAAGAACAGTATGTGTTACAGCTTTTGTTTCCTTCAAGGTTAAGGCCTTGCTTCCATGTGGTTTCCAAAAGAGGGCGCTGTGATTGCCTCAAGGTCGCTATTGTTCTTCAAGTGTGTTTTTGAAATAAGTACCAATAATGACCTTGTTACAATAAACTTAAATGCTTTTGTTTCTGCTATGTTGTTATCAGTGTAGGCCAGGACACACTGGTGTGTAGGCCACGGCACGCTGGTGTGTAGGCCCAGTTTTACATGGAGTAGTCGTGTAAGGCTTATATACTGTTTCCCCCACCCCCTACAATAACCACCCATTGCAGTAGGGAGGTGGGGTTATTGGTTTCATTTTCTTTTGAAGGTATGTGTTTTATTTATATCATTTTTAATAATGTAGTAGATTGTATAAACTCCTGTAAATATTTTTACGTCTTAACTTAATAATATAATCAATAATTTATTTCCTTTTAATTATGTCTTTGTCATTTATAAACAACATTAGTTATTCGTGTTTTAAATACCTTTGTGCCACCTACACATATCTAATTTAAACGATGAAATATGTTAGTGGGTCTTATAGTAGAAATCAGTGTTATCACATTTTGATATAGGCATAGTACTAATGTAGTGCATTACTCCATCTATGGTAGGTCCATAGTTGTAGTGGTTAAGGCGCTCACCTTTTTAGTGATAGGCCGTAGGCTTGAATCATATGGAGAGCTATTATGGATTGATAGTTTTACCCTTGTTTAAAATGTATAGTTATAAATGTGATCATTATTATTTTGCTTCCATAGATCACAACCTATCAATTACTGATTATGGTATCAATTCTCACTATTAAAACAGAACACCAGTTGATCATTAAACAGGTGAGCTTCATCAAAAGACTTCCCTGACCAACGATTGACCCAGTAAGTGACCTGGTCACTGCACCATTCGGTGAACGAAGATCCATATTTGTCGATCAATGCGATGTTGCTAGATTTAACTGAGGCATATGCCACAGGAGCACAGAGAGTGTATTGTTGTTGAGCTGTAGCTTACAAGAACACATTGACTGAAAGCTGGAAACCATCAATCGCCTCATATTCCTGCTGTAACCGATGCCTGCCTTAAAGGAGGTTACACAAGACTGGACCTTTAACCATGGATGTATCTGTATTTTAATTTAGCAACAATTTTGTTAGTTAAAATTGCATGAAATTAATTTAGTAGAAGGAAAATAGTTCCATTAATATTTTAGCTGTTACTTAGCAACACTTTTTAAAAATTAATTAAAATTTACTTTTATCCTTTCTCTTTTTTGCACAAGTTATATAATACATGCATGGCAAATTTTTGTTAATTACTATTATATAGAAATTATTTTTTTTATGCACAGTTTAAAAAAAATTATTTAATGATTTTTTAATCTTTAAGTTTGCTTTTTTTGTATTCGTATTTATTACGATACAACGTGTAATTCCATGTCTTGCCAAACGTCATCACTGCTAGCTCTTTTTAGGCTCAAAACAGTAGATTATTTTATAATTTAAATGCTTTTAGATTTTTACGGTGCAATATATATGCTTTTCTTTTTAGGCTTTATTAGTTTATATTTTAATGGTATGATGGGAGATTTCAAATGTATCTTATTTCTAGTTTTTATTTATTCTGTTTTATGCTACTCTTCCAACGGTTTATTATTTTTCTCTTCAACTTTTTATACGCGGGCGCTCTTTATGTTTTGTGAGGGCGCTCTGTATGGTTTGTGAGGGCGCTCTGCAGGTTTTATGAGGGCGCTCAGTAGCGTATTATATTAATAAATGTTAGATTTAAAGATTGAAGGGTTTATGATAGTATTGCAAATTAATAGTATGTCCTAAGCTATTAAGCAAAATGTCCAGTTAAAGTACTAACAGAGTTTGTGACGCACTGGTATTGTGACTCAATTGATATGAGAAATGAGTGAGAGTCGCACTCCAGGGCCGCACGAACTTCTGACTGAATGTAATAAAGAATGGTGAAGATAAGTTGATGACAGATTAAAGTATCGATATATTCCATTTTTTTTAAATTGTATTAATTTGTAGTACTGTTGTCAACTCTAACTGTAGGCCTTTGAGACACAATCGCATGCGTAAAAATATTTTCATCTGCAGTACTTAATGTAAAAAAATTGTTCGGGGCACTCGGAACTAAGAAATATTCGATTCGCTAGCGGGTAAACAGACTTAAGCGCGACACAAACTGTAGGCCTACAAACTTATTTGTTCAATCAATAGGCCTACCGGTAATTTAACAACGGTTGTGAAATGATTTATGCAAACAAAAAATCGTACATACGTAGTTGTATTTATTTACCGCGTTGATCCGTAACAAATGATTGTTTTTGTACAGCCATTCGTTTACCACAAACCACTCAAATTCTGTAAGTTGATACTGAAAACGATATTGTTGAAATTGCAAACAATACCTCGTTATATTGTTTTGATAATTCAATTATTTTCTTTCCAGTGAACATGTATGTCAAACTCAATTTGATGTTGATTACCTTTACAATTAAAAATAGTTATTAGGCCTACTTCACTTAATTTTGCAATGTAATAGCTATTTGTATTTATATATAACGAAATGTTAACGATCACAATAATAACGGACACAATTTACTTTACGCAGGCGTTCAATTGTGATACTTAATTGTGTTATGGATTTTGTACGCGGCATCAACTTAATAATAAGAGTGCGTGTGAAAAAGCATATTTATTTGGGTTGCTTAAAGGCCTATTTCTGCTGAAAAAAATTCAAAAGAACGGTTTTCGCGAAACCGATTTTATAAAAAAGATCGCACAGTGCAGCTCCATGGAAACTGTGTCGTGGAAGCGCATCCTCCTGATGTCCCCGCATGCGCACAATGATTTTACATGACGTAACTACCCTTAGGTCCTTATTTTCACAAAGTCAACACAATATTTTAATAATTATCATTTATTAAAAAAAAAACACGAGAATAAATTTTAAAATTTGGTCTGAAAATGGAAGACACATGATAAAGCCTAATTTAAATACAGGAATGTACACGTAATCTAATTGTATAGCTATATGTAATCAACAATTTACTAGGTAAGGCACTAATGGTCCAGCCCGAGACCTACTGTCCAGTGATAGGTCACAGCGACACAATTCATGACTTCGGTTTGTTCTCCGTTTTTCTTGATCTCTGTCGTAATTTTGATGGAAAATGTTTCAAATGTGAGGCAACTTTTATTGCTCACAACTTAAACATGAAGAAATTATTTCGCCAAGCTCACAGTGACAAAGAAACCTAATATCTTATATAACAATACAAACTAGGCGACTGACCAATATACCGCCCGCAGTATTTTTTTATATCGCCTTGCGTTTTACAATTAAAATATGCTAATTTATTGTCTATGCCTAAATATAGGTCATAGGTCATATAGATAAGAAAGACTAATATACCCGTTTACATTACAAAAAATATCACAATAGGCCCTATGCGTTTATTTTTTTTCCTATTATACTCAGATTATAGACAAGTCTATGGCTCGATGCACAAACAACCACTGCGCTACACACAAACATTCACAGTTTGTTCTGGTGGGATAATCTTTGGTAACGCCGTACAGAAACGATGATCCCACGTGAGGCAGTGGTCCATTTATAATAATAATATTCGTTCTTAAGCTTTGTCTCTGTGCCCAAATATGGTAGTCATGTCATGTCATGTCCATATATGGGCATGTCACATTTTTTTGTTGCTTTATACAGCGCTTATTGCACAATGCTTCTAAGTGCTTCACATTATTACCCTGGTCATTTTTTTTTCGAACACGTATGGAAACATACTCCCATAATGCAGCTAGTAATCAGCACAAAGTTGTGTCTTGACCTAACCGGGTACCCAATACACCATGTGGTTTATCGAATAATATTTTTTGATTTAATGAACAACCACCAAATCTTTCAATATTTAAAATATGCTATGAGATGACCTTAATTCACTAGTGAGTATAATTGATTATTATAAATAACAAAAACGATATAAAAAGTGTTAAAAAATGTATAGTATTTCTTGGACTTGAATTATCAATTGCTAGGTTGTTGTTTGGTATTGCTACCGTTGTTGGTTGCGTCTCGCCCGCTTGGATTCCTAAACCACATCCAAACCAATCCTGGACTGTTAGCCTAGGATATCCGTAATTTACGTTAAAGTTCCACGGACTAAATTGATAATACCAGCCGTAACTTGAGAAAAAGTAGAGGTAGTTATCTGTCCACTGCACGCCTGCCACGATGGATGGCGGTATACCTTTAAATGATCCTATTGAGAATGGCCCGGATATTCGTTCAGAATAATCGTAGATATAGAATCTATCACCTGAAAATATATGAATTATGTATGGTTTGTTTAGTAAACATATAGACATAGATCAACTTAGTATTCATCAAAAATAGAATATACAGTATTTGGAAATGGTCTTCCTAATTGGCAAGATAGGATATAAAATACATTTAAAATACTTAGAAAATAAGTATAAAACTTGAATAAGTAGAAACTGTGTATTTAATACTACGTTAAATGTATTATATAATATTACTTCTTTAAATGTATTATTATATTTATTGATATCCATAAAAGGTTGAAACAAGTTGTTTAAACTAACACGGGCGATGACTCTTCCACTAAAAAAGCATTCGATAAGAGTCGTTGCTTGTGATAGGTCAAATCAAAGAAGTTCCAACCAATCGGAAGAGACCAGTAAAGGCGGCGGTCCCGATGTTTTACGCGCGAAAACCGGTCGTATGGAATGTCACGATAGTATACTTTCTTGTATATCTATAGCCTAACTAGGCCTAGTACTGTAGGCCTGTAGAAACCAAATGAAACTCCGATATAGGAGGCCTACCTGTAAAGAAATAAGTCTGCCCATTTCCAATACCCTCGACCACCGCATCCAATTTAGCTACATCGTGTGGAAAACCACTGAACTCTGTACTTATATCACGTGGAAATCCCAAATCAAGATTGTACAATGTATACCGATAGACCTGCCGACCCTGCAAAAATATTGAAAATTTATAAAATCGTGGTAAATTAAATTCATTTTTCATACTTGTCTATCGTCTGAAATTTCGTAGCCTAATCTTTCAACATCCTAACTGTGAATAGCCAGTCAACATAATGATTAAAGCCATATAATTTCGTTTTGTGGATTAGGCTTAGGCCTAAATTTACACAGACTCCGACACAGACTAACAGTAAGCAGAAAAAAAAGAATTTTATAATATTACACAAGACGCGGAGAGGACGGGCGGTTGAGCGGAAAGCCGATAGATTGTATGTGAGACAAGCTACGCGGTTTTCCGCTTGCCGTTACCGCCGTGTAAATTGAACTTTAGTGTGTATCAGTATATTATAGTTTCCATTTATAGGAACAAACTTCATTATTGTAGGCTACTGCTCCACTGACCCTAGATTTATTTATGCATACGGTATGTGGTGCATACACAGTTAAATCTTAAATTTTAAAAATTCACCATCTTATTCTTAAAACTGAAATACAAAATACCTTAAAAAAGTAAGTCTTGGCCACACGATCCTTCCAGATGTAACTGTTTTTAACCGTTACAGCGGCATCTAGATTTGCCGCAAGATGAGGCCACGTGCTATCAATTAGCTTAGGGATGTATACCTTACGATCAACCATTTGCCAGTAATATCTACCTAAAATAAAGTGTGGACAAAAAGCTTCATTACAGAGATTGAAAAAGACAGATAAGCACTGATTCACACTATGGGTCTGCTGTGTGCCAGATTCTCAGTGCTTTAGATCCATAATGTGAATCAGGACAAACACTATCATATTGTGATAGTGTTTGTCCAGTGTTATAGACAAATCCGTCAAAAAGGGCCAGAGTTTAGGACCAGCGTTACATGTGAAAGACATGTTGCTGGACAAATTTAGATACAGTACTGAGAGTCGGCTATCTCCTGCACTACGGTCTCAATTAGGTTATCTACACTGCCTGTAGCATGACTGAAGAGAGGTTTTTGTCATCTATCTCTAGAACGCCTATTAAGTTTCCTATATTCCTAAAGGTCAACTCAGACTGCGTCGTACAACGAGGCCCGACAAAACGTCTTGACTCGTCGGTGCTGTTTGAGTTGAATCCTGACGAGACGGGTCATCTTGTCATAGCGTCGGGCGTAGTTTTTAGCTCGTCACGAGAACATGTTTAATTTTCTCCCGACGAGACGACTCGTCGTACGATACGAACAGAGGTAGTGTTGGCCGCAATGTTAAAACATATATTGTCCCTTGTTGGTTTCACGGAAAGTTTCCACTGAATATTTGTGTCCCTTGAAAGGGATGTCTTTTGACTTTATTTTTAAAACAAATACCTTTGAATATGTAAGTTCCTCCGTCAGCTCCGACTGTTATTGTGTCGAATTCCACTTGGCAATTACTGGGTATGAAAGGCTTTGTGACTGTTGGTGCTTCTGTCAGCTTCTTTGTACGTTCAGTTGGTTGATACGAATCAGTAGGTGGATACCAAATAGTTGGTGCTCCTGCAATAATTGTCATGAATTAGTTAAATATACAATGTGGAATAATTCTCAATACTTTATCTCCATATGTGACAATGTGACACACATGAGATGCTGTATCACGACATTTGCCTATTATACTGGACACATTATATACAGACCAAGAATAAAAAACAATGATATGGGGAAAAAGATCTAGAGATACTATGTTCTATAGAACATAAAACCAGTCGGATGAATGTTGTGACCTTTGATCCTAAGCTTTCAACATTCTATGAATCACTTGCTTATTTTACCAGTAGGTCTACAGAATGAGTAAATCTATTAGAAGTACTTATTAATAGCCTATGATTTGTTCTAAGCTTACGGTACTGTAGTAAACAACGAACGGCTGCTACCACGAATTCAAATTATTTTCTAAAACACTTTTGTTCCTACAAGTTAATTTCTTGGCAGAAAGATAACCAGTTAAATCTATCTGTTACCATAGAGTTCTTGGACTCCATCTATGTCGTCTTGATCTAGTTCTAGATGTGCATTATATGCCTTATTCCACGGCCACATTATTGAGTTGTACTCGTTACTATGTGCTAAGCCAATGCTGTGTCCAAATTCATGTGTGGCAACCGATACAATATTTGTCCCTTGGAAAAATAAAAATTATATTCTGTTTTAACGGGGTAACGCAACTATGTTGACGTCGTCTTTGTCAACGTCATCGTCGCCGTTGTTAACGTCATCGTCGCCATTGTTACACCGAATGCGAATTGCTTTGATGCGGGTTGCGACGACCGACTACGCAGACACGACACAGGTTAGTTCATGTCGTCAATCGCCTGAACCTAGAGAGCTTTGTAGAGGCGAAGTAAGCAACTGTCATGGAAGTGTAGTGCAAGGAAGCTTCACCGCATGCGCATAATGAATTAACATGACGTAGTTAAGTCGTCAATAAACTCACCAGTTGTTATCCCCACCGTCCACGTTTCACTGTTATCAAAGTGCGCATCACCGGACCAGATGCCACTACCCGGGTAGAAAGCATGTGCCAGGACTTGGCCTTTGCCTTGGAAGACTATCCCGTCACCGTGATCATCATAAGGCTCAGCAAACAAGACTATGATATCAGGGTCTTCGATATATTTGCGTTCAAACGTAAGCCCTGATACGTCCGACCAATACTGTGAAAGGAACAGATTATATTTTAGTAGAATTATATAGAAACATACATTAAAAAAGTATAAACATGTATGGCATATCTATATTTTATAGAATTGGATTTGTCTGGTATGAGTCAAGAGGTCACGTGACATCCACCAGGATCTGGTTAAACACTATCACCTTCAATACCAATCGTCACGCCCATCATCAATATCATCATAATCATCATTATCGTCGTCGTCTTTATCATCATCAATACACTGTCACCATCATCGTCGTCATCAATACACCGTCACCATCATCGTCGTCATTGTCATCGTCATCAATACACCGTCACCATCATCATCGCCATCATCATCGCCATCATCTTCGTCATCATCTTCATCGCCATCATCATCGTCATCATCATCGACATCAATATCATTAAATTATTATTATTATCTATCGTAATCATCAACTTCATCCTCGTCATCATCATGCCATTCATCTTTAAATTCTTCATTAGGTTGTTCATCGTATTCCGGTTTACCTTTAATGCAGTCTCAATTGCGTCATCAAGTTGTGAAGGCGTTACTTTGAGGGTGTATCGTAAAATATTCCACGTTAAATGTTTGCGGTCCCACTTGGTGCTATGCAGCGAATACCGCTTTGATCTACCACTGGACGAAGTGTCTGTTTTATCTGATAGGCCGCATCTTGGTGTGTTCATCAAAGTTAGGGTGGGGTCATCAAGCTCGCCTGTAATAATTGTAATAATAATTGTAATAAAATATTCGTAAAACTGAAAGCCCTCCCCCATTGTTCAATCACTCGGCAGCAGCGCAAAGACTTGTTTTAAAATATTCATTCATAATTCCAGTGTTCAATAGTACCAAAAGAAGCGGGTGCTTGTTAGTTTGGATACCATTTATGTACAGTAGACACATACCAGACAACATTCATGAACAAAAACAATTGGAAATACAATATGTACATAATAAAAAATTAAAAAATCAATATGGTTCGCCGATGACCGGTGGGCCGGACACTCCCTTGCTTTAATAACGTCGTTAAGCGTGACCACCACAAACTATTGTCACTGAAATCAGCAATACAGTTAGCTAACACTGTTGTTTCTATTGCTATATAACAGTTTACTTAATATTTCGTTTCTAGTCGAAAGTCCATGTATTATTATGTCGTCGTTTTCCAAGTATTCCGTACCTGTCTGAGGTATATTTCCGGTCGCTTGGTATTTCTTAAGAGCTTCAACGAAAGCACTGATGTCAGTGTTTGCCCCTGGATCAGGTTCTTCTAAGTATTCGTACTGTATTAAATGCTCCTGAAAAAATTAAACAAGCAAACAATGTGTGAACATCATGGAGATAACATACAGACCAGAGTTGCGTACAGGTGTGCGCATGCGTACTAACTCTACATTTCCATTTGCCATAGTTTTTTAATATTCACAACGATGAGGGGAGACATTGATTGGGCATTCTTACCCACTCGACACAGTTTTGGTGGCCGATTCTAGATCCAGGTGACGAACAACGTCACAATATCCGCAGGTCATAGGTCATCGCAAAGCTCCCTTCAGTGTGACCACCGACCTATTTCTGATGGACATTGCATGCCATCGCACTCCGGAAATACGCATTGTTAATGTACTGTAAATAATTGCACTGAGAATAACAAAGACAAATACGAATCGCAAAATAAAGCATTGTCACGCTGTCGGCATATAATTTGTACAACTTTTTGACTCGTTTACCGACGACAAAACTGGCGCCGCTATATGATGTTTTCAATAACAAGTTATTTATTCGGTATTCCGCCGGGAAAATTCTTCTTAGCAAACTTTGATTAGAAATACGGTCAAGTAATATGCGCTAAGTACGCTCGATGTACGTGGAGTGACGCAGATCACACGCACGCGCGGGCGCACAACATGATACTGACTGTAGAACTACAAAAAAACGCTCGACCCTACAGCGATGTACCCTGGGCTACGTACACAGAAACTACACTGAATTGCTCGACCAAATAATATAGTGGTTAAATGGCAACAGGATTTCAAACTTTAACATCACGCGACAGTTTTATTTGATGTAAACATTGTAAAATTCAATTTATAGAATAGCATTGAACGAATACTATGCAAGATTTTAATGCATCACAGCGTTTGAATAAAAAAAATAACGGTATGGGCGGTACCAGTATTTGACGTAAACAAAACAATACATCAAATAAATGTTTTGTAATTTTGATAATGCCCGTGAGCATTGCAAATTGAACCTAGATTTCAGTATTCCAAGGCGTTATTAATGCCTACTACCATCTTGCGGTGAAAAAGAACAAACATTACAATTTATGTTTGTTTACTGAACTGAATTTTTATGACCAAGGTGACTTTGTTGCTTATTAAAGTTCATTTAGAAAATAAAACGTTTAGAGAGCCTTTTGAAATAAGGCGTCCTTAATATTCCGTTGTGCAATTTTGCGTGACGATATAGAGGGCGCACTGCTAGCTCCTTTTGTTTTAAGCTTTAGGACGCAACGCAAGCGAGTTGACCAATGACAAGCGACAGTTTGAATAATCCATCGCTTGTGATTGGTCAAATCCCGGTCCTTACGTTGCGTCCTAGTGGGAACCAAGCATTAGCTAAGGTTAAATTGTACTCTTGTGTACCGATCGCTCGAGCGTGAAAAACAATGTTTTGTCAATCTTGAGTTGTACAAAAATATCGAATTCCCATGACATAATAAATCACCATGCGTAACATTTTGTCGACGTAAACACAAATAATTACTTTGTTTGTTTCCTAATAGTTTGATTCTTATCGTGCAGGAAATAAAACTATACTACTCTAGGCTAAAATGGCTAATGCATGCATTTTCTCTCCCATGATTGAACATAGTAGGCCTGTAGATTAAAAATGATTACATTGATGATTGTGATATCTTTTATCTCATCATAAAAAGACGATTAGCTTACTGATTAGATAACAAACATAACGATAAGAAGAAGAATATGATTGTCAGTGTAAGTTATGAGAACGCTATTGTCTCATCTCATGACGTCAAACTTTCTGTAATACTTTCAGATTAAAATAATTTAACTAATAAAACTTCACAATCACAAGGTGTGACCATAAAGAGTATTTATATATAATATACAAAATTACCAATGTGGTTTTCCCGTGATAAAAATCAGTGGGCAATATACCGGTATAATAACATAACAAAAGAGTTAAAAGGTTGGTTTCCGGCGTTTCATTTTTTTTTTGGAAAATACTACGAGTTTCTGAGCTCAAGTATTATACCTATGAAAATATATATATGCCAAAATATTTATCTTTTTACTAATACAATTAGAGAGAAACATAGTCTAGAACCTAGACTAAAGCTCTGTCCACACTATCAAACTTTATGTGACAAAAAAACGTGATGTGCCCATATATGGACATGATGACGTCACATGTTCAGTCATACCACTACCATCTGTGCACACTAGTTTGATAATGTAGACATTCAATTCAAATAAACATTTATTTCTTTCATATTTATATTTAAGTAAAACATTATAATTTCTGATATTTTATATTTATTTTTTTTAGAGTTATAATACGGTACATAGCGTAAGCATGCTTGTAAGACATGTAGTAGGCGTCCATATTGTTCGTCTCCAAGTAGCAGACAAATCTGTCTAAATTATTAAGAGGGAGTTTCTATATAAAAGAAAAAATCTACCAAGTATAAAGTCACCTAATTTAATTCACACGTAACGTGCGGTTTCTTTGATCAGCCGCGTCATATACACAGAGGTACACAATAGTGACACTATTGGTACCCTTTGACCAGACCCGCCAATAGATAGATTCGTGTGAAAGCCGTTGTTAATTTCTATGAAGGCAAATTTCCTTTAAAATATTATACACTGTCCATTATATGCATGTGTGTTGTCATTTTAGTCGGGTTTCTTTTTATCTGATTTGTATTTTGTAAAATCTGTTAGGTATATTGTAAGTTGTGTAAATCTCATAATTTGTGGTTATCGAACTAATCGGCGCCCCTTTAATCTAATTTAATCGTGCCGTACCGCGTTTGTAATATCAATTCAGAATCTTTGTGTGTGCCACTAATTCTCAATAATACCGTACAAAAACCATATTTGTATCGGAACCATTTCAATCTGGATTACGGTATGTCGTATAACTTTATCTTGTGTAGCTGTTGTTCTTCTTCTTTCTTGAATAACGGAATTTTATTGTTTGCAGTGTTTTTACTTTTTTTGCAGTGGTAGTGGCCCCTGCCTAGGGTATTAAATTGCCATGAAAACGGAAAGATACAATCAAGATTTGTTTCGTATTCATCAACCAACACTGCTCCTTTCTCGGCTTCCTTTAGTCATTTGTAACGTTTTCCCAGGCTAGCACTTGACATTTTCCCAGGCCAGCACTTGACTTTTTCCCAGGCCATCACTTGACTTTTTCCCAGGCCAGCACTTGAATTTTTCCCAGGCCATCACTTGACTTTTTCCCAGGCCATCAATTGACTTTTTCCCAGGCCAGCACTTGATTTTTTTCCCGAGACAGCATTTTGTTGATGATATTGATTGGCATTCTCATCTTTCTCTTCTTGTCAGAAAGCGTCTGGCACAAAACCTCTGGATAATGTCTTATTGGTTGTGCTACGTGATGAATGCTGGATGATCTCCAAAACAAAGAGAACCACATCGCCTTTCCTTTCCACATTCTCTCTCCCCATTGATATTTTAAACACAAACAGAGTTTCATTAGGAGAGGCACGTAAATAATGTAGAAGACCGTTATTTCAACTCTTTTGTTAAATATAATTGTTTATGATAAATTCATTTTCATGAACTAGTAACTGTGAAATAACGACGCATGTAAAACTTTTTTTTAATTCATGCGTTCACCGTTGGTTATATCATATATGCTTATCCTAACTTGGTTCCGAACTGGACGCAACGCAGGTGAGTTGACCAATAACAAACGACGGTTCGGATGACACACGCGTTGTGATTGGTCAAATTACTTGCGGTGCACCTACGTCGCTCGTTGCGTCCAAGTGGCAACCAAGCCTGATATCTAACCATGGTCTAAATGCTATTTTCAGTACTGGCCTTCCACGGTGGATGTGGATAGGTTCCATAGGCCTAGATCAATACCAGAGTAGTAACACTTTTAACAATGTTCTGTACTGGAATCCCTAATCCTAAGTGATCTGCGTATAACACGTGACAGGGTCCCATTGTCTGTTGTCTGACATATATCTATTTATTCAATAGTGTTAAGCTGATTATTTGCTTCAACTTGTAAAACTAAGCAAGTATATACATCAATAACCAATACGCTGCCAGTGACAGGCAGTTTCTGCTATTGTCACTTTTAACGGTCAAATAGACAATATGTAATAAAACTCTCGTCACGTACTGCTACACTAATCTCGATGCCATCACATTTAATTATGTTATACCTTTCATGTTAATTTACTTACGTACAATCCATTTTGTTTATGTTGTCAGTTAATTTAATATAGTTTAATATCAACGATTTAATATCTGTTATTTTTAACTCACGAGTTGCTAAAATTAGTTAACGTAAACATATAAAGTACATGCAGCTATACATAAGTCCAGATAAATACGCTGGTATCGAATTCTAACAATTGGTATCTGAAATCAATCAACTGTGTTAATGTATCGAATAGTACAGTTAACACTCTGTCAATTGTTGTAAATATCAACATTATTATTATGGACATTATTTTCCTTCTCTAATTAGAACCAGTCCTATAAATAAATCTATAATAAAAAGCACTGAATTTAAAATACTGATTGGTGACTGCATTGTTTATGTGTACATAGGTTACTATATGGTCCTCTATTATCGCCTAACACCACCAGCTTAACGTCCAATAATTCGACGTTTTTAATTCATTGGAATATACATTTCAAAGTGTACGAAATATTTCTGTAGGCATATCGATGTCAGAAAGTGATATCGCATGATGATCTCTTATGTTTACATACTTTATAAAAATGTTAACGTCAATGGAAAAGAGGCTGGTGGATGTTTAAACAGCAAAGTTCATATTTGACACCAGTAAAGTACATAAGGTCTCGTAGCACGTAGAAGTTACAGACATTTATTCCGAATATAAAAGTACATTTTCTATTTTTTAGTAACGTTTCTTTACCTTTTCACACATATTTTGATCTTTAGGCCTATACTTTAAAAACATCAGCATTGGAAAAATGGCATTTTTAAAAGAATTGTCAAACATAGCTTTGTTGATAAAACACAATGCGAAGTGTTCACACTGCTGTTTTGAAAACGAAACAAAATGCCTAAAATAAATCCGATGACGTAACAAATTGAATAGTCTAAATCCATAATTATAGATAAACATGACCTCCACAAAAAGTCTAGAAAATAATAAAGCAGTTCTACTTGATGCATTTAGACTTTAGTAAAAGAAATGAAGGAAATAACGATATTGTAGTAGCACCAACACAAACAAAATATAGATACGGTATCTGATTATATTTTTGGATCACCTCAAAATTGGAATAGCGTCCTTGTCATAAAGAATAACGAAAAGAAAATACTATAAAACAAGAATTAAAATTGGTAAACTGAGAGTTCTATTCAACTGGTTGCATTTTGTGCTTTCGTTTTAGTTTGACTTTTAACCTTGCATGAAACATTGTTATAAAACACACTGATGTTTATTAAAATAGATTTCCATTTGTATTGTCATATGACTAACACTTAGTAAGTGAAGCTGCGACGCCATGCATATGCATACAGCATGCTGCGATCAGTAAGTCTATGTTTTTATTGACATCAAAAATCGATTTTCAACGTATCAATTTCTTTACTCCACCCTCACTGATTAATCACGCGCGCGCGAATAAAATTCACTAACAGCCAATAAAACAAGTGTTTGCAGGTCAATAAATACATACGAAAGCAGTACTGTAATAATCTATTGAGCACAGAGCACATTATACATAAAGTATGCAGGAATTAGACTAGTTTATCCTCCATGATCCAACTTGGCCACAACAAACACATTAGGCCTTCATTGATTATTTCAGTGGCTGATTCTCAATCGTGAATTTGTTGATTTATCCGGTTTGTTGTTTATTGAAATTTTTTAGAGCGGTCCTAAGGATTAAATGTATTTTTTTTTAAATCTGAATTGATCATGTAATTTCTAGGGAACACAGATATTCAGATTTCATTTTTATCTGCTGGTTGTGTGTTTACAGAGAGTACAGCTACAACTTTCTCCACTCCAGCTTTATGACTACGCGTGGGACTTCGTGGATACGCGCGTGGGACTGTATGGCTACGCGCGTGTGACTGTCTGGCTACGCGTGGGACTTCGTGGCTACGCGCGTGTGACTGTGTGGCTACGCGTGGGACTTTGTGGCTACACATGGGACTTTGTGTGGCTACCTAGACTCAATAACAGTTCCCATGGAGTACAGTTCCAAACACCATCCAAATATCTTCTTTTCAAGATTTGAAAACCTCTTTTGTGATAGTAGAAAATGAATGTAAAATACACTAGAAAGACTAAGGAAAGTTAAATAAAAATTAGACAATTTTGGTCATCTTAATTTTGAATACAATGCACATATTGTTCCGATTGAAATATCGGCACAGATCGATTGTTGTAGATGACGTTAGAATAGATTGTATTTATTATTGTATCAAACAAAAGTGATAAGGATTCGATTTGCACCTTTTGTCCTCCTTTCAACATTTTGAACATTTGAGTTTAATTCAAGTTTCAACATCACGAAGCATCACTTTTATTGATTGGTCAAGTAAGAGGTCATGTGACAGTACTTCTCTCAAAAGAAAAAGTTTCCTATCTAAATGAATATAAATATTTAATGGAAATTCTTAAATACTTATTTACTTAAGTGAAATATCTCACTTAAGTGTGATTGGTGAATATGACCACTGACTTAAAGCATTTGAATTTGCATACATTTAATGGAAATCCTATTTATTTATTTACTTAAGTATGATTGGCGAATACGACAACTGACTTAAAGCAGTTGAATTTGCATATATATTTAATTTATTTATATTTTATTTATTTACTCACTTCACTTAAGTGCGATTGGTGAATACGACAACTGACTTACATCAATTGAATTTGAAATGGCAACAGTAATAATTTAACAGTATCATTTTACAATAGTGGAACAATTTTCACCTGGTAATCTATCTGTGAACAATAATTGTCAGAGTACAATCGAACAATACCGGCAGCATGCCAACACTATTACTAACGATTCACCTGCAGACCATTGTATCCAACTAAACAAATCCTTTCAATTCGTTAACGGGACTTTTGCAGATAGTAACAACATACTAAGTAATTTGAATAATGTTGGGCAATATAACTTCCGTGTTGCATGGAGAAATTAATAAATGGAGTAATAATTATTTAGTGATGGCAAAATAGTGTTTAAATTGTTTTACTCGTATTTAACTTGTGTTTTGACCCATAAGGAATGTTTATTTAGTGATGCATTCAATCAGATAGCATTGCTAAAGAGGAGAACGATAATTTATTTATTTCCAATGTTCATGAAAGTATCTAAATCACTTGAGGAGAAAAAAAACAAACTTTCGTGATAACATTTTCAAATAAATTGTGGCAAATTAACTATTATAATCAGCACTTTTGTTTATAATCTTGATTTGAAGATTCTGTATCTAAAATTAAGATAGGCCTGTTCATCTGTTCTACCAAGGAAGATTGAACACTCTTCCCGGGTTATACCGTGCTTTGATAGGTATGGAAGGCATACGAAGTCAAACACATTCCGGTCAATAGGACTTGTAAATAAAATGTATGTTTGATATAATACCATAGAATGTACATTTAATTCACCAAGTGCTTTGCAAACCTTTTTATATATACATTACTAAAATATAAGGAATATAAAATACAGCATTACAATGTAATGTTCACCACAGTTTATACAACAATTCATCTTCAGATGCAAATGTCATTCCCCTATCGTTATTCGACGATCTCTTTTTTTTTTTAATGAAAACTGTAAATTGCGTAATCGATAACTGAACCTATTTCGAATAAATTATGTATTAGGATTTTAATCTTCTCTTAGCAAAAGAAGGGTATAGTGAACCTGTAGACATAGACCAAACTTGAAAAATAAACCCCTCGGGTAAACGACCAACAAAACAATGATGCTGCCAGCCCGTGATGACAAAAGGAAGTAAATTACTTTTTAAAATATATATAGACCGTACCCCCTATATGAATAAAGTAAGCATCCTGCAATACATTAGTTTAAAGATCAAATACTTTCCATAGGCCTAATTTAAAGAAAGTAGGCCTACATTGCAACTTCTGAGGAAAAAACACTAAAAAAGATGCTCTGCATGAAAGGAAGAAATGGAACTTATTTTCCCATCAACAAGTGCCATTTCTTCCTTTTGTCATGGCAGGGGCAAAAATGGTGACCACTTACCGCCGCCTCTCCCGCGTTAGTAACTGGTGCTCCTTCTACAACTGTAAGTACTGAAAACGCACTCAATATATATACATAATGGCAACTACTGCAGACAGTGTATAATTTCCTTAACATTTTTATAAAAGGCTGGAATAGATAAACAGCAGTAGCGCTTGGTATGATCCTTGGTTGGATGACTAGGCCTATACAATTAAACACTCTGACATTCACGTTTCGTTTGTTTTGACTCACTCACAGCCCTGTGTTGAATTATAAACTCTCTTTTAATTCATTCTTTTCATCGTAGTCGCTCAAGTATGAACCAATCTATAAACAGTGTACTGTACTATGTATTATAGTATTATACAATAGTTATCTTTTCTACCAGAGGGCGCTGTAGATTGTCACACAACGAAGACACTCGAAGCACCCGATGACGAGCGTGTTCACACGCAAAGCCTGTGTCTCACCGGCCACTGGACCGGAATCCGGGCTCAGTGTGAGCGTAGCTTTAAAAACACAAGGCAAACGACGTAGGCGCAACGCAAGTCAGGCAGATGAACACTCAGACACAAATTATTTAAGCTTGGTTCCCACTAGAACGCAACGCAGCGACGTATCGACGCAAAGTGCTGTATTGCGTAATCACAAGCGGGAACCGACGACGACGCAATAGTGCTGCAAATATCGCAGGTTTGATTTCACGCAGGCGGGGGCAAACACAATATTATTGGAAGGACAGTTGCTTACGTTGCGTAGGTAGCGTTACGTTGCATCGCTAGTCCGGAGAACCACGCTTTACGGTGCGCTTACGTCCCTGCGTTGCGTCCAGGGAACCAAGCTTACAAGGACTTTTC
Source organism: Antedon bifida (assembly GCF_963402885.1). Taxonomy (NCBI): domain Eukaryota; kingdom Metazoa; phylum Echinodermata; class Crinoidea; order Comatulida; family Antedonidae; genus Antedon; species Antedon bifida. Next base: position 34,560,604 of record NC_136227.1, on the reverse strand, counting down.
TACGCGCAATTAATTAAATTAAAACAATTAACCATTTTAATCAAAATAATAAGACTGACTACAGTGCTGTGTTTCCACTCTGTTGATTATGCTACCAATAAATAATTATACTAAATAATTATTGTCATTACTGTCTGCATATTTTATTATAGAAAAAAAAAGGATTGTTATATCATAAACGTGCATACTATTATTTCCGTTTTCCTTTGTCGCCTGCCATAATTTCGGCGCCTAAAACCATCTTTTGTTATGCCTACGACCATGGAGAAATAAGTTAGTCCTAACTTATTTCTCCATGCTACGACGCATCAAGATTGTATACTCTGGGCTACAGCGGTACAAAAACAATTCTCTCTAAGTCTCTGTATCATTTATTTGTAATTTTTTTAATATGACAACAATTTCCGATTTAAAACAAAAACTAATTTCTAATACTTTGTTAAAACCATTGATGATTCTTCCACGTTCTAGATTCTAAAAATAATGAAGCTTTTCCACCGCTAGGAAAGAACTACGCTTGTGATTGGTCAAATTACTTTCAATACGTGTACGTCCTTCCGTTCATCCAATGGAACCAAACTGAAATGCTTGTGCTGCTTCAAAAGCTAGGGAAATGATTCACTAATACATTTAGTAGTTATCAAGGCCATATCTTCCCAGTACAAGGACTGATGGATAGATCTCTTCACCAGTCGGTATGATTTGGTCGGCTGGTAACAGGAATCCATATTCACCAGAATCTCGTAGCTCCACCACGTACGAGTACTTGGCTCCTAAGGTACCATATCCCCAGTCAACACTGGCACCGGCAGCTGCGTCTGTGGTATAAACATTACACGGTTTAAATAGTGTATGTTGACAGACTCCAGAACTCATGACGTAGTAAATGACTAATGTATACATTTCATTAAATGATTTGCCTAAATTTACGTATTCTGGTATTCACATTTTGAAAAACGTTTAGGCCTACTAAAATCTTGCCTTCATCAAATTCTCTCCTCCACTCGTTACTCTGAAGTCAGAGAGGTGTAAAATAAATGCACATCTCCACTGGTGAAGTCGTGCATTATAGTGGTTTATACTCTTCAGTCCAGGTATAATGTAGGATATGCTATAGACTCTATAGGACTACTTCTTTGTCGTGGATGAACGTAATATAATAATAACACTTACATAATGTTTTAGCCGATGGACCTGATATATATTCTTTTCCGTGAATCTTCTTGATTTCTGCTATAGCCTCATCTCCAAGAGCAAGCTACAGAAATTGTAAATAGACATTATATTTATGAACGTGTACTATCAGTTCTCGACGTCACCGCCTAACTTTTGTTGCCCGAAAGGACAATGCAAGTAATTTGACCAATCACAAGTGATGGATTATTCAAACTGTCGATTGTCATTGGTCAATAGCTTCCGTTGCTCCTATTGAGAACCAAGCTTTTATGTCGACTTTATTTAACGCGAGATAGATTTCCAGAGAACAGTTATATAAATTTAATTTTTTAGAAATTGCTCACTTGCTGATCTGAGTTTCTTGGGTTTTCGACAGTAGCAGAGTACGACCAAGGTGCAAGCCAGAGCTGTGAGTAGCTATGCCAGTCTACGAATACACGTACATCTTGTGTCTTCTTCACATTTAATAGGTACTCGGTTACCGATATGATTTCAATCTCTGAGTGTGGTTCACTCCCTCGATACGTGATTGAACACGGCCATGTACTGGCTCCATCACCTGTATGAATTGGTTGAAAATGTTATCTGATTTTATCGTGTACACGTACAAAACACATTTGTAAATTTAAGAACATTTTTTAATGTTTAATCTGCTTGGTTGAATATCGAAAGATTCTGTTTTCTGCGAATATCCGTATCTATATCGTTTTTTTTTAAATAGAAGAAAGCCTAAATATTACCTCCCCACTTGTAGGCCCAGTTTCTGTTGGGATCAGTTCCTATGCACGATGTTCCCGGATTCGGGGATCGAGTTTTACGCCAAAGACGATCCTTGAAGAAAACAAATGATTGTGAATCATAATTATACAATATCAGTGTTATTTTAGTATTATAAGATCATTTTTGTGTGCAAGGTGGGTGAGAAATGGGGAGAGAGTGCGCATGCTTGGATTCCCCAGGAGCAGCAGATCAACATCAAAACATCAACATCCTCTCCAGATTCTTTTTATAAAAGGATGATCCACCGGTACTATGATAACTATAGGATATAATTATGACGCTGCAGGTGACTGTTGATGTTGTGATGAGATTGATACTGAATAAAACATATAACGGTGATTGTAAGTGCAAAGATATACAATGCTGATACTGGACTATAGAAAAATATAGAAATGATAGGTACAAGGTATGTTGTTGCAAGTAATTATTTATTGTATTAAATATTTACCGTACTCTGTACCGTGACATAGATTGTGGAAAAGGTGCTATGACGTAATTGCCAGAAGATTAATTAATTTGCATAATATGTAGGTGACGAAAGTCGAGAGGTATATAGCGAAAGACGATCAAGAATGACAGTGGCGTATAATTCCAATTTATGAGATTGTGCCAAAACTATGGAAGTCGGCAATGCAGATGTTACTGGAGTTATTACACTATTCGTGAGTATACAAAGTAGTTTAATGATTGTTGGAATAATGTCATGAAACCGTGCGGAAGTCTTACGTATGAATGGTAAAGAAAATTGATTATTCTAAAAGGTATTTGGTGAACTTGGGGACTTACCCCGTTCTTGTCGTACGTGTACGCATAGCCGTCCACATTGAGTGAAGGCACTATCAGCCAATCCAAGCCGTCCAAGAGACGTACTTCCTCGGCGCTACCAGCAGCATAATTCTCAAGTAGCTATAAGATAAAAATATTAATGTAGGCCTACTATTTAACATTCCTTAATGTAGGCCTACTATTTCACATTCCTTGATGTGTTGTCCTTTTTTAGCGGGGAGATCCTTTGATAGTAATTATAATGATGAAATTGAAGAATTTTAGGTGTTCGTAAGATAATATGTGGAAATACACCACTTTTTCAACAATATATTTTTGTTATCGAACTCAAAGTTTTGATTTCTTACTTTGTTGGTGAAATACATCACTGTAGCGGGTGAAATCCATTCTCTTGCATGGATACCGCCCTCAAACCAAACAACTGGTTTTCCTGTACTGCCAGATCCCTTTAACTAATCATACGAGAGAAAGAAACATAATTTACAGCAATTTTACCGTTTTCACTTTTTTCATCTGATTGGATAATAGTATTTTATTTATACATTTTACTTGCTTCCTCTCGTGTGGTGGAATAAGATGAATATATTAAATGTGGGACGAAACACACACAGAAGAAAAAACAAGTGACTAATTAGGCTTTCCCATACCTTTATTCCTCCAATTGGTCTGCCTTCATACGAATTCCCAATTGTAAATTCTTCTGTTATCCCTGGATACTCGGCTACCATATCTTTAATCCATTGCTGGATCTAGATAAAAAAAAAAGAACGAATTACTTTTAGTCATACTTTTCTAGCAATCATTCAGTTATAAAAAATATGGAAAACAAAATGATGTTTTGTGTGAGAGAAGCATTTTGGAAATGCTATAGGTTGGTCTAAAATCCCTGCTTGTTTGGGTGTAATGATGTGTTATATTCGTTTATAAGATGTAAACAACTAATATGTATATTATTGAAGAAATCAAAATTCATGTGGAAAATGAACAGAAATGTAGTCTGACGTGGCAATCACTAACTGAGCATTCTTGTTACCTCGTCGTACGTATGATACACAGAATAGTCAAATGTCGCTAAGTCACTACTGGTCACACGGTCATCCATTCGCTGGTCATCTATAACTTTCTGGACGTCATCCATCATCACATCAAATTCTAGGCCAGCAGCTTCAAGAAGTGCTTTGACATAGTGTTGTTCTTGTGGTTTTACCATGATGTCAACTGGTCTGGAGAGGGCTCGGGTAGATTGCCAGAACTCCACTCTGTCTCCAAGTCGTTTTTCCATTTCATGCATCAGGTTCAGCTCACGTTCAGAATTTAACGTCACGCGGAAAACTTGGTAACTTATTCATAAAAGTAATGACATGTTTTGAGAAGAAAGGATAATTATGATATTGATTATTGAGTGATGGCAAAGAGATGAAAACAGAACGTTATTAATGTTATATATGAGAAACAATAAAAACAAACAAAACGTTTAAACATTCGAAAGAACGTGTAGATCTTTTAAGTGTGGTTCCCACTAGAGACGCAACGCATGGACGTAGGCGCAACCAAGTTGACCAATGACAAGCGACAGTTTGAACAATCCGTCGTTTGTGATTGGTCACTTGCGTTGCGTCCTAGTCGGAACTTATTTATTTCTAACCCTAATTATCACATCAGTAAGCCTACATAAACCATGTACCCTATTTCAGTACCATACCTTTAAGTAAACTACTTTTGTTTAGATGTTTATACTTACCCATCATAGCGCGTTTGTTCGGCAACCACGAGCGCAGCCAAGAGGCATACCACAGCAACCGTTTTGTAATAATTCATTGTTACCCCTGTGACATCAACTACTCGAATGAACTGTAAATTGTGTATATTACAATTTAGAATGTATTCAAATTATCTTATTAAATAAATACCAGCATATTGTTTTCAAACCTGCTGACGAGTTCCCACCCTGAAGATTTGATAAATGTTCTTCTTATCGCAACAAGCTTGACGAATTGTATTATTTTCGCGCGGTTTGGTTGTTTTTCGCGCGCTTTATCGGCGATTGGTAGGATATGACGATTCTGCAAGATTATATTTTGTTTGTTTCTTTATCAATCTTATTGGTTAATACTCGAAATGATGATAACGTTATTAAAACCTTGCTGTATACCAAATCATATTTCCAAATTCATAAAGTATGTAATTTAGCCTTTGTATTTTTGTTTAGAACAATTTGTAGTTGTATCAAGTCAAATGATGGTTAGCACAATTCAACATTTAATTAGAAATTGAATTTAACACTAAATACAGTGTTGTGTTTCCATTCTGTTGATTATGCTACGAAATAATTATACTATACTATTAGGTTACTGTCTGCACTTTATAATGTATTATATTAATGTATAAATATTATAATATAAAAACTATAGTATAATAAACTGTACTTTCTAAAGCTATGTCTACACTATCAAACTTTATGTAACAACAAAATGTGATGTACCCATATATGGACATAATGATGTCATATCACTATCATATTTGGGTACATCACTACCATATATTTTGGTACATCACGCTTTTTTTTTCAAACTAGCTTGATAGTGTAGACAGAGATAAGTATATTATGTATTTCCGTTTGTCGCAGTTTGTGCTTTAATTTCGGCGCTCAAATTGTTTTTTTTTATTATAGGCCTAAAGTACGTCACCTTGTTGATCGTTGCATGACTACAGAACACAATCTTTATCTGCAATTAGATGTTTATTATTATTCTTCAAATAATAATAATAATTCAAATCGATCAGTGTTTCCACATTCTAGATTCAAACAATATCAAAGCGCAACGCAAAGAAGTACGCGCAACAAAAATAATTTGACCTATCACAAACAGTATGATTGTGATTGTTTGAAATTAGTTGCGCTGCGTGTACGTACTTCCGGTGCGTCCTAGTTTCGAAGCAAGATTTACATTGCTGCTGCTCTTGTGGAGTGTGCTGCCAATGGAATTCACTAGATATGTTAGTATTTATCAAGGCCATATCTCCCCAGTACAAGGACTGATGGATAGATCTCTTCACCAGTCGGTATGATTTGGTTGGCTGGTAACAGGAATCCATATTCACCAGAATCTCGTAGCTCCACCACGTATGAGTACTTGGTTCCTAGGACACCACACGCCCAGTCAAGACTGGAACCTGAAGAAGCGTCTACAGTAAACAAAGAACGATCACAGAGATTATAAACTTAAAAACATCATGATTGATGAATCATTTTCGTGAATTTACGTTTAGGCCTAGACCCCAGGAATCGAATTTTGAAAACCTTGCATCATGCAAATTCTCGCCTCGGTGGCTTATTACTGTTGAGTCCGAGATATGTAAAGATAAATATAATGTATGCCCTTGTGAAGCCGTCTATGTATTGTGATTATTTTCCATTCTTTTCAGTACCGGTACAGCAGAAAACGACCCAACATCACATCAAGCAAGTATCAAGCAATTAAGGATGATCCCATATTTACTACACCTTAGAATGTGACATAAACATGGCATAATTGTAAACTTACACAATGTTTCAGCCAATGGACCGGATGTATATTCTTTCCCATGAACCTTCTTGATTTCCGCTACAGCTTCATCTCCAAGAGCAAGCTACAGAAATGGTTAATAATTGACGTTACAAAATATACACTGACCATTTACTGTGACAGGCCTAGCCTAGACAGGCTAAAATTTTATATTAGGACTAGCCTAAATGCTTATATTTTCCTGACGTCACCGTTTATATTTATGGTGAGTCGATTTAACGCGCATGCGCTCGCCACTATACGGTCAGATCTGGTTCGTCACGCGAGCATTTAAGTTAAGTTTAAAAGTGCTCACTTGTTGATCTGCGCCTTTTGGTGCTGGGGCAGCAGCAGAGTACGACCATGGTGCAAGCCAGAGCTGTGTATAGCTGTGCCAGTCTACGAATACACGGACTTCTTGCGTCTTACTCAAATTTTCTAGATATTCAGTTACCGATTTGACTTCAATCTCTGAGTTTGGTTCACTCCCTCGGTATGTGAGTGTACACGGCCATGTACTGGCTCCCTCACCTATAAATTTGTTAAAAGGATGATCGTTGAAAATGTTTTGCGTTAGCTTAGTGCAGTGCAAAGTTTCCTATTATAAAAATAAATTTGTAATGTTTAATTTACGTATTTGAATGTATTAACTTAATATATTATTAGCTACCGTGCTGCGAGGAAATGCATTTTGTCTACACATGGAGTTATAACCTCCATGGTCTACATCGAACCTTTTTCATTAACCGAACCTTCTTACGAAAGTTTTCAGTTTGTTTAAATTCGAAAGTAAGAAAAAGAAATATAGTAAAGAACATTATTGTAGTATTACCTCCCCATTCATATGGCCAGTTTCTGTTGGGGTCAGTTCCTATGCACGGTGTGCCCTTATTGACGGATCGAGTTTTACGCCAAAGACGATCCTAAAAAAAAATGTGGAAAAAAATTGTGTTAGAGAATACCAGCAATAGTTTTCATTATCAACACATCTTTGTATTCTCTACAGCTTGCTTAGGCATATACTAGTTTGCCTATTCTTATATTGAGATAAGGTTTGTGGTACACCACCTATGTGGTTCTGAAAATAACTTTTGAGTTTCTGGACGTTTCGTCCTCGTTGTTGCTAAGTATGTGAAGATACTAAAAGGATGATTTTATGGTGAAAAATATAATGGTTCTGGTGATTTTAATGATGATGCTGTAAAATGTTGTGATGAGGATAATGAAAACATGATTTATTTATTTCATTTCAACAGTATGTTATGAATAATGATGATATTGAAAAGGAATGTGATAGTAACAACGATTGTGATGATACTTTAAAGTAGCGTCGTTGCAAGAAGTTCATTCATTCATCAGTGGAAAATAATTACTTCCATTTATTGTCATTTGCATATAAAATATAAATAGAAATTATGTATTATTTAATATGTTTCGTACTCTGTACCATGATAGAGATCGTGGGAAAGGTGCTATGACGTAATTGCCAGAAGATTAATTTGCATAATATGTAGGTGAAGAAAGTACATGCAGTGGCAACGTTATGGTATTTTCAAGCAAATTTATCCCAAAGTATGCAAGAATCAAATACAGATGTTACTCAAGCTGCTAATTACACTATTTTCTGAGTAGGCAATGTAATGGGATTATTATTGTGAGCATAAAATAAAAAAGTTGACTATAGGTAGATGTAGTCAGTTCTTGTTCTAATCTTGGGGACTTACCCCGCTCCATGTGTACGCATAGCCGTCCACATTGAGTGAAGGTACTATCAGCCAATCCAAGCCGTCCAGAAGACGTACTTCCTCGGCGCTACCGGCAACATAATTCTCAAGTAGCTATAAGATAAAAGGCATTATTAAAGCTATGTGGCCTACAAACATGGCCGTTTTTAGTGGATTCTGAGGAAAGATAAGATAACAATTTGTCTGTAATCAAACCACGTGGATAGACAGTATATAGTAAGATAAGATGGTATATACTGTAAACAACATTATAAGTACAACATTTTCAACAAAAACAATTTTTTTTAAATAAAACAAACTCCTTACTCTGTTGGTGAAATACATCACTGTAGCGGGTGAAATCCATTCTCTTGCGTGGATACCGCCTTCAAACCAAACAACTGGTTTTCCTGGATTACCAGATCCCTTTATCTATTGTAAGTTTTAGAAAATTTCATAAGAAATAATAATAATAAAAAATAATAATTATTATTGCATTGCAATCTGGGATGACGTAATGAACGTCTGTCTTGCTAAGCGGGCAACAGCATTTGTAGACGTTGCAGGACCCATACTCGGTTTTTAGGAAGAGTTCAAAAGTTTGACAGAAAATGGTATGATATGACGTTATCTTTTCCATTTTTTCATAAAGTTTGATAGTGTAGACAGAGCTTTAGGCTTCCCCATACCTTTATTCCTCCAATTGGTCTGCCTTCATACGAATTACCAATTGTAAATGCTTCTGTTATCCCTGGGTACGCGGCTACCATATCTTTAATCCATTGCTGAATCTTAGATAAAAAAAAACTATTTTTAGTCATATCCGGTTTCCTATTATCTAATAATATGAAAAAACTGAATTTCAAAAAATATGTATTTTTGACACATTTTGAAGTTGTATGTAAATACTGTTCTTACCTCGTCGTACGTATGATACTTAGCATAGTCAAATGACGCTAAGTCACTACTGGTCACCCGGTCATCCATTCGCTGGTCATCTATAACTTTCTGGACGTCATCCATCATCACATCAAATTCTAGGCCAGCAGCTTCAAGAAGTGTTTTTACATAGTGTTGTTCTTGTGGTTTTACCATGACGTCAACTGGTCTGGAGAGGGCTCGGGTAGATTGCCAAAACTCCACTCTGTCTCCAAGTCGTTTTTCCATTTTATGCATCAGGTTCAGCTCACGTTCAGAATTTAACGTCACGCGGAAAACTTTATAACTGATTAATAGAAGAACGATGATTTTGTACAAAAGAAAATAAAGCTGACATGATATGGTCATGTGCTCCGTTTAAATGATCACACGTACACAAGCCAAAATTGCACTTAGAAAACCTCAGCAAAAGATCAATAAAATGACAAGCATTCAGAGAGAACCAAACTGTTCACACACGCTAAAAAACGCACAGATAACACGCGCGCGCGGTATCTAAACGACGACCTAGCGTTCATATGACATGTTTTATGACTATAGTGACATGTTTTGTTAATATCTAGTAAATAGACGTTTTTTCGTTAAGATTTTTTTTGTAAACTTTGTTTAGAAGTTTATCATTATACTTACCCATCATAGCGCGTTTGTTCAGCAACCACGAGCGCAGCCAAGAGGCATAGCACAGCAACCGTTTTGTAATAATTCATTACCCCTGTGACATCAACTACTTTTATGAACTGTAAGTTTTGTATATTACAGAATGTATTCATTATAATAATTATATTAAATAAATACTAACATATTGCTGTTGTTTAGCCTGCTGCCGCGTTCCCACCTGAAGATTTGATAAATGATGTTATCGCAACCTTGTCGAACCGCAGGCTTATTTTCGCGCGGTTTGGTTGTTTTTCGCGCGCGTTATCGGCAGTTGGTAGGATATGACGATTGTGGAAGATTATATTTTATTTCTTTTTTAATCAATCTTCTGAATAATCTAGATGATGGAATTATGATAAATTATTCAATATACTGGCAAAAATGTCCACAAAGTAGGCCTACTCGAATTAACTATTTGGCATATAACAATTTAGAGAATGTATTTATTATAATTATCTTATCAAACAAATATTAACATATTGTTACTTAAACAATGCTGTCAAATTCCCATCCTGAAGATTTGATATATATGTTCTTCTTATCGCATCATTGTCGAACGAGCTTTGCCTGTCTCTCACAAGCTTTTTTTTTATTTCCCCTCTTAGTTAGGCCTACTCACATTATTGTCCTTTATTACTATGAATGAAAGAGAGAAATAAATGTTACTTTTTAACTGACTTGAACTGCATTATATTCGCGCGGTTTGGTTATCTTTTCGCGCGGTTTGGTTATGGTTTCGCGCGTTTTATCAGCAGTTGGTCGAATATGATCGGACTGTATTTTACTGTGTTTTATCACGAATAAATAAAATATGAATGGAATAAACTAACACAAAGTAGCAGAAAAATCAATTCAAATTCATGCAAAATATATTTTTATTTCAAAAGTCTGTTTAAATGAAGTTGTTATCATAACATTGTGTACATTTTACGAAGAAAAACTAAATTTGGCAAATCAAAAGTTGTACTTAAACTAGAATAAAGAAAAACAGAAAACAATACTGTTAATACTAGATGATAAGAATACTGCTAATTGTACATTTTAATGATATTAATTACAAAGTTGACATAAATGTTTCTCCACTTTAAAGATTCTTAACCTACTTACAAAGACCAAAGGACAATAAAATGGCAATTTTAATTGAACAATTTACTTCCGATAAAAAATAAAAAATTCATTTTTGCCATTAACAGATAATTATTGTTATTTACCATTGATGTGAACATTTAAGGAAGATTTAAAACTGTCACAGTTTCAAAATCAATTGTAAATAAGCGATTTAATTGAAGATGTGGCCGGATATAGATATATACACTCTGTATAAGAATCAACATTATTTGTTGTGGGTCTAACAGCAGTAGACCTTTTCGGACACCCCTATTAAAGGGACACTTTATTGAGTCCCGAAAATATATAACAGGCGTTATAACTCTACATAATTACACAGTACGGCACATTTAACTTACATAACACATAACTGCATAGAAATAGTGATTTTTGGTCTTTGCTCTTTAGATAAATAAAAATGAATGAACATTTGTCAAAAATATAGTAATTATTTGTTAAGACATAATGTTTAATTAATCACAATAGATATATTGCTGTTAGGTAACAGTGTTGTTCTCTTAATAAGAAACACTCTAAACAAAGACCAGCTTTATTTTGTGTTTACATTTCTTGGTGGTCTTAGTATAACAGGGACGGTGTGCTTTCTTAAGAAAATATAATTGTAATATTGATAACCTATTAATCGATAACCATGTAAGAATTAAATCTTATTTAAAATGGCACTACTCTGCCTATTATCAAATAATCTTTGGCAATTTGGAAAATAAAATTGAAAGAAAGAAAGTTGATATTATTTTATGATTGCAATAAATAAACAAACAACAACATAAGATAAATGAATTAGCAATCTAGCGAAGTCTGGAAAGAACAACACTGTCAAAACAGACACACAAAATAATATTGTTTATCGTAAATGTTGATATTAAATACAAAAAAACATGAAATATGGACTTATGTTATTATTCTATGCATATTGTCATAGAAGAATGTTCTAAAAGCATCTCTATATAAGATATTATATTCAGGTCCAATTTCAGAGGTGTGTGTGTGTGACAACAATCACATCTACAGAAATGATGTATTATCATTCATTTTAATAAATTATTAAATTAATTTTAAAAAGCGAGAAAGGGAAGAATATAACAATAAAATCAATATAGAAATAAAATGCATAATACAAAATACATCATTATTGTGTACAAATTAAGATTATTACCTTATATGGTATTGTTATATTTAAAGCATTTTCATGCATAATTTAATCATTAATAAATAGATAAATAAATAATGTTATTCCAGATTTGTTAATAGTTTAAAGATAAAATAATTCAAAGCAAAGGTTTCGAAAGCATTTGCAAGATACACTATTTTACATTTTACCAAACATTTCAAAACAATCATATATTATCATACAACATTTTAGCCACACTGGTTAAACTAAAAAGATCAAAAACATTGCCAAACAAAGGCTAAACCTCTGTCTACACTATCAAACTTTATGTGACAAAAAAATGTGATGTGCCCATAAACATGGACATCATGATGTATACTACCATATTTGGACATATCACTACCATATTTGGGCACATCGCACTAGTTTGATAGTGTAGACAGAGCTTAAAAAACACACAAATATATATTATATTAAACACAAATACCTAATTATTATATATTGCATAATTTAATTTATATATTGAACATTGTTAGTTTTGTCACAGCAACATTTATCATTTCATTTCAGAATTGAAGACAACTTTCCAAACCCATTATCGTGCTAGAAATAAGTCTGATTGTTGGTAAGTCCAGAATGTATTTAAAAAATAAATAAACTGGGGTGCCTAGATATCTTAGATTTTAAAGATCTGTTCTTAGGTTTCTAGATCTAGAAAACCAAGATATCTTAGATCTTAGTTTTATAGATCTGATGATGGGTGTCTAGAAAAGGTTTTTCTAAACATCCAAATTTCAGATTTACCAGGATGCCTGGTTTTTGGGGGTAAGGGTAACTAGAAGGTCATGTTCACCTCAACCCTCACCATAAAAAAAGTTATGTTAAATATATTTTGCAACTCAATAGATAACAACTTAATAATTATCATTTTTGGTGAGGTATGTTTGATTCCCTGTTAAGGTGGTACCATTTTTTTTTTATTTAATTTTTTTTTCTTACAAAGTTTATTTCAGTTTAAACCAGAAACAACATTTTTCACAACGTTTTTTTGTAGCTTTTTAACGCAAAGTAAAATAAAAATCAAATTATTTAAATAATTTCCCTCAACGCTATTTTTGTTGAGGGAAATCCCAATTTCTTGTATTATTCTGACTACTACTAATATTAAAACTATGTTTTGAAATATGTATAGAAATTACTTTTTATAGCATTTCAGACGATTTAGTTTCATTTCCAGATATAATAGAAACCTATATAGATAATAATCTCCTACCCTTAGCAGATATTATAGTATTTGTAGCTACTAGCAGACTTTCTTTATGTCTAATCATGAAAAATAACTAAGTTGAATCAGTCAATAAACTAATATATTTGGTATGGTGGTGGTGGTGGTATTGGTATGAGTGGTGGTATTGTTATTGGTCGTATTGGTATTGTTGTTGTTACAGTACTGGTATTATTTGTATTATTATGAGTGGTGGTATTGGTATTATTTGTATTATTATGAGTGGTGGTATTGGTATTGTTGGTACTATTGGTATTGGTGGTATTTGTATTGGTGGTGGTGGTATTATTATTGGTGGTATTGGTATTGATGGTGGTATTTGTATTGGTGATGGTGGTATTATTATTATTGGTGGTATTATTATTGATGGTGGTATTGGTATTGGCAGTGGTATTGGTATTGGCAGTGGTGGTATTATTATTGGTGGTATTGGTATTGTTGGTGGTCTTGGTGGCAGTATTGTTGTTGGTATTGGTGGTAATATTAGTGGTGGTGTTCAGCATAATTACTGAATGTTTTCAGCATAAATACAGAACGTAGCTTCTGGTGTACTCGGTTACTAAATGTTACATCTAAATAAAGTACCTTGTTCGGATATCTAATATTCAAGATTGTTAATCGTAATTTGTGAGTCACCAACAAAGTCAACATCAAAACATTTTTGTTGGTAACTTGGTTGAAAGGTCACCTGATGCACTGTATTGTATCTCCACATGACCTGTCCAGTATCAAAGACAAATTTTGTAAATAGCCTGTATGTTTAGGTTAGGGTTAGGATTAGACTTATGGACTATGATACAGTGTATTACAGAATTTGCCTGTAATACTGGGTTAATAGATACAGTACTTGGGATCTGCTACATAGACATTTGTAACTATCGTTACAGCACCAACATTTCATTATTAATCTGATATATCTTCTTACTTCTTGTTTAGTAATTTGGTAGTTTTTTGTTGTTGTGTTTTAGCAACAGTCACTTTTCTGTTTTCCTTCAGTATGTGGACTTCCTGACAGTGTTATGGGTTTTTCTGATTCTAAAATAAGAAAAACAGTTTATTTTAATCAAACAATTTGTTTATTTGTTAATTGCCTAGCCTTATTCAGATTCCAAGAATGCGCTGCTTATTGAATAAATACAGTAGTTGTAACAGTTGCACAAGCTATCACAACACAGATTAGCTTGTAAGCATGCTGAGAACTGTTTGATTTATTCTATTATAACTTACTACTATTGTTAAGCAGATTACTCCCGCCTCCTATCCTTTTTCCAACCATCCTCGACTCAATATCATCTAATTCCTTCCGAACAGAAAAATCAAATGAAAGCGCTGCTACCCTTTGAAAAAAATCTGCTACATTTTCCCCTGCAAGAATTAAAAATTAATTAAATCATTATATATTTCCAGTTTCCTGAACTTTCTGCATTCTCACTCACGAGAACGATCAAAACATATTGATCAAAACGTCAAGAAACTCAACAATTCTTTTATACGTGATGTACCGCAAACTTTATATCAACAAAAGTCATTAAAATTATCTCATCTTTATTGCCATCTCATTAATGTATTTTCAGTATTGCTAGAGTACACACCAAAACTAATCAAATAATAAACAATAAGTGAATGTTGTAACGGATTGTGTCATGAGATTTTGGTTATTGTAAGTCACATGGTTTCAGTTGTGTTCTTACTTAACAATCCTGCCAAGACATTCTTGTGCACATTAATTTGGTTTTTTTTAAAGTATTAATGTATAAAAGTCATGAAAAATATTCTGGTTCTCATTTATATGCACTCTAGGTTATTAAGGCAGATACAGTAGAACCTCTACACAACCCAACAAAGTGTTCTCCTAATATGGGTGTCTCATTAGTAAGGTTTAGCCATAGTGTTTCCCCTGATCATTTGTTGCAAAGAAAAGTATACATTAATGTGTTCCCTGAACAGAGATGTCTACTAGAAGGTTTCCACTTTATGTTGATCTATGCAATCCCTATTGTGTGATTGTTAGAGTGTGTGCGCAAAACTTGCCTGTTAAAGATGATACAGCCCAGTATTCTCCTTGGATTTCATTGGCTAACTTTGTGGCCAGGCCTTCTAACTCATGTAACTGATGATCTGCCTGAGAAGTCATAAAAACTAATTATTTCACTATATAAAATGTCAAAGGAAACATAGACATAAAGGGTTTGACAAGATGGGTGTGGTAATGTGGGGGTGGAAAGATGTGGTGGCAATGAGTATATATTTAGATAAATAAATTTTAAAAAATGGTGAAAGTACACAAAAACAATTGTCTTACACATAGATCTCTTTTTGTTCCAACTAAGAAAACGTGAGCGTCTTTTCTACACTCGTGTTTCGCTTCATCGTACCATTTTCTAGCGTGTTGAAGGGTGTACGGGTCGGACATGTCAAACACCACGATCACAACTAACAGAGACATAAAATAGAGTTTACGGTAATTGTAATTCTGTAGCGGAAATTTCTGGTAAAACTTATCAAAATAACAGACCAATATCCAACAGTTAGTAATTGATACTAAACCTATTTCAAGCAAGACAATTTAACAGGACCCTGAGCTCGTCTTGCCAAGATAGGAACTTGTAACAGTCCTTTGATCTTATGTCTGGCTGCGACAAATACCAACAGTACTGTAATGTACATATTCTCCATAGCGCTTGGTGTCTGGAGTGTGGAACTGATCGTGTCGCAGCCACAGACAAACCCTTTTGAAGATCTGCGTACAGTAGATAAATTCTAAGTTACTTTGGGGATATAAAAAAGTAATTGCAAGTAACTATACCATGTGCACCCCTATAGTAAGCCGCAGCTATACATTTAAATCGTTCTTGACCTGCTGTGTCCCATCTGAAAAAAGAGATTCATGTATTTATATATACCGTATATAATTGAGTATAGTCCCAGGGGGGCTGGGGTACAAAATTTGAAATTATGATTTGATTGCCTTATTAATGATGGATTTACAGAACCATTGTCTGTCTAAACTATCAAACTAGTTTGACAAAAAAACATGTGATGTGCCCAAATATGGTAGTGATATGCTTAAATATGGTAGTGATATGACATCATCATGTCCATTATAGTGAGTGAGTTTATAATTGCACGGTAGTATTAGTATAGTAGTACACCCTGGTCAGTCACAAAGAATACATGACAAAACCTATTTATTTCTACCCTTAAAATGTATAATATTTAATATGAACACCGAAATAATTAAACAAAATCTTAAATATTGCACACTGTGTTTCTTCATAAAGATGACATTTTCCACTTACATTTGTAAATTAAACGGTACATTCAAAATATCGAACCTCTCTACTTCAAAGTCGACTCCGATTGTAGCTTTATAATCCCGATCAAATACTTCATGACAGAAACGGTTGACGAGGCACGTCTTGCCAACCGCTACATCGCCAATTACAATCGCTTTGGAAACTTTTAATCTGTAAATATAAGCATTGATTAAACAAATTGATTAAACAAAAGGTCTGGTCACGGCGGCATGACTTGTCCTAAACTCACTTACCCTACAGTTCCAGTTTTGTTCGACAGGCACGCTGTTCTTACTTTTGGGGTGAATTCATTTTGTTTGTACGCTGAAGCAATGTCTAGATAACACTGAAAAAAAATATTGTAATAATAAATATAATACGTTTAGGCATAGGCCTAGGCCTATATATATTTATAATATTATTAGGGACCCAATAGAATACTGTAGATACTAAACTAACTTCCTCTTATCTATGATCCCTATATTAATCTGTAAATTGTATACATTAGGTTTTAAAGTCCTTAAGCTATTCCCAGGCATAGGGATGGAAATGACGGCGTAGGAGGCTTAACCGAGAGACAGGTCACAACAGGTGAATCCACAGTGCACTTGCTGGTGCAGTGCAAAAAGAAACTTTACTATTTATAAATTATACTGTACTTTATTATCGACGTCGATGACAGATTTTACAGTGCAAGGAGTAGGCATTGGGCTTAAATAACTTACCGCAGGAAAGGATATTATTGATCTCTCTCTTGGTGTCCTAGATAAACTGTGCATATCTTCTGTTTTTTATCTATCCAACTGATATTGAGGAAATTTATCTGCCAGTAGTAATAAACTCGAAAGTTTCCCTATATTCACACAGCTCAACTTTCGTTTTCAGTCTGTTTTGTTGACATGAGAGAGGTGACCGGAACAGGAAACCCAGTGGTTTCTGGGTAATATACTTGTGAAAGTTCACAATTTGTACGCGATTTAGTTATTTTACTGTAAAATATTTTTCTTAAAATCTTTAACATAATTCATTTATGTATTATCAATTTTTGTAATAAAATTATATTATTTTACTTGTTGCATTTATTGTAATTGACATTTTTTAAATTGGAAATATAATATACAATTTTATAAAACGATATTGGACGATCGGTCTCTTTTTCAACATGGGTACCAAAACTCGTTCCCAAGGTTAGAAATCTGTCTTATTTTTCACTGTTTTTCGTGACTAACTGAATAAATGGAGATAATTTCAATGTACTATTCAATACATAAATTATCGACCTTATAGAAAATGTTTAAATATATTTCAAATTATATTAAGATAAGCTATTTTTAATGAAATAGAGGTACATACTTGTGCCTCGTGTTGATGTTCACTCCGGCAAAGGCCTACCTATATGACGTGGGCCTGCGCACAGTTGACCGACCACGGCTTGAGAATAGAGCGGAGTAGCTGAGGCTAGGCCTAGCTACTGAAGTGGGTATAACTAACGACGCCAGTTGTTAATTATCTATAATTTAACACTCATGATTGGCCTAGATTGATTACACTTTCCTACCTAACTAAATATTTAATTATTTATAAAATTAAAAATAAATAAAATTGTTTTTTTTTCTTCAATTTTTAACATCTTATTTTGCCAACAATAAGGAAGACTTTTTTCTGCATATACATTTAGATTATTTTTATTCATCAAAGATATTGGTAGCTGATAAAATTCTTGATTTGTGTTTTATAATTGCGTGTGGCTATCATCTATTTTATTATACCCATGATGCTACTTAATTTTAACTCTGTGGGTACTGTATGCTTACTGTATGAAAAGTCATATTTTTTAGCATTGTGTAATTGTATCATTGCTGTAATGTTACCTACTTCTGAATATTGACATTAAATACAGTGTATTTTGATTTACAGCGCAACGAAAGGCCGGCAAGAAAGGCCCCGCCACCCTTGAGTCTGCCTCAAAAGTTGAGGCTAGGGCTAAGAAAGACGATGTAAGAGCCAGAGCAAAGGCCAAGAGTGATGCACTAAAGGTTAGTTAACAGAAATGGTGGTGAAAGGTTTTATAAAATGCTCATAGGTATTATTATGTAGTCTATATAGTGTATCTTTATTACAACTCTTTACTTGTTTATCTTTATGTTTACTTATATATATTTGTATGTCATTGTATTTATATGTGAGCAATTGTGAATCATGAATTTCTGCAACCTGGACCAAATAAATCTGAATCTGAAATGTTATTAATAATGTGGTTTTTCTATTTACCCAGGCTAAGAAATCGGTAATGAAGGGAGGCGTTCCATTCCGGCAAAAGAAGGTTCATACCAAGGTCACGTTTAGAAGACCAAAGACTCTCTCGCTGACACGTAATCCAAAATATCCCAGGAGGACCGTTGCCAGGAGGAACAAGTTGGATGACTACAGCATCATCAAGTTTCCTTTAACCACAGAGAGTGCTATGAAGAAAATTGAAGATAACAACACACTTGTCTTCATCGTTGCCCTCAAAGCCAACAAGTTCCAGATCAAGACTGCTGTCAAGAAACTATATGACATTAAAGTGTCAAAGGTCAACACACTCATCAGGTAAATTTCAGCAACCACTTGCAACATTGTTACATTTTTTTTTCAGAAATATTAAAATGGATTCCGTACCATAAGATGTATTGTAAAACTCCTTTGAGACATCCCTTCGGATGGGACGTAAAGCCGCATTATAGAACTTGGTACACTATTTGAAAAGAGTAGGCGCTTGTCTCCTGGTGTGCTAATCTGGTAGGGGCTGCACTACTGGCTGTTGTGGGTCTGTAGCGGGCCTAACTTTCAGTTAAGATTCAGGACCAGTATAACTACCTTTACTTTACCTTCTTTTTTTACGTACTTTACAGTAAAACCAACAATGGGTAATAATAATTATAGATCATTCTTATATAGCGCATATAAGCAAGCTCTCAATGCGCTGGGTAGTATATTTTATAACACTATTGCCCTGTTAGGAGATATTTTGTGGGGGCTGAAGGTGCCCACTTAATGAGTACTACTGTAGAAGATAATGTATACATAACAAGAATACTGCTTTTGTGTATACATGATATATGCCTTAATATTCTATCTCAAGCAATGCGCAACAATAGTGAGTTGATATATCCTATACATATTATTGTGCCGTTTTGCTCACTTAAAAATATAGTACAGAACTTTAAAAAATGATTTCAAATATAATATTTAAAAGTACTTGAAAATACATGATTGTATAAAAAGTTTATGTACATGCACAGAAAGTATACTTGTATTATTATATCAAATGCAATGTGTACTTATTTAATTAGGAAGCTTTCATTTTTCCCTACATTTTTTAGATCTAATTTAAGGTCACAAACTACATTTAATGTAAAATAAATACTATATGGTCCTATTGCCATAACTTGTTCGTCTTTAAACGGTTAAAAAATGTGAAAAATAAGTCGATTCTATTAATTTAAGTGACCCGCTATAAATCCCAACATGCATTATGCGCGGATTGATCATTTTTCGTTTTTCCTCTGTAATTCACCCACTTTCGATCGCCAGGCCAAAAAAAGAAATTTGATTGCAGTGGGTGCTAGTTGATAAATCCATGGACTATGATAAATCATTTCACACAAAAAAAAATGTACTATATATTGTGAATGTTTTACATTTTATTTTTCAGACCTGATGGACAGAAAAAAGCTTACGTGAGGTTGGAATCTGATTACGATGCTTTAGACGTTGCAAACAAGGCAAGTTGTTTCAAGCGCTGTCTACACTATCAAACTTTGTGTGATGTGCCCATATATGGTGATGTCATATCACTACCATATTTAAGCATATCACTACCATATTTGGGCACATCACACTTTTTTTGTCAAACTAGTTTGACAGAGCTTAACAAGCTAAAAGGCTGTATCTCAGCTTGGTTCCCACTCAACACAAAGACGAGTTGATTTGACCAATCACGACAGAATGGATCATCTGAAGTGTTGTTTGTGATTGGTCATCTTACTTGCATTGCGTCAATATGGGAATAGAACTTTACAGGCCTTATGATAACAAACTTGTTTATATTTAAAGATTGTATCTTAACAAGTCTGTAGTTAAAGGCTCACCACAATATATTTTTAATCTTTTCTCTTTTGTTTTCTTTCAGATTGGAATAATATAAACCAGATTCGACAAGACCATGTTGCAAATTTTTTGTCTATAAAAGTATCATCTGAGTCAAATAAATAAAGAAAAAAAATGAAAATTGATGTTTTGTGTTTTATAGTTTGTTGCAATGTGTGAATGAGGGAGAAGATGTTTGAATGTTTTATCATATTGCGCAGACCCACATAATGTGTTACCTCAAACATATTTTGAAAAGTCGATATTTTGGTCATTTTTAAAAAAAATGGGATTTTTTCAAAAATGGCCAAAATATCACCTTTATAAAATTCAATTATGCAATAATAAAAAAACAAAATTAGATATTTTGGTCATTTAAAAAAAAAATGGGATTTTTTCAAAAATGGCCAAAATATCAACTTTTCAGAATTCAATTATTATGCAATAATATTGCCTTATATACACATATATTGCATTATCATCACCTTATAGAGTCATAGTAACCAGTTATTTAAACAAAAAAAAAGGTCGAAAATTGGTCATTTTTCGATAATTTCCCTGTACTATAGTACAGCGATTTTTTCAAAAATGGCCAAAATATCGACTTTTTAAAATTCAATTATTATGCAATAATATTGCCATATATGCACATATATTGCATTATCATCATCTTACAGAGTCATAGTAATCAGTTATCTAAAAAAAAGGGTCGAAAATTGGTCATTTTTCGATAATTTCCCTGTACTATAGTACAGGGATTTTTTCAAAAATGGCCAAAATATCGACTTTTTAGAATTCAATTATTATGCAATAATTATCATCACCTTATAGAGTCATAGTAACCAGTTATTTAAACAAAAAAAAAGGGTCAAAAATTGGTCATTTTTCGATAATTTCCCTGTACTATAGTACAGGGATTTTTTAAAAAATGGCCAAAATATTGACTTTGTAGAATTCAATTATTATGCAATAATATTGCCTTATGTGCACATATATTGCGTTATCATCACCTTATAGAGTCATAGTAATCAGTTATTTAAACAAAAAAAAGGTCGAAAATTGGTCATTTTTTTTTTCAAAATGGCCAAAATATCGACTTTTTAAAATTCAATTATTATGCAATAATATTGCCATATATGCACATATATTGCATTATCACCATCTTATAGAGTCATAGTAACCAGTTATCTAAAAAAAAGGTCGAAATTTGGTCATTTTTTGAAAATTTCCCTGTACTATAGTACAGGGATTTTTTCAAAAATGGCCAAAATATCGACTTTTTAGAATTCAATTATTATGCAATAATTATCATCACCTTATAGAGTCATAGTAACCAGTTATTTAAACAAAAAAAAGGGTCAAAAATTGGTCATTTTTCGATAATTTCCCTGTACTATAGTACAGGGATTTTTTCAAAAATGGCCAAAATATCGACTTTTTAAAATTCAATTATTATGCAATAATATTGCCATATATGCACATATATTGCATTATCATCACCTTATAGAGTCATAGTAACCAGTTATTTAAACAAAAAAAAAGGGTCAAAAATTGGTCATTTTTCGATAATTTCCCTGTACTAATAGTACAGGGATTTTTTCAAAAATGGCCAAAATATCGACTTTTTAAAATTCAATTATTATGCAATAATATTGCCATATATGCACATATATTGCATTATCATCATCTTATAGAGTCATAGTAACCAGTTATCTAAAAAAAAGGGTCGAAATTTGGTCATTTTTTGAAAATTTCCCTGTAGTATAGTACAGGGATTTTTTCAAAAATGGCCAAAATATCGACTTTTTAGAATTCAATTATTATGCAATAATTATCATCACCTTATAGAGTCATAGTAACCAGTTATTTAAACCAAAAAAAAGGGTCAAAAATTGGTCATTTTTCGATAATTTTTTTTAAAATTGCCAAAATATCGACTTTTTAAAATTCAATTATTATGCAATAATATTGCCATATATGCACATATATTGCGTTATCATCACCTTATAGAGTCATAGTAACCAGTTATTTAAACAAAAAAAAAAGGGTCAAAAATTGGTCATTTTTCGATAATTTCCCTGTACTATAGTACAGGGATTTTTTTTAAAATGGCCAAAATATCGACTTTTCAGAATTCAATTATTATGCAATAATTATCATCACCTTATAGAGTCATAGTAACCAGTTATTTAAACAAAAAAAAAGGTCAAAAATTGGTCATTTTTCGATAATTTTTTTTTAAATTGCCAAAATATCGACTTTTTAAAATTCAATTATTATGCAATAATATTGCCATATATGCACATATATTGCGTTATCATCACCTTATAGAGTCATAGTAACCAGTTATTTAAACAAAAAAAAAAGGGTCAAAAATTGGTCATTTTTCGATAATTTCCCTGTACTATAGTACAGGGATTTTTTTAAAAATGGCCAAAATATCGACTTTGTAGAATTCAATTATTATGCAATAATATTGCCATATATGCACATATATTGCGTTATCGTCACCTTATAGAGTCATAGTAATCAGTTATTTAAACAAAAAAAAAGGTCGAAAATTGGTCATTTTTCGATAATTTCCCTGTACTATAGTACAGGGATATTTTCAAAAATGGCCAAACTATCGACTTTTTAAAATTCAATTATTATGCAATAATATTGCCTTATATGCACATATATTGCATTATCATCACCTTATAGAGTCATAGTAACCAGTTATTTAAACAAAAAAAAGGGTCAAAAATTGGTCATTTTTCGATAATTTCCCAGTACTATACTATAGTACAGGGATTTTTTAAAAAATGGCCAAAATATCAACTTTTTAAAATTCAATTATTATTCACATATTATTCACATATGCACATATATTGCATTATCATCATCTTATAGAGCCATAGTAACTAGTTATGTAAAAAAAAAGGGTCGAAATTTGGTAATTTTTCGATAAAAATTCTTAAATGGCCACAATATCGATTTTTTAAAATTCAATTATTATGCAATATCATTTTTCGAAAATAAATATATGGACTTAAAAAATTAATGCTATGATATTGCTAGATATGAGCATGTTATATTGCTTATAAAATGCTTCCTATTGCGAAAACAGACTTTTTGACTTGTGTTAACAATCTAGCAAAAGAAAAAGAGACTGATTTGTGTTTTTGCACTGTCAAGTTTCAGATTTAATATCGTTGTGACGTCAGCACAACACGTGACTGAACGTTTGTCTTTACAAATAGTGTTTGTCTTTTATTATTCAATTTTATCTTATTTCACACACCGAATCAATGAGTATTAAATTAATCATATTCCATCATTAGAAACAAAAAACAAAAAAATGGAGAAACAAGCAAAAAAATAAAACATATCAAGGCGAGAGAATCGATCCTTGAGACCAAAGATGTAGCAACTGTAAAATTCAGGAGGCTACAAAATGAAATTAATAAAATGTCCGCTTTGTACAATCAGCAACTTAGATTGGAATATTGATCACTTTAAAATACTCATCCATTATAACAATAATCATAATTATATCGACTAAATCAATTAAAAATCAATAATATCGATTACAAACCGATTTACATTGGGTTATTACAACACATGCAGCAACCTTGTTGGTTGCCATAGCAATCGGAAGGTGCTTAAATGTTAATGTACAATTATTGGATGAGCAATTTACCTTACATGATTGTTGACATCGAAATTATTAAACAAAACAACTTTAGAAAATGTTGCACACCCAAAACAATCCGATATTTTATCACAATTTTTTGCCAAATTACGGAAATAAATTACAAGGGTCTTACGCTAATGTTGTTATTCTTTGTTTGCACCGATTGTTCCAATTTTAGACCAATTACCGCTGATTGGATCAAACCATTTTATATCTACTTCAGAAACTTTGCTACAACCGTGATAGTTTTTTCTTTTACATTTCAGTAGCAAAATACACAATCGAGCCTCTGCATATATGCACACAGGCCCACTATACAGGTTGGTCCAATTTAGGCTCAAGAGCTTACGCCCTCAAACAAGGTCCTTTGTGTTTTTTTAATTTACACTAGGCCTACGCTCTGCAAACATTGTCACAGCGATTTGCATCGTTTCTCCACCTAAATTATTGCTATATTATAAACGCATAAAATATGATGTTTTTTACACTAAAATTGTGGATAGACGATCGCAGTGGATGTGACGATGTTTACACAGTACAATGTGTCTAAACTTATACTGATGATTGCTTTGGTATCCTCACTGTCAGACCACATCGTTAAAATTAAACCAATTTATCCGGGAGTAAATCTAGAACATAAATTCATCCAAATTTTCAATCAAAAAATATTTTATACTCATACAATTTATTTAATTTCAAATTTAAATTGTATATATTTGAAATAAACCAAATTTTAGTATTAAAATCTAATTCATTTCAAATATAAAACTTAAATTTCAATCTAATCAATAAATTTCAATCAAAATCTTGATTTCAATCAATTAGACTGAACTTACAATCCTAGTTTCACTCCAATTTGGTAAAGAGATTAATTTTAAAGATTTTAGAACCATTATAAAGCACATTTGTTTTGGTCTGACAGTAACAGAAAGTTATCCCAAACGCTAATCTCATTGGCTACGTTAAATTACTACGGTTTCTTCGATCTTAACAATCCTAAAGTTAACTCAAACCTAAAAACTGATTAGAAATATAATTCAGTCCAACAATACATAGCGCCCTCACGGTTTAATGAAGACATAAAAACTGCACTCTTATGTACAAGGTAAAATATGACGACGTCTTATTATAATTTATGCATAATTCATTTATCACCCCGTTATCCCCATCATAAAATCATCTAATTTTAAGTTCTAATAATTCTAAATCAATTAATGTTTTAAAACATCTATAATCCCACAAAATAAAAAAGATACATTGAGTAAATAGCATTTTTTTTTTCACTTCATACAACAGGGTTAAAATGTCCAACAAATTGAATTTATTTTATTTACATACATAGCTTTAAAACAATGTGTTCCCAATGTAAAAAATCTCTAACAACAACATCTAGTTTTGTGGGTTTGTACCAAGTTAAAATATCTGTTTTAAAAGAGGTTTTATTTCAAAATAATCTGTTTAACTCTTTACAACTAGTTGTAAACTGTATCAAAGTAACGCTGCT
Source organism: Antedon bifida (assembly GCF_963402885.1). Classification (NCBI taxonomy): domain Eukaryota; kingdom Metazoa; phylum Echinodermata; class Crinoidea; order Comatulida; family Antedonidae; genus Antedon; species Antedon bifida. The sequence goes on along the minus strand of NC_136227.1, from coordinate 34,534,866 downwards.
TAGAGGTTGTATAGAGTAGCCACTTTGGCGACTCAACACATTCTCTGTACATACTAAGAGTACTGACCACTGTTACAAAACCTCCCTGATTTAATTCCATTTCACATGTAATCGTTTCATCCAAAGATTTTAACGTAATGAACAAGTTCTAACACTAATTGTTCGATACCATGGATAACTAATTAGGCACGGTTTTCGTGCCAAAACAAGCACCATTGAAAATGGGTATGTACGTGTGACCCACTTGTCAAGATATTAAGTTACTACATAAAAATATCATTGGGTACATTACTACAGAATACTGTACAAAGTCACATTTGAATTGTCAAGGTAGTAGTACATGTCTTATTATACAGCAGTACGTCACAGCCATTGGAAGCAGTAACACTGTATATTAAGACACATTGAATCAGAGGTTCTCAACAGTCGGGCCAGATTGTAATTTAATATTATTTTGTGGGCCAGATAATGTCGCAAGGTTGGGTCAAAGCCCCACATACTTCGGGAGGTGGGGGTCCAAGGGCCGAAGCACCTGCAAGCTCACAGGTTTTTTTATTATTTTTTAGCAGTTCTTCGTGAACCAAATGAAATTGTCATGAGGGCCATCTGTTGAGAACCCCAGCGAACCACACAATAAAAAAAATGTGATGTGCCCATATATGGACATAATGATGTCATACCACTACCATATTTGGACACATCACACTTTTTTTGTCAATCTAGTTTAATAGTGTGGACAGAGCTTTAAATATATAAAAAAGGGTTTACAACAGCGATACAAATATCATGCTGGGTTCACATTGCGCCATGCCATGTCCAACCACAAGAAGTAAATATAAAAATACACCAAATTGTTGTTATACAGTAAGAAATAAAACATATGAGCTGTCCTTAATATGTTGATCACTTGAATCAAAGTCCGAGGGTTTGACCACTCAAATAAAAGTTTGAGTTATTTATCTAATCTACAATATAACTGAGTGTTAATTTGGTTATTACTAAATCCCATAATGTTAAAAAAAAATCTTAATATCTTCTACTATAAAAGTGGAAAATGTTTATGCAATGCTTTTTCACATTTTTTTTGCGAATTTAATGGTAGTATAAATAGTTGAAATGCAACAAATAGTTTCGCTCAATCTGTATTTTAACTGCAATTTTAGCAACGATAGTACGCACACGAATAAATAAGATACAAACGGGATTATTAGCATAAACAATTTCAACTTTTACAGTAGTACAATAGATATTGTCTAATTGAGCAGATAGCATTCAAACGAACGATGATGATAATGATGATCGAATAAATATCCACAATTTATTAATAACTTCCTAATTGGATTTTTTTGCACATAATTTATAAAATCTTCAATTTATCATGATTGTACTAGAGTGCGAGTTGAAATTTTAATATTATGTAATTTGAGTTTCAAACATTTTCCAGAGTCGGAGGTCAAAGTTTGAATGCTATCAACCGTGACCGATGAGTAATACGCTAAACCTTAATCTACGTCCTTAATACTACCATTACCGAAATTCTACAAACTATGTGGTTAGCATGACTGTGGGAGCCGACCTACTCATGCGTATCTAAACGACAAAGCAACACAAGCCAGCTACGTAACAAGCATTTGATCAAAATTTATATTAAATTAATTTAAAATTAAACAAAAATATTTATCATACTCCCATTAATTATCATAGGGTTAAAATTACTTAATTAAAAAAAAATGTAAATACTTTATTTAAATCACTACAATGATGGGATAGTTAACTTTACATTTCATTTACATTAATTTTTAACATATTGAAATTACTTATTTACAACAATAATTTGAAAAAAAAAAGGGTAAATAGACTCATAGACATCATTGCATTTATTAGTCTACAGTATCCAGACTGATATTTGATTTGAGTGAAATTATGTGTCTGGATAGATAGACTATCATTCTGTATATACAATAATTATTATTAAACGGCGGCTGAATCGATTTCCATTTTCAGTGGAAAACGATTCGTAAGAATTTCGCCCAAATACATTTTATTTTATATTTCTTTGGCAATTTCATATATCTTACCTATTATAGGCAAGACAATTGATCTTCTATCTAAGTGAACACTGTTTTTGCACTGACTAGTTCTAGCACTTTTTCTATATTCAGTATCATTACTTGACTGTTCTTTGCTCATTTCCAATTTGATGTACTTCACTTTAATAATCAATCTTTCTTCCACAAAGATACAAATACTAAGAGATCATGTCGAGATTATTCTGCTGCAGTAACTGCAGTAGAATAATGTTGAAATCATCCCTAAATAAAGGAATATTTACTATTCTAAACAAACTATTAACCTAGTTCTTTAACAAACATTTAAAGATTGTATAGTAAACTAACAACATAGAGCAAAATACATAAAATAATTTACATAAATACAGCATGAGCTTGTTTGCGATAAAAACAAAATGTGTTTCAAAAAGAAATATAATGTTTACATAAACAATGTAGCGTATATCTTTATGCGTCGTCCAGAATTAAAATAAGTACAGGGTCAAAGGTCATGTGTATTGCAAAGTAACTTTTCCTCTTCAACTTCTAATTACTACAAACTAAGTTTTTTTTAAATAGACTCGTTTCTCTTTTCTTTGGAATCCAGTCGACACCAACGGATAATAAATAAAATAAATTGTTCGAAAGTATACAATACTTTCAATATTTATATTATATAATTATGATATATCATTAAAATAACTTAAACTACATGACAATGCTAAAAGCGATTAAAATTGTGCAAAGAAAAAGAAAGAAATCTACTTAATTAATACTAATTAAAATTCTAAAACTACGAGTGAGGAATTAGTTATTAAAAATGTCACCTTAAGATGTCTTTATATATAACTTAACTGGAACCCACATAATACAATAGACCAAAGTCTTGTTTAAGTTGAAATTAAATAAAGTTATACGAAAATACACTCCAAAACACCGACAAAAATTGACCACCATCGCGGCGCCAACACGTAGTACCTATATCTACAAGTGCGGGAGAAACCACAGGAACGAAACACACCGTTTTATTGATTGGGATTTTTACTGCACAATCACAATTTTGGCAAACACCCCGATATTAAAATAAAAAATAACCAAAAGAGGAACATATTCGTATACAACAAACATCAACTCTCAGTTTTCACAATAAAATATACAATAAATTAAGTGCACGTCAACATTCAGTGCCTATATGCATATTTTACGGTGCGACGTGACGTTACGCATCACTGCTCTGTATATTGCCTTAATACTTGTTTTTATCATCTTATGTGCTTGCAAGTTGTTTCTTCAAACATTGTAAATATATTTGAAATCTCCGTAGACGACAATAAATTCTATTTCCCTGAATTGCCTCAATGTGATATCCTTTGGCATGATGGAGACACGAATGATGGCGCTGTTCCAAGTTTACAAATGCACCTTTGCCGTTCCATACTTTTGTCCTTTCATCCTAGTAATACTTTCTTTACATTCCTGATAAGTAACTTGTGTTAGCCCCACCATTGATGCTCTATTAAGAAATACAGAAATAGAACGCAAAGAAAAAAAATGTTTAGCTTTCATTAATTGAACAAATGCAAAATCTCTCCAAATGTTTTAATTAACAATCCTTATATTAATAGATTATTAAAGGATATTGTATATTATAAACACATTATCTTTTTGGCACTTTCTTTAATCAGATAGGATCTGAGGACTTATTAGTTTTCTACAATTAGAGTTGATTAACTTGGATAAGTTGCAACCACTATCTTCTGGGTTAAGTTGTAAGAAAATCCATAACCATTATTTCAAAATCAGGCTGCACTTCACACAAACGCGCACCAATTGTTTTTTTAGTGCTGCTGCCTGATGTTAGTTGGACAAATTCAATGATAATTAAATATATATAATCAAATGATGTTAAAATTCTCATGAAAAGCTTTTGTTAAACAGACGAGCAGATGAAGGGTCATTTTAATATCATAATTTCATAATTTTTAATAAAAAAGCTTGCCAATAATTTGCCTTATTTCCATAAAATTGCTACTTTCAAGTACAAAACCTTCACTTTCAAATATTTAAGAAACATCTCAAAATTTGGAAATATCTATAATTTTGAAATTTGTTTTTCTGTTCATTTTTTACTGTAATTTAAATTGTAAAGTACTTTTGTACAGTACCTTTGTTTGTGAATAAAACATTTTTAGCCATACAGATACTTGTTGTAAGTTTTTTATAACTTAATAAATGAATGAATAAAATGATAAATGATTTTTATTTTATTTATTTTTGTTTTCAATTCAAATTTATTTCCTTTCTTTTCCCTTATACCTGTAAAATAAAATTGTAACACTATTTGAACACTAGTTCGACTTGGATGTACAGTAGCAATTTTAAGAAAATCCGGAATTAAATTATTAGAGAAACAAAGTGCGGTCATACTACCTCCAGACGTTGTCAGCTGATCATGTTTATTGTATGTAACCATTCGGAAAGGACGTAATCAAAGTGCCCTGGAAATTAGATGCAATGGCAGCAAGAAAAGAGAAAGAGAGAGAATGATAAATTAAAATGATGATTATTTTACTCACACAACGATGAGGAGGAGGAAAAGGAGATGGTAATAAGTGACTTTGATAACTCCAGAGGGTGCCATATTTCAAAGGTCAATCGGGACAAAAACTTCCATCTAGGATAGCGCGAAATTTACATCATCCGTGCTAGCCTAGATGGAACTTTTTTGTACCGATTGACCTTTGAAATATGGCACTCTCTGGAGTTATCAAAGTAGCTTATTGTAAAGCACAAAATGCATGCATTCTTGTGAAAAAAAGGAGATATCTGCTGCCAACAGTCAGAATAAATGCCAGGATATAGAAGGCATATTTATATATAAAAACAAAATGTTATATATACTTCTAGTGTACAGAACCTATATAATTACACACGGCAACCAAATGGTATGGCCAGAGATTAATAAAATATAAAAACGTTTCTTTGATAAATAATCTTAGCACATTTTTTTTTCAAGCCACTGTTAGCAAAAAAACACTTTAAACTTTCAATATACAAAATATATAAAAAATAGTCTACCAATCAAAAACAATTAAACACACCATGTGATCACTTTGCACAGTTGTTCCGTTAGTAGGATTTGTTCATTCATTTTTTTTTTGCTATAAACTATAAGTGTATTATTTGGGTGCATTTGATTGGATATTTGCAAGGGGAAAGGGGTCTACAAGACTGGGATAGAACAGCCATATCTAACATTGTATGCAAATTAAACACATACAAAAAACAACAATGCATGGTGGCTATCAATGCAAACAACGCATAGTGAAATCTACTAGGAACAAATGTGCTACTAGTTAGTCAACTCCGCTATAATCTAATGAACAAAATGCTAATATATCAATTGTTAAGATGTGTATAATAAAAAGATAATAATATCTATATAATGTTAATATACTGATAATATACAGCAGGGAAAAACCACAATAAACCACAGATGTAAACTGCGTACCTTCTGCGTGGTTGGTACGTCAAATGAAATGCAAGGGAATCGGAGTAAAAGAAAGAAAAAGAAAATACAATAACTGCCAGTTAATTTTACTTTAAAATAACTTTAAAAACTATATTTTATAATTATATATTTAACAGCAAATCATGACATGTCTTCCAATGTAATTTTTCCTAATTCTCAATCCATTAATTAATTTTTAATTTTTGCCATAATATATATATTTAAACAAATTAATTCACAATTATTCAGAAAATTTAGGTAAAGTTCAGCTTTCTTGCTATTTTCTCCAACTCACGTAGATAAAGAAAGATTTGTGTTGTTTCTGTTTAAAGTCAATTATCAGGTTACCAAAATGAAAACGCCAGGGAAATGGTTTGAATGGGAGAAAACAACTTAAGCTCTGTATACACTATCAAACTAGTTTTACAAAAAAAGTGTGATGTGCCCAAATATGGTGGTGATAAATATGCCCAAATATGGTAGTGATGTGACATATTCATGTCCATATATGGGAACATCACATTTTTTTGTCACATAAAGTTTGATAGTGTAGACAGAGCTTAACAGAAGAAAACTGAACTAGAAATAAATTTTCTGAAAAATTGTAAAACGTTCCAAGTTTATCAAAACCTTTTTTTTTCAATTAACTTTTTTTTATTTTTTAGTATCTCAATATGTTTTACTTAATACACAATTAAATGAATTAGAAAATGTCCTTCGTCTACGTTAAATAGCATATTGTTCAGCTGTGCTGCATAGTCATTTACAACATACAGTACGCACTGCAGGCCTGTCGCCTTGCAATTTGTTACATAAAATCGTATATTCCCCATTACTAATATCGTTCAACCCAACTAACAATTTGTAATTTTCATTTTCAAATTTTCTCACAACAGTTGTCAGCTTTTGTAAAAATATTTTTTGATGTTTGTCAAATCTGTTTTGCGATCTAACTGAGATTTGATTGGCTAATTCACTCGGCGACGGTGTGACTAGCGATGTAAGTGTTTTCAAAAACTGTGATTCATATAATATTAAAGAATTTCACATAGGTGTGTGTGCTTTTAGTAAAAGCATTTTCATAATTGACCACAAGTTTGCTTTGAAAAATGTCTTGGCTATAAAAATGTGACAATCTCAACGATTTTCATCGATTAACAAATGATCACTGGATTCAAGAAACACTTTAGTAAACATATTTTGCATTTTAGAATATTTTTTTTCCTAAATAAATAAAGACATGACAAAGACCGAAAAATCATGTAAACTTTACAGTTATACAATTCTTTCACCCAAAAAGTTTACAATAATGTGAGTGAATTATATTAAATTAAGATGAGTGGTCTCTTCTACCAATATTATGCTTTTGTTTTTCCTATTTATTTTATTTCCAATTTTGTTTCATTTTCATGGAACTGAATTTTGTTTTCAAATTAACTTTAATTCTAAAATTTGTCTAAATTATAAATTTATAATTATCTGTTCATATTTTTAATAAGTTGTTTTACAGTTAATAATTAATAAAAATCAAGCAATAATGTATGCTTTTGTTATAGGAAATATGCATACAAAAGTGTAGCAGTAAAATAGTGCAATAAAATTAAGTTATTCTTACCTGTCCCATGTCTAGGCCAAAAGATGATGGCTGAGGACTAGGTGCAAGTTGGAACCGTCCCCCTAGGATGCTGTCTTGTGCTGTTGAGCTAGCGTATATATCATTTGGGCCTGGGCTACTGGTTGCCCCAAACCCACGCCCGCTGAGAGGAGAGGGTGATTGAGCGAAACCTGCCGGTGCATAGCTGTTCATCACTAAAAGAATAAAATGTTGCATTAGTTTGTTGCACAAACAAATTGAAAGGTCTAAAAATAAAAAATAACATTATTTTAAAAATGGAGAAACATAAAATAAGGTCATGAAAACGGCAACATAGAAAAGTAAAATTGTTTATATTCAAGTCTACGGTAGAAAAATTAGTCTAAACAAGAAACTTAAATTAAATAATAAAAAATAAACATATAATCAATTATTAGACAATGGGAAAGTCTTCATAATAATAAGTATATCAACGATTATTGTTAAAACAAACAGCACAAGTTAACAATCCAATCTCATAAATGCAATTTTGTTAATTTCAAAAAGCGTGCAACTAATACATGCAGATGGGGTAATCTTATTTGCGGATCGTTTTTTTTTTTTTTTTTTTGTGTTTGAGTCAGGGATTCAAATGAAATATTTGTTGGCCTTAATGAGACCAAAAACGTCAACCAATGTTGAGAAGGCCAAAAGTGTTACAGATATACTACCACGGACATTTTCAGACAATAAACAATTTGCAGAAAATATTTTCATAAACTAGGCAACACCACCTAGATTTAAAATAAGCAATTTAAAATTAATGTTGCAATTGTGTTGTGGTTGTTGTGGCAATATATCTTTTTAAAATTTTTTTAAAACAATTCTTAAAAGTGGGGCTTAGAAAAGTACGCAAAATCAAACAACAACGTTTTTATCTAAATTGTACACGCCTTTTTCTCGTTTTTGACGACAGCAAATATGTAGGCTATAAGGATTGATACACGTACCCTGATGATGATGGTAGTCCCTCCCTAACTCGTGAAGTAGTGCAGTGCCAGCATCTGTGCGCTGAATTGTAGCTGCACGCTGGGCTGGCCCGGCTGTGCCGTAATCGGGCAGGGAATACGGTAGTGCTCCAGGCCGACGATCAGTCGTGGTTTGCGTAACACCGGCCGGTAATACGTAGCTACCAGGTGGGTAGGATGCGAAGCCTATGTATTAAACAATACAACAACTTTGATAAAGATTTTGATATCAATTTTATTACCTGGTAATTAAACATTATATTGCAATAATTACAAATGTTTTGTTTGTAATAAGTTTTTTTTATAACCATATGAAAAAGATTGTCTACTAATAGTAGTTGATACATTTAATTCAAATTAATAAGATTTAAATTGAATTTTGATAACAATTTCCTTAATGACCAGTTTGAAGGTCAATGAACTGTAGTATATAAATAGATTATAAAATCAACCAAGTTTGCAAGAACTATATTGGAATTTAATTTTGACGAAGCAATCCACAAAACATGGTTTTTACGATAATAAAATGGTTAGTTTAATATTTTTAATATCCAAAGCACATCAAATGTATTAATATAAATATGATATAAATATTACAAGAATAATGTTATATAATATATTCAGTGTATAATAACTAAATACATCTAGTGTCATTAGGTGTGGTAGAGGGATGTAAAAGGAATGATGATTGGATGATCGGAATAGGAATAGAAAGGTATAGGAAATGGAACTGATAAAATCAACAGCTACATAGAGGAATTATGCAAGAAATTTCATCCAATCCAATTTTAGCCAAATATGATTTCTAAATATTGTCCCAATTTGCCTCCCATACATTTGTGTTTGTGACACCAAACATCACCAAAATATAATGCTGCCACCACTGGTTCTACTCTACTAATGCTTTCAAGCTAACTCACATGTATGCAAATTACATTAATGTATAATATCGCATATGCAGACAATTATGCTAATTTGTAAACCATAAATGTAATATGTAATACTCATACTCTTTTATTATAAAATATTAATAAAAGGGACATTTTACTTTGAAACGAGGGGAAAATAATATATGTTTTAACACTACTGCCAACTCCTATTTAGGTAACACCCCTATTAAGGAGACACTGTGTTGATTCCCAAGGGTGCCCCCTTAATAGAGGTTCTACCATATGACAAAACAACAAACCTCCATTCCACTCTAACTATTTATATAACATTTATTTAAACCAAATGTTTATGACTGTGTAAATGTCAATTTGTGCTAAGTGATTTTATTAAACTTTAAATACCTTTAAAGCCAAAGTGATTTTCAATTTTTAATAAAATTCTTCAAAAGTATTCACGTGCACATTTGCTAAAGTCGGACTTCCGAAACATTTCCATTTCATTAGAATGTAGGATGACGACAGTACGTTACATATTATCTTGTGTTGTACCCATTTATATTAGGTAGAAATGACAAATGTTTCTCTTATGTTATTTATATCAACATGTCATTTTTAACACATTCAATGTCATCTGTATAGCATCTCTTAGTTACATATTATGACATTCTTTTGATACATAACATACTAATATAATTTAATGTTTATTTATAGGATCATTAAATATGTAAGGATTAAAATGAAGAATAACAAATCTTGAATTAATTTAAACATATTATAGAAATAGATATGTTTTGATTAATCAGTGTAAAAAGGAAGGTAATATTATAGCTGACAAAAATAAAGCAGAAAATTGACTTTAAAAAGGTTAATAATATTGTTTAAAAAAATGTAAAAGTATTTAATTATGAAAGAAAAAAATGAGGAATAAAAATTAATTTAATATGATTAAATTGCGATACTTTTATGTACCCAATAAATATAAATGTTTTTTTTTCTAACCGAACAAATAAAAGCCTTGCAAAAAGGTTTTTAATTTTATGTTTTTCGGCAAAGAGAATTATAATTATTTAACGAGTGTTTAGATTTGCAATCCAATTGTATATAATACAGAACAATCTCATTAAAATCACAGTTAATTTTCCTACTTGTCTCAAACTACACCTAAAGCTCAATTTTACTTTCACCCGAAGCAAAAAAAAAAAGAAGGTTGACAATAATGCTGTGAAAACAAGAAATCATGAGTTTTGTGACAGGACTTAAAGCTATTTACGTTCTGCAAATGATTTTGTACATGATATGCTGCATCCAATCTGCATTCCAGCAACATCACAAAAACTAAGGTCGTATAATAAAGTCGTCAGAAATGAGCTGAATTACGATGTTGGGTCACTCTCAGCGTGTACGCACAAATTTATCGATCGATAGTGTTCACATAGATGACTCATCTAAACTACTTAAAGTGGTTCGCAAGCCGATCGTCATCGGTAATTGAGTTTGCCAATGTTCACAATCCACAGTTTGCCTCATTTACCAACGTGTTATAATCTTTTATTTAACATAGTATATAATAATTCCGGACAAAAACTATTTATTGCAATGATTGAATTGTAAAAATAATTTTGATAGGGTCACAAAAGTCTGATTTTATATTATATTTAATTTACTGAAAACAGACTTGGTTGGAAATTATTCTACTGCAGTTTCTACATTTTATTTACTCCTTCAGAACATTTGTTTTTTATTATTATTTATGTAATAATTTAGCAAGCATACACCCTTTATTGCAGTGGACGGACTTCATAAAAAAATGAAAAAAATCACTAGAATATTGATGAGACCCTGATATGCACTTTCACAGTTATCATATCATTATTTTTATTAATTAAATTTGGTGTGGTCCAGATGGTAAAAATGATAAAACCTGAACAAGATTGGCACCAAAAAATTGGAAGCTATGAAACATGCTATAGTGGCAATAGTCTCTCATCATTACAGATTAATTCCTCATTTATTATCTTAGATCAATCTTGATACTTAAATCTCACATGAGACGCATTAAGTGATTTACTACATGACAACATTATAAGTTCACTTATTGATTGTTCTAAGAAATGCAACGATGGCGTATGAACTTCGCTAATTTCATTTTAAAATGCTTATATCTTCTAACCCCTTCTATGGGTCAGCCTTACTGTATTAAAGGCTGTGAAACAAATGAGAGGCAATATCTGTTTAAAGTTCTGTCTACACTAACAAACTAGTTTGACAAAAAAAGTGTGATGTGGTCAAATATAGTAGTGATATGCCCAAATATGGTAGTGATATGCCCAAACAAATGAACGATTCCTATATATTATTATATATAATTAAATTACAACTGATTTGAATCCTGAATATTTTTCTGTCAATGTTTTCAACATAATCGAAGCAGTAACCTAACCGAAATGTGAAAATGTATACATGCCACCATTTCTATGGTACATTGGGAGGGTATAGGTACAAAAGTTTAAATGAAAGAGGCTTATTATGTAAAATATATGGGCTATCATGATGACTAGTATACAGGTTATATATAATGTTCACAGCAAAATGAACGACATAAATATATACAGTATATATACACGGCAAACAATTTTTATTCAAGTTTAACAAAAATTATTATATTAAAACAATTTTATTTTATTCTATAATAGTGAATTGAATTTATCAATATGTATCAATATATATCAATATGTATCAATATGTATCATATCCATTGAGATAAAACACTTTTATGACATTTTTGTCCATTGCCAGATATTTTAGTATATTTTACAGTTAATGGTTAAATGTTACATACACAGCCAGATCTTTCTATAAATACTTACTAATTGAATGAACATGAATTACAAATTGTATATAATATTAATTTTTGGTTTAAATTTGTTAATTGTAGAAAGGTTTTCATTAAATGTGTGATATAAAACAATTTAAATTTTAGAATGAATGCAAATAATGTCAGTTCATTGACTGTTTGCACTCAACAATTGAGTTGAATATTATGCCTAGTAAATTTACCCTGCAAATACAGTGATAAAGCATTGTGTTTAGGTGTACAACAAACCCCCAATCAAGCTTGATACCCACTCGGACGCAACGCTACGACGTAGGTGCAACGCAAGTGAGTTGACCAATCACAAGCAACAATTCGAATAATCCATCGTGTAGTACTGATTGGTCAAATCTCTTACGTTGAACTTACGGCCTTGCGTTGCGTCCAATTGGGAACCAAGCTTTAAAATTTAATCATCACCAAAATGTTTCATTTTCTAAATTGTTAGCAAAATCTTGAGATTAAAAGCAATGAAGAGCATAGATAAAAAGCACTATCAATGTGAGTAGTCTATAAAGGGACTAAACGCTTGAACGACTCGACGAGCAAAGACAGTGAAGCAACCAAGCGTAACAAACATCCGCACATTTTTATAAACCAACCCGAGTTGTGATTACTTCTGATTTTCGAAATTTCTTCCTAAAAACATTAAATTTCAGGATTTGGTGTAGTTGCAGAAACTATCACAACACAAATTGGTTTGTAAGCATGTGCGGATGTTTGTAACGCTCTATTGCTCCATAGTATTGAATGTCGTGTGTGCAACTGAAAAGTCCAAAATGTGTAAGAGATATACAACAAAGCAACTGTGTAGAACAACGTCTGCATTTGTTTGGTTTTACCTGATGCATTCGCATGGCTCGTATAGCCACCACGACCCGTCGGCGGTCGACTGTTCCGTCCCAGCGGATAACTCTGACCAGAGTTTGACAATCTGCTATAGCCTTTAATTTTCAAACCACATCTTATTTTAACCATTACAAAAATCATTGCGAAAATAAAAATTATAAAAGCATAATTCAGAAAATTCTTAAATACGAGAAAGAATTCTAAATATTTGTTTGTAATTTCAGTTTTAAGTACGGGTAATAAATCGTCTATTATGTCTACGTGAAGCCGTGAAGCTAAGATTTCTCAATTGTAGCTGATACGATACGGAATGTTATGAATCGTAGATTGCAATATTGTAACAACCGTGATACGTAATGTCAGGATATTTTACACCCTGTCAGAGAAATGTTGATATTTCTAGAGCAAAGCCAATGTTACGTAGAAACTTTACATAATTATTCGGATCAAATTTTACAAATCTGATATTAAAGAGAAATAAAACAGCTTTATTAGAAGAAATATTAAACGTTATAGTAAGGAATTTAAGCAACTTGAAGAGAATTTGTTGAAGGAAAGGAAAAAAATGAAGATAGTTAAATTCTGGTATAAAACTGAAATTTGACAATCTTGCACAATCTATCATTTTATGGAAAATGACTAATTTTAGGTCATTTTAATTTGAAAGGTTTAAACGTATATATTTCATACAGATATTTTATATTTTTTATATTCACACAATTGCCAGAAATGTTTGCACAAGAGGTTATTCTGTTGTGACATACATTCATCTCATGAAAACAACGATATTTATTGTATTTTTTGCGATAATTCTTATGACGACACGTCTGGTAACACAGCAAGGATAGTTGCAAGCAAATCTAAACTAATAAGAAATGTACAGCAATGTTTTACGAGCTCGAACAACGTCTAACTTGCAAAGTCTAAAAACTAAATCTATAATGAAACCAGTAGTGGTGACGACAAGATACAAGAAATGGGAAGGTTGTGTGAGATAGATGGTAAGGAGCAGGGGAAAATGTTTAAATGTAGGTAATAAATTAGGGATGCTATAATACAGTATACTATGCAACCATTTTAACGATTTAGAACAAATTTGTTTACATGTCATAAAACACATTATGAAGATTATTATGTGTTATTTTTAAATCTTCTCCACAATACCTTGGTTATAACACTTCTATTATATCTTTAGCAATTAAACTAGAACTAAGTAATATTAAGTTTATACTACTTTAAATACAAGTGTTAGGCATACAAAGATGCAGTTAATAATTTAACATTTTGAACACAATCACACACGGGAAAACATTATGCAAATTAATCTCAACATATTTAAATTAATCAAATCTTACTAAAGTTTAATACCGTATCAATTGTTATCGTAAAATTTGGAATTGTAATGAATACATTACTGTAGAAATCTTTAAAACTGATTTGGCTATTATTTTAGCAAGCTTTTTAGGTAATCATATACACTGCTTACTGCAGTAACTGCTTCATAAACCTATTTAAAAAATAGTTACTGCAGTAACTGCATTAGAATAATTTAGACATGATCCCTAATAATGTTCATAAAGTCTTCAGCAGACCAATGGTTTGATAGCTTTATACTGAAAGACCACATTTGCTTTCAAAATTCTGTTGAGAATCAAGTTGTCAGGATTTAGCAATAATGAATTGATTAAGCTGGCATATTTCACACGTCTTCTCATTGAATTTCACAGAACTACTTCAATCAGGACTTACACACGCTCAAATAGAACAACAATCGTCTGATACATTACTATAGATTTTATTTAATACGATTGATATTGACGAGGACGTGTCCATTAACTCCTATTTCTACACATAATCATTTCAAATCGATAAAAACACGAGAGTTGAATTATAAATCAATTATTAAAATCTACGATCAATTGAGTTTGAAATGATATTAAGTGGTTAAATTCAGAAATGATAATTTTGTAATCTTACCGCCAAAATAAGGTATAGCTGAATAGTGTGGGTATCCTCGTCCAATAGCAGCAAAGTTGGCAGGATACGCTTAAAGACAAAAAAAATATTAAAAAATAATACAAAACAAATTAGTTAAGAAATGGTTTGTACAACCAATACTACCCGACATTGTTTCCACTGAATTCACCATTGCTTCACACATTTTTGGAATTTGGTGCAGTTTCTGAAGCTATCACAATTATATAAAGCATAACAAATAATTAGGTAGTTTAACTCTATAATAAAAGAAACGGTTAAATAAATTGAACCTAAATCTTTGATGTTAGAAGTTAAGCACTATACTATATTACCATACTACAGTTGCAATACTTTATCACATGCACCCAATTTACATTGTCACAACTAGATTAATTTGTACACGGTTATGTGGAGAGCAGTAGGTTTCAAGAAAAATGTTATCTATTTAAAACTTGTCTATAAAGTAATTCTTTTTATATCTGAACTATTTTGTTGCGGGACTGTTATACTTAAGTAAAGTAGTAATGCACCCACTTCAACTAAATCAATATATTTACTTCAGCCGCCCTTATAAGCCAATCAAAGCCCAGTTAATGATATACGATCTTTATACTAAGCTTTTAAGCCTATTCAAAAGTGCGTTCACATTTCGGTTATTACAGAATAACTAATATTAGTTTCCATTTGTGGATGTACTAAGACGTTTGGTTTGCCGGATGATTTGATTTTGGGTATCAAATTTGAGGTTGAACACTGAACGTACTAACTATGGTATTATCTAAATTGTATCAGCTAAATTAATCTCTTGGTAATAGCAAGTACTTCAGGGATCATTTCAATTAATATTCTACTGCTGTTACTGCAGTAACTATATTTTTTACTGCAACAATGGTTTGTGAGATTGTCACTCCACTACAATGAAGAGTGTGTAGCTACCCAAAAAAAAACTTCCAAATAATTGTATAATTGCAGTAGAATAACTGTGACACGATCCCTTAATTATTAATGTAAATGAATCTTCTGGTTAATTTTTTATTCATTTTTTACTTCATATATTGATATAAAGTTTGCGGTATCAACATTCGATTTCGCCATGCAAACCTTCAAACAATATATTACTTCATATACATCTAAACGCAAGTAACTCATTAATCATAAGATGGAAATACTATATCATGTGTTAATGGGTTATGGCAGAGATGTGCAAACAATTAAATACATTAACTTTTTAATTTACTTAATGTTTAAGAAATTTAATAAATTACATTACACCCACACAAATACATAATTTAAATATTCTTATACTCGTATTTAAATAATAATGATGAAAATAATCATAGCTGCATACTACTATACACTAATAATTGGTAATGATTTTTCTTTTGCTATTTATAGTTAAATTATTATTTGTTTTCTTAAATTTACCTAAAATGCTAACAAAACAGTCATTAACTAAACAACTATTTTCTTTGCAAACATAGTCAAACAAAATCTCTACATTAAATCTACAACCTTCAGTAAAAATTGTAATTTTCTACTGAATGAGTGACACAATTATTAAATTTGGTTACAACTAATTTCTTTCTTAATACACACTGTCCATCACCTGTCTATGCTAATAAAAATACTTAATTGTGTATTTTCATTTCTTGACCTTTTGAGCGTGCTCGTAATGCGTAGTTGTCCACTTGTAGTTTCATTTTAATATTGCTAAATTCTCGGTTGAGTTTTAAACGATAAATTTGGATTAAAGAATATAGTCTATTTAATTCAAATATATAAAATCTATAAGATCCTAATTACCTTATTATTAATCTTTATATATAATTGTATTATACCTTTTTATGATCACAACTAAACTGAAATGTTACCAACTCACAGAGCACAGTGAAGTAGCCACAAAAAATAAAGTGATGCAGTTTTCGCATGAAAAGGGAACAATCTCTGGGTAATTGTCATAAGCCTCTGTGAAAAAGGTTGAAACCTTACAACCGTACTGGTGGCTATTGCCCTAGTGCACTTTTAGCAATGCACCTATCTCCAATAATTTTTTATACTATACCATAGAATTGTGTAAAAGAAAAACAAAATGTGATGAATACCTAGATACTGTCCATTGATGAGGCCCGTACCAACATCCACTATCATCTCCCCATCTGCAAATAGAAAAACCCAAACTTGGTTCTCAAAACAATGTCATATATTTGAAATTGGAACCAACCATTCTCCATTTTAGGTATACAGTATATTGATTTTAAAGAAAATGTTCAGTCATCGATCAAAGCAGAATTTTGTCATTTTTATCGTTTTAATACTTGTAATTTTTATTGTAATTTAATTTAGTTAGTTTAGTGATCATTATATGTATTAGCTGTATGTATGGTGCTCCTTATAAATACTATATATTATTATTATTATTAGCACCACAGAAATTGTTACAGTATTTTTAAACTGTGTTTTTAAGTTTCTCTGTATTTGATGAGGCAACATGTGCAGCCTAGTTTAGTTGTTAAAATATTAATATTTGTAAATGAAATAATAAGTATATGTATGTAAATAATTTAATGTACTGAAGGTCTGGTATATGCTTATATTATGTTTTTTCTTGGAAAACTATGTAATCTGGACTTAAATTAACTTTGGCGAAACAGAGCTTAAAAAATCCACTAAAAAATAGTGGCGCTAGGATGAAATAATAATAATAACAGAGATGATATAATATTAAATGAATCAAACCCCAACAGAATCACTCAATTTCTTGCGATAACGTTATTTGTCATTAAAATAATTACACACCATTCCAAGTTATTGTCTTCGCTGAAGAAATAGTTCCCAGCATGCCACGTAAACCGTGAATTGCTCAGTGCAAGCGTACACTGGGGAGAGTGCTTTGCCTATTCGCCTATCTAAATCTACGATGACTGTAACAGATCTTTTTAACTTATTTAAACCGAAAATAATTCCATCCGGTTGATAAATCTCGGTTTTAGTATTTGGTTACAACAGATCTTATATTACAATCAACTTGCATACTCTACAACAAACTGATACTTATATTTATATTCTATGTATTCTGTGCAATAGCTGACCTAATTAAACACTAAACTAGAAACCCTAATTCTATTATACAAAATGAAAACTACAGTAAAACCTAGGACACCTCTATTCAGGGGACACTTTCCTGTGCAGGGACACCTCTATTCAGGGGACACTTTCCTGTGCAGGAACAAAGAGGAATGTTTTAACACTACAGCTAATCTCAATTCAGTGGACGCCTCTATTCAGGGACACTTTGTTTTGGTCCTGAAGGTGTCTCTTAATAGGAGTTCTACTGTAATTAATAATCTAATTTCTAAACTGCTCTTTTTTCAATATTTCTAAACGATACATTTAATGATAATGAGGATATACTAAAAAGATTCTTATATAGTAGTTTGTTGTGTTATCTACTCTGCATTTTGCATATTCTTATTTATACTGAAACCTAATATTGTACATTGCTAGGTTCAACCTCATGTTTGATACCATATTCAAATTTCCCGCCTAATATAAAACAGACGATTATCAGCAAACTTATATAAATCAGAAAATATATAAATAGTGGTAAATTGAGGAAAATAAGATTAGATTTGATGATAGGAAAACTGGACAGGCAATCGTTACTTGATATAAAGACGATGAAGTTATCAAGGGGGGCAAGGGATAGGAAAAGACAGAAACATGATTAGTTCTTAACATGTTCATTACCAGCTTCACTAGCAAATAACTGGAACATACACATAATTATATATTACACTGAATGATTTTGCAAAAATAAGACTATTAAATCACAAAATAAATATTATTATACGCTAAATAATCGAGGAAATGACTTTGATAATTAGTAGGCCAAGCTAGAAAACCTCACCAACTATGTAAACAAAATATCTAAGCTAGCTAGTCTATAACTAATATCACAATGGGTTTTAAATAGAAATTCTACCATTAACCACAACTAAAAAAAAAGCATTATCTATCACTATAGTAACAACACTACAAACGAAAATGACCAGAAGAAATAAAAGGGCAGTAGATGATTTCGTTTTATTTTGTAAACATTGTCGTCTTATGAATGAGTTTGTGATGTTTATCAATTAATAAATAATTTATACGTAGCGATTTTCAAATTAAAATAAGCTTTATATTACCGCATTGTTCAAATTATTATTTTTTAGGTTAATGTATTCAAGGCAAAAAATGCAATTATCTCGTAAATTAGTAGAAAAAATGACGTAAATATTTTGAATTCTAGTTTTGACATTGGATTTTTTCAATATTTCAAAAATGTTTAATATTATTGCTTTTTATATATATTATCATAGTTAGAAATCTGCATCGGGAAAATCGTGATTGAATTATGTCCAGAGAAGAAATGAATTACTTAGTACGAAAATACTAAGAGGAAAAAACCTTTTCGTGTTCATATGTTTACGATATTTTACATTCCAAGTTGGGTAAAATTTACTTTATGTCGTTGAAATAGAAAAGTACTTAAATTTTGTGTAAACGGTACATATAAATTGTATAAAATAAAGCTCTTTTTAAAAAACATACAGTAAGAATTTAAATTCATTTTAAACATGTAAGTTTGTTTTACGAATGAAAGAATATTTTTAGTGTTGAAAACTCGCAGTCGGAATGAGCTGATAAAACTTAAGTATGTAACCATATATGTTAGATTATCTGTTTTAAGAAACACAATACATCATTTAGATGTATAGTTTTTGCAATATTATATGTGAAGAAGATTTCATAGTACTATTATAGCGTGTCTCTTGGTCTTCATAAAGATGGCTTATTTTGTCGATGTGTTAACATTTTGAATAAAGTAAAAATATTCAGATTTGTTGCATGTTAAAAAATTTTACCAGTGTATAATGCGTTTAGAATGTTTTATTGAATATAAAGTTGGTAGATTATTCAAAATAGTTATACAAGAAAAATATACCACACATTAGGTAAAAAAAAGTATCTTTTTAGTCAAAATTAAAATGCCACACCACCGTGCTACCAAACTGAAATCCATTTTTAGTCCATCATTACCATCATCAAGCAGACGCATTCGAGATGGAGTTCCACAGTTACATCTTTACCAATAGCATCATGTTAGGTCTAATTTTGACCTAGCATTGACATTTGGACATTGCAGCATAATAATAACAACAAAGCCACAAGTGAAGAAATCAAAAGTGGGGAAAAACATGATGAAGATTGGGAAGGGGAGGTATTATTTGGCAACCTGATTGGCACTTTGTAATTACCTCTTTAGCAGAAATCCAAATAATTACAATTCAACTCAATGTTATATTAGGGTAGAAAATAACTTTGTGCAAGGTAAAATATACATATATTATATCTTTAAACTCATCCGTTATTTTTCCATTTGGATTTCTTTCCTTGGTAGCTTTAATGTGGTTAAAAAGTGCTAAATAAGATTAGCGACATGTGCCGTGACTTCAAACCATTCAAAGCATAGACAGACCTAGAGAACATCTTTTAAATTTAAAAAAAATTATAAATATTTATTCTTTTATAGAGTTAGCAATTCCTTTCCAAAGTTAGTGTAAATCACTCATGCGTTACTGTCATTCAACCAATGTTTTCAAAAATTTATTTTTGAAATTTTTTCAAATTAAATGTTAATAAAACAGACCATTATTAATAATCCAAATTTTAGATAGTTTTGTTTATTTTCGTTTTTGTTCTCTAGGCTGTGTCTATAACTTACCATGGTATGACATAGGCCCATACACACCTCTGAGCATGGCTCGACCTCTTGCCATTTGTTGCGGTAACATAACTTCTTTTGGTTGCGCTTTCTTCGTCTCAACCTAGAAAGTATAATGTTACATTTATATACTACCATCTTCATTTCCTTTAAATATATAATAGACGATTTCCATTCACATTTAATATTAAGTTAAATTGTCTACATAAACAGACACTTAGTTATATTACAACAATAAAAAGACAGTTATATTCTAATGAAACAAATTTGAAAGAAACGCATCAAATTTATATTTCAAAACTTTCAAATATTGCGATATATTAGATTTTTCAGAAAAGCGTCAGTAATGTAGGTCTCTTCGTCACCCTAATAAAATCTGCTTATAAAGACAGCAGAAATGTGGTGACTGCACCTTTAAGTAATTATTCACTAAGATGAGTAGTATATCACAAGCAAACAACTGAGCAGCCAATGTGTTCATATATTCCCTACAGCAGTCTCATAAATTCTATCCTCTTTTTTCACCCTTCATTTTAAAGGGACTGTGTTTTCTACTGTGATGACTGAATATATGTATCAGAATTTTACATGCCTGATCACAATCAAGTGATAGTGATATTAATATTTGGTGTCAGGATGATAATGAGGCATGATAATTAAGATCATGATGAAAATTATGATGTCATGATGATGATAAGAGAAGATAATAAAGATAACAACAAGGATGAAAGATAATGAATATTTTTCAACTTTTTTTTTCTTTTCTTTTAAATTTAAAGTTAACTTCAGATCAGATCAAAGTATATTTAAATGGACTGCACTTATTGCAGTAACTACATTTTGTGTATTCCTTAATTTGTTTATGCAACTATTTAGCAGATTTCTTTTTGATAATCATATACATTGTTTATTCAAACTAAATGCATACATTGTTGCAGTAAAAAATGTAGTTACTGCAGTAACTGCAGCCCTTAATATTTTTTTTTGATGAATAAATGATTATTTAAATAAACTTTTATCTCTATCCCTTAGTTTAAAAAACCAATCGAAAACAAAAGTAAAAAATCCAAAAACAAAAACTCGGAAATCTGAATTTAAAATTTGAAGCAAGCAATAATCTAGGTAGCATGCAGGATTGCGAAATGCGGCGACTGATGTTCGCACCTGAAGCTATTAACAACCTACAAGCTACTATGATGATGGAACATTTCCTTAGTTACTAGACATCGGTTAACACTTGCTTTATAGGCTTAGCGTAATGACGGATCAAAGATTCTGTTTTTTCTAAAACATTTTTTGAGTGTTAACGAACAGAAGGATCAATATATTATAAATCCAATTTCAATTGGCCCCAGGAAATACAAGTCCGTAACAGGTGTTCACCATCATTTTTCATGTTTTTGTCATTTTTATTTTGTCACTTTACAAGAAAATATAATATTTAGTATGGAAAAATTTAAAATACTGTATGGCTTAGGAAATAATTTTAAAATATTATTTGTAACTGACATTTATATTATTTTTTTATAGTTGCTAACCATTTTGTTACGGTTCATATCATAATATTTAGTATGTATAAATATAATTTAAAATTCTGTATGATTTATGGAGCTATAAATATTATTATTAATAATATAATTATTAAAGTTTGTATTTAGTGTTGAAAATGATTATTTAAACTGTATGGCATAAAGAATTTTAATTCATAATTTATCATTTTCTAACCATTTTGTTGTTAAGTTCGTGGAACTGCTGTTCACAGATTTTTTCGACAGATTCTTCTTTTTCAAACGTTACAAATCCAAAACCTGAAAGATACAAAGGTACAAAAAATCAATATCTATCAATTTATCAATATCTATCTATTTATCTAATAAATGTTTATAAATTTATCTAATAAATATCTATCAATTTATAATCAATATCTATCAATGTATAATCAATATCTATCAATTTATTTAATCAATCAATATATCTAATCGATTATATTTTCTGAGGCTTTAGCATATTGGGCTGTAAACATAAAGTATTATTTTTAATTAATAAATGCAATTAAGAAAATATTAACTTAAAATCATTATAATAATTGATCAATCAATATCCAATTAATCAATGATTATCAACGTTCACTTATTCAGTTGTCAAACTCTATTTATAAGTAATTCTAGTGATTAAATTTATTCCAACGAAATTAAGTCATAAAATTGGACAAATGCAATACTTCTTGCAAACATGTAAATAGCTGACAAACATTATTTATCATCAGATATCATTAATCATAGAACGTCCGATTTAAAATATGCAGACTAGAGTAACTTGTCGTTGTAATCTCAACACATCACGCAATACACAATAGCATAATATTAACGGATTCTCGGTACTGTATCTAAATTTGTCATGTATTAAAAGCAAAATTCCGTGATCTAGCATCTCATCTTATTTGTTAAAAAAAACTATAAAATAGAATTTGTTATGAAGTAAAATTTAATAGCATATATTGCAAATTGTTCCTTGCAAATGTTGTTTTGTTATCATGCATTTTAATTGCATAGTAATTTGTTTATTTAATAATTTATTTTAAGGTAAATATTTGTATTTTATATTGAATAGTGTCAGGGTGTGGTGTATGGTTTTAATAGGAGATCGACATTTTGTAGGCTTCCTTTTTAACATATTACAGTCAACTCTCTCAATACAGTCAACTATCCCAATACCGGACACCTTTGGGCTGGCTTAATATGTCTGGTTGTCTTGATAGTCTGGTATTCAGAATGTGTTTTTAATGTTAAAAATGAATTTGGGACCTCTTGGTCCTCAAGAAAGGTATGTTTTGGGAAAGTTACGGGTTTTCAGAGAGTCCGATATTGGGAGAGTTGACTGTAATATGATTAATAGGTGGAGAGGAAGGCATAAACTGTCAGGTACATATACAGTTACCAAATAAGGCATTGGCTTAAATACTGTAGGACAGGGATTACCCCAGACTACTACCAAATTATGTACAATATTAGTGTTGCGTAAAATACAACCTTTCAATTTCAAACATTGTGTGCACGCTCAGAAACTTTACATGCACCCTCAGGATGAAACAAAAATATATATTAATTGATAATTGAATTGTTAAATAGACTAGGCCTGTTTCTATAGACTACTGTACCACCTATTCTTTGCTGTATGTTGTTATATGTCTATGAACCTGTATTGCGTCCCTCAAGCTAAATCTCATTCATGAGCTAAGTGACCTCCACAGTAAACCACAGACAGATTACCCGACACAGATAAACGCAGATTCTACATCCTAATGTGTCCGGTTCAACGTCATTTAATGGCTTCTCTACTTTATGACATAACAAAATAATATAATTATATTTAACACCTTCTTAAAGCTTAGACATTGGCCTAAAAGCAGTGCTTACCCAACCCACAAGTCGTACTTATAAATGCAAAATCAATAATTATGTTTCAGAATTATTGTATTAATGACGCCAAATGGAAACGTTTTATATAATTTTTTAAGCATCACAGTTATAGAATTTAATTTAATGGTTCTATTTGCCTCTGTGTTGGGCCTTGTTTCTTTATGTGAGAAAAATAAATGTGATGTGCTAATATATGGACATGATAATGTCATATCACTACCATATTTGGGCATATCACTACCACATTTGGGCATATCACCACCATATTTAGGCTCATTTTTCATTTTTTTTATCACATAAAGTTTGATAATATAGACAGGGCTTTAGTGTAAAAACAACAATTTATCAACGTAAATTGTAATCTTATTTTGTAGATGGAGGAAAAATAAATGATAGAATAAATGAGAAACTCTTATCTTTCAAGTCCTGATCATATCTTATGTTAATGTAAACAATATCTAAGAAAATGGCCCAATAAAATATGCTACGCACACGAAACAAAAAGCAATTTAGCAGAATGTGAAAGTCGTAACAATAACGAGTATACACACATTCACTTAAAAGGAAATGCGCAATGTTATATAATAAAGTATTAAATACAAACAATTTTATTTTTAGGTTACTAAATTAAATTGTTTTAAAATTTAAATTAGGTAAAAATAATGAAAATTATGATGAAGATAATATTAATATTTTACAAGTTGTGCAGTTTAATGGAATTGAAAATTAAACTTTGAAAAATTAAATGCTGAAAATAATGTATTACTTTACAAAGAAGTTTTAAATAATGATTTGTAAGTCGCAAAAATCACTGTGAAAATAAGATCAAGGAAAAAGGAAAAACTAACTGACTTTTAAAAAATAAATTTGAAAAAACAGTTTGCTTTTACACAATACAAACTTGCCCTTTGAAAGAAGTGATTACAATTCAATCCATCAAACTATTACATTTTAATATCACTTGTTATTTTAATGTATAGCGCATTTTTTTTTTTATTAAACCAATACATTTTCATTATTTCAACAAAAAAAAAGAAATTTTAGTGGGATTGATGTTGGATTTTGTGAAATTTAAAGACAGTCGGTTCATTGTACTATGTGAGGGAATCTTTGTCAACGATTTTCATTTTTAAATAGCACTACTATCTAAGAAAGCAGCGAAGTTTAATGAGGCAGAGAGAAAACAACGTTTACCTTGCGAACGCTGCAGGCATGCTGAGAAAATCATATTTGTGCATGGCTGTCTTAGCGAGCATGCCGTTCTAACAGAATCAAGTAGCATTTAACAAAATATTCTTCGTTTTAATTATGTAATACAAGAAGAGAGTTGCATTAATTGATGAAGGAAGAGAGGTCGACTGTTCCAAGACACAAATTGTTTGGGATGTTGGTTTTTGTATAGGTCGTCGAAATGACAGATGCGTTGATTTGATGGAAACGGATTGCTTTCAACCCGAATTTGACCTTTTGCAACTAATTAATGCGTTCCTTCTCACTAATCCCCATATTCTAAACTTAATGAATAATCTGGTTTAATTAAATTGATTAATCAAATATTATGTAACTATATGCATTCCAACACAAATTAAAAAATTCCTTTTAATAATAAAGGATTCTATTGCAAAAAATGTTTAGTAACATTTTTCACCAAAATAAAACTTTCATTGTAATGTCATTGTCATGATACTATAGCTTTTGAAATAAATGTTTATTGGATTGAAAATCCTCAACATTAATAAAAATTTATATTTTTTTAAATGCCAAATGTAAAAATATAAAAAAAAACATTGTTATCAAACCGTTTGGCAGGTGAATGAGGTATTTTAATTACCCCTTCAAATACAAGCTTAGCCCTAGGCCAAACAATATTAACAAGGCTAGAAATACCCTATATTGGCTGCTGTTAGGAGGGAATTAAAAAAAGAGCGATATACATAAGTGGGCCTACAGGTAAAACACTTTAACTTAAATCTCATTTCAGTAGTTCATATTTGTCTGGGTCATGTCTTTTTTCTGGCTATAGTTTTTAGCAAGATTAATTATAAAACATATTAAAATCTGTAGAGCGACCTCCAGTTTAAAAGCAAACACCACTGAATTGAGAAACAAAGAGAAAGGCTTTGACCTCACTTCATTGACTGGATGATGATGATCATTCATTCTATTTATTGCAAACATTAACACTTTCGCATAATGGACGTGTATTTACTTTTACATTAACCACACATGAATAGCCTATAGGAAAATGAAGTTTGAAACTACAATATCCAAGAGGGAAAAGATTTATAAATTTCCCCTAAGAAAGACGATGTGCGAGACTTAGTCATGGACGAAAATAGAGAATATTTTATGCTATACATTGATTGGTTGAAAATATATTTTTATGGTTTTAAAAGTGTTTACACGATTGATCTTTATTAAAGCTCTGTCTACACTATCAAACTTGTTTGAAAAAAAAAAATCTGATGTGCCCAAATATGGTAGAGATATGCTCGAATATGCTAGTGATATGACATCATCGTGTCTATATATGGGCACATCACATTTTTTTGTCACATAAAGTTTGATTGTGTAGACAAAGCTTTAGATTTTCTCTTGTAAATACTATATTCTATAAGTTTATAACAAACTTAATCATGCAATTGTCTTGGTGAAAAGCAACACAGGATTGCGTGTATGCATGTAAGTTTACAAATAGCATGGCTGACAATAGCCATTCTTGCATCTAATTCACATAGCAATGGCAAATGTAAAACCAGTATATTTACAATGCACTTGTGTACACAGGTTGATATTCAAACAAACTGCTGCCACATTCTGTTCAACCAACAATGTAAAAATTGACGTCAACATTAAATTTTCTTTTATTCTTTTGCAGTAAAACCATACAGATGTGAGTGTGGAACAATGTTTAATCAACGCATTGAATAAACAGTATCGACCTACAAATGTTAACTTCTTCTCGTACCTAAAATGTCAGAAATTATATTGTAAAAGATATAGGATAAGTTAAAGAGGTATTGTCCCACAAAAACATGAAAACATTTTTTTGGATTTAATTTTTAGTCAAAATAGATAACTATTATGTGACATTAAAATGGAATATTAAAAAAAAAATTTCATAATTTTTAGGCTCTCTGCCCCTATTTCAAAATCGTGGATCCGCAGCTGGGCTTGCTTTCCAGACTCATTAAAGTTGCATCAGACAAAAAAAAGCATTGGCACATGATGTAGAGAGGGCCATTTTGACTTTCTAAAAGTGATATTGATACTTGAGCACCATAACACCTACTCTACAATACTTGAAAACAGAACACAGGTGACAACAATTGGTCTAAAACACTGAAGGAAGTAAAAGATAAAGCAAGTATTGTACCAAGGAATAATACCTTTACTTAAAATGACCATAGCATATCAAGTCTTACCTAATTGTATAATAATTATTTCCTGTTTACATACAGTGATATCCGTGAAGGGTTGTTAAAATTAATTCTCTCAACTTTAACACCTTCAATTTAAAACAATTCACAATGCAAGAGATTTGTACCACTAAGTCATTTAGATAGGGGATCGTGTCAACATTATTCTACTGAAGTAACTACATTTTTTACTGCAGTAAATATTGCTGTAATGTATGATTTTAGTTTGTTTCACTGTAGAGGTTATTGAGTCAGTCACTGCAATAAACAATGTGTATGATACCCAGAAAAAGCTTGCTAATTAATTGCACAAACAGGTAGTTACTGCAGTAAATGCAGTAGAATAATGTTGACATAGTTCCTAAAGGAAACCTTGTGTGTTAGTGTGAAGATAGTGGTAACTGAAACATCCTTCTTGATAGCAACATGACAGAACAACATGACAACGACTATATCTGAACATCTTATAAATGATGGCTATTTTAAATACTATGTACCTGTATAGTCACGGATGTATAAAGATAAAGACACAAGCATGAACATGAATCAGGTTTTAATAACGAGTGAGATAGTTTGTTGGATTTTGTTCACTAGCATACCAAATGGACAAACCAATTAAGATGACCATTCATTTACTACGCATTATTGAAACAGCGTTAAACAAACAAATCAAGAAATATCGGTTTTTGTAGCACTTTGCGATGGACACAACAATTGATCCGTGCTCTCGCAAGAATGTTGGACAATTGCAAAGTCCATTATTTGCGTGTCGTTGCAACACATGTTAGAAAATCTGAGAGAGGGTTTAATGACGGACACAGGAAAACAAATGAAGTTTTCTAAGCAATGTAAATATATTGATTAGCAAGGAATTTGAAAAGATGAAACGAAGGCTAAATTTCAATCTGATGCACATTCATTTTTAATAACTATAAAAATAGAATATTAAAATAGGAAAATAATAAAATAAATAATAACAATAAAACAGCAAATGATAATACTGTTGGAAAGTGTCTAAAATAAGGAGATGATTTTTACGATGCTGCTATTCAAATGAGGGCGACTGTCATTAAAGCAATAATGCCAGATCAAGGAGGACTCGATATGGGTATATTGTCAATATCAATGATACAAAAGTCAAATGTGAACCTAGATCTAATGGAAATAAAAATATATTTTCCAAGGTTGACGATATTTCCAAAAACATCTCCTCCTTTTTCATAAAAAAACTAGAAATTCCAAAAACAATCAGAAAAAACATTAAAAAAGAAGTAGGGTATAAAAGTAGAGCACATCAAAAGTATGCCGAAGGTGACAGGTTCAAATCCCTTTGGTATGCCAATCTTATTATTTCAAAATATGAATAATAAAGATACTATTAATAATCTTTTACTGTAAAAGACATTTTCCGGAAATTGATTTTTTGTCGATTCTCAGCTTTGAATTAAAAATAATCCATCAACGAAAACTTCCATTATGTTTGATTTTGAAGAGAAATCAGAGGTGTACAAGCACTCCATGTCACGTACATCAAACATGGCCGCTACTCTTCAACAAACATGGCTGCCACTCGTTGGCAAACAGCAAACGAAGCTATGAGGTACTGCACTGTATTTTGCATTGTCACGGCCATAAAGGCATCTCATGTACAAACAATTAGCACAAGTCAACATTTGCCTAAGTATTGCAGGTATTGCTAACTAATCCATCATTATTCTACTATTTTTGGATCTCACTTAAAGTAAAAGTGGCGACAAAGACCCCTGCCTTTTTTAAATTCATGTGTTCAAATCATTTCATATGCCAGAACATTTTTAACCATATAACACAGCTAGGTAAAAGTAATACAAACAAGAAAGAGTTGTCCAATCCAACTTTTTGTTAATCTGTGTTCAAAATGGAATTAAAATCATCTTACTGACTGCTACACTATTTATTATAAAATTAATATTCATTATATTAACATAATTTTAACAGTATGAAAGACTTAATGATAATATGATTTATAATTGAAAGCATGATCTAATAGAAAGTAATACCAAAAATAAACACAGAATCATTTTCCTTTACTCTAGATAATTAAAAATAATGAAAAAAAAGTCTAAATGGGTCAAATAATGAGACTGCAAAAAGCACTATACCATTGCGTAATTAAAACAGCTATGAGCTAATTTTATACACAAGAGTGCTTTTTGAATCGATTGTTGAAATCTTCAATTCAAAAACAATTACAGAGATTCATTGTATGTGCCGTCGTTCATTGAAATAATGGATCTTTCACGCAAAGTAGTATATAATTGCAGACATCGCAGGAATCAATTTCTATGTTCTTGTTGCAATGAAAATGACTTAATACTATACTAACATATCATTTTTAATTTCTATCAATTATTTTAGTCTTTCTTCATTTTCCAGTACATATATCCTCTAAAAACACATGTTCTTAACAGCACTGTATTAATGAGGAACTGTTACATATAGCTCTAGGCCTCAGAGCAGCAATAAGCTACAACGAACATTACTTTAAGTGCAGAGCTCAATGCACAACCTACAGTGCAAAACGATAACATCTGCAAACCACGTCGTCTGCTACAAAATTCACTCTCTGCTGTGTTACATCTAAAATTGCATCGTCTGCTACAAAATTCACTCTCTACAGTGTTACATTTAAAATTGCGTCGTCTGCTACAAAATTCACTATCCAACCCACAATGCTGTTTTGCATCTAACATTGCATGCTAGAATTCACTCTCTGCTGTGTTACATTTAAAATTGCATCGTCTGCTACAAAATTCACTCTCTACAGTGTTACATTTAAAATTGCGTCGTCTGCTACAAAATTCACTATCCAACCCACAATGCTGTTTTGCATCTAACATTGCATGCTAGAATTCACTCTCTGCTGTGTTACATTTAAAATTGCGTCGTCTGCTACAAAATTCACTCTCTGCTGTGTTACATCTAAAATTGCGTCGTCTGCTACAAAATTCACTCTCTGACCCACAATGCTATGCTGTTTTACATCTAAAATTGTACACCCACATTTTTTCACATCTAAATTGTGTCGTCTACTACACAATGTCTGACCCTGATGGAGTTTATAGCAGTGATGGAGTAAGAGTCTACTATATTGCCTCTTTGTAAATTATGAATTTTTTTGGAACCAAAAAAAATATTATCAATATTTTTAATATTCTAATACAATCTTGCCTGTATTATGACTATAAAAGTATAATATTTTAATATAAAAATTGAAAATTAGTTTGCCTTCTAGCTTCAAATTTCCCACAACAAAATCAATAAGTCTTCATACCATATAATAATAAATACATTACTATGAAAAAGTATATAAAATCAATTAATATCTAGGTATATTAACAGTAATTAATCTAAATTTCATCTTTATATTACGGTTCAATCAACCTTCTATTGAAATTGATAAAGGTTTTAAATCGATTCCCTTACTTAAAAGGTTATTACAAATATTTTCGGCAAGATGTAATGTTTTAATGTTGTAGATCTAGATAAAATATTAGAAAATTAAAGATATTAACTACCTATAACCTACTTAAAGAAAACATTTAATTAGCTTTATTTCCATTCCACCTTCCAAAAATATAAACAAAACTAAAGAAATATTTTTTGCTATTTTTTGTATCAAGCACTTTTGGATCAAGTACTTTGGATCAAGTATGTAGAAAATAATATAAAATATAAATTCTAAATAAATATTTTTAAAAAAACTCTAAACCGCCCAGTTTATGTGATCCACTAGTGATATCAGTATCATGATTCAGAAGGTGTCTTCACAATAAAGAGAAAAATAAATAAAACAAAAATAAATAAAGTGATATTCTGCAGTAAAGATGCTAAATGGATACATGAACACAGTAACAAAATAAAATTCTGGTCCTCCAAAATGTAGTTAATATTCATCGTAGCTTTGTTAATTGAGTGTTATGAATGATATTTAATATTATAATTTATTTATGACCAGGAGTAGAACATTAATGAATAGACAATGATTAATATACCACATTAACGACATCAATGCATGTTTTCACACCATGTTTGTATGGATATACGTGATCATATTATAAATTAGAAATATATTATCTAGAAATATTCTCTAAAACAGATTTTCAAACAATATTTACTGATATCTCTGAAAATAGGTGTTGATTTCAGCTCTGATGATGAGAATAGTGTTCTTGAAACATGTCACGGTATTTTAAGGCAGTTTGCATATTCATCAAATGCCTGACAATTTTTGGTGGTATATTTGATTTGATATAAATTATCTCTGAATAACTGGCAAACAATGTAAAAAAATATGATATGGATCAGAATAATATTCTAAAAATTGCATCAATCTTGGTTGCATTTGGTGACAACTAATTTTAGATAATATAAAATAATAAATTGAAAAAAATTATTACTATTTAATAAAGTTTTTTTATTTTTATATTTCTTTATGTTGCTTAGAGTCATAAAAACTGGATACATTTTTCACTACATGCAATTTTGAACACATATTGCTGTAAATTATATGTTATTTAAATGAATTCTCTTAAAGATTTTTGCCACAAAGCAGTCACAAGAAAGAAATCTACAGGAGAACCAAGGGAGAAGTCCAAACTACTCAAGTTTACGATGAATCTAACTTCTTTAACTTTCATTCTTCAAACTTTCTTTGTTCTAGATTTCATCAAACAAGGAAAACAAAGTTATGGTTCAAAGATACTGAAACATATCCAGCATTTAAATTTATTTGTTTATTATCTTCTAACAAAAGGCAACTTCACACCACTTCAAAACAGGTAATAGGTCAACATTTACAAATCATTAAAAATGGATTCATCTCATTTCACTGACAAACTTCCTGGTCAAAACTGCAGATAAGCAAAACACAAACAAAGTAGAAATTCTAATGATGTATCAGATGTAATGTGAAACCAAAAATGGAGGCATGCAAAGATTTCCTTTGTTTTAGATGGAATGTTAAGGGCCTAAAGACAATTTGCATATAAGTATGATAAAACAGTTATTCATAAGAGAATTATTTTTAATCAGGTGATGTGATTAAGTCCATCCCAAACTACACTTTTGGCAATTCTTGACAATTATTGGAAGATTCTTCAACCAAATTAATTTTGTTTTTATTTTAGACATCATGACAAGTTTCTATAAATGTGGTATATATCTATATATTGATATGGTATTTAATAAAATATTTGTTGCTTTACTCTAAGATGAAGGCAGGTATTAATAGGAGGTGTTCCTTTACACACAATGTTGGCATTAAATTTATATTTTTTGATTTTATAAGTTACTTTTCTCATAAGAACTTTAAAATTAACAAACTAATAGAAATAATTACTTTTAAAATTAACCATATTAAACAGCATTGTTTTATACTTGTTATCTACCATTAGAAAGAAAATTAACAGATTATAAACAAAGAAAATACAAAAATTCCAATGATGAAAGCAAAATTTATCTAAATACTGCCAGTTTGGTTGGTAAGGTTTCGACCTGACCACTTTTTCACAGAGGTCTTTGACAACCCAGTGGCTTGAACAGAGATTGTTCCCTTTTCTTGCAAAAACCGCACCACTTAATTTCTTATGGCTACATCACTGACAGCAGAGTAGAGTAAAGAAAGGTTTGAGATGAAGAGACAAAATTCAAAGCAGTAAGAAGATTCATAATGTATGTCAGCCATGGATGATGAGAGAAAGACAGTATAGGATAAATAAATGATTGAAACTTTCAAGAAATAAATGCCACCTTGTTAGAAATAAATCAATAATGACATGTCCGGATAAATTTTGCTTTTTTGAAAAATTGTTTTATAATTTCGCTTGAAAATTACATTTATATAGAGATGAAAATAGATGACTATAGAATTGATTTGCATCCAATTATTTAAATTACAGCTTGAATATTAATAGAAAGACAATTTTACAGTTATTTCCTAAAATGTGTATGAAGGTTTTTTTTTGTAGATTAAAAAAAGTGTTTTGCACATATCCATCTATTTATGAACATAATTTGAATAATTATGAATATGGATAATTATGAATATGGATTATGTATTATGAATATTTATTATGAATATGCATAATTATGAATATGGATTATGAATATGGATTATGAATTATTATGAATATGTATTATGAATATGCATAATTATGAATATGGATTATGTATTATTATATGAATATGAATAACTATGCATTCATAGTTAGGAATATGCCTAATTATGAAGTTTGTATAAAGCTCTGTCTACACTATCAAACTAGTTTGACAAAAAAAGTGTGATGTGCCCAAATATGGTAGTGATATGCCCAAATATGGTATTGATATGACATCATCATGTCCATATATGGGTACATCCAATTTTGTTGGCACATACAGTTTGATAGTGTAGACAGACATGGAGAACATTTCTGATTTGTTCCTTAAAGTGACAGCATGACATTATTACAATGATTGTCTTTGTGGTAGAGATCCTCTGTGAATTTAATGAGATTGTAATAAGAAGCACTTAGATGCATTGTTTGATTACATAATATCATTTTGTATAATTGCATGTTGTATCTTAAGTGTGTTTTAACAATTTCTTATAAACCCGAATCACACGTATTATTAAACAAATGCTATATTTAACATATTCTTCATTTTATTTTGATTTTCATGTGCAGTTTAGCAATTTCTGTATATAAAATTTGTTTTCTGATTTTTTTACACATTGGATATCTATGTTATATACCAAAATAAATAAAAAAATTAACTTGTGTGTTTTAATTTATTTTCATTTTTGTAAATTCTTTTAGATTCTGCTGTTTCGTACTATTACTATTACTATTACTTTGTGGCAGTAATAATACTATCAAATTAATTTGTTTTATACAAAATTAAATAAAATACAAAAAACGAGTAAAAATATAATAATCCTTTATACATGGTTTGTTTCAATAAATAATATATTGCAGATATTTAGGAATAATTCAAGATGTATGCTTAACATTTGCTTTATATCCCAAATATTTTTTATCTGTTTTATCAGGGAAGAGTTAAATTAACTCTTCCCTGGTTTTATCTTAATATATAAGTCTAGTAACATTTGCATATTAACGTAACAATCTTATATTAAAATACAAACATCAATCCTTATTTTCCAAGTACCATCCTTGATCAATAAGATAAGCAAAGTACAATACAATTATCTGTTTGTCTAATTCCAGAATGACAAAATAAAACAATTTTATGTATGAAAGTGAAATAAACATAAAATGACAAAAGAAAGTACATTACGAGTCAATTAAATATCACATAATTGTTTTTTTGGCACAATAAAAAAATGCTGCTAGTAATAATTGTAAAGATCTTTTTATCATACTTGATAAAAAGATCTTACAATGATTGTTCTACCTCCCTCTGTTTACTAATTAGTTGTTATGTTGCAAATCGACTGTTGTTTCTGCAATAACTAATACAACATCAATGGTATTTAGTTTAGTTTTAATTAAAAGAGGTCTTATAACGATTGTTCTACCTCCCTCTGTTTACTAATTAGTTGTTATGTTGCAAATCGACTGTTGTTTCTGCAATAACTAATACAACATCAATGGTATTTAGTTTAGTTTTAATTAATTGTTTACTAATTAGTTGTTATGTTACAAATTATTGTTTTGCAACAGTAGACCAATACAACATCAAATGGTATTTAATTTATTTTTAATTACAAGAGAACAAACAAAGTATTAGAAGCCTACTAATATAGCCATCTCACTTATTTTGTGTTCATTATGTTGGTATAATATTTCACGTCAAAATCAGAATACTACGTAGCCTTCTCGACGGCAATTCCAGATTTAAAACGTCAATCACACAAGTCCGTGTTTGTGATTGGACGCGACAAATTATGATCAATTCGTTGGACTGATAAATCCATAATGAAGCATCTTAGTAGGACGACACGGAACGAAGTTAGTTATATTGCATTTTGTATTTGTTTCATTACCGAGTCATTCTGTTACTTACGCGTTCATTTATGCTAATTTGAAGAGCCAACTTCTAAGGTCAGTTCTGACAGCTCACTCAAAAGCAATTCTTTTTATCACAGAATTACCGTTTCTGATGTACAAATGTTATTTTTAAACTACATTGAGATAATAAAACCCCTTTATCATATCTTACAAGACAAAAAACACATTTTCATATCGGCCCATGTAGGACCTACTTAAAAATTCCACCAATTTGGTTTTCCTTCAAACATTTTTAGAGTTTATTAAGATCTTTTACATATTGCGTTTCAAACTAATGTTCAGGGCAGATGTCCAATTAGTTCCTCATTTTATTTTTGCAATGCATTAATGCAAATTAAATACTTTTCTTGGTAACAATTATGACAATTATAGAACATAATGTATACTGTATGATGGATAGCTTTTAGTATAATATCGCTGGAGTTGTAGTGACATCCTAAGTGCACTTTTTTCTTGAACTATTATTATAGGCATATTATATATTCTAACATTAAGTAGAGTGGGATGTAAAATATTCATTATACACACTGTGATTAGGACAAGATAAATAAGTAATGTAATTATGAATTTAATGACATTGTGTGCCTACTATTCTTTACTGCAGTAATCACTATTTAAAGCCATGGAAAATATACGTCCAATGTCTGTAAAATAGTGTCAGACACAGTTTGAGAATTCTAGGCTGGGACATCTGAGAATTGTCCTTTGGTCATCACTGATTGTGTGCCTACTATTCTTTACTGCAGTAATCACTATTTAAGCCATGGAAAATATACGTCCAATGTCTGTAAAATTGTGTCAGACACAGTTTGAGAATTCTAGGCTGGGACATCTGAGAATTGCCCTTTGGTCATCACTGATAGTGTGCCTACTATTCTTTACTGCAGTAATAACTATTTAAGCCATGGAAAATATACGTCCAATGTCTGCAAAATAGTGTCAGACACAGTTTGAGAATTCTAGGCTGGGACATCTGAGAATTGCCCTTTGGTCATCACTGATAGTGTGCCTACTATTCTTTACTGCAGTAATCACTATTTAAGCCATGAAAAATATATGTCCAATGTCTGCAAAATAGTGTCAGACACAGGGTGAGAATTCTAGGCTGGGTCATCTGAGAATGGCCCGTTGGTCATCTCAATCATACACAAGTAAATCCATGTTTTTCCTATGCTTAATTGCAATACACAATGTATCTCTAACTTAGAATATATTATATGCAACGTGGCATTGTTTTGAATATTATGCACGCTATAAGAATCACAGTATGGTATTGAGTGAAACAGCTTGCTATCCCAGCATTCATTGTCTAAGAATCAATGTACAAAAAAGCAGCTCAAATAAAACAAAAATGACGCCGTTAAATGATCTATATCATAATGGCATTCAGCAGATACAATGCACACAATAAAAAGAAGTTTTAAACAATTCTGGAAATTGTTATATTATTGGCGTAGAACAAAATGGGGCAATAAAAGATATAGAACAAAAATAATAAAATAGGATTCTGCCTGTTTGTATGTTGTTTGATCGCTTTCAACAATTATTTTAAAACATGCAAATGTACTACAAATGTGCTGACTGTAATACAATACATAAATATAGTTTTTGAAGATATCTTGAGAACACGTCACTACTATAAGGTTGTGTACGACCTATATGATGCTATGATTCAAAGATTTAGAAGATCCATTTTGAATCCTAACTTTAAGCTAAATCTTTTGTGATATAGAAATCTAATTATTATATTGAGCAACTAAAAATTAACGACTCTTCCGTGGGGAATGGTTTAATCAAAGTATAATACTATGGGATCCAGGTGTAATTTTACTGATAGTGACAATAATAATATTGAATGTAATTTACTCCTATCCTTTAATACCAAAGAGTAACCAGAGCTAATTTATTTTTGTCAACATCGTAACTTATTCTTTGATATTTATTTTGATGGTTTATGTATTTTTATCAATAATATAAATATATTAACAAGCTTTATCATTATTATACATAGTACATTCTGCTATTTTGCGCCATTTATTCCTGTCATGGGCCGAGTGTCTTAAGTGGGCCAGTATAATAAAAAAAAATATTATATGTAGTAATATTTAATATTCTCACTAATGAGTAATGGAAGCCTTCTTTATTCTAATATAATACAGCACCACTATCTGAATCCTGGACAACTTTGGGCTGGTTTTCTTCTTTTTTCTTCAGAATGTGAATTTAACGACAAAAATAATTTGGGAGAAATGGTTTTGGGAGAGTTTTCAGTTTCTAGAGAATCTGGCATTGGGTAAGTTGACTGTACATAGCAAAATATCAAGACAAGACGGGAAAGCAGACCTTTTGGGCCAGTCAACGGTATCACGTTTTGAGAGTTAACGGTGTTGTTTATCATTAATAATAATCGTAATTACTATTTGACCTACCTCTGTGTCTGTTGGTCGTTTTATCTATCATTAACATAGCGTCCTCTACCTGCAATGACAGCAAATTGAAAGAATTATTAATAACATAAAAAATTAAAAATGCAAAGATTAAACAATAAAAATAAAGTAAAAAAAAAAAAAAGTGCATAATTGTGAACAAAATACATCAGTAAATCTTCTCACAAATGCCAACGTTTCGTTAGGAGTATAAAACAAATATTTTAAATATAAAACTGAAACAAAATCATGTTTAAACTCTTTGTTGAAATAAAAATCTTAAAATAAATCAAATATTACAATAAATTATATTATTTCCCACCTTGTTATTCAAAACAAATGTTCTTATCAATGTAAATTTATTAACTGTTTCTCAGATCAATATACATTAATACAACTTTGATTTGATTTCCTAAAGAATTGGACCAATATAATAATATTACTGTTGCCTTCAGCGTTCCAATTAATAATAAGAGGCTGACTACTACCTATTAATTATTTAAATGTATGTAGAACATTTTTATTGTTTTTCAAATCATAATTTATCAAGGAAAGTAAGGTGTCCCAAGTGGGTTTATTAAGGGTCTACCAGGCCTAACTGATAGGTAATTCACCATATCCATTCAACCAATTTACCAGGCCTACTGATAGGAATTCACCCTATCCACTCAACCAATTTACCAGACCTACTGATAGGTAATTCACCTAACCAATGCAAAAACGTCTGATTGAATATCACACTATATTATATCCTATCCAACTTTTAATTTACAAAGTAAATAGCGGTTCCGCTTGGGCATGTTTAAACAGAAATGTTACCCGACAATAATTAACTGATTTAAACTGATAAGGACTTATATTAAATTAATTTGGTTCCTGTTTCTGTCCATCACATGTCTGTCAAACCATAAAGGTATTAGTAGATGGTAAAACAAACCATCATATCAGAAGATCTATTTATCTAAACAGGGAAGTTAATTATAAAATTTAGATCTAAACTTATTTTTACATATTTGGTTCTCCTTTCTCACGTAATATCTCTTTTTCAGTTCACTTTTTTATCCCTGTATATCATCTTGCGGGGTTTATCAATCATTTTTAACCAAAAAATGATGTTTTACCCCAAAAATAAGTACTTAAAAACTGACACACCAAGTGAATTGTACACTTTTATGTTGGTTCGTTTACTATGTGTTTTTTTTCAGGTTTGCGGGAGTTTGCAATACTCCAAGAAATTGTTCGTTTAGGGTGTCCCCCTGAATAGAGGTGTCTCCTTTGAATAGGTGTGTCTCCTGAATAGGTGTCCCAAAGGTTCTACTGCATGTTTAGTATGTACTTAAAATGTTTGTACTATTTCTTTCTTTTCTATATATGGCTAGCAGACGTAAGGCTATACAAAGACTGTATATTACAATGAACATATTCAGGATCCTCTCAGTAAATGCAGAGTACAGGAATTAACAATAATCCAATAGTCCATAAACACAGCCCGAATGGATTACTCTGGTGAACAAAATGTTGCCGATATAAAACATTAGCAAATTCACATACAACAGAGGTTGCAATCCACGTGAATTACTTGACAATTTAGCTACAATAAAAGACTGTTTCTAGGTCAAGGCATTCGAAAGTAGAATACTGAAGGAGGAAGGGAAGAAGAAGTGAATTCACAATCATATGGAGAGGGAGTGGGGTCAGGTGGAAGGATGTAGGTATGGGTTGTTTGGGGGGGGGGGGGGGGGGAAGACTAGTTATTCATTCATTTCATTTTTTATTTGGGAAAAAATAATACAAATAGTACAAAATTCTCCATAGCTCAAGAACAAATGCACTGTCACTTTTAAGAACATTATACATCCATGTTGTCAATGATTTAACTGTCATAAATATTAAAATACATATTTAAAATGAATCGAAAATACAGTTTATCACAGTAGTCAATACTGTGATAAACAAGTACTATATTTTCTGTTATCAATTTAAATGCATTCTTTTGATATTATATTTTTGAGTAACAATAAATTATTATATAATTAATTGAATACCAGATGCAACCTTGGATTTGATAAGATAGCTTATATAGTGCTCTTTAGAGAAGCGTGCGATCCCTTGATGTGGTATTCACATATGACGTAAGTCCTAACAACTGTTTATTGTTGCCTACGACGATGCCATTACCTATTAAATATTAAGAGCCAATTTACATAGTAAACATACCAAATATTTTTCTATTTCCGGTCTCAGTTAATTATAAAAAGTATGTTGTCTAAAAACAACTAGCAACTGTTAAATTCGTATGTATTAGTCTTAAGTAATAAAGTGAAGGAAGAACAAAGCCATGTGTCGGGGTAAATGATTTACAACGATTATTTTAGAACGGCGCAAATGTCAATCTATGTTAGCAAGAAGACAATAATCTTGGTAAAGTTGACAGTGTAATTTGAATTTGGTTGTTTAATGTCAAAGCATTCCAGTCTTATTCTAATCTTAGACCATGCTAAGTGGACAAGTACAGCTGTAGGAGTGTACTACACTATGTTGCCTATATATGGGCAAGGATTAAATTGGTAGTCAATGAAAAAGAGCATAATGTCAAAATACTTCTTTGAAAAAATGCGTATATGAAGTTGATGTATTCTACACTGTTAATACAACTATTTATATCTATACAAATACTTCACAAATTGTTTATTTATTTCATACCAGCACAGTGTTTATATTTGTAAAAAAGCGGTACATTTTGCATGTAATTTTTAAAATTTATCATATAACATAACTTCTGAGTGTTTAGACTATTTTAACTTTTATATTGAGATTAAGTAAGTAAGTTTTGGTGAATATACATAATCAAACATAAGCTAATTTTAATAAGGTTTATAGTTACAAAAATAAGGACCAAAATTAATTAGCTAGGTTCATACAAATTCTTTGATTGCTTAAATTAGCTTCTGACGAACAACGAACGCAAGTGATAACATTTGAAACATCATCACTAAAATAAATAACCTGTTATTTATTGCACTTTGACAGGTCTACCATTACTGGGCATGGCGCTAGGTATTTACCCAAGACATCTTTACTCCAATATAACTGATCGTTTCAGAAAGTACATCAGAATTCAAAAATTAATACAATTAACCATACATTTGTTTACAATCACCATGGCTTTGTTTATCTCTGATTACTTGAGTGTATTTAGATTTTTAGTTGAGTTGAATTACAAGGATTAATTAAAGTGTCATAGTTAGATTACGAAGAATGTAATACATGGTTGTTATTGGGGATCATCACTCATCCAAGACGAGAAAGAAACAAATAGATCCTGGAATGAACCCAAAAAAAACAGGGGAGGAGGAGGGAAGGGATGATGAGTTTTACTGGTGAGTGTGGAACAAATCCTGGAATGAACCCCAAATACAAGAGGGTGGGGAGAAGGATGAGGGGTTTTACTGGTGAGTGTGGAACAAATCCTGGAATGAACCCCAAATACAAGAGGGTGGGGAGAAGGATGAGGGGTTTTACTGGTGAGTGTGGAACAAATCCTGGAATGAACCCCAAATACAAGAGGGTGGGGAGAAGGATGAGGGGTTTTACTGGTGAGTGTGGAACAAATCCTGGAATGAACCCCAAATACAAGAGGGTGGGGAGAAGGATGAGGGGTTTTACTGGTGAGTGTGGAACAAATCCTGGAATGAACCCCAAATACAAGAGGGTGGGGAGAAGGATGAGGGGTTTTACTGGTGAGTGTGGAACAAATCCTGGAATGAACCCCAAATACAAGAGGGTGGGGAGAAGGATGAGGGGTTTTACTGGTGAGTGTGGAACAAATCCTGGAATGAACCCCAAATACAAGAGGGTGGGGAGAAGGATGAGGGGTTTTACTGGTGAGTGTGGAACAAATCCTGGAATGAACCCCAAATACAAGAGGGTGGGGAGAAGGATGAGGGGTTTTACTGGTGAGTGTGGAACAAATCCTGGAATGAACCCCAAATACAAGAGGGTGGGGAGAAGGATGAGGGGTTTTACTGGTGAGTGTGGAACAAATCCTGGAATGAACCTCAAATACAAGAGGGTGGGGAGAAGGATGAAGGGTTTTACTGGTGAGTGTGGAACAAATCCTGGAATGAACCCCAAATACAAGAGGGTGGGGAGAAGGATGAGGGGTTTTACTGGTGAGTGTGGAACAAATCCTGGAATGAACCCCAAATACAAGAGGGTGGGGAGAAGGATGAGGGGTTTTACGTAGAAATATCTACTGCTGAGTGTGAAACAAACTAACTAATCACACGCATACAAGTTTCAAACAAAGTAATTAACAAGCAGGACACATGATTAAGCAAAGACAAGCAATATATCAGAAATTATAAATAATCATTTGAAATCTATATACGACACAGATGGTAGATGAAAACGCAATTAGATTTAAATTTTGATATCGTATCAACATCACATGCTGATAATCTTGTTACTTTCTCCTCTAGGTGACACTTAGCCTAAATCTAGGCGAAAGGTCCTCTAAATTATACAACAAATAATAATAATTTTTTTAATATGGAACAGATATAGAACTGATTGATATTTAGAATTTCTAAACTCTGCGTTTTACAGCGTTCCATTAGCGTCAACCAGCAAAAAGGTTTTTCAGTTTTGATATTAAGTTTTTTATTACATGGATTAACTTTGGCTAATGTATTCATAGCTGCCGCTACAATGCCCTAATTTTCAAAATGGTGTTCATGACCTTAAAAGCTATGCTTGACCGACTTCAACGACATGACAGGCTACCTGATGAACAATTGCCAGCCTCAATGAATATGAATTTATTAATTAAGCCCACATTTGCATCGCAAGAGGTGATTATTTCGTCAGTTTTATACAACGCAAGCTGTAGCACAACTGAATAGCGATTGGTGAAGCGGTAAATTTTGCAAATCAAGTGTGAATGCATCTCTTGGTCTGCTAAAGTCTGTGGTACTCGTTGCCTCGGGGGATATGCTAATGAGCAGAATAAATGATGGCATACTGTCTGGTGTCACCTGATGTGGTCGCTATTTACAGGTTATACCTGTGATGACTAAGACTAATCACTGATGACCATCTAATATTAGAACAATCTTTATAACGCAAATATTATATCATAATTTAGTAATGCCATCATGCATCCATAAATTGTTGTAGAATAATCATTTTCAATTACACACTTTCCACAGCTAAATTCAAATTATTCAAGCTTTAAACACAAGTTCAAATATTTAAGGCTATCGTATAATAAATAACTACAGACTTTAACATCAAATTCAAATTTAATATTTTTGATGCATTGTAAAAATATGGTTAAAGATATATTGTTCCTTTTTGTTGAATATGCCATTTTAATGTCGCATAATAGTTATTCACATTGAAAATATAAATAATCATTTTCTCTTAATAAAGAATTTAAATAATTTCACAATTTCTTTTGATATTTGAATA
The DNA here is from genome assembly GCF_963402885.1 of Antedon bifida. NCBI lineage: Eukaryota > Metazoa > Echinodermata > Crinoidea > Comatulida > Antedonidae > Antedon > Antedon bifida. Next base: position 34,491,561 of record NC_136227.1, on the reverse strand, counting down.
AATCACAGAGTGACATATTACTTTACCATCATTTACCATATATGACAAGGAATGTTCAGCAAAGTTTGCGTCTTAGTTCAAGTTTACATGGAATATTTTCACGGACGATTGATACCTTTGCTAAAATAAACATGGTATAAAAATTAACCACTTAGGTGTGAAGTCGAGCAGACTGTTTAGATGTAGAACGCAACCTATGAATCTGGCGCAAGACACAAATACTTGGTCGTCTCAATGTTCATTTGATTTACTGTAAATGAAATAAAGTAAGCCTGCACTATGTAGGCCAGTTAAGTCCTATTCTATAAGTAAAGGCATTTGAAGATGGAAAAAAAAACTAATGTTTTCACTTGTAAAAAGACAAAATCAACTGTAAATTCAACCAAAAACACATTGATTTCCAGGTAATTCGACTATATATATTTTTTTCTGATTCAATTTTTGGGAGAGAGGCACAGGATTGTGAGTGATTTTTTTTTGTCAAAGTGAATAAATATTATTTCACAATAAAATTGCATATTCAACAAAAACATTAAAAAACAATTTTTTTTCAGGGGGACAATATATCTTTAAAGTACAATACAACATTAAAAACAGAAAATGATGGCCAAATAAAAAAAGGTACAGAACTCATTTTTTGGGAGAACAAATTGGTTTTTTTTCCCGGCACACAAGGCCCTCATTTGGCCCGTAGGCTGCATGCTTGGAAAGCTCTGTGTTAAACAAAAGTTAATTGATCTATCTAATAATCTTAGTACATCACAGATGTTTGTATGATTCAACCAACTACAATTCATTCAAGTGAAGTCCTTGATATTATAATCAAATTTTACAACTCAATCTTACATTCATAACATGATTCTGTTAATTAATCAAGTAATCTCAGAAAGCAATCATAACATTACCTAATTAATTATTCTACACCAGGCTGCATTGCTTAACTTTTACTGAAAAACTAGGTAACTTGCATCTCATCTACTTAGTATAAAATGACAACAATTTAAAAATAACAATATCATCTACAGTAAGTGTGAACTAGGTTCTCAATTTCTTTCAATCTTCATCCAATATTGTATTGATGAATAAAAAAATACTATCTGTTAATGTTTCTAAATTCATTCAAAGACTCAATTTAATTTTAATTTTGGAAATAAGTCCCACATCTGGACTTTCAAAGGCTATCCTGCATCTCTGTATCTGTCTTTATAATATTAAATCTTGTATCATAAACTGTGCATGTTCTTTTTAATAAGATGCAAATAAATCAAATCAAATTGGATAAAATTACACTGATTGTATAATTGCATCAATTTGCATTGATAATGTTGTTGGCAAACTACATTATTTTTAAGAGTAAAAAAATTCCAAAATAATGAACTAAAGATACAATAAATAAAACTCACATTATTTACATCATGAATAGAGAAATTAATTAGTGATTACAACCTGAACTATTCGACACTTAAGATGACAAATATTAATATCAAACTATTACCAACATTTTTTGAATTATTGAATTGAAATATTAAATTAATGTTTCTAGAAAAATGATATATAAACAGCTTAATACATTAATGTGACCAATGAATCTTATTGCCTTTGGCATATCACTTTTTTCTGCAAAAATTAAAATGCTACAAATCGTAAGTTGTGTCGGTAAAAATCCTCCTCGTCGGAGAAGACGATTATTTCTCGTGTGGATATTAGCATGCCATAACTAGAAGGTTATAACGACAACAATTACTACGAGAAAAACTGCAAATGACAGCCAATTATATTAATCAGATATAAAAACGACATTCACTAAAATAGTTATGTTTGAAGACTCATCATACTTTAGAAAAAACACTAGAATCCATGCGAATGTGATAGAAAGCAAAAATGTCACACCTTGAATATGCAAATTAATTACCATATACTGTTATGGTGTACTGTAGTCCTATAGGGCTTGGATATGAAATGTAGGGGAAATTTAAGGGTGGGATTATAAACTTGGATTGCGTTTATAAAGGAATTGAATAAAGTCTAATGTCCTAAATAAAATTATGGGTAGAATTATACTACTACTATACTACAATTGTGTTTATAATGGAATTAAAGTCCTGTGTCCCAAATAAATTAGGAGGTGGGATTATACGCGATCATGATGGGATTATACTTGGTCATACACGATATAAACATTTTTATAGAAATATTATATGTCGGAATATTTCATTGTATTTTTACATTTTTTAAAAACAATAGCGAATGAATTTATCAGATGAAACATTTACTGTATTGGTTAGTTACAAAGGAATGTAAATGAATGAATGCAAAATTCTATCAAGTTTTAGGAGATATCTTTTTATAGTGTACCAGGCAATCTAATGACAGAGTCTCAGAACTAATAATAAACTCATATAAAATATGAAAACAAAAGTACTAAAATCACAACAATTATACAAAATGAGATTCTAAGCAAATCCCAGAGAAATTTTGATGTGTAAAATTGTGAAATATGATCTGTCAAAACTAACAATAAACAAGGGAAAACAATTTTATGTCATAATTGCACAAATTGGTATAATTCATTTAAGGTTAACACGTTTGACCTTATTCTTCTTGTGATATGGCAATTCTGAATACGTTGCTACTAAACCCCTCAATTCTATTTCATCTTGGATTTTGAACGTAATGGAAATAAAACAGATAACATAATTTATCACCATAAAATCATAAATGTCATTATAAAACGACCTTTTATCAAAGCTCTTATTTTAAAATATGAAATCATGCGTTTTAACTGTGTAATAATTTCGTTCTGACATCTTATTAAGGATGGAGACGTTGTAAGCTGGCCATATAACTTAATTCTAATTGATGTCATAATATAATATATTCTTTATCAGAATTCAAAATGACCTTAATTCAGGGGCAATAACATAACTGTACAAAGAAGAGAACAATCTGAAACAAGTTGACCAAACCATGATTTGAACTTAGATTTTGTTCTTAATGTGAAGGCACTTTACCACTAGCCCACTGAGACGGCCAGCCGACAACACTTTTCACATTCAACGTAGCAAGATGAGAAAGCACTTATTTCTCAAGTACAAATTTTTATCTCTATTTTTACAATTTTAATAGAAGATTTTGGGTTGGAAAGTAACATTCAACTAAGGTGGCTAAATTAATACTATAATTATTTTGTTGCATTATATAGTAACAATTTAGTAACAGACATAAAGTACAAAGTTATATTATGCGCTATTAATAACTTGAGACGCTATAAACTCTGTGGTGACCCTAACGACCCCAACACAAAACGAGAAAGTCCTTTCATAGTATAAGAATCAATAGAAATATAACACATATAACATGACAACAAAGCACACACTTCCTATTAAGCGAAGGTGCTACAGAGAATAGCCAAGGGCTGGGAAGTCATTGACCTCTAGGGTCAAACGACAGGACAGAAAAACATAGAAGGTGTGTATATACTGCTGGTCAAAATTTACTCATAAACAGCCAATTAAATGCATCAATCAAATAACCTTTGCTTGGACATAATGTGTCAATTAACCTTAATTAAAAATAATAACTACAAATATGGTTATCATGAATAAATTAATAATAATATCTTTTTTTAAGAAACATTTTAAATCAATTATTCTTTTATTGATAATGATTGGTACATAATAATGAGGTGTAGAACTTGAACTTTTTGCAAAATATCATCTTAAAAAATATCATTTTTTAATTCGATGGGAGTATATAGTCAGATATTCACAATGGTCACCGCCATAGTAAAGGGGAGCGAATTTTGTGGAAGGAACAAGTGTCCAGATGAGTTAACTGCTGACAATAGATCTTGCAGCATGACCAATATTTCTAATATAAAAATATAATTATTACACCGACAAAATCAAATAAATTCACCATATTGCTAATAATGCACGACCATAAGTTGTTTATTGAAATCTTTCTTTAATTAATTCCTAATTGTCAATCCGAGCTAAATCGTATGGTTTATTTTTTGTTTATGAACCTTTAAACCAATCAAAATTCAACTATCCTACTCCATCTGCTACCGTGGAAACAGGTAACGAAATCAGATGACAATGATGATTATGGCGCGTGATGGTAGGACGATAACCAAAATAGACATTAATATCGTAATTTAATAATCAGAACACGTCGGGAACCTGTTTGTTATTTTGCTGGTGGTGATATTTGATACTACCATGTTTTTGTCGTAAGTGGCGTGCTTCACATGAATAATTAGCACGTAGAAATAAACTGATAAATATTTTAGGCTATTTAGTGTGAACAAATAAAGCTGGATTTATACAAACTGATAAATTTAGTAATTTTTTTTCCGAAGGTAGCTCTACACGAGATTTGAAGAGGCCCTCACTTTAGAGTTTAAATGAAATATTAACAGTTTTAGTAAAGTAATATTACAATAACAATATGCTTCAAAATCATCATTCTTATTTCTAGACATTCTCAACTCAATTCTGGGTAAAAGCTCCTCTAAGTTGACTGTATAACTCGCTATTTAATTTATAATTCCAAAAAATCATAAAGACTAAACGAAGAAAAAGATCTAGGAATGCAGGACTGCTGAGAGGCAACGAAGACGACGTACGTAGATGGAATGAATTAATGAACATGACACAGGAAGCCTCAGCGGGGTGCGCATACCAACGTCAAGTGGTACCATAACGACGACACAAAACAACCACGTCGACAACAAACAGGCCAATCATTACAATTTTAACTATCATCTTTTTGTGCAAATAAAATTGAATATATCACAGTAATATAATGAGATGAAGTTATTTTATTGCAGAGAAGTAGGTCTTGTTCTTGGATAGATTGAATCACAGAAAATAAACTTGTTAATGTCATGTTAGCAGAGGCCACAAGAATGATCAAGTTATTCTATCATAGTAACTATAACTACATATGGACAAACTCTATTTTCATTTGTGAAAGATCTAACATAAAATGATTCAATTTTAAAATTTCGGACGACGACATACCAGCTGTAGTTGGAGAATGCACTTTTCACAAGTCACAAACAATTATCATTCTCAACTCAGCAGATTTTCAATGCAGATATTTTTTAATGGAAATTACTAAGGGTTGGAGAAGAACACCTGAAAAAGCATGAGGAAATCTCATAGATGATTGGTATTGGAAAATGATTGACTTTTGTAGGTGATCCCTAACTGAAAACTGTGGAAGTTCCCTTTTGTAGTAGAGGATAAAGGACATTCCATGATGAAAGGGATTTTGGATAACCTTCTAATCTTCTACCTGCCTGGACACCTCTGTAAAGGTTTAAATATAAATGAACTATATCTCACATTATATATGAGAATAAGCTAAATATTCATGAGAATTAACTAAAAATTTAGCTATCATAACTGAATAGGCCTACTTATTTATTCTTTCAATTCTGCCCATATTCTCGATATTTATAACGATCTACAAACAAACAACAATAATAACTAGAATTTAATTCGTCACTTTGACGAATTATAGGTGATCATTTTTATCATTTTACTGAAATTAATTTTTTTTAAACATGCATGTACGTTAACATACGATCGGAAAATGTTGATGTATGCCATCCTATTATATGCTTATAGTGCTGAGTTGTGCCTATATGCCATATACAATATGTACAGTATATACTGTATATCTATATACAGTGTAGCATAGGTGAAATTACGGGACACACATGTTCTAATTTTTTGGCATGATGACGTTATCAAACTAAACTTTAAGATGACGATTTCGAAAGATAATTAATTGAGCAAAAAAATATAAGATTTGGAAAAAAATTTGGCACGTAGAAGCGCTGTGCGCGCTCTTTGAATTGTGTATAACTTTGACGAAAAATATGAAAAAACTACTTTTTCACTTCAACTGGCCATATGTTAACGTCACAACATCCGATAGGCTTAATTTTTATATGAATTAATATCTACATTTCATCAGCTTTCATAATAAATTATAATCATCAAGGTAACCTTCAATTCTGAAGAGCTGTAAGATATTCAAATTTACTGCGAAGGTGAAATTACACGGCCTACGTTATTCAAGTTTTTACGCGTGATGACGTCATTAAAATGAAGATAGTGTCAACTCATGATAAAGATAATTAATTAAGCAAGCACATACTGAAAGTTGTGCGAAATTCGAGCACACATAACCAAGATGCGCTCTGTTGAATGTGATAATCTACACAAAAAGATAACAAATCCTAATTTTTAAATTCAAGTGGCCATTTGATGACGTCAAAACATTTTGTACGTAAAATGTGTACATGAATTCATATCTACAACTCAATGGCTTCCAGAATAAGTTAAAAAAATCGGGGGTCATCTTGCATTCTGAAGAATTATTTTCATTTTAAAAAAGACCTATTTTTCACCATTTTCAGAACTTTTGTAAAATTAATGTGCGCATTTTGTCATTTTTAACGTGCTCGTATAGCGTTATTTTAAGTCGGAACTGACTCATATTTGGTGAATGTACTAAGGATGGTGAGTAGAATGAGATTTGTAAAAAAAATTTATATTTTTTACGCTTTTTAAGTATCGCACGCGCAAAACGCATTTTTGCGCAGTAATTTTTTAAAACACGCAAATGGCCTAATTCATGCTCTAAATTGATCAAAACTTAATTTTGAGCGTTTTAAATTTTTAACGCGCGATATCACGCGCATGAACCTACGTGCGCGTGCGTTTTTATTTGCTAATATTTTTACCCTTGATCTGAAGTTTACGTGTAGTGAATTTCATTAATATGTGATAATGAATTATGGAGATATGATTGATAATGTGATTTCGCAAAATGGCGTATAAATGTCGTCACGGATGAGTGATCACGCTGGAAAGCTTATTAGGATTAAGTTATATTATTTGAAAGATATTCTGAAATTTTTGTAATCATTGACATTAAACTTTTTGAGATAATTGTTACACAAAATAGTGTACAGAAACAATAAAAAGAAAGAAAAAAACAATAAAGATTTTATACAATAACAATAGGTGATCATTTTATTCTAAATGATCACCTAAATAACATAAACTTATATTTATTGCACTCTTTTTTCAAGACTTTTGGAACATTTTGGAAAAACATCAACATAGACAAATTGACAACAATACTTTAGAAGAAGAATAATAATAGAATATTATCAAAAATATAAAATAAAATGTGCAGGATGTTTTTATACAGAAATCTGAAAAGAAAAGAGGAGCCATGATTTAATGGAGCCAGACGACATGTCAAAACAAAGGTCTCAAAGACAAGAGTTTCCATATGGGTTTCTCCTCCAGCTTAGGCCTAGGAATTTTCTAACAATGACATCACAGTCTAATTTTAAATACAGTTTCACAATTCCCAAACCGATTAACACAACCAGTAAATAAGCTCACAAGCAGAATCAACGAGATGCTATAGGCCGGTGCATTCCTGGTATGTTGATTAAGCTAGCAATGTTTTTGTTTTGCTATCTGGTGTATGGATAAGGGGCATATTATGATTTATGCTTATTGTCATAATCAGCACTGCCATAATACTCTAGAAGGCATCCCCTATTTTGGTCAAAAGCTGTCGGCATTTCTTGGCTGTTGTGTTTAACAAATCGGATGGAAAGTTTTCAACACATTTAGTATACAAACAACATGCAATTAGAAGATTCCAATGGAATAGCTCCATATTTGGAGTTTTAAAATTAGTTTGTTGGGGTTCCATTTATTTCTACAAAAGAGACAAAGACTGCCATGTTGCTAATTTGAAAAGGAGAATTCAGCAAAAAGCCTGGTTTCATCTTACACTCAACAAAACAAAAAAATAAAATGTAGATCTGCCGATTGCAACTTTTTATTTTTTTAAATTAATTCAATACTACTCTTTTTTTCTACAAAAAGAGGCAAAAATTGTCACTACTACTAGTACTCGTTTCGGATTTGAAAAGGAGAACTAAATTTCATCTTACACTCAACAAGAAACTTAAAAACAAAAATCAAATTTATATCTGCCGATAACAACTTTTTATTTTTATTTTATTTATTTTTTATGAATTCAATATAACTCTAAGACAAGCACTAAAAGAAGCAACAAAAAATGTAACATTTCAAGCAGTAAAATATCACAGCATCAAAACTATCAATCAAATATCTCAATATATTTTTCTTCTTTCAGTTTCTTCAAAAACTTCAAATCATGAGAATAGATTTTTGTTTCTTTATGTATCTAATATTCTAACTTTTATGTATATTACTATAAAATAGACACATGAAATGAAGATAATTGATAACAGACTGATAAGCCCATCATCTCATACTTTTGATAATAGTGATTTTGTGCTTTTTGATATTTTATTTGGACCCCAATGGAAACTAATTCCTTTTTTAGGATTAATTAAGTTGTCCTGAATTCATCTTCATAATGTTTCTCCTTTTTTTCCTGATGTTTTATTATTCGACTGTTATTTATGTATCAACCTCTTTTATAATGATACAGTATGATGTATGGATTCGAAATATAAAACAAATATGATAATATTATAATTTGCATAATACTATATTCAATAATATTTTGATGTTGATTAATATAACAAAATGATAATAAATTTACAAATTTAAAAGAGAAAAAAAGTCATTGTTTAACAGTTACATGAAAGTGGAATTTCAAGATAGATGAAACAGAGATAAAAACCAAAGAACACATCAGATTAAAAGTATAATACAACATAATACATTACCTACATTATATAATGAAGATGGAATAGAATTTAGGTCAAAGTTCACATTGACAGTTAATGTATGGCTGTGGAGTTGAATACAAATTTACTGCTGATCTACAATGAGTATGTACAAAGATATTGTATGTAGGTAGTTTTTATTTTCTGTAAAGTGTTTACAGTTCTCTTTCAAAGCCAGATTGTTTTCACCACATAATTTCCAAAGTTTACCATTTTATTCAAAATTGTACATGTAATGTCAAAGGTCATACAGTATGTATTGGTACATTTTCCATTTGACTGAATTTCCCATTTGTAGACACAAAACCCCATTGTCAGTAATGTTTACCCTGCAAATGACTAGGTCTGCCATGTATTATTGACTATGCAACAAAACATTGCTATTTGCGTTAGGTTTTCTGTCCGTAATCGTGATTGCTCTACAAACGATAACGACAGTATAGTATAAGAGGAATAAGTAGGCACTGCCTTTGGCAATGTCAGCACACAAGCTGATGATTATTATAAAGTGCAAGCTAGTCAGAATTCTGCTTCTACTAGCCTCAAATTCATTTCAATTTTAACAGCATCGTTCATGCTAAAAACACATAGTTTAATCATAAATTATCGTTGGGATCTTGTTAATTTAACTAAACCTCAATATTGTATAAAACCTCTGACGAACTTACATCACATTGAGTTATTTGGCAACTATAGGCCTACAGTGGCAAGGTAAGGTGCAAATGCCCCTGGTTTACCACTCCTAGGGGCCCTCCAACGCTGGGTAGTTGCATTGGGCCCTTTAAACTCTGGGGGATCCTGGGTTTAGCCAGTGAGTGCTCATAGCCACTGCAACTGTAAAGTGGTATTAATAAATAGCACTTATTAGCTTACCGAATATTAATGTAGAAATTGAAGGACAAATACAGCATTTGTTTCATTTAGTGTTGATGAACATAGACATGTACATGTACACAGAATTTATCCTTGGGTAACAATATCTATGAAAAGGACCAAAGAGCGAGAAAGCTACATAGACTATCATCACAGATAACACATACTTTATAATCATTATCTTCTTTGTTCCTCTTGCTTTGTCTGTTTTAGTTTATCGCTAAGCAACGGTAATCAAATGCCAAGGAACTCAGAGTGTATACAATTAAGAAAGGTGTGAAAACAACAACATATCAGGTGTTTTCAATTGAAGATGAAAATGGTATTAGAATGATCATTGCATTAGAAATAGGCATTCAATTAAATTAACTAGTTAAATGTATACACACAGAAAATGTAATGCACAAGGCCATCAATGGTCATTTTAATGTATTTTGATAAAATATATCATAATCATATAGCTTATTAAAATAAAGTAAAAGTTTTACGACATTTAGTCACACTTTAGACACTTATAATGCACATAATTGTAAGAACAATTATGTACAAAATAAATCAAATTAAAATAAAAAGTATTCAACAGATGTATTTAATGTTCTTTCAAAAATAATTATTTATATTCTTATAAATAAACTTGTAGATCATGTAATAAACATTTTTTTAAACAACTTGAAGTGAAAGTTAATGTGCTCGGCTTGTGAGCAGCAGGATAGCTTTATAATAAGAAAAGCTATCATTAACTGCTCATGCCTTATAAGGGCATGAATCAAATTGGTGAACAAAATAGATGCTAGGAGGTATAGAAGAATGAAAAATATGACCTGGTGTTTATTATTTGTGTATACATTCTCCACAGGAATGAGTGAGTGGCCACAGATGGCAGTATAAGAACAGTGCCAACATCAACATTGTAAAGCATATTTTAATTTCGTTCACTTTATTATGGGGCACAACCAGCAAGATTGTATGGCACGCAAAATAGATATATAACTTCAACTAAACATTAAAATTTCCTACAATTTTAATTCTAGGCCTTCCATACTTTACAAATAGGCGAGATATATACAGTTTCAATGGTAAATGTATATTCTATTGTTAAAACTCATCAAGGCAGTAACATACAAATAATCAGGATTCAATTAGTAACCACCAGTACAAGAATACTATTGATTTACTATATTATTTCTTTCTACCATTTTCATTATCTTTTCCAATGAATACTACACAGCATACGGCACCTTTTATAGCAGTAATCTTTAATTGCAAATTTTGCTAAATGTCCTCTACTAAATTATGAATTATTATGATATTAACTTGTCGTATATTACACATGTATTATACAATTGTAAACGTTTTTGCAGATGTGTTACCATACTGTACTAGTCTGTAAATAAAACTACATCTAGAGGAAAAAGATTATAAGGTTTATATTTCTGTATATTTTTTATTATGAGAATTTGAAAGTTATAATTATAAATTTAAAAAGATGGTGAGAAAATAGCCATAATGACGTTAGTATAACTGATCTGAATTTAACTACAAAATAAATATTAAATATAATATAGCTTATTATAACTTCTAAATACTGTTTAAACTGATAATATAAAACACCGAGAACCTAAATGTTTTATATATATGATCTCTGTCAATCGTAAATCTAAACCTATAAATGATCTTTTCATCAATCGTTACATCGGTTCAGAATCTAAACGAAACATTTGACCTATGACCTAACGTTTATATGACAGGAATCTTCGCCACTGATTTTCAGTGCGAATGATATTTCTAATCATTTATCGCCATTAAGTCATTGGCAATCTGTTATTTTGGATCTCTACTCTATCATCCGCTCGTAGAATTTTCTAGTTTTCTAGCTAATCCGTCTTTGTCCTATCCTGTCATTCCACTGAATCCCCCAGTTACTATTCCAGCGTGAGTTACGAGCGTTTTTCCAGCAACAGACACGTTGGATCTAGCAACGGTTGTACGTGACTAGCTCATATACTTAGCGGTTTTATCGCTGATGTAACGCAAGCCACTATTGTCTGCATAAGGAATGAATTCTTTCGCAATTTTCTCTTGAAAATCAATATAACTTTATTGTAATATCACTACATTGCAAAAAGGTGTGTTTTAGGTTAATTTGTTCTAATTTTGATTTTCTTTTAACTACATATTATTATAAATATGATTAGAGTAATTGTCTGACATAACTACTAAAGCAAATACATGCCAAAGCATGTCCACTAAACATAAATGTTTATGTTGCAATATTTTATTATGATGGTTCAAGATTTCAAATCTTTTGATATTGATTTAAATATGATGTGCCCATATATGGACACACGATGTCATATCACTACCATATTTGGGCATATCACTACTATATTTGGGCACATTTTTTTGTCAAACTAGTTTGATAGTGTAGACCGAGCTTTAGACAATGCATTTTTAAAAGAACAAAGTTAACATAAACTATAATGGTACCAAACAGAAAGACCAACAGTTTCACAAATGAATATTAAAACTTTTTAAACTTATTAAAACTTGTTTTATCTTCAGTAAAATTTCTACAAAATGATATAAAAATCAGCCAGGGTAATTATATATTTATTTCTTATATTTTATTTCTTTCCAAGTCAGCTGTTGTGACAAATTTGTTATTTACTGATTAATGTCACAATTGTACAAATAAAGATGAGATTGGAGATAATTTCAAGTGTCCAAATTATGTGTCGTTCGTGACAAACAATTAGTTATGATTCGTTGCTGTTAAATTAGATAATTTACTTTAATGTATTCTACTAAATCGATAAAAATGGAAATTGTTTTAATGTTTTAATTGCCCGAAATATGAACATATTAGTAGCGCTTTTTTTATTTTCAGAAATGAAATCTTGGTTGCCTTTAATTTAAAAATGTTTAATGTTAATATAAAAAAAATGTATTTGAAATAACAAAATAAAGTCTTTAAAATTCACATTTCAACTTCAATTTATTTTCCAAATTGCTTGAGATTAAATAATAAAGTGAAAATGAAGCAAAACAGAGAGAAAAACCAAAAGAGCAATGCTCATCTCTGTGGCTATACCTTTACACATATAACAATAATATTTACCAAAACATTTGTCAAAACATGTAAAGCTCTGTCTACACCATCAAACTAGTTTGACAAAAAAATGTGATGTGCCGAAATATGCTAGTGATGTGCCCAAATATGGTAGTGATATGACATCATCATGTCCATATATGGGCACATCACATTTTGTTGTCACATTAACTTTCTTTAGGATTGAAGAAAAAGAAAAACTCAAAATGCTTTCTAACCTCTTACTGTTCGATTTGACGAAAATAGATTGTGATAGTAATACTATGTATACAACATATATAATTGCGTTTGTTCTTTGACGTTCAACTATTCAAATATTGTGATTTGTTTTAGAACATTATTTGGCGAGCTCGTCAAGGTTATATTGGGTGATCTACGATATGGCTAAGTTAATATATAATTCCTAGTCTCCGAGGTAGAAAAACGAGCTGTGTGGACGGTGTCGTGTTACATACGGATTTGCGATCTCATTTTAATATTCAATATATTTGTCACCAGACTTTAACCGTTACTTTTCTCTGCATTTTGTGAACATTCTATCATTTACAACTTTTACATTTCATCAAATATTCATTCTTCTATTTTTATCCGCATGAAAAATGGATGTTTGAGGAGAAAATAAATGACTTAACGTTCATAGTTATTAAGATGGTTTACATAGTGACACAGGCAACAGTATTTACCAAAGAATGAAGGGCAGTGACAACCAATACAATGTTATACAGCCTTGTGGAAGAACACCTTTCTGGCGAACGATTTTTTTCCGTAGCAAAAATAAAGATTTTATTAATAATAATTACTATATATGGCGCAATAGGCCAAATGATATTCTACTTTCACTTGTCTACACATCAACTACAACATATTAAATTTTGACACACCTTAGAAATTAATTGGATCATTTAATTAGTTAAATAGGCACAATACAAGTTTGATAAGATTTCGGATCAACTTGTGTCAATGCCCTTGTTTTAATTTCCTATATTGATGCTCTACTAAACCAGAATCATTAAAAATTACAAATTAATTGAATTTGATTTTGATTGAACACAGTCTAGGACATCAAACCCAACAGCATGGCTAGGTGCTTTGTAGTGGTTTATAGTTTAATTACAATAAAATGAATCGGTTCTATACAATTTGGAATGAGAATGCACTAAACAATGTGTGTTTCTCAAAGTACTGTAGAACCATTACTTAGATTGTCTGTGATTTGTTAGCCCCGAAACAATGAATTCCTTGCAAGTAGAGTATGTTGTAAACAATTATAATATATTTGCATTTTATGCATGAATAAAGGACCAGTTATTATGATTATAATAATAAACAATCTGCTTTGATGTACAACAAATACTAAGCAAACTTTGTGGCTTTTACTTTTGTCCTGTTAGCAAATAAACTTGTTGGTTTACCAGGCACAGCGCCTCCATTTTTACAAACCTGATAAACAAACTATGTACACCTATAAAAACCACATAAAAACCACAATCTTTCATTAGTAAATCTCAATTAGACCGTAGATTAAGGAAGGCTTTCCTAAGGGAAGAATATGGGAGATTCCCAGAAATCAATTTAGTTCAATGTAGAGTTGTGGAGTTTTCCCAAACAAAAAACCAATTGTGGGTCTACTAGGTAATAATTTTAAAAGGAATATCTCATCCTGTTCCAACAATCAATAGGTGATTTTCATTCACAACTATGGGATTCAGATTTTCTAAAAAAGCATTTTAATACTTCAATTTAGGTTCCAGAGTAAAAGTATACTAGTGGAAAATAAATGAGAAAATCTAAGATATATTTGGCAGATTGTACATTAATATTCACTTCTCTTGTAACATAACCTGGGTACATGAAGGTCTCGTCAAAAAACTCAGTTAACGAAAAAAGTAAAGATTAATATTCTCGACAACACCCGCAGTGTTTTTCAGAATCGCTGATCAGCGACATAAATATTTCTTAATCAAGAAAAGAGAGTGTTCCATTTCCAAAAATGAGTTGAACACAAATGATCCCGATACTTGTTAGTACCTCATTTACATGTTTTATACTAACGTACAATAAGTTCATTGTTTGTGGAGGGAAGTAACCAAGCGTCCAGGAAGTTTTTGAATAAAACTAATATACAAGATAATAAAAGGCAACAGGAACCGTTATTTAAAACAGACATATAAGTAAACAGTGCACTCGACAATTGAGTTAATTAGCAAAACATCAAGTTCCTTTTTAGTGTGAATTTCTCACAATTGTCTAGCAGTCATGATAAACATCGCACTTACAGACGAAGAGTATAATAGGATTCAACAAGTGAATACGTTGTTCAGATTTGTATCAAACAAGGAAGAAGAAAAACTATAAGCAATGTTTTATGGGGTCATACAAAAACTTTCAGTTAAATCATAGAGATATATATAGAGAAATATATAATATATCAATGTTCAAATTCAATATAAAGCATACTGCCTGTAGACCTTTTCAAAAAAAAAAAGGAAAAAAAAACACTATTTTATAAACATTCTACAATTAAATAAATCTTTCTGCTTCTTCTAGAGATTTAACTTCTATTTCTATTGGCTTTTTGAAATATTATTTTCACAAACCAACAAGAAAAATTCTTGTTCACAGCCTACTGCTTTTTTTAATGGTTTCTTGTGTAAATATCGTAAAATATCGTACTCCAATCCAAACATTTGTAGAGTTTCTTTTCTGCGAGTTTGAAAGTGTAATTTGCAAGGTTAGAAAGTGCGATTTCTATATTTTTTTAAAATTTGACATTTTAACCTTTATGAATATAATAATTATTCAGGAAGAGCACATGCAAGTATAAGGGTTTATTATAACTAGAGTTATTGTATACTTGAGTGTTTACCCACTAAAGTAATAAACCAAACCACTGAAACTAAAGGTAAGGAGAGACAATGAAAATGAAACTGGTTTGAGAAGGAAGTAACGTCTTGTTAAACTATTGTCTGAAATTCTTGTAATAAAGATGTGTAAACATTGGTTTCAATCATTACTTTTGCTAGAATGAAACTACTGCGTACAGAACATAGAGAACTCAACTTTTTCCATTTTACATCAATGTTTGACCTGTCTAGGTTTAGTTTATTTATACAGCAAGCTTTTTCTGGCATAAAATAATGACCCTTGATGACCTTAGGTCACTCATTAGGATGTCATTAAACCATATCACAACTTCCACTTGTAACTGTGAGTACCTGCACAATATTTACATTGTATGAAATTTGAAAGCCTCAATAAACTTCACATGAAATCATATTATTACTATTATACTATAATCTTTTATAAACCAATATATTATTATTACAATTTATAAGTTAAATTTATATATTCTATGAAAAGAAGCAACATGTAAAAAAACAATATATAGATATCATTTTCATTTATGCTAGTTTCAGTTATAAATAAATAATCTAGAATTTATTAATTTCAAAATATTTTTAAAATGTGCAGTAGACTCTAAAGTTTTTCAGTTTTTTATGTTTAACCTAGTAGTATATTTCTAAGGAATTAACTAAATTTACAGGCTTCAAAGAAATTCTAAAACATTTGGTTCCCTAAATATATTAAAGTGGACTACAAACTTACAGTGGTACTTACATGGCAATGTTAAAATGGATAAATCAAAACTATTGAAAGACTTTTGCGCAAACTCAGGAATATATGAGCAGAATGACTGTTAGACTCAATAGCTCTATTAGTCAATCGCATTGATAAAACAAAAGTTTACTCTGCTAACAAGTTTAAAACGAGCCTACTGAACTTGGTATAAATGTTCTAATATTTAACAAATGTATGTTAGCATATCTTTGCTTGAGAACTATCATGAATTCAAATGTTATATGATTAGTCATCATATTGAGAGAATTAAACGGCGTAATTTATACAATTTACGAGAATCACAGTAGGCAACATTTATATTAAAACTAAAGCACACTTCAATTTATGTAATTATAACGATTGACATAGAAATTTAAAAATAAAATTTATAATACAGATGTAATATGTGGCGCAATATTATTAGGTCAAATAAGCTGCTGGTAATTTTTACGTACTCCATTCATTTTACAGTTTTTTCTTAGAAACATGCAAAAATGCAGATAAATTATGAAAGATCATTAAAGAATAGATCTAATTCATATTTCCATTACACAACTTTTTCAATTTCTACAAATGTTCGATATAAACACGAATCGGCCCTTATTACACGAAATATTTTTCATACACCATTGTTCTGTTTGTGCCAACAGCTAAGCATGGTAATTATAAACAAAACAATATTAATGCATTTTGAAAATCAAATGTGCTTTGAGAGTCCAAAGTCGCTTACGGAATTATGGAAGATGAAGATTTGTGTCTAGGAAAAGCAAACACCAACCAAATTAATTGGCTAATCATGCAATTAATATATTATTTCTGGAAAACGTAGAAGATTCCATTGATGATTTTAACCTTTGAACTCACATTCAAAAGAACCTACAGCAAAGTAGAACCAGGTACAATTAAAGGCTAACAAAATATAAATTTTTCTAAAGCCTTGTTCGCACAGGATGAGAAAAATGCTAACTTTACTCAAGGTCATCAGTAATTTGGACTACTGTTCGCACTAGGATAATTTCACGCAATTACAGCTTAGTATGGTTTTACCAAATTTTAACCAAAACGTTAAAACTATGTTTTTATTGAAGTTGCATGTTTTGATTGGAATTTTCAGCCAGCACAATTAGTTTATGGTAGCTTAGTCAGTGGTCGGTAAAATTAGATGGAATTGTACCCATTGTTCGGATTTGATTTTTCTTGGTCAAATTAGCCGACAACTAAATTTAAAGATATATTGTCCCCCTAAAAAATAATGTTTTACATTTTTTTTGTTGAATATGCCATTTTAATATCA
This sequence comes from Antedon bifida, assembly GCF_963402885.1. NCBI lineage: Eukaryota > Metazoa > Echinodermata > Crinoidea > Comatulida > Antedonidae > Antedon > Antedon bifida. The sequence continues at coordinate 34,473,900 of NC_136227.1, read as the reverse complement.
CGTAATAGTTATTCACTTTGACCAAAAACTTGATAAAAAAAAAAAACATTTTACACCAACAAAATGTAATTTAAAGGAAAATATACCTAAATTGTCTGGAAGACAATGGTTTTTGGTTGAAATTAACCATTTCTTTTGTCTTTTTATAAGTAAAATAATTATTTTTTTCTACAGAAGTGAATAACTTTATTAAAACTGTGATGTTGCCTATTCAAAATCTGATTTTATTAATCTTTATTTTTTCATGTTTTTGGGGGACAATACATCTGTAAGGGTATAAGTAAGCATAAATAAAAATAAAATCTATCAATGAGTCTAAGTTCATTCATGAGTCAATTATATAACTAATTTGAAAATTATATGTAGTACTTTTTATCAGATTTTAAAAGTGACAATTTGTAAATTAGAAAATGTAATTTAGAAAAGGAAATACCAACTGTTGACAAACTAAATCCTAAATTGATGGTACACATATACAGGTATCATTTCTTAGAAACATTTCAAACGACATAAAAAAAAACCTAATAATAAATATACATTAAGACTTTTTACCAACGTGAATATATTAATGGTTATATTTGTGTGAACAGCGATTTCCTTGAGTCAATTATATAAATTATATCTACTTATTTTATACAAGTGCATACTTTATTTTCTATAAATTACATTTTGACAGATATTGACAACATTATTCGTTTTAAATTATTACATAATAAAATATTCAGGCTTTCCTTATATCCAATTTTCTTTCTATAGATTTTTAATTATAAGAAAAAAAATCAACCATTATTAATATTATAAGTTGGTATTAACTATCTGAAGAACAGATTACAACCTTCTATATCTACAACACTCTTGTTTTTAAGCCTACTTTTTATCTATTTTTTAACTTCATCTTTTAGTTTTAATGTATATTTGTTGTATATGTATATTTATAATTGCCAAAAAAAGAGTAAAACTTCCTGTTTATGGACAAATAAATAATCTTGAATATTAATAAAATAAACAAATATTCAATTTGTTCAAATAATTGTAACAAAAATTATTTAAAGTATTTAGTGGTTAAATGTCATTTTCAAAAGTATTTCTTATTGTAGTATTAATCTTATAGGTACGTATTATGAATGATTAATACAAATTTGGATTATAAATTTTGCAGTTTATTTTAATTAAGGGGTATATGGAAGAAGAATAACTAAACAAATTCTAAAAACTCAATGGGTACAAAAATATCCAAATCTGTTATTTTTTCACTTTAGAAGGCAAACACTCTGCTAGTTCTTTGACAAAACTAGCATCATTAACTCTACAATAAATCTATAATTTTTAGCATAATAAACTAGAAACTAGCAACGTGGCATAAACGTATACAAAGAGTTGAACAAAATATTGTTTATACAAGTGTATTGTGATGCAACTAGAATTCTACATAAATAAATATTATCTTTAGAAACATGTCAACTTCATTTCAAAAGAAACCATGCCACTCCATTTAACCAATCAATTGTTTAAATTTGTTTGGGGAAAACCGGTTGGGAAAGCTACAGATTTCATACAAACCACTTTTATATCTAAATTATTACGCTGGTTTAAATAATATGAAAACTACTATTTATTTTGAACTTAATCTTCAACTTGATGGATAAAGATATTTACACAAATAATGAAAGATTTAGAAAGTATCACATATATTGCTTTAGATAAAATGCAAGTAAAAGGAATGTTCTGGATATTATAATGTATGTTTTTTTTATTGTATTTTTAATAGTTTAATAATTTATGATAAATGCTTTTAATCTGAACACTTTTAAAGTATATTTGTGTATATTTGTATAGTATATCTATTTTAAAAATATTTTATGCCAGTTTCAAAGGTATTTCAATTTTGTTATATTATTACTATGGACAATAAAATAATATCAGTAAGTTTTAACAAAACTCATGACTTTGTTGTATATAATAATGATTCCAATGTTCTTGCTCAGCATATACAGGGCCATAGTACGGTTGGTAAGGTTTCAACATGATCACTTTTTGAGGTCTTTGACAACCTAGTAACTTGAACAGAGATTGTTCCCTTTGCAAAAACCGTACTACTACTTTGTTTATCATGGCTATATCACTGATATAAGTTTAAATATGAATTCATAACATCTAATATACGGTTAATAATGGAGGTAGGAAGTTTGATGATTGGTCTACTGAAAATCTAAAAAGATTTCACGACTTTCATCATAAGACAATTAACTGGTGTATAAAATAATTATTTTCCTGGAATTTTAACAAACTCATTTATGAAGACTACCTTTGATCTAGCAGCCATAAATAATCTATTTTTGAAAAGCATCAACAGTTATCGCTTCAATTCTGATGATTTCTTATCATGGTTTCAGTTTTCTTGTTGTTTCATTTCGTTGACTACAAGTTATGGAAAGTACAGCTTCATTACCATGCTACTTCCAAATAATTACTAAGTCAAAAAAAGGTGATATCGGTTGATGAATGTAGTTTGGCTAGCTGGCTTCTGGAATGTGAAATTAATGATACTAATAAATGGCGCATACTTTTACAAAATTCGTTTTTATTATAATACTAATTTAAAATGTGAATGATCTTTCATTACTATACTGTAAGAAAGAGTTTTTGTATGTTTGTTCGTAAAATGTTTCCTACAGCACGCATCCATACACATGTCACATCAAGAAGACCAGAATACTTGGCCTTAAAATTTCAAAAAACCTCCTATCTAAGTACAATTTAAGGGAAATACTTAAATATTTATTGAGTTAAGTGAAATATTTAATATTTAAGTCATAGTGAGTAATTTGAATATTTAATGAGAAACATTTAAATAAATCTGTTTGAGTAAAGTAATAAGTCAGTAAATTCCTAATTTTATTTGTAATTTTTTAAAATAATGTTTTTAAAAACTAAATTACTGAAATAAATAGAAGATATTCTTTAACAAATTAATGTAAATTTTTACAAATTAATTGCAGTTGTTCGGTTCATTAAATGCATCAAATCTATTTTAAATGATTTAAGCAAAAGCGAACTGTTAATCCAGCCTCTTAGTCAAATTGCATTATAATTACGCCTTTATACTATTCACTAACTGTTTATTGTATTTCAATCAAGCCAATCTAACACTAATAGACTTTTGGACCACATACTTTAGCAAGTCACAGGGGACTAGAGAATCTTACTATAGGAATTGTCGCTATCAAGCTTATACTTATCTCTAAACGCCATGGTATTAAAACACTTATCAAATCACTAAAGCCAATTTCTTCATAATGGTTAAAATTATCTTTAAAACCTTTTTAGATCGCAGACTGGTAGTCTGCTATGTTAACATTGCAACTCTCCAGGAATATTTGCAATTGGACGTTCGATAGTAACTAGACTGGTCAGGAGTGTCAGATGTCTTCGGAAGCGTACACGCCACCGAAGGCTCATTGATTCTTTTCTCTCGTTGCGCTACATTATTGTTTTCTTTACAATACATTTCCATTTTGCAGCTTTTTTTTACTTCACAAAACATTACACTGAAGCACCTGCGTGTTACCACCTGACTTCGCAACTAATGATGTCATTATTGAACAACTCTTACCTTTGACCTTTCCGAATTCTTCCAACTTCCAGCATATGAAATAATTTATACAAGATTTATTTGACAGGTTGAATCTTCTGTTATTTTATACATTATTAATAATATTTACAAATAACAGAACTGCAATTTTCCTGAAGCCTATTGTCTTGATTTGAACAATTTTAGTAAGGGACAATTTCTACATACACTACATTTTGTTCACTTTTTAACCTGCTTATACAATTATTTAGCAAGTTTTTTTTATGGTATATCATACACACAGTTTATTGCAGTGACTACATATGAACCTACATTGAAACAAATTGAAATCTTGCATTTTTGCAGTGAAAAAATGTAGTTACTGCAGTAACTGCAGTAGATTAATTTTAAATATCCTACAAATTGACCTGGAAAAAGAATTGAACCAAGAACATTTGAAATGAAAACATACAACTGCCAGTTGACCATGTTAATTGTACAAATTGTATATTGCCTATAGGCTTTGGAAAGCAAGCAAATAACGACTTACTTTTAGAACTCTACTGTACATTCATACCATACAAAGTACTAGAAATATTATTTTATAATAATATAACGGGCAAACAAAAGAACAATAGTCATGGAACGAAGAAGCAGATAACAAGTTGAAGATAAACAGATTTAATAGCATTACTGATACAATATACATATTAATATTTACACGGACAACTATTAACAGATTTCAATGAGATTGTATCTACTAAAATTGGAAAATAAGTCCAGAGATTACGGCAGGTATAAAGTGTCGGCTCTGTTTTCTCGTTATTAAGTTGCGTGAGTGACGCCAAACTGATGTTGTTTTAATTAAACAAATCCTACGATAGCATAACATTTATACCTACATACGTTTACGTGTTGTAAATACGAACGTGATTACAAGAAGCAATTAAATAACATTAACCTTTTAGTTTATCACATGATATTATTAATATTTTCTTGTCCCCAGCTGTTGTAAGTTAAGTCTGTAAGGTAGATAGACTCAAGGTTTAATAAAATGTCAACAAACTTGAAACAAGGCCACAATACATTGTACTCCACTCACAAGACAAGATCTCTCGTAAACAAAAAGAAGAGGCTGTAGATGTGGCAATTGCACTTTTTTTGTCAAACTAGTTTGATAGTGTAGACAGAGCTTTAGACTACAAATAATTTGCTACAAAAGTGCATGTAAATTTAATAATAACCATTTGGTAAGATGAGGATGTCAACAGACATGAACATATTCATTTCTGGTTCATAAGATTGTCCTCTCTTTGGAGAGAGAGGGGCTATTGTTGGTTTATCCAGGTAAGCTAGGCACAAATAGACCTTTGACACCAGATGTTACCTCCATAACATGTCAACCTAATCTTGAGTGTTTCTATCTCTTTCTCTCATTCTTTTCTTGAACATGACAATAATAGTAACAATTGTATGTAGTGATACTTTAATATCATATGTCAACATTATGTTTGTTCTACCAAGCCTTCTCTTACCAGACACCAATCAACGCCTCTTCCTCCCCCATAATATCAGGGGTCATATTATATCCATAAGAAAAAATCTGATCAAAAATCAAATTTACATCAAACCTGAAGCCCATCGCAGGTCAGGAATAAATAATAATTCGATATGAAAAATTCCATTAATGAAAATCAAATTATTGTTTATTAGAAATATAAGAATATCTTGCAATTTTGTTTGTTAAATAATGTGATTAATAAATTAATGGTTCATAACCTTTTGGTCACCTCCAAATTTAAACTATGGATATCCATCCTAGTCTGTCCAATCAAATCACTCCTTTCACTAACTAACTAAACTAACTACCAAAGTAAGAGATACTGTAAAGATAATGATATTATTATGATACGATTCTGTTTGTGTTTGTGTGTGTAATTTTCACTTCGTCAAGCTACATTATTTTCACATCTTCACATTAATGATGTAACTGCAAGTCTGCCCTATATTTGCAAAACAGCTTTCTAATATTACTAAGCAAACACAATTGAGACTCAAAACAACAAAATATTTATTAATTTGATTAAGTATCTGTAGTATAGAGGTGCTATAGTAAGCATATAGTAGTAGGCCTGTTTTCTGTTCATGGACTATATCTTACTATAGGAATCACTATCAAGTGTAGAGTTGCTAGTTATTATAGTAGTAGGCCTGTTTTCTGTTTGAAGGTTTTGCAATGCAGATTGGTTTTGTTTAACTCACAATATTTTTTGAATGAATATTGAATGACAATAATAATGAATATCATTATGATATCATTATGAGAAAAAAACTAATTAGCTGTATTGTATAAAGTACAGTAGTTGCTGTTTGCACACTTGGTGAACACGACGTCGGTCATCATTGTTCCAACTAGTTATAGTAAAAAAACCTTGGCCACGCACAGCATGACGACAAAAGCGAAACTCAAAGTGTCTGCCACAGCATCGTACTTCTGGCATAGACTTTGGACAGAGTGTAATTGGAAGCAGCGAATTGTAAAATAATCGTGCTCTGTAGATGCTGAAAAGGCCATGGAACAAGAAATCAACACCATATTGTCCTCATAGGGGTCCTAAACACAATATGCAAATCACGGAAACTCCAACATCAAACACGACAACTTTATGCAAATCATTCTAAAAATGGCTGAATGTGGTTATGAACTATATAACTTGAGAAAAATACAAAACTTGCAGAAAATTAAAAACAACTATTTTTTTTCGTAAATAATACTAAAATCGCTTAATAAATTTTACATATTAAAGCCTTGGTTGTTTTTGAATACTGAATACTTTACACAAATTTGAAGACTTTTTGCGGCTGATCAATGGGTGTAGCAAAATGCCAACTCATAGTCAATTCAATGATGCATTAATAACTATATAATAATACTATTATAATTATAACCTTCAAGGATGTATGGTTTTAAATACATAGCCAGGCCTGTACATTTAATATGCAAACATAATGTGTCAATATATTATAATTAGCAACCGCATGAATAGCACATGAGTATGTTGTTCTTGCTCGGTATCACATACTCGCATTCCCTTTATAGTCTTTGCAACTTTTCTGCAACTTGTTTAAAATTGGTGCAACGCACTTTAGAACCACTGAGTAAGAACATCTAAAGCTCTGTCTACACTATCAAACTTTATGTGACAAAAAAATGTGATGTGCCCATATATGGACACAATGATGTCATATCATGGACATGATGATGTCATATCACTACCAAAATTTGGGCACATCACACTTTTTTGTCAAACTAGTCTTATAGTGTAGACAGAGCTTTGGATTTAAATCAGTCATTTTATACAATTAATTTGTTAATTTATTGTATACAGGTCCTAGGCAATGGGTCGTATTACACTTTTGAGTAAAAGTGGAAATATTTAGCAGGGAGATGGGGTTTACTTCATACATGGGTGTTGGGGTAGTTTAGACCTAAGTGCAAACTCTAACCTAATCACTTTTTATTTAAATGATGCTCTTGGCTGAGAATTTTTGCTAGTTACAGGGTACAAGCAGATTCACACGGTAGACCAACCTTCAGGACACGTCTATAGACAATGTTTTTGTGTTTAATTCTCCGACCCGTTAGTAGAAATGGAAACACCCAAATTCAAGTGATTCCCATAGTCTAACTCCTTTCAGGCATTCAACCTTGTAAAATAAAATGTAAAGACGTGTCCAATGAAGCGTTTCTTGACGTCAAACCAACCATTTCTGTGCGAGTGTCACAGTAGGGCACATTTATTTAAAGCGCTGGTGCATTCAAGTCTGGCGATAGTAAATAGAATCAACCAAGGCACTCCCAAGCTTAAATTGTTATAGAACAAATATATCTTGCAAAGAACTTATTGTGCTATTATTATTGTAATAAACACGGGAAAAATGTGAATGTCAACTTAAAACAGATAATCCTGACATTATATTAAAATATATAACTTCTACTTTATTAAGCAATTCTGTAATTTTTGTTTATAATATTTTTGTCATTGTTGTAAAGAGACAATGCTACATTTTCAGGATATTTTTATTTTAGATAAAGTGAAATAAATTAAATAGATTTAAAAAAAGGAATAAATTTGCTATGGAATTATTTGGAAGACTAATAATACATTTTATAAACCAAAATTGATGAACAGTTTATCCAATAAAGAATTAAAAAGCTAAAAAGAAATGATGAGTGACAGACTAGTCGTCTATTTGTCAGGCTATCTATTTGTCAGGCTATCTATTTGTCAGGCTATATACAGTTAATTAAAGTCACATTATCAGGATTTAATTTTCAAAGCTTTAAATGTTGCAAGAAATAATTGTTGCATGTTGAATTCAAGAGGAAGGCGCCACTGTGGATTTACCGTTGATGTGTCGTTGCATAAAGAATTCGCGACAGTTATACAAGTCTATATGTGCTTGAAAAAGAGCTTGTAGAAAAAAAACCCAAAATGATGATGAAAATCGTACATGCTTATTTTTTAAATTTAAGATGCTATAAGAAAGCAGTATATTATGTTCTTAGCTATTCTTCATGAATAATAATTCATGAATAATATAAAAAGAGTTGATTGAAAATATGAAATTTACCACACACAGTTTTAATATACAATGCATTGGTAGCAATGTTTCTAATCAAAGACAAGATGATAATTATGATTATGAAGATACTGTAACCGCAGATAGATGACAACAATGAAGATGATGCCAATGATAAATGATATTTAATTATAACTCAGTGTTTTACTTTATATGACAAAAAATGGGATATGCCCATATGGACATGATGATGTCATATCACTAGATATATTTTAGTATAATCACTACCATATTTGGGCACACTCACATTTTTTTGGTCAAAATAGTTTGATAGTGTAGACAGGACTTACGAGTTATGCCACAACTGTCTTCTGGAGTATGAAAATGATGTTTTTATTAAATAATATTAACTAATAATTCATTTGTGGGTGTGTATTTAAAACCAATTGAATTAATTTAATTTTAACTTTAAATATCTGGCAATCCTTTAATCCTGACAAGACATCTCAATTACAGTCAAATGATAATTCTTGATGGCTGCTATGTATATATATATTACTGAATCTTTCATAGTATAATCTCCCTAGACTAATGTGTGTTTGTACAAGGTAGCCATCTACCATTACAAGACAAGTCCATTGGGTAAGCTCTTTGACTCAAATCATTTCCTAAAGCTCTGTCTACACTATCAAACTAGTTTGACAAAAGTGTGATGTACCCAAATATGGTAGTGAAATGCCCAAACATGGTAGTGATATGTCATCATGTCCATATTAGTAGCCTACTGTACATTATCTAGGGAATAACTTTAAGAACGGAGAGGAGGTCCGTTTGATATGAATACAGCTTAAAAAGAAGGACTTTAATCTTGTGGGTCCTCCCAACTTCCATTTTTGATATCTCTCATATTATTAACGTAAACACACTGTAAAACAAGTATTTACTTTCTATTCCTATCTAAAGAAACATTTTACATTTAATTAAATGGATACCGGATCCAATTTACGTTTCACACATTTAAAAACCCAGATCCATGTAAAGGTAAAACATTCGTTTAAAATGATTCTCAAAATAATACCACCTTTCTACAAAGGTTGTTATTTCCAATTACATGAGTGGGGTCCATTACATATCGTCTGTTGAGAAGGTTGAATCTGATACGCAGTTAATTTCACGTTCACCGAATAGATTCCGACCGGTTATTATTTCATAACAAATTACAGTGGATTTTTTTTTTTTCATGACAATCATTTAATAGAGAATCTCAAATGAAGCGATATGGATATTTAAAATGAGGACGAGCAGTTTTGATGATTTCACTGCTTGCATAGGATATAATAACTTCATTCTTTATAATGCACACGCTTGTCGGACATATGATACGGTAAGCAACGACCAATCAGCTGCCGACTTATCATACTTGATAATTGTGCATGTTGGTTTTGTAAGGTGATCCCAGACAACCATGGTTTTGAGAGAATTCAAATACAGAATCCTTTGTGCAGAGTCATGGTAACAGCGGTGTTGCTGGCACTGACAACAACGCCAGCTTACGTCAATACTCTAAAACAGTACCATTTAAAATAATACATATTTCACAACTAACACACGGCTAATAGGTCGAACTAGTAAACAGAAAACATTTAATTAAAAAGAGCTAACGCTGTTAGCACTAAAACATACTATAAAATAAATTGGTAGAAAAGGATTGATAGAAATTGATAAAAACTATTCCTAAATTTAATTGTATTGGAAACAAATTTTCTAAATATTATCAATACCAAACAAAATATCGGTTTATTCTAATTTTCAAAAAGATCCGAATCACAATTACATAATACCAAGTATATTTCTGATTAGTTATTCAAATTGTTTAATTTGCTCATTTGCATAAAAGGTGCTATAAACAAATTTGTTTATTACTTTATGTTTCAAATTGTTTTAAAAATCTAAAAACTTTTTCTTACCTTTCCGTATTGACAGAAATATTTCTTCATGTCTTCTGCCGTCGTTGATGTTGATAATCCACCTACAAATATCTTCTTTGTCCTTGTTATTGGCTGAAAAATATAAATAAAAAAGATGCTTAAAATACATACATATAAACAAAATAATAAAACTTCATTTATTAAAAATAAAAAACAGTATATAACCTATGAAATATTGTAATAGCGAAAAACATTTTGTGAAGGTTTTCATTATTACATGTAGATAAATATATTAGCATAATGATCTAATTTGAATATGACCTCATTTAAATATATTGGCATAATGACCTCATTTAAATATATTACCATTCTGTCTTAGGTATTTGCTTATTTCAGAATCTAAGATAAAATTTGTAAATCGGTTTATCTGTTCATTTTTTGAAAAATTCAAATTTATAAATGAGATTTGATCTAGGATGGGATTATGATTACATTAGTATAGTAGTATTTCAATAAATAATAAATACCATTTTATATTCATGATTATTCTTGTATAATTAATATAGCTGGGTGGACAGACAATATATTCCATATTTTCAATTTTCCAGATCATAAAACAAGAAATTCACTCCTTCCAAACCCGCAATAAATTTTCATTTTTTATTTATCAAAGCATTCATATTAATAAACTACTGGTTAAAAATCAATCTTTAGGCAATTGCCTGGTAAAATTTACAAACGAACTAATCATTATGTAACATAAAAGGATATGAAAAATTGTATAGTATTTTATCAACAATGAATTGCTAAATCCGAAACCATCACTGACGTTCAAATAATAAAAGGATCAATAAAATGCCAATATATAATAATTTTTACTTTCAGTGTACAACCTCTGTACAACAATACACCCATAAGGTCACGTCGCACTACAATAGGCTAAATTACCAAAGACTATAAAACATTGCAATCTACCGATGAAACAGACACGTTGTGATAAAATTTGATACGATCGTTATACGAACACTTAAATACCGGGCTGCATAACATTGAACTTGCGGTATCACATTTCATACGCTGATGAAGAAATTGAAGTCAGGTACATTTTACTAACGCGGCCTTCTTTGTTGGCTTGCGTTCAAGCAACAATATTTTACAATGGATTAGTTGGAGCAGAAAAAATGACAGGAACAACAGAGATTTGATATAAATATTTTTGCAGGTTCATCTAGAGACAAACAAGTTCCATTCTATTTGGCTGTTGATGCAAATAAATAATAAAAGCCCAAATTCATATAATTAATCCGAATCAATTGACATAAAACCTGCAAGTATTTTTATTAAATTCTAATACTTCCTTTAGTAAATTCTTTAATTTTGGATTTAATTGAGATACCAGGTACAGTAGTAAACGGAGTAATTACAGATGTAAGTGCTCTGATCTATATGAAATAGCGCTATATAATTATTGCATTATTATTATTATTATTATTATTATTATTATTATTATTAAAATATATTTATTTGATAGAAATTCGTTCGAATGAGTTTTTGTTATTTTCACATTTTTTTTATCATTTCTTATTAAACAGACAATTAAAACTTCAAATTGAAATATTTCTTATGAAATTTTAATAATTTATTATCGAAATAAAATGAGGATATCAAGGTTTTGTTAATGTGGATTACAATTAAGTTAATTTGATATCGATTGCAGTTAAATAAAATGAGACAATTCTAATAAAAGAAACCAATTGTTATAAAGACATCAGAGTGTAATGTTAGATTGTATGCACCTATTATGTGATTTTAATAGTTGATAATGTGTATTATGTTAACAATGATCATTTAGTACTATGACAAGCAATAAGCTTAAAAAGATTGATGACATCATCAATGTACTGAACTTTCTACTAATATAGAATTTGGGCGTGGAGGAGAAAGGAGTGGCTAATATAGGAGGGGTGGGTCATTTAGAAAGGGGGATGGGGAAATAGGGTGTGGGAAGATAGGGGATAGGGAGATATAGTGTGGGAGAGAGAGCGGGATGAGGAGATGGGAGATGGGGAGAGAGAGGATGTGAGAAAGAGAGGAGGAGGATGCAGAGATAAGCTTTGCATACATTGTTGCCACCCACTCCAAGTAATACTTTCTAATCTAGCTATATAATGATATACTGTCAATTTTTATTACTGCTAATATTACTGTGTATATGTATATGTAATGTTTCAAAGTAGTAAATTATCTACCCCTGTTAGAATGCAACAGATTTATGTAGATTCAGGTAATACTAAGATAATGTTGAAATAGCATGAAATTCAATACACATATCCAACCAAAAATTGAGTTAATATTTTCAACTTTTATACCATACAAAAATACATTTAAAAAAGTGTGGAAAAAGACAAAAAAATAGTATCGATATTGAAAGAAAGTTAGTAAGTGAAACTATGAAAGGAGTTCCTTTAATATTCATAAAATGAGGGAATGCATTGATGCAAAAATATATTTAAAAAAAACTATAGTTTTTGTATTCAATCATTTTGAAATAGAGCTATTAAGATATCATTCTACAGACACCAGAGCTTGTCCACACACAACGTATAACGTATGCCGAGTACATACAGAATATTAGCATTCCACAGCTTAATGTCTCGACACGCTATCCAAAAAAAAACACATGATATCATGACAAGTTTTAATATATCTACATTAAAGTAATCATCATACCAGGCGTCGTAGTAGGAATATTTAATTTCTTTTTTATTTTAGTATCAACTCGGAAACAATCTGAACTAAACATGATGATGGTTGTGTATTGAGGGCCGGGTTCATGGAATGTACCATTATCTGATAGGGGTGTTTCTTAAAATTGTATATATTTGAGTTGTAGCTCTCTTCTCGGAGAGAATACGCCAATGTAGGTTTATCCAGGTAAGCTCGGCACGATATAGACATTACAGTATATAAAACCACTCAATTTGAAATATTGTTCAAATAAATAAATAATTCAATATTAAAAAAGTGATAATCAGGAAAATAATTAAGAGTACCTAGCCCAAACATTTTTTTATGAGAACAAGAGATTTTTAGGTTTTTGTGGCAATTTTGGTTTTGGTTTTGGCTATCTTCAGAATCGCTTTCTTAAATCATACATGCCTAAATGGTCTCTCCTGTTACTTCTTTATCCTAACAAAATCTATGGACTTAGTGCCAGTATTTAACCCGATAACAACAGAACATGATTTTATTAAATATATTGATAGGTACTGGTAGTATTAGTATTAATTGTTTATGGTAATGTGGTAACATTATACTTGAACAATTCCTAAATGTGGGTAGTATGGCAATTTGGCGATAATCCAGATAAAAATCCTGTTTAAAGACCGGAATATTTGGCAGGATTTCCATATTATCCCACTGGGAATACGTACAGACCATTTTTTCTACCAGAAATTGTTATGATCTCCTGCTGGATCTCGCCGGATCCCAGTGATTTTCGTAAAGGTGTAGGCCTACTTTATTAAGAGTTGATTTTACCCAAATTACTTTAATCAAAACATGGTTCACACTAAACCAGTTCTTCCTGTACAACTATAAAGTTAGTTCACATTAAGATGATTGGTTCAAGTCAGATCACTTGTGAATAAAACCTTGATGTTAAAAAATAATGTTTAAGATCTCACATTAATGTTTCTAATATCCATTGTTCACGCCGTTCTCTCGTCCCTATAACCTTGGATCTCGCCTCACGTACCAAGGGCATAAGTTCAAGTCCAACACTATTCTCATACCCTTGGACTATAGCCACTTTGTCTATTGCTACTTAACAGCCTACCTGGGACATTCTAATGCTAAATACGTTGATTAGTTTATTGCTGTAACTTTATAAAATACACCTCTAGGGAGCCATGTATTTTATAGATATTTGTTGTTGATACTGCTAATTATATGACAACCCGAAGGCTGTATGCCTACTTATGTGTTCTATGTAATATTACCATCAATAATTATGACTTTACTATGCTAAACTTATTGATATTACTATCACTTCTCTGATCATGACATAATAAATGTTGAAATATTGAATTATATTTATATTATTTAATACGTCTATTTTATCAAGTAAATAAACCCATATTGTCTCATCTCTCTAGCTTTTTATAATTTTTCAAAGCAGCCTGACCTTTCTGTTATTCCTCCCACAGATATGATTTTCATTTTTAATAACATTGAATTTTATATAGTACGATTAATATAAAGCGACGAATTAAATTCTAGTTACTTAATTGCTATGTTATCAATGTAAACCTGTAGATATGAAATGTACAGTACGGTATGTTTAATAATAAACGGTTTGTAATTAGTATTAAACTGATACATATGGTGACACAACAAGCATTTCTTTCACACATTTCATACATAATTAAAACCTATTTCAAAATAACATAAACATAGTATTTTGATTGTTCAATATACTATTAGTATGATATTTTTAATGATATATGCTGGGAGCCTTTGATTGTAAATCTATCAAGCTAGCAGATGTGTGGTAAACATCGTAATTCTCCTGAGATGAAACCAAACCTCATCTTTATAAAGAGGATGCCTAATAAAAACTATGATAAACCTTGCGCTGGATAAAACCGTGGTAGATCAGATGAAAGCCGGTTTGATTGCCAACGAGTGATAATGCGCACTGATACGTGACAACCACTCATCCTCACGAGAGTTCTAAGTAAAAGTATGTGCACAAGGAATTTGCATATCTGTGTGCACGTTACACACAATTTATGCAAAACATACATGAATAATATTTGTATTAAAACAACACTATGAAAACAGATGAATTAACAGTCTTCTAAAGCTCTGTCTACACTATCAAACTTTGTGACAACAAAATGTGATATGCCCATATATGGTCATATCACTACCATATTTGGGCGTATCACTACCATATTTGGGCGTATCACTACCATATTTGGGCATCATATTTTAAATTCTAATATGCAACGTACTACAGTGGAGGATCTAGGATTTTGCAATGGTTGGGGTGTTAGGAGTGGTTGGAAGGGCCTAAAATTGTTGTTAAAACAAATGTTGAACTTAACGTAATTTCTTTATTTTTTGCATTGAAATTTGGAAGGTTGGGAAAGCCTGGTACAGTTACAACCTAGATACCAGGTAAAAAATGATATTAGTAATATAATAATGCTAAAAATTGATGGAACGGAATGTTTAAATATGTGAAAGTTTACTATGCAAAATAAACCTTTATTGAAATATTAAATTTCTCAAGTGGATGTGAACGTATGCGTCAACAACCAGCACCTTTATTTAGATCTAATTACTGATGCTAAAAACAGACAGAATAAAAATATGACAGTTGGTATAGTGTTAAGCTCTGTCTACACTATCAAACTAGTTTGACAAAAAATGTGTGATGTGTCTAAATATAGTAGTTATATTCCCAAATATGACATCATCGTGTCTATATATGGACACATCACATTTTTTTGTCGTATAAAGTTTGATAGTGTAGACAGAATATCATGAAAATAAACAATAAATCTCATTGTTAATCTTTTCACAAACCTTTTGGGTTTTCAACTTTGATTGCCAATTTCTGTAAATTCAACTTTTTGGAGAATTAAATAAAATCAAATTTGAATTGAATTTAATCGACGTTGTCAATTCTGAGACTACTAATACCTTCAAGAATCGCATCGACACAATGTAGTTGATATGGGGTTTAAAAAGGCACATCGCCTAAACTTTCCCATTATAACTAAACTAAACTAAACTAAACTAATCAAATTTGCTTGGTTGTTTAGCTGTGTTACCAATTTCTTACAAGTTTTAATATTTAAATGTTAAAAAGGCCACGCTATAAATAATATACCAGTACCTATTTTCAATTGAACAATACTGTAACATGGCCTATAACATGATGTGATGTCATAAGATGAAATGTGTGATGTCATCAGTCTGTGTGGTTCACTAGAGGGTATACACAAAGGCCTAATACTATTGCTTATTCATGGCTCCAAAGGGACACAAAAACCATCTGAAATTAAGCTCATCAATAAGCTAGCCCACTTGGGCTTAAGCTTACTGAATATAATAGTACAACTAGACCAGCAGACAGGTGGAGTTAATAGCTGTGTTGATTACTGACTTACTACAACTATACACAGGCCTAGCTTACTTACAACAAGCTAAATCCATAATCATAAAATAAATTGATGTTTCTAATAAACTGATTTGCCTTGTTGGAAGTCCTTTATTGTTCAAGTTGTAGGTAATGTAGCTAAAAACAAGCAAACATTACTGTAACAACATAGTTCAAATAGAGTGCCAGATGGTGCTATCCTTCTAACATTAGGCCTGTCATCATTACATACTATACTGTACAAAACTAAGATGATTTTCATTTTTCTATTATTTTTCTCCACTCAAACTGGATAGGCCACCCTCAATAAAGACGATATTAAATAATATATTCAAGTAAAGGTCAAATACATTTTTAAAAATTCATTAAAACTTGTTACATAATAAAAATGTCTATTTTATATTTATTTCAAGTTATGTAATGTTTCCCATAGACTATAAAACATAAAAAATATTAAACTATAACAATATAAATGCCCTTGTAAAATGAATAGCAAATTGATATAATGAATATGCAGTATTATATTAAATTATTATTACTCGTAATACATAATAAAAATTGTGGAATTGGTAAAAAATTTTATATGAATTTTCAATCGATAAAATAGATTTAGTTTTCAAGGTTTTTGTATTATATTTTGTTTATTTTCTGCTCTGAGTGCATCTCTTTAATTTGTATGTTGATCAGGGATCAATTTCATTTAGTGTGAGTGAGTAAACGAATTGTAAAGTGGTTGCCTTCCAATCCCAAGGTCCACGGTTCAATCCTATCTCAAATGTCATAACCAGGGGGAGCCACATATGACCGTTGCATGTGTAAATTTTAAAGTGTGATGTGCCCAAAAATGGTAGTGATAATATGTCCAAATATGGTAGTGATATGATATCATCATATCCATTATGGGCACATCACATTTCATAAAGTTTGATAGTGTAGACAGAGCTTTAGCATCAAATGAGACTTAGTTTATAAGTATCAACTAATTTATCCATCCTATAATTGGTGAGTTACTGCATTTTTTGAAATAAAAACACAAAATGTAAAAAAAAAATAATATTTAGTTTATCAGGATATTATACTTCGGAATAAATGTGAATATCTTTCTTAAAACTTTTAAATTTCCTCCCCTCACTTTATGATTGATTTGTACATACATTATCAAATCCATGTTACATAAATGGCATTGATACTTTGCAGCAAGCTGAAGCAAATATAATGGCAGCCAACATTTGTCTTCGCCGTTAATGCATTCGTTAGCGAACGAGCAAACAAGCAAAACATTATGTTTACGACAAGCGTGCATTGCGACGCGAACATGTACAACAAACAGGACCAACTGTCATTCACGGTATTTCAGCGAGAAGTAACGATAATGTACGATAGAGTTGACAGGTCGTTTGCAGCATCTGTTAAAATGCGAGGAAATAACTATTATAATAATTATTATATAATACAAGTTAAAAATAATTTATACAAACTAGATGAATAGAATAAAAAAAGACAAAACTTTTCAAAGGAAATGATTTCTTCAATTTATGAAGCAAGTTTCAAATCTGATTTATAATTTTAAAAAAAGTTAAAATAATGCATGCAAACATGCCACTTGTGAAAGTCACCTAAAGGTGATAGGGCCTACTTGTAATGTCTTGTAACTAATTTTATTGGTAAACATTTTTTTCCACCATATCCAGCAGCAAGTAACTCGACAGGATGGAACAATACATCAGGCTTATAGACTCATTGAGGCTTATAGAAAAAGTAGAAACAGTCGTGAGCTACAACTAGGCACTGGGTCAGGATTGAACCCAGAACCTGGGTCAGGATTGAACCCAGGACCTTAGGATTAGAAGACGGATGTTAACCACCTGGAAGCAACAGCTCCACTACAATAGAACTCTTGAGTTAGTGTTATATGGGCATGCGATATATAAGATACAATCCAAATGAGTAAAATGCAGAATAGATATCTTAAGATAAAGTAACAGCAATATTAGGTATATCTCTAGGTAACGAACAGGAAGCTACTGTCAAAGATCGATGGCAATTTTGATCTACACGATATTAGGAAATGGAACGCATGATAAACGAGCTCGTCACAAATGCTGTAATGTCAATGATAGAAGAGTGAAAATCTAACGCACACAGACATTTGTCTATCACTCTTTAATGCCTTTTTTTCTGGGAGATCTTGGTGATAGAATGGGTAACGTTCTAGAAATGGTAGTTAAAGATCAGTTACTGGAGATTACAAAGGCTTCTTTGAGGGGTTAAACTGATCTCAAAGGCCTTAAAATACTCTTTTAGACAGGGTGCTATCAAGTTCTGTAAGCCTACAGTGTTATCACAAAACTGAATACCACTTGTTCTTCAGTCAGTTTTCAGAATCTAAAGCCTTGTCTTATCTACACTATCAAACTTTATGTGACAAAAAAATGTGATGCACCCATATATTGGACACGATGATGATGTCATAATATCACTACCATATACTTATACACTTATTTTGTCAAACTAGTTTGATAGACAGAGCTTATGGTGAAAAAAAAATTTCAATTACATGATGCTTGAAACGTGTAACATGTTGAACGTTGCGCAAACAGACACGTGTTGAGGTCAGGGGATTGAAATCAATATATTGATTCATTACACGCTGATATTGATTGGTCTATGCAACGCAACACTTGTGACCATTATCCACACATTAGTTTAAGCTCTGTCTACACTATCAAACTAGTTTGACAAAAAAACTGTGATGTGCCCCAATATGGTAGTGATATGCTTAAATATGGTAGTGATATGACATCATCATGTCCATATATACACACATCACATTTTGTTGTCACATAAAATTTGATAGTGTACGGAGAGCTCTTTAGAGCTTCTATAACATCTTTACAGTACATATAACAGGCTATCGTTGCCTTTTAAATTGGAATATTATCGCTATCCGGTTCTCTTTGTGGTTTTGTCCTTTATGCTGTCAAGGCAACACTTAAACACATTGTTTCAATTATTCTATTCTATTATACAACCTTATAACAATGCATCATAGTATAAAAAGGGAAATCGTCGCTTTTCAACTCAACAATAGGCACACATTTACCTACTGTTATACATCATACGTTGTGGTTACTTGGGGTTATGGACATTCTAATCATTATTACCAATAAAAATGGCAAAATCTGGGAAGAACATGGCAACATTTAGAATGGAAGAACACTATCCACTAATTCTATCTCTAGTCCAACATGGCAATATCGGGGACGGAAAATTAAAAACCTAGAAGCCAATGTACAGCGATCGTTCTTCACAATAAGCATTAGTATCATATGAGATTGTGAGTGATTTTTCAGTAATTTCTTTAGACATAACTTATCTTTAAAACCCTTCCCTAAACACTGAATCCTTTTAAAAGCAGTTCTTTTATCTTCTTAAAAGAAACATGACAATGAACCCATACTTTTGATTTCGCTTTTGGTTATGCAAGATTTGCATTTAAACGTCTACGTCAATTCTAATTAAACAGTTGTAGGCAAAAACATACTCTGCGACTTTATTTCCGTATATGATTGGTTAAGAGGAATGGTAGACGAATCATAACCCCAATACCAAGTGATTGTTCATATTTGGGCATATCACTACCATATTTAGGCACACTTTTCTTGTCAAACTAGTTTGATAGTGTAGACAGAGCTTTAGAGAAAGTGGAAATATAACTATGTATAACAATAAAATCATACAATAACAAAATCTATAATAAAAAAAAAACATAACCATAATATTAAATGATTGATAATGCTAAAGATTCAACATTATCCCTACAAAAAATTTAAATTGTATATTTAAACTCTCAAATTCAGATATTTATACAATAAATTAATATCCGTCATTTATAAAAAGTAATTCTCTTTGTTTTATTGATACATAAACTTGACTAGAAAAGCCACGATGACTACAGCATTTATTAAATGTTCTTACACAGAATGGAATAAATTTTATTACTAGATTTAAGAATTATTCGTTATTGGAAATAAAGAATATTGAAAGAACGTATCAGGAAAATAATAAAATGTAAAAATTGAATAGTATAACAGGTTTCTGTGAGATGTGTAATAAAAGCTGAAGCTTTAACCGCTATTATGAATAAAAAAATTGTACTATAAAATATTATAGTTTAAATAAAATATTATATGGATAAAATCATCAAACTCATGTCTACTGATGAAGGAATTAGTTAAAAATTAAAGTATTTTTTTCTCTCATTCCATTTCAAATGTGGACTGAAATCTTCCTTTAAAAATATATTTTGAGCAGGCGTAGCCACCAGTACGGTTGGTAAGGTTTAAACCTGACCACTTTTTCACAGAGACTAGTGGTTTGAACAGAGATTGTTCTCTTTTCTTGCAACAGCCGCATCACTTTATTTCTTGTGGCTACATCACTATTGGGCCATTCCTATTCAAGGGACACCTGAATAAAGGGGATAGTTCCCAGCGAAACAAATGATGGGCAATGCATGGTACATATTTTAACACTGCTGTTAACTCCTATACATCTCTATTATTAACAGACATTTAATTGGGTCTTCAAGATCCTATCACCTAAAGCTATGGCTACACTATCAAACTAGTTAGAAAAAAAAGTGAAATGTGCCTAAATATGGTAGTGATGTCCAAATATAGTAGTGATATGACATCATCATGTCCATATATGGGCACATCACAATTTTGTTATCACATAAAGTTTGATAGTGATACAGAGTTTAGTACAGATTCTCCTGTTCATCAAAGATGTTAAAAACTTCAAAGTAAGAAAATAAGATTATTTAACAAAGAAAACCAAAGCAACAGACTTAGATTATCTGAATACAAAGCAATCAAAAGCTTTCAATTCCAATCAAGTATTCATTATGCTAATTTCAGCGAAATCATTAGTAAATTATCAAAAATTAACCAGTGAAACCTGTAATCAAATTACAATGGTTCACTAGACCTTTTAATTCAACTTGGTTATCAAAAGTAATTAAGTACTTTACGTGAGAACGAAAGCTTCATTAATAAGTATGTAACCAAACAATGCTTAAAACTAACAGCTAAATGATATCATAACTCAATAAGTCTCTATGGATTCACAAATTAACTAACAATAAAAACGATTGTAACAACAAGACGAAATGATGAATGTGCCACAAGCTGTATAAATGAATATAGCTAAAAGGTATAATTACGGTTTGTTCAAAGATTAGAACCTAGACTTCTAAAAGTAAGGCAAGGCAAAATAGAGGAATGCCATATTTGACTTGGCATACTAAAATCAATATATATGATAACTGATTAAAAGTTTATGAATGAACGGACGAATGAGGTTTGTCGCAAATAGTTTGATACCTAAAGGTAAAGGTAATTTGAACAAAATAATAAACATAAACACATATGCCCTAATAAGGTATCAGTATGACTTATAAGTGACTTTGTACCTTGTAAGAAACATGTGCTTATCATACAAATCATATTATTTATTAAATGAAATATCCACATTCTTAAGAGGAATTGGAATATCAACCTATTAAAAGAAAAGAGTGATGTCAGACTGTACGCTTGATGCAGCGATTTGGCTTTTATGTATGTATGCAATATAGTGTAATTATATTTTACATATACGCCTTATATATACAGTGTAATTTTACATCACAGCCTAACCTATGGGCCTTGTAGTTAACTACCAAGAAAAGAATCTGTTTAAAAACACAGCTTCACGTTTATAACGTCCGTGATTGCGATGTGCCGTCAGCAGTATCTTGGAATACTTTCATCCAACGTGGTAAATAAAGGTCCCTCGGTGATCCGATCTAAAGGTCAAAGGTTACCAAAAGCAATAAGTAACTCGAATGAGTCATCAATGGTATTTTGGTTTTTAAATGTAGGATGAGAGATGAACGCAATTTAAATACTAAATTCACTAAACTGAAAAACCAGAAATAATCTACAAATATCGCCGGCTAAATAATTTTCAAATGGAAAATAAATTGAGAAAAATGTTTTATATTACTAATAAATATTAACAAATCGTGGAGTGTAAGTTAACTGACGACAAATTCAATTGCTCGTCCTATTTTTCATTAATGTAATTTTAATATTTAACATTTTGGCCTTGTCCTAGATTGTCTACTGTCATATTTGGGACGATGTGTTTAAAGGACGTTTGACGCATAAATTTATTAAACAGTTTAATATTCTACCGACAGAATTAATACAATTATTCGACAAGTTTGAATTAATTAATGATTGATTAAGATGTATAGGTTCTCGCAACTTGAGTTTAACATGAAAAATTAAATGTCGGTAAAAAATCACACAATGTTGTTAAAATACATGATTGACTGCAATAAGTAATTATATCTTTTTTTCTATGCTATACTATTTTTCATTTATATTAATTAGAATATTTTGAAATGATGATAATTTATATAATTTTTTGCTTTTTATTTGAAAGAAGATTGAGATTATGTTATTGAATTATATATTTTTTTCTATGCTATACTATTTTTTATTATTATTATTTTAGAATTTTTTGAAGTGATGATCATTTTTTATTTGTCATTTAAAAAATATATTCCAAAAAATGATAAATTTTTAATTGGTGATAATTTTAGAAATATCAATAATATATTTCCTGACTTTTTACAAATATAATATTAAAATGAAGTGAATAAAGCATTAAAATGCTATTGATCTTGGAAAATATATTCATATTAAAATGAAGATATGTGAAGAGCTTATCGGAGCACACAGTACTTAGATCAGTTACAAACATGGCATTACAGTACTTGTGTCATTCCAACATCATTACATACAGAATGTAATAGTATTTCTTCAATACAGAATCTATAGTAAAATATTATATCAAATTCATGTTTATAATAAATAATAATAATATTTAATCAGTAATTTTGTATGTATATTCAATATCATATAAAAATTAATTGTAAATTTTAACTGATTTCTGATAACATACAGTAGTCGCATTACTATACTACATATAACGTAATGATAAACTGATTAAGATTTTAATTATTTGAATTTAGTGGGATGATAGAGATATTTTCCCTCGATCATGTTATTAAAGTCAATGTACTTATAGGTTAACAGTGACATTTTTAATTTCACTCTAATATTATGTAAACAATCTGAACCAGCAATCAAATTATAAATGTACTAAGGAAAATGCATTAACAGAGTAGCACATGCATTTTTGCACATGGCCATTGAGCCAATAGCTGTCCCCTGTGCAGTACTTACACCGCGGCGGTGATAACAGATCTTTAGCACAAAGATCATTTTAAAAGGCGCAACAGCCTCGCTGGAACACCTCGTCTGAATCAAACTTTTCACATAACTCCCGGTGTCAAAGGAGCAATATAGCGGAGAGCGAGCTGCATACGATTACACAAACCAAGAGTGGTGTTGGTAGTCTATGAGTGATAGCTTACCTGGATGAACCGACATAGGCCTTTTCCCCTTCAAGGGGAGAACATAACCGAAAAGTAACATTTTATTCATGAACTCCCCTCCAAGACAGTGGTATCGCCCATGCGCCACGCCCTCAGGTGGGCGGCAACGCCCATGCATACCTCACCATTTCTTTTCTTTTTCGCAATTTTGTTAACGAGAAATATAAGCCAGAAATACATTACTTTGCCGTGAAAGCTGATGCCTTTACAACAACCTATAGTATTCGCAAGCATACACTATGCCATCTAATTTTACGATTTATCGAGTAGTACTGACGCCAAATGCATGTTTAAATTGATTCAAGAAATCGGTCTTCTTTCCAATTTTATTCCTAATTTGTACGGCATACTCTGCATCGTCATTTTTAGTACCAATACGCAAAATATATCGGTGAATGTGATTGACTTTCAACTTTCAATTTTACAACCAAAAACTTTTTTTTTTACTCTAAACCATTACATAACAATAATGATTGTCCTATATAGCGCCTAATACAAACAAATTTTCAATAACATAAATGTTTAGAAATTGATATCACTAATTCCTTACCTAAGAGTTTTAAAGCAAATTGAATTCTGTTATTTTAATCTTAAATAATATTTCTCTTTAAATTATTTATAGTTTTATAAAAAAAAATCATAAATAAAAAGACTTAAAGTTAAACCCTCAGGGATTATCTCAAACTTTCATTATATTCATACAATTTTGTTCATTTTTATTACATTACATTATGTAATTTATGGCATTTTAAGAATTCATATTATAATTATAATACATTATGCGAACTGTCGTACATGGAGACAATGTATTTATAACATTAATAAAAAATATTGATTCCATTATAAACTTTATTATTAATAAATTTGAACTCATTCAGTGGACTAAACGTTATCTTGGTGAACTTGATAAATTATCTCGTGACTAGATCCGACAAATATAATTTGTATAACATTCCCGAATATGTAATTTCAAATAATATTACAATTTAGACAGAATTTCTGGACTGAAAAACAAAAAACCTGATGAATTTAAAATGATGGTTGGAGACAATGAGCAATCTGTGATTATGTTAGCAACCCAGTACTACCTGCTTAAATTCTCTAAGTACTAACTTAATTATGGATTAGTCTCAATCCACTTAGCAATGCTACTTCTCTCATTCATATCCCATGAATCCATTGACACTGTTTAATGTATATCTAGTACTTTGCCCGCTGCCTAAAGTCGAAATCTCAACCGTTTTTTTCCCCTGGGGTACAAAAACAATACATCGCGAGCTAGACTCTCAACATTTACAGATTTAATCAAATAGGAAGAATTAATAAAAAGAAAGTATAAATATGATGAACATAATGTGAATTAGTACTACTTATTAAATTACTACAATTAGGTGAGGGGATAGGGGTAAGGGTGAGAGGGTTTTTTGGGAGGGGGCAGGGTTGAGAGGATGATGTAACAGTATTTGATGGGTATACAGCAAAGGTCTAGAGGGTAAATATTCCCCTAGCTAAGTACCCTGGTACCCAAAACATATGTTCATATTGAATGATATAAATTAATAGTTTGAGCTAGTAATGGTTTAAGATGTAAGTAAAATTCAAGTTTCGTTTTAAGTAACAATTATGTTACACAATTTATAAAGACAGTAAATGAGGAGTATGGATGGCACATTATGTCTATTTGTTTGACATAAGACATATAAAGGCAAGGCTGGCCAAGTTAGTGGGCTTGTCAGAAACCAAACTAACCCATATTTTCATTCATTTATTCCTAATACTATTATTTAATTTCGTAGGCCTAGTAAATTATAAATATATATGGAGATCTAGACTCAAATTAACAAAACGATTTTAACAAATTCTTGAAAATGCAATGATGGACATAACATGCTCATTTTTAGCATTATACACGAGGTATTATTAGTGAAAAGGCAGAATGTTAATAGATGCCTACAAATGAACAATGTTCAATGTGCTATAATAATGTGCAACATTAATGTAGGATATGTAGTAAAGACCAGAATGTCACAGTGAATACCATCATACAATAGAATACTAATGTTGCAATGTATGCATGTGGCAATTTAAGCACTCATACTCAATGGCAAAATACAATTTAAGCCAAAACAGTCAACAATCATCGCAAAGGTATACATGCAAATATGAAAATATGCTAAACCTAAATTCCACCTAAATATCGTAATAATTTTAACAACATTCCGTCTTGCTACATGCTGTTCAATACAAAAAAACAATTTTGCAAATAAAATGCATTAAGAATTAATATAAAATTACTAATACTGTCAGAGAATATTAATTGTGCATTTAATAGCTTTATTAATTTAAAGGGCAGTTAATAAAGAAAAACAATGCAGAAAAAATGTTTGCAGTTTGGACTATACCATGAAAGCCACGATGGTCTAATGGTAGGGTGCCTGCATATCAAGCAGAAGGTTCTGTGTATGAATCTAGGTTGGGGCAGCTTTTTCTCACAGCTTTCCTCTCATCTTTTCTGTACCATTTATAAACTAATTAACTTTCAGTAAATCGGTTTGGAGTTTCTCTGTAAATTTATAAATAACACAATGTTATATTTAGCAAAAACAATGCTAGATTGAGAAGAGATGAATATTAAAATGCTAAAATATACAAGTTGTCAACGGACATTACGAAAAGCAGGTTGAATGATTCAAATTCACCTGTGAAACTGACTTATATAAACATACTTTGGCGTCTTATTTAATCACACTAGCGAAGAATTGCATTACAGCTAGCTGCATATCGACAGAGAGCAACATCTGTTAATGTTATGCGCTAAACGCCCGCCGCTAGCTGCCGCAAAAACATTAAATTATATCATACAATTAAGATATCAATTTAAATATGGTACATATTTATTATTAAAAATAAAATGCTGATATAATTTCTTCAATAATTTATAAATATTAAGATATAGTGTGATTTAAAAATAAATTTCTAATTTGATAACCAAGGTAATTTGATAGACCAGTGATCTTGTTGGCATCCTTTCTACAGAATGTGGTGTGGAGTTGTTGCTTTTGATGGTAGTACTGTGTTTGTAGTAAAATCAGCATTGAAAATTGTCAACAAATTATGACAATGTATTGAAATCATTGGCATAATAGGATATTATACACTTTAACAAGCATTATTAAAACAGAGAAGTGAAAAAGGAAGAGTGGATATAAACATAGATATTTATCTCTATGATATAAATAAAACATAGAAAAGGTTACTGTAGTTTTGATGGTATGTTTATCAGATTTTAACAATGAAATATATTCTATTGTGAATTATTATTCACAGCCTAGATGACAACTGTACACATCAAAATATTACATAATGGTTTGCACAGGTGGCGTTTGAGTGGTAGCTGTTAGCTGGCTGGCTTTATCCAGGCTTTATCTATCCATTAGTCTTAACAACAATGTTGAGATATAATGCACAGTCCTTATCCCAAGGACATAGGCCTAAACAAAGCATGTTACTCCCCCCTTAACATTTGAGCATCCTCAAGACAAGGACCACAGCTCTATTTAACACCACCTCCTACCATTATTTATAAATTAATGTAATTTATTATGTCTGTGACAGAGAGATTGTATTTTCATTAAGTGTAATATACTGGAGTGACATTTCATATGCAAATGAGCCAATCAATTTGTGCTCCATGATTTGATGTAGATTGGAAGGAATTAATAACATTGTAGCAGGACAACAAACACATTTTCAAATCATCAAAAGTTAATTTAAAAAAACCTTGAGGCGATGTAATACTTTTCTTTATGTAATACAGACTAGAATAATTTTGTTGAATTCATGAATTATTTTAGTCTAAAAATGGATAGGAACTAAAATTTAGGGTTTAATTTAGTACTTAATTTATGAGTGTAACAAGATGATTCTTATACTCAGTCTGTATGGAGGGGGAACGAGTTATTAGGAGCTCATTGTACTATGTATAAAGTGGCAGGATGGCCAGTTCTTTTCCACGCCTCCTTAATCCACCACACCTCTATTCTCAGCTTTGTGAACACTTATTATTGGAAATTGAACCCAGTGTGATGAATAGTGTTAAGCTCTGTCTACACTATCAAACTTTATGTGACAAAAAAAATGTGATGTGCCCATACTGTGTATGGACATGATGATGTCATATCACAACCATATTTGGGCATATCACAATTTTTTTCTGTCCAAATAGGTTGATAGTGTAGACAGAGCTTATAAGGGTCACTTTTGTACTAGGATCAGTGTACACACAACTTCCTCCAGTCTTATTTTTGCACAAGATCGGCAACAGAAATTTTTTTTATATGTTTTAAAATTAATGAATTGGTTCAGTTTTAATTTGAGGAGATAACAGAATATGAGTATAAAATTAGTATCTCCATCGGTACATTAAGATTAAATATATTAAGCGAATAATAGAGAGTTGAGATCCTCCAGGCCTACTGTTCTTTTTAGGAATATGCATGGCATGGCTGTACAGTAAATGGATAAAACGTATAGTTTACGATCATGATGTTGCTTTATGGGGCATTCCACAGTATTTTTTTGTTACGGACGGGACATTTTTGAGAATATAACTAGACATATCTTAGAAATAAAAAAGAATACAAGATTCAAAGTAGAATAAATGTATACATATATGGCCAATGTTTATTATGAAAGTCAAAAAAAGAAAAAAGACTGTACAAAAAAAATTTTATTATGAAAATTGTATGCGTCGCGGATGGGACGGCAAATGGACATGACTTTTGAGAAGGTTTACGTATTGTAATATTTCTCCTCATTTAAAAGAGATTTTAAAATTTGTTTTGTATTATTATGTTGCCAGATAGTTGTTTTAGATAACTGAATGTTAATTATAAAAATTGAACTGAAAATTTATTAATAAATATGATTTATATGTCGTTACGGACGGGACATTTCTAACGTCGCGGACAGGACAACTTTGTCCACGTTAAAAAATTGTATAATTTTGCTATTAAAAAATTTAAAAATAAGTTTTTTACATCAATGTAATCTTTTATTTACAAATCAAAATATAATTCAACCTTTGAAACACTGTTTAAAAGTTTAAGTCAAGTGAAAATATTAAAATTCATAAATATGAAATATTATTTATAAAATTAATTATTCGAAGAGTTATAACGAGAAGCAATATTGTAAAATGTTATCAAAATATTTATTTACACTAATATAAAAGTTATGCTTGGCATATTAAACAAGACTTCAAGATATTAACACATTTAAGGCGAATCTTTAAAAATTGGCGTTGCATCTGAAATTTCCTTCTATCCTTGCTTGGATTTAATAACTGTAGGCCTACTTCTATTAAAATTCAATCTTAATTATTTAGTATCTGATTTATTTATAAAAGGTTCTTGGTTGCAAATTCACCAAAGAATGAAATCTACAAAGCGATGACCGCACCCAATACTCCCATTCATACTGGTCATGTTGTTTTGGATTTAGGTATTGTTCTTTTGTGGATTGTTATTTTAAATACAGACCACAATGTTTTGTGATTAATAAACAGTTAACACCTTTGTACAGTACTTTTCAGCCTACAGTACAAAAACACTTTTTAATTCTTACAATATTGTCATCACATCCATAAAAAAAATGTCCCATCCGTAACATTCAATAAATTTTGATGGTAATGTTTTTTTAATAAAAAAATACAAGTTTTTAAAAACTTGTTTAAATCTATTGCAATTTAATATCCTTAAGAGTTGAAAATTAAGATTTAAAATTAGGAATTAAATAACAATTTTAAAGCCATTACTTCAATAAACACAAGTGAGGAAAAACCCCCAATCGAAATGTCTCAGAAGTAACAATTATGAATTTTGAAATGCAAGTATGAAATTAATAAACAATTTTAATAAAATACTTTATTATGAATAATTGGAGCTTACTTTAAAAAAAAGTAACTGCAGTATATTTATGGGCAAAAATGTTAACAAGATGCATGGTTTTATTATGAAATAAAAAGGATTTAAATGATATGTGCCGTCCTTAACAAAAATGTCTGTCCCGTGCCTACGAAAAATGTCATCCATATATTTTTGAATATGATATTTTCACCAAAAGTTTCAAAATATTTGTTTATAATGTATTGCATATAGTTTTAAAAGGAGAAAACAAAATATTAAATTGTGGTATCAATACTTTTAACTGAAATGTAAAAAACACCATAAAACTACTATTAAAATTTTGCGGATGGGACAATTATGAATTTTGAAATGTACATTGAAATTTAATAAACAAAATATGTGTTATAAAATGCTTGAATATGTACAATAGAGACATAGAGTAACTATATCTGGCAAAAAAATATTTAAAAGATGCATGGTTTGTGAAATAATTAGGATTTAAATGATACGTCCCGTCCGTAACAAAAATGTCCCGTCCGTAACAATATATTTTTGAAATATGATATTTTCATCAAAATCTAAAATTTTCAAAAAATTTGTTCATAATATAATGAGATATAGTCCTCAGGAGGAGAAAATGAAATATCAAGATTATTGCATCATTACTTTTAAAATAAATGTAAAAAAACCGCCTAAAACGTCGCGGACGGGACATTTATGAATTTAAAATGGATGTATGAAATTAATAAACAACAAAATTTAAATTAAATACTTGATTATGTATTATTGAGACATAAATTAACTATATCTGTTGAAAAAACAATATTAAGATGCATAGTTAATGAAATAAATAGGATTAAAAATGTCCCGTCCGTAACGCCAAATATGACTTTTTCATATTTAATATTCAATAACTTAAAAAATCAATATCAGAAAAATAAAAAAAATGTTATTTAATAAACTTCAACATGTCTACTTTGAGAAATGGCCAAAAGTTACATCAAAATCAGTAAATGAAATTTTTAAACCCACGGACCAAATACTGTGGAATGCCCCTTATCCAATTATGCTCTAGAATAACATGAATGATTACAACTACGACGACTAATACATTTAATTAAACAATTTGTTGATTGTTTTTGCTCTGCATCAAACCACTCCCTAACTGCATATATGCACAGCACTCATAGACCTCTACCCATTAAGAGTACGAAAGCATGATATAGTATGCAAATGAGTTGTTTGATTTGAGCAAACTCTTCAGTCAAGTCGTATTCTATGTAGGCCTTTCAACGTTTTCATTAAAATAGAAAATCATATTTGTTGAGCAGGCCTTAAGGGAGGCTTTATAGGGCCAAAGTTTGGCAAATATTGACATTTTGGTTGTTAATAGCTCAGGATGTTCCCGTCATTAAGTAAACTATGACACTATTGTAAAAGATAAAAAGACGCGGAGATAGAACTGCTTGTTGACTACAGTGGTACATAACAAGGGTGTATAAAATGAGCTAACACAGGGAAATTATAGGACTAATTGTAAATACATCGATCATATAGTCTGTCTGAAACTACAGTATACCAAAATCATTCAAATAATTTCATAAACAATATATTTTATATATTTATAAACAAGAAGACTGTGGACAGTTGGTGTACCACTTAATGTCCTTTCCGAAGGACTCAATTAAACTTAAATACAGTACAGCATAGATATAACCAAATGTAAGAATATAAAGTAACACCGTTGACGCCGCTCATCAATATATCGAACATCTATAAAAACAGAGATCTTAAATTTGATAAATAGAGCACGCTGGAATTATATTACCGACGTCAAATAGTAAGGACACAAAAAATAAAACGTTCAATAATAATAACGCAATAAAAACGATCAATAAAGATCACACGACGTAATATCTTTGCTCTAATTATTATGAAATACGTAAAGATCAAGTTTCCCCCCATACTTTAACATGCAACATTCAAAACCTATATCGCATTTTCAGTTTCATGTAATCCTCTACAGGCTAATACAGGTTGAACAGTGGTGCTTCATGTGAATGCATAGGCCTACAGCACATTGCATCATGTGAACAAAGCTAAGAAAACATCATAAACTCGTAGGAATGTCTTTTAGGAATGTAATTTAAACTAATTAAAAGAAAAGTATCAGGATCAGGAATTGAGGAACATCTCATGTGCATAATAAAATGATCAAAGGTTAATTGCTTATCTAGTCTATTTAGGGACCGTGGCAAAATTATTCTACTGCAGTTACTGCAGTAACTATCTTATCTTTAAATATCTTAAGGAAAGTTGTAAGATACCCTATCACATGTTTCAACTGCATCATATCAATTGCTTATCTAGTCTATTTTGGGACCATGACAAAATTATTCTACTCTAGTAAACTATCTTATCTTTAACCTAAATGTTAATTTGTTTACTCTCTTGTAGGAACGTTGTGAGATACAGCGTCACATGTTACAACTGCATCATATGAAATATTTCTAACTAATGATAAAATAAACAGAAGAATAACATGTTTGAAAATTTGTACTGGGTTGAGTCGGGACTCTTTTTCAACAGGAAAAGGTAAACTTATTTATTATTCATCTTTTAACACCTTCTTCAAAGTACCTTTCCATTAAATGTTGTAAATATATAATGTTCACCTTGCATTACCTTGTTGAACAGAATGTTTTATTTAAAATTTCTTTCAAGGAGTACAATCAAGCATTTTATCAGCGTACCACTTGGTATTCAGACAGACCTAACTTGAACAATTTGAGAATGTATGACCAAATCTGGCGCACAGGTTACAAAAGGGTCTTGGGGTGGGTGACAAGTAGAATCAAGTTAGCCTAAAGGCAGAACAATTTTATGAAGCTATCAAGGTATTTTGGGATGGGTGCAAGGTAAAAAATCAGGAGATGGGAAGATCTTTACTGGGAGTTTATAAAGGGGGAGGGGTGTGCTATAGGGTCAGGGGTTAAGAGGTAGGGCTTATATCAATGGTTTTAGGGTCTTCTACCCAGTACTATCTTATGCATGGATGATACGAAGTATAATAAGCACATCGGCTGTCAAAGGCGGTGATGTATATATCGTAACTGTCAGATCTTGATCATATCTCTTGACTATGTAGTGTGCATAATCAATTATTTTAGTTGATTTATTTAAAATGACACGTTCTTGATTGTCATTCAAAAAGATTTCGCTTCAATGTGTTTCATGGGTACGACAAAGAAAAAAATTAGATGAAAAATGGGATACTTGCTAATTGAAATTGACTGTTATTACAAGAAAACACTAATTGGAGTTAGCGGTGGGAGGAAGGACACCTGATGAAACAGCCAAGAAGAGGAGTATCCAATTACTTAATAATCAGAGATGAAAGAAAGGACCAATTAAAAGAGGATTGAAATAATAATAATAATAATAATAATAATAATATGGATTTATGTAGTGCACATACCACAACAGTGCTCAGAGCACTTTTAAAAAAAGAAAAAAAAATGAAAAAAATAAATAAATAAAAAAAAATAAATAAACGATGCAAAAGATTGTGGGCTTACCTTCGGATGGGCACGTTTTGGAAATGCAACCTTTGGATCAACCTGAAAAAAGCAAAAACATGTCAATTAAATAACTAGTTATGACATTATATTTAATATCATTATATTACATTTTAATGTTATTAAAACACCCACTGGGTACTAACTACCATTAAAACCAGGTATCACCGTGCAACAGGCCAAAAATTACAATTCCTATGCTTATTAAGGTATACCTAATCATAGTTTATTTTAAGCAAGCATTATCTGAGAGTATACTAATAGCCTGTGTATGATTAATTGCCCCTTTTGTTTATTCAATCTCTCTCTATACAGCAGATGCAATAAATAAACATGGGACATAGGACAAAGGAACACATAGTAATCAACTGGACACATAGACCTCTTATTATTCTCCCTTAGTTTACATTCAATGTAAACAGTGGGACAATACTACAGATGCCAAAAGAGACAACAATTTTTTTTTTCACAATCACTAAATCCTTATAAAATTATTATGGTGATATATTTTTGACTCTTCCAATCAATACAAGACTCTCTGAAAACCGGCTCTCCAAACATCATACTTTTTTTGAGGTCCAAAAGGTCTCAATTTTTTTTTACCATTAAAAACCAAAAACCAGACTTTCCAAAAAACTAGACATATTTGGCCAGCCCAACCATGTTCGGTATTGGTAAAGTTGACTGTATTATAATATAAAAGAAAGCGTTTATGTGTTTCTTCATTATACAACTAAAATTGAAACAACTTTAAATTATAATCCCGCTACAGAAGTGAGAGGAAAGTTGGATAAAATATAATTAAAACATCTTAATAATTATTAATATGATCCATATCTAAACACTTTTTAAGCATGTTTCTTAAACACAGATAAAACAAGCGTCTACTTAATAGCGTATTTTGAATAAATAAAATAACTAAATAAGTAAATATTTTATCAATATTTTATTAAGGACGTTTCAAAAATCATAAAAATGTAATGTTTATTTGATGAATCATCGGACTTATGAGATTTAACTTTAAAAAAAATTAATTGTAGACATTGGATTATATAAGTTCTTTTTTGTTGTGTTATAGGATGTACCAAGAGTTAATTGTAATGAAGCAAATGGTACTGGGTGTGGTCAACCAAGTGGTATTAGGTGTGGTCAACAAAGTGGTACTGGGTGTGGTCAACAAAGTGGTATTGGGTGTGGTCAACTAGCATTCTTTTACTGCCAACCAAGATTGAAAATATATTAAGATTAAATTATCAGTTATAGATTGAAACTATTAGTCTTTATTAAGATTGAAAATTAATCAGGCCGACAATTTTTATGTACAGTATGGTTATTTCAACAACAAAATATAGCCTATTTATTTTGTTTGTTCTTTTATATACAACATTTTGTAATTTACTATTAGTGCCTCCTTTCTTATAAATGTGTTCTTACTTTCCACTAGTGTAAAATATTGTACTGTAAATAACCTTATCTTAAGAAAACATCTACAACATGAAATCAGGTGTAACCGACCATGTTCAGTATAATTTACGACACTTTCGTATTTTGTGGACAGTAAGTTATACTGTACTACTACATACATCAATATGATGATGAAATGACTGGCTTAATATTAAATGAGAATCAAAATGGACAAATTTCAAAACGACCATTTGAATGATTTTGTGTAGCTCTGTCAACACTATCAAACTAGTCTGACGACAAAAAAAAAGTGTATACCTAATATGGTAGTGATATGCCCAAATATGGTAGTGATATGATATCATCATGTCCATATATAGGCACATCACATTCTTTTGTCACATAAAGTTTGATAATAGTGTAGACAGAGCTTTAGGATTGCATTGTACAGTTACCATTCATCACTGTACATATTTTAGCTGCTAGAATTACACTGTATTGCTAAACCAAGTGTGAAAGGAGTCTAAATTGGAATACAAATAAAAGTAGCAGTGGTCTATTAGACAAGTCCTCTGCATTGAGCACAGAAGACCTTAAATCTTTGAGTTACAGTCAATTCGTAATTGTTACTGAATTTTCTAATGCTGATTTTCATCATTGGGTTCTTCAAAACAAGTGTGCTAATGCTGTTTTCATACAGTAAAAGAAGTTTCACTTTAATCTCATGACTATTTCAACATTAATCTGATACTCTTTCACACATACAACAGATGCACTTCAGTTTAATCCAAAGGGCTGGTTTACATTGATTAAAGTTACCAATGATTTGAATTGCAGATGAACAACCTCGGGCTAAGAGAAAAAAAGGTTGAAGTTTGCAATGTGACAAAAATGTAATCTCATTGCATAGGTAGGCTTACTTATCATCTACGTATGTGTCCTCTTTTTTTGGTTAGTGTTTCTTTCTCAGTTTTTTTTCCTTCACCTAATTATGTCTATGAGCTAATGTTCCTTGTGGCAAATCTAACTGGCAACATGACGACATGAATATGTAACACATATTACTGTTTGTAGACGACTAAAGCTGGGACAGTATATTCGATGTATAATTCTAAATCAACTTAAAGTTAGTGTACTACGTTAAGCTACAATGTATGTTACATAGGCGTGATATTACAGTTATCGACTTGTATCACTATATAGGAACATTGTCATTCTATTCCTGTTCGTTCAGGCATTTCAACAATTATGGTTGCCAAATTATCAACTGACTGTCTAATCTGTAAACATCATTACATTAGCTTATTGATAAAAATACTATTAGTTTGTTTTAGAGATAACGCCAAACCTATCACTAGGTTATTGTGTACACTCAATTGAACAAAGGCAAGTTCAGAACATCACAAAATGTATGAAACAAAGAAATACAAAAAAACAACTCTTATCATAAACATTACTTTTCTCTTCTTTTTCACCACACCAATCTAGGTTCAAAGGTCATAGGAACACTTCTCTTAACCGTCCACCCATTTCTCCTCACATTTTT
This sequence comes from Antedon bifida, assembly GCF_963402885.1. Lineage (NCBI taxonomy): Eukaryota > Metazoa > Echinodermata > Crinoidea > Comatulida > Antedonidae > Antedon > Antedon bifida. Next base: position 34,437,701 of record NC_136227.1, on the reverse strand, counting down.
TTAGAAAAGAATTTAAATTTAAGGTTAATTCCAAGTAAAGTGAAACCGAGAGAAATTATCAACATTGCCTGAATCTATTCACCAAAACTGTGTACAGTGCACAGTATGTGATGTTATGGCTACGTAATTACAGTTTTACTGCCTTAACCGCTTGGCCACTCACTCACTCACCAAATCTTCACTCGTAGTACCTGTATGTCTAGTTTCACCACCACGCTAGCCACCCTCACACACTGTATTGTTTCCCCCTTAATTCTCTTACCTTTTTACTATCTACTTCATGTTTGACCTCTGCTAAAACATTATTGACGGAGTTGGGGTCAGAAAATGTTACAAAACCGAATCCCCTGAAAATATATAAAGAAAAATACAACTTTAAATATATAAAAAAATAATTAATGATCAACAAATGTATTAATGTTTATTGGATTCAACTCATATATTCAGATTCTTACTGTATATCATACATACAAGAATAAAAAAAATGAAGAAAATACATTATTTTTGCATTAAAAAAGTATTAAAATCACATAAATTGTACATTGACAACATCAAAATATTGCAGCAAATAAAATGCCAAATTGCAATAAAAATTGTCTATGTGTATATTTTACTATAAAGTTAGTTTATTGTATGGCATGGAAAAGTGTGGCCGTTTGACTGTCACTGGTCTATCTATTTGGAAATGAGGATTGGAAAAAGGATCCACCGATCGTAAATGGAGAAAGTAAAAAAAATACATATTCAACAACAAAGCAAGAGCAAAATATGAATATATTTATAGTAAGTAAAAGAAAGGATTCACCAAAATACTGAAACCTCCTTTGACCTATAATTCCCTAGGCTACTTTACCTACCCCTCCTTCAATTAACCAATCAAATTGTTTGTACCATAACAAACACAATGTACCTGTCACCATGTTTAGAACAATAGGCACAAACACAGCATTTAGATGACATAATATAAAGTGGCTATTTCAAAGGGACATAGATCTCACTTTATAAGTAAAAACCTAAACACTTTGGAGAATGGTCACTAATAGACTACAACTAAATGGTCACAAAGAAGATAAAAAGTTAGAAAATACATCTACTTGTTTTTATTGATTGGCAACACCTGCTGAGAATATAACTGTATAGTTTTACTACTGCTGTGTTGAAATAGAATAATGTATTATGTTCAAGATGTTCTAGGGCTGTCTGCTGAGTACAGTGTATTGATCCACTCTCTCTAATGTGTGAAAAGAATACAAAGGAAATCGATGAAGCCGGTAGGATTTTAAAGTTCTTAGGTCTATGGGCAATCCTTTCTACAAACGTTACTCAAGAGATGATTCACACAGCTTTGGAGCTAGGGGCCTTGATTTAGTACTAGTGTTGGGGTAGTTATCAACCATTTCAGCAGGGCTAACTAATTTTGTTTCTGGTGGTATGACCAGGGAGTTGGTTACGGTAGAGACATAAATTACTAGCCTAGTGATATCATTTAAGTGTTTCAGTTTCGATCAGTTTAGGCTAATTCCACGCGAGCAAATAACAGCTTTAAACTAATGTACCATGGGTAAGAACAAAATCGGAAATTGTCTTGCTAGATTAATATCAAGAAAAGCCAAACAAAATCACTAGCCTAGCTGGCAACGTCTATTAGGTGCTGTTATAAACAAGTATAGCAAACAAACAGTTATTAAACAATACTGCAGGGAATTTGACGATTCAAGAAATATATTCGTCAAAAAAAAAAAAACAATTGATTCACTTAAGTGGTAACTTATTCATTAGAGCTTTTAGCCTAGCTAGTAAAATGAATCAATCTTATTATACCTTGACTGTTGCTGTCGAGGACAGCAAGTTACTTGCGAAATTGTAATAATGTTTACGAACAGAATCAAGTACAAATACTGTCTTGAGGCCCTTAACAAGTTGTGAGCTTTTTAATTTAAAATGCATCATTTGTGTTGTATTAGGCAAACTGTTTGCCATTTCTCATTTGGAAAAACAAAATGATTTGAAATGTATAGTTGAAAGTATAATCATCAAAGAATAAAGAATAAGATGATACATAAGCCTATCTAATTCTTATCAAATGTTTCTCCATTGTTTTTTCATCATTTGACTGTTTTATGTATGATTTGTATGATGTCTGGATTTGAATTAAAAACACACAAACATATCCTTTAAACTGATTTAAAATGTATAGTTTAAAGTATAATCATCACAAAATTTGTCATGCAGTTGCTTTTATGTTTTTTTGTTGTTTAGGTTGTTGTTGGTATTTGACTTCTTTTTCCGATCCCAGAAACAGTTCTTATTTAATGTTATAATTTAAGTTATTGTAAATGTATGCTTCTTTTATTTCTTGAACTGTTTCTAAATAAATGTTGAATTAAATTTAAATCAAATGTTTCTCCTTTGTGTTTTATCTGATGTTTTATCATTTTACTGTTTCATGTATGATTTGTATAATGCATGGATTTGAAATAAAAACAAACATTACCTTTGATGAGTTTTTAAAAATAATAATATAATAATATATCACAATTACTGTATGTAAAAGTACAGTATTGTATAAATAAATAAACATGTATTTAAAAATTGAAGGTTGAGAAATTAAATTCAAACATAATTTTTGTATTGATAAATTGACAATTCTTTTTGAAAAACCAAAAATTAGCTAAAACCAACCTTGGCAGTTTTGCTGTTGTATCTAAAAACCAGATGAATATTTTTAATAATATATTTTGTATTGTTTTATTGGAAACCATAATTCTCACTCTATTAACGTTATTATAACTAACAGGAACAATCAATTTTGTTAGGTGAATATACTTTTATCCAATTTTTATATGACAATGTTTTCTACATTTATGTATTTTTTTTCTACTGGCTACTATTTGTTGCTTTTGTATTTTACCCTTGGTGTAGTACTGTTTGTATATTAACCATTTTATCATATGTTAATGTTTTATATGCGTGACAAGCAAAACAGTTTTTTTTTGCTCGACGGAACAAAATAATTGAATTGAATTAAACAAATAGTGTATCGTACACACCACACTTTTTCCATAACATTATTTGTATTGTTTAATTGGAAACCATAATTCTGACTTCATTAACGTTATTATAACTTTAAATTACAAGATCATTCAGGAACAATAAGTACATAAATAAAGTATCGTACACAACACACCTTCATCATGGATAACAAAGCAGAATCCATGGTATAATTATAGTAAAAAAGCCACAATCCTGGTTCCTGTGTACTCAAGGCTACTGGGTAATTTCTTAGTTGTGTTTGTGATTTCCTATTGCAAGGGAGCAATCATTCATAACTATTCTTTTCTTGTTTCCTTGGCTGTCAATGCACTTTTATAAAAGACTGGATTTGTTAAAGTTCATTGAACAAGCAGAATTGGCTGCATTAGTACCAATCCAGTAAACAATTCACCAAGGAAACCGTTTAAATAACATTTTATAGAACTTTTTATATTACAGACCGAAGGCCTATTTGAAATTTAAGCAATGCTTTGTCCATAAAGCTCTACTGTACACTATCCAACTTTATGTGACAACAAAATATGCCATGGACATGATGATGCCATATCACTACCATATTAAAGCATAATCACAGTCATACAGTATTTGGGCACATCACACTTTTTTTTATAGTGTAGACAGAGCTTAAAACAAAACGTAATATTTTTTTTCTTCAAAATGTAAATCAATAGATTTAGCAAAATAATATACTTTCAAAAAAATGTAAAAAGTCATTTCATATATAACATTTCTTAATAAACAAATAAATTATTCATTTTCAATTTTCCGGTGTAAACTTACTTAAAGGCATGACTCAGTTATTTTGATTTCTCTGTGCATTGAAGATGCTGAATTATTAAAGCAGAGACGATAGTATTGACATTTACACGAGAGTTTTGTGAAATTCGCAGTGTACTGTTCTTGTGTATAGGTCATGTAGTTTCACATGTAGTACAGCCAGTCAATCTTAATCATGGTTACAACATCCCTAACATAAATATTTGGCAATATTTGATTAACTTCAATTTTGTATGATTATGTGATAATATTTACTGTAGGTTTTCATTTATTAAGTTAGGATAAAAGATGTACAATTTATTTTGTCAGAGGATTGCTCAATGTTAAAGAAAGGTTCGTTTTTTTGTACCTTATAAAAGGTTAAATTACGTGAAAAAACCACCGTTAATTGCAAATTCATAATAAATTCATACTGCATAAAATTTACATAATAATAAATTTAGAATTCATATTTTTCTAAATTTTCAAATTGACTTTTCTTAATTTTGACATGAACCAGATAAAAACAAAATCATGGCTATATAAAGATGATTAAACCTAAGGCCGTGACTCTCTTGGTCACAAAACAGATCAAATTTTACACGCTGGCGTATTCTCGCGAAGACTTATATCCCTTCGTCACATTATCCCGGAGTCTAATACGGCGTTTTAAAGCTATTCATTTTCTTGATGAACTTCATTAATGATCCCCAGTAATCTAAGAATTACTAGTTCTAGGGATCTTCTCGGAAGTTCATCATACGTGGTGGACTTCACCAGCCAGCCTGTGATGCTCCACTATTGAGGACATTGTACGATGATAAATTACTATAATAATGCATGGAATTTCATGTTCGTAAAGTAGTGCACAGTCATGCAATCATTATAATGTGAAGATGAACATTGCTAAAGAAATCATCTTTTTCGAAATTGCTGCTAAATGTGGTGGATTATACAATACTTATTTTTTTAATATAATATCGTCGTAGGTGTGAGGTTATTATCAAAACACAGGAGTGGGCAGTTGGTTCAAACAACACAACCCAACAGCGGATAAATTTATAAAGCTCTGTCTACACTATCTAACTAATTTGACAAAAAAAGGTGATGTACCCAAATATGGTAGTGATATCCCCAAATATGGTAGTGATATGACATCATGACCATATATGGGCACATCACATTTTGTTGTCACATACAGTTTTATAGTGTAGGCAGAGCTTAAGACCAGTATTAATTGTTGTCTGTATATAATATTGTTTATGAACTTGTCGACAAAACAAATCACAATGTTCAGGAAATTGAATTTTATTTACAGTATTCTTCCAGTTACTTTCAGATCATGTTTCAACATCCGTTTCTATTATGGTTTCACTTGATTTAATGACTTTCTTAACATCTAACACTTTTTGGTTTAGAAATCATTTTTCATGAATATTGACAATTGAAATAAGGAAGACATTTATTTTACTCTAGCTATCAAAACAAGGGGGACCAGTGGCATAACAGCTATTAGCGCTCACTGGCTAAAAGGGCGCTTAAAGAGCACAGAGTATGACCAGCCCAATGCAACTATCCAGTACCCTTAGGAGTGCTAAACCCAGGAGCCTGGAGCTTAAGGGGCCGCAGAGCATGAACAGCTCACTGCAACTACCCAGCGTTATAGGGCCCATAGAAGTGCTAAACCAGCAGTGGCCTGTTCCTCCTGTGTCAAAGAAAGTCATGTCTCGGGTCCATAGTCGCGACAGATTGACTTCTTCATCAGCACTTCTATGAATGGATGATTAGTTGGGAACATGAAAGCTAGTTGTTCATACCAAGTACCGATTTTATCGGACGATCATTCGGAAAAACACCTCGCCACTGAAGGGGACATGTTGCACTTTTACCACTCTGAATCAGGCATTGAATCACCACAGATTAATTGTTATGTTTCTCTGTGTTAATTTTGCAAGGTGTTTCAATAGAGTCACTCATACTTAATCCTTTTGTAGTGATACTCAAAACAAATAAATCATTATCATTAGCCAACACATCTGCAGGTTTCTTAATTGTGACTATTGTAATATCGCTATTAGTATTATAAACAAACCATTGAATGTATTCAATTTAATTGAGATGTATGTCTAATTGAATGTGACAAAAGCATGATATTAAAATAAACGCTTGTCTTATTATAAATCGTTCTCATTCATAGATCTCCACAAACCTTACACTTAACAAAGAGATTTAATAATTCATAAATAATGTTTAATTGAAAAAACGTATTGATTCTGCTACAAGAAGGACAGCTCAAGTCTTGAATAAAACATGGCACATCGATGGATTTCAAAAACGATGACTTAATTAATATGTTATAATATCGACCGAACAATTACTTGATTATTTTCAACATTTAAATAAATAGAATTTAATTTCTATATCAAGGCAATGACAAATTAGTTTTTACTATCAAATAAAAATTGTAATTTTTTTAAATAAAATTAATTTGTCTTTTAATACTGAATTAATTATATATTTTTATTTATTTTTTATATTGATGAAAATATATTGAAGGCTTTAGGATGTATTGAGTTCAATAGTATGAATATTTATCCAAATTTGTTGGTGCTATTGTGTCAATGTCTCATACATATATCCATTCTTCTACCCAGTTTAAATGCCAATTTACACAGACGAGCAGTATAGTAAAGCAGGAGAACAAAAATATACAGTATAGAGTCTGTTATTTCTTATGACCAATTACACACAGAGCAGACAGGCAGTTGAGTGGAAACCCGCTCAGTACATATTATATTCCATGTGGGGCAAGCTTCATTCTTTCAGCTTACCGTTACCGCTTGTTTGTGTAAATTGGCCTTTAATAAGGTTATTTTAACTCCTTCCCCCTAACTTCAACGCAGCGCCCATCCAGGAAACATCTCAGTATCTAAGAGTACTGTTTTATCTTTTCCTACCCATCCGTAGACTCCGCTTCCCCCCTGCCCCCATCCGTAGACTCCACTTCCCCCTGCCCCGCTCTCTAGACTTTTCTATATTGTACCAGTATAGTAACTACAAAGACTTCTAATTCAATTATGTAGCCTACTGTATTTCTAAATCGCAATAAATGAATTAAGTCGTAAGTAAGCTGCTTAAATGTCAATATTAATTAAAACATTTTTTATTCATGATGCAAAACATGTTACTCATTAAAACAAAGACAACAAAGCCTTAATACGCATCCATGGAGCCAGATGTTCTATTTATTCAGATGTGTCATCAACTCAACATATTATAACCTTTGATTTTTATCTTTATCATTTAAAAACTAATACTGTTTTACGTGACAAACAAAATATGACGACAGATTGTTTTTATTTAAATATTTTTGTTTTCCGTTGCTTTTGTTTTCTTTCATTATTTTGCTCATTTGTTTTACTGTTTTATTTTGACGACAGTGTGTGCCACTGATAAAAAAGTGATGACCAATAAATAAATAAAAGACAACATACATTTGTTTAAATTTAAAGTGTTGTGGACTTGGACTTGACTAGCGTTTTGCTATTTTCCAGCTCCAATTATCCATTGTATTTATATTCATTTACAATATTGTATTGTTTTGTTTGTTTTGTATGGATAATAAAAAAATGAAAGAAAGAAACATTGATTAAAACGGTTAATAATAGAAATGGCCCATAAACAACCTTTTTTGCAGCATGATTATATTTTACCGCACCATTTGAATTGTTAATTTTTGGGAGTGCCACCATTAATGTGACGTATCTCAAACAAATAATTTCCAATGGCTGAAAGATTTCACTTTTGGTAGCTAACAAAGATGCACTAACAAAATGTTAACTATAAAACAATTGTAACAAGGAAGGACATTCTAAAATCTGTTAACAAAAAGAAAGTGATGAGGTTATGAATGAACCAGACACAAATCTAAGGTGTTCAATGAAAACACAAGGTCAATATACTACACATAACTAATTCCTGGAAGGCTACATTCAACAAACAATATGGTATAAACTGCAGTACTGTACTATAGGCAAAACCATGAGAATATATATATTTACTGTAGTTTAATTTTTTAGTAAAGTAAGGTTGGGACATTCACAGCGCGTGGTCTGACTGGTCCATCATGTTACATGGGTATTCTAGGAACTTTTATTACTGTATCTAACTAAACACTCCCTCAAGAAAGCATGGGCTATTGTTGGTTTATCCAGGTTAGCTAGCCACGAAATAGACTTTTGAAATAGGGAGCGATAGGCTTAAATTTACATTTTAACAGTAACAGTAACCCAAATGTCCTATCTTTTGCATAATAATTTTCAATATTTATGGGGGCCTAGGAGGATCTACCTCTGATTTGCAGAACACCAAAGTTCTTCCAAAAGACAATAATGTATAGTTGAGAATGTCTTGAATAACAATTTAGCGGAACTGTTGTATTTTATGGTAGTGTACTAGATAGAGTTTTGGATGAGTAGATGGTTAACGTATTAAACTTTAAAATCTATAGAAAATACAAGGCCTAAATGTATCTATATTACATTGAAACTTGTTCATGTATCATTTTTGAGCAATCAAGTGACAGATCTTCAAAACAATTACTTGCATTGCGTGTGTGTATGTTGTTTTATCCTAGTGGGAACCCAGCTTTAGCAGTTAATTACATTTGAGAAATTGATAATTAAATTTTAAAGGTAAAAAAATTTAAAATCATAAATACAAATTTATCTTTATGACAGAGTTTAATCCTGATATTGAAATATGTGACCCGATCTCGCAAAACCCTCTCTTTGTCGGCAATTCAAAATTCACGTAATCAGTCAAAATACGTCCAAATCGACTACCCTGGCAGATTACATGTTTTTGCATTTTCGAAATATTTCACTATTTAAGAATACGTCTACCTGATTTAAACTCCCGAAATTTAATTAAAATTATGAAAAAAGAGAGTTTTAAAAACATGTATTTTCCTCAAGCCTAACAATTTATTCACGATCTACGCTAAAATTGTGCGTAAATTCAGTTGAAAGTTGCAGAGTTTGACGACATTTTGATCGCCAGTTCGCTGCACAATGTTGAAAGGTCACACATCAAAATAAAGCTCATCCATTTGACATTCCAAATATGGAAGTTTTAGGGCGGAGTTTGAAGAAGGAACCAATGAAAACTTTGATTTACTATGACATAATTTCAGAAAATTCGGTTCTTCGAAGTTTCTGGAACAGCGAACTGCGTGTGTTGCTATGGCGCATCATCGCAATAACAAACGTTATTGGTCAACGCGCTAGATGTTATACGCTCTACGCGCGGAAATAAAAAGTTGTTTACATTTGTGTGAGGTTATTTTCATTTTACACACAGCATGTCGTAAATTGGAATAAAAACGATTTTAATATTCAAAGTAAAGTGTTCTGCAGTAGCTGTAGCCTGTATTTGTTTATTCCATAGTAAAATAGACAAGTCAAAAACAATTCACGTCATAAATTCAATTGTATTTTCTATATTTTTTTGGGCTATAGGCCTAGGCCTTAATTTTATTATGGTTGTAGGCCTACTACTAGGCCTACTGGGCCTAGCTTTATTGTCAATAAATAATTTTCTTTATACATTTTATATATCCAATCGGCTCTTAATTATTTATTTAATTTATTTTCCAGTCCTTTCATCTTAAATGTTTTTTAAACTCATTGGATTCAAGTCCAAACATTACAGCGAATCTTCCAAGTTATAAAACAAACAAATGTATTAAATCGTCAATACAATGTAAGTAGCTAGCAAGCTGTGACTCTGCAAGGCGCCAAACTTGTCTAGGCTAGTTTACTACTAACGCCAGCCCCAATGTCGATGCACCGCTGTCATACACGGCCTGATGAACACCCATCAGTAGGTCTTACAGGCGATGACGGCGAAAATCTGAATAGGCCTAGCTAGGCCTGCTTGGTTTTTCGCTGTTGATATCGTAAACACCTCCGAAACCAGTTAAAATAAGCTTGACGTTATAATGCTGTTTTTCAATAGTGCAAAATAGTTAATTCGAGTGACTAAATAGGTTAAAACGGCTTCTGAAATCAGTCAAATTGACTATGATGTGCACGCTGCTATTAAATCGCACACACTTCCTGGTATGACGTCATTGTGCCTTAGACCAAAATACCGCGTTGCTACGGAGTGAGTTTTCAGCGCATTGCAAACTTCAAACGCGATTTTCTCGTAAACTAATTGAATGATTTGTAAGTTTTTAAAATGTAATAACTTTTTAAATATTTACTCAATTTTTATGAAATAAACACCACTACAAAGCTTATGATTCAAATAATCCAAATATATAAAAAAATACAAAATGAATATTTCCGACAAAAGTAGGGTTTTGCCAGATCGGGTCACATATTATATCCAAGATATTTTTCAAAGATCAAAACAAATATTAAAGAATATCCCTAGGGAAACAATACAATAAATCTAATGCTATAATTATAATATATTATATTTCCATTCAATATTTTTATAGAAATTTACATAAAATTTGCATATAAGATGAGATATAGATGCATATTTGATGACTTACCTTGAGCGTTTGGTTATTGGGTCCCTCATTATTACACACTCACTGATATCTCCATATTTTGCAAAGTAGTCCCTAAGCTTATCTGAAAAACATAAAAACAATACATATCATTATATACCCATCAAGTGATTTTGGTAAACTAGTTATCTCGACTAAAAAAAGAAAAGGCCTATGTTGGTTTATCCAGGTAAGCAAGGCACGAAATAGATGCGGAATGGGACGATACAGCTATCGACTTGAAAAGTCATTTTTCGCATGCTTAGAAAGATGAACATGTGCAGAATGACTATTAGACTCAACAGCTATACATGGTCATGAGAGGTGTCCTAAAAAACGAAAGGTCGCTAAGAGGTTAGGATGAAAAAAGCTATGGATACAGTACTACTAGAGGTCGTGGAAGTGGTGGTGTTGTAAAGTGGTGGGGTTATCAAATGGTACAGTAGTATGGGTGATAGTAAAATACTTTAACTTTAAGCGGGTCATTACTAAACTATCTTCATAGACTGGTTTGAAGTAAGTGGTTTGGGTAACTTTACCATCACTGACCAAAGGTACAGTGTATGGTATCTCTGGTGCAGACCATACAACCAGGTAAGAAGTCACAATTTAAACAACCAATCCGTATCATGTTACAAAAATTCTAATTATACTACTACAGTAGACTATGTATGTACATTAGCATTATCATCCAGTTCAAACCGACAACCTCATAGTTATTAATAGACCAAAATTAATTCTAAGAATCCGATATAAATACATATGTTGCCAATGTGCGGTACCATTCATGTATCTTTTGTTGCGTTCAATAAATATGTTGATAAATATTGTTCTGCATAATTCCAATATTCTGTTCTGCATGTAATTTTAGATTGAAGATTTTACATTACGTTTTCGCCACTTTAGCATAGCAAAATGCTATACAACTCAATACCACCTTATTGCTAAAGTAGTACACATAGATACCATTTTACTGGTTGCCTACTATTAATATTAACAAAGTCCCTGTCTGGAATGTTGAATATCCAACAATGTATTTTCTTTTTATACTTTTTCCATTAAGAATGCATAACCTCATTTTATATAAGAGTAAGGGATTTATAATGTAAATAAATGGACAAAGCAGACACAATGTATAGATTGTCTATTTTATATACAATGTGTTTAATTTGACATCAAAGCCTTATCTAACTAAACCGGATATCTCAGATATCTTGTTTGCCTGAAACATTCCAAACTATTTAACTAGCCTAGGTAGTAGATTTTTGTATACATACGATATGATAGTATAGTAATGCATTACTATACAAAAATTTTATAAAACATTTGTGTGAAATTTATTATCATCAATTTACTGTGTGTAGGGCTTTACATGAATAGATATGATAATCCAGTATTTTTTTAATGGGAAATCCCGAACATATAATTGTGAAAAATAGATATCAAATTATAGTTCAAAATTTTAATTTTAGCTGGGGGAACGTGTGCCTCAAGCTTCCCCTTGGATTCATCCAGGGCTACCTAATTAAAATTAATAAATGAACATGAAATTCTGCGAGAGAAGTAATAAAAGAAATGAATTTGAATTCATATCGTCAAAATTACAAACAAGTAATTACGACAATAAAGATGTAGATTGAATGTGTCATATTGATTTGATTTAAGTATGTTTATGATGACAATGTAACAAGAAAATATCTTAATGTCATAAATAGTAATAATATATTTACAAATCAAGTCATAAGAGAAATAGAATATTTTAATAGATCTGACAACAGTTCAGAATGTCAGTTGATGCTAGAGTAATAATCGAAATATATTAATTTGTTTTACAATTACACTGGTACTAGATACTAGTGGTATACAATGTCATAGACAATTAAGTCTGTTTATACCAACTCAACCATTAATAGATTAAGTTTTAATCTATTGACAGTTATCTGGTTTTGATCTAGGCCTAGAGTGTGCTGGTTGTAGGTCTTTGATCTAGGCCTAGAGGGTGCTGGTGGTAGGTCTTAAGTAACAATAGGCTAACTCACCTGTAGTGGTGGTCCAACTAAGTCCGCCTATAAACATCTTGCTGAAAAGTAAAGAATTTAAATAATCAGAATGTCGTTTTATTTTTTGTATTTTATTACATCACCACTCAATATAGTGACAGAGGCATCATTACCAATACCAAAGTTGAACAATACAACAATATACTAGTAGGCATAAGTAGTATTTGAGGAACAATTTATTTTCAGTAATACATTGGTAAATTATAAATGTAGGCCTACAAATTCTACTCAGTACTCATTCATTCTACTAAGTACTACTAGTTGTACACTACTCATCTGTATTACTACCTTAGCCTAGCTAGGCCTACTGCCAGTAAGAACTAAGGACTGGTAAACGGTATAAAGCAGATTGTTAGGGTAAATCACCAAAGATCAAGCATTTAAAGATGAAATCTTTGTTTTATATGATGAGGGATCATGATGATATGTAGTAGCCAGCCGCTACTGGTGGTGTACCACTTGTCTAGTGACAGCTGATACCGGTCCTGTACCGGTGCTGTAGTAGTAGCCCAGTAGTGGTGGTGGTGACTGTACTATAAGGATGGGTTATTCCTGTACCAGGTACTTCGTTCATTACTCAATGACATTTTGCCTGAACATAAAAAAAAGTTAATTCCAAGTCACAATCTACGGGATATCTACGCTGACATAAATAAAAACAACTTACCCGGGATCGTGTGAATCTGAGCCCCCTAAATTTTGTTGGCCGTCTGCCATTCTTACTACGCTACTAATATTCCTGAAACTAAATAAAGAGAACCTGGCTAAGCAGCGACTATCCTCGTCTGCACGTGTATTAGTGATCTGTGGTTAAACTACGACTTGTAAATTCTAAACCCTGTGCTAGCCGACGTGGGTGGTTCCATCGGCGAACTCACCGGTACAGAAAGACGCGAAACATATTTGATTGATGGATGAATACGTCTTCTGATTGGTCGACAGATTGGTAACCTGGAACGCTCGATGAAGTAGTGATGACGTCAGCATAACGAAATCTTCCGGTATCCAAACGTGGAATCGGCCATCGGCTTCGCGCCAACTTCGATATTTACTTTTCTTTTGCAAATAAATGTTGAACTTTGTTCCGAATATATGTTCTTAATTTTATAATAAAAACAATAAGCCTACTAAAATAGCTTTTACTGGTATTATAAGGATTCATTTTTGATAAATATATTTGTTTTAGTTGTTCAATCAATAATTCGTTTAAATGTATTTGAGTCCCAATACTTCCCTGATTATATCGACCTTAATCCCTTTAATTAATATCCAATATATATAACTTTCTCTCATCCTAATAATTAAATATGTGATTATAAATAACCATGACAGGATTAACGCGCAGGCTTTAAATTACCGAATCAACATAATGTATGGTAGGCCTATAATAAGACGACTAGAAGATAACATAAGTATTAGTACTGTATTAAAATTATAAATCCAAGATTTGTTCAGTATATTGTTATAAATTATATGAGTTAGTTAGTTAAAAGTAAGGTCAAGATAGCGTAAACTATTTACGGTATAAATAGCGATGGAAATATCAGATAAGACCATCAGCTGAATTTTACCTATTGTTTTGGAGAATTTATTAATTCATTTAAAAAGGCTAAGATTAATACGCCGTCGGGTCACGGATGTTGTAGGCCTCATACCCGAAATCCGAAATAACAAAAAATAAGTAACAACACAATGATTTATTTAAATAACATTCGTTTGTTTGGGAAGATAATAACAGTTTATATTAAAAAATGAAAAATAAATGCTATACTAATTTAACATGAAATAATGTATGCAACACTTATACATTATACTTTCTACTGACTTTGGTACAAGTTTTGAGTCAAGAGGGTGCCCTGGTAAAAAACTTAAATAAACCAAGTTTGCCTGACTATTTGTTCAAATATTTTTAGGCGACGTTGATGTAACCCACCGCCGTATCAAACTAAATATGGTAGTGATATGACATCATCATGTCCATACATCACATTTGTTTGTCACACATAAAGTTTGATAGTGTAGAAAAAAAAATACTCCTCCTCACATATCGCTGTACTGGTTCTCTAATTCTAATAACCCTATACTCACATGCACTTTTAACTTTTTATGTCTCATTTGATTGTTTTATTTTCCAGGTTTTTGCGGCGATTTTTTTTATAATGAATAATGGTAGAAATATGTAGGCCTATTAATAATATTGTGTCTGGAGAGGCCTGTTCACACTGAATACTCGATTTGGAGAGGCGCGCCTGTTCACACTGAATACTCAACGATTTGCGGCGTTCATTTGATCTTTAAAATAACGTTACAGCCTAGGCATTATTAATAATATATATAATATATATTATAGATTATTGAATGCCATTACGGTACTAACACATTGCAATATAATGTCACGCGGCTGTTGAGCATAAATTAAAATGGTTAAAAGTAAGTGACTTTACTAAATTGGTAACAATAACAACATTTTGACGGTCGAGTTACGCGTTGTCTACACTATCAAACTTTATATGTCAAAAAATGTGATGTGCCCATATATGGACATGATGATGTCATATCACTACCATATTTGGACACATCACACTTTTTTATGTCAAAATAGTTTGATAGTGTAGACAGAGCTTTAGACACGGTGGACAATCTTAAACAGTGATGTACCGAATTTCTTTGAAGACCTCATAAAAAAGTAGTACCATTTTTTATAAACTAATTTGGTGGCGCTATACAGTTTATCGGTTCTAGCTAAATCGGTTCGATCATTTATCCTCTAATCCTATCTGCGTTATTTATTTAGGCTACCAATAATTTGAATCGCCGTCTACAGCCTAAAACACCGATCTGCTGTATTCATATTTATATTAAATATTTTTTATTATTAATTTGCGTAATTTATGGAACAGTCTGTTGATTCGTTATTATTTAATTTATTACATGCTTTTTACGACTGCGTTTAGCTTCTATAAAAAATCTGAATCACTTAGTGGAAATATGTCTCTGACCTGCTTAATCACGGGAAAAACATGGCTTATTTTTCTCCTTGTCATTCCAGTGAATATAAAAACAAAATAGGTCTGAAGTTTAGGCTTAAGCTCTGTCGACACTATCAAACTAGTTTGACATTAAAAAAAAGTGTGATGTGATTAAATACGGTAGTGATATGCTTAACTATGGTAGTGATATGGCATCATCATGTTCATATATACATTTTTTTCACATAAAGTTTGATAGTGTAGACAGAGCTTAAGAAGCGTGTTTCCCAGTCAGAGAGAGACGCGGCCTACAACAAGAAAACTTAGAAGCAACGCAAGCGAGTTGACCAATGACAAAAAGCGACCGTTTAATAATCCATCACTTTCGATTGGTCAAATATTTACGAAGTCTTAAGGCCAATTTACACAGACGAGCGGTAACGGTAATATAAAGTATAGAATCTATTCCTGTTGACAACACGGAGAGCGGACGGGCGGTTTCCGCTCAAAATAGATACAGATTCTACGTCCGTGGGACAAGCTACGCGGTTTTCCGCTTACCGTTACCGCTCGTCTGTGTAAATTTGCCTTTATGCGCTGAGCTTTTTGATTGGCGAAGACACAAACAAACATACAGACATTTTAAACACAGCTGTATTATACAATATTTTTATTGCTGTAAAACAATTAATAATTTTTGTGCTTTTCTGGACGAGTATTTTACAAGGTAACATTGTTAGGAAGACAAAATACAGTGAAAGGTGTACAATGAATCGGCATACACACAAACAATAATAGATAATAAACAGAGAATATTTTTCTTTTTTTTTTCTAGTAAAACGTCAACTCTCTTTTCAATATAGCTGCTGGTGGTGGTATATTACTGGGGTCCATCCAGCAACTGACGGTAAAGCTTGGTTCCCACTAGAACGCAACGCAAGGAACGTATGCCGCAACGCAATTGACCAATCCAAGCGAAAGATTATTCGAACCGTTCCTTGTGATTGGTCAATTCGCTTCCGTTGCGGCTGACGTCCTTGCGTTGCGTTCTAGAGTGGGGACGACCAAGCTTAAGCACTAACATAGTTTCAAGTATTTTTGGTGTAAAATCATGCGTTAAAGGGTGGCTCCGGGTTGTATTTATATTGTTTATTATAAAATATAAACCATTGCAGCATTACCGCCAGTGACGACATAAAATCTATGTTGTTGCCAATCTTTCTATTTTATAATGAACAACGGCATTTTTATACTCGGAACTAACATTTAAATTTAAACTGTAAACCAATTTTTTTCACAATTTATGCAGAGATTAATGATCATTTTTTAGGTTCTTTTCGATAGATGATAGACTTTAACTTTGACTTAAAGTTTAACTTATATACAGTATATATTCCAATAACTACAACAAATTGTACGCAGTCGTGCCTACAATTACTGAATCGCTCCACGTAAAGTTTGGTTCCGATTAAAAACGTAAGCACAATGCAAGTGCGAGTTGACCAATCACAGGCGACAGTTTGTATAATCCATGGCTCATGATTGGTTAAATTGCTAACGGGACGCTTTACGTCCTTGCTTTGCATCGTCCAAGTGGGAACCAACCTTTAATGTGGACATATATATATATATATATATAGGCCTATAGCTCAGTAAGCGTGAGTTGACCAATCACAGGCGACAGTTTGTATAATCCATCGCTCATGATTGGTCAAATTGCTAACGGGACACTTACGTCCTTGCTTTTGCCATGGGAACCAAGCTTCAATGTGGACATATACATAGGCCTATAGTTCAGTAACATTCCAATAATACATTCTAAACAGTAATCATTCCTATAACACATTTACAAATGTAATTAAAATAATTATTTCAAACTAGAACTCGTTTCTTATAAATACATCTTTTAGCAAATAGGGCACATACGGTGGGATAACAGGTATAATTAAATTGATTATATAATATACACTTATTAAACTTAAAATATTAGTAAATAAATAACTCAATAACACTATTTATACAACCTTTAAACAGACCTATACAAAGTGATAAATATGATATATAAAGGTGGTCTATGTAAATGCATGAAAGACCTTAACAAGAACACAAAACTGTTCTTACGAATTGGAGGCAAAAGGATACTTAAGGCCCATTTACACTAGGACGAAAACGATCGACTTTAAAAAAGCATTTTCATGCATAAAACAAATGAAATCTAACAAGTTTTCATCCTATAACTATTGTATAGTCATCTATGCTGCCTTTGATAAAAATGATTTTTGCAATGACTTTTCATCCGTCCAATCAAATGACGTCATGATTGATAAGAGCAATAATATCGTAACAATACAACGATTTTATTGTTTTTATTAATCATGACGTCAGTTGATTAAGTTTAAAAAATATTATTATTATCATCAAAGACAGCATAAATGATTACCGTATCCTATAGTTCTAGACGGAAAACCAGTCTAATTTCTTATGTTTTATGTAAGAAAAATGCATGCTTATCTATTTATCGTCGATCATTATCGTCGTAGTGTAAATGGGCCTTTAGGGTAGATAAATGAATAAATTGGGAATGGAGGGTTATAATTCGGGAGGGTTATAATTCGGGAGGGTTATAATTCGGGAGGGTTATAATTCGGGAGGGTTATAATTCGGGAGGGTTATAATTCGGGAGGGTTATAATTCGGAAGAGTGGAGGTTTTGAAGTTAAAGGTTGTTAATTTGCTTCGTTCCCAAAATGTATTTGTACAATGTTTACAAACGGTTCTCTTAATATTAATTATTTAATATGAAATAGTACTTAACAATCACTTAATATTCTATCCATCTAATACCCGGTTCACACATACAAAAAGCTTACATTACACATTGGTAAAATACATGTTACATTTGTGTAGTGTGTGAATAGCAACATAAACATATATTATTAAAGCTTGGTTCCCACTAGGACGCAACACAAGGACATAGAGTTGACCAATGACAAGCGCCAGTTATAGAATATAGAATAATTAATCGCGATGTGATTGGTCAATTTACTTGAGTTGCACTTACGTCCTTGCGTTGCATCTAAAGCGTGGTTCCCACTAGAACGCAACGCAACGTAACGCAGCGACGTATCGACGCAAAGTGCTGTAATGTGTAGTACGTAATCACAAGTGACGTATCGACGCAAAGTGCTGTATTGCGTAATCACAAGTGAGAACCGACGACGCAACATTGCTGCAAACATCGCAGGTTTGATTTCACGCAGGCGGGGGAAAACACAATTATTAAGCTTGGTTCCCACTAGAACGTAACGCAAGGACGTAAACGCAACGCAAGCGTTTTAACCAATGACAAGCGAAGTTATAGACAGTTAGCAATCACAATCGAATAAGCCATCGCTTGTGATTGGTCAATTCACTTGCGTTGCGTTACGTCCTTGCGTTGCGTCGCTAGTGGGAACCACGCTTTAGAAGGGCAATTTCTTACGTTGCGTAGGTTGCGTACGTTGCGTCGCTAGTGGGAATCAAGCTTTAGTGGCAACCAAACATCGACAGTGGCCTATAACAACACTACACACATATCAAGACAAATATAATATAACCATTTCATACACAACAAAACATAATTGTTACTTTATATAACTTTTTATATAATTTATATATTTTATCATTTAATAGTACAAAATCAAAACAATTAAAATGTAATTAAAGATGTATTGTCCCCCAAAAACATGAAAAATTAAGATTAATTAAATCAGACTTTGAATAGTTTTATTTTTTTTATTTTTATCAAGTTAATCACTTGCATAGAAAAAAACCAAAACAAATTATGTTTTCTCTTATAAAATGACAAAATAAATGGTTAAATTCAACCAAAAATCCATTGGCTGGCATTGACTGTTTTTTTGCTTTAAAGTTTAAATTACAGTTTTTAAGGTAAATAATTTTTTTTTCGATCCAATTTTTGGTTAAAAGTGGATAACTATTATATGATATTAAAATAGCATATTCAACAAAAAAATTGTAAAAAATATTTGGGGGACAATACATCTTTAATGTTACCACAATGTTGTTATGAATGTTCTTGTCATTACTGAATAATGTAACTGAAATCACATACTATGCTGCCTTAATGTTGAATACCAATTTATTTTCCTTGTTAGATATATAATTATAATTTCTTTTTCTGTACAGCTGTAATGGTTTTGTTTATACTTCAGAAATCATACAGCACATAACAAATCTTTTTCAGAACAAAAACTGAAACTAACTGATAAAAATATGTATAACTGAATATAAAAAACTATAATTTAAAATAAGAGAATGTGAAAATGTCCAATTCCCAGTGCTGTATCTCCACATACGGAAATATTTCTCCAGTATCAGGCAAATTCCATAAAACAGCATCGCATGTATTTCACATGCATCATGAAATGGCTAGGGCCTATGATACAGGCTTTATATGTGTTTCTCATGTGATGCTGTATCATGGAATTTGCCTATGATACTCTGAAAATAAAGATACAGTACCAGGAATCAGCTAAAGTAATTTATATTTGCAAATACCTCTCAATAGTAATCATAATTTAGATGGTCGGCTTGGTAGAGCCGCCACAAATAGGTGAGTGAAAAGACACCTAGCTGCAACAGCCTACAAAAACCAACTTCTTCAAATACGTCTTTGGTGAATACATCAATGTAGCGGCGACTGTAGCCGATGAACCCGGTTGACCTTTTCACATTGTACACGACGAGTTGAGTGTACACGAAAATAAAAGCGAGCTTAAGTGCAGTTGGAGCATTCCATTTGAAAAATCTCGATGAATCCTCATTGAAATAAACATCCTGTAAAAAATAAGTAAAAGTGTGATGTGCTGAAATATGGTAGTGATATGCACAAATATGGTAGTGACATGTCCAAATATGGTAGTGATATGACATCATCATGACAATTTATGGGCACATCACATTTTTTTTATAGGTAGATAGAGCTTTATGAGTACACAGACATAAAGCTCTGTCTACACTATCAAACTAGTTTGAAAAAAAGTGTGATGTGCCAAAATATGGTAGTGATATGACATCATCATGACAATTTATGGGCACATCACATTTTTTTTATAGGTAGATAGAGCTTTATGAGTACACAGACATAAAGCTCTGTCTACACTATCAAACTAGTTTGAAAAAAAGTGTGATGTGCCAAAATATGGTAGTGATATGACATCATCATGTCCATATAGTTTGATAGTGAAGACAGAGCTTAACTATTGCTTACTTTAAGTTCAATCCAGTGATTTTCAGTTCGGTATTTTTCAATCCAATGTTTATCAGATAATTTTTAATTGTTATTTCTTAATCCATTTCTTTTTAATCAGTTATTTTTGGGGTTTTTCCAATTTCTACAGGCTAAATTGTTTCACCAGCCTCTACTGATAAAAGCTTTGCTTTGTCATAGATACAGAGCACACAAACCTATCCATTAAACTGTACCTTAACCTTTAACCTAGATAATCATAATCATTTCTTTCATTATCGATCCGTTAAAATACAAATTATATAACAAATCCTTTCTTTAAAGCACTTGCAGTCATTAATGTGATTTGGAACAGTTGGCGCTACTACTAGACGTTGTCGTAGTGAATGGATGATTAGCTCGTTAAATGCTTCTAAAGAGTACGTGTGATTGAAGAACGTCAATAATTCACAATCGTAGAAACGCACACATGTCTTTGATTGATAATATTACAATGTTATGATTTATGAAATGACACACTTTAACCTGATTTCCTATACAATATTTTGTGAGTTAATAATTTGAACCAGAAATTTGTTTTTATCTGTGAATTGTACAAAAGTAAAAACAAAATTGAATAAAACATGTGAATATAAAGGACAAGTTTCGTGTCTGTGGCGAGTGCGAGGGAGAAGCAATTCCTAATATTCAAGATGTGGCGTTTAAAGTTTCTAAAGCTCTGTCTACACTATCAAACTAGTTTGACAACAAAATGTGATGTGCCTATATATGGACATGATGATATACCAGTACCATATTTGGGTACATCACACTTTTGTGTCACATAAAGTTTGATAGTGTAGACAGAGCTTAAGATTAAATTATTAATTAATGGGTCAGGGTGCGTCTGTCAAAAAGTGAAGCTTTAGCTCTGTCTACACTATTAAACTAGTTTGACAAAAAAAGTGTGATGTACCCAAATATGGTAGTGATATGCTTAAATATGGTAGAGATATGACATCACCATGTCCATATTTGGGCACATCACATTTTTTTGTCACATAAAGTTTGATAGTGTAGACGGAGCTTTAAACCTAATCATGTGTACTGGTGGCTACGGCCCAGTTTTCTCTTGAAAAGGATCTGTCTTTGGCCCAGGCCGGTGATGTAGGATTCCTTCAAAATCACGTTGAAATGTACAGATAAAACAATTAAACCAATCTGCTTGTAATATTAGCAAACACCAGGCTGTTAGTACTAACTAGTTATTTAACCATCAAATTGTTCACACTTCACAACCATTTCCGTATATTTCACCAAGAGCTAACCAGAGTTTATCTACATAATAATAAAAGATCGTCGCCAAATCGCTCCAGTCAGCGTACATTTATCAGGCAATTACAAAGCTACCACTCCAATATTAATCAATTTTTGACTATGACAGGCCGAGTGTGATTGATGTAAAGTGATTTTATTGGTGTGCAACAATAACAACAAACCCCCTTTGAGATGCATTTATAAATGCACCAATCAGAAACAAGTATTCCAATTATTATCAATGATATAACAATATATCATTTAAAAGATACAATGAATTCAAAACCCAGAAAAGCAGAATTCATCCTAGAATATTATTTATAAATTAAGACTTTCCGAAGCCTTTGTTTTATTTTATTTTTTAAATTTCAATAACTAACAAACATATAAATGAATAGATAATTAACAATTTAATTTAAATTAATTAACAATAATAAAAATGAAAATAGTAAATAACTTTTAATCAAAGTGATGAAACTATTATGAGATATTATAATGGTCAATTCAACAAAATGTTTACAAATTATTTTGTCAGGGGGACAATTTCATCATCGATGTTACTTATATTATTTGTATTAGTTATTTAGGTTGGAGGTACAAACCTACTTGGTGACAGTGGCTTAGGCTGCTTTTGTGCTTTCCTGGCAGCTAGTGACTATGATTTTATTATTTCTCTTTGCGTCGTTTGTTTAATTTGTGTATATGTGTATAATTAATGTATCTTTTGCCTGAATAAATAATAATAATATACATCGTAAGCTCTTAGCTCCCCCTATTTCAAAATACTTTGTCTCTGCCACAGACATATAGATCCTTTGCTACAAGCCACTATCAAAGTTAAACCCACTTACACTAGGATGATAATGATCGATGATAAATAAATAAGCATTTTTATTACATAAAACAAAGGATAATAGAAAGGTTTTCGTTCTAGAACTATAATAGGATAATCATTCATGCTGTCTTTGACAAAAATATTGTTTAAAACCCAATCAAATCGTCATGATTAATAAAAACAATAACATTTTTAAGTTGTCATGATATTATTGCTCTTATCAATCATACATCATTGATTGGACATGTGAAAATATCATTTTCATCAAAGGAAGCATAGATGGTTATCCTATAGTTCTAGGTTGAAAACTTTGTTAGATTTCTTTTGTTTTATGTAAGAAAAATGCATATTTATCTATTTATTATCGATGGTTATCGTCCTAGTGTGAATGGGCCTTTAAACTATCAGTTAGGCAATATATCAAGCAATATACTTATTTTTGTTTTCATCTAAATAACTTAACATCAGTTAATATTCAAGGTTGCTTCGTCGTCGTCGTTCACATTCAAGTAAATCGCGGCAATGAATCACACCGGCTTTTGTTACTATTTCTGGTTTATTAAAAGAATCTGTCATAATATCTAGCAAATGCTACAATGTATTATTAATTATTTAATTGATTTGCACATAATTAATTATGCAGATTTATATTACCACCTGTTTTTATTTAATTTCACCTGCGACCTTCATTAAAAAATCTATATACTTATGTAATTATAAATAAGATTGTAAAATCAAAAGTTGTCAATAAAATTAAATAAGACTAAAATCACTTTTTTTTCCAATGTTGATATAAATAGTGCAACTTAAATAAAAGAGATTTAGCTTTAAACTTAAAGATGTATTGTCCCTCAAAAACATGAAAATGAAGATTAATTAAATCAGACTTTGAACAGGTTATTTTGTAGTTTTAATAAAGTTAATCACTTCCGTAGAAAAAATAAATTATGTTTTCACTTATAAAATGACAAAATAAATGGTTAAATTCAACCAAAAACCCATTGGCTGGCAGCCAATTTGACAAGTAAATAATTTTTTTTTTCGATCTAATTTTTGGTCAAAGTGAATAACTATTATGTAATAGTAATTAAAATGGCATATTCAACAAGAATTTTGTTTTTCTTTATGAAGTTAAATAACAAAGTAGAACCGAACAGGTTCAATGCCTAAAAGGACCACTACGAATTAGGAAGGTTTTGTTCAGAAAATATAGGGTTCATTCATAATTTGATATTTAGGTCTCAATCGTACACATAAAATAAATAAATGGTCAACTAGGGGACAGTAAACTGATGCGAAACACCAGGAATGAATACGTTTATTGTAAGAATTAAACTAAATGGTCCACTAAGGTACATCGAAGTGAAAGTACATCACCGACGAGATGCTTGAGAGTGACCAGTCTTATTATATGCCTATTGTAAGAACTAAACGGTCAACTAGGGTACATCAACGTGAGATTAAATCACCTACGAGATGTTTGAGAGTGACCAGTCTTATTATATGCCTATTGTAAGAACTAAACGGTCTTACATCAACGTGAGATTAAATCACTGCCGAGATGTTTGAGAGTGAGCAGTTTTATATGTCTATTGTAAAGGACCTGCTGTTCTTCTTTTTTTTGTGGTTATCTTAGGATATTTTATGGATCATTTTGTTTGTGTGTAAAGCGCTGTAGAAACATTGTATAAGGTGCTATATAAGACTACCATTATCATTATTATTATCGGTCAATTTGGCAACAGACAAGTGATGCAAATAGGGTAGATTATTCCTCATCCGGTCCTTTGGATTTTTACCGAAAGTGTGCCGCAAAAATGTAATATAAATTGACTTACTTGTGCGTTGCGTTTTGACATGTACCAGACGGTGTTGAGTACGCTGCTTACCCGTAGAACGATCAAAATCAGAAAAGAAGCGCTGAACATGTTACGCAGGAATTGAACAGCTTGCGTCGCTTTGTCTAGAAAAGAAAACAAACAATATTTATGATTTATTATTTATGTATAGCCACGGTAAATGTTAATAACTGAACATTCATTCAACAAAATTTCAACCCAGAAGCAGTTAAGACAGTAGAACCGCAATATGTAACATAACATCGGCAAGGGTTCGAGGCTCACTCGCTCCATGGTTCTTGTGGTAGTCTTCTCGGTAAGGACTATAAACCATAGGTCCAGTGTACACATCTGGCTCATGAGCACTTTAAAGAACCTAGAGGGTCAACGCAGTTCCACTGTCACACACAGCCATCCATCATGGGAGACCAGTCTTTGACTGAAGAGGTCACCCAGTATAAAGAAATAATAATAGAAAAATGAAAAGGCTGTGTGAAATATCGTCCCCTACACATATGGATAAAATAAATCGACATACTCACAAATCTGTTTTGTTAAAATAGTGTAAAATACTTGAATGAAAGAATCTTCTTCTGTTGCTGTCCTGAACAAAAGAAAAATTAGAACTGAAATCAGGAAAAAAGAAAGCACCTTCTCTCACAAGCCTTAAGTTTACATGTAGCATTGATTTGGTGCTATATCTCCTTCCTCTCATAACTTCCTTTCTCATAATCTTTAGCTGCAAATACTAGGCCCTGCATCAATTTGTTTAAACATACCTTGCGCCTCATAACCCCTAGCTGAAGATACTAGGCCCTAAACTTGTGTTGTACCAGCATTGGTTTGGTCAGAATATTAAACCATACATCACTCATCCCATATCCAACCAGTGTAATATTAATAATAATAGTTCATTCTTATATAGTGCATATGCAAGCTCTCAATGCGCTGCACATTATTACCCCAGTCATGGATCAAACATTGGAAACATACTCCCATAATGCAGCTAGTAATCAGCGCAAAGCTGTGTCTTGATCTAACCCATGTAGATGCTAGGCTACTAAGCTTACCTGTACCACTGATTTGGTTCTACAACTGGATGTTTTACTACCTGCATCTCTTGTCTCATAACCCACATAGCAAGGCACATAGCTAATGTAATAACTGCAGCATCAGATATCACTCCTGGAAATACAAAAAAAAAACAATTTTGTCAATTTAATAACTGGTGGTAGCAACAGTGTCCATTACAAGAAGGACCTCTGCATAGACAACATTTTTATAAGCATACATGTTACAGCTGAATAGGAAAAATATAACATTGACCTCCTATTGTCAAGAACCATGTTATTATTACGTAGATGCCAACTATTTCTACACAGCAAAGTGACAAACGAGACCATGAGCTTTTAAGAGTCCTCTTTGGCTACAGCTATATCTTTAATCACCTTCGGTTATAATAAGCCCATAACCACATTTGAACAATTGTTCTTCAAAAATCATCCATGTGAGATAATTTGTCAAGCCTTATTTCTAAACCTAAATTTCATGTTTAAAGCTGTCTACACTATCAAACTTTATGTGACAACAAAATGTGATGTGTCCATAGATGGACATGATGATGTCATATCACTACCATATTTGATCATATCACTACCATATTTGATCATATCACTACCATATTTGGGCATGTCACACTTTTTTTTGTCAAACTAGTTTGATAGTGTAGACAGAGCTTAAAAGGAGGTTGGCATTATTCAAATCATTAAAGATGTATTGTCCCTTTGTCAAATTCCAAAAAAAAAAAAAAAAAGGATTTCGAAAAAAAGTGGGTCATTTTGAAGTATCATAATAGTTATTAACTTTCACCAAAAATTAGTCGAAAAAAAAATCATTTAACTGAAATACAGACGTTTTTTGGTTCAAAAAATAACTTTGACTTCCAGTCAAAGTTTTCGATCAAAACATATCTCATAATGCAACGCGCTTATTTGGCTACTCTGTATGCATAATCATAAAACTTCCTCGCGATCTGTGTAAAAACACCTTCTCAACCGTGACGAGTTGTAATTAATCCTAATTAGCATCATGCATAATGTATACTCATGGTTTGAAATCTTTGTTTACTTTCGCTCGCGACGATTTTCCAGACGAAATTTAATCAAATTAATTTAGCTGTTAATTACGTAAAATTGTTGTTTTTGGCTCAAATTTTCGACTTAATGTGAATAACTTTAATATTACTTTGATATGGCCAATTTAAATTTTGAATATTTTGACCTTCATTTTTTTGTGTTTCAAGGGACAATACATCTTTAAGGTACAGGTGACCTATATTAATAATAGTCCCTACATATTCTAGCACATCATTTTATGGACATTGGAAATAGTTCAGTAGATTGAACTCATAGATATTGTGTGTTATGAGGTGTAATTACTGCATTGGCTTAATTCAGTCTATTAACAGGTGAAGTAATTCATTAGATGATGAGTGGGAAGTGTTTATGTAGGCCCTATACTTTATTTACTGCACAATTCATTAAGAGGCTCTGTGAACACTAAACACTACCGATTCTCACGTTTTATCTTCACGTATGACAGTATGTCATAGGCAAATACCATAACACAGCATCACATGTAACAATGTAATGTCTGTATCATGGAAGGTTAGGTTAGGGTCTACAATACAGGCATTACATGTGAAACACATATGATGCTGTATTACACATTTTTCTATAATACTGGACGAATATAGATACAGTATCAAGAATAGGGTCACCATCTTAACTCTGTCTACACTATCAAAATTTATGTGACAAAAAAGGTGATGTTCCCATATATGGACATAATGATGTCATATCACTATCATATTTGGGCACATCACTACTATATTTTAGCACATCACACTTTTGTTGTTAAACAAGTTTGATAATGTAGACAGAGCTTTATAAGACCTCTAACCTAAAAACAAGCACAAAAAAAACAATGTTTTGTTTGTAACTACGACCACATAATTTGAAATATTAATTTTGCATTGATTTTTGTAAAGAAAATAAAACATGGCAGTCTTTACCTTCTTCAGTTAACAACGTAGCAACCAGAATGACAATAGCCAGTAAAATCAATACACAAAGAAGCCTATAAAAATAATACAATAAATTAATTAAATATAAAATATGCATTTGGCTTAATTCATAATTATAATGCATAATTCATTAGCTATGGTGAGTGGGAGGTATTGTAATGTCTATGTAGGTAATATTGCATTTGTGGGAGGTATTGTAATGCAATCCAATACTGGAATGCAGAGGGGTGACCTGGAACAAACCACAATACACTGTAAACCAGTAACAACTTAAGATTGAATGTCTACACTATAAAACTTTAAGTGAAAATAATATGTGATGTGCCCATACATGGATATGATGATGTTATATCACTACCATATTTTTTTTGTCAAACTAGTTTGGTAGTGTAGACAGCATAAGCATTGTACATATTATTACCCCAGTAATTTTTTGATCGAACACATATGGTTGATTGACCTTGCCAGGTACCCATTTGTACACCTTGGCGAGAGAGGCAAGTGTACATAGTAACTTTCTATTGCAGGTGCAATATTGATTGGAATGCTTTTTAAACATTTTTTTTTACATTTTATTACGAAATTAACCTCACCCTTTTTCTGTTGCTGATCCAGTTGAAAAAAGAAAACTGATTATGTGCAGAGAGAGCAGGTAACACAATCCGCTGCCACCAAGTATAGCTGACTAAAATGACAATGATGATGGTAAGAATATCAATAGATTGGAATACAAACTGTCTTTCTACTCATAATAATGTAATTAATAAGGGTCATGGGTCATATCCTAGTGAAGTTTGTAATGCTTTTGACACAGAGGTAATGTAGTCTGGCAGTTATGTACTAAAAACACTCTTTTGATGCATATCATTTCTTTTGTGTGAATGACATAAGCCCCTGGGGCTAATGAGGAGTAGCTTTAGGTGGATGAGGAAAGATAAACCAATGAAAAGAATGGAAGTTAGAGGAGTTGTGTAATAAAAGAGCAAGATTTTCTAAAGATGACATAGTTGTAAAGAATGAGGAAAGGCTATGAATTGGATTGGAAAATTATGTGCTAGACTGGATGATGGGGAGAGGCGGAATAGTATAATATAAGTGACAGTAATTTATTATAAACTTTTGTTTTATACATTTGATACCTTGGTAAAGAAAGGCTGATATTCTATATATTCAACAAGCCGTTGACTAAGACTAGTCGTGACTCGCACAATCTGCACGGCCTCTAGGGTCAGCAGCGCTGGTTCGGACAGCCATATTAGCTTGTCGTAAAGCCACACGACAACAAACGGCACCAGGTTGATTGGAAGTGAAATCAGCAGGAAAAAAAAGGCCGACTTGAGAAATGGCATAAATGGCACCTGAAAGTAAACAATACAATTTATTATCAGGTAGTACAAAAATAATTCAATGAAATAAGTTAAAAGTATAAATAAAATAGATATTGATAAGCAAGCCTTTAATTTAATAATATATTAGACCTAACCTCATTCAACCTTTCTATTTAGTAGATCTGGACCAACTTAAGCTAGCTTAAGCCAATATTACAGAAAACCCCTATAGGGCCTAGTTGTGAGACTAGCCTAGGCCATATGCCTCTCTACTAGTTCTAGGCCTAGTTCTAATGTTTTTCATTCAGTACTTTCTGTGTTTAGGTTATGCCATTTTTTTATCCCAATCAATATTATATTTATGGTTGAAATATGAACGCACAGAACTGTCTACTTACCAATATCTCTGGAAGGATTGCCCCGCAAATGACATTATTAATGATGAGCAGTAGCGAGAAACGAAGAACAGCTTCAGGGCCACGAAACGACCCAAATACTGGAAGAGAGATTATCCAAAAAAACGGGGCTAGCGCCACACAATCTGTCCCCGACAGCGGTAAACACATTGCTTGTTCGCATCACAAATTGATTAACGTATATATCATGTCGTGTCAAACACAATAATAAGGTCTTAATGTGAAAATAAAAGTACTGAAATACCCACTTTCCTTCAAATTTCCCGGAATGAGTAATTGATGTAGGACCAGAATTCCCTTTTCTCGCGGTGTACATTCCTTCCCATCATACATTTCTTTGTTGACAAAATTTTCAACTTCTTCCGGGTTAAGACACATAAAAACACATCGGGTCATAACAATCGGAAGAAAGAACTGCTAGAGATGCTCTCATATCTCTTTGTTTATTGTGGTCAAATCATTACCTAAATTGAAATTGTTGCCACTTCGAAGGAAGAGTTAAAGATGAATTTAAATTTGTTTGATTTCAAATGGAATTTAATCGAAACAAATAGTTGTTCTTGTAGTTTTAATGACTTTTGTAAAGCTGTAGATGTGTGGCTCATGAAACCTCATGTTTTGAATAGACGAATCTGTACATCTCAAATGTTATGGAGAAAAGAGATTCCAAACACGAAATTATTAACATTTCTAGAAGACTGTATAAATTCTGATCCAGAATGTACAGCGGTGCAAGACATTTCTAGCAATGACAGCAAATGTGTTGAATGTTGTCTTCGCAAACTTTTACCGCGTAACAGAAGGAATGAAACTGTTGTCAATGAAATAATTGTTATTGGTATGAAATAATGAGTCTTTAAAAAAGAATTGTTAAATATTGTCATGGTGATCAATAACAAATTGCATTATTCAAAGTTATTTTCACACAAGATACTACTTTTTATGATTATTCCAATAACTTTCTTTCTTTTTTTCAGATAATTCATCGGCAACTGTTGTATTTATTCCTCTGGAAAACCAGAGTGCGTCAACACCATCTTTGGGTTGCGAGAATCTAATAAACGATACAGGCTACAAGATAGAGTTTAATGAAAGTGATCATAGGTATTAAAAAGACCTTAAACAGTAACATACAATTTACAAAGTATATCTACTGATGCCTTGTCTACTACACTATCAAACTTTATATGACAACAAAATGTGATGTGTCCAATGGACATTATGATGTCATATCACTACCATATATTTGGACACATCACACTTTTTTTTGTCAAACTAGTTTGATAGTGTAGACAGAGCTTTATACTGTTAGCTGTTCTTTTTTTAAACCCATTTTTGGTGTTTTTTTTTTCATTATCAAATCAAAGGTGCTTAAATTATGATGATGATAACTGTGTAATGAGAATTTGTGCAAAAATAAATAACTGAACTATGATAAAACGTTTTATTTATAGCCTGAAATTGTTTGTTGGACAAGACTATAGCATCACCGCCACAAGTAGTTTTGCACGACCTTCTATACCGTGGTTGAAAAATCAACTGTTGCCAAAATTGATAAAGTGGGCCACCGAAAACAATGAAGATTCTGGCAACCAATTTACATCCTTAGTTGCTATGGACGAATACAGCAAGTTGTACGCTGAACTGAAGCAAAAATATGGTGCAAAATTTGTGAAGGTAATGAATGAATTATTTCTTGTGCGAGTTACATTAATTAAAATCTTTTACAACTTGAGGTATAATTTATAAAAGTGTGGCACTCTTTTCCTTTAAAGTTTGTTTTCTTAAAAGTTAATAAATTTCTAATAATATTCTTAATAAGTATCTTTTGTCTTTAAGCTGTGGACAGAGGTGACTGATCCACAAAAATTTGTTTATGAAGATGTTGCCATAGCAGCATACATCCTCACGTTGTGGCGCCACGAAACGGATGAGCTAGGGTTAACGACCCCACAGTCTTTCATTGATCTTGGATGCGGTAATGGATTATTAGTTCATATTCTGACTTGCGAAGGAGTAAGTGTACAGAGGTACTGTAGTAGTAATATATCTGATAATAACAACAGCATCAATCTAAAACAGTACATAACCAATTCTTGTTTAATGAGTGGCCATTTTTGGTTAAAGATGTATTGTCTGCCAAAAATATGAAGATTAATAAAATCAGACTTTAAATAGGCCATTTTGCAGTTTTAAAGTGATTCACTTCTGTAAAAAAAAATCCACTTATAAAAAGACAAAAAAACGGTTAATTTTAACAAAAAAGTTAAGTATTTTTTAAGATAATTTTTGTGAATAATAAGTGAATAACTATTATGTGACATTAAAATGGCATATTAAAAAAAAAATGTTTATGTAAATTGGTACTAATTTGATATGGACCTACAACCCTGGAATCTGAATGTGACCAACCACCAAGCTAAAGTTTACTCATTTACTAGTAGTAAGTCCATACCTTAGTCCATACTTTTGGATTTGCAAAAGATTTCTTAATATTTATTGATCTAGCAATATCTTTTTTTTAGCATCGTGGAAAAGGAGTTGATTTACGCAGAAGGAAAATATGGGATCTGTATGGAGAAGAAACTTGTTTAGAAGAATCTGCTATCACTCCATCAGACAGTAACCTGTTCCCAGAATATGATTGGCTAATAGGTAACCATTCAGATGAGCTGACTCCATGGATACCAGTTATTGCTTCCAGGTCAGGTCATGAGAAATTCTAAAGCTCAAAGTAGTCAAAGTCAAACTTTATTCATCCCTCACTGCAGGAAACTAGCTCAAAATGTTACAACATTCTGCGATAATCAAAATAACTACTGTATTTTGTTCATCTATTCTTTAGGTCATCTTTCAACTCTAAATACTTTGTTCTACCGTGCTGTTTCCATGATTTTAACCGCAAGTTTGCGCGCGTTAACTCAAACCAAGGACAGTACAGAGCGTATCTAGATTTTGTGTTTGAGATTGGCCAAACATGCGGTTTCACAGTTCTTGAAGACAGGCTGCGAATCCCATCAACCAAAAGGGTTTGTTTAAAAAAGTTGTAGATGTAGTTTTCAGAAAAATAAACATCGTAACCCAAGTTTCTGCTTTTTTAATAGTTGTTGACTATTAGTTTTCATTACTTCATACTGTATAGATTCATTCTTTCCTAGATATGCCATGTTGGAAAAACCCGTACGTACAAAGCAGAAGAACAAAAGAAAATTGATTCGAAGATAAAAGAACTAATTGATAAAAGGTCATCCACAAAGAAAGCCGATTATTCAAATAATATGCAAGTTATGCGTGAATCAGAGTCGAGTGATTCATATGGGGAAAAGAGAGAACTGGACGAGACGCAAAACGATAGTTGCCAAAAGATACAACGTATTGATCAACATGATAGAACAACTTTTGGTGACGATTCAAAGAATTGGGTTCAGGGTTTCACAGCACGTGAAAAGGTAGAACGTGTTAGAAACTGTGCTACAGTCTGTCGAGATCTCAGACAAGAAATAGTCAATAAAGTTGCCTTTAAGTTACTTGAAGAGGGTGGAGTGCACCTAAGAAGTGACACTCTAGTGAAAGAGACCAGTCTTACAAGTGACATTGATAGTCTTGATGACACTCCTGCAAGTGCCACTCCTACAAGCGGCACTCACAGTTTTGAAGATGACACTCAAACTGTTATAAAAGATTGGAGGAGAGGAGGTACAAATAATCAAAATTTGGAATAAATGCACTACTACTTTTCTACTGTTATACCATAATTTACTTGCAATTACTAAAGAACATTGCGAACTCTCTCCCAAAACTAGCATTTTTGTAACGGTCCAAATTTCCCAATTCTCTCTATTCAAAATGAAATCAGACTCTGGGAAACCAGGAGGAGTTTGTCAAAAGATGATCAATGCAACTGAGGCTTAGAATAAATTAACAAATTCTAACAAACTGTTTCTTCAAGTACGATCATAGATATTGTTGATGAAGTTCATACTTTCTTTTCTTCTTATTTTTTGTTCTTTCTTAGGTGAACTCTATCTATCGGCAGTTGCGAGTTTTCTTGGCTCTGATACTTTAAAGAAACTAAAGCAAGAATGTGGTGGTTTGAAAACTCTCTTGAAAAATGCTAACCAAGTTTTTGAAGGTCAGTTTGAATATTTTCCATAATGTAAATAATTAAAACAGGTTATTATTTAACAAAGTGACCATACTGTTACCTTCTACGTTTAAACTGTAGTTTTGTATTTCTTCCAGTTTCTGGCAATACTGTTAAAATCCGTGATTGGGCGAAAAGTGAACAAGAACCTGGCAAAGCACATGCTTCTCTCAAGAAAATACAAGATAAGGAATTATTATTTAAAACGAAACATTGCTGGTTTCATAGCAACCATCCAGATGGATGCCCGCGTAAAAATCACACTTGCCCATTTGCTCATGGTGATATAGATTTAAGAGAAAGGCCTACTTTTAAGTAATTTACTTCAAACAATACAATTGTGTTAATGTTAATGAATGTTAATTTATATAGCGAATTCCACAAACAATATTGTTTCAATGCGCTGAATTTTGTGGAAAATGTTCATTTCTTAATTGGTTTAATAAAGAAAAACCAGAAAAAAACGCGTGTCTTTGAATCAGCATTTAATTCCTTTGTAGCTATATGATTGATATACAATTATTCATGTGAATTTCTTAATATGATTTAAATATTAAGGTTCTCTTTTATATACTTTCGATGATTGATCTGCTTCGTATAAATGATTGGTTCTGTAAGAAAAAAAATCAGAAGCTTTACAACTTTAATGTTTCGCACGTTATCTAAAGTTTCCCAAGTTTTCTAAAGAAGGAAGCCTATGTAAGTTTAACTTGCCTAGGCTCCAAGAAATAAGTGAAGTACAGTAACAAAAAGTTTGGCAGAAAAAGATACAATATACGATAAATTATTTTTTAAAAAAAGGGAAGGGAAAAGAGAAAGCACAACACAGTTTCCCAAGTCTTCTAAAGTCTCTCAAGTTTTCTAAAGTCTCAAGTTTTCTAAAGTCTCTCAATGTTTCTAAAGTCTCCCAATTTTTCTAAAGTCTCTCAAGTTTTCTAAAGTCTCTCAAGTTTTCTAAAGTCTCTCAAGTTTTCTAAAGTCTCTCAAGTTTTCTAAAGTCTCAAGTTTTCTAAAGTCTCCCACGTTTTCTAAAGTCTCCCAAGTTTATCCTTGAGATTCGTACACAACAAGCTGCTTTAGTGATATCCTCAACATTTTTATGAATTAAATCGAGATACTGTACTGTATAGTTATAATAGGTTTTTCTACTACATACCTACATTAGGTTGGCTGATATAATACTCTTGTTATTCATACGATCTACGGAACTATCGTTAGTTTTCCACGGCATATAGACGGTATACGATTGCGGATACTTTGCTATGTTCGCCATATACTTTTTGTTTAACTGTAAATCAACAGACAACAAATAAACATGACATGACATTAAACAGTTTTCAAAATAGTACGCACTGACAATATATCATAAGTTTCTTAAAAATGAAAATTGTTTTAGAACTATGAGTTGCATACTGGCGAAGGTACACACAATACATTATTTAAAGTTTGGTTTGTGTCTGAGATCACAATAGCAAAGGGATTGGAAACTAGTATAATTTTCTTTTGTGTTGCACTTGCCGACAGTTTCGATGCCGTGAGCATCTTTGTTATGTAAATTTACTGGGCTTAAGCTCATTGGTCATTTAGTAAAACATCAGTGATACACGAAGAAAGTTTGGGAGAGAATCTCGCGAATACGCCGATTAATGCACATGAATCCCTGTTAATAATAGTTGTCTCAGTTAGTGTTGAGGGCCCCAAGAGCACACGCTGGAAATATGATGGAATATATATAATATATAAATTGTAGAATGCAATAAATGACGCACACGCACGCGACGCAAGAGTAGTAAATTGACAAATCAAAAGCGACAATTCCAATGATCCATCGCTTGCGGCAGTCCATACGTTGCGATCCAATGAATAGTGAAACAAACCCCCTCAAAACGTACAGTGTTAACTGTTACAATACACACAACTTGTATAATAATGGTTGATAAAACATTCAATATAAGTTTTTAATTCATTGTAAACAATTAGAAAGAATTAGGTTCATTGTATTGTTACGTCATCGTTACTGCAGACAATCAGCATTCCATTTGTTTCAAACATTTTTACAATTCTTTTTGTGCGTGTTTTGTCAACATTAACAAATATATACCAATTCTTACCTCCCATTCGTGTTCCCATTTTAGGTGGCTATAGTGTGCCTCTTTAGAGAAGATCCGCTTCAGTATGGCTTGATTTTCGTGAGTAACTCGCAGTAATTCTCGCTGACGCTTCGTTGTATTTAAACTTTAAAAAGAGATACTGGACATGAAATATTGACAAGCAACTTCAACGAAATAATAAGAATGAATAAAAGGGTGTTAATGTTACGGATCGCATTCTACTCGTGAAAGATATGTCACTACTCCACCTGGTAATTTACATACTTAGTGACGTCATTTCATATAAATGATAAATCAGCCTCACGTATTGGATGAGGTTATGGCAATTTAAAATAAGGATATTGACCAAGTCGGGTTTTATTAAAATATAATTATCAATAAATGTGAACACAAAATGAAAAAAAAAAAAATTTAACATAGCGAAGTTTGTTTTAAAAAAAAGAATTGTGTTTGGCCATATCATAATAGTGCTTTGAAAATTGAGACATGGGCCTATTCCAAGTTCGTCAAAAAAAAAAAGAAAAAAAAAGAATTGTGTTTGGCCATGTCGTTCGGGTTACCGATCGCATTCTACTCATGACCGCTTTCCCGTTACTACTCCACGTGGGAACTTTTGCTTGCTGTGTTGCCACCCTGGGCCAGTACGTTCCTCCTTAGTCAACCTGGTTGTCCATGCCTTCGCTTGGCCAACCATATCGACGCCGAGTTTAACGTGGACGTTCAATCAACATACAACAACGACCGACACGATTCCTGAACTCATGCCATCCAACAATCCCGGCTTCCAGAGTCACTGGATTACAGACGCACGCCACAACGCCCAGCCGACAGAAACCGATTGATTAAGCACCTCGTTATTTACATACTGAATTTACATACTGTGTGACGTCATTAAACGTCATCGAATTATTGTAACGTCACTAGCTGAGTATTTACTTTTACACTCAGCGCCGAGGTATATTGAGGTAGTTTTTGTATCAAGAATTTTTTGAAAATGGCTGCAATAAAAATAATGAAATAAAATATGTGTTTACTACTAAAGTTAAAATAAAAAATAACGTCACTAGATCGAGTTTTTGCTTTTACGTTCAGGGACTATAATATGTATTAGTATATTGATGAAGTTTTTCTATTAATTTTTTTTTTGGAAAATGCTACTTTAAAATGTAAAAAGAATGAAATAAAAGACAATAATAGTTCTTTTGAAAATTGAGGGACGGGCCTATTCAAAGTTTGCCAACATTAAAAAAAAAGAATTGTGTTTGGCCATATCATTCGGTCTACCGATCGCATTCTATTCATGACCGCTTTCCCGTTACTACTCCACGTGGGAACTTTTGCTTGCTGTGTTGCCACCCTGGGCCAGTACGTTCCTCCTTAGTCAACCTGGTTGTCCATGCCTCCACTTGGCCAACCATATCGACGCCGAGTTTAACGTGGACGTTCAATCGACATACAACAACGACCGACACGATTCCTGAACTCATGCCATCCAACAATCCCGGCTTCCAGAGTCACTGGATTACAGACGCACGCCACAACGCCCAGCCGACAGAAACCGATTAATTAAGCACCTCGTTATTTACATACTGAATTTACATACTGTGTGACGTCATTAAACGTCATCGAATTATTGAAACGTCACTAGCTGAGTATTTACTTTTACGCTCAGCGCCGAGGTATATTAAGGTAGTTTTTGTATCAAGAATTTTTTGAAAATGGCTGCAATAAAAATAATGAAATAAAATATGTGTTTACTACTAAAGTTAAAATAAAAAAATAACGTCACTAGATCGAGTTTTTGCTTTTACGTTCAGGGACTATAATATGTATTAGTATATTGATGAAGTTTTTCTATTAAATTTTTTTTTGGAAAATGCTACTTTAAAATGTAAAAAGAATGAAATAAAAGACAATAATAGTTCTTTTGAAAATTAAGGGACGGGCCTATTGAAAGTTTGCCAAAATAAAAAAAAAAGAATTGTGTTTGACCATATCATTCGGGCTACCGATCGCATTCTACTCATGACCGCTTTCCCGTTACTACTCCACGTGGGAACTTTTGCTTGCTGTGTTGCCACCCTGGGCCAGTACGTTCCTCCTTAGTCAACCTGGTTGTCCATGCCTCCACTTGGCCAACCATATCGACGCCGAGTTTAACGTGGACTTTCAATCGACATACAACAACGACCGACACGATTCCTGAACTCATGCCATCCAACAATCCCGGCTTCCAGAGTCACTGGATTACAGACGCACGCCACAACGCCCAGCCGACAGAAACCGATTAATTAAGCACCTCGTTATTTACATACTGAGTGACGTCATTAAACGTCATCGAATTATTAAAACGTCACTAGATCCAGTCGTTTGCTTTTACGCTCAGCGCCGATGTATATTGAGGTTTTTGTATAAAGAATTTTCTGCCCATGGCTGCGATAACAATAATGGAATAAAATATGTATTTACTACTAAAGTTAAAATAAAAAAACGTCACTAAATCGAGTTGTTGCTTTTACGTTCAGGGACTATAATATGTATGTATATTGATGAAGTTTTTCTATTAAACTTTTTTTTGGAAAATGCTACTTTAAAATGTAAAAATAATGAAATAAAAGACAATAATAGTTCTTTTGAAAATTAAGGCACGGGCCTATTCAAAGTTTGCCAACATTAAAAAAAAAGAATTGTGTTTGGCCATATCATTCGGGCTACCGATCGCATTCTACACATGACCGCTTTCCCGTTACTACTCCACGTGGGAACTTTTGCCTGCTGTGTTGCCACCCTGTGCCAGTACGTTCCTCCTTAGTCAACCTGGTTGTCCATGCCTCCACTTGGCCAACCATATCGACGCTGAGTTTAACGTGGACGTTCAATCGACATACAACAACGACCGACACGATTCCTGAACTCATGCCATCCAACAATCCCGGCTTCCAGAGTCACTGGATTACAGACGCACGCCACAACGCCCAGCCGACAGAAACCAATTAATTAAGCACCTCGTTATTTACATACTGAGTGACGTCATTAAACGTCATCGAATTATTAAAACGTCACTATAGATCCAGTCGTTTGCTTTTACGCTCAGCGCCGATGTATATTGAGGTTTTTGTATAAAGAATTTTCTGCAAATGGCTGCGATAAAAATAATGGAATAAAATATGTATTTACTACTGAAGTTAAAATAAAAAAACGTCACTAGATCGAGTTGTTGCTTTTACGTTCAGGGACTATAATATGTATTGGTATATTGATGAAGTTTTTCTATTAAATTTTTTTTTGGAAAATGCTACTTTAAAATGTAAAAATAATGAAATAAAAGACAATAATAGTTCTTTTGAAAATTGAGGGACGGGCCTATTCAAAGTTTGCCAACATTAAAAAAAAAGAATTGTGTTTGGCCATATCGTTCGGGCTACCGATCGCATTCTACTCATGACCGCTTTCCCGTTACTACTCCACGTGGGAACTTTTGCTTGCTGTGTTGCCACCCTGGGCCAGTACGTTCCTCCTTAGTCAACCTGGTTGTCCATGCCTCCACTTGGCCAACCATATCGACGCCGAGCTTAACGTGGACGTTCAATCGACATACAACAACGACCGACACGATTCCTGAACTCATGCCATCCAACAATCCCGGCTTCCAGAGTCACTGGATTACAGACGCACGCCACAACGCCCAGCCGACAGAAACCGATTAATTAAGCACCTCGTTATTTACATACTGAATTTACAAACTGTGTGACGTCATTAAACGTCATCACATTATTGAATCAAACGTCACTAGATCTATTCGTTTGTTGCTTTGACGCTCAGCGCCAATATTGAGATATTTTTTCTATAAAAAGAATTTTATGTTACAAATACTATAAAAATAATTAAATTAAATACAATATTCCATTAAAAATTGCGCTATTGGCCTTTTTTTAAAAAAACATAAAACTTTGCTAAAAAAAAAAGAAAAAAGAAATCGACCATAAAATTAAAATTCTGTTCATATAACCCTTCAATAATATGAATATAACATACTTTTAAAGCACATCAAGCACATTAATGGTTGACAATTAGTGTGGATTAAAATATTGATGTATTACCGAAGTTAAAATAAAAAAAAAAGAATTGTGTTTGGCCATATCATTCGGGCTACCGATCGCATTCTACTCTTGACCGCTTTCCCGTTACTACTCCACGTGGGAACTTTTGCTTGCTGTGTTGCCACCCTGGGCCAGTACGTTCCTCCTTAGTCAACCTGGTTGTCCATGCCTCCACTTGGCCAACCATATCGACGCCGAGTTTAACGTGGACGTTCAATCGACATACAACAACGACCGACACGATTCCTGAACTCATGCCATCCAACAATCCCGGCTTCCAGAGTCACTGGATTACAGACGCACGCCACAACGCCCAGCCGACAGAAGCCAATTAATTAAGCACCTCGTTATTTACATACTGAGTGACGTCATCATGATACGTCACTAGGTCGAGTCGTAAAGCATTGGTCCAGAATTAACGATAAATGTTCTGTAAATTAAATAAGGAACTACAATACAATAGGCCTAGTATAATTTTGTAAAATTTGAGGCTACATAAACACGAAATGTACATATCCTGGTGTAGTGAGTGAAAGAAAGCTTTCTACACCATCCTTCACCACCGTCATTTTTCAAGGAACTTTGTTATTTTTAAGTTCAATCAATAAATTAGATTTCATCTCCCAATTACAACAATAATGCCACACCCTCAATCAAGACACACCTTTTCTGTTCGTAGTCATTGTAATTGTCAACACGCCCTCTTGTTCGCATAATGTGACACATCTTCTCCAGCAGAATCCGATTGTCTCGTTCAATAATTGCTGTTCTTTCCTCTTCCATCTGCAGCTTCTTAAGTTTCAAATGTAGATGCATGTATATGTGTGGTGGTCGATTGTCAATCACTGCTTGCGCTATCAAAACAATGTTATTATTTTGACAGATTGATTAAAGATCAATAACATTTATTAAGTCATTGGCTAAGAATATCTAAGCCTAGGCCTAGCCCTACCAGTAGTACTAGGCCTAGGTGGCCTACAACAGGTTACTTAAGCCCTGTCATGTCAAACAAGTTTAACGAAAAAACTGTGTTATGCCCAATAGTGATATGATGTCATAGTGTCCATATATGGGCGCATCGCATTTTTTTTTCAAATGAAGTTTGAGGCAGAGTGTGTAGACAGAGCTTTAAACAATACATTATTAATTACCATTCTGAACTTTCTGCCGATGCCTGTCGAACCGACTTTGGTCCCATCTTTGCTTGAGTAATTTGTTATTTGCCGGTGTGATGGGCTGATACGCTCGATGCATTGTTATACTATTATTGAACTGATTATTTAATAAAAATAAGAAAATAAATAGGCCTAGTCAGACAATTGATAAACAAAATAAGTAGCAAAACCAAGTATTCATGAATATAATGAATCCACGTCGTTATTTACGTATTCGAATTTACGCGCCCTTCCAAATAAGAAGCACAGAATAAGCTAAGAAGGCGCGGCGCGCTTGAAATACTAATATAATATAACGCGCGTATTGTCATTTCGAAAAGTATATCCTGATCCTAGAAAATAATGATACAGTACTAGGCCTAGGCCTAATTAAATTATTATTTTAAAACATGGAAGAAATATCTACTAAAGAGTGTGATGCCAATAATATTCAGACAGATGAGTCGAAGAATATTCCAGTAGCAGAACCACAGAAGGCGGGGTCTGGGTTTAGACGTGCAACACTTGGGTTGACTGCTTTTAAAAAGGTAGGCTTAGGATGTCTAGCTGCTAGGGCTATGCCTAGAGTAGCCTAGGCTAGGCCTACTGGGCTAGGTTAGGCTCCTTTTTTTTCTTTTATGTAGACCCCTAAGCCTAGCTGCTTATGTATAACGAACGGGTGCTTGAATATCCATGTCTGCTATAGCCTAAGCCTATGCCCATGCATGAGGCGCTCATATTATCAAAAACATTTATTTTTCAGATTGGGGAAAAGGTAAAAGTTGGAAATCGAATGATGGGTAAGAAAGATAAATTGCCTGAAAAGGATAGGTAAGACAAACGAGGCCTACTAGCCTAAGTCTAGGCCCTGGGCCTAAAGTAGCTAAGGCTAACCATTGGACGGTAATTTCGGTTCATTGGTGTACGGACGGTGTAGGTTCATTGAAATGAAACACATTTGTAGTAGATAGAGTTCAGTAAATTCTAGAATTATGTATCATCGGACTGTACAGCTCATTGCAAGAGAATATATAATATTTCAATTTCATAAATAACTGATATGATGACGTCACTAATGCGAATAATCCATTCTTATTTCTACCTAGCGATGACATACTACGCGTGTTTACGTTTGATGCATCGGCGGTAAGTGCAATCTAATGTAGTTTGTTGAAAGATATTTCGAACATTTGTCCAAAATATTAAAATATTATATTGCGCATTGCACGCTATGTTCAATTAAATTGTCAGATTTAGGACTGCACTTGGACTTTGTGAAGAAAGGAATATGCATTTTGGTTGGTTGATATCACCCTTTTAAAGGCCAATTTACACAATCGACGAGCGGTAACGGTAATAACAAATATAGAATATGTTATTATGTTATTCCTTATGACCATTTACACACAAAGCGATACAGATTCTACGTACGGGACAAGCTACACGGTTTTCCGCCGTCCGCTTAACGTTACCGCTCTGTCTCTGTAAATTGGCCTTTATCTCAACACAAGGTGTATGTTTCAATCCCCCTTTAATACTTAGCAGAAATTTGTATTATGTTAATAAATCAAAATTAGACCTATATTAAAGCTACCAGTTGTGCGCACTGTAGAGTAAAAAGATAATGATGCGATGATGAAGATGACCATGATAATGATGTCGGTAATAAATAATGATTAATCAAGTTACGAAATATGTTATCATCAAACTGAACGATTTGCTTGATTGTTATTATTAGGTGAAAGAGGGCGCATCGATATCCGAACTCTTCGCAAGTGACGAAGTTGAAGAAGATTTCAACGCGATCGTAGACCAGGATGATGACCGCGTGGAAGCGTTCGTGTCGCAAGAGCTGGTGGGCCAAATGGTCGACAGCTACTTCTTCCGATCTTTCATCTTCGCTGTCATTGTTGCCAATGCTGTTCTGATTGGCTTGCAGACCAATGAGGAACTCGTAAGTAAAAATCATTTTACATTTTGAAACG
This sequence comes from Antedon bifida, assembly GCF_963402885.1. Lineage (NCBI taxonomy): Eukaryota > Metazoa > Echinodermata > Crinoidea > Comatulida > Antedonidae > Antedon > Antedon bifida. Next base: position 34,394,758 of record NC_136227.1, on the reverse strand, counting down.
TAACAAACCATTCCTACTACCAATTTAATGGAAAGTTAGCATTTATCTTCGAAATACAAAATAGCGTTTTAGTGATCAGACAAAAGAAACAGTTTTAAATTCAAACTCAATTCACAAATTAGTCTCAGTCTTAATGCTTGATTCACACCAAATCTATCTAACTTCAGAAGGACAAGATAAAAAAAGTACATTTTGTAGAATAGAGACAGTGCGTGCACAAATCTGTGATGGACGTCTAAATGTTGGAGTTCAGATCTAGAATGATACCATGTGTAAATGAAATGACATTATATTACTGTAACATTTATATTTCTCTTTACAGTCTAGAGACTATGCCAATCTGTTTTCTGTGTTCGACAACATTGTACTCACCATATTTGTGTGTGAATTAGCTTTAAAATGGTACAACGGATTCTTTATTTACTGGCGAGTCGGTTGGAATGTTCTAGACTTCTTCATTATACTGACACTTCTTCTTGGTCCAAGTAAGTGTAGATAAAGTCCCACCCTTCTCTTTCGTCATCATTGTCACACGCGCGCGTATCGTTCCGCTTCAGTGTTTCATCTTATTTCACTTTTTAATAAATCTCTTCATTTTGTTTCTTATTGTTGTTGACTATTTCCACAGCATTGACGTTTCTAGGTAGCAGCAGAATCTTAAGAATCTTACGAGTTCTAAGAGCTTTTCGAAGTCTTAGAAGGTAGGTGATACTCGTGTTATAATTTGTATTTTATTAATTAGTGTCAGTGTACTTACAATAATTCATGTATTGCAATGTTGTTAAAATATACACGCTACGTAATGAAATGATAACTTTTTCAAAAGTAATAATAGGTCTACCCAATTTGATTTATACTTTTAAATGTCTACCAAACTTGATTTGTTTCATTTCCAAATAAGTTTTATTTTGGTATTCCTACAGTATTAGTGCATTGACGGGTCTTTCTGTAGTTGTTCAGACGATCTTTCAATCCGTACCAGGTACGTAAACAACTAAACGACGCGCAACGCAACTCACCATCACACTGAAATGGCCGTAGCCGTCATTGCATTACGTCATAAGAGTTTAACTATTATTTTTCCAGATATGACCAACATTGCGCTTCTGTTGATTATCATAATGTTAGTGTTGGGTGTTGCCGGTGTCTCTCTATTCGGCAAAGAGGTACCGAAACACTTCGGTGACATGACTGCAGGTAAAATTAAAACATCAACATTGTATTAAACGGACAAATTATGTCAATATAAAACTAAAAATGTAACTATAAATAAGTTACAGTTAAAAGTAAAACTAAAAATGACAACAACTTTAGGCAGTGAGGTGAGAATACAGAGAAGCCTACATTATTCACTTCATTATTATTTATTATTAGCAATGTTCTCATTATTTATCTGCGTTACCCAAGATGGATGGAGAGGAGTTTTTAAAGACTTTGAGGTACGTAATCAATCCCCTTATTGATATCACGAAGTTGACACGCGCGCCGTACCATATCAATGATTCGACGCGCGCGCTTTCAAATGTGGGGTCTTATGTGGAAACGATTGGAGATTTAAAGTATGACAATAGATAATATACTGTATAAAGTAAATAATTGGTTGCATTACCATAATAACTACTTACAAGTTACCATTAACAATAAACAAGTTATTTTCCTTCTATACGGTTAGGAAAAGATGATGTAACTTTGGTACGCGTTAAGCTTTATAAATGTTATTATTACAGGAGAAGGGATTGTTTGTGACCGGCGCTCTTTACTTTATCGTATGTATTGTCGTTGGCGCGTTCGTCTTTGCAAATTTAGTAGTGGCTGTGGTCGTTACAAACTTGGTATGTATTTATGTAGATTGTTTAATAGAAGTGCAGTATTTGATAACGTTCATAAGTAAAAACCAGACTTGCCCCAGAGTCTGTAGTTATTTCGAGGCTCAAGTAGTATACGTATGAAACGCCATATCAGTGCCAATATATTTATCTTTATATTAAGTCAAAACTTCGTCTGGAAGCCAGACTAAAGTAGAAACACAGAACTTTTTTTTTTTTGGAATTGGTAACTTTTAGGATAAAGCTATGAGAGAGGTTAAAGAGGAGAATAAGAAACGAGAAGACACACTATCAACAAAACCAACTAGTAATGAAGACGGTAGGTAACAGTACCACATTTTTTGGCGGGACATTTCAATAATGCATTCATTTTACAGCTTTTATGCCTTACTTTAAAATCCAATTCAAGATCCGTCACTGTACATGTAAAACTAACTAACTCTACCACGGGCACAATTACTCCATTTTGTTAAGCTGAGTTTCTTCTTAGTTAAGCTCTACAATAGACGCATCGTAGCCGTGTAATACTTTGAGATTATTAAACCCTCTGTGGTTGGCCTGCGTTTTCTTTCAGAGTTTCTCTCTAGTGGATAATATTTTGTTTAATTTCAGATCATTTGCAAGCTCCACAAAATGTGTCTATCAAAAGCGTCGATACTGTTTGTGAAGAGGCTAGCCTACATCTTCAAAAACCTCTTTATCTTGGTGTAAGTTTCCTTAAGCTAGAAGATGCTACCAATCAATTGCAATTTATCAATAGCATTAATTGAAGTATTTAAAATATTCATTTGCGTAAAAATAATCTTCTTTGACTTACCGAAAGAATACAAAACATCGAAGATCTGCAGAATACTAAAACATTCGACTATAAAGCATGTTTTGTAGGCCTACTTAGTCGAATTAATTTACACCAATAGAAAGCGTTGGCTCTTAATACGCATGCGTATTCATATGAACAAATTCGTAACCAATCAGAGCTTAGGAATACCTCGATTTGCGCGAATTATAAAATGCCTAGTGGAAAACAGATTTCAATCAATCAATATTTTAATATTGACTCATTTACATTTTTTTTAAGGATTTAAATAATCTTACACTGAAGCACCTGCAAAACTACTTCTTAATTATTGCGGCAATAGAGGATAATCTAGTCGAATACAAGAAAATCAGGAAAGAGGTTGATGACGTGAGTAAAGGGTCTTTCACATCTGTTCCGACACGGTTCCGGACCGGCGCCGGCCAATCAAATCGAACGTCCAAGTTTTGTTTTCACGTGGCTACGCGCATATCGACTTGAGCGTCGTGAAAACAAAACAATGACGTTCGATTCGTCGGACCGGAACAGTGCGGGAACAGATGTGAAAGGTCCTGAAACAGTGACAGGATCATTTACACCTCACCCCTTACTTCGTTTAAACGTTATTGAATCATTTTATTTCTTGTCGTTTCGATTTTACGCAGATCTTTTCGTTGGTATGGAATGTAAACCTGGAAGCACGGCAAAACGCGGAAGAACCTGGCAATGACGGTCAACCTCCCCCTCCGCCACCAGCGACACACACTGACTTGAATTTTAAAGACATTGGTGTATGCTAAGTGCTTTCTTTTTTTTTAAATAATAGTGAAAGATAATGTAGTAAGCCTACCTGTAAATGACGCAGAACAGTTATCGAAATATTAATGATCAGCCAAGCAAAATGATGACGTGAATTGGCAATTTCTCAAAACTAAGCGCGCGCTACGCGCAGGCAGGAGGAAGAAAGTGACTATTTGTGTTGTGCTTAATATTAAAAGTTAACATTGTTTTTGCAGCGTAAGGGTGACATCCTATCGAACCTGATGGAGCTTGAGAGGAGACAGGTGATCACGTCGAAGCGAGGCAGTTTTAGCGATATGGTGAAAGACGCAGCATTCGCCATGGATGTTAACAAAACGTACACAGCTGGAATAAGAAGGTTGTCGTTAGGTGGTGCTAGTAGAGGACATTATAAAAGCGGCGAGAGGAAATCATCGTTATCTAAACTTCATAAACAATAGGCTGGGCTACTATACTTTAAGCCTATTACTAACTAAGTTTACACTGAGTACGGATTTGGTGGTCCGGTGGCATGGTCGGGACTATGTTATAGTTTTCGATGACACGTATGTAACTGGGCTTCAGACTTTGAGTATATGAACAAATAAAACGAGTATCTCGCCGACAACTAATACGGTTTCTTATTATATACCGATAATTGATATTTTATTAATTTCAACCAAAGTGTTAAAAGAAAGAAAGGTTATATTCATTATATTTTCACTTAATCTAATTATTTATTGCTATATATTTTTGGTTTAAAATATGTTTCTGTAGAATGATTGGATCGGTATTTAGATTTCAAACAGCGTCGTACAATGAGGCCCGACGAGTCGTCTCTTCGTGAGAATAAAAATGTTTAATGTTCTCCCGACGACCTAAAAACTACGCCCGACTCGTCTCGTTGGGAGTCAGCTCAGACAGCACCGACGAGTCAAGACGTTTCGTCAGGCCTCGTTGTACGATGCTGTTTGAGTTCGCCTTTACACTACATTTTACAGCTTAGACGGACGAAATTGACAAATCAGGCGAGTGATAGTCACAGATAGATAAAAACTCGCCGCCTAAATTTGTATTGTAGGGCCTACACTCGATGTTATTCCCAACGAACATCTTGGGCCGGCTCAAATGTTTTGATAAGGTTGCATTTTGAGTATTTATACCGAATAAATAAATAAAAAATAAAATAATAAATGTACGACGTCGTTAGCTAGAACAGCTACTAATTTACGTCTAAACGCCCCTTAAATTACTATTGCTTAATATTGGTAGGTCTACAATTATGTATACTCGATTAAGTATTTAAAGGCAGCCATTACACCGGCGTACGTCTCTTCACCTGTTGGAATAATCTCTTCTTCGGGTAGTACGAACCCGTATCTGCCTTTATCTGGTAACTCGATGACGTAACTAAATCGAGTACCAATGGAATACGCATAGTCTTCACTAGCCCCAGAAGCAGCATCTACGGTGAAACAAATTCATTGTTTTAAAAGATTATATAGTCAGAGGGGCAGTGTGTACATAAAGCATTCCAGTGGACAGAGTGCCATGCCAGTGCCAATCAAAAAAGAACTGCAGTGTATTACCAAGGAAATCAGGACACTGAGCTCGACTTGCCAAGATACGAACTACTAACAGTCCTTTGATCTTATGTTTGGCTGCGACAAATACCAACAGTACTGCGGACAATGCACATATTATTCTCTGTGGCGCGCGGTTTCTGTTAACTGATTGTGTCGCAGCCACAGATAAACCTTTTGATCTCCGGAACTCAGTATCCTGTTGTTAGATTGCCTTGGTATTATTGTTCAATAATCGTAGTAGGCCTACTACTTACATAACAATTCCACGGTGTTGCCACACTCGTATTCCCGTCCACTCACTGCTTCAATTGCTTTTATTGTGGCGTCACCCAATTTCTTCTGTTAGAAACAAAGTTCGCCTTAGTTAGTTTATATTTAACACAATCATAGACATATTCAAAATATTGAACAAATTATTCATGCAGAGATTATTTTGTTGAAACAAGAAATTTTAGAAAAATCAGTTTTAAGCCAACCTTGTTAATACTTTTATTGGTTGCTTTAAAAAAATTGGAAAAAAGCCCCCAAGACAAGATCACATACATGGTTTTCAGTAGAACTTATCGTAATCAGTGATAAACTTACACACAAAGTAGGCTAGCATACACAACCTGTGTGATGTTTTGTTATGCTTTCGTCACTATCAAACTAGTTTGACAAAAAAAGGGTCATGTGCCCAAATATGGTAGTGATATGCCCAAATATGATAGTAATATGACATCATCATGTCCATATATGGGCACATCACATTTTTTGTTTTCAAATAAAGTTTGTTAGCGTAGATAGACAGAGCTGAGAGCTTTTAACTATATTTATACTTGACTACATCTTTCTAATGATAAGTGTTCTATTGTCTACACTTACCACTTCCTCTTCATTATGTATTGGATCAAGATCACTTGCATATCCCCATGGATACAGCATCAATTGTGAGTAGCTATGAAAGTCAATGAACATCTCTAAGTTCTCCAATTTTTTAAGGAATTCCACTACTGAATTAATTTCAGGTTCTGATGCTGCGTGAGAGCCGCGGTAAGTGTCAGCACATGGTTCGTCCGAAGCTCCTTCACCTGTGTGAAAGCACAAGATACAAGACTTTAAGCTATGTCTACACTAACAAACTAGTTTGGTGTGCCCAAATATGGTAATGATATACCCAAATATGGCAGTGATATGACATCATTATGTCCATGTCACATACAGTTTGATAGTGTAGACAGAGCTTTATATATTGTTTGAGGGTTTGCATGGCGAAATCAAATGTTGATATAAAGTTTTCGGTACAGCACGTATATAGTTCTGAAAAGAACTGTTTAGTTTCTCGACGTTTCGATCAATATACTTTGATGTTCCTTCTCACTTCGTCGAGAAACTCAACAGTTCTTTTCTGAATAATATAGGCCTACACATTGTGTGTACCGGGCACTTTTTTGTCAAACTATTTTATAGTGTAGACAGAGCTTTAGATTTGCTTAGTATTTATGTGTAGGCCTACCTCCCCATTCAAACGGCCAGTTCCTGTTCGGATCAGTACCAACACATTCTGAGCCCTCGTTTGGAGATCTTGTCTTTCTCCACATACGGTCCTACAAAAAATAAATGTATTGATTTATAATTTAACACATTAACAAGTACTTGTTTTTATCACATAGGCATATAGTATAATGGAGTTTCCATTTATTACATTATGATATGTGACTAAAGCTAAACTATCTGTGACCAAAAAATGTGATGTGCACATATATGGACATGATGATGTCATATCACTACCATATTTGTGCATATCATTCCATATTTGGCCACATCACGTTTGATAGTGTAGACAGAGCTTTAAATATTAAAAATGTGCAACGTTATGATAGTTCATTATTAAACATATTCATAGGTCTAACGAAGTTTGCTATGCAGTAGTATTTGTACATTATTTAGTAAGAAAAAAAGAAAGTACATTACGACTATGTATATATATATAAACATAACAATAGGCTTAAAATGAATATACGTTACTTAGCGTACAGCGATAAAACAATGTTTACGCCACCAAGCCAGAATATGCAAACGCTTACCTCATCCCACGTCCACCTGTATCCATCTGGATTTGTCACAAACAATATGTAAATATCGTATTTTGTTAAAAAGTTAACTTCATCTTCTGAACCACTTGTGTATTTCTCCAAAAACTAAAAAAAAAAGTTTATTTAATAGCTTGAACTAACATCACATTATAGTATTTCTTCTAAAAATCTGTCTGCAAAAAAACCCCAAACTACTAACCTTATTCGTAATGTACATAACAGTTGCCGGTGAAATCCATTCTCTAGCGTGAATACCGCCCTCAAACCAAATTGTTTTTTTATCTGAAGCGCCACCTGTAGATATCTGTAACAAGATCTTTGTTTTTTTAAACTACTGTATAATCTTCTATGCTACTGTATGACCTTTATGATAATTAAGTTTGTACAGTACGTGTAATATAGTTAATAGTTTTTTGAATTACTGTGTGTTTTTTCACTTACAGTGATTAAATTATTTTTTTTCACTTGTATGTTGTATTGCTTATATTTGCTATTTTGAAGGATTTCCCCTTCTTACTTTTTTCGGTGTGTCACCGATCTAAAGGTGTAAATCCAAATTAATAAAAAAAAGTGGTTATGATGCTATTTAGTATTAGTACGTCGGTGGGTATTCATTCTTCTCCTGCCATAATTATTTGGTCTGAAAATTTTAAAGATAAAGCTGTTTTTTTGTGATTGGTGTAGCAGGACAATTGGGATTTTCTTTTGTTTGTTTAATAGCGTTATGGGGGTTGAACTTTTGTTCACAATATTTCTTTATAATGTACGCGATAATCAGTCATTTTGTTTTGATCGTCACGAAAACAGGTTCCGTGATACAGATTAGAAATAAACAGTAGCATACCATCATGCTCCGTTAGGCTCGAATGCCGATCTTCTATAGCCATGCCACGTTGGCAATTCACGACCTTGGGGCCTTTGCCACATGCTTTACGCCATTGTTCTCAAGATGTATCGAATAAAAAACCAATATCCATTATTGTTACCTTTAGAACTTTCATTAGTTGACCTTCGTAAGACGTTCCAATTTCCAGTTCAGAAAGAATGTGTCCATAAGTTGATAATAAACTATCTTGGAAAGATGTTATCTAAAAACAGATAATATAAAAATATCACATTGATGAGTATTACGTAGTTTCCACCGATTCTGAAACGAATCTTAAAGGCTGGCTTGGGGTTATTATAAAAATAATTATTATTATAATAGTTATTATGAAATACAAACCTTTACAACAACATTCATGATAACCCCACTTTTTCAACAGTGGTGAAGTAGATCAACTAGTTTAGGTTTAGATTAATTTTTAATAATTAAAAATTAATTAAAATTAATATTAGTAAAAAGATGAATATTTTGGCACTAGTTTTCAGGCAAAAATCGAAACGCCAAAAAGTGGTGCCACCAGGGAGATAGGCCTAACTCAGGTCCTCCCTGGTGCCAGGGAGCAATTCAATTAAATGTTAATTATGTTTTTTCGTGAAAAAATATTTATTTACTACCGACGTTGCCCCTTTCTCTAGATTCCTGTGTGCACAAAGGTAGAACGTGAATGTAGTAGACATATACCCATAATGCACGCCGGGAACCAGTACAAATGTAAAAGTACATACGTACAAGCATAAACTTAAACTTCACCTGTATTATCTAATTATTAACTTGTTTTAATCTAAATTAAATTTGTGTGTGTATTTTGTGTTTGTTTTTATTGGCAAACTTATTTAATCTTTTTTGGCTCATCCAGTGCAGCATTGCCTCTCGGAGGTTGTCTTTTAAATATGTTTTTAACTGCAGTGACTTAAACGGTTATTTAGCAGAATCGATATCAAAATGTAAAATCTATTTTAAAATAAACGGTTTGAGGTGATATGCAGTAGAAAGGGTATAGATAAAGAATACCCTTAGCTGTCATAGAATAATAATACGATAATCTGTAGATAATAGGAATTACTAGCTCCATTCAAGGACAAACAACAACAAAAAGATAAATCAGTTTGAAGGGTATGGGTTATAACAAAGTACTGGCAGATTTCAATACAATCTATCAACCGGTTTAAAAGCATTTTAGTCCACAGCGTTTTGAAGTACCGTATGCATTAATTATGTTGTTTTATCATATTATTATCAGTGGTCTAATAAGATTACCTCATCAATTGTGTGGTAAAACATAAAGAAATCCTCGTTTGATCCTCTTGCAGCAACTTTAGAATTGTGAGATGCTCTTTGCGTCTGAATAACTTCATTGACGTCATTGATTAACACGTGATACGGTACACCAATCATATCCAATGTAAGGGCGACATATTCTTTAGCCGTCGGTGGTACCATGATGTCTACAGTTTTTCGCACGGCTCTAGCCGATGTCCAAAAGTCTAACTAAAATGACATAATAGAAACAAATAACAGAATATCAAGTATACGAATTGCAATAAAGAAAGATGATTGATTATTGCTTATTGATTATTGGTTAGTAGAGCATTATGCTGTTTGACCTATGACATTGACAAGCATTAGGCCCAAGTTATGTTTCGCTTTTGCCTATTAGACCTGAATTCAAAGGAAGAAATGAAAATCGAACAACATCTGAAGTGAAAACATATTTTTTTTCGTGTTTGTTTTCTACCGAAGTGACTAACTTTTTTTAAAAACTTTTGTGGTTAACCACCATCTGTATTCATTTAATGTTTCATAAACAATAATTACATAATCTTTATACATTTTCTACAATAGTACCTTGCTTTATATGTTTACTATCTGCTCAATATTTACTTAATTTATTTGTTTTGTCTACTACACTTTAACTTTTTTTTAAACATCTGTTTACATTATTTTCTGTATAGTTTCTGAAGATTACTTTCTTTAAAGTCAAGTATTGTTGACAATGTTATTTAAATTTACAAAACATATTGCATATTTAATAAAACTTTTTTTTAATCAATTTACAAACATGTTGTTTACTCATTAACGTTAAAAAAACAATATTTATATATCCGTACTACGCCGAGAGCGTTAAAGAGTCGCTATCCAATCGAGTTTGACCTATACCATGAAAGCCCCATAGTGGTCTAATAGTTAGGACATCTGCATATCAAGCAGAAGTTTCGAATCTCGGTTGGTCTCATTCTCACAGATTTCTTCATCTTATCGTTTCAAATTAATTAATTCAATTTCAGTATCGGCGGCAGAATTAATGTTCTTTGCCTGTTGTGTTTATATATATTGTAATACATTGTCATTGTCATTGTTCAGTATTTTGCCTTTAGATTTATATATTGTAATACATATATACATACGTATGCATAAAATTTACATTAAAACCAAAGAACGATAAAAAAAGAAATATACATATAATACATTACACTGTCAAGTGATAAAGTGGAAATGTATATACTGTACACACAAATTAAAAATACATTATAATATACGTACACATACAAGTAACTTTTATTAAAAATACAAAATGGCCTATTCAAAATCTGATTTCATTATTCTTCATTTTTCATGTTTTTGGGGGACAAAATACATCTTTAATAATTTAATATATTATATGATAATAAACATTTAGGTATAACTAAATAGATTATGTGTGGATGTCGGACTTACTTGATGGCATGATTTTCCTTTATATTCTAGAGCGTGTAATTGTATTACATGTCTTTGTGTCAACGGCTTAGCTCTGATGACCTGGTAACTAGTAATTAAGAAGAAAAATGAAACTTATTAATAGGGCCTGCATTATTCTACAGCTAGCACACATCGAACGTCGGTACATAATGCTCCAATGTCCGTTTCATTTTAATATACCGTCGATCAAAAGTTATCAGAAAAGATTCTTTTCGTTTTTCTGAACAAAATAAAGACATATTTTCTGCACACACCACAATACGCATTGTATGAATTCGCCTTATATACTTACTTGTTGTACATTCGGTGAGTTTGAGTAACAGAGAAAAAACAGCAGATTATCATTACCCAAGTGTACGTCGCCATTATTACTTTACAATTATAGTAAAACCAAAGTATTTAGGCCTACGTTAATTGTCCATGCCCGCATCATCGTATTCACGATTTATGAATATATACGGGTAGTGTTTGCATAAAAAATTGGCCATTTGACAATTAATTAAACAAGCATACATAAACGTAACGTGTATAGGCCCTACAATCTATTAATGAAAATTAATCACTTGTAAAGGCATTTAATAAGAAAACATAACCCACACCTTCTATCATAAGGTATGCTTTCTTTCCTATAGCTAACACTAGGTTATTTCATTTAAAGATACTAACATCATAGTTACCCGGTTATCAGTGCTGCATCTCCACATTCGTCAATATTTTACCGATATTTAGGCAAATTCGTAATACAGCATCTCATGGGCGTCACATGTGTTGCCTGTGTCATGTAATGTTATTTAAGAGTTAGGTGGTCTATGTTATAACACATTTGAATCTGTATTAGGGAATTTTCCAATACTGGAGAAATCTAGATACAGCATCTAGAATCGGGTTTGCTAGTTTTGCGGCCATGGTAACCACAGAAAAGAGACGAACTGGACCGCCAGCAATGTCCCATCCATTATCGAGCATCCCCAAAAGAGCGCATTGAGAGCTTGCTTATATGCGCTATATAAGAATGAACTATTATTATTAAACCCCAATATATTTTACCGTGAAATGGTATTCATCAGGGATTTGTTATGGCACGTATTTACAGGGAGATTTTAGTTCCGATACGTGTTTATAGTTGTTACGGTACCGTACGCATTATGGAGTTGTTAAGCTTGGTTCCCACTAGCAACGCAACGCAAGGACATAACGCAACGTAAATGATTTGACCATTCGTATTCACAAGCGATGGATTATTCGAACACTGGCTTGTCATTGGTCAACTCGCTTGCGTTGCGCGTACTCCCTTTCGTTGCGTCTCTAGTGGAAACCACGCTTACCTGCCATTTATTAGGGATTGTTACGGTACTTATTATATTTATCAGGGAGTTTTCTAACTAATTTGTATTATAATTGTTTAAAATACATTATTACTATTTATTATTATTATTATTATTATTATTATTATTATTATTATTATTATTATTATTCAATAGATCCCTGGGATCATCCCATGTTATCAATGACCTTGATGTTGTATTGTACCTGTGTATTAAGGAACAGGATTCTATAATCTAACAACAGGATGCTGAGCTCACCGCCTTGCCAAGATCTCGCGACAGTCCTTTGATCTTACGTCTGGCTGCGACAAATAATATGTACTGATGTACACATTCTCCGCGTCGCGGTGTCTGTTAACCAAACATGATGAGGAAGCCAATTGGCCAATCGAAAAGTTTAGTTAAACCATTTGATCTCCGGAGCTCAGTATCCTGTTGTTAGATTGCCTTGCGTTAATGTTGTCCTTATCTGGAAATTGTGTTCATTTATACTATATATACACAAGGACTACTTTTTTCTATATTTTCTAAAGAGATAATCTGTCTCCTCCACAACCCCCAAATGCGTTGAAAAAAATATGGTAGATCTATCTATCATTCTTTACTTATACTACACGAAGGCGACTGACTACACAAAAGTTTGAAATTTCACTGTTTCTCTATATTATAATTATCAGGTACTGTACTTGCTATTTTCCGTTAATGTGTTTTAGATATCAACAGCAAAATGTGCCAAGCGGCGCCCCGTACATGATAAATTAAAAACATTCTGCACAACATAGATCGCCATAATTATTATTATTTCCCAAATTTATAAAGAATTAAGCCGTGTCTGATATTGCACCCCATAAATGATAATCAATTAAGAAACGTAATTTCTTGATTTAGCGTAAAAGTAACGGGAGTATACGTAAAGGTGCGTTATCAAACCTTTTGCGCAATAAAGGTTTTCTGAACTGGTCATGAGTAGCATAACGCTATAGATAATATCAATAGGACACCATTGTTCTAAATATTTATGAATTTGATTACAAATCGATTCATATCGACCATATTACTACAGATGGTGTCGCAACCTTTGTCCGAATCTGATACCATCCGCTCAATTCTTTTATTTTCACATCCTGTCTTTACTTTCCCATTAGTTGACGTGTTGTGATGACCACCATTACAGTATGGGATAACCACACTGTCCACAGCCTCTCATCTTGACTTGTTTATTATCTTTCGAAAAGGTGAGTGAGTAGATACTGTTAGTGGTAACATACACAGCTTAGTTGTGCGTTAAAATGATGATGATATGCGCGCGGCGTTCATCAACGTTGTCCTGTTTTCGGTCCCGTTCGGTCCTGTTTTCGGTTCCGTGTGGTACTGTTTCCGGTTCCATGTTGTCCTGTTTCCGGTTCCGTGTGGTCCTGTTTCCGGTTCCATGTTTTTCTGTTTCCGGTCCCGTGTGGTCCTGTTTTCGGTCCCATGTTGTCCTATTTCCGGTCCCATGTTGTTCTGTTTTCGGTTCCGTGAGGTCCTGTTTCCGGTCCTTGTTGTCCTATTTCCGGTCCCATGTTGTTCTGTTTTCGGTTCCGTGAGGTCCTGTTTCCGGTCCTTGTTGTCCTGTTTCCGGTCCTGTGTGGTCCTGTTTCCGGTCCCATATTATGTTGTGCTATTTCGGTCCCGTATTGTCATGTTTCCGGTCTCATATTGTCCTGTTTTCGGTCCCGTTTGGTCCTGTTTTCGGTCCCATGTTGTCCTGTTTTCGACAATTTAGAGAAAGTATTAAATAAATAACATTATTATTGCTAAACCTGCCGAGTTCATATTTCATAAGATTTGTCGAAAAACGAACTCTGTGTTTGTTTTGCCCTTGACACACTCTACAGTTACTCAAATTATATTGTTCTTTTTATGAATTTACAAGAAATAAATGTTACTCTTTACTTTTACTTTAATAACTGTTATAATGTATAGGACCTGTTAACTGCGACAACGGTAAACTATTCAAATTACTTGCGTTGCGCTTACGACTCTGCCCTACGTCATCGGCCCATTCAAATAAAGTTGTAGAACAACCGATAAAAAATCGAAATAATATCGTTTCTTACACTGTTCTCATAGTACACTGGAAGCAGCAGTCCGAGTGTCACGTGGTAACGCGTGATGACGTTATCAATTCTTCTCTTCACCATCATCATCATCTTTGCCTGTAGCGTAGCAACACCTCGGCGATATGACGGGTAAGTATAGTACTATAGATTCACTAGCCATGCAATTAAGTTTAATAATCATTAACATAAACATTATGATTAATAATAATGACAGACATAGATGGACAAACAAATCTGTAACTTTTCGGTTTATGGAAAATTTAATTTTTCCAGTAAAATTAAATCACATTGACCCTAGATGTAGAATGGTCAAGAGAAATGCCCCTTAAGTTTCCCCTTGCCAAGAGCATTTTTTCTTTTATACATGTTGTATTATCTGTTATTGTATTAAAATAACCTTAAGCCCAAATCACATAACAAAGTGGAAGTATATACCGAGTCGAACTCATATTCTCTGTGACAACTTTTATGATTTAAATAAGTCTTTAAATGATTTTGAAAAAAACGAAAACGCTTCTACTAATAATTTTCTTTTGTAGATACAAACTTGTTCGCACAATTCCAGATATGGACGATGTTTTGGATTCACTTAGAATACTCAAAGATATGTCTGAAGGAGAAGATGTAAGAAAAGGGTGTGGCATACATGGAAGTCACTTAAAGGGTGTGACATACCTTGAAGTCACTTAAAGGGTGTGGCATACCTTGAAGTCACTTAAAGGGTGTGGCATACCTTGAAGTCACTTAAAGGGTGTGGCATACCTAGAAGTCACTTAAAGGGTGTGTCATGACCAAGAAAGTACAATTTTATGAAGATTTTTGTATTAATAAACATCTAAATACATTTAATTATTTTGGTATTTTATGTGGAAACAATTCATAGGGGTTGAATCAATCCTTAATAGGGATGTTCCCTTGTAGGGGTTGGCCGTAGTTTCGCAAAAAATGTCCCCTTAATAGAGGTGTCCTGAATGTGTCTCAAAGAAGGGTTACCGATGATACAATATATAAAGATAAACATTATGGAAATGTTTGTTCCAGGTTGATTTCTGGAATGGTATCAAACGTCTAGGCATGCCGGTTGATATAGCAGTCTCACCGCAAATGGAAGCGACACTCATAGCACTTCTAGAAGACTTTGGTTTAAGAAGTACCATAGTTATTACTGACATCCAAGCACTTATTGATGACCAATTGCGTCCTTCACTATCAACCAGAGTTAAACGAGACGTAGACAGTACAAACGAATTTGATTACAATGTCTATCATCCTCTTGGTGAGGTAAAATTGAGTCTTTTCGTTTGTTTATCAGTATATCAATACAATTGCTTGTCTCACTTTGCTTTTCATACTTTTATTAGCAACAAGGCTTTATCTTCTATATAGCTAGTTTCCATTCATTATTGTTCACGAGGAACAATGCTCTTTTACAGTTAGTTTTATTCCCTCCCAAAGTGAACCTTGCTATCATTTTATTTTAGCTTTCACACCAGTCCCACTGAATTCCCTTATATTCCCAGTTTCCTGGACTTTCTGCATTCTCTCTCCCTGAGGACGATCAAAGCATAATGATCGAAACGTGGAGAAACTCAACAGTTCTTTTCAGAACTATATAATAATTATACGTGATGTAATTCAAACTTGTTATCAATACCAGACAATACAACATGTTTCACTAATAGAAAAATATACAATTCTGTGACTCATGAGCAGCCGCACCTTCTGTATTAAATATAATCATTAAACAACATAAATATACAAAAAAAGGCCTACTTTCGTACCTGCATATCTAATCCATCTTATGTCAAAGGTTATTTAAGTTTTGTTATTTCATTGTTTGGGTTGGGCGCAGATTATTTGAATTTCCGACTCATGCATATAACACTAAAGCAGACTATAGGTATTGTATTATTACTATGACTGGTCCCTGTTGAGCCGTGAAATGTTAAAAAAGTCACATTTGTGTAAACAACCATCTTGTGCAAACATTTTGCCCTCAAATGTGCAAACAACCATATTTGTGCAAACATGGCACCCTCAAATGGGCAAATCTTTAAACATTCTTAATCTACTAATGTACAAACATCACGCCGTTAAATGTGCAAAAACAATTCTACAAAATGTGCAAATCATTTCCTTTAACAAAAATCAGTTTAATTAACAGCAGGAAAGTAATATAGATGAAGTAGGCATAGTTAGGGGTGAATATTGGTTTAATCAGTAGGCGAATGTAAAATAGCGCAAATATTTCGTTTTTGAATCTGATTTTTGTTAAAGAAAATGATTTTCACAGACTTTTTGTACATTTCACGGGTCAACAGTCCCCCGAATTTTGACAATGAGTAAACTAACAAAACAAAAACACTAAACCAGCAGAGTGCATCCATTCCTATAACAACAGCTTTACAATAATTACTAATAGATTTTAAACAATATGGGAACTTGTCTTTTTAAGTTATATTCGGCGATTGTATCATGATCCGTCAAGAGATGGTTGAGTTGACGAATCACAAGCGAATGTTCAGACTGATGATCCATCGCTTGTGATTGGTCAAATTGCTCACGGTGCGCTTACATACTTGCGTTGCGTCCATAAGAACAATTAATTGTGAGATACTATTGACATTTTCTGTATAAGAAGTATTCTCCGAAAAAAAAAATGATTTCCCGAATGGTTTATAAACCATGGATATTCGCCTGGCTTGCCAAAATGTGTGTAATAATTATAATCATTTGTTTAATGTGTGTTAATAATTGTTACTTACTATTTCATCAGATTAATAAATGGGTGAATGATATTTCTGCGGAATATCCAAACATCGCAACCAAAATTGATATTGGCGTATCTTATAAAAAGAGGAATATTTTAGCTTTGAAGGTAAGTGATGCAATGTACCTGCTCTTGGTACTGTGCTAGTAATTTTCCAGTAATGAAATGAATAATAATAATAATATCCTGGATTTATATAGCACCTAATGTTGTGAAACCTCTAAGCACCGAACATTATTATCCCGGTCATTTTTTGCATCAAACACATATGGAAACATACTCCCATAATGCATCTAGTAATCAGCGCAAAGTTGTGTCTTGATCTAACCGGGTACCCATTTATACACCTGAGTGGAGAGAGGGTAAGTAAAGTATCTTGCCTAAGGATACAAACAATGCGGCTAGTGAGATTCGAACCGCGATCTCACGATCAGTAGTCGAACGAACACACTGCGCCACACACCCTTAACAATGAATGAAAAAGAAATGGAAACGTGGAGAATTGAATCTCAACAGTTCTTTTCAGATCTATATATACGTAAACTTTATATCAACAATAATACCAGACAATACATGTTTCATGAAGAGAAAAAATACACCGATCGCTGTGACTCAAATGAGTAGTCACACCTTGTGTATTAAATATAATCATTAAACAATATAAATATACATAAGTCTACTTTCGTATCTAATCCATCTTATGCCAAGGTTATTTAAGTTTTGTTATTTCGCTGTTTGGGTTGGGTACAGATTAAATAACGCTAAAGCAAGACTGTCAACAAAATGGTATTGTATTATTATTTAGGACTGGTCCCTGTTGAGCCGTGAAATGTACAAAAAGTCAAATTTGTGCAAACAACCATATTTGTGCAAACATATTTTCTTATACTGTGACAGAGAAAGCATGTGCACTAGTATGTCTAGGTTCTAGACTACATTTCGACTTAATGTTAGAAAGATAAATATTTTTGCACACATGGCGTTTCATACGTATAATAAGACAGAAATCGAAACAATCGAATACAAAACTACATACTTGAGTCAAGTCTGAGAAAGCACGTTCGAATGTACACAATGAATTGAATTCTTATTCTACTGTAATTTCCAGTTCGCAGCACTTTCTAGATAATAATTGTATAGCGTAACAACGTAGGCGCAGCGCAGGCGAGTTGACCACCAATCACAAACGCAGATGATGATCCATGATCGCGTCGTCATGATTGGTCAAATTAATTGCGCGTGAGTGAGAACTAGTGTAGGCCTAAAAAAGCCATGGAAATGAGTCAATTATGTAACGGTAACTATACGAATTAAACCAACGAAACTAATGTGTTGTTTTCTCATTCATTGTTTCCATACCAACTAATGACTGTTTGATAATTTCTATATAACGTATTATTATCATTTTCTCACTATATTATAATGTATTTTTACTCTGTGGATGTAAATTCCATATTAGAGATGAAAAGAAATAATAGTTATGATAATAATATGCGATAAATGTACTTTTGTACTGGTAATAATAATTGTTATTGATATATAATCATACTTCATTTGTTGTTAATGTTAAGTAAAGCTTGTTTAATACTTTAGAACGCGACACCTGCAGTAATTATAGACAGAAATGGCCAACAAACACTGAACTGGGTAAAAAACCATAACAAACCGCTTGGAGGCGCTAATTTCTCTATGTTTATACACAGCGCCTTCTAAATGTTTACCGTCGGTATGTTTAGTTACAAAGCTAATATATTAAAATTCAATTTTAAAAATGGTCGTTCAACTTGGACTCAATTGACAATTTATGGTAGATTGAATCGAGAGGTGTTAAGAAGAAAATGGAAAATTGGTGTATACACGTTTGTATTATCCACCAGCCTCCTCAACAATATTATTATTGTCAATAATCACCAATTCGTGACTTTTCAACTAATTGCAGGGTGGAGCTCATAATAACACATAATAGTGAAATACATTCTTGTCAGCTGATGCTTTTTGTAGTGTGAAATAGAAACGTTTGATTGTGAACAAAATGAATGACGCAGGCATTGTGACTTTATCAGCTTATCATATAAAAATGATAAAAGGGTATAAAAGCAATATTGAATATAATGTTTCACTCTCTATAATGGTAATAATACTAATAATAATATAGCTATAGCAGAAAATCTAATATATTTACAACTTATTTAAAAAATACTTTGACTTACAATGCGTAAATCACGGCATAGTTGCCAGACAATGAGATATACATATTTTAATCTCGAGTTAAAATTTTAGAAATATTCATTTCAACGTTTCAATATGTCGACCTAGCTATAGGGCCTACACCACATTTGAAGCAGCAGGGATAGGAGGAATATGAACATCCGGGGTACTTTCATTCTATTAAAATAAACATCGATTAAGAAATAAATAAATATGAACGTTAACGTGTATTTCCCGGCATTATTCCAAAGAATGTTCTATGAGGGAGAAGGGGTGGGGAGGTTATTCGAGGGAGGAGTTTATTCAAAGTGAGGCATTTATAATAATAAATACGGTATTATATTCTCCGCGGCGCGCGTTGTCTGTTAATGGGTGCTGATCATGTCGCAGCCACATAAAATATAAACCCTTGATTTCCGAAGCTCAGCATCCTGTTGTTAGATTGCCTGCCTTGGTTATACATCTCGGGGTATATTTTGAACTCACATTGCATACAAACTCATAACGAGATCGGCTGCTCAGTGAGTGATAAATGTTCACAAGCTGAATTCGCCTTCCGCACACGTGATGGATATTATTTTGTTTCTTCCAGATTGGGCGTGCCTCTCCGGCTGGCGATAGCAAACCCGTGGCGTGGTTCCAGGCTGGGATCCATGCACGAGAGTGGATATCCCCGGCATCTATCATTTTCGTCACCCATAAAGTTAGTTTCTTCAAATTGTCATTTATGTAAATTGAAGCATTTTCTTTGGTATAAAGCTCTGTCTACACTATCAAACAAGTTTGACAAAACAAGTGTGATGTTTCCAAATATGGTAGTGGTCTGCTTAAATATGGTAGTGATATGACATCATCATGTCCATATATGGGCACATCACATAAAGTTTGATAGTGTAGACAGAGCTTAAGATAAGGTAAATCGAAATGGTACTTGTTGAAGAACCATCTTTTCATACATTCCTGGTAGCCATTGACATAAAGTTAGCATTTTGATTAATGTTACTTTTAAGTGTACACAATACTTTTTTGTTTTTGTTGTACCATCTTCAACATAGGAAAATTCATATAAAAATGTTTAAATAATCAGTAAAAAGTCATCTAGGCCTATAACATGAAAAAGTTATAAGTACCAATTTCACGATTAATTTCCAGTTGCTTTCAGGATATGGATCGGATAATGAAATCACTGCATTATTAGACGGATTGGATATATACATTATTCCTGTTTTAAACGTAGACGGATATGCTTACACTTGGACCAATGTAAGTGAAACAAGAGGCCCTACAGAACTCTCAGGCAATGGTAGATTAACTTAGACCTCCAAAAGGATTAAGAAAATTGGAATAAACGTAATTATAGACACTTTAGAGTAAAGTTGTAGTTTTATGGGTTTTAATGTGATTTGATTCATCACAAGCGTTGAATTATTCAAACAGTCGCCTGTCATCAACACTTTGAGCGCGTTCAACACTCTGAGCGCGTTCAACACATTTTTAACGCGTTCAACACTTTTTTAACGCGTTCAACACTTTGAACGTCTTCGTTAAATTCAACAAACGCATTGCATTGAGGCGCTAATATTACTTGTACATTACTTATTAGAATTCAATTGCACTTTTGTCTTCATAGGATCGTCTTTGGCGTAAAACACGCTCAGAAAACAGTGATTCAATGTGCGTTGGCGTCGACGCTAACCGTAACTATGATTTACATTGGGGTGGTAAGTTGGCCTTTATACTCCTTAAATCCGTCCTAAACATGTACGGTAAACCGTATACACTCTGCCTGTGAACACGTTAATGTGTCTTTCTCGGTTCAATTCTACAGATGCCGACGGAGCGGATGGAAACCCATGTAACGAAACGTACAGAGGCACTGAGGCTACATCAGAGGAAGAAATCAAGGCTGTCACCAGATATATGCAAGGTGTCGTGGATTCTGGTGATACTATACGACTTTTTATCGACTTCCATTCGTATGGTCAGGTATGGATGGCCCCATGGGGGTACACAGAGGATCCATCTGATGACTTCGAAGATCAGAACAACCTTCAGGCCGAGGCCGTCGAAGCACTAACAGCTGTTCATGGAACAAACTACACATATGGACAAATTTCCCAAACCATGTGTACGTATTTATTATATTATGGATTATTAGGATGATGATATATTTAACGGTATATATTTTCATTCTTCATATCACATACATATTCAATGAATAACATTAACGTTTCTCATTATTATGCGCGACGCCCTAAGACACAGGTGACGTCTGACGTGGGGTAATTCTACACATGTCATGTGCATAGTATAGTAGTCGAACGGCATGTCATGGTCGAAAACCGACTCGAAACGCCTTAAATTCCTCGCGCATGCGCGTAGAAGACACGTCGTCTCCACATGTGCTGGCCAAAAGCAAGCTTCATCTACTGTATTGTTTAAATTTGGTTGAATTGGTGTTATTTTCAGACAAGGCATCCGGATGCAGTGTGGACTGGGCTTATGGCGCACTTGGCGTCTTATACTCATACACGATAGAACTGCCAGATACAGGGGATTTTGGATTCACTCTTCCCCCTGAACGAATTGAATCAACGGTTACTGAATTATTTGAAGGTCTTAAGGTGGCTTTAAATCATATATTGTAATTCATATGGTTTCTCCACTATTATTATATAGAAAATGTTTATGAGTTAGGCATCAATATTTCTAATACAGTATGATTAAGAGAGAGAAGAAGAAGAAAAAAGTTAGGCCTAACTCGTTAAAAATAAATATAATAGACGATTATTCTTTATTGGAATAATTAAGAAACGACAGAACAATTACGTACAATGCACACTTTACCAATTACAAAATACGACGTTACACATCAACACCATGAGCGCGTGCAATACAATAACGTAGACGCAGCGCAGGCGATTTGACCAATCACAAGCGACGGTTCGAAGTATCCATCGCTCGTGACTGGTTAAATCACTTACGTACGTTGAGATTCCGTCCTGACAGAAAAACCTCTTTCTACTTGGCGCGCACGAAATGAATTAAAAATCTGCAACGGATTAAATCTCTGTCTACACTATCAACTTTATGAGACAAAAAATGTGATGTGCCCATCACTACCATAGTTAGGCATACCACCACTACTAAAAAAAATCTAAACTGAATAAAAACACCAAAAATCGTAAAACTTTATATCATGGAGGTATTAATAACGAACCATTTGATAATATTCTCCATACAACATTTTATGTACAGAGGAATTTATTGAAATGTTTGACGTGAAATTATATGGCAACAATTTATTCAAATTGCAATCATTTTAAAACAGCTCCTGTAACAGCTGTTGTGACGAACATTTTATAGTGATGAATATTCAAGCGGTAATTTGTAGCATACAAATTGAATTTCCAGCAATGCAATGGCCGGCATCTCATCTGCTGTGTGGCGGTCACGGCACACTGCCCGTTGATGATGACGCATTTTGATGACGATGAGGTGGCGAGATAGAGAGACGGGACATGCCACACCCAATTATAAGTAGTAGCAGGCTAGCTATCAAGTGAGCTATTGGCACGGTAACGATGTAGTCTCCTAGTAACGGACTAGGCTAACTAAATCTGACTATCTTCTAAATTAAATGATGACAAGATTCGTACATCAACCTTCCCCTCTAAATAAAAATGTTTAAAAAATCAGATCCGCACGTCGTTGCAGCAGGGAGTTATAAAGTTATACCTCCCTTGTTGCAGAAATCAGTTGACTGTTTTTACTGTGCGAATCACGTCTTATTTACACGGTTACCGTACTAATAGTCACTTCAACGTAAAACTCAAATTATCTCTTCTACACAATACAAGCTCTGCTGGTGTCGAATCGGACAAAAGAGAACGTAACACAGGTATTTTAAAGTTTTAAAATAGTCTAGGCCTATTGTCCTTTAGTATAGGCTTCGGAAGTGAGCAACTTCATCAAGTTTATCGGCCAGGCTAGCCTTTCTTTACTTACTAGCATCCTAGCTTGAGATCTCACAGCAAACAAAGAAGGTCAATTAATGAATACGACTCTCCTCTTCTTCTTGGGTTGCATGCGTACGGACGGCGGGACGTACCTAGATAGCCGGCTGATGGTAATGTAGGAGGCCTGGATCGAAAGGATTACGTGTCAATGATTGTGTTTATACATTGGGGAAATAATAATTAATAGGCCTATTATGATATCTATTTTTTCCCATGACTTAAACACAGATGAACACGCTTTTATGATTTTTGCCGTGTTCAGGGGAAAAGTTTTTTAAAATGTTGTTAAGCAAATAAACTGTATTTTGGGTCGAGTGAGAAACATAGATAGGATAGGCCTACTAGGTAGGTAGGCCCTAATCTAAGGCCCCCTACCCCCTAGTTTTGTTTGTAAATTGTATTTTTGCTAAGGCCTACACAATTTATTTTAGAAATATCTGCTGTAGCAATATGTTATGGTCGTTTTGTATAACTATAGCTTTTTGCTATGTTACACTGGCGAAATTATTTCCTGGTGTTAATTGTACTTTTTGTAGGCTATATAATTATTAAATAAATAAATAAATTACAGACTAGCCTATCTAACATATAATAAAACAAGTTGTATTGTATGTAGAATTGTCCTCACAGACAGGCCCTTTGTATTGTATACAATAAAACAGGCCTACTAATCATTCAAATGATTGAATTAATGAGATTAAGAATTTTAACCAACAAAAGATCGGATGAATATTAGATTATCTAGCTAGGCCTAGATTATTAATAAAATAATATTATTAGATTATTAGATTTAAATACGGAGGTTAATTATTGATTTCTGACATTGGAATTTGAAGAAAACGAAACTATGCTATGCTAAAATAATTTTGCTAGGATTTATTAGCGTTAATGTTAAGCCATCGGTTGTAAAATTATAACAAAAAGCATAATTATCTAGGCCTAGACAGTAGACTTGTACTCCTTTGTCGATCGCAGAGACACTTTGTTACACTACAGACCAGGGAGATGTAATCTCCCTGTACAGACCGAGCACTTTAAGTTGAACGAGAGGTCAAAACAATACCATAAGGACACATCCAACACGTACGTCACAGCATGGACCTATACATTAATTATAGGTCCATGGTCACAGCAACCGGATATCAGAAAAAAAAACAGCTTGATTATCAACCACCTCGTCAAATATTACCAAGTATAGATAGAAGTAGGGCCTAGAGTGGTAGTAGAATACTGTATATTATTGTTTTTTAGAGCGGAATCATGACAATTTTCACGTACTCGTAGTGGTAGCTAGACCTACAGCATATGCCTATATTATATTATCATATTTTTTAAATACACTGTATGTCATCCGGCAACAAGAACAAATATTGTGAAAAGACGAGCCTATAAAAATTAATGAAACTTGGCGGACGAGCTAGGAAAACATGACATGATTTGCGTAGACCGTAAACCATGCCATATATTTTACATTATAATAATACGTGATAAACCTGTTGTTATTTTTATGACGTACCAACAGTTACAGTATGCATTTAATTGTATTACTTATCAATATCTAGAATAGCGATTAAATAAGAATTGACAATAAGCCGAGAGTAGATAATTCAATTCTGTCGAGGTCCACACATGATAATTGATATCAATTATGATTCTTTCTATACCGGGTTCGATACCAATGACCTACTGCTTAAAAACCAATAGTATCGGGAGATGCATGACTGATTTTGTTTAAATAACATATAAATAAAACTCCAAATAAGTTTAGAGTAGAGAGGGAAGTCATGATTCGATGTTTCAATATATTTGATCATCATCACCAGGAATTAAAATATCACGTCAGAGGCAGACGATATACAAAAGTATGTTGGCCTAATATTATCGAACCATGGTCTATATTTTCCAATTTATCTGAGCCTAGTGTCTATGCTGATGTACGTCTAATGGGCTATCATATAATTTCCGAGTGTCCATAATACCGTAACGGTACCTCATTCTAAGTATACCAAGGTCATTATTTTTAATATAATAGGGTTACTACTTTACTTTAAATCTGATCTGATCCCTTCATTCATTCATGTAAGTAAGAAATCCGATTATACAATCCGAGATTTCGGATTATAAATAAAAATTCAGTTAAAAGACAGTTTGAAAATCCCGTTTTATTTTACCTTTACCTTCAGTGCTTCTTATAAAAGTGATAACAAAAAGCGTTTTGTTTTACTGCACGACACGACCAATTCAATCGACAGGTAAATAAAATAAAACAACACAATAATTGGCTTGGTTCCCACACAACGCAACGACATTTTGAAACGGATTTGTAAAAAAAAAACTCGTTCTTTTAGACTAAAATGAGAATAAATTTATTTAAAAAACCTCAACAAACGACCATTCAGTACGTTATCTATGACTTTGGTAAATAGACAGCGGTAGAAACTTCCCGACGAGCGGTAACGCTAGGCGAAAAACCGCGTAACTTGACCCACGTAGAATGTGTATCTATTCTAGGCGGAAAACCGCGTAGCTTGTCCCACGTAGAATGTGTATCTATTCTAGGCGGAAAACCGCGTAGCTTGTCCCACGTAGAATGTGTATCTATTCTAGGCGGAAAACCACGTAGCTTGTCCAACGTAGAATGTGTATCTATTCTAGGCGGGAAACCGCGTAGCTTGTCCCACGTAGAATGTGTATCTATTGTAGGCGGAAAACCGCGTAGCTTGTCCCACGTAGAATGTGTATCTATTGTAGGCGGAAAACCACGTAGCTTGTCCCACGTAGAATGTGTATCTATTCTAGGCGGGAAACCGCGTAGCTTGTCCCACGTAGAATGTGTATCTATTCTAGGCGGGAAACCGCGTAGCTTGTCCCACGTAGAATGTGTATCTATTCTAGGCGGAAAACCGCGTAGCTAGACCCACGTATAATCTGTATCGATCTATCATCAGCTCCGCGTTTTGTGTAAATGGTCATAATTAGAAATGAGATTTTTGTTTTCCGCTTACCGCCGTTACCGCTCGTCTGTGTAAATTTGCCTTTATTTTAAAGTAGTGTACTGTAGTTTGTCTGTGACAAAATCAAAACGAGGCTCCTCCCAATGTTAAATTCAGCTTAACGATTGGCTCTCACTTTATATAGCATTTCCCGTCGTGTATCACACATCTGTAGTAGCCACATAGCCTCATAATTATTTTGTTGTACTAAATGCTAGACGTGTCACGACCGTTCTTTCTCTGTTACATATCACTTTGAAGATTTGACGGAAAGAAGTAAAACTAAAAGCAAACAAAATGTCAACCACCAAAGATAATACATGGGAAGACACGATGTGGGATTCATATAACTTTCTGATGAAATGCCCGGATGTGGATCGTCTTCGTAAAATTCTAGTACGACATGAGTTGTTCCAAAAATCGTTAACTGTTCCAGGTAAGTGTAATTTATGTTAATCTATGTTAATATATGTTATGTGCACGCGCTCCCAATTTGACCGTCACAATATCACGTTATTTTCCCATAGAGATATTTTCACTATACTCTCTCTATGTTTGTCATAGTACTGTTAATAGACCTATACATAGATATATAAAACATTTTATTTTAAAATATCTGAAACTCTGTGTTTTAAAATATGAATACAGTATATGAACATTTATAAAAACTGTACACCAAAAAGATTGTCTGGTATGATGAATAAAAATGATAAATTGTCCTACTACAGTACTACAGTGATGTATAGATTTAATCGTGGAGGTATGAAATTAATTTTATACCTCCATGATTTAATCATGGTACGACTCCCTAGCCCACCAGGAAGTTGAATTACAACTCCTTCGCTAGCCTTAACTGTTCAGAAATCATTTTATACCTCCATGATTTAATCATAGTACGACTCCCTAGCCCACCAGGAAGTTGAATTACAACTCCTTCGCTAGCCTTAACTGTTCAGAAATCATTTTATACCTCCATGATTTAATCATAGTACGACTCCCTAGCCCACCAGGAAGTTGAATTACAACTCCTTCACTAGCCTTAACTGTTCAGAAATCATTTCTTCTAACCTTTGATTGGTAATGTTTATAAAAGATCAAACCAATTGGAATTTTATTTCCTTCCTCATCATCAGATTTAATGTGTACTAATAATAGACTCGGGTTGTCTGGCAAACTGTTATTACATCTATGTTTACAACTATACACTTCCGGTCAGCACTTCCGGTCAGCACTTCCGATAATCAGAATGTTTCCGCCCATATAATGCTGGTACATTTTTTTTAGACTTTAAATATTGTGTAACTATGATTGAAAATGATTTAGATTTAAGTTTATTTTGATGTGCCAGGTTTTTTAAATTATTTTTTTTTGTTTCATAAGCATCCAACAGCGAGTGACTCGCAAATTACAGGATGGATAAACTATTTTAGAATTTATCGTGCTTATAAAGTGTCTCATTTGAGTCGTGAGTTATACAACTCTGGCACTAGGTTAGGATTGAACCCTGGACCGTAGGATTGGAAGGCAATCATGTTAACCACCAAACTACAGTTCCATTAATTCATTTTATTTTTTATTCAAATTATAACATCTCTGAGATTGAAAAGCCAACAACCGAACTAGGAACTTTCTACCTGATATGCACAGGGAGTTGTATTATTTTACGACTCCCTTGTCCTAACCATTTTAATAGACCACTGGGGCTTTCATTTTCAAATTCGATTTGAGCGACACCGTCGACGTGTCATAGGCATATATAGGTGACTGACAGACAATATGAAATCGATCTCAATGGTATACTGGAAATGTTAAAAATGGTTTATGTTACTAAATATAATTATGATAACTGCTACAGTACGAGGTTGACAATTACAATCGATTTTAATCAAACAGCCGTTTGACTGTTAAAATGAACAATATAGCAGGGATGATTTTCATTCATCATTTATGAACGAACCATTGTATATATATTAACAATAATAACAACAATAAATACTGTAATATAATTTGTGCTGAAGCGTAATTATTGTAAATTTTCTTATATTTTTAAAATTGTTATTACTATTGTCTGATCTTTTTTATTACTTCTATTTATTTATTGTTTATTATTATTTAATAATATCATTACTTAAGTTATAGTAGTAATTTTGTTCTGATGAAACCAGGTTTAAAGCTCTCTTAAGCTTATTTGGTTTTCTCCTAACTAAATAAAAGAATAAATCTGTATTTTGTTGCTCAACAGGGAGTTTTTAACAATACATTAATTTATCATGACAATGATTTTATAACAAGATTTCTAATTGACAAATTCTCTAAGTCATAGGCTATCTTTATGGATTCATTTAGGTCAGCGTTGTTGTCTTTTGAAATGTTTTTCAACTTTTAAGCGTCGTTTTCATCATTTCTGTTTTGTTTATTGTTATTTTTTTCGCATTCCGTTTAAATTGGTGGTTGTTTTTTTTCTTATTTGGACGCGCTTTTATCAACAAGAATGGCGCTCTGATCTTGTAAACGTGAAGTTTCCAATACAAATTGTTATTATTATTAATCAAAGCAACACGAGAAGAGGAAAAATGGCAAAACGCTTTCTACTTTCAGGAGGTTTATGTGGTTAAAGTTATAAGCTGGAAATTCTTTAAACTTCACTTACTTTGACCTTACTTTAAAAAAATATAGGAGTGTTCAGTGTGTTAGTTGTTACCCCTTGTGGCTCCAATGGACCATAAGATATTGTATTTGACAACTCCTATATAAACAGGATAGCTTAATAACCAGTGCTGATGTTGCAATTTTCTTCTAAAACTGAATAGGGAACACCAGTGGAGTGGAAACATAGCTTTGTATTTGAAAACAATTAGTAAGTAATTATGAAAACCTAATGATGAGCGAAAAACGACCTTACTTGTTATTGTTTGTTTGAAGGTCAGCTCGTAAGCCCACGTCAGCGCGTAAGCCCACGTCAGCGCGTAAGCCCACGTCAGCGCGTAAGCCCACGTCAGCGCGTAAGACTAGGTCATAGTTAACAAAGTACAACATTATTTGCATTTCATTAAACAAGAATTTAAGAACAAAAAATGGTATAACAAATATTTTGTTTTTATTCAACAGGCGATATTGTGGAATGTGGTGTATTTAAGGGTACCGGAATAATGCAATTCCTGAAGATGCGACAAATGCATATGCCGGGCTCTATGAAGAAAGTATGTTATTACATCATTCAAACACATACAATCATCATAGTATAAAGTTTCTTGTCCCCCCCCCCCCCCACCCTCGCCGCAACGTACCGCAACAGTTTTTCCGTTTGCTATTTTATTTGATTTAAAAAAACGTTCATGTACTTTTTGTATATATTTGCAACCAATCGGAATTCGATTTGCGTGAATACCTCGCTAATGGGATAAAGCTGTTTTATATAAAGTAAATTTAATAATAAAACTAATAAGTAAAAGGAAAACTTTTTTAGCCGTGACCGCATAACAACAATAATACCAAAAAGCATGAATATGATTCCTCCATTCATAAACTATTTTGAGCACACAAAAGAGAAACAAAAAACTATTTTCCGATGAGACACACACCCATAATCCTAATTCCACTTGCCAATCAGTCTACGGTGCATAGTTGGTTGCGGTTGAGTAAAGACTCACAAATCCTAATTATGGCTTTCATTTTATTTTGTTCGTAAATTCTTGTTCCCACTAGTAGCACAATGACGTAAGGCAAAGATTTAACCAATCACGGTCGAGGGATTATAAAACTGTCTCTTGTCTTTGGTTGCTTGCGTTGCGTCTACGTCATTGCGTTGCATCTACGTTGCGTTTTTCCGGAATTCATCACATTTATATCACATGTAGGCCTATCGTCGTAGATCAATACCTAAACCTTACATGATACAGACCAAATATTCATTGTAGTATGCGGCGATACTAGCACTGAGAATCGAGTACGTATGTTGTAGTAACCTGTCGTATTTTACGACTTAATTACAAAATACGAAAGCTAATTTTAGAAAATACAATAGACGGTTGTTACAAAATACGTTTATTGCACAAAATACGACAGTTTGAATAATCAATCGATTCTCATTAGTCAACTCACTCGCGTTGCGTCTACGGCCGCCTTGCGTTGCGTCTACGGCTGCCTTGCCTAGTGGGAACCAAGCAAGTACAGCCCTAAAGCGTGGTTCCCACTAGAACGCAACGCAACGACGTATCGACGCAAAGTGGTGTATTGCATAATCACAAGTGGGAACCGACGACGCAACAGTGCTGCAATTATCGCAGGTTTGATTTCACGCAGGCGGGGGCAAACACAATTATTGGAAGGGCATTTTCTTTGGTTGTGTTACGTTGCGTCGCTAGTGGGAACCAAGCTTTAGTAAGGTCAACGCGGACATCGTCGTACTGTACCACGAGTCGTCTCATCGGGAGAAAATAAACATGTTTCTCGCGACGAGCTAAAAACTAGGCCCGACGCTATGACAAGACGACTCGTCGGGATTCAAGTCGGACAGCACCGACGAGTCAAGACGTTTCGTCGTACGACGCTGTCTGAGTTTGACTATAACTCAACTATAGTTTAACTACTCCATTCATATTTCTACAGGTAATTGGATTTGATTTATTTACTTCACAACCTAAATTAGAAGGTAACGATGACGTACAAATGAGCAAACTATTTACGAGTAGCAACTTTAAAGGGATACAACCAGAAGATTTACAAAATCAAGCCAAGATGATTTGCGGCGACGACTCGCTGTTTGAACTTGTAGCTGGTGACGTATGTACGTCTTGTTCACAGGTCAGTACCATCGTCTGCCAGTTCATTCGTCACGCTCTGACTACACTATTAGTTTGACAAAAAAAGTGCCCGTGTATGGACACGATGACACCATATCACACTATAATTGGGCACAACACACTTGTTTTGTCAAACTAGTTTAATAGTGTAGACAGAGATTTACACAAAGTGCCCCTGTCATTCAGGCTTAGTTTCAAGGTATAGGCTACAGTTAAGTTTAGTGGGTAAGAACCAACTTACCCTGTTAAATAAATAAATAAATAAATAAGTCTGAATATGCCTAAAGGCCAATTTAAGGCCAATTTAGCGGTAACAGTAAGCAGAAAACCGCGTAGCTTGTCCCACATGAATCTAGGCCTATATCTGCTCTGGGCGGAAACCGCCAGTCCGCTTCGCGTAGTGTGTAAATGGTCATAAGAAATAACATAGGCCTAGATTCTATATTTGTATTACCGTTATTGTAATTGTAGTTTTGCGTCAGGGAGTTGAGTAATTAGATGTTTTTGCCCTACTCTGACGTAATTTGTACTTTATACTAAGTACATTTGAGAATACTTGCGAAAAAATTCGCAGGTAGTTCTCTCGTGGGACTCGAACCCACGACCTCCAAATCACTAGCCTGGCGTTCATACCTCTAGACCACCGAGCTTGCGCTGATGGCTAGTGGTTAGATTCGAGCCCAAGTAAGCAGCGGGTACTGCACCAACAGGATTGTAATTGTAGTTACCGTTACTTACTACCGTTATTCTTTGTAAATTGGCCTTAAACATAATATAATTACAAAGCATTCTGCGCATAATACTGAGGTATCTATGCCGCGCGTAAGGAGCGTATGTTTAACATACTACAGTCTAAACTGCAATAGCATCCGAATACAAAATATATCATCCAAAATAGTTTTTTATAATAGTGTACTTTTATTTTGAACAATAGCATGATAAAAATAATTATATTGGGCTACCAGGTATTTTTGGGGGGTTTTTTTGTAAGTTATTTATGTTGTGAAATATGAATAAGTTAAAACTTTTTTTTACACAGTATGTAGAAAACAATCCGGGATTTAGAATATCATTCTTACACATGGATTTGGACGTTGGACCGCCAACACTAGAAGCATTAAAAGCACTGTGGCCACGAATTGTCAGGGGCGGAATTGTCGTATTCGATGAATATGCTATTTCAAGGTAGGTTGAAGCTGATTTTAAAATTAATTATTTAAACATCCGAACGGCGCCCAGTATATTTCTCTGCTGTGTTTCCACATTTAAAGCTTGGTTCCCACTAGGACGCAACGCAAGGACGTAGACGCAACGCAAGCGAGTTGACTAACTAATGACAAGCGACAGTTCGAATAATTAATCGCTTGTGATTGATCAAATCCCTTACGTTTCGTTACGTCGTTGTGTTGCGTCTCTAGTGGGAACCACGCGCATAATGGGGCGCCGTTTGGGACACTGTTAATTATGTCAACATCCGAACGGCGCCCCGTATATTTAACTAATTCACTCGATTCTTCTCTGTCGTATTTCATGTATCCAGTATCAGCATATTTCGTGTGATGACGTACAACGGAAATTGTTTGATAATATAGAGACATTGTATATAACGCACCTCGAAATCCGATTCAGAGGCGAATCCAATATTTCGAGTAGGGTACGAAAATACCATACCTCTTATGTACGTACGTCATATCCGTAAAGAATTTTGTAAAGCGATTTTGTCAAGTGATATGGTCTCCGCTCGCTAAGCAACATTCCAAAAAAGAGCTGATAGTCATCTAAACTTGCTATACACCGTGAGGAAATACAATAGATAACAATGAATTACTTTAAATGTTTTAACAATTGCTAAAACAAACGTAAAGATTAAAAAGAGAATGTAATGTGTATTATTAAGTCCCAGAACACAGTAAAGCTCTGTTCTCACTTGCACGCAAAGCAATGCAATTTTAACCAATCACGACGCGATGGATCATCCGAAATTGTAGCTTGTCATTGGTCAACACTTTTCTTTTGCGTTGCGCTTATGTCCTACTGTGAAGCAGGTCTTAGCACGTATACGGTAAGCCAGAAGTTCCCACAACAACCAGAAGAACCTTTGCGGACAGATCTTTTGGCGTCACAGATCCAGGGTTATTGAACGATCTTCCAGTGTCAATTCGGTCTGAAACTAACTTTGATAGCTTTAAGCGTAAACTGAAAACGTTTCCTTTCCAACAAGTTTGTGGAACATAATTTCGATGTACAGCGCTTTTGATAATGGTTTCATTCCAAGTGCGTTATAACTTATATCAAATTTGTTATGTAATCTATACGGTTTGCCAACACCACACACTATACACGACGCTATTGTAATTAAATGTACAATATGACTAATAATGACATGATTATGAATCGAGCAATTACCAACAGAAACTAATTATTTATATTAAAATAACTTTATTGATTTCTAAGTACTGTAGACCTACTGCTGTTAATTCAGACTCTCGCGATTGAAACACCGCGTATAATGCATGT
Organism: Antedon bifida; assembly: GCF_963402885.1. Lineage (NCBI taxonomy): Eukaryota > Metazoa > Echinodermata > Crinoidea > Comatulida > Antedonidae > Antedon > Antedon bifida. The sequence continues at coordinate 34,361,337 of NC_136227.1, read as the reverse complement.
ATCGTTAGTTATTGCCATTATTAGATAATATTTCATTTTACCCCTTATTATGGCTAAAAACTTGTTTTTAAATAAAAAATAAACATATTTTAATTTGTAAAAGACAAAATATTCTTATAATTCTTCGAAGATTTTTCTTAGGACAACATTCTTCTTTCATTTAATTTCATTTTGTTATTAAATTAATTTCGTGGTTTTTTAATTAGGCCTAAATTGAAATTGAACAAAATAAATTGTTTCGGTATGCATGTAGACGTTACTGTCAATTACCGTCAATTACCGGTACATTTGATTAATTTTACAATTAAATGATTTCAAACAAGTATCTAATGGTAGGTAGTGGCAGGAAACTCTTTGTACATCTAAGGATATATTATTAATTCGGTTATAATATTATCAGAAATGCCTGTCTCTGTTGAGTAATTCGTTTTGTTCGTTTCCAGCGCTCATTTTGAATAACAGATAAAGGGACGTTTGTGGCGGAAGTCGAATGTTTCATTGTTGTTGTTGTTGAATATGCCATTTTAATGTCACACAATAGATATACTTTGACTAAAAATTGGATCGAAAAAAAATATAGCTGTATTTACTTTTAAAATGTAATTTAAAGAAAAACATTGAATTTAACTATTTATTTTGGTTTTTCTGTTTTTTTTCTACGCAATGTTTAACTTTAACCTAAAAACTGCCTATTTAAAGTCTGGAAGAAGAAGATTCTTTGTTTTCTAGGTTTTTTAGGTAACCATGAAACATTTGTTACTTTACTATTATTGAGATAATAAATAAAAATTAAACTTTAATTTGTCGCACGCATATTACACTCGAGGTAACAGCCGCATTCTGGGTCTAAACATTAGCTGTTCCTCGCGTGTCGCACACATATTACACTCGAGTCCTCGCGTCGCACGCATATTATACTCGAGGTTATAGTCGAATTCAGGGTCTAAATTAGCTGTTCGCGTGTCGCACGCATATTACAATCGAGGTAATAGCCGCATTCTGGGTCAGTAACCATGGTCCTCGCATGTCGCACACACATTACACTCCAGGTAATAGTCGAATTCTGGGTCTAAAATTAGCTGCTCGCGTGTCGCACGCATATTACAATCGAGGTAATAGCAATGATTCTGTTAATACTTTTATACTGTAGGCCTAAATAAAATAATTTGTAACTAATTGAATACTTTTTATTGCAGATGGTCCGAAAGTCAAGCAGTGGATGAGTTTCTAAAAGATATGCCTGATCAAGTATTACAGACTATTCCATGGGCAAAGTCTCCAACCGCTTACTTGATAAAGAAATAAAACAAAAATACATCGAAAGAAACAAATTTAAGTTATAATTTTTAACTTTTTAACTAATTGTAATACTTTTAAATATGAGCAAATAACGTGTTTGTATAAATAAACGAATTTCGAACTCCAGAAATCGCGACCCCTTTCATTTAAACAAGGTTGGTGTACAGAGAGGCTGGAATTGGGATTCTTTCCTCCCCCTCTGCATCGCAAGGAAATACACAATTTGGCCAATCGTAAGCCAAGGATCATACTAGATGTAAAGGTCAAATTAAGCTTTGTTCTTACTTGGACGCAACGCAAGTGATTTGACCAATCACAAGCGATAGATAATCCAAACTGTTGCTTGCGATTGGTCAACTCCCTCGCGTTGGGTCTCTAGTGGAAACCACGCTAGCTTTATACCTGTGTTGCGCGTACGACGTCCTTGCGTCGTGTCATAGTCGACACAACGCGTGTGAGAAAATTGGTATTGTATTAGTGCAACAATAACAGAATGTTGAACAATGTACTCTTCACACTCGAGCATTCTGTCATTGTAGAAACAATACTTGAGCAATAATTAGATTGGTGGTGGGTAAGTGGTTGTATAAATGTGAGAAAATCAATACCGATTCAATTATGATTATTTTGAAATTAATATTCATATGCAAATCAGTGGTATAGATGGGTTGACGTCCGTTAAAGATATATGAGACCATGATATGATATCTATAAATAGACCATGGAGGTATATTATACCTCCATGATAAAGACCATGAGCAAAATTGGTTTGATTTTGTTGTCGAATATGCTTTTTAATGTCACACAATAGATTCACTTTGACTAAAAATTGGATGAAAACAACGAATATTTACGTGGAAAAAACTTTAACGCATAGTAAAATGTATTGATTTTGTGATAAGTTTAACTGTTTATTTTGTCTGTTTATATCTGAAAACATAATTTGTTTTTTTATGTAAGTTTTACGTTACGTTAACGTTATTAAAACTACAAAATAGACCTATTCAAAGTCTTCTTATTTCGTCTTCATTTTCATGTTGGGAGACAATACATCTTATATAATAATATAATATTCTGTATCTTTATTTAATCATATAACAACATACATTGCAGCATAACACGCGCTGAATTGTAGTAGTATTGTAATATTTTATTTTATTTATTTCAACAATATTTTATGAGGGTGGTCCATCCAGCATCAGCTGATTTTATTTTTTATTTCAACAATATTTTATGAGGGTGGTCCATCCAGCATCAGCTGATCATTAGGGACCCTCAAACAAACAGTAAATACAAAATAAACTATAAAAACACAAAATTAACAAAGATATAAAAAATAAATATATATATATAAATATATAAACAAATCAGGCAAAGAACATTAATTCTAAACCGCCCGGTGATATACTGAAATTTAATTAATTAATTTGAAACGATAAAGATGGGGATATACAGTATGCCAACAATGAAAGAAGGAAAAAAAGAAATAAAATCAGAGAGAGAGAAACAGGTGTTTTTTCAAAAGAGATTTAAAGGAGGAGAAATTGTAAGAGTTACGAATGCTTAAAGGTAGAGAATTAAAGAAAGAAGGAGCATTGAAACTAAAAGAAAGTTTAAAGATTTCAAGGTAAGGACGAGGGATAAGAAGATCTCCTTTAGTAATTTGCCTAGTGTTCATACGGCCGTTGGAAGTTACTTTAGTAACCTTAATCATTAAGGATCCTCAAACAATACACATTACTTAAACAGATGAATACAAAAAACAGACAATAAAAAACAATACAAAAAAACAGACAATAAAAAACAATACAAAAAACAGACAATAAAAAAGAATACAAAAAACAGACAATAAAAAAGAATACAAAAAACAGACAATAAAAAAGAATACAAAGGGAGAAAGAGCAAACGCTACAATAGGCCTACAATAATTTTAAACAGTTCCTTTCTCAAAGACCGTGTAATCATAGCGACCAATATTGAATTTCATATAGGCCTACCAGCAGTATTCATGTGAAATAATTCTAAAATCGAAGAGGATAGGGTTAAAATGTTCACTAAGCATGCTGGCAATTGTCTAAGTTTTTAGTACCTGATGCATGCATGCTTTCTGAAATGGTATATTGAATGAAAATAGAAAAATGTATTGTTTCGTTTTAAATAAACATCTTTTCATGCGTGGCGTCATTACACAACGTCTGGGGAGAACATATGTATGGTTTGTATTAACAATAGCCGAATCATGAACTCATAAACTTCTGATCAAACTACTGTATAAAGTTCACTTTTATTAGACAATGTTATTGTCAAATAAACGATTACCAATGCGTTCAGGTAATAAAATCTGTTACGCACACATCATATCCACTATATTTCTCAAGGCGCTTGTAGAAAAACTAATCTGTAAACGTAAAAACAACAAACCTAGACAAAACCCACCAAACTACATTCAGTTTACCAGCAATTTCTTGTGCATAGACCGGCTGCTACATACCTTACAGGTGTTCTCAGTTTATGTGAGCAATAGACAATTAAAAACCTAAGGTTAAATAATGTCAAAAGCATCTAAAAGCTCATATGTCTCTTTAGTGCACTCTTGAAAAATGTAAAGTTGATTTGCTAGCACGAATGTGAATTGATTAACTTATTCCAAAGACGAGGTTTATGGTGCTGCTGCAACAGAAAAAAGATTTCCACAAGTAGAAGTAACACCAGATTAAGCTAAGCCTTCGTGTGGACATGTACCACCAAATAAGCCGCAGCTCACCAAGGACCTTGGAAGTGATCAGCAGTGGACAAGTTTCTAAAAGATATGCCTGATCAAGTATTACAGACTATTCCATGGGTAAATTCTCCAACCGCTTACTCTTGATAAAGAAATGAAACAAATACATCGAAAGTCAACGAAAAGAAACAAATTTAATAAGTTATAATTTTTAACTTTTTAACTAATATTTAACGTGTTCGTGTAAACGACACGAATTTCGAACCACAGAAATCGCATTTTGAAAATAAGCCTATGGATGACAGGGAGCCAATTTAGTTCTTGCAGAACAGTCGAAATGTGATCAAATTTGATTGCTGTTTTTTGCAACATTTTGCATGCGTTTATGGCGCGCCAAGTGATAAAGCATCACTTAGAATAATAATCGCATTTTGTATTATATTTATAACACAATTATACTTGTAGTAGCATTCAGCGGACGGTTATTTACAATTTACCAACTTTTCATATCAATTAGAGGATTTTATTTGATTATAAATGTCACAAAAACATTAAACGTATCCCTCGAATAAGCACCGATCCCTCAAATGAACTCCGCCTCCCTACCTCCGCCCTACCAAACATTAAACACTATTAGGAATTCTACTACAAGTAGAATTGGGGAGGCGTTTATTTAAATAAATACCATCCTAATTGGTATAATTAATACATTATTTAGTTTAAACATCTTTTGAAACTAACTTCCGCGACAGAGTGGGCTGTTTCGGTCTAATATTAAGGGTAAAACGTTTTAGACGGCTTGCAACATGGGCAGAAGTATCCCAGGGTCCTAACGTGACCGTGATAGCCCACAGTTATTCCTGCCAGCTTACTAACAACTCGGCTATAGTGGTTTCACTCGATTTCAAAGAAAAGGTCTTATCAGTTCTCCCTATGTAATTTTATATACTATTCCCCACAATATACTCGGATGCTTTATGGCGTATTAATTTGATCTTTATTAATTTGCAGTATAATTTAGTGGCGTTAATAAAATTTGAAAAAAAAAAAACAGACAAGAGTACAAACAACTCATTAAATAAAAATTTTATAAATTTAAATTTATTTGTTTATTACATGGATGTAATATGCTAGTAGATAAGTACAAGAAGCAAGCACATTATTAAATAAATCACTGAAAATATTTAATAATAAATATTTATTAAATGGTCTGTTTCAAATCAACTGGATGAAATACTTGCCATTTCTTTACACTGTAATTGTGTGTATGTATATTATGTGTAGGCAAGAATGGCCTGTATGTACCACCAGAAAATCTAAAATTGTTTACTGAAAACCACATCTTAGAAATAAACCCCCTTTAGTGGTAATAGAATAATATAATTCTAACCATTAAAAAAGTCACTAAAATACATTACCTCTGATATAGTTATGGTACAACCCACCATTAAAAAAAAATCTTAGTTTTCTAGATCTAGAAAACTAAGATATCTTTAGTCTTAGTTTTCTAGATCTTAGTTTTCTAGACACCCATCATCGGATCTAGAAAACTAAGACCTAATATATCTTAGTTTTCTAGATCTAGAAAACTAAGATATCTTATGTCTTAGTTTTCTAGATCTTAGTTTTCTAGACACCCCATCATGATTGTATACAATATTGCTTCTCTATTTATTTTCTTCGGAAGCCTTTAGTGCACAATTTCTTAAGAACAGAGCATTATACAGTAAGTTTGGTTATAAAGCCATATATACATATTGCATTAAGAAATTACTATTTATTATTTTCTTCGGAAGCCCTTAGGGCACAATTTCTTAAGAACAGAGCATTATACAGTAAGTATAGTTATGAAGTCATTATATACATATTGCATTAAGAAATTACCATTTATTGAAAGCAAGGTAAACACAGTTTGACTTTTCGCACCAATTGAAATATTGCAGCTAAAATTTATTATTAAATTACTTAATTTGGTGCAGTAACATTTAAAGATATATTATATATTATTGTCACATAATAGTTATTCACTTTGACCAAAAACTGGATCTAAAAAAAATTATTTACCTGAAAAAAATGTAGTTTAAAGCAAAAAATACTGATAATAATAATTTTTTTTTTGGTTAAAATTAAACGTCTTTTTATAAGTGAAATAACTATTTATTTTTACAGTAAGTGAATAACTTTATTAAAACTGCAAATGGCCTATATAAAGTCGGATTTATTAATCTTCATTTTCCATGTTTTTGGGGGCCAATACATCTTGAAACTAGAAAAACATGTAACAGATTATATAAGGAATTGGATTTAGTCCATTTTGTTTTCTGTAAGTGGATATATCTGAGTGGCTGTGACTCCAACACTGCTTCTTCTAGAGCTCATACTGGTTAGAACCTTCCATCGCCTCGTCACTGGATTGTAGCGTTCGACACCGTTTAGGCTACTGCTACCGTCGTTGCCACCAATCACGTACAAATGACCTTTTAACGCCACAGCGTCGTGTGTGCTTCTAAAATAATATTAAAATTTATACATAATTAATAATTACAAAGGAGCAACACTATTCCCACTCTGTAATAATAACCACGTAATGTATTTCAACTCGATTAAACATGAAGCATCAGTGGAAGCTTTATGATAATGATGCTTGTCAGTGAAAAGAGGTAATTTATTTTTATCACATAATCAATTTTTGGAATTGACATATGTCATGCTGAAATATTTTAACTATTATGGACCAAAGTTTTTATTGGTTATCCGCACTTGTCACAATCTTTTTTTTTTTTTTTCTATCTTATTCTTCTTTCTTTCCCAGAATTTTGTCCGCAGCTTATCTCTAATTCTGGCCAACATAAGATTGTATAACTTTGTCATAAGATTGACCTGTAGCTGTAGATGTGCAGCCAAGCTTTTTGACGAAGTTACGCGCGATTTTATGAATTTCAATGATTGATCATAGATTAAAAACCAAAAGTCATTTTGTATTGAAACTTGGTGAAAATTTAAGTCATATCATGCGCAAACTTTCTATGGATTAAAAATGGCATGTTTCACAGAAAGTTACGTGCGCACACGCGTTTAAAATTTAAAAATGCGAAAAATCAACTTCTAATCAACTTTCTACGCGTTTCATGTCATTTTGAGCATTTCAAAAATTCCCACGCACGCGCAATTAATTTACGCGCGTGTGCGCATGTAGCCCAAAAATATAATCTTTTCGCATGATTTATGTTTTTCCAGCCTTTTCTAGTAATTTTACCAACTTTTAAACAATTTCGACTTAATATTACATCATACGAGCACGTGGAATTGGATAATTTGCGTGCGTTTTTGATGGAAAAGTTAAAAAAATCGTCAAAATTATGCCTTTTTTTAAACAGTCATAGTTTCTAAACTACATGGTAAAGTTTATTGTTATTACAAGTAGATGAGTTGTAGATATCAGATCATGCATCAATATGGCTAATTGAACATTGTGACGTCATCGTATGGTCACTCGAATATAAAATATAGCTCATCACATTTAATAGAGCGCATCTCTACTTATCCGTATTCCATTTCTCCCCATTTTTTATATTGTCTAGGTCAATCAATTATCTTTCGCATGATTTACCATTTTTAAAATTGTGATGACGCCATCATGTTCAAAAGCGTCAATTACTTTGGTCACTTATTTTCACCTATTCTGCACTGTATGTAGTACGTATACAGTATATAGTGTATACTCTATATACTTAGACGTGACACAAAATAGAGAGCACACTAACATTTTTTCAATGGCATAATCGTTTTTCTGTGCGCAATATTCTAACGTATGACGTGCACGTGGCGTTTGCGCTGCCGATAACCCGAACTCGTCAAAGTTACGAGTTCAAATCTAGTTTTCTCTTTGTATTGTGTGTTTGTATTGTTCACTTTTATTATCCCCATTTCCATTATAAACATCAATATACATTTCATGTATAACATCACCAAAATTATTAGTAAGACTCAATATCATAAGGCATTTAATGAAAATGCAGACAATCTTAAATTTATTATTTCGAGAAATCTATTCTCATCATCAGAACTATAATTAAAATATACACTTCATATCGCATACTATTATTATTTTAATTTACATAATTTTCTTTTGTATGTATGCTATAACATATGTTATGGTACCAGTAAATCTGTTTTGAAAGCAATTATAATAAATTAGTTTTAAATTCAGTAAATACAAATTAGGTTGATAATTGATTTGAACCATGTAATGAAAACCTTGAGCAATGCTAGTCAACTCTCCCAATACCAGACTCTCTGAAAACCAAAAACTCTCCCAGTACCAGACTCTCTGAAAACCAGAAACTCTCCCAATACCAGACTCTCTGAAAACCAGAAACTCTCCCAATACCAGACTCTCTGAAAACCAGAAACTCCCCCAATACCAGACTCTCTGAAAACCGGAAACTCTCCCAATACCAGACTTTTCTTGAACACCAAAAGGTCCCAAATCCATTGTTACCATTGAAAACACATTGTGAATACCAGACTTTCCAGAAAACCAGACATATTTGGCCAGCTCAAAGGTGTCCGGTATTGAGAGAGATGACTGTACTAACCTTCTTGTTGTCATCGGCGTCACAGGCTCCCACATGTTAATATCTTGGTTAAACCTCTCTGCGCTATTTAAACATGATGCACCATCATTGCCTCCCACAACATACAGAACATCTTCAACAACTGCAACTCCCATGCTACTTCTTCTGTTGTTCATGTTTTGAATTGCAAGCCATGTGTTAGTCACTGGACAGTACTTCTCAACACTGGATAAATGTGTGGAACCGTCATATCCACCAACTGCCCATAGAAAACCATCTTAAAAAGAAGAACATATGAGCTAGTTAGCCATTTAAGTACATCCTGTTCTACAGTGGCAAACTTAGTTAGCCATTAAGTACATCCTAGTCTACAGTGGCAAACCTAGTTATTCATTAAGTACATCCTAGTCTACACTGGCAAACCTAGTTATCCATTTAAGTACATCCTAGTCTACACTGGCAAACCTAGTTATACATTTAAGTATATCCTGGTCTACACGGCAAACCTAGTTATCTATTAAGTACATCATAGTCTACAGTGGCAAACCTAGTTAGCCATTAAGTACATCCTAGTCTACACTGGCAAACCTAGTTATTCATTAAGTACATTCTAGTCTAAACTGGCAAACCTAGTTAGCCATTAAGTACATCCTAGTCTACACTGGCAAACGTAGTTAGCCGTTAAGTACATCCTAGTCTACACTGGCAAACCTAGTTAGCCATTAAGTACATCCTAGTCTACACTGGCAAACCTAGTTAGCCATTAAGTACATAATAGTCTACAGTGGCAAACCTAGTTATCCATTGAAGTACATCATAGTCTACACTGCACTGGCAAACCTAGTTAGCCATTAAGTACATCCTAGTCGACACTGGCAAACCTAGTTAGCCATTTAAGTACATCCCAGTCTACACTGTTAAAACTAGTTAGCCATTAAGTACATCCTAGTCTACACTGTTAAAACTAGTTAGCCATTAAGTACATCCTAGTCTACACTGCACTGGCAAACCTAGTTATACATTAAGTATATCCTAGTCTACAGTGATACACCTAGTTATTCATTAAGTATATCTTAGTCTACACTGCACTGGCAAACCTAGTTATCCATTAAGTACATCTTAGTCTACACTGCACTGGCAAACCTAGTTAGCCATTTAGGTACATCCTAGTCTACAGTGGCAAACCCAGTTAGCCATTTAGGTACATCCTAGTCTACAATGGCAAACCTAGTTATCCATTAAGTACATCATAGTCTACAATGGCAAACTTGAGCAAATGTTGAGTTTGTCAAAAAGTGCTTTTAAAGTTTGCTAGTAGACTTGACAAACTAGAGTTGACAAACTTTGGCAAAATGCAAGAAAGCAACTTTGCAGAAGTCTACACTAGCAAACTTTAGTGAGCATTTCTCAGTTTGCAAACAAAAATTGGTATTATTGATATACATATGATATCCTGAATCATAAAATTAAAACATTTATTGTTGAACTGACTGCAGTTTTACATGCTTTAAAATGTACTGCATTAAACTGGTTGTTATGATAGTAACAATGTACAGGTTGTTATGATAGTAACAATGTACAGGTTGTTATGCTAGTATTACACAAAGGAATGTACTGTTATTATATGCCTCATAGTTATGTAGGTCTGTTTAAACAAAGGATATTATGCAATGCGTTATGCATGCATTATGATCACCATGCCTTTTTAAAACCCTTTGTAATAATGTCTAACTTTCTTTTAGCTTATTGCTTATTTTATTTTGTGTCTCCATTGAGATTCAGCTACTGATAACCACAGCATCGTCATTTTCAGTAATTTGCCTTTAGATTTATAAATTATAAATAATAAACAGGCACAGAACAAATTCTGAATCGGTGATGTACTGAAAATTAATTAATTTAGAAATGATGATGATGAGAAAGACAAAGTCGCTCAATTAACCAAGATTAAAACTTGGAACCTTCATTCAAATTGAAACATTTGGCCTTAACTTATGGGTTTTATGGGACACAATCATATATGAACATATTGATCACCACAAAAATCTATTCTGGGGTTTTCCCCAATCGTACAAGTGACAAAACACAACATTTTCATAATATCATTCTGCTCATGCTCAGAAACATATTTACATATGCAAATTTACTGTTATTTAAACGTGATTATCCAAAATCTACAAAAGTTTTTGACCTGTGAACTGTGGATTTTCACTTGCTAGATACAAATACTGTTTCACTTCTGTCTTATCTATAAATTAAATTTTGCAATACACATACAAATAGATAACTAGTGTAAAAATATCACACAAGCTGCTTTTGATTGAGTTAAAAAGTGATTATTACAACAAAAATATTTGTCATATTATAATGAAATGTAGTAGTAGAAGAATTTTTAATAGTACACAGAGCAGAAACAAACACATAATCACAAGCAAGTCTAATTTGACTCTTCTTTGTAATAATGTCTAACTTTGTATTAGCTTTTTGCATCTCCATTGAGGTCCAGCCACTGATATTCACAACATTGTCATTTTCTCAGTGCTTATTTTTAGAAACAAAATAGACAACAGAAGAAACACATACTCAAAAGCAAGTCTACAATAATTTCTGAAATCAATAAATGAATGAATCTTTCAACACCACCTGTAGCTGGGAGGCGAGGTATACAGTACCTCCCCGGATAAACTGAACGACGACAGCTGTTTTATTTCGCCACCATATCACATTTGCAAGCCTCTAAATGATGCATTGTTTGTCTAATAAATTGACATAATGTTATAACATTACATTGACACCTGTTTGATTTTCATGGTGATGCAAATGGCAGAGAATTCCAAAGTTTGGAGGTCACATGATATTCAAATGCAATGTCACCTGTTTATGGTACAGAATTGGTCTTATTTGGCCATATCACTACCATATTTGGGTACATCAAACTAGTTTGACAGTGTAGACAGAGCTTTACAAACAAGTTCAAAGAGTTGTGAACATGCAGTCAAAAAGTAGTGATTATGATTTAGTGCATTCAGTTGTAATTGTTGTATTGTAATCAATAGCATCCTAGACAAAAGGAAATTTGAAACCATATATTTTAGTAACATGATATTTCATGTTCTAATCAAATTAAACATTCTCTACAATGTGTCTGCTGATAGTAAGTTTAGATTTCTATGGGTCTGTTTCTGCTGCATAGCGCCGGATAAACCGATTATTTAAAAAATGCAATTGGTCCTGGTGGTTAATTCAAACGTTACTGCAGTATAGTTGACTCAAGGTCAGCAGCTCAAATAATCGTTATTTTGTGTTGCAGCTGAAAGTTTCCCAGCAATAACTGGTTAAATGACGTTCAAACACCGAATTGAATGGGTGTTTTTAACCGGTTATTTTGCGCTGCCCTTTAACCGGTTAGTACAAAATTGTCCTGTTTCTGCTCCCAAGAAATTGGAGTTAATTTATTCACACCGTTTTTAACTGGTTATTTTTATGCAGCAGAAACCTAAAGCTGTTTTTCCCATTAGTTTGTATCCAGGGTTCTCAGGACAGAACATAGTAATTAATACTACAGACATTTGGTACGGATGTAAAAATGATGATAAATACTACGGAAATACAAACTACGCAAACATATAATTTGGCAAAATGGAAACTTGCAGTAAAAAAACACACGAATGGAGATAAGACACACAACGGGGAAAAAATATTTATAAGAAAATTCGCACAAAGCAAGCAAATAAGTTGTAATAATAATAAAATTGTATATGGGCCTACTGTGAACCTACAAACTCAATAGCATACATATCAAGCAAACAATAACAAAGGGTTCATGTTACAAATTATTCAGTCGACAGTACATAGAAATAGTGCACTGACTGTGAAAAATTCACACCTCACTACATTACAATACATTGATAATTGTTTCAGCAAACATATACACCAGGCATTAACTGAACCTGAACTACATAAGGGTCTGTGCACTGGCAGGAATTGTGAAAAGAGTGGAATAGGTGAATCTGACCAAGGAACAAGAATTAACAAATTAATTAATACACATGAATATGACTATGTATACTTTTGGTATCAAACCATGGAGGTGAAACCACATGTAACAACTACAAAACACTAGAGTACTAAGCTCTGTCTACACTATCAAACTTTATGTGACAAAAAATGTGATGTGCCCATATATGCACTATATTAGCACTACTATATTTAGACATATCACTACCATATTTGGGCACATCACTACCATATTTGGGCACACTTTTTTTCAAACTAGTTTGATAGTGTAGACAAAGCGTAAGATGCATTTGTAGAAATAAAACAGACAATCAACTAGCTCAACATGCACATAGTCTGCTTCAGTATTACTGTCGTCGTTCGGGTTCTATTCTTATGTCTTGTCAGGACGCACACACCAGAAGTAACGACGATACAATAAAAAGATTGGTTGCAATTTGGTATTCTTTATTTATGAATATCCGTACTCAAGGTGAAGAACACAACAGCAATGAAACAAAAAACCACGGTAATCCTCCAATTTTGTTGTCAAATCTCACTTGTGCAAAACACTTAGAACAAAATAATATCAATCTAAAATTTGAAGTTTAACAGGTTTAATCAATCAGATGCATAAAGATAAATAACGGATGTTATTAATCTCAACTCAGTTATCGGCGCTCCAAAAACATGTGTCCTCCCGCAGTTGCGGGAACAGCCTCATTACACCGAACCATTATCAAAAATTATTACTCCTATAATCGTTTCTTAATTCTCACTATTACATTCAAAGTTTGTAATGTAAGGTATAACAACGTTGTATAAATGTATAAATCGTAATTTAACAACCAAGCTCTAAAATTGAACATCGTCAAATAACACTTAATTTTATGAACTATATTATTACACTGTTCTAGTTAAGTTTGAATAATTCAGTCTACGACATTACTATTATACTTTATAAAAGAAATAGTTAAGCAACAATTTGCGCAAACCAGTGTAACGGTGAATTTTACAGTTTTCACAAGGTTCATTTTAAAAAAGCATGTAGGATTTGGTTATGCATGTTGTGTATTTATGTATTTGCATTCTCAAGAATTCTTGGTGCATACGATTATCCAGTTGACTAGTTTCCATTGGCTACTCACTCGTACGCAGTTTTAATATTCATATTTCAGAATTTCAAAGACTCAACAACTAAGATGATGCGCATGCGCTATGTTACGTTTAGACAATGTGTACTTGGGTACATTGATGAAAGTTTCTGAAGGCTAGAAATGATTTTATATGCCTAGTAGTAGTCTGGTAAACATTTAATGGGATTTTTCCCAAGAACATGAAAACTCGTCTTGATATGATAGACTTCTCCGCAAATCAAACATTGAATGGATCATTTATTATGCGGAGATAACTTGATGTAATTCCCACCCAGACCCTGTCCTGTGTGGCTGTGTAGCCCTGTTGTGTGCCGGTGGTGGTATGAGGCCTACCTTATTGGTGTTTTATTTGGCAGGTCATACGTACAAGTTGAGTAGGCCTACGAAGGAGGCCTAGGCCAGGACTAAACAATTAACAAACAAAACAACTTGGCAACACGATTTTATATTTCAACAGTCGATTTCTATACGTGTTTCACAAGTCTGTATTTTCAGACAAAAATCGCACTCGAAATAAAAACAAATAAATAAAAAAAAAAGACAATAAATACAGACTTGGGGCAAGTCTGTTTACATGTGTGCATTTATGTACTTTTCAAGAGTACATTTAATTCATTACATGTTTGCATTTAACTAATAAAATTGTACAGTAGTATTAAAAATAACCTGACTAACTCAAAATGTCAAGAAATCTATCGTTTTTTATTTAAAAAAAAAGTTAGATTACACATGAAGGCTAAATTTTATTTTCATTAGCATCTCTTGACACAATGATTTCCATGCTGCTAATGAACAATTTGTGACTCTGAATTGAATAATACCACATTTTGTAGCCTACTGAATCTAAGACATTAATGTGCACATTCACTGTATGGTATCCGCATCTTGGAATGTAAGATGATCCTTGAATTCATGTACTTATGTGCATGTGTTACTGCAGTGCTAGGCACATGATAGGCCCACTAGCATGTTTAGGGAAATCCCCTGTTGTGCTTAGAAAAACAATGCATTTGATTATTGTTTAATGTGTGCATTATGCATCTGCAAGAGTGCATCATTTAGTATTCTATCGACTTCAACATCTTGTGCATGACTAGGGACACAGACAGCAGCTGTTTATCAATCAATGTATGGCTATGTTAAATTTAGTTATTAATTATAAATAATTTGACCTCTACATACCACTGTTAGCCTCATTGTTTTCAATAATGTATGTGTTTTCACTTTACCTATGTTTTTTCATGTTTTTTTTAAGGCGAAAATAAAACTATATGAACCTACACATACCAACAGAAAACAGGACCGTAATCATCTTAGTGTTTTGCCGTTGTCGTGTGCGGACTGTTTATCCATCAATGTATGGCTTTGTTAAATTTAGTTATTAATTATAAATAATTTGACCTCTAACATACCACTGTTAGCCTCATTGTTTTCAATAATGTATGTGTTTTCACTTTACCTATGTTCTTTCATGTTTTTTTAAATGTGAAAATAAAATTTATATGAACCTATTGCGATAATACAAACTTGTTGGTATTGTGAGCGGTGTACCTCATAAAATACATTGTGGAACGCACACATAGTATACTATATTAAGTAGCAATTAGAATGGTGTCTAGACTTTAAAAGAGCGCTAATCTAGATGTGTTATAGAGGGCGGCATACAGCAGTCATTGTGTGATTTGTGCTTGATTTTCAAACTTGTTTTTAAAAGACAAAATAACTGTACTTATATTTATAAGCATTATATATTATAGTCTTACATTTAGAAAGGATCATGATGGAAAGGAGTTTAGGAAGACAGCGTGAAAGGAAGAATGAGTACCAGAAAAAAAAAAAAAAAAAAAAAAATGAGTACCAGGAGCAGGTTAATTGAGGGAGGATGGTTAAAGCAGAAACCACAACTTACCTAAAACTGCAACTTTAACGTATCTTCTTCGGGTTGCCATAGCAGCAACTGAGGTCCACGTATTCGTCAACGGGTCATACCTTTCAGCACTGTTTAAACATGAAGCACCATCGTAACCACCAATCGCGTACAGAAGACCATTAAGAACAGCGACACCAAGACAGCTCCTACGGGTTCCCATCGACGAACATTCTGTCCACGTGTTAAGTTTTGGGTTGTAACACTCCACAACAGACAGATCCCCGGAGCCATCATACCTACAGTAGTAGGAAACAGGAGTTTTGAAGAAATGAACTAGCTAGCCCAAACACAGTGTATGATGATTTAGAAAACGCATTTCATACAAAATTATTGCATTCATCCAAATAAAGTAAGTATCTATTTGCTAGTCATCTAATTATGAAAGCAATGTTAGTTAAATATGTTTATTTTGAATATTACTAAAAGGTCAGTTAACAGTCAAATCTCTCAATAATTTCTGAAAAAAACACTTTTCTTGAGGTCCAAAAGGTCCCAAATTCATTTTTAAAAACAGATTCCAACCAGATTTTCCATACATACTAGGCCATCTGTCTGGTGATATTGAGAGAGGTGACTGTACAGTAGTAGTAGTACAATACATTAGCTATGGCCTATGTTTATGATTAAATTAGAGATAGAAATACAATGCAATTGACCACTGCTAAATGTTTATTGATGAACACACGACTTTAAAGTTTATCCTACACTTACCCACCAACAGCATAAATACAACGATTAACAGCGGCCACGCCCAGCCTGGCTCTACGTACGTTCATCGGTGCGATACTGAACCATGAGTCATTACGCGGATCAAAACATTCACACTCGTTGTGAATAGCAAAGAGACTACCGCCCCCTATCATAAAGAAATAGTCTAGAATGAGTTTGCTTTGTCTCAAAATCCAGAATCCAAAAGATCAAAATTCCATCAGATCAGACATTTTGTAATGTCTTTGGGAGTCTCATTTGAGGTAAATCAAGGTACGAGTTCTGGGTAAGTTTTACTTATATTTTCAATATTCAACGTACTGTGCATCTTAATAACAGCACATTATGGAGTCAAAATAAATGAAATGCTATTTATCAGGAAAAAATGTTTTTCGAGACAAAAAATTTTTCTCAGAAAATATTTTGTTATGGTACTATAATTTCTAATAGTTCATTATCATCTATCTATCTAATTACAAATTGTTTAATATTTACTCATCCCACCACACTGTCCAAAATACTGACACATACCAACAGAAAACAGGACCGTAATCATCTTAGTGTTTTGTCGTTGTCGTGTGCGGACGGATTGTAACGAAGTACGTTGTTCGGGCAGTAAGTGATACTTCATCGCTTCTATTAACAAGTCTTTACACTCTAAGCTTGATTGCACAGCGTCTTCTTTCTCTACGTTCATGACCAGGAACTCTCGGGATAGCAGAGGCAGCCGGACATGTCGCAAGAGCTTAAGAAAAACAATGTTCTTTTATTATCATACATTTTGGTTGATTTAATCTGTTAAGCTCTGTCTACACTATCAAACTAGTTTGACAAAAAAAGTGTGATGTGTCCAAATATGGTGGTGATATGTCCAAATATGATAGTGATATGACATCATCATGTCCATATATAGGCATCACATTTTTTGTCACATAAAGTTTGATAGTGTAGACAGAGATTTAGCAAGACAAATAATAAAGATGCTTAAATAAATAAGCAGAGAATGAGTTTTGATGTATAAATCTTCTTTCAAGTAAAGTTGAAGTTAGAAGAGGATGCTACATGACCTATAACCCATTGCCATTGCTCAAGATAGCTTGTTTTGCAGACACCTGTGCAACTCTGGGCTCTCAATTCGTGGAACCTCAAGCGAGATTTGAAATAAAATTGCTGGTTATTATGACTGTTAATATACCTTTGCTATATACTGTTTTCTTTCTGTTTGGTTATAGTTAATCCACAGCATTGCAGCGTTAAAAATGTCTTCTTCGTTTGAAATGTTTACTTCCTCGTTCCCCATAAGTTCTTCAACCTAAAACAGAAAATGTACAATTTTTTAATTTATTAAACTTTGTTTAATGAAGGTGTGAACATGTCCTGACATATGAAAATCAAAAGAGTTGTTTCTATTCGTTACTAAATGTCACATGATTGATACACAGAATGTATGGGCTTTGAGTAATTACCTCTGATAATGGCAAGTGAGTGTATTCCTCTGAATTTACAACTTCATTGAATTTACGTAGAACAAAGTCATGTGCATAGCGATAGAGGTCGTGGCAAGCATGAGTATCGGCAAAGCGTCGTATACCGAGACAGTTAGAAGGTTCTAGCTGCGACAGCAGGTACTTGGAACAGGCATCGTGGACGCTGTGTAGTTGGAGGAGGTTAGCGGCTGGAAGAAGAGACTAGGATACAAAGAGAACAAAGGTGATCAGTACAGTTTAACTACAAGAGTCATCACATACAATGTGAAAAGGTGACATAATTCAATGTTGAAAAATCATACATTATTATTAGTGATATGGGGGTAAAAAAAAATATCGTAAAAATAAATTAGGTAAGCTTTGCTTGTGTTTGCAAAAGACTGTAGATTGAATGTGTAAGACTTTATGGCGATTGCGGGTGATTAACTATTTTTTAAGACAGACAAAACGAAAGCGAGAATATAATTACAGTAGTGACTGAATCACAGGACTACTCACCTGGACGTTCTTTTCACTGATAACAATCTCAGCAGTATATGCAAATTGAATCAACTTAGCAACAGCTTCTGAATCTATGTCATGAAGTGTAACCTCTGACCTATGACATTCACTCATATTATCTGACAAGAGAATGGAAAGAATTGTAGACAATCAAATTCACTATGCTTTAAATTGTTATTTAACAAATGTTTTTAAACCTCTGGCTACAATATCAAACCATGGAGGAAATATTCCTCCATGATCAAACTAGTGTGCCCAAATATGGTAGTGATATGCCCAAATAGATATGACATCATCGTGTCCATATAATTATATGGGCACATTACATTTTTTTGTCACAGTTTTATAGTGTAGACACGGCTTTAGAACTGTAAAACATACTAATATAATTTATTTTAACAGTTAAAGTTAAATAACAAGAAAAAATCCCTCAATTGGGACTCAAACTCTACTCAGGGGACACTTTTCTGTGAAACACATGTTTTAACACTGAGGCCAACACCTTTGTTTGGTCCAGAAAAGGTGTCCCCTTAATAATGGCTTTACTGTAGTACTTTTTACAAAAATATGAGGTACACTCACTTGTAAACATTGCATGGAAGTATGGACTGCAAGAGGCTAGTACCAATTTGTGACCTCTGATCTCTTGACCTTCGACATTCAATGTGATGTCACATAGCAGATTGCTGTGTCGCATCTTATTCATGGCAATGAATGCATCATTTGTGTGTTTTGCAGAATGGTGCAAAACACAGCCGTCTGCTAGTTTTTTGGCCATGGTTTAACTCACAACAGTGATTGCTCACAACAGTGACATAATATGGTCCGATTGCTTTTTGGAATCTTGAATAAATCTATTTAAAAAAATGATTTTACTTTAGAGGAGTATTGAATTGGGATTGTGTATACAGCTTATCTTTACCAGTGTAAACAGAACCTAAGACTCTCTGTCTCAAATGTGTAACTTTATCAGTGTAAACAGAGCCTAAGATGTTGTCTCAAATTTCCTCACAGTAATTTTAATTGGATCATCATGGATTTGATTTGGTTCAATTACTTATTTATTTATAAATTAGCTTTCAGGTCACTGCTCGTCATGCACTGTTGTATGCAATAAAATATAAAGAAGAAGCGTTAGTTAACTTATATAGGATGATAAAAAGAGTTTTAATAAAGGCACGGACGCAGCTATTTTGGTTTTGGTCTTGGCTATTTTTTGTGTCTAGGCTGAGGCTAGAAGCTTTTCTACCAAATGGTCTCCCCTATTTTTCTTCATCTTGATCCTTAACAAAAACCATGATACAATAAATGTTTATGAGTTGAATGGAAGGAAAACTTTTATTAATAGTTGAAATATTGACTTATAATAAGTTATACTACGCCTATATTATACTTTTATATACTAGGCTAACTAACTAGACTAGAGAGTAGGACTAGCCTATACTTACTAGCCATAGCTAGGCCTACCTAGCCTCTAGGCCTGAGTGAGTAATGCCTTACGTAGGCCTAGCTAGCATAGGCCTACTACTAGGCCTAGGTAGGCCTCTAGGCTCTCTCAGTCAGTCTATAGATAGGCTGGCTAGCTCGGTAGCCTACTACTAGTACTACTACTAGCTAGGCCTAGCCTAGAGTATTATTAGTAGTAGTAGTAGTAGCCTAGCTAGGCGTATAATACTATTGTACTTAGCGTGCTTAAATTTTAACCTTAAGATATTAAGTGGATGTATACCCACCTACAAGTGAGATTTTCATCTATTTAAACGTCATAAAATAAAACAATTATTATTGATTCAACCACCTGCAAAAATCAGTGCATGACATGACAGATGAATCTCTGATGTTATTGGAAAGTACGCCCTCAACTGGTCATACCAAAACAACACAAGACACAACACACACAAGTACACATTAAAAAAAGGAAACACCTCTGTCGAAAAATGGCTGCCACAGAACACCTAAGAAAACAATTGGCACAGCAACAGTTTGATCCAACTAAATGCAAGCGAATTTATGAATTATTATTTTTAAATACTATAAAATAAGTAAGGGACTAGGCCTAGCTCGCTATAGGCTAAGCCCGTCTAGTATTAGATAATTACTAAAATACTTAATAGGCTAGGCATAGCCTAGCGCCGGCCTAGCTAACTAGGCCCTAGGCCCTAGTTAGCTATAAAATAATAGTCGATAAAAGGGATTTCCCCCTCAGAGAGGGAGACCTAGCCTAGCCAGGTCTATTACAGTAGGCCTAGTACTGTACTACTATACTAGAAATAGTCTGTTAGATAGGATGGTAATATAATAGTATGACTCTATGAGATTTATCTAAAATAATATAACATTACAATTTCTACTAAATAAGTATAGGCCTATGTTTTTTGTTAATTAAAATATTTATATTTTTTTATTCCAGTTGTTCAAGAAATATCATCTAGTGGTGACACATATCATGACCTTTTAGAACATAGGTTAAAGGTCAGAAACCTCAGTGAAGAAACAAATCTCGCACTCAAGAAGAATGTCTACAAAAATTATGCACAATTTATCGAAACTGCGAAAGAAATATCGTGTATCCTTGAAAAAAATTGTCGGATCGTGTTTGATTTAAAAATAACATTAATAACAAGGTTTCAACTATGGGCAGCCATTAGTGCCAAAATAAGGAAAGTTTTGGCCCTAATGGCTGCCCATGTTTATCTACTCTAATTTCTGGCAAATAGCCATGAACACGAATCTTAAATTGAATCATAAATTCTTTAATAATAAAGATCTATTTGTAGTCCAGAATAAATATAAACAAATTTTGAAATTATGAAAAAAATAGATTTATATACAGAAACAAGCACATCCTTACATTTTAACTTTAGACTTGGAAAGTGAAATGTATCAGCTGAGTCATATATTAACAGAACAAAAAGGAATCATGGACCTAATGTTAGAAATGTCATTCTCAGCCCAAGGTGAGCAAGAACACATAATCTATTCCGATTAATAAAAAGATTTGTAGCATAAGTGAGTATTTAACTCTTGCAGATATCTTTACTACACCGAGTGAGCAGCTGAGCTGAACCGTAATTACGTAGCCATAGCATCGTCAAGAGTTCGAGGCTCACTTGCTCCATGGTTCTGGTGGTAGAACAAGTCTTCTTGGATAAGGACTATAAACCGTAGGTCCAGTGTACACATCTAGTTCATGTGCACTTTAAAGAACCTAGTACATCTTTTAAAACATCATATCTGGGCCCTCTGGGTGATCAATCTTTGACTGAAGAGGTCACCCAGTATAAAGAAATAATACATCACAGTAATATATGACTTTTAACATTTTAGATGAGGTCGTTGACACCAAAGATACCGCTGTGAAAGAAGAGCCAAAGAAGTCGATTGCATCGCTGCTGGATAAGGTGGAAGGCTGCTCTGTAAGTGGCTATAATACTTAAGTACAGTGGTAGCATAAATAGCAACATGCCTACTAAACATAGGCAGAGTATCTTTTGGTGCAAAATTCACATCACTTTAAATTTTCCGATACGATCATTTTATTATTTTGTCCTGGACCCAGTTCTAAAGAAGGATTTGTACTAATAACATAATGATTTTATATAGACATTATATATAGCAGTAGATTTGAACAGAATCTAAATCATAAAAATTTAGTATTTACTGTCAACCATTTTTAAAAGTTATTTATCATTCTGTAGCGAGTTACTGAAGTACCTGGCCGTTACATCATCTATGATACGGATCTTACAGAACTGGAACCAGATTCATTTCAAGAAATTCACAAAGTTCATGTGTTTCTGTTGAATGATAGTCTGCTGGTCACGACCTTTCAACCCAACAGGTCAGATCAATTTTACAATTATTTATTTTCTTTTAATCTAGAGCCATTTCACATTTATTTCTCTTAAAAAATTGTTTTTAAATTGCTACTGTATATGATTATTTCATTGGCTTAATTCAAATTCAGTATAATAAGTGATAATAATTATTATATAATAACGATAATTTAATTTTTGTCTACTAGGCGAGGGCCTGTACGCTTCAAATTCCAGACTTTGTATGAATTGGACAGCCTAGCTGTAGTTAATGTCAGAGATGTAGGCCGTAAGTAAGCTCTGTCTACACTGTCAAACTTTATGTGACAAAAAAATGTGATGTGCTGATATATGGACATGATGATGTCATATCACTACTTGGGTATATCACTACAATATTTGGACACATCACACTTTTTTTTGGTAAAACTAGTTTGATAGTGTAGACAGAGCTTAAGATACATTTCAATGTGCGTATATTGTGTATAAATGAGTGTTCGTTTATTTTCAAATATGGTAGATTATTCATATTTTATTCTTTTTTTCTTAGCTGTCAAGAATGCTTTTAGAATCTTAATGTTTCCTGATCAGAGAATGTTCCAAGCTAATGGACCCAAAACTAAGGTACGCCATTCACAATGATGCCGTTAACGTATATTCCCTAAAAACATAGGAAGCAAATTTAAATAGGACATTTCATACGCATCCAACAGCGAGCACAAATTTGCCAATTACAGGATGGATAAACTATTTCAATCTCATTTGAGGCTTAGGGAGTGGAGTTGAAAGAGTTGTGAGTTTCAACCCTGGCACTAGGTCAGGATTGAACCCTGGACCTTGGGATTGTAAGGCAAGCATGTTAACCACCAAGCTACTGTGGTTATTCACTTCCAAAGACAAAATAAACTGTTAATTAGAAAATTTAACAACTCACTGAAAATGTAGTTATTTATTTAATTGTTTTTATTATCAATCTGAAACCTAGAAAGAATGGTTGACATCGTTGGAAGATGCAAAGAAAGCTAAGGCCGCGTCAGACACGAGAAAACGAGAACTTTTACACCAATCAAGTCGTGCGAGCATCATCCCTAAAGAAGTGACGCCAACTGACGATGTCGAAGTTGAACAAGATTTAGATGAAGATGAAGATAATAATCGTAAGAAATTCTTACGGTATTTCACACATTCACAATCACATATTGCAAAAATGTGTCTCTGTCAAAGTGTGATGTGCCCAAATATGGTAGCGATATGCTTAAATATGGTAGTTATATGACACAATGTCCATATATGGGCACATCACATTTTTTTTTCACAAAAAGTTTTGATATACTAAATTATTATATAAACATTACTATATTATTATTATTCAATGAAATTTATTTTTTTTCTTTTCAGCTTTTTTCCAAGAAGAAGCTGCTGATGTCATGGAGAGTAATTTGCTGAAAGTTGATTGGCTGACTGAGCTGCCAGAAGACCTTGATATGTGTATTGCACAGAGGAACTTTGAAGATGCTGTTGATCTTATTATCAAAAGTAAAGCTCTGTCCACACTATCAAACTTATGAGAAAAAAAAATGTGCCCATATTTGATGTCATATCGCTACCATATTTAAGCATATCACTACCATATTATTTGGGCACATCACATCCACATTTTATTGCACACAACAGACTGTTTCAAAACATTTCTCTTACATCATCAGTCTCTGATTATTAAGAATAATATGAAGTACTATTCACAGATAGCAGACTGTTTATGTAGTTAATTTATGCAAGAATACAGATATTATTTATTTATATTATTTCCTATCTTTTTGACAGCAAATGACTACTTGAAAGAAGTACCAGCCTGCCCTGCTCTCAAAGACATGAGGTAAATATTACAAATTAACAAATAAAAAAATGCATGTAACAATTCAGAATATTGTATCAAATATATTGGTAATTGATATAACAAACTAAGTTAACAAACTAAGTTAACTAACTAAGTTAACAAACTACGGTAAGTTAACAAATTAACAAACTAAGTTAACAAACTACGGTAAGGTAACAAATTAACAAACTAAGCTAACAAAGTAAATTAACAAATTATAGAAAGTTAGCAAACTAAGTTAACAAACTACAGTAAGTTAACAAACTAAGTTAACAAACTACAGTAAGTTAACAAACTAAGTTAACAAACTATAGTAAGTTAACAAACTAAGTTAACAAACTACAGTAAGGTAACAAATTAACAAACTAAGTTAACAAACCTACTTAACAAATTATAGAAAGTTAGCAAACTAAGTTAACAAACTACAGTAAGTTAACGAACTAAGTTAACAAACTAAGAAACTAAGTTAACAAACTAAGAAACTAAGTTAACAAACTAAGTTAACTATAGTAAGTTAATTAGATTAAATGGTTTAAACAAGCTTACTACAGCACAGTAAATTCAACATACATTGATTAACTAAGTTAATGGTTTTCTTTATTAAGGGCAAGAGTTGATCATCGGATTGAACTGTTAACGGATGTTTTAATACGTGAGCTTTCTGTGTCGCCGGATCGATCATTACGTGGTGGACCACAAGTTACTAGGAGGCCTGTTCGTGAATTGATTCGGCTTGGAAGAGCAATTAAGGTATGGTATTCTTAAATCATTCATTGAACCAATTTTGGAGTTGTTTTTAAAGATTGTTTAAACACATACATGTTATTTTTGTAGGCTTGTGACTTGTTTTTAAAGAACCGCAGCGAGGCCATTAAACAATCAATTCGACAACTCAGGATAGAGGGCGCTACTACTGTCTACATCACCAAACTTTGCAATGTGTTTTTTACTCACATGTTTGAAACGGGAAAAGAGTTTAGAAAAGCGTTCGCTAATCATCCTGGTTGTTTTTCAGGTAATTTACAATTTTTTTTGTAAGTTTGCATTATTATTTTTAAGTATTATCCTCCAAAATCATGAAAAATAAAGATTTATAAAATCAAACGTTGAATAGGCCATTTGACAGTTTTAATGAAGTTATTCAATTTAAAAAATCAAACAAAAATAATGATTTCACTTATAAAAAGACAAAATAAACAGTTAAATTTAACCAAAAACCCATTGCCTTACAGACAATTTGACTATTTTTGCTTTAATTTACATTTTTTCAGGTAAATGATTTTTTTGGTGATCCAATTTTTGGGGGGACAATATATCTTATATTATCTATAATATATTTTTGTTTATAATTAGATAAATATAGTTTTATGAACTAATTATAGGCATAAGTGAAAACTAGCTTGAAAGTAGTTTTTTTATTCACTATTTATGTTATTAAAATGATATTCTTGTATTTGACAGCGTTTGTTGTTTGGGCCAATGCGGAGTTGAAGGGTTATGTGAATCATTTTTCACGTCAAGCTCTTTCTAAGCAAACAAACTTATCTGTCGTGGCTGAGTGCGTTACGATTGCTCGTACGTACTGCTCTAAAGTGAGTATGTTTCGTGAAAAATCTGAATAAAATTACTTTAATGTGTAAAAATTTAAAATTGGTCGTGTACCAGTGGCCGTATTCACCATTCACTCTTGGGCTAAGGGAAGCACTTACCATTAAATTTTAAAAATCTCCTATCTAAGTGAATACAATTTAAGGGAAAAAGGGAAAATTTATTGAGTGAAATGCTTAATATTTAAGGGAAATGTCTCAAAATGTGATTGGTGAATATGGCCACAGGCTTCCAAGTATTTTGATAAAGTTATTGTTTTTTACATTCACTGTTTTCTCTTTGTCTCATTAGTTATCTGCAATTGGTCTTGATCTGTCATTTGCCTTGAATAGCCTGTTGGTGAAGGGTATACGCGATGCTATGTATTACAACAAAGATCAACTTATTGAAGCTGCACGCCATCGTAACATTGTGAGTAGCACCAATCAAATTGAACACTACTAGCCTAGCATGTCCACCAATCAGGGCTAGCCAATGGTCTTCCTTTGTAACATGATTAGCTAGTGAAAAACGAACACCACTACTAGCCTAGCATGCCCTAGTACAAAAAAATATATGGCAACTATATTTATATGTTAAGACTTATTATCAACATATTGTGATTAAAAATAACGATAATTACAGGAAGAAAAGTGGTACCAACTGAACCTTCGTAACCCATCGTCTGCTAATGTTCTTGTACAAGAAATGGTGAATTGTGGGATACTGATGTTCCCTAATTTTGTGGTGAACGGTTGTTTTATTGATCTTTCATCCAGTATGGTGGCCTTTACTAAACTTTTACTTGCGTTTATAAATGACGTTATGAAGCTGTACACTCCGGAGGTAAATATATTTTAATATGTTGTTTTTAACCATTTTCTAAGGATCATGACAAAATGATTCTACTGCAGTTACTGCAGTAACTACATCTTTTACTAAGTTATATAATGTTTTCAGTTTGTCTTAATGTAGAGGTTTATGATTAAGTCACTGCAATAAGCAGTGTGTATGATTTCCCTAAAAAATAATTGCTAAATAAAACAAAAAGAGTAAATAAATGTAATTACTGCAATATAATAATTTTGACAAGGTACCTATGTACGTTTTTTTGTCTTTTTATTAAAAAGTAAATTATTATTTATTTATTTTAAAAAACACACTTAATAACATTCATTTTATCTAAACTTTATCTGAAATGTTATTTTATTTGTTTTTAGATTTTTCCTGATTTAATCGATATAGTTAAAGATGTCTTCTCGAACCATGTGCAATTGCTTGAGGGCGCTGTAACTAATGAGAAGTTTGTTGAAGAGCGTCAGTTCATTATAAAGAACGCTGATTTCTTGTTTTCAACGCTTTTAGATACAGTTGGTGGCAAAATTAAAGTATGTTATGGATATTCCATTTCTGATCTAAAGCTCTGTTTACACTATCAAACTTTATGTGACAACAAAATGTGATGTGCCCATACATAGACATGATCATGTCATACCAATACCATATTTGGGCACATCACACTTTTTTTGTCAAACTAGTTTCATAGTGTAGACAGAGCTTTAGGTCAGAAATTTTTATTTTAAACAATATGATAAAATATTCTCTCTTGTAAATAAATTTGAATAATTATTTTTAATATTATATTATTATTATTAAACATTTTATTCTTCGTTATTTTCAGGAAAAGGTTGGAAGAAGCCCGAGAGAACTTGAAGTTTTGAAAGAAGAGCGTAAAAAAATCAGTAAAAAGGCGGAACAAGTTGGTGTACTCATTTGATTTAAAGAAAAATATTATTTTATTCTGTGCTTTTATGCAGTCTGCATGATTTCAAATGAAAATTGGATTTAATATAACCATAGAGATATGTATCTCTATATAGCATCTTGTAATACTTGTAAGATACTGAGGCCCATAAAAGTTATAGAATAGCAATATATGTATTGTACATAACAAAGTAAAAAGAAGAAGAAAAAAAAGTAAAGTAAAATAAGAGTTTGTGAAAGATGTTTGATGGCAAACAACACATGTTCCTTCTTGGATTTTTTTTAATCCTATCAACTTTTAGCAGAATTTATTAAATTAATTCACCCAATACATGTATCGTGTATTGACAATAAAAATGTTGCAGTATCGTGTCTCCTGACAGCAACTTTCATCCCATATGTGATACTGTAGTATAGTGACAGATTATATAGATGGTTAAATTTAAGTTAATATTTAGAAGCTATGTGCTATGGTATGGTCCTGTTCCAGTCAGCAGACACGATACTGCAGGAGGTTTATTGATGCTAGGCATGATACCGACTGGAATGTTCTTCATTAGTATCAATTGGTTATCCACACTTGGCGGATACAACTTGATATTGTCAAAGATCATCTTTAAAAAAATATATTTGTAGTGTCATTATTTATACATATTTCATTTTTATACCTGTTTTGAATCCGCCATGTTTAAGTTGATCATTTCAGATGGCATGCTTACAGACAATGCATGTTCAATAGGTTATATTATATATAATATGTAAATTATACCAGAAAATAAAATAGAATTTATTTATAAGAAAAAAACATTATATTGTTCGTCAATCGATTGTGGTAAAATGCGCCGCATTGTTGGGAATTGCTTTTTGTTTTCAGGTTTCTGTTTAGTAAACAAACCGTTGTCAGAAAGCAAACTTTAGCAGAGAACACGCGTATAAAATTCAGTTTGTCAGTTTTAATTCATTTAAAAGTGGCACAACGTAATTAGCTAGACCCCTCGCCCGTAGAGCCACATCTCGAGATGGAAAAAAGACTTCAATGATGTGTTTTTTATTCTCATGCCGTCTTCTAGTACCACGCCCTTCCTTGCATCCATCCACGATATAATTCTCTCATCTGCATGCTAAAAAAAAAACAAAAAACGCGACCGATTTCTTTGAAAATGTACTTTCGGATTTTTGGAAACCTAGGTACTACTAGTTACGTACGTCATGTTAATTTATTGTGCAATTGCAGGGATATCGGGACATGCCTTCTCACTCGAGATTCTCGAGTTTTAGCAGATAGGTCCACGCAATGGTTATAGGTCATAGTTCGTAGTAAATCTAAATCTCCCGAATGAGTATTTTGTTTACTATAATCAATATAATAGACAGCTAACCGGAAATGTCTCTCTATTGGTTAAGAATCTCGGCAACCAGGTCATTGGTATATATAGGTTATATTTATTGCGTTCCGTGCAATTAACGCACAATATAGACAGATTCCTATTTAAATGATTGATCGTTTTCAGCAAACAAATTCAATTATTCATTAATATTTATTCTCGGTTCATGTTACTAAACTATTTAATTTAGACCCGATATTTTGCGTTGTCGATTGCACGCAACTCTGTTACTTTGTAAACAGTTCGAATCGAGTCTTTCTTTCAATTAACGGTAAAATTTCGAACGAAATATTATCATCGATTAGATTTGAAATGCGAGACCGTTTTGCTAAGAATGAACAAATAATGTCATCACTTAATAATCAATTCAATGAAATGAATGTCTACTTGTGGTGTACGTATTGATCATGAATTATGGTCTTGTGGTGTGGTAGCAGCAGGAAATAGAACATCCTTGGTTCACGCGCGCTCCTCCTCCTCTCTAAAACTCTCTCTACACTATGAAACTAGTTTGACAAAAAAACGTGTGATGTACCCAAATATGGTAATGATATCCCCAAATATGGTAGTGATATGACATCATCATGTCCATATATGAGGACATCAAATGTTTTTGTTAGATAAAGTTTGATAGTGTAGGCAAGGCTTAAAGCCCTGTCTACACTATCAAACTAGTTTGACAAAAAACGTGTGATGTGCCCAAATATGGTAGTGATGTGCCCAAAATATGGTAGTGATATGACATCGTCATGTCCATATATGGGCACATCAAATGTTTTTGTCACATAATGTTTGATAGTGTAGAAAGGCTTAAAGCTCTGTCTACACTATCAAACTAGTTTGATGTGCACAAATATGGTAGTAATATGACGTCATCGTGTCCATATATGGGCACATCACATTGTTTTGCCACTTACATTTCTATAGTGTAGACAAAGCTTAAAACGAATGCTAATTTACTGTTGGTGTTAGCAATATTTTTAACATGTCATCATGTTCGGTTGTATTAT
The DNA here is from genome assembly GCF_963402885.1 of Antedon bifida. Classification (NCBI taxonomy): domain Eukaryota; kingdom Metazoa; phylum Echinodermata; class Crinoidea; order Comatulida; family Antedonidae; genus Antedon; species Antedon bifida. The sequence continues at coordinate 34,331,523 of NC_136227.1, read as the reverse complement.
TGAAATTTAAAGCACTTTCGGCATTTTTAGAGGTCATTAAAGTTAAATCTCGCCCCTTGTGAAAACAATCAATGTAGGGGGTAAGGTCGTCTGTGAATGGTGTGAATTAAGCTAAACGGATCCCAGTGTCCAACTTTGACCCAATCACTTAAATTATTGAGCACATAAAAAACTTTACGTATGACCGGACGGTAAGGGAAGCGGTAACCTCCGTCCAACTTTGTTATTTTCGTGTTTTGCGTGGTATCAGTCAAAACCTATGCAGGAGGTAATCGTATTGTAACGAACACAATACATTAACAGAAACTTTAATTCCTTGTATATAACACACGTTACTATTATCCTATATTGAACAATGGTTTGGTGACTGACAATACAATAGCTTCACTTTTTAACCCCATTTAAATCTGTTTTGTTTATGACTTTTATCACGATTTAAAAGGAATGAAGAAGATCAGATTTATAAATGTCAAGAATAATTCCCATACGATGTGAATAGCCGATTAGGTTTGACATATCAATCTTCCATCTATATTTCAATTCTAATATATATAGTATACAGTAATCAAAAGGCTAAACAAAACAAAAATACCGTGGAGAAAGGGCCGCATTTTATGTATTCATCTTTAAACAGTGGCAAGAAGCTTAAAACAGTCAATGGAAAATGGCAAAAGGCTTCCTACTTTCTAGGAGTTTTATCAGATAATCTGTATTGTTTTGACAACTCTTGTAAGATGACCACATTGCTGATTTTGCCATTTCCCCCTAACTGAAAATATAAAATTCGGTTACCAGCAGTTAAGTTGATATGTCAAACATTGAATAAATATATATTATAATGCCTAAAACCTGTTTGTTTTTATAAATTCATTTGGATACTATTTATTTAAAAACCCTTACATTCGCTCATTATCAGTTTTAAACAAAGACTAAGAATATCTTAACATCCAAATTTCTCTATAATTGACAACAGCAGGCGACAGCAAAGCTATACACATACTACAGTAAATTGAAAAAAACCCTAATGCGCATGCGTATTGGTTGTCAACGAAAACAATACAGGTTTTGACTTGCACTGTAAGCCTGATTGAATTGAATACAAAGTCTATGAAACACATGGCTAACTCGCTGGTATATTCCCAGAACCAAAGGCTTAGTAATAAAACAGTAATAGAATCGGTAAAAATTGTGTGTGAGGTATGAATGGCGCTGAAAGAGCTGTTGAAAGGAGTTTCTATGTGTTTGAAGGAACAATTTTGGAAGGTACAGTAAATTTAAAATTGATGTCGAAAGCCAGTAATTTGTTTGGAACTGACAATATAGCTAGATTTGATAGTGAAACTGAAAGAATAATAGTTTGAACGCATTTGAAATCTAGTATTTGAAAAGGTGTGGAAATCGCAGTAATTTACCTCAAATACGTGCCGGGGGCCTAGTCTGTAGATTGTATTGGAACATTCATTTAGTATACTGATGTTGGGAGCGGAGTAAAATTGATGTTGAATCCCCTTGATTGTTTGGAAGGACTAGTAACAACTGATAGTTACAATTGGTGCGGGAAAGTAAAACAACGTTGTGTTATTTTAGATTTGAAAATCACAGTAAACTTCGACAAGGTATTGGAAGTCTAGATTGTGTTGGAACATTTTGTCAGTAATGGTATTGGGAGCGGAGTAAAATTGAAGTTTCCCATGAATGAAGAAGTTCAAGCCGACAGTGTTGCAGAAAGTCCAAAATCAAATCTGAATTATAACACATGCTTGGTATTGTGTTGATTCTCGTGAGAGAGGAAACCTTCCCCAGATAGCAACAGTTAAACCGCATTTTCAAGGCTATACTTGTAATATAATTTGCGTATTTATTTTTACGTTCGTTTATGTTCTTGTAACCTAATTTGAGAACTAACCCATAACTTTTCTTATCGGCACTAAACTGGAAAACGTAAAAAAAAGAGAAAAAGAAAACGTGAAAGCGATTCTGACTTGTTATTGATGCCTACCCTAGTTTGCAGATGAGTTGATAAAAAGCTATTGTACAATAATGTAGGCCTATATTCATTTTACGTAGCGAAATGTGAACGATATCTCGTTGTGATTTATTCTGAACAATAATGTCGTACTATAAAGCCATTCTAACAAGAGTTATCTTCACCCTGCATAGCCTGTTTGCTATCTACATCGTAACAATTGTGACGGCGGACACGAGGTACTGGACGCTTGCCCTGGCAGTTGCCCCTCTCTTGATAGAGTCAACCATCACGATTAATAAAAGAAAGGGCAAAGAATTGAAATGGTAAGAAATTATTTTTAATTTACAAATAGTCTTCTTCTTCTTCTTCGTATTTGGAGCCAACTTCATATGTGAAGACTCTGCTCCTCCAACTCTGTTTTGCTAGCTCTACTGTATTTGGTTGTGTATTATTATTCTATTTAGTTATTCTTTTACAGAGAGAAACTGACTCCCTTATTTAGTCTCTTATAGTCGGGTCGAATGTTGTTGTGGAATTAATGTAGAAGAGTAGCAGTGTGAAATAGTAAAATAAGGGTGGGGAAGAGAGGAAAATCGGTAAAGAAAAAAACTGTTTCTGTAAAACTGAGTTTTACTACTCAAATATCTCTCAGAATCTTGCTTCTTCTGCTGAGCCTGGTTCGACTATGACGCAACGCAAGCGTTATCTCACTCCGTGAAGCTAGAAATGCTAAAGCAAGTTTTATAGTTCCATGCTCTTCCCACTGTAGTTACAATAGTAACCCCAAACCATGAAGAAATGTTTCTCCATGTTTTAACTAAGGTGTAATAGTGTTGTGGACTTATGTTTAAGAAGGCAAGAATTTTGGGAAATGGCAAAATCTATGAAATCAGAGCACCGACCTATATTTATTTCTTTGATCTTAATATGTCCACCGTGAATAACACTTAGTAATATATCTGCCAGAGTAATGACCGATACAAACGCTTCAAGTCGAGTACTAAATCGATACGTCCACATATTGACCTCTGAGTGGACACTCAAAAGTCAATTGTACGGATAGGTGGTAGAACCACCAATATTAAACAATCGTAACTAATATCTTACCGTTAGTATCGTTTATTAATCAATATTTTTTTACAGTATAAGCCTACAAGCACTTTAATACTGTATTAGTATTAATCCTCCTCAACCGCCCACCTCACACCTCAATGTATTAAATCCTCAAATGTTTCTAAAATATATAAACTGAACAAAAGTATCGATACATAAGCAGAACAATAAGAAATAGATAAATAATTTAAGTTAAAATAACTGTTCATCTCCCTAATTAACAGTCTAGTTTGCAATAAAATGTAAAAAATTAACTCCTATAGCTTGTCATTAATTTTATCTTTTTTTTTTGGATAGATTATATGAGTTTGTTTTGCAATTGCTGTAGTCATAATATTTAAATTTATTTCATTTATGACTATAACATCTGAGAAAGTCAATTGATTCGGAAATTTTAATTGACAAGAAACACATAATACCGCACGTTTTATGTTCAGTACCGTATAGTTATTATTGATTGAGAATAATAACGATGTTTTTAAATATTCTAGAAAATATAAAGATGGTAATAAAAACACCCGATAACTCATAAAAGCAGTTTAAAGTCATAACAGAATATTCTTAAACGTGGAAGTACAATTGGTTACCACTAGAGACGCAACGTAAGGACGCAGCGCAAACGCACAACGAAAGTAATTTGGCCAATCACGACGCGATGAATTATGTTGATCCATCGTCAGTCGTACGGCCGGACGGATGCTTCATCCATGGAGGTATAATACTTAGACAATAGAGAAAAAAACTGTTCCATTTATGACAGAAAAAAATCAAAGGCAATAAAATAAGCATAGTCTAATTGTTCTGTTTGAATTTACTATTTTTTATTTATGATTGTAGACATTTATTGTATTTTAAAGATATATTGTCCCCCTAAAAAAACATTTTTTTTAATTTTTTTGTTGAATATGTTATTTTAATGTCACATAATAGTTATTCACTCTCACAAAAAATTGGGTCTGAAAAAAATTTATTTACCTGAGAAAAATGTAATTTAAAGCAAAAAAATGGTCAAATTGTCTGGAAGACAATGAGTTTTTGGGTAATTTAACTGTTTATTTTGTCTTTTTATAGGTGAAATAATTTTTTTCCTCGTTTTTTTCTTATGGAAGTGAACAACTTCATTAAAACTGCAAAATGGCATATTCAAAGTCCGATTTTAAAAATCTTTATTTTTCATGATTTTGGGGGACAATACATCTTTAATAAGGAAAATATCACAAGTTATTTAGTATTCTTGCTCTTCCGCGTGCGTACAAAGATTTGAACGTCACACAGTGTGTTGAACTATCTTCCTATTTATCAGTTCGATTATCAACTGTGATTAACAATGTATTCATTAAAATACAATTTGTATCAGACTGATTCGTTATTGGATTCGACATTAGACTAAAGTAGAGCAATATTATTATTGTATTGCACTAATTACAATGTAATGAAAGATAACAAAAACACGTGGAACCAAACTAAGAAAAAGTGTCAATTCATCGGTTTATAAAACTATGTAAAAATGTAGGCCGCCTATCTGTAACTTAAACTACCCGTTTACAATACTACTGCGTGCTTTCAAATGTTGTCGGTGCCATTGGACGGACTAGTTCTAACATGATGGTTGTCTGTGAACCTAAAACCACTCTAAAGCTCTATCTACATTATTATATCGTCAAACTAGTTTGACAACAAATTGTGATGTGCCCAAATATGATAGAAATATGACATCATCATGTCCATATATGGGCACATCACATTTTTTTGTCACATAGAATTTGATAGTAGACAGAGCTTTAGTCTTTGTAGGCCACCTTAAAATGTTTATTTGGATTCGAGTAATGAGAATTTAAAGTGAACAATATCAAGTATTTATGTATTCATTATGACACTTAACACAGAACAAACATTATTGATTTGCTCTCCCAGCTCCAGGTATACATTGGCGTCAGTTTCATAATGTTCGCATAATTACTGTCGTGTTGAATGAAATACAAATCATCATTAAATTAGCGTCATAATTAGAAGGAATATGAGAGCTCACTCCCTATGCTAAAGTACAATATTAAAAAGATGATATTTGAAACATATTGCTAGCTACTATTGCTACTGCAAAATTGGGGTTGTAAACATTTAGCTTAATATCACTTTGTTGTGTTTGTGTTTTTTTTTTTTTTTTTGTTTTTTTTTTCTTTTTCTGTCTCAAACTGTCATTTTTTGTTAATGTAATGCGTCCGTATAATATGTTTTATGTTTATGCTTAGGACTACAAAGACAAGCCACTTTGGCTTCTGTGTATCTTAACCCATAAACTTTGTAAAATATTGAATATTGAATAAATGTTGTTGTATTAAAAAAAAAATTATTACAGGCGCGCCTGGAAACCAAAAGAGAAACCCCTTAAGCTCTGTCTACACTATCAATCTTTATGTAACAAACAAATGTGATGTGCCCATATATGGACATGATGACGTCATATTACTACCATATTTGGGCATATCACTACCATATTTGGGCACATCACACTTTTTGTCAAACTAGTTTAATAGTGTAGACAGAGATTTAAAGCTCATATTCCCACTAATAATCCATCGCTTGTGATTGGTAAACTTGCTTGCGTTGCGCTCACGTCATTGCGTTGCATCCTAGTGGAACGAGCTCGGGAAAGGCAAGTTTTTGAGATACTTGCGTAGTATAACTCATTTCACCAATTTTTCCTCTCTTTCCACACGTACCATCTTTTACTATTTCATTCCACAACAACCTTTCATCCGACTACATGTTCATTTTCTGCCAACATTGCATTCATAGCGAACATTGAAATATTGTTACCCAATGAACAAGTGCATTAATATAATTAGCGTTCACATTGTCGGTTAGAAGAACATAAATGAGTGCATTAATCAGCGTTCACAATAGACTGTTAGTAACAAGAAAATGTTTTCATTAAAATCTAATAACAATACGACCACACTTTGTTTATACAAAGTGCTATCACTTAGCAACGTAATTTCTACTAGATATTTCAATTATTATTAATACCACGGATAAGTAACCTTAATAATTAGTATCTTGGAATTACAGTTAATTGCTTTACGAAATTTATTTCTGACGGTAATTACAATCTTTACAGGTATTTTTTTCCATCTATTTTTCCACGAACAGAACAAAATTCATGAAAGATGCATTCACTATTTTGATATTTCTTATGTTAATTACGATCATTGCAGGTAGCTTGTTTTTATTTTCCATCTATTTTTTCCACGAACAGAACAAAATTCTTGAAAATGCATGAATTATTTTGATATTTCTTAGGATAATTAGGCCTACAAGCATTCAGGTAGCTTGGTGGTTTTTATTTTCCATCTATAACTTTCCACGAACAGAACAAAATTCTTGAAAATGCATGCATTATTTTGATATTTCTGAGGTTAATTACAAGAATTGTAGGTAGCTTGCTGGTTTTTATTTTCCATCTATATTTTCCACGAACAGAACAAAATTCACGAAAATGCATGAATTATTTTGATATTTCTGAGTTTAATTACAAGAATTGCAGGTAGCTTGGTGGTTTTTATTTTCCAATAATTTTTTCCACGAACAGAACAAAATTCATGAAAGATGCATGCATTATTTTGATATTTCTGATGTTAGTTACAAGCATTCAGGTAGCTTGGTGGTTTTTATTTTCCATCTATTTTTTCCACGAACAGAACAAATTCATGAAAGATGCAATCATTAATTTGATGATATTTCTGAGGTTAATTAAAATCATTCAGGTAGATTGGTTTTTATTTTCCATCTATTTTTTCCACGAACAGAAAAAAATTCTTGAAAATGCATGAATTATTTTGATATTTCTTGATATTGCAAAATAAAAATATAGTGATAATAAATAAAGCAAACATGACATGTGAAATATTAATAAGAGCTGAGACACATTTCAACAGAAATTTAATTTCATTAAAGAACTTTTAATTGCTAGATGGGTTGTATTCCCATGTAATATACAAGAACAATATAACTTTATTGTCAAATTATTAATCAAGTAAGTATTCGTCGTTCATTCGTTTGATCAAAATCAATTTCAACACCAACATACAAGAAAAACGTTAAACAAAAACAAGACTAAAAGCATGCACTAGAAATGGTATAAAATGTTAAAACTTCAACAAAAATAAACATTTTAATATTTATTTTTATTGAAAAAAACTTCAGATAAAAGATTAAAACATGTATTTTGACCAGGATATAAACAAATAAAACTTCCTCATTAAACCAATTATTAAAGATATATTGTCCCTGTCAAAAATATATATATATATATTTTTTTGATATGCCATTTTAACGTCACATAATAGTTATTCACTTAGATAGAAACAAAAATTATCTGAAAAAATGTAATTTAAAGCAAAAAATACTTCAATTATCTGTCAGACCATGGTTTTTGGTTAAAATTAAATGTTTTATAAGTGAAATAATATTTTTTTACAGAAGTGAATAACTTGATTAAAACTGCAAAATGGCCTATTTATAGTCTGATTTTATTAACCTTCATTTTTCATATTTTTGGGGACAATACATCTATAAACCTCTTTGGTTGGTTTGGTCCCTGTATCTTTGGTAGCCTATGTATTATACTGAGTGATCATTCTATTTTTGTGTAGGGTGTGCCCAAGTGTATTTTTCTACCTGATGTCTGTAGTACCTATGTATTATACTGAGTGATCATTCTATTTCTGTGTAGGGTGTGCCCAAGTGTATTTTTCTACCTGATGTCTGTAGTACCTATGTATTATACTGAGTGATCATTCTATTTCTGTGTAGGGTGTGCCCAAGTGTATTTTTCTACCTGATGTCTGTAGTACCTTATATGTATTATACTAAGTGATCATTCTATTTTTGTGTAGGGTGTGCCCAAGTTTATTTTTCTACCTAATGTCTGTAGTACCTATGTATTATACTGAGTGATCATTCTATTTCTGTGTAGGGTGTGCCCAAGTGTATTTTTCTACCTGATGTCTGTAGTACCTTATATGTATTATACTGAGTGATCATTCTATTTCTGTGTAGGATGTGCCCAAGTGTATTTTTCTACCTGATGTCTGTAGTACCTTATATGTATTATACTGAGTGATCATTCTATTTCTGTGTAGGGTGTGCCCAAGTGTATTTTTCTACCTGATGTCTGTAGTACCTTATATGTATTATACTGAGTGATCATTCTATTTCTGTGTAGGATGTGCCCAAGTGTATTTTTCAACCTAATGTCTGTAGTACCTATGTATTATACTGAGTGATCATTCTATTTTTGTGTAGGATGTGCCCAAGTGTATTTTTCTACCTGATGTCTGTAGTACCTATGTATTATACTGAGTGATCATTCTATTTCTGTGTAGGGTGTGCCCAAGTGTATTTTTCTACCTGATGTCTGTAGTACCTATGTATTATACTGAGTGATCATTCTATTTCTGTGTAGGGTGTGCCCAAGTGTATTTTTCTACCTGATGTCTGTAGTACCTATGTATTATACTAAGTGATCATTCTATTTCTGTGTAGGGTGTGCCCAAGTGTATTTTTCTACCTGATGTCTGTAGTACCTATGTATTATACTGAGTGATCATTCTATTTCTGTGAAGGGTGTGCCCAAGTGTATTTTTCTACCTGATGTATGTAGTACCTTATATGTATTATACTGAGTGATCATTCTATTTCTGTGTAGGGTGTGCCCAAGTGTATTTTTCTACCTGATGTCTGTAGTACCTATGTATTATACTGAGTGATCATTCTATTTCTGTGTAGGGTGTGCCCAAGTGTATTTTTCTACCTAATGTCTGTAGTACCTTATATGTATTATACTGAGTGATCATTCTATTTTTGTGTAGGATGTGCCCAAGTGTATTTTTCTACCTGATGTCTGTAGTACCTATGTATTATACTAAGTGATCATTCTATTTTTGTGTAGGATGTGCCCAAGTGTATTTTTCTACCTGATGTCTGTAGTACCTATGTATTATACTGAGTGATCATTCTATTTCTGTGTAGGGTGTGCCCAAGTGTATTTTTCTACCTGATGTCTGTAGTACCTTATATGTATTATACTGAGTGATCATTCTATTTTTGTGTAGGGTGTGCCCAAGTGTATTTTTCTACCTGATGTCTGTAGTACCTATGTATTATACTGAGTGATCATTCTATTTCTGTGTAGGATGTGCCCAAGTGTATTTTTCTACCTGATGTCTGTAGTACCTATGTATTATACTGAGTGATCATTCTATTTCTGTGTAGGGTGTGCCCAAGTGTATTTTTCTACCTGATGTCTGTAGTACCTATGTATTATACTGAGTGATCATTCTATTTCTGTGTAGGGTGTGCCCAAGTGTATTTTTCTACCTGATGTCTGTAGTACCTATGTATTATACTAAGTGATCATTCTATTTTTGTGTAGGGTGTGCCCAAGTGTATTTTTCTACCTGATGTCTGTAGTACCTATGTATTATACTGAGTGATCATTCTATTTCTGTGTAGGATGTGCCCAAGTGTATTTTTCTACCTGATGTCTGTAGTACCTATGTATTATACTGAGTGATCATTCTATTTCTGTGTAGGGTGTGCCCAAGTGTATTTTTCTACCTGATGTCTGTAGTACCTATGTATTATACTGAGTGATCATTCTATTTCTGTGTAGGGTGTGCCCAAGTGTATTTTTCTACCTGATGTCTGTAGTACCTATGTATTATACTGAGTGATCATTCTATTTCTGTGTAGGGTGTGCCCAAGTGTATTTTTCTACCTGATGTCTGTAGTACCTATGTATTATACTGAGTGATCATTCTATTTCTGTGTAGGGTGTGCCCAAGTGTATTTTTCTACCTGATGTCTGTAGTACCTATGTATTATACTGAGTGATCATTCTATTTCTGTGTAGGATGTGCCCAAGTGTATTTTTCTACCTGATGTCTGTAGTACCTATGTATTATACTGAGTGATCATTCTATTTCTGTGTAGGGTGTGCCCAAGTGTATTTTTCTACCTGATGTCTGTAGTACCTTATATGTATTATACTGAGTGATCATTCTATTTCTGTGTAGGATGTGCCCAAGTGTATTTTTCTACCTGATGTATGTAGTACCTTATATGTATTATACTGAGTGATCATTCTATTTCTGTGTAGGGTGTGCCCAAGTGTATTTTTCTACCTGATGTCTGTAGTACCTATGTATTATACTAAGTGATCATTCTATTTCTGTGTAGGGTGTGCCCAAGTGTATTTTTCAACCTGATGTCTGTAGTACCTATGTATTATACTGAGTGATCATTCTATTTCTGTGTAGGGTGTGCCCAAGTGTATTTTTCTACCTGATGTCTGTAGTACCTATGTATTATACTGAGTGATCATTCTATTTCTGTGTAGGGTGTGCCCAAGTGTATTTTTCAACCTGATGTCTGTAGTACCTATGTATTATACTGAGTAATCATTTCTATTTCTGTGAAGGGTGTGCCCAAGTGTATTTTTCTACCTGATGTCTGTAGTACCATCTGTGTGGATCATGGAGGCTGAGCTGCTTGACCAAAGAAAGGCTGATTACATTACAAAGAACATGGAGTTTAAATTCAATCCGAACAGTTCGATATCATTCTATAACCAACTGAAACAGGTAATGACAACTTGTTATCGTAATTTAAAAGCACCAATATCAATAACAAAGATTTTTTTTCTTACTAAGAGCACGTGATTAGGATACTAAAGATACGTTCACACTGAGACTAGATTCGGTCAGGTGGCCGAAGAAAACGTTGCTCAGTTACGTTTTTGGATCACACACGTGTTTTTGTATGAAATCCGCAGCGGATTGCATTAGCGTTAGCGGAAATTTTGTAACTCGTGCGTACCTAAAAATGCCCACATTTTATTTTAATGAAAGATAGTATAGATCTACCAAATGATTATCTCGCCGTCCAGAAGAAATCAAGTAGTAGCAATTAATAAAAAGATATCTTTGTACAGTTTTACTTTTGTTATGAACAAGTAAGGTATAATAATCAATGTTGAAACATCTTTGTTTTTCCTAGGAGACAGAAGACTTACAGGCCGAACGAACACAATTGGTTTTAGCTGTTGAACAGTTTCTCCCATTTGTGCTGATTGTTGGTCGCTGGATACTACCCGCTGGTGCACTATCTCGCGACAAGCTATCCCAGTTACTTCTTGTGTACATAGGCCTAGCTGCAGACATCATCGAGTTCCTTGAAACTTACAAAGAAGACCCAGTTAAATTTAACGAACAGTTAATCTACGCCGTGTTAAGTCTCTGGACATGGAGTCTACTACAATTTGTGTTTGTAGTTACAATGACAAGAGAGGCGCAAGACGCCATTGATAGTATCGAAGAAGAAGAAAAAAGGGGTAAAAAACAAAGACAATTGGTTATCAATGAAAGGACATGCTGCTGCTATAGTAAGAGCAATGTTCACATTGATCCTAATATGAACTTAGAAGCAATCCCTGGATTGATAATCCCACAAAGACTGAAAGATATTGAGATTGAAGACAACGAGCCAAAGTGCCAGTGTTTGGAATCAGAGGTATGGGGCATTGTTGTTACTCTGTGTTTACAAGATGTTCCATTCCTTATTCTTCGTTTAGTTCTCATCTGTCATTTCCGTGTGTATAGCCGAACTAACGTTTTCTATTCGTTCAAGAACGCTCTTATGTTATCCTTACAAGTGTATAGACTAGCCGCATTACACCACGAACGCAATGAAATACTTAAAATGGAACGTGAAGAAAAGCTAAAGTTGCTAGAAAGTTACTGAAAGAACAAATCGTTTGAACAATAAAGATATCTATACACAATTTGACAAAATGTCATTTCTATTTATTTTTAAATCATTAGCAGTTGCTAAAGAAACAATTATAAACAGTCCCTTACAAAACGTAAACAAAGTATAAACATATCTATATAAATTACTGTAATTTCCATAGTATTAGTATTTCTATTTTTATAAATGTGGTTACTTGGACGATCTATATTTCTAAATGTATATCGTGTTTCCAATAATATGTTTATGTTTATAAACCTTTGCTCCATGGTAACCTTTTGAAAGTACATGTGATTCAATCAGTTTTTCGTTTTTGTCCATAAGTTGGTAAATTGTTATTGTAATGTTATCGTCTTTTTGATTGTTTCGATCCAGGGGGTATATCCGAAAAAATCTGTTTTATCTTTTATTTTAATAGAACATGTATTATCATTTGTTACAATTGTAGCGATTCGGTTGAGATCACTCCATTACGCAAATACACAATGCTATTGATAACCTTCTATTCAGACGTACCTTGTCTAAAGTTGTATTCACACGAGGTAAAACACACTGACTAAAGGGTGTGAAACACACTAACTGTACACGTATGCACACACAGTTAAACTGGACAATGCTTTACTTTTATTTGATTTTCAATGAAATTGTATTCTTATTTAATTTTTTTAAATTTTAATTAACGATGGGTACCACCCTTATGAAAGATGCAGAACTGAATGAATACAAACTGTACAGATATAGCTAAACTATTTTTTTATATTCTGCGATTTTTTTTGTTAAGAGTATTTTTAATAATGCCAGTAATAATAAAACATTTAATTAAGTTAGATATTTAATTAGTACATGTCTGGTGTAAAGCAATATCGTAGTGACGAAGGTATTTTGTTTGACGGTAAATGAATAATAGTATGTTGACAGAACCAGTAGGATCCCCGGTTATTAGATTAACTCAAAGTAATATATTGATGTCGAACGAATGTGAAAAGATTTGTAGACAGTTTGGGCAAACTCAGTATCCATATACGTATGGGTAAGATTCGTGTACTACGTCACACAATCTGTGTATCGTGACATCTATACCGGGCGTTATACCGATTTTCGATTGTCGGATTGAATTTCACTCGTTTTGTGACGCAGATACGTATGCGGCGTGAATTTGCCCCAAATCTCTACAAGTCGTACGCATGCGTGTACTCGTTTCTGGTTTGCAAATATGGAAAGTTGAAAGTTTTTACCACACTCTACCGCAAGTCATTTGTTTCTTTCTTATCCTACTAATGAATATGGATATAACAGTCTGAATAGCATACAGTAATGTATCTCTATGTTTTCATTAAAATGTTATTACCAAAATAACAAGTAATGAATGTCATTGTAACAATGACGTCAGATCTGATGCGTCGACTTATGGCATGATTGAAAAGCTTTTAATTCAAGGAATTGTTTGTCACAACTCCGAATGAATTCTCACCTAAAGAAAATCTTATATCAATTATTATCAAACAATAAATAAGATAGTTTCATAATATCATCAACAGCATATAAGTAGATACATGATTGATCAAAGAAACCGACAACGTCATTGGAATTTAAATATTACCCTTTACCCTAGTATTGCATAATATGGTTATAATGTTTTTAAGAAGTTTAATTTCCCCAATATTTTGGTTGTTTTCAGTTATTGTTTTTGAAGCAAACATTAAATTTAAGGTAATTTCCCTGTAACGAACTTCTGTATAGAATGAAATAAAGAATTACGCCTAGTAAACAGTATTTTATTTATTTTTCTTCTTTATTTAATATGCAAAAGGGGTAATTTTGTTGTCAATTTTGTATATCTGGCTTCATTATTAAATTCAGAACACATTGTGAAATGTATGACACTCAGGTGACGTAACGACGCAGCATATTTGTCCTAAAAGGAGTTGATTGACGGAACTGATAGAAAAAAAACGATTGAAAAGGAAAATCTTTTGTTCTTAATTTCAGTGTTTAAATATACTCCTAATAATATGCTTAAACACAAGTACAAGTTATAGAAAACAGTAACTCAGAAAAAATTGACAACGATGACGTAAGACCATAATAAAGCAGCATGATCCTTATTTGATAAAATTTAAATTCTGGTCAGTGATTCGGTATTTTGTAAATGCATCGAGGCGTGACCAAGCTAGATGATACGGATGAATGGGCACTGTTGAGTGTTGTTGCTGAGCAAAGCGACGCAACTTCTACGAAGACTCAAGCTAGGCCTACTAGAGACTAGACTCATGTCTCTTATGCGTCTAAAGTAAAGCAACCCTTCAATTTGATATAAACACAGGTAGGCTTTAGCTAAGAAAATGTTAAATTAGGTTGACACTGCGCCGATGGAGTTATCAGAGATTAGTTTGTAATTGCGGTAGTAGTTTTTAATGTAGCTCAGTTTGTTAGATTAATTAACATCGTCGTAATGTCAACGACATTATTTACTTTGTTAACTAACATTAACTTCATTTCACTATTGTTTTAACAGGTTCGTGATATACAATGGGGGGAATTTCAATAATAAAAGCGGTGACAACACGAAGTATGTTTTCCGTACATGCCCTGGTGTCGGTCTATCATGTAGTTGATGCTCTGGATGACTTAACATACTGGGCTATATGCTTGTCGTTGGTGGCGCTAGGCTTTGAAACGGCTTATACCATAGTGAAACGAGATGGTAACGAATGGAAATGGTGAGTTGATTATTACTAGGTTTATTGAAATACAAAGATACAAATAAATTCTCTGGTTTTTAATCAGATATTGTTTGATTGGGAATATGAATAATCCAATTTGTTATGAGTTAGGCCCACACTTTTCAGCCCTCCCAATCTCTCGATACATCGCGGATTTTTTTTTTTAATTTTTCGGTAATTCCAATTATCTGCCGAACAAACGAAGATGTTTATGTGAAAGCGCCTTCTATTCTTTGATGTAAATTTTATAGCGCCCGCTATCACATTATTGATTACAGGTTTTGCCCCAGTGTGTTATTCTACTTGTGTTGTATGGTACCAGTCGTTTGGGTATTGGAACTCGATATTTTGAAGCGACGACTTAATGCAGATAAGGTAAAGTTACAAAGCATTCAAACATATGGGCATTGTTATTTTATACATGAAAGTATTATTTTAACAATAATCACAAATATGTACGCGTCACTTGCATGTGACAAGAAAAATTGAGAACATGACCTTTGTTTTTAATTTTAATAATACAAGAGAATATACATACTATATGCCTTGTATATATTGAAATAATTTGTACTGTAAACTGAAATAAAAGTGGGACGAAGCCCATAAAAGACAAAAAAAAAGTATTATTCAAATTATATTCCTATAATAAAAACCCCGCCACAATTTGCCACTCGTTTTACTGCTTTTGTATGAGGCATATTATACGATTCTCACTCCTGAGGACGATCACAGCATATTGATCGAAACGACGAAAAACTCAACAGTTCTTTTAAGAACTAACATACGTGGTGTACCGCAAACAGGCATATTATGCACAACATATTACGTCACTCCAACATGGAATTTAATTTCTTGGATAAGCTTGGTTCCCACTAGCGACGCAACACAAGGACGTAACGCAACGCAAGTGAATTGACCAATCACAAGCGATGGCTTATTCGCTTGTGATTGCTAACTGCCTATAACGTCGCTTGTCATTGGTTAAAACGCTTGCGTTGCGTTTACGTCCTTGCGTTACGTTCTAGTGGGAACCAAGCTATACAAGTACAGCCCTTCCTTTTGGGACACCCCTATTCAAGGGACAACCTATTTAAAGCGTGGTTCCCACTAGAACGCAACGTAACTCAGCGACGTATCGACGTAAAGTGCTGTATTGCGTAATCACAAGTGGAAAACGACGACGCAATAGTGCTGCAAACATCGTAGGTTTGATTTCACGCAAGCGGGGGCAAGCACAGTGTTTGGAAGGGCATTTTCTTACGTTGCGTAGATTGCGTTACGTTGCGTCGCTAGTGGGAACCAAGCTAATGAGGACATTTTTTCATGAATGATTGGAAATACATGTTTACATTATGACCAACCCCTATTCAGGGGACACATCTATTATTTTGTTGGGTCCCGAAAGTGTCCTCTTAATAAAGAGATGGAGGTTTATTTTAGAAAAGTGACAGTAACGTGACGTTTTTGTAATTCACAGAATTCCGAGACAGAGCCGAGCGACGACCTGTGGTTGATAATAACAGAGCAGCTTTTGTTATTGGTTCTTATACTCGGACGCTGGATACTACCTAAGGGTGAGGTCACACGAGATCAACTATCCCAGCTCCTGTTAGTCTATATTGGTACAGCCGCTGATATCATAGAGTTCATGGACGTTCTGAAAGAACCTAATGTACGTGACAATATAAGCCTGATTTGTGTCGTGCTCTTTGTCTGGTCGTGGAGTCTAATTCAATTTACCCTCGCGGTGACCGTAACGAAAGCACGTAAATCTCGTCTCGCGATGGATAACTACGGTTTGAATAATGCCGAGGAGCTCGCCGAAAAGCGTAAACTAAAGAGGTCG
Organism: Antedon bifida; assembly: GCF_963402885.1. Classification (NCBI taxonomy): domain Eukaryota; kingdom Metazoa; phylum Echinodermata; class Crinoidea; order Comatulida; family Antedonidae; genus Antedon; species Antedon bifida. The sequence goes on along the minus strand of NC_136227.1, from coordinate 34,315,064 downwards.
CTTTTCAAACGATTTCCAAAATTTGCTTCGATGGCAATAAAAGATATTGTGAAAACATCTTCGTTGCTTAATAACAACGGAAGAGAAACGCCAGATATTGAAGAAAAAGAAGAGGAAGACATCGGGGAGTTTCTCAAATGTTTGGAGTCGGACTTTTGGGCCATTATGGTAACACTTGTCTTACAAGATGGTCCCTTTCTTATTATTCGGATGATGTTGTTGATTTTTTTTGGTGTTGTTAGTTACACCAGTATCTTCTTCACCTGTAAGAATGTAATGGTCATTGCTCTACTTATGTATCGATTGGTTGTTCTTCACAACGAACGAAAAGACGAAGAAAATAGTAAACAAACTGAAGAGATGACAAAAGAGACTTATAATATTTACAGAACCAGTTTTGGTGTTGCGTACAGAATAGCTCAACTTGATACCAGTACAGACTAGATTGAACGAGGTAAAACCAGTTTTGGTGTTGAGTACAGAACTAAACTGAATGACTGTAGTTTAAAGTTATCTAAAGTTTCAATAAGGTTGTCTAGTAATTTTACATTGTTTGGCAAGAAATATGGGGTGTTTATATAATTTATATATTTAAGATTATGACTTTCAAGTGTTCCCTCTTTTACGTTTTGTTGGATCGTGGATGAAAGCGAACAATGTACAGATACCAATAAAAAATGAACATAAATGTCATAATTTAGCAACATTATTGATACTGTGTTAAAGTAGACGTTATTAACGCTGTCCTAATGAACTTACTATCTCAATACAAGACCCTCGTTACTCGTGTAAACGTAAGCTTAACAAAAGAAAAAATGTGAAGTGCTGGATGAACCAAATATCGCAAATACCAGCGAAGAGTGAAAGTACATTCTTTCCTACAAATACATTGTATTTTTAATGGGTGTCGGTCCCGTCTGTGTAAAAGTAAAAAACTTATTAGGTATTTTATATTATTAAATAAATATGTAGAATCATATCATATAAAGTCCTCTGAAAACTATAAAAGTCTGAAAAAATGTACCTCATGAGTATATAGGTGATGACAGATGTTCGTATTGTTCAAAAGAGAAGAAGACGTCTCAAGATGAACAGCAGTTGTTGCATAGTGTTTCTGCTTTTTGTGTTCACGTTTAGAACAGCTTCAGGTAAGACCATCGCATTTTAGACGATTCTCCGTACTCTTACTTACAATTTCCCCTGTATCATAGGCAAACTATATAATACAGTGTCAAATAGATATCACATGTAACAACTGTATTACAGCTCATAAACCTTTATCAACTGTAACATACCACAAGCGTCACATGTGATACATGTGACATTGTATTATCCAATTTACCTATGGTACTAGGGTATACGAAGATACAGTACAAATAACTGTGTTATACTCCTACTCCTGAATCAACTTAATATTTTATTGTATTATCGCGAAAAAGGCATTAAAATTATATTTTATTGATTGCAACACATTATGTATAAGTATACTATGTACTACCAAAGAATCGATTTCACAGAAAAATTACAATACAACGAAGAAATATCGCAACCATTTTTATGCTGACTACTATCAGAATTTATTGGTAGCTTTAACATATAGGCTAGGACTACTACGGTACTAAATACAGAAAACACTTTTTTTATATATTTTAGGATATTTTAGGTTATTTTTAACTCAATAGTTCACTATGTCGGTCGATCGGTCTGTCAGTCTGTCGGTCTGTCTGTCGGTCCGGTATCACTATGCGTTTTATCGCTTTTCTGTACTTTTTGAACGGTTTTGATGTACAGAAAAGTTTTAAAGTACATTACTTTTTGAAAGTTCATTTTTTTTCTGAGAGCACGCGACTTATGGCTGTTGACCTTGTTTCTCTATTTGTTTTGTATATGGATGTACTGTCCGAAATAAAGAAAATGAAATATACCAACTAGCACCTGGATGTAATGATGATGGTAAAAACTCTTGTACTAAGCTTGAAAAACACGATAAAATGGAAAAGTTCGAGTGAAACAAGCTATTTTACCAAAACATTTGTTTTCTGTTGTGTATTATATTCAACCTACAAAAAATACGCATGACCAGCATAACTATGTTGCGATCTTTCTTCGATGTATTCTGTATAAGTGTATTTACAGTCTTTATAAAGTAGAAAGACATTCATGCTAAAGATAGTTATTTTTATTTTAGCCCTCAAAGTGGGAAGCTGTCCTGCAGCAGCACCACCACCAGATGAAGAAGTTGGTATATGCGCTAACGTATGTTCCAAAGACTGCGACTGCGAAGGCAATGAAAAGTGTTGTTCCAACGCTTGTGGTGGGCGTGTTTGCCAGGAAGGTATGTTAGTTTAACTATTAACAAATGTTTAGGCCTATATCAAGGGACACATTCCTAAAAATACGAAACAAAAATAATTTAGAATTTCTCGTTAAAGATCATCATGCACTTTATAAACATCTGAAGAAAAAAAGAGAGAAATTATATTTATAAATAATATTTTTTATTTTAGCCATAAAAACTGGAAGCTGTCCAGCTGTAGGTGAAGGGGTTTTTGGTATATGCGTTAGCATGTGCTCTGGAGACTACAACTGCCTTGGCAACAAAAAGTGTTGCTCCAACGGTTGTGGACAAGTTTGTAGAGAAGGTATGTAAGTTAAGATATTACAAATGCAATTAGACAAATCAAAAACAATAATTTGAATTGCTTTATAAAAAAGCAAAATACCACTTGATACATTGGCATATATCTAAAAAAATTGTTTAACTTTAAATAATCTGTATGTAATTTGATATTTAATTGCATATGCTTGTATTATTTTTGTTTGACCTCTTCAATTCAGCTGTACTGCTAGTGCAGCTGTTAGAATGAAAAAATGTTGAATAAATAAGTATTGCTAAATGTTGATTTGTATTTTAGCCGTCAAAGAGGGAACTTGTCCAGCCGTACAGGATGGTCAAGTTGGTACATGCATTAGCGAATGTTCCGGAGACTTGGACTGCGATGGCGATAAAAAGTGCTGCTCTAACGGTTGTGGACATGTCTGTAAAGATGGTAGGCTGCTAGTTAAATCATTTTAAAATGTGCCTAAATATGCCTTTAATTTAAGATGCTCACAACAAAGTAGCAAAAGGTACCTATGGATTTACTAATGCGTACGACCTGAATCTGACCATGCTGGTTGTGTGTATGAAAAAGAACAATGCGATTTGATTTAATTGATAACGAAGTTTGATAAAATTAATTAAACAATATTGTTTGGTTTTAGCTGTCAAAGTGGGAAGTTGTCCAGCACCGAATGGGATTGCCATGTGTAGTGAAGCGTGTTCTCTAGACTTCGACTGTGATGGTAATAAGAAGTGTTGTTCCAACGGCTGTTGGCAGGTTTGTAGAGAAGGTAAGTTAAATTATTTTTTAAAAAATTATTTGAATTGCTCATAGCAAAATACCACTGTGTTCACTACTGAGTCATCATCATCATTTTATATAAACCAAAATAAATATTATAGTATGAAAAGTCAATGTGATTTGATTTAACTGAAAACATGTTTGTTTTAGCCATCAAAGTGGGAAGCTGTCCAGCTGTACAGGCTGGAGAGGTTGGTATTTGCACTGAGATGTGTTCTGGAGATTACGGCTGCGAAGGCAACCAAAAGTGTTGCTCCAATGGTTGTGGACATGTTTGTAAGGAAGGTATGTAATGGAATTGCTCATAAAAAAATACCACTAGATTCAACACTGACATAAATAAAAAACATTTTACATAAACTAACTGTCAACTTAGGTGTATTATAGAATTACATATGTGAAGGGAAAACAAAAATAAAACCGCATAAATACACTAAATGGTGATTTTACCTTAGCCGTCAAAGCTGGAAACTGCCCAGCAGTAGATGGACAAGTTGGTATTTGCACTGAGATGTGTTCTGGAGACTACAACTGCGAAGGCACACAAAAGTGTTGTTCCAACGGTTGTGGCCATGTTTGTCAGGAAGGTACGGTTGCCGGTTAAACTATTAACTAAACTGTTTATATAGGTATATCATTAGAATGGCTCATAGTAAAGCACTGACATATTACAGCATTAGATATTTATATAACCATGAACATTGGCAGATAGATAGATTATAAATAAATAGAGAAAAATTCACATTTGTTTAATAATGAATTTTATCTTAGCCGTCAAAGTTGGAAATTGTCCAGCAGTCCAGGAAGGCCAATCTGGTATATGCATTACCACGTGTTCCGGAGACTTGGACTGCAGTGGCAAAAGCAAGTGTTGCTCCAACGGTTGTGGACAAGTTTGTACGACAGGTAGGCTAGGGTTTTTGCTTGGCCTATCAAAAAAAAAACTGGAATTTCTCCTAGCAAAGAAACATAATGATGGATTCAACATTGCCATATATTATTAAATGTTTTCTCAAAGTGATCTGATTTAAGTAAAAACGAGTAATTTTAAAACACATACGTTTAATTGCTAAAATGATAATTTTTATTTCAGCCGTCAAAGTTGGAAATTGTCCAGCAGTCCAGGATGGCCAATCTGGTATATGCGTTAACATGTGTTCCGAAGACTTAGACTGCAGTGGCAAAAGCAAGTGTTGCTCCAACGGTTGTGGACAAGTTTGTACAACAGGTAAGTCTTGGCTTGGCCTATCAAAAACAAAAACTGGAATTTCTCCTAGAAAAGAAACATATTGATAGATTGCTATAATTAAAATGTTTCCCCAAAGTGATCTGATTTGAATAAAAACGAGTAAAACACATACGGTTAATTGCTAAATTTATATCTCAGCGGTCAAAGTTGGAACCTGTCCAGCAGTAGAGGATGATCAAGTTGGTACATGTGTTAGCATGTGTTCTGACGATTACGACTGCACTGGCAGCCAAAAGTGTTGCTCCAACGGTTGTGGACAAGTTTGTACGACAGGTACGTCAATCCTTTGTTCATATAGGCCTATTTACCTATCAAAAATTTAAAGAAAGGAATTTCTCTTAGCACAGAAACATAATGATGTTGCCACCATAATTTTAAAATATTTTGTGATCTGATTTAAGTGAAAATGAGTAAAAAGTGCTAAATGGTAATTTATATTTTAGCGGTCAAAGTTGGTAACTGTCCAGCCGTAGAGAATGGACAAGTTGGTACATGTGTTAACATGTGTTCTGACGATTACGAATGCACTGGCAACCAAAAGTGTTGTTCCAATGGCTGTGGACATGTTTGTACGACAGGTACGTTCATTCTCTGTTTATATTATATTGGCCTATCAAAATAAATAATTGGCATTAACATAATGATGGATTACAACTATTTTTTATAAACATTAGTGTATAATAATCTGATTTAAGTAAAAACTATTAGAAACGTTTAAGTTTACAAAACTGTAATTTGTATCTTAGCTGTCAAAGTGGGAAGCTGTCCAGCAGTAGAGGATGGTCAAGCTGTTGGTACATGCGTTAACACGTGTTCTGAAGACTTGGACTGCGATGGCGATAAAAAGTGTTGCTCCAACGGTTGTGGACATGTTTGTATGGAAGGTATGATAGTTAAAATAGTTTGTTTTTAGCTATATCCACCTTGCAAATATGGCTAATCCCATTTGTTATATATCTGTGATTATAGGCCTATTGATATGATTGGAATATTTGACAGTTTAACACATATTCCTAACGTAGGCCTGTTTACATGCGAATTTTGTAGCCGCTAGATTGATAACAAAACATTTTTTAACCTTTTAACTGTATCATATATTTAACATTCTTATCTTCTATATATTTTAAAAAGACACATCTGAAGGTAGTGGTGACAGTGACAGTGGAGATGGCAATTTTGTGGATAACAAGTAGTCAGGTATTTAATTTTCAGTTCTGTATATTAGATTCCGATTTTGTTTTTCACGTTTCATTTTTAAACGTTGTTTGCTTTCTTTATAGATTAATTGGATGCTCATAACTCAATTGCAGACATACTGGGCTGGAGTGACTTGAACATAGTTTTTAACAGAAATATAATATAAATATGACTTTTTTTAACAAGTTTAACAAGTTCTATATATTTGTTGAATGCTTTACTCAGTTTTACGCATAGTTGAATAATTATATGAAACACGCTTATATCGTTTTCTATACTAATTTCTTCAATAAAGTTATCAAGCAAGCATACAGTAGTTTACTGTGTTTATGTAGGCCTATGTTATTTTCAATTATAACTAAGAAAAGCCGAGAGAATCAGGTTGGGCATGTGATGACTTACATTAAAGATGTTTTTTTATGACTTAACAAAAAAAAAGGTATATCAACTGACCCTGCCTATTCAATAATTAATCAATGACTTAAAACCCCATCCAAATCTCGAGTTCTTTATATCTTCTATATGGGCTTTCTGTAGTTTTTATTCTAAGCGGTTGAACACCACGGCAGTGCAAGATAATAGTAAAGCTTGATTCCCACTAGGACGTAACGCAACGTCATAAGCAATTTAACCAATCACAAGCGATGTATTATCTGAATTTTCGCTTGCGTTGCGTCATATTGGGATCTCGGCTTTAAGGATGTTTCATGATGACGGCAGCATTGCTCCCTTTGAAGTTCACGCCAGGGTAGTCATGTGCTTAATATAACACCTGTACACAGCTGATTTGAATATTGAGATTAAGTCGATGCTGTGTAGCAGCAGTGGCAAGGCCAACTTACACAGACAAGCGGTAATAGAAATATAGAATCTATGTTATTCCTTATGCCCATTTACGCAAAGCGCGGAGCGGACGTGTGGTTTCCGCTCAGGATAGATACAGATTCTACGTGGGACAAGCTACGCGGTTTTCGCTTACCGTTACCGCTAAATTGGCCTTTACAAGACACCAATGCAACAACAAAACTGTACCGGTATTTGTACTTTCGTTGTTTGCTTTCTCATTTCTTGCAATTTATGTGCTTCAAACTAGCAATGTGAGTACTGACGTGTATTTGTGTTTTTAGTTTAATTGTTTGATCGAACGTGTTTTTGTACAGCTCCGTAGCCCATTGTTACCCGCAATGACATGGGCATTATCTAATAGTTGGGCCTACTTTTACTGTTGTTTTATTGTTAAATTAACTTTACTCTTCCCTGGTTCTTCATAATTCAATTCATATACCTGTCAGTTATAGAATGATTTTTGTATTGTTCGGTTCATCATCCGGGTGCTCTCGGTCGAAATTTAATATTTTGCGGTTGGCTACAGCACATTGCAATAGTATGGTGTTATGTTGAGGAGTGAAAATCATAACTAGCATAAATATATAATAAAGATTTGGCCATTATATTCAGTGTTCTTACACATGTAGCATTCTTTATTAGGGACATTAAGGGACAGCGACATTTCTTTGCCTGTCGCTTGTTTTCCAACGTCAGATATTCGCTCGAATTGAACGTGTCTGTATATGTTCATCCAATCAGAGCTCATGAATGTTGGAATCTCCTTGTAGTGTGTGAATTAAACAAAAGTGTCCACATATCCTGTCACGTTGCCACTTCCTAACTGTCGTTCCTAATGATGTATATGTCTCGGAAATGCCGCATTTCCGAAAACATTCTCTAATCAAGACAATCTAGAGTACCTTTCTCTAATTAATATATATTTGAAACGGAAGGACATGAAAACGTAAACCGCCCACCGTTGATACTGAAATACAAAATTAAAACGATGATGACCATGATGTTCAACCTTTGATACCCCATGTAAACGATTAGTGTATGCAATGTCTACTTTCCCCAAGTCTGTAGTTATTGTCTTATGTTAGTCCACCAGTTGGCCTTTCAATTTTTGTCTGAAAAAACAAAATTAATTTGTGAGCTCAAGTATTATATGTATGAAACGTCATATGTGCCAAAGCATTTATCTTTTAAATTAATCTTTAATTAATTTCAGTCTAGAACCTATAGACAAAAGACGAATAGGCCCCTGATCATGATAATGATGACAATAACTAAGCCCGTGGCGAGTGGAGTTCCAGCAAGCCCCCCATTTTTGCTTCAAACTTGTCAACGCTTATCATCAAGTTATATGTAATCCTATTCAATTATTACAGTACAATATTTATAATTTCGGTACCCTGAAATTTTAAGTTTCTCTAACAATTTGTTTTCCTTCGTGTTTTGTATATTTGTTTATATTATATTATTTATGAATATTGTTCTGTATTATTTTTATATTTTATAAGATAAATTAGTGTTACTTTGCTTGTTTGATTGAATAGGAATGACCGAATATCATACGATAATATTACCAACCACCAGAAGAGTTCAAGTATTTGATTGGACACGGTGCGTTGAATAATTTTGTCCCCCATATTTTATTTTATGATCTACTTCATCTTTATATTTTTTTCTGTACACAGAAGTTAACAGAACCATGATTTTGAAATGTCAACAAATTTGAAAGATCAATCGGTTGGCAGAAAATATCATTAAAAGGTAATGGTAGTGGGTCGAAGTTGACAGTAATTTCACCATAATGAACTTTATTATTCCAATATTTTTACTTACTTCTCAAGTAGTCCAACATAACAAAGAAAAAAGGCGACGCACGTCACCGGATGGAACCAGCCACACATTATACCACTGTTATTGTTACGACTCTATCCGTTCCATTTGTGTACAAGTAATATAAACTTGGTAGTATTATAAATAAGTGTTTACTTTGCTCCTGATATTGTCAATAAGTTTACATCAGTATAGAACTGCAACTCGATAAACGCACAGTGTTTCCAGAATTGCTCTCACTATGTACATCAGAAATATAGTTTTCCTGCTAATATTCGTAGTTTCATCGTTCGGTCTTGGTACAAGTAGGTTTCCTTTTTATATTATATATATTTTTACCGTCCAGACAACATTACAATCGTAGAAAGTGCATTGACTTGTCGATTTCATGGGTCGTCCTTGCATCCATTCACTTTGATATTATTTCACTTTTATACATTTTAAAATCTCATTTTTGTGTATTTATTCTTTGTTTATGTATTTTAAATGTATTGTTGAATGGATTCTAAATGAGTAAATAAAATAAAAATAAAATAAAAAACGTCAAGTCAAGCGATACTGTGAATTTTGATTTTTACAAAAATGTAAAATTGCTAAACTCTAGAGATATTTGAAGATTCATTTTTAAATTTTCACAAAGTCAAGCCAAACGATATTATGAATCTTGTGCTTCGGGATACCGGATCGGCCGGATAATAATGAATACATGCTTATAACTTTATAGGCATTAATTGAAAAATCATCATAATCGATTTATATCAATTAAACATAATCTAAAGAAGTAACTTTATAAATCTAAGAACATATTTGGAAAATCTGAAATACTTGATTATACCGTACTGCGTTTTTAAAAATCACTTAAAATCTAATATGTATTTACTGCTGCGCGTCTCGGTATCATTACGCAATCTAAATGAGTCCTCAACTTGACTTGTACGCGATTATTATATAATTCAATCTTTAAGAATTTTCAAAAGGTTGTTCTTTCATTGTCAGTCATAGTTTGAAATCGTTCACGTGCATCTACGCATATTTAAAGAAGTGAGTAAGTACACTTGATAGAATGGTAAACATTATAGAGTGTTGTACATAATAGGTAATAGAAAAAAGGTCAAGTTTATGTATAATATGCAGAAGAATGTACAAATTGATCATACAAAATGAGCAGTGAAGATGTAATAGATTGTCGAAAATGCCACTGTTGTAATTTGTACGCGTAATTTATTTGATTGATATTTAAAAAGGCCTACCTCATACCTTGTATTTTATTATTTGTTACTTAATTTCTCCACGCTTTTATCGTTTAATTTCGTGGTCAAAAATCTAAGTTATCAAGTCAAAATAGTGAAAAGATAAAGAAACAACAACATGTTGGTCACAATCGCCTTTTATTTAGAACTTTGCTTATCAAAATGATGTTATGATTACAATCAAGCCATAACATAGATGGACAATGGTAATGCTTGCACAGTTCAATGTGTGGCACATGTTTTGGCGGTTTGTAAATCCAGCAGACGACCAACGACACACGACACACATCGATTGACCTGACCTGACCTAGATCGGTCGTCGCAAATCACAAGCTTATGAAAGAATGTTTTGTACAAAATATTAAAAATAATTCAATTTTGTATAAAAAGGCATCAAGCATGGAGATTGTCCAATACCAGGCAATGGAACTGTTGGAGCATGCGCAGAACAGTGCACAGGTGATGATGAATGTGCCAGTTTTATGAAGTGCTGTTCCAATGAGTGTGGTCACGTGTGTTTGGCGCCAATTCCAGGTAGGGCCTATTTTTATATATTTCTGATTATTTTATTTTAAAAAGTGGTATTGATAGCTATTAAACTATACTACAGTTGATAACTTTAATTCGGTTTATGTACTGTGTTACAGTTATCAAAGAGGGAAGTTGTCCTACTATTGCTAACGACACTGTTGGCATATGTGTTGAAGAATGTAGCGGAGATGAGAACTGTAATGGAACTAAGAAATGCTGCTTAAGTGGATGTGGACACTCTTGTGTGGAACCAGAAACAGGTATTTACTTTATGATTTGTATCTATCAACAAATTATACAACGATACAATAGAATAATATGTAGTCTTTTTTTCTGCAATATGGAGATTTTATGCTGTTTTACTTTACTTTTATTTCAGCAAATCCGATGTGTCCAGAAGTTATGTGCATGATGTTTTGTGACCACGGTTTTCAACAAGACGAAAATGGTTGCGATATCTGTCAATGCAAACGTAATTATATTTTTATTACAACATAAATTATAAATTATTATTTATTTTTCCTTCAGAAATAAAATAATCTAAAATGTTACCTTTATTTCAGCAAATCCGATGTGTCCAGAAGTTATGTGCATGATGTTTTGTGAACACGGTTTTCAACAAGACGAAAATGGCTGCGATATCTGTCAATGCAAACGTAAATATATTCTACAACATAAACTATATAAAATATTGTTTTTTGTTTAGAATTCAAATAATCCTAAATGTTATTTTTATTTTAGCAAATCCGATGTGTCCAGAAGTTATGTGTATGATGTTTTGTGAACACGGTTTCCAACAAGACGAAAATGGCTGCGATATCTGTCAATGCAAACGTAATTATATTTTTATTACAAAATAAACTATATAGTATTATTATTTTTCTTTGAGAAATAAAATAATCTTAAATTTTACCTTTATTTCAGCAAATCCGATGTGTCCAGAAGTTATGTGCATGATGTTTTGTGAACACGGTTTCCAACAAGATGAAAATGGCTGCGATATCTGTCAATGCAAACGTAAAAAGAAATTGATTGTATTTGATAAATTTCGAAAAGATATTTTGTTGATAAACATAAATTATGAATCTTTAAATTTATACGAGAACAAAACCACTCTTTGTTTTTAATGTACGTTACAGTTATCAAAGAGGGAAGTTGTCCTACTATTGGCAACGACACTGTTGGCATATGTGTTGAAGAATGTAGTGGAGATGAGAACTGTAATGGAACTAAAAAATGCTGCTCAAATGGATGTGGACACTCTTGTGTGGAACCAGAACCAGGTATTTACTTTATGATTTGTATCTATCAATAGATTATACAACGATACAATAGAATAATATGTAGTCTTTTTTCTGCAATATGGAGATTTTATGGTTTTTTTAAATTCTACTTTTATTTCAGCAAATCCGATGTGCCCAGAAGTTATGTGCATGATGTTTTGTGAACACGGTTTTCAACAAGATGAAAATGGCTGCAATATCTGTCAATGCAAACGTAAATATATTTTTTATTAAAACATAATCTGTATAAAAACAAATTATTTTTCTTTAAGAAATAAAATAATCTTCATTTTACCTTTATTTCAGCAAATCCGATGTGTCCAGAAGTTATGTGCATGATGTTTTGTGAACACGGTTTTCAACAAGACGAAAATGGCTGCGATATCTGTCAATGCAAACGTAATCATATTTTTATCACAACATAAAGTATATAATACTAATTATTTTTCTTTTAGAACTGAAATAATCCTACCTTTTGCCTTTATTTCAGCAAATCCAATGTGTCCAGATGTTATGTGCATGATGTTTTGTGACCACGGTTTTCAACAAGACGAAAATAGCTGCGATATCTGTCAATGCAAACGTAATCATATTTTTATCACAACATAAAGTATATAATATTAATTATTTTTCTTTTAGAACTGAAATAATCCTAAATTTTGCCTTTATTTCAGCAAATCCAATGTGTCCAGATGTTATGTGCATGATGTTTTGTGACCACGGTTTCCAACAAGATGAAAATGGTTGCGATATCTGTCAATGCAAACGTAATTATATTTTTATTACAAAATAAACTATATAGTATTATTATTTTTCTTTGAGAAATAAAATAATCTTAAATTTTACCTTTATTTCAGCAAATCCGATGTGTCCAGAAGTTATGTGCATGTTGTTTTGTGAACACGGTTTCCAACAAGATGAAAATGGCTGCGATATCTGTCAATGCAAACGTAAAAAGAAATTGATTGTATTTGATAAATTTCGAAAAGATATTTTTTTGATAACATAAATTATGAATCTTTAAATTTATACTAGAATAAAACCACTCTTTGTTTTTAATGTACGTTACAGTTATCAAAGAGGGAAGTTGTCCTACTATTGGTAACGACACTGTTGGCATATGTGTTGAAGAATGTAGTGGAGATGAGAACTGTAATGGAACTAAAAAATGCTGCTCAAATGGATGTGGACACTCTTGTGTGGAACCAGAACCAGGTATTTACTTTATGATTTGTATCTATCAATAGATTATACAACGATACAATAGAATAATATGTAGTCTTTTTTCTGCAATATGGAGATTTTATGGTTTTTTTAAATTCTACTTTTATTTCAGCAAATCCGATGTGCCCAGAAGTTATGTGCATGATGTTTTGTGAACACGGTTTTCAACAAGATGAAAATGGCTGCAATATCTGTCAATGCAAACGTAAATATATTTTTTATTAAAACATAATCTGTATAAAAACAAATTATTTTTCTTTAAGAAATAAAATAATCTTCATTTTACCTTTATTTCAGCAAATCCGATGTGTCCAGAAGTTATGTGCATGATGTTTTGTGAACACGGTTTTCAACAAGACGAAAATGGCTGCGATATCTGTCAATGCAAACGTAATCATATTTTTATCACAACATAAAGTATATAATACTAATTATTTTTCTTTTAGAACTGAAATAATCCTAACTTTTGCCTTTATTTCAGCAAATCCAATGTGTCCAGATGTTATGTGCATGATGTTTTGTGACCACGGTTTTCAACAAGACGAAAATGGCTGCGATATCTGTCAATGCAAACGTAATCATATTTTTATCACAACATAAAGTATATAATATTAATTATTTTTCTTTTAGAACTGAAATAATCCTAAATTTTGCCTTTATTTCAGCAAATCCAATGTGTCCAGATGTTATGTGCATGATGTTTTGTGACCACGGTTTCCAACAAGATGAAAATGGTTGCGATATCTGTCAATGCAAACGTAATTATATTTTTATTACAACACAAATTATAAATTATTATTTATTTTTCTTTGAGAAATAAAATAATCTTAAATTTTACCTTTATTTCAGCAAATCCGATGTGTCCAGAAGTTATGTGCATGTTGTTTTGTGAACACGGTTTCCAACAAGATGAAAATGGCTGCGATATCTGTCAATGCAAACGTAAAAAGAAATTGATTGTATTTGATAAATTTCGAAAAGATATTTTTCTGATAACATAAATTATGAATCTTTAAATTTATACTAGAATAAAACCACTCTTTGTTTTTAATGTACGTTACAGTTATCAAAGAGGGAAGTTGTCCTACTATTGGTAACGACACTGTTGGCATATGTGTTGAAGAATGTAGCGGAGATGAGAACTGTAATGGAACTAAAAAATGCTGCTCAAATGGATGTGGACACTCTTGTGTGGAACCAGAACCAGGTATTTACTTTATGATTTCTATCTATCAATAGATTATACAACGATACAATAGAAAATGTTTCTTTTTTCTGCAATATGGAGATTTTATGTCTTTTTTATTTTATACTTATTTCAGCAAATCCGATGTGTCCAGATGTTATGTGCATGATGTTTTGTGAATACGGTTTTCAACAAGACGAAAATGGCTGCGATATCTGTCAATGCAAACGTAATTATATTTTTATAACAACATCAAGTATATAGCCTAATAATAATTATTTTTCTTTTAGAAATGAAATAATCCTAAATCTTGCCTTTATTTCAGCAAATCCGATGTGTCCAGAAGTTATGTGTTTGATGTTTTGTGAACACGGTTTTCAACAAGACGAAAATGGCTGCGATATCTGTCAATGCAAACGTAATTATATTTTTGTTACAACATAAATTATAAATTATTATTTATTTTTCTTTCAGAAATAAAATAATCTTAAATTTTACCTTTATTTCAGCAAATCCGATGTGTCCAGAAGTTATGTGCATGATGTTTTGTGAACACGGTTTCCAACAAGACGAAAATGGCTGCGATATCTGTCAATGCAAACGTAATTATATTTTTATAACAACATCAAGTATATAGCCTAATAATAATTATTTTTCTTTTAGAAATGAAATAATCCTAAATCTTGCCTTTATTTCAGCAAATCCGATGTGTCCAGAAGTTATGTGTTTGATGTTTTGTGAACACGGTTTTCAACAAGACGAAAATGGCTGCGATATCTGTCAATGCAAACGTAATTATATTTTTGTTACAACATAAATTATAAATTATTATTTATTTTTCTTTCAGAAATAAAATAATCTTAAATTTTACCTTTATTTCAGCAAATCCGATGTGTCCAGAAGTTATGTGCATGATGTTTTGTGAACACGGTTTTCAACAAGATGAAAATGGCTGCGATATCTGTCAATGCAAACGTAAAAAGAATTTGATTGTATTTGATTAATTTCGAAAAGATATTTTTTTGATAAACATAAATTATGAATCTTTATATTTATACGAGAACAAAACCACTCTTTGTTTTTAATGTACGTTACAGTTATCAAAGAGGGAAGTTGTCCTACTATTGGTAACGACACTGTTGGCATATGTGTTGAAGAATGTAGCAGAGATAAGAACTGTAATGGAACTAAAAAATGCTGCTCAAATGGATGTGGACACTCTTGTGTGGAACCAGAACCAGGTATTTACTTTATGATTTTTATCTATCAATAGATTATACAACAATACAATAGAATATGGAGTCTTTTTTCTGCAATATGGAGATTTTATGGTTTTTTTAAATTCTACTTTTATTTCAGCAAATCCGATGTGTCCAGAAGTTATGTGTTTGATGTTTTGTGAACACGGTTTTCAACAAGACGAAAATGGCTGCGATATCTGTCAATGCAAACGTAAGCATATTTTTATCACAACATAAAGTATATAATATTAATTCTTTTTCTTTTAGAACTGAAATAATCCAAAATTTTGCCTTTACTTCAGCAAATCCGATGTGTCCAGAAGTTATGTGCATGATGTTTTGTGAACACGGTTTCCAACAAGACGAAAATGGCTGCGATATCTGTCAATGCAAACGTAATTATATTTTTATTACAAAATAAACTATATAGTATTATTATTTTTCTTTGAGAAATAAAATAATCTAAAATTTTACCTTTATTTCAGCAAATCCGATGTGTCCAGATGTTATGTGTTTGATGTTTTGTGACCACGGTTTTCAACAAGACGAAAATGGCTGCGATATCTGTCAATGCAAACGTAAATATATTTTTTATTACAAAATAAACTATATAGTATTCTTATTTTTCTTTGAGAAATAAAATAATCTAAAATTTTACCTTTATTTCAGCAAATCCGATGTGTCCAGATGTTATGTGTTTGATGTTTTGTGACCACGGTTTCCAACAAGATGAAAATGGCTGCGATATCTGTCAATGCAAACGTAATTATTTATTACAACATAAAATATAAATTATTATTTGTTTTTCTTTCAGAATAAAAATAATCTTAAATTTTACCTTTATTTCAGCAAATCCGATGTGTCCAGAAGTTATGTGCATGATGTTTTGTGACCACGGTTTCCAACAAGACGAAAATGGCTGCGATATCTGTCAATGCAAACGTAAATATATTTTGTTGTATTTGATACATTTTGAAAAGATATTATTTTGATAACCCATAAATTATGAATCTTTAAATTCATACCAGAACAAAACCACTCATTTTTAAATGTACGTTACAGTTATCAAAGAGGGAAGTTGTCCTACTATTGCTAACGACACTGTTGGCATATGTGTTGAAGAATGTAGTGGAGATGAGAACTGTAATGGAACTAAAAAATGCTGCTCAAATGGATGTGGACACTCTTGTGTGGAACCAGAACCAGGTATTTACTTTATGATTTGTATCTATCAATAGATTATACAAAGCTACAATAGAATATGGAGTCTTTTTTCTGCAATATGGAGATTTTATGTTTTTGATATTACTCGTATTTCAGCAAATCCGATGTGTCCAGAAGTTATGTGTTTGATGTTTTGTGAACACGGTTTTCAACAAGACGAAAATGGCTGCGATATTTGTCAATGCAAACGTAAATATATTTTTATAACAATATAAACGACAGTATCAGTTATGTATCTTTAATAAATAAAATAATCTTTATTTTGCCTTTATTTCAGCAAATCCGATGTGTCCAGAAGTTATGTGCATGATGTTTTGTGACCACGGTTTCCAACAAGATGAAAATGGCTGCGATATCTGTCAATGCAAACGTAAATATATTTTTTATTACAACATAATCTGTATAGTAAAACATTATTTTTCTTTAAGAGATAAAATAATCTTTATTTTACCTTTATTTCAGCAAATCCGATGTGTCCAGAAGTTATGTGTGCGATGTTTTGTGAACACGGTTTCCAACAAGACGAAAATGGCTGCGATATCTGTCAATGCAAACGTAAATATATTTTTATTACAAAAAAAACTATATAGAATTATTTTTCTATAAGAAAAAAAAGTAATCGTTAATTTTACTTATATTTCAGCAAATCCGATGTGTCCAGAAGTTATGTGCATGATGTTTTGTGACCACGGTTTCCAACAAGACGAAAATGGCTGCGATATCTGTCAATGCAAACGTAAATATATTTTGATTTTATTTGCTAAATTTTGAAAAGATATTATTTTGATAAACATAAATTATGAAGCTTAAAAATTCATACCAGAACAAAACCACTCATTTTTAAATGTACGTTACAGTTATCAAAGAGGGAAGTTGTCCTACTATTGCTAACGACACTGTTGGCATATGTGTTGAAGAATGTAGCAGAGATGAGAACTGTAATGGAACTAAAAAATGCTGCTCAAATGGATGTGGACACTCTTGTGTGGAACCAGAACCAGGTATTTACTTTATGATTTGTATCTATCAATAGATTATACAACGATACAATAGAATAATATGTAGTCTTTTTTCTGCAATATGGAGATTTTATGTTTTTGATATTACTCGTATTTCAGCAAATCCGATGTGTCCAGAAGTTATGTGTTTGATGTTTTGTGACCACGGTTTCCAACAAGATGAAAATGGCTGCGATATCTGTCAATGCAAACGTACATATATTTTTATTACAACATAATCTGTATAGTAAAACATTATTTTTCTTTAAGAGATAAAATAATCTTTATTTTACCTTTATTTCAGCAAATCCGATGTGTCCAGAAGTTATGTGTGCGATGTTTTGTGAACACAGTTTCCAACAAGACGAAAATGGCTGCGATATCTGTCAATGCAAACGTAAATATATTTTTATTACAAAAAAAACTATATAAAATTATTTTTCTATAAGAAAAAAAATAATCGTTAATTTTACTTATATTTCAGCAAATCCGATGTGTCCAGAAGTTATGTGCATGATGTTTTGTGACCACGGTTTCCAACAAGACGAAAATGGCTGCGATATCTGTCAATGCAAACGTAAATATATTTTTATTTTATTTGCTAAATTTTGAAAAGATATTATTTTGATAAACATAAATTATGAAGCTTAAAAATTCATACCAGAACAAAACCACTCATTTTTAAATGTACGTTACAGTTATCAAAGAGGGAAGTTGTCCTACTATTGCTAACGACACTGTTGGCATATGTGTTGAAGAATGTAGCAGAGATGAGAACTGTAATGGAACTAAAAAATGCTGCTCAAATGGATGTGGACACTCTTGTGTGGAACCAGAACCAGGTATTTACTTTATGATTTGTATCTATCAATAGATTATACAACGATACAATAGAATAATATGTAGTCTTTTTTTCTGCAATATGGAGATTTTATGTTTTTGATATTACTCGTATTTCAGCAAATCCGATGTGTCCAGAAATTATGTGTTTGATGTTTTGTGACCACGGTTTTCAACAAGACGAAAATGGCTGCGATATCTGTCAATGCAAACGTAAATATATTTTTAATACAAAAAAAACTATATAAAATTATTTTTCTATAAGAAAAAAAATAATCGTTAATTTTACTTTTATTTCAGCAAATCCAATGTGTCCAGATGTTATGTGTGCGATGTTTTGTGAACACGGTTTCCAACAAGATGAAAATGGCTGCGATATCTGTCAATGCAAACGTAATTATATTTTGTATTACAATATAATCTGTATAATTTAAATTATTTTTCTTTAAGAAATAAAATAATCTTCATTTTGGCCAATATTTCAGCAAATCCGATGTGTCCAGAAGTTATGTGCATGATGTTTTGTGAACACGGTTTCCAACAAGATGAACATGGCTGCGACATCTGTCAATGCAAACGTAAATATATTGTTATTGCTATATCAACTAAGTATTAATTGTTGTTTGTTTAGAATTAAAATAATCATAAATGTTATCTTTATTTCAGCAAATCCGATGTGTCCAGAAGTTATGTGCATGATGTTTTGTGAACACGGTTTCCAACAAGATGAACATGGCTGCGATATCTGTCAATGCAAACGTAAATATATTTTTATTACAACATAAACTATATAGTATTATTTTTTTTAAGAAAAACAATAATCCTAAATCTTACATATTTCAGCAAATCCGATGTGTTCAGAAGTTATGTGTAGGATGTTTTGTGAACACGGTTTCCAACAAGACGAAAATGGCTGCGATATATGTCAATGCAAACGTAATTATATAATTTTTGTTTTTGACCTCTAATCACATTCTCATTAGCTATATTTCCATCCCATTGATTTCTATTCACTAAATAATGCCGATATATTACTATAGCTGTTTGCGATTCACTAGGCTCATTGTCTTCTCCTACATCATTAATCCTGGTCATTCCTGGGTTAACCGAAGGATCTTTGGTCCCAATTACAATTATACCTAGGCCTATGAAATGTGCAATTTGGACTACTGTATGTTAGTAGTAAGCAGTTATGAAAAACATTTAATGTTTTACATCTTTATAGTTCCAAAGAAAGGTTATTGTCCCAAAGTAAAAACAGATGATGTTGGAAGTTGTGCCGAGAAATGTACATCCGACTCCAACTGTACCGGTTCCTTTAAGTGTTGTTCAAACGGGTGCGGGCGTGCTTGTATGGAACCGCTCGACCAACCAGGTAATTGCGTCACTTTAAAATTATTTATTTCCGATCACGATGAGAGAAATACCAAATGTGTGCATATCTAAATCAATCCTAGTAAACAGGCCAATTTTACTCATAATATAAGTGATACAATGTATAGGCCTATTACCAACGATGTAATTAATAATATTAATTACAAATACTTATTTTTAGCTGTTCCTGGCTGTCCAGATTTCATGTGTGAAGTATTTTGTGAGAAACACAATTTCGAACATATCTGTGATAAGTGTCAGTGCAAAGGTAATACTGGTAAGGTCTATTTTATTTGTGTTCTTGATTTAGCCGTAACGCAAGGACGTAGACGCAACAAAGTGTGTTGACCAATGACAGTAAAAGTTCGAATAATCGGTCGCTTGTGATTGGTCAAACCACTTACGGTTTGGTTCTTACTAGGACGTAACGCAACGACGTAAGCGCGACGTAATCAATTTAACCAATCACAAGCGATGGATTATCCAAATTTTCATTGCGCTTGCGTTGTGTCTCTAATGAGAAGATAAGGATATAATTTTATCTATAATACAAATATACACTTTTTATATCCAATGTATGAAGGCATCATCATGATTTTTATGTTCTTTTCTTGTAGGCAAGACTGAAATTCCTCCTGTATACTCGGAAACTATAGGCAATACAGGATCTGGGATGATTGCAACTTTTGTCATGGTGATCTGTCTCACGGCATTGAGTTCTTTGATCACGTGGTAAACGAAGACGACGCAGTATAAAAAGCGCACTCTATATACAACGATTTACCTTGTTTTTATTTTACAAGACAGCGTTCTCTATAAATAGAAAGAGCGCACTCTATGTAAAACGAGTTTTACCTTGTCAACATATACTTCGTATTATTAAATGTACGTATTAATTAGTTTAACATAGAACAAATTACGATGTGTTATGATAAAAAAAATACTGATTACTGATAAATATATATATATATTGATTTTTAGCTAAAATTATAATACAATTATTTTATACCGTTTTATATATTATTATATAACAAAAATATATTAAATCACTTCTAATAAAACATCATACTGAATATGGTTGTCGAAAACTTGATTTGTCAATCAGATAACACTCAAGAAACTTGGGAGTCAAAGAACGACTAATTTGACCGATCGTTTGAGAATTGTAGCACCTGAATGGCTACGATGGATAATACGGTAAACGTGTCAATAACGCTTAAGCTAAAGTAGAAATATACAAGAAATAAGACTATATAGTAAACAAATATAAGTTGTTTACTCATAACACGCTTTCTCTAATTTCATGGAGGAAATATATAGTATATATATATTTCCTTCATGCTCTAAAGCACTGTCTACACTATCAAACTAGTTTGACAAAAAAAAGGTGTGATGTGGCCAAATATGGTAGTGACATCATCATGTCCATATATGGGAACATCACATTTGTTTGTCACATAAAGTTTGACAAGGTTTAAGAAGCAAACGAGTTTCACATTCCTGAGTAGTCTGCACATTTTTCCACGTCACAAAAAGTTTATTCGTCAAGTGGGAAACCGGCTTTAAGCGGCATTGTTCCATAATTACAAGGCATCCGAAGTCACAGTATTGATGCGACTGAATTGAAACTGAAACTCAACCGAAGCGATCGGCTAGGGCCAGTAACACCTACTTAACATAAATGTGAGCGTTTGGTATCGTAGATGATCAAGAACCATAATGTCTGGTGTTACGTGGTCGGAATACACTTTTAAATTTACCGTCGTCTATAGGCCTACCCGAACCCACAATCATGGTGCATTACACAACAATGTGTCGTATACTTAAATAAAATATTAATCTATTTTCCATTAGGCCTAACCCTAACCCGATTCATTCATTCATTTGTACAAAGAAGCATTCGGGTCAAGTTGTGGTTCATTAGTCAACCATCGAATGGAATTATAATGTACAAACGCTTTTTTAGCAGCTCACAATACCTTTGTTGTTCCAGGCAGATTCATTCATTATTCACACATAAATAATATTATCGTAGTTTAGGTTTCTTTGTAACATATACCGGTACAATACTGCGGTCTCGTTCTGTCTGATTGAAAAGGTTAAACCATAAACCTTAGATTTAATTAGATCTAATTTATAGGTCCATGGTTAAGATTAAACAGTGGAAGATGTCTGGAATACGCCCTTCGACGTCTTCTGGACAGTCGATGGAGCATTCCGAAATTCATTTCTCGCTTTAACGTTTAAATGCATTTTGCTAAACACAGAGATTGCTTTTGATTTATGTTGTATATTTCCTATTTGCTTTGCAAAAGGAACGCCATTAAAACGTTGATATAAAGACTTGTTTGAGTGTTGTAGTAAATAGTCTGTAGGCAAACTCCTGTCTATCAACGCATCACTGTTAAGCCGACTTTTTTCAAGTAGTTTCTCGATTTGTTGTTTTTTCTGTAACTCTATCTGCTTTACGACCATGTCTCGTTCGTAGGCCGTAGTGTTATAGCACCTTCCGTTATATCGGCCGTACAGTGGAGGCAGTGTGTTAGAGTCGCTCCCTTTATTATTCTGCAAAGACACTATGTGAACCAATGCCTTTTTATATAAATCATGATCCTGAAGCTTTTTTCTAAGCTTATCCTGTATAGCAATGTTGTGAGTCTCATTTATTTGTACCCTGTAGCTAAGTTGCTGTATATGACGGTCTAAACGAAGACTTTCCGTCAAATTCAATGTGTTCGCTCTCCGGAATAACCTCTCGCTTGAGCTTTGCAATGCCACCATTCTATCACAACCATTTTCTGTTGTCGGGTTCTGAAACGTCACTGACTTTTTCATCTTCTTCAATGTAAATTCTACTAAAAAGATAATTAGGACGAACGTAAGGAAATGATGATTGAAGACAAACACGGTTTATGACGGTCCATTCCTATTTGAAAAAGCTGGTAGGACCCATTTAACATGATCCATTATTATATGGGCAGCGAAATCTAAGCCTAGCTTATAAGTGCGGGACCAAGAAACTAGGCCTAATCAGCTTCTAAAATTAAGAACAAAACTATTTCACTGAAAAATACGAATTCCCTACCGTTGATAGAAGCCGCTGTCTTTTTCCGTTTCCTAATGTCTACCTATAACTTTAATGTATCGTCTTTAGACATTTTCAAGATAAATGGTTATTGATTATATAAAGCAATTCTTCGTATAAAACCTTCTATACAAATTCAATTAAAACTGCTAAGCTAATCGATATCTAGGTTTAAATCATAATACAGACTGCCTCACGTGTCGTCTGTATTTTGGTCTGCACTCCTAACATTTTAGTAACGTTAATTTTTTTTAAAGGGTTCACAAGAAGCTCAAAACTCGTATTATTTGGTTTTAAGAAGTTAGGTTGAAATAACGTTCTCTTATACAACCGTGTAGGCCAACAATTATATTTTGTAGGAATTAAATATTGAAAAGGTAACCTCGAAAATTCGTATCATTGTTACAGATAATAAACAACGTACTATAGGCCTATTATAATGAACCCGACTTAATCAAAATAACAATGCAGGTCACGATGACTGACAGACAGGAATTTGATTCTTTTATTTCTGCAACGATTATGCTTGAGCAATGGGATATAACACTGTACTTAATGCACGCAATAATAATTGGAATAGGCATATAAGAATATATCTATATGTATTTTATTTAATCATAATAACAAGATATAAACTCAGGACTTACAAAAACAAAACAAAAATTAAGACAACTATAAGCCATCAAGCAATATACAGCTAAAATAAAAAAATAATGCTTTTTTAAAAATTATATAATAATATACATTTTGGTGAAAATGTTTAAAATAATAATGTGCAAGAGGAGACCGATACGAGAGAGAACTTCTTACTCCAAATGTTTGTTGCAGACGTCATACCAATTAGACCATACTATTTATACTCTTTAACTTTACTCTTTAGACCATACTCTTTACTTTACTCTTTATACCATACTACTTACTCTTTACTTTACTCTTTAGACCATACTATTTACTCTTTACTTTACTCTTTAGACCATACTCTTTACTTTACTATTTAGACCATACTCTTTACTCTTTAGACCATACTCTCGTACTGTAAATTGTCTGTCTTGGCAAGATATGATATTAAAATACATTAAAAATACGAAAAACAAACATAAAAATTGCATTTCAAATACCGAATTAAAGGTTTTAGTGTATAAGCCCTAATTACAATACGCTTAAAATGTACTACTTATGTGAATTATGGAGAGATAATCATTTTTCCATGATTATATCAAATGGAAATCCTGCTGAATGGGAACATTTAACACTGTTTTGACAGATTGTTGAATCACACTCGAGTGATTCCTGGCAAGTGTGGATTGCCTCTTCCATCGTTCCAAATTCAAACTACACAAGGAGTGATCTTTTTCTACTCTGTATCCCAAAGAAATAGGCATTTGTTTGTGTGCAAGAAGTTTTGGAATTGGGTTACGTTGAAAAACATTGGACGTGTTTATTGGCGACTTTTCATACAACGGAACAGGCACCTTTATCCTAATGGTAGGCCTAGGCCTATTCATCTGTGGCATTAGTCGGTGGCGATCCGCGGTCGCGTTACGGGCAAAATAAGTGGTATTGGTTCGTATGCTAGGCTTGTGCATTCCAATAGACTGTGTTTGGAAAAGTGGTGGTATTTGTCGTAGGCATATTGGTAGTTGCCCTAACTGTGTTGCTGCTGCTAGCTGTGAATCTGGTATTTGCAGAGGTGGTGCTGGTATTTGTAGATGTGGTGGTAATTGCAGATGTGGTGCTGGTATTTGTAGATGTGGTGCTGGTATTTGCAGATGTGGTGCTGGTATTTGTAGATGTGATGCTGGTATTTGTAGATGTGGTTCTGGTATCTGTAGATTTGCCGTTTGCAATGGTAGCTGATGTGGTACTGGTATTGGTATATGTGGTGCTATTTGTGGTTCTTGTATCTGTATACGTGCTGGTGTTTGTAGATTTGTTATTTGTATTTGTAACTGTGGTGCTGATTGTGGTACTGGTACAGGTACCTGTGGTACTATTTGTGGTGCTGCTATTGGTATATTATTAGTTACCAATTGTTGCACTGGTATTGCTAGCCGTGCTTCTGGTTGTATACAATCACCCCGGACCGGATTTTTAAGTTGTTGAATATCCGGTGTTTGATTACGTTTAGGATAAGGTGGTGGCGGTATGAAGGTACTTGGTTGTAAATTCACACCACGTTGTCCTGAGGTGGACGCTGTGTAAGATAAGGTATTACATTTTTTATCAATTTGTTGAGTATTAGGTTGCAGCATATTGTTTTGTAAAATACCGCTACTGCTTAACTTGGCCAATGAAGCAAGACGCATAAGTGTACTCGAATAAAGCGTCGAACTATCCTCCTCAGAGTTATTTAAACCTTTGACACGGGAGGTCTGATTGGTATTTGTCTGTCTAAGATTTGCTTTATCGAGAAGGCTTATTGGTGCAGGAACAGTTTCTACGTTTGGTAATCTGTTGGAAACATCTATTGTCACTTGTTTTCTTTGCGTACAACTTTCCATAACATGTCGAAGGTAAACATCATAAGATGTATAACTTGTGTTACATATCCAGCATTTGAACATTTTGACAGATTCGTCTGTCTCCCTCAATCCATTCAGCTCAGAAAAGTCTCCTTCGAGATTTGAAATTGATTGATCAATCTTTCTTTGTTTAACCGAACAGTTATCTACAGGAATACCTACATAACTGTGTTTTAGACCTGTCGAAACGACGGTAGATTTATAAACTGGTTCTCTGTCTGGAATTTTACCTTCGAATGCCTTTTTCACTTGCAGGTCTAACGGTTCTTCATGTCTGCATGTAATAGAACTTTGCTTGTGTGGAGATATAGAAACATGTGTGAACAAATGATCACGATTACCGATTTTAGCATCGGTTTTGTTGATGTCTAATTGTTCTGGGTTTTCGACAATAATTAATTCGTTGCACTCACTGTTTCCTTCAGTGGTTCCTATAACATGATTATTCACATTAATATCAGCCTCGTTTTTCTTTTCGTCAACATCATTTGATACTTTAAACTCACAAGTACAAGTGTTAATCAATTTATTTTCTTTTCTTATACTCATATCAATGGCGTGTTCGGAGATTTGGGGTTCAAAACTGTTATCGGCATGTTGATTTGTTTTTAACTGTTCTGTAGGGATGGTAGACCTATAGGCACTGGTGTCACAATATGTACATTCTGTACTTGAATCATTTGCATCTTGCAGACTACCGTTATTACTAGACTCTGGTTTTGATAAGCTGTTTGTGTCTTCGTCTGAACAGAGTATTATATCTGTTGAATCTCCTCGGTTTTGAAATTCAAGTTTCAATTCTTCAGGAATTTCTAAAGAAGAAAATTAACATGACGTGTAAACAATAACAATACTACTGTTGTTTTGTGAATGAGATCATCTGCTTGTATCGCCTAAAACTGAATGATTGATATTTATTATTTATAGAAGATACATTTTTATTTATATATATATATTTAAAACTTTATTTTAATGACATTTTATACAATTTCTATATATAACTACAATGTGTAATATGAAGAATGAAATAAAAGTGGGTTGGCCCCACGAAAGAGAAAAAAAAATATAGAAGATACATATAATACGTAAAGTAACTCTTTGATAAAACTTATATTAGATTACTTAAGTTAAATCAGATAGACTTTTAAGAAGACAAATTAAGACACAACGTTACCTAAACGTTGCAGTTTTACGTAGCACTTGAGAACCTTGCTAGCAGCTTGTTCTCTTAAAATGTCCACGTCCATTTCCTGACTATCATGGCAGTTTGTGTCCATCTTGTGACTTGCCATAAACATAATATACTGCATTAAATTTAATCCCAGTCAATAGATTTTGCTACGAATTGTAGCCCAATTACAACTTATTATTATAACGGTAAAAAGTAAGTAAAAGTAAAGTTGAGAATCAGTAATTGTACCACCATTTATTGTGTAAACAATTTTCCAACTGAACGATAGAAATAAATTCATGTAAGCTATAACTAGGAAACAACTTACTTAATTGTCCGCATGTTTTTCAATGGCCCATAGGCTATAGACAGACCTGCTGACAACAAAAAGGACTGTTATGGTGTATAACTCTATTGAACATTTTTATTATAAACGTGATTTCAAGTGTGAAAAGCATTTCATACACAAGCTCGTCATGCTTCAGTTAAGATTTTAGGTCAAAAATGCGGTTTTCTATAAACCTTTTCAGAAATAGAAATCGGAAATACAATACAATACAAAAAGTGATATAGGCCTACCATTGAAATTGACCTTAATATATAAACCATTTAATACTGCTAGTAAGAACTATAAAATAAGGTGTTTGTGAGTGCATTTTTTTGGTGTTTGTACAACCTGAAAGGGTAGTTATTTAGATGCAAACTTTTTAATACATGTAAAAGGAGTAAGATTACTTACACTTATATTCCAGTTAATTTTTCCCATACAATGTTTAGTATCCCTATTTTACACTTTCTCTGGGAAAAAATAAGAAACTGATTTGTGTAATATGGGGTCTATATATCACAAAGAAAAAGTTCCAGCTCATCTGGCCTGGGAAAGCCGCCATTTTGGATTTTTAAAATGGTCGCCATAAAATATAGGTTTTCGCTTATAATCTCATCTTCTATGTACGGAAGTGATTTTGGTGGCAAAGTGTATGTTTTGAGTGTCAAGGAATCGAAATACAGCATTTTAAAGTTTAGTTAAATTATACAGAAACAAGAATTGTTAAATTTGTAATACATAATACTGGAGAGGCATGCATTACGTGTTATCCTTAAGCACAGAGACGTTAATATTATGGACAAAATGAAGTTTGTTCTGTCTGCTTTACGATTACACAGCACCCGTTTTTATTTTTCTATATCATACATTAGTCCTACTGGTTCTTATTTTAACACTAACGTTGGGCATGCCGGCAGGATCAAATCAATTCAGATATTGTTCAATATATACAGGGAAAGTTGGGGCAATAGATAGATTCTGAGATTGAAAATAATGCGGATCTCTTATGCAACTAGTTGAAATTATCAATGTGTAGATTGGATCGCCGTATCTATAGGCCTAACATCAAATATACACCACTCATCCACGTGTAGATTGGATCACCGTATCTATAGGCCTAACATCAAATATGCACCACTCATCCACGAGTAGATTGGACTACCTTATCTGTAAGTGTAATTGTAAAGAATTAATTAATCTTATAATTTGTTTATTAGATAACAATCTCAATAAATGGAAGCAGGGAAGAGTCACTCTTTCCTGATGAAAGTAAATACCAAAGATAAACATTAAACTTTGACACGAACTGAATGGCTTGGAGTAAGTAACACCTTACACGTTCGTTCGCACGATGGCTATATATTGCAAACACACATCGTTCAGTTGTCTTTCCAAAAGTTGTCTTGCTACAATCAAGTGTTCGTGTTTGACAAGAAGATGAAGTTCATTTCAACAATCCTCGTCGTCGTGTTGTTTTCGTTAGTGTCAGGTAAGAACGTGTTCTACTTTACTAGGCCTAAATCTTGTAAAAAGGTACAGTTTCTATTGTTAACAACATTGATAATTTTGTTGTCATAGGTAAAGCAGAACAGGTGTAAAGAAGTAAGCCCCCCACATCCCCCTTTTGTTTAAATGGTGTTAAGAGGACTTTTTTCTAAATGTTCTAAGACTTGTAAACGTTAATCAGATATATTTCTAATACAAAATAGTATTTTCTTGTGTAAATTCGATTGTTCTTTATATACATTTTTTTCGAAAAAATCAATCAAGTTGATGAATATTTTATAACATTAGACATTTTTTTTTGAAGGATTATGTCACGACGCTCGTTAAAAAAATGTTAAGGGATAGCATTTGATATTGCATATGTAATCAATAATTCCATTTTATTTCAGATGAGAAATAAGTTCCGTCGCATCTTTAATCATATCTCCTATTGTTTTAAAATTACATTCCTTAATTTTTCATAACAGGAAGCGAAGAGGGAGAATGCGAGAAGGTTACATGTAAAATGAATTGCGAATTTGGTTATAAAATTGACGAAAATGGGTGCGAATATTGTGAATGTAATGGTAGGTACATTACTTTAGGAAATTAATTGCCAATTAAATAATTACGTTCAGTTCTCGTAATTTACTATTTTCTCAAATTTGTCATAATGGTCTTTGCTTCGCTCCACTGATTAGCAGTGTCCATGGCACGGCTGGACACAATGGCTGAGTATCAGTCAATGTAATGATTTATATAAAATGATAATAATATTCATTAATAAGAAGGATATTTTTAAATTTTTTTTTCAATTTTATTAAACCAGAGAATGAATTAAATGTACACACATATTGCATTGCGTTGGTTATCTTACCGTTTTTAGGCCTAAGTAAAGTGAGCTTAAGATACTCTTTACTCGAGTTTGGTACTCATTACTCGAGTTTGGTACTCTTTACTCGAGTTTAAGGTACTCTTTACTCGAGTTTAAGGTACTCATTACTCGAGCTTGGTACTCTTTACTCGAGTTTGGTACTCTTTACTCGAGTTTGGTACTCTTTACTCGAGTTTGGTACGTATTATTCGAGTTTGGTACCGTACTCATTACTCGGGTTTGGTACTCATTACTCGAGTTTGGTACTCATTACTCGAGTTTGGTACTCATTACTCGAGTTTGGTACTCATTACTCGGGTTTGGTACTCATTACTCGAGTTTGGTACTCAAGCTTTCAATTTTTCTTTTCAGGGGAGCCAGTCTGCCCGGATGTAATGTGCTTGGTGCACTGTGAGTATGGAAAAGTACAAGATGAGAACGGCTGTGACACGTGTTCCTGCAAAAGTAAGCCTAGTATTTTGTTTTTACTTTTTCGTTGTAATCGTTACTAAAGTTTGTTACTTGAGTTTCTTACTCGTCACTTGAGTCGTTTACTAAATTTTGTAATTATTCGTTGCTAAAGTTTGTTACTCGTTACATTTATTTCTTTAATTCAGAGAACCCAGTCTGTCCAGATGCAATGTGTTTGATATATTGTGACCATGGTTACAAAGTGGACGAGAACGGTTGTGATACGTGTACCTGCAAAAGTAGTTATCATTTTATTTTATCAATTAATCATAACGATAAACATAATAATGACACCGATGTGTGCATGAGTTATGTTTTACAAGTATCAATAATAATACTAATATTTCTTTCATGCAGAAAATCCAATTTGCGAAGATGCAATGTGTTTGATGTACTGTGACCATGGATACGTGACGGACGTGAACGGCTGTGATACGTGTATCTGTAAACGTAGGCTCTATTAACGATTCATTTCTAAGCATGCGCAGAATGTATTCCCACGTCGATACAGCTGCGTCACCAAATCCAATGGTCGCTCTGACAATGCTTTGGAGAACTCATGATTGCTCCCTCTATTTTAACTAGAGAATACTATGATTAATTCTTCTCTTTACTGTAATTTAGCTATAGCAATACTATACACTATTAATTTTACTTAATTGAAAGAAATAAAATTATTTAAAATATCCATTTCTTATAGCAAACCCTCTGTGTCCAGAGGTGATGTGCATGGTATTTTGCAAACATGGACACATATTTGACAAGAATGGCTGTAAGACATGTACATGTATCGGTAGGTTGTTTATACACTATTACGAATCATTTATTAATTAATCGCAAAATTGTCAACAACATTCCGATGCAAAATAATTCCGAAGGCAAACGGTAGTTATAGAAAATTGTGGCTTAGTAATAAACAAATAAGTTGGAATATCTAGTTTCCCATGTCTCATTGGTTTTCTCAACAGAGGACCCAAAAGAAGTTGAGACGCGTGCCATAGGAGTAGAGAGGCGTGCCATAGTAGGCAAGGGACGACGATGTCCAGATTTCAGCTGCCTGATGTTCTGTGACAATGGTTTCCAGACGGACAGCTTTGGTTGTGATATCTGCAGATGTAAAGGTATAAAGTTAAAATATTGTTCCTCTTGTAATATTTTGGCACCCATAGCGTATCATAACTATACTGAAAATTATCAAAGCGCCCGCTGTTTGCGCTCTGTAACTATGTTTTATGTTTAGACCTATATTTATTTATTTTTTTCTTTTGCAGTTTAATAATGAAGAACAGGTACGGAGCCAAGACTTGGTTTATTTCTTTTGTCATTTCGAGTTTTTGAAGATAATTACCCAGACTTTAATTAATAAATAATAATGAAATGTATTTTTGTTATAGATTTATTATAGTTCATTTAAACTAAATGTGTTTAGTTAAATATTTTGATTATGTAGAATATATAAAATGACAATTAAAGTGAAATCAAAATGAAAATAAATAACTTTGTAATTTGCTTTATTTGTATCGTAAAAGCATTCCCTGATCGATTTATCCAATCGATGTGGAAAGTGGATGAATCCAACATTTGGCATGCCGAAAAAAGGTGTTAAATGACGTCATAACATTCCACCATCTTGTATATCAACAATAACAAACCGAACGTGTAACGCGCGCTGTGGATGTTATGATATGGACTTACATTGACTCTATACTTGCAAGTAAGCATAACTTATCGTTAACAGTGAGAGGTTGATATTATTGTTTATTATAGACAAACAAATCCCCAAAAGCAGACTATATCCTAGAGGCCTGATGTAAGGAATTTGTCACAATGACCACCGGATTGCTACCCAATGAATTGTCTTGTATGGGTGGTCAGTTTAAAGGCTCCTTTTTGGCGCGACCCGGCTACACATTCAAATACAAACGTACGGTCTGGATTATACATGGTACAGTTAGCACTATTTTTACCGGTATAAGATTAATATTAAAACATAAGTGTGAATCGTGTGATATATATATAAACTTTATTTAGACACGAGACTGATGTACAGCACAACTCGTTCAATCAACATTTTTACACAAGTTCGTGATACTGTATTACAAAAAAAAACCAACACCATATAAATACGAAAGAAACGAAAAAATTGAAATTGAAAAGAAACAAAATTACAGCAGAATCCCCTTCATCTGACACCTCTATTTAGGGTACACCATACCGGTACTTCCCGTGTAAACGGGAACCCTTATCGAAGTGTATAATTTATGGGGATTCTACTGTAATACATAATAAATCTTTTTGATTCCATTTACCTTAAAATAATAGTGATAAAACACACATTTTACATGGTATCTAGCCATTTTAAAAGTTGGATGTACACCATCGTAGATTACCATACCATTATGTTTTACAATGCATTTTTCAGATACGTTTTAAACAACTTAACTGAATTTGGAAGGGTATCAACATTGAAACTATTCCATATAATTGCTCCACGATAAGACAGACTTCGTTTTTTAAAATCGGTTTTTGGCTTCGGGATGAATAGATGTGTATCACTGTGCCTTAGATTATAATTTATATCATTGTATGTAAATACATTATTTAGGTAAGGTGGGGCATTATCTGTCAAAACCTTATATATAATCATACACCATTCATATCTATCTTGATAAAATAAAGGTGACCAATTAATTTGTCTTAGTGCCTCACTGTGCTCTTGTGTGTATGGCGGCGACGACGACGATGACACAAGGAACGAGAATGACGACACGACAAGCGGAAAACGTTGACGAATCCACCATCAACGACGACAACACAGCGCATCAGACGACGATAGAAATGGTGTATTACCGTATAGGTCTAACAAACAGTTTTACAAGCCACACAAATAATTATTTATTATCATTCAGTATTATACTGACGTAGAAGTCCCTCCGTCAATGGAAACATACAAGAAATAGAGAAGAATTCTACAATTTGAAAATTATAGCATTACTATCTGAATAAAGTTTACTATTTTTGTGTTGCTTTATAATAGAAAATAACAGACCACAAGCAATGAAATGAGAGTCAATACACAATAAAAGATAATAATTTAAAATAGAACTTTGGCATTATGGGTTTATGCAAATAAGCAATCAAAACAATCTCTTATATTCAAAACAACCTTTAGAAGTTACGCCCGGAGTTTCTCTTTAATCAAAACAATCTTCAAAAGTTACGTCCGGAGTTTCCATTTTAATCAAAACAATCGTTAGAAGTTACGCTTGAATTTCACTTTAATTAAAACAATCTTTAGAAGTTACGCCCGGAGTTTCCCTTTAATTAAAACAATCTTTAGAAGTTACGCCCGGAGTTTCCCTTTAATCAAAACTATCTTTAGAAGATACGCCCGGAGTTTCCCTTTAATTAAAACAATCTTTAGAAGTTACGCCCGGAGTTTCCCTTTAATTAAAACAATCTTTAGAAGTTACGCCCGGAGTTTCCCTTTAATCAAAACTATCTTTAGAAGATACGCCCGGAGTTTCCCTTTAATTAAAACAATCTTTAGAAGTTACGCCCGGAGTTTCCCTTTAATTAAAACAATCTTTAGAAGTTACGCCCGGAGTTTCCCTTTAAATAAAACAATCGTTAGAAGTTACGCCCGGAGTTTCCCTTTATTCAAAACAATCTTTAAAGTTACGCCCGGAGTTTCCCTTTAATTAAAACAATCTTTGAAAGTTACGCCTGGAGTTTCCCTTTAATCAAAACAATCGTTAGAAGTTACGCCCGGAGTTCCCCTTTAATCAAAACTATCTTTAGAAGATACGCCCGGAGTTTCCCTTTAATTAAAACAATCATTAGAAGTTACGCCAGGAGTTTCCCTTGAATCAAAACAATCTTTAGAAGTTACGCCAGGAGTTTCCCTTTAATTAAAACAATCGTTAGAAGTTACGCCCGGACTTTCCCTTTAATCAAAACAATCGTTAGGAGTTACGCCCAGAGTTTCCCTTTAATTAAAACAATCTTTAGAAGTTACGCCCGGAGTTTCCCTTTAATTAAAACAATCTTTAGAAGTTACGCCAGGAGTTTCCCTTTAATTAAAACAATCTTTAGAAGTTACGCCCAGAGTTTCCCTTTATTCAAAACAATCTTTAAAGTTACGCCCGGAGTTTCCCTTTAATTAAAACAATCTTTGAAAGTTACGCATGGAGTTTCCCTTTAATCAAAACAATCGTTAGAAGTTACGCCCGGGGTGCCCCTTTAATCAAAACTATCTTTAGAAGATACGCCCGGAGTTTCCCTTTAATTAAAACAATCATTAGAAGTTACGCCAGGAGTTTCCCTTGAATCAAAACAATCTTTAGAAGTTACGCAGGAGTTTCCCTTTAATTAAAACAATCGTTAGAAGTTACGCCCGGACTTTCCCTTTAATCAAAACAATCGTTAGGAGTTACGCCCAGAGTTTCCCTTTAATTAAAACAATCTTTAAAAGTTACGCCCGGAGTTTCCCTTTAATTAATACAATCTTTAGAAGTTACGCCCGGAGTTCCCCTTTAATCAAAACTATCTTTAGAAGATACGCCCGGAGTTTCCCTTTAATTAAAACAATCTTTAAAAGTTACGCCAGGGGTTTCCCTTGAAACAAAACAATCTTTAGAAGTTACGCCCGGAATTTCTCTTTAAATCCAAACAATCTGTAGAAGTTACGCCCGGAGTTCCCCTTTAAGATTATGATTCAGAAATTAAAAGCTCAATTTCTATTAAGCACAACAATATTTTTAATTTAAGCCCTGAGTTGCTCTTTAAGCGCAGATACTTCAGTTCATAAAGATAAATAACGAATACATTTTTGCCTGTTTTTAAAGTTTTCATTACGAAACTTATGTATACAAACGCACACTAAATTGACACAACATGATATTCTGACACAAAAAGCAAAGAGGACAGCTCGTAGTTTTAAAGCTTACCGTACCTGAACGGTTAATTTAAGAAAAATTAACATTATTTTATTTTGAAAATTGGAAGTGAACACCACACAAATAAGCGCCATGAAGTGCTGTTAAATATCAAATTGATTTGCGGTAATAATTATAGTTACGACAATTATCTTTGGTTTTATAATAAAGAAAGATAATAGATGAGTATTTCATTATCGTCTAGAGTGTTGTTATCTGTGATATCAGCCCGCCGCTGACACGCGCTGGTTGAAGTACGGTAGATGAGCGAATTAGCGATATTCTCCCATGGGAATCACCGCACACGCTACATATGCAATTATTCCATATGGTAAAAATACAACATGATATAGTAGTAATATAATCGTGAATTTAACAACACGCTAAAAGTGTTCGGGCTACAACATGACAGCCATTTATACAATTCTGCTTGCGATTGCTTTAGTTTTACTGTTTGTGAACTTTTCATTAGCTTTTGATCCGTTGAAACGGAAGAATAAGATCTGGACTCATTTTGATTTTACAGTTTCACTTAGCCCACAACAGAGGGAATGCTACCATCAGTATGTGGAGACAGGCATGATTTTTTCTCTATCTTACAAGGTGAGAGAGGCTTGCATTATAATAATAGTCTTCTCGGATAAGGATTATAAACCGTAGGTCCAGTGTACACTTTAAAGAACCTAGTACATCTTTCGAGACCAATAGGGGTTACCCCGGTGTACTTAGTACATCACAGCCACTGATCATAACTGGGCCCTCGGGGAGACGTCGCCCAGTATAAACAAAATATGTCAATTTTAATTAAGACATACTATTTCGTAAATCGTCGGGTTTTCCACACTTGTTAGATCATCACCTCTCTGTTTGAAACAAAGGAATGTTTCGATAATTGCACATTGTTTTTGTTTTTTGCATCGCAGGTTGTTTTTGGAGACCAGCATGATCGTAATTTTGGATTTGTGGTAACAGATTTCAACGGTAAAATTGTAAAAGAAAACTACGAAGATTTGGAAGGTAATATGCAGGTCAATGCCAAAGAATCAGGTAAGTTAATAAGAATAATTGTTATTACGATTATTATTGTTTGTTTTTGGTCTGGGAGAATTATTACAATTGTTTAGCTAGCCAGATACATAGATATATTTTTTTTAAATTTAAGAGCAGTAAAGAAAACACTTTATGTTTCGTTCGCTCTTGGACGCAACGCAATGACGTAGGGGCAATTTGACTTTGAGTTGACCAATCACAAGTGACAGTTCGGATAATGATCTTGTCGGGTTTGTTAAATTGAGGTGTGCTTCTTCCGTGATCCTTAATAAAGGATTAGTGTTATCCGAAGGCTCGGCATTCTGTTCCGGCTGTTTTACTTTATCGTTTTCATTTAACTTTTTGCTTATTACCTCCGCCAAGGAGGTTATATTTTCACCCCTGTATGTTTGTGTGTGTGTGTGTGTCTGTCTGTGAACAGCCTGGAGGCCACAGTTTTTATCCGATTCTCACCAAATTTGGCCACAATGATCTATGCCCCAAAAGCTCGGACGAGTTCGAATTTGAGGGGAAAAGGTCATAGGTCAAGGTCACAACTAACAAAAAACTATTTTACTGCCTAGAGACCACAGTTTTTATCCGATTCTCACCAAACTTAGCCACAATGATCAATGACTCATCATATAATTGTGGTTACATTTTGAAGGGTCAGGGTTAAAGATCAAGGTCCACAAAAAAAAAAAAAAAAAAAAAAGAATAAAAAAAGAAACCTCAGCGGGACTTAAACCAGGGATCTCAACTGTGAGAGGCTGGATACATAACCATTACACCAAACTCTCATCCACTACTTTGTAGTGTGCAGTTAGCCTATTTACACTTAGAACTAATAAAAAAATGTAAAAAAAAAAACATTTTCGGGGGGAATTTTATGTAGGGGACTTTTACAGTAGGCGGAGGTTTGTACTCTCGGAGTACCCTCTAGTTTTATTATGTATCTCTATTGAGATCCAGTCACTGATACCCATAGCATTGTCATTTTTCAGTGCTTATTTTATGTATCTCCATTGAGATCAAGCCACTGATACTCACAGCATTGTGTTTTTTTCAGTGCTTAGTTTATTTAGTATCTCCATTGAGATCAAGCCACTGATACTCACAGCATTGTCCTTTTTTCAGTGCTTATTATATTTAGTATCTCCATTGAGATCAAGCCACTGATACTCACAGCATTGTCCTTTTTTTCAGTGCTTATTTTATTTAGTATCATCTCCATTGATATCCAGCCACTGATACTCACAGCATTGTCATTTTTTCAGTGCTTATTTTATTTTGTATCTCCATTGAGATACAGCCACTGCCACAACCTTGTCAATGGCCTAATTTGCTTTTAGATTTATAATAATAAAAATTATATATTTTAAATGTGTTTTTAGTAATTTACATATTTTTTTTTATAATTATCTCATGCAATTTAGCTCATGCTTAATTGAGCGGAAATAAATACATTAATAACATTAATTTCTGTTGTTTTCTGAAGGTGTCTATAACATATGTATCGGGAACCAAGCAAGCCGTTTCTACTCGAAAAAGATCCATATATACATTGACTTGTTTAATCCAAAACGCTTTGAAAATGCCGTTGAAGAAGAGACAGAAAAGGACCACAGCTTTGGAAACATTAGCGTAAGTTCAAATTCGGATTGAAAAGTGGTTTAGAAGGAGTTAAGGCCCATTCACACTGTAGGACGATTAAACGAAAAATAGTTAAATATGCGTTTTTCCTACTTAAAACAAATAAATCTAAAAACTATATGGATAACCATTTAAGGCCCATTTACACTCGAACGATAACGATCGAAGATAAATAGACAAATATGCATTTTTCATGCATAAACGGATAACCATCTATGCTTTCTTTAATGAAAATGATATTTTCATACGTATAATCAATTAACTTCATGATTAGTAAGAGCAATAATGTTGTGACAATACAATTATATTGTTTTTATTGATCATGACGTCATTTTTGATTGGATCAAAAAATATTATTTTTTAAAGACATAATAAATGATTATCCTATAGTTCTAGAATGAAAACTTGTCTAATCTAATTTGTTTTGTGTAAGAAAAATGTATGTTTATCTATTTATCGTTATTGTCCTAGTGGGTCTATAGCAAAACAATTCTATGTTGCGTTTTTATAAATACTTCAAAAGTAATGATAATGTGTAAAACAGGCATGGTATCTGTCACTTGGATTAAGGAATCTTAATCCATGCCTCACACGTCATGATAACGAGTTTGATAGCCAATCTGGATTTCTATGTAGGAGATAGTCTGGGAGTGGGGGAGTGAAATGTTACAGGCAGTCAACATAGCCACATATCTTAATTCCCTTCTGATCACTCTAAGCCCTGTTTCTAAAATCCCACTCCCCCTAACTTGATTTCTAGGCATCTTAAGATTTTTTTCCTAGACTAATGTGGCCTGTTGTTGCAAATCGAATACTCCCTAACGCGGTTCCTTCAGAAATACTGGATTAGCGAGGTAGTTTGCGACCACTTCTTCTTTATCAGTTATAGCTTTATCACATTTTATTTTTAATTCCTATTTTCAGAAGACGATTATGGTATTGAACGAAGGAATCCGAGATATGAGACTTTACCAAATGAGAACGCGACAGAACTCCATACATGATTGGTACATTCTATCTGCAAATTTAGCATACGTTAACAGGTGGTCGTGTGTGCAATGTATTGTGATTATAGCATCCGGGATACTGCAAGTGTATATATTAAGGACTTTATTTACCGTACCTACAAACACTCGTAAGCCAAGATGTTAACGTGCATTAGTAAAGGTCTGTTTACACTATCAAACTCGTTTGACAAAAAAGTGTGATGTGCCCAAATATGGTAGTGAAAAGATGAAATATGGTAGTGATATGATATCATCATGTTTTTTGTCACATAACGTTTGATAGTGTAGACAGAGCTTAATGGAAGCATGCACTATTTGGGGCGTTCAAGCTTAGCATTAAGTTGGTTACCCACCAAATTAGCGATAATCAGCCCGATGAGGGCTCCCAGTGAATTCATTAAACCAGGGAACAATTGCTTTCCTGATTACACCAAAACTTAGAGATACAAAAGTGTGTAGCCCGCCCTCTCAAAACTGGCTAGACAGGTATTTGAATTCAAAACGTTATCCCTGAAAACATTTTCTTATTGATAAAATAAAAAGCACACTGCGATAATTACTGTACGTATAAAAGGGCAAAAATATCTTTTTAAAATAAATGGTTAATATAGTCTAGCTTTAAGACGATGATAACGCAATATGTATTTAGGGATTTTTTTTTCGAAAAATAGACAAATTTCATTGAAATAAATGGTTACTATACGTCTATAAGATGATGATAACGCAATGTATGCGCATATATAGCAATATTATTGCATAATAACAGTATTTTAAAAAGTGCGCATTTTGGCTATTTTTTTAAACAATCCCTGTACAGGGATTTTTTCGAAAAATCCTCAAATTTCGACCTTTTTATTTTTTGAAATAAATGGTTACTATACGTCTATAAGATGATGATAACGCAATATATGCGCATATATATCAATATTATTGCATAATAACAGTGTTTTAAAAAGTGCGTATTTTGGCCATTTTTGGAAAATATCCCTGTAGCCTACTATAGTACAGGGATTTTTCGGAAAATAGCTAAATCTCGACCTTTTTATTTTTTTAAATAAATGGTTACTATACGTCTATAAGATGATGATAACGCAATATATGCGCATATATAGCAATATTAATGCATAATAACAGTATTTTAAAAAGTGCGTATTTTGGCCATTTTTCGAAAAAATCCCTGTACTATAGTACAGGGATTTTTTCAAAAAATGGTCATATTTCGACCTTTTTATTTTTTGAAATAAATGGTTACTATACGTCTATAAGATGATGATAACGCAATATATGCGCATATATAGCAATATTAATGCATAATAACAGTATTTTAAAAAGTGCGTATTTTGGCTATTTTTCGAAAAAATCCCTGTAGGCTACTATAGTACAGGGATTTTTTCGAAAAATCCCCAAATTTCGACCTTTTTATTTTTTTTAATAAATGGTTACTATACGTCTATAAGATGATGATAACGCAATATATGCGCATATATAGCAATATTATTGCATAATAACAGTGTTTTAAAAAGTGCGTATTTTGGCTATTTTTCGAAAAAATCCCTGTACTATTATTAGTACAGGGATTTTATCGAAACATAGTAAAATGTCGACCTTTTTATTTTTTGAAATAAATGGTTACTATACTTCTATAAGATGATGATAACGCAAAATATGCGCACATATAGCAATATTATTGCATAATAACAGTATTTTAAAAAGTGCGTATTTTGGTCATTTTTTTTTTTTGGCCAAAATATCCAATTTTCAAAATACATGTTAAAATAACATGTGCAGAACACAATAATATGTGCGTCAGCGCATGTCACATTATAAACCAGTTACAGTATGTCAAAGAATAAAAGGGTCAACATTTGGCGTTTTTTCAAAAAACTTTCAGGGATTTGTCGAAAAATGACCAAATTTGCCCATTTTTCGAATCATGTATTACGCATTATTCACATCCATTAGAAAAACACTATCAAAAGCACCACATGTAATTCCTGCATTTTATTATCTTTTTTCACACTTTGTGCCAGAAACTGTCAAAGTATAAACATGGCATTGCTTGTTTTTGCAAAGCTGATATTAACTACCATCCCATCTTAAAAATAATTCTTCTAATAATTTTGGTAACACATGGTTTTATACTGAAAACCTTATTTTACTAGTTTTTTTTCGCCATGCAATATTTAATGAATGCTGCTACACTTTTTAACATTTGTTTTTCCTTTAAAAACTTACTACAAAAATTGTGGAGGGACATTCAGAAAATTAATTTACAAAAGTTAAACAAGAAAATATAATCAAGGCTGGAAATGAAAATTATTGTTCAATAACATTATTTATGTTTAGTTACATCAGAATTACAGTGTAACTCCTCCTTAAACAAACAATGGGCATGTATATTGAAATACTACCATCAACCCCTAACGTTGTCCCCTAAAAAGGGGTTCTGTTGATTTAACTAGTACACTTTGAAAAGATTTTTTACACCAGACAGCAAATCCAGTATCCAAATATGTCTAAAAAGCTCCTGGCCGGCCATTTTGTTTCAATGTATTCATTTGAATCAGTCGCAGTAAAATTTTGTTTCTGTTTTACCCCAAAAATATATTGCATTAATTTTTCCTACAAATAATATCGATGAATTATTTGATGCTAGGCACAAATTCCTCCAAAGTTTTAAAAGAAAATAAATTTCACAACCTTTTTAATAATTTTAGTGACCTTGATGATGTCAAAGGGCAAAGTTCACATGTATAAACTCTTCATCTGCGTACAGTAGACTCCTAATATGATAATGGTCCCATATAACTCTAAAGCTCTGTCTACACTATCAAACTTTATGAAACAAAAAAATGTTATGCCCATATATAGACATGATGATGTCATATCACTACCATATTTGGGCACATCACACTAGTTTGATAGTGTAGATAGCACTTTAGCAAAAAAAAAAAACTGTATATGACCGAGTATAATCCCATGTGTTTGGGTATAATCCCACCCCCTAATTTAGGCTAATTCGGACACAAGAATTAAATTCCAATTCTATGGCAATCCGATTACAATCCGACTGCTTAAATTTCTCCAAATCTCATACCAAGGCCCTTGGGATTAGTACTCGGTCATACACAGTAATAAACCTATATTATATAATATTCATTTTATTATATAATAATATTGTGATAGGTTTCAATGCTTTATTTGCATTGTATTCTGCTTTTATTAATAGATTTGTTTATCAAAGTACATTTGAAAAATATTAAACTAGCATTTCAAAAAAATTGATTGTACAACAATGAAACACCTTGATAAATAATTTAAAGTAAACTAACGGCACATTAAATAGTACTTACTAAATAACATTAAATAGTACTTACTAAATAACATTAAATAGTACTTACTAAATAACATTAAATAGTACTTACTAAAAGAATGTGAAAATAATATAAAATAACATTAAATACAATATCTTAAACACGCTATATAAAATCTTGTTCTTCAATTTTTCTTTCAATAATATTCTTTTGTTTTTTCTTTCTCCTTTCATTGCACTATTTCTAAAAGTCTTTCAATCAACTTGTTTAAGTTGATTACTGCTTCTTATCCTGTCTGCAAAGTTCACAAACAACTTCCACCAACAATCGCGTAAATTCTTGCTCAGTCCGTAAAAATATTGCTGAGTATTAAGGCCTCAATCATAACACTTTCTTCTTTTCTTTTCATTAATCATTTTTTAAATTTTCTTAAAACGTCCAGCGTTTTTTTTCAGTTTCATACACAGCACACTTTCTTTTTCACTATACTGTAATAAACTTTACATTCATCTGTGAATTA
Source organism: Antedon bifida (assembly GCF_963402885.1). NCBI lineage: Eukaryota > Metazoa > Echinodermata > Crinoidea > Comatulida > Antedonidae > Antedon > Antedon bifida. Next base: position 34,272,994 of record NC_136227.1, on the reverse strand, counting down.
TTTAGTATACACAGTTCAGTTTTCCTTTAGTCATATAAATTTCATAATTTCTTTTTCACATAATCTGTAAATATTCAGGCAAATCCGCTAAGTGTGGACACGATTTTATTTGCCGTAAAACTTTTCCAACAACTTGTAGGCACTTCATGTTTCTTGTTCAACTCTTGTAACAAATGGGAAACACTCATAAGACGTGTAAATAAAATTGTCTTATATCTATTTAATAAAAAAAAAACCTGATGAATTCTGGTACAAGGCAACACCGTCACTATCAATGTGAACACCTATTGGCATTCAGTTATGTGGACAAAATGACAAATCCCAACCCCCCCCCCCCCCCCCAACCATACATAACGCTCATTTAAACAGTATGCATGTACTTTGTTATAAGACATTTAAATTAAATCTCATTTCTGGGACAATTATAGATATTATTGATTTTTAAAGATTGTAACTAACATGATTATAGTAATCAATGCCTTAACCAAGTTATCAAATGATAACTTAGTTATAAACATGGTTAACCGGATTAGAATGTGTTAACAAGTGATAATCTAAATAAGGGATCATGTCAAACTTATTCTACTGCAGTTACTGCAGTAACAGCATTTTTATAACTGCAATATTCAGATGTTATAAGACAATAGTGTGTATAATTATCCACAAAAAGGTTGCCACTTTGATGCAACGCAAGGACGTAATCGCAACGCAAATAATTTGACCAATCACAACGAGATTGATGATGATCTATCGCGTCGGATTGGTTAAATTACTTGCGCTATGCTTACATTCTTGATTGCATCCAAATGGTTACCACGCTTAAAGAGTAAACAGAATGTAGTTACTGCAGTACATGCAGTAGTAATTCAGAAATTAAATTTTTAAGGAACATTACAATATCTAAGCTCAATAAACATCAAATTTTGTTCTTTATCCAAAACAAATTTAACAAAGTGCCGCAAACAGTTTCATAGCGTCATGAGGAAATCTTGATACTGTCAATAAACCCATTAATAACTTCCTAGTAAAATACCAGCTTTATACACAAGATCATTTCCAAGAAATCTCTTGTCTTATGGACAAAGAATTTAATGCAGTAAATGCAATAAAAATGTTTTTACACTTAACAACAATATCTAGTAGCTATTCTTATTATTGGCAAACAAACTTATACTTATTGTCTATAGCGTTTAATTTCCCTTTGCAAGTACTGTACAATAAAGCTATGTCCACACTATCAAAACTTTATGTGACCAAAAAATGTGATGTGCCTATATATGGACATGATGATGTCATATCACTACAATATTTGGGCACATTAAAACTAGTTTAATTGTGTAGACAGAGCTAAAATTATTTTATATATTCTTAACAGCCTTTGATCTATTCAGAGTTTGTTTAAATGTTGTTTGATATTTAAACCATTTTCATTCAGACAAAACTAGAATGAAGTTTGAGCAGATACCATTATAGTTTACAATTTGGTATACAAATTAAAATAGAAGCATTGGAATTCTTAACTTAAAGATGTATTGTCCCCCAAAAAACATGAAAAATGAAGATTAATTGAATCAGTCTTTTAATATGTTATTTTGTAGTTTTAATAAATTAATCACTTCAGTAGAAAAAAAAACGAAAACAAATAATGTTTTCACTTATAAAATGACAAAGTAAATGGTTAAATTCAACCAAAAATCCATTGGCTGGCAGCCAATTTGACAATTTTTTGCTATAAATTTTTAATTTTTCAGGTAAATACATTTTTTTTCGATCCAATTTTTGGTCAAAGTGGATAACTATTATGTTACATTAAAATGAAATATTTAAAAAAAATTGTTTTAGGAATTATTTCTTCAGGGGGACAATACATCTTTAATGTTGTCTTTAGATCAGTTGTGTTATTTATTGTATTTAGAGAGACTTTGATTTGCGAACTAGGAACAAGTTAGATAAGGATCGTTCATCGTGCCCATGTGAGGAAGTTCGGACGCGCTTCCTTGCTCGATCCCTTGACACGGTTTTAATGGTTTCTAGGTTCTGGTGACGATTGTCAACAATCCTACGTTGTTGGACATCACAATTTGAATTGATTAGTACAAAAATAATTTATTGTTATATCATAATTGGTGGAACATCAAAGAAATTATTTAAATGATTAGTTACCTTGACTTATACTAACTATTGGTTTAACTGCAATAGTTCAACTCCACCTAGATATCTATAAATTCTTTTGAAATTGCTTACTGAAACAGTAAACAAACCTAATCGTTATAATTATCATTATTAATAAATCCTTTCCGGTTCTTTTGTTATCGCTTCATATGACCGGATGACGTCATTTTGGTGCCGTTGCACTATAAACATGGTAACGCTATTGTTATTGTTTAAAACAATTTCAATTCTTATTTTAAAGATCGAATGAGCTGAAAAGGTTAATTATAATTTGTTTTTGAGTTATTATGGCAATAAGTAAATGAAAAAATAGAGTTGAAATGCTAGTAGGCCTTGTGCGTTTAACTTAATATTTGAGTGAGGAAAATTGAAAATTTTAGACCTCGTGATGATATTTGTAAGGGTAATGGGTACACGTAGTATGTTTACATTAAATTATACCATAGTATATCATAGCACTTTGGACAAGTTTAAAGTAGCTGTTCTCTTAAATAAAAAAAAAACTTTCATAATGAAAATATAATCTAGATTATTTATACAATAAATAAAATCTATAAATAAATTATTATTTTAATCCTCTTAATTCTATTCACATATAACTGTATGTTATTAATTTTTTGCTTTACCATATCTTTCAAATCTAGTAATTAACTTTTGGTGACAATGTTCATTTGGTGACAATGTTCATTTGGTGACAATGTTCATTTAGTGATAATGAACATTTAATGACAATGTTCATTTGGTGACAATTTCCATTTAGTGATAATGAACATTTAATGACAATGTTCATTTGGTGAAAATGTTCATTTGGTGACAATGAACATTCAATGACATTGAACATTTGGTGACAATGTTCATTTGGTGACAATGACTGTTTAGTGACAATGTTCATTTGGTGACAATGAACAGGGCAATGTTCATTTGGTGACAATGAAAGGACAATTTCCATTTAGTGACAATTTCCATTTAGTGACAATGTTCATTTAGTGACAATTTCCATTTAGTGACAATGTTAATTTAGTGACAATGTTCATTTGGTGACAATGAACATTGGTGACAATGTCCATTTGGTTTCTTATCCTCATTCCTGGTTTCACTTAGTTTACTGTATTCTGTACCAAAAAACATATTTAACAGAAAATTATCTTCAACATGATTCCAAATTACATTGTTGTCTTAATTACAAAACTAATGTGGCACCAAGCATGATCTTAACAATACAAAGCTTTGTACAAAATATCACGGACATCTATTGTTTTATTTGTTCTGGCAGCAACAGTGAATTAATCACATTCCCAGCCGTTATCTTTTATCATGTGGGCTAGTTCTATAATATATTTGCCTTCTTTATATTTCTGGCTGTTCTCAAAAGCATGTTCCTGGAAAAAAAAGAAAAAGAAGATTTTAAACATGGTGTTTGGTTACCAAAAATCTGGGTTCAAATCCGGTTCAACATCAATTTTTTTTAAAGGGAGTAGGTTCTAGGAAAAAATGAGGATGCTTTTTAATGAAAACAATTGGTGGTGGGCTTACTCCTGAAACAATGTATCGTGACAACACTAGAAGGTCGTGAAGCCATTTTTAATTATGGATCGATAACAAACTCTTTAATTACTTTAAAATGAGTATGAACATGAATCAGTATAATTTATTATGCCAACAAATTCATAAATAATCAGAAATTCCTGTAACGTTATGGAACTTCATCATAGCCATTGTTTAGGATTTGTTGAAAACTATTTATTACATCATTGTCAACGTCATTGTATTTGCCACTGATGTCACAGTACGTTAATCTCATTGTCTTTGTATACTACTCATTAAGAATATTACAATACCTCTCCTCAATAATATAATATCAACACATTTATTAATTAGGGTGCATTAAGCAATAACAACACAGTTCATCAACTGGAGGCATAGCAACTGAATGGAAAAATAATTTGAATTTAATTTGCCTCATTTTTATCATCATGTTATATAAGTTTGTCAAAAAACCTGTAGACCATACTTTACAGGACAGTACAGTGCATGCAGTTTAAGTATATAGAATTTGTTTACAATAGACCTATTTTAATCCAGGAAGTGTACATTTTTATAATAACCATTTTTTATGAATATTCATTAATACATTATAGGTAGCATTGTCATATGTATCGTAAGTTAACTGATGGCTATCAGCTGATCTCATTGTTATTGTTATGCATTGTATGTGTGTACTATAAAGCACTGTTCCTGGTAGTAACATGGTACAGCAAGCAATGATGCACTACTGTAAGCAGGTGGCTGCAGTCGTTTGAGGTGTGGGAATGTGATCACTTGCACTCCTTAAATGTCTCTAAGGTGCCGCTACAGTAATTTCAGCGCAAATAAATTTGGCAAACTTCTACACACCATAAATTGAATTTCAAGGTACAAACAGCATACCACTACAGCACCACCACCTCACAACCCCTTCCCCCTCTCCAAAATGTATTGAGGAGTTTAATTTGTAGCACATCTACCATTTTCAAAAGACAAAATGCCTGACTATGGTATGCACAAAATAAGACAACAACTAGTTGTTTGCTAAAGCATCAGTTCAAAAAGTATTATTATAATTTCACAATGAATTTGAGTACAATTTGCTGTACATCTTGTGAATAAATACAGGATCAATGTTATGTAAATGAAATCATAACACAATTACATTCTGTTCAGATGTCAGTGACACAGAAACAAAGCGATTATTGGTCTTTTTATCTCATAAAATCATTACCATATGTGAAATTAGTAAAGAAAATAATCAATCATGCAGAGTGAAAACATATGTGGGATGAATAGTATCATAATAAGGTTTTGTATCTCAGATGATATCACGAGTTACCAGGAATTGGGGAAAAATGTAAACAGGTCTATAACATAATGCGCGTACCTCCATTCCTTATCCTATCCTCCATTTTTTATATCTGGCATAAATTGTTACTTACATATTTCCAACCTAATGTAGTTTTACAGCATTCACAGAATATATCAGATACAGCGTGTAACCCTGTTAGTAAGACACGTTCCTCAGCCGGACCACACCCTACATTAACACTATGAAAAAAAGGATAGGTTAGTACAAAAGATTAAAAAAAAACGCTTTCTCCGGTGGACAGGAAGTCCTGGTAGATACCGTTAAAAATAGCAGTGTAGTAATACAGTAGAGCACCTCCTTTAGGAGACACCCCTATTAAGGGGACAACTCTATACATGGGACACCCCTATTAAGGGGACAACTCTATACATGGGACACCCCTATTGAGGGGACAACCCTATACATGGGACACCCCTATTAACAAGACACCCCTATACAGGGGACACCCCTATTAAAGGCCAGGTGCGGGCAAAAAATTTCTATTGATCATACATTCCAATAATTATCGATCTATAGTTTCCCCTATGCTTCATAATTTTTGGGATTTTATTTGTGTTACACGAGCTTGTTGAAAATAAGCACTTTCTGATCAGTGGGGGGGGGGATAGTTCAAATTACACAGTAAAATCTCTATTCTTTTGTACACAAATTTTGTAAATAGAGAGGCATTTTAAAAAGCTATGAAAAATAAACGGTGGTAAAAAATGTTTTCAGATAACTAAATATAGGTAATATAACTTGAATATTACATTTCTGGTATTTTTATTCAACTTCAGCTTTTTATTTTCATGCTATAGCAAAAATTATCCACCGTATATCCACCATCTTTTTTTCACCTTCTAGGGAGTCACCAGACATGTTATTACATTAGGTTAACTACCTAACTACTGAAAAAAAGTCTTCCTGGTTTTTATGGAAGAATTTTGCCAAATTTTGTATTTGGCCATATTAAGGGAAATTCATGTTTTTTCGTCTTGATTTCTGTTACCAATATTTGATTTATGTACAATTAACCAAATATTATATTTAAAATTCATGCCTGTACCTGAGCTTTAAGGGAAAACTTTGCCTTGAAAAGTATAGAAGATGCTTGTTCAGGACACTTTTTTTTTGGTCTAGAATGTGCAAAGCCTTCTCTACACTATTCAATTTTATGTGAAAAAAGGTGTGTGCCCATATGGACATGATGATGTCATATCACTACCATATTTGGGCACATCACATTTTTTTTTGTCAAACTAGTTTGATAGTGTAGACAGGGCTTTAGGCACAAAAGGCAAAAATGTCTGTCTGCTAATATTAATAATAGAATAATTTTAAAATGACAATAAAGGCAATTTTCGAACACATAATTAAACATTTCCACCAAGAAGAAATTAACTAAAAGCCTTAAGCCTCTCAAAGAGCAATGTCCATGGTTGCTAGGAAACGCAATCAACAGTTGATGAAATATCCAGTGCTTATTAAGACCATAAGGGTTTTTAACCAATTAAATACAAAATGTATAATAGATACTTCTATTTAAATCTAAAATTAGTCTAAATTATGGAAAATAATTGTTTTCACTGTGATAATTAGGACAAGTTTGCAATCAAGGTGCCACTCACATGTTTTCTCAGTGTGAACAACATGTTCATTGAGAGAGATACCTCAGTGTGAACACATGTTGAGTGTGATACCCTCAGTGTGAATACATGCTTAATGAGTAGTATAGATTATTTTTACATTATGCGCTTGTAATAGTGTAATGAATGATGGAATATGTATGCTATAAAATTCACTAAACAATCTCAAAATAATTAAAAACATTTTCTCAGTGTGAATACATGTTCATTGAGAGAGATACCTTAGTGTGAACACATGTTTAGAGTCTGAATGTTATACCCTCAGTGTGAATAAATGTTTAATTAGTAGTACAGGTTATTTTTACATTATGCGCTAGCAATGGTGTAATGAATGATGGAATATGTATGCTATAAAATTCACTGAACAATCTCAAAATATTTAAAAACATTTTTGTACATCACATTATATCTCAAGATGATTGCTTCTAAAAATGTTTTAAAAACATTTCAATTCAGTATTAATGTCAATATTAATGCTCTTATAAAATGTGTTCTTGTACTGACGGTAGACCTCGAATACATTAACAGGTTGTCTTCCTCTTTTGTCTGTGTCAATACCATCGCCTTGCCTCCTAGCATGACATCCAATTAGTGTCTATATTAGCAGACATGCGTGTGTATGTTAAATCAACCAGTACATGTACATGTACATGTCAATATTGCTCAACGCCCATTGAGGTTGGCTAGGCTGGTAAGCTTGTGTTTATATGCAAGTTGCTAAATTATTGATGCAACGGCAAGAAGTTAGCAAATTGTAGGAATACAAAAAATTGATAATAATTGTGAACTTTAACTAATAATTAGGATAAAATGTGAATTTATTTAATGTTTACAATTAATTTTTAGTCACTATTTAGTATTGAGATGGAGAGAAATAATATGGTGGTATTATGTCAGTAGAAACACAAAAACTATCCTGCCTACGACATGGGAAAACAACATGAAATAGTGGAAAGCACCATGTCGCAAGATGAGAGGCGTAACTGATGATGATGTGATGATAAAAGCACGCAGGGAGAAACAAAACATTTTTTTTTGGAAAGAAGACTATATATCCTGCTAACTTTCACCATTTCCAAAACCCCACCCTTAACTAGTTCTATCTTCCATCTCTATTTTACCTTTTCCCCACCTACAGTATCCCTCCCCCATTAATTTCACCTATTTAAAATACCAATACAAAGTATCATACTACTGTAATCATATGTACAAATACAGTAAAATTATACAATTTAATCATCGAAAAACAGCATACATAATTGACAAAAACCAATCAAAATAAGGAAATAAAATTTGGTTGCTTTACAGCTGAATAGAAACCACATCGTTGAAAACATTTTTTTTTTGTACAAATATTTTCACCCTAAATGTCATATCTGTAACATTTCTAATTATAATTTCCTGTAGGACATTATGAATAGTAAGATTATATTATTAGACTGGGACGTGTAAGGCCACTACATTACATTAACATGTTATTTATAATTCTTTGTTTTATTTGCATTTGAAATTTATTAATGCGTGTCTTTTTAAATGTAATTTTTAAATGTATGATTATATTTTATGTTATACTCTGTATGGTAATGGATGTAGTTTGTGTTAAATAATAATAATAATCTTTTTTTTTTTGCTAAATAATTTAAACTGATGGCTGTAGCTTTACTGTATAGCTATTATAAACAATGCCGTTTAAAAAAAGCGTATTGAGCATGATGATTAATTTTAAATGTAATTTATCTTTTTATACTTAGAATATATGAGAGTGTGTGGAGTATAGTGCGCTGATTACTGGCTGTGGAAGCATTTTTCCATACGTGTTTGATCAGAATAGCCGGGGAAAAAATGTGAAAGCGCCATTTAAACATATGATTGGGACGGCTTTTTCTCATTCTCATAAATTTCCTCATCTTTAATTAATTAATCCATTTCCATATATAATCACCAGGCGGTTTAGAATACTGTATGCATTATATAATGAATACATTATCACTATTATAGGTTCTTAAGTCCAAGAATTATTATAATGCAAAGCAAACAAGAATCTGCTCAGTAATTAATTCATGACATACTTTGGAACAGGTCACATGAAATACAAACATTCACGTTAATTAACGATAATCTTAAATGATCGGTCAGCGTCAGGTCAAAAATAAAGTACATTGCAGGCCCGTAGCCAGAATGCATCAGAGGGGGGTTTTCTTGACACCAAGTATTTTTGGTCGGGGTCCAGGGGCCGAAGGCCCCAGGAAGCTTTGGCTCTCAGAGCAATTTCGGTTGTTTTAATCAGCTTACAGAGACATTTTTTACCTACTAAAATCTGAGTTATGCAGAGAAATTATATAGTACAGTATTATGGAAGTTAGTACTCTAGTAGTACTGATCATGAAATACAGCTTTATTGTTGCAAAAAAGTATATTATACTAGGCCCTTAAATAATTTCTTATCCTATAAACATAAAAAACAAATAGTACCGTATATTTCGGTGTACAAGTCGCACCCGTGTATAAGACGCACCCATAACGGAGACTGAAATATTAGTATTTTTTATGTAGTCGATGCATAAGACGCGCTTATTTCTAGGCCGAAATTTAAACATTTTACAATCAAAACAATGGTATTTTAATAATAAAAAAACGATATTTGAGACATATTTATTAGAATCAAATGATATAATTTTGTTTGATTTCCTTTATTATTACATCGTAATCAGTCTCTACTTCAACTGAACGTTCAATGAAAAGGGAGATCCCCATATTTTTTCAGTTACGATGCACTGTGTGGGTAGGGCTAGCCTATGTCTATTTAAGTAACTTTAATTTCATATTATTTAAATATATACCTTCTTATTGTGTGTATGACCATTATAAAATCAATCCAAATGATGTTCAGTTTTTTGGGCTGATAATGAACCAGGAATATCATGTTGGGTAGGCCTATATGAAAATCTTTCCTATTTCCATGCATGCATTACAGCAATATGAGGAGAGGAGAGCACTAACCATGTGCTCCTTGCCTGGTGGCCAGCACTGTTGGCCATATACATTATGAGATTAGGGGAAGCTACTTAACACAATAACAACACACTCTTTTAGATATCGCTTGACATACGAACTATTGCCTACATGATTATAAAATTATGTGATTGTTGACATAGAGATGTAATAAAATAAACCACTGTGATCAAGGGACATAGTTATTGTGTAATTAAAATGTGACACCACCGTAATTAATGGACTCTTCCATAAATGTGTTGCGCTGTGATGCTGCATGCTGCTAGAATACACACCTGCGAGTTCAGAGAGTACTACTAGGCCTGGGTAGAATATCTAATGCTTACCTTAACTAAAAATTCAATAAACTTGTTACCACAATGTGGTTAGACAGGAGTGAGTAACTAGCTAGGCCTACATTGCAGAGTAGTACACTATTTTTAATTAATTTAAGTATACTATTAGTAGGTTGGTAATTAAATTAATTAGGGTAAAATTTAGAGGTTAAATTTGCGTGTCAAAAGTGCGTCTTATACACAGAAATATACGGTAGGCCTACGTACACGTACCAATTTAACTCAGCACCATTTTTATTCAAGTTTACACAGTGAAATTCTTTGGTTTAATGAAAAATATTTCCAGGAAAAAAATAAAAATCCCCAAAAAGATTGAACTGAACTGAACGTGATCTTGTGCGTTCCGAAAAGCCCGGCCGAAGCACGCGATTGGTCAGTCCATTTTTCTGTCATATTTATAACCATCATCTCTCAACAATCTCTCGATCTCACGCTCAGCAGTGAATTTGACATCGGACACTCTGTATATTCGATCGATTTAAACATAGTCAATAGAAGTAAAATGACCAAAAAATCTGCTATAATTGATAATTAATTGCACGATTTTGAAAGTGGGGCCTTTGTTTTTCAAGGGGGGTTCGCTGGTAAAAGGGGGGTTCGCGCAAAAGGGGGGGTTCGCCCGAACCCCAAAAAACCCCCCTGGCTACGGGCCTGCATTCTCATTGTTTTTATATCAATTTGAATAAATAAATAATTTGTATTTTACCCTTGGAAGTTCAACCTGTTCACAATGCATGCATGTAATTTATTATCATGACTAATTTGCCATTGATTTAATTTTTGTTATAAATGTTCATTCAATTAGAAATGTGTTTAATATCACTTTTCTTTCAATTTACAGAGACAATGCATGTCACTACATCCCCCCTTTTTTCAATTTACAGAGACAGTGCATGTCATGTTAAGACTCCCCAAAGAGGCTCCTGCAAAAATTGTCACCACATATTGTAGATCGGATGTAGCTGTGCAGAGTGAAGTCAGAATGGTTAACAGTCTCATATCCTGGCTTGCAAGTAGGAATCAGTATGACCATGTGACATGGTTTAGTTAGGGTAACAAGGTTAGAAAGTGTGAAACACTATATGAGCTTTCGATTTGCAAAGACAACTATATATTATTATTATAATTTTACCAGCATACAAGTAAAAGTGAAAAAAAAAATGAAATTATGTCAACTACTACTATCTAAAGCTATGTCTACACTATCAAACTTTATGCGACAAAAAATGTGATGTGCCCATATATGGACATGATGATGTAATATCACTACCATATTTGGACACATCACTACCATATTTGAGTGCATCACGCTGGTTTGATAGTGTAGACAGAGCTTAATGTAATTATACTCACACAGAATTAAATAGATAAGCTCTTCCCTGGCTTCCTTGAAATGACTAAAATAAAAAAAAGAAATAAAGATAATTAAATTTGTAGTAGTTATTTTGAAGCAAAACTGTAATAAAATTATCCAACACTAGCTCTTGAGTGCAAGCTATGTGGTCTACAATTATCAACATCAGGTTGGTGATCTGAATGTCATGGGTTCGAGTCCCACATAAGAACATCCTCTTTTCCTCAAGCATTCTCAAATCTATGGAGTATTCTGTATAATTTACGTCAAAGTTAATCAAAACATCTTCTTGTCGCACAAATAAATTTGTTATCATGGTCGTTGTAAAATTTTAATCGCATCAGCATGTCCATTTGAGATGACAATTATTATGGTTTGTATGCATAATTTGTTTCCTCAACTGTAGTAGTACTAGTAACAAATGTGATTCTCCAGTGAAAGCTAATTTTATTTATACAGTACAATGTCAACATCCTGTTGATTATCTAATCTTACATACAATATACCACTAGTTACTACATTACTGTATTAATATAGGATTTGAATAATGTGCTAAAGAAGTTTAAAAAGACTTTTTATAATCCTACCATCTACTGTATCTAAAACATAGAATCTTAAGAATGGTAGGGTATGGACAGAAGTTACAGATAATGTAAAGCTCTGTCTACACTATCAAACTTTATGTGACAAAAAAATGTAATGTGCCCATATATGGACATGACGATATCATATCACTACCATATTTAAGCATATCACTACCATATTTGGGCACATCACACTTTTTTTTGTCAAAGTAGTTTGATAATGTAGATAGAGCTTTAGATCTAGAATTCCCGGCACATTACACTACAGTAGGTTAAATTGACCAAATACAGTTCTGAATGTTGAAAGCTTTTATGCAAGCAATTGACTCTTGATCAGAAGCTTGGTGTGTTAGTCTATCATCGCTGGTCTTTTGGACAGTTGACCGAAAATAAGAGGAGAAATACCGGCAAAGGATGTGTAAGCATTTTAATACATAAATTGCAGTTCCAAAGCATTTAGCTGTTTATGATAACAGTATGATTAACAACAATATTAACAGTACTGCACATTACAGTATGACAATTTTGACACCATTTTTTATTATTGTGATTAAAGAATTTATTAATAATAAAGTTTATTAATTTGCAAAGTGTTAAGTCGCGGTGGAAAAGGGAAGGGCCAATTGACATTGACAATATATTCTTTATGGCCATCGACTCAGTATTAACTATAAAGGCTTAGTTTCCTTTGTTCAATAAAAACAGACATTTGTTTGCATTCAAAGCATTGTCCAAAACAAACAAAATCTATTCTAAGAATTTGATTATGTAAATTCTGAAACAAACATTTTAGCAGCAGGCTTGAATTTAGTTAATATAAGTGCGTTTGGCTTAATTGCTTATGGTAACTACGTTTTTATACCATAAAATCTTAAAACTTGCTAATAAAGATTTGATTTTAAATCTATCTATCCATAAAAATAGTATTTTTGCAAGATAAACAAGAAAATCTTCCTGATGCAAAAAAAGCAATTAAATAAAATTTTAATGGACAGAGGGTGTTAAACTGGATATAAATCTTGATATTTTTTGTTAAAAATAATAACACAGGATTGTAACAATATAAGTCAACAGGCTCAGGAAAATAGAACAGAGTTGTGAAGGTACAGTAGTCTAGTCTCAGAAACAGTCAATGTGATTGAGGTGCTGTCCAAGGAATCTGATAAAACATTCTTTTTCACATTCTCCAAGTGGCACCTCTCTCCATACAGTATGTATTAATAGTATTTAGAACTTTATTTGTGGCTTATGCTTATGTGTGCCACCAATATAAAGGCGATTCCTATGAATAAATAAATAAATAAAATCGAAAGAATTTTAACTTTACAAATAACTCTAAAGTTAGAAAAAACGTTTTAAAATTTTATTTGATTTGAAAGAAATAAGTGTTAATTTGAATAATATTATACTTTACCTTAGATATGAGGTCATCATGATTGGCTAGATGAGCTCTGCAGTGTATGCAGGCGTACCGACGATGGCAGGTAGGTAGATACGCTTGGAATGTCTTTACCATCTTGACTTCGTTCCGCAGCACAAAAAACACAATTTCTGAAGAGATCACAGCTGCTTAGGTCCACGAAAATGCAGATCTTAGCCAATAAAGGATGCTAAATTCAGATCACCACTTCAAGTGGAGATCACAGCCAACTACAAGTGGAGATCACAGCCAACTACAAGTGGAGATCACAGCTGAAAGCTACATGAACTGCCAAAGACCACCACTAAAGAGAATTGCTGAAAACCAGTGCTGCTAATAAACTTTCTTTATAATAATATCAGATATTTACATTAAATAAGGTATTCAATATTTAAACTATAACAATAATTGTCTTTGTGACGACGTGAGCGTTGAGTTTTGTACAATGGTTCGTTTGTTGCGCCTTTTCTTCCACCGGGGGAAGAGTTTCTGTGCATTAACCATTTGATGTTGGGTTTCTTTTGTTCAACTCTTCTTCTCTTTTCCTCGTCTTTTTACAACTTTTTTTCTGATGAATTAGTTTATAATCTGTTGAAACTTTTATAGTTGAAGCTCACTGCAAGAAAAACGAAAATGTTTTTAACAATGATTCTAAATATTTAAAAGCTTAATTGAAATAACATTAAATAAAAAAGTTCATAACATTACTGTATCATGTTTTCAGTGGTATATTTTTAAGGGTTGTTTCTGCTGCATAAAACTGAATAAATATTTCAAAATAGATCGACCATGTTTCACTGGGTGGTTTTAATGAAAAAACCTTAAAACTACCCAAAATACAATGCGCTCAACATGCAATAGTTTGACTGAATCAAATAAGCATTAATTTGCATTACATCTAAAAGTTGCATTCATAACCGATAAAATGGCGTATTGGATGTTTTTAACCATAATTTTCGCCATTTATTGAAAATTTGTCCTGTTTTTGTTCCAAGAAATTGGAGGTAATTTATTCATGGTTATTAAGCAAATTTTTTTTCCCAGGAAAAATAAGACCCATTAAGTGCACTGTACATTGTATCATTCTGATGAGGAAATTTGCTAGAATGACAACAAACAACCCTGTCATATACTATGGTACAAAAGGTCAAGGACACTCATCAAAACAATGACTCAATATTTACTCAATTCTTGTCCTAGACAAGCACTTTTATTCATTTCAAGTTGATGCAATAAAAACAATAACAAAGACCCTTTAAACCAAAACAAATCTTTGAAAAAATCGATCATTGTAGAAATTGCAACAAACTGGCAATTAGGAAATATTTTAACATAAATAGCTTTAAAATGGACAGATTCAATTTCACAAATGTTAATGCAAAAGATAGGACATCAAAGTTCAGTATTTCATTTCACTACTTTTAGGCACTGCCCTTCAAAATACTAGATCCATCACTGTGTCTTCTAAAGAAATGTTTGAGGTTTAACATGAAGACATGTCAGGACCAATACTTTGGTTGCATTTACAAAAGATAAAGTTCCAAGGATGTCCATGTTAACTCGGTAAATAATCATTCCTTTCAAGCTGTCCAGATTTAGCAAGGTTTCATAGGCCAGAGTTGACATGGCAAATTTGCAGGGTACTGTCCTGGATGTTTTAGTGACCTTTCAGAAACAAAGGATTTTTAGAAAATTCTGGGTAAATAAATAATACTACTTTCATGCAATATTTAAATTGTTTTCCGGTGGCGTTCAGGGTCTCATCTTTCCTGGTTGTGATAATGCATGGGTAATGTGATAAGGATTCCAAAAGTATATAACTTCCTCCTGTTATGTTGTAAACAGGAGTCTTTACAATTTTTAATTGTATTATGTCATCAGCATACTGTTGATCTCTTTTATTGCTTATAAAGGTTTTGTATTCAAATTATTTTGTTGTTCCACAACAGTACCCACAATGCATTGCAGGTAGTTAATTAAATATAGGTTTAATAGCTCATCTCCTTTTATACCTTGATTTTAACAACAGTACCCACAATGCATTGTAGGTAGTTAATTAAATATAGGTTTAATAGCTCATCTCCTTTTATACCTTGATTTTAACAACAGTACCCATAATGCATTGCAGGTACTTCCGGAAAGTTATTCGCGGCATGACATTTTCGCGAATTTCAATCACTCGATAAATTTGTGAAAGTTTAATACGTGCAAAACTTTACAAACAATATCACTC
This sequence comes from Antedon bifida, assembly GCF_963402885.1. Lineage (NCBI taxonomy): Eukaryota > Metazoa > Echinodermata > Crinoidea > Comatulida > Antedonidae > Antedon > Antedon bifida. The sequence goes on along the minus strand of NC_136227.1, from coordinate 34,257,360 downwards.
CTTTCCACCTTTAAATTAAGTTGAAACGCAACATTTTATTATGAAAAATTCTGTTTCAGGACAGAACAACACATGCTTGATAAAAGAAATGCAGTATTTTGCAACTTGGACTAAAGCTCCTCAATTTTGTTTTTGTGGAAAACATATAAATAGTAAATATCAAATAAATTTAACAACTAAATTAATAACTTAATAGAGGTATTATAAATAGAGAAAATAAATAAATGCTAATGTTTTAATTAAGAACGCTACTTACCACCACTGGAAGATGGGACGAAATGAAAACTGGAGTTAAACAAAGGTAACAAAAGTGTACTATAAATGAGGTCTAAACAAAGAAAGGTCAGCAATACCCCACAGGTAAAATATTGCACCAATCAGCACACTACAATGCAGGGAAATAAAAACCACCAACTAAACATAGACAGCTGATTGTGCTTTATGTGAAGTTATGAACTTAAAAAAGTTCAGCTGAATTTGATCCTCAGACAAAGAGCATATTTTGGTTATGACCACATTGTTTACTAAAAAAGGAAATTAAACAGCTAATAATAAATGCATTCATACAACAATTATTACTAATTGTTTTCTCCAATTGTTTGTAGTGGATGTCATTTAATTTAATTAAGTATCACTTCTTCGTCAAGCTACAGTATACAGACATTTCAATTTTTTTAATTTGTTATTTATTTATACTAGGTAACCTCTTCAGTCAAAGACTGGTTTCCCAGAGGGCCCAGTTACTGTATGATCAATGGCTGTGTGTGTGTGTACTAACTAGTACACCAAGGCAACCCTCTAATCGTCTCGAAAGATGTACTAGGTTCTTTAAAGTGCACATGAACTAGATGTGTACACTGGACCTACGGTTTATAGTCCTTATCCGAGAAGACTTGTTCTACCACCAGAACCATGGAGCGAGTGAGCCTCGAACCCTTGCCGATGTTATGGCTACGTATTACGGTTCCACTCTCTTAACCGCTAGGCCACAGAGACTCACTCACTCATTACATTAATAGAATCAAAGTTTTTATTGTGAATGGCATGACATAAAAACACCAATATTTCCCTTAAAAATACAGTATAATAGAAATATAATAATCAGCATTGAAAAGATTGACTATATTATTAAATACTTTAACGACGACTTAACTAACAAAGGGTGATCAGATTTTATCCAGACAGGAAGAAGAAATGGTTTCAATCCCTCTAGTTTTATTTTACTAATGTTTTCTTTTCCCCTTAGTGTGGTCTCCCTAACAAAGACATTCCAATCTTGCATTGCATAGCAACAGTTATGGTTTTCAAGTTATATTAAGAACAATGTCAATATACTTAATTAAAATTCCGGAAAAAAATGCTATGAAAATAAAGAGGCTCTTATCTACTTCCTCCTTACACCAGTTTTCCAACAGCACTTTATCGAATTATAAAACTCAGCTACTTAGCTTAAGAACCAAAGTATTCCATTGTTCTAATAGTAAATGCAATTATTATGCCCTGTTTACCTGATCAATATGTACCAGATGGAAATAACCAATTAAAATCATTTAATTGTATTGCTTTTGAGAATAAAATTTACAGTACTCAAGAGTAAACACATGAGAACAAACGCTATCTACTGTAAAATGATGTCATTGTTTACAGCTGTGTTGCTTGTTGTATTCAGCTGTGATGTGGAATTGTTGGTAAGTGATCAATACAGTTCATTCCCATCCAACCTGTCATACATGCAAATTCACAATTTATTTTACTTCAAAGTACGTAATGCTACACTATCAAACTTTACTAAAAAAATGTGATGTGCCCATATATGTACATGATGATGTCATATCACTACCATATTTGGGAATATCACTACCATATTTGGGAATATCACTACCATATTTATGCACATCACACTTTTTTTTTCAAACTAGTTTAGAGAGAGCTCAAGCGGCCATCCTATCACTTCCTAGTAGGAATGTGTGCCATTTCTTTCCTATATTATATTTTACAATGCCAATATTGATGATAGGGTACACACAATAATGATGTACAAAATAAGTGTGATCTTTACATGATGTTACTAATATTTTATTTATAATATAAATTGGACATCATAATGTCATTAATTATTGGTAACCTTTGAACATTTTGTTAATTACTGCCTATAGCAAAATTACTTTAATTAAAATGAGAGGTATTCAGTTGACAGGGCCTATAGGCGACGTTGTCAGCACTGGAATTTAGTTGTAATGTCAGATCATTGATTACGGATATTTTTTGTCTGAATGAATTATCCAATTTTGTAATTATAACTCTATAATAATATAAGGTGGTTTTATTGTACGCTTGTTTATTGTATCCGTGTGGTCAGGCACTGTAAACAAAGGTCATAATTATGTAACTATAACAAACAATTGTTGTTGAAATACTCCACACTAACTAAATCAATTTGTGGTAGCCTAGTCTACATGCCTAAATATACAATGTGAATGTAGTGTATTAATTAGTGCATGCAGCATAGGGCTAGCAACAACTTTCCAGGGGCCTGTACTAGTAACTAAACTATGCTCGTGAGTTCTTTTTCTAGAGTAGAGAAAAGGGTAGGGTAACACTAACAAAATTGTATTGACTGTCTATTTTGGATGGAGTGCATCCTTCGAACGTAGCAAATGTTTCATAATTTGGGAAGGGGTGGGAGTAAAGATCTAGAAGGATGAAAGTACTGGCCTGGGATAGCAATTTATTGTCACGAACTGCCACCTACCTTGAGTGAGTAATGTAGGCCAAAAAAAATGTTTGCACCAAAAATCAATGGCGCGCGAAACTACCATTTCGACCATCGCAATTCACACATACACACGTAAACCACACACAGATATATTCAACATACTGAGTGAAAACAACTATATTATTAAATAATCCACAAAAACGTATTATATGATAATCATTTATTAAATACTTACATTATTGTCAAGCTTAGTTTGCAATCAACAGAATATGCAGTAAAAAATTTAGATGTTTCTAAGCTCTCAACGAAATACTGTCATTCGTCGCAGTTCCTTCGCACTTGGTGTGTTGTTTTGACTGCATATGTTTAAGTCACGTGATCAATAATTGGGCACTATTTATTTTGTTACTGGGTAAGTATTACAGAATCGCCGTTAACATTAAAAATAAAATGTTTTCATTTAAGTCCACAATATATACTTACGTAATATTTATATTATAATAATATTACTATAAAGTTTTATATTCAATATAAATACATTTTACATTAACAAAAATGTTATTGTTTGTAATTGTAGGTTGTATAGAAATAATAGAATAGTCCAACCTTTGATATCTGACGTTTGTTATGATCACTATGCAAATTAGGTATATCGTCGGAACACGTTTTCCTTTCGCGTACTTTTTGCCAATAGAGGGAACATTATAACGAAAACGATATAATATAATTACTAAAATCTATCTAGTAAACAGCTACCAAATAAGATTTAATATTAATATTTTGTGTAATAAATCGAATTTATTTATTGTCTTTTTTCCGCACAAAAAAACTACAATTTCGCACCGTGAAACATCGATTCGAATTGCCATCATCTGACCACTAATTTTATAACTCCATGATCTGACATCGATGACGCAATCAATGTCATGTCACTTATGAATGAGTTCAATGATCGATCGTAAAACAAAGACACGTTACATTTTATATAACTTCTCCTGTGAAAATGAATTATTCATAATTCGAAGAACCAAGTTTAGGAACCTCGTTAACTGCAAGATGTTGTGACGTCATAATATCTTAATCATGTACTGCATTCATTGGCCCATCCAACCAATCAAAAGGCATATAAAAATTGATAAATAAAATTTAACAAAAACAATGACTGTAAAATTATAAATTTATATTGGCCATATCAATATATGGCGATTATTGCGCAACAAATATCTAATCCGCATAATATGGACCTAACATAATTATGGATATAGCCCTACTTTGTTCCAGCACAAAGCAGGAGTGGCCTGGAGGCAAGAGTCCCTCATTGTATATGAACAAAGTCATATGGCACAAACTTTCTAATCACAATGAAGGAATACAAATTCATCGATTGTATAAAATCAAATTGCTGGGATTAAAACAAATTGGACATGGTGGACTTGGATGCAATCATGTTAGCCCCAATTAATTGCTGCATTACATCAACAGGCCGCCTGTGGGTCAAATATGACCAGCAAGTGCATTTTATATGTCCCGCAAAGAGCTACTGCTAAAAAAAAAAAAAGTAATGATAAAAAAAGCGGGAAATGTTGTTAATACTTGGTTCTCATTTGAGATGCCAGTGATTTAACCAAATCGATCACAAGCGATGGATTATTCAAACTGTCGCATGTTATTGGTTAACTCGTCTGCGTTGCGTTTCTAGAGCCAACCAGACTTAAAACTCACAAAATTCCAGTGGTTCGTTATATATCTGACCTGCAATATTATTTGTAAATCTGATCCACTTCCCAGTGTTGTAAAAAACGGTTGAAAACCTGTGCATTACATGATTAGAATTATACTCATCTGTGGTTGAACATTAAAAAATAATTATTTTTATGCCGTTTTATATAAATATACATTTTAATAGATTGCGAGTACAGCAAGTATAATTTTAATACACATACATCCCATAATGATGTTCATTTTCCTTCTCTTAAACCCCCAAGTTTTAAAAATTATTTCATACACATCTTGCAAATCTTTCTTATGTTGTTGGGTAATTCTGTATTCCTTTATGAGTGGCAACATTCAGTTTTGTTTTTTGCCATGTGTGCTAAAAATGATTTTTATTAAATTTTAAACTAAATCGCCATCTGGAACCTAGAGTCTAAAGCTCTGTCTACACTGTCAAACTATTTTGACCAAATATGGTAGTGATATGTTCAACTTCACCATTTTTGTATGTACTTATTTAATATTAAAAATATAATTATTTATTAATGAAGTACTTTTAATTTGGTCTGAGATTGTGAATAAAGTTATTATTATTAACAACATCATGGATAAACTATGTAAATATGCTTTTAACAAGTCATTTGAGATTTGGGAGTAGAAACAATCAAGTTCCCTCCAATCATACAAACAATGCAAGGCAATGAACAGTTTCTTTTCTGTTTTATAAAATATTTTGCTTTACATAAAAGATGTATTGTTCCCTGAAAAATAATTTGTATAATTTTTTGTTGTTGAATATGCCATTTTAATGTCACATAATAGTTATCCACTTTGACCAAAAATTGGATCTCAACAACATTTATTTATCTTTAAAAAAAAGTAATTTAAAGCAAAAAAGGGTCAAATTGGCTGCCAGCCAATAGATTTTTGGTTGAATTTAACCATTTATTATGTTATTTTAGATTTGTTGGGGTTTTTTTCTACGGCAGTGATCAACTTCATTAAAAACTACAAAAGTCTGATTTAATTAATCTTCAATTTTCATTTTTGGGGACAATACATCTTTAAACAAACAAATTAGGGAAATTGCAATGTAAAAGAAGATACTGTAGCACATTAGGTTCAGTTCAGCACTTAATTTTACACTTAGCATGCCGACCCCTCTCCATATTAGAAAAAAGGAACAATATGAATAAAATGTTCTCTTTAACAAGTGATTATTAATGACCACCACCAACACACTTCATATCATCTGCTGCTGTGTCATTTGTCTTTGCTGTTTGTTTTGCAAACTGTTCTGGTGTGAGTGTTTTCATTGTAAATGCATGAATAGATTCCATTTCTTCTTTGATACAACTGTTTACCATCCTGAAACAGAAATAATAAAATTGTTAAAAATGACTGTAAGTTTTAAGCTCTGTCTAGTGTCTACACTATCAAAAAAATGTGATGTGCCCATATATGGACATGATTATGTCATATCATATATAGGCACATCAAACTTTTTTGGTCAAACTAGTTTGATAGTGTAGATCAAGGTTAGATATATTAGTGTGTATGTTAGTGTATGGTATCAGGTTGCTGGGTATTTAATAATAATGTTTATTTGGTCACCAATAAAAAATAACCAGAAGTGAGGTTCTGCATTCACTCCATTTTTCGTTGAATTATAGACAAATTGAACTGTACACAGAATTGTGAAAAATGCATTTATAATTTTGCCAATTTGTTTAAAAAAATTATATTACAAGTTCAATATTTATTACCTGTGCTGTTGTAAAAGTCCTTTCCCCTTGAATTTGTTTGAAACAATAAATGCGCTAAATTTGCCTCCACAACCATCCGATAAATCTTCAACATTCTACAAAAGGAAATAGATGACAATGTCAAGGGGGCCTTATATCCCGAGGGTCATATAGTTGGTCATACAATTGACAAGTGCATTAACATTTTGTACCAATGAGATTATTATATTTTGTTATTCATAAATGGGGTTCTCATGTATCAGAAATCGTGACGGTATAGCCCGGTGGTAGAGTTTTATTTACTGTTTACTCTATGGTTTTAATAGGAATTTATATAAAAATTTAAATGAATGAAAAAGTTTAACACAATAATAATATTTTATTTTATTTCAACTTGTTTCGGAAAGAAAAACATATTTATCACTCTGGGGCCTGGAGCATGTTAATAGGCATGTACTTGATATCACCATTTTATATCATGAAACTCTACCAGGCCTAGCCTAGATTAGTACAGTATAGTGAATTATTACCGACACTAATGACCGCTCGCAAGCTACATACAAAACACTAGGCCTAGCCTAGCTAGAGTTGGCAAGGCATACTCAGACAACACGCAAATCCATGAAATAAGAAATGATATATTTTTACAAAATGATATATTTGTCAAATACTAACCACATGTTCAGCTTCAAGTTCATTTTTAAGTTTTTTTGCCAGTATTTCTGCAGTTATGGCCATGTTTTCACAGTGACTTTCTAGGCTCTCGCACTAGGCCTAGTTAACAACAAAATAACAGCTTTCCTTCCCCTCTCCGATCATCCTCCTCCTGTGCCCAGTCCATTCATTGCATGCTTGTTTTTGTTAGCTCGAGTATTTAGGAGACATTAAAACGCCCTCTAGAGCTAGACGTTACTTTTAATATTAAACAAGAAATATTTCTTACAAAAAACGCCGCTCGACATTTTAAATTAATCATTGTTCTTTTGATTAATTTATGATTAATTATTAAAAAGATGTCCTCTAATCGCAAAGATAAATTGTCTACACAGCATTTGAAAGAAGACATGTGTACCTTTCCAACAATGTATTATTTGCCAACAAATATTAATCTACTAATTCAAAAATGGCATTTAAAAATGTGCTGTAGCCTGTTTGTCTGTGACCTCAACCTGAACTGTAGGCATGCAATTCAACTGAATACCCTCTAGAGACAACCTGACTTCTCAAGTGAAAATTCTTACACAATCTGTTGATTCGCGTCAACCAATCAAAGGGCAAGAATCCAAAATCATTCAACCGTGAGCCCTCAGACTCTTTTCCCAGACGTTTTTTGGGTCCAGTAGCTGGGACCTATAAATTATAATCAAGTTTCCATTTTAGCAAAACTGTCGGCCTTAGATACTAAAGCTACAGCTTATTAATGAATATGTCCTCATGGGACATCTGGCTAGAGCAGCTGCGCGAAAAAAGAAAAGAGTATTCGCCTCCTCACTCTTTATTTTATTATAAGCTATTCAATTTTAAAAAGCTATTTTTTATGTGAAAAAAAAAAGATATAACATGGATTACAACAAAATGAGAAGTAAAGCATTTATTCAATACATTTCAAAATTTACAATAAAGAAAGGAAATAACTGTCCTCTTTAGATATCTCCTGCACTTTTTTTTTCAAATGCAAGATACTTTACGGTTGTATCATCAAACTTATTTTTCTACGAAAAATCCTCCTTTTCTACCACTGTTTTCCGTAAGAAGTAGTAAAATAGCATCCTCTAGATATCAGTTTAAAAAACTGTTTGACTGAAACACGACAAGTTACTAAAAGCATGGTTTTAGATATCTTTTTCTGTGAATATTTGTACAGAAAGAAAAACCTAGAGCAGATACAACATTACTAAACACATAACTATTACATACATATAAACACTGTGGTCAGAAAATGGACAAACATCATATTTGCCATGGTAATTTGGAGGTTTTACACATAGGATTCTTGCAAGATGTGGGGGAATGGAATTTGGAAAAAAATTCTAGTATGAAAATTTAGTTATGCAGATTTTAGATTTTTAAACAAACTTATGCCTTCAATGGAGGTATGTGTCCAAAGCACTATCCTCCTGACTTGCATGTGAGAGTCTCGGAGTAGAGATATGACATTATAATATGGACATATTAACATAGAACATTTAAAAAAAGTGTTTATCATACAAAATGCATACTGTATCTATATTAATATCATACCAGTACAAATTCTACAAGCTTAGGTGGTCCAAATCCTGTCCACAGTGCTTACTATACTACAGAATATACTCTTTATATGTAGAATTTTATATAACGCAGAACCTTCAAAAACAAACTCAATCACCGTGCATAACAAATAAATTGTATATACTACGGATGAAACATGTCTCATGGAAACATGGACAAAATTGGAATACAGCGGAGCTCTTTTACAAGGTCAGGTGGTAAATTGGGCTTCAAAAGAGATCGTACATTTCATTAATGGATATCAAATGTACAAGCTTACAGTATTAACATGATGTGTAAAATTTAACAAAGATTTAAAATTATGGAAATTGCTGTAAAGTAAAAATTGAACTTTCTTCCAAAATAGCTTCAACTGCCATGTGTGCAGTTTCTACGTCATAGATGACACATTTGTCAAAATGGAGTGTTTCCAATTTTGCCATATCATATCGGGAAACACAAATATGAAAAAACAATTACAACAGTATAGGCCTACAAATAATGCACATTTGTATTATATATACTGGATATACTTCAGTCGTTTTTCCTCTAGGCGAATTTATTCATGTAAATCAACAACATTATGTACATGTGTACACATAAATTTATTTTTGCGATGCGAAATATTGGTTAACCAATCAGAAGGGTTTGATTTTGCGTGAATATATTCGCCTAGTAGAAAAACAGTATTTAAACATGTGCAATGATACTAACATTATTATGCATGCGTTTTAAACATCAATTTGCATGATTTTAACACATTTCATATTATTTTTAAAATTTGGTATTAAACTCAGTAAAGTTTCCATATATGCACATCAATTAAGAATGCAACTTAAGTCTGTAGGTCTTATAATGTATTTATGGTATTAAGCTGCCATGCCCATATATGGGTATCATATGCCATATATTAGATGATTTCATCATGCCAAGTATAGAAATATTGTACTATTATATCATAAAAGCCTTACATTATATCACCTGTTTAACAATGTGATAGTAAAGTAGTATTTTAGCAAAGCATACATATCTATTGGTGCTTCTGTATTAATTTATTGTTTTTGATTATTATTACGATTTTGATAAATTATGTTCATGATTTTGATTTTTAATATATCAATTGAAACCAGATATTTTGAACAGGACCGGATCCAGGATTGTTATCAATGGACAGAGCGTTAACATACAGTAATATCAATAGTCGGAGATTAAGAGATCAGAAATAGATCATGTCATTTTAGCTGTCTGATGGAGAGTCACAAGATACCCATGGATCAGTCCCTGTTTAAACAATTATTTTTTCTTATAAAGATTTCATCAATACAATTGGTAATAAAATAAGCAAATCATTGACAATATTAATTGATATCAACCATGTCCTAAAATGTGTGTTTTTAAAACTTCCCTGCATATACCGACAACTCTGAAACTTCTCACAATTTATTTTATAAAACACAATATATTTAACCATTAGTAAACAACATGTTGCTAGGTAAAAATAATTCAATCATGGTTGTTGCTAGGAGACAATAACAGCAGTATCCATGGTTTCATAGACATGGTATAATATAAGCTCTAGTAAACTTTTTTAGAATCTAGTAAACTGGTTTAGATTCTAGTAAACTAGTTCAGACTAGTAAACTGGTTTAGAACCTAGTAAACTAGTTCAGACTAGTAAACTGGTTTAGAACCTAGTAAACTAGTTTAGATTCTAGTTAACTAGTTCAGACTAGTAAACTAAAAGTGATCAATTCTACATATTACTTCTTTAATAGAGTGCTTTAAACAAATATGTACATGTCAAAACTATAAACGGTAAACAACATAAAAACAATCTTAATTTTTTTTTTTTTTAATCTTAATATAGCAAAATTCTCGCACTGCACAATCCAAGTGCTCTAATTTATACATCTGCCACTTGTACAACACAACAACATTTGAAGAGTGCATAAAATGGACAAATATGCCCATGACAGTTTCGATGGTACATGGATTGCGAAATGGGAGAATTAAATATCAAACCTAGTAAATTTATCTAGATAGAATTGTAGCGTTATTTAACATTATTTTTGTTCAAGAGAGAAAACAGCAAGTATAAAATTGTTTGATAACCTTGCATCATATTGGAGCCATTCTCAGAACGTCTCAATTCTTAAAATCTAAGTAATTGAATACAGATTTGCGTGACAAAACTTCTTGTTCATTTGTCGATGGGTATCCTTTTCAAAAACATTTTAAAAAGTCATTAATATAAATATGAGTGTTATAAAAACTAATTTTTGTTTCCAAAAAAAGCAATTTCAATTTTTATAATTCATGATTTTGATATATTATATTAATTATTTTGATAACTATTTCATGATTTTGATATTTTTATATATATATGTTTATCTGACTTTGTATTCTATTTTAAAATTTGAAATTCATAAAATAAATAAACATTTAATTTCTGATATTGAGATTAGGATATATCGTCAAAATCCAAAGCATGATATCGATATAATTGCTATAGAAAATAGAGGGCAGTATAGCGGAAGCCTCAAGCTATCATACGATATAATGAATAGTTCAGTTTAGTTGAATACATAACGCCGTATGAAGCTAAGGATGTGTATAAAATAAAGTATCACAGACAATTTTCTTATCTCACATATTTGCTATTACAAGCACATACAATAGATTTCATTGGCTATTTGTAGACAATGAAGACTTCTGATTGGTTGTTCTTAATCTTATCTCACATATTTGTTATTACAAGCCCATACAATAGAGTTTCATTGGCTATTTGTAGTCAATGAAGACTTCTGATTGGTTGTTCTGATATCAAATACTAACAATAAAGCCAAACCAATCATGTGATTGGTCAAAGTACTTAAGCACCATTCTTATCGCACTGAATAGATTTCGGCAACAAGGAATAGAAAGAAAGAATTACAAAAAAAAGAGATAATTTAGTTGACGAAAAAATGTTTTATGACTAATTTGAGTTTTCTCTATAATAAAGTAATATAGAAAATTTTTCAAAAAATAGCCATGTTACAATGGAAACACAACATGGATTTCAATTCACACAGAACAAAAATTCTATCTGAATTAACTGAAAAAGCAATTATACACAAGACACGCATAATACAACTTGAAAATGCCCTTTTCCATTCCAAGTGCGAACGAGTACTTAATTATGAAACTACGCACTCTCTGGAACCAATAATTTGTCTGTATACAATTCCATCGACAGATATTTACAGCAAATACTGGTGAATGTTGAAGATGATTTCTGTCTGGGCATCCTTTCAAAAGCTTGTTATCTCTCCACACTCAAATACCTTGTTTAGAAATTAGTCTGTAAGAGATAAAACAAATTCATTTTTACCAATTCTTATATTATTATTATTTGGTGAAAAACAATTAAAAAGAACGAACAATTCAAGAAAATAAAATAAGCAAAAAATCATCATAAAAAAGGCTGCTAACAATTTGTGTGGTCGATTGTGTGTGTTTGTATCTTTCTATATTTTTTAGTTATTGTAGCAGAATACTCAAATCTCCTATTGCTCAATACTAATTACACATGGTTTAATGTGCTGTGTCCATGTTGAATGTACTTCTGAGGACTGTGTTTGTGAATGCTTCATCTGCTTCCTATTGCTCAATATTTTTTACACATGGTTTAATGTTCTGTTTAAATTCTTTTTAATTGTCCTGTTATCAGCTTAAAAGATTGGCACAAACAAATATTTAAAAACTTTATGATAACATTAACAATAATAAAATATTAATAAAAGATAAAACCAGAGATAAAAAAAGAGAATAAATTCTTTAAAATAACTTGTAACAACAAAACAAAAAACAAAATTTAATTGTAAAATAAAACATTTGAATAAAACACAATTAATTTGTGTTTCAAACAAAACTGTATAAATGGTATAAAAAACAAAACCAAAAGCAAATTTCAAAAAACATATATAGCTAAAATCCCAAGATGTCAAAGTATCATAAATGCCAAAATGATTCTACTGCAGTTACTGCAGTAACTACATTTTGTTTACTCTTCAACCTTCTATGCAATTATTTAGCAACCTTTTTTGGGATATCCATACACACTGTTTATTTACAGCCTCAACTCAACATGAATTGAAATATTGAAACCAACTAAAAAAACATGTTACTGCAGTAAGAAGATGTTGTTACTGCAGTAACTGCAGCAAGTAGAATAATTTTGACATTGTCACTATTAGCAAAGTAGCTACTATACTGGATAGGCTACTTAAAAAAGCGAAAACAGAGACAACCTGCAAATAAGCAAAGAGTTGAAAAAAACGCATAACGACACGTTTACAAGCGAAACAACCGTTGTTGTATTTGTTCATTGTTACCTGTCGTATCATCGTCAGTATCTGCCGGAATACTCTCAATTATTTCAGTTTCCAAACCTGTTTTGAGATATGTTGTTTCTTACATAATCAAGTTTATTTAAACTTAGAAGTACCCTTCAACCAATAACAATCACTAGATATGTATTATATATATCTATCTGTGATTGCTACATATTTACTCTACTGTTTACTGGTTGTCAGGGACCAGCTTGTACATGATTTCAACCATTACAAGTATATAAGGACACTATTTGGGTTTTTATAAGCCCATCCCTAAACATAACACATTTATTATTAATTTTGAATCCACTGCAATTTGGTCACCTACCACCAAACCAGGGATTATACTAGTCATGGGGATAAACTTGAAATATGGGGGTGGGCTTATAACTGAGATATGGGGTGGGCTTATACCTGAGATATGGGGGTGTGCTTATACCAGAGATATGGGGGTGTGCTTATACCTGAGATATGGGGGTAGGCTTATACCAGAGATATGAGGATGGGCTTATACCAGAGATATGAGGATGGGCTTATACCGGAGATATGAGGTAGGCTTATACCTGAGATATGAGGATGGGCTTATACCAGAGATATGAGGATGGGCTTATACCGGAGTTGGTACACACATAATTTATCTGTGATCTTAAACTATACATCCATTGTTTCTATATGATATACCAGTTAATAATTGTTTACCAATTTACTATTGATATTAATAAATGTATGTAATCCTTCCTTCCCTTTACTTAGTTGAACATAAATGATTAAATGTAGGATTGATAATAACAACTTACTATTTTTGAACTGGCAAGCCTCTTGATAAATGAGCTCTTTTAGCTTCTCCTTGGGGAGTTCATCCATTTCGTACTCAAATGTGAACGGTTCATCGCTGACCGGCTAAAATACACAAACAAAAGTCAATGTTTAGAGAAAACAAAAGTCAATCTTCAGATCAAACGGAGAAAAAAACAAACAAAAGTCAATGTTTAGAGCAAACAGAGAAAACAAAAGGCAATGTTCAGCGCAAACAACAAAAGTCAATGTTCAGATCAGAGAAAACAAGAAACAAAATTCAATGTTTAGACCAAACAGAGAAAACAAAAGGCAATGTTCAGCGCAAACAACAAAAGTCAATGTTCAGATCAGAGAAAACGAGAAACAAAATTCAATGTTTAGAGCAAACAGAGAAAACAAAAGGCAATGTTCAGCGCAAACAAAAGGCAATGTTCAGCGCAAACAAAAGGCAATGTTCAGCGCAAACAAAAAAGGTAAATGTTGAGATCAGATAAAAAAAATTCAATGTTAAGATCAAACAGGGACAAAAAATCACCAGCATTTAATCAATAAAAACGAACAAAAACCAAACACAACTATAACAGTTCTTAATGTTTTTTGTTCATATTACATTGTCTATTATCGTATTTTTAAGATTTTCAGATTTTACTTTTAAATAATAGAACTGCATATATTTATTTTGTGAACAAGAACGTAACCATAAAACCAAAAAAATGTAGATTCCATCATCTAGAGGATCATGGGATGGCATATGATCGCAGACTATAAACAGAAAACTAACAAGGATGAAATAAAAGAGTGTCGAGAACAGAGAAATGAGAGAAGAAAAGAAACCACCAATTTCATTTGTGGCACAGAAAGGAAAAACAAAATTCTCTATGTATCTTAAATTTCCTTTTCTATTCTTTGCAACAAATCCTTCTTAACTCCCTACCTCTCAAAAAAATCAAGATCAAACATAGACAGGTTTCCTTACCTCATCTGCAGGGTCATAATATTGTTCTAAATAAGGGTGGCCTAAAGCTTTCTCAACAGTGATTCGTTTTGCGGGATTAAAGGTTAGCATCTTCTCTAATAAATCCAAAGCTACAATAAAAAAATGATGAAAATTATTATAAAATCTATATTATATATATATTCTTATCTATGATGATTATAAATCGATCTCTTGTTACAAGTGTGTCAATACACAACATGCTGTCAATAAGGGTTATTGCAAATAGCGATAAAAAGTCTGGTGGGGAAACATTTTCGCTATTGATTTGTTGTTTCCACCAATTCCTTTCCACTAGGCATTGTGCAACTCTTCTCACGATATCAAGCAATATACCTTATATGCAGTGGCGTTACGGCTATGAGCGCTCTTTGGCTAAGCCGAGGGTCCCCAGAGCCTGAGCAGTCCAATGCAACTACCCTAGCATTGAATGCTACTTATGAGTGCTAAACTAGGACCCCCTGAATTACACCACTGCTTATACAGTATGCATTTTACCTTTAGGTGAAGCCTTCTCAAACAGGGAAGACCAGTAAATCTTAGGCTTGTAAGGCAGGGACTGTAGGTATCCTCTGGCTTTCTCATTCATTATACACTGCAGATCCTCTGGAGTAGGTGAGCCTAGCAAACCTAGAATATGGTTTAGCTGATCCAAATCTGACAAAAACACTTGGCTAAGGAAACTTTTGCTATTAAGTAACGCTCTGTCTACACTATTAGACTTTATGTGACAAAAACATGTGATGTGGCCATATATGGACATGATGATGTCATATTACTACCATATTTGAGCACATCATACTTTTGTGGTAAAACTAGTTTGATAGTGTAGACAGAGCTTAACCAATGGCATCCACCTTGTATGAAGATTTGGTAGGTTAAGTCTCCCCACTCCTTAGTACTTATCCTAGTACTATTACAGTGTCATAGGTTTAGAGTGGCACAAACTGATTTTGGATACTACACAAGAATGAGTTTACATGATTTTGGTTGAATCCCTACCTACCTGGTAGGACGGACCTTGTGCTCGTATTCACTAATCACACTTTAGAAAACACTTTTAAATTTTAACAATTCTCCTATTGAAGTGAAATCATTAATATTTAATTGACTTAAGTAAAATAATTATTATTAGGGAATGTTGTAATGAATATTTTATGAAATAATCATTAATTCTTGATAAACAGATTAATTCATAATGAAGGATACAGTGTTTGCCAGGAAACAGAGGTCTGTTACTAAGCATCTCAGCCAGAATGCATCCCACAGACCAAATGTCGATTGACTTAGTATAGCCCTTGGAATTCAACATAATCTCTGGCGCTCTGTACCACCTCGTGGCGACGTACTCGGTCAGGAACCCTGTATGATCGTGGTTTGGGTCAGCTATTCTCGCCAGGCCAAAATCACATATCTGAATGAGAAATGATAGTATTAAGCAATTAAATAGTTGTTATTCACATCTACAGAGTAATGACAGAATTTCTATGGCCATGAAAACTGATCTCTAAGTATCAATATACACAAACCAACAGTGGTATTGGTAGTCTATGAGTGTCGATTACCTGGATAAACCGAAATTGGCCTTTCCCAAAGAAAAGAACTACAATTCGAATATAAACATTTATTGAACACCCCCATCAGAATGGACATTCCAAGACCCCTGCCCTCAAGTGGGAGTATCTCTATGCCCATGCACAATACACTGTTTGACATTTTTCTCAAAACAAATGTTTTCTTCAACTGCCATATCACATCCCATCCTCCCTCCCTTCCATCCTATCTCATCCTCCCTCCCTTCCATCCTATCTCATCCTCCCTCCCTTCCATCCTATCTCATCCTCCCTCCCTTCCATCCTATCTCATCCTCCCTCCCTTCAATCCTATCTCATCCTCCCTTCCATCCTCCCTTCCATCCTATCTCATCCTCCCTTCCATCCTATCTCATCCTCCTATCCATCCATCTATCAATTTCAATAACAATACAACCCTGCAAATGACAACAATACCTTAAGATCGCATGTTGTGTTAAGGAGAAGATTGCTTGGTTTTAGATCACGATGCAACACGTTAGCCGAATGAATGTATTTAAGTCCGCGCAGGATTTGGTATAGAAAGTAACAAACATGATCGTTGCTAAGTCTCTGCGTCTTCAACAACTTGTAAAGATCGGTCTCCATCAACGTCTGTACAATATATCTGAACGACAAACTCGTCAAGAAAAGATTGTTTACATAAAATAATAATAAAATATTAAACAATTTGAGTAAACTTATTTTAACCTAGAAACAATAGTTTTTTTGTTTGATTATCAATTAATAACATGTGACAAACAAATGTGATGTGCCCATATATGGACATGATGTCATATCACTACCATATTTGGGCATACAATATCACTACCATATTTAGGCATATCACTACCATATTTGGGCATATCACTATCATATTTGGGCATATCACTACCATATTTGGGCATATCACTACCATATTTGGGCACATCACTACTAGTGTAGATAGTGTACAGTAGACGGAGCTTTAGAAATGGTTATAAAATAAAATACTGTAGCTAATATTCCAGAGTATTGTAATTAAATATTGTATTAAGGTTTAAATATCAGCATTTTGTCAAAGGTCAAGTTTATCACATTTTGAAATTCAATAATGTTTTAGGCGATGAATTAAATCATAATGTTAAAATATCAACCGGGTTGCACACTACTCCATCATTGGATTAATGTATCATGTAGGATTTGTCTATAGATCAATTTGTCTACAAAACAAGGCCTAAAATGTATGAGCAATTTTAATGTACGTGGTATATCAAATGTTTAGACACATCACTTTACAGTACTGTACATGGATGTAAATATAAATAAAATTATACCAATAAATGTAATGAGGCTTTGACTGGTTTGTTTTGAGGAGATCTAGCTCAGCTCTAAAGCCTTGTCTACACTATCAAACTTGATGTGACAAATAAATGTGATGTGTCCATATATGGACATGATGATGTCATATCACTACGATATTTGGGCACATCACACTTTTTTTATCATCATCAAACTAGTTTGATAGTGTGGACAGAGCTTAAGTCCTCGCTGTTTCTATAAGAGCAGTTTGAGGAGCTCATATGCGAACAATCAAATACAACTAATGGTGGTACAGTCAACTCTACAAATACCAGACACCTTTATTGTAAATTCAAATTCTATAGAAAAAAAAAGTAGCATTTGGTATCAATGTGGTTTTGAACAAGGTTTATACATTGTGGATTATTTATTTATTTTTATTTCACCATATTTCATAAAGGTGACCAGGCAGCTAATGTACTTTTCGTAGGTAAGTGATACAAAAAACATGAATTATTCATTAGATATTCCTCTACCTTATTGAATATGCATTAGGTGTGACATAAGAATTGACCACAATTGACTACAATTCACGAATGCAATCATTTTCCATCGAGCCGACTGTGTAGCCGAATGGATTGGCTGTATAAGGTTCGAATCCCATGAGCTACCCTTTTTAAAATTCATATTGAGAAAGAAAAGATTATTTAAAGGGTTAGGATAGGTATTTAAGAAGTACGTCGACTATATCTCTTTCATTTCATTTAATAATTATTATTAATAAGCATCGCTAATACCTACGATTAAAATTAAATTTGTGACTAGGCCAGTGTGAGCTGATTTTATGGGGCTCTCAACAAGACAACAACAAAGATGACCAGCTGATACTAAGTAATTGTGTTAGACCTGCTGTCATGAACAAGGCCTAGAGACATTTAGATAATGAACATTATCATAATGAAATTACTTAGAGACACACTATATCAATGACATGACTCAATGCTCAGCACTATACAGTATATTTCATTAGTGTGTAATCTCAGGCTCTACAACTATTTTATATTATTTCTAATTTCTAAACCTTAAGCTCTGTCTACACACATCAAACTTTATGCGACAACACAAATATGATGTGCCCATATATGGACATAATGATGTCAAATTACTACCATATTTGGGCATATCACTACCATATTTGGGCACATCACCACCATATTTGGACATACATTTCATAAAAGGATACACATCTTTCATGTCATGGATTGACTGAACGTGAAGAATATCTTGAATGTTGATAATCTGAAATAAAAACACACAAAAAATTCAACTAAAAAATTTTCCCAATATCTTGGAAATTGTTTGGTTTTGGCAGACAAAGGTTTAATAAACTATTCAGTACCTTAAAAAATTGCACGACGATAAAAAAGTCTAAAATATGTTAAAATACATTGTAACGGAAACATTAAATTGGTAATTTGATTGTAAATGCTATCAATATGGAAATTATAACAACTTTAATAAGATGATCATTTTAATAATATTATTCATAGTTTTAATCGTTCACATATTAACTATTATAGTTGACAAGTGAAGAACGAATCATGTTGTGTTATTCAAGTTTATTCAACTAGTTATTTTTTACAAAAATAGAACAAACTCCCTAATAAGGGACATCTTCTGGACCCAACAAAGCATCCCCTTAATAGGTGTGTCCTCTTAATACTGTAGGTGTGTCCCCTGAATAGGTGTGTCCTTGGGGTTAAAAGCAATAATGCCCATCATACTTTTCACAAGAAGTATCCCCTTAATAAGGGGTCTTCTGAATTGAATTTTAATAATATATATTGTCATTCCGAACAATAAATAAGAATAAAAATTCACATACTGCAAGTGCAACAAAACAAATCTGTCAATATTCATAACAATTAAATAATAATTATTAATTCACAATATCTAATAAAATTAGTGAATATAATTTATTTTTCATTTCGAAATTAGAATCACTTTTTCTTTGTCAATACACACAAATGACAATGACATTTTCTGATGACATTCAATAAAAAAAAAAAAGAAACAGAAAATTACATTACATTTTCATGGTATTGAAAGAGAAAACTACAGCAAGTGCAAAGTATAGCTGTGTTGTCGACAATTAGCATTGTCTGCTACGTATTGCATTTCCCATACCCTGGATCGTTTTAAATGTCGCATCAGGATTCTATGCACCGAGTTAGTACAGTCGATCTGCTTATACAGCAGACAGACTATGAATAATAGCGGGAATTTTTATTTCATAATATTAATCTGTTTTATCTGCCCAGGGACTGAAAACAATGCTGAAAAAGTGTACAAGGAGTCATCATACGGAAATAGAAATCTTAATGGTAAATCTAAAATGAACTCGCGGGAGATATTTTCAAATGCATTCATTGTCTAATGACTATGTACTGTATAAAAACATGGACATTTTGAAATATATTGTTTACACAATTAGTATTAAACATAATATTTTACTATGAATAATGAATCTCAATTGAATGCAGTTATGTTAATTTTGTCATGCATCAATGCTTTTTAAAAATAAACCTTGTTTCATTTATTATTACCGCAATTTGTTTTGAGGTATTTTTTTAGGTATATTTGTTGAATAGGGAATAAGTAATAATAATTATGCATTTATTATGCATCATTATTTAAATGCTCATAATTAGACCACGGCAGCTAGAGAAATAGAAATTTTCCGTTTGTAACACAAAATAGCGGTTTGTGTCCTATCTGAAAGATGTGGTAACAAGCTTTAAAGTCCAATTGTACTGTATAAGCTAAGTTTAGTAACAAAGGGTACTGTAAGCTAAGTATAATAACAAAAGGAGCAGGGGGAGGGGGAAGTGGCATTTCAGTACAAAATTTGGCAAAGGCTAGTAGGTGGGAATAGACTCAAATTGCATTAAACAATGTATGATTTTTTTTTGATTGTCTTCCATAATCATTTCTACACTACAGTATTTGTATATTTCCATTCTTCCAATGATCATTGCTGATATCAACATGGATTCAGATGTAAAGCTCTGTCCACACTATCAAACTTTATGTGACAAAATGTGATGTCCTCATATATCAACATGATGTCATAACACTAGCACATTCTGGGCATATCACTTGGGCACATCACACTTTTTTTTGTCGTCAAACTAGTTTGATAGTGTAGACATAGCTTTACAGTTTGGAGTCTGAATTTAGATTAAGGGGTAGAGGTAGACTTTGTAATAACAGCTGTTATTTGTCTATACCTTGTATACTTACGTTTTCATGTCTAAAGCGTGTCAATATTTTGATTTCACGTAGTGTTCTTTGACAGTATGTTTGATGCTCAAACGGACTTATCTTCTTTATAGCAACTTTATGTCCATTTGATTTACAAAATGCAGACCTGTCAAGTAAATTAAATAAAATGATTATTGGAGATTGGACTAATATTACTGTTGGTTTAAAATAATAATAAAATACGAATTTGTAATACGCCAATTCGAGCAGTAAGTATGAGAGAGCTCAATTTGAAAGAAAAAGATGAGCTTTCAAGGCAGATTTAAAGGCGATAGTAGAAGAACATGATCTAATAGAGGCGGGTAGGTCATTCCATAAGCGAGAGGCAGCAGAAGCAAGGTGCTTAGGCCATTCGTTTTAGTGTTAAAAGTCGGAATGGAAAGAAGATTTTTTGAAGACGAGAGAACGCGACGGTTTTCATTTTTCAGTGACTTTTTTCTATCAATATAATTATAATAAGAATGTTACTGCAGTAACTGCAAGAATACTGGATCAATTTAGTACTGTGCAACTATTATTAGCATCTCCTACAGTTAGAGAATAATAACTGCTCCAGAATTTAATGAAAAGTTAACATGATCTATCCCACCCACCAGAACCCAATTGCAATGATATCTTTTTCATTTCCAGTGAGAACATTAACTTTATTTTACAACCAAAGCATGTAGTACTAGTAGTAAATATTGAACTTATGACCCTGTCTTGGGATTGGAAGTGTAGCGGTGACATCATTACATTAATGTGTAACATACATTCTAAATGTTAATGTGATTATATTACTATTAGGACATGTTTCAGCATCAGGTCACTTATTTTCGTATACTTTTTTTTTATTTTTATTTTATTTAATTTTCAGGCACACATACATGACAACACAGCGGTGCAGCACCCTGAGGATTGCCATGAGTGCAAAGCACTATCGAGATGGCTCTCCATATACTGCACTAGAACATATAAGACAAACATATACACAAGATGCTCTACATAGACAAAGACTTATTATTAAGTCTTTGGGAGTGGAGTTGTAAATTGTCATGAGAAAAAAACCCTGACATATGACAGGACTTGAACCCAGGACCCTTAGATTGGTAGCCAAGCATCATAACCACCAAGCCACAGCTCCACTCCAGTCATCTTGTTGATTTGTAGGTCAGTGTTAAAACTTAATTTATAATACATACAGATTTTTTTCAAAATTTAATTACTCTTAAAGCTCTGTCTACACTATCAAACTTTATGTCAAAAAATGTGATGTGCCCATTATGTATGATGATGTCATATCACTACCATATTTGGGCATATATCAGTTACAACTACCATATTTGGGCAAATCACTATCATATCTGGGTATATCACTACCATATTTGGGCATATCACTACCATATTTGGGCACATCACACTTTTTTCTCAAACTACTTTGTAGACAGAGCATAATTATCATACTGTAGTAACAACAGACTATACCATTTGCAGTATTTAATATTCATTTACAGTATTTCAAGTCAAGTATCATTTATTGTCATTTGTTTTAAGAAAAAACATAGAAATTATGTTTGCTCTGTTGGCGGAGCACAATATCCAACGGACACAACACGAACTCTAAACAAAAACATTACAAAAAGTGTGTACATGATGTTTAGGGCTCTAATAGCTCCTGGAAACAAACTATTTGTAAATCGTGCCTTATTGGCCTTAATAGAACGAAATCGCTGACCGCTGCGCATCAACTGGAAAATACTAGAGGCCGGATGAAATTGATCATCTTTGATAGCCACTGCCTTTTTCAGAAGACGATCCGAAAAAATGTTCTCCAAAGGCAATTGTGCAGATCCAATTATACGCGATGCGGTCTTGACTATTCTATTTAGGTCACGCTTTTCATTTTCGGTAGCGCTACCGAACCATACCGTTAAAGAATACGTTATGACACTCTCTATAACTGACCTATAGAAGGACGACATTATTGCAGAGTTTATACCAAATGACCTAAGTCTACGTACAGTAGGAAGTAGATTCTTCTTCTTTTAACAATATTTGACTAGTAGTCTTAATTTCAAATTTAGCCGAAGGAGGTGGGATTAAGCCAGAGCATGATATTACTTGGTCAAAGGAATTATCAGAGAACTGTGACGTATCCTATATCAGCTGATTTGCCTAAAACATTACGATATCATCATATTTTCTTAATTGAATCGAGAAGAAACGAAAGGAGGTCCCTAATTGATATGTAGATCACATTATTGATTTGTACACTATGCATCACAATTAGCACACAAAATAATAGATGCCAAAATCCTCATACAGCCTTGTATTGAAGAAGCAAGATCCATCTGATCATCATATTTATTAATAATTATTCTTTGAAAACTCAAAGCTTCTTATAGAAGCGTTAACCTTTAGAACGGTAAATATTGCAATGGATGACAAACTACACTTATAATTGGATTCTTTTTATTAGTAATGAAAAATATATAAAAACATAAAGTCTGAGGAGGCAAGGAATGACAACAATTTAAGATATAACTTTGACCCTCATGTCGGTCATTCCCAGTTACTAATCAGAGGGTGTGTCCCTGGGATGTGGCACAGGGTGAGTATCACAGGGGTGTGTCTACTGTTAAACACATAAAAAGTGTGTGGTTTATTATAGTTTCAATTATCTTTAAAATCAACAATTTATATTTATGTAGATAAAGTATGCACTGTATCTTTGGTTTTATTTTTTGTTTTTTGTAAGACCTGGTAATGCCTACTAAACAATAACATTTGCTTTTTTATAGATACAGAACTAAATTTGGTAAAAATATTGCCAGACATCGAGGAATAAAAAAAAAATGTAGTATGTAGTATCTGACACTATAGGATATATTATTAAGAGTGATAGCTATTTTCCATCCATTATTCTTTATTCATCCTTTATTCATAAGACATTATAAAATTACAGGATTCGAACATTAAACAAACAAAAACGTCTCAAACAAAATAAAAATTCCATTCTTCTCATAAAAAAATAAATATTATTATTATTATTATGCCAATTATACTAAAAATGCTCAACAACAATGCTAATGATTACAGAATTAATGACACATGATTGGTCATATATGATACGAGATTCTTACGACATTTGATTACATTCGATGGCATTTCTCAGAAGACTCGTTTTTGACGACGCAAGTCATAAATGAAAAACAATCACATCCTGACGCTAAAAAACATCATTTACAACCGGGTAACATTCGCAGTCGCTCAACGAAATAGCCGAGATGGTCATGTGATATGTGCATAATTACTTTAGTGGACGTTGCTGCTACATGTTGAACAAAATAAGCTAGACAGAGGCTGTTTACAGAAAAAATGTCTTAATTTAAAATACATTTTTTGTGTAACCTGTACAGTGATGGAAAACTATTATAAAATATTGTACTTTAGCTATTTTGTAATATACTAATATTCATAATTGAATTTTAAGGAATCTTTGGTAGCTTATGAATGCAAATTATGGTTAATTATTTTGGCCTACATTACAGTAAAATATGAAATTCCAAAAATACCCTACATAGTAAATGGTATGATCCACAAGTTCCCCCAAATTTGATCAACTGAAAACACTGGTGGAAATTCATAATTCTTTCACATTATTTTTAAAAAAACAACCCATACAAACTTTTCAAAACTGGACATTTTGGGCCAGCCCAATAATGAATCAGGAAATTTGACTATATTTTTAGAATTTAGAAAAATATGGCTACTGATTTTTTTTCCCCAGAAAAATCAGCCTTGATTATTTAATGTTGTCTACTTTACATAGACAAATAAAGCAAGGTCTCGTGCTAACAAAAGAACTATTGACTATCATAATCCGTCCACAATACAATAAATGCTAATAGTCTACTATTTGTTGAACAAGCTTTGTCTCAAGTGAATTGAGAATCCTGGTACACATCCAAGAATTGCACACTTGTCTCTGGGAAAAAATTTCAAAAGAAAAATTTGATTAGCAATAATAATTGCAGATGAGAATGACCTGAAATCACAGTGTGGAACATGTCGTTTTGTTCTGCAGTTTTTGCTAATATTTTATGAATGTTAAGCTCTGTCTACACTATCAAACTAATTTGATGTACCCAAATATGGTAGTAATATGCTCAAATATGGTAGTGATATCATATGATGTCCATATATGGGCACATCACATTTTTTTGTCACAAGTTTGATAGTGTAGACAGAGCTTAACAGTATCTACAGTAGTGTCTTATCTCCTGTGTACTACCGTATGATATTCCTAGTACTAAAATACTGTATCACTATCTAACCAGGTTTTCCTTTTCGTGTCACTATGGTAACCATGCAGGGGGTATTTTGGTAACTATTTTATAGTTAGTAGAACAATTTTTTTACAAATTGGTTTCAAGGTCTTGAACAAGAGAGGTTAATTTATTACCATGCCAAGACCAGAAAACAACTTTGTTTTTATTGTAAACAGGTTGTGAACAATATGTTGTTTTTCTTGGATTATCATTTCATAATGCAGTATATTACCTTGAGCTGTTGTGTCAATTTATAGGTCATTTTTGGATTTAATCACAAACAAAGTAATTCACAAAACATCATATATGCCAATTAACCAAGTTCCAATTAATCTTAAAATGGCTAGCAGAAAATTAGCTGTTATTAGATGATGTATACAATACAATCATCTTCTTTATCAAGCATTAAACACTGATTTTTTTTTATTAAATAACATTCCTGTTTTTTTTTTTATTCAATTTTAAAATATTTAATCAGAATACATATTACACTTACAGGTAATCAGATTTTGAATCTTTTAATTGAAATGTTTATATTTAACTTTTTTGTTTAATTATTCAATAATGCCCTTTGATCTATGAGTAAATGAATGAATTGCAGTAAAAACTAAAACTAAACAATGTACAGTAGGCTTGAAATGTCAGTCATCATAATATTATTCTAAGTTCATTCCCAAATTTACGCCACCTCAGGAAGGAGAATTTACTGTAGCCCACCATTACTGTACATTTGCAATGAAAAAAATATATTTCTTACTTTCGGAAATAAAAATCGCTGATTGAATGAGATGAAATTGCGCTTATTATATATCGTCATAGTAACAGTCATCATAATAAATTATACTGTACTGTAATATTTTATACACTTTTACAGGTGTGTGTGTGAATTGCTTGGCTGAAGGACATATCTCTTATTAACTAGTTTCATTGTGTTCTTGTTAATTGATTTTGTTGCAATCTGTGATTTTTGTACAATACATAGAAACCAAAGGGCTGCATTAAAATATTCAGACAAAAACCAGTAAGCGATAGAAGGGAGCTTCTAAGAAGCTGTATACTAACAAATTCAGATTTAGGTATACTTTTAATTATTTTATTTAGTCTATAGTACAGTTAGCTACATTACAACAAATGCCTGTTAATAAGACAATGCTAGAACTACAAAATAGTGGTGGTAGTGCTGTAAATGAGTGCTGCTTACATGAGTGCCGCTTACCTAACCTGGATAAACCAACATAGCCTTCCTCCCGCCAAAGAGAGGAATACAATGAAAAGCAGACACCCTTATCGCAAAATAGTATAGTCCACCAAACCACGCCCTCTACAGTAGTATGCCTCCTACTTCAAATTCAGAACTCTCAGGCTTGTTGTATAAATATTCAAAGATTTTACATCAATTAACATGAAAATGCTTTTTACATGTTTGTACCAACACTTTATTACAATTATGATACATTAGGTAAGATTTTATGTGTGAATTAGACTTCTCATTTCTCTCATTTCTACTGATATTTACATGTAACTGATCTTTCCATGACCCACTATGAAACTAGTTTGACAAAAACAGTGTGATTTTTATCAATTCACAGACAGTACATCAACTATATTACAAGATATAGTCTCACGAACTTAAGTACGATCTACAACATTTTAAATACGGATAAATTATCAAATGCATTGAACTGATTCATGAGTACTTTGTAAGATATGAAGGTTGGAGACATAGCGATCAAATCTGATTGGCTGAGACAATTACTAAATACCAGAGCGTGATTATTTTAATTAGGCAAGACAATCAACAAACACTACATAATTTTCAATTTTTCTAATGTCAAGATTCGCATATTTATTTCTGGCATTGTTCACCAAGTTTTCTTTATAGAAACAAAAATCAAACAAAATAAATTTGCTTTGTAATGAAAAATGATAAATGTATATTTTAGTAATTTTATTTTAACAAAAAATATTGTTTATAAAAGAATGACATGCCTAGATATACTGATTTGGTTTTATTTTAAATGCTAAATTAATAAACAGCCTTGGCTACATGGCACATGCACGCGAAAATATGCACTTTATAAAATATGAACTTTATTAAATTTGCACTTTTATACAATTGATGAGATTGCCAACCTCAAATTATTTAAGGTCTGCAATTTTTTTCCCCGGGTTGTATGACATATGGAGGCATTATTATAATATCTCTATGATTATCCGCATACTGTCTATCATTATTCGGTTTTGAAATTTATGACAAGTCGCAGGACGCAATTTGGTCGAAACTGAGGTGACGATTTTTTGGATTCTTTTCACAAGACATGCGCATTTGAACCTTTTTTTGGATTGTTGCGATCATATAATCTTAGCCTAGGCTAGCTAGGTCATTGCAAATTTAAGGCTTCTGTGTTGTGTGTGGGCTGAGTTTTTTTTTTGCATGCAATTGCAACAGTCAACACCCAAATTTTTATTTTATTACGCTAGCTAGCCTTTTATTTAGTACCAAAAAATTAAGAGGTCTATACGTAGTGACATTGCTTTAGACCTGTTTAGAACAAATTAGCGGCATAGTAAAGTTACACTATCCTCGAATATATGGCTAGGCCTAAAGCAAGGCCCTGCGATGTAAAGGGGCTCGGCACCTGCTGGGATTATTGAGAGGGCTCGGCAATCTACCGTCCTCACCGTTCACCTCGCACTCGAGTCGCGAACACATCCAACGCCCTCGGGGTAACGCGAATGCCAGCGCTTAGAATGATGCTAATACCATTATACTTACACAACCATGCCATAGGCTCCTTCCCCAATGTAATTTAGCCCAGAGTATTCAGGGCCAACATCAAATACTTGTCCCCTGACAATTTCAGTACCTGGTCGTGTAGGACAGAAAGTAGCCATTTTGACAGCGCTATGAACTTCCTATATTTTAGCAGCAAGTCTATACCGCAAGACCATTGGTAGATTTATAGCACGTGATTTCTACGTACGAATCATTGACGTCATTAGTCGCACTACAGAGGGCCAATCGATTGAAAGAACTCGATAAATACATTTTTTCTAGAAAACTTTTCATGGTATTATGAACTTATGATCTATAATATTTCATTTAAAGTTTTAAACTACCATAATTTGTTAGAATTAAAGGTAATTTTAAAATGCTGAATGCTTTATTGTAGTTGCACCCTGTCCTCATTATCTCTAATATTAAATTTAAAACGGATCCCATCTTGCAAAACTAGGCTGACCCATAGGCTTCTCCTGATGACCACACCCATCCTGGTCGTCCATTCATCATGAATTGTAAGTATGAATATTAAAGTATTAAATATTGTAATGTCCCCCAAAAACATGAAAAATGAAGATTTATAAAAAAGAACTTTGTAACAGGCAATTTCTCAGTTGTAATTATATTAACATGAAAATCACTTCCGCGTAAAAAAAAAATGTTTTCACTTATAAAAAGACAAAATAAACGGTTAAATTCAAACAAAACCCCATCCACTTCCCGTCAATTTTACTAATATTTGAAATAGTACGGTACATCAGCACAAGTTCGGTGGTCACTAACTAGATTGATGAATACCATATATTGCCATTTTGATGATATGAAGTTAACTTAACTATTATACTTTTTAATTTTTATTG
Source organism: Antedon bifida (assembly GCF_963402885.1). Classification (NCBI taxonomy): domain Eukaryota; kingdom Metazoa; phylum Echinodermata; class Crinoidea; order Comatulida; family Antedonidae; genus Antedon; species Antedon bifida. The sequence goes on along the minus strand of NC_136227.1, from coordinate 34,228,643 downwards.
CTACATGTTTATGTCTTGTCATGATGTATTTCTGTGAGGATCCCTAATAATCAGCTTCGGCTGGATGGACCACCCTCGTAAAATATTGTTGAAATAAAATAAATAAACTTGTGATTTTATATTGATTTGTATTTTGTATGTATATTTGTTACTATCTCTGCAGTGTGTATAAGAGAAATTTCTGATGTATGTTTTTATAATATTGGACCAAATAAAGAATAATATTAAAATAATAATGGTAATATATGGTGTACAATAATGTACAACAATAGCATAAAGTACAATGACGTCAGAGTAGGGCAAACATCTGACCAATTAACTAATCTCCCTGTGAAGTTCAAAGTAGTTAATTATCATTCCTCCTTCTCTAAAAAAAAAGACAATGCATTCAACTTTAGAATAACTTTATTGCATTTCAACACTCTGTTACTAATCAATACAATAATGTTAATAATCATTGTGAATGTTAGCACACATTGTGAAACATGACTCCCAACATGGTGGTAGGCGCAGCACAGGTGTCAGTTCGGATAATCCACGCGGCATCTTGATTAGTCAAAATGCTTGCAGTGCGATTAGGCCTATAGGACGTCAATGTGTTGCGCGTGTCCAAATTAAGTGGGAACGACGCATTGGGAAAGAGCATGGAGAAAGAATCTATATTTTCTCTCCATGGGAAGAGTTACATTAAACTACATTTTGCTTTCTCGTCGTGTTTTAGAGAGACAAGCTTGAATGGGAGCTTAAAAGCTTAACACATTTCTATCATTAAAACAGTTACCCGTATTCTTAAAAAATGGACGGAAAATTACCAATTTGAAGATGCTGCTGCCAAGATAGTGAAAATATCAAGTTAGACAAAATAAGAATCGAAATAAGAAAACTGATGGTTTGTCAAAAACTGAGAAAACGTACCTACAGATTTGACATGCAGTGTAAACAATGATAATTATTACGATGGATGGAAATTGATTTTATCCATGTACGCGCGCACGCACGTGTTTCAAGCTTTCCTAGGACGCAACGCAGGGACACGTAAGCGCAACTCAAGTAATGTTATACCAATGGATAACTTTCATTGTTAACTAGATTACGTGGCGCTTACGTCTTTGCGTTGCGTCCTAGTGAGAACTCTCTCTCTATTTATATTTTCAATTCGGAGCCTGTTGGTAAAAATGTAAACTTAATCGTATTTTATGGAAAGCAAATTATTCATAGTAATTTATGGGGAAAATCGTGGCTTTCGGAGTAAGCATACATATAATTCCGAACTGACCTAAACATGAACTTATAAATGAATACTGCTACACATTCCTACACGCTGAAATAATGTAGGACTATACATTTATATAGTTCCGTTAATGATATATAAACGTAGCAATTATTCTAACGAGTTGCAACTACAGCACAGGTTCATTCCAAGAAGTAGGTCTTAAACTTAGTTCTCTACGACGTAGGTGCAACGGAACGACGTAGAGGCAACGAAACGACGCAAGGGTGAAACGCAACGACGTAGGGGCGCAATGAAACGACGTAGGGGCAACGCAACGACGTAAGCGTGGTTCCCACTAGCGACGCAAGGACGTAGACGCAACGCAACGACGTAGGGAAACGGAAGTGAGTCGACCAATCACAAACGGCAGTTCGGGTGACCCATCGCGTCGTGATTGGTCACATTAAACATTACTAACATTGCAAACTATGTACAATTAATTAAGCCTCCCTTATAAACAATGTTATATTTAGCAAACACATTTTAATATTGCACTTTCAAAATAACATTTTAAGCACAGTGGTTCAATCATACAAATTGTTGTATATAAAAGAAGTAGAAAGAGCAAGTAAAAACAAATTATCATTATCTGTTTTTCCGTATTTTAACTGGCCACCTGGATATGCAAATTGTGTTTTTAAATTGTATTCATATCTTGGTTCACTAATGTGTGGTAATTTCATATTATTCCTTTTAATGATTGCTGCAGAATTTTTCAAAGAGCTTTTACCATGCGCCTCAACAGATAATTATTTTATTCAATTTGTAATTGTAGTTTTGCGTCAGGGAGTTGAGTAATTAGATGTTTTGCCCTACTCTGACGTAATTTGTACTTTATACCAAGTACATTTGAGAATACTTGCGAAAAAATTCGCAAGTAGTTCTCGGGTGGGAATTATTACGCTGTGATTGGGCAATTGGTTGTTCAGTAATGATTGATTCCATCATGCGCACCTTATTTTTTATGAATTATCTGATTGGTTACAAAATTAATCGATAATTTTAGTTATGGCGGCGGAAACATGACGGCGGCCCAAGTTTCAGAAAGCAAGAATTCAGATTTTTTTTCAAAATTGCAAGATATTCCAAGTTAAAATGTAAAACTGAAACCACCAACAATAAGTGGAAGATATCAATCACTTAGATAAAAAATTGTTTTCGATCTACATCTTAAATATACAACTCATATCTAAATTCTAAATATGCTATTTACAATTATCTTAATAAACAATTTTAAACACTTCTAAATATTCAAACATAAATGGCAACAACATAGGAAGAAATATAAGAGCAGCCTTGTAAATAGACACACATTACTATTAACATACTAGCAGCCTTGTAAATAGACACACATTAGTAATATTGGTAATATTAGATATGTACAATATTTATCAATACAAAATTAAACAGTGTCTTATCTACAGATTAAATATATATTCAATCAAATACTATAATATCCTTAATAAAAATATATTAATACAATATATCAATTGCCAAATAGATTTTTCTATATCATTCTTAAATTATGTTTCAATTCACATTTTTTTGTATATTGGATAAAGATTAAACTTAGACTCTCTTTACTTCTCGTCTCCAATTATTTCTTTCTTTAATTCTCCTCATCTTCCTCCTCTCCCTCCCACCATTATTTATTTCTTTACTTCTCCTTCTCCTCCTCTCTCATCATTTCTTTGTTTACTCCTCCGCATTATTTAAATATTTACTCCTCTTCTTCCTCCTCATCCTTGTCTTCCTCCTCTCCCTCCTCTTCTCTCATCATATCTTTCTTTACTCCTCCTCCTCCTCCTTGTCTTCCTCCTCCTCCTCTCTCATCATATCTTTCTTTACTCCTCCTCCTCCTCCTCCTCCTCCTTGTCTTCCTCCTCCTCCTCTCTCATCATATCTTTCTTTACTCCTCCTCCTTTCCCATCATTTCTTTTTTTCTCCCGTTGGTTTACTTTTATTGACATATTTGAGGTATTCTATTTCTCCATCCAGGTCCTGCAGATCTTGCCTTAATTGATAGTTTAATTGTTTTAAAGAACCTAGCAAGCAAAAAAAATAAATTATAATTTCATAATATTCCACACTGGAAAACACAGTATAACAAGCAAAAGTCATGTCAAAGGTCATGTTTTATTTAATTAAGAAATGTAATAAAGAAACCCAAAAGTATAAAGTTTTTTTGTAAATACTCATTGTTTTTAATGGAAGGTTTTGTAAGAAAAAAAATCAATTGTTCTAATAATACTACTGTATATAAGGAATTTAATCTTTCTAAGGGACCACTGCGGAATATTATGAATATTACAAAGTTATAACAAAAAAATCCTTTAGTTTACACATTCCAGCCTTTAAAAAGATTTCCATCACCACGTAAATTATGTCAATGTGTTTATGTATGTAAAACTTATAAAGTAAGATAAAAAAAATATATATAGAAAAATAGGTTTATCACATTTCAGGGACATTCATTTCATGTTGGAACCAGCTATGCTAATATTCTCGCCTCAAAATACAAAAATATTCTGTTAATTCTGCCGTTATAAAGTGTTTTATCTACGAAACGTAAAACAGTTAACACAATCATAATAATAATTAATAACTTCCCAGTGTTAGCAATCCATTATGTGGATGCTCACTAGATGATTCATCCGGGGAAATTCATTAAACAGATCTAGTTTAAATTAATATTTCATTACAATTATCTTTCAATATTAATTGGTGTGTTGTGTGGCTTGTTTCTACAAGTAGTCAGGTATCCCTTCTACAAATTGCCTGGAAAAACAAGGCTACACAGACTGGTTGTGTTCTAAAGCTCTGTCTACACTATCAAACTAGTTTGACAAAAAAAGTGTGATGTGCCCAAATATGGTAGTGATATGATGTCATCATGTCCATATATTTTATAGTTTTGTTTTGAGGAGCTCCTCCACTTTCTATATGCTATTAGTAAAGTGAATAAATGAAATTAAATCACATTTTTGTCACATAAAGTTTGATAGTGTAGACAGAGCTTAAGATTGTTCATAAGATATTTACCAGAATCAGCTGGTCCTGTGGCAAGGTCTAGGCTAGCGGTGTGCTGCATCGTATCCTTCACATTGGCCTGTGACTTGGGTTTGTATCTTACGTGAGGTGGGGTCGCTGATGGGGTAGGTGGGATTTTGTCAATTCTTGAATCATCTGAAACAAAGCATATATAAAATACATATTGAAAAATTTGAAAATTATACAGGAATTTTAATTCTGGCATCTTTTGGTAGAGAGTTGCTCTAGTGTTACAGTCTATCTCAGCTCTGTCGAGTGCATATGAGCGATAGCAGACACAAAATGACCCTTCTGAGAGAAGGAAGAAAATGAAAATTGCACACACCTGGGCACAATTCAGCCCAGTCACAGGTTATTCCTCTAAATTTACATATTTTTAAGGGACATTATAAAATTCACCAATTGGCAAACTGACACAGCTTAAGCATTTAAGACATTTAATTAGTTTGTCTGTTTTTTCTTTTACCTAAATGATGTTTATTACCAATACTATGTTATATATTTTGTGTGTGGAAAATAAATAATAAACAAAATAAACAAAAAAGCATAGTTATGTATGGATGCAGACATTTGTGCAGCCGGACATGACAGGACATCAAATTAAGATCAGCCCTTCATTTCACCATTTTTAGGCCTTGGGCCTCCCCTATTTCAAAATCCTTGATCCGCCACTGCATTAGTGCATACAATTACCTAAGGACATTTGCTTGCGTAAGCCAGGCTTAGAATGCTTCATACTTGGTTGTTGTGGTTTTGGTTCAGTCTTCGTCGATACAGACTTAGTTTTTGTCCAAGCGTTTTGCTTTGCTTTTGCTTTGTAACCAGTAACTGGCTGTTTGCTGCCACCAATCTGTCTATTTGCTGCCTTCTTGCCCAGGGTCTTTTTAGTGCTGTGGTCCTCTGTATGCAAATTAGTTTTCATGTTTGAGTTGTGATTGGCTTCAAGCTTGGCAGTGACATCTGTAAAATTAAATTATTTATCCATTTAAGATTAATAAAACAGTAATACTGATGAGAATAATAATAACTTTTGAGTTTTTTATTTTCAATTACAGTATTTAATGTATTAATTTATTTAAATTTAAATACATTTACTATTAAAAGAATATTGAAACATTGTATAAAGCTCTGTCTACACATCAAACTTTATGTGGCAAAAAAATGTGATGTACCCATATATGGACATGATGTCATATCACTACCATATTTAAGCATATCACTACCAAATTTGGGCTACATCACACTTTTTTTGTCAAACTAGTTTGATAGTTTAGACAGAGCTTTATGACATTGACAGCATGCAACATATTTGTCAACCGCGACTTCTGATGGATGGAAGGTTAGCTGTACTCACCCATTTTGTCTCTAGTAGATGGAAGTGATGGTATGTAGATATCAGCCTGGCGAGACTGGCCAGTAATCTGGTTGTGTGAATCTGTCTGGGCTAATATACCACTTCCTGTTGTAGAACCCATATTAGGAGGCGTATTTGCATAGCCAAGCTGTGTATTAGAATATCCAGGTGAGGTGTTATACTGCCCAGGTGGAGTATTTGGATATCCAGGTGATGTGTTATACTGCCCAGGTGGTGTATTTAAATACACAGGTGGATTTTGGTGCCCAGGTGGCATATTTGAATAACCAGGAGATCGCTGTTGATTTCCAGGTGAGCCATACGCATTTCCAGGTGGATGTTGGTAATATCCAGGTGGCATGTACTGCTGACCATGTGGGATGTGTTCTTGATTGACCTCATTACGACCCCTATTATCACTGAAAGTTAAATTTAGATTTTCATTAAAAAAATAATGTTTTTACAAATGGTCCACAGTTAGTCTAAATAATTATATATATAAGTGGAGTTGTGGCTTGGTGGTTATGATGTTTGGCTACCACTCCAAGGGTCCTAGGTTCAAGTCACATGTCATGGATTTTTTCTAAGGACAAAATTACAACTCCACTCTCAAAGACTTGTAATAAGACTTTGAAAAATATACGATAAATTATTAATTTACTATTTAGAATTTAAGACTATTACACATACCTGTGAGGCAGACTACCCTGCCTATTGACATGTTGTTGCCGTGAATCTGGCTGAGAAGCAGGAGGGAAAGACTTGTGTGTTTGAGGTGAGGCATACTTCTTGCTGGCTAACCTTTGACCTGAGGAATCGTGATTGGTTGGTGCATGGTAGCTTGGATTCGGTTTTGAATGATTTGACTGTGGGTTTGAACTGTGTGCGGCTGCATAGCCATGTTGTGTTTGGTGGCCATTTGCTTGTTTTCTATAACCATTGGGAACTCCTTTAACGTTGTCAACTGGCGGCAACGATTTGGATACCTACAAAAAAAATAGAGAGTTTGCAGTTGAAGTGAGATCACCAGTCTCTAGCACAAACTTTAATCTTGATTCACTGTAATATTCTTTCTCACAACATAAAATAAAAGACACCATACTTTTAATACATATAATATCCTATCAAGGGATATTTTTATTAAAAATACATACAAAACTAGATGGGCACTCAGAGAGCGCAAACCTCCGCCTAGGCGTATGAAAAATTAATGACGTGTTACCATACAGCTATGAAACAATCCTTTAAAATCCTATGAAAATCGGGCAAAAACTTTTTGAGGAATGGTGCTAACAAATATAGAAACAACACGCGATCGACTACATAACCTCTCGTCATTCTGGAGGAGGTAACAAATGCATACTACCAATCATTTAAGTTTACCTGTTTCCATGGTGATTCATCAACCCACACTTCTCCATTCCGTGCTACTTCTTGTTGATTTGTTGGTCCAACGTCTTGCGGCGATAAACCCTGTCTCCATGGTGACTGTGGCAGAGGATTTTGGGAAGACAGGCGATTTTGAGGTGAGCCAGCCACGTTCTTAGTTGAAGGTTGTAGTGAGGTGGGTGGACTGATTTTGGAATCAAGTGGGACCGGGGATATTGATGCATTACTGCTGAAATCTGAGACATGGCTGCGGACAGTAGTGGCTGATAGTAAGTGGATAGAGCTACCTTGAAACTTGCTAGGCAATGGTGATGAACTGAATGCCCTGTGAAAATAAATGAGATAGTTGAGTTTGTGACATTTTTCAAAGCTATAATATTTTTTAATTTCATTTCTGTCCCCTTAATAGGGGTTGGTCATAGTAGAACCCATATTAAGAGGACACCTTCAGGACCCAACAAGGTGTCTTAATAGGGGTGTCTCTTTAATAGTGGTTGGTCATAGTGTTGAATCCTATATTGGCCCTCAAAGTGTATCTTTAATAGGGGTTCTACTGTACAATGTCTATGGCATGTTTAAAGTGAATAACAACTTTAATACATAATGGAGAGATTCTAACATTTTATGGCAGGTTGTATACTGTCCAGAAGGTTAATAACCTTTAGATTTGTTAATAATCAAAATTGATAAAATAACATCAAACACACCTGCCAACTGAGTCCAATTTCCTTGTTAGCCGTTCATTATCTCGCGACAGTTTTTCATGTTCACGTGCGCTGTGTTCTTTGACTCCTTGTAGGTTTGAGTTTTCCGTACGAAGGGTCTCGTTTTCTATCATGTACTGTTGCAACATCTCATAGAGGCCGCTATCGACTGCCGATCTGATACTGGAGGCTGCTGAAATTGTCCTAAAATGCATTAAGAAAAACATTATGATGTAAAATAAAGGTTTATCAAGTCTGGATAATGCTTTTTACAACAAACCTATTAAGGGAAAACCCTTATAAGGGACACTCCTATTAACAGACACTCCCCTTATGGGACACTCCTACTGCATTAAGGGACACTCCTATTCAGGGACACTCCTATCAAGGGACACTCCTACTGCATTAAGGGACACTCCTATTCAGGGACACTCCTATCAAGGTACACTCCTATTCAGGGACACTGCTATCAAGGTACATTCCTATTCAGGGACACTGCTATCAAGGTACACTCCTATTCAGGGACACTCCAATTAGGAGACACTCCTATGAAGGGACACTCCTATTCAGGGTACACTCCTATTCAGGGACACTCCTATTCAGGGACACTCCTATTCAGGGGAGACTACTATTCAGGGGACACTCCTATTCAGGGACACTCCTATTCAGGGAAATTAAAGGATACTTTTTTATGACTAGCCTATTTACAGGACACCCCCACAATAGTGGTTCTACTGTATCTTGATATCTCACCCTTCTGCTGGTCTGCGATTATTATTCTCTTCCTTCTCAGTGTTTATAACTTTTGTTGTGTTGTGATTACTATTGTTAGAATCTGCACGTAACGTGTTGGTGGATGAGCTAGAACTGAGTGGTTTATCAGGGACAGCGTTCTTTCTAGCACCAGGCTTAGCAGTTCCGGGGAAGTCAAGACGCCCTCGGAGGTACTGGTTCTCAGTCCGCAGAAGTTTAACTTCTCTCTTCAGACTCATAATTAATCTCTCTCGTGGATCCTACAAAGTTTTTTTGAAATAGGAATGAATAAATATTGCAAATCTATATATACACCTTTTATTTTAGCTTAAGCGTGGTTCCCACTAGCGACGCAGCGCAGCGAAGTATTGACGCAAAGTGCTGTATTGCGTAATCACAAGTGGGGTAACCGATGACACAATAGTTCGGCAAACATCGCAGGCAGGGATAAACACAAATATTTGAAGGGCATTTTCTTACATTGCGTAGGTTGCGTTACGTTGTGTTGCTAGTGGTAACCAAGCTTAGTAAAGATACTGTTCTTCCACAGGACCCAAGAACTCAAAAACACATTCTCATAAAATGAACATAAAAATGAAAAACCCATCAAATATAACAAACACAAAATGTCATCCTACGTTTCAATTTCAAAATTATTTTAACACGAAACCAAACCAAAAAAACACATCAGAAATATTTTTTTAATATGATGTTTCTTGATCTGCTGCAGGTGTTTTTAGAACCTAAGAACAAATATTTTAATGCAGTAGCTTAAAATTATGCGAGAGCAGGTGGTGATTGTGACAATACCTTGATTTGATCACATGATATGATGAATTTTGATGAATGACAATCATCAAATGCATTAGTTTCTCTTTATGTTACTATTATTATTATATTCATATTTTCCGATATGATAAAAAAACACATTAAGAATAATGAAAAAAATAATTTAAAACATTGCATTTCTCTCTGGCTGTTGATATTATGATTTAAGCTCTGTTTACACTATCAAACTTTTGTGTTCATATATGGACATGATGATTTCATATCACTACCATATTTGGGCATAGCACCAACATAGATAGGCACATCACAATTTTTTTGATAGGTTGTAGACAGAGCTTAAAATTGCTGCTCATTTCTAGTTCAGTTGAAAGGTTAAACCCATTACCCTTAGCAACAATCAACTTGTAAACTAGTAAATTTATAATTTGGAATTCCCTAAAACTTTAATCGTGTTGTTTCTGAGATAATACAAATCAAATATTTTAACAAGTAACAAATATTATTGTTGTTATGCAACTTGACAGGGCTCAGTAGTAAGACTGACCTAAATCAAATAGTATCTTGTGTACTTTATGTATCAATACAGTTTGCCAGGAGGTGGGCTAACAAACTATCGTCAAATTGCCCTAAATCTCAGAGAAGAATGAGTAATTTCCTATCAATTTAAACATACTTATCATTTTGATATTTTGAAATGCATACTGGTTCAGGATAAATATATTAATTGTTTATTTGCTATAAATAGTAATGGTTCCTAAGCAGAACTTACAGTAACTATCTACAGTTGAATTTTAGTATATTGTATTAACATAATCTTCTAATTTTAGGTTAGAGTGGTCTCACGAAAAACTTTTCTATACAAAATCATGGAAACTATATAACTTCATCATCTAGGCTCCAGAGTATAACTTCGGGGTGCACACCATACAAAATGTAGGTGTTAAATAAACTATGGCATTTACACATCAGAGTGCACATCATACAAAACCTAGGTGTTCACACCCCAGGTGTGTGTTAAACTTTGGAGTATTATTCAACTATTATTTTATTCATTGCATCTCGCCACATTTTATAGGCAGCACTAAATCTGTCCTGTAGCCTGCGTATATGTTTGTACTAAAAGGGATCTTCACCTGCGACAGTAACAAAACTTATGAAATCTTGGCAATATGCCAAAACAAATAATAGTTTATGTCTTCTGCAATACTAAAATAGTTTATGGTTCCAAATATCAATGTGGTTGCATGTGGTCTTACCATTATAACAACTGGCTTATTCTTGATACGTTTGGCCCTGTTGGCGTACCGTAGCGTGCTCAGTGATTCTCCGCAACTGTATGAAGATGGTGAAATGCAAGCGATCTAAGGGAATAAAATATACATTATACAAACAGAGTTTGGGTTGATTTTTTTTTCATTCTTAGAAATATTCTCATCTAACTAATTACATGTACAAAGTTCAAACTGAAATTGACTTTTTATTTTCCTCAAACTGCATATCAAATATTTGATATCTATAATACTTTTTTTTATATTTGCCAAGTAAACAAACTTGTGAGTAATGCGTGTTACATTAATTAAAGCAAAACGACATACATACTTCTAAAATTAAATTGTAATATAATGTTGCATAAATAAATCGATGTGATCAACAACATGGTAACATTGGAATTTATTTTCCTCAAACTGCATATCAAATATTTGATATCTAATAATACTTATTTGTATATTTGTTAATTAAACACCAAGTATAACTACTGTGTGTTGATTAATTAAATAATTTAATTAACTAATCAAATAAAAACAACATGCATACAGTACTTAGAGTATGAAAATTAAACACTCTGTAGAACTAACAGATATCTAAATTCATTCGTCCCTTTTTTCGTGCTTTCAATAACAAATAATGTTGAATCACCTTGTAGTTTTATTGTATAGTGTATCTTTATTACAACTCTTTACTTGTTTATATTTATTTTACTATATATATATTTAGTATGTCATTGTATTTTTATGTGTGCATTTGTGCCTGTAATGAATTTCCGCAAGGACCAAATAAATTGAAATCTTGTAATGTAGTATTACATAAACAAATCTAAAATATTGACTATCCCAAATTGAATCACATTTCCACCTAAACTATCTGCTAAAAGTTTGATAATAATACTAATAAATGGGGCTTATACAGTATAATGCATTATCCAAATGCTCACAATGAGCTTAACAAAAGAAATAAAAAGCAAAAAACTAAGAGAAAAAGAGAGTTAAGACAGTGAGTTTTCAGAGCAGCCTTAAAATAAGCAATTGGTAAACGTAATTTATATATAGACGCCCTGATTTTTTACGTACCATAAGTGTGACTCCATTTCCTCCTAGACTATCTGCTAATAGTTTGGTCAGTTTACTGTCTCTGTAAGGTATATGCCCTGACCGTTTACGAGAGTCTCCGAGAGATGATATGCAATTACCTACACAATTAATAAATAATATAAAATAATAACCAATAAATAAAATTAATTTTAAAGTAATTTTAAGAGTAAAAAAAACTTTGCAAGTAATTTGATAATTAATCAAAATATTAATTTAATTAAAGTAACATGCAAGTAACTTGACTTTCAATCAACATGTCTACACTATCAAACTAGTTTGACAAAAAAGTGTGATATGCCCAGATATGGTAGTGATATGCCAAAATATGGTAGTGCTATGACATCATCAGGTCCATATATGGGCGAATCACATTTTTTTGTCACATAAAGTTTGATAGTGTAGAAAGAGCACTGCGAAAAAAGTGCTAGAAACGTCATCATTTCCTTTTTTTCTTTGTAGAACAAAGTATAAACAAGATGTTGTAAAACTAACCTAAAGTTAACAGGCTTTTGTTGATATTCGTTGTCTCACAGAGAAGTTCACCCGTTGACGATCCTAACTCTTTCACTTTTTCGCTGCCAGCTAAATCTACAAACGCCAGGCGACCGTGCTTGCTAATATAGAGGCCGTCATCATCGGGATCAACCTGACAAATAAAATGTATTAAGCTCTGTCTACACTTTCAACTGACTGAGTTTCTTGCCGTTTTGATCATTATACTTTGATTGTCAACAGCTCAACAAATCAACAGTTCTTTTCAGAACTATATGTATGTGGTGTACCGCAAACTTTATGTCAACATTTGATTTTTGCCACGCAGAACTTTAAACAAAGGAGACATTGTTTGCAACAATTGCAGAAGTTGTAAGTAAAGATAGAGGGTTTAGAATTGAACTAGAAGAGTAAGGGAACATCTCTTTTGATATGAAAAAGTATGGTGAAGTAGTAATTAAAAAAAATACTTTTATCTAAAAAATGTCGTGAAAAAATGTTAATTTACCATTTCACTGTCTATATGCAGTGTCATTATTGTATGACTTCTGCTGGAATGTTCATTAATGTTATTTGTTGCAATCTGTCTTTGACTCATCCCTGAAAAAACACAAATTACATTAACAACATGATATATTTCATAAAAAACCTCAGTACTTCTCTACAGGTGCAACTCTGTTTTAATTCAACAAGGCTACCGATGCTAGAAGGAAAACCGCAGTGGCGTAATGCAAGGGAAAGAACCCTTGGGTTTCACTCCTAAAGTTTGGTTTCCACTATGACGTAACGCAAGGATGTAGACACAATGCGAGCGAGTTGACCAATCACACGTGACTGTTCAAGTAATCCATCGATTGTGATTGGTCAAATCACTTGGCATTACGTTATGTCTTTTCGTTGCGTCCTAGCTTAAGGGGCTCTCCAATGCTGGGTAGTTACATTGCTTATGCTCTGCGGCCCCTTAAGCTTTGTGAGAGCTCATAGCTGTTATGCCACTTCCGAAACGTAGCACAAAAAGTAATTCTACTTTTCATGATTTATAAAAAAAAACAACAATGATGATGATATATTTTGATTTTTTTAACATTTGACCAGAATGGTGTATGGTTTTTATTGTTATGTTGTAATGTAAGTTATCTAATGTTTGTGCTTGTATTTTATGTGTGTTTTCTGGAGAAATAAATGAATATGATATGATTGTGTGTTATTTGTTTTCTCTGTGTGTGTGTTTTTTTTAAAACATATTTTAGATTTTTAATGATTGTTGTGCTTGTGCATGCCTTTTTGTGTACTTTTTAAACGTTTTTATCAATCTTTGTATCCACAACCAAATGAATTTCCCCGGAGTTTAAGATAATAAAGTTTTATTGAATTGCATTTAACATTAGCATTGTTCATGGACTTTGCTATGCTAAATGAATGTGTGCTAAAATAAGAAATCTTATATAACAAATTGGCTAAATTTGAACTTGATTGATGCATCAAATTGATGAGCAATTAAGATAATTAATAATATTTGCAACAGAACACAGCAAATCAATAAAGGCGCATCTAGCAGATGTTTCTTAATGGTCAATTAAAAAAAAAACTGAGATAATGAGATCTTTATAAAGAAATAAATGCAGCGCCTCTTTTTTCATGGATCAGCCAATCTAGTGTATCTACTATCTGTATCTACGACTGTAGTGTAAGCATTTTCTTAAAGATTCTTCCAGTCCTAGAGGTTTGACACAGAGCTGTACAATATACTAGTTCATTAATTAAAAAGATTACATATTTAACTACAACTTTTAATAGCTGAATTGAACAACTTTACAGTTAACAGTATTAATAAACATTCCAAATGAAAATTGTATGAAGTTAAAATGATGTGTTTTGTGAAGCTCTCTATAAGTGTGTTATTTACGAAAATATTTATCAAACCACCATGTGGCTAGTGTCACTCTGTGACATCACTAATCACTAGTGTGCTGCTTACCAGGATAAACCAACATTAGCCTAACTTTAATATATTGTATTTTTAACACCCCTGCAAAGAAAATGGTACAGCCCATAAACTTCATGCCAATTACAGGTCCATATATCTTTCTGCAGGGCAAATCAGGCACGAAATAGACTAAACACACTTGTAGATAGTCGTTTGTGGTAATTACCTTCTTCAAGAACAGCAAGTACGTCATCCAACGTCTCGCATTCAACCATAAATAGGTTCTCAACGTAAAAGCCTCTATCTTTGGACCACCTCACAGCTAGTGAATCAATACCTGATGGATTCAGTAAATCTTTCACCTGTTAGAAGTAAAATATACAAAGGCTGAATATAATCCTTTATTTGTGATCTAAAGCTCTGTCTACACTAACACACTTTATGTCACAAAAAAATGCGATGTGCCCATATGGACACGATGATGTCATATCACTACCATACTGTATTTGGGCACATCACTCTTTTTTCGTTAGTTTGATAGTGTAGACATAGCTTTAATAATTAAAGTATATATATATAAATATGAAATCATATAATAATCAAAATTATATACATAAATTACAAAATAAACTAAACTTGAACTTTATTTTAACTTGAAGTGAGAAGAATGTTTTTCTCTTTAAACTTTTCTCACAATGCTCATGAAAACAGGGGCGGACTCTGGATTTTTTAAACAAGGGAGGATAAACACATAGTCACAATAGTCTGATATCAAAAAGTAGTTTCATTTTAGCTATCAAAGGAGGGATGCACTCCTAGGGCGAAACCCCTCGATCTGCCTCTAAACATGATATCAATTAACATCCCACAATGCAACTTTCGAATAGTGGTGCATAGATTGCAAACCGTGAAACTCGAACGTTAACGATTTGTGTACAATAAAGACGACATTTAAACAATCACAGAATACAACAATCTATCAAATATTGCTTTAAATCTTAAAAATAGAATGATCATTGCAAGCCTATGACCTTTAAAGTGCTTGTATCGTGTCGACCTCCTGGACGGATTCTTATTAATTAGGTTTAATTACGTCTAAAAATACAAGCAATTCTGATAATTGCAATAAAATTTGTATTTATTATAGATTTTACCTTTATTTGAATATAAAAGGCACAAATTAGTAAATGTAGAGCTGCGGAATAAAACAGCACATTATTTTGACAACTTTAATATTTATTTACTTATGATACGTAACTGAAATAAAAAGGCTCTGAAAACAGAAATTATAGACAAACTTACATGACAACTATAATTTACGGTTAATTGTTACCTTGTACACATGTTTATTGAATGTGTTATATATATTCTATCATTAAACATCACATTTATGATTATAGAATTTGTTGAAAATTAGAAAATGTTATTGTTAATTTTGTAGGATAGGGAAAGGCTCACTATTTATTAATAGGAGTCTCCCACAATTTGTTGTTATCGAGTTAGATTTTCTTAATGTTCTTGGCAAAGGATGTATGGACAAGAAAGTATACCCCCAGGAATGAAGTGCACACCCCTCTCCTCACTAACCCCCCGTACCCCCTCCCTCCCCCACCCACTCTTACACGCCTTTTGTTTATATAAGTACAGTATACACTGGACACGGATTATACTGTTTCTTATCTAAGACAACATCGCAAGAACCATGTCCAGTAACCAACCAGCAACAACAGAATTGGTCACATGTTTTTTCGGCACAAATACAGTTCCTTCGAAAACACCTGCAAGTTGTTTTTAAGCTGTTATAAACCGCAGTTAAATAGGTTGATGAAAAATATCTGTATTTGTTGGCCTATAACCAATATTGACAGAATGAACCCGGCCTATAAGCGTCCATTATTCTGCAATTTAGCACGAGGCAATTTGTAACGTATTACTTTTTTCACCTGTACTGAGTGACAGCAGGCTATGCAGTAAGTTCCGGGTGAATCAACTATTTGTGTCATTTTTCTAATAAGTAAATCTTGCACTTTTGACTTTGGAAATTAATTATTGATGTTCTAGAATTTATTTTGATTGACTTTAATCAAAACAAATCTTTTAAAATTATCACTATAAACTAGCTAAACTACCTAAAATGTATGGCAAAAAAAACCCAAAAAAACAATAGTTGTGTAGATGCTAGATGTTATAAATGATTTACTTTAGTAAAAACAAATATATCAAAATGAAACTAATATAAACAAGCTACCTGTTTATTATTATAACAAAAGTTAAAAAAATAACAACGCAAAAATAACAATAGATAGATTGTAATAATATTAAAGATGTATTGTCCGAAAAAAACATATAAAATGAAGATAAATAAAAACAGACTTTGAAAGTGAATAACTATTATATGACATTAAATTGGCATATTCAACAGCAAAAACATTTTTTCAGAGGGACAATACATCTTTAACCAAATACATACTGTCCATTTTGGTTGGACATATACCTGTTCGTTGTATATTTCTAAGTATGAGGCTGTTAACGTGTAGCTACTATCTGGTGCCTGTTTGATGACATCAAAGAGATGAGAGAATGACCTTTGTATAAGACCGCTTGATAGTGAATCTTGCTGCACCTGGTAACAACAATTATTATTTTTATTTCTTAATAGCAATTTCATAACAATGGTACAAATACAACACATCTACAGTAAAGGATTTTTAAAATAATAAATCAATTATATTTTTCAGAAAAATACAGAAGAAACAGGAGAAGGAGTAAACGATGAAGGTCTGTTATAAAAATAATGTAGTACAGACTAAAGCTCTGTCTACACTATCAATCTAGTTTGACAAATGTGTGATGTGCCCAAATATGGTGGTGATATACCCAAATATGGTTGGTAGTGATATGATGTCACCATGTCCATATATGGGCACATCACATTAATTTTGATAGTGTACACTTAACCTGTGCTTAGCATAGACAACTTGATGGTGGTAGTAGTAGTAGTACATAGTGATGATATGATTTTATTTATACAAGGCAATGTACTGTTCAAAAAAGTAAGAGGCTATAAATCTAAACCATTTATATGGTGTTTAACCCTCTATTCCATTTTAAACTAGGAACAGGTTGTATCTGTGGTATAAAAATGTGTTATGGTGTTTAAAGCTCTGTTGCAACTTACACTGGGAACAGGTCCCGTTATGGTATAGGTTTTACCCGACCCCGTCTGACCGTACGCAAATGTTGTGCACGCGTAGCCATCCAGAGCCATGTCCACCATTCTCTTGATGCCGCATTTATCCATGAACTCCTCCTGCGATACTTCCGGGTCACAGACGGCATTGAAGGTGAACTTCTTGGACTTTCCATTTATTTGGTCAATCTGATGGCAAAGAAACAGAAATCAATTAAACAACTACAGTTAACTCTCCCAATACTGGACTCTCTGAAAACCAGAAACTCTCCCAAAACCAGACTTTTCTTGATGTCTAAAATTGAGTCATTTTTACCATTAAAACCAGGCATATTAGGCAGTCCCAAATTTAAAGCAATGCCACATGTGACATTGTATTTAGGAATTTGCCTATGATACTACACAAACTATGACATTTGACTAGATACATCAGGTTTTGTATAATTACACAAGATTAAAAGGAATAACAAAAACAAACCTTGAATGGTACAGTTACCTCTTTATATAGTAACAAATGTAACGATTAGCAATCAATAACAATCAATATCAATCAATAAGTAAGGTGGTATAGTGTATCTAAAACCACATTAAGCACAATTGACCAATCTACAATAAACGTAGCTTGACCACCCCCATAGTTTGTTTGACCTTAGGGAGACATGGACATTAAAGGAAGGAAAATGAGAGGCCTATGCATTTTGGGATATTCTGTCCACTACCCTTTTAATTACAAAGCTATTTATAGTACACAATACTTACCGTAATAGAGTTATGACCTGTAAATGTCACAAAATTGCCGTCTTTCCGTTTCTTCTCCGTATCATTAAGCGGCCTAACTCTATAAGATAAAAATTAAATCAAAAACATTTTTGTGTGTAAAATTAAAATAACTTTTCTAAAATTAATTAAAAACAAGTTTGTGTAAACAAATTTGGAAACAGTCTAGATGGCTTTCATGATATTGGTTTATTATTAATTTTTTTAATTTACGATTTATTTTTCATTTTTTACACAAATGAACGGGTGTACAGTACATGTATTTTTTTTCTTGTATTTGTTGATAGCAAACTCAACGCTATGGTTCGAAGGGTTAAAACACGAGACAGTAAACATTGTCATCTATACTCACAACTTTTAGCTCCAAAACAGAAACCTAAGCCAACACAAACCATTGCTTTAAGCAAAAGAACTTAGAAATAAACCGCAATAGTTTTGATGGAAAGCTTTACAAATTTCAATCAAGTAAAGTATTGCCTTATTTGGTTGAATGCATATGGTAAACATCCTAAGGGGATCGGATAATGATATTGCTTTAAGTTAAAATATTACACTAGATATAAACTGAGTTGATGTCAAAGGTCAAATATCTCTGCAGGGATGTTTAACAAGTTACACACCTCTGACAATGACAGTGTGAATCTTCTGATACCTGTGGCATGATTGCGACATGTCTCCGTTGACAACAGGAGCAATAAGACTTGCCTGTGATGTCATGGGTGTCATACACTGAGAGGCACACTAATCAGGGGGGCAGTAATGCGTACAGGGAATTACAACCTGCTGTGAGGAGTCTAGACCACTTTTGTGGTTATAAAAATTAAATTGAACATATTCATGCAGCTGTGGTATGATGATTATAGGAAATAATCATAACATTCCGTCATGAAAATTATTCATTATAAAGACATCTTAAAAGATGTAATTGCTCTGATTAGTCCTTTAATTAAGTCAATTGGGAATAATTAATTAGTGTTACATTATCAAGCAGATTTAAATACTGTAGTTATATTATACAGCTTTTGTTTTGAGACTGCACATTGGTTTAAAGAATACAGTAGCTCTATATTCTAATAACCCTTATTACACTTATAAACAATGGATTTTAAATAGTCACATAAGAAGCGGAATATGTTCTATTTTATCAACCACTCCCATGGGCCTAATTTGAAACATGACAAGGTTTCCAATTTAAAGAGATTCATATTGTTTCTTTCTTTGTATACAAAAATACCAAAGCTAAATACTCAGATTTGTTCTGTACCTCCTGCAAAACAATTAACAAATGGCACTTAAAAAAAAAATCATTCATTGTGCAAAGAGCAAGTTGATGTCTCTTATAAACCTTTTGTATATTGTTTAATTATTAAAAAAACTGATAAACAATATTTAAATCCTCAGATTTGTTTGTCCCACCTTCTAGTACTACGTCCTGCAAGATAATTAACAAAAAGAACCTTTTTTTATTAATTCATTCATTTTGTACAAACACCAAAGTTTTGATGTCCTCTATCTATATATAAACCTTTTATAATTTGTTTAATTATTTTAAAAAGCTAATAAACATGATTTAATAGAATTAAGTAGCACACTACTTTTATCACATATAAAGTAGCCCTTTGTTTAAATGTTATAACAAGCTAAAAATATTCACCACCATTTTAACCCAATGTACAGTAGTCAGGTTGGGCACTAAATCTTTCACTTTCTCAAATATTTTATTGGACAGCAGAAGAATTTAAATGTCAGAATCAGTTCAGACAAACAAAACAACTTTGTATTAAAATAATATTTAATGTATGATTAATAACGCAAGCTATTTGAACCAGAACAATACAGGTTACTATAAAAGACCAGAGGCAGAAAAAAAAAATCCACTTTCACATTATTTTTTTAGCCCCATAAATGAAAGTTGATACCATAGTGTTGTTATGAAGCTTGCGGTTACTAAGCAACCAGCGAAACATTGTCAGGTGGCTGGTATTTTTGACCCCTAGTTCTTCTTGTTTGCAACAGTGGAGTGTTTAATAAGATTTGTTGATTTTAAACTTGACTTCTTTTCATCAGGTTAATCTAAAAGTAACCAATACAATATACATTCTATTCCAAAGGGGTATGTCACTTTTCTGATCAGAGGTTACTAATCTATTGAATGAAGCAACTGATTCATACTATAGTGCACCATTCTTAGAAAATTTGTGCTCTAAAGGCTTTTTCAAACCACACAAGAGATTGAAATTACAGTACAGTATACCAGGGCCATAGCCACCAGTATGGTTGGTAATGTTTCAACCTGACCACTACTTTTTGACTTAAGCCTTTAACAACCCCATGGCCCGCACAGATTGTTCCCTCTTGTTGCGAAACCACTTTACTGTAATTCTCATGGTACGGCACTGTTTTTTTACCCACAACACCATCATACAGTCAGTAATAATATCAGAAATAAAGATTGATATTAGAAATTTAGAGTAATGTACACAGGAGACAGGGGGAGATTCAGACTTTTAAATGAAGGAGCTAACATTTTAACAAATTAATATTCTGTCAAAAAATAGATATCAAATAGCAGTTCATAATTTCATTTTTGCTGTCAAAAGGGGTGCAGGTAACATTTTGTTTAAAATTTTGTTTTTATTAAAATTGTTGTTAATAATAATGTTAAATATGAATGTAAAGCTCTTTCTACACTTATCAAACTAGTTTGACAAAAAAGTGTGATGTGCACAAATATGGTCTTAAATATGGTGGTGATATGGCATCATCATGTCCAATATAGGCATATCACAATTTTGTTCAACATCAAGTTTGATACTGTAGACAGAGCTTTAAAGTATTTCTTTCTTTTAAATTAAAATATGACAGGTTTGATGACATTGATAGGTTTTAAGAAAAATGAAATGAGAAAATCAAAATCAACAATATTTCACAAATGAACATTTCTACCATTATTAATACAATGTCAAAAGTTCATATTGAATTCAATGTGCAATATATTTTTAGCACCCTTACAAAATAATATAACAGGAGTCTGAACTACGTGTTCAATTAATGAAAAAAAGCGACAAAATACCTCAGCTGCAAGATGCCTTTAATCACTGCGCATTCACAGAATTTGTGAAAATCAATAATTTGTAATAAAAAAGTGTGATGAAAAAATTATGTATCTTTTTCATCACGTCTGGTCTAAATCTGCGTTCACAATGGTTGAAAGCTGCGTTCACAATGGTCTAAGGCTGTGTTCACACTGGTCAAAAGCTGTGTTCACACTGGTCAAAAGCTGTGTTCACACTGGTCAAAAGCTGTGTTCACACTGGTCAAAAGCTGTGTTCACACTGGTCTAAAGTTGTGTTCACACTGGTCTAAAGTTGTGTTTACACTGGTCTAAAGCTGTGTTCACATGGATTCGGTACAGGTACATCCAAGTCCTTATCCTACTGTACCAATGAAAGATATAACAAACTTACGAAAAAATTACTTGCGTTGTAGTACATTACATCGCGTCCTAGTGGGAACCCAGCTTTATATAATTGTAGTTATACCGTTGCTTAGAAACTATATTTTTCAAAATAGAAAATTTCCTTGAATTTTTTTATATTAAAGTCAAACATATGAGGAAGGTAATGAAATAGATGATTTCAATGTAGTGTACTGACAGGTGCTATACAATGACTGTAAAGTGAAATTGATTTTCTCATTTCATTAAATGTACAACGTAATTTAATCTATCTCAAATAAAAAAATTATTTGTATCAAGGCATACTTTTCTGTATAAACTCAAGCTATATAAAATACATGGTATGATATTTTGTCTACTTAATGTCATTAAAATTGTTATTATACTTTTTTTGTGGTAAAGAAGGGGATTTTAAAATTGACAGGAAAAATCTTGTTAATATAAACATCATGTACCTGTAATTGATATCAATGTACTCTGTGTATGTTTTTTTTTCTATTTTGACAATAAATTAAAACTTTGTAAAGTTGATTTGATGAATTTTTCACTCACCATCTTTTTTATCTACATCAATAAAAAGAATGACTATCAAAAGTTACTGAAAATGAGAAACCAAAGTTTTATTTTTATTTAGTAACTAGTGGTGTTGCAATATAGTATAGAAAATTATGTTGAAATGTTTTTTCTTGTTGGTTGAATATAAAATATTATGAAAAAAAAAGAAGAAATTACTGTAGTATCTGACAGACACTCTTTATCCAAATATTTTTTTACAAAATGTTCCTATTTATTTTCTATGCTAATGTACAGTAGCTAGAAAAGTTCAGGGACAGGGCAAAAAGATAAAGGGCGGGTATAGACTGAGAAAGAGAGACATAATATTAAAACAGGTTACTTCCAGGTACCAAAGAGGTTGAGGCTAAAAGTGGAAGAAATTGAAATGATTTAAACTCTGTCTACACTCAAACACAAACTAGATTGACAAAGTGTGATGTGCCCAAATATGGTTGTAGTGATGATTAAATATGGTAGTGATATGAAATCATCATGTCCATATGCACAACTTTTTTTTGATAGTGTGGACAGAGCTTTAGAATGGGTACAGTAGGAGTACAAAATCTTAGTTTCCTGTCCACCTCTGGCCAGCACAATTTCATTCTTGGTAATTAATTAATTAATTTGCTTAATCAATGTTTACTGTTCATAAAACTGAACCATTTTTTTTACATCACAAAATGCCAGACACACTGCAATACGCATTTGATATTCTCTGTTATCATTATTAATTTGTTAACACAGGTAATTTAAAAGCGACCACGTAAACAGGAAGGAGCAAGCTATGGAACAGGTGCTTTGAAGGGCAACATGCCTTGATAAACACTATTGTTGCTATCGACAAGCCACCTAAATCACTGCATAAATGAAGAACACCGATGATCATCATTATCAGTCGTTAGTATTTAATATTTGCAGGATAAATAATTTAATTATGTGGCAGACATGGATATTGTTGAGTTCATTTTGTGACCAGGGTACACATTGATTTTTGTTATCTATTTATTTCTTTTTTTATTTCATACTGTACGCATCCACAAGCGAGCACAAACTCACCAATGGGTAGATAAACTATTTTATAATTTATAAATTAAATCAATGATACAGTACTGATCATTTAAGGCTTAGGGAGTGGAGTTACAACCCTGGCACAAGGTCGGGATTGAACCGTGGACCATGGGATTGGAAGGCAAGCACGTTAACCACCAAGCTACAGCTCCACTACACTACACTGAGGAGGAGGGTAGTGTATCCAGGGAGGTATGTATCACCCACCCACCACAGTGATGAGCCACTGTGTCCAGTGTACAGTACAGTAATAGTAAATAATATAAATTTATTTTCTCCATTGTTATCTAATGGTTGGTTCCCACTACTGACGCAACACAGGGACGTAACGCAGCGTGATGCGACCAATCACAAGCGGTTGCATTTCTAGTAAGAACCAAGCTTAAAAAAAAAATAATTTCAAAGGGCATGGTTTTTTTGTAGGCTATTTTGCTTATTCTTTTCATCATACAGATACAGATCTTTTATTGTCATACAAACCAAAGTAGTGCAGTAGAAAAAGAATACAACACATGCAAAAAACAAAACAACATCCATCAAAGCTGTTTGCTTGTGGGTACTCCAGATGTGTTGCTGTTGATGTCAATAATTCAAAGAATAGAAATAGGTCAGAAATATACAACAAATAGGACCATAGGATGGTCTTAATACCAATAACAGCATCATTAAGTTAACCACAAAAAAAGCATTTCTGTTGTTCATAACTATTTGCACACTGCATGGATGTGATTAATAGATTACTTATTATTACTATTATTTATATAGTTTCATATCATTCAGTTCAATGGTTAAATGGAAAGTGCAAATATTGACTTTTAAACATCATTACGATATACAGTATATCTGATGATATGCAGGGAACTAACTGGTGGTGGACTTATCTTATTGTTTAAAAGAACTATGGGTTGATTGATTTAGTTCAAAGTGCAGCACCTCGGGCCATGCGGAATGACAACACAAACATAACGATTTTTCCTATACAACTTAATGTGCTATTTACAGTTAATACATAGGAAGTAAGTTTTACATAATACGTAGCTATAGATGATAATGATGTTCTGAATGCAAAACTTAAAATGTATAAACTCAGTACAGTTCAATTATTCAAATTACAAATTTAAACTGTACCTTGCAACTACTCGTACGTTAGCTCCATCTTCAACATCCCCATCGTCTAGTTGCGAAGTTGCAGAATTTAGCGTACTCCTTGAAAGAAAAAAAAAAGTGAAAAAAAAGATTTATGTAAATGATTAATTTTGTATTAAATAATATAATATATAGAGACAAACAAATAGGGGGCTTTGAGGAGTAGTGTAGGTATCACACTGATATAATTAACACTAATATATTCATAATTCCAAATAAGAATATTGCAAATTAAGAATTATTAAATTATATTAATGTAATCAGTTTAAAAGAATATTGTATTAAAAATAAAAATATTATAAGATAAGAAATATGTTTCCTGTACAGATGCTACAAAAATACAGTACTGTACATACATAACAACATACAAAATACATTTTATATTTGTTTTTAAATTTACTTTTTTATCCCTATTCAACCTAGATGTAAATTCAACACTAACAAAATATATATTTTATTGTATACTATTTATTATTTTACTAATAATTGTCAATCTTCAAGAAGAATTTCTGTTGTTATTTTATGATGATGATGGACAAATAAAGCATTTCAGTATTTCAGTATTTTCAGTATTTCAGTATGAGCAACCCATATAGCACTGTTTTGGTAAATTAATAATTCACAGAAATTGGCAAATAAAATACCTTTGCTAGAATAAATCGTAAACTATATAAAAAAATTAAAACAAACACACTTTAGCTAGCTTTGACATTTTTAACTAGCAATTATGAAAAATTAACAATTTAGTTTATTGCTACTGTAGTTTGCATGTGTGAATTCAGAATTTAAAGACCTGTATTTGATTGTTGAGAAAACTATGTACTTTCTCCATGACCAGGTACACAGGATAATTAATTACAATAAAATACAATGTAGTCAATAAATCAACAGTACATGTTGCTATATTTACTTGGCTTCTATAAAGTAGAGTCACTTGGCCATCGATTTCTTGCAATTGTTTAACTAGGTAGAGTTTATTAATAACATCTGGGTTTGTTTTCAAAGCCTATAATACTTTATTCCAATCTAATAAGCATTAAAATAAATTCAAGCTCTGAAATTGAAAATGTTTATTATTTTTATTTAAAGAACGTTAATTCTTTCCTATATGAATAAAGTCAATCATTATTAAATTTTCAAAATATATTAATGAATGTATTTGTAAAATATTTTTGAAACAGTTTTCATTGTTTTGTTTAAATTTCATTCAAAACACACTTGCAAATGTCATATTTTTTATACAAAAACGTGCTTGCATATTGCGCAAACTACTGAAAAAAAAAGAGTATAAACCGCAATTGGTTAAAATCAGTTTTCGTAAAAATCTTGAAAAGTCTTCAAAGAGCTATCCAAGTTGTGGATATCTCGTATTGTAAAATACAGTAGAAATTGATTATTATAGTGTTAAGATGTCTATTGGGAAATATAAGAATATGGATTTCGAAAGGGTGGCGGGTGGTTTCCACTTTTGAGAGGTCAAGTCTTGACACACTACACTATATTAAGTATGATGCGTGATAAAGCTCTGTCCTGAATATGCCTATACTAAAGAAACACATTAATATACTGTATAAATACTGGACAGTACAACTTACAAGATAATTTTTAGGACTTGCAGATACAGCCAGACCTGGAGATGACCATTAATAAATGTTATAAACAAAAGGTCAAGACACAAGAAGAAGTAGAATACAAGACTACATTCATTTGTTAGAAACTTTACCGTTTGAAAAAGGCATTATTCTACACAACCTACCGGATTGAACTGTCTATTGAAATCCCTGATAAAGTTGAACTTGTTGTTCTGTGAATTTTTTTCTCATTGTTTTCTTGTCTGCTTGAGCTTGTACTATTCATAAATGCTTCCGTTCCAAATAATTCATCGTCTTTTGGCGATGAGTCTCCAAAAGTAGAGTCATCTAAACTCAAATCCAATCCTCTGTATTTATCAGGAAAGTCTTTTAACATTTTGTCTCTAAAATTACTATTTGTTCAATCAAGTTGTATAAACTTCTTTTCTTACCAATCAATTATATCCTTCAAAATATTTACATAATGAAGCAACAACAAAAAAAAACACCTCTATTTATTTGTAACAAATAGTACTTTTTAGTTTTCTGTACTTCTACTGTACTGCCTGGCTGTGTAAAGTTGGTTGTATTTTGTAATTGTAGGCCCTTATAAGCCTTAATCAAAGTCTAGATAGGATGCAATAAACACACACACACACAGTTTTTAGCTAGCTTCGCGTCCTGTTGCTAACGAATGCATACTTTCTTTCGTCAATCGTCCCCTTGAAGCGATGCTGGAGATCTTCTTCTAATCCTCCGACATTGTTGAATGTAACAAAAGCAATTTAGAACAAGTGACAAAGACTTGACTTGTTATCAAGTAACAATAGTGTTAGCGACCTACCCCAACATTAACAATTGTACGTCATCAATCAAGGTGATTTCATCCCCTTTCAAGTGTTCCTAACAACCCAGCAGCAGCAGACGGCAAATACCAAGGAGGCTTGCGGGCGGCGAACTTGAATAGTTTAAAAAAGAAATACTCATGCTGCCTGTTGTTGGATATTGTAATAGTCTCGTCTAGGCCTATGAGGTTCTATAGAATAAGTCTTTCAAAAGAACATTTACACTTAATGTTCCTGTTATTAAAACTACCACGAACTTGTATGTCCATTTTCAAGCGAATTCCGTGTGTGCTGATTGAGGTCCACACACGAACTGTGATCTTCGTTTTCAATTTACAATGGTTTGTTCCATTATATTCAAAGATGATGTTGTTTTTCATTCACCGTAAACTCAAATATTATATATCATTATTCAATCTATTTCAAAGATTGTACATTCTAATGAGATTCATAACATGTTTACTAAAAAATACATATTACTTTGTACAATAATAGTATATTTAAAATATGGGCGTGACAAAACAATCCCTACAACTAAATAGACGTTTCCAAACTAATTGCGTTAAAAATAATTCCGGGAAATATGCAGTGCAAAAAATGTGATGGTCAGCGATGGGAGTTGTAATGTCAATGAAGTTCAAGTGTGTCCGAAAATAATTTAGTAATGTATCTACACTAGACATTCAAAACGTAGGCCTAATTGTTGTGGCACACATTCTCAACAAACGAAGAGACATGCATATATTATTGCATAACAATTATAGAGGCGGCGTTCAAACGAATGGAAATTAAGACATTTGTACACGCGCGTCTACTTTTGTCCCTTCGGGCGTGGTTTCAGTAATGAAATTATTTTAAACAACGTTTTAGCACTGTAGTAGGCCTACTGTATAATGCAATTATAATTTACTTACTTTGAATCGATTGAGTGTGTAGAGGTCCCGGATGAACGTCTTATATCATTTCGTACTTCTGCTTTCTGTATTGTTTTTATCTCCTTTACAAGTGGCATCGCCACCATAATTTATAATAAACAGTATCGTAAAATAACTGTGCATCGATAAATTACCTTATAATGAAAGGAATCTATTTTTGTCGATGTACCACCAATGAAAGGAATATCTATGTTTGTCGATGGACCACTCTGATGATATAGAAGTCACTCCAGTCAGCGTTTTAATTTCGCTTCTTCAGTTTTATTATTTAGAGTCTCCGCGGCGAATCATTGATACTCAATATTCATTTATGCTAAAATCCAAAATAAAAAGTTAGAATATTTTGTGATAAATATTTTGTGATAAAATTTCCAAAATCGTTAAAGGTTGTGCGTATGATCGTCTGCTAGTATCTGTTAAACTGACGTTGTAACTTTTTTTTATGAACATCGGAACAAACAAGCGAATTAATCCAACAGACAAATGTGTTCATGTGTTTATTCTAACAACAGTTCTTATAAATGAAATAAATCCGATGTGAACGGACGGTTAGAGTTTCATCGATTCCAGTGCAGATGAAAGTCGTTACAAAAATAAACACTCGATCGTCGTAATACACTACATCACTAATGACGATTACAACACCTTAGGCAATCACAGACAGGAACCTATATGAGCTTTGCTCGATTCAACTCACAGGATTTTATTTTTAACTGAATCAACATTTTCTAATCAAAAACAAACAGTTCTGAATATTGCTACATTTCACTGTAACTAGGCTGTCATTAGACCGCACAGACCACCCACTGTGTTTATTGGTTAAATTCAATATGTATCTGCGCTCATAAATATAAATACGAAAATATTTCTTTTGTTGTGAAAGTAATTTAGAGAGTAATTTACATAAGATCCACCTGTAGACCTACAGCAAATCATTCTCATTTGTGACAAGACGTACTTAAAAGAAACTGTTACAAAATAGAGGGCGCTATACATAATTATTATTTCTTCAGAAATATCAGTGATAGAGATTTTGACTTTGGTGTTTTGATATTAGGCCTATTATAAATTTAATGATAATGAAAAAAATAATAAATTATTTCATTATAATTAATGTCATTATCATAATTTATGTATTTGCGACCAATGAAAACTAGAATAATATAATATAAAATGCATTTTGATCATGCAGGCCTATCTTTGCCATTTGTTTAAAACTGGAAGACGTTAATTTATAAGAACTATTTGAAATGCTTTTTGAAATTACTGTGTCCCGTTATAGCCATTTTGGCACTTGGTCACAATGAATAAACTAAATAAGAGTAAAAAAATGTGCTCTCCCTGCCTCAGCACTAAGGCCCTGCCACAACCTTGGGGTCGTTTCCACCACCACATCATCACCAGATGCATTGCCTTCTCAAGATGTGTGGTGGTGTTAGGGGGGACGTATAATTCTGTGAAACCCAAACACAGTTGTCGCATACCTTTAACTCTATTCCACCGACCAGCGTGGGAATCGAACCCACGACATACGTGTTGTCAACACGACGCTCAGGCGACTGAGCTAACTGGTCATTTTGGTTTTAACAAGGTTAATAAGATATTAATGACGTAATGATGAATTACGTAATACACGTATAAATAGACTATTATCAGTCATGTACTACTTTGTGGCGTAACGGGTGATGCTCAGGTTTGAGTGCTCTCAGCATTGGGTTCGAACCGCTACGGATATTTTTTTTTTTTTTGAATTGAAAATAAATATTGCTTTTCTTTTATATTGAAAATGAGATATTTTTTTTTATTTTTAAAAATCAGAAACAAAGTTGCATGGCATTATTAATTTTCCATTAAATAGACTGCCATAAAACCTCGAAAATAAACCCATGTGCTTCTTCATTTTTAGTACTCTTAGGTGGGCTTCTTTTCGACATGGAGTTCTTTTCGCGATTACTTTTGCAAACTAACAGAGGGGGCGAGCTGCTAGGTTCCCGCCCGTAAAATGTTTTATTTACATGATTTGAACAATCTTCTAATGTAAAGATTAACAACATCAAAGTTTAACAGTGTGGCGTGTTGACCGCGAATGACTTAACATACCATCTTCCCCATATACACCTGCACAAACTCATTTGCATAACAACGCACGGCATACCAAACTGTTAAAATAGAGCTGCAAGGTCCCCGAAAATGATTTTTTTAAACAATTTATATTTTTTGAATATTATATATTATTATATATTAATATATTGAATTTATATTTCATCGCGGGTGTACGAAACGGTTTGGTATGCCGTGCGTTGTTATGCAAGGTTGTGCAGGTGTAGTGGGAAAGATTGTATTGTCATTCGCGGTCAACACGCCACACTGTTAAACTTTGATGTTGTTAATTAAGATATTGTATTGTATTATATGTTATGAATAAACGTTTATGGTAGTTGGTGTGTATGGCCGCACTATACGTGGCGCTATACGATCTTTTATTTGGTTGTGACTGCCTTTAAGTTAGCTCGGGGTTTGTATACGCGCGGCGCCGATAATCTTTCTTTGATGATTCATCATCATCCCATTCATTTAATCTCACCGGTAGCTGGCGCTATGCTTGGCGATAAAACTTGGGAACGGAGTGTTTTTGTTATAAACTACCTCCAGTAGTTCGAGATTTTTTGTAGTATATATGGTGAAAGCTGTGTAACACAAACGTGAGTTCATAAATATTTTATTTATATATTCTATCTATTAATGACCACATTACCAATTTTTTAATTGAATATGTATTTAAAGTATAATAATTACGTTTGTTTTCTAGGCCCACAACTTCTTGATCAACTGAACGAAGAAAGTCGATTAGACAGCCCTTTTAAGGTTGGTCTGGGAAGCCTAGATTGATTGAAACCGGAACAGACAAAGAAATGGTATTAATTGTTTGATACAAAGTTATTACTTGTGGAATGCCTGTTTTAATCCAAATAATTATTATGTATTGTTTAACAGTGTAAAAACTACACTTTTTCTACGCTGCACTCTAAACACACACTCTATATAGTAGGTAGGCCTATTCTATATATTATTATATGTTTCAATTTGTATTGAATTGTTATAGGATGTGTTTTTAACTGTACGCCGCAAAAAGACTACTATTTTCCTGGATGCAAAGGAATCAAATACAGTGTACGATTTAAAACAAATGATTGAAGGCATAACAAAGCGTTCACCTGAAGATCAGAAGCTGTTTAAGAACAACGACCCTCTTGAGGACACAAAGACCTTGGGTGACTGTGGTTTCACTAGCCAAAATGCCAAGGCTCAGTCTCCAGCACAAGTTGGCCTAGCTTTTAAAACTGATGGTAAATTATATTTATTATAAATTACTGATATCTCTGACATGTAAATGAAAATTGTGACACTTTTCAACAGAACAAATACAATATACAGTATATTGCACACACTTTACTACCTCCTTTAAGCTCTGCCCACACTATCAAACTTTATGTGACAAAAAAATGTGATGTTTCCATATATGGACATGATGATGTCATATAACTACCGTATTTGGGCACATCAAACTTTTTTTGTGAAACTAGTTTGATAGTGTAGACAGAGCTTAAATGAAAAAAATGTTGATAATCAAATTATGTATGTAAAACTCTCTCCCTTTTTTTCAACAAACAAAATGTTCCACTTGCGCTTTCTCATGGTCAACCTATAAAACCTCATCTATATTATAAGTGAGAGAGAGTATACATTTGTTGTAAAAATGTTTTCTATTACATGTGTCCATACACATGTGGTGACTGGAAAGAAGTACTTAAAAACCTGCCTTGGAGTAGGTATCTGTGCTAGTATCAAATAATGTAATTAGTAAGTATTTATTTCTAATGCATTGTTCAGTTAAATAAAAACAGCTTAAAATTCTTTCTAAATTCATACTTTTGTTTTTTAGGGGAGGATGACTTTGAGGATCTAGAAATCATAGAATACTCGTGTCCACCAGAACTACCAGACGTAATGAAGCCGACAGATTCCAGCACAACTGTTGAACATCAGTCCTCATAAGTGTCTGTTTACACTGGCCATACAGTATACTTACTTCAGTCATCTAGACGTTAATACTCCAGTACAATTACTGTAGAACATAAACTCTCATGGCCACACATTACTTCCATTTACTTATAAACATTGAGTTGATATGATCCATGGTTTTTGTGTGCAAGCTTATCAGTTTACAAGCACCCACAGGGTCTAATGGCCCGTTCAGACTTTGTTATTATTTACCAGGGTGAGTTGGTTTCAGGAGCCAATTATCGCTAACTTTGATGGGTAGAACACCAACTTACCCGGGTAAATAACTTATAACTATCATATAGTTCAAGCAAGCTTCTGTACCTTAAGGTCTTATTCACACCTAAGACTAACTACAGTTAGTCTCCGTTCACCCATGTAAAGGAAGAAGTGTTGCATTGCAAAATTGAATCTCTGAGTTTATGTTTAATATGATACCATTTGGTGTATAAGATTAAAATAATACCGACTGCAAAAGTCCATGTGGAAGTTGAAACTTAACTTTTATGTAAAGTGTAATACGAATTTGATGAGTAACTAAAAATAGATATTCAGGCTATGAAGCAATTGAGCATAACAGACATCTGAGCATGCTCAAATCTAATATGTTGTAATAATTAACCATATTGCAAGTCCTACCAAACTTTTGGCATCTCTAGTATGCGCTGTTAGTTATCGTCCACACTATCCTAACAAGTGATGTATTATTATGTTAGCTAATAAATATTCTGTTTTGGAATGAAATGTATTAAATATTTTTACAGTTTTGTGATGCAGTTATTTGTTTTTATGTAATATGTCAATTTAAGTTTTATTTCAACACTATTGAGTCTAATCTTTACAAGGAACAAATTAAAGTATTATGTCATCAAACACAAATTTAATTTATTTTTACTACCAATCACAGCAGTTAACTGTAACCATGGAGTTATATATCAATGCTGTAACCATGATAATTTGTGATACAGTGCTGTATAAAACATGGAATTATAAAATAAATTTGATTTTTAAAAAAAACAGTATAGCGCCACCTATTGGAGTCGAATTTTCTGCACAGCTTAGCAGCTGCTCCCTGGATATCCCATCGTCTGACCTGGACCTATCTATGGAGACGGGAGTCGCCTGCTGCATTTCTGAGTCTCGTGTCATAATGTTATGTGTCACAATATTTTATCTATCAGATATCACAATTTTCCATGGAAAATTACTGCAATGTTTATTTCGAAATCCAAGTGTGAAAAGGGTGTGTGATGTAATTCAGTAGAAATGCAAGGTTATTACACATCAAGCATGTGAACAGAACCTTATTTAACCTAGGCAATACCATTGGCTAACCATTATCCAATCAGCGATAGCTACTCACGTGAATCGGGAATGCCCATCCGACTTTCACGCGCTGATAATTATTGACCAATGAAACTGTACAATTTTGTACCACGTGATGTAAACACGAGTCCCGTTTTTTTCTTTAATAAAATAAACGATGTAGAGATTGTGTGTGTGGTGGAAGATCGTTGTAATGGAAAATTGTTTGTTTTGATATAAATACACCATGATTTGGACTTGATTATTGCATAGCAAGATTAATTGAGACATTGCAGATATACTACATAGACATAATTGACTAGAATAAGAAAAAGTGTGTTTGCTCAGGATGTTTAACAATATGCTTTCACCCCATACAACTCATCTCATTGCGGGAGGGTAAGTTTGTTCAATATCCTATAAACTATAACTAGCCTATGCACGAAGAACAGGTCGAATTTCACCATTTGGCCTTCTTGTTGATTATGACAGTCTCCGACATTCTTCCTCCCTAACTAGCTTAGGCCTAGTGATGCCATTCATGGATGGCCTAACATATATTATTTGGTTGTAAATAAAATATTCAATAGGCCTAGCCCTAGCCTGGTAGTAATAAGTAGGAGAGATATCATGATATGATAAAGAAAGGCTAGGCTACATAATAATACTTAATAATAATACTTATAGCCTCTAGCTAGGCCTAGTAGTAGTAGGGCTAGAGGCCCTACCTACGTTTACCGTGCAACCATCACCTTTCCTTTCCCTCAACTCAATCAAAGAAACAAAATCCTAGATAGACGGGACTGTAGCCTAGCTAGCCTAGGCTAGATAGCTAAAGGAGTAGGCTAGGCCTAGGCCTAGGCTATCTGTCTCTTACATATTAGGCTAAACTTTAAATACTCTTTTAAAATAAATAACAATGTTAATGACTATTTCCTTTTTTACCACCTGTGATAGTAGTAGCAAGGAGGCCGAGTTGTAAAATATTATTATTTATTTTACAACTCCCTGGTAGTAGCCTAACAAATTAATATAAAAAACTTGAATCAATTGAAATTAATATTTTTTCTTCAGGTGTGGTGGTACCATTGGAGCTATTGTCACATGCCCTCTAGAAGTTGTAAAGACAAGGCTCCAGTCATCTCAAGAGGTTGTATTGACCACCAATGGCAACGTCCATCATGTTACAAAGAAAAACATCGGACTCATATCAGCAATAAGGTAGGTATATGGCCTACAGTAGGTAAAAATACTGATGATGCAGCATTGTCTTCTGTCTTTTCCACATTACGTTTACATGCTCATTTGAAAGCTCCCTATCTACTATATTAGTGTAAAATAGCACATTTTTTGTCCAGGCCTATCTATACCTGCATTATAAAACAAATATTTTATCTGGAAAGGGAGAGAGTACATACATAGGCTAGACATTGCTGGCTATATTTTGAAACACTACATTCTGATCTATCATCACTAGCAAGCCCATCATAGGGTAATGTGCCCTGCATGTGACAAACATGAATACATATTTACATTTGAGCATTTAGATTTATTAGTATTTTTTATCAGTCTGCCCTGACACATTCGAGTGTTGATAATAACTACATTACTTTATTTCTTTCACTTGAATTCTATAAAAGAAGATGGTCAATTTAAATTTAACATATTTCTTTTTTTATATAGAAATATTGTTAAAACTGAAGGTGTATCAGCATTGTTCAGAGGGCTGGGTCCGAATCTGGTTGGTGTTGCACCATCAAGGTGAGGCTCATGACAAAAATAAGTATGTTCACATGACCCATGTTGAAAACAATGTTAATCTTGTCAAGTTGACTACAATGGATGACCTTAGCCCTATTGTATTGTTTAACTTCAAACATTGAATCTTAGCTTAGTCTATTGATAATACAGTGTAGTACCTTTTAATCCAGCCTTTATACAATTCTAACTGTACAGACTGTAAAGCTCTGTCCACACTATCAAACTTTATGTGACAACAAAATGTGATATGCCCATACATAGACATGATGATGTATTGTCATATCACTACTTACCATATTAGCATATATCACAACCATAGTTGGGCACATCACATTTTTATTGTCAAACTAGTTTGATAATTTAGACAGAGCTTTAAAGTGATCATTGTTATAAAACATTCTATAGTGTTCATCATGTTTTTAATGTTGTTCCCCTGCCATTTCCTAAGCAAATGCACAGGTATTTTAATATTAAATGAACTGTTGCCCATTACAATTATAATGTTAACTGGTTAGTCCTTTCAGTATCTACACATATTATTTTTTTATTACTGAAAACTTTACAATATGTGTACATTTGATTTGTATTTGCAGAGCAATTTATTTCTTCGCGTATAGTGAGACAAAAACATTTTTAAATGCCAGATATCGGCCTGAAAGTCCTGGTGTACACCTGTGCTCAGCTGCATTTGCAGGTAGGATATTCATTACTGTAGCAATAATTTTTAAATTTTAATTATTTTTTATATCATCACAAACGCTGAACATCTTGTGACATAGCGCATATAACAGTACTTCTCCAATCAGAGCGATTATTGGCAAAATGTGCATAGGCTATTTATTTTTCTCTTCGTATCATTTTCTATAATTTTTTTCCATTTTTAATATACCGGTAATGGTAGATTATGTTTGTTAATGTTATCAAAAGTGCAATTCAGCTAATATTAATTTTCTGCAAAATTTTATAAATCGGTGATTTTCTATTTGTCCCAAAAGGATGGGTTCCACTGTAAAACTTTACGTAGTGTTTACAATTTGTTAATTGCAGTCAAAATACTGAAGCAGTTATTCATCGTTTCTTTAGTCATTGCATTGCAGGATACAATAAAAACAAACTGTGTTGTGAAGCTATATTCATAGGAAACCCAACTTCCTTTATAGCAACTGTTGCTTAAGGCAGATGGGAAAGATCTTAAAATGACTACAAACTAGAACTAACTAGTTTTAAATGACTTCATCAAAGTCAACCTTAACCCTTTACCTTACTTGACCTAAGTTCTTAATTTATTCTGTAAAGATAAATAAAATACCACACACAAAAAAACACTGCATTAATACTGTATTAGATTCTGAAAAATATCTATTATTATTCTATCTATCTAGTAGTATTAATTAATAGTGATAATATAGTATGAAAAGCACATCTACAGTATTCATACAACTGTTACTTACTAACTAACTTTTAATAAGTGACTGTGGAATCATCATTTTTGTTCATTTTTTATACAGAAGTGTATAACTTTATTAGAACTACAAAATGGCCTGATTTATTAATCTTCATTTTTTATGTTTTTGAAGGACAATAAATCTTATATTAATCAATAAATTAATTAAATTAATACATGTTTAATTAATGACTTTTATTATTTCTTCAGGGTTTACAGCCAGTACTTTAACAAATCCAATCTGGTTTGTGAAAACAAGACTACAACTTGATAAGTCGTAAGTTGATATTCCAATATTCTGTTGTTTTGCTTCAAAATATGAAAGTGTTTTTGATGAAATCGACCTCTTTATCTTTTAATTGACCTCATTAGCATAGAATGCCTCAATCTAATTTCGATTTAAATTTGTCGACCTATAAACCGTAGTGATGTGTGGAAAATAATCATGCATGCACAGAAGGTGTTCTGGATGAGGACCTCGAGGTGTAACCACTGAAGATGGGTGACAATGCTTAGGGTGAATAAATAATAAATTGCATTTGATATAGCACATCATGCCTCAAATCCTCAATGATGCAAGCAGTATTTCCATATATTAACAAAGCATCCATTGGATTAAGCTCGGATTCCATAGTTAATAGATTTACAATAACAATGTAATCTTGTTATGGGTTGGGATTATAATCGAGCTTTGGTTATACTTATTAACAGTATACTTCCTCAACAACTAATTATAATTGCCCTATATCAAGAAATCCTTTTTTTTTTCACCTGATAGTTATGTCGCAGTGATGATAATAAAAACTAAATATTAAATAAATTTATGATAAATATTTACATGATAACAATAGTTCAATTTTTAGAAAAAAAAAAGCAACTTTTTTTTGTCATTGTTAAGTTATAGACAGAACACGAAAACATGTTATTTAGTACAATGTAAAATATTATCTTGAGTTGACCGACTTATTTTCATCAAGGTCTATCATTAGTCAAACAATCTAAGTTATAACCCTTGGACCTTTATCAATGTCACTCAATACTATATGCTCTCTTTATCATATTGTATTGTATTTACCCCTTGTAATTTTAATTCATCCCTTCTTCACCTTAAAATAAAATATATTCCTCTATTTATTACTTGGACCATGTGCTGTACTTGTTATTGTGGCGATAGTAGAGATGTAGGATCGTGCTGAAAATAAGAATTTTCTAAAATAAAATAATACTTCCTGTTGAGTCTATCTATTGTCTACTACTATACATTTTGGCACTGTGAGAACACTAAAAAATAA
This sequence comes from Antedon bifida, assembly GCF_963402885.1. Lineage (NCBI taxonomy): Eukaryota > Metazoa > Echinodermata > Crinoidea > Comatulida > Antedonidae > Antedon > Antedon bifida. Next base: position 34,191,134 of record NC_136227.1, on the reverse strand, counting down.
TAAAACTAGTAATATTGTCCATTGAAATTCCAGATTACTATTGCAGTCTCAACCCTAAACAATAGGGAAAAAAGTATCAATTGAAATTACAAACATTTTATGAGTTCTGTTGAAATTCCAGATTACTATTGCAGTCTCAACCCTAAACAATAGGGGAAAAAGTATCAATTGAAATTACAAACATTTTATGAATTCTGTTGAAATTCCCGATTGCTATTGCAGGATAAAGCCCAAACAATGGAACAAAAAGACATTCATTGAAATTACAAAAGTTATATGGGGTTTAAATAAGGTTATTTCTTGCAAAACTACTCATGCATGTGATTCTTAAAATGACTAAGTGATGACTTTCTAAAAATAGCTATACAGTACTATGTTTTCATTTTATGAAATCACTGATGAAATTTTGTAAACAAAATCATGGATAGATTTTGAATGCAATTTTCAAAAATGACAATCGGGGATGTAGCTACAAAAATCCTAGAGTGGATGCAAATAAGTTATGATTATAGTGGCAGGCTAGGTTATATTCATAGGTGGGTCCAAGGTCAAAATTAAGCTAGATAAGGTATATATTCTTATATAATGCATTACATTACTCAATGCCCTGAACATCACAAATCAATAACATGAAAGGAGATATGAAATACATGAGTTTTTGTCAAACTAATTAGATAGTCTAGACAGAGCTTTAAAATTCCTAAACAATGTAAATCAAAGTACCAACCGAATAAATACATTTTCAAAGGGCATGTTACGTATGATCTCGTCGTTTGACAGGAAGCTTGATTCAAAGTTAATTAAACAATTATATTTATATATTATATATTATACTAATAATTTTTGTACAAGCTCGGTAAGAGTATTATTTTATGATATCAGATTTTTCAGTTTAATGTTTTTCTTTCAAAATAGAACAAAAGAAGGCAGCAAAGTCTCTGCAGGATCTATCATCAAGAAAGTGTACAAGACAGAAGGTGTGCGGGGATTCTACCGCGGCGTAACCGCTTCCTACGCAGGCATCTCGGAAACCGCTATCCATTTCATGATTTACGAACAGATCAAAGTGTGGCTACGAGACGGCAAGACTGATTATGACAATAAAACGTTCAAGGACTTTGTAAGTTTTATGGGGGCGGCAGCAGTTTCAAAGTCGAGTGCTTCAATACTTGCATACCCACATGGTAAGATTTTAATACAGTTTTATGATTGATCATTTTAGGCAAACACCCACTTTAATCTAGTAAGTACCATCTTTCACCCTCGTAGCATTTCATAGTTTTTCAATACTCAATACAGTGGAACCCTCGTTTGGGACACATTCACAGAATATTTTCTCATGAAATGAACAAATAGAAATATATGTTTAACACTATGGCCAACACCTATTCAAGGGACTCATCTATTACTCCATTATTATGTTGTCCGCCCCTTAATAAGGGTTATTTTTCATAAACATTATCTGATACAGTCCTCATATTTTATTTACTTAATCGGTTGACGTAGTATAATTTATATTCACACTGAAGAAATATTTGCTGATTCTTTTTTTTTCGAAACATTTTAATTTGCAGAAGTCGCAAGAACAAGATTACGAGAAGGTGGCGATAAATACAGAGGATTTTTTCAAACATTAAGAACAGTTGCGCATGAAGAGGGCGCTAGAGCCCTGTATGCCGGACTCACTACGCACCTCGTGCGTCAAATTCCAAACACTGCTATTCTCATGGTGACATACGAATCAATCGTCTACCTTCTTAACTCATGATTGTTTAAATTTAAAACGAAGCGAGTTAAATCACTCAACGATGAACGGAAAGGTGCAATCAAAATGTTTTAATAATGCTATCAGTGCAAGGTTTTAAATTTGAGAGATTTTTGACAAGATTTCAAACGATCTTATGAAGATGCTTGTAATAACATGAATACTGTGGAGTTGACAAATGTGACATGAATTAATCATAATGGAGGATGCATATAACATGAATTATAACCATAATGAAGGATGCATATAACATTTATATCGGGTAGATGGTTCGTTAAATGGTATCTCACATGGATGACACATGCAACATTAATGATAATGTTAAGCATACATAAACTTCTGGGTCGTGTTCTTAGTTCAAGTCAACTGTTGACCAACTGGTGATCAATGTGTTATGATTTATAAGTGGTTACTAAACAATGAACAAATCGCAGTGACATTTGAAAGAGTTTATAAACTATTCAGACTTGAAATAGTTCAAGTGAAAGGTCATTCGTAAATGGCGCTAATTACGTGTTCATAATTCAAAAGACTGCCAGTGTGCATTGAACCATGGAATGACCCAGTTTAAGAACGATGTCATTAAGCTATGCAAAAAAATTGGTTTCAGATTTGAAGAATAGACAATGATTACTAATACTACTAGTGGGTTGATGATATATATATGAGAAAGTATGGGACAGAGTATATTTACTTCATAGGGAATATGGTATAGAAATGGATATTATGATATTAAAAAATATTAAATGTATTCTACATGAAATGTATACAAAAAGGGCATATGATTGTACAATGTAAAAAAGTGTATACATGTTTGATTGCAGTTTTCTGCTTATAATTCCTCTAACATTGAAAATGTTTTATAGTTGCTTCCTAATCAGTCTTGACATTAGCCTAATGTATATGTATACATGCACCTTCTTAAGCTATGTCTACACTATCAAACTAGTTTGACAAAAAGTTTTGATGTGCCAAAATATAATAGTCATATTTGGGCACATTTTGTTGTCACATAAAGTTTGATAGTGTAGACAGAGCTTTAGGCAAAAGAAATATTGGAATGTCTGTTGTGGCAACACTGATATACTGTATCATGCTTACATTGTACATACTTAATGTAAATCAGTAATACTGTGATACAGGCTAGATATTTCCTCGTATTTTCAACATAATTTAGTGAAGGTTACGGAACTTGACGGTATGAGGAAGATAATTGTGTAATATACACTGATGACGAGTGATACTATAAAACAAGCCTTTAAAGATGACAAATGCACATTATTGAGGGTCATTACAACACGGTCAACCTCTTATTCATACCGTCTTATTTTGAAACACGCTCGCTATTAATATACTGCCATAGTTATGTCTAAACTAATGTACTTTGTGAACAGATCCACAAAGTATGGTGCAATCTGATCTAAGGCTCTGTCCACACTATCAAACTAGTTTGACAAAAAAATTGTGATGTGCCCAAACATGGTGGTGATATGACATCATCATTTCCATGGGCACATCACGTTTTTTTGTCACATAAAATTTGATAGTGTAGACAGAGCTTAACTTAACTAAGGACTAATGTATAGTAGTTGATTTAAGTGCTGTACTATCATGTTTGATTTGTGCGGTTCTCATTCAGTAAAATTAACATTTTGTCTAGCTGAGTAATATCTTTACAATAATTCTGTATTCATTTGAATAGAGGTTGGTTTAAAAAAAAACAGTATTGGATTCTAATGGTGTTGTACTACAATGTAATAAACCCCATTCAGGTGTATATAAGTAGTTTTCTTACTAGGATTTCCTCTGGATGAATTTCCAAATTATATGTTCTACTACTAAACGTTTATACCTTTAAAAATATACTTAAAAATTGAAATAATTATGTAAAGAGTTGTATAATGATGAATTGAATATTTACCATATTTCATTCATATCACAATCTTATTTGTTCTATTGATCTGTCTAACAGATTATTTTGTTCAGTTATTTCCGAACAAACTGAAAATGACAAACTGCAGTAATAGTTAATACTTCCACGTTGAATGCCAAAATATGTTTTAGTTTGGTTATAATTTACTGTTTGTTTAATACAATTTTGTTTAGTGTTCATTTTAAAAAAAGTCAATTTGTTTTCATTTATCAATTTTAAAACTGAAAAATTTAACCCCACCACAGGTTTTCTTTTTTTATTTTCTGTCATAATTATTAGTTGATAATATTAAGAAATGTTGTATATTTCATCAAGAAATGCCATGAACTGGTAAAAACACAAGTTTTTTGTAGTTTCATAAAAACTGAAGAAACTAACCCACCACAGGTTTTCTTTTTTTATTTTCTGTCATAATTATTAGTTGATAATATTAAGAAATATTGTATATTTCATCACGAAATGTCATGAATTGGTAAAAAAACATGAGTTTTGTTGTAATTGTTTTAATGCCTTTGATGTAGTATCCAAATAATGATCCATGTGTACCAACAGTACTTGTATTTAGTGTAAATATGTATATATATATACTCTTTTATTAATCATTTGAAAGAATATTAAAATTTATTAAATCAAATGTTTGGATCGATGTCTTTTTATGACTGGTTATTGTTCATATGTAGTGATGGTGTACTAGGCGAGTGAGTGGCCGAGCGGTTAAGACAGTGGAACCGTAATTAAGTAGCCATAACATCAGCAAGGGTTTGAGGCTCGCTTGCTCCATGTTTCTGGTGGTAGAACAAGTCTTCTCGGATAAGGACTATAAACCGTAGGTCCAGTGTACACATGTAGCTCATGTGCACCTTAAAGAATCAAGTAGGTGTTTACTGTTCCCCTGATGTACTAGTACACACACAGCCACTGATCATAACTGGGCCTTCTGGGAGAGGCTACCTAATATATATATACCCAAATAATAATAATAATAATACAGGCCTACTTCCATGTACAGGTACTACCAAAATAACTTGAAAAAAAAAGATGTTTTCGGATATGCCACTGCTGAAAACCTATTTAAACCTACTTATAAAATATAAACACCTGACAAAGACAGTTTCACTGTATTAAACTCTTAGCAACATTAGGCCTACCGTAAAAACTTTGAAAAGAGGCAAGTTACTTGCTGTTGAATGCGTATGAAATAAAAAAACAAAATTTATATCCATCAAAAACTTGATTTATTTCTAGGCCTACTTGGGAAAACTATACCAAGCTTGACTAGTCTGTCTCATGTGAACTAAGTATGACTCAAAATCAAAAGGAAGTGGCCTAGCAAACAGCCTCCTAAAGTTAATACATAATTGATAATACATGCCTACATAAACTAATTCTTTGATCTTCGTATCTGATGTATATTATGTCTATCGTTGGGCTTGTAAAAGGTAAAGTAAATTACTCACTTTAATGTCTAATTTGCATGAAGAAAGAAGCTGACTTTCTTGAAAAATTCGCCGGACTTTTTTTTCATAAAACAGTCCAGTGATCTGATTGGTCAAAAGTCAATGAAACAGACGACCCAAGCTTAAATTAGCCGAGTGGCGGTAGCTTCTTAAACATTAAATAAATAATTAATACAGTACCTTAAGTTTCAATACAATTTTAACAAATGATTATTTCTTTTTTTTTATTTAAATTTATAATATTACACACACAACACAAGGTTTTTTATTAGACATTTTTAGGAAAGACTCTCATTTTGATGAGAGGGCGCTAAACTGAAATTCTTCTTTATCAGGTGGCAGGTGGTGATGTCCTGTTTATAGAGAGGGCGCCAGACTGAAATTTGTCTTTATCAGAGGCATGCGAGTACATTTTATTTTATTTCAGATTCAACAAAATTGATTTCAGGTTCAACAAACATATTAAAACGTTTATAAATTATATAACCAACTTTCTTACGTGTGAAAACTCGGACAAATGAAACAAAATAAAAATTTTTCACAAGAAACTTAAAACTAAATGATACAATTGAAAAGAAACAAAGAATTGATCATTACACCAAAAATATGTTTTATGTAATTTCTTTATTTTATATATTTATTCTTCAGAACAAGAGATTAAAAAATAGAAAAACAAAAAAATATGCTTAAGCAAATCCCTGGTCCATTTGATTGTCATAATGCAACAAAAATAATTTTACAATATTGTATAACTTTTCTTTAAAAGTCTAAAATTGTTCAGGTTTTGGGGGCGGGTCCATAGTAGCACCACATAGACTTTCTTCATCATCAGTATTTCCATCTCTGATCGGAAGGAGTAGGATTAATGTTAGCAGACCATATCCAGTACAGTCCTGTTCAGGAAATTACTATCTCATTTAGTTAATATAAAGATAAAGTTAGACATCATACAACAAGACATATAATACATATAAAATATGTTTTCCATTAATACTTCATGCAACTAAACTATAACAAAATTAAATATTTAAAAATGATTAATTTTCATTTTTGGGTATAAATTTTATGTACTGTACCTTTATCAGACAAGGTAATAACTAGTCTATCTCAATATGAAATATGTATAAATTCAACTATAATTCTCCATGTCAAAGGCCATACAATAATCCCACGGAAAGGGTTTGCTTTAGTAGGCCTATAAGACCAGTGTTGTATCCTCCGGTAACGTAACCAGGTACAGATTGGGGGAAGACTAATAATACATGAACACCACAATGCAGTTTATATCTGCATTATTAATAGTAATACATTTATAGCTATATTTATTATTTTATGTGTAGGTTTATTTATAAGAAAAACCTAACAATATTTTAAATTACACGTAAAAATAATTTAACCATAAAACTTCAATTTAACATAATTTAGTTGAAAAAATTTAAATACTGAAAAAGTTTAAAGGCACATTTTAAAATGAAATGAATGAAACAGTAATTGCATATACTATAGTCTCAAATATAGTTTATTTTTGTAGAAATAATATTTGGTCTTCTTAAATGACCGATCAACTTTTCTAAAACTGGAGCAGCTAGGTCATTGGTCCTGAATTATTATACAGATTTTGATTTTGTTTATTTATGATCATAGAAAAATATATTTATGATGAACTTGTCTTATCAAAATACTGTTAACCATATAAAACTCTTCATGGACTACCCCTTTTTTTCTTTACATAATATTTATACAAACTTTCTCCATCCAAACATATTCAAATTTATCAAATTAGATATGCATGAACAAATGCTCAGTAAAGCATATCAACACACTCATTCAAGCATGTCATTTGACCTGACTTGACACACTGTTTATTGTACTTTGAAAGCATTTTGTTTTTCTTTGAAAGCCTGCTTCCTTATTTTTGACTCTTCTTGTTCCCGTTTTCTTTCTTCTTGTTCTTCCCGGATTTCCTTCTCAAATTTATCGGATGCTGTTATTTGATGGATCTGAAACATTAAAAATAAAGGAAATTGTTTGCAATATATTCATTATGTAAATTTAGAATACTACGTTGACGAACTCTGACTGACCTTTGCTTCAAAGAAGTCCTTAGCACCAGATACCCCACTCTCGTCTACGTCGATCTCCGTCAATTTCGCCAACTCGCACAATCCACTATCTGCGTCCAACTCACCCGCTGCAGCCTTCCTGAATATTAACAGAAACTTGAAAGAAAACAAGTTATGTTATATATTTTAAAATAAATTAAAGAACACATAAAAAGCAGTAAAGTAGCATTCAATGTAATATTTACTTTACTTTCCAAAATTAAAATCAAACTTACTCTAAAGCTCTGTCTACACTAACAAACTTTATGTGACAAAAAAAATGTGATGTGCCCATATACATACATATCACTAGCATATTTGGGCATATCACTAGCATATTTGGGCATATCACTACCATATTTTGGCATATCACTAGCATATTTGGGCATATCACTACCATATTTGGGCACATCACTACCATATTTGGGCACATCACTACCATATTTGGGCACATCACTACCATATTTGGGCATGTATGTACTTACTTCTCTGAAGTTGATCTTTGAGTCCAGATCTTCGTCAACCTCGTGTATCATGCCTTTGAGTGACATGTGAGTTTGAGGCGCTCCTAGTTTCTCCATCATCATCTTCAACTCCATCAGGTCAATGAACTTATCGTTGCCAACATCATACCTTTTAATAAAGAAAAACAAAATATTATGTTTGATAAATCGCTAGGCCATCATCAAGAGTAAACTTACTATATCAGAATCCTTACTGTTTTTCCATCTTTAATTAAATAAATTCTAAATTCTTTGGAAAAAATGCAACAAATTATCATTTAAGATTAAAAAAAAATTACTGTACAGTATCTAATAGTAATATTAAGGAGGAGATTCTCAAATACACACTGAACAGTACAAAGCTCTCTTTCTACACTATCAAACTAGTTTGACAAAAAAAAGTGTGCCCAAATATGGTAGTGATATGACATCATCATGTCCATATATGAGCACATCTCATTTTTGTCACATAAAGTAAGATAGTGTAGACAGAGCTTTAGAATTTCAATTACTAAAGTCTGGTAAATCAAAAAATAATCTCATCTCATTTTAGATCAACTGTTTCTGTGTATAGGGATAATTTGACATTTTCACATCCCCATCAAATTGACCTAGATCACTGAACTAGTTGCTATGGTAACTGTACACTTAATACTTTTGAAAGAGGTCTTGTGCACTTTGAGTGCTCTCAACTTTTATTTTTAGTAACTGTTTAATTTGAAGAGTTTTAATCCACAATATTTTGTAGATCAATTATTTTGTTTTTATTTCATACACATCTAACAGCGAGTAACTCGCCAATTACAGGATGGATAAACTATTTAATAATTTACCGTGCTTTATAAACTCTATAAATATAAAGTCTCATTTGAGGCTTAGGGAATGGAGTTAAGTTGAAAGAGTTAGGATTGAACATAAAATATAAAACAAAACAAATTGAGGCTGGTGTTAGCAATTTTAAATAAAGAATTTAATAGAAAATTTAAAAAAATGCTAAAGCTCTGTCTACACTATCAAACTAGTTTGACAAAAAAAGTGTGATGTTCCCAAATATCGCAGTGATATGCCCAAATATGGTAGTGATATGACATCATCATGTCCATATATGGGCACATCACATTTTTTGTCACATAAAGTTTGATTGTGTAGACAGAGCTTTAAAGTCTGAGGCTACAGACAAAAATAGATTCTTTTTTTATGGAAAATTATTTTAAATAGTGAAACTAATATCAAACTTAGTCATGAGCTTACAGTGGTTACCCTGCAACTTATACAAAATCTGGATCAACATTTCCAAATTTAGAAATTTTGAAGGGAAAAAATGAATCATCAGCTGACATGTCGTAAACTGCAAGAAACAGAGCGATGACATTAGACAGGAAGTACAAGGAAACATTTACTTTCCTTATAAAATGTAGAAAAAAATCTACAAAAACAAATCAAAACTATGAACATCAAGGGGCAGATATGTATATCACAGAATTTACTAACTGTATTAAACCCTTTGAAGATGTGAGGTTTCTACCCCAAGTGAGGCTAAATAAGGTATTTTTAATAGTTTTAGGAAAAATTCAAAATACAGTTCTATGACTGTAACTTTCTGCAATTGTTGGTTTTATTGTTATTTGAAATGTTTAGGCCTCGCTTTCCGAAATATTCCCTTTTTTTTAACCAAATGCTCAAAAAGTGCAATTCATTCACCCCAAATACATACATATACGGGCTTCGCGTTCAGGGACAGTAAATTACCCCGTATTGGACACGAACAAGTCTGCAAAGGGTTAAAAAATGAGGAATACAGTATCCATAATTTAATGATAAAAAGTCAGTTTAAGCAAGGTCTTCTGTTTGGATGGGTCTATTGAATAGTCGTTTTTATTATTAAATTATTATATTTTAAAAATAATAATTTTTGATCATCAAAGTTGTTACTAATCTATTGTAACACTTTTGTTTCGAATTGCAACAATCTAGGACCTGGACCACCTACTACGCATATTGCAAGTAATTCTTAATTGGCTCAAATCTGACCGTAGTCATTAGTGTAAGCTTGGTGGTGTGGAGGTATAAATGCCAGGTGAAAGTTGTGGGTTCGAGTCGTCCCAAAATTACTATTTATCATTATTTCACGTTTAGTACAATTGCGTCAGAGTAGGGTCATCCATTGAACTTAATATAATATAATGTTTACAGTTATTGAATATTGTAACAATGGCATTCACAAAAGATACTATTCTAAATATTTTATTCTGCAAAAACCACTGTACCAGCATAAATTGGAATTGACTATTTATTCAATTGAGTTGTAGTAGTACGCTACTAGTGTATATTCTATTAAGGCAATCTAACAGGATACTGAACTCCGGAGATCAAAGGGTTTATCTGTGGCTGCGACACGATCAGTTCCACGGCCCTTAACAGACAACGTGCGCCACAGAGAATATGTACATAGTACAGTACTGTTGGTATTTGTCGCAGCCAGACATATGATCAAAGGACTGTTAGGAGTTCCTATCTTGACAAGGCGAGCTCAATGTCCTGTTGTATGACATTGATTTTAAGTTTATACTCAAATGACAACTCTTGGGATATAACAAGGAAACACAATCACAGAAAACAAATACATGCTGGCATAATAATCCCAGGAATAAGGGTCTTTTTTCTATTAACAAAAAAATCAGTCAATCATAAAGGAACGAGGAAGTACCTTTATTTAATAACAATAAAAGGGAAAAATAAAGAAATCACAATGGAGTTAGATACTGTTATCTTTTCAATGTCAATACCAAAAGTTTAATCTTGAACATGATATATTAAATACCCATTGAATACTAGGTGAAACCACAAGATAAGTACATAACATGATAAGGGACTTTCCCTATGTTTTTACATACAGTTGGCACTATGTACAGATCACCATTGATCATTCAATTATTAGGAGGGCGAGGGGGTGGTGTTATACTACTAGTACATTGTTTTCGTATATATTTTTTGTTATACCCAATAATCCATGCAACAATTTAAATAAATCATAAGGGGGTTTCCCCACAATATTTTAACATAAAGTTTTGCAACAGTGTTTATGATTGAAGGTAAATAACGAATTGAGATTAGACCCAATGTGTGTTTTTCCAATATTTTATTTTTGTGTAAATTACAATGAAGGATCTTATGCACTCGATGAAAGATTCATGCAAAAATTTTTTAATTAAAACCAAAAATCTTCTTAACATAATAGGCCTACTATTAAACCATGGACTTAATTTACTAATTTATAGGTCCATGATTAAACAAAAAAATAAATTAAATAAAATTAAATTTCAAAAATGAAATAGTTTCATAAATTAGGCCTATATCTAGGGACTGAAAATGTTATGCTCCAATAATCTCTTTGTCCCTTTAGTACTAATTAAGCATACTTCAGTACACTGACAGTAACATGTGTTGCTAATGTATAGAGATTTAGTTGATTAATACTTACAATTAAATGGTCGTAGTAACAATATTATCTACAAAAAGGTAGTTTACTTGCAATAATAGAAAAACTTGTAGGCCCGATCGATTGTTGGATAGTTTTTTAAATCTTTCATTTCTCATTCCGACATTAACTTTCGATTTATATTCAAGAGTTGACAATTGACATGCCGTTTTAGGTATCGCTATTACTCAACCTACCAAACTACAGAGCGTAAAACAAAACACCTACTTTTTAAACATTTTCTCGTATTCCTTGATTTGTTTCCGTGAAAACTCTTTAAACTCCGTGTACGGATTCCACGGGCCTGTCTTGTTCGCTGGGACCTCCTGGCCTTCATTGATCGCATCCCGTCTAGCTAGTTTTTCTGCTAGTTCGTTTGTCGCCATAATTTTACTTTTTGTTCAAACAAACTCAACAATATACGTTAAAACTATGAGCTACAAAATGAAGTGATTCTTTTGCAGAATAGAACTCAATTATTGTAATACTTCCGCCTTGTACGATTGCGTTGTTATACCCACTCAAACAGGTTGATTGTTATCGACCACCTCTCTCGTTTTGTTGTTTTGCTTACTTACTTCCGTGAAGCACAGTCTAACATGATTGCGCGCGCTACTACCAGGAAGTTCCATTTTATAGGTCAAAGTTCAGCTAATTTAATTTAAGTTAAAACAATGACATGTAGTTATTCTGGGATAATTTCCGTCTAAAAATGTATGTAAGGTTAAAGAAACGTATCCTTACACTTGTAACGTTGATACTTTTGTGTTAGAGTATACCTTTAACCGGAAAAAAGATATAAACTCCCTGTTTAATAATGAACCCTGCCGAACTCTCCGAGAAATAACCGTAATTAGTTCTCAGCTGATATTAACTATATTAATAATTCAGCACAAATCTGTGAATCAAGGATACGAGGTGTGCCGAACTTCTTTTAGTTTCAGACAGTAAAAAATAAAAAATCTTGTAATTTGAATTATAGATCAACTAGAGTATCCATCCATTGATTTAACTAATAGTATACTATAATTAAAATTAAAATATTAAGATTGTTTATAGTGTTGTAGGCCTACTTTAAATAGACAACACTTAAGATGAAGTGTTCGATTTATACTTGGTTCCAACTAGAGACGCAACACAAGGACGTAACGCAACGTTCATTGACCAATCAAGCGATGGATTATTCGAACGGTCGCTTTCATTGGCCAACACGCTGCGTTGCCTTTACGTCCTTGCGTTACGTCCTAGTGGGAACCAAGCTTAACTAAGTGACGCAACGCAAGGACGTAAGCGCACTTTTGACCAATCACAAGAAGCAATAGATTATTCGAACTCTTGCTTGTGTGATACCTCGCTTGCTATTGGTCAAATCACTTTTCTTGCGCGTATATCCTTGCATTGCGTCATAGAAAAGTGTGTGCGGCGGACATCAAGCTAACAAAACAGATACATAATAAGACAAAATACGTTGTGTAATGATTTCGTCCACACTGGTTATAATATAATAATAAATATAGGTCTTAATTAATTAATGAAGTCCATTATGCTGGTATTAACTTATCATAATATTTATTGAATTGTTATAACAATACTAATGTCTGTAACTCATGTAACAATAATTATCATATACGCAGTCTTCGTTTGATTGTGAAGGTCGAAATTAAAACAATTTGGAGATAAGCATTTTGAAGAAGGAAAGTTCAGAAATCCTGCTATATCTTTTTCAATGATTTTCTCAACACTATAGTTTGTATTGTCTTGAAATGTGCCTTTACAGTAGTGGGGTGGGGTTGTTAGGGAGTGGGGTGGGGGGGGGGGGGGGTTGTATTATCAATAGCAATATCAAGTGATACATTTAAAGACTTGAAAACTAAAACTTTAGTCATTTCTAAAGCCAATTGAGCATGGTCGGCCTACTTCTATCTATTTACTTTTACCATTCTATGTTTATTAATTTTACAGTACTTTTAAAGACTAGACTAGACTAGACTCTTCTGCGTCTCATTTTCTTTCTTGTTCTTCGGAAATGTTCTGTCTCCTCAATGTGCAGTGATCAAAGAGGCCAACTGATGTGAATTTACTTCTACGTATACTGTAATTAAAAAGAAAATCAATGTAGGCCTGCAGTAGAATTATTGACAAAGGAGGCTGGTGCTGACATCTGTCACTATTCACGTATTTTCAGGTATTAGGCAGAAAAGGCCTAAAAGTGAAACTTTTTGCCGCACCCCCAACAACAATTACACCACTCCCAGCCTCCGCTCTTGTGAAACTGTTGTTAAGGTTTAATACATGAAAGATGTTGTCACGATCTACAACTTGGTTCGCACGAACGCAACAACGTAATCACAAGGAACAGTTCGATGATCAATCGCGTCCATTGGTCAAATAACTTGTTGCGCGCTTATGACGTCCTTGCTTTGCGTCCAAAGGAACCAAGTGAGTTTAGGTCTAATTTGATGAAAACAATATTACAAAGGAGCCATAATATGCTTGATATGATTGCGAAAAGAAGATAGAAATGTATTCATGGCTTGGAATTTAGAGGACGACGAATTGAAGGTATGGACATTATGTAGAAAGAGGGAACTACAATAAATGTGGTTAGAGGAAACGAGAAACTTTACAGATTGGATAAATTGAAATATAATAATGATGGTATAACTGACCTTCCTTATTACTGAGACACGTTACCACCGTCATTTAGGTCTGTCAATTTCGCCAAATCATACAATCCACTGCCTTCTTCCAACTCACCAGCTGCAGCCTTCCTGTATATTAACAGGAACTTAAAAGAAAAAAAATGTATGTTATTTATCTAAACCTTTGTCTTTCACGGAACGAAAGACGGCGTCGTTCAATTCTGTGTAATGATTTTCCATTTTTTTTACAACTTTCTTCCGTTCCGTAAAACGGAACAAGTGTGAACGCAGCCTAACTTTATGCATTTTTTGTCCCCCTTGGTAAACCATTTACTTCTTTGAAGTTGATCATGCCATCAAGATCTTCGTCCACTTCACGTATCATCTCTTTCAGTGACGTGTGAGTCTGAGGAGCTCCTAGATTCTCCATCATCAGCTTTAACTCCGTCAGGTCAAGGTATTCATTATTGTCAACATCATACCTTTTAATAAAGAAAAACACAAATCAAAACCATGTCCCTCCGTGTTTTTAATATTATTTATGAAGTCGCAGTATACTTAATCAAAGACAAAATTATAGTGTTTTTTTCAATTTTACATCATATTTTACTTGAAAATAACGTGTTCATTCACAGACTTGAATAACGGTGATCCTCAAACGTAAACTGAATGAAATACTAACACTTACTTTTTAAAAATTGTATTATATTCTTTGATTTGGTTTATTGAAAATTCCGGAAACGCACTGTACGGATTCGAGCTACTACTCCCACTGAGCTCCTGACTTATGTTGAGTTGATCGTTTGTCGTCATTTTTGTTCAAACTTGTTCCGCAAAACACAGTTAAAACTATAATTAAGGCTATGTTGATATAGATTTGCGGTACACTGGGTATGTTAGTTCTGACAACGTTTCGATGAATATGCTTCGATCGTCCTTATTACACTCAGGAATGAGGAGAATACGGAAAGTCCAGGAATGGATAGGGGATCGAACTAAGCCGGTGATTTGTGAATGCAGTCAAGGCTATATAACAAAGGTGGAAGAGATTTGAGCTAAGAAGAGCATTGTTTCACATGGACAACTGTGCATAGAAACTACCTGTGTTTATTGAGGTGTGAAACAAGCTAAAAACAATACAAACAATACAGTAGCATTCTGGAAGCTGTGGACTGGCCAAATATAATTATATTTGTAGAAAGGAGTGTGAATTGCAAACTGATCAAGGTTTATGGTTTACTGTCAATGTCGATTCTATTTAAAATAGTTGACCTATAACCATGCTATAACAAATGATCCAATTGTCTTGATGATTGTGTTTGAAGATTTCAATGGGAATCTGGTGCGTCTGGAATGCCAAAATGGAACAGTAAAGTTGAGCATCTTTCCAATTAACTCGGTGTTGTTGTTTGTGAGAATGTATAATTATGGATGATTGGTTTTGCTCTCGATCCTTTTCTAGCCTGGCCCCTTGATGTTCTTTGAGCCTGATTTGAGACTGCTTCAAAATAAATAAAAAATAATTTAGAGAGATGGGGAGTTAAAAAAAGGAACAATGTCAATTTATTTTTGTTTTCATTTTTATTTTGTCCATAATGAATAACCTTTTCATGAATAAGCATCGTTCCCACTTGGACGCAATGAGGTAAGCGCGACGCAAGATTTGATCAATCACAAGCGATGGATTATTCGAAATCGCTAGCTTGTCATTCGCGACGAGCGATTGCGCTTACGTCGTTCTTTGCGTCCAATGGACTAATTTGTAATACACCAGGTAGCCTATGTTAGTTCAACGTTTTGATAAATGTTTCGATCGTCCTAAGGAATAAGAATGCAGTAAGCTGGAAATGGTCGGGGAATATGTCAGATTAGGGCATGGGAGGGGAATTGGGTTGACATTGATCCGGATTCAGTTCATATACCATTTTGAAAAGGTTCGACAAAATAGGCCTATAAATTCAGCCAATAATAATTCTTTTTGTCTATTGTGTGAATAATACAAACATATAAAACACAACCAAAGGCCTATAGTCAACGAAATATGTATTTTGTTCATTTTTTATAAACATCAACACACAGTTTATGAATATAATTATAGACCTGTCTTCTTTTTTCAAACAATGCTACTTCTTAGAGTATGGTATTTCATTCTCATTAGTAGTAGAACTAATTACTAACTGTAATATTTATTTAATTTGTTTCAATATTGATCTCAAGGCATTACTAGGTTGAAGTAACCTTTCGTTATGCTTGGTTCCCACTAGGACGCAACGCAAAGTGATTTGACCAATCACAAGCGATGGATTATTCGAACAGTAGCGCGTGATTGGTTAAATCGCTTGCGTTGCGTCTACGTCTTTGCGTTTCGTCTCTAGTGGGAACCAAGCTTTATCGTCACACTTTGGACGCAATGACGTAAGCACAATGCAAGCGTGTTGACTAATAACAAGCGAAAATACAAATAATCCATCGGTTGCGATTGGTTAAAAGTTGCGTTGCGCTTACATCCTTGCGTTGCATAGTAGTGGAAACCAAGTTTTATACGTAGTCTTTATTAATTTTCATAATCAATGATTGGATTTCAAGGTTTTATAAACGTTTAATTCTCTTCTAAAGAATGAATTTATGAATATTATAGTAGCACGTCATATCTATCTATGGCGTGCCAAATGACTTTGCGTCATGATTTATGGGACGGAATACAATAAGCACACACAATACAGGTTAACTAAATAATAATAATAATATCCTAGATTTATATAGCGCCTAATGTTGTGAAACCTCTAAGCACTGACATTATTACCCCAGTCATTTTTTCCTGATCAAACACGTATGGAAACATACTCCCATAATGCAGCTAGTAATCTGCTAGCTGCTGCACAACAAAGTTGTGTCTTGATCTAACAGGGTACCCATTTATACACACCTGGGTGGAGAGAGGCAAACGTAAATAAAGTATCTTGCCTAAGGATACAAGCAATGCGACGGGAGTTGGATTCAAACCTCGATCTCACGATCAGTAGTCGAACGTCCAACACACTGCGCCACACACCCTATGTA
This sequence comes from Antedon bifida, assembly GCF_963402885.1. Taxonomy (NCBI): domain Eukaryota; kingdom Metazoa; phylum Echinodermata; class Crinoidea; order Comatulida; family Antedonidae; genus Antedon; species Antedon bifida. Next base: position 34,174,194 of record NC_136227.1, on the reverse strand, counting down.
TGAACAGCCATCTAACATAATCTGTTCTTGTCAAGGTATCTTATGATATCAAAGTAATAAAGATTTAACTTCAATGATGAACATACACATGTAAAAATTACCTTATAATTATTACTACTAGTACATAAATTAAAATGATAGTACATCTTCAATTATTAGATGAGACCATTAAACTCTATTGCATTTCTTACTATACTATATACATAATTCACAATAATATTTTAAAGTACAGTTTCTAAATTATACTTCAAATTTCATAAATATAATCAATTTATGTATATCAATGATATATTTTAATTTGTACATGATTAGATATATTAATAATTATTTATTATTAGTTATTTGTTTTTTAAGCGTATTGCCAAGGAATGGTAAGCCTAATAATGTAATCAGACTATCTTAATCATGGTATGTTTCTAACACAACATTACACAATAAATTGCATAGCTATTGAGTCTAACAATCATTCTGTGCATGTGCAGAATGACTGTTAGACTCAATAGCTGCATAGTCTAATGGCTATTCATGAAATAACAAAGTTTGTAAAACACACAAAGATTCTCTTACATAATAAAATAAAAGTATGTCGTAAATCTTTCACACGATACTCTACATAAATGTAAGATAAACATACATACAGGGTTCTCTACAATTCTTTAGCAGTAAAGCTGTTTATGAGAAAGAAAAAGCATTAGCTTGGATTTGCTAAGCCTCTAGGAGATTAAACACTAAACTCCACTCATTATTAAAGTCATACGCTAAATAACACCAACTAATTCTTAATACTACCATCCCATTTGCTTGATTAAAATCTTTTTTAAAATTCTCTACTTGCACAATGGTAAGAATTCTTCTGTTAGACTTCAATTTGATTGAATAACCATATACTGGTCTATGTTCTAGACAGCATTTCGACATAATAGTGGTAAAAAGTTAAACATTTTGGCACACATGGCGTTTCATAAGTATAATACTTCAGCTAGAAACAAAGATTGAAACGCTGGTGGAGGACAACATAAAAAAGACAATAACTACAAACTTCGGGCAGGTCTAACCATATACATACAACTCATCTAATTCGCAAGTGCCTGAAAAAAAAAATATATAAAAATAATTTATTAAATATACAAATAAATCAATCGATTATGATCAACTTATTGATTGGAAAATAACTAAAATATGTGATTTGAAAGAAAATATTTCAATTCAACTATTAAACAATTAATCAGCTAATACAACTACAAAAATCAATTGTCCAATATAAAATTAATCTATTAAAAATAAAATGTTGCTTTTTAATTTTACAGAATAATCAATACAATCAATAATAATCAATTCATTACAATTAATAACATTATTGGTCAACACAATGTGCATCCATTAAAAGCATTTTTGGAATACTCACAACTGCATTTTCCAAATTAATAAGACGCGTTGTTGTATCACATAGCTGTTCATCACGGGCATTCAACTCCTGTTAGAACAAATACAAAAAGATTTGAATTTTAATATAGATAATTTTATATTAAAAATACATTAAAGTCTCCGTTGTTAGTTATGCATATACTGTATATATGAATTGGGTAGAAAATGGAATGGCAAGTACTGGCAGTCCTTAGAAAATGACAGAAAGAGTTTCTCATTATTGACTTCACTGTTAATAAACAAAGAACAAGACAGATCATAAAAGCAGACATTATATCATGCAAGCTACAGGATAAGCTGTTAAAGTAATTACTATTGCCCTAAATCAAACAAATTAAAAAGCAAAACTAATTGTTTCTAGTTTTGTTAGTTTAAAAACAAAACTACTACTATAAAATAAAAAGGTTATCTTGCAATTATAACAAATACATAATCGTACTTGAGCAACTAAACATAATGTGAAGCTGTCATTAATTTGATTAATTATTAAATAATGGTAATTAAAAGTAAAACCCTGCCCTTTCTCAGAAACAAAACATGCAGACATCTCCACTAAAACACAAACAAACAAATGAAACTGAAATTGAGAAATTCAATGACTCTATGATATTGCAAAATAAAAGGCTACGCTACAATAATAACGCATAACCTCCCTAGAGCAACTAAAAATAATGTGAAGCACTTGATAATTTACTATTTTGTCAAAGTAAAATATTCCATATTTTCTCAGAAACAATCATGCAGACATCTCTACTAAACACAAACAAACACACCTATGCAAACTATTTTGAGAAATTCATTGATTCTATGACACCAATTGCAATGCTGACATACTTTCATCAATATAAGTAATTTCTTAAGCATACACAATTAATAGCTAAAGAAAAATTAATTAAAAAATGATTCCTCATGATTTTGATCTTAATCTGGCACCACTTATGCTCAATGAGAATCACTTTAAAATAATTTGACTTTAGTCAGGCTAACCTCTTTGAATTTCACTTTCCGATTTTGTTTCTTAGTAAAATAAAAAATAGTAATAACTTTATATAAACAATTTTAATAAAGGAGTTTGATAATTAGATGAATATTAAAGACAAGATTTTTGCTTTTTTTTCTTTTCACTGTTGTTAGAGCTAACTTTTTGTTTTTGCTTGTTGTGATATGGATGTAATATTTCAGAAATAAAAAAAATAGTAGTGAAATGTGTAAATGACAACAATGATGATGTGGTGGATATAATGATGAGGATGATTTTAGTGAATTAGTGACAATTGTGAAAATGGTGAAAAGGGTGATAATGATTGTGACAATAATAACGATATATGACGAACATTTATCTTCAACACAATACTTACTGCTTTCAGTGTTTCAATTTCATAGTTTTTACGGACAATTTTGTTCTTGGCAGCCTTGGATTTTGCTTCTTTCTGAAAATTCAAATTCATAATTTCTGATTCAAAAATATAAAAAATGATAAATGAATATTTATATGTGGAAATGATAATTTTATGATGATGACAATGATACTAAGTTGAGTGACATACTGTACCTTTGGTTTAGGGTCATCAAAGCATTTATGTTTTGGCCACATTTGAGGCGCCTTTTCGTCATTCTCCAAGTGAAATGTCTGGAAAGAAACAATGGATGATTGTTAAATGTACTGAATAACTAACATTATAAACAGTATGGTGTGGTACAAACTTATGTAATACTGTAATTGGTAATTAACATTTCTTTAACTAGAGCATAGAGGCTAAGCGAGTAAGAATATCTTCTAAATATTCAAAACAGTAATGTCTCTTTCTGACCAATAGGTAAAAGTTCACAATAAGAGACTGACTTAACAGGTGTAGTTATAGTTATTCACTAGTGTTGTTACCTTCTTCGATTTGATTGCTCCATTCAGACGCTTTTCCTGATCGAGCTGTTGCCGTGTCCGCCTCAATGTTTCTCGCAAATAATGCGTTTCTTCTGAGCGCCCTCTGACATCATCCTAAACGTAATCAAATTTAAATCAAAATCAACCTTTGCACAATGACCTAAATTGAAGTTCGCTGATTGGTTGGAATACATTAGGGGCGGGGCAATAGAATCAATTCAGAATTTGTAAAGTCTGAGGCAATAGATTAATGCTCTGTCTACACTATCAAACTAGTTTGACAAAAAAGTGTGATGTGCCCAAATATGGCAGTGATATGCCCAAATATGGTAGTGATATGCTTAAATATGGTAGTGATGTAACATCATCATGTCCTTATATGGGCACATCACATAGAGTTTGATAATGTGGACAGAGTCTTACAGCTAGAGATTCCACTTGGTTTGACTTTTCATCAGCAACTTTCTCCGCTTCTCGTAATCTTTCTAAATCTTTCTCATAATCTCGTAATATTTCATCCTTCCTATCAAGACGTTGGTTCAGCACTTTAATTCGACTTGCGATGATTTCGTTGGCACGCTGTCGATCATTCACCAGTCGTTCACGCTCATCCTGTGGTAGATGCGTCATGCTGTCTTGGCCGCTGATTTCACCGAGGCCAAGTAAACTCGCACACGTCTGTGCTAGATCTAAATACTAAGAACAAAGTAAAACAGTCTACATAACTAAATAATAGTTAATAAAGTTTTCAATTACATCAAGTGACTGTCTGTAAAACACATTTAGAAAATTTGCAGCGGAGTGAATTTGTCCGTGATGGCAGAGAAAACTTGTACAGCAATTGAGTTTGCTTTTGTTTGATCGTGTCACCGTCACAGGTTTTGTTATGTTTATCCGTATTGACAAAATAAATGAAATGAATTTGATTATTTACTGAAGTTATCACAACACTGACTTGTTTGTAAGCATGTGCAGACACTTCTTTAATATATTCTGTGACATACAATCAATCTCTTTATAATAAATTAGGAAGATTTTGATTTGCGACATAGGAACATTAATGTTGGTCTCTTCAGACCTAGAAAATGGCAAATGTGTGTTCAGGAATAGAGCATGGAGTAAAGTATTCTTTACTCCATGAATAGAGTGAGGAAACATGTCCCTCAGCAGACAATGAATTAACATGACATAAATAGGTCATAGGTCACAGGTCATCGCAAATCATAATTTTTTTTTACGTACTGTTCGTTCACTATGCTCCATAGCCTGCTGGGTCTCAACCCGAGCGCTTCTCTCTACAGCGGTCGTTGACCCTGACATGGTGTCAAGTGACCCTCTAGCCCGTGCTACCTCTCGGTGAAGAATAGACTCGGGAGTGTGGTTATTTACGTCCGTGACTTCCGCTTGTTTGGCACGCATTTCTGCAAGTTCCTTTTTCAGTAGAATGACTTGTTGTAGAGCTTGGTCATGAGTTGGTACTAAAAACAACATAATTATATAAGTAAAGAATAATCAAATAAAAACACAAAAATAAAAAACAAACACAAACACAAAAATATATATTACCAAAGGTGAACGACTTCACAATAAAATGAATAATGATAAAGATTACAACTGCTGATTGTGAGTAAAATACTTTAAAGATGTATTGTCCCCCTGAAAAAATATTTGTTTTTGTACATTTTTTGTGTGTTGAATATGCCATTTTATTGTCACATAATAGTTATTTACTTTAACCAAAAATTGGATCAGGAAAAAAATAATTTACCTGAAAAAACTGTAATTTTAAACAAAAAATAGTCAAATTGAATTTAATAATTTACTTTTTTTTACTTATTTTTTTTCTACATAAATGATTAACTTGTAAAATGCCTTATTCAAAGTTTTTTTTAATTTAATACTTATCTTCCTTTTTCATATTTTTGAGGGAAAATACATCTTTATGTTGAATTCATAGAGGTGTAATTTTGTAAATAAATCTTGTGTTTTGCTAAAATCAGTTTATTTATTAAAAATAAAAAAATAAAAAATAAAAAGAAAATAAAATGATTCACTGTAGCATTGTTTGCAAAGGTTTTCCAAGTATAGCTACCAAATAAATTGAACGTCGCTAGCATTTAAATGGAGTTGACATTTTTATATTTGAAAGTTTTATAGAAATGTATGTGCAGATTTCACATAACTTTTTTTCATACAAAAAGCATCATTATTTCTACCACATATATTTAAACAAAACTAGTCTAAAACAAATGTAATTGAAAAAGACAATTATATACCGTATTATAAATTAAAACAAATGTGTAAAATGGTTGTTTGGTGTCAAGTTATGCCAATAATATTTGTCAGGCTGTAAAGCTCTGTCTACACTATCAAACTTTATGTGACAAAAAGAATGTGATGTGCCCATATATGGACATGATGATGTCATATCACTACCATATTTGGGCACATCACACTTTTTTTTGGTCAAAATAGTTTGATAGTGTAGACAGAGTTTACAGTGTACTATACTACTATGCAATAATTGATTAATATAATAAATACTAATAAAGCAAAGCAATATAAAAATAAGCAATATGATTAATACTATGCAAATATGTAATATGCAAATAAGTAATATGTAAATAAGTAATATGTAAATTAAGGCAATATACCATCTGATAGAATGACAGGATTGAAATCTGAGATGAAGAATTTAAACCACAAAAAAAGAGAAAAAAAATATAGGTATTGGTATATTATATTATACCAATGTTATTGGTATATAGGTATATTAATACTAAACATACACTACTGGTTGAAAATATATGAAAAAACAATTTTTAAATGTTAATAACCCAATTTATCTCCAATTACTGTTCACAATATGATGACCTATGACCTGTGATCTAAATTTAAAACAATGATATGAATTCTATTGACCATAGAACCGAAGCAAATCTACGAAATGTAAATGTTTGAGAAATTAATTTTTATGATAAATTTAAATTTGTTTTACCAATAATAAGAGAATCTGTACCAACTATATTTGACAAGGGCGCTACAAAATAGAAAAACGATTTCATTTTAAAATTATAAATCATTTTTTATTAACATTTTATGTAAAGTATTTTGAAGTAAAATGTTAAAAAGCTAATCAAAAGAAATAAAAAATATAGTTTCTAATAAAAAATACTTACGTGCTGGTCTGTTGACCTCTAGACCTTTGATCCTTGACCTGAGTTCAGCAAGAGCCTCTCGCTGCCTGCTGATAACTTGTTCATGTCTCTCTCCACGACACTGAGCGCCAACTGACGACAGCTCACTTGTGATCAAACCCTTCATTAAATAATAAATATATTGAGTCTTTAACAATTTTAAATATTTTCATGTTTCAATTTATTTTTTTATAAATTTGATATGGCAAGATAAATGAAATAATTGTTGGGTTAGTTGAATCCAAAATTATGAATTGTTTAAAAAAAAATTACGATTATTGTAAACTTATATTGAATGTACAGTACCTCTTTCTGAACCTGTTGTAGCGCCCTCGCTTTATTCTCTTGTTCTGCCGCAAGTTGATCCCGTAATTGGATAACCTCATTAGCAGAACTTGTTAATGTAGTTTTATGTTCAGCTAGATCTTTACTATGCGTCCTATTAAAAAGATATTGTATAAGTAGAAAAAGAAAAGTATAAATTGATAATATGAAAACAATTACCAGTAAGTCAGTTACACTGGGTATGAGACGCCTCATACCAAATTGGTTATGAGGAGCCTCATACTCAATTATCAGTAACCAGTCAGTTACATTGGGTATGAGGAGCCTCATACTCAATTATCAGTAACCAGTCAGTTACATTGAGTATGAGGCGCCTCATACTCAATTATCAGTAACCAGTCAGTTACATTGGGTATGAGGCGCCTCATACTCAATTATCAGTAACCAGTCAGTTACATTGGGTATGAGGCGCCTCATACTCAATTATCAGTAACCAGTCAGTTACATTGGGTATGAGGCGCCTCATACCCAATTATCAGTAACCAGTCACTTACATTTGGTATGTGGCGCCTCATACCCAATTATCAGTAACCAGTCAGATTACATTTGGTATGTGGCACCTCATACCCAATTATCAGTAACCAGTCAGATTACATTTGGTATGTGGCACCTCATACCCAATTATCAGTAACCAGTCAGTTACATTGGGTATGAGGCGCCTCATACTCAATTATCAGTAACCAGTCAGTTACATTGGGTATGTGGCGCCTCACACCCAATTATCAGTAAATAGTTACATTGGGTATGAGGCGCCTCATACCCAATTATCAGTAAATAGTTACATTGGGTATGAGGCGCCTCACAAGGCATAAAATATTTCTCATTAAAACTAAATTTCATACTCAAGTTCTTTCTTCAATGAGTTGATCTCGGCAGTTTTTGTGTCCACAAGTTCAGACAACTTCATAAGTTGTTGGCGTTGTGTTTTCAATTCTGCGTCTTGTTGCCTCATCACAACTCGATTGTTTTCCATCTGTTGTTTCTGTTTTTCACTTAGTTCTCCTAAAATAACAAATCACAACAAATTTTATGAATCTACTTAACTTAAAAAAAAGTCAGATGTTTCGTCTTGACTTGTCGGTGCTGTTTGAGTTGAATCCAGATGAGACAAGTCGTCTTGAGCGTCAGACATAGTTTTTAGGTCGTCAGGGGAACATTAAACATGTTTTTCTCGCACCGAGACAACTCATCGGGCATCGTACGTCGATGTCCGAGTTGGACTTTACTGCTAACAGAGTCTTACAGTAATTGGAAACAGGAGAGATTTAGCTTTATGGTGAGAGAAACAAATTGAAAATTCTTACAATTTTAGGTTCTATCAAGAAAAGAGGACTTTAATTACCTGTCATGTCTGACAACCTTGCTGACGCCCCAGCAAGATCTCGTCTCAGACCGTTAATGATCTCCTGACGATTCTGAGCTTCTTGTTTGACATCATTGTTCTCATTTCTAAACAAACCACAAGATTTAAAAACATTAAATAATATTAAAATATTGATAATTAAGTGTTTTTGTACATGAGATTTATTCTGAAGCACATAGGTTTTACGCATACACTTAATAAGTGCAAATTTATTATTATTGGGACAGTATTAGAAAAGAGCATTTCCATACTATTTAAAATTTACTGATTTCTAATTTGAAAAATATCCAGTATCCGGGAAGAATACCTGGAAAGACACAAGAAGAATATATTTGCTATGTAGTATTTAAAATAAATTCTTTAGGCTTACTTAAGAACATTAATAAGACGTTCCATGGCCATAACGTCTGCTACATTTCCATTTATCATCACAGGCTTAGGAGCAATCTTAGGCTTAGCTCCCAAGGCCTCCTTTGCTTGCTTCTCTCTCAGCTTGGCTACAGCCTCTCTGGCCTGTTTAGATTTGTCTGTAAGATGAGAACAAAGGTTATACAATGCTGTAACACACTGACTCTACAAGAAGTAAAGTTATTTTGTATTTGCTTGTTAGGCATTCCATGAGATTTATAAACTTTATTTTTAACACATGTACATACTGTAAAAATGTATTAATTCATAAATATGATATTTTACTTTAAAACAAATTTAGATTTTAGCTTCTTTTTCAGTATTACTGCACCTACAGGGACAGCACTCTTTGAATATAAAGTATACAAATAGAATCTAAATTACCTTCTAATTGTTCTTGGCTAATCTTGAGTTCATTCTTTAAGTCTTTGCACTCTTTGCTGTACTTGGTAACTTTCTGTTCCAGCGATACGATTGTGAGGCCGTGTTGTCGGACCTCTTCTTTGAAGGCAGCAGCATCTTTTGAGTGAGATTCCTTCAGTTTTGTCATTTCTTCCAATAGCTTGCTCGCTTCTGATCTCATTGTTTCTTCCTTTGCAATTAAATCCTCTTTTAATTTATCCTACATAAGCAATAACCAATTAAAATTGAAACAAATTGTTTGTTTGTTTTATTGGTTTTCCACACACAAAATATTACAATCACATGATAAATAATATAGTATTCGATAATTGAAATAACAAAATTAGGATAAGGTGGTGTGTGGATGGAGGCCAAAATAAGTTTGTTAAACAAACTTTAAGTCATGGCCACCGGTTAAAATTAAAATAAGTTTAAATGGTGGTGGTTGAAAAATATAGCAGATTGTAATTGGCAAATTAAACATTCTATGGAGGAAGGATGAGCAGTTTGAAGCTATGATGATACACATTCACAATTATTCAGCAATATATATTTACATTGCAGGGACCTTACAGAGAAAAGTTTATTATAAGTAAAGTATATTATAACAAAATATCACAAAGAAAATTATGAAAAAAAGATTCATACAAGTTGAGGAAGAAAAAAATATACATGCAGTAACTGAGAATACTGCAGTAAAAATGACACCAACCTCATTTTCTTTGTATGATTTAATTTCACTTCTTAGATCTTTTTCGACTTGAGACAATCTGTCTTCACTGGCACTTTTTTCAACAAGTGTCTGAAAGAAAAAACAACATTTTAAATTACCATAAAACAGTAATTAATATTACTTGGCTAAAATTCAGTAACATTCCAAGATCATTTTTTTTCAGAACGATCAAATATGAGGATTTCAAAGACATTTTATATGACCAGAACAGGAAGCCTATCCTTGTCTAATTCTTCTAATTTTCTTGTTCAAGAATAAAACTTTGCTTGGTTCAAAGCAACGGCATAGGCGCTCTGCAAGTAATTCAACCAATCACGATGCAATGAATCATCCGACTGTTGCTTGTGATTGGTCAACTCACTTGCATTGCCTCCAAAGGCAACAAAGCTTAAAGGAGGAAGCTTACTTTTCTTAATTCCTCTAAACTTGTCTCTTGTTGTTTTATCTTTGTTTGGTTCATCTTCTCATTTTCTTCTTGCTTCTTCACTTCTAACTTTTTGCTTTCCTCTATTGCTGCTTCCAATTTCTTTTCACCTTCAGAAAAAAATTATTATGGAACTTATTGGAAAAATGGATTTTATTTGATTTTCAAATGTCAATTGTCATTTTAAATTTATGGAACTTATTGAAAAAATGGATTTTATTTGATTTTCAAATGTCAATTGTCATTTTAAATTTATGGAACTTATTGAAAAAATGGATTTTATTTGATCTTACAATTTGAATTTTCTTTTAAAATTTAGCCTAATGATTATTTTTAGTTTCACAAGTCCTGTAAGTTGGCAGGACACAAAAAGGGAACTAAATCACTATGGCTAAAAGCATCTCTACTACTACATTAGGTAAGCATAACAGTCTCTAGCCTTAAATAAAAATAAGAAATTAATTTTTATCCTCTTACTTTCCAGACGTAGTTCTTCAAGCTGATCCTCAAGTGTATGTTTGTGTTCAGTTGTCAGTTTTTGTATTTCAGCTTGGGTTTCAGATCGAACCTTCTCCTCTATCGTACTCAACTTGTTGGTGATCACTTCCTTATCCTTGATCAAGGTATCACATTTACTGTTTAATTTCAGTATAAAATCACTCATGGCTATGAAGAGAAAATAATGTTAAAAATACGGTTATTACTCATTTCAAAGAGAGAGTGTATTACATGGAAATGTATATTATCATGATAGGATACCTTGTCTATGAAGTATTTTGTTTTAAATTTCTAATTAAGAGAAAAGCGAAAATAAAGATTGATCAACAGCAGTGTAGGGGAATATGAAGGTAATATTAATATAATAATAATAATATTGAACATTTATAAGGCACCCTTTACCGGAGTCTCACAGCACAATATGAAAAGAATAATTATTGACAAAGGTGAGTTTTCAGGAGAGATTTGAATTGAAAAGGTGATGGTGTGTAATGGATGAAACAAGGGAGTTAGTTCCAGATCTCTGGTGCCTGAGCAAAGAAGCCCATAGGCACGGATGATTTTACAACTTGCCAAATAATATATATATATATATATATTGAGCTAGGTTTGACAACTGAAATAATTAGAAGGAATGAGATGAGCTGAAATCTTTAAGAATTTAATAAGCATTTTATTTTACTGTTTGAAATAAAAATCTAAATTGAAATCAAACAAGTCTTACATTCATCAGCTGACTTCACATCACAGCCACATTTTTCAAGAGCCGACTCATACTCCTGTTGCCATGCCAACTCATCCTGCATCACCATGGCTATAATGTCTCTCACTCCCTGCAGCGATTCCTCAACTGTGACCGACTGAAGCAGCTTCACCTCATCTCGTAAATGACTGCAAGATCTGCCGCCCTCCTCAAGACGTTTCTGTGTCAAAAAAAGGATACCTTTAGATCTATTGAAATTAAAGGCTAGCGTAAAGTGTAAATACCAGTGGCTGTATTCACCATTCACACTTAGGCTAAGGGAAACACTTACCGTTAAAAGTTAAAATCAAAAAGAAATCTTCTATCTAAGTGAATACAATTTAAGAGAAATACTTAAATGTTTATTGAGTTGGTGTATATGTCTTACAAACCCTTATCAACTCTTATCTTAGACTGGAGGATATGAAATGCAACGGAAATGGAAAACTAAAATATTTAAACTGACATCCATACATACTGACATTTCTTTTAATAGGGATTTCCACTAGCAATGGTACTCTCTGAGTATCTCATCACGACGTCTCCATGGATCTATCAAATGTCTCAGAGAATCTTACCTCTGATTGTGTTAAATGTTGCTTTAAAGCCTTCACACTACTCTTTACTTCTTTCTTGAAACTTTCCACATTTTTTACAGATTCTTTCATCTCCTTTATTTTGCTTTTTACTTCAGTTCGTTCATTAATGAGTTTTTTCATCGTATTAACAAGAACATCGTCGTCTGTTTCATCAGCATCTGGCATTTTGTATCCAGGAGCTGAGAATGTAGTTTGAAGAATGCGTGATCTCAAGCGCTCATACTAATAAAGAAAACCAAAGATAAATAAACAAAATTCTATTGGAATAAAAACAGTAGACTAAATGGAAAAAAAAAGTTAAAACGTTTGTTTGCACACCTTGTTGTAGATAGAAAAGATGCTAAAATATTTATATAAAATGCTATAATCTTGCTTGAAATATTATGTGTATACACACTATGTATCAGCTCTGTCGGCTCAGACCAAATGGAGAATTAATGATTAAAGCTTGTCAAACACAGCATCTGCATCTAAATGACATCATTTATTGTACTATATCCAAATATGGAATGTTTTTAAAATCTTGTTTATTGCCACATGGCATTCAAACATTATCCATTTTTGTTTGCAAGAGAAAATTCTTTTCCTTCCTTCCTTCATTTACTTATGTTCTTACTTTCTTTTCTGCTTCTACAGCTTCTGCTTTTAATGCTCTCTCTGCTATCTCCATTTCTCCCAATTGAGACTTTGACTGTTCTACCTCAGTCTTCATTGCCATATGAACCTTAAAACAAGATTACAATTATGAAACAAAAAGGCAAAAAAAGTCATCATCATGTCCATATATGGCCACAGCACATGTTGTTGTCATACAAAGTTTGATAGTGTAGACAGAGCTTTAGACTAGTTTATGTTTGTGGGTATAGAATGGACACATGTTTAAATATCGAAGCATGGCAGGCTACGGGCGCTTGACCTTTGACAATGGATGAATGTTAGGAGCAGGAACCCAGTACAGTTTTGATTTCACGATCATTGGGGAAATTACTTTGTGATGTGGTTAAAACCATAACAATAATACAATTTTGTTTTTGTTACCTGTTTCTCGTTCTCGGCAGCTGCTATAAGATCATCAATTTCTTGTTGCTTAGTTGCTGTCAATCTTGTCTGCTCCTCAATCTTGTTCTCTAGACCTTTTAATTTCTATTCAACAAGAAACAAACATAATCTTATTAGATCATTTAAAAAAAATCATACAGTATTGTCATTACGATAACCATAAGCAAACTTCACTATCCTTCTTATAGGTGGAAATCCTGTTCACAAGACAAACATATACACAAGACCCTCTACATCTTATTACAAGTCTTTGAGAGTGGAGCTGCTTTTTGTCATGGGAAAAAATCTTGACATCATCAGGATCTTAACCCAGGTTCCTGGGATTGTAAGACAAGCATTAAAACTACCAAGCCACAACTCCACTCATAATCACTTTATTTCATGAGACTTACAGTACATTAGCAACGAAGAACACATTTTTGTTAACAAATCTAGTTTGCAGTGTTTAGTTTTACAGATTTTGGCAGCATAGTGGTACTATAAGCATTTTCAAAAGATTATTAAAACATTTAAAGAAAAATTTAGAATTATTGGCATAAATACAAAATAAAAGCAAAACAATTCATTTGTTGAAAAAAAAAGTGATCATTCAGTAAACTGAAATTGATTCTTCTGGTATGATGAAAGATAACATTCATGCAACAATAACATTATGAAAATGCAGCATATGTATATAATAACATAAGATGAGATGAGAGTAAAATTGTTACGATAAATATTGTATGATAGAAAAAACGCAAATTCATGCAAACATTCTGTGAGTAATATAAGCTGAACAACTGAGAATATATTACATTATAAGATAAGTAATATATAAAAATATAGTAAGATATTAGTAAAAAGCGTAAAATTGACAATAATTTTTCATTTGTTTGTATTCCAATTAATTTGCAATAACTTAAAAATAAACATTTTGTAAAAAAAAACAGTAATCAAGTGATTAAACATTTATTTATATTCTTATGTGTAATAAATTATTTAATTGTATGCAATATTAAAGTGACACTAAGCACTTTTATATTATTTAGATAGGTTATGTTGGTTAAAAATTCTTTGTTGATTAGGTATTTTCATTTAAAAAAAACTTGAACTTTGCAAAAATACAATTTTAATTTAGTTGAAGGCTAGACTAAAACAAATCAGATTAGAAATTTAAATTATTATTATTTTTAAAATAAAAATTATTTCTATAAACTAAAAAATGCTTTGTTACACATGTGCCAGTGGTAAGAACAGAAGCAATGACCTAATATGGTAACGACCAAATAAGGTGATGATCAAATATGGCAACTTCCATATTTAGACCAACTTACACTCTTAATTGAGAAAAGTTGTTTGTCTTGTTTTTCAATTTCTTCTTGTTTCTTAGAATCTATTTCAGTTTGCTGGTTAATGAAAAAAAAATTTAATTCAGACTGCACACATGTTATTTTCACACAAACGTGTGTAAACACACCTCTAGAAACATGTGTGAACATACTTCTAGAAACGTGTGTGGACACACCTCTAAAACTTACATGTTTTAATGTAACTATCTCCCTGTTCTTTAATGCCATTTCTTCTTCATGTTTTTTTGTTTCTCTAACTCTCGAAAACTGTACATACATAGACACATAGATGACATAGTTATAGGAATGTAAAGTTGATATGAAAAAAAATGAATAATGAATAAATATGGCAGAAAAGTGTAACATGCCCATATTTGTTTTAATTTAATGCAAAATGATCCATGCAATGGAAGTACAGTATCATGTTATAGCCTCCCGAAAAATCTTTAACATTTTAACTAAAAAAATCTATATTTCAATAAATGGCTGTAATTAATTTATTATAATTAAAGGCCTTTGTAAAAAAAAAAGGGGACACCCCATGACATATGAATGATTTAAACAACAATGATAGTGCAACAGGTGTTGTTGACAAATAAAAACATTTAATGTACATATTTCTAGAAACTACTCAACAAGGTATTGCACCATTTTTGTATACTCTATTTTCCCCCCAATTTATTTGTATTTAAGACAGGACCACAATGTAAAACAGGTTTTTCATTTACCTGATTGTGTAATCCGGGATAAAGATGTTGAATAATAAATAAATAATCATTATTATTTTGGCCTAAACATATTCCTAGAAACTACTCGGGAGGTAACTGTATTGGCTATAACAACCGTTCTAGGCTTAATAAACATATTCATAGAGAGGTGTAACAGTACAGCTATTGGCTAGTTGACCCCTCCTGACATCTGAATAGTGATAAAAGGACCTTGGACTTGTAAGCCAAACAACATATTTAATAGAACGTACCTTTGCAGTCATGGCAGACAGAGCAACATCCTTCTCTCGCAGCTCTCTCTTTACGATTTCTATTTCTCCTTTCATGCGGTTCACAGCCGTCTCTTTGTTGTTCATGTCACGATTTAATGATGTCAGCAACGTCGCAGTCGATGCGCGCTCCTTCTTTAACTTTTCCACTTCAAGTCGTAGGGAAACTAACTCTTTTTCGCGAGTGTTCAAAATGCTTCGTAATGTTGCCACATTCTCCATGGGATCAGAACTCTCAGGTTTCATTTTAGACATCTAATTAACAAAAAAAAGTTTAATTAATAAATGTGGAAGCACACCAGTCAAGTTTGGCTTGTTGTGTACTCACCGTCACACCAAAAATATTTTATATTAAACTATTATATACTTTTATTTTCTATCTCAATTACATCCAACAGCTCTGAGCCAATTACTGGATGTATTAAGCTCTGTCTACACTATCAAACTTTATGTGACAAAAAAATGTGATGTGCCCATATATGGATACGATGACATCATATCACTACCATATTTTGGCACATCACTACCATATTTAAAGTTCATTAATTATAATTGGTACATGATTGGTATAGTACATAAAAACAATAAAAGTTACAATATAATAAATATAGAATATTTACAGCATTATAATTATTACCTGAATTTTAAGTGCGTTGATTTCAAGTTCTTTCATATGAACATCGCCCTCTAAAGTTTTTATATGCTCAGCATAGCTGTTATCAGGTGCAACTGTATTATTATCTCGTATTTGTAGGTGTAGTGTATCAATCTCATCACGTAAACATCCTATAACGCTATCTTTTCGCTGAGATTCTGCTTCAAAAACAGCTAAACGATTTATCTCATCTCCCATACGTAAAATCTTTTGTTCCTAATGAAAATAAAATATAGTAATATTTTATTTACAGTAGCATCCTTCCTTTGGTACACCCCTATTCAAGGGACACTTTCCCATGGAATACAACAAACACGAAGAGAACGCTTTACTGGATTCCCTAAAAGGACGCAACGCAACAATGTAGGCGCAACAGAAGTGAGTTAACCAATCATAATCAACAGTTTGGATGATCTATCACATCGTGATTGGTCAAATTTCTTGTGTTGCAGCTTAAGTCCTTGCGTTACATCGTAGTGAGAACCAAGCTTAACCAGTTGAAATTGGTTTTTGCTCAGACATAGGAGCAACACAAGTGAGTTGACCAATCACAAGCGACGGTTTGGATGATTTATCGCATCATGATTGGTCAAATTGTTTGTGGAGGGCTTACATTGCTTCCAGGTGGGATTAAGCTATAAAATTGTTATATTTTTTCTTATGTGGCCTTCTTACCTTCTCATGTAGCGCCATCATGTCTGTGACAGGTGATGCACGAGTGTTTGGGCTGCCGCTAAGATTGGTCTGCTGTGATGTGAGGACGGTCCGTGCTCCAGATGAACTCACCCAACCACTGGTCACTGGTTTTAAATAGGAAAAAAAAAATGTAAAAAAAACGAAACTTATATAATAAGTAAGGATATATGGTACTGTAGTTTGGTGCTTTCATACATAACTTGACAGTCAAGTTCAATTCCAACATTACTCAATTAGAGTAAGTTAGAGTGTAATCTTAATAAAAAATATAAAACTAATCTTTTGCAGTTAAATTTCAGGGTTTCATTAAAAGCTAAGGGTAGAACTACTGTAGCAAATATTTAGTTAAAAATGTCAACAAAATAATACTTACCTCTTCTAGGTGGAAGGGGACTATTTGTAGGGCTAGCCTGTGTCACTGTGCTAACACCCCCTGCACTACCACGTCGACTGCCTGCACTCGAGGGCCTAGGCCTTGGCGGTCGTGGGGCCATGTTAACAGTAATAGGTTGACTAGATGGCTGCCATGGTGTTGACGACCAAGCCGATGATGTCACAGAAGGTGCGGCTGGTACGGAATACGGAACAGTGATCGCAGGTAACTGAGATTGAGAAGTCGTCCTCGGGTCAACACCATTGTAGGAACTTAAATGCGGGAAGGACTCTTGCGCTGATATTGGTATCTCATGGTTTATTGTCGTTAACGGTGAATTCCAAGCAGCACGCTGCTGAACAGGAGGGTATGTCACCTGCGGAGCGTTCTCGACGTCAAGTTGGTATGGTATACCACAATAACCAAACCGAATAATGTCTCCCGGGGCTAGACGTACAGCAGCGTTCTGGACGCGGCATTCGTTGACGTATGTACCATGTGCGGTATTGAGATCTTGAAGGACGTAGCAAGTCTCTTGTTCACTGTATTCGATGAGCGCATGCTGAGCTTCTATAGCAGGTGACTAGAAAAAAAAATATTGGTAAATTGTTTCATATACAATTTGCAAAGGGAAACCATTTGCAACATCCAGGAAACAAAATAGGATGTTAGGATTGCATGGGTGAACTCCTATATAAATTAAAATAAACTAATTTTTCATTTTTTAAAAGATATTTTATAGTCTGTGAAATATACCCCTGGCCTATCTCAAAATATACTTTATTAGCTCAATACAGTACTTTAATTTTACGTTTAAAAATACTTTATCAATAAAAAATAGCATCAACATTTATTCAGAAGTTTTGAATAAAGACTTAAAAACACTTTGATATAATATTTCAATGTCTTAATTATTTGTATGTAGTACCGGTAATAATTATACTATGGTTATATTATTATATTGTCAATTTTACTACAACTATAAATGTTTATTTCATATTTTCTTTTTACTGTGTTAATAATATTACTGTACTGAATGACAAAACACAACATTTGTGTGGTTAGTGTATATGGCAAATTAAAATTTAAGAATCAAATTCCCAATGCGTACAATTATTTTGTATGCATTAAGTCAAATGAATATTTGAGCTATTGTTATTAAAAAAATATCAAGCATCAATTTTAATACAGACAGTATTACTGTTTGCTGCTATGGTAACCATACACAACAAATCCCTGGTAAATGAAGCAAATAAAATGATGTCATATTTAATATTAGATAACACTTGAATGGTTGAATACAATGGAGCAGAGAGATAAAGGTTAGTCTTAATGGGTAACCTTCAACCAACCAAAGAAGAAGCATCACAAAAAATCAATATTTACTGTCTGTCATTCTGTCAAAGGATTTAAATTCAAATATTTGTTTCTAACTGTTTGGTGAAAGTTTGCTTTTCAAAATCAAAATGTTTGTTTTGTTTAATTATATCCAATCATAATGCAGGATGAACATACTAAATCTCAGGGGCCAGCATTCTGTGTCTATTGGCTACAAGAAACTGATTCATCAAAACAATAAATAAAACATTAATAAAATAGAAGTAATTACAAACAAAGTGAATTTTTTTCATGAAACCAAATAAATATTAATATCATTTTAATAAACCCTTTCACAGTGCAGTGTTAATCTCACCTCTATGCAGAATTTTGTTTTAATAGAAAATCAATTGAAATCAATTTTAAAAATACTAACATTTTTTTAAACATTTTTTTGGGAAAGAGGTTGGTCTAGGGTGAAACAAAAAACAATTGGTAACTTGCATAACATTTTAAAAAGAAATCATGCCTTTTATTGTACAGTAGCAAACTAGTGGTTTGCTATTTAATGGCAATGTAGTTAAGTTCACTGGTGCTAATGCACTTGTCAATTGTATGACCCACTATACAACCCCTGGGAGAGGTGTGTCAATGTCCGTCACTTTACCACCCAAAATATCATAAAAAACATGGTCAAAGTGCGTCAAAATGGGTGCGTCATGGTCACCTAAAGGTAAGTCACATTTTTGACGCAGGGGTGCATCATCATGGTATTCATAAGGACAAATGACGCACCTCTCCCGGGGGTTGTATAGTGGATTATACAATTGACAAGTGCATAACAGATTACTGTAGATGTTACTCTGTAATACTTACAATGTAATAATAAAAGATAGTTTTGCCAGAAGTTTGGAAAAGTTACATTTTAATGGTTTGTTTACAACATTGTATTATGGAGTGAGTGCAGAGTCTTTTTCTCACTCCTGGTAATAATTTTTTGGTGACAGATTTTTATTACTAAGTTTTTTTTTCTCCAAAAATGAATTTCTATTGAAATACTTTGTGACTTACAGGAATGACAATGTCACACTTTTCTTGTCCAATCACAGTAACTGTTGGTGACAATGGTAGTACACCCTCAGTGCTCTTCAAGAACCCCTTTACCATTGTTTATAATGTTCCCCTGGGAATAAAGAAAAAAACATTAGAAAAGTTTAATTGTTGGAAAATACTAAATAGGCCTAGGCCTATATAAATATTCACCAGTAAATACTGTATGTTAAATAGGCTTTATTTTCCAAAAAAAAGAAGACATATTTCATGTGAGCAATAAAAAGATGTATGAAGACACTATTTCATGAATCTGTAATTTTATCTGTGTTCTTAAATTGGGCCTTTAAAAGTATTGATTGAGCTCTAGCTAGTAGAGGCCTAACTAAATTAAAGGTCAGGTTCCTGGAAATTGCTATTTTTTGGGGGATTTATTGTAAAAATTTTAAAAATTACGCTAAATAAATCTAGGACTAGGCTAAGCCTAGTAACTTCTAATCCACGCCACCAGCTACAAAAATGTCACTTTTCAGGATGAAGAAAAATCAGCAATTATTTACTTTTTATTGTAAAAGTAGCCTAGGCTAGGCCTAGCTGTGCGAGCTGCATATAAATTTCTAAAAAATAAAGGCTGTCAATTTCTCAAGCTATACCGCGCGCACCCCTCAGGAATGTTTCGCGGCCCATTTGCGGAACGTCACTCTAGGCCGGGACTAGACTACTACGTACTAGCTAGGACCTAGCTAGGCTAGGCCTATACTATAGTACTAGGACTAGTAGTAGGATAGGCTAGGCCTAGGCTAATAAGCCTAGGCTAGTGCCTAAACTATATTTTAATTTTAAGTAAGAAGAAGCGGATGCGGATTAACAAGCAGCCCGATATGAATCTGCTGGCAGACACAAATACTTACTCTCAGCTTCGCGTATATTATTTTCTAGAAACCTTGATAAAATCTACACAAAAATAATGTTTGATTTCAAACTGTTTATGTATTTTTTCGGCATTTCACGTTTTTCATCAGCAAACAGCGCAGAAACGTCGATAGCGCATGCGTAGTTCCAAGGGAACCAAACAACTCCCCAGATATGGAACGCTATGAGTGCAATCAAGTGCAATTTATTTGTTTAATTTAATTTAGGCCTATATACTTTTATTTAGTTTTCAAAATGTTATTTCAGCTACATCCAAATGAAACATACACTAAAAATGACAAAATTATAGCTTTAGGAACTCTAGTTAGTACGTTCGATCCTGAGTTCTAATAAGGAGCCCGCATATAATTGAAACACTATAAACTAGTATTTTCAAGTCAGGACCGTCATTTAGGCTAGAATCATCGATCCCTAATCACGATATCGTCACCACTGTAATGATCGTCCGATGTTAATGATCGTAACAAATATCAAAGCATTTAAAAAAACATATTATTCAATGACAAATAGAGACGCCCAGGCCAAAGAAGGGTGGGATGAGCTGTGATAGAGTGGAAGAAACGTCTATTTTACTAATTTCTGTAGTTTTATGTGAATTTTAACTTTGAACAAACGAGAATAATTTCATGTACTATATTTTTTTTGACAATAATAAATGAAATGTATTGTAATAGTGTACCACAACACAGATACTGTATGATCATAAGTTAAATATATTTATTTAGTGATTAGACATCACGCCATTGCCATAACAACAACCTTTGGTAAAAAACCTTGCTAATCAGCCCAACGCCCTATTTTATCAGATATACGTTGAATATAATACCTCGTGATTTAGGACTTGAGTATACTTGATAGCTCTTTGTTCTATAAGGTACAACGACTGAGACGAATAGAAAACTGTTCACAACAAAGAACATTAATTTTGACAATTCTAGATGGAAACATCGATGCTTTTAGATAGATCACCGTATATTTATATTTTTATGTGAGAGAAGCAGAAAGAAAACTGAATTGACAACATGGCAACAGGTAATGTAACAATTGTTATTCATGTTTCATTAAGTTTTGAAAATAATAATAATAATAATAATAATAATAATAATAATAATAATAATAATAATAATAATAATAATAATAATAATAATAATAATAATAATAATAATAATAATAATAATAATAATAATAATAATAATAATAATAATAATAATAATAATAATAATAATAACAACAACAACAACAACAACAACAACAACAACAACAACAACAACAACAACAACAACAACAACAACAACAACAACAACAACAACAACAACAACAACAACAACAACAACAACAACAACACCAACACCAACACCAACACCAACAACAACAACAACAACAACAACAACAACAACAACAACAACAACAACAACAACAACAACAACAACAACAAAAACAACAACAACAACAACAACAACAACAACAACAACAACAACAACAACAACAACAACAACAACAACAACAACAACAACAACAACAACAACAACAACAACAACAACAACAACAACAACAACAACAACAACAACAACAACAACAACAACAACAATAACAATAACAATAACAATAACAATAACAATAATAATAATAATAAATTGTAATAATTTCTTTCTTTTTAAAATACTAGATTTTAGTGTGGACTTAGTGAACTTTTCAGAATGGTATGATAAAAACAACCTGGTCAGACAGCTGAAGGTTTTATACCACGATTTAATTTCAGTAGCAGACATAGACAAAGCCAACACAACGATAGATCTACTGAATGCATTGAGGAAAACAGGACGTTTAAGCCCAGGCAATCTGAAGTTACTTTATGAAACGATAAAAGTAACCCAAACGTTTGGAGCTATCAAAGTTTTTCAACAATCTTTCTTCGAAGTTCAAGAAATACAAATTATAAATTTCACCCCATATCGACACTGGATTGCAGATTTTGGAAACGAACTACGAAAGGCTGCTGTTCAGAAAGTTGATGCACTCTACAACAATCCTTTAAAGAAATATGAAGACTCTTGGAGTATGATTATAGACTTAGAACAAAGACAAATACTTTGTGAAGAAAGAAAAGAAGAGTTTATTAACACTCTTAACAACATTGGACTGGCATCAACGTTGAAATGCCTGACACAAGGTATGTAATAGAAACGTGTTAATTGGAGAAGATTATAAAAATAGCCTATATGTGTAAAACATTCACAATAAAGGGAGTAGACCTAGTTATTATCGTCCCCAAGCGTAAAAACTGTGAATTGGATTAGAACAATATAACATACAGACAGGTGCACCTTCAAAACTTACTAGGTTTACAGATTTTCTCCTACGTACGTATTTCATTTTCTTTCACTTGGAATACAAATTATCGGTTACAAAATAGTTGTGTATCCTCCTTATTTGTGACCCTTTTGGTATTCACAATCACTACAAACACAAATATTCAGTGCCTTTGAATGCTGATTGTGTAGGCATATTATTATTAGATTAAATATCGATATTAAATTCAACATTTTCACTACGTAACAATTATTGTATATTTATATTTTTTCTTGTTTGTTATTTAACAGAGGAAATTTCGAGAAGTAGTAGTGGTGACACAAGGATGCAAACAGAGGAAGGTAACATAGGTTATACTGTTATGTAGGACATTAGAGTCAAAATGATTTAATTGGTGAAATCAAACTAGAGAAATTAGTAATAGATTGATAAATTAAATGAAATTAAATTAGTGATTTGAAATGTAATTATGGAAAGCCAAATAAACCCAAAATAATTCAATTCACCAATTCATTTTTTAAACTCAAATCATAATCGTGCAGTTCAACAAAATCTCAATTCACTTTTAACATCCGGTGACGTCCTAGGCAACAAAAGGTAAATTAAGAGTTAAAGAGGCCAGAGTACGCATACAATAACTCTTCTTCCATTCCTTATGTTATAATAATGTTTTATCATCAGTATTCTTTAAAGTTAAAACAATATGCATACCTGTAAGGAAATACAGGTATCTCACTTATGTGATTGGTGAATACGGCCACTGGGGCTTATTTCATCCTATTTCGGATTTGTGATAAATTTATTTTTCGGTTTGCTGCCCTCTGTTGATCATATTTTCCGCTAAAGTTTTCTTCTCTTCTGATTTATCAAACATTGTGTTTGCCGCCCTCTATAAACCTAAATGCGTTACAAATCATATCATAAGAGAAAGCCTCCGTATACCAGAAGAGTCTGGTATAACTAATAATAATAATTACTTGAATAACTTTAAGTGAGTAATAGCAAATTATTATTAGGCCTACATTATACTTCCTATGAAATTATCCAGGCCTGTAACAAAATCTTAACAACATTACCATATCACACCAGTCCCACCCTTCCCACTTATATTAAGTTTCCTGGACTTTCTGCATTCTCACTCCTGAGGACGATCAAAGTGTATTGATCGAAACGTCGAGAAACTCAACAGTTCTTTTCAGAACTAATACACGTGGTGTACCGCAAACTTTATATCAACATTCGATTTCGCCATGCAAACCTTCAAACAATATAACATATTATCAGTAAGAATAATTTTCTGAACATTTTTTTTTTGCATTTATAAAAGATAGAAGAATAGCTGCTTATTATATAAATTAAAATCGACATAATAATAAAAAACATGCATTATAACATATCATCATTAAGTATAAATTTCTGAACATCTTTCTTTGCATTTAGAAAGGATTGAAGAATATCTGCTGCTAATACAAAAGAACAACTGCAGGCAGGCCGGCAAATTTACACCAGAAACAATGAATGAGAGATGCACAGTTGACGTTTCGCAAATGTTCACCGATATGGAACTACTGAAAGAACGTGAAAACAATACAGGAAGCAATTCAACAACATTAGAAAAAGTGGCAAATGCTATACAATCTACACCTGGATGTAGAGCCCTCATAGAAGGAGAGGGGGGTATTGGAAAAACTACCATATTAAGGTATTTATCGTACAACTGGTCTGGTCAATCAATTAAAGTATTTGAAGGTAAAATTGTATTTCTTTTAAGTGTTAGAGATTTAGATAAAGATGACAACATATTTGACTTAATTGTAAAACAACTGGATTTGAACGATTTCAGCAGGCACACGAAACTTCCACGAAAATCAGAGTTGATTGAGAATTTTCTAATAAAACATGATGATAAAATCGTGCTGTTGTTAGACGGGTTAGATGAATTGAGATTTAATAACCAAAGCATAATTAGACTTTTCATCAGAAAAGAAAATTTCAAAAAAAGTACTGTGATACTTACATCCCGAGCAGAAAATATAGATAAATTTATAAAAGAGTGTAATGTACATGTAAGAGTTAAGGGATTTAGTAAAAATAGCATAGGTGAGTATATTGAAAAATACTTCGAGCATTTTGAAAAACCAGAATTGGGAGAATCCCTTAGATACGAATTGGATATTGACACTTATCGGGCTGGAAAAAAACATCCGGAAGCGTATGCAATGTGCAAAAACCCAATGCTACTTCTTACAATCTGTATGCTATGGGAGGATAATCAAAATCTTCCTAGTAATAATACTGATCTTTTCAAACAACTGTTTCTTAGTATTTTAAATCAGTTTAACAAAATAGAAAATGGTCAAAAGATTACTAAATTTGAAGACATTCCAACGGAATATGTAAATTCTATGATTTTGTTGGGAAAATGTATGTATGATAACTTGAAAGTAAATAAACTTTCAATGACTAAACAAGATTTGACTGATAAACATTCGAACACAAATATAGTTGACCTAGCCCTAAAACTTGGATTTGTTTACGAAGAAGCACCACTTTCAAAATCTTATTGTGAAAGAATATTCATGCCTCCTCATAAATTGATTGTAGAATCATTGGTGGGATTTTACTTGTCTAAATTATTTGAAAGTGAAAATATAAAGGATGAATGCTCAGATGTAAGACAATTACTTATACCATTGGGGGATGATGAATTGGATGAAATAAAAAGCAAGTATTTCAAAGTTGCGAGACAGTTTGCACTTGGTTTTCTTGATGCTGCAACTGTTGGTAAATATTTAAAGCGATGTCTCACAAAACATTTCCCATTAAGAATGAGAAGTAGAATTTGGAAGTTTTTTTTTGGCATTAAGATTACATACAGGGAAAGATTGATTGCGAACATTTTAGACATTAACCCTCATCGTGATGTTGGTGTTCGCATTTACAATGTACCAGGTGATGTATTTAATATCTTTCTTACAGAATGTTCGCTCGAACAAGTTCAATTAGCATTAGTTCATCTCAATATCTATGATAGTAAACTTCACAACATTGATGTTAATTCAATGTCTTCATTTCTCATTATGTGTCCTAAGCTGAGGAGCCTTGCCATGATGGATTGCAATCTATCAGGTGAAGTAATCAATTACTTGACCGAAGAGTGTTCAAACAGAGGAATCATATTTTTAAAATAATTTTACAATCCTATTATACTGTATACAATTTATATATAATTATATATAAACATCACCATTATAAAACTCGCAGAACGTAAGTGTCATTTTGGAAATTCCCGTTAGAATTGCATCTGTAATATAAAAATGTCATGCAATCTATAATAGATCTTCAAACAAATCCGGAATAGATTATTTCCAAATTTATAATTTTGTTTTGTCTTTTTAAGGAATAAATTCAAAGCAACATTTTATTTTCTCAAAAGTGTGTTCCTCTCCTCTCTCACGTCGAATACGCGCACTTCATCCATATTCATCATCTTCTTCCTAGACGCGCGCGTACAGTCAAGAGAGCTCTGCATATCTGCATGCTACATACGCGTTTACAGGATATTATAGGTATAAATACTGTACAAATATAAGTTAAGCAACAATTATTGCTAAATTACGAAAGCCCGTTCGGGCCACCAGATAACAGCTTTTAAAATATAGTTAACTTGTGGCCCGAACGGGCTTCCGTGCTAAGTGATATTATTTTTATTTAATTATAACATGATACTATAAATGGTAGGAATTGACGATTTATATGTGTGTTTATATTGGTATAATTCAGTTTTTCTTTGTTTTTCTTTATTTTGTATTTTCTTCACATTTTCTTCACAAATACAGCTCAAATACCAGTTCTTTTCAGATATCTTTGAGATAATATTTGATTTGTGGTGAATGTGCAATGTATAAAGTCAGCATAACTGCACTGCCATAGTCATTCATATGTTTTAGTGATATTGTTTTTACTTAGTTTAACATTTTATGTAGTAGATTTATTTTATAATATATTTTAAATTTGTCCATGCTTTGGGAAAAATACATGTTTAATAACCCTGGTGGTATGACCATGGTAATTTGGTATAATTCATGTCTGATAATAGACGAACATTTTTTATATTTCTTGTTTGTACAATTCATTTGAATTTGGGAAATTTGTACGATGTATGAATAAAATTATATATTTTGATAATGTAATTATTTAATGTAAGTATTGTTGATAATATTAATTAGACTCTAAGTAATAGGTGCCAAACTGTGCATGGAAAATTTCATATTGCGTTAACTTTTACTTGATGATGACAAATAAAAGTAATAATGCTAGTTACGTTGTTTATCTTTTCTTAGCTTTTGTGTGATGTTTCTACCGTATTGAAAATAATTTATGTGATTAGAGGCAGATCCAGGATCACATGATCTACCCTCGACGTCCTTCATTTTCACCGTCTAAACACGCCTTAATGGTCGACCCAGTCAAGATCTTGGACCACAAAGGGATATGCTCTCCTCTCAAATCTATTATTAGCGCAATTTGTTCATAAATTCTGGATCTGCGCTATGTAGGCATACAGTATTTATCACAAATACAAATAAATCTGAGACAATCATTTACAGTGGCGGATCCAGGATTTTGAAATAGGGGGCACAGGGCCTAAAAATGAAGTTCCGAGCTTAATAATATGATGTCCTATCTTTTGCATTTTAAACTTAAGGGAGGAAGGGGAGGTGGGGGGGGGGGGGTCTGTTCACCCCTCCCTGATTTCAATGGATCAATCGTTGTCGCTTTATCATCACATTACTCTATCACAAATCAAATACAGTCAGTACATATTTTCACAGAACATTATTTTTATTGACGTTATATCACGATGCGGCAATTTGATGACGGGGCAATATTAAACTAAGTTTAATATTGAGAGAAAATCGATTAACTTTTACGTGTGACAAATACAATTAACTTTACTGTATTATCATTTCTAGCCTCTGTTCGATGTCTACACGACCAAAAATAAATCATGTGACCAGGCGCACATCCAGGACACCTTTTTTTTCACCGTCTAAACACACTTTAAAATAGTCGAATCGCCCATGCAATAGAGCCATGCTCTTAAACCATCAAGGACTATAATCTCTACACAAATTTATTATTAGCGCAATTGTTCAACATAAATTGAGTGTAAAAGCCTACATTTATCACAAATACAAACAATGAATTAAGACAATCAATTATTTACATGGGTTTTTAATTAAACAAATCATCAAAAATCGTTTCGGACCTCCCAACTCTCCCGATAATGGTGGGAGGCAGCTCCCGATATTTTGTGTCTCTCTAACGCTAAATTATAATTTCTCACGATCTTTTGGATAAACATAAAAATATTTCGATATAGCAATAGCCTTCCAATATATTTCGTGTCTGTTTCAATTCCAACACGAAAATATTATTCTTGACATTTTCCGCATTTGGTACGACGCCATGAAATACCCAAGTTTACTATTATAGATGCCAATATCTTTCGGTTTTCTTTCTAATTAAGTTTGAGGTAATTTTCAAAAATATTATAGTGCCCTCTATAGTTTAGACACGCTTTCAACAATTTTCCTATTTCATTCTTTGTTGAGAGATCTGTCGTTTTAAAATTACTCTATTACAAATCCAAATACGGTGGGTACACAATTCTTACCCGGCCAAGAAAACATTTTATTGACGTTTTATCATTTTACAAAGGCTTATGTATAGTGCGCCAAATTGATGAGCATCGAGAAGCATTCAGAAATGCGTCGTGTTGTAAAAACAACGGCATAGTTTGAGCATGGAGCTATAAAATTAGTTTTATAGCTCCATGGTTTGAGTACACAAAAAGTTGTTTAAAATCACGCACAACAGTATTTAATACTGTTGTGCGTGCTTTTAAACAACTGTGTCGTTTTGTTGTGCCTCTCATTGATATCGACAACAGAAATGCTGCAAAAATGTCGCTGTCAAATAAATATTTCAAAACAATAACATGATTGTACTGGTACTTTAGAATACCGTAAAAAATCCGCAAAACACATAAGTATTAAAGCTAGCTACCTTCATCTAATTTGAATATTACAAGAATAAAATGATATAAATAATGAATACAGGATTAGGGGTGAGTGTTGAAGAAGCTGTTTAGATTATACACTGTCGAACTAAGGCCAATGTGAATATAGTGAATAAGCGTAACGGTGCTTCCTCAACATTTAGGTTCGAATCTCCAGTTGCTATGTTAAAGGCCTCAACAAATAAATTGCATTTTTAAATGCGTCGACATAAAAAATTAAAATATTTGTCCTGAACTTCTGAACCAGAAAAACACACATTAACACGTATTTTCTATGATGGAATATGGCCACGGGACCAAACAATGACAAAAGAGAATAATAATAATATATTTCAACAAATTAAACAAATCTGACATCATATCTGACATATTATTATCATCCTAGATTTGTTTCCACGCATCAATGAAGATTAGTTAGATTGAAAGGCCAAATATGGTAATCCCTATATAAAGGTAAATTCTAAATAACGCGTCAGCAAAATTCAAACACAATACAGTGTCAATAGATTCAAAATGAATAGGCCTACTGTACATTGAACTCGTGCCAAACAGATACCATGGCTCAGTATAATATTATTCCTTATACTTACCGCTGTTGTATGTTGTTGCTGTTTATTAAATGTTTTAGGATCACATAGGCCTATAATTATTGGGTTTTTTTGTATTGTATTGTGTTATTGTTTTCATTGGACTGAATTATAGCCCTCGTACGTTAGCTTTTATCCTGAATGATCGTAAAATCAAAATGGTACTGGGTGACCAACTAGATGTTATCAGAAAATTAACATTACCTGCAACCCGAGTGAGTGAATGATGAGAGACATTAATAAAAGGTTCAATATTATTATCTGTTTAAAACCTATCATTTATATTACATTAAAGTCCATATACAACACTTCTGCAGGTTTTTTGATAGAAATTAAATTACTAAGGATTCTGTGTATTTTTCTAAAAATAACTTCTGTAGAATTTTAAATGGAAAATATATAGACTTCCGTAAACATGTATTGTGCATTTATAGAAAGTTTGCATAGACCGTGAAAAGCTTTTATGACGTCAATAAGGATAAACTTGTGATGAATACTTCAACTATAGTGAAAGGAGTGGTGCAGTTCTGCTAGAAAATCGTCATAGATTGGCTCTGTACGGTACAATTTAGAAAGTCAGACATCCAGTACAGTTCAGTTTTAATTTATGTAACAGTAGGCCTACTTTTTTTCAAAACATTCATTGATAAATAAATAATAAAACAAATCTGAGTATTTATTTTTTTTATTTCATACACATCCAACAGCGAGCACAAACTCTCCAATCACAGAAAAGTTAAAATCACGCACAACAGTATTTAATACTGTTGTGCGTGATTTTAAACAACAATTGTGTCTTTTTGTTGTGCCTCTCATACTGATATCGACAGAAATGCTGCAAATTGGGCAAGTTACATGTTTATTAGGCTATATACGATTTTACTTGCTGAAACCAAACAACAACAACAACATTTAGTACACTCTTTACAAATATTGTCTAAGTGCAGATCTTGTGTGTTAAATAATAAGAACAATACATATTTCATATTACAATCTACATAGATATTTAAATAATATAGTGAATAGTGAACGGTGCTTCCTGAACGTTTAGGTTCGAATCTCCAGTTGATGTTTTGATTCCTAAACAATTAAATTGTATGTTTAAATGCGCGTCAACCTGTATTATTGTCGTTGGATTATTATCATAATAGAAACTCTTATTTTCCTCGCATCAATGAATTTAGTTGGATTGAAAGACCAAATAAGGTCATCTTCACATAAAGGTAAGTCACTAACAACAATAGTCAATAGAGTCAAAATTGAATTCGTGCCAAGTAGAATACCAAGTTCGGTATGTAACAACTTTACTAATACTTATCGTTAAGTTAATTGTGTTGCTGTTTATGAACAATATGGTGTTTGGTATTTATACCCGTAATCAGAAATTGCACTTGTTGCCAAAAGTAAACAAGAGATCAAAGGTTCAATGACATTTTTATGTTGAAATCTAGTATTTTTAACATCGTATAAGTCGGTATATACACCTAATGAAATAAATGTTTCAAAACAATACTTAAACAGCATTACTGTACAGGTACAAGGATGCTAACAATTACAGTAAAATAATGTAGAATTATTTTAGACCATCATTTATTTTACTACATGACCTAATTTATATAACAATAAACAAGGCTGTGACATGTATAAACGATGAATACAGTGATATCAAGAAGAACTAATGTGAGTTTACAGTATAACATCCTCCATGTGCAATTAATTGGAATTCACTAGAACATCAATGGGTGTCGAGCGAGTACCAAAACAGTTAAATAATGCAGTGATGATGCTAGATATAAACGCTATCACCCTTACATTGTCAAATGTAATATTTTATATGACCGATTTCTAAATCGGTATACACAATTTGTTCAAAATGTTGGATGGAAATTTATTTCTGTGTATTTTTCTAAAAATAACTGCTGTTGAATTTTAGGTTGAATATCTATAGATTAACACCATCATTAAGTTGTACATTTTATAGAAAGAGAGTGCATAGAGCGTGGAAAGCTTTTATGACGTCAAGACCAAAGTCAATAAGCATACTTTTATAATAATAAAAACTCTATTATGAAAGGTATGTGACGCAAAGGGAGTGCTGCAGTTGGGCTACGAAATCGTCAAAGAACTAAGAGGTTTCGACAAAGTCAGTTATACAACTTACAAGATCCAATAGTCCAGTTTCAAGCCACTATTATGTAAGTTTGCAATGTTTATATCTGATTTTGGGAGCACAAGTATTTTTGAAAACAAGTATTGATAGGCTTAAAAACCAGATATATTTTACCTCTGTTTACGATGACAGGAAGGGAGAGATTAGTTAAAAAATGGGCTGCTCTTGTTAATAATTAAACGTTCTAAAATACTATCATAACTAATGCAAACAGTCAGACGTTTCTTGTCTATAACAAAACAGAACCATGTGCACCTGATGCATTATGCAGAGGTAGTTCTGTTCTGTACAAATGGTCAATTTGGACCTTAATCACGGTCGTACGGTTAATAAAATATCTTGATGATCGCCCAGTAAAAATCGTCAAAACATTTTTTTTACATGTTTATGATCATCAAGAGGTAGGGTAGGATTCGAGGTAGTTGTAAAAATGCAGGCTAAGGAGAAGAGTATACGTGGTTAGCATGGATCAGGTATTGTTTTGGTTATATAGCATAGATAATGCATTAGGTCATAGGTTAAAATTGTATATAATGATTGTAGGTAAGTTTGAATAAATATAGGCCAATTTAAGAGGAATTTAACCTAAATACAATGTACAGTATTTTAAATCGATTAGCGTTATAAAGGGTGACCAACACAGTTGTTTTCTATCAGAAAAAGAAAACTTTTTTTGGAAATATGCTCAACAGAGGGCAGCAAACTGAAAAATAAATTTATCACGACAACTCTGAATAGACCCGTACCCGCGATCATCAGATGAAATTCAAACCAACTCGAGTCCCAAAAAAGTATGTAAGTGTCATTATAATTCCAGGCATCTTGTTGTGAAATTGTTCATATCTGACTACACCTATACAGATTCGACTGCATAAAAAACACCTCTTAGTGAAAAAAATAATAATTATAGGGTACATTCTATAACTAATTTTAAATCGATTTAGACTTTTTCGCGTTTCCTAATTGTTCTTCGTTACTAGTAGTCGGCACATCTACTGTTTAATAATAACGATCGAAAATATTTGACCTCAGGAAAAATCTATGATTGGAATCATAAATTCAGAATAATTATCCATTTCTTCTATAGAAATACAATTCTAATGTTTTTTTTTATTAATCCGAATAATTTTTTAAAAATTATTTTTCTTATTATTTTAATTATAAAACAGAGAAAGTGTCGTCTACTATAGTAACAAAGAACAAATTTTTATTAAGAAGAGCTTACTGTAAAATTAAAAGTAATTATTTGTGTAGAAAAAAAAAATAACAAGATGCATGGTTTATGCAAATAAAATGATTGAAATGATATGAATGAATGAATGATATGTCCCGATCAATATATTTTTTAATATGATATTTTCATCAGAATTGAGATAAACTGTCCTTTTACGATTCCAACATCGAGCCACGTGATAAGAATGCCTTCTCCTCTGTCATCATCTTTTAGGTTTGAATGATTAACTAGAAGACGATCAGCAATATACATTATTATAGATGTTTAATTTTAATAAAGTGGTCTTGATTTGCAAAACGGATAAATCCATATTCAAATTGACAGCATTTATCTTAATAAAACAATTCCATTTCAGAAATGAAGAAAGAAAACTGAACTGAAAACCATGGCAACATCAGGTAACACAAAATAAATGGTCTTTTTCGTTTGATAACAGTTTTTAACTGATCTAATATTAATACATTTTATGTAAATTTAAATTATAAATTTCTAAGAAAAAAGCCGTTATTGACAAAATTGATGCACTCTTCAATAATCCATTAACGAATTATAAAGATCCTTGGAGTATGATTATATAGATTTGGAACAATGCTAACTACTTTGTAAAGAAAATTAATTAATTAACAGTGTGAACAAATTGGAAATGGAATCCAAGATGAAATGCCCGATTACTAAATGTATGTTGGATGAAAATTTGCAAAACAATAATTAATTGGAAGAAAACTATATAAATATCGTAAAAACATCCACATTATATCCGAAACAAATACGCATTTACCGCTTTACCGAAATCTATTGTTCACATTGACCGTTTGACCGTTTTAAAATCCTTCTTTCTTTCAAAATGTTGATAATCGAGATACCGGGTCTCTCCTGGTTATTTCTTCCTCCTTACAGAGTGTTCATTTCTGTTTATTTCTGGGAAAAAATAACCAGCGATTTATTTGAAGTTATAAAGAACAGTAAGGCCAAACCCGTGATTTTAGAGTAATTGTTCTGAGAGTGCCATTTTGCCATAGATGATTGTATTCCTAAAAGTATTCTCATCTCAACAACCATGGTCGGGCTGAGGTGGAAGTAGGCTTATTTATATTGGGTTAGCTTTTTTTGAGTTTTTTAAAAAATATTTCTACATTCACCAACCAATATAATGTAGGGCTCCTGATCCTGCCAGTTACTGTATTTGTTTCATGTAGAACAAAAGAACATTTTCAGACGAGTTACGTTTTTTTGTGAATATATCATTTGCTATACAGTTTTTAATTAATGTAATATTATGATTTTCTAAGGTAATATTGATATATTTTTGTGCTGACCTCATTTTTTTGCCAGACAAAACTGAAAGTGGTGAAGACCTTGAAGACAAGTTTCGGCTTTTAAAATCTCAACTAAGCAAACACTTTGTGGGTCGCTACTTTAAGTGGTTGAGATTCTGCCTGCATGGATACATACCATTAGGAGACCTTGATCGTGATGATGTTACAGCAATGAGTTTATTTAATGAACTTCAGCGAACCGGTAAAATTACACCGCATAAAATCAGGCTTTTGCTGGATATAGCTAGTCTGACAGGTTTCAAAGAAGCAGTAGGTCAGATAACCCTGTATATGGAAGATAACAATGTTCAACTTGTTGATGAGGAGACGCTGTCAGCATTTCGTAAACAACTGTTCCAGACCTTGAGAGAAACTGGACAAGATGAGTTGAAGAATGTTATTCATAATTATGATGAACTGAATAAATTTGAATTCACAAATATATGGGATGCCGTATTTGTATTAGATACAGAAAACCTTCTAGGCACACCTTCACTAATTACCAGGTTTACATATTGTCTTGGAAAATCTGCACAGGATCTAGGTATATATTTCATTTTCTTTCCTTCAAATAAAAATTAACGGAAAAAAGTATGTCCTTAGGCAGTATTATAGTTGTTCCATAGTTAGTATTAACCAATATTAGTATAGTATTATCCTCATAGTTGAGCCATTAAAAACACAAATATTCAGTGCCTTTGTGTAGGCTTATTATTGGATTGAATAAGATAATTCAATGTTTTCTCACTACGTAAACAATATTATATATTTATATTTTGTCGTGTTTTTTTTTACAGCGGCAGTGCCGAGTAGTAGTACTAGTAGTAGTGACACAAGAATGCAAACGGAGGACGGTTAGTTATACTGTTTTAGTAATCGATTATTTGGCAATGCATTTAAAATGTAATTATGGAAAGACAAATAAACCAAAAAAAAAAAAAAAAATTATTCGTCAAAAAATCTCAATTCATCAATGCACTTTGAAACACAAACCACCCGGTCACCTATAGGAAACAACAAGTAAATTAAATGTTAAGGAGGTTACTCATACAATAACCTTTCTTCCATTCCTTATGTTATAATAATGTTTTATCGTCAGCATTCTTTAAAGTTAATACAATATACTACACTGTAGGGAAATACAGGTATCTCACTTAAGTGTGATTGGTGAATACGGCCACTGGGCCTTATTTCATTCTATTTTGGATTTTTGATAATTTTTTTTTTGGTTTGCTGCCCTCTGTTGATCATGTTTTTTAACATTTTGCTTCCCTTCTGATTTATCAAAAATTGTGTTTGTCGCCCTCTATCAACCTAAATTTACAAATACGTTACGGTCGGTACAAGATAAGAAGTGAGCCTCCGTATATCAGAAAAATAGTCTGGTATAACTAATAATAATTACTTGACTTACTTTAACTGAGTACAGTAATAGCAAATTATTATTACATTATAATTCCCATACAATTATCCAGGCCTGCAAAAAGAACAAACAACTAATTAATAACATTTTTTAAATGTTATTACTGCTTGTTATATTATATAAAAGATAAATTAAGATCAACAGTATAAATATTTTAAAAAACATGTATTATAAAATATTATTATTATTATGTATAAATTTCTGAACTTTTGTTTTTACATTTAGAAAAGATTGAAGAATATCTGCTGCTAACACAAAAGGAAAACTGCAGGCAGGCCAGGATATTTACACCAGAAACAATGCGTGGTAGATACACAGTTGACATTTCACAGATGTTTACCGATATGGAACTGCTTAAAGAACGTAAAAACAATAAAGGAAGCAAACCAACAACATTGGAAGAAGTGGTAGGTGTTATACAATCCACACCTGGATGTAAAGCCCTCATAGAAGGGGAGGGAGGTATTGGAAAAACTACAATATTAAGGCATTTATCGTACAACTGGTCTGATCAATCAATTAAATTATTTGAAGGTAAAATTGTGTTTCTTTTAAGTTTAAGAGATTTGAAAAAAGATGACGACATATCTGATCTGATTGTACAGCAACTGACAGATTTCAATTTAGACACAGATCTCCCAGAAGATCCACGGTTAATTAAGAAATTTATAAATAAACATGACAACAACGTTGTGTTGCTACTAGACGGATTAGATGAATTAAGATTTGATAATCAAAGCGTAATTAGTATTTTCAGAAAAAAAAGGTTTAAACAAAGTACTGTAATACTTACTTCAAGACCGGAAAACATAGATGAATTTATAAAAGAGTGTAACGTACACATAAGAGTTAGTGGATTCAACAAAGAGAGCATTGGAAAGTATATTGAAAAATACTTTGAGCACTTTGAAAAGCACCAATTGGGAGAATCCCTTAAAGAAGAGTTGGGTATTGACACTCTTTTGCCTGGGGAAAAACATCCAGAAGCATATTCAATGTGCAAAAACCCAATGCTACTTCTTTCGATCTGTATACTATGGGAGGATAGTCAATGTCTTCCTAGTATTAATACTGATCTTTTCAAACAACTGTTTCTTAGTATTTTAAATCAGTTTAACAAAATAGATGGTCAAAAGATTACTAAATTTGAAGACATTCCAGCGGAATATGTAAATTCTATGATTTTGTTAGGAAAATGTATGTTTGATAACTTGAAAGTAAATAAACTTTCAATGACTAAACAAGATTTGACTGATAAACATTCGAACACAAATATAGTTGACCTAGCCCTAAAACTTGGATTTGTTTACGAAGAAGCACCACTTTCAAAATCTAATTGTGAAACAATATTTATGCCTCCTCACAAATTGATTGTAGAATCATTGGTGGGATTTTACATGTCTAAATTATTTGAAAGTGAAAATATAAAGGATGACTCAGACGTGAGCCAATTACTAATACCATTGGGTTATGATGAATTGGATGAAATAAGTAGCAAGTATTTCACTGTTGCGAGACAGTTTGCACTTGGTTTTCTTGATGCTGCAACTGTTGGTAAATATTTAAAGCAATGGCTCACAAAACATTTCCCATTAAGAATGAGAAGTAGAATTCGGAAGTTTTTTTTTGGCATTAAGCTTACATACAGGGAAAGATTTATTGCGAACATTTTAGACATTAAATTTTATGGACATGTTGATGTTAGGATTCACAATCTATCAAGTGATGTATTTAATAACTTTCTTACAGAATGTTCTCTCAAACAAGTTCAATTAGCATTAGGTGTTCTCGATATCTCTGGTAATAACTTTCACAACCTTGATGTTAATTCAATGTCTTCATTTCTCATTATGTGTCCTAAGCTGGAATACCTTGGCATGATAGGTTGCAATCTATCAGCTGACGTCATCAATCACTTGGGTACAGAATGTTCTCTCAAACAAGTTCAATTAGCATTAGATACTCTCAATATCTCTGGTAATAACTTTCACAACATTGATGTTAATTCAATATCTTTATTACTCATTATGTGTCCTGAGCTGAGGAAGCTTTACATGAGGGATTGCAATCTATCAGGTGACGTCATCAATCACTTGGGTACAGAATGTTCTCTCAAACAAGTTCAATTAGCATTATTTTATCTCGATATCTCTCGTAATAACTTTCACAACATTGATGTTACTTCATTTCGTTCATTTCTCATTATGTGTCCTAAGCTGAGGAGGCTTAACATGAGGGATTGCAATCTATCAGGTGACGTCATCAATCACTTGGGTACAGAATGTTCTCTCAAACAAGTTCAATTAGCATTAGAAAGGCTCGATATCTCTGGTAATAACTTTCACAACCTTGATGTTAATTCAATGTCTTCATTTCTCATTATGTGTCCTAAGCTGGAATACCTTGGCATGATAGGTTGCAATCTATCAGCTGACGTCATCAATCACTTGGGTACAGAATGTTCTCTCAAACAAGTTCAATTAGCATTAGAAAGGCTCGATATCTCTGGTAATAACTTTCACAACCTTGATGTTAATTCAATGTCTTCATTTCTCATTATGTGTCCTAAGCTGGAATACCTTGGCATGATAGGTTGCAATCTATCAGCTGACGTCATCAATCACTTGGGTACAGAATGTTCTCTCAAACAAGTTCAATTACCATTAGAAAGGCTCTATATCTCTGTTAATAACTTTCACAACCTTGATGTTAATTCAATATCTTTATTACTCATTATGTGTCCTAAGCTGAGGTACCTTCACATGAGGGATTGCAATCTATCAGGTGAAGTAATCAATTACTTGACTGAAGAGTGTTCAAACAGAAGCATCACGTTTTATAAATAATTTTACAATCCTATTATACTGTGTACAATTTATATATAATTATATATAAACATCACCTTTATAAAACTCGCAGAACGTAAGTGTCAATTTGGAAATTCCCGTTAGAATTGCATCTGTAATCTAAAAATGTCATGCAATCTATACTAAATCTTCAAACAAATCCGGAATAGATTACTTCCAAATTTATAATTTTGTCTTTTTAAGGAATAATCTCAAAGCAAAATGTTATTTTTTCAAAAGTTTGTTCCTCTATCCGGTCACGTCCTTGCATAGAATACGCGTACTTCATCCATATTCATCATCTTCTTCCTAGACGCGCGCGTCCACTCAAGAGAGCCCTGCATAGTATCTGCATGCTCCATACGCGTTTACAGGATATTATAAGTATAAATACGATATAAGTTAAGCAACTAAGTCATATTATTTGTATTTAGTTATATATAACATGATACTATATATTCTGTGTGTTAATATTGGTATAATTCAGTTTTTCTTTGTTTTTGTTTATTTTGTATTTTCTTCACAAATACAGCTCAAATACCAGTTCTTTTCAGATGTCTTTGAGATAATATTGATTTGTGGTGAATGTGCAATGTATAAAGTCAGCATAACTGCACTGCCATAGTCATTCATGTTTTAGTGATATTGTTTTTACTTAGTTTAACATTTTATGTAGTAGATTTATTTCATAATCTATTTTAAATGTTTTCATGTTTTGGGAAAATACATGTTTAATAACCCTGGTGGTATATTGTATTGGCAATTTGGTATAATTCATGTCTGATTAATAGACGAACATCATATTGTTTATATTTCTTGTTTGTACAATTCATTTAAATTTGGGCAATTTCTACGATGTATGAATAACATTATATGTTTTGATAATGTAATTAATTAATGTAAGTATGTTGATAATAATTATTAATTAGACTCTAAGTAATAGGTGCCAAACTGTGCATGGCAAATTTCATATTGCGTTAACTTTTACTTGATGATGACAAATAAAAGTAATAATGTTATTGTTAGTTACGTTGTTTATCTTTTCTTAGCTTTTGTGTGATGTCTACCGTATTGAAAATAATTCATGTGATTAGAGGCAGATCCAGGATCACATGATCTACCCTCGACGTCCTTCATTTTCACTGTCTAACCACGCCTTAATATGGACCACCAAGGGATATTCTCTCATATCAAATCTATCATTAGCGGAATTGTTCATAAATTCTGGATCTGCGCTATGTAGGCATACAGTATTTATCACAAATACAAATAAATCTGAGTCAATCATTTACAGTGACGGATCCAGGATTTTGAAATAGGGGGCACAGGGCCTAAAAATGAAGTCCCGAGCTTAATAATATGATGTCCTATCTTTTGCATTTCAAACTTAAGGGAGGAAGGGGGGGGGGGGTGGGTCTGTTCACCCCTCCCTGATTTCAATGGATCAATCGTTGTCGCTTTATCATCACATTACTCTATCACAAATCAAATACAGTCAGTACATATTTTCACAGAACATTATTTTTATTGACGTCATATCACGATGCGGCAATTTGATGACGGGGCAATATTAAACTAAGTTTAATATTGAGAGAAAATCGATTAACTTTTACGTGTGACAAATACAATTAACTTTACTGTATTATCATTTCTAGCCTCTGTTCGATGTCTACACGACCAAAAATAAATCATGTGACCAGGCGCACATCTAGGACACCTTTTATTTCACCTTCTAAACACACTTTAAAATAGTCGAATCGCCCATGCAATAGAGCCATGCTCTTAAACCATCAAGGACTATAATCTCTACACAAATTTATTATTAGCGCAATTGTTCAACATAAATTGAGTGTAAAAGCCTACATTTATCACAAATACAAACAATGAATTAAGTCAATCAATTATTTACATGGGTTTTTAATTAAACAAATCATCAAAAATCGTTTCGGACCTCCCAACTCTCCTGATAATGGTGGGAGGCAGCTCCCGATATTTTGTGTCTCTCTAACGCTAAATTATAATTTCTCACGATCTTTTGGATAAACATAAAAATATTTCGATATAGCAATAGCCTTCCAATATATTTCGTGTCTGTTTCAATTCCAACACGAAAATATTATTCTTGACATTTTCCGCATTTTGTACGACGCCATGAAATACCCAAGTTTTATTATAGATGCCAATATCTTTCGGTTTTCTTTCGAATTAAGTTTGAGGTAATTTTCAAAAATATTATAGTGCCCTCTATAGTTTAGACATGCTTTCAACAATTTTCCTGATATTTCATTTTTCCAAGTTGAGAGATCTGTCGTTTTAAAATTGCTCTATTACAAATCAAATACAGTGGGTACACAATTCTTACCCGGCCAAGAAAACATTTTATTGACGTTTTATCATTACACAAAGGCTTATGTATGGTGCGCCAAATTCATGAGCATGATACCTATATTTCATATATTCAGAGCAAATAGAGAACAACAACATTCAGAATGCGTCGTTTTTTTAAAGACAGCGGCATAGTTTGAATCGAGTACACATAAAGTTGTTTAAAATCACGCACCACAGTATTTAATACTGTTGTGTGTGCTTTTAAACAACTGTGTCGTTTTGTTGTGCCTCTCATTGATATCGACAACAGAAATGCTGCAAAAATGTCGCTGTCAAATAAATATTTCAAAACAATAACATGATTGTACTGGTACTTTAGAATACCGTAAAAAATCCGCAAAACACATAATTATTAAAGCTAGCTACCTTCATCTAATTTGAATATTACAAGAATAAAATTATATAAATAATGAATACAGGATTAGGGGCGATAGTGTTGAAGAAGCTGTTTAGATTATACACCGTCGAACTAAAGCAATGTGAATAGGGAAGCGTAACGGTGCTTCCTCAACATTTAGGTTCGAATCTCCAGTTGCTATGTTAAAGGCCTCAACAAATAAATTGCATTTTTAAATGCGTCGACATAAAAAATTTAAATATTTGTCCTGAACTTCTGAACCAGAAAAACACACATTACATCACGTATTTTCTATGATGGAATATGGCCACGGGACCAAACAATGACAAAAGAGAATAATAATAATATATTTCAACAAATTAAACAAATCTGACATCATATCTGACATATTATTATCATCCTAGATTTGTTTCCACGCATCAATGAAGATTAGTTAGATTGAAAGGCCAAATAAGGTAATCTTTATATAAAGGTAAATTCTAAATAACGCGTCAGTAAAATTCAAACAAAATACCGTGTCAATAGATTCAAAATGAATAGGCCTACTGTACATTGAACTCGTGCCAAACAGATACCATGGCTCAGTATAATATTATTCCTTATACTTACCGCTGTTGTATGTTGTTGCTGTTTATTAAATGTTTTAGGATCACATAGGCCTATAATTATTGGGTTTTTTTGTATTGTATTGTGTTATTGTTTTCATTGAACTGAATTATAGCCCTCGTACGTTAGCTTTTATCCTGAATGATAAAAATGGTACTGGGTGACCAACTAGATGTTATCAGAAAATTAACATTACCTGCAACCCGAGTGAGTGAATGATGAGAGACATCAATAAAAGGTTCAATATTATTATCTGTTTAAATCTTGTCATTTCTATTAAATTAAAGTCCATATTATATACAACACGTCTGCAGGTTTTTCGATAGAAATTAAATTACTAAGGATTCTGTGTATTTTTCTAAAAATACTTTCTGTGGAATTTTAAATGGAATATATATAAACATGTATTGTGCATTTGTAGAAAGAAATTGCATAGACCGTGGAAAGCTTTTGTGCCGTCATTAAGCATAAACTTGTGATGAGTACTTCAACTATAGTGAAAGGGAGTGGTGCAGTTTCTGATAGAAAATCGTCATAGATTGGCTCTGTACGGTACAATTTGGAAAGTCAGACATTCAGTACAGTTCAGTTTTAAGTTCAATATCATATGTAAGTTGTGCAACTTATGTCATTTATATTAACATTCGGCCTACTTTGTTCAGTATTTTTATTTTTTTTTCATTTATTACGCATCCAATTTCGAGCACAAACTCGCCAAAATCACAGGATAGATAAACTATTATAATCATTGATCGTGCTTAAAAGTCTCATTTGAGGCTTACAATGTGGAGTTGAAAGAGTCATGAGTTACAACCCTGGCACTAGGTCAGGATTGAACCATGGACCTTTGCATTTTAAGGCAAGCACATTAACCACCAAGCTACAGCTCCACTGCATTGTATAATTGATACGCTAGATGAAAGACAGGAAGAGAGTGGGGTTGAAAATGGCTTGTTCCCATTAATTGCGGTTTCCGTCATGATTGCATACTTAAATGGCAGTTCTAGTAACAGTAGCCTACATTTCATGTTTTAACTTAGCTAGCATTCAATTCAATTTTGTTTGCTCAGCTCAGTTTTCTTTTCTCTGTAAAGTAAATATAATATTGTTCAATGAAGATTAGCAATCATTTAAAAAAAAATTCAGATGTCTTAATCAATGAAAGAAAATGAAAAAGTAATTGAAAACATATTGATAATGAAGAATTCTCATACTATAGGCCTATAATGATAATATTTTGTCCTGTATTATGCAAATTGAATTGTTCCTCAATGCTAGGCCTCTTAAAGTTAGACTTGTATAAGGTAATTTTGGCATAAACAGGCAAAGATAAAGTTTATATATTTTATTTTTATAATAAAATTTAATGACAAAAATTAAATTTTAATGTAAAGTTATATAGTAAGTGTCTATTAATTAATATTTTATTTTATTTGATAAACTTTCCGATAATGTTACGTTGCAAAACAATGTGAATTGATCCTTCAGCAACAATTACATTTTTCAGAAATGAAGACAGAAAATTGATTTGACAACATGGCAACAGGTAACGTTATAGGTTAATGTCCCATTTTTAGATCTAATTCAAGGTCACAAACTACATTTAATGTAAAAATAAATACTATATGGTCTTATTGACAATCATCATCAAGATTTTAAAATTATTTTCTCATTTTTATATTATGTATAGATTTTAATGTGGACTTAGTGAACTTTTCAGAATGGTATGATAAAAACAACCTCGTCAGACAGCTGAAGGTTTTATACCACGATTTAATTTCAGTAGCAGACATAGACAAAGCCAACACAACGATAGATCTACTGGATGCATTGAGGAAAACAGGACGTTTAAGCCCAGGCAATCTGGAGTTACTTTATGAAACGATAAAAGTAACCCAAACGTTTGGAGCTATCCAAGTTTTCCAACAATCTATCTTCGAAGTTCAAGAAATACAAATTATTAATTTCACCCCATATCGACACTGGATTGCAGATTTTGGAAACGAACTACGAAAGGCTGCTGTTAAGAAAATTGATGCAATCTTCAACAATCCTTTAAAGAATTATGAAGACTCTTGGAGTATGATTATAGACTTGGAACAAAGACAAATACTTTGTGAAGAAAGAAAAGAAGAGTTTATTAACATTCTTAACAGAATTGGACTGGCATCAACGATGAAATGCCTGACACAAGGTATGTAACAGGAGCGTGTTAGCAAACAAATAATTAATTGGAGAAGACTATAAAAATAGCCTTTGTGTAAAACATTCACAATAAAGGGAGTAGACCTAGTTAGTATCGTCCCCAAGCGTAACTGTGAATTGGATTGGAACAATATAACGTACAGACAGGTACAACTTCAAAACTTACTAGGTTTACAGATTGTCTCGGAAAATCTGCACAGGATAGACTAGGTAGGCCTACGTATTTCATTTTCTTTTACTTGAAATACAAATTACCGGTTACAAATAGTTGTAGTATCCTCCTTATTTGTAACCCTTTTGGTATTCACAATCACTACAAACACAAATATTCAGTGCCTTTGAATGCTGATTGTGTAGGC
Source organism: Antedon bifida (assembly GCF_963402885.1). Lineage (NCBI taxonomy): Eukaryota > Metazoa > Echinodermata > Crinoidea > Comatulida > Antedonidae > Antedon > Antedon bifida. The sequence goes on along the minus strand of NC_136227.1, from coordinate 34,129,881 downwards.
ATATTATTATTAGATTAAATATCGATATTAAATTCAATGTTTTCACTACGTAACAATTATTGTATATTTATATTTTTTCTTGTTTGTTATTTAACAGAGGAAGTTTCGAGAAGTAGTAGTGGTGACACAAGAATGCAAACAGAGGAAGGTTACTATAGTTCTGTTATGTAGGACATTAGAGTCAAAATGATTTAATTGGTGAAATCAAACTAGAGAAATTAGTAATAGATTGATAAATGAAATGAAATTGGCAATGCAATTATTAGTGATTTGAAATGTAATTATGGAAAGCCAAATAAACCCAAAATAATTAAATCCACCAATTCATTCTTTAAACTCAACCCATAATCAATAAAATAAAATTTAAAAAAATAAAACTATTCGTCACAAAAAAAAATTAACTTTTAACATCAGTCCGGAGACCTAGGCAACAAGTAAATTAAATGTTAAGAAGGCCAGAGTACGCATACAATAACCCTTCCTCTCATTCTTTATGTTATATTCATGTTTTATCATCAGCATTCTTTAAGTTAAAACAATATGCATACCCGTAGGGAAATACAGGTATCTCACTTAAGTGTGATTGGTGAATACGGCCACTGGGCCTTATTTCATCCTATTTCGGATTTATGATAAATTTATTTTTCGGTTTGCTGCCCTCTGTTGATCATGTTTTTTAAAATTTTGCTTCACTTCTGATTGATCAAAAATTGTGTTTGTCGCCCTCTATCAACCTAAATTTACAAATGCGTTACGGTACAAGATAAGGAGTGAGCCTCCGTATATCAGAAAATAGTCTGGTACAACTAATAATAATTACTTGATTACAGTAATAGCAAATTATTATTACATTAGAATTCCCATACAATTATCTAGGCCTGCAAAAAGAACAAACAACTAATTAATAACATTTTTAAATGTTATTAAAACTGCTTGTTATATTATATAAAAGATAAATTAAGATCAACAGTATAATAATTTAAAAAAACAGTATTATAAAATATTATTATGTATAAATTTCTGAACATATTTTTTTACATTTAGAAAAAATTGAAGAATATCTGCTGCTAACACAAAAGGAAAACTGCAGGCAGGCCAGGATATTTACACCAGAAACAATGCGTGGTAGATACACAGTTGACATTTCACAGATGTTTACCGATATGGAACTACTGAAAGAACGTGAAAACAATAAAGGAAGCAAACCAACAACATTGGAAGAAGTGGTAGATGTTATACAATCCACACCTGGATGTAAAGCCCTCATAGAAGGGGAGGGAGGTATTGGAAAAACTACCATATTAAGGCATTTATCGTACAACTGGTCTAATCAATCCTATTATACTGTATCAATTTATATATAATTATATATAAACATCACCTTTATAAAACTCGCAGAACGTAAGTGTCATTTTGGAAATTCCCGTTAGAATTGCATCTGTAATCTAAAAATGTCATGCAATCTATAATAGATCTTCAAACAAATCCGGAATAGATTATTTCCAAATTTATAATTTTGTCTTTTTAAGGAATAAATTCAAGGCAACATTTTATTTTCTCAAAAGTGTGTTCCTCTCCTCTCTCACGTCGAATACGCGCACTTCATCCATATTCATCATCTTCTTCCTAGACGCGCGCGTACAGCCAAGAGAGCTCTGCATATCATATCTGCATGCTACATACGCGTTTACAGGATATTATAGGTATAAATACTGTACAAGTATAAGTTAAGCAACAATTATTGCTAAATTACGGAAGCCCGTTCGGGCCACCAGATAACAGCTTTTAAAATATATTTAACTTGTGGCCCGAACGGGCTTCCGTACTAAGTGATATTATTTTTATTTAATTATAACATGATACTATAAATGGTAGGAATTGACAATTATGTGTGTTTATATTGGTATAATTAAGTTTTTTCTTTGTTTTTCTTTATTTTGTATTTTCTACGCATCTTTTTTAACAAATACAACTCAAATGACTAGTTCTTTTCAGATATCTTTGAGATAATATTTGATTTGTGGTGAATGTGTAATGTATAAAGTCAGCATAACTGCACTGCCATAGTCATTCATATGTTTTAGTGATATTATTTTTACTTAGTTTAATATTTTATGTAGTAGATTTATTTCATAACCTATTTTAAATTTGTTTATGTTTGGGGAAAATACAACCCTGGTGGTATATGGTATTGGCAAATTGGTATAATTCATGTCTGATAATAGACGAACATTTTGTATATTTCTTGTTTGTACAATTCATTTTGGGCAATTTGTACGATGTATGAATAAAATTATATATTTTGATAATGTAATTAAATGTAAGTATTGTTAATAATATTAATTAGACTCTAAGTAATAAATGTGCTAAACTGTGCATGGAAAATTTCATATTGCGTTAACTTTTACTTGATGATGACAAATAAAAGTAATAATGTTAGTTACGTTGTTTATCTTTTCTTAGCTTTTGTGTGATGTCTACCGTAATGAAAATAATTCATGTGATTAGAGGCAGATCCAAGATCACATGATCTACCCTCGACGTCCTTCATTTTCACTGTCTAAACACGCCTTAATATGGTCGAACCAGTCAAGATCTTGGACCACCAAAAGATATTTTCTCTTCTCAAATATATCATTAGCGGAATTGTTCATAAATTGATCTGCGCTGTATAGGTATACAGTGTTTATCACAAATACAAATAAATCTGAGACAATCATTTACAGTGACGGATCCAGGATTTTGAAATAGGGGGCCCAGGTCCAAAAAATGCTGAGCTTAATAATATGATGTCCTATCTTTTGCATTACAAATTTAAGGGAGGAAGGGGGTAACGTTGTGGTTTTAACATCACATTACTCTATCACAAATCAAATACACGGTCGGTACATATTTTCACAGAACATTATTTTTATTGACGTTACATCACGATGCGCCAATCTGATGACGGGCAATAATTGATGTTTTATATTGAGAGAAAGAAAGAAATCGTTGTCGTTTAACATCACATTGCTCTATCACAAATCAAATACAGTCAGTACATATTTTCACAAAACATTATTTTTATTGACGTTATATTACGATGTACCGATTTGATGACGGACAATATTAAACTAATCTTTAATTGATTGATGATTAATTGAGGGCAAATCGATTTTATAAATGAATATAATATAATTAGTATTACTGTACTGGTACTAAGATTACCATAATGAGGCCAACAGCAAAACAATATACATTTTAAAGCTAGCTACCTTCATTTTGTTTACACATCGAATTTGAATATATATTCCAAGAATAAAACATGATTATAATTAAATAATGAATACGATGAAGACAAATTTACATGGTACTATGTTGAAGTTACTGAGCGATCATCAACGACGTATATTTTGTACAGCAATGATGATGCAATGCTACTAGATACATTTGATAACAGTGTAAGTTTTATAAACAAATAAAAGGAAAATGCAAAAATACAAAAATTACTATCCTGTATTTACAAATTAATAAACAAAAGCATAAACTTATTAAACCTTAAGCCTTCTAAACCAGCAGCTGTGTTATAAATAATTACAAAGGCTGTTTGCTCATGGAGGTATAAAGCGAGCAGTAAGTTGTAATATTACCAAAAAGTGCTAAATATAATATTAGAAAAATCTATCCACCACCTAATCAAACTGATAGTTAAAAAAGAAATGTTATTTTTTAATAATTGCACAAATAAAGGAATGCGTTGCACTGAATGTTTCTTAATGAATAAATTGTATGTAACGCAATAAGTTGTCTGGGTGCTTGCCATGAATGATTGCAATCAGGTGAATTGTAATCAACCACGCGCGCAAAGAGTGTTCAAAGAGAAAAGATTTTACAATCATATAAATATGTAATAGTGCATGTATATAATTCTATATAAACAGCAAATTTTTAATACTCGCAGCACGTAAGTGTCAATTGAAAATGTTCGTTAGAATTGCATCTGTAATCTATAGGCCTAAACTGCATGCTTTATATAATAGATATTAAAACAAATTGGGTAGGCCTATAATAGTAATATTTGCAAAATTATAATTTTGTTTTAAGCAAAGTTTTACTTTCTCAAAAGTGTGTTCCTACATAGCCTACAACTGGTATTGTTGCTGCACATTCTGCAAAGCCTCAGAGCACTCACAGTTAGAATACAGATAGTGTTTATTGTATTTAGGTTGCAAAAAGCTGGTGGACCTAAAAACTGATTAATTCTTCTAATCCAAACTCTTTAATTAATTAAACAGATACAATTCTGATTGCCCATACAAAATATTTTTAGCACTTAATTATTAGTTTGGTTATATAGTATAATATCTTAATATAGTAAAATTTGATTATTCCAATACATACATAATTTATTTTTTATTATTTTGTTTTCACATTATTCTCTTAACATTAATTACAGGGAATTGTACAAAGCAAGGATAATTCTCCATTTAACGACCACATTGAATTCGATGACATGACTGTGTAATGCATCACATTAAAGTCACATGATCAAGTTTGTTAGTAATGTCGTAGCAAGGTCATTGACCTTACAAGCGGTAAACTTGGAAACATGAGATTTAGTAAATATGCACACACAGCACATGGACTTACTTTTCATTGTTAGCCAATTGGGCAAGTTACATGTTTAGACCATATACCATTTTACTTGCTGAAACCAAACACAATTCATTACACTCTTATATACTGTCTAAGTGCAGATCTTGTGTTTTAAATGAGAAGAACAATAAATATTTCATATCACAATTTACACAGATATTTGAATAATATTAGCAAGACAATTGATTTCATTTTAGAAGCTAACTCCTCCACGTTCACGGGAAAATCCAATTCGGCTTTGGTTGAACACCGTCGAACTAAGGCCAATGTGAATAGTGAAGCGTAACGGTGCTTCCTGAACGTTTAGGTTCGAATCTCCAGTTGTTGTTTTGATTGCCTGAACAATTGCATTTTGGAATGCATCAACCTTAAAAGAAAATGAAGACAGGTATTAGTTATAAAGACCTCGGCTGCAGTAGTACATAGACACTTAGTGAAGTGTCTATGTATTGTTTTTATTAGATTTCAATGGCGGAATGTTGGGCCTAGCTGATAATAAAATGAAGAAAGAAAGGTATAAGTTAAAGACCTCAGCTGCAGTAGTACATAGACACTTAGTGAAGTTTCTATGTAATATCTTTGATGCTTTAATTCATACTAATAGAGCTATTGGCACCACCTGCAGCTGAAATAGTTTCCCTATCTCTTACAGTTAGTCTAATTCAGTCTAGTGAATTAGTTCTTGTCAAAAAACATTCATCTAAAGCTCTGTCTACACTATCAAAATAGTTTGACAAAAAAAATGATGGTAGTGATATGCCCAAATATGGTAGTGATATGACATCATCACATTTTTTTGTCACATATAGTTTGATAGTGTAGTCAATGCTTTATAAGGCTAATAAAACAATATCATATATAAAATAATGTGATTTTATTGTAAATTTCAGACAATAAAATAATATTAACTATGTATAGAGAAAACAAATATTTAAAAAAAAGGAAATAATCATGTGTAAATGAAGATACATTAAATTGTACTGTTATTCATAAATGAAATTGATGAGATTCAACAGAAGTGTTGTTTTTTTTTCAATCCACAACAAGAAAAACCTCTTTTTTCTAGGCCTTACCTTGTATGTCTTGGCATCTCTTGCTGTGTGTTGCAAGGGGTGCGAAGTGAATACAATCCAGGGTATTGTTTGACTCCATGGGTTCCATAATTGGGCTAACCCTGGCTCTTGGCCTTTGTTCCAGGATAACTTAACACCCATTCCATCTCTTGGCCTGTAATCATATATATTTTTATTTATTTTAAAAATACCTCCTGAAGAAGCAGTATGTATGTTGATTTAAAGAGTACATAGTATAATAATACTTTAACAAGGTAATAATCTACACATCTGTCTTAAATCGTTATAATAAAACTTTATAATATATAATTGTTAAAGATGGTACTCAAATTAAATTAGGGTGCACTTTATAGACACATTGCAAGCAATATAATGCCTATTATTATCAGCAAACAATCCATACTCTTCTTTCTGAATATTGTCCGAGATTAACAGCTTAACATCTCATTCAAATAATAAGATAAGTTAAGCGTGGAGATGACTTAGGCTAATCAGTAATTAATAATATATTTTCTGGCAATGTTTCAAAGCTTACCAGAGTCAACACTCCCAAACATGGATGCATTAGGCCGGTAAAAAATTATGATTTTCAGAATTTATATCGATAAAACAACAAGGAAATGTTCACAGAAAATATTTTCAGGAAACTGTTCCCTCAACTATAATAAATAAAAAAAAAAAGATATTTCCTACGATTAGTTGAAAACGACTTACTTTACTAGCGTTTTCTCTGGATACTCAAACAACCCAGACTGTACACTGTGCACCGTGTTCAGCAGTATCTTCTTGGATTCTTTAATGCGTTCCACAACAAAGTCGTATTTTACAACCACCAGCATCTTTTCAGTTAACATCACTAGCTTTTCTTTCTCATTGTCCCAGTGGTCAACTCTGTTAAAATACATGATGGGTATGTACTTAATGGACTCTGTCTTTTATCAAGCCAAGATAGGAACTTGTAACAGGTCATTGATCTTAGGATTTGCTGTGACAAATTCATACTATAAACTGGAAAATCATTACCTTTTGTTGAACCAAAGATATAGACACAGTGTCTCCAACACTGTACAGACCAATCCAAACAGTAGTTTGAAGAAGTTGATGTCAACTAAGGTCACTAAGGTATTTATACTATTTGTGTAGACTGTATTTTTAGGTTCAACAAAAGAGTAATAATTTTCCAGTTGATTATATTTGGAACCAGGAGTGGAACTGATGGTGTTGCAACTACACATAAAACCTCAAACAAAGCTCAACATCCTGATGTTGTTGATTGCTTGGTTTTATACACCATTATTATTGCACTGTTGTTTAAATTGCAAAGGGAATCTCCTTTTTGATGGAAACCAGCACAAAATAAGATTTATATTATTGCTATTTTAAATCAATTATTTTTAATTTAATATTCATACAAACATAGTATTAATTAGTCATAGCTAAACCTTAACATGAAACACATTTTAATGAGAACCTAATTACCATGCCTAGTTGTGGGAAGGGAAAGATGAGGAGGACAAGAACCAATGTTTCAGTTGAGTGAAGAACTTACTCTGTCAACAACCAAACACCTTGTACCTTGCCATCCGATTCTGTCAGCACTTTCTGTTTACAGTCATTAACTGCCTCTTCCATCCGACCTCTCTGAAATGATCAAAGTTTTGAGAATTTATAATAAGACATGCCACACCCATTGTGATATCGCCCACCAAACTTACTTTGTCCACTTCTTTTTCACAGTCACACCTACCATGTTCATGGATGATGAAGGTACTAAATAAATCCTCCCTTCCCACTGCCACTGGTCACACCTTAATTTCATTATTTATAAACATTTTTTATTTAAAAAAATCTAACAAAACATAACATTTTTTTATTTTGGTACGGTGTATGCAAAACATAAACAGTCAGAGAAATAGCAAACACACCTTTCCAGCGAAAAAGCAGTCCTGGATTGTATCTGGAAGAGGAGTTGTTTCAGTGCGCCCACAAATAGAGTTAGCCCTTCGCAGGCTAGGAATATCTACGTTCATAACGCTCTCATCCTTTGGGTCATTCGGCGTAAAGAAAGGACTTGCATCATCAGCTAGGCTCAACTTTCCGCCCTTGAAATCCACCTCTTGATTAGCTAGGTTTTCATCTAGACCTGCACCATTTGATACTGGGTTGGACATATTTACATAAATATAGCGTTTTAATTTCAGTTGTTAAACTCCTCGTTTGTTTACCAGTAAAATGTAAACAACAACATCTAAAATGTACGTCGCGACAAGAAGAAAAAAGGGTGCTGCGCCACCAACCAAAACAGATTGTTTTTTGTGAAATTGGTGGCGCTCTTAAAGTTTTAACCTTTGATTTCACGACCGCACGGCGTTTTTGTTGTTGATGATCGCGGGGAGCAGCCGTACCGAACGTGCATGTGTCGAGCTAGTGGTTCAATGGATGGGTAGCCTAGGCTAGCACCAAACGATTAATTCAGTAAGTTCAGAATATAATATCAGTTTACAAACCTGATAAAATAAATTATGTTATAAGGTATAGGCCTAGGTATAACTAAAAGCTAGGCGTGGCCCCTAGCTAAGCCTAGTCAGATAATATTAGAATGAATTTTGATGAATAAATAAATATCGCTAGACTAGTCTAAAAGCGATATGATATATATATAGTATAGAGGATATGCCTACCTATACCGTCTAGGCCTAGCCAGCTAGGCACAACGGTCACTAGGCCTACATACAATGGGAATCCCATACAATGCCTCTCCACAGTCTACATTCATAGTCACGAATGTATTTATATTAATTATCATATAACTTAATAGTTGGCAGAACATGTCGCAAGGTTCCACAAGAGGAAAAGAAGAACAAGCTGAGGACTCTTGGAGAGTTAAAACTCTCGAAGAGATTTTAGAAGAAAAGAAAAAGCGCAAAGAAAAAGAAGAATCAAAAAACATTGAAAAACCAAAACCAATGATGTCACATGATCAAGAAGAAAGGTTATGATAATAAACAATGCTCATTTTGATTTTGAACTTATTCGGTATCGCTTTTAACTAGAAATACCAATTAGTTAATTCAATAATTATTTTCAAAATAAACCAATTTATCAATAAGGTTTATCGCAAATAACATGCGTTTGGGAGCAAACGTCACAACGCATTTGTATGTGTATTGTTTATACGTACTGTATGTGTCTTGATGTTTGCTCCCAAACCCTTCCCATCAAGCATTGTTTCCCTGCGAAATCAATCTATTTTCGATAAACCTTGAATTAGATAATGACAACCTTTACAATAATTGCAAAGTTTAATTCTTAAGTTGATACATTAATAAAGACTTGCATTTAATTATTTTTCATCCCAGAAATGATGACTTTGACTCATTAGACATAAAACCACCACAGTTACCAACACACAAAGGGAAAAAATCTCACAAAAAGGACGAACGACGAGAAAGACGCAAGACATCTTCACAAGAAAGCAAACATAAAAGTAAGATATTGGGGGCGCTATCATTGCCATAATCCTTTCCGAAATAAATTATCCATTGCCGATACATTTTGACCTGATGATCAAAATATAGGGAATTACTTACAAAAGTAGTGTATTAAATATAACCTACAGTATTTTTAGTAGTAATATATTTTTTTAAAGTGGACTTATGGCATATGCTCCACTAAAAAGCCATTGTTTATTTTGTAACATTGTAGTCAGTGTATTATTGGTCCATAATAATGATATAAATTTTAATCACAAAAGAACAAAAACTAATTTCCCTTAATAGGTAAACAATCGAGAAACGAGAAAGAAAAATCTTCTTCATCGTCTCAAGAACATTACAAAAGTCGGAGTAAAGACAGACGAAATGATCCGTATGAATCAAGGAGTAGTCGCGATAAGACACGTGATACGAGGGAAAGTTACAGCCACGACAGACACGGTCGGCAAGATTTAAGAGGGTATCCTCCACAGGGCCATCGGGAATCAGACAGGTATGGAAAGTTTTTAAAACTGGGAAAACATCTATTGTCCTTGAATTTATTGACCAGAATCTGAACTATGTACTGCTTAATGTACTATAGCGATAGGCAAGCCATGATTCAATGTTTCGAAGCCTTGCCTCATTATTTGAAGTCGGTATTATTTAATGTTCTACTATGTGTTCTCTCGTAGCAATCTCTTCTCCACAGCCACTTTGGATCACATTCTCCACCATCTTTCTCAGGTTTACATTTTTTATTTACTTTATCCAGAGACCGATGGAGGCAGACATCGTCTGATAACTGGGATAGTCGAGGTGTTCGCTATGATAGAAACCATCAACGAGGATACAAACCCACAGATGAATACAGAAGACACGGCGGACATAGAGAAGGTACATGTTTTTTAGATCGTTTAGTAAATGACCACCACCGTCTTTAAAGCAAAAAATTAATGAATTTTGTGATTTATTTATAGGAGGGTCAAGATCCCAAGAGGATGGTAGTGAAAGAAGTTCCAGTGATCGAAGAGATCGCAAACAGAAACATGAAAGAGATCGCAGTCCCCATCACAGACAGGAATATGGTAGGTATTGGTGTTTTGAGGATTTATGGGATTGTTGAGTATTATGGGATTGTTGAGTATTATGGGATTGTTAAGGATTATGAGATTGTTGAGTATTATGGGATTGTTGAGTATTATGGGATTGTTGAGTATTATGGGATTGTTGAGTATTATGGGATTGTTGAGTATTATGGGATTGTTGAGTATTATGAGATTGTTAAGTATTATGGGATTGTTGAGTATTATGGGATTGTTGAGTATTATGGGATTGTATGTCTATTTTTGGTTTTGTATGACAATTTTGAATTATACATATTAATAATAATATATAATAATGTCCTTATTGTCAGACAACCACGGCAGCAGCAGGGAACGTAGGCATAGTGAGGATGAGCCACATGCAAGGATGGAGGTTGATCTAGTCACTGAGGAGGAGGAGGAAGAACAACATCATCATGAGCAACATTCAGAAGATGCGATTGAACATGAGCAACATTCTGAAGAGGAGGAGGAGGAGGAGCAACAATCATCTGGGTATTTTGTTTTAAAAATAAATCCTTGATCTAAGGAGAATCCTAATATATTTTGTTTACATTGTGTTTAATGTATAGTTTATAAAACCTGTAATTGCTGCAGTAACTGCAGTACAATGATTTTTCAGTCACGACTCTATAGCTCACTATGTCAGTCAGTTGGTCTAACTAACTCAAATACGTGACTGGGCCAGCCAAGTATATGACCTTGTTTCTGTTGATTTCAACCTCATCTTTATCACACATAAACCATCACTGCTGCAGTAACTGCAGTACCATGACGATATTTTAATCATTTTTTTTCAGAAAAGAGTCGGGTGAAGAATCAGGAGGAAGTGAGAGTGATTCTGATGAATCTGAAGAAGACTCTGATGAAGAAGAGAGTGATGAGGAGGAGGAAGAAGAGGAGGAGGAGTCAGGCACAGAAGAATCTGAATCAGAATCCGCTTCAAGTTCAGAGTCTGGTGAGCTTCAATTCCATTATTAGACAAGGTGTCATGATGTTAAAAATGTATTGTCCCCTAAAAAAATAATTCTTAAAAAATATTGTTTTTGAATATGCCATTTTATTGTCACATAATAGTAATCCATTTTGACCAAAAAATGGATAGAAAAAAAAATGTATTTACCTGAAGAGTGAGTGTGGCCGTGCGGTGGAAGACAGTGGAACCGTAATCCATAGCCATAACATCGGCAAGGGTTCGAGGCTCACTCGCTCCATGGTGGTAGAACAAGTATTCTCGGACTATAAACTGTAGGTCCAGTGTACATCTGGCTCATGGGCACTTTAAAGAACCTAGTACATCTTTCGAGACGAGTAGGGGGTTACCCCGGTGTACTAGTTCATACACACACACTGTCGTGGACAGACGTAATGGCACCGTAGTTGGCTGCCGATGACACGATGTGACCCTATGGGGAGAAGAATGTTGTTGAAAAGGTGTAACATCTAAGTCTACAGCGCCTTTGATCACTTGTTGCTGTAATTGGCACTTTACAAATACGTATATATTATTATATTATTAAGAAACTTAAAGCAAAAAATAGTCGAATTGGCTGCCAGCCAAATGAGTTTTGGTTGAATTTAATTATTATTTAGTAGCCTTTATTGTTTCAGAAAATAAAAAAATAATGTTCTAAATTTCTTTAGAAGAAGGAAGCGTGAGCGAGCGCAGTGAGAACGCTGAAGTAGTAGCTGACAAGGATAAAAGTGAGAAATCTTCTAAACCCTCAAAAGGTTATTTTTTAATATGTTATAATTTTTGATAAAATAAAATGTATGATATAGCGATCTCACCACAGGTTATAGGGAAATGAAAATATGGATTTTGAATATCAATTTTCAATATAGATTATAAAGGTATCCGATAAAATTGTTTAGATTATAGATAGACCATTAATAGCCATGATTTAAATTTGTGGTTTTTATTAAGTAATTAATGTATAATTTTTTTTAAGAAAGCAGTTTGGAGTACTAATTCAAAGAAAACCATTTCAAACTCGTTCCTCTTATTATTACATATCTCCATTAGTATCTTATTAATACATTTACACCAGTATTTTATATTTTTGTAAAAATAGGAGCCAAATCTAAATTTGAACAAGATTCATCTCCTGAGCCCCAGATCATCCAACCGGAAAGCACTCCACCGGGAAATTATCTTCCAGACTCTCCTCCAGTATCTCCGGTTGAACTGAAACCGGAGCTACCCACGTACTTACCAGCGATCTCAGGTTGCAGGAGTGTCGAGGAATTTACGTGTTTGAATCGTATTGAAGAGGGAACTTATGGTGTTGTGTATAGAGCCAAAGATAAGAAACTGGGTTAGTGCTGCTCTGTTTGTATTTATACACTTCTGAGATTATTCACCCCAAAATATTAATAAAGTTATAAAGTTTCTTATGTAGTTTGTGGAAATCCTCAGACATTGGGCCCTTGAATTAAGTAATATATGAGCTATGTTACATGACCAAAATCTTAATATCCTGTTCTTAACTGTTTGTATTGTATGGAGTGAGTGCAGAATCTGTTTGGGATTTAGCCTATTCTCATTCCTGGTTATTTTTACATTGATGACCGAATAAATATTATTATTAAATATTATTATTTTAATCTTTTTTAGATGAAGTTGTAGCTTTAAAGAGATTAAAAATGGAGAAAGAAAAGGAAGGATTTCCAATAACATCTTTACGAGAAATTAACACATTACTGAAATCTCAACATATGAATATAGTAACAGTTAGGGTAAGTTAATTAGTTACTAAATATTATTAGTTTCACTGTCTCCAGTTTATCAGTATTTGTGGCACTCTCACAAAGAGAAACCAACCAAACCAGTAAACTTTGCATCATATTCATTTGATGATTTTTGTAGGAAATTGTTGTTGGTAGTAACATGGACAAGATATACATTGTGATGGACTACGTAGAACATGATTTGAAGACATTGATGGAGACAATGAAACAACCATTTACTCAGGGTAAGAAAACATTTGATGTGGGAAAACGCTTTTTTTTTATTAAAGAAAATAATATATTAATATTGCAATTAATTCAGCTATTATTTCCTTTTCAAATACACAACGAATGTCAAAATAAAGCAGGATTGAGGTGGAGGTTTCGAGGAGGATTTTGAGTCGTAAACTGTACAATAGTGTTGATAATATTTTTTTTTAGAAAGGGTGGGGTGAGAGATTTCCCCAATCCATTGGCTTCATTACAATTTTTTACAACTTCAGAAAATAACATGTTGTGGAATGGCGGTTTGTGTGTGGTAAACTGTACAACTTCTACAACAGTGTTAATAATTTTTAGAAAAGGTGGGATGGGGGATCATTAGAATTTTTACAACTTCAGAAAATAACATTTTCATTGTTGTTTTTGTTTAGGTGAAAGCAAGTGTTTACTGAAGCAATTACTTGACGGAGTCCATCATCTCCATGACAACTGGATACTACATCGTGACCTCAAGACGTCTAACCTTTTACTCAGTCATAAGGGAATCCTTAAGATCGGTGACTTTGGTTTAGCGAGAGAGTACGGGTCACCCCTGAAGCCTTACACACCCATTGTTGTCACTCTGTGGTATAGAGCTCCTGAACTCTTACTAGGAATTAAGGTAAACCATCCTGTTACTAATCTTATTGTTTTCTTATCTTTATTACTATATCATCATCTTCTGGGTAAGTTATTCTTCCTCAGTCACATTTGCCTCATTTGAATACACGGTCACACTAGACTGAACAACCATGCCATCATAGTCAATTGACGTGACTATCCCAACCGAAATGTTTGGTCGAGTGGTAAAGGGTTTACTCTATGACACTGGAACCCTGGGTTCGAGGTCTATCAATAGCATGTTTTTTTTAATAGTTGAGAGAGATTATTTAGAGGGTTAGGTTAAGTACACTTAGGAAAGTCTCTTCTTCTGTCTAGGAAAATGTGACGGAGGAAGAAGAGATTACCATCATCTTCCTATACTGTGCAGGGTTAGGGTTATGGGTAGGTCACATTATGCAGCTGGGATTCCTAATTGTCCTTAAATTTTGTGTTCCACACGTTTCATATTAAATTTCTAATTTTTGTCAACATATATCAATTACAGTTTTGTATCAAATATATATAATATATCTAAATATTGTATAAATACAAGGTAGCCTACTTCACAGTAATAACATATGGAAATTTATGATTGGGGAGGCAGAAAAGATGTGATGCTGTCCACATAATGTTGAGAGGTTCTCTAACTAAATATAAAATAATAACTCACTCTCTTGCATATTTCTTTTAAAGGAATATGCCTGTCCAATTGATATGTGGTCAGTAGGTTGTATATTTGCTGAGTTTCTCACAATGAAACCGCTGTTTCCTGGCAAATCAGAAGTGGATCAATTAAACAGGATATTTAAGGTACAGTAAAAGGTTTTTATTGTTGTTCATTTGAATCCTTTCTTCTAATTGTTACAGTTGTTCCATAATAATAATATTATTTATTTGGCAAAAGTTCTTAAAAAGTACGATTTACATTTCATCTTGCCAGGAGCAAGTAATAGGCATGAAAAGAAAAACTGCTCATACTCCATCATTATTATACAATACAAAAAACAAAACTAACTAGTACAAATTATTTAAAAACAAAACAAAGTTATAATGAAATACACCAATTAAAAATAAGCTGCATTGAATAAACAATATAAATAATTTAATATTTTGAGATCAAATGTTTGGTGAGTTGGACTTTAAAGTCTGAAATTGTAGCACATTGTTTAACTTCATTGGGAAATTGCTCCCATAATCTAGGAAAAATAACAAACGATGAATTTAAAAATGTATTGGTCTTAGCCTTCCAATGTAAACGCCCTTCACACCTCTCACTTGATCTCACAAACTCATTGAAGAATAAATAATTCCAAGTAATTTAAAAACCACGTTTATTTCAAAATATCATTCAATGTCCTCACTAAGCCTTCAACAACGTTCCAAATTAAATTTTACAAAGGATATTATTTTAACAAACATTTTTTAATTTGAAATTTTAAAAAAATATTTTTTTTAATATTTTTATTTTATGTTGTAGGAACTTGGAACACCAAGTGAAAAGATTTGGCCTGGGTACAATGAACTACCAGCGGTCAAGAAAATGACCTTTGCTGACCACCCTTATAACAACCTTCGCAGTAGGTTTGGTACTTACTTGACAGATGTTGGCTTTGAACTCATGAACAAGTTAGTGTACTTTACTTTATTTGCTAGTAGAACATTAAAAAGGCCAATTAACTGTCTTCTTGCTTTGTCTACACTCTCAAACTTTTAGTGGCAAAAAAATGTGATGTGCCCATATATGGATATGATGATGTCATATCACTACCATATGTGGGCAAATCACTACCATATATGGCCACATGACACTGTTTTTGTCGAACTATAGTTTGTAAATAGAGCCTATCACAACCTGCTGCTTGAAATTTGGTTTCTAAAAATTTTAATAAAGTATATTTTTCTTGTTTCAGATTCCTCACCTACAATCCTGGCAGGCGGATAACAGCTGACGAGGCAAAGAAACATGAGTATTTTAGGGAAAGACCGTTGCCAATCGATCCTTCCATGTTTCCCACATGGCCGGCAAAGAGTGAGATGGCAAGGGTTAAGAAAAGCAGTCCAAAAGCACCAGAAGGTGGCCAGCAGTACAAAAACCTTGTGAGTATGAATTCAGATAGTTACTAAATAAGTAATGTCACTTGTTATTAGTTTCTGTGTTTCTTGAATAACTGCTATGTCTCACGTTTTTGCTGTACAACAACATTTTGTTCCCAATGAAATTGATGCTTGTCAGTTTGAATAGCAGTTACAGTATGAATAGCAGTTACAGTATGAATAACAGTTACAGTATGAATAGCAGTTACAGTAAGAATAGTAGTTACAGTACGCATAGTAGTTACAGTATGAATAGCAGTTACAGTACGAATAGTAGTTACAGTATGAATAGCGGTTACAGTATGAATAGCAGTTACAGTATGAATAGCAGTTACAGTACATACTTTACATAAATATAAAAAAGGATACATTTTTTCTAAATGAAATTCAATTATAAAAATATAGAAATAGATTTTTAGAAGGTACTTAATAACATCTCTTTTATTCAATTTTTTAATCTTAATTTTTAATATTAGCGTAATTTAACTTTGTAAATGCAAATGAATAGATACTTATGGGTGCTTTTTTGAGTCCTTAATTTGCTAAAGTATATACATTTATTTGGAATTTCTAAAAGTTTTGCATTCACTTTTATGTGATTGAATTGTTTCGTTGCTTTCAGGATGATGATGAAGCAGAGGAAGGATTCCGATTGACTCTTGCATCTCAAGGAGCTGCTCAAGGACTAGGGTTCAGTCTCAAATTCTGACATCATAGAAGAATCAATTGATGCTTTTAAGACATACTAATTTCACTACCAGATGCAGGGTTCAGTCTCAAATACTGCATCTGAAAAGACTTGTTAGTGTAGATGTCTAAACAGATTGACTCCTGAATCTCAAGGTGCTTAAAAGGTCTTAGAGTTCAGACTCAAATTCTGACATCCTAGAAGATCTTAAGATCTATCCTCTTTAAGATATACTAATTGTACTACCAGATGCGAGGATTATGATTTAAATACTGACATCTTAAAAGACTTAGTAGATGCTTAATCAGATTGACTCTTGCATCTTACGGTACTGCACAAGTCTTAAGATTCAGACTCAAATGCAGACATCCTAGAAGACTTGGTAGATGCTGAAATACAGATGTTGCTTAATAAAGTAACATACAGCAAAACAAAACTGAAAAATTCCAGTTTTATTGAATGCTTGTATACAGTAACAATGTACGTAAATGAATATACATAAACATATCCAAGCACTGTATATATCAAAGAAAATCTATATTCCATGTTGATACAATGTAAACATATACAAAAAGTAAGAATTAAGCGGATAGAATTTGATGGTTGGATAATAGTACATTATTACTGTACATGGTACCAATAAATATGTACTGTAATTCATACCCCATGTGCTATAGTGTGCAGAGTAGTGTTCTACTTGGTTGTTTCAGCATTAATAAAAATGACGTAAAAAGACGTATTGAGTTGCTCTGAAATAATCGAGAAAAACTTGCACCAAAATGCTTTGTTATGAAGAAATTACTGTAAAAAATGGTGAACAAAGGTTGTTTTTCTTTGAAAGCAGCAATTAAATATTCAGTACCTGCATTATTTACAAAAATAATAAAGCTTTTACTACACTGCAGTAAAATTTAAAAGAACCATTTTTTTTGTACCCTAATAAGATACAATTTTTTAGACTTCTTATATGGAATTGTAAATACTAGACACAAGATGAAATAAAAACATTTTCTATAATTATCTGTAGTTTCTGTTGTGTTTACATGATGCATATTTAATCTGGTACACTACAGCAGGGTGGAGATGGGAGCTAATGAAATTATGAACTATTAATCTGCGCATGCGTGTAAGGCCTTTTTATTCACGGTAAAAAGCAGACGATATGTAGCGTGACGTCATTTTGAAAACTTTTTTTCCCAATGAAAATCACGGAAGAACAAAGCAGTGAACGCGCGGTAAGTTTCAATATTATCTTGCGTGTTTTTACTATTATTTTCAATGAACTGTATCACTTGTTTGTGGTCGTGCAGACTTTATTTTAAAATAGAAGTAGAATAGACGATTTGTGAACATAAATTTCATAGGCCTGAGTAGACTACCAATGACTTCAGGCCTAGTTAGTCTGGCTTGACCAGGATGGTGCTGTTTGTAAGACTGAACACAGCCCCAGCAGAACTTACTCAAACACGTTGTGGGCGTTTACCTGGCCTAGCTAGTCGGTGGTTCACAAAGTCTGACTTTCAATTTCCATGTATTGTAATTGATTTTGTGTCTCTTGAAACACACTGACTGACAGAGCATTTATTAATACTTTAGTTACTGTCCTGATAACCTCGCCTGCGAAACATCTTTTTCTTATACTTATTTTATGTGTTTAGATTAAGTATACATAAGCCCAAGTGGTAGACATGAAAGATAGAATTGTTTGAAATGAATCTGATTAGCAAACACATTTCTTTAAAAGTTAAATCTAAAAATACAATTAAACCAGAGATAAACAAACACTTTTAATTTCTAGTTTTATTGTTCTTTAAACATTGTAAAACCAAATAATATAATACTAAATTAAACACTTCTAGGCTAAACACATGTTTTAATGATGTCAACTTTACATAAAAATAAACAGGGTGTAATGACATTATATTATTCCATAGATACAACATAATGTAATTATGTAAAACATTATTAAATAATGTTTATACAAAAACCTGCCACTCATTTATTTTGTATTATAAGTATTGGCGCTTGATGATAATTATAAATGTCATTAAACAAAAACCATGCAGATATGTTGTTATTATAATTTATTTGAGCATGGAGAAATAAGTTTGAGAAACAAGTTCAGACTTATAGTAGTGATACTGAAGTAATTTTTCTTTCTTTTATTAGTAGCCTAGAACCAGCATGAAAATGAAATACCTCACTCAAACCATGAAGATCATTGTCCATGCTCATACATACTGTCCTCTACAATGAAAGTAATTGTAGGCCTATAATACAGATATGAAGCTAAAATTTGTTTACATAGGCCTACTTTGTTGATTAAACTTTGAAATTGCAACATAATCCTTAAATTTGTAAACATTTGTAATTGTAGATTGGAATTGGAAAATAACTACAGAATATGAATATGAATTACAGTCGCCTATCCACATACCGGTAGCAGGTAACGTTGAGCTTGCTCACTCAGTCCTGGTTTTAAGATCGAACTTATGGAGGATGGCGAACAATTTGAGATTTTGAGAAGGTTTCGGAATTCTTGAGTTTGATTTTTTTTTATATATACTTTGGTAAGTAATAATACCCAAATGTTCTGAACTTAAATTTTATTTTAAACATTTAAAAAAAATGACTGTAAAGCCTTCTTGACAAAAAAACACAAATGTAACTTTAGCAATCAAAACTTGCTTAACTTTTATTTTAAGTTCAACTTAATCGGTTTAAACAAAAAAACAACTGTGTAAATTGTACTACTGTATATAAAGGTCAAATTTAAATTGAAAATACTATAAAACTGTAAGTGATTGAAATTTACTTAAATTAGTATAAACTACATAATTATGCTATACACAGTATAGCTTTAATCTGAACAACAAAAACACAATTTTTTTTAATCACTAATTTCAAAGTTTAAAGTTCAAATGCTCCACCATATCCTACAGTATCAAAATAAATGGAATTGAATTGTGTGAGAAAGACAAACATTATCAAATCAAATACAAAGTAAAATAAAAATGTAACATTACTATTATAACAATATACTGCTACAGTAGTGAAATGATTTGGTTTATAAATACTGAATCCAATTATAAGCCCATCCTAATGTATAAGACGATCCTAATGTATGCTCATCCTAATGTACAAGCCCATCCTAATGTACAAGCCCATCCTAATGTATAAGCCCATCCTAATGTATAAGCCCATCCTAATGTATAAGCCCATCCTAATGTACAAGCCCATTCTAATGTATAAGCCCATCCTAATGTATAAGCCCATCCTAATGTACAAGCCCATCCTAATTTACAAGCGCACCCTAAAGTTGGAGTATATATTTATGTAAATACAGTATATATGGGCATAGTATAATATATTTTTACTGTAAATGTAGTAAACTACAGTATGGATTGTAATAGTATATTACTGTAGGCTAATAAATGTTTTTTTCAACATTCTCATTTGGCGATAGAACTTCACAATTTGTACATATCCCAGACCATACTTCCTTTTAACAACCTAATAATGTTAAACATCTACTGATAATTAGAAGTTACTGAACAACTTAATGCTAATTTAGATTTTCTACTTGTACGTCCAAAGCTCTGTCTACACTATCAAACTGTATATGATGATGTCAAAAATGTGATGTGCCCATATATGGACATGATGATGTCATATCACTACCATATTTGAGCATATCACTACCATATTTGAGCATATCACTACCATATTTGAGCATATCACTACCATATTTAAGCACTTTTTTGTCAAACCAGTTTGATAGTGTAGACAGAGCTGCAAGTATACAGGCTCTTCTTGACATTTCTCGATTGTACTCAATAATTTTAACTCATTTAACAAATTTAATAAATAATACATTGATTTATAAAATCATTGTGAACTTAAAAGAAAGGTGAAATTAATATTCCTAATTCTAAGTATTTTTACAATAATTACATAATGATACAAACTCAAATGTTTGTTTCAGTATACTTACATTACTACTATACAAGTCTACAAAAATAGAGTTTGTACTTTAACAAAATGTATCTTTGTACCGACATAGTAGAAGTTTTGATCAAAATAATGATTGTTTTTGCAACATAAAGATTTCTTTCTACTGATGATGATACATAACTGTAATGTGTTACAGCATAAGAGGTAATTTTTTTTACATTAACAATTAGAGTTTAAATCTATGATACATAAATTAATATTGATATTACAGTTGGCCTATATCAATTTGCATATTTTCAATGTTTAGTATCTAGATATGCTTCTGATTGGTGATATCATTTGTAGTGTTTGATATATCAATTTGCATATTTTCAATATTTAGTATCTATATACTGTACAGTTTTAATGATTTCAATGTGTATAGTTTCAATGTTTAGTATCTAGATATGCTATTGATTGGTGATATCATATGTGGTGTTTGATGTATCAATTAAGAGATCTTCATCATGTTTTTTATTTGGAATTATTTCATCAGCATTATTAATATCTTCCATGTAGTTTGATGTAGTTCGCATATTTTCATCATGTCTTTTATCTGGAATCACTTCAGAGCTACTGGTGATATCTTCTGTTGAGCTTTGTGTATCAATTTGAAGATTTTCATCATGTTTTTTATCTGGAATTACTTCATCAATATTGGTGATAATGTCTGTAGTATTTGGTGTATCAATTTGCATATTTTCATCATGTTTATTTTCATCTTGAATTCCAGTAACTTTCTCAGTATTGGTGATATCTTCTGTTGTATTTGAAGGACCAATATACATATTTTCATCATTTTCAGTTTTATCTGCAATATTTTCATCAGCAATATTTTCATCAGCATTGGTGTTGTCGTTTACTGCATTTGTAGTATGAACATACAGATTTTCATCTTTATCATTTTCATGTGAAATTGAACGGACTTCGAAATTGGTGATGTCTGCTGTTGCAGTTGAAATTTCAAGATGTGGAATTATATCATCAGTAGTGGTGATATCTTTTGTGGTTTTTGATGCATCTAGTAGAAGCATATTTTCATCATGTTTTTTATCTGGAATTACTTCATCCATATTGGTGATATCATCTACGGTGTTTGATGTATCAATTTCCATATTTTTATTAGGTTCACCTTGAATGACATCATCAGTATTAATGACATCATCTGTATTGATATCATCTTCTGCAATTGATGTATCAAGATTTTCATGATGTTCATTTTTGTCTGGAAGTACTTTATCGGCATCAACTATGCTTTCTGTGGTATTTGTCATCAAACTTTCATTATCAATGACATAGTCATTTTTCTTACCAGAATTTGATCTCTTTCTAATACGTAGCTTTACAGCATTGCCTTCTTGCGGTACACCCTTGTCTACCACTTGACTCAATGATGCAGAAGGCGATTTATTGAAAGGGTTATGCAACGATTTCCGGAAAGACACCTCTTTAAATTTAGTCTCCTCTAACTTCCTCTGAGCTATTTCAATCAGTTGAAGTGGATCTACTTCTTCATCTACTCGCAGTGGACAAATAATCGCATGTTTTTTCAAACTTTTCATGTAACAGAAATTTCTCTTACAGAATGGACAGGCATGTTGTTCTTTTAACAGATGTTGCTGATCAGATGACACATTATTTTTTAATTCATGTGTTTCTTGTGTTTTTTGTTGATTCGGGCATTTTTTATTGTGTCGTTCCAGTCCTGAAAGAAGTTTAAAGATTTTACCACATTCAAAACACTTGTGTTTATCGTCAGAAAGAGACTTTCTTTTTACAGCTTGTGTATTGATTGGCTTCACACTCTCATCAATTATGAGATCTCCATCAATGCTTTCTGGAGTACTTACTGGTTTAAGCAAAGGTACAGTATTTGCACACTCCATTATATGCTTGTGAAATTCAAGTTTGTCTAGAAACACCATAGAACACTTTGTACAGGTGTTCATAGTGGAATCATGTCTAACTGATTCATATCTTTGATTCGTCATCATATTCAGGAACCCAAGTTTTCGGTGATGTGCGAATGGATGGTGTCTCTGTGGATTTACTGGAGTTGACTTTCTTGGACTTTGATTCTTCAAAGGTGAAGGCTCCTTCAATACTTGAAATGCGATTGTATTTTTTAATGGAGATTTCCTCTTCACACCATCTGCAATTTGTGATATTCTACTTTTAGAAGGGGTAACCTGTTGGTCCCTGTTAGGGGACACTGCAGTAACTTGAGCAGGAACTGTGAAGTTAATAGGTCGTAGTTCATCTGGTCCAAGTTCGGTATAACTGCATTGGACATTTGCGTGGCAATCTCTTTGGTGTGTTTGTAAATTTGACAAGTAAGCAAATTCACGTTGACAAACAGAGCATGCATACATTTTTCCAACTCTATGCAATGTTGATCTATGCTCAACAAGATCTTTAGGATCTTTAAAAAGTCTGATGCAGAACTCGCATTTATAGTTCCATTCCTTGGCATGAATAACAACATGTTGTGTCAAATCTTTCATGGAGTTGAATGGTGCCTCGCAAACATTACATTTGAATGTGCTAATTGTTTTTGAATTATCAGCAAGAACAGTTGTTGATGCTGACATTTCCACTGATGGTACTTCAATTGGATTTGATTTGACTTCAGGAACTGTTGGCATTGATAGATTCTGTGGTTGATGAGTTTCATTTAGTGACTGGTTGTACACTGGATGCTCAGAATGTGGTGAGAGAGATCCTGGTATGGTCAATTGAAGTTTAGGTGTACTGTGATACACCGACTCACTCATATCTACTGTATGTTTTTGTGAGGCCGCTCGTTCTTCTAATATTTTTTTGACAGTCTTGCTTTTGGAATTCCTGGGTATTTCAAATGTACGTTGCCCACTGGACACTGGAACCACACCACATGGATGTGGATTTCTTTGAGGTTGAGTGTGAGAACTTTGGCCCAGACCCATGAATCGAGGTTGTGATGCTGACTTGTTTGTGGGAATTCTTGGGGTTACATGACATCCAGGCTGATGATAACGAGGTTGATTATTATGTGATGGAGGAAAAGTCTCAAGACTGTGGTGATGACCTAAGCCATCTCTTTGTGAAACTTTTGAGGCTGCTATCCGGCTGATGGAGGAGTTCAATGAATGAACATGTTCTGGATTCATACCTGGAAAAATAACCTTAGGAGGGGAAAGTAGAACACCTTTTTGTATTTTTGAAAATACCTGTTGTTGTATCATAGGTTTCTGTTTACTATATTGAGGTGCAGTATAAGGTGGTGGAAGATTTCTTTTGGCTTGATTGCTAAGTTGGAAAGAATGTGGAAGGCCTCTTGGATGAACCAAGCACTGGCCATGTTTTCTGTTCTTACTTTGTTGTGTTGATGACAGATCTAACACAGAGTCCGATACATTTTTTCTGTTAACTGCCAAGTCCAGAACTTGTGAATCATCTTGTGTCTTTTTCTTTGGTATGTAAGGTTGTGGCAAATTTACTTGTGACCATGGTGAGGCCGCTGCTGCATTATAAAATCTTGACTGGTTAGAGGGCACAATTCTTTTTCCAGTAATGTGTCCATGTACAGCACAATCTGAAGAAAGAACTCTCTTGAGTGTACTTCCATTATCTGGAACATGTGTCTTCTGCAATGATGCTAAGGTAGCATTTTCCTCAGCTGTACCTCTTTGTTTTGAAAGATTATGGTTCTTGAAGTAAGCTTCCTCAGCTGTGAGTGAATCAGTTACATTACTGACAAATGCTTTACTACATTGGCCAATGTCATGATTATCATCATCATCATCATATCGGATAGACCTTGTTGGAGTTGCAGAAGAAACAGAACTAACTTCATCTATATTACTACTAATCTGCTGTATATTACTTTGACTTACTTCAAAAGCATCACAATTTTCAGTTACATTACGACATTGGATCTCTCTATTATATGACATGTCTTCCATCAAGTGCGGTTCGGAGCAACTTTCTTGATAGACCCCATCCTCATCAATCCATTGCTTAATCTCCTTGGCTGGGTTCAATGTATTAACTCTTTCAGGAGATCTTGAAACTTCAGTCGAAGCTAGTCCAAAGATAGCAGCAATGGAAGGAGTGTCTTCAGGAATAGCAGTTATCGTTTGTTGTTTTAATTGACTATCTTCTGACAGTGCTGATGACCCATCCTTCATACGAGATTTAGTACTTTTTGCAGTAATTGATCCTTTATCAATAAAGTAATCTTGTTTACCATTTTCTGTCTTTCTTCTTTTAATACGGATATTATGAGCAAGTCTTCTGTGTCGTACACAATTTAAACGAGATTGAAATCGTGCCCCACATACATCACACTGAAGTTTCTTCTTAATTTTGGACTGCCATTTATTTCCTTCAAAGAATGCTTTAACTTCACTTTGTGGTTGTCTTTTTAACGATTGATGCTCGCTGACCTTTGGTTTTTTGTGTGGAAGATGTGCCTTAAAGTGTTTATATGTTAAAAAGGTTCGCGGACATTCTTGACAAGTAAACTGTTTAACTTTATTATGTTGAAGCACATGCCGCTCTAACCAACCAGAATAACGAAATTGTTTATCACAATAAGGACAATTAAAAATACCTGATCCACCTTTGCCTGTTACAGTGTAATTGGCTTTTAAATCTGAACCCTTATCTGAAACAACCTCTTTTTCTGCTGTACTATCAGTAGGCGAGTCATAATTATTCTCCCACATTTTGATAGCTTGCTTCCTCTTGGTAACAACTTCTGTTACTGTCACAGATCGTGTGCGGATCTTCTCTCTGGGATGCGCAATTTTAATTGGCTTGTTGAATTCATGTGGTTTTCGAACCAAGTGATTTTTGCGGTAGTGAATTTTTAGTCCTAGTTGCTTAGAAAAGATTCCTCCACAAACTTTACATTTGTAGAATGGTCGCCCACGTTTGTCTCTGATTTGATCTTCTGGTCCAATTTGAAAAGCATTGTGCTTTACATGTGTTGTCTGTTTTACCTGTGTCTTCTGCTCTACCTGTGTCTTCTGCTCTACCTGCGTTGTCTGCTTTACTTCGTTTGTTGATGAGACATCTGGTGTCTGAATGTTCAAATCTACAAACTTACTGGTTTGCTTATTTGAAGTTGTTTGTTCTGAAATAATAGGTGACAGTAATGGTGGTGACAACTGAAGCTCAAGGCTTGTATCGGGCAATTCACTATCATCTTTCACGATCTGCAATGGCTTGAGGGAACTACTTTTTACATTTCTTTCAAGGACTGGCATAGTTGAGTCATGAAAATCTAAATAAATAAGAAAAAGCAAATTATAAACACTTGACATGGTGGTTGTTGGCTCGTTAATTGTAAGAGACATTGAAATAAAGTACAATTTTCTAACAATTAGCTTTGACCAATAAATTAATTGTAATTAAAGTTTTGTAATTGTTATTTTCTCTATCCCCGAATAATACTAAATAAGTTTGCCAAATGTCTACATAACTTGCTATCATATTGCGTCAAACTGCTGCTTATTCATGTCTAAACAAAGATGAATTGTATTAGTAAAATAAAAACATGATGTTTATAATGCAGTTTTGTTCTATCCTACTATCACATGCTATAGCATTGGGGTGGTATACTTTAATTGATTGCATGCTTTTATAGTACCTGTACCTTTGGAAAATTGTTTTTTCTCAACTTGTTTTGAGGTTTGGTGTGTCTGCAGGCAAGACCTTCTACTAGAGACTACAGGAATATAATTAGAAGATAATTCTTCAGCTATTGGTCCATCTAAGGTAGTTTTGCTAACAGGAGATAATCTCACAACAGCATTGAAGACATTTGCACAAGAACCTATTGGTTTTATACCTGTAATGTTTGAGTCTTTGGTCACTGCATCAAACAATTTGTTCTGTTCTTCTGATGGTTGATCATTCTTGTGATCACTGCCACTTTTGTCTTCTTCTTTAACCAAGTCAGATTTGCCTTCCATTGATTCTTCTTCAAGTTTTGGAATGATATCATTCTTCATCTTTTTATTTCTCAAATAATTTCCAACTAACTTTCTTTTTTTAATCTTCAGGTTTTTGTTGGAAATATTTTCTACTTTAGGAAGACTAAGGTTTTGTTTTTTCTTCTTAATATTTGCTGGTTGTTTAAAAAGTTTGATGTCTTTTAGGTCCATAATTTGTTCTGTCTGGTGGAACTTGAAATCAGCCTCTTTACTGTAACTTGCTCCTTCCATGTGGTTGCAGGATGCATCTACTGTATTATTAAACCAGCATAACAATTCATCTCCAGGGTGAATATCCTACAAATACAACAGTTTGATATTTTATATAAGAAAGGTAATGTCAATATTATAAATAATAAAAAACAGTTAAATTACAGGAGATACTGTATCATAAATTCATGGTACAATATTCACAAGGATGTACTGTGGTTGTTCTGGAGGAAGGTTGATCATGTTATCAACACTATAAAGTGGTTCTGAAAATATATATACAGCTATATATATATATATATACAGTTATATATATATATATACAGTTATATATATATATATACAGTTATATATATATATATACAGTTATATATATATATATACAGTTATATATATATATATAGTTCTGAAAAGAACTGTTGAGTTTCTTTGAGAAACTAAACAGTTATTTTCAGAACTATATATACGTGGTGTACCGCAAACTTTATATCAACATTTGATTTCACCATGCAAAGCTTCTAACAACACACTAAAAAGGTTTTAAGTTAGTCTATATTCTTGGCGTATTCAATTAGAAAATTAATGTACCGTCATTCCATTAGGTATTACAGTAAGAGTATTTTGAAAGTTGAGTTAGTACTCAACAAATAAATATTTCTCATTTAACGTTGTAACATATAAATAAAAAAGAACTTAACAGCTTTTCTGTTGAGAGTATGTTTCGCAATTGAATACGTCAATTAAAAGACAGCTTGTGAATGTTTGAAGATTTTTAACCACACTATAACATCATTTACCTTGATAACTTTGTAGAAGATATTCTTTTTAATTTGCGATGCAATCATATTCTGTTCCTCATAGAAACGTGCACTTTTTACAAAGCGAAGCCAATTAGCCTTTCTTACATCAGAGGCATCGATTAGACAAAGTGGCTTCCTAGATGGACTCACAATCTATAAACAAAAGTATACAAATTATTTTGATTATTTTTAATTATTAAGTAATATTCTTCTTGGTAACAACCCATTATGTGTGGAGGACTGAATTTTAATTGGATAGTGAATGAAGTTAAATGTCCTATTTTACGCCTTTTATAAAGTATAGTGGTCTATAACATTTACATGAGCATATGATGTGTCCAGGATTTGTACTACTGAAGTAGATTACGATTAATGAATATTCCACATGAGTTGATTGCTGTACCATATAATTATTATACAGTACTTTCAATTCATGTCATATTGTCATTGTAAGAACATGGTCAGCAACTGGAAAACAGGATGTTTAAACTGACAGTGTAATCGATTAGTTTAAAGCAATTGGACGCAAGGTATTTAGAATTAAGCATTATATAATAGGACTAATATCATGAGTTAACAATTAAGAAGAAGTCTAACCTCCCAAATTATAGTGAACATTTACAAGGGCCATCTATGGATTCAAGATATGTCTTTGGAAAGTGGTAGATTACCAACTGTGAGGGAGATTCCACATGTGTTGGTTCCTGTAGTACCATATAATTGTCATACAGCACTTTCACATCATGTCATATTGTCATTGTCAATTATGGCAGTGATCAATTCATTCAATTTATATAATAGGACTAAGATCGTGAGTTAGCAATTGAGAATAAGTCTAACCTCCCATGTGTAGGTGTGGTCAGTGACATCATGTAGCTTTCTTCGGACACCTTTGTATGGCCCATATTTCACTCCTTTCTTGATTGTATACTTGGAGTAGACACCTAACAAAGTATCAAAAAAGAAAGTTAAATTAATTTCTGATAATTATGAGAGACCATCAATTGAGATATCTTACCAAAATGAAATGACGTTATGATTTTATTTATTTAATCCAACAACATCCAATCAGCAAAAAGCAAATAACAGGATGCTTTATAAATATAAAAAGCAATGATCTTTGAATATTGAATATTATGATGATCTATACAGTATTTACAGTTACATTAAAATTACACATTCAAAGAAGTGAAAATTGTTGTTGTGGATAGCAATTATAAAGATTATTGTTATCATAATTATCATTAACATCAGCCTCATGATTAATGAACAAATGAAGATTTTTATTTCTAGTAGGTGCCAAGTCATAGAATGCTGATAAATAGATGGTGTTGTTTTTTTTTGTTTCTTTTTAAAACCTTCTAACAATTTGTCTATATGCCCTCAGTGAGAACAGTCCTGTATACACCCAGTATAAATAAAAAATAACAATATACAAATAATAATAGAGTGTGTGACACGCCATGAGATCACATCCTCACTCCTTACCAATTCTTTTGTTGTCAGTCTGGGAAGGTTGTATTTCAAGCTCCCTGGGAAGGGTCATTCCTGGTGGCATCGCCTCTTCCATGGTTGCTATTATCTAAATATGGAGACACAAAAATAATTGATAGCATAGATGTAGTGTTTCAGATGAGAATAACATGCTACTGTACCTATTGTAAAATATAACAACAGGCGTATTACAATAACATTAAATGGAAACACTATGTTCAGGTTCAGATAGTTTTCCTGAAAAGTAAACTTATTATTACTGAAAAACAACAATGCTGTGGAGTACCAAGTAACAATAGGGGCCAACTCAATTGAGTTGAATGGATACAAAGTACAAAACAAAAAGTATACAATTCTTGTGAGATATAAAAGAAATAAGATAAAAGATTAAAAAGAATAACATATTTAAAAGAAAAGATAAAACCTGGAACCTGTACGTGTAAGTACTGAAGAATGATACATGCATATAACTGCATTTTTTAGAAGAGCATATCGGCAACAATTTTGAACAAAAAAACCCCTAAAACTTTCCAACAAACTGTCGTCAAACAAGAAATAAAAAACTGCAAATCATAATAAACATACAATGAGTTCCACATAATGATACTACAGGGCGGTAATAGAACAACCATCCATTTTTCATCCATATGCATAAAATGTAGACTGCTATATTATGTAGGCCTACTAACAGTATAACAATACCAGCATTGTCAAATTAATAAAGAACATTCTGAGACTGCAATTCCAACCAGCAGAAACACTTAAGCCTGGGGATTACTATTCAAAAACAACATGTAGTTGTTAAATATTAATATATAAAATGACCTGAAACATAAAATCTTCAATATAGTTTCTGCAACCTACTTAACATAAGATATCTCAGCAGAATGAAATGACTTCATTTTTATACCACATGAGGAATTAACCTCCTGTACCAATAACATACAGTGACTCACTGCTAAATAATTCTACCATAAGAACAATCTATCAATCAAGTTGTGCTATCTGATAATGTTGATTTTTAAAGTTCAGTTCAGGCCTAGCTATTGTAAATTTGTGGAAGTGAACTCTGGCCCTACAAGGTGACAAGTCAACATACTGGCCTGTGTACGCTTAGCTTCTTTGGCTTATTTATTGAGTTAGCCTCGACTCATCTTGCAATCTAAGTCTAAGAGAAGGTCACTGCTAAAATGATTAGTTCGTAGTTTGGAATCAGCACATCAGAATAATAGACAGAATTCAATCAAATAAAACACACTCCTCTCCTGTAATAATATACAAAACCAAGAGTGTAGACTAGACGACAAACAATTCCCTTTCTAGTCGTAATGAAACCGGTCCACTGGATATCAAATTTCGTATCCTTGCGACACCACAAGCAGGCTTACCTACACATGTTTTTAAAAACGATACCTAAATTAACTGTGGTTTCTTAACATTAAAACCATGAATATATTGCTAACCTGAACTTCAATAATGTTAAAACTAACTCGCTATTTTCTATTCTATTCTACTCGCTTCGGTCCATCGATTTCGCAAAACACATCTAGATCCCACATTTTCAGGCAACAATGACTTAATCAGACATACTGTAAACACATGACTCCTTTATCTGGAGGAATTTAGTCAGACGATTCCGTAGTTAGTAGGCCAAACCGAGAAATAAAAAAAATAACGTGCATCCGGTTCGACTATGATTACAATAATTTTGTAACAGACGACGAAACAACAGAATATGCTTCCTCTACTAATCACATAGAATACCATAAAACAAAACGTCAACAAATAATATATCGTAATCTAATATTTAAATCAAATCTTAATATATATACTCGAAACACAATTACTAAAGCTGTTTTATCACGCACCCGTACTGAACTGAAAGTTCAGTTAGTAGTATTGAGGGTCAACTTTTATTACGACGAGCGACCCATCACCGATTGATTTTTTCGCTTCACTCCAGAACACAAATTCGAAAGTGTTATAATTTTTTTTTAAATTCACGTAAAGTATATATAATGCAAGTTTACTAAAGAAAATACCTTACTAGCATACGTAGGTTACATGGACTACTGTTAGTTTAGTTAGTATTGTTGTAAATTAAGTTGAAAGCAACGAATTGTATGCTACGTTTATATGCAATTCATAATCCCACATTCCATTCATAGAACGTTACACGGTGACAAAAATAAACTCGACCTTGTACAGAATATCACACGTTAAAATGCCAAAAAATTTTAACTACAGCCTTAGTACGATAACTGATAACAACAAATAACAACTAATAATACTTACCTACAAGTCTATTACAATCGCTATATCACAGCTTATCCCGAATGTTCATAATCAGCGAAAATACTTAGAACCATTTCGATACCATTAGTGTTTTGTCGTCAAACATGGCGTTGAAAAATGGACAAAAGCTGTATGTGCGCAGACGCAATGCGGTCTACAGCGGTGTATCAAAGATTGAATTCCGTTGTTTGTGAGAGTTTCTATATCGCTTTATAAAGACTCGTAAAAAACTGGGCGTGGATGGAATTTTGAAATGTTTACAGTTTAGTGAAACATCATGTGTTTATGTGAATTTCTTCATAGTTACTATCTGTAATGCATTCATAATGTACACCTATTCATTCGAAATATATCATACATTTTAAAACGTCACATGTATGATTTGAAAAAAAACTAGGCCTATGTTTTTTGTGTTAACGTGTACATTACGGTCCATGGTTTAATTTACACTGTGTTGATAGGCTAAATCATGCATGATATAAATAAATAATGATCTTAGCATATATAGCATATGTAATTATACAATTTTGCATTATCATTAGACATCGTTACAATATTGTTTCACATTTACAGCAGATCATACGTGGCCTTGTTGTAGTTATATAAAGCGAATCCGAAACAGATTTCCGTGATAAATTATTTTACGTAGGCATATATATCGTACTCCCATTATGGATGTACAAATGCTTGTAATAGAGATCGGACAGGTCGAATAATTACAAACACATGGGCATAACAATTTATATGCCGCCTGTGTTTTAGACATAAATCCCAATCATTACTGATAATGTATTGGGACTGAACTGTATCGTTTTTCTTTTACATCCATATACGGGCAGTCTCGTAATTGTTATAGGCCTAAGCTTTAGAACCAGATGAAACTACATGATATTTGTTCATTTCCATATGCTCGCTCGAATTAATCAATATTATTTGATTTTGTCACATTTAATGATTTCAGTTTCGATCATCAAATAGTTATTATTTTTAATGAAAAGGTACCAATGTAGGTAAAAATGTGCTCATATCGTCTCATAATGTTGTATAAATTAAAATTTGTGAAGAAGAGATCGCCAAAAATTTGATTCAAAACTGAAATGAGGCAAATTATTTTCCATTCGACTAGCTTCACAATTTAATTTTATATCCTTAATTTTGCATAATTATGTATAGCCTGAAATCACGGAAAATGTTCAGTGTGTGTACAGTATAGCATTGCCTGACTACGACGATCTAATTTTAGTCCGAATGGTTACTATCCGCCATGTTGATTATTCAATAAACAGTATAAAATATTTATAATTTTAATATGCATGAATTTGTGATTTCTTTACCATTTTGCTACTAAACATACAACATGTATATCGTTAGTGTTGATAGTCATTAATGATAAAATACAAACACTTAAAATCCGTGACGAGTTCTAATTTGTTTATTTTAAAAATCTCTTCATTTTTTCTAGTAACAATTTAACATTTTGTGGACGTCCGGAAGTAATATATTATTAGCACTGACATTTATATACGTCATTGTGTAGAGAACTAATGTCAACATCAATAATGTATTCGATGAATTAATGTATTAATGAATTATTATCATATTCTCCGAATTTTACTATATATTATAGTGAGGATTTATAATAAATGATGAGAACAATCCAAATTTACAAGTATACGTGCCACAATTTACTCAATACGTACGGTACGGTATGTTTACAAACGAATACAGACGTGTTAAATATTATTACTAATACTATATTTACGATTCAAACAAGCTTTTATTGCTGTGTGCACGATTGATTGTCGGCACCAGATAATCTTTAACACAGAAAAATTATCATTTCAATTTTACTCAACATCTAAGGGTATACCAGTAAGATATATAATTAATATTTTAAATGAGCAAAAACGCTATATCAATCAATAATTGGTGATCATTATGTCTATAACCTTGCACTGTACCTATATGCTTTGTTATGTTCCCATATCAATTTGATTTTGTTTTCTTTCGAAACATGCATCAGTGATTTCACATTTGTCCATCAATCGTCCCAACAGTGATTAATAATTAATTATAAAGAGGCGTATTCTTAAAGTAATCTGAATGTGTTGCAAACAAAGTGTATATATAAGTAATAACATTCAGTTTCCACATTCATTAAATGCAGAATAATGAAAACATATACCTCAAAACACAAGTATATTTGTTAAATAAAACAGACAAATTTCTTGTTTCTGCCTCAAAATAAAATATTTATTATACGAGTACTTTCGACCATAGGTCATCATCAGGTACTATTTGTTAAATAATACCTTTAAGTCATATCCACCTTAGAGTTGATCACAATAAACGAAACACCACACAATAAAGTAGGTGTATCTAAATTATTACTTACATTTTATAGAGTACAAACTAAGACATAACGTCTTGGATGCGTTGGCTATCGATAGCTTGTACTTATTTTAATATGATTAATCTACCAATATTGTTATCCATTCACATGCAATAACTTGATTCACATGTTTTTGTTGAATTATTAAAAAAATAATCCTCGGACGACTTATATTATGAAGTTTTAGTATGTGTACCTTTGGTTTTGACTTAAATGGAAAATTGGAAATTTAAATAAGACATTTAATTTAATGTGATTTTTTTTTTCAAATTTGTCATCTATAAGTCTGAATAAACAACAACAACAACATAAATGAACTTTATTAATTAATAACCAACTCGCTCATTTAATGACGTCATCGTGGTTCAATGTTTCCATCTAAAATTGGAGAAAACGTTAATTCAAACATATGCTGATTCTACATTCATTCGGTATCTGTTAAGATTTTTGTTTTCTCAAACTTATCTTAAATAAATTAAAATAATCAATTTGTAGGTCATTAGCTCGACGAAGAGTGTTTTCCAAAAGCTTTGCACTTTCTGGTAGTTTTGCTTGATAGTTTTGGTTTAGCCTTATTGCTTATTGTATTTTGTATTTATCCATTGAAATTCAGTCACTAATACCACATCATTGTCATTTTCAGTAATTTGTCTTTTACGTATAGCCTATGCATTGTATCGTATCAAGTTAGGTATGAATGTATAACTTTCGTGATAGTTTTCACACCGAAAAATTGCATAATTTCTGTAAACCTGAAATGTAATACTTGTTTGTGTTTACTTGTTGCTAAACTTTGACAAATAAATATATTGATGTATTTATTTATTTATTTAATCACACTCTTGTTTAAGTTACAAGACTAGCCAATTCTGGCTTATAAAATAACAATTAAAATAGACACGGAAAAAACATCAAATAAAATAACAACCTTAAACAGTCTTACAATACCAAACCTCCTGAGGACGATCAAAGCATATTGTTCAAAATGTCGAACATTTATATCCACAACACCAAACCTTTTTTAATATATATGTTATATGTCACCTCAGTTCACATTAATAAAATATTGTCATCAAATAAATCTAATATACCGGTACTTGTTTCTTTTTCTATTTTTTAAAAATTTATACTGTAATGAATTCGTTTTCAAACAGATCCTTACGTTCTTTCCCGTTGAAACGCGCTAATGCAAAACGTTACAGTTATTGTTCAGGTCAGGTCAACCTTGTGAAATAAAACAATGGTTTTATTGTGTTTTGTAAATACATGGTTCAAACACCGGCTTTAAACAAAATCGAACTCAAAGTCTGTAGAGAGTCAGCGATCGCCACTTACAAAAGACTCGACCCTGACAATTGGCAAAGCGTTCGCTTATTATTTCAATATTATTCATTTTTAATATATCAAAATATCATCATTGAAATTATATTCTTTATAAAAAGTACCCTTAATTGCTACCCGATAGTTCATAAACTGACACTACAGATCGTAAAAGTAAATTTAAAATAATAAATAATAACACGTTCGAACCCATAGATGCATTTAGGAATCTTTGATTGGGCTACATTTCTGAAAAAAAAAGTTCTTTTCTATAGCTGTGTCTACATTATCAAACTTTATGTGACAAAAAAATGTGATGTACCCATATATGGACATGATGATGTCATATCACTACCATATTTGAGCATATCACTACCATATTTGGGCACATCGCACTATTTTTGTCAAACTAGTTTGATAGTGTAGACAGAACTTTAATTTGTAGAGTAGGCCATATTTTCAAAATAATATGGCTGACCTTGGTAGATGTCCCGTATGTTAAAAGTGCATACCGTGTCAGATTCCTACAAAGTACGCACCCCTGGATCAGCCGCATTGTACCACTCCTAAATTCTTCGCAACAATTGTTATTTATTACAGATGTTCCGTTTAGATGTTGAAACATGCAATTAAGGTACCGAAAATGAAACTTAGCATTGCTTTCGAAAAAACAGTTACTAGTATATCAAAAGTTGTTATTGTAAATTCTGAAAACAAAATATACATACAATGAAAATGTTTAGTTTTAAGGAATAATAGAAAAGAGAAATCGTATCGTTACGTAAGGCCTACAGTATTTATAACATGATGCAGAAATGTTCTCGTCAGTAAAACAGTTTTTCATGTGGAATTGTAATTGTTTTTCATTTAATAAAAATTCTTGTTTTATTACCGTCATGTTTGAGTTCTCAGATATCTTTTTTTTCTTTTTCTAGATCTATAAAACTCAGATATATCTGGGATCTGTGTTTTCGAGATTTGAGTTAATTTAGTTTTATTTTTTATTTTTGTAAGTTGAACGTAACCTGGGATTCTTTTTAATTTTAACATTTTAATTTAATTTAACAATAAAAAATTAAAATAAATATAATTTGAACAATTGCCATTCAATTTACGTGTTTTTAAAGTTTATAAGCTGAACGTAACCTGTCATTACATTTTATAAATTGCATTTTTTGTTTTTTAAATGGGCAATGAAAAATAAGACCGTTTAGATGCACTTCACACAACTGAAAGATTAAAAAGTTATCTCTTTGCATACAAATGTAATTATTAGAACATTATTAGATTATATTAATTTTTATCCTTCGGTTATCTTTAATTTACAATCTGCGATTAATAATCTTATAGCATATTGGATATTTTAATATGTAATTGATATTGTAATCAAATTGATATGATGATAATTTTGCCAATGTATACGGCATTTCATTCGTTTGCTGTTTTTGTATTTTTGTTTTCTTTGTGTATGAATAAAAATACCCGATGTATGATCGAAAGATGATAAAGTGATAAGACCACGTATAATTGTATAAATATTGACAGTGTTACATCGTTGCAGCAGTTTATCTAGCCATCGTATGCTAATTACAAAGATACTTCCCTTTTTACATAGTTTTGCTTTCGTCAGAGGTCAAACTATAATCACTTAATTGATTATGATTATTTCAAGATGTAATTTATAGACTAAGTGTACTTCGAATGAATTTTGAATGCTACGCGTACATCAGTATAGTATTTGATGCCTGCTGGGATATCTGACATTCCAAGCAGGCGAAGACTCGTTACGTCACACAAAGAGAACAATTCCACAAAGGAAAAAAAACCATTAAAAACAACATACAATATTCCTGACAGAGACACGAACATTCAGTCAAAGACAATTCTATCTTTGTCCTGTGTGGCACCTTTAATTCATATTCACAATTAGATAAATCTACGTCATCAGCATAGTAACATTATAATAAAAATGCATCAATTAAATGTGATATGATCGATAGTGTGGTATTTCGCTTTCATTTTGTGTTTGTTTATATCAAGATTCAGGGATTGCCTTCGCTACTCTTTTGATAAAGGATGAAAATCACGTACAATTATAGTTATATATAGGCCTAGAAAATGACGGCAATTAGTTTACGCGTTATACAAACCCAAATAAGGGTCATGGTAATTTCTTCCATGGTAACAGGAAGCGCGCAATAAAAAGGTCGAGTAGTTTTCGTAAGCATAATGATATTAATGTTCCATTTCTGAAAGTGTGTGAGAGTTGCTGGTAACTCGCAGCGTTAATTTTAGTTGGAGATTCAACATTTGGATCACGTTCTGAATGTGTTTATACTGTTAACCTTGCATAACAATAACACAGTGTAAACGGCATAGCTTTTAGTTATGATAATACTTTTTAAACTCCACTTAATAATGTCTAAAATAAAATATTGTTTTCATAATTATATTTCAATTTTTCATAACATGATTCTGAAATAGTTACATCAGAATATAACCAGAAAATAATACCTTACCTGAGTAACGTTTAAGTTTGAATTATTATTTTATGAAAGATTGAATGGATAAAGTTTGTGGTTAATAAAAAAAATAAATTAAATTCTCTGAACTTCTTGCACAGGACACATCAATTTTTTTTAAATTTCATTACGATTTACAGCCTTACTGCAGTACCAAATCAAATTATTGATGATAGTGATGATGATGATGAATCTAAATATCTTGCTTCTGAAAAAGATGATATTAAGGAATACATGATATAAAAAAATATATTAAAAATATCTGTTTCTTATAATTATAATTTAAAAAAAGTAAATATCAGTTTTTCCTTTCGCAACTGACGATAAATAGTAAAAACAGTTTTGTATGTAAATTATATCCGGGTCCTAATAGATGAAAATATTTTGTTATTGTTCCAAATCTCCTTTTCCTTCTGAATGTCAAAGGTTACCAAAGTATAAACTGCAGAGTTTAAAAGTAATAATTCCGGCGGAAAACATTTAATTCATGTTTGAAATTATGTAGTTATGCCCCTCATATTACAAGACATACGGTAGAATATTTCCTGGTGGAAAAGCCAAATGTGTTGTTGATGATAGGCAACAAATAACGTATTAAGATATATATATTTATAATGTTAATAAGTCCGTAGCATTTGCACTACTTGACGTATTGTAATTGTGAAACATTATTGACTGTTATATCTATATAATTAATTGTAACTGACTATATTTGTCTTGACACTTTGTATAGGTCGGGAATTGTTAGGAGAATGTGCCTCCGTTTTAAAGGAGAGTAAACAATAAATATATTAAGAGAATCTCGAAATGAGTATTATTTTGAAAGCAGACCTATGACAATTTTGATGATTTTTATTGATGATTTGCCCACGAGTACATTATTATAGCTACTTTACTGTTTTCAATCACACAGCATAAAAATGTTATAAATTCCTGTCTATAAGATGATTTAAATATGTATAATTGTAGTCTTTCTCAATTTATGCTTAAATATAATTATAACGAAATTATTTGAATTTTAATATGTATTTTATGTTAATATATTCAACCAGTGCTTTCCACTTTGGTTTGAAATAATTATGAGAATATAAAAGAAAAAAAGTGATCCTATCATTTCGCCATTTTGGCCTTAATTGGGCTACTTGATTCAGGATTCGGATATTTTCATCAAGCAAGCTGTGACGTCACAGACGTACTAAATAAACTAGCCCGTTTGTTTTATTCCCATAGTAATTTATATGTTTATTATTGTATCAAATCTCACTATTATAAAGTGATAAGTTTGTATTTTCCCTGCTCAAAGTGTACCATTTTGGAAATATCCAAGTTTTCTTATAAAACTGTCCATCATGCTGAACTCAATCGACGTATGGCCTCACCTCTTAGTTAGTCGTATAACACTTTTTCTGAATAAACGGAAGTATGCAAGTACCGATAAGGACCTTGGTAATACTTACTTATAACTCCAATTCACCACAGTTTGATTGATCAGATTTATACACAGATTTTCACTTTAAATTTCCTTAGCTGGAGACTTGATTCTGTTTTTTTCTGTTAAGCACTATTATTAAGATCACGCCATGATTTTGGATCTTTTTTGTTTCTTGTGCGCGTGTCTGTTTTGAAAACATGTGTATGCTAATTAATGTTTACGTCACACGCGCTAATTGTTATTTTTTAAATACCACAGTATAATGTTCATTTGCGCTTTAATGTGAAATTACTTTTAAACTTGTTTTTTTCGTTTTTATAGTGTTTTAGTTTAGAGTTTAGACTTCATTCAATTGTGTAGGTTTATGGGATTCATGGTAGTAGCCTTAGGAAAAGATACCTAAGCTGCAGTAGACAATATTCAATTGAATTTAATCTGAGGTATAGCATCCATTGTTAAAGAAACACAATGGTAAACAATCCTATGCATTGGAGGGATTCGTAATACCAAATCTTCAATAGCAAATTGCGGAAATGACCAGTTTAGGAAGTAAGCTAATTGATTACCCAGTGGTAACGCAGAAAAAAAACAACTTACTGTCTGTTAGTATTTGTCTCCTTTATAGTTCTAAGTTTCAACATTATTTATATTTATTTTTTACATATTTCTTGTTTTTTTTTTAATCTAAGAAAATAGGTAATTAATAGGAGTCAAATAATTATAAACATTTGCTGATTGCATGAATAATAAATTCTAAATATGTTTCAGTGTATGTTACACAACAAAAGTAAAAACAAATCTTCAAAGCTAATGAAGCTTGTTTTATAACATATATTTAGGATGTATAACATATTCTTGTTGTACTATTCAATTTTAATCACGATGTTCTTAATGAGATATTTTATATAGCTATTTTATATATACCAACTTACTATACTGTAAATGAATAAAAATTAAAGAGCTGGATAGGCAGGGTAGATAGAAAAAATAGATAGATAGAAAAAAAGTCAAAACTGCCTCAATACATGCTTCGGGCGTTAGCTATCATCAGGTGAAGATAATTGTAACAAAGGATATACTGTAAAGAAAATTAAAAATGAGCTACTGTACTTATGCGTTTTGTTTTACTATTTATTTACCATAATTATGAGTACATTCAAGAAAATAATGAAAATGATAATTTAGAATAAGAAATATTAACGCACATCTATAATATGTATTTGTGATTATGACGAACTAAAGTGGTAGTTTACACCACAAAAGAGGGAAACAAATTCCAGATCCTGTACGTACATTTTAACCATATAGATTGTAATGAGGAAATAGACAATATTGTCTACATTAATATATAAGAGTCTTTATTCCATGTTATTACGATACGTTCATAAAGTTATATCTGTCTAGCGTTTCTGTTAGACTAAAGCACTAAAGTCTACATTATAAAACTTTATGTAATGTGATCACATATGGACATGATGATGTCATATTACTACCACATTTGGGCATATCACTACCATATTTGGGCACATCATACTCTTTTTGTCAAATTAGTTTGATAGGTTGATTGAATTGAATTGAATAAAAGAAAAAGAAAAGAAAAAAGGTTAGACAGAGTTTAATGATGGACCTCCATTTTATCATACATATCTGTATTTCTTCAGTGAAGTTACACACAGACGCTGGTCTTCAAATTGATCTTTTGCCCGTTGGTCAAGCTCCGGCACCGACTCTTGCCAAAAGTATTCTGATTACCCAAAAGTGGTATCAACCTTTATTGAATATTCGACATTTTGATTTTGTTTGACTAAAATATTGTGTTTGAAATTAACACTAAAACCTTCATTATCTAATTCAGACTGACAAATGGAGCGTAAACAGCGTTAGAATGCCATAATAACCAAAGGAATGCCACTATTATTCCACAATTGTATGCTACACCAAGGAGGAATCCATAGGTAGGCCTACAAATCATTTACTCTAAAGCTCTGTCTACACTATCAAACTTATGTGAACAAAATGTGATGTGCCCATATGGACATGGACCATATTTTGCTACTATATTTGGTAAAGTTTTTTTGTTTTCAAACTAGTTTGATAGTGTAGACAGAGCTTAATAAATAAAATAACACATTTTCACAGTCTTTACATATATACTTTACTTATATATAACATTTCCAGAATTGTCATACATCAAGAAATCATTAAAAATTAGAAATTCATTAGAAATATCATGTTAGACCAACATAATTCACATAAACTTCACCACATTACCATGGAGATAAGTTGCAACTTATTTTGCCCATGACTATAATTATCAAGATGTTCACAATATTTACTTTTATTATAATTTTTAATAAAAAAAATTCATATCTCTTCAAGACACAAGATAAAAGAAACTTATTATCTTCGTAAGTAAAGAAAAAAATAATATATATTCGGTCACAAAAGAAAAATAACCAGTAGTGAGAAAAGGTTTCTACTCACTCCATACAATACAAACTGTTAAAATAGAATTCTAAACAAGAAAATTAAATAATTTACTTAAATAAAACTATTGGCCTACATAACATAGATGTCGATTAAAAAAAAGGACAAAAATTGTGTAAAAGTGCAGTAAAATTTAAATACACATCTTTAAAATGAAATAACATAGTTACAAATGTACGTTCTTGAGACACCCGACGTGTTAATATTCATAGT
Organism: Antedon bifida; assembly: GCF_963402885.1. Classification (NCBI taxonomy): domain Eukaryota; kingdom Metazoa; phylum Echinodermata; class Crinoidea; order Comatulida; family Antedonidae; genus Antedon; species Antedon bifida. Next base: position 34,088,079 of record NC_136227.1, on the reverse strand, counting down.
TGGCACAAACGAATTTTTAAATCGACAACACGTGCACGTGGTGTAAAATTATGACCTAGGTTTTAACAACAAAGAAACATATGGTTCGGCGGGTCATGATATATTTTGAGTGCAACACGATATAGTTTTATTAGACAATGTACTGTGTGATATTTACATTTGGTATGTTTCTTGAACTCAGCATATTATACAAACTAAGAAGTGTTTCAATTATTGTTTCAGAGCGAGTTCACATTCTATGAGTATACGGTAAAACGATAACAAAATCGATAATAGAGATTGAGTAGATATCGGAGTCTTCAGCAGATAAACAGACACATGGTAATTAACATAAGCCGAGAGGAGAATTAATTCAATACAGACGCCGTTGTGTGACGACACGCGAAGATAACATCAGGCAGCAACGCAATTATTCTCATACAATATAATATAAACAAATTTAGTTTATGGCTTATAGGCCTAACGGGAAAAGAAAACAGGAACAATAAAACCCCAAAATAACAATTCACATACATGAATTGGAATTACATCGGTCTTCTAAGAAATTATATTGACATATTAGCCTACATTTAAGCCGATTTTCCACTAGGTGAATTTTGTTCGCGCGTATCGAAAGCGTCAGTTATACGCATGCGTATTTGGGATTTTGGAAAATGGAAACATGAATATTTTAAATTCGCCTAGTGGAAAATTAGCTTTACACCTCTTTTAATTAATCCTTTTTTTTTGTTTTTAATTTAGGCCTTATATCTTCTATTGTCTGTGATATTACACACAAAGTAATATTTTCATTTTTTTATAAGAAATATTATTAAAATATTTGTTGTTCAGAAGAATCCCTGTGTGTCATATTGTTCCCATATAGAGATGTTGTTCCCAATTATATTTAAATAATTAATAGAGTTATACAATTAGGTTAAACTTATACCGTAATCTATTTAAAGCCCGTGACCTGTTTGAGACACAAAATTTTAAGTTCAACAAATGCCAAGTTACACGAAACCTCAAAATGCATTTTAGCAAAATCATAAGCCTATTAAACATTTTCACCGAATTTGGAACTGATCCAAAATGTGAAGAATTGCTGTTTTTGTTGTTGATCCTCGCCGGGATGTTACGCTTCAATTGATCAATTGATTCTATTTCCAACGGCCTAGATAATATTTTACATCAATAAATGCATGTAACAAACAAAACTGTTGACGAACACGGTGTTCAATCAGTAGATTCCTAACAGGAAATTAAAATATTATAGGCCTATATAATGTTACATATTAAATATAGTTAGTTAGTTCATGGTAAAAAATCCGTTAATTTAGGCCTATCATGTTTTGTTACCATTTCATTTCATCGTTTTAATTTATTTTGTGTTTTCCACTTTGAATGTCATTGAAACCTTTTTTTTTACATTTTTAGAAAACGTATTTACTACTACAGTTTCTATCTTTGTCATATTTTTTTCTGTCCTTAAGTTAGTCATGTTTGTTTTAAAGTTAAAAAATCAACTTTTTAAACTTTTATATCATTTTTTACTTCTTTAATTTATATTCTATTGTGCTGTTTCTTGTGTTTTTATTACCACATACGTTATGGAAATTGATTTTCAACAATAGATAAATAAATGAATGAATCATAATTTATCCTATATAGCAGCACATAACTTTATATGACACTCTCTGCCATGACTACAAAGACAATTAAAAGAAAATATGGAAAAATGTGGGTATTGTAACCTGAATGGATATCAATGGAGATAAAAATAAAAAGCAGGAAAGCTAAATTAAAATGGTAAAGTAAAATAGCAAGAAAGTGCCAATTGGAAAACACTATTTCTTCAATGATAGATTATATTTTCCGATCAGTTCCACTAAGCTTGGTTCCCACTTGAACTTAGCGCGTACGCCGCAACGCAAGTTGGCCAATGACAAGCGACAGTTCGAATCCATCGCGTCGTGATTGGTCAAATTACTTACTATTACTATGGGAACCAAGATTTACGCAACATACTAAAAAATGTTAGCTTGGTAAACAATTTGATATTTCATTTTTTATCTTCTTGGCTCGAATTACAACTCATGTTCATTTGTCAGAATAAGGAAATTACTTTTTTATTTCAAAACATATTATACTTCCCGTCAGAACATAAGTATATTACATTGATAAGTATCAATTGACACAATGCGCTTATTTTATTCTGTATAATCGAGATCTTAGCGTGAGATAGAGAAGTGACAGACGCAAATGCGAACGGTTTTACTTTATTATTGTAATTTTCACAATTTTCTACGCTTCCAAAATTAGATAATTATCACGTACCACTCTAGAAAGCAGTATAATACGCGCGTGTCGTCACGTATGATGCGACTAATTTTAATAAGAAATCTAAGTACTATATGCACACGTTATATTTTTAAAAATATGTGAGTGGAGTCGCAGAAAACCACTATTACGAACAGCCACATTTTAAGCTTTTAGAACGGGAAGTATAAGCCAGTCATAACTTTTATAAAAGCTTTATTTAGTCATACATCGTAAATCATTTTTAACGCGTGGGTGGCAATTGTTTATTGAACTCTGAATACTGTTCTTTATTTTTCGTTCATGAATAGACCTACAACAATTTTACAATTGAACATGAAACCGGAGAAATCTATAATGGTTCTGAACCTTAAACCGAGCATGCGCCGTAGGCTACCACTGCCACGTCACGCACCAGGGAGAGACGGAGCTAAAAAAATATTTTCATCAGACTTGCTTTCTTCATGATTATGCATTTTTCAGTGAAATCGTTTGCATAAGCTTATCGCGTTCTGTAAACATGTCATTTTCATTGTGTTTACTTTCGATGTACCTTGCGATATAGTATAAACACACGAATAATGTATATTATTTTTTAATATGAAGGGCTGACTCTGGCTGACCCATATGTTATGTATTACAATTGATTTGAGTTTATATTTCGTAGAGGTTCTATTGACGTAGTACGTACGTATCTCTACAGCAACGTTGAAGTAGGAAAATGATGAATAATCAATTACTTTTATAAAATTGCCACATTACAAATAAAGAGCGTTGCATGAATTCTGCATTTCCCCATGCCATTTTAATGTCACCTAGTTATGATCACTTTGACCAAAAACTGGATCGCAAAAAAATAATTCACCTGAAAAAAATGTAAATTAAAGCAAAAAATACTTACAGTATCTGTCAGACAATGGGTTTTGGTTAAAATTACCTGTTTTTTGTCTTTTTAGTGAAATAATATTTTTTTTTACAGAAGAATTAATAACTATTAAAACTGCCAAATGGTATATTTAACGTTTTTTATTTTATTAATCTTAATTGTTCATGTTTTTAGGGGACAATACATAGCCCTAGCCAGCCCTCTATCAGTTTCTGTTATGGTCAGTTTTCCATATTTTCACTACTTATTTTACTTTATAAATTTACGAATACCCATTGTAGGCCTTTGGCAAATTTTAGAAACATCTATGTCGATAATATCATGGAACAATCAATTCATTTAATATTTAAAGTCATTAAAGCATTCGGTTATTCGAGGCAATCATTATTACTACGTAATTGGTTTATATGATCAAACAACCGTAGTGATGGTTTATCTAAAAAACAACACGATTTTGCTTTAAAATGGAAACGACAGGCAAGCCATAATTCAACGTTTCGATCTTTATTTGATATTATTCAATTCAATTCAATTCTAAGCAACATTTAGTTTCAAATTTCATATAAAAAATAGATTTCAATGAATACTATATATGTAAACAAAATTTCGAAAGAAGAAGGTAAACGCCCAGAAAGATGAAAGACACATCTTGTGGAGGACGTACCTATTACAGACATAGACAATGAACATTTAAAAAAAAATAAATAATAAATAAATAAAAAATAAAAAAAAAATAAGTAAAATAAAATAAAAAATTGACCGAGGAAAAGGTGACTTTTAAGTTTAGATAAAAATGATTTGCTAGAAACAGAGTTTAAGATGGGGAGTGGCAGATCGGTCCAAAAAGTGGGTCCGGAATACCGAATGTTGTGTTGAAAGTGGTTGGTTTTATGGGTTGGAATATGTAATTTTGAACAAATACGGGTATGATGATAATGAATTGAAGAATTTGGAGTGAACATGGAGCAGAGATGTTTGGAAAGGTTAGAATTAATAGAAGAAAAGAAGAAAGAGCCTTGTTGGGTTAGATTGATATCAGAGACTTTAAAAAGATGAAGGAAAGCATCGTCAAAATAACATTCAAAGGTGTGGGAAGAGATCATGAACCCGGAATTATTCTTTATAACAACGACGTCATATCCGATCCTTGCCCCAACAAAAACAACCATAGATACAACACAAATAACACTTATAAGCACAAACATTAACAACAACACTTTTAAAGGAAAACTCTCTTTGGTTAATGGTTAATTGAAATCTATCTTTAATTTTAAAACTAAGATTGCCATTGCTATTATCACTTGTTAATTCTCATACTCTATGTTTACAGTACTTTTCAAACATTGTCTGTAGTCGAATGTGTTTGTATTATCATTTGTATTATTGCTGATATGGACTTGTTTCCGAAAAATTGAATTGAATTTGGATTGAAATAAAATAAATGAGAGTCTGAACATTTTTTTAAAAGTATATAAACTAGTATGTTCATTAACAGTACCGGTATGTTTAGTAAATGTTGACATGTTATTAACTTTTAATATACTATAACATTTTTTTTTTTCAAAAATAGAAAAAAAAAGTTGATTGTTAACACGAAGAGCTAACTTTGAATATTTAAAGTTTCAAAAGCAAATTCCTTTTGGTTCGATCTTTTGTTTTTGGTTTTAGGTTATGTGTCAGCTTACAGATACTCGTACCACAGAGGTATTATATAAGATGGCGACCCGTTTTATTGTGAGTGTGTTGGATTTGACTCTCACGCCTCTCAATATTCATCAGGCTGTGCCCATCCATTGTTTGTTGAAGCCCTCCTCCAGCAGTTTCCGTTTTCTTTTCATATGCCATTCTTGTCCATTTCTTTACCGTTTCTTGGTTTCCATTCTGAGCCTCTTGTCCATCCCATTATCCTGAGTTCTTGGTATATGCCCTGCCCATCTCCATTTCATATCTTTACCGTTTATTGGTTTCCATTCTGATCTTGGTCCATCCTGAGTTCTTGGTATATGCCCTGCCCATCTCCATTTCATATCTTTACCGTTTCTTGGTTTCCATTCTGAGCCTCTTGGTCCATCCCGAGTTCTTGGTATATGCCCTGCCCATCTCCATCATATCTTTACCGTTTCTTGGTTTCCATTCTGAGCCTCTTGGTCCATCCTGAGTTCTTGGTATATGCCCTGCCCATCTCCATTTCATATCTTTACCGTTTCTTGGTTTCCATTCTCAGCCTCTTGGTCCACCCTGAGTTATTGGTATATGCCCTGCACATCTCCATTTCATTTCTTTGTTCTTTTCTATAATATTATGCCTGTCGATGTATTCTGTTTCTAGTTTCCTGTTCCCTGTTCCGTGTATCAATCTTTTTAGATCATACTTGGTGTTTAGTTGATAGTAACGTAAATCTTCTAATAGTAACCCACCTTATAAGTAAATCTATAATAATAACCCACTACTCTACTAACCCATGGGGGTTACTATTAGAGTAACAAAAACTATTGACAAAATGACATTATGAAGACTCATGGCCGTATTTTGAAAATAAGGAGATAATGTATGTTGATATCGGGAGTGGGGGGAGGATTGAGTGTTTTTGAGTTTATAAAATAAAGTTAGAGTTCAAACAAATCTGTTTATTCGATCGTACGGTATAACTGTTTTATTATTTTGCTATGAGTTGCTGACCGGAAAAGTTGGGATGGGTTACTTTTTTCAGGTGCCTAATTAAGATTAGTAATAGTAACCCACTCTAATAGTAACCCCTTTCTACTAGTAACCCACCCTAAAAAACAATCAAAAAATAATAACACAGAGTTACAATTAGAAGATTTACGGTATGTTTGAAAGTTCAATTTTGTTCATAACACAAATTCCAATCATGGAATTGTTAGTGTGCCCAGCCTATAGTTATCTAAATTCCGCGTTACAACTGAATTGTTCTGTTCATAATACCGTATCACTGAAAATAACTGAATTTCATTTTCCAATCGAATAGTCTTGATTTTCACACATTGTGATCGAAATAATTGATCGGACGTTGATATACAATCTGTGTTAAGCTCTGTCCACACTATCAAAGTAGTGTGATGTGCCCAAATATGGTAGTGATATGCCCAAATACGGTAGTGATATGACATCATCATGTCTATAGAGGGGCATATCACATTGTTTCGTCACATAAAGTTTGATAGTGTAGACAGAGCTTTATTATTGATTGTACTTTGCTATGATGGTCACAAATGCCGCAACTTTAACTGTAATTCCTCCTGTTTAGCGATGCATGCCTACATTTTACACTTGTTATTACTATACAGTCTATTAGGCCTACGCATACGGGCAAATTATCTGTCTATATATACTATTTTAACTATATTAATTCTTTTGAAAGCGAGGGTACTAGCATTTCTTACTGGCAATGGTTAAATTTCGGAGTCGAGTTGCTGCTGAAAATTGCTCCAGGGTGACTTTCACTCTCCACGTCCAAAAGTTAAGCACAAAGGATATTGACATAGGCTAAGGACAATTTTCACTTGTCCGATTTTAACGTTCTTAGTACGCTGGTGGACCGTTAAATGACCGAAAACAAATCGTTCCTTTAAAAAATCAAGTGCACTTTGAAAGTAATGAATACAGCTTTATTCTGAATAATAACGGTTGATTAACCCATAAATATGTCAATCATGCCGATATATCAAAGCGTCATAATATTTTCAAATGTTTGGATTCCAACGGAAATAAGCTAATAAACTTTTTGGGCTACCTTATGGAATCTTTTATAAATATATTTATTTGTAATGTCAGTAATTTATGTTATAACTTTGTATGTATTTTGATTATGATGATTTTCCTAATAAATTCAAATAAAATCAACACTCCAGAATGCAATTTATGTTGGAACCGATTTATTAATGAAATAGAAAATAGACCAACAAATGTTCTTGATTCAACTGTCTTCCTATAAGTTGCCGCTTGATCGATTAATTCGTCACCAACGGGCTCGAGAATTGGAAATGCTAGTTCTTATTATTACTTTTGTTACATTTTTTTTATATTTTGTAAGTTTTCTTGTAAATATGCCTAATCTTTTTTTTACTTCATTTTAATTACTCTGGTCCGATCTTCAAAAAGTGTGTCATTCAAATAAATTATTAGACGTTTTAAACTGATGGCATTCGATTTTGTATTTTTGTTGCGATCAATTTATAGAAATCGAAAAATATAGAATAAATGCATCACATACAAAAAAAGGTATTTTCATCATCATGATTTATCTTATGTATTTTATTTATCAGTCGAAATTGAATGAGGGAATTATTACAAAAGAATAATCATCAGATATTTGGATTATTTACAGGCCGGTGAACGGTCGGATTGCATGATAGAAGTATACCGTATAATGAATGTCTCTAGAAGTAGTAGTGTAATGTTTATTGAACATGGCGTCCCTTCTTTTAATGAGTATATGCGAAAATCTATAATGGTTTCATGCAACGTATGTTGAATATAGTTGTAGGTCTTGTTGCTGGGTTTGCAAATATAATAATAATGCTCCATAGTATTGTCGATGGAGAAGTATTCTATATTTAAGCTTAGAGTTTGCAAATTTTCTTTTTTCTATTTCTGTTTATATGGATAAAATATTCCGAAATAAAAGAAATTGAATTAAAAATGTTTCAAAATATTAAGCTAAGAATATTTATTCTTCGGCAACCAGATTACACATACGCCCTCTTACGTTTCCAAATTCACAATGGGTGCGCTGTTACTCGAAAATGCGACATGTGTGATTGCGAGATGTAATTTTATTGAATAAATCCGGCTGCTACGCTTGGCCTGGTTTTTACAATATAGGTAGGAGGCCTAGGTCGATATTGAGTCCAGTTGCTACGGTGATATTTATTATTTTTAAGTGATGACATTTTTCTTTTTTTAAGCCGGAACATTGTGCTATGTTATATTATTAAGGTTAAATTACAGGTTAGATGAGTCGAATTAATACATTTTTTAGCGTAATGTGCTTTGTTTGTGCTCTCTAACTAAAATAATGTCCTTGTTTTGGTTTGTTTTTAAAATGAGAGTAGGCTAGGCCTAGGGCCTAGGCTGTCAAAAAGTCTCTACTACTGTACTATAAAAGCTATGCTTACACAAAACCGACTGTGCTTCGTCGTAGGCTTACAGTTTGCACTAAGCTACATTGATTGTAGGCCTAAGTAGTAAGCTTACATACATGAACATACCATGGATGCATGCTATATTAGTATTAGGGTAGTACAGTAGCTTGACAGAAGAAGACATTCGCTTATTTACAAAATCATCAATAAAAATATACTATCTATAGGCCTAGCTAGCTAGGCTATTATATAAGTCTGATAATTAATAAGAAAAACATTTTTTTCAGTTACTGTCATTAGCTATAAAACCTGCCAGCTATGGGATGCGGGGCTTCAAACAGTTACGACTACAAGTACGATGTTGGCCAACAGTGGGAGAGCGCTCGTAAGACAATTGATATTAAGAGACACCGAGACAAACCAGTCGTAAAGAGGTCCGGATGGAAGACTGTACGCATCTTTGTTTCTTCAACGTTTCGTGATTTTCATGCGGAGAGAGAAGTTTTAGTTAAAGAGGTACAGTAAAAGTCGATGTCATAAGCAAAAGAATCTAACTAAATCCAATATATAGAATTTGAACATTTAAAATTCATTTGTCTTTTTTAGGTGTTTCCCGATTTACGTCAGTGGTGTGAAAAACGAAGACTTCATCTTGTTGAATGTGACTTGCGATGGGTAAGTCTGTGTTTTTATATTTACGAAACAATTTCCAATTCCAGACCAAATAACTGTAATCTAGAGTAACATATTAAATATTGATAAAGATTAATACAATATAAACATTTCTGATTTAAATAGAATTAAGTTGTTGTCATTAAGGGAATTTTTTTTCTTTATTCATAGGGTGTTCCAAAAGATACGACATCAGAAGAAACGCTGCGCACGTGCCTCGGAGAGATTGACAGGTGTTACCAAGACAACATCATGCCATTCTTTCTTAATATGACTTGGTACGTATAGCTCATCCTGTGATATATACCTTCTCCCTAATTGTAATGCCTTATCCCTCTTTTAAAAATGTTCACCTTTTTCTTTATTTAGTGCTCGTTGTGGGTGGATCCCAACGGACAAAGAAGTTCCTGATAGTGTGTACTCTGAATACAGATGGATAAAAGGATTGTCAGTGACAGAAATGGAGATAATTCATGGCGCATATCGAAAGGACAATCCTAATTGTAAGTAAACACACAAATATATAAAAGAATGATTTGACAGAGTTATTTTAGTTGTTATACCTACTCGAATAGTCTTATCTTTGATGCCAAGATTTTCTCTCGAAAAATGTCTAAAGTGGCCATATCTTTAAGGTTGAGGTGCGCCTTTTACACTTTGTCATATGGTATTGTGTTTCCCCGATTTCTCTATTTTGAGATAATAATTATATTAATTTTGAATATTTATTCAAATATTCTACATTTATATTACAATTTTCTTCACAGCCCTATTTGCAATCCGGGACACAACTTTCCTGGAATCACTTCCTACTGAATATAAGGATGATTTCATAGACTCCAATCCAGTCGCTGAGCACAAACTGAAAGTCCTTAAAGATGTTCTCTCTGATAGATTCCTGGTTTGTATTTGTATAATTTAATAAATATTTTAATAAAACCATGGGCCTGCAGGACCTTTTTTTAAAAATGGTAAAAATCTAAAGTACAAGTTTCTTTCATGAGTGTAATGAGGGAACACTTTCCCCTATTCACGGAACACGCCCCTAAGGGCCATGTTGTTTGGTCCCGTAGGTAGTAAGATAATAATTCTACTGTATTGTTTGTATAATTTCAGTCTGATCGGGTGTTTACTTACGACTGTACATACGCAGGTGTTGACACAGACACAGGAAAGGTCAGCCTTGATGGTCTGCATGGAGTGTTTACAAACAAGGTATACTTGTACATTCTAATCAGTAAAAACAAGTCTAGTCAAATTAACGTACTGTAAGTGTAGTTTATTACAAATGACTACAGTACCAATACATTTACTGCAGTAGACTTAAGGTTGTCCTTAAAACATAACAGCTGTGAAACTTTGTAATCTAAAAAAAAAAATAACGTAGAAAACATATTGGCTTAAAATCAGATTCCTCGGATGAGGCTGGTAATATAAATATTATTAATAAGTTAAAAATAATAATTATAAAAAATAACTTAATTTATATTGTTCCTTACTTCTGTTTCTTTACCTTTTCTCGCACTCTTATATTCTGTCCATGTTGTAAATAGTATGTGTCTTTACTGTGCTTTAAAGCTTAGTTCGCACTAGGACGCAATACAAGAACCTTGCATTGCGTCCTAGTGCGAACTAAGCTTTATACATCTCCGCTATGTTTTCTTATTTATGTGTATTCTTTATTGTTGTTCCTGTACAAGTAGTCATCCAAGATGAAACCTTGTCTTCAAGAATTTTCCAGTGTGGTATGTTTTGCCTCGTCATTCATGCATGCATCACAAACATTTGCATGTTTTAATATCTCATGCATGTGCGCTATATAGTGTGGTTTGTTGTTAGGATGTCCGGGAAAGTTTTTGTGTGATTTGATACATGTGTCTTTGATATTATAGGGACTTTAAGCTCTGTCTACACTATCAAATTTTATGTGAAAAAAAAAAATGTGATGTGCCCATATATGGACATGATGATGTCATATCACTTCCATATTTGAGCATATCACTACTATATTTGGGCACATCACACTTTTTTTGTCAAACTAGTTTGATAGTGTAGACAGTGCTTTAGGATTAAGTTAGTCACTCTGTGCTCAGTTTCCAAATGATTAAAGATTAAGATCTAATTTTTAAAATCTGCTTAATTTACATTTAAATAATCGTTTACTGTACAAATGTAACCACCGCTCATCTGCCAGCTACTAGACATTGAACAAAGTTTGCCTGTATATCAGCTTAATCTCTGTATAAAAGGGATTTTTTTAATTTTTTATTTTTACCCTATTTAGAATTAATAACACCACCTTATCTTCATTTAATTTGTAATACCTTTTTTTTACATGTTAATAATTAATTAAGTATACTAAAATACTAAGATTATATAATTTGCTATGCCATGATTCACCTTGATTTATTCATTATATCAATCAATTAGATCTGTTATCATTTTTAATCAAATGGTTGAACATTTCAAAGTATCAGTTGAAAGTTTTCTTCATTCATTAGAGGCTGACCCATATCATAGTTCATAGGTTAATTTGGGGTGGGTTGGTAGAAGAGGGAGGAACCTGGTAAAAGGGGAGAACGTAAAAGAGGGCTTAAAAAGTAAAACAGAGATTCTGTGAAATATTTCTCTTTTTTCTGTGATATACATCTGTCCATCACCATGACATAAAAGATTAGCCTTGTATGTTTTGGGAATTAACTTCACATTTTTACTATTTCAAGATTTTCAAGTTTTTCCAAGAAAGAATAGCGGAACAGTACCCAATTCATGAGGGTAAACTTGACGTGTACGAGCAACAGAAAGAGGCGCATGAAGCATTTATGAAGAGTAGATGTAGTGTTGTACTCGGTAGAAATGAAATCTTAGACAAGGTGAGTTTAACAAATAAAGAAATGGAAAGAAGTTGTAAGTAAATTAAGAAAGGAATTGAAGGAAAATGAAGAGATGAAGTAGCATTAAAACCAAATGATGATTCCCTAACCCCACTTCCCTATAAAAAAAAGTTCAGAACTATATGACATCTTTTAACATCTTATGATTTTATGCACTAAATTAAAGGCTGATTGCAGATTCGCGCTTATTTTATTTGTGCAGCTGCTTGGATATACAGTTCTTTTTCTTTTGTCAGATAGCGGAATATGTGACAGATCTTGGTACGGGTAAGCCATTGATCCTGACGGGAGGACCAGGAACGGGCAAATCATCAATAATGGCAAAAGCAGCTGATGTAGCAACTCAAAATGCTAGTGGAGGCAGGATTCCAGGGTATGTTTGTAAAGTTGATGCCCACATTTTGTGCTCCATTTAGATTGAATTATGTAGAGCCTCTTGTGTAAGTGCTCGAGGGTGGAGTTAAAACACTTGTACTGAGACTTTATGACAAAAGGTCATGTCTTTTTAAACCTGGTTTGAAGAAGAACAACATTTTTTGTTGCATTATTTTCATATCAAACTCATTGATGGAATTTTTCTTTTAGTGGTGGAGATGCAGGTTGGCATGTCTTCTACCATTTTGTGGGTGCCATTCCTGGGTCAACAGATCAAGAAATGATGTTAAAGAGACTCCTTAAGGAACTCAAAATCTGTAATGTAAGTCAGTACGAATGTTATTCCTTTTATCTGTTTAGTTGCACTCGTTGCCTAGTCTTTCGAACGGGATGTTAAGATCTTGATGCATGAGCAAGTACCATTGTTATCAGAAATTCTTCAGTGTCCAATTTAACTGAGGAATATCATAATTATATACACATTGCATTGTTGCATTAAATTTAAATATTTATTTATTTTAGGCCTACACACATTTTTGTTTTTCTCACAGAAGGTAGCCAAAAAAAAAAAATTTCCATAATTTTCTTTCCATTTTCTTGTGACAGGATTCCAATATGCCAAAGGATTATGAGGGCACTGCTCAACTGTTAGCTGGTGTATTATCCAATCCAAATTCAAAGCCTGTTATCTTGTTGGTCGATGCCCTTAATCAGGTAATTTGGAAATCCTTTGTATAACCATGCACCTATAAATGGTATCACTGCTAGCTAATTTGTACTAAAGGTATTTAAGCTGAATTCACACTTAATTATAACTGATACTATTATTAAAGCCGCATTTACACCTAATTCTAACTGATTCTATTATTAAAGTCGCATTCACACCTAATTCTAACTGATAACATTGTTAAAGCTGCATTTACACCTAATTAAAACTGAATGTTTTTAAAACTGCATTCTCTTTTTGGTCTAGGTTGATGAAGAGAAAGGACATGGGACGTTAAGTTGGTTGCCACGTAAACTTGCTCCACAGGTTCGCTGTATATTCTCAATGATAGATGAGACTCCACCGCACGTAACACTTTTAGCACGACCACAAGGCCCAATTGAAGTTCCTGTTACGCCACTCGATATTGGATCCAGAAAGGTATGTATTCACACAGTAATTATTTTTCAGTAAATACTTTTCAAAGCTCATAACTGTACCTACATTAGATGATCTGTTGTTTACCTTTGATTTTGTTAAAGTATCTTTAACTAATATTACCCTAATTTTATTCATTATTATCATTATTCATTCATCATTGGTCATATGCTCCGATTAAATGAAAACATACCAACCAGCCAAGATCGCACTCAGAGAGGCTGGGAAAAAGACCAAAAGGAAGAACGAAAACAACATGGATGGATGGCAAACATAAAAAATGAAATAAAACTTTTCACATGCGGACCTATACACATACTTGCTAAAAATCGCAATGATACGCGTAATATCTAACGACGATTAGCGTTTAAGATGATGATTGAATCCTTGTTATTCTTGAAAGATTGTCATTAATAAATTTAAAAAAAATAATAATAAACACAAGAGAGTGTAATCTAAATTAACTCTTTTATATCTTGATCAATTGTTTGTTGATTTTTACAGGAAATTGTGTTAGAGATTTTAAGCAATTACCACAAGAAGCTGGACAAAGAGCAGATGACGTGTCTGTTATCAAATGAAGCATCTAAGAACCCTCTGTGGCTTTCTATTGCGTGTGAAGAACTACGTGTATTTGGAGATTTCAGTCGAGTCACAGAAAAAATCAAGTCACTAGCAGATGATCTCCTCGAGTAAGTTGTGAAGGAAAAAGAGTATAATAAATATTTGTTTGTTTGTATCCTAAAAATTATAAATTATCGTTGATTCTTTTTTAGTTTGTTGGGGCAAGTACTTTCCCGGTTTGAACAAGAGAATGGTGGCATGTTGATGATTGCAACGCTCTGTTTACTGGAAACTTCGTCTCATGGACTTCTTGAAACGGAACTGCTCTCAATTCTTGGTGGTGATTTGTCCCTGCTCACGCCATCTAAAGAAAACTTTGAAAAATTACAGAAAAGTTAGTTTATCTTGCAAATTTATTGGATCAGAATTATCATCATAACAATCCTGATAATGTACTAAAAAACCAGATCAAACCAGAACAAACCAAATCAAACCAGATCAAGCAAAAGAGAAACTTTCTATAGCAATGACCTAGGAATTAGTGTCATGTTATTTCATTGTTCACATGCGAAGACATTGGGATTCCTTGACAAAGTTTTGGCAAATTCATATTCTCCCTGCGTAAGTCATAGGTCAAATAGAAAGCTTACTATTATACTGTAGATAGACTCCACAGGTGTTACCCTCAATTAAAGGTAATAACCTGTTGAAACATGAAATATTTGATAAACCTTTTTTCGATTTTATAATTGCAATAGAGGAAGAAGATCCTGATGTCCAACCAATCAGTAACCAACCTCTATCAGCTGCTAAATGGGCAGCTGTGTACCGTGCACTGCGTACATTTCTCAGGCCCTTCGGTGACAGTGGTGAGGGCAGGCTTGATTTCTACCACCGATCCGTTAGTAAAGCTGTACGAAAAAAGTAAGCATAATTATTAAATAATTGATGGAGCTTACTTTGTTCTTTAAAATATTTAATTATTTTTTCATTTCATATTTGTTATTTTTCTTAGATATTTTTATGCGGAAGACAATTCAGAGAAAGAAGACGTGTATGCCTTTTGGCACCTCACTCTTGCAAACTTTTTTGAGCACGAGCAGAATGTAGATCGCAAAGTTGAGGTAAACTTATTATTATCTAAAAATATAGATTTATATAGAAAAATAATTGTGAAACGTTTGTTTATATGTTTATTATGCTTGGTTTTCACAAGAGATGCAATGAAGGACGTAGACACAACGGAAGCGACGAAAAACGACAGATCGAATAATTCATCACTGTGATTGGTCAATACATTCTTGCGTTGTGTCTCTAGCGAGAAGCATGCATTAAGGCTATAGTGTACTGTTTACTACAATAATGCATATTTTAACACAGAAGTCTATGGGTTTTTGACAAGGTCATATTTTATGTCTTTGATATGCTATTTTCTCTATAGGAGTATCCATATCATCTTGTGAAGATAAAGGACACTGACCGTTTGGCTAAATGTCTGACTGAATGGCCAGTCTTTGACCACCTCTTCAATGATTATTACAGCTCTCAGCTTCTACTATACTGGCGGAAGGTATACCAACATTTGTTATTAAATTGTATGACTTTCCGAACACCTTGAAAACTGAAATGTCTTCCACAAACAGATTCTCTTCTGCTCTTTTAATTTAATTTTCAGAATCTGAAGATTTTAAGAAAACTCAAAGTTGTCCTGTTTTTTGGTAGATGTATTTGACAATACATTTTGTGCTATGACTAACTAAACTAATGTTTTATTGAAATTAATGAAAATTACATTGTGCTTTTCTCAACAATTTTCAATTTATCATTTTAGGTGGGAGATTATAAATTTATGGAGAAGCAATATCGTAACATTCTTGAATCGATTGATAAGGAGGCTTTTGGACTTGAGGAGTATTGCATACGATATGAACATATTGCAAGACTTCTGTAAGTTTTAATTATTTTTATTTATTTTCCATAAACATTCCTTCCTTCCATGTTGTACCAATGGAACTAAGGCTTCAATGCGAAATCAGCCCTATTTTTGGCAATGTGAAATTGAGGTATTAAAAAAAAGCACAATTTCATTTTAATATTTCTGTTTGATATTAAAACTTTTCCATAATTTTGTTTTCTCATTCAGAGTACAAGCTGGTGAATACTCTGTGGCGAAAGGCTACATAGACGTCGCCCTCAACATTGAAGAGGAACAGCTCGGTGGTCGACCAGAGCGGTTGGTGGAGCTTTTCGCTCTCTATGGCGAACTCTATGATGAGGTAAGTGTAGTAATTGTAACTGAATAAAACCATTTTATATATTATATCTAGGATGGGAATTACAGTTACAATTCTTTTATCTGGTACTCTTAATAATAATAATATAGATAAAATAACTATTTTTCAATGTCTAGGGGCTGAACTTGACTAGTTGTTACAATGTTTATCATTTTTGTGTACATACAAAAGAATGAAATAAAGAAATTGTTTTGTCTCTTTTATTTTAGATTTCTAAAATGCATGATTTTATCAAAAGGGAGAACATCAAAGACTTGAAGCCATGCATCGAGTTCTTCAGAAAATCTGTAAAAATACGAGAGACGTTGCAGGGTGACCATCACAAGGTATTAATCTTTATTATTATACATGTTGTTTTATTAGGAGTAATAAATGATTAATTATTTTTATTTGGGGTGGGGGAAGGGGTGGGTACCTCGGTCTGTCTGTTAAATTATTTTTACAAACTATTTGTTCATTTAGTGATAATAAATTCTGCTTAATTTTCCAAAATAAGTTCCTCAATCCTCAGTTATTTATACTTATGCAAAATCTTGTTTTTTCTGATAGTAACCCAATTTCTATCTACTTTTTTCAGTACAAGATGGGTATATCACTGATGTCTTTATCTTTTACGCTGAACACTTTCTACGAATGTGGTGGTGACGCCTCTCTTGACGCAGATGAAGCGCAAGAAGAGGCGTTGGAGCATATCGAGAAAGCTCTCACTATTTTTTTGGAGGTAAGCAAGTCACCTATCCCATTAACCAGTGGCGTAACAGCTATGAGCGCTCACTGTCTAAACCCAGGGACTCCGAAGCTTATGGGTGCCCTGAGCCAGTCCCAGAGGAATAAAAAGGCACTAAAATAATGTTAAAAAGGCTAAAAAAGGACTCAAGTGTTGGAGGGCCACTTAGCATCTCTACGCCTCAGGCCTCTGTGTTATTAACAAGACAAGTCACCTATCCATGCAGATTAAAAATGCATACTAGGCTCAAAAACTTACTAAAATAAAAAAGACTTTTGATATATTTTCCTTGTTACTGAATCTAATGAACATTTGTTTTTTTTTTAGTTGGAAGACCTCGGAAAGGAGGCAGAGGCTAGTATGACTAAAGCTATCTTGTATGAAAGAGGCTCAGAGGAACAAATTGAGGTTAGTTCTTTGACACACAGTAGGGTTACTGTAGTTTGTTTTTTGTTGGGCGGGCATGCAATGTCTGGATATCAATTAGAAAGAAGTATTCAAATTTAAGATATTTAAGTATTTCCATGTACTGTAAAAACCTGAAAACAAGCCCATGGGATTAGGCTCAGTAGAAACGGACCCTTAAGCTCTGTCTACACTATCACACAAGTTTGACAAAAAAAGATATATGCCCAAATATGGTAGAGATGTTCCCAAATATGATAGTGATATGACCTCATCACGTCCATATATGGGCACATAACATTTGTTTGTCATATAAAGTTTGCTAGTGTAGACAGAGCTTAAGAAGTTGATAATTACTAGATGTTATTTCACATTTTTTCACTTTCAATTTTAAGTGGTACAACAAAGCTTATGAACAGTGTGAACAAGCGTATGGTTTAAACTGTAAGCTGATGACACGGCTGATGAGTAATATTGGTATCTATCATGAAGACAGGGAAGATTATCGCACAGCCTATGAGTATTTTGTCAAATGGTATAACGTATCTGTAGAGGTGGGTAAACTTAGGCATGCCTATACCGTATATCCTCTAGTATAATCCCACCATACTAGAACACAAATTGGGCCAACTTTGGGGAGAAAAAAGTGATTGGTAATAATATGAACTTGCTAGAAAGTCAATACTGGGACTATACCCAGAGATATGCCTGTTAGTGAAATTTGAAAAAACTCTATAGCATATTTTCACTATTTTCTGTAGGTGTTTGGAGAAAACCATCCAAAGACGACGTCAGCCAGAAATTCTTTAGAAGAGCCAACTTATCAACGGATAAAAGCAGCACTTGAAGAAGAAGGCGCACAATAACAGATGAGTATCATGATATTTTGTAATTGTCTCTATATCAATCATGTGATAATGATGTCAGTGGAAGCAGGGGAAATCAAAGGACAGAAGAGGACTGGAATGTTAATAGCATACAGAGGAGTAGTGCTGAAAGTGTAGACCTCATCAACTAAAGCTCTGTCTACACTATCAAACTATCCCGTGTGAGATGATTAAAGAATTTTGAATTGAATTGAATTATGCGACAACAAAATGTGATGTGACCATATATGGACACGATGAGCATATCACTACCATATTTGGGCATATCCCTACCATATTTGGGAACATCACACTAGTTTGATAGTGTAGACAGAGCTTTAATACCTCCAAAATCGTCCTAATGATGAAGACCTTTACTACATTGTAAAGATGTTTTTACAGAAAGTATTTATTCCAGGTGTATCCATAAATATGTAGACAACAAATATATACGATCCTCTAGTTACAGTGCGCGATACCATTGGTATAGAGCTAGATATTATATAAAAAATAAAATTTGGTTAATTCATGGTACCTTATTACACATTATGCTACCACCACGGCCAACACACTCATCAGGTGAAAATAAATATATATAGAAACAATACTGCCTATATGATTGCAATGATGAGGGGAGAACTCTCCATTATATAAGTGTTACTAACAAGCTGAGGAATCCAGTGGTATCCCGGTCCAAAGTGGTCTGTATTTGGAGACAATTCATTATTTTAGTTATCAATATGGAAGTAACATGTACAAATATATATATATCTAAAAAAGTAAAATATTGATGGCGATCAAGAATTTCATAATTTATACATATCATTCGTAAGAAAACCGTCCATTTTAACATTTTACTATTTTTAAGTGTTTCATTGGAGACACTGTTTTATTTTGTACTATGGTAGTAAGTATGTGTACAAATATATGTATTTATATAATATACTAAAAAGTACAATTTATTGTTAGCGATCATGAGACAAACTTTGACATTATGATTTGTATGGTAGTGATTGTGTTTTAGTTCAATTGTTGTATTCACACTTAGGTAAATGAAACATATTTACTAACTTAACTAAAAATTCTTCTTGGTGAAAACACTTTTCATTTTGTGTATGTGAATAACTTATTATTAAAATTATAAAATGGCCTATTCAAAAATCGGAATTTATTTATCTTTAAGTTTTTCCTTAGCCTAAGAGTGAATACAGCAACTGACTTTCAGAAGACCACTATCATCCCAGCTTAAATGCTGCCTGTTTTGTCCACAATTAATGTCAATTTTATATATCCTTTGTAAAATATTTATCTGTATTTTTTTTAGAAAATCTCTTTCACTTTTTAAATCCTTCATTTACTGTTTGTGCAATACGCAATAGTTAGGTTATTGTTTATTGGGTAGTCAGTGTGTGTATCTGAGATTGAGACAAAGGCATATCCAATGTAAATGTCTACTATATCCCTGCCTAGGAGGTTATAATTCTGTCTGAGTCTTTGCAAGATATCGTCAAGATAACATCAAAACTAAAAGATGGATCTTTACCATATTTAATCCACAGATAGATATGTGGTCACAGAGGACTCCATTAATTTTTGGAGGCAATCCGGACCAGGATCCCAATTCTGGACCACTTATTTTATTTAGGCTGTATGTCAAAACTACAAGACGCTATTCAATTTTGGAGGCAATCTGTAAACGACATTATCTATATCACAATTCTTTTTCTTTTTACTCCATGTGGAAGAGATTACAACTCTCAGAATTGTTCTTATTTTATATATTATTTTCAGAATGAACACCCCTCAGAAGAAGAATAGAACAGTCCATGAGTAATGTAATTATTATTAAAACATGAATTCCTATTTATTACATGTGAACCATGATGTTTTTTAACATAAATCTTTATATAGTATTTATCTTAGGAAATATTAAACATAAACGAAAAATAAAAATAATTTTGGAGAAATATGTTTTGAGGCACTTATTTATTAACGTTTTGTGAATATTTTCAATATATCAATCATGATTTTAACTTCATTTTATTTTTATTTGAATAAAAAATATTTTGTAAATGTTGCTGTTGGAGACTGTTTTGATATCTCATACTAAATGAATGATGTTTGAAATGTATTTCAAGTAGTGGAAACATGCTTAATATTATCTACAATCTTCTAAGAATTAAACCAATCTATCATCATGAACTTCTGACCAATCAGAAACAACCTTGTCCTTTAAAAAAAAAAAACACCAAAAAACAACAATCTGAAAGAAACAATGTGACTTTTCGGGAACCAGAGTGCACATACGCCGCTTACGTTGATAATGTTAACAAACTTTTTGGTTGATTAACCAGCAACAAAACAACGCAATTATTATTTATTATTAACAATAGCATAACAAAAGATGGGTCGATGGAGTTCAGTTGCTACGGCGATATTAGGTATAAAATAGAAACATTTTAAAAAAAATTATATAGATTAGACTCTAGGCTAGCTGTCTAACCAATAAACCAGGCAGGTCTAGACCTCTACATGCCATGCCTGTTGTTGTTGACCTGTCTGCTGGCTGGCCTCCTCCGTAGGCTAGCTAGTACCACCACTCCACTACTACTAGGCCTACTACCTAACTAGCTAGGCATCGGCCCTAACTATTAATAACTAACTACATCAGGGTAAGGCTAGGAATAACTAGGCTGCTAGTAGAGTATACTAATTGTTTTGTTGATGATGAAATAGATTTACTAATAATGATGATACTGATGAATACGAATAGTTAGGCCTAGGCCTACTACTAGGCCCTAGAGCTAGCTAGGCTTAATTAAAATCAAGGTTATAGGCCTAGTCATTTTTTAATTTTAAAAGAAATGATTAATTTATGCATGCTATAAAAAAATTCATAATTTATTAATTTCAGGACATTTAATTTTGAATTGAATATTTGTGTTTACTATTTATAATATTTAATATGGTTTTAAAATGAGCAACATTTTACCAGGGAATTAGCAGACAAGCCTGCCAGCTATGGGATGCGGGGCTTCACAGAGCTACGACTACAAGTACGATGTTAGCCAACAATGGGAGAGCGCTCGTAAGACAATTGACATTCAGAAACACAGAGACAAACCAGTCGTAAAGAGATCCGGATGGAAGACTGTACGCATCTTTGTTTCTTCTACGTTTCGTGATTTTCATGCGGAGAGAGAAGTTTTAGTGAAAGAGGTACAGCAGTAGAACTGTGTATGATTAGCTCATTCTAAAATTTATACTCAGTTTAAATGAGTGTTTATTGAATAATAAAAAATGCAAATACTGTATAAAATATCTTTAGTATTAAATAATAATTACACATATTGGTTGGCATATGGAGAAAGTCCTTCAAAAATAATGTGTGTTTTTTAGGTGTTTTCTGATTTACGTCAGTGGTGTGAAAAACGGAGACTTCATCTTGTAGAATGCGACTTGCGATGGGTAAGACTCTGTTTTTTGTATTGCAACGGACATAGTTCACAACTAAAAGTTTCTGTAGTTAAAAGTTTATTCATGATGTACAATAATTTCTTGTTAAGATAAAACCATAGTAATACAAAATTCAGCTCAATTAGTTTTAAAAAAAGGTAAATATCTTTGCCCTAATTTACAGGGTGTTCCAAAAGACACAACGGCCGAAGAGACGCTGCGCACATGCCTTGGAGAGATCGACAGGTGTTACCAAGACAACATCATGCCGTTCTTTCTTAACATGACTTGGTAATTATGTGTATGGGGTATTTGTTTCTTATTTTTATATTATCCTTTCTCTCATTTTGATATTTCTCCTCATATAAATATTATTTCTCTTTCTTTATTTAGTGCTCGTTGTGGGTGGATCCCAACGGACAAAGAAGTTCCTGATAGTGTGTACTCTGAATACAGATGGATAAAAGGATTGTCCGTGACAGAAATGGAGATAATTCATGGCGCATATCGAAAGGACAATCCTAATTGTAAGTAAACATACAAATATATAAAAGAATGATTTGACGCTGTTATTTTATTGGTTTTACCTACCAAACCGGACCCAGTCCTGTGTTCAACCAGCCTTGACAACAATTCCTAGACTTTTATTCTAATTTATGATAAACACACAGTTGTTAAATTATTGTTTTTTTTTTTTTAATTGTACTTTTTTTCAACAGCCTTATTTGCAATTAGAGGCACATCGTTCCTAGACTCACTTCCTGCACAATATAAGGATGATTTCATAGACTCCAGTCCGGTCGCTGAGCACAAACTGAAAGTCCTTAAAAATGTTCTCTCCGATAGATTTCTGGTTTGTATCTGATTCAGTAACTGTTTAAATAATAATGAACTAAATTCCTAATTGTCCTATTTTCTTGTGTAGTGTGCATATATAACAAGTTTAATTTGTATAATTTCAGTCTGATCAGGTGTTTACTTACGACTGTACGTATGCTGGAGTTGACACAGACACGGGAAAGGTCAGCCTTGATGGTCTGCAAGGAATGTTTACAAACAAGGTATACCTGTACATTCTAATCCGTAAATTCAATCTCTAGCAAAATATTACTATTATTATTATTATTTTAAGCTCTGTCTACACGTTATCAAACTAGTTTAACAAAAAAAAGTGTGATGTGCCAAAATATGGTAGTGGTATGCCCAAATATGCTAGTGATATGCCCAAATATGGTACAGTATATGACAAATACATAAATATGACATCATCATGTCTATTATGGGGACATCACATTTTGTTTGTCACATACTAAGTTTGATAGTGTAGACAGAGCCTTAGATATAGTTTTGACATATGCATATACCCTTTTTAACATTTATTTTACCTTACTATTTTAAAAGGTTTTCAGGTTCTTCCAAGAAAGAATAGCGGAACAGTACCCAATTCATGAGGGTAAACTTGACGTGTATGAGCAACAGAAAGAGGCACATGAGGCGTTTATGAAAAATAGATGTAGCGTCGTACTCGGTAGAAATGAAATCTTAGACAAGGTAAGAAAATTAAGAAAGATCAAAGACTATGGCAAGAAATGGAGGAAGTTGAGAATGATATTTAAGGAAACTGACGCAGAAGGAATAATGGAAAAAATGTTTTATCATAAAGCATTCTAATCTTGTGCACCTTTCCTGTTAGTGGTCAAAGGTCACTGAAAGAATTGCGCATCTGTAATTGAATTGACAGTTGTCCCATTACTTTTCCAGATAACAGACTATGTGACAGATCTTGGTACGGGTAAGCCATTAATCCTGACAGGAGGACCAGGAACAGGCAAATCATCTATAATGGCAAAAGCAGCTGATGTTGCAACTCAAAATGCTAGTGGAGGCAGGATTCCAGGGTACTTAAGCTATTAATGTTTGTACTCATTGATAATTACATTCCTGGTGTGGTGCCCTCCTTACAATCTTGCTAGTCTGTGTTCACGTCTTATCTGAGTCTTTTTCCTCTTCACCACAACCTCTATTTTTTAAATATTCTGGGATGGATTTATTTAGAACATCTTGCCTTGATTTAGAACATATTAAAGAAATATGCAAAGACAGTTTTTTTTTTCTAGTGGTGGAGATACTGGTTGGCATGTCTTTTATCATTTTGTGGGTGCCATTCCTGGGTCAACAGATCAAGAAATGATGTTAAAAAGACTCCTTAAGGAACTCAAAATCTGTAATGTAAGTTACTAGAGCATTATGGTCATTGGCAAGGTATTATGGGAAGGTATGAGAGAAAGCATGCGTTAGAGATTGGTTTTCTTTAATACAAATACATACAATACATCATCATGTCTATATATGGGCACATCACATTTTTGCTTTACAATTTGTTTTTTTAAATATCATTAATAAAATTGTTACATTTTATTTAAATTTTTTGCAACAGGATTCCAATATGCCGAAGGATTATGAGGGCACTGCTCAACTGTTAGCTGGTGTATTATCCAATCCAAATTCAAAGCCTGTTATCTTATTGGTTGATGCTCTCAATCAGGTACTGTCTTGAAATTCTTTCTTTAAAGTATGTTTTCATGTTTATATACCAAATTGAAACTATATACGTGACCGAAATTTTTTTTAAAAAATAGTTAGATTTATCATATCATTAACATTTATAAGATTCTCCAACAAGAATATCATTACAGTGCTAATAGCACTAGACAGGCCCTTGTCTCCATCTATCTCTCTTTAAGTCACATGGCTGGTTCTAATCAATGAAATCTGCTTCTGAGCAGGCGATGGGTAGTTTGTTTTGTTATTTTGTTTATTTAATTTGTAGTTTTCTCGTATATTTTAGGTTGATGAAGAGAAAGGACATGGGACGTTAAGTTGGTTGCCACGTAAACTTGCTCCACAGGTTCGCTGTATATTCTCAATGATAGATGAGACTCCACCGCATGTAACACTTTTAGCACGACCACAAGGCCCAATTGAAGTTCCTGTTATGCCACTTGATATTGCATCCAGAAAGGTATACGTATATTACTCGTACAACTGGTTGGAAGATTCTTTTCAACAAATTGTTTTTGTACGTATATCTTGGTCATATGTTCTTTATAAGAGACATTTACTTTATATACACTATAATGTGAAATTTGAACACTTGCCAATGTTACAGTTCCACTGTCTTGACCGCTTGGCCACTCATTCGGCTAAAATAAGATTTTATTGGTGTTTACAGGAAATTGTGTTAGAGATTTTAAGCAACTACCACAAGAAGCTTGACCCAGAGCAGATGACCTGTCTGTTATCAAATGAAGCATCTAAGAACCCTCTGTGGCTTTCTATTGCGTGTGAAGAACTACGCGTATTTGGAGATTTCAGTCGAGTCACGGAAAAAATCAAGTCACTAGCAAATGATCTACTCGAGTAAGTTGTGAAGGAAAAAGTGTATAATTATTTATTTATTTGTGTCCTTTAAAAAATTTATAAATTATACTTGATTCTTTTTCAGTTTGTTGGGGCAAGTACTTTCCCGGTTTGAACAAGAGAATGGTGGCATGTTGATGATTGCAACGCTCTGTTTACTGGAAACTTCGTCTCATGGACTTCTTGAAACGGAACTGCTCTCAATTCTTGGTGGTGATTTGTCGCTGCTCACGCCATCTAAATAAAACTTTGAGAAATTGCAGAAAAGTAATAATAGTACATGCAATGCTTCAAATACTAGTTTATTATAAACAAATTGTGTTTACTTGTAAACAAATTGTGTTTACTTGTAAAAAAATTGTGTTTACTTGTAAACAAATTGTGTTTACTTGTAAACAAATTGTAAAAATATTCTTTATTATCGCAACAGACAAGGAAAATCCTGATGTACAACCCGTCCGCAACCAACCTCTATCAGCTGCTAAATGGGCAGCTGTGTACCGTGCACTGCGTACATTTCTCAGGCCCTTCGGTGACAGTGGTGAGGGCAGGCTAGATTTCTACCACCGATCGGTTAGTAAAGCAGTACGAAAAAAGTAAGTTCAATTATTATTTATGAGATAGTTTACTTATTCATTTATTTTGTGCTCTCTATTTTGTTGTTGATAGATTTTTTATAAAGACTGCTGTCGATGTATTTCTTAGATATTTTTATGAGGAAGACAATTCAGAGAAAGAAGACGTGTATGCCTTTTGGCACCTCACTCTTGCAAACTTTTTTGAGCACGAGCAGAACGTAGATCGCAAAGTTGAGGTAATTCTGACTTAATACTTGATCTCAAATATTTTTATGGGAATTATTTTAAATAGTATACAGTAACTGCTTTTAATTAAAGTCACTACCATAACAGTGCATTTTTACCATTGTTATTATACTGTGATATACTTTTTCTCTATAGGAATATCCATACCATCTTGTGAAGATAAAAGACAGTGACCGTTTGACTAAATGTCTGACTGAATGGCCAGTCTTTGACCACCTCTTCAACAACGATTACAGCTCGCAGCTTCTATCTTACTGGCGAAAGGTGCAATAATAATGTTATTTAAGTTGTACCACTTTCAGGTCACAAATTCATTCCCAGACTCAATAGCAGATATTATTAGTTTAAACATATTTTTACTTTTCCACTACTCGCAACAATTACTCGCAATAATTTTGAATTTATCATTTTAGGCTGGTGATTATAAATTTATGGAGAGGCAATATTGTAACATTCTTGAATCAATTGATAAGGAGGCTTTTGGACTTGAAGAGTATTGCATACGATATGAACATATTGCAAGACTTCTGTAAGATTTCAACACTTAAATCTAATGCTGATGTGATGTGAGGCCTCACTGCAAACAGAGACAGTATTTTTGTGTGGTGATGAAATTGAGATATTGCTTAAATTTTAATATTTTTTAGATATTAAAACTTTTCCATTTAAAGTTTGATTATTTGTTTGCATTCAGAGTACAAGCTGGTGAATACTCAAAAGCGGTAGGATATTTAGACGTCGCCCTCAACATTGAAGAGGAACAACTCGGTGGCCGACCAGAACGGTTGGTGGAGCTCTTCGCTCTATATGGTCACCTATATGAAGAGGTGCGTGTAGTAACTCGTAACAGTAAATTTGATTAGAAAAACAGAATAATTTCAACTGATTGTGGTTTTCCAAGTTTGTGGTTTCTGTTTCATATTCATCATAATTCAGTGTTTATAAACATATTTAATTTGCTTTCAGATTTCTCAATTACATGCCTGTATATTAGAGAACAAAATCATCAAAGATTTGAGAATAAGCATTGAATACTATACGAAATCTGTAAAAATACGTGAGACATTGCAGGGAGACCATCACAAAGTATTGAATCTTTATTAATACTATTACCTGTATTACAGTATATATTTCTCATATTAAATCATAATATTCTCAGTAGACAATAGGATTATTATTTATTTTTTTACATAAATTACAGTTTGTATTAAATTTAGGAAAAAAACGTAGGAAAAGTATCATCTTATTTTGGTTCTCTTTATTTGCGTTGTCTTCGTGTTTTTTGTATTCAAATTTTTAAAACTTTTTTCAGTACCAGATGGGTATTTCGTTGATGTCCTTGTCATCTTCAATGAACAATATTAATGATTGTGGAGGTACAGTCGATAAGGGACAAATGGATATGTTGGAGCTTATTGAGAAAGCACTTACTATTTTTCAAGAGGTAAAGATTTTGATACGGTGTAACGGCTATGAGTACTCACTGGCTAAACCCAGGGGCCCCGGGTCTTATGGGGCCCCCTGAGCAGTGCCCAGAGGAAAAAACAGGCATTTAAATTATATCGAGGCCTCCAGCGTTGGAGGGCCACTTAGGGTTCGTAAACCAAGGGCCTCAGGCCTCTTGTCACACCACTGTGCCCACCTAAATAGCCTAAATGTGTATCCTATCCCATCCACTATTGAAGAATTATTTAAAACGGTGGTCATGGGTTTGAATTTTCAGCAGTTTTTAATCAATTAATCACACAAATCGAAGAGAACATTTTAGGTGGGGTTTTACCCCTAATTACGATTCTTCTATGTACAATTATGTAATAATGTTTTTTATATTAATTTGTTCAGTTGGAAGATCTCAGGCTGGAGGCACATGCTAGCATGAAAAAAGGCATAATTTATGAAAGGGGCTCAGAGGAACAAATTGAGGTTAGTTAATGTTTCTATCTTCTTGGGCACTACTTCCTTTTATTGATAACTGTATATAACTGTTTTTATCATCAATTTTTTCTTTCTTGACTTGTTATATATTTTATTGGAATTTATTATGTTTACCTCATTTTCTTGAAGAAAGAAATAAATGTTGAATTGAATTGAATTGAACAGTGAACTGAAGCAATATGTTTAAACTTAAACTGCTAAATTAATTTGTGAGAATGTCATGCTCTGGGTGTTGGTCATATGTTAGATTCTACTTGATAACTTGATAGTAAGCATGTGAAGATTGAAAGCATGTAGGTGATCCTTTCAACATGCAGCAATTATCTAAATAAATCAGTGTTCTTACTTTTTCTTATACTTCACTCCCTAAGCCTCAAATGATACTTTAAAAGTCTGTTGGAAATGTTAGAGCAAGAAAAAAAAGATTATTCATTATTATAGATAATAAGATTAGAATGCAATTTAGTTTAGTTACTTTTACTTGTACATTGAACAGCAAACAATGAAGATCTTATTACTACAAACTACATCTCATGTATATTTTATACAAGCGTTTGATAGAGATGTAATGTCACCTTTTTCTCTTTAAATTAAGTGGTACAACAAAGCTTATGAACAGTGTGAACAAGCGTATGGTTTAAACTGTAAGCTGATGACTTCACTGCTGTGTAATATTGGTGTCTATCACGAAGACAGAGAAGAATTTGACAGGGCCTATGAGTATTTGGTTAAGGCGCTAGATGTGTGTGTCGAGGTGAGTTAATTTATTAATTGTTATTTTCTTAGCAATTCAATCAATCTCAGGGTCTAAGTTCAAATCGTTTACCAAGTACTTTAATGTTTTTCCGAGGTGAGGTTTTTTTTCATTAAATTGACTATTGACAGATTGAACCAACCATCTCATAATACCAATCAATCAGTGGCATGGTGGTTAACATGATGCTTAGGTATCCAGCTTCCTTTAATTGTTCAAATCCATAAAGCTATCATCGGTAAATTTACAATTTAGTCGCAATGTACTTGCAAGCTATTATAAATTGATGTATCATGACCACAATTGACTCCATAATAATATATAAACTGTATATATTCTGTAGGTGTTTGGAGAGAACCATCCAAAGACGCAGTCTGCCAGAGAGTACTTGGATGACCCGGTTTATCTATATCTAAAGTTAAAGTTGAAGAAGAAAGCAGAAAATGCAGAGAGATAATAATAATATTATTTGGAGGTGTTTGGAGAAAACCATACAAAGACAAAGTCTACCAGAAATGTTTTAGATAAGCCAACCTATCCATATATAAAGATAAAGCAGAAGAAGATATATTTAGACATTATTATACCATTTCAAAGTGCTGCCTATTTCAATATAATGTTGATCACGAAAAGAAATAAAACCCCGTCCATTTTTATAATATATATATTTATAATCATATATAAATATCTTCTCATTTATTTTAAATAAATTATTGTAGTGCAATAAACAATATTGTATAATATTTTATGCGACAGATTATAATTATTTGCGCAAATTTATTTCTCATGTTCGGTTTGGCATTACTTTTTCGTTTTTTTCTTTTTACGGAAGGGATTAAATTTATTAAAACGACAAAATAACCTATTCAAAATGATTTAATTACGGTAATCTTTATTTTTCATGTTTTTGGGGGACATACATACTTAAACTTGGTGAATCTTTATTTAATTTAAACTATGATGATTTTATGTAACAAAAAAAAGAGCAAATAAATATAAAGTATATATTAATTTTACCCACATACTTGATAATTAATAAATAGAAAATGAGTGATCGTGTGAGGATGACCTTTTGACCTAAAAACTCCGGAGTTTGATGTTGGTACCTTTTACACCAAAACACCGGGGTGTCCCCGCAGTTCGCTCTCCGGAAAATGTTCAGCTGTTCAACCCCGAAGTTTTAAACTCCGGAGTTGCTTGATTTTACCCTTCACACCAAAACAGCGGAGCGTCAACTCCGGAGTGTCTCCGGGGTTGCTTTATTTTACCCTTCACACCAAAACAGTGGGGCGTCAACTCCGGAGTGTCTCCGGGGTTGCTTGATTTTACCCTTACACCAAAACAGCGGGGCGTCAACTCCGGAGTGTCTCCGGGGTTGCTTGATTTTACCCTTCACACCAAAACAGGGGCGTCAACTCCGGAGTGTCTCCGGGGTTGCTTGATTTTACCCTTCACTTTACCCTTCACACCAAAACAGCGGGGCGTCAACTCCGGAGTGTCTCCGGGGTTTTGCTTTTGGTGTGAAAGGGGTATAATACACGACACAGATCTAGTAGTAAATATCAAAAGATGTTTAATTTAATAACGCAACATAAATAAATATAATACAGAGTAACACTACGCACTATAGAGTTTTTGGTAATGTTCATAATTCTGTGTATTGAATGACAATCATATATATCTTTTACTTCTCTATTCTATAATACGCCTATTTTAAAGTTTAACACCTCTTTCTTTTCGTACGCGTAACGCAAAAAAAGTGAACAATTGCTCGTATTGCGTTCGTAACGATTTTGTAACAAGCTCTTATATTCTATACCATGCTAACAAACAGCCTTATACGTTTTATCTCCTTCTTAGTCCCCACATTTAACCCCTTTTAAATGATGTAAACTTTACAATTATTATGTAGGCTGTGGCCTACCTTTACCATTATAGACCTAATGCAAAACTTAAATTAACAAAATTTACAAAAAAAACATCAGAGCACGTCAAAATTAAGAAATAACACACTTCTTTTTGATACTGTATAGGCCTACTGTAATTTCGTAATTTATTTTTATTTGTTAATAAACTACAAAAATATAAAATTTACAATTTTCAAGGTGGTGCAATGTTTTGTTTGCTATTAAATGTTTTGCATAAACATATTTACATATTTTGTAGTTGTGGTGTTTTCGATTCCACCTGGCGGTGACCCCAGTCTTGAAAGAGGCGTCGTAGGCCTTATTTACAAACTCATACGAGCTACGCTTTAAATCTTGATTTTTATTAGAGATCACGAAATTTGACGAATCACAGCAATTATCAAATTACAGCTTCTGATTGGTCAAATGTCTAAAGTTTGCGCGTACTTTCTGGTATTGCTGCGCGCGTCCTAAGTGAAAAACAAGCTTTAGTAGTGACAGCTATGCAAGCAACTTCTTGTTACCATTTTAAATATCTCTCTCGCTGAAATATATTTCTTTGGTTGCCGGTGCAAATAAAAAAAGAAGTCCAACAACAACTTGGAATAGTAGTACGCCCCATCCAAGACCGTATCCCCAACTAAACTCCCATTCCTTGCGGAATTGATACACATCCGCCTGGAGGATTAGGATAGGAAATGTCACCAATACGGCAAACAGTAGAACCCCTATATGAATACAATGAAAAATAATATATGATATACAAATTATTTTGACGTACACTCTTTTTGCGTTGGTACAGATTAGCCGACTTTCTTTATCGATTACACATTTTATCTTTAATAACAAAGATCACCTATATAATTCGTCAAAGTGACGAATTTAAAATCTACTTTAATTTTCAAATTTATAAATCGGTGTTACTGTCTTATTTACGTCTTGTAAAGGAAGTATGATAGGCCTACTAAAGCTCGGTCTACACTATCAAACTAGTTTGACAAAAAAAGTGTGACTATGCCCAAATATGGTAGTGATGTGATGTCATCATGTCCATATATGGGCACATCACTTTTGTTGTCACATAAAATTTGATAGTTTAGATGGAGCATTATGAAAATTTGCCGTGTCACATCAGTCTATTGTGTCGATTCCGTCTAGTAATGTTTTTATTCGTTCGTCGACCATCTTCATCCACGAATCGACCGCCCTTTCCCAACCCATCTGTCCACTATACTCCTGCAAGCACCCGTTCCGTCACCCTTGGGAATTGGTCCCTAACGTAGGCCTACACAACCATGGTATCATTATTTACAACAAGCACAACGTCGTGAGTTAGTACTTTGTTATCATTGATACTACATTCATGTATTCTGTTTATAAGTATCCGTCGCAATTTATATATTTCTGTTTCGTCATTTTGTATCACGTCATTTTAATTAGTCAAAAACCCACCTGACAAAATAACTGCGATGCCGCCAATTGTGGTAAGTCTCCGTTTAATCGGACGGGCTGTAAACCAAGAGATTGTAACAAGCACAGCCCCGACGATCATTGCTAATAACGACAAAATTGACAGGACCTGGCAGGCAGACAACCATGCTGCAGTGAGAAGGGAAAAAGGTTTACTGTAAATATCATCAAATCTCTCTATTGCTACACTTTTCTTTCTCAATGTATTGTGCAAAACCTCGCGAACGATTCAAATGACGATTACGCCTGTCTGATTTGCATTTCCATCTAATTTTTGTGACGCAACAAACTTACAACCAATCAGCTCAGGTTTCAATTCGCGCGCATAGATACGGTACCACCGGTTGTGATGCAAGCTCACTCGCGCCTAAATCGATTAACTGCTTTTTCTTGTCAGCCGACGTACCCGATATGGAGGTCATCAAAATGCGCACACTAAAGGTCATTCATTTATAAATGAGAAAATTATAAATGAATAAAAAAATATAGAATTTGATGTGTGACGACGTACATTATAATCGGTACCTATATTCATTCAATTAAATAGGCCTATTTTCGATTTACGAAATATATATAGCAGCTTACATTTCATAAAGAAGTAGGTTATGATTTCACCAGGAGCTTCATTATTGAACAATTAATGTTGACATACGCAGTAGCATCTAATGCTTTACCAATAATAACATCAAATCCTCACTATTGTTAATCAAAATACGTTTAGTACGTCATCAAAAAAAATTTTAAAAATACACACACAGGAACAATACAAACAACGAAATACGAACTCACATTCTTTGACCGCCTTATAACAAGATACCTCTTTTTGTTGCGGGGGCGTGGTGGGGATGGTTTCCCCTACGGCAGGGATAACATTGGCTGTTGGAATGACTCTGTTGCTCCCGTTATAACATTCTCTCCATAGGCCTTGTCTGTACCCAGATTCACTGTGTATCCAATACGTGTTACCGTTGACAGCAATGAATAAAATGATCCCAATAGTCCAAGAGCATTAGTTCATAAGTATAGGAGGACCCGGACATTTCTGGTAACAAGCTAATTTTTTCAGGAAAGGTCCAGAACTATGATTGGAACATCATACTAAAAGTCCTGAAAAATCCTCCTTGTGCTCTTCGAGAAATCCAAGATGGCGTCCAAAATGGCTGCCATTTTAATTAGTCTATAACTTTGTAACCGCTTGTCATAGAGTATTGATTTTGGTGTTAAATAGTTCACAATATATGCATTCCTATTTGCTCTAACAGAAAAGTTTGTCAAAAAATGGCCGCTACTACAGTTTCTGGCAGTTTGACCTTTGACCTGGTCTTATCATATCTCGGTAATGGCTTGTCATAGAGAATTGAGATTAGGCCCAAATTGTTCAGAACATGCATATTTTTATTTGGTGTAATGAAATATTTTATCCCAAAATGACCGGAAGTGAGGTTATTGACCTCTTATTGACCTATTCATATATCTTTTACCGTATCACAAGAAATATTTGTCGTAGAGCGTTACTTTTGAAGTCAAATTGTTTGGAACATATACATTTCTATTTAGTCTAGTACAACAGTTTGCCCTAAAATGCTCGGAAGTAAGTTAATTTATTGAAAATTTAAAAAAATCAAAGAAAAGTATATGAATACTGTAGATAAAATCAAAATCAAAGTTTTAACTCTGCCTTAAAACATATTTTGGGCATAGCACATCATCAGGTAAAGTGAATTGATACAAAAAGAAAATATGAAGTCAAAAGTGGCTAATCAAAGTTGGCTAAGTAACAAAAGACAAATGTCAAGGACCCTTTAGGCAATTTTTAGTCTATAGCTCACTATGTCGGTCGGTAAACACTAACTCAATATTCATATTTTTTTCATTATTTTTAGACTGGATATTAATACTTGGAGGCAAATATAAATTTTTTTACAAAATTGTTAACATTTTCAGCAATTTCGGTTGGTCGGTAAACACTAACTCATATTCATATTTTTATCGTTATTTTGACACTGGATATTAATACTTGGAGGCAAATATAAATGTTTTAAAAAATTGTTCAACATTTTTAAACATTTTCAGCAATTTCGGTTGGTCGGTCGGTCGGTAAACACTAAATCATATTCATATTTTTTCGTTATTTTGTCATAGATATTAATACTTGGAGGCAAATATAAATGTTTTTAAAAATTGTTCAACATTTTTTAACATTTTCAGCAATTTCGGTCGGTAAACGCTAACTGATATTCATATTTTTTTCGTTATTTTGAAAGTGGATATTAATACTTGGAGGCAAATATAAATGTTTTTAAAAATGTATTAACATTTTTAAATATTTTCAGCAATTTTGGTCGGTTGGTCGGTAGGTCGGTCGGTCGGTCGGTCGGTCAGTAAACAATAAATCAAATTTCCGCACGCAACTGCAGCCATATGGCCTTGTTGACTTTGTGAAAATAATGCATTTTCAAACATTCCTTGTTTTAAAGGTTCGTTATACCGTATGGTTTATTTATGATAAAAAGAGAATGTACCCTAGGTATTTCGCGTCAACGCTCTTTACCCGGCATGCATAGACATTTTTGTTCAGATTCTGATTTTATTTGGTCCTTGCAGAAATCCATGAAAAATAGATTGGAAGACCCAGGCAATGATCTCGGTACCTCCCACATGCTAAGTGCTACCATTTGAGCTAGTCCCCCAGTTACATTTTTAACTGTTTAAAGATGAACAAATTATCGCCATATGCCCTATATAGGATTTATTATATATTGAAAATATGCAAAATAAGGGTCTTTAAATCACTGTAAGATTGATCAGCAGCATTCTGTTACAGTCATTCATCATCTGATGTTGCATCTTCAACATCTTGGTGTTTGTTGCATCTTCAACATCTTTGTGTTTGTTGCTTCTTTCACATCATTATCATCATCATCATCTGTATGGGTGTTGTTGCATGTTTGCCCAAAACAGTTATGACGTTCATTTGTTTTCATCTTTAAACAGTTAAAAATGTGATAAGTCTAGGCTTGCCGGTTAGAGAACATTCAAGAGTGCATTCTCTTTTAAAACAAGGAATGACCTGGTTTCATGTTTCAAAATGCATTATTTTTACAAATAAAATGGTCTTTAACATTTGTTTTTGACAATCCGGAGTATAATATATGCCATGTACATAGTGTTTGCCAATTGGGCATTTCCATGCGAAATGTATGACCTGAAAATGTCATTCTCACAGTATCATAAAGTCTATACATTCCCTAAATTACATAAAAGTTATACTTCTATGAACAAAAATAATTATCGTAATTTCTATAATATTTCTGAAAATATGAAGAAAATAACGACGTGATTTCAACAAAAGCACTAATAATAAACACGAGTTACAGACGAATA
The DNA here is from genome assembly GCF_963402885.1 of Antedon bifida. Lineage (NCBI taxonomy): Eukaryota > Metazoa > Echinodermata > Crinoidea > Comatulida > Antedonidae > Antedon > Antedon bifida. The sequence goes on along the minus strand of NC_136227.1, from coordinate 34,052,699 downwards.
AAGCATTTAAAATGTATTCATGACATCTACATATTGGGTGACATTTTGTAGCAATAACTTTTCAACCATAACTAGTATGAGAATTTCAATTAACGTGTCCCTTTTTTTTGGTCATGTCCATTTTTTGTAACAAGAGTTACCGATATTCTTTGTTCTATCAAAGTTAAATAAATGATTATTTTGGTTTTTTTCTTGTCTAGTATAGTTCATACCCAATAAAATGTAACACTTGTTGCAGAATAACCCATTTTTTTGTTTAATTAAACCAACTTTGATTAGCCACTGACAACAGTTATTCTTTGTAAGTTATTGACTTAATATTTTCTTTTTGTAACAATTCACTTTACCTTGATGATGTGCTATGCCCAAAACATGTTTTAGTTTAAGTTTTTAGTTAAAACATTAATTTTGATTTTATCTACAGTATTCATATACTCTGCGATTTTTAAAATTTTCAATAAATTAACTTACTTCCGAGCATTTTAGGGCAAACTGTTCAATTAGACTAAATAGAAATGTATATGTTCTAAACAATTTGACACCAAAAGTAACGCTATACGACAAATGTTTCTTGAGATACTGTAAAAGATATATGAATAGGTCAATAAGAGGTCAATAACCTCACTTCCGGTCATTTTGGGATAAAATATTTCATTACACCAAATAAAAATATGCATGTTCTGAACAATTTGGGCCTAATCTCAATTCTCTATGACAAGCCATTACCGAGATATGATAAGACCAGGTCAAAGGTCAAACTGCCAGAAACTGTAGTAGCGGCCATTTTTTGACAAACTTTTCTGTTAGAGCAAATAGGAATGTATATATTGTGAACTATTTGACACCAAAATCAATACTCTACGACAAGCGGTTACAAAGTTATAGACTAATTAAAATGGCAGCCATTTTGGACGCCATCTTGGATTTCTCGGAGAGCACAAGGAGGATTTTTCAGGACTTTTAGTATGATGTTCCAATCATAGTTCTGGACCTTTCCTGAAAAAATTAGCTTGTTACCAGAAATGTCCGGGTCAAACCCTAATGCTCTTGGACTACAATCCACAGAAGAATGTACGCTATTGCTTTATATGGTTTCCAGATAGTAGTTGTAACAATGTTCGCCTCTTGTTCCATGTTGAGCACGCAGACGATAACTATCCTTCCATTTAATTATTTCAAACCTGGCGTATAAATTAAAAATGTCCTTAATGTTTATGGGTAATTAACTAGCTGGCGTGGAATGCCTCAATACGTTAATGTTTTCCTTGTGTATGAAGCGCTGCTGCCTCACACCGTTGTAAGCAACGAGAAAGTGACGGGTATATTTAAACTCGCGCGGAATGTGAAACAGATACTCGACGTCTCGCCAGCAGATCCTCTGTTGTTGTCTCTTTATGTTTTATGACCTTTGAATACAACAGGGGGTTGCAAGACTATACGCATACGTTTTGCGTGTTGAATGGTAAATTGAGTGTCGAGTTTAAAATATCTGAAGTTCATTAATATGTAGGACATACCCTTTTCACCTCAATGTCGGTTTTGGCATCTAATAGTACAGTAATACCGTACCAAAAGTTAGTGCTTTAAATTTAAATTACCCTAGCGCATAACACTTACACACCTCGCACCCCCACCCCCTATCCCGCTACTAATTGTGCAATTGCGAAAAGCTTGAGATAATACATTCATTAAGAAAGCTATTAAATGAATAGAATTTAAAACTTCAACATTAAAAAGCGGCGACTACCATCAAATAATAGAAAAGTCCGATGAATATATAATTATATTCAAGATAAAAGTGTAGCACTTAGAACCTACCCTAGTTCTTGTAAAGTTTGCCTCTCACACCGGATCGTCCAACTGTGGTCCTCGCAAACATTTTGCGCGAAGTCCAAATGGGAACCAAGTCACGGAGATGAATATAATGTTGTGGGACCCAAGGCTGTATTATTGACTACATTTATGTAAGGGGTACTGTATACACTTCGTGCAATGATTCGTACAAGGTCAGCATGCGGAGGATGATTGACTAAAGGTGAGCACAGGTGAGGTATTCTCTTCCAACAGGTGTCAACAATTACCCGCGAGGTCAATCGATTTCAGGGATTACATTGTCTTTATTCTCACAAGGTTCTCGGAGGAGAAAATAAAGGGATAGGTCCTACACATTAATTAACATCACATCACGTCAACTTCAAGGTTTTGGAATTGTTTGAAAGGTGTAGCGCTGTTTTTACATTCAGGTATGGAACGCCGAAATAACGCACATGCAAGTTTCAAATAAAATGTGAATGAATTGAAATAACGCACATTGCAAGCTCACACACTAAATGTCAAAGACGCAGTTGCGATCATTTTTGATAGCGAGAGATCCTAAAAAGATGGTGAAGGTTTAACAACACTGCTTATTAAAATACGACAATATAATAATGGAGCTATATTGGATTTGAACCGGAGACCGTGAGAACTTTGTCGAGTACTTCAAACTAATACAATTATAGCACAAGGTGATAAAACAATTGAACATTACTAGTTCGTCATAATGCATATAACCTAATTAAATTATTGTCTGCGGCTACGACACGCATGCAATACATTCAGAATAGGATCGTAATGATATGAATGAACGATATTACACTGTGTTCTCTCAAGCGTGCAAATCGATTGTTGTATATTGGCCTGGCAACATGACGTCAGAATAGACTCAATATGGTTGGTGGTGGTGGGTAAGTGCGTACTTAAAGTTTTAAAAATGGATAGGCCTTGCTACTAGCAATAACTTGATAGATACGACCAGTTTTTAAATATCAAATGTTTTAAGTTGTTAGAATTTGCTTGATTATTGAAATTGGAGAACATGAATTTAGTCTGGAGGAAGGTGAGATCGTAGGCCTAGCAAGTCTAGGCATGGAGGTATAGGAAACTGTATTGACTGTTGACAAACAAGGAAGGATGTCCGCTGAATGATGATGATCGTTATTTATGGAACGTCAATGTGTATGGCGCGCCATAAGTACCATAATGTACCATTTCTGCCAGATTTAGTATTTTAGCATTCCAATAAATACAAAAAAAATTTTGAATCAAATTTTTGCCTCAATTGAGATTGTAATCCCACAAATTTAATATAGATATTAAAAATGTACACAAAATGTTGTTTTTGTTGAAAACAGAAAACAGTGCAGGAAACAGTGCCATCAAATATGAAATGTTTATGTTTGGATTTTGTTTATTTATCAACACAGTGAGAAGATGCTTGATGAAGGCACTAATGCCGAAATTGGAGTACCGGTTCTGAAACCGTCGGGGCAACAGGGGGCAGTACAACAGACTGAAACGAATTCATCCAAGGTAAGATTTAACCAAAAAAATATTGTATTTATTTGTCTCATCATTCATAATTGATTTGTAAATAATACATTTCTGTTGTTTTAAAGCTGCCGTCCCGACTCTATCGTTATGCAGTTTGGCATGACATGCGAGAAAATGAAATTCAAGGCACGCAGTTGCACAACCCACGTGTGCGGAAAGGTCCCGAGCAAAAAGAACAAGAATTCTACAAGACGGAAGATGAGCATGGGAGAAAACTTTATCATGGAATGAAAGGAATGGCACGGAAAAATTATCAATCACAAACAGAAGACTGGGAAAATGCAGTGGTATGTACAACAGGTTGTTTTTAAAAACCTAAAAAAATGGGATATCCAGGGCAGATGTAGCATGCAAAAAATAATCCAGGGCAGCCGTAGCATGCACAAAATAATCCAGGGCAGCCATAGCATGCATAAAATAATACAGGGCAGCTGTAGCATGCATAAAATAATACAGGGCAGCCGTAGCATTCAAATAGATTCCAGGGCAGATGTAGCATGCATAAAATAATCCAGGGCAGCCGTAGCATGCATAAAATAATCCAGGGCAGCCGTAGCATGCATAAAATAATCCAGGGCAGCCGTAGCATGCATAAAAATATACAGGGCAGCAGCATGCATAAAATAATCCAGGGCAGCTGTAGCATGCAAAAAAAGAATTCAGGGCAGCTTTAGCATGCAAAGAAGAATGGATTATATATCCATTCTCCAAATTTCCTAATCAATTGATATAAAAGTAGGTTGTGTTAATTGTCAGACATTTTGAAATCCTAAAAATATATCTTTACAATAGAAAAAAATATTGTGATGTGACGAGTAAAAGCTATCTCTTTAATGTCACCATGTTGGTCCAATTGTAAGTTCTAAATATAAATTCACTTTCTTTCAGAATGTTAACTTGTCCTTTCAAGATCTGGGACATCCATACCAACTGGAAACATTTAACGGAATTATGAAAAGATTGATAAGAGCCGAAAAGATAACGCTGATCCACAATAGTCTGCAAGATATGCACTCAATAAAATTCCCTGTGTATGTATACCTGACCTTTGACATTGAACTTAAAATTGCCTTGTGATTAGCATTGCCCTGTGTTAGTAAGCCTAGGGGATAATCCTTGTCCACACACATTTATATATTTTACTTTAATTTATATTTTTGAAGACAATTAGCACTTTTGTTTAGCTCTGTCTACACTATCAGACTGTAGTTTGACAAAAAAAGTGTGACGTGCCCAATTATGGTAGTGATATGCTTATATATGGTAGTGATACGACATCATCATGTCCATATATGGGCACACTACATTTTTTTGTCAAATACAGTTTGATAGTGTAGACAGAGTTTAATGCAGTTACTGCAGTAACCAGATTTGATTTACTGCAGTAATGTATGATTTCAGTTTGTTGAAATAGAGGTTTCTAGTTAGTCACTACAGTAAACAGTGTGGATGCTTACCCACAAAAACCTGCTACATAATTGTGTAAACAGGTTAAATAGTAAACAAAAATGCAGTTACTGCAGTAGAATAATTTTAACATGGTCCCTTAGAATACATCTCAATATTAACTCCAAATCAACCTAACTCCTATTTTCACAGTTGCCAAGTGTTGAACCTCAGTGAGAATTACTTTCAAAGTTTCTCCAAATTTCCCAAGTGTCACAAAGTGACGACCCTTCTTGCACCAGACAATTCCGTTGTGACCTTGGATGGCATTGGATCTATCGGAGGAAAAGAACTCAAGAGTCTTGATCTTAGAAGGAATCCATGCACATTTATTGACAATTACAGAAAAAGGTATAACATTTAATAAACATTTATTTGATTTAAATTTTCTGGATTATCCCATAAAAAGAATCGATAAAATGAAGATGTGAAAAAAAAAATGTGATGTGCCCATATATGGACATGCTGATGTCATATCACTACCATATTTAAGCATATCACTACCATATTTGGGCACATCACACTTTTTTTTGTCAAAATAGTTTGATAGTGTAGACAGAACTCAAGGGAACACATTGTGTTTATCATTGCCCTATTCTAACTTAGTATCTTTTTCAATGCTGATTGTGTTCATTTTATTGTTTCAAGGGTTTTTAAGAGCTTACCACATCTTGAAGAATTGGACGGTATACCAAGACTAGCTTCTGACCTGGAAGAGTTCGAAGAACTCGATACGCCCGCTAGAGGATGTATTGTCTCATGATTCAGTGGCGAAAACAAATTTCCCATTGGTAATAAGTATATAACTAACTTGGATTTGACACCTTGCTTCTAATGTGTACATTTTTATTGTAGATAACTGACTTATTTATGGTATAAAAACTAAACTGTGCCGCAGAAACATTTGTTGAAAAAATGTCTGTTTATTTTTAAAATGAATGATTGCAGTATAGAAAACTTTATTTTGTTAAAATGAATCAAATTACATTTAAGATATTTTTATGTATATATTTTAAAAAAAGGTCAGTGCTAAGGATTCTGGTTTAATTGCAGAAGGCGTTTCCTTTTCCTGGTCCTTTTGTAAATAAATGCACCTCCTGATAAAGCGCTGCGTTGTGGCTGTTGTTTGTTTTGTTTCAGTGTTTAATCCAAATTTCATCTGTTTGCATTTAAACAAAGACCCATGTGATGAATAGTACTGTATATAAGACATGGGTGGATCCACAAGGGTAGCGCTAGGGATACAATGATTTTGGCAGCTAAAATAAGATAACTTTTGAGTTGAACTGTTTAATAAAGATATTAGATTAGCTGAATATAAAGTCAATTCTCAAAAAAACAGAAAACAACTTTTTTAATAATGAAAGTTTAATTGGCAATTTAAATATTCTGACACAAAAAGAAAATAATTTAATTTTCAAAACACCATATAGAAAATAAAAAGTGACAAAAGGTAAAGTTCTCATATGATACACCTATAGTTCATACGCTACCAATACAATTAAAATAGTGTTTCAAATTGTCCGTAGAAAAAACATATATGGAATGTTAGAAGTTTTTTATTAATTTTAAAAATACTCTCAAAATAAGTACCATACCATGGTCTAATGGTAGGGCATCTGCATACTAAGCAGAAGGTGTAAGTTTAGGTCGTTCTGTTGTGGACAGTTTAACTTGCTTAGAGGATCTTTAAAATCTTTTCTGCATATTCCATCTCAAAGTTCATAAATTTTTTCCAATACTCATCAAAGTGATTTTTTAACTCATCGGTATCATCTTCTATTTTATTGAGCAAATTTTCCAAAAAATCTTTTCTTTCTTTATAGACTTGATAATCTAAAAAAAAAGAAAATTAGCAATTTTAAGCACAAAATATATAGAGATGTACATGTTTATAGTGGTTTTCACAATTTAGGTTCTAAAAAGTACTTAGGAGGTATAAAGCACTTTAAGCAAGTCCATAGTAAGGGTGCCATTATAAATGTCTTTTTTTTTAGAGGGTTGGGGTGGAGGGTGTCATTTAAGAAGTACACAAACAAATACAGTACATGGTTTTTGCTTTATACATTTTAGTTTGAACCATATTTCCCTAAAAAAAATACAATTTTTTCTGAGAAAATAAAATCAAACATCAGTACCTTCATCATCTTCTCCTAAATCGTCTTCCTCTTCGTCACTAGAATACTGTACTATATTGTCAGTCGTTACTCCTCGAAATGAATACTCGGCCAGACGCCAGTCAACCATTCTTTGTTCATCGATATTTGCCAACAAACTGTTTACGTATGATGATTCAAATTCTGGTTTCTAAGCAACAATAATAACATATTTTAGGAGTATATAAGTTTATAAGTATGTTTTTTAGACACTTTTAAAAAATAAATAATATTTCATAAAATAAAGTTATTATTACTTCAGTAGAACCAATCATATTGAGGGGACACTTTCTGGTGTACCACTGAACTATTAAAGAGACACTGGTATTAGAGGATTGTGTGCCGAAGGTGTCCCCTCAGTAGCGTAACATATTGGGCAATTTACGAATGATTGAAGAAATACAGTTTCTCAAACCTCCTGCCATTTGTTATTTACTTGATTTAGCCCTTTACCAAGTAATTTGTCTCAATCTGTCATTGCTAACTGAATTGTTGTTTTTTACTTATTTGTTATTGGATATATATATGTATATATCACACTTGCACATCAGTATCAGTGGCATAACCTAGGGGGTGAAGGCCCTTGGTTTAGCACTCCTAAGTGGGTATCTAACGCCTGGTAGTTGCATTGTACTGCACATGTGATGGTCCTTAGGTTTACGCTACTGTCATAATATTATCTAATAACAATATTATCACTAATCACGATCTATATCTTACATCATGTTTCTTCAGTATGTTGAGTGCAGCTTGGTGTAACCCTAACTCATGGACTATAGTTTGGGAAAAAATCTTGTTCCTGGCGACGTTTTCATTAACGGACAACTTCACAGCAAATGATAACCTGACAGATTAAAAAAAAGAGTGATATAGCAGGTCAGGGGTCATCAGTTTTAGAAGAGGTTCTGTTTTTCTTGATTTCTGGTTATTTATTTAATTAAGCATTGATTGTCAAGACTGTAGCCAGGGGGATTAGAACGGATCTGGCTTTTTCCTAAAATGCCCTTTCAAATTAGAGATACTAAGCAGTGTAAGTTGACCTAATGGTAAATTTGCCTAACTACAGTAGCCTAGCTCATGACGATTTTTTCCCACTGTTGTGGCAAAATGACCCCCTCTCCCCCACTCAATCTTAGCCACAAGCTTGATTGTACTGTATGTGTATTTTCAAAGGGTTAACAATGCCAATTTGGTTCCTCACCTTGCTCCATTAAATGTAGGACTTGGTGGCCTTGCAGAATGTGGTATAATTCCTTCAAATATTACGGCTCGACCATACTTTGGTAAAACAGCTGCATTGTTATGATAAAAAATTACAATAAAGGTCATGTAAATAAAATAATGCAGCATATGGTTTTATTTCCTTCTATATCATTATCATTACAATAACCTTATGGTTATTAAATATTATATTACCTCAACACTAAAAACATGTTGACTGGCATTCCCCCCTGCCATGGGGACACTTTTATATAAAATGAACAACTGAATGAGTGTCTCCCAATACCAGATACTCTCCCAATACCAGAGACTCTCCCAAACCAAACTTTCTTGAGGTCCAAATGGTCCTAAATTCTTTTTTACCATTAGAAACATATTCTAAATACTGCAGACTTTCCAGAAAACCAGATATATTAGGCCAGCCCAAAGGACAAAAAATATATACAGTATGGTAGTGATATGCCTAAATATGGTAGGTAGTGATGACATCATCATGTCTATATATGGGCACATCACATTTTTTTGTCACATAAAGTGTAGCTTTAGTGTTCTACTGTAGTGTAAAGCAATAATAAATAAAGTTATTTTATAAAACTTACTGCTGATCAAATCTGAGTCATCATATTTCGTTTCGAAAAATGCAGTTTCACCATAGTAATCTGGGGACCAATCAGAATTCAGATACAATAGGAAGGTCCACTCTTCTTCATCGTCCTCGCAATCCTCGTGGATGCGAGTACTGTCAGCGTTGCGTATCATGTTGCAAGAAATATCGTACGGAAACCAATCATCCTTGCCTGGAAAACATAACACATTTTTGCAAGTTTGTTACCCTGGCAAACATAGCAGCACTATAGGCTTAGAGTAGTTTATTTCGACATCACATGGTACAGTAACATTACCTGATGAAAATGAAGCCACCTGTTTTACGATGGGCCACAAACGGGTGCTCACAAATTCATCCACAGAAAACCCTGCGATCCAAACCACGTTATCACTCTCAAAATCAAAACTATCGTCATAGTAATAACTACCTAAATAAAACAATATGACAGACAGTTAAATAAACATTACTACACAGATTTTACACATAAACTGGATTTGTTTTCATTGTTTTAATATGTATTAAGGCTATTCACTATAACTTGCTGTAACAAAAGAATTTACCATAGTTTAACACATGATGTTTTATCTTTTCAAGATCTTCACTCAAAAAAAGATCATCAAATACCAATATTTGCTTTCCACTGGATGACTGGTGTTTCTGGAAAAAAAACCAAACAAGTGTGAATTAAAAATTATACAGATTAAAGGCATAAATACCTGGTTAAACCAATACAACACAAAACACAACTCAATACTTCCCAACTTATCCTATGAAATAATGGAACAGTCCAAAATCAAACTTTTAAAAACATGCTGCCCATCTTTATTAAAGTACACCTTTCAGCATTTTAAACTAAATATATTATTATTAATTCTAAAATAACTTCTGTACCGTTACAAAATGATTTCCAATATCTATTTTTGAATCACTCTTGGGCATATTTTGAAACAGTTCTTTTGTATTAATTTCCTTGGCTTCAGCCTCTGCCTCAAAACGTTCTTGCATTTCTTCTACCCTCGTATTGTTGGTGCTGAACCTGGCCACTAAGAACACTTGTCCTGCTCTGAAGTTGACACTAGGAGGCCTAGACAAGAAACCTGTGAATAAGAGGGATTGTTCTGTCATTGAATTTAAACTGTCTCTAAACTCTCTAAAAAAATCTTGAATATTTATGAAGGAATGTACCCACCTATTGAGCTGTCAAATATTAACAAGCGGCCATGTTTAGGCTTGATGCTTGCTAGTGGCATGTCTTCTCCTTTCTCGTAGAATATTGCATCTCCATAGTCGTTCTTTCTCCATATTTCATTCATGTATAAAACAGCAGTGAACTCATTTCCAGCAATTTCACTACCAAAAACAACTTTAATAGGGTCTTGCCTAGAAAAAGAAAAATTAGAGAATAATTAGAATTATATTAATTGAGATAAGCAACTATGATGACATTTGGTTGATGCTTGTGAGGAGGAGGAAAAGGAGGAGGAAGAGGAAGAAGAGGATGAGGAGGAAGAAAAAGAGGGGGAGGTAAAGATCATAATTTAGTGGTTCAGACTTCAACCATCTTCTGCAGACTGAATATCAGGACTCCTACCGTCTCACAATGTTGAGCTCAATTTCAGACAATTTGATTGTCGTGCTCTCACTGACTGATGCAGCGACTTGATGTAGTCTTCTTCCAAACTGTGTACTTGACATCATGCTTGGGTTTAATGACGCTACCCATGGTGGAAGACCGTGTTCATTGGAAGTCCTGTATCTGCTTGGATGATAAATAATAATGATCATAATTAGGATTAAAAGAGTTGTGGTTACAAACTCGATAGATTTTGGTTTTACAAGCAGTGAAATTAGACTTAGAGGCACAACCCAGACCTATTTCCTGAGTTGTAGCCTCAGTTCTTGTACTAAAAGACACCATAGCAAAAACTAAGCTGTTTTTATCAAGAATTAATCTAAAAAGATGAAAGCTTTCCTCTGTGATAAGCAATTATTTTATTTACCGCCATTTAGCAGCAACTTGATGGTAGCTATCCAAGATTAACAAACTTGTTAAATTGAAAATATTATCAAAAACATAAAGTCCAGCTGTACTGGAATTGTTATTCTTTGTTTTATAAACTCTGGACGGTTTGGGAAGAGGAAACATTTGAAATCCTGGAAGGTATCTGTTCGAGCTTTCAGTGTTCAATTTGGTGCATTCATGATTTTTCGCGTCACAAGCTTCTGATGATTCCGGATGTCCGTCAATGGAAAGTAGGCGACTGAAGAAAATAAAGCACCACAGAATGTTTATCATCATTTTGTCACTTTTTACTTCACGTCCTAAAAAAAGAATGAATGACAAAATAATATATCACTATTATTTATTAATGAAAATCAAAATCTACAGCAACATGCAACAAAAAAGTAACTGCCATGCGATATATATAGCCTATATATTTTGAAATATTAATCATTATTAAAGGACAAACACAATCAGTCTTCTCTTTCAGAATATTGAATTAGTACTATATCTGTATTTAGGGTTCTAGGACACCTACCCCCTAGACAGTTACCCCCCGGATGTTTACCACCCGGACAACTACCCCCTTAGGACAACTACCCCCTTAGGACAACTACCCCCCGGACAACTACTCCCCGGACAACTACCCCCTTAGGACAACTACCCTCTTAGGATAACAACCCCCCGGACAACTACTCCCCGGACAACTACCCCCTTAGGACAACTACCCCCTTAGGATAACTACCCCCCGGTCAACTACCTATTATACACTATTGCAGAGTCAGGTTGTTCCTAGGGGGTAATTGTCCGGGGGGTAGTTGTCCAGGGGGTAGTTGTCCTAAGGGGTTGTTGTCCTAAGGGGGTAGTTGTCCGGGGGGTATTTGTCCGGGGGGTAGTTGTCCTAAAGGGGTAGTTGTCCTAAGGGGGTAGTTGTCCAGGTGGTGGTTGTCCGGGGGGTAGTTTTCTGGGGGGTAAATGTCCAGGGGGTGAATATCCGGATACGGTATTTAGATCTGCCGTTGCGTTGGGGGGTAGGCGAGATAAAATCAACTGGTCTAGAGAGTCTAGGCCTATACGTATAAGTTAACATCATCCTCCTGTTGTTGTGGAGAACTGATGAGTGTTTGTTATATTAAACAACTCCCTGGTTATACCTACCTTTTCAATCACAAACAGTCCAATATAGAGTATAATAACACATATAGTACTACCACTATAATACTTAATAGCCCCAGTTTGTCTACACCTCCTTACCTTAAATAATAGCTATGTAGGCCTAGAGTTAACAATGAAATATTACGCATTATTTTGAGTTATCTTTGGTACAATATGTTTTTATTATTGATAAACATTTTCAGCGATTACTGTAGTTTCCGGGATGATCTATCTGACACCATCATTTTTTTCTGCTTTATTACGTTCTGCATGAATGACTTTAATGTTTTTGCCTTTGGTGTTTTTATTTTGTGTTGGGTTCCCACAAATATAGAGGGAGTTTGACCGTTCCCGTCGAGACAGAGCCATATATTTTGAATAAAATATTGTGCAAACAATATAATATGACACAACAGTGTTAACATTACACACGATATTAACGATTTAATGTATTTTGGCATGGAATACAAAATTCCACTTCTTCAACGTGCAATACCTATTTTTGTTATTAAAATGTATGCAAATGAGCAACATGCGGAAGTAAATGGTGACCTTTAACTTTTTCAGGTACGCCTTTTAAATACCGTGTACTTTTTGTGCTGTATCATTGGGTTGCTGCTGCATGAGGAAACTGATTGAAAGGGGTTTCTGCACCATTACCACAAATACCAATTTCGTATTACCTTAGAATTCCAACGAAACTCAACTATCATAATGGCAGAGTAAGTTTCTAGCTTTTTATATCATTTAGTTTGTGTAAGAAATAGTTAGTTTAGAGTATATAAGCTAAGCCTATCTAGGCTAACCGGTATTCCATTTGTTAACAGCCAGCCCAGGAGGCAGGCAGGGGATTTTCAGGGCCGGCGGGAGGAGGGGGAACAGGTTTACGGGAGTGGGCTGGAACTATTAAAGATAGGCCTACTACATGCCAGCCTAGTACACTTTAGTTAGGAAGGGTTGCCGCGTATTCATGTCACACAAGGAGAATTTGATCTAGGCTAGGGCCATGTGTACTGTTGAAGTATTCAGAAGAATATCAAGATTCAATCAATATCAATAATATATATTTGAATATGTTAACAATAATCAAGTACAAAATAGTGTAATTATTTAATGTGAATTTAAATTTTTGTGGTACCCAAATGCCTTTCAAGTTTCTCTATGTCTATCACATTCCCCATCTTTAAATCTTTCAGAAAAACAGATTGTAACGTACCTCATAATTACAAAACTAATTTTTCCATTTTTTATATTATTTATAAGAAATCCAAACAAGAAACAACGAACTAGGCCTATTCTGTTTGCGTCTTTCCCTTTACCTTTTATATTCAAAAAGCTTTTCAGCCAGGAAGCAATTATAGTGCAACAATACAGGTACAATACAATGATATAAGAATCGGCCATTGTATCCATAATCTGGCATCAGATTTGTTGTGAATGACTCTGCACTTGTATACACCAGGATATTGAGCTACAGTTACTACTGATAACACCTAGCAGATTTAAATTGTTTTTTATTGAATAAATACTGTATAGTCAATAGCCTGTGAGAGGGGAGGTGGGATGGTTGGTTGTTAGCCTGGGTACAAAACTTTGCAAAAAATGAGTGGATGGGGTATACTGTACAGGTATACCCGGGTCATATACAGTACGGTAATAATTATGTTTCATTTTCAATGTCTGGAATCCCTATAAATTTGTTATTCCAAACGTAAAATAGTCACTGCTGTGAAGAAATTTAGAATTAAAACTTTTTATGAAACTACAATATATTAAATTTAAGGTCTCGCAATACTTTCACCCATTCATTTTTACTAGTCATACCACTACAAGGAAATGGTTTTTATTTTAATTCACTTCCTTCTACAAGTGCCAGAACAAACCCTATACCGATTTATATATATTTTTTTTTAAATATTTGTTTATCTACTATATAATTTTGCTTGTTGAAAGAAAAATCGAAAAATGTATTATTTATAAAATAATGAATACACAAACTTTTACATACAATGAACCCTATTCATTGCTCTGATCATATACGGTACATAATAACAATTGTGCAACAAAATAAGGTATGCACTATTACTTAGTAAGCCTACACACACAACTCTGTCTGGAGAAAACAGTTTATACATTTTGTTTTTCCAAACCACTGTCTAATAAAATAGCATAACATATTTAATTGAGTTGGGATATCCTACGCACCAATGCTTAACATAATTATTACCTACAGTATACACAGTAGTACTGTATGCTACTATTATTATTGCTAATGTCATGAATCCAGCATAGATTTTTAAATGGCTTTTGGATTGGCAATTGACAATTGATTAACAACGTTAATGGATTCAGCTGTATGGTGTTGGACTCAGTGAATTTAGTTTCATCATAGAGAAAAAGAAAATGGTAAAATCTTGTTTCAGCCACTCTAAAGCTCTGTCTACACTATCAAATTAGTTTGACTAATAAAAAGTGTGATGTGCCCAAATATGGTAGTGATATGGTTAAATATGGTAGTGATATGATGTCATGATTTCCATATAATAGGCACATCATATTTTGTTGTCACATAAAGTTTGATAGTGTAGACAGAGCTTTACCATTCCTGCAGTAACGTAAATTAAGATGATGTGTGATTGATCTTTTTACCTAATCACAATTGGCTTAAAAAAAACTATTTATACAGTTACCAAAAAATAAACTCTTATTATTATAAATTACTGTAGAAAGTCTATTGATTGTGTATTGTATAGATTCTTGTGGTTTTTCCTACATTGTAATAGTAATAACCTAATAATACTGCAAACTTTTATCTTAAATAATCAGTTTATTGTGAATTTAAATTCTTCTGGAATGTTGATCAAATATTTGATAAAAAGAAATGTTTGCTGACTTTTTTTTACCTACCTATATGACCTAACTTTATTTTTTTTATTACATTTAAAAAATATTTATTTTAAAACCCTTCATTTTATACTCTCTACAGTGTTAATCATATCATTTATTTTAAAACCCTTCATTTTATACTCTCTACAGTGTTAATCATATCATTTATTTTAAAAGCCTTCATTTTATACTCTCTACAGTGTTAATCATATCATTTATTTTTCTTTCAGAGCTGATATTGCTCTAATTGGTTTGGCCGTCATGGTAAGAATTTTGTTATTATATTATTTTCATATTTCATAGTATTTTTAAGCTCTGTCAACACTATCAAACTTTATGTGACAAAAAAATGTGATGTGCCCATATATGGACATGATGATGTCACATCACTACCATATTTGGGCATATCACTACCATATTTGGACATATCACTACCAAATTTGGACATATCATTACCTTATTTGGGCCCATCACATTATTACTGTAGTTTTCTTTTGTATTTGCAGGGTCAGAATCTTATTCTAAACATGAACGACCATGGCTTTGTGGTAAGAATCAGTCTCATTTGCCTTTTTACCTTTAATAGAGATGTCTCCTGAATAGGGGTTGACTGTAGTGCTAAAACATATTTGATTGCCCCTGGTTTGTTTCACAAACTCTAATTAGGAGTGTCCCCTGAATAGAGGTGTCCCCTGAATAGAGGTGTCCCCTGAATAGAGGTGTCCCAAAGAATAGTTCTACTCTGTATTTATAAAAATCTTTTCTGCCCTAATAATTTAAAATGTATAAAAGAAAAAGACTAATAGAATGACTTTATTTCTAGGTATGTGCATACAACCGTACGGTTGAGAAGGTTGATAAGTTCCTTGCAAACGAAGCAAAAGGCACTAAAATCATTGGTGCACGCTCACTGGATGAGATGGTGAAGAAATTGAAGAAGCCACGACGTGTAATGATGCTGGTCAAGGCCGGGTCAGCAGTGGATGCCTTTATTGACCAACTGGTGAGCTGCTTCAATTTTCTTGACCTTACAGCTTAAGTCAAAGTTAAGAACTAACAAACGTTGATAAAATATAGATGTAATATACATCAAATATGATCTTATTTTCTAGGTACCATTACTTGAGAAGGGTGACATCATCATTGATGGTGGTAATTCTGAATACACAGACTCAAGGGTGAGTAGAAATGTTGATTTTTGGGGATAGTATGTGTTTTCAAAGAAAAATCGAGGTCCCTTACTTAAAGTAACAGTAGGACTCTCCTACAGTTTATAATGTAATAGTACTTTACCATGTATAACCTTATTAGTATAACCTGTAGTACAAGATACTTGTTTTCTCGTTTAAAGCGACGTCATAAAAGCCTAAAAGAAAAAGGCCTGTTGTTTGTTGGTAGTGGAGTGAGTGGCGGTGAGGATGGTGCCCGCTACGGACCTTCCCTGATGCCTGGTGGAGAGCCAGAAGCTTGGTAATCTTATTATTTTTATTTGAATTAGTAGTTGGTAGGGAAAGTAGTGGATGTGTAGGGTCAGTAGTAGTCTGTAGGGCAAGTAGTATTGGCTGTGTAGGGCAAGTAGTATTGGTTGTGTAGGGCAAGTAGTATTGGTTGTGTAGGGCAAGTAGTATTGGTTGTGTAGGGCAAGTAGTATTGGTTGTGTAGGGCAAGTAGTATTGGTTGTGTAGGGCAAGTAGTATTGGTTGTGTAGGGCAAGTAGTAGTCTGTAGGGCAAGTAGTATTGGTTGTGTAGGGCAAGTAGTAGGGTGTAGGGCAAGTAGTAGTGGTTGTGTAGGGCAAGTAGTAGTGGTTGTGTAGGGAAAGTAGTAGTCTGTAGGGCAAGTAGTAGTGGTTGTGTAGGGCAAGTTGTAGGGCGTAGTCTGTAGGGAAAGTACAGTAGTAGTTAAAATACAGTAGTAGTTAAAATGGAATACTTTACTGATGTTGTTTTTTATTTATTCCACAGGCCTCATATCAAAGACATCTTTCAAGGTATTGCAGCAAAGGTCGGCAGTGAACCGTGCTGTGATTGGGTAAGCAAGACTACGGGTCAGGTCAAATAAACGACCATAACATACACTCATACTGTACACATATTTTTTATCTTTTATACAATCCAAGAATGAGATAAATTAAATATATTCAAATATATTATTAAAGGGTTTTGTAATTAACTAATTTTATCTATTTTTAAGTCTAAATACAATTAGTGCAATGACATAGATTTTTAAATTGTTTGAATTTGTTTAGGTTGGGGAAGATGGTGCCGGACATTTTGTAAAGATGGTCCATAACGGAATTGAGTATGGAGACATGCAGCTTATTTGCGAAGCTTACAGTTTGATGAAGGACGCCCTCGGTATGAGTCCTGGAGAAATGAGCGAGGTCAGATACACAATCACATTTTTATCCCATATGGTTGGACAATTTAGTTGTAGCCTCCTTCACTTCACCTCCCATAATGCATCATATTAATGTAGTTGTATGCAAATCAAATAGACACATGCATTTTTGAATATCATCTACTTGCAGGTGTTCACAGAATGGAACAAAGGAGAATTAGATTCATTCCTTATTGAAATAACAAAAGACATTCTGGCCTACAAAGATGTAGATGGCGAATACTTGGTGGAAAAAATCAAGGACGCAGCTGGACAGGTAAATCATTTACTGAGCCCCTCTACGCTTGATAATTAATGCAAACAAGAAAACTGTTTTACCATGTTACATATTATAACATGTAATGTCATAGCAAACATGATTTGTTATAGTTTTATCTGCCTTTTATTTATCTAAAGCTCTGTTTACACCATTAAACAAAAAAATGTGATGTGCCCATATATGGACATGATGATGTCATATCACTACCATATTTGGGCACATCACACTAGTTTGATAGTGTAGACAGAGCTTTACAAATCCACCTCCTCCTTCCCCTTCTTTCAATCTGTACTTTACAATCTATTTGATTTTTTAAAATTTTGTTATTCAGAAAGGAACTGGTAAATGGACTGCTATTTCTGCATTGGAGTATGGTATGCCTGTAACCCTTATCGGTACGTAGAAAAAGTACAGAGTCTTCTGTTTTACTTTCTTCAGAAAGGACTGTTCTGCAGAATATGTGTTACAGCATTTTTTTGTTGTTATTCCTTTGCAGGTGAAGCTGTATTTGCTCGTTGTTTGTCTTCCCTCAAGGATGAAAGAGTAACGGCAAGCACGCAACTGTCGGGCCCAGAAGTTACTAAATATGATGGCGACAAAAAGGCGTTTATTGAGGACATTAGACAGGTACATATGATGCATTGTTTTTTCCCCCTAGAAATTAATACATTCTGCAAAACAACTCTCCCAAAACACTCAGAAACTTTTAATCACTTTCTTTAATTTCTAGGCTTTGTATGCCTCAAAGATTGTATCATATGCCCAAGGCTTTATGCTGATGCGAGAGGCTGCAAAAGAGTTCAACTGGACTCTTAACTATGGTGGCATTGCCCTCATGTGGCGTGGAGGCTGCATCATCAGAAGGTATGTTACTTTAAAATTGTTATTTTTTCTGCCTTTGTGATCATTTTTTTTGCCCCAATATAGATGTTTGATTATCATGTTATTTAGTTTCAAGAAGTATTTTAGGTGTTATAAATATTTTTGTTTTTTCAAAGTCGTTTTCTTGGAAACATCAAAGAAGCATTTGAGAAGAATGCCTCTTTGCGAAACCTTCTGCTTGACGATTTCTTCAAGACAGAGATTCTGAAATGCCAGAAGGCTTGGCGTAAAGTAGTGTCTCAGGCCGTGCTCCTTGGCATCCCAACACCAGCATTCAGCACTGCTCTGGCATTCTTTGATGGCTACAGGTCAGCTAGGCTTCCTGCCAATCTTATACAGGTAAGCACTTGCTCAATCTACTTTTGGTCTACACTGGTCATCAAATTTTATGTGATAAAAAAAGTGATGTGCCCATATATGAACATGATGATGTCATATCACTACCATATTTGAGTATATCACTACCATTGGGCACATCACACTTTTTTTGTCAAACTACTTTTTTTTCGCAGGCTCAGCGAGATTATTTTGGTGCACACACCTATGAGCTTTTAGCCAGCCCTGGCAAGTTTGTACACACCAACTGGACCGGTCATGGTGGAAATGTCTCCTCAAGCACCTACAATGCATAAATGGTCAAAGGTCATCATTACCAAGTGACCTAAAGAGGTTAAAGTTCACCACCAATGTCTATATGAAGTTGTAAACCCACCGTTTTCACATAAAAAAACATACATTTTTTAAAGTGAGGTGAAAGTTGAACATGCTATTGGTCTTTCTATAATAATGAAATGAAATGAAGAATTAATTAAATAGGGGTTTTTTGTAATTAGAACTTTTATATATATACAGCATTTTTAGTAATAATAGAAATTGTAATTTAGCTAATGAAGAATTTGAATGGTGTAATGTTGGGGTGTTTTTTTTTTATAGGTAAATGAAATAGAAATATTTAATTTAAAAAGACCATGTGACTTAATGTATTCCAAAACCTTTATCCATCTTTAATAATTCCATGTATTACAAATAAATATTGAACACATAGGCTATGTGTATCATAGTGTCTTCCTGTTCCAAGACCTGTGATGATGAGGCACTGGGCAGATAATAGAATCACATTTTAAAAGTATTATTGCTTTTATGGTTTTGGTTTTCTGGTTATCACCAGTCGATAAATACATTGTTTACCATTCCATTAATTTTTTGAAATATTATAACTAGATATTATATATCAAAGAATATATTTAGTAAAAGTAAATAATTTTATATCGCATTTTTTAAAGAATGAAATAGCAGCATTATATGTTGGTTAAACGTTTGTAGGGTATTCTCTGTTTTGGGTAAATGATATGAAAGGATTAACGACTCTGAAATTAAAAAAAACAAACAAAAAAGTGTTTTGTGTCCGTAATGCGAGTTTGGTTAGAGTACTGTGAGAGCGATCAATAACGCGGTGTGTATCATCAAGGCGATGACACTGAGCTCGCCTTGCCAAGATGGGAACTCGTAACAAGTCTTTTGATCTTATGTCTGGCTGCGACTACTACCAAACAGTACTGTACTGTGTATGTATTTTCCGCGACGCACGGTGTCTATTAAGCGGCGTGGAACTGATCGTGTCGCAGCCACAGATAAACCATTTAATCTCCAGAGCTCAGCATCCTGTTGTTAGATTGCCTTGGTATCATTCAGCAAGTAATACACACATTGTGAACAAATAAGAGCGGGCAGATTGTTCGTACTTTATTTTTGAAAAAAGAAGTACGAGAGTAGTTTTTTTTCTCCTCGATATTTTGTAGTGTTCCTCCACTTTTATTCTTTTATGTTTTTTTCGTTTTCAAATATGACGTAATGACATATCATGTAACGTTTCAAAAATGAAAATGATGCAACAACACTAATACAACGCACAAGATAAAGGGTCCGGTCACATGATGAGAAATTAATATTTATTGTTGGAATAAAAATAATCATTTACATACATAACAATGTCAATATACTTGTACACAAAACAAAACAATTTGTAAATCGACGAAAAACAAGTTATTTTAAAAAATGGCCGTCGTTTTATTTCTACTACTGAAAACATAAATTAACTGTTTTTTTGTTTTGTTTTTTTGTTAATAGAATTTAGTTGATCAAAACGCTTATCGAGATTAGTGTTTCTGTTGTGAAAGATATAGACCTCCTGTATTATGTATAAATGATTATTCACGCCAGTTTAATGCTGGTAGATTCAACACTATAGTCTATACGATTCATATAACCAACATTTTAGCGTACGTTACTTACTAAAAAGTGAATGTTATTATAGCATAGACCGTAATCAGTAAACACCAATCCCCCACCCTCCTCAACAACAACCCCCAGCCCCACCCACCTTCCGGCAACCACCATTTTTTTAGGTTGAATCAACATAATAATTATTACAAATCATATCTAATACACACAGTATTAATCTAGAACATCACTATCAATATTCATTGAACTTTAGAATTTATTCAATTGCTGTTAGATAAACGTTATCCGTCACTCGATACCGTAAAGAGTAGCCGATATGATACTGTATGTCGGTAGTATACCATTTTGGCGTATATGAAAACAGTACTACTGTATAGGCTTAGTGTGTTACTTTGGTGGTGTTCACGTTCATTTTGTACATATTTCGTTTGGCTACCAAATCGTTCCAGGATATGCTTTGATACGGTAACGTAACATTATGGAGTCGAACCACGGCGTCAGTGTTGCCAGTGAGTCAGGCCAGGTACCACTGCTTGGTAACAAACATCCAGATAAACTTTACGGAGCTACAGATTTCGGCAATAAGCCTGTTGATATTCAACCACATTATTCAGGAGCAACTGACTATGATTATGAGAATGAGGCTGACAGCGTAAGGACTGAAGGGGACCGTGTTCTTCTATGTGGATCTTGTCTCACTTGCTGCCTTTGTTGTTTACAGTGTTTCATGTGTTGTTTTAATTGTGTTGAAATTTTAAAGTAGACCTCAAAATGCCTCATATCGAGATCAGACATTTAAAGAGATGAGATGAATATAGCAGCACAAAATGCCTCATATCAGGATCAGACATTAAAAGAGATGAGATGAATATAGCAGCACAAAATGCCTCATATCGGGATCAGACATTAAAAGAGATGAGATGAATATAGCAGCACAAAATGCCTCATATCGGGATCAGACATTAATTAAAAGAGATGAGATGAGTTATGGCAACACTAACTGCCGCATATCGAGATTGCGCACACATAGATGAGATTTCGAGTTATGGCAACACACTGAGATACGCCATTGACGCATCCCAGTGGTCAACATTGGTCCGTGTGGTCATCATCAGTTTCCAAAGTGGTTTACAAAGATGTGACAGTATCTTATCCAGCATAAATCTCTCGAGTTCGATTTTGTTTGCATTTCTTAAAAACTAATGTTATGATTTTAACTGTGGACGTCGATTTTACTGAAACTCTGCTACATTTCTAACTTTTCATTTAGCTTTTTTATCCTATATTTGTACGGTATATTTTCTACTAATCTGTCTAAGAACAGATAAATTGTAAATTTTATCTCAGTATAGCAAACAAGTGTATGTGTTTTGTAGGGTATGGTTACGAAAGCCAATGATGGACCAATAATACGTTTAATAGCACGTGTTATTTGTTGTAAATAATTGAAAGCAAAATTACGCTAAAAAGGAGGAAGATGTCGCTTCAACTCCATGGGGTCATGCATTCTCAAGTTCAAATGAAAGATTGTATGTAATATATTATTAGTCTATATATGTAATAAATCTTGAAATTAGCCAATTTTCACTGATTTTATTTATTTAATGTGCCATTATATACAAATTTTACCGGCGGTAATCACCGCTGGTAAAAAACAGAACGTCGTGCCTCTATCCACAAGAAACATCTTATTTTCGTAATCATAATAATGACTTATGTAGACAAATTGAATAATAATTCTTGTATTCGTTTGTAGCCAACTATTAATTATTGTTGTTTTAACAACATTCATTCTAATTCTAATTCAAATAATAGAATAGAAATAAAAGTAGAATTACATTTAAAATGCTTTACTATTAGTATTAATACTACAGCACAACAAACAAAAACAATAACATTGTTAGTTAGATTAACAAATTAAAGAAACATCTATTATAAAAGTAATTTATGATACCCTTAATAGCCTACCGGTAACTACAATCCATAAAGCGTGGTTCCCACTAGCGACGCAACGCAAGGACGTAACGCAACGCAAGTGAATTGACCAATCACAAGCGATGGCTTATTCGCTTGTGATTGCTAACTGTCTATAACTTCGCTTGTCATTGGTTAAAACGCTTGCGTTGCGTTTACGTCCTTGCGTTACGTTCTAGTGGGAACCAAGCTTAAAGTCGCTGTCGACTACTGTAAATGTGATCTTAAAGTTTGTGCTGTGATCCCTGAGCACATTGTTGTTATTATTTACGGAAAATGATTTTAAAAGAAAAAATCCTACCATGTGATATTCGTTTAACTTAGTCTAAACCTGGGACAGAATGTAGATTCTTAATACAGCATCACATGTGTTTCACATGTATCGCCTGTTACATGATACTGACACCTTACTGATACTGGGAAAATAATCGTATGTAGAGATACAGCACTGAGTCGCGTTCAATTCTGATTTCCTTGCCTCCACCTTTGCTTGAAATAATTGATAACGTGGGACAATGCCATAGCGACAACTAAACCTTACCACTGGATCTTTTCTGCTTTTCGAGGTGTGGGAGATCTTCTTAAACCATTTTCATTAAAATAATTTGGAGTTTATTTTTCTAGATTAAGCTGTGTTTCCATGTCCATAAATATACACTGTAGTTGATATAACTAGAATAGTTTAATATTAGGTGTAGATTTTAGTTATGCTTCTTCAAACTGAGTTTGATAGCAACTTATTTTTAAAAGATAAATATTAAAATGCGTTTATTACGGTTTACAATAAATTTGCCCTGTCTGTATTTTCTACCAGTCGATGTTTCGATTTTTGTTTTTGAGATCAAGTGTTATACGTAGGAAACGCAATGTGTGCCACAATATTTATCTTTTTTTAAATGTATCATTTAATACAATCTATAACCTAGACTGGGTTTACAAGGAAGCGTGTGCAGATTTACTACGGACTATTTTTGTAAGTGGATTTTAATTTACTGCTGAAACATACGTAGTGTCCTCAGACATTTGTTGTGTATAAGTTGGTTTTTCAGAAACATTGTAGGTCTTTGCCCTGCCAGGCAAACTTGGACGCCTACAACAACTAGGTACGCATGCGCAACAAGTATGCCACCAGCTCTTCAGCTTCCTGCTGCTCTCTTTCCTGCGCAGAACGAATAAAATAAATATCGCTAGGCCCTGTAGAGGATTGAGTATGCAGAAGAGGACAGACATGACGTACCGAGAACCCCCGAAGGAAAGGAATCCGAAGATCCATGTCAAGCCTAGCAGAGTCGATATAGCAATGGCGTTGGTTAGTCTTGTTTTCACTCCGTCCTTCTTTTCTTGCGTTTTACTTTTAGATATGGTTGGTAATGTGACGTAGAGTCGGTATATGATTAGCACAAACATGACAGTATTGCAGAACACTACAATACTGGTTGGTACAATGACACCGTACGTTATCACATTCACTTCGTAGATATAGCAACTGAAATGAAAATAACAATTTGTAACTCACATCTTTACGGATCTACCTAGCTACTACCTATTTTTAGGCCTAAAGCCTGGTGGTCTAAACTGGCAAACTCCGAGTTTGTCAAGAAAAGTTTTCCAAAGTTTGTTGCTATAAGTTGTAGACCAGTTGACAAACTTCGGCAAACTGCAGAAAACAAGTTGCAGAAGTATACGCTAGCAAAATATGGAAAATTGACAAAGTTTGCACAAATTTGGTAAAGTTTACTAGAGATAGACAAGGCTTTAATAGTCTAGTCTACACTAGCAATCATTACTTCATGTCTACTAGTTTCTGGGTCGGAGGCTATCCATCGATCACATGGCTAGAAATACTCAGAAAATTGTTTTCTCCAGTTTGTCCCAGTTGGTTTGTCAAAATTTTGAAAATAGTTTACCAAATTCGGAGTTTGCTCGAGTTATAGACTATGCCGGCTTTATTTTGATAGTTTTAACAGTATAGAATATGTAATTAATATTTTATAAAATGGGCATACGTACAAATATGGATTTGCATACAAATCCGGATCAACTGATACTAATACAATGACGGGTATTAGCGGCAACCCTAAAAAAAATAAAAAATGTTAATTAGATATAATAATAAGTCATAATAGTTCGGATACAAGCAGAATATTATTCTTATGAAGACAGCTTGATGATCAAACTCTCGCAAAAAAAGCAGCATAGACCGTTGCTAATTATTGAAAGCTTTAAGGTCTAAATATGTTTAGTTTTTATGATAATTAGAAGCTAAATGTACAAACCCCAAGCAAACGAAGAAGCAATTTTAAAGAAATACACTCCAGGAGAACTAAACACGTTGATAAACAGAAAATACATATTAGCCGCCTCAACAGCCGTCCATGCTATCGATGTCAAAACGAAATAATGGAGTAGAGCAGCAACGGTGATACAACCAGCACTCAACGGCTGGAGCGTATCAACACCACAGACGAATACAACGTACAAGAACAGGAGAGAGAAAGATAAACTTAGAAGGATCTTCTGCGGGTCGCTTTTCTTGGTGCTCCTGTCGAAGAAAAAAAAATTTCGTGTTGATTTATTGATTTCACATTGTGCGTCTTTCGACGCACTCTAGGCGCGCCTAAGTTTAAATATGCAACTGTCGAGTTGTTATGGTAGGTCTAATTGTGTTTCGGTGTCTGAAAAATTTCAGTTCAGTTGTCACAATTCGTTTCATCTGGTGATCCAGTCTTTAAATTTCAATAGAAAAAATGTTTAACTTACTTCAGTGACAGTGTAACAGCTATGGTTATAGTAAGACATATTATTGAAACAGTGCATCCTAAGTATGTCACAATTGTTAAGAATTTATCAAATCCAGTTGGCGGTGAATCTAAAATCTGAAAGTCAAATCAATCAATCACGTTAAAGGAAATTAGTTGATCATGATAGTACGCCTAACGAAACAAACATTCAAGCAGCTAATCTAACGGAGTTGTTTCGGTACTCTTCGACCTCTTATTTAATTACACAGACTCTTCGATGTTCTTACAGTAACAGCATTTGTTTGTAGGCAAATATCAAAGCACTTTCACTTATTAATTGAATTAGAACACAAGTCTACATCTATACGTCCACTCTAGGCTAGATATTAATGCTGCAGTTGAGGAGGGATGCGTTTTTACTCACCTCTCCATTTGGACGCGACACCAAGACAGCAAAGCTGGTTAAGTGCGTGCACTTACACGTTATACCATTCAGGTCAGCTTCTCCTTCGCAACCTAGCGACGACCAATCGCCAAATTCGTTTAGAGTCTCATCCCAATAAACGCACGTAAAGTTCAGAGAGTTGGAATACTGAAATAAAATCAATAGATAAAAAAAAATGGAGTTGACCCATTTTTTTACTGTTGCTGTTAGAAAGTATTGAAAACTTCTATTATATAAGGGGAAATGGCTCTCTCGTGGGAATTAAGTACTAAGCCGGTAACGTCACAACGTAAGGACAGTTATGTGCATAATTACGCATTCGCAAAGAATTAACTTACTTAAATTAACATTTTAACGTTTCCATCTACAAAACTTCTTTGAAAATGTTTAGGTGTTTTTCGTACATCATAAATAAACCAACTTACCCCATTAAACTGTATAGCGACAGGTTCTTCAAAATTATTTGGAAGAATACCGTCGTAAACTGTGGCGGAAATGACGACATCTGATAAGTTTTCCTTACTGGATATTTTAGCCGGGAACAAGACATTGTTATAATAAGCAGCGAAGCTAATGTTTACTGCAAGTTCTGTAAAACCAAGAGTATAACATTAAACATATAAAAGATATGCCTAGTTATGTTTGGCTACTTAATCTGTGGTGTCTTTCATGGAAAAAGAAGAAGTATTAAACTTAATATCCAGAGTTGTGGACTTTCAAAGATTCAATGATTCATACCTCCAGCGTTAATCAAACTTTTTGGCAGACTGATTGACGTTTCAAGACGTTCAGAATCTTCTGATTTTCTATCAAAGTAGCTTCCAATAGTTTTTCCTCCTTTTTCTCCACTAACACCAAACGTAATGCCTTGTTCCAGTGTCACTGTCTTTAAGCTTATCGTCTGAACGCCAAGAGTTCCTTCATTCTGTGTGAAATTATATCCAGCAGAAGCCGACGTATTCAACTGGACTTCAAGAGAACCCAGAATAGACGCTGACGTCTCTGGTGAAATTTCAGAGTTGCTGTCATTAGCCTGAATAAGGTTGTCAACAGTTCCAACGACCGCTTCCGTTACCTTAAAGAAATTAGATTAATATTAGTAGAAGCCTAACATATTATGCGACTCCACATTATAGGTTAAATTCAGCGAGGGTTAGTAAGCATGCGTAGCATTCTGATGCGTTCTATTGCTTCGTAGTCAAGCAGAGCAATCAAGTGACGTACCTCTACCTCAGGAGATTCAACATGGACAATATCTTCCAATAAATTCGACACTTCCACAATATCTTCTGAAGTCAAGTCGTCCGATTCAGCAGTGATGGTCTCCAGGCCAGTCGCTACCTGGTTAACATTTTCATTGGTCACGTTCTACAGAAATTCAAAATAAATATTTAGTTTATACGTATTATTAGTAGTTAAGAAAAATGTATTCGAGCTGAATTCTGAGAGTATTTTCAAAGCTCCAAAAGTTATGATTAAACAGATGCTAGAGGCCGAATCAAATGTAAATTACCTTTGCTGTAAGATTGGCAATCTCTCCGTGGGATTTGCTCACTATAAGAGATACAAAATAAATATATTATACCTACTAATGTATTTAATATAATTTCATGTATCACTATATCAAAGATCAGTTTTGTTATAAGAAGAAGAAGAAGAACATGGAGGAGCCAGGCTGAAGTAAGATTAGATTTGACTCGAGGACGGTTTTGGACCATGGGAGAAAGGACACAACGCCAGAATGACGAAGGTTCCTTGAGGTCTATGAAAATGAGGGAATGGTAGGCCTACGCATATTACCTGCAATGTAGACATTGAATTCGCAGGATGCAGACAATCCATATTTGTCCGTTGCTGAGCACGTGATCTTGGCAGTTGTATCGCGATTATATGTAGTTTTTCCAGGTTGATCTGAACACGTGACTACGGGTTCTGGTGTAGAGAGGTCTGGTTGTGTTGCGGTCGGGCTATCCCACACTGGGGGATTCACATAGGATGTGTAATTTTCTGGACATTTCATGAGTGGTTCTGTGAAAATATTATTTCAGATAAATTATAAAATATTACATTTACTGTTTAGACTAGCCTACACTGGCACCTTTTTGTTTGCAAAAAATCGAACAAACTGCGAGTTCGTCAAAAACAGTTTCCCACTGTTTTGCTAGTGTACCAGTTGACAAACTTCAGCAAACTGCAGAAACCAAACTCGAGCAAAACTGTTTGTTTGTCAAAAAATGCTTTTCAAAGTTGATAAACTGATCAAATCTACACTAGCAACACAGTTTGAGCAAACTCTGAGCTTGAAAACAATTTCGACAAAGTTTGATATTTCTGATAAAAACAACACAATATGCTTATTTTATCCTAATCTTCTTCAATATTCTATAATCGACTGTTTATTGTTTTTGTAAGGTTTTATTGAAATATCTAATAATTATGCCTACAAACCTATCATTGGTCGAAAAAGCCAGACTCCCGAATCACCCACGTTGCTTTCACTGGTTAGCGCATTTGTGGTAGGAAATTCAATTTCGATAGTTCTTCCATTAGCTGTATAACGAAATCCTTTCTGAAATACAAATTTGTCAAATTCATTGTATCGATCAATAAGTCAATCGATTCCTTGATCAGTGAATCAGGTAGCAGTCAGTTAGTAAACATTGTGCTACAGTGTAGTCAACTGTTTCACAACATGATGATTGGTTTGAATTCGATCCAACTCGGCCTCAAGTCAACTCGACCTCACGTCATCTCGGTCAAAAACTAATAGGTAAACTCGGCCTCTAATGACTTGTGACCAACTTGACTTGAGGCTGTCTTAAAGGTGGGGCTGACTTGTCTTTGGCGAGAAACATTGTGCTACAGTGTAGTCAACTGTTTCACAACATGATGATTGGTTTGAATTCGATCCAACTCGGCCTCAAGTCAACTCGACCTCACGTCATCTCGGTCAAAAACTAATAGGTAAACTCGGCCTCTAATGACTTGTGACCAACTTGACTTGAGGCTGTCTTAAAGGTGGGGCTGACTTGTCTTTGGCCGAGATGATTGTTTCGTAATCGTGTACAACTGTGTGAGAGTTTTTTTTTCATATTTCAATGTACCCAAGTAACAGCGTAGATTATTGTTCAAATTCACATTTTACGGAATAGGTGGTTCGTTGAAAACTAAGCAGGCTTACATACCTGTACTCCACTCGGCATACTTCCAATACGAAAATATCGAAAACTAGTGAACGATTCGCTTCCGTCAGTAACTAGGGTGCATGATAATACATAAACATTTCCCTGCGGAAAAAATAAACCACAACTTATAATCTTACTATAATAGACCTAAGTCGTTTTAAAACCGTTATGTCATAGGATTTCCAAAATGACCTAAATTGGAAACAGATTGTTTTTAGTGTCTGTAAAATCTGATTTCTATTAAAGATGTATTGTCCCCCTGCACATTTTTTTGTTGAATATGCCATTTTAATGTCACATATATAGTTATCCATTTTGACCAAAAATTTGATCGAAAAAAATGTATTTACCTAAAAAAACTGTAATTTAAAAAAAAAAAATAGTCCAATTGGCTCACAACCAATGGATGATTTTTGGTTGACATTATTTTTTCGTCTTTAGGCCTATCTACAAAAGGTAGTAACTTTATTAAAACTACTAAATAACCTATTCAAAGTCTGATTTAATTAAGCTTCAATTTTTATGTTTTTGGGGGACAATACATCTTTAACGTTGTTGAGTTTTGTTACCAAAGACCACGTGACAGAAAACATCGATGTTGAATTGAAGCTTGGATGACCATACGCTGATCTTATCCGCTCATCTTCCTCGTCGAGGGATGTCTGATCATTGTCTTCGAGGAACATTGTGCTCGTATACGATAACTCTTCACTTTGAAAGACAATTATACTGTCGTTGGATTTTGATGATGGGAAGGAGACAGAACCATCAGTTTTAATCTAAATAAACAATATAATATTATTCTGTTACCAAGGAGCTCAATATCGCTTAAGAGTATACTTTCACTTCTTGATTTTGAAATGAAAAACATACTTTTCAAAAGTACTCGAGAAATGTAGGCATGCTTTATCAATATGCACGGACGGTGAAGTCTTTTTAAACGCGCTTCGTGAGCGTAAAGCTCAATTTACACAGACGAGCGGTAGCGGTAATACAAAATATAGAACCTATGCTATTCCTTGACCATTTACACACTACGCGGAGCGGACGGGCGGTTTCCGCTCAGGATAGATACAGATTCTGCGTTGGACAAGCTACGCGGTATTCCGCTCAGGATAGATACAGACTCAGTGGGACAAGCTACGCGGTTTCCGCTCAGGATAGATACAGATTCTACGTGGGACAAGCTATACGAGGTTTTCCGCTTACCGTTACCTCTCGTCTGTGTAAATTAGCTTTAACATTGATTATTTACACACGTACGTATATTGTGTTCCTCAATATGTTTACTGCAACTTCTCAATTTTCTACTTTTTAAAATTATTGTATAGCGATGATAACAATCTAATTTTCTACACTTGAGGACACAAATTACTTTGGTATGTTGACAATTGTCAATAGGGAACAGAAATCTAGAAAACATTTTTATTACTTACATTTACTGATCTGTAAACATTCGAGAAATATGGAAAATCTACAGACATGTTGTACACTGTATCCTGGGAAATAGCATTCTGTTCTGCTTAAAATAAATAACATAAACGTTAATACGTACCTAGGCCTATGAACTTTATTTATAACGATTACAGTAAAAATCATCAAGTGACAAATTGTACTGCATTAGTCTATATAGGCCTATTTGTTACATAATTACTATACCAAAAATGATACAAATAGTGATTAATTAATATTAAATAGAGCTGAATTGATATTTAAGTTTATGCTCTTCACATAACTCCAGAATGACGACGGTTCCTTGAGGTCTATGAAAATGAAGGAGTGATAGACATACGCATTCTAGAATGTTACCTGCAATGTAGACATTAAATTCGCAGGATGCAGACAATCCATATTTATCCGTTGCTGAGCACGTGATCTTGGCAGTTGTACCGCGATTATATGTAGTTTTTCCAGGTTGATCTGAACACGTGACTACGGGTTCTGGTGTAGAGAGGTCTGGTTGTGTTGCGGTCGGACTATCCCACACTGGGGGATTCACATAGGACGTGTAATTTGCTGGACATTTCATTAGTGGTTCTGTGAAAATATTATTTCATTTACTGTTTAGACTAGCCTACACTGGCACCTTTTTGTTTGCACAAAATCGAACAAACTGCGAGTTCGTCAAGAACAGTTTCCCACTGTTTTGCTAGTGTACCAGTTGACAAACTTCAGCAAACTGCAGAAACCAAACTCGAGCAAAACTGAATTTGTTGTCAAAAAATGCTTTTCAAAGTTGACAAACTGATCAAGTCTACACTAGCAACACAGTTTGAGCAAACTCTGAGCTTGAAAACAATTTCGACAAAGTTTGATAGTTCTGATAAAAACAACACAATATGCTTATTTTATCCTAATCTTCTTCAATATTCCATAATCGATTGTGTGATGTTTTTGTAAGGTTTTATTGAAATATCTAATAAATATGCCTACAAACCTATCATTGGTCGAAAAAGCCAGACTCCCGAATCACCCACGTTGCTTTCACTGGTTAGCGCATTTGTGGTAGGAAATTCAATTTCGATAGTTCTTCCATTAGCTGTATAACGAAATCCTTTCTGAAATACAAATTTGTCAAATTCATTGTATCGATCAATAAGTCAATCGATTTCTTGATCAGTGAATCAGGTAGCAGTCAGTTAGTAAACATTGTGCTACAGTGTAGTCAACTGTTTCACAACATGATGATTGGTTTGAATTCGATCCAACTCGGCCTCAAGTCAACTCGACCTCACGTCATCTCAATAGGGTTGGTGAAATCTGTCCACAATAGGTTACTTTTCTGTCCATAATAGGTTACTTTCTGTCCACAATAGGGACTAGAGGGCGCTGTTGTTTGTCCATAATAGGTTACTTTCTGTCCACAATAGGGACTAGAGGGCGCTGTTGTTTGTCCATAATAGGTGACTTTCATAATTGGCTGTCCAAAATAGGTGACTTTTTGTCCACAATAGGGGATTTTATTGGAGTAGTGCGCCATCCATTGTGTTGTCCATAATAGGTGATTTTTTTGGCGTACTCTCGATCGTACGTACGTACGTACGTACGTACGTAGTTTGTTTCGCGAGTAGAAGTAATACTAATTTGCTTTCTCTTCAGACTTTGAGTTGAGGCTACCGACCTGGTTCACCACCGACCTAGACCTATAAATTAGTATATTATTTAAGTCTCTCTAGCCTAGGGGTCTCTCTAGCCTAGGCCTGTTAGTTAGGCTACCTCTATACTATAGGCCTACTAGCCTAGGGCTAGGCTAGGCCTAGCTTAGATACAGCAGCAGGGTAGGCCTACCTCCCTGCTTACAGGAATACAAATGACATGGGCTCCATATTAGGTAGATATGTTTCCTACTACAAACAACTAGGCCTAGCCTCAGTTATCTTGTTTGTTTGTTTTTTTATTATTTATTAATATAATATGAATATATATACAGACTAACATACTATTTTACTCGTAACTATATTGCCTATTCTGCAGGTCACTGGCGGACTAAGTGACTAGAGGCCTAGTCACTATTTAATACGGTCTTTTACTACTGCCACCGCTACTATACTTTGAAGACCGAAATCTTCAAATCACAAACATCTAGATTGAACTATTAAAATTTTTGTTTTTTTTATTATTTTGTGAATGAACGAGTCTTATCCAGACAGTTCGGACAGTTAATAGGTTGGCAGTATAGTAGAACCAGAGCTAGTGTTACTGTGTTGTTAATTATGTCATCTATTTAAATCTCACAATTGTTTTCCCATATTTTTTGCGTGTATTACAGATTGTGTACAGTGTATCTTCTGATCAATGTTATAGTACAGTAGCATGGAAATGTCTATTAACTAGGGTAAGTAACAGATAGGCCCAACCTACAATTGAAGAAAAATACTTTACATATAACCCACTACATCTTTTAGGAGATTTTTCAATATGATCAAGATACTGTGAAATCCCAAAAAGAAGCCTATTTCAAAACAGTATTTGTTTGCAAAAGTAATCTCGAAAAGGAGGATACAAATGAGACAAACTGAATATTATCAGTACCGTAGTAGAAAAACTTACTGACAATACATTTGAAATGTTCTATTCATTAATTTGCTTTGCTAGGAAAATAAAAGTAGATATTTCTTTGTTTATTTCCATTCATTATAAACATTACAATCACCATACAAAGAATAGATAAATCCACTGACAAATTCATGCAGAAAATATTTCAAAATTTAATTAAATGTTATATTATTAAAGCATTCATTCAATAAAGCCTTTATCTTTAAACATTTAATATAAGTTTTTATATAGTGAGTATGGTAATAATTGACTCTGACAACTGGCATAAACATAAATTTAGTAAAACAATCCTACATATCTTTTTTTTAAATGCAATAAAATATTTAAACATAACTGTGTCCCACCATACAACATGACAATTTGACTCAGCATTACTAAGATTGAAGTTACTTTTATTATACAATACCTAAACATTATTATAGTGTTTAACTATTTCCTTTTTTTATTATAGGCATACAGATGTTTGATATTCTGCCCATATATCCTGCTGAAATGAAAAGGTACATCATTTCAACATAATATCTTTGATCATATCATCATCGGTCAATACTTATAGTAATAAACATAATAATTATGGTGTATTTTTTTTATCTTTGCTATTTTTTAAATTGTAGTTTAACCATATTTTTACACTTTTAAAATTAATATAATTCAGTATTTTTGAATGTGATTTAGATTATGAATAAATTTAGAATACAGAACAAAATTGTTGATTGTACACTGCGTGTATGTAAACTGGATTTATTGTCGTATTCCTAATGATTCAAAATAATATTTATTTTGCTTCATTATTAAAGATGTATTGTCCCTCAAAAACATGAAAAATTAATTCAATCAGACTTTGAATATGTTATTTTGTAGTTTTAATAAAGTTAATCGAAAAAAAAAACCGAAAAAAAAAATAATGTTTTCACTTGTAAAATGACAAAATAAATGGTTAATTCAACCAAAAATCCATTGGCTAGCAGCCAATTTGACCATTTTTTGCTTTAAATTACATTTTTTCAGGTAATACATTTTTTTTCAATCTAATTTTTGGTCAATGTGGATAACTATTATGTTACAATAAAATGGAATGGAAAATTTTTTTTTAAGAATTATTTTTTCAGGGGGACAATACATCTTTAAACATTAAAATTGATTCATTTAATTAAACAACAATATAATAAATGGATGAGAACTGCTGCTGTTGATTGACTACTGACTGGGATGATTTGTCATGGATTTTGAAACAAGGGACGACCTAAAATGACGAAATGAAGTGCTGAACTCTGATGTTTTTTGCAATATTAAATTGATAAAGTTGATTTTTATTATTACTGTTAACAAAACAAAAAAAACAAAAAATTAACGGTAAAGAGAAAACATTATCATATATCTATATAACCTATGTGGACTATCATCAGGAATTAAAGGTATAAAGGTATAAAAACGTATTTTACTAAAACAATAGGAAGATTCAAATGTTGTAAGCCTACATACAGTATTTACAAAAGGAATGGAAAACCCAAAGATGAAATGAAAAGCTGTTGGCAAGCGTCTTTAACTCCTATAATTTGTAACATTGTTGAGAAATTGCTTTGATGTATCTAGAATAGTATAATAATATACTAATTACATTTTTTCAGTTTGGAATTAAACAAATGTATAATTATTGAACTTTTACTTTCTAAGGTTTTCATTCATGGGCACAGTTAAAGGCTGTAAAGATTTTTAATTTTTGTTTTCTTGACTTTTCTTCTGCACTGGACGGTGTCTAATAAAAAGAACTTAATAACTCAGTAGCTGTTGGTGAAAACACCAATGGATTACAGATTTTATTTCAAATAAAGCGCAAGTCAAAGTTGGTGATATTGTAAATAATATTTCTTCTTTTTTAATTTGCTGATGATCACACCTTATCACGTCCTATAAAAAAAATGATTGTATAATGCTTCAAATAGATTATATTTAATTGCTAAATGAGCAAATGTCAACAATCTTAAAACCTTAAATCCTGTACAATGTGCCATAATATTCTCTCAAACTATTTACATACACACTGTAACTTAGTGAATATTGTCTGATTCTTGCATTATGCATTATATAAAATATGTCTTGGTCAAGTTGAACAAAGCTCTATTACTCCTAGTGGTTAGATTGTAGTGTGGGCACCATTTGAGAAATATTATGTTTAGAGAATAAAAAGTATACAAAAGAAAACAACAAGGAAAGTGATTTTAGACACACTTGGGACATAGGGCCTACCTTATTTTTATAGTTTGAAAGTGCTAGAAATATTACCTATTGGTTGATTGATCACTTTATTTCAGAATAAAAATTTCATACAACAATTAAAAAAAACCCGAAAATCACACTTTAATAGGATTTTTTCTCTCAAAACCTATTTGAAGACTCTATTGAAGACTTGTTTGAATTACATTTAAACTTTTATTAGGATTTAAGGTGTTGAAGGGTTACTATAGTTTTTTTGGTTTTGTTGGAATTCAAAAGGCAATTCATAATTCTTCCCAGAAAGCAAATTATTATTTACGATACAACTTTCCTACTATTAACTCAGACTTGGAGGCCTAGGATATAGGCCTAGGGCCTAGCCTAGGCTAGGCCTACTAGTTTAGTTAGTACTTGGTTGGCCACTATCTAGCCTATACTAGGGCCAGGCTACTTAATTACTAGTCTACTATGCTATGGAGTTTCCTACACATTACAAAAATCACCTATTATGGACAACATAATGGATGGCGCACTACTCCAATAAAATCCCCTATTGTGGACAAAAAGTCACCTATTTTGGACAGCCAATTATGAAAGTCACCTATTATGGACAAACAACAGCGCCCTCTAGTCCCTATTATGGACAGAAAAGTAACCTATTGTGGACAGATTTCACCAACCCCGCTCCGTCATCTCGGCCAAAAACTAATAGGTAAACTCGGCCTCTAATTACTTGTGGCCGACTTGACTTGAGGCTGTCTTAAAGGTGGGGCTGACTTGTCTTTCGCCGAGATGGTTTAGGGCTGACTTGACCGGCACCCATTGGTTTACAAAATGTACATATTCGTTTCAATCGTATCATTAGTAATTAGAAAGTCATTAGGCGTATTGTTTTAATAAGGAACTTCTTTACTGATACAGTTTATAATTTACAATAATATTTACAAACGATAAGCGGAAGATTATTGTAAAATATTCAACAACTGATTAAGGGGATTACCCGGTTTTTGTCGCTGAAATACGAATGAGCGTTGGCTGTCGCATGCCTGCAAGAATAGACCTGGGGACAGTGGCGTAACGGCTATGAACGCTCACTGGCTAAATCCAGGGGGCCTTGAGCTTAGGGCGAGGCCCTTGAACTTATGGGCCCCTGAGCAGTGCCCAGAGGCAAAAAACAAGGAATTAAAATATGTCGCTAAAACGCCCGAGGTCTTCAGCATTGGAGGTCCACTTAGGGTTCCTAAACCAGGTCTCTACGTTACGCCACTGCCTGGGGAGAAAATGTTGTTTAGGATACTATTGCTAATATTTCAAAAACCTGTTCAATAATGTATGAAAGCCTTTCACAAATCAGTAAAATAGTAATTAATAATTCGGCACTGATGATTGTTTCGTAATTGTGTAAGAGTTTTTTTTCTTCATATTTCAATGTACCCAAGTAACAGCGGACATTATTGTTCAAATCCACATTTTACCGAATAGGTGGTTCGTTGAAAACTAAGCAGGCTTACATACCTGTACTCCACCCGGCATACTTCCAATACGAAGATATCGAAAACTGGTGAACGATTCGCTTCCGTCAGTAACTAGGGTGCATGATAATATATAAGCATTTCCCTGCGGAA
Source organism: Antedon bifida (assembly GCF_963402885.1). Taxonomy (NCBI): domain Eukaryota; kingdom Metazoa; phylum Echinodermata; class Crinoidea; order Comatulida; family Antedonidae; genus Antedon; species Antedon bifida. The sequence continues at coordinate 34,015,833 of NC_136227.1, read as the reverse complement.
AAAATAAACCACAAAATATATATCATTCTATAGGCCTAACCTTACTGTAATACACAGTTTTAAAACCGTTTTTAAAATTGTAATAGGCCTACAGATAGTTTTGGGGGCCGGTAAATTTTATTCCTCCTGAAAAAATAATTGTTGAACATTTTTTGTTGAATATGCCATTTTAATGTCACGTATAGTTATCCATTTTGACCAAAAATTAGATCGAAAACTAATTTATTTACATGAAAAACTGTAAATTAAAGAAAACAAAAAGTTAAAGTGGCTGGCAGCCAATGGATTTTTGGTTGAATTAGACTTTTATTTTGTCATTTTATAAGTGAAAACATTATTTTTTTTCGTTTTTATCTACAAAAGGTATTAACTTTATTAAAAATACAAAATCAAAGTCTGATTTAATTAATCTTCAATTTTTATGTTTTTGGGGGACAATACATCTTTAAGGCTGTTTGGTTTTGTTACCAAAGACCATGTGATAGAAAACATCGATGTTGAATTGAAGCTTGGATGACCATACGCTGATCTTATCCGCTCATCTTCTTCGTCGAGGGAAGTCTGATCATTGTCTTCGAGGAACATTGTGCTCGTATACGATAACTCTTCACTTTGAAAGACAATTATACTGTCGTTGGATTTTGATGATGGGAAGGAGACAGAACCATCAGTTTTAATCTAAATAAACAATATAATATTAATCTGTTGTTAAGGAGCTCAATATCGCTTAAGAGAATACTTTCACTTCTTGATTTTGAAATGAAAAACATACTTTTCAAAAGTACTCGAGAAATGTAGGCATGCTTTATCAATATGCACGGTGAATGAAGTTTTTGTTTTTTTCGTGCGCGTAAAGCTCAATATTTACACAGACGAGCGGTAGCGGTAATACAAAATATAGAACCTATGTTATTCCTTGACCATTTACACACTACGCGGAGCGGACGGGCGGTTTCCGCTCAGGATAGATAGAGCCTACATATTCTACGTGGGACAAGCTATACGAGGTTTTCCGCTTATCGTTACCTCTCGTCTGTGTAAATTAGCTTTAACATTGATATGAATATTTACACACGTACGTATATTATGTTCTTCAATAAGTTTACTACAACTTCTCTATTTCCACTTGTTTAAATTATAGTATAGCGATGATAACAATCTAATTGTCCACACTTGAGGACATAGCTGTCATTTACACACACAAATTACTTTGGTATATGTTGAAAATTGTCAATAGGGAACAGAAATCTAGAAAACATTTATTACTTACATTTACTGATCTGTAAACATTCGAGAAATATGGAAAATCTACAGACATGTTGTACACTGTATCCTGGGAAATAGCATTCTGTCCTGCTTAAAATAAATAACATATACACGTTAATACGTACCTATATGAACTTTATTTATAAGGATTACAGTAAAAATCATCAATTGACAATTGTACTGCATTAGTCTATAGGCCTATTATTTTGTTATCAAATTACTAAATATACCAAAAATGATACAAATAGTGATACTTAATAAAGCTGAATTGATATTTAAGTTTATGCTCTTCACTGTACTTAGCGCTTAGCTAATATAAGTATAGGCTAAATTAAAACATTGCATGTCAGTTTACACTGCAGTGAACGGTATGTGTCTAATCGTGAAATAGATGTTGGTCTTGGTCTCTTTTGATAGATTAGTTTGCAATGTATAAAAAAACAACATAAGTAATGTAATATTATATTAACATGTTTGCCCCTCAGCTAGAGGAAACATCTCCGTCCCGTACACTATACATTTCTTTCATGAGCATGCACAAATCGTGTGCAGATTATCACACTTTCGAACTTAGAGGTGAAACTTCATGGGCAGTGTGTAAGGCAGTGGCAATTGCCGACCGTTGTCATGGTACATATAAACTAAATATATTTTTATTTTTATTTTAGGCCTAATATCTATTTTAAATGAAAGAAAATGAATAACTGAGAGAATGAATAGTTAATAATTTCTGATAAACATGTACTTACCGTCACAACAGACACCAAATATTACAAGAACGAACACAACAATTTGAATTGCCGTGAAGGTAGACATGCTCACATTCCATAGCCAGTACACGAAATGATAGGTGTTGATCAAACAATATTAGATAACTTATAGTGTGGTCAAAGTACACTGTACTGGTAAATAAATATACAAAGCAAAAACTGATATTAAGCTTGTTCATTAACTAGTCGGAAGGTGTTTAGTTGATCAACATTCTTTATCGGTTGTCACGACTACCGTGTAATTGTAATAACCCTCTTGAATGATGTATGAGCCCATGTCCGATGTGAACCAATTTCGATATGAATGCTAATGTATTTTGATGTGAACCAAATCATTATGAAATGGCAATATCTTATGATGTGTAACATCTAAAGCTCTGTCTACACTAACAAACTTTATGTGACAAAAAAATGTGATGTGCCGATATATGGACACGATGATGTCATATCACTACCATATTTGGGTATATCACTACCATATTTGGGCACATCACACTTTTTGTCAAACTAGTTTGATAGTGTAGACAGAGTTCAGTCAACCACGCATTCATGAGACGACGTTTGTGGAATGCGCTATATAAATACATAAACATTAACCCAAATCCAGTAATCAATAAATATGTTCTTTGATGTAAACAATCCCCATAATACTTATAATCACCATAATCTTCCTTACCACTCTTATCAGCATATATCCATGTCACTATAACACCATTCTGGTTATCATCATCATAATCATAATCACCATTATCATTATCACCATAATCATCATCATATCATGCTTAGACTTTTAAGTACTAGAAAATCAAAATTCTACTCAATTTATATATATTATTTTAAATTTATTAATTTCTAAGGCACAGTTATCAAAATATCTTAAAGCTACTTTGTCACCAGCATAGGGTCCGTCTATCCAGGTAAGTTGGTAATCCACCCATCAACTAAGCCTGACGCATATAATGGGCCATCCCTCCTCTTATACTCTGATTAAAATAGGAACTATATTTTGTTCGGTGGGTTTTGTTATTGATTGCGTACATTATCGAAGCATTCATGATTTTCAGTTATACATGCCTAACAAGGCAAATTTGATTTATTGTATACAGTTATTAATATGACCGTGTAAATAGGTGTTGGCAAATAATAATAGGGCCAATTCACACACTGAAGTATACATTATGTACTTGTGGTATTTGATATATTGTATACAGTTATTAAAATAATATTGCTGTGTGAATAGGTGTTGGCAAATAATAATAGGGCCACTTCACACACTGAAGTATACATGCACTTGTGTTATGAATCGTTTCATATATTTCTACGTAAAATTAATTACAGTATATCTGTTCAAGTAGAAGTTAAATAGATGAGCAAGCAAGTAGAGAATCACAAACAGAAAAACACATTTAATGATCGAACCAGCTGCAAATAACTTTTGTCCTCTTCTATGTCTCAACCTAAAAGTAACAACAACAATAGACCAATTATTATCATTATATTAGGCCTTACTGTGTTACGTTTAACATCGGCAATGGTTCGATGCTCACTCGCTGTTCTGGTGGTAGAACGAGTCTTCATGGATAAGGACGATTAACCGTAGGTCCAGTGTACACATCTGGTTCGTGTGCGCTTTAAAGAACCTAGTACATCTTTCGAGACGAGTAAGGGGTTACCTGTTTATTACGAATCGACGTGATCAAAGTTGTGGGTATAGTATAATACGCATGAAAAATATAAAATACCACGTACCATTTTAGTATAATAAATAAAATAAAAGTCATTCCCATATATTTTAAAACCGATGAGGTTGCAGGTTTTTGTAAGGATCTGAAAAAAGACATATAAACACATGAGTATATAAAAATTGTGCGATATAGATTAAATAATGGGTGAAGTTGGGTGTGGAGAATTTGACAAGATGATTAAGAATAGTGATTTTGATGATGTATGATATGGTGATTAAGATAATGACAAAATAATTTATAACCATACTTACATATCTAATTCATTCATAAACCATTCTTTATTGTTTTTATCATAAACTGGAATATTATTTATATTGTTCTTAACTTCCGACATTCTGTCGTTGCGAAGTTTTCTGAACACCTGGCCGTCTTCTATAGCTTTATTCTCATCACTGCCAACTTGTTTTGCATAGATTAAATCTGAAGTTGAGTGACTTGAATTTGAAATATGTTTTGTAGTAATAGGTGGTTTCATTACTGATGTGTTTTCGTGTTTTACGCTAGCGCCAAACCTATGCGTGTCGAACACGTTGGGATGACTCCATTTAGCTTGGAATTCGATATCCTCAATGTTTAATTCCATCAATCCTTCCAAGTTCCAGAGACCTTTAATATTTTCTGGAATTGTAAAATAACGATATATCTTTAAATTGTCTATATAATATGGTTGAAACAATTATATATGGTATAGTTTTCTTGTACTGGTAGGCCTACTAAATTTTAAAACGGCCAACAGTGTGTTATTAAAGCTCTGTCTACACTATCAAATTAGTGACATCCCCAAATATGGTAGTGATATGACGTGATCATGTTCATACATGGGCACATCACATTTTTTGTCACATAAAGTTTGATAGTGTAAACGGAGCTTAAAAGACCGGCATGTTTTGTCATAGGCATATATAGTAACACACCTGAAATATTCTGCTTCGACTTCCCAGTGTGTCCAAGGAACATGGATGCTGTGTACGGGAAGGGGTTCTTGACGCCAGTTTGCTGCAAAACCAAACGCCACCACCCTGGCGTGGTAATGGGTGAACAAGCCATTTTCATCTTCAGCTTAGATCGGGTATTTTTCTAAGAAATACGTAGATATGTTTTATATTAGTAAACGAATCTATGTATTAAGGTTATAAGTGTCATACAGTACAAATCATCGTCACATTTAGGCCTACTAACATCCTCATTGAAATCGTCAGAAGACTTTTATTCGTCAAAATCATTATTAAACATTATCATCCTTTATCACATCAGTATTAATTGTTAATTAGCTTTTCTTTTTATCCAATTTGATATCGATAAAATCTATGAAAATATATATTGTTTCCTGCCTCGGTTAACCATGTTGTTTAGGACTGACGACGTCTAAATGATGGTCAGAAATCTATTGTGTGTTCATCTGGGTCACAAAAAGTGATCTTTACTCGAGATTTCAGTAAACTTTGATTGGAGATAAGTTTAACCTTACCTTAGATAGTTCATCGTATTTAATAAATGTGATCTCTGAGATTTTAACAGTGGTCTTAGATTGGATATCTTGTTACTCGTACCTTAAATAGTTTATCGTATGTGCTAAGAGTGATCTGTGAGTGCCATTCACATGACTCAGTACCACCAGGTGATATCAACATAGCCTTCATCTTGTTACTCGTACATTAAATAGTTTATCGTATGTGCTAAGAGTGATCTGTGAGTGCCATTCACAGGACTCCGTATCACTAGGTGATATTAACATAGCCTTCATCTTGTTACTCTTACCTTAAATAGTTTATCGTATGTGCTAAGAGTGATCTGTGATTGCCATTCACAGGACTCAGTACCATCAGGTGATATCAACATAGCCTTGAATTTCAGTTCATCTTTTGTAAATTTTGCATAATTATATCTCGAGGAATTTTTTGCTTGAATGAAATCATAAATAGGTGATGTTGGATCTGGTAGATCTGGAAGATAATAGAAGAAAAACTTTAATAGGCCTATAGAAAGTGGAATGTAGGCGGACCACTATGTGTATAAATACAATGCTTGGTAGATATACATTTTATCTCGATTCAGCTAGGTCTACATTTGCATTAAAGCCTATTATTACAAGTTGACTAGTGGTGTAACGGTTATGAGCGTTCACTGGATAAACCCAGGAGCCCCGGAGCTTATGGGAGCCTCTGAGCAGTGCCCAGATGAAAAAACAGGTATTATGTCGAAAAAGGCTAAAAACGCCCTCAGTGCTGGAGGGCCACTTGGGGTTCCAAAACCGGGGGCATCAGGCATCTGCGTTACGCCACTAAAGTGGACTTGCGTAAATACCCTTCGTTTGTAAAGTTAGGTTTGCGGTACAGTACAACCATGTGTTTCTAAAGGGAAATGAAATATGGTTGAGAATGACGTCAAAGTTTTGGTTGTTATGCTATATCCATCTTCTGGGTACATATACACAAATCGTTTGTATGGGGTACATTGATCCAGCTATAGACCTACCATTACATTTATGCTTTTTCCTATCAATATTCCTTTTATCCCCACGGTTAAAATAGATTGTATATGTTATTGGTCTATCTGAATCAGGTTCGTGAGGAACGAAATTATCTTTCCTAAAAAAAAAAAATAAAACCAACATTTTAGTACATTGGTGATAACGTCATACTTATTATTGATTTTAATCAGCGTAATGGTGAATTACTTAAACGTAGATAATATTAAGAAGCTATACTTTTATGACGTCATATGGAGTTAGAATTCGTATACGTTTGGTTTGGTACTTTTTGTTAAGTCGTCTAAAACAATTTAATTTATTATTTCACATGGTGGTAGAACCACAGTCGTCACAAAAAGAAAAGATCGAAATTGACGTAATTAAATTCATTTGCATAAGTCATAAATCGTCGGAAAATCGAAAGCACTCAATATTCTGTATCATTAAGATTTACAGTAATAACACACTTACATAAAAGAAACCGATAGCGCCTTAATATGCCCATTCACAAAACAGTTGAAGTTGTCGATTGGTTTCTAAAGACAAATGGAAAAAAAACAAAAGAAAATATTTAAAAAAAACACATTATTAGCATATATCATGTTTGTGTGAAATGGCGATTGCTGAATGATGCGAGAAAACAAACTACGTATCAAAAGATGAATGTATATCTTACCATTGACGTACGCATAAACGTTTTTCTATGTGTGATTAAATCAACCTGAAAAAAACAATTATAAGAAATATAATGTGTTAACATATTTTTAATAGGCTGATTAAAGTATGTCCGATCAGGGTGAAAGAGTGAAATTAAAGAGGTTTAGTTGGTTGCACACAGTCATTCAGATAAGATGCTGGTGATTCTATGTAAAATTGAAAAAATCTTATTCCAATCTGCGGATGTCACATGATATTACACAGCAGGTATCGCACGAGTATACGCACGCATATCACACGCCTGTCGCACGAATATTTCACATAAGATAATTGTAAATAATATATAATAATACAAGAAAAAAAAGAAAACTTACTACTGAGAAATCGATCCAATATTTATATCGGAACTGTAAGGTGTTCCTTGTTAAATAGATTGGCTTACAGCACGGGTTGTCGGCAGTGAGCGTTCGCAGTATTCGCACTTTTAATATGTCTGTGACGTTATACATGTCTCTCCAACTCTTCCCAAACTTTTGGTAAAGTGCTTCTTCAACTAGTTGTCTGAAACGATAGTTATATTTCTATTTTTCTATTTTATTTCCGAACCCAACCAACAGCAAAATAAATTCGCCAATAACAGGAGGGTATAATATAATATAATGCACTGTTTTCAAAATATTATGCAAAAAAGGCTTGAAACTACTAGTAACTACTAATATTGTCGCTGGTGTTAGTGAAATGCGTGGGCATTATCGAATAGATATAACTATCTGTTTACTAATGGAGTACTGTACTGCATTATTATCAATAATCCCGAATACGAAATGTATATCAAGCAGTGACGTCACAATTTGCCGAGTAAATTATGTAAATCAGTAATCTGTCTAGTTCTGGTTGTAAGAGGGCGATAGGTGTATAATTCTATTTTATTTTATTCGATCTACCATATGTTTAGCTCTGTCTACACTATCAACCTAGTTTGTCAAAAAATGTGTGATGTGCCTAAACATGGTAGTAATAAGCCTAAACATGGTAGTTATATGACATCATGACCATATATGGGCACATCACATTTTGTTGTCACATAAAGTTTGATAGTGTAGACAAGGCTTTAATCAATATCAAATTAGTTACCGAATAAACAATTGGTCTACCGTTCCTCTTCCTTCTATAAAGTGGTACATATCTGAATTCGTTATTATCTTAATGGCTGCTTGTCTCGTTGGATGTTTTGCGTCGTATGGGTATTTACGCCCAAAATTAAACTTTTGTGTACTTCCTTTAAACGTTTTTATGTCGTGCTCCTCGAAATAGTTTGGGCTCTGCAAATTAGAACCATCAATCATTATGCTCATACATTCATATTATATCCATAAATATAATGGTGTACAAATGACAATAAAATGTTACAAATTCAGTAAATTACCTGGCCACAGTAATCTATATCAAATGAATGTTTGCAGAGACCCCGGATGTCGTATCGTGACGATGGAAAGTGATACAATCGAGAATGATCATAAATGTATGTATATCTGAAAAAGAATAAATAAAATATTTTTAAAAAAATCATAGAAACATATAAATATAACAATTGGTAATCAAATGCATTTACGTCGTAATTCTCTCGTGTGAACGAAATGTCCACACGTTGCTTGTATTCCTCTCGTGTGAATCAACCTTTACTTACTTGAAATCTGAATTGAACAGCATCGACTGTAGATAAGATTCGTCTGGAACTATGCAAGTTTGCTGGAAAAACTGAATTTGGTTCAAACGTTTGGATCGAAAATCCTGGTTTATGATCGTTGTAGCAAATCCCCTATAAATAAAAAGAGAAGTTAAAGCCCTGTCTACACTATCAAACTAGTTTGACAACAAAAAGTGTGATGAGCCCAAATATGGTAGTGATATGACATCATCATGTCCATAAATGTCCATATTATAGGCACATCAAATGTTTTGTCAAGTTTGATAGGTGTAAACAGAGCTTTAAATCTCTGTTTACACTGTCAAACTAGTTTGATAGAAAAAGTTTCATGTGCCCAAATATTGTAGTGATATGACGTCATCGTGTCAAATTTTGTTGTCACATAAAGTTTGATAGTGTAGACAGAGCTTTTAAAACTAAAATTATGGAATAATAATAGATTGTATTATAGGTAAACAGAATATAAATTTCAAGTTATTGATTTGTATAGTATATGACAATAATGAAAAACAATCAACACAAAGTTTACGCGCGCGTGAAAAAGCTGCACCATTATTTTATCAATGTTTGAACGCGCGTGTATAAACTTTTCTGTGAAAAGTCTTACCTATCCAATATAAACCATTGGGATGCGCTCAGCTGGGTACTCCAACGAGGTGGTGGACCACGTGATGTAACGTTATATACGTGATTCCCACACGCGTGCCAAACGGACACATCTTTCGCAGACGATCGACGATCTTTCCAGGTTTCTCTTACACCAACAAAATTCCTAGCTTTCTCAAGAAAAAAACAAAAGATATGGTTGGAGCCAAAAGTAAGAAAGAATATGGGTTAAATGTCGATATTATTTTGAATGCGCATTGAACACACCTTTAATGTAGAAGTTCACATTACTAATCTTTATTATTATTATTATTAGCATGAATGTGATTGATTACTATTACTGTAGCGTAGGCCTATTTGATAGTATTTTACAGTTGTTTCTACGTAGGTCCACATTTCTGTTGTGGCGACACAAAGGTTATGCAGTATAAGCCGAAGATGGCTGCTTATTTAGCTATTTACTGTTAGTTAGATTAATTAACACAAATAATTAAAAGCTTACTTCGATATGCGGCGTAAGTTGCCGCCATGTCGTCAACATCAGTAAACGGCAAATCAGCACCACTGAGGTTAATTACGAAATCCCAAGCACCCATTCTAGCCAGCTCCTCAATGCCCTGAAATGTTGCATTTCAAATGAATTAATATAATACAATTGGCTAGTTGTGACTGTAACCCCTGTTTGTCCCTGTATGAACCTTTATCTACAAGGTTTTTCCTGATGGAACCAGTGTTAAAGCTCTTTGAGTTTGGTCTTTCCAGACACACGGCAAAACTATGTACTGCATTATGTTTATCATAAAAAATAATATTGCTTTGTGTGAATAAAAATGAACTTGAACTTGTGGCATCATTTAAATAAATCGTCACCATCCAGACTGGTAGAAACCAAACAAGATCTGAACAATAATTGTTTCGTACAAATTAAGTTCGACAAAAGCTTATACGCATAAAATTCTTTGTTTCAACCCTACTGGAAGAACAGTTATTTGAGAACCAGTGTGAGTACACGACGCTGAGAACCAGTGTGAGTACACGACGCTGAGAACCAGTGTGAGTACACGACGCTTAGAACCAGTGTGAGTACACGACGCTTAGAACCAGTGTGAGTACACGACGCTTAGAACCAGTGTGAGTACACGACGCTTAGAACCAGTGTGAGTACACGACGCTTAGAACCAGTGTGAGTACACGACGCTGAGAACCAGTGTGAGTACACGACGCTGAGAACCAGTGTGAGTACACGACGCTTAGAACCAGTGTGAGTACACGACGCTGAGAACCAGTGTGAGTACACGACGCTTACTATTGTAGTGCCATGGTGTGTTTAAAGCTCTGTCTACACTATCAAATTAGTTTGACAAAAAAAAGTGTGAAGTTCCCGTATATGGTAGGCCTAGTGATATGCTTAAATATGGTAGTGATATGACATCATCATGTCCATTATGGCCACATCACATATTGTTGTCACATAAAGTTTGATAGTGTAGACAGAGCTTTAGAACAAATTATTTGTAACAATGTATTTACCTCTAGCTCGGCTCTGAGAATGTAGAACGATCCCCAACTGGCGGTAAAGGACCTTTCTTTTGGAAGAACTCGTACGTTTGCATAATGCGGCAATACATTTATTCGTTTTACGAGTTCCTGTAATTTGTAAATAAAAACACACATTTAAACAATATTACTGGCATGTTATTATATACAATTCATTTCTTCATTGACTCTCACCGTACGTTACAGTATTGTCATATAACACATACTAATAAACACAGAACGAAAACAAAATATAAATATTTACAGAAAAAAAATACATATATAAAAAATATATAAATCCAAAGGCAAAATACTGAAAAATGACAATGCTGTGGGTATCAGTGGCTGAATCTCAATGGAGATACAAAAAAAAAGCGAAAAGCTATTTAAAACGATAACAAATATATATATATATATAAATGTGTTGCAGACTCCTCCCTGTCACCTTTTGTTGTATTTCTTTTATTCCTGTCCACCCAGGCAGCACTTGCCAGTTTTTATACTATGACGTTATCCAAATTCCTTCACTTGCACTGATGAAGGGCTAGTGTTGCCCGAAAGCTCTGCTAACGTTTTGATTTAGCTTTTCGCTTTTTTTTTGTATCTCCATTAAGATCCAGCCACTGATACCCACAGCATTGACATTTTTTCAGTAATTTGCCTTTGGATTTATATATATATATAAATAAAAAATACAAAAAATGATATGAATAGCCTAAATAAACTTTAATATGAAAAATAATCATAATAATTTAGTATATTTTTATAATCTCCTTTTTTCGTATTTTTATATGCTCCTGTTCATATGTAATTAATTTTGTTTGCTTGCTTTTTTTTATTGTGCTCTTCTTTGTTTTATATTTGTAAATCACAGGTTTGCCCGCTGGGATTGTTGTGATTGTTTTTTATACCGAATAAATAAAAAAAAATAAACAAAAAAATAACCAAAATTACAGTCCATTCCAAAAGTAGTATTATTGTACAGACACAGTTTACCTACTCATCATCTCCATCGTAATTATCATTCTTCACATCATTCTTATCAATAGGTCTATCATTGCCAATGTCATCGTAGCAACTATTGTATCGTTGTCGTTCAATAACTCATCAAGTATACACACTCATAATAAAAAGGCAATTAGATCTACCCCAGACCTTGTGTTTACTAATGACATTTTACTTACATCTCTCACGTTATCTTGCCGAAAATCAACGTGTATCACGTAAAAGAAATATGGTCTATAAATAACATCTATTAATTGCATCTGCAGAAAATAAAATCAATTATTACACACATATAATTATTTTTTTCTGAAAATGGTTATCGATGAGTTAGCTATCAAAATAAGCAGAATGAGAGTTAAAGACAAGGAATTGTTTGCATTGTTAATGTGAACCTCTATTAATGAGACTCCTTTGGGACACAAAGTGTACCCTTGGTAGTACCAAGCGAGGGGTAACAATTAATATTCTTACCACGCAGTCTTCACAAGTGTGAGCAATTATAAGAAAAGCAAACTTGACAGGCATTAACACAGTGTTCGGTCTCATCCTTGCTGAAGAAACACAAAAGGCGAAATAAAACAATCAATAATATGTGTACAAATATTCGTATTTAAACACTTTTTATAGGGTGATCCACGAACATTGTGATGATTTTTAAAGAAAAGTAAAATTCAATACATTTTAAAGAATCACGAAAGAAACGATTGAACCCGACAACTCCCACTAATAACATATAACACATTAAGAAACAAATACAGATAGGATAACCGCGATCGAAAATATAAAGTTACTCATTTATAAGGAGGGGTAGCGTGGGATGAGGCTCCCATCCTTGTTTCTTATTTATACACTACCTTCAAGTATGCTGTTTAAGTCTGGTCGATGCCCATTGGTTGGTAGAGCGTTGAAGTTAAATCGCATCTTTCCGGGATGAAGTACTGTACCTCTCTATAAATAAAATTGTAAGTTATAATTTCTAATTTTGTTTAATAAACTCTTCGATGTTGTCGCAGGTTATGTAATTCCACTCAAGCGCGCGTACACATTGATAATATGTACGCGCGCGTATATATGTCGTCATCGAAGACCTAATATAAATTCAAGCTCATAGAACTGTGTTTTTCTAGTGTATTTTTTGTATCAACAGAGGGAAAATGTTACCTTTGGTTTCTCAACATACATAGGCGGCACACATCCACCTGTTTTATTAAAATGATATGCACAGTACACCTGAAGTAACTCATCACGGCATGATTCCTCTACAGATCTGAACATGAAAAATGATATAAAGTTATGTTATTACTACTGTAGGCCTATTACTACGATCACACACCATACATGTTTCTAGTTGACTCTCGATGGTCAGTTAGATACTATCTGATGACAGCCGCAGAATCAAACACTATCTGTAGGACCATAGAACATAGTTTGTATAATACTCATGTGGGTTGCTAATGAGAGGAGCATGCCTTAATGTAATTAATGGGCAAATGTTACGTTATTATCTTTGTAGGATTTGGTTCGGTGACGTAATAGAAATCATTTCATTATTCTAGTTTATTTTAAGATCGTACCTTCCGAGTGTATGCCACAATTCTGTTGATATCTCTGTGTGAGTTGGAGCTGGACCTTTACACCATCCACCATATCTGTACAAATCAAAATGAGAAAAGTAGATATAGCAACCGTCGTATGCAAATCATCGAAGCATGACATAAATTATAATATTTAAAAACAACGTAACACAAAATGATACGCGGCGTCCAAAGAGATCGTACAGCGCGGTACAATATACAATGGTCATGCAACAGCGCGTAAAGGTCGTAACTGCAGTTAAAACAACATATCACTTGTCTTAATTGGTTAGTATCGATTGATTGGAGATTGCATTTGTCGTTTACTGTAACCAGAAACAATACAGGAGTAAATGAGGTTGTGTTCTAGTAATTTACAGATCAATAAACACATTATACTTTCAGGATTTGTTGACAACGAAATGATAACGCATTTTGCAGTGAAATATCAAGTCATTAACTGATTTATTCCATATCCAACAATTATCATTATACGTGTACATCGTTAACGGCTGAAATACAAGATAGTAAACGTACGTTAAAAGAATAACGCGCATTTCGGGACACAATAGAAAATAAAACCATTTCCAATGTCTCACTTGTCCAAGGAAGATGCTTAACTCTGCTAATTAACGTGATAAGTGAACACGATACCGATTCTAATATATTCTATTATATTAGATCATAAATATACATTTATTCATCCCTTTTTACTCGTTTATATGCGACTAAAATGTGTCATAATTATAATTGCCTAACTATTTATTTTTGTTCATGATTATCTCTGAATAAGTAGAAGAAGATGTTATGATTTTCAGGAAAACTATTACTGCTGATAACAGAGATGAAACCAGAGATAATATTATACCAAGTCCAGGTTATCTTCGTATAATAAATATCTGCTTCGTTGGTCTTTAGAATTAGTTTTAAGCAAATGCAATTCAACATTTCTTAAACGTCAGCATTTTGAATAATCATATTCATGAAAAAAATATTGATTCTTCAACCAGCATAATTCACAAACTTTGTCTGTTTTAAGTCCTCATTGCAATGTTGAATAACATGTGTAGTGGACTTAAACCATGATGAGTATAGTCAAGCGCATCTTAATTTTCCAGAATTTTCACTAAAGCTCTGTCTACACTATCAAACTTTATGTGACACAAATGCGATGTGCCCATATACGGACATGATGATGTCATATTACAACCATATTTCGGTATATCACTTATACCATATTTGGGCAAACTTTTTTCTCAACTTATTTTGATAGTGTAGACAGAACTTTGGGTCGAATTTGCTTCCCACGTACTTTAAGCTTGTTTCACAATTTTGACGCAACGCAAGGGCGCAAGCGCGCCGCAAATAAGGTAACCAATCACGATTGTCACTTGTGATTAGTCAACTCATTTGCGATGTACATCTACGTTCTCACGCTGCGTCCAAAAGTGGGAACCAATCATAAAGAAGTATACGTCGCTCTTGGCTGATATAATCGAAAAATCCCTCCTGCTTTTTTACAGTAAAATTCGTCTTTCTTTATCCGGTAAAACTGAACAAAATGGAATGGAAATATGATAGTGACTTTGACAAGTGTAATAGCTTTCTACTGATTGTAGTTTTAATAAAACGTCTAAATCATAGCCCTCGCTAATTGCCCTTGATCCTTAAATCTATTATCATTCGAAATTAATTAATGTTTTTCCTAACAGTGATCAATAATATTGCTTATACAGGAAGAGTGGTTTTATTTAACCGATTATAAGCCTAATTTACACAATTATAAATAATGCGTTAAAAGGTTCAATTCGGTAGAAAAAGCTCTTTTTCCCAATAAACCGGATACAGACGAACAACACGACAAGTCGAGACAACTAATGGTCATGTTGTTTGAAATCTATTTCGGGTTAAATCAATTTTCGTCAACTCTCTGATCTTTGCAACTATTTTCATATTAAATGTCATATATTATCCTGACGTAGACTTCAAAGTATTACTATTTTTAAGGTAAATGTTAGGCCTACAGAGGCCGAATCAGAAGAGAGGAGATTTCGTCCGCTTTCGATGTTTTGTTTAAGTTCATTATTCATCATGGACATTTCATCCTGCCTTGTTTCTACATTGATTATCTTCTAGTTGAATTGTCTCTTTAAGTTAAAACTAAGAAAATGGATTTTCCAGGCTTTTCGAAATTCGAAGTTGTTATTATTATTAGTTAAAAGAAAGAATTTTAAATTAAATGTTTTATAAGCATAGGCCTCATAATATCACTATTATTATTTTATTACTACAACCAGGGAGATTTAAAATACTACCGAGGCAACCCTTGCTTCAGTCCCCTGATGTCATGTTGTAAAGTTCAATGTGTTACGCCGTAATTGACAACAGCTTGCAAGTTAATTTGTCATTACATTACAATGACAATATGAATGTCAATTTCACAAGAACATAATAAATTATTTTTTAAGCATGTACAGAGGCATCATATCTACAACATCACTTACAACCTCATTTATTCAATATTTGTTTTGTTTTTGATGTGAAGGATGGATATGTCGTTATAGCCATGTCAATACAAGAACCACATTAGAGTATTATTATAATATACAAATGAAAACTACTCAGGCCACAGTTAAATAAAAGTATAGTTATATAGGGGCTAGCTAAGGGGCTAGCTAAGGGGCTAACTAAGGGGCTAGAGGGGCTAACTAAGGGGCTAGCTAAGAGGCTAGAGGGGCTAGCTAAGAGGCTAGAGGGGCTAGCTAAGGGGCTAACTAAGGGGCTAGCTAAGGGGCTAGCTAAGGGGCTAGCTAAGGGGCTAGCTAAAGGGCTAGCTAAGGGGCTAGCTAAGAGGCTAGAGGGGCTAACTAAGGGGCTAGCTAAGAGGCTAGAGGGGCTAACTAAGGGGCTAGCTAAGGGGCTAGCTAAGGGGCTAGCTAAGGCCATTTTCAAATGTTTTCTCATAATTGTTACTATAATTATTTTAGTATGCAATTAAAAACTCAAAATAAGATATTGTAATTAAACTTCAATACAAAAGAATAGATAACATTATAAACAGTTTTTTAATTTATTATTTTTGTAAGTTTATAAATTAATTTTTTGATTACTTTGTTTAACTTGGAAAGAACTGTTTTACTGATAACTGGTTATACATTTTGTTTTAGTCTATGTGTGTATTGTTACTCTATAATTATAGGTCCATGCTCTAGGGATGTAAATTCCGAAATATGAAATGAATGAATAAATTAATCTTAAAATATTTGTAAATAAAATCAATATTTTCTCTTGGTATGTATACAATATTGTTACTGTCATAAATAAAACTATTAAAGTTAAAATCTAAAATAAACATTTAACATACTTAATATTTCAAAATTATATTTAGCCAGTCAGACAGACAAACAGACAGACACAGACCGGATTTAATAATTATTATTTTCTTTGGTGATTTTTCTGTGAACGATTTGTTGCAAAACAAATCAGACCAGACATTCTGGAAATTTCCGTCAAAAACTAATTATTTTCTGAATTATGGTATCCAATAAATTCTGGTAGCGATATAATTAAAGTGTATTGTAGATTAAACCACTAGGGAATAGGAATTTGCATATTAATATCATTATCGCCAAACGCTAGGAAATAAAATGTATATACGACTCAATCAATATGTTTATCACAACCAATAATAAGTCGCATGTGCGAACTATAGATATAATGATATCTAGGATTTCACAGGGATTTATCGCTAATGCCGATTTTATGAAATTGGTGAAGCTTACATATATGTAATCGATTCGAAGTATTTTAGCTTTTGAAATTTCAAAATTATTATAATACCATTACAATTATATTAATAGCTATAAAATATAGCCTTTTTCTATAAAAAAAAATGCTTGAAAAAGACTGTGCTCTCAAATTACGAAAAATGTTGGAGTGATAATAATAATAGAATAATTGAATAAAGGTATTCAATAGCATTTGGGTTGTAAAGAAGGATATATTTACATATCAGTAATCGGAGAGTTCATGCGAACCTCCCACCACCTCAGAAGTTACTTCCCCGCACTAAGCAAGTTCAAACGGGAGAAATAGGCACGATGCAGGCTCAGAACAGTCGCGAACGATACCCCTCTCCCAAACCCCTTGACACATAGACACTTTACCCCGGACACCGGCCTAAAGAGTTCTTTACATCTTACACTTACGCTTAATGTTTGATGGAATTAGTTCAGGCTAGTGCCTATTTGCTTGCATGTCTAGTCTTTAGGCCGGTACGGTTTTCTAAATTGAATTTTAAATTGTTTATGCACTGTAGGCTTTTCAAACCTTGAGAGTTTTGATTGTAAAAATGAAAATGCGTAGTAATATTATATTGAGATTAACATATTTTTATAGAACTATAAATAGTTGAATTTTAAAATTTAAAATGTTTTTGAATTGAATTACTCAAGCGTATATACAAGAGTACAAAACGGTAAACAAAATTATTCAAGTACAAACACTATTTAAGTGAATTTAATCAATGCAATGGTGTGGTGTAAATACTGTTACAATAATAGAGGTGGTCTTAAGTCACATGAGACCTTGTTTGTACTAAAAACATTGCCATTCAAGGGCTGCAGTACTTAAAATCACTTTAAAATGAGTCTGATCATACATCACTGTTTAGTCGGGAACAAAAGGATGAGAGAATATGATACTTAATAGTTACCCCTTCCTTCCCACGCGCGCGCGTACCGTGATAAGGAAAATTCTTGATGGTAATGACTTATGATGTATTTTTGATAAGTGCCACATAACGATTCTTGTTGCTCACAGTGCTGTGGACTTAGATGTTAGACTTTGATGTCAGTGCTTTATGTCAGTGCTTTACTCTTTCATCACTCTGTCAACGACAGTGGATAGGCCTACAATTGGCACAAACTTTAGTTGTGAAGAAAGCTAATTAACCAACTCTAAGCTTCTGATATATAAAGATAAAAGATAATACCTACCCTTCCGCATGGGCTTCACTTGGAGGTGGACAACTCATCCAAAACGCATCTTTCTCTGGTAAAACGAAGGTTTTGATCACCGTGAACTTATCATCCGTCTTTTCATGATCAAAAGAAATATACATTAAGTGGTCTTTGCTTCCATCAAGGGCGTTTTGCTGGTTCGGAGAGAGTGTCTGTATGGCGTCATAAAAGCCATCGTCAGGTACGCAGCTAAGTTCAAGTTTAAGATACTTAACATCTAACGATTCCGGATTGTCTGCGCACAATTCCATCGATAACTGAAACAAACAGGCTTGATATCCAAGACAGAACAAAACAGCATCACACCCTGTTCTTGAATTTGAACTTTCTTTCCTATCGTTTATCAGTTTCTGAAAGATGCTTCTGGCAGCAGCATCGGTGCTTTTGGAAGAATTTGATTTCGTAACTTGTCCTCTTACAAACTTTATAGTACCATTTTGACTAAACCTTCCATTCAAAGTGTCATGCAAATACCACCTTTTAAACTGGTTAGTCCTTACATCTTTTCCAAGATCGTAACTATATCCAATATTCGATATAAATGATCCTTGTGGACAGGTAAAATGCACTCTACTATGTTCCTTCCAAACATATCTACCAGTTGGGTTTTCACTTTCAAGCACCGTGTTTGGACTGCCATACATTGCTTCGTACAGATTCTGTTTTCTGAACTCTAAACTACTGTTTGTATTCGTGCTTAACTCCTCGGTAAATATGAATACAAAATTAACTGATATTAGCAGATGGTAATACACTGTCCATTTTAAATCCATTTCGTGGTTGTACTTTCACCATAGAGATATATAGAGCTTTATGATGTCACCCTGCCCCGTTGGGTAACACTATAACAACGCGTGAACCTCACTACACAAACGTTTGATCTAAAGTGTTTCTCTCTCGTTTTGATTCTCCCAGTTCACTGCGCACTAACAACAGACTAAGACCAGCACACAATCATGTTCTATAATACCTTTTATCCGAAAGTCACTCATAATAAAAAGCTTTGTTCTGTCATACTTTGCCGCCTATGATTTCTATTCTCACTAATAAAATAGTGTGTAAGCGTTTTTATTGACCTTAGTGTCATGTGATAAGTCATGCCAATTCTATAGAGTTTAATTGGTTCGAAGATGGCCACATTATCATTGCACTCAAACTTTGTGTATGATGTTACTGGGTATTGTCAATGCTAGTCTGGTCCCATGCCATCCACAGACAAACACAATTTATTTATTTTTCTTTGTGGGGATCCAATCCACCTTTAATATTTTCATTTCATACATAATTAATACATTACATATTATATTGTTGTACTTTGACTTCTGTTGTAGTATGCTATTTACATATTATGTTAATGTTTAACATGTTCCTATTAAATATTTTTAATTATAATCATTCCATTCAAATTATTTTTTACACTTTACTAACATTTTATAATCTTTGAAATTTCTTATTTTTTCATTCATTTTTAATGTTTTATTCATGTATAGTCTATGTTGTAATCACTGTTCTATTTTTTCATAATTGTAGATCTATTAAATTCGGTAAAAGTTGAATGAAAGTAAAATGTTAATAATAAGAGAAGAGTGAAAAAAAAGAAGAAATATTCCGGTTTAAATGTGTATTCCGTGTAAATAACAGTCTAAAGCAAACATTATAAGGTTCAGAATTGTTGATGTAAATTGAGTATAGTTGTTGGTACTTAGTGTCAACTGAGCGATGCTGGCGCTGCGCTATCGGATTTTTAATTTTATCCTTCACGTTAAAAATATTGATATAGTATAAACTGTTTAGTGAAAAATTACAGGCAGATAAAACACACGTGTCTGTTCAGTAGACACAATTAATATTTCTTTACTTTATTAAAATTAATTAGGCCTAATTAATTATTCTTCGATTATAGCTGGAGACTTCCTTGACAATTTGATATTCAGAGCGTCATTTTGACGATGAAGCATTCTCTACTTCTCTACGGAGCGCCATTTATGCCTTTATTTACTTCAGAAATAGAAATAGTACTACGGTAACTGGACCAGTGGATCAAATTTGGCACCGGTGAAGCACAGTGATATAGAATAGAAATAAGTCACTAATTATTACCTCCGCCAAGGAGGTTATATTTTCACCCCTGTATGTTTGTGTGTGTGTCTGTCTGTGAACAGCCTGGAGGCCACAGTTTTTATCCGATTCTCACCAAATTTGGCCACAATGATCTATACCCCAAAAGCTCGGACAAGTTCGAATTTGAGGGGAAAAGGTCATAGGTCAAGGTCACAACTAACAAAATACTATTTCACTGCCTAGAGACCACAGTTTTTATCCGATTCTCACCAAACTTAACCACAATGATCAATGACTCATCATATAATGTTGGTTAAATTTTGAAGGGTCATGGTCAAAGCTCAAGGTCCACAAAAAAAAAAGAAATAAAAAAATAATAATAAAAAAAAAACCCCTCAGCGGGACTTGAACCAGCGATCTCAACTGTGAGAGGCTGGATACATAACCATTACACCAAACTCTCATCCACAACTTTGTAGTGTGCAGTTAGCCTTTTTACACTTAGAACTAATAAAAAAAATATAAAAAAATATATGTATATTTTCCGGAGACATTTTATGTAGGGGAATTTTACAGTAGGCGGAGGTTTGTACTCTCGGAGTATATTTTCGTTAATGTTAATACACTGTGCTAAAATGGACCCAATTTGGCACGAGCGGAGCACAGGGATATAAAATAGAAATAAAATCACTAAAATGTTATATCTCATTCGTATGTTAATAAACTGTGCTCAAGTGGACCCAATTTGGCACCAGTGGAGCACAGTGATATAAAAATAGAAATAAGTTGCTGAATTTTAATATCTTTTCGTACATACTGTGCTGAAGTGGACCCAATTTGGCGCCAGTGGAGCACAGTGATATAAAATAGAAACAATATTTATTTTCAATTCCAAAAAAAAAAAAAAAAAAATATCCGTAGAGGTTCGAACCCAATCTACTAGAGCTGAGAACACCGAAACCTGAACATTACCCATTACGCCACAAAGTAGTACATGACTGAACAGCTGATAATAGTCTATTTATACGTGTATTATGTAATTCATCATTACGTCATTAATATCCTATTAACCTTGTTAAAACCAAAATGATCAGTTAGCTCAGTCGCCTGAGCGTCGTGTTGACAACACGTATGTCGTGGGTTCGATTCCCACGCTGGTCGGTGGAATAGAGTTAAAGGCATGCGGCCACTGTGTTTGGGGTTCACAGAATTATACGTCCCCCTTTCCACCACACATCATGAGGCGACAACATCAATGCATCTGGTGATGTGCTGGAAACGACCCCAAAAGGCTGTGGCAGGGCCTTAGTGCTGAGGCAGGGAGAGCACATTTAACATCTTTTTTTTTTATTTAATTTTTTTTTTCAACCCGTATTTGATCTCGTAAATGTTATGTTTGCCGCCCTCAATTTTAAAAGAAATTGAATTTATATTTTCATCGCAGGTGTACGAAACGGTTTGGTATGCCGTGCGTTGTTATGCAATGGTTATGCAGGTGTAGTGGGAAAGATGGTATTGTTTAGTCATTCGCGGTCAACACGCCACACTGTTAAATTTTGATTTTGTTAATCAATGTTGCTACATTGGTAGCGAAAATGTCCGATTCATACAAGATATTCTATTGTAAAATGTTATGAATAAACTTTGATAGTAGTTGCTGTGTATGGCCGCACCGTCCCCAGAATAAACATGTTTTAAACAGATAGTTTGTCTTTGATGGTTTTTGTATGGGGATAATGGAGAGTAAAATAAGATCAAATATAGAACATTTGCAAAGATGCCGATTTTTAGACCAATTTCGAAGCTTAGACTAATTCCGCCGCCGGGCTAGGCCTTAGGCATATACGAAGTCGAGTTTTAAAGTAGAAAACCCCACCTAAAATGTTGAAGTCACATCTGGATTGTTGAAATTTTAACATTATCATAATTATCATAGGTGATTATGTATAGTTATAAGTATAAGTGCAAATCTTGACTCTATTTTCATTATTAGCTTTGCCCCAACCATGGTGGGCTAGTACTGGAGACTTAATATTTAATTTCATATGTTAATGAATTATAGGTGCACTTTCCGATGACAAGCTCTATTGTCGTCCCTGGTGAGTCTTATATAGTTTGTTTTATATAATTTAAAATCATGTAAAGTGCCATTTTTTCGGGTGGGAACCTATGCAGCTCGATTTTTCAAAATTATCTTTGCTCAGCCCCAAGAATGGTGGGGTACTGAAGATTCCTATACATGTTTGAAAAAATAATAGATGTCATTTCCGGAGACCTTGCAGCTTTATTTTAAACAGTTTGGTATGCCGTGCGTTGTTATGCAAATGAGTTTGTGCAGGTGTATTATGAGGAAGATGGTCAACACGCCACACTGTTAAAATTGATGTTGTTAATCTTTACATTAGAAGATTGTTCAAATCATGTAAATAAAACATTTTCCGGCCGGGAACCTATCAGCTCCCCTCTTTTAGTTTGCAAAAGTAATCTCGAAAAGAACTTCATGTGGAAAAGAAGCCCACCCAAGAGTACTAAAAAATGAAGGAGCACATGGGCTTCTTTTCGAGGTTTTATGGTAGTCTATTTAATGGAAAATAATGCCATGCAACTTTGTTTCTGATTTTAAAAAAGGTCCACTTGTTTTAGGCCTGACATTTACAACCCTCAAAATATATCTCTTTTAAAATAAAGAAAAACAATATTCATTATTTTATTTATTTATTTATTTTTTATTTATTTTTTTTTTATTTAAAAAAAAAAAATATCCGTAGAGGTTCGAACTCAATCTACTAGAGCTGAGAGCACCCAAACCTGAGCATTACCCGTTAGGCCACAAAGTAGTACATGACTGAACAGCTGATAATAGTCTATTTATACGTGTATTACGTAATTCATCAGTACGTCATAACTATCATATTAACTTTGTTAAAACCAAAATGATCAGTTAGCTCAGTCGCCTGAGCGTCGTGTTGACAACACGTATGTCGTGGGTTCGATTCCCACGCTGGTCGGTGGAATAGAGTTAAAGGCATGCGGCCACTGTGTTTGGGGTTCACAGAATTATACGTCCCCCTTTCCACCACACATCATGAGGCGACAACATCAATGCATCTGGTGATGTGCTGGAAACGACCCCAAAAGGCTGTGGCAGGGCCTTAGTGCTGAGGCAGGGAGAGCACATTTAACATCTTTTTTTTTTATTTAATTTTTTTTTTCAACCCGTATTTGATCTCGTAAATGTTATGTTTGCCGCCCTCAATTTTAAAAGAAATTGAATTTATATTTTCATCGCAGGTGTACGAAACGGTTTGGTATGCCGTGCGTTGTTATGCAATGGTTATGCAGGTGTAGTGGGAAAGATGGTATTGTTTAGTCATTCGCGGTCAACACGCCACACTGTTAAATTTTGATTTTGTTAATCAATGTTGCTACATTGGTAGCGAAAATGTCCGATTCATACAAGATATTCTATTGTAAAATGTTATGAATAAACTTTGATAGTAGTTGCTGTGTATGGCCGCACCGTCCCCAGAATAAACATGTTTTAAACAGATAGTTTGTCTTTGATGGTTTTTGTATGGGGATAATGGAGAGTAAAATAAGATCAAATATAGAACATTTGCAAAGATGCCGATTTTTAGACCAATTTCGAAGCTTAGACTAATTCCGCCGCCGGGCTAGGCCTTAGGCATATACGAAGTCGAGTTTTAAAGTAGAAAACCCTACCTAAAATGTTGAAGTCACATCTGGATTGTTGAAATTTTAACATTATCATAATTATCATAGGTGATTATGTATAGTTATAAGTATAAGTGCAAATCTTGACTCTATTTTCATTATTAGCTTTGCCCCAACCATGGTGGGCTAGTACTGGAGACTTAATATTTAATTTCATATGTTAATGAATTATAGGTGCACTTTCCGATGACAAGCTCTATTGTCGTCCCTGGTGAGTCTTATATAGTTTGTTTCATATAATTTAAAATCATGTAAAGTGCCATTTTTTTCGGGCGGGAACCTATGCAGCTCGATTTTTCAAAATTATCTTTGCTCAGCCCCAAGAATGGTGGGGTACTGAAGATTCCTATACATGTTTGAAAAAATAATAGATGTCATTTCCGGAGACCTTGCAGCTTTATTTTAAACAGTTTGGTATGCCGTGCGTTGTTATGCAAATGAGTTTGTGCAGGTGTATTATGAGGAAGATGGTCAACACGCCACACTGTTAAATTTTGATGTTGTTAATCTTTACATTAGAAGATTGTTCAAATCATGTAAATAAAACATTTTCCGACCGGGAACCTATCAGCTCCCCTCTTTTAGTTTGCAAAAGTAATCTCGAAAAGAATTTCATGTGGAAAGAAGCCCACCCAAGAGTACTAAAAAATGAAGGAGCACATGGGCTTCTTTTCGAGGTTTTATGGTAGTCTATTTAATGGAAAATAATGCCATGCCACTTTGTTTCTGATTTTAAAAAAGGTCCACTTGTTTTAGGCCTGACATTTACAACCCTCAAAATATCTCTCTTTTAAAATAAAGAAAAACAATATTCATTATTTTATTTATTTATTTATTTTTTATTTATTTTTTTTTTTATTTAAAAAAAAAAATTATCCGTAGAGGTTCGAACTCAATCTACTAGAGCTGAGAGCACCCAAACCTGAGCATTACCCGTTAGGCCACAAAGTAGTACATGACTGAACAGCTGATAATAGTCTATTTATACGTGTATTACGTAATTCATCAGTACGTCATTACTATCATATTAACTTTGTTAAAACCAAAATGATCAGTTAGCTCAGTCGCCTGAGCGTCGTGTTGACAACACGTATGTCGTGGGTTCGATTCCCACGCTGGTCGGTGGAATAGAGTTAAAGGCATGCGGCCACTGTGTTTGGGGTTCACAGAATTATACGTCCCCCTTTCCACCACACATCATGAGGCGACAACATCAATGCATCTGGTGATGTGCTGGAAACGACCCCAAAAGGCTGTGGCAGGGCCTTAGTGCTGAGGCAGGGAGAGCACATTTAACATCTTTTTTTTTATTTAATTTTTTTTCCAACCTGTATTCGATCTCGTAAACTTTATGTTTGCCGCCCTCAATTTTAAAAGAAATTGAATTTTATATTTTCATCGCAGGTGTACGAAACGGTTTGGTATGCCGTGCGTTGTTATGCAATGATTGTGCAGGTGTAGTGGGAAAGATGGTATTGTTAGTCATTCGCGGTCAACACGCCACACTGTTAAATTTTGATTTTGTTAATCAATATTGCTACATTGGTAGCGAAATGTCCGATTCATGCAAGGTATTGTATTGTAATAATGTTATGAATAAACGTTTATGGTAGTTGGTGGGTAGCGGCCTCACCGTCCTCAGAATAAACATGTTTTAAACAGATAGTTTGTCTCCGATGGTTTTTGTATGGGGTTAATGGAGAGTGAAATAAGATCAAATTTAGAACATTTGTAAAGATGCCGATTTCTAGATCAATTTCGAAGCTTAGATTAATTCCGCCGCTGGGTAGGCCTTATACGAAGTCGAGTTTTAAAGTAGAAAACCCCACATAAAATGTTAAAGTCGCATCTGGATAGTTGAAATTTTAACATTATCAAAATTATCATGAGGTGATTATGTATAGTTATAAGTATAAGTGCAATTCTTGGCTCTATTTTAATTATTAGCTCTGCCCCAACTTAATATTTAATTTCGTATTTCAATGAATAGGTGCACTCTCCGGTGACACTAAATAAGTATTTATCTTAGACAAACGCAAGTTATTAAAATCACTGATATTTATATCGGTATATCTTTATGGCTGAAACCGTAGTCGTACAATCATGATAAAAACAGGTAAAATATAAAATATTTAAAAAAGCAGATTATCAAAATAACATTACAAAACATTAACTTCATTTAACAGTCTAGCCATAGTAGAAACAGGTGATTTCTTAAATCGCTCAGTTCTGCCAAACGGAATACGAAGGAGGGGGCGAGACCGAAGGCCGACATCAAATTCGCGACAATGAGGGAGCATACTCCGAAATATGTCAGGCAAGAAGTTTCTCACCAAAAGACAACACCACATATGGCTTGAAACTAATTGTTATGGAGTAACCGATATTTAACATAGCCTATATACCTGGAAGTTTGAAATATTTTTGAAGTATTTTTTCTCGATGTTTTTGTATTTGTGCTCCACCACTGGCGCCAAATTGGATCCACTGGAGCACAGTGTATTAACATACGAAAAGATATTAACATTCAGTAACTTATTTGTTGTTTATATCACTGTGCTCCACTGGTGCCAAATCGTATCCACTTGAGCAGTGTAGACCTGTCAACATACGAAAAGACATTTAAACTTAAGTGACTTCAAATTAGGTCCACTTGAGCACAGTGTATTAACATACGAAAAGATATTGAAATTAAGTGATTTTATTTCTATTTTTTATCACTGTGCTCCACTGGCGCCAAATTAGGTCCACTTGAGCACAGTGTTTTAACATACGAAAAGATTGGGATAATCTTAATTGACTTTATTTCTATTTTATATCACTGTGCTCCACTGGGGCCAAATTGGTCCACTTGAGCAGTTACCGTAGTACTATTTCTATTATATGAAGGCATAAATGGCGCTCCGTAGAGAAGTAGAGGATGCTCCAGTCGCCAGAATGACGCTCTGAATATACCTCGAATATACCTACAATTTTTAGGAAATAAAAGATTACTAAAATGTCTCCCTCTCCAGACTGCAAAACTTTTATTCGGTTTTTTGTTGAGCATGGCCGGCACAGACGAGAACAATTTAACTTCAATTGTTTCCACAGGTAAAATGATTGAAAAGCTGAAATCTACGTAATAATAACAACGGTTTACCCATTATTTTGTTGATGTACAATATCATACTTTAAGCAGTTTACTAGGCTATTTCTAATTACTAATTTTTTGGCCAGCGAGCCAGCCAGGCGCACAACATTTCAACCTCACAAGTCAGCAGAGCGCGCGGGGGAGAGAGTGAGAGAGAAGCAGGCAGCCCAGCCTGACTGAGTCAGGGGTCAGGGCCGAGGGCCTACTAGTAGCCTAGACATAGTAGTAGTAGGTCTGCCTAGCTAATAGCCTTCTGTAGTAGTGCACTGGTGGAGGTTTAGTAGTAGTAGGCATACCTCCATGTAAGCTACATAAAGATAGAAGAATACTGTTGTAGTTTGTGAAAATGATGAAAGAATACATTGAATGATGGTAGGCTATATGGTGTTATTATTTATAGACCTTTATTAGAAGATAGGCTGTGCTATGTGCAATTTAAACGATTAGGCTTACACTGATAAATAATGCCAGTTAGGCCTAGAAAAAAATGTCAAATAAAATGATTTGGCCTATGTTTTTATAAGAGAGACAATAAATTAGAAGGAAAAAGACTTTGTTTAAGAGAAAGAGTGATCCGCTCGCTGCCGAGTGAATGAGTTTTGCCTGAGGAGTGCTGATGAGTAAACGGGGCTTCCCCTTTTATGCCTACTACGTTTTATGTTTATTAATACTGTATTTTGTGTTCAACAAATTGTGCAGTGCAAGGAAATCCTTGCACAATTCAAATTGCAAATAACAATGATATTATTTATGAATAAAGGATTTAAAATCATTCATTTTTTTACAGTATTTTGGTTATAATAAACTAGGCTTATTATTACTGAAATAATGCTAGGCCTACTTTTATTTATACACTTTTGGTAATTTGCTAGTATGACCATAGATGGATATTTGTTTTGTTTAGTTGAGTCATTTCTTATTTCCTAGTGTGGTAGGTAGGGGATGTGGTCACAACTCAATAACAAACAAATTCTTGGTTTGAATTATTAATTACAATTTCAAAAAGCACCATATGATATTTATAATAATAGTGTAACACTAAAAGTTGTCAGGGCTACTTTTGGTAGTACCATATAAGGCTGTGTTTATACAACACCCTTCTTACTTTACATAATAATATTATGTATGTTTTCAAAGACAAATGCCAGTCCCCTAAACTGAGCTGTTACATGAATTTAACTGCAGTGTTTTGAACAGGAAGGTCAGTCACAGCCAAACGTCTGTGCCGGTATTTTCATCTTTATTATACACAGAGGGAAACTTTTCCCCAGACTTGCCAAATGTTGTCGGTCCTTATGTAGCCTCCAAACGTTTTTTTAATTAATCCTTTTCTCTTTTATACAACACCTTAACTAAGAACCATGTAGAATTAGCGTGTTGTACAGTATAAACAGTACTAAACTTAGTACTTTAAATAGTAACAATATGCTTGAATTATGTGCCCTGATTAAATGGGTCATTACGCACCTAGACCTAAATGGGTTAAAACAGACAGAATAAGCACTGTAGTTCTATCTAGCGATCAAACTAGACTAAACACTAATAAATTTAAATATAAACTCTTTGAGAGAAACAAGACAAGAATATCATCAATAAAAACAAAACAGTAGAACCTCTATTAAGGGGACATCGCCAGGACCCAAAACAAGTGTTCCCTTTAAAGGTTCCCCTTGAAGAGAGGTACCCCAAAGTATGGGTTCTGCTGTTAAATTATAATATATACACCCTATGTTTATCCTTCTACACCATCTCAACAGAAACGTCTTAATCCTCTGCCGAGTGCATTATCCTTTTAATCCTACTAATCCCAATAGTGTGATCAAACTAATCCATCATGACTCATTAGGACTGTTGTGGTTTGGTAGACCACCACCTGTAAATCCTATACAATCGATTCTATTTATAGTAGTAAACAAATTGTTTATTTGCGGTTATACATTGACAAATTATTTCCACTTGAATAATGGATTACCGGTGGTTAATGCATCAATTACCATACTCAACTACATTACTACCGGTATCAGTAAAGTATTGTATTAATTACGTAATTTGTGGGTTTTATTTAAGATCAATTTAACAATTTAATAGATCTATCATTCATGCATTAAATTAAAAGTTGATTTGCTGACAATTCAACTGCAAAGTTAGAATTGAGGTTATTGTATTATCATTTCTTTATTTACTGTTTTTTAGAAAAATTTATGATGAGAATAAATGTTGGCATCAGACAGGATTTGAACCAAAGAGCTGGGAATTGGTAGGTAAGCTGATACTAATGACCAATCCTTTATTTTTGCTCTGAATATATACCTTAGTATTCATCTTTATCATGTCCTCATTCTTATGGTGAGTTTGTCCACATAAATTGATTAAAATGCCAATTCTTCAGATATGGTTTTACTCTAGCGCCCTCTGTGTACAGTATTTCTTTCCTCTCTGCTGCAATGCCTATATTATACTGTAGTTTGTTTTTAATTGTCCTGGCAAGGGCCGATTCCTCTTAATTATTTTTAGCTAAATATGCATACATTTATAAAAAAAAAGTCACTTGGTCAGAACATAATTCACTTTATCACATGACTACTTTTGCATTGTATAAAATAAAAGTCTTTAGAAGAATTATTACAGTGAACTCCAACTATCGTACTCTCTGAAAACTGGAAGCTCTCCCAAAACCCAGACTTTTATTGATGCCCAAAAGGTCCCTTTTTTTTAAACCATTAAATACACATTCTAAATACCAGAATTTCTGGAAATCCAGACGTATTAAACCATTCAGAAAGTGTCCACTATGAGATGCTGAGATAAAAGATGCAATACTTTTCACTATATACTTGTGCCTCCATACAGAACATGTAGGCCTACTGTAAAACCATCAATAACATATAACATGTGCCACCACATTTTTCATGGAACAAGTAAACAGGTGACTGCCACCGCACACTTTCATGGTACTAGCTACTTGCATTATCACACATTTTCCACATAAATGTATAGTAGTATTAATAAATGCGCCTCCATACTTGTTCATAGAACATGTAGGCCTACTGTAACATCACTAACATATGTCACCACATTTTTTCATGGAACACATAAGCTTAACACTTTAACCGGTGACTGCCACTGCACACTTTCATGGTACTAGGTACTTGCGTTACCACACATTTTCCACATAAATGTTATAGTATTAATAAATATGCCACCAAACTTTTTCATAGAACATAGAACATCACTAACACGTGTTGCCACACTTTTTCGTGGAAAATGTGACAAAAACACCAGTTCTGCACATTTTGTCCACTGGGAAAAATGTTACATAAAAACATGTGCTAATTCTTGGTTTTTAAAAGGAAGTTATGTTTTCTCAATCATTGTAGATGGTGGTGTTATATTGACGTCAATCATATCCTTTCCTCTATCGGCTAATCCAACACACCTACAACGGTAAAAAAGTTTGGATTACTTCCGAAACTTCCATCCGTCGTCAATAACCAAATCGTAGGTCATGCTCCTAATACTTGCACCTGTTTTATCATTATGTCCTGGTATAGTTGACTTAAATCAAGGTCACCCTGTTCACTCTAATCCTAAACTGGTTAGTGGTTTTAATCTTTAAATATTCGCCTAACATGTAGTCTTTTTATATTATAACATCTGTATTATAAATAATTATGTAAGTCTGTATTCAATAAAACATAGTACAATAGAACACTTCCTTTCACCACCCCTATTAAAGTGACACTTCCCTTGAAACGAGCAAGGGGGCAGTATTTAGTAATACTCTGATGGCCAAACCCTATTCATTGAAAGGTCCGAAAGGTGTCCCCTTAATAGAGGCACTATTGTAGTAAGTCAGTGGACGAGCAGTTAAGGCATTGGAACCGTAATTACGTAGCCATAACATCGGCAAGGGTTCGAGGCTCACTCGCTCCATAGTTCTGGTGGTAGAACGAGTCTTCTCGGATAAGGACTATAAACCGTAGGTCCAGTGTACACATAGCTCATGTGCACTTTAAAGAACCTAGTACATCTTTCGAGACGAGTAGGAGGTTACCCCCGTGTACTAGTCCACAAAAACACAGCCACTGTCACACATAGCCACGGTGCAATTGGGACTGGACCGTTTTTAGAGGTGTTTACCACCTGTTGGTCCCGATCCTTCACTAACAGTAACAGTGTTAGTGAGAAGTTGAATAAATCAAATAAAAAATACTGTATCATCATCCAGGTTCGATTTGTGAATTGATCAAATTACTTTTTTAATTAACAATACTGTAAATTTGATTACTGAAAAGGTAAATACACATTCTTTGAAAGGTTTTTCTACATATTTAAAAAATAATTTTATTTCAGAATATGATGATGTATGTTATATCCAAAATTGTTATATATGTAATAGAGATGGGTTGTAACTGTTCTGATACGATTTTTGTTAATGTTATGATTTGTTAATTTTTTAATTATATTATATACATGAGAATTATATATTATTTAAAATGTTCGGGTGGCTTCCATGCATGCGGCTTTTGGCCTTAATGGAAGTCTCCCTGGTCCTTTTGTATATTTTTTGCTTTGTATTTTTTTTTTTTCTTTTGGATCAAATAAACTGATTTGTGACTTGTGACTTGTGTGACTTTATTAAAATTATTTTCTGCATTAAAATAATGAAATGTAGTAACTAGTATAATCTACAAAAATAAATGTTTTAAATTATATAACATGATTAAATTGATCAAAATTCTTGTAATTACAAACTTCAAAGAAACTTTACTTCATGAATGTTAATATCTTCACCTGATTGGTCCATTTTGATACATCACCTAATAACAAAGTACTCAACCAATCATAGAATCCCAGTCACACATGAGCGCTTTGTCACGCTTCAGTGAATCTGACTTGTATAAATCCATTTTACATAGGTGAAGTAATCTTATTTACAATAGAATCGTCTAAACTGAACCTTGACAAGTCGTTGTCTCTTTGGATTTTTTATTTGATAGTGGTTGTCACTTTGATCTACATACAATAACGCTTGGTATTTCTGTGCAGTTTATATAGAGTTTGTTTTCAACATGGCCTATTCTGGCCCTTTATCTCTCACTTGTTTCTTGTGTCTTCTAACATTTTCAACTGGTACAATACCCAGGTAAGTTTACTAATCAGTTGTCCTGCCTAAGGGCATTATACCGGCATGATGTTATAGATAGAGGCTGGCTACAGGTTGTAATATAACTTTACGTGGGTCTATCGTTAATTACCAGCTCCGCATGACATTCATGTTTCCACATTTCTAATTTAATTTCTGATACAATTTTCTTTTTATAGAAAAAGGTGAAATTACTAAATTGTTAACTGTTTGAATTTGAACGTTTGGGTAATCCCTAGTACTATTTTAAGATATTAAAAAATGTATTTTTTTAGTAAAGGAACCCTATATTTCCTCAAGTCTAAAAACGATCCCCTTTTTAACAGTTACAGTACAAAGAAATCTAATGAAATACGTAACTATACATTTTTTTTATTTAAGCCTCAATTATCTGTATTCAATTTTTATTTGAACTTGATAGAATTTTAAAAATATGATTCACAAAATTACCTGGCCTTGGCCTCTCATTTTCCAGTACATAACAAGTGTTGTTACAAATTATGATAAATTATTATATCTTTTTACAATAAGACATAATCTACAGTACTTAGGTAGGAGCCAGTAAGGGCGTTTTGAAACTGCCCCCATCTGTGAATTAGACTATACAAAATAGGATTGTTTATATGAAAAGAAAAAGATAATATTGATAAAGAATGATATTATGTTGTATGTTTTGTGTAGATTGTACTTTAACTATGACTTGTTTACCTGTAAAAGCTAAATACATTTTAATTTGAAAAAATATTTTGTATGCCAGAATAATTGCTGTACAGTATTCATAATATTGATTGGCTCTTCCTTTTATTCGTTCGATTGTCACCATCAATAATAAATACTATTCATTTTCTTTGATCATCCAGTACTGTTGAAAAAGGATAGCCCTAGAAATGATATTCAAGATCAGGGTTAAGATGACTATGAGATCTAAACAAACGATGGCTTATTAAATCTAGTTCGGTCACTCCCACAGTGAAGCCAAAACCTGACCGCTGCATTTCCCCCTGCTAAGACCTTTACAAGCCATTGAGATTCTTATCTTTAAAATACAGATACTGTATTTAGCATAATAATCTCTAAATCTAAACTTTTCTACAAACAATTAATTTCTCTGAAAAGAACTGTTGAGTTTCTTGACGTTTCGATCAATATGCTTTGATCGTCCTCAGGAGTGAGAATGCAGAAAGTTCAGGAAACTGGGAAAACTCAACAATTCATTTCAGAATTAATATACATGGTGTACCGCAAACTTTATATCAGCATTTGATTTCGCCATGCAAACCTTCACACAATAATTCATTTCTCCTTAAAAAAAACTTTAGTGTTTAATACTCTATTTAAAATCTAAACGTATATTGATCAAAAAAAAAAAAATGTACTTTAAATTAAATATTAAATATTATAAAATGTTTTTGTAATACAGAAAGCAATGATTTACCACATTTATTCCCAAAAAAACTGTCAAATCTATTTACCATATTTATACTGTAAATTTATGTTGAAGAATGAGTTACATTGTGAACTATATATGTCAATGACCTAAACAAATGTCATATCAATCAATACCGCTACATGAAAATATGTTTTGCAATGTTTTTATGCAATTTTCTATAAAAAAAAAAAGTGCACATTTTTGTTTGTTACCATGTGTTATTTTTATACATGATGTTTTGGGTTTTCAATTGATTAAAATGTCAACTAAAAGTGACATTGCTTGTTTATTTATGACAACTGTATTGTCAGGTTATTAGTGTTTTATAATTTCCTTTATAAACCACATTTATCCTGTATTGGCACCTAGGACTATATTAAACACTCACAGTGTAACTATTGTATCCCGCTATCCTATTAGAAGAATGCCCTATTCATTCATTTATCACTGATCTAATCATAATTCCCTGTCATTATGATCAATATTAAACGTTATAAATAATATAGATAGTCATACCCAAAAATACCAAAATGACCTTTATTATTGTCATCAGTGTAATCAGATGCAGATTTAGAAATGTCTAATTATAAATTGATATTAACAAAAAATGAATGTGAATTTTTTTGAAACTTTATTTATAGTAATGTGATCAAATAAAACGTCCAGATATCGGATGTATTTTTAAACAGGTGAATGTCTCATTTATTTTCTAACTGGACTTGAGCTACTGTATAAAGAAATGATGTCCGAATCCTTTGATACCTCCAATATAGTTTTTATTGAGCCACGCTTTTTATAAAATCATATTTTATCATTTTGTGATCATTTACTAGTGTTTATGATGATATGAGTTATGCCAAGTAGCAACAAACAGGATTGCATTCTTTTAGGAATTCAGCTTTCATCAATTTAGATTAGAATGAGATAAAGGTAATTAAGCACGCAATTACATTTTAAGAGTAAGAGATTTACAGTTAATTAAACAGGAAATTTGCTCTGTTTTAAGACTAAGTACTGTATTCCATGACTGATAGAAATCGCCAGTAGGTTTCAACGGTCTGATTACCTTTCAAACTAGTTTCTTTCAATGAATGTCCTTATTATTAGTCAGTTCAGTAATTGACTTAAAAACTCTGTTGCTTTGGTTTAGGAGATTATGGTATAATTCTGAGGAATGTGACAAACTGTGAGTGATATCAATATTTTGATTTGGTTTATTCTTGTTTATTGAAGTTGATGAAATACAAATACTGTACAAGTATTTGGGAATGGAGTTGTAAATTGTCATTAGAAAAAATCCTGACGTGAGAGGACTTGAACCCAGGACCATTAGATATCATAACCACCAAGCCACAACTCCACTATGAAAACATTTTTTTGGGGGAAAAAAAATGTGGAAAATGTTGTCTATTAGCCGATGAATTACAATTACAGGTCTCTGGAAGTGGAGTGGAGTGGACCATTGGATTGGTAGCCAAGAATCATAACCACCAACCCACAACTCCACTCCGAAAAAAGAATTTTTTGGGGAAAAAATGTGAAAAATGTTGTCTATTAGCTGATGAATTACAATTACAGGTCTCTAGGAGTGGAGTGGAGTGGACCATTGGATTGGTAGCCAAGAATCATAACCACAAAGCCACATTTCCACTCCAAAAAAGAATTACGGTATTTGAAAAAAAAAAAAAGTTTTAGGGTAGAGTTGCCTATGTTATGTGATGTTTCACTTCTTGGTAAACTAAGGGGCTCATCTATAAAGTTCTAATGGGAAGGAAGTGACGATAGTGAGTTGTTCTGTTGGGGTACACCGCCCTGATTGACAATAACAAGGTATTATAGTTATAAAAGCATTCAGACAAAAATTATCCCTACCCCTATTTACTCATAACAAAATCTCAATCAGTAAAGCAAAAAGTAAATTGGGACTGGATCGTTTTAGAGGTGTTTACCACCTGTTGGTCCTATCCTTCACTAATTATTGTGTTTTGTCTTTTCTGTATTTTAGTAAGAAGTTGAATAAATAAAAAATAAAGCCATGCCAAAATTATGGATAGAATACATATTTTTTTATCGAGATTTTCATTTTGTGGCAGCTTGAGAAACGAGTATTAATAAAGTTAACAAAACCAGAACTGTTGAAAATAATATTGACATTTGCCATTTAAATTAAAACTGTAATTCTGTCCGATGTTTGTGCATTATTTTCAACCATTAAATAACTAACTGGTAATATCATTAATATCAATTTGTAATATGATATTAGTTATTATTATAATGGATTGAATTCTGACGTAAAACGAATGATATGTCCATCAAAACAGTAAACATGATACATTATAAAAATTGTTTACTTGCAAATGTCTAATTAAAAGTGATCGATAAATTCTATTTCAAGGTAATTGTAAATAATTTTAAAGAAATATGATAATATAGGACGGCATCAGTAATATGAAATCAGTTACATTTCTTTAACAATGAATTATTTTAAAATAAAAGTGATCGATAAATTCTATGTCAAGGTAATTGTAAACAATTTTAAAGAATATGATCATATAATTTTAAAAAGGACGGCATCAGTATATGAAGTCAGTTTAATTTCTTTAACAATTTTTCTAATTAAAATGAATCGATTTCAAGAAAATTTTAAACAATTTTAAAGAAATGTGGTAACATAATTGATGACAATGTCATCCCAACTTATTACAGCACCAGTTTCAGTTACTGCAGTAACTACATCTTTTAAAACCTTACTCCAGTGACTGGTTCATTATGTCTTCATTGAAATAATGTAATATTACAGTAAAAAAGTAAGGAACTGCAGTAGTACAAATTACAACAACATGATCCCTAACAAGTGAGTGTGTGCAAACACCAATAGTTTTTAATCTTAAATAATTAATGTGACAGATGAATTAGTTTTCTGAAGAACTTGTTAAATTACACAGTAGCTAATTAAATAAACTAAATAGACCTGCCTGTTTGCTATTGTTATAGAGGAAATTATACAAGCCACAAATACCTTTGTAAACTAACCTGCCTCCAGCAGTGCGCCTTATTTACACCTCCTCTATACAATTATTATTTTACCGGTATTAGCGGACACTGTTTGACTCTTCTAAGAAATTGACAGCAAAGTCACACTTTCATATCTTTTCATTTTCTTTTGTTATTTATTACAATTAGCATTCTGTCACCATCATTCAGAACAATTACGTCGAGTGAAATATAAAAAAAAAACAATTAAAAAATCTAGGTTACCTCCACCACTTCAGAAATAATGTTTACAATGCCACAAAAGGATAATAAGTGTTATTGTATTATGTAGCATTCATCTTGAATTTAAAAAGGATTTTGTAGCATTGACACCATCAGAATGCCATTTGTGTGGAGTACCATTAAGAGAAGTGTTTATAAGAGGGTTAAAGGTGTTCATACTTTGCCCTCTACTCTTGTAGCCAGGGTAATCTAGTGAATTGTGTATGAATGATTCTCACACTATTAACTTTAAGCCTGGTAGAATGAAGACATAATTGAGACGAGGGAAAATTGTGAATGTGAGGAAATGATGGGAAAAACAGATAGGGAAAGGTCACAATATTTTTTTCTAGGCCTCACTATTTTAGTATTTGATCTATAAGAGAGGGGGGGGGGAGGGGGGGGGGTGGGGAGAGATGGCATCTGCTTGGTTTTTGCTATTATTTAGTCATGGGATATCAAAATGATCAGATGTGCATTGGGTAAAACTACATTTTTAAATCACCCTCAGCTAGATATCTTTCCAAAAGTTTAACTACCATTCTTAGACCTAGTAAAATTGAATAACTTAAACCTATACATAAATACTGTACAT
The DNA here is from genome assembly GCF_963402885.1 of Antedon bifida. Lineage (NCBI taxonomy): Eukaryota > Metazoa > Echinodermata > Crinoidea > Comatulida > Antedonidae > Antedon > Antedon bifida. Next base: position 33,978,121 of record NC_136227.1, on the reverse strand, counting down.
TAGATTGAGTAAATTATTTCAGTATTAATTCCTGGTCTGAATTATCTCTGATTGGATGTCTAGTGTCAGTTGGTAAGAAGAGGTCATCGAGCAATGACAATTCATTTTATACTCATTGTTAAAGTCACAAATTGGATTAGCAAAGACGAGTCAAGTAGAAATATAGGTATCTTGTCTCGACAATGGATTTTTAAAAAACAAACAAAAGAGTTATTGATGCAGTAATTAACATTACTGTTTAGCAACCCATGTGTTGGATTGACTTATAGGTAATTTAGATGTTTTACTGTGATGTAATGAGTGAGTGAGAAAACAACATCTTCCAAAGAATGTATAAGAAAAGTTGAAATTTAAAGTGTTATTAGTATATGTCTCATTTTCACCATACATAGACAATAAAACAAGAAATTTTAGGGAGTTGCTCAAGACGAAATAAAAATATGAATTCAATAAATGATTTTTCTTTATTTTTTCAAATTGAGAATTAAGATCTCAATTTTCCAGAAGCTTGTCTACTGGTCAAATAATTCAATTTTAAATCACAATATTATTGCTATTAATAAGATCTCAACAGGAAGTACTGTAATTCAGTTGTTCAGGAGTTGCATATTATACTAAAATTATACTATAGATTTGTATCTAAATTTAATTACTAAAAAATTTCAAATAATCTTATAAACAAGAAATATTCCTTTAAAAAAAACGCTGCTCATGTCAGGATAACTACCGTCTACATGCATGATCTCCATATTTATCAGAAAATGTTTTCATAGACTCCCTTTTCTCAGACGTTCTTAGGGGTGTTCGCATGGCCAATCCGAGTTTCCAAATACCCATTGTTCCAGCCGTAGTAAACTATAAACTACCTCATGGTAACAATTTCCTAATGCTTCCGTTCTCTTGAATATAACTACCTAAAGAGGGGTGTGAAAACAGTAGGTCAATGATGGTCAAAGAATGATATAGTACTTTAAGTTCTTTATTCAGGTTTGGTGTTACCACATTTTAAGGAAGTCAAATTCTTTGTTAGTATTTACTCAGGAATGGTGTTGTTACCACAATTAAGGAAAGAAACAGAGTTCATAGGACTCAGCTCAGGAGTGGTGTTACCACAAGTGTGCCACAGGATTTATTACCTGTTGCTGCTCCTTAGTAATGATCTATTTGCAGAGTATGTGATCCCATCATCTCATTCTGGTAAACTAAGTGGGGGTCTAACATAATTAAGTTGGTATGGTATTCAGTACTTACAAATCTGTTGGAGGATTACTTAACATGTAATGCTGGGCTAAAGTTCAATTAATCATGTTTGAATGATAATCTTTGGAACATGTAGGGATAAAGAATTGTATGTGTATTTCTTCAACCATAACATGTTTGGAACACACCAAGACACCAAGTTACATACAGTATGACTGAAGTTTGTGTATGGTCTCATGCTTTGTAAATTATGTCTACATATTCACCTCTCTTTCCTCACCCTTCTTGTCACTTCTGCTTGACTCCTCCTATCACCCCTACCCCATCCCTCTTATCTCCCTTCCCCATCCCTCTTATCATCCCTGCCCACCCCTCTTATCACCCCTGCTCCACCCCTCTTATCACCCTGCAACCCCTCTATTATCACCACTGCCCACCCCTCTTATCATCCCATGCCCACCCCTCTTATCACCCCTGCCCCACCCCTTTCTCACCACTGCCCCATCCCTCTTATAACCCATGCCCCACACCTTTTATCACCTAACAGTCAATATCCTCACTCTTTGCCAATCTTTGTCACATTGCTGTTTGTGAATTGACGTTTTTACGTGTCATCTGTGTTTAATGTTTATCAGTAGCCACACCTCATTTACTACTGTACTGCCGTGTAGAGTAGGAAAACAGAAACTAAAGAGAAAGTACGTAAAATGTTAAGTAGGAAAATAACAACTAAGGGACGTTAAGTGATATGCACCCAAGGGAAGCAAAACAGAACAGTAGCAAATCCCTTTTTACATTTCTATATTAAATCTTTTGTTCCTTTGGAACTTACTATTTAAAGTTAACAATATAGTAACATCACATACCTATTTGAATATTAAGCAGTATAAATTTTCAAGAAAACCCTGAAGCCGAGAATAAACGTTATAACATATAATAGAATAATGTAATGTAAAACCATTTTATTCTCCACAAAACAATACACTACTATACCACATTTCGTAGAAACACTCGGCGCATGTTAAACCGTCGATAAATAAAAGATCAAACAAGGTCAAATTGAAGTTGAAATAATAAATAGCAGTCAACCTTAAATGTGGAAAAAAATAAAACATGAAAAACACAAAATTTAAGAATATTTTGATGACGAAATCAGCAAAAATTTGCGAGTCTAATTATCTATTTAAAAGCCCATAAAATGGTAAGTGACAAGAGACCTGTCAAATTGTATTGGCATTCTAACTACAGAGTAAATGAACTTAATTCACCTATGAAATCAAACAACTAGTGTACATATATATACTATGTAAACAGTTTAATCTCTGATGTGTATCCGGTACTAGAACTATTCATAAACATATGAACATTGGATTATTATATATTGCACAGTATTTTCACTTTGGACAGAAATCATATGTGATACACAGGCTAAAGCACAGAAGCTATCTTTTTTAATGACAATTTCAAATACTATTACTAAAGCTCTGACTACACTATCAAACTAGTTTGAAAAAAAAGTGTGATGTGCCCAAATATGGTAGTGATATGCTTATTGGTAGGTAGTGATATGACATCATCATGTCCATATATGAGCACATCACATTTTCTTTGTCAGATGAAGTTTTATAGTGTAGACAGAGCTTAAGACAAATCCATACAACTTTATCAGCCTCAAAAGGGCTGAATATGATTTGGTACATAAAGAGAAGAAATCAGGTTTTATTTAGACCAATGGTTACTTTTACTGAACATTGCTACCCAGAGAATTACCATGGTCTCGGTAAAACTAACCACACCAATCAGAACGTGCAACTCAAAATAAAAGTCTTTAGAAGAATTATTACAGTGAACTCCAACTATCGTACTCTCTGAAAACTGGAAGCTCTCCCAAAACCCAGACTTTTATTGATGCCCAAAAGGTCCCTTTTTTTTAAACCATTAAATACACATTCTAAATACCAGAATTTCTGGAAATCCAGACGTATTAAACCATTCAGAAAGTGTCCACTATGAGATGCTGAGATAAAAGATGCAATACTTTTCACTATATACTTGTGCCTCCATACAGAACATGTAGGCCTACTGTAAAACCATCAATAACATATAACATGTGCCACCACATTTTTCATGGAACAAGTAAACAGGTGACTGCCACCGCACACTTTCATGGTACTAGCTACTTGCATTATCACACATTTTCCACATAAATGTATAGTAGTATTAATAAATGCGCCTCCATACTTGTTCATAGAACATGTAGGCCTACTGTAACATCACTAACATATGTCACCACATTTTTTCATGGAACACATAAGCTTAACACTTTAACCGGTGACTGCCACTGCACACTTTCATGGTACTAGGTACTTGCGTTACCACACATTTTCCACATAAATGTTATAGTATTAATAAATATGCCACCAAACTTTTTCATAGAACATAGAACATCACTAACACGTGTTGCCACACTTTTTCGTGGAAAATGTGACAAAAACACCAGTTCTGCACATTTTGTCCACTGGGAAAAATGTTACATAAAAACATGTGCTAATTCTTGGTTTTTAAAAGGAAGTTATGTTTTCTCAATCATTGTAGATGGTGGTGTTATATTGACGTCAATCATATCCTTTCCTCTATCGGCTAATCCAACACACCTACAACGGTAAAAAAGTTTGGATTACTTCCGAAACTTCCATCCGTCGTCAATAACCAAATCGTAGGTCATGCTCCTAATACTTGCACCTGTTTTATCATTATGTCCTGGTATAGTTGACTTAAATCAAGGTCACCCTGTTCACTCTAATCCTAAACTGGTTAGTGGTTTTAATCTTTAAATATTCGCCTAACATGTAGTCTTTTTATATTATAACATCTGTATTATAAATAATTATGTAAGTCTGTATTCAATAAAACATAGTACAATAGAACACTTCCTTTCACCACCCCTATTAAAGTGACACTTCCCTTGAAACGAGCAAGGGGGCAGTATTTAGTAATACTCTGATGGCCAAACCCTATTCATTGAAAGGTCCGAAAGGTGTCCCCTTAATAGAGGCACTATTGTAGTAAGTCAGTGGACGAGCAGTTAAGGCATTGGAACCGTAATTACGTAGCCATAACATCGGCAAGGGTTCGAGGCTCACTCGCTCCATAGTTCTGGTGGTAGAACGAGTCTTCTCGGATAAGGACTATAAACCGTAGGTCCAGTGTACACATAGCTCATGTGCACTTTAAAGAACCTAGTACATCTTTCGAGACGAGTAGGAGGTTACCCCCGTGTACTAGTCCACAAAAACACAGCCACTGTCACACATAGCCACGGTGCAATTGGGACTGGACCGTTTTTAGAGGTGTTTACCACCTGTTGGTCCCGATCCTTCACTAACAGTAACAGTGTTAGTGAGAAGTTGAATAAATCAAATAAAAAATACTGTATCATCATCCAGGTTCGATTTGTGAATTGATCAAATTACTTTTTTAATTAACAATACTGTAAATTTGATTACTGAAAAGGTAAATACACATTCTTTGAAAGGTTTTTCTACATATTTAAAAAATAATTTTATTTCAGAATATGATGATGTATGTTATATCCAAAATTGTTATATATGTAATAGAGATGGGTTGTAACTGTTCTGATACGATTTTTGTTAATGTTATGATTTGTTAATTTTTTAATTATATTATATACATGAGAATTATATATTATTTAAAATGTTCGGGTGGCTTCCATGCATGCGGCTTTTGGCCTTAATGGAAGTCTCCCTGGTCCTTTTGTATATTTTTTGCTTTGTATTTTTTTTTTTTCTTTTGGATCAAATAAACTGATTTGTGACTTGTGACTTGTGTGACTTTATTAAAATTATTTTCTGCATTAAAATAATGAAATGTAGTAACTAGTATAATCTACAAAAATAAATGTTTTAAATTATATAACATGATTAAATTGATCAAAATTCTTGTAATTACAAACTTCAAAGAAACTTTACTTCATGAATGTTAATATCTTCACCTGATTGGTCCATTTTGATACATCACCTAATAACAAAGTACTCAACCAATCATAGAATCCCAGTCACACATGAGCGCTTTGTCACGCTTCAGTGAATCTGACTTGTATAAATCCATTTTACATAGGTGAAGTAATCTTATTTACAATAGAATCGTCTAAACTGAACCTTGACAAGTCGTTGTCTCTTTGGATTTTTTATTTGATAGTGGTTGTCACTTTGATCTACATACAATAACGCTTGGTATTTCTGTGCAGTTTATATAGAGTTTGTTTTCAACATGGCCTATTCTGGCCCTTTATCTCTCACTTGTTTCTTGTGTCTTCTAACATTTTCAACTGGTACAATACCCAGGTAAGTTTACTAATCAGTTGTCCTGCCTAAGGGCATTATACCGGCATGATGTTATAGATAGAGGCTGGCTACAGGTTGTAATATAACTTTACGTGGGTCTATCGTTAATTACCAGCTCCGCATGACATTCATGTTTCCACATTTCTAATTTAATTTCTGATACAATTTTCTTTTTATAGAAAAAGGTGAAATTACTAAATTGTTAACTGTTTGAATTTGAACGTTTGGGTAATCCCTAGTACTATTTTAAGATATTAAAAAATGTATTTTTTTAGTAAAGGAACCCTATATTTCCTCAAGTCTAAAAACGATCCCCTTTTTAACAGTTACAGTACAAAGAAATCTAATGAAATACGTAACTATACATTTTTTTTATTTAAGCCTCAATTATCTGTATTCAATTTTTATTTGAACTTGATAGAATTTTAAAAATATGATTCACAAAATTACCTGGCCTTGGCCTCTCATTTTCCAGTACATAACAAGTGTTGTTACAAATTATGATAAATTATTATATCTTTTTACAATAAGACATAATCTACAGTACTTAGGTAGGAGCCAGTAAGGGCGTTTTGAAACTGCCCCCATCTGTGAATTAGACTATACAAAATAGGATTGTTTATATGAAAAGAAAAAGATAATATTGATAAAGAATGATATTATGTTGTATGTTTTGTGTAGATTGTACTTTAACTATGACTTGTTTACCTGTAAAAGCTAAATACATTTTAATTTGAAAAAATATTTTGTATGCCAGAATAATTGCTGTACAGTATTCATAATATTGATTGGCTCTTCCTTTTATTCGTTCGATTGTCACCATCAATAATAAATACTATTCATTTTCTTTGATCATCCAGTACTGTTGAAAAAGGATAGCCCTAGAAATGATATTCAAGATCAGGGTTAAGATGACTATGAGATCTAAACAAACGATGGCTTATTAAATCTAGTTCGGTCACTCCCACAGTGAAGCCAAAACCTGACCGCTGCATTTCCCCCTGCTAAGACCTTTACAAGCCATTGAGATTCTTATCTTTAAAATACAGATACTGTATTTAGCATAATAATCTCTAAATCTAAACTTTTCTACAAACAATTAATTTCTCTGAAAAGAACTGTTGAGTTTCTTGACGTTTCGATCAATATGCTTTGATCGTCCTCAGGAGTGAGAATGCAGAAAGTTCAGGAAACTGGGAAAACTCAACAATTCATTTCAGAATTAATATACATGGTGTACCGCAAACTTTATATCAGCATTTGATTTCGCCATGCAAACCTTCACACAATAATTCATTTCTCCTTAAAAAAAACTTTAGTGTTTAATACTCTATTTAAAATCTAAACGTATATTGATCAAAAAAAAAAAAATGTACTTTAAATTAAATATTAAATATTATAAAATGTTTTTGTAATACAGAAAGCAATGATTTACCACATTTATTCCCAAAAAAACTGTCAAATCTATTTACCATATTTATACTGTAAATTTATGTTGAAGAATGAGTTACATTGTGAACTATATATGTCAATGACCTAAACAAATGTCATATCAATCAATACCGCTACATGAAAATATGTTTTGCAATGTTTTTATGCAATTTTCTATAAAAAAAAAAAGTGCACATTTTTGTTTGTTACCATGTGTTATTTTTATACATGATGTTTTGGGTTTTCAATTGATTAAAATGTCAACTAAAAGTGACATTGCTTGTTTATTTATGACAACTGTATTGTCAGGTTATTAGTGTTTTATAATTTCCTTTATAAACCACATTTATCCTGTATTGGCACCTAGGACTATATTAAACACTCACAGTGTAACTATTGTATCCCGCTATCCTATTAGAAGAATGCCCTATTCATTCATTTATCACTGATCTAATCATAATTCCCTGTCATTATGATCAATATTAAACGTTATAAATAATATAGATAGTCATACCCAAAAATACCAAAATGACCTTTATTATTGTCATCAGTGTAATCAGATGCAGATTTAGAAATGTCTAATTATAAATTGATATTAACAAAAAATGAATGTGAATTTTTTTGAAACTTTATTTATAGTAATGTGATCAAATAAAACGTCCAGATATCGGATGTATTTTTAAACAGGTGAATGTCTCATTTATTTTCTAACTGGACTTGAGCTACTGTATAAAGAAATGATGTCCGAATCCTTTGATACCTCCAATATAGTTTTTATTGAGCCACGCTTTTTATAAAATCATATTTTATCATTTTGTGATCATTTACTAGTGTTTATGATGATATGAGTTATGCCAAGTAGCAACAAACAGGATTGCATTCTTTTAGGAATTCAGCTTTCATCAATTTAGATTAGAATGAGATAAAGGTAATTAAGCACGCAATTACATTTTAAGAGTAAGAGATTTACAGTTAATTAAACAGGAAATTTGCTCTGTTTTAAGACTAAGTACTGTATTCCATGACTGATAGAAATCGCCAGTAGGTTTCAACGGTCTGATTACCTTTCAAACTAGTTTCTTTCAATGAATGTCCTTATTATTAGTCAGTTCAGTAATTGACTTAAAAACTCTGTTGCTTTGGTTTAGGAGATTATGGTATAATTCTGAGGAATGTGACAAACTGTGAGTGATATCAATATTTTGATTTGGTTTATTCTTGTTTATTGAAGTTGATGAAATACAAATACTGTACAAGTATTTGGGAATGGAGTTGTAAATTGTCATTAGAAAAAATCCTGACGTGAGAGGACTTGAACCCAGGACCATTAGATATCATAACCACCAAGCCACAACTCCACTATGAAAACATTTTTTTGGGGGAAAAAAAATGTGGAAAATGTTGTCTATTAGCCGATGAATTACAATTACAGGTCTCTGGAAGTGGAGTGGAGTGGACCATTGGATTGGTAGCCAAGAATCATAACCACCAACCCACAACTCCACTCCGAAAAAAGAATTTTTTGGGGAAAAAATGTGAAAAATGTTGTCTATTAGCTGATGAATTACAATTACAGGTCTCTAGGAGTGGAGTGGAGTGGACCATTGGATTGGTAGCCAAGAATCATAACCACAAAGCCACATTTCCACTCCAAAAAAGAATTACGGTATTTGAAAAAAAAAAAAAGTTTTAGGGTAGAGTTGCCTATGTTATGTGATGTTTCACTTCTTGGTAAACTAAGGGGCTCATCTATAAAGTTCTAATGGGAAGGAAGTGACGATAGTGAGTTGTTCTGTTGGGGTACACCGCCCTGATTGACAATAACAAGGTATTATAGTTATAAAAGCATTCAGACAAAAATTATCCCTACCCCTATTTACTCATAACAAAATCTCAATCAGTAAAGCAAAAAGTAAATTGGGACTGGATCGTTTTAGAGGTGTTTACCACCTGTTGGTCCTATCCTTCACTAATTATTGTGTTTTGTCTTTTCTGTATTTTAGTAAGAAGTTGAATAAATAAAAAATAAAGCCATGCCAAAATTATGGATAGAATACATATTTTTTTATCGAGATTTTCATTTTGTGGCAGCTTGAGAAACGAGTATTAATAAAGTTAACAAAACCAGAACTGTTGAAAATAATATTGACATTTGCCATTTAAATTAAAACTGTAATTCTGTCCGATGTTTGTGCATTATTTTCAACCATTAAATAACTAACTGGTAATATCATTAATATCAATTTGTAATATGATATTAGTTATTATTATAATGGATTGAATTCTGACGTAAAACGAATGATATGTCCATCAAAACAGTAAACATGATACATTATAAAAATTGTTTACTTGCAAATGTCTAATTAAAAGTGATCGATAAATTCTATTTCAAGGTAATTGTAAATAATTTTAAAGAAATATGATAATATAGGACGGCATCAGTAATATGAAATCAGTTACATTTCTTTAACAATGAATTATTTTAAAATAAAAGTGATCGATAAATTCTATGTCAAGGTAATTGTAAACAATTTTAAAGAATATGATCATATAATTTTAAAAAGGACGGCATCAGTATATGAAGTCAGTTTAATTTCTTTAACAATTTTTCTAATTAAAATGAATCGATTTCAAGAAAATTTTAAACAATTTTAAAGAAATGTGGTAACATAATTGATGACAATGTCATCCCAACTTATTACAGCACCAGTTTCAGTTACTGCAGTAACTACATCTTTTAAAACCTTACTCCAGTGACTGGTTCATTATGTCTTCATTGAAATAATGTAATATTACAGTAAAAAAGTAAGGAACTGCAGTAGTACAAATTACAACAACATGATCCCTAACAAGTGAGTGTGTGCAAACACCAATAGTTTTTAATCTTAAATAATTAATGTGACAGATGAATTAGTTTTCTGAAGAACTTGTTAAATTACACAGTAGCTAATTAAATAAACTAAATAGACCTGCCTGTTTGCTATTGTTATAGAGGAAATTATACAAGCCACAAATACCTTTGTAAACTAACCTGCCTCCAGCAGTGCGCCTTATTTACACCTCCTCTATACAATTATTATTTTACCGGTATTAGCGGACACTGTTTGACTCTTCTAAGAAATTGACAGCAAAGTCACACTTTCATATCTTTTCATTTTCTTTTGTTATTTATTACAATTAGCATTCTGTCACCATCATTCAGAACAATTACGTCGAGTGAAATATAAAAAAAAAACAATTAAAAAATCTAGGTTACCTCCACCACTTCAGAAATAATGTTTACAATGCCACAAAAGGATAATAAGTGTTATTGTATTATGTAGCATTCATCTTGAATTTAAAAAGGATTTTGTAGCATTGACACCATCAGAATGCCATTTGTGTGGAGTACCATTAAGAGAAGTGTTTATAAGAGGGTTAAAGGTGTTCATACTTTGCCCTCTACTCTTGTAGCCAGGGTAATCTAGTGAATTGTGTATGAATGATTCTCACACTATTAACTTTAAGCCTGGTAGAATGAAGACATAATTGAGACGAGGGAAAATTGTGAATGTGAGGAAATGATGGGAAAAACAGATAGGGAAAGGTCACAATATTTTTTTCTAGGCCTCACTATTTTAGTATTTGATCTATAAGAGAGGGGGGGGGGAGGGGGGGGGGTGGGGAGAGATGGCATCTGCTTGGTTTTTGCTATTATTTAGTCATGGGATATCAAAATGATCAGATGTGCATTGGGTAAAACTACATTTTTAAATCACCCTCAGCTAGATATCTTTCCAAAAGTTTAACTACCATTCTTAGACCTAGTAAAATTGAATAACTTAAACCTATACATAAATACTGTACATTAGATTGAGTAAATTATTTCAGTATTAATTCCTGGTCTGAATTATCTCTGATTGGATGTCTAGTGTCAGTTGGTAAGAAGAGGTCATCGAGCAATGACAATTCATTTTATACTCATTGTTAAAGTCACAAATTGGATTAGCAAAGACGAGTCAAGTAGAAATATAGGTATCTTGTCTCGACAATGGATTTTTAAAAAACAAACAAAAGAGTTATTGATGCAGTAATTAACATTACTGTTTAGCAACCCATGTGTTGGATTGACTTATAGGTAATTTAGATGTTTTACTGTGATGTAATGAGTGAGTGAGAAAACAACATCTTCCAAAGAATGTATAAGAAAAGTTGAAATTTAAAGTGTTATTAGTATATGTCTCATTTTCACCATACATAGACAATAAAACAAGAAATTTTAGGGAGTTGCTCAAGACGAAATAAAAATATGAATTCAATAAATGATTTTTCTTTATTTTTTCAAATTGAGAATTAAGATCTCAATTTTCCAGAAGCTTGTCTACTGGTCAAATAATTCAATTTTAAATCACAATATTATTGCTATTAATAAGATCTCAACAGGAAGTACTGTAATTCAGTTGTTCAGGAGTTGCATATTATACTAAAATTATACTATAGATTTGTATCTAAATTTAATTACTAAAAAATTTCAAATAATCTTATAAACAAGAAATATTCCTTTAAAAAAAACGCTGCTCATGTCAGGATAACTACCGTCTACATGCATGATCTCCATATTTATCAGAAAATGTTTTCATAGACTCCCTTTTCTCAGACGTTCTTAGGGGTGTTCGCATGGCCAATCCGAGTTTCCAAATACCCATTGTTCCAGCCGTAGTAAACTATAAACTACCTCATGGTAACAATTTCCTAATGCTTCCGTTCTCTTGAATATAACTACCTAAAGAGGGGTGTGAAAACAGTAGGTCAATGATGGTCAAAGAATGATATAGTACTTTAAGTTCTTTATTCAGGTTTGGTGTTACCACATTTTAAGGAAGTCAAATTCTTTGTTAGTATTTACTCAGGAATGGTGTTGTTACCACAATTAAGGAAAGAAACAGAGTTCATAGGACTCAGCTCAGGAGTGGTGTTACCACAAGTGTGCCACAGGATTTATTACCTGTTGCTGCTCCTTAGTAATGATCTATTTGCAGAGTATGTGATCCCATCATCTCATTCTGGTAAACTAAGTGGGGGTCTAACATAATTAAGTTGGTATGGTATTCAGTACTTACAAATCTGTTGGAGGATTACTTAACATGTAATGCTGGGCTAAAGTTCAATTAATCATGTTTGAATGATAATCTTTGGAACATGTAGGGATAAAGAATTGTATGTGTATTTCTTCAACCATAACATGTTTGGAACACACCAAGACACCAAGTTACATACAGTATGACTGAAGTTTGTGTATGGTCTCATGCTTTGTAAATTATGTCTACATATTCACCTCTCTTTCCTCACCCTTCTTGTCACTTCTGCTTGACTCCTCCTATCACCCCTACCCCATCCCTCTTATCTCCCTTCCCCATCCCTCTTATCATCCCTGCCCACCCCTCTTATCACCCCTGCTCCACCCCTCTTATCACCCTGCAACCCCTCTATTATCACCACTGCCCACCCCTCTTATCATCCCATGCCCACCCCTCTTATCACCCCTGCCCCACCCCTTTCTCACCACTGCCCCATCCCTCTTATAACCCATGCCCCACACCTTTTATCACCTAACAGTCAATATCCTCACTCTTTGCCAATCTTTGTCACATTGCTGTTTGTGAATTGACGTTTTTACGTGTCATCTGTGTTTAATGTTTATCAGTAGCCACACCTCATTTACTACTGTACTGCCGTGTAGAGTAGGAAAACAGAAACTAAAGAGAAAGTACGTAAAATGTTAAGTAGGAAAATAACAACTAAGGGACGTTAAGTGATATGCACCCAAGGGAAGCAAAACAGAACAGTAGCAAATCCCTTTTTACATTTCTATATTAAATCTTTTGTTCCTTTGGAACTTACTATTTAAAGTTAACAATATAGTAACATCACATACCTATTTGAATATTAAGCAGTATAAATTTTCAAGAAAACCCTGAAGCCGAGAATAAACGTTATAACATATAATAGAATAATGTAATGTAAAACCATTTTATTCTCCACAAAACAATACACTACTATACCACATTTCGTAGAAACACTCGGCGCATGTTAAACCGTCGATAAATAAAAGATCAAACAAGGTCAAATTGAAGTTGAAATAATAAATAGCAGTCAACCTTAAATGTGGAAAAAAATAAAACATGAAAAACACAAAATTTAAGAATATTTTGATGACGAAATCAGCAAAAATTTGCGAGTCTAATTATCTATTTAAAAGCCCATAAAATGGTAAGTGACAAGAGACCTGTCAAATTGTATTGGCATTCTAACTACAGAGTAAATGAACTTAATTCACCTATGAAATCAAACAACTAGTGTACATATATATACTATGTAAACAGTTTAATCTCTGATGTGTATCCGGTACTAGAACTATTCATAAACATATGAACATTGGATTATTATATATTGCACAGTATTTTCACTTTGGACAGAAATCATATGTGATACACAGGCTAAAGCACAGAAGCTATCTTTTTTAATGACAATTTCAAATACTATTACTAAAGCTCTGACTACACTATCAAACTAGTTTGAAAAAAAAGTGTGATGTGCCCAAATATGGTAGTGATATGCTTATTGGTAGGTAGTGATATGACATCATCATGTCCATATATGAGCACATCACATTTTCTTTGTCAGATGAAGTTTTATAGTGTAGACAGAGCTTAAGACAAATCCATACAACTTTATCAGCCTCAAAAGGGCTGAATATGATTTGGTACATAAAGAGAAGAAATCAGGTTTTATTTAGACCAATGGTTACTTTTACTGAACATTGCTACCCAGAGAATTACCATGGTCTCGGTAAAACTAACCACACCAATCAGAACGTGCAACTCAGGTGGGACCTTCACCATGTGATTCAAGTTAATTCTTGGTAAAACGCATGGTAAAACTGAACCGCATGAAGGTATCAAAGTGCGAACAATAGTCAAATTTACCAATGACCTTTGGTAAAGTTACCATGGTTAAATACCATTTTTTAAGTCCATTGCGAACAAGGCTTTTAAGACTTTTGATCAGATCACTGTTAATTAGTTTGCCTGAATATCACAGGTAATACAAAGACGACTACCGTATTTGAACAAAACTTACACTTTATCCAGAATATCTAAATCCAGCGTGCGACTGATTGCTTAGCTTATAGTACCGTATTTTTCTATGAAAACTGAAGGACAAATTCATCTTTGTTGTCTAAAATGTTGCTTTGACAAGACAGTGTCTATAATTGTACTAAAATCCCCCTGTCTTATCCTGTTAAAGTTAATAGTTAAGTGATGCGTATGTGTTCAGATAATATTAAAATGACCCTGACAGTGAAATCTTGATGACAATCTCACTTGGAAGGAACTATACATCGGCAAGGTCAAGTTCATGATTTCTTTAAAAATTATTGGATGGAAAGTGATTTCTTTTTGCTGCCTTATTGTATTTTAAATGTTTTCCCCTATTTTATTGGTTAAAATAACATTGACATCCCATAATATTAAGCTCTGTCTACAGTACACTATCAAACTTTATGTGACAAAAAAATGGGAAATCTATATTGGCATTTTTTAATTGACCAATAATGACCCCAACAATCACTGTACAGTCTAAACTTTTGAGATAATGTTATTCCATTTGTTTACAGACCGACTTTATTCGTAACAGCGCCAAATGTGTTCCGTATCGGTGTTGAAGAAACGGTAGTAGTAAACGTATTAAACGTGAATGAGCCGATAGACGTCACAATCAACTTACAAGACCGGTCAAACGGCTCACCGCATGTCTACTCACATGTCATCTTGAAAGGAGTTAAGCCAGGTAGGTTGCAGCTATATAACTGTCAATCATGTTGACCAGAATGGTGTAAATAGGTTAATCTCATAGGATACTTTATATTCAGAATTTTATATTTCTTTTAGCCTTTTAAACCTATTGTATATTTTTGAACTGTAGTTTTGTTTGAGAAATATGTTTATGAAATCGTAAAATCGTTTTAACTGAAAATTTTCGAATTGAGTTGTAAAGGTCAAACTCACCAGTTATGAGATGCCATTCCTCCCTATTTATTAACCTAGCAAAAATATTCCCATTTAATAACAGCTTACAATTATCTACACGTTTATGTACTGTAAACTATATTGATGGAAGATACTCAGGGGGGGAGGATCCAGCATTATAGATTAGGGGCGGGTGGATGCTAAATATTTCATAAATGATTTAAAAATGATACGTCGGGTTGCACAAAAATAAAAATAGTCATTATTATATTTTAAAAAGACATGGTCGTTCAATTTGAGGGGGTGGGGGGCGCTAAATCCTGTTTAGCCCCACATAAATCCTGGCCTGATACTATAGTAAATGATACTATTAATGTATGATATCGAATATAAAATGTTTGTTTAAAGAGTACAAAAGGGTATAAAACGATCCTGTATGTTAAAACCTGTACTTTGTACTTCATGGTACATGTGAAATAAACCATATGAACCAACTATGTTTTGAAAAACATGAATGTTAATAACATTCTCAGATAAACCTTGAACTTACCAGTAAGGTAAGAACAAAATTCCATGGGCAAATAAAACAGGAGTTTTTGCGACCACATAACAAGCATAACAATGTTCTATAAACGTGTACAGTACATGAAATTGTAGCAGCATTATACAAAGGTATTGAACCAAATCGCAAGAGATACTTCATCACAGTGGGACTCACGCAATGAATGCTCTATTAAAAGTTTCTAACAATAGCTTAGACAATTCTGAGAGAGTAATTAGATAATGTTGCCCTTTGTGTGACTGCAGAAAGTTCTCAATTTGAAATCAGAATTGTGTTTTGTGATATTTATATCATTCCACCATTACCATGTTCTGTTTAATTATGAAGAAAAAAATGACTCCGTTGTTCAAATATGAATGAACTTGTTAATTTAGCAAAAACCTATTAACACATGCCAGTTTTACCATGTTATATAAACTCTTTAACAGTGGTCCTACAGTACTTTCACAGATTCCTAACAATGCCTAGTTGTAGACGCATTACAGTGCACATTTTTTAGAGGATTAAAACTATTATAATAAGTGAGCTATATAATAAAATACACTAATGCATATAATCCCTGTGATTTAAGCATGCACAGTATTAAGATGAAACAGCCTGTCATGAAAAAAAAGTGAGGCAAGCATGATTATACTTCAAATAGTAATAAATAATCGTTTATGACACCATTCAGAGTCCCTTTACAAATAATTATAAAAAAATGTATAAGCATTGTAACTCGCTGGAACCTTACTGTATCTCTTTTCCTTTTCCCCTTCCCACCTTATCATCATGTCTCTTTTTCTCCCTTCCTCTCCCTTTTTCCCATCCCCTCTCTCTTCCCCATCTCCTCTCTCTTCCCCATCCCCTCTCTTTTTCTCATCCCCTCTCTCTTTCTCATCCACTCTCTCTTTCTCATCCCCTCTCTCTTTCCCATCCCCTCTTTCTTCCCCATCCCCTCTTTATTCCCTATCCCCTCTTTATTCCCTATCCCCTCTTTATTCCCTATCCCCTCTTTATTCCCTATCCCCTCTCACTTCCCCATCCCCTCTCTCTTTCCCATCCCCTCTCTCTTTCCCATCCCCTTTCTCTTCCTACTCTCCCATAAGGTTTATGTCTAGCTATGTGGGTTATATCCGATTCTAATATGCCAATTCACATCCTCAACAACGACTGATAAAATATGTTTTCATAAGTTTTGTGTGTTCTGAGTTGCATCATTCACACATAATTCTTTTAACATGCTATTTTTTTTCGTAATGTTCACCCTAAATATAGTACACAGTGATGTTAGGGAAGGAAAACTTGAATTTAATTCCTTTTCAGTTATTAATTATAGAAAGACGGAAAGCGTAAAAACATGAGAGTATTTGATAAGAGGTTCAATCATTGAAACATGACGCTTGTATTACAGGTTCGTTTACGTCATTTTTAGCTTTCTGAGAGGCAAACCAGTGGGTGATAATAAATCAATAAAAGAAATAAAACAACTCCTGGTAAGTCGACGGTTTTGTGTGTTAAGTTCAATGAAAGAGAAAATAAGTTCAGTGAGTTTATTATAATTGGAATGCTCTATTTATTTTTATTCCATGTGTGTGTATGAACGAGTTGAAGACTCAACTACTCATGGTTAAATATACATGTCAGTTCATGTGTGTGAACAGAGTTGAAGACTCAGCTACTCATGGTTAAATATACATTTCATAGTCCATGTGTGTGAATAGAGTTAAATACAATCAGCTACAGTACTCATATGGTCTGTAGACTTCTGTCCATGTGAGTCAAAAAACCAGCTACTCAGTCCATGTGTGTGAACAGAGAGTTGAATAATCAGCTACTCATGGTCGGTAGACTTCAGTCCATGTGAGTCAAAGAACCAGCTACTCAGTCCATGTGTGTGAACAGAGAGTTGAATAATCAGCTACTCATGGTCGGTAGACTTCAGTCCAAGTGTGAGATTAGGTCTAATATTTATTCTATATTCATCATCCCATGTGTAATGAGCTGTAAAGGCTAAGACCTAGGCTCTAGTTAATAGGGTCTCACTTGCTTCCAAAGTTTACATTATAGACCTAGTTTATTTCTTTAATTTATCACATGACTTCAAAATGTTAATATTTACTGTGATTTGTAAAACCACAAAATGTCCTGGAAGTCCACAAGGTAGCAATGTCTCCTCCTACACATGGACGACATTAAATGAACAATTTTGCTGAGATTTTTCATTAGGAAAACCAGTATTAATCCCAAAAGTAAACTAACATAAACCACAATGACTTTTTTTGTCATCCATGCTTTACTGAAGAAAAACCATGCTGGAATTTTGCCATGAGATAAAATTCAAATAAACTTGATGTCAATAAACTGCTTAGGTCACGTTTAAGGTGTTTGCAGTGCATTCTTGTTTGTACTAACAGCATTTTCCATTTTTTTCTTTTTAAGGGGCTTGAAAATAAAACAGCAATGTTGACAAATTCATCTATTCCTAAAGCCCAACTTAACCCATAAAAGTTTCTACACATCTAAACAACTTCCTCAATATTTAAAATATTTTAAAAATTGGTTAAACTATAACAATGTACAGTTTGGTTCTAATTGACAGTTCAATTATACATTGGTCAGGGATAGTGATAACAAACAAGTTTTAATCTCTCATAATTTCATTTTTAATCCATAAATTGGTTGCAATTATCTGAGTGTTGTTTTTATTGAGCGTTGATGAAAATAAGGTATAAAGTATATTTACTCTATAGTATTTATACAATTTTCTGTGATTCAAACATTTTAAACACATTTTATTTTTCTTGATGTACTTTAGGTCACTTTCAACGACTCTAAAATATTTTCTTTTGAAGAAAATGTTTCAAAAGCAAACATCTTATGAATATCATTAATGTGTAATTTAACATCAAATTAACTATGTCATAAATGTTAATTAGAAAAAGCAAAAAGACAAATAAACGAGGAAACAATAATTGAAAACATTCTGCAAACTTAAAGTTGTTTAAAGAATCTGCTGGGAAGATAGGAAGATTTTATGTGGCTTCAATTGAAATTGAAAAAAAAAAATCTAAGACAGGAAATTAAAGATTACGATCACATGACCTTGTCCCTCGTTCATTTCTGAACCCCCACTAGTTGTTAGTCTCATGGTTATGTCCCCTTCTTATCAGTTACCAATGTGATTTGGCAGCGTACTTGATGATGGACTGTGAACTAAGCTGCATTTATGTTACTCTATCTCTCTGATAATTATAATCGGCTGTTTACAATTACCAGTTTAAATTTCAATTTCAGACTTTTTATGTCTGGTATTGAATAAGTCATGGATATAGAATGTTATTATCGACTGTGACAAGTTCACCAACATTTTTTTAAGGTCCCAAGCTTTAAAAAAAAAAATTGGCGTAGGCGTATTGACTTTTAATTTTCTCCGTAAACAATTGTTTTGTATTGTATTGTATTGTTTCTGTTCTGTTGGTACCACTATTGTGTGAGAGAGAAAAAAGCGTGCAAACAATAACTTTTCTCTTAAATACATTTGTAGCAGTAGAACACCTACTAAGGGGACACCTTTGAAACCCTACATACTGTAGTGTCCTTAATAAGGGTGTCCCTTGAATAGTGATTGCTCACGGTTTTTTAAAACGTGCTCCCCTTTTTGATTCACATGAATGTTTCCCTTTAATTTTAGGATATCCGCTGAATAGGGATGTCCCACAGGAAGGCTTACTCTAGGTTGTCTTTGCCATGTTTTCCCACAATGCACCTAATTCACTCATAAACATCCCTTTTTTAATGTTCTTTTCGTAATAAAGACTTTTGATACAGGTACAATAATCTTTACACTCAAAAAGTTCCTATAAATATCAAGCTGCTCCCATCAGAGCCTAGTCAAGAGAGACTTTTCTGTTTTTATACGATTGAGACATTCTGTCGTATACACTTCCACCTCTGGCCATTAGAAATTGTAACTCTCTGGGGTCAAAATTCACCATATCAGAGAACATAATGACTACCTTAAATGTTATTGTGTATGACATTTCCCTTCTAATTAATACTAGTATACAGACATGTTCATTACGTTATTGTGCAACAGTTTTTAAACACTGCTTGTGTTTATTTGCATATTCTGTATGTACAGCACTTTGTGGCATTATCATGCAACCAGAAATCGATAGACGAATGAGATCGCTTGGTGGCAGCACTCTACACGATGAAACCCTTTAAGGGAAGAAGAAAGTTGTGCCATCCACACCTGTGTGAAATTCAGCTAAGTAGGCTGTGCAAGTCATAAAGACAAATATTATTACAGTATTTGTGTGTCTGTGCCTTTGTTGATTAAAGTGTTACTGTCTGTCTGTCTGCTTCATGATTTAGTAAAAAGTACATTTTATAAGTATTTAGGTGGGTCTTTTCTGACTAATGCCATACAATTCCCAAAAGCTAATATTTTCACGTTTTCCCATAGTATTTTTACCTACTTAAAGAGTGTGTGATCCTTGATTTGATCCTAAATTTCTTTCATAAATATTTATAGTGCGCTTTTTACTTGACTAAACATCAATATAAATTATGAAAACCATAAATACATGGAGAGTGTGTGATCTATAATTCGACTATTAAAAAGTATATTTAAAATTACTTTTACAGTAGTTACAGTAGTGTGTTTTTTGATTGACTAAAATTTATACAAAATTGTGAAAACCATTTATCATACATTACAATTACAGTGTTCTACTAGTTTTTTTAAAAAGTAAATAGTGTAGGGGTAAACTATGACGTTTCCTATAAGGTTTGGTTAGAACACTCCAACCGGATTATCAGGACATCATCATAAGACAATCCCATGGGATCTTAGGGCATACACCACACGTTGTCACATTAAGCCAAGTAAAGAACATGACATGTTCTTGGAAGGTGACAGGTTTTTACGTCAGCAAAATAAATAATAGTTTTGTTGTACAATGGATGCATAAATACACAAGTTGTACATTTATAGTTTCAGCATAAATCAAAGCCTAGAAACCTGCTGTAGATTGTTATCAACTCACAACCCCTTGTTAATAATAGATTATGTATTTTACTGTGCACCCTAAATCAAACTATGTGTATGTATATTGATCAAACAAAGTGATATATTTACATAACCTGTTTTTTTTTTTGGATAATGCTTATCAGAAAGATGTTTTGTCCAAACTTTCATTTTGTTTTATGTCTTTTTTTTGATAAATATTAATATTATGCCATTGAAATAATATTTTGATCATGAAAATACCACCCCTTTTGAGATTTTCCAAAACTTCCAGTGAGAGTGAGTGTGTTTTATTTTTCTAGATGAGAATAAAGCTCTGTCTACACTATCAAACTTTATGTGACAAAAAAATGTGATGTGCCCATATATGGACATGATAATGTCATATCACTATCATATTTGGGAAAATCACTACCATATTTGGGTACATCACACATGTTTTGTCAAACTAGTTTGATAGTGTAGACAGAGCTTTAAAGTATTGTTCACATGGCAATGATTTGAACTTCAAATTGTTACATTTATTATGAATTAATATGAACTAGTTTCTAGTCACTTGATCAATCAATTAATCAACTTTATTTCCATCAAATGATAACAGATGAGGGAGATACAATGAAAATCAAATTGATACACTAGTGAAATTGTTCACACAACGTTCCTCCTCACACTATGTGGTATCCACTACACCAAAAGATATGATTTATCATAGTGGCGGTTGTTTGTGTTGCTCTATTTTTCGGCCCCAAGTATTTTGGTTGGTATGGTTGATTGTAAAGTCCCTAAATAAACCGGTTATTCTGAGATGGGTTTCCCCAGTACATTGTTTTAGCATCTTAGAAAATTTCATTCTGGATATATGCCCAAGGTAAAACTATCACACACTTCCTGCCATATGTAATAATTTATCAATTTCCTCCAATAAATTTAAGTACAATACTGGTCACGATTTCTTATCCATGGGTTTTTTTGTCCGACTGAACTTGAGGCTATCATAAATCTTAAGATTTAGAACTTGCCGTGAATTTGATAATCTGATGAAGAGGTGAATTTGACACAGGTTTAAGGAACTTTAAACATAGTTATTTGTCAAGAAAGGAATTGGAATGAAATTTATGTGTCATAAAAATTTTTCTTAAATGAAACATTGATACATGCACGCTATGAATGATTCATAAGAACATTATTAAATAGGAATGGGATTGACAATCATGTTGCAAGGGTCATGGTCCAGGGGTCGTGATCCAGGGGTCAGGATCCAGGGGTCGCGTCAAGGGGAATGCTTAAGAACTTTAACAGTTAGCAGTAATGTAGTGATCAATATTGATAATAAATCTCATTACATATCTGATGGTATAAAATGGCTTGGGATTTTACGTGTTAACAGGTTTCATTATAGATAATGTACTAGGCTTCTAAAAAAATGTATTACAATTTTATATTGCAATCTTAGAAATTATTAAACATTGTCATAGAAATCAAACATGAATTTATAATATTCCATTCCATCAAGGCACTTGAGGTGATATTCTTGTGTTGCAAAAACTTTGTTGATCTAGTTTCACTAGATAGTTTCAGCAATATGGACCATTTTTTTACGCATCCAACAACGAGCAACTTGCCAATTACAAGATGGATAAACTATTTTATAATTTATCATGCTTATAAACTAAGTCTCATTTGAGGTTTAGGGAGTGGAGTTGAAAGAGTTGTGTGCTGGTACTTGGTCAGGATTGAACCCTAGACCCTGGGATTGGATTACAAGCTCCACTTTGGTTCTAAACTGTTTATCCTGTTTTTAAAACCAATAAGTTTATAGATTTACATTAACAGTGGTATTTAATTTGGTAAATTATTGATATTTATAATTTATTAATAAATCAATATTTCTGCATTTTTACATTACACATTCACTTTCGAATAATGTTTTCAATTATAAATATAAAAAAATGTGACATAATTAAATCACATTCATCGTTTAACATGATTGATGTGTCAAAACAGATGATCTTAATTAGTGTTAATAGGCTAGTTGATTAAAGGGAAGGAAGTGGACCTTAAAGTAATTAGTACACATCTAAAGTACACCACATTCTATGTATTTGATAGTGGCGCTGTAGATTGAACTAGCTTACCATCCAGGGTTTTGGGTTCATGTCCTTATTTAGGTCAGTTTCCAAGATTTTTGTTAAGTAATTAGTAAACATCTAAGTACACCACATTCTATGTATTTGATAGTGGCGCTGTAGATTGAACTAGCTTTAACGACCCGGGTTCATGTCCTTATTTGGTAATAGTTCTAAGAAAGTTCCCACAGACATTATAGTAACTAAATATAAAAGCAGATAATACAGTGACTGTATTATATATTCTCTTCCTGTAAGTTACTTTAAATTTATAATTTTTAAAACAACGTCGGGATAAAATAATCTATTTAAAACTTAATGTGTTTTTATTTAATACAGTTTTCTTAGAAGGCATAAATTAGTTTTTTTTGTCTCTTCCTGTAGAACTATAAAAGCAACAAGTTGAGTGGAACAGAAAAAAAAGCAATCCCAGTCAGGATAAAATCTATTTAAAACTTTAATTTGTTTAATTTTGTATGTCAAATTTTCAGTACAAGACATGCAAGCAACATGCATTTTAAATTAGATTAGGATTTTATTGCCATTGGGAAAATGTGACCTACACCCTATATCAAAAATGACTATATTACTAAATAAAATGTTTTTAAAAAAGAAAACTATTACAAATTTATTCACATTTTAAATTTAATATTCACATTTTTTTTTTCATCAGCAAGAGTTTTGAAATTAGTTTTAAATATCTTATTGCACAGATTTCCCCTTCCCCTACCTACAAAAACTCCCCAAAAAAAACTTGATGTTCAGAATAATATATACATTTTACTAAATAAATGCTTTCTGAAGATGGTAACCCAAGAGGCAAATTTAAGAGAAAAAAAATGTTTGCATCCCACAACCCCCACCCGCCTTTTGCTTGCAAGAGGTGGCAACACAGTAGCACGTGTTAATACCATTCATCATAGATTTAAAAGTCCCTAAAATAATGTGGTTGAAACCACAGTATAATTGAACTTATGTTTTTCTCATTTAGATCCTTTTGATTCACATGTTAACATAATATTATTAATTCCCGGAATAGGGATTATTTCCTTTCAATATACCGCAGATAAGGTAAACGTAGTAGCTTTTCATTAGAGTCCGGGACCCTAGATTTTCAGGATCTTTTTAACACATTAAATTCAACAGGCAGCTATACAGATAAGAAACTTAGCAACTTTCCCATGTTTTTAAACTCTTTATTATGAGTTTGCCATGAGTAAAGTTTATCATTTGGTCGTGAGAAAATCTAAAATCCTGGTGTTTAACCAGCTTGAGATTACAGGGATATTAAAAGCAGTTGGAAGTGTCAAATTTCGTATCTAGCTAACTTTTTAGTGCCCCTACCTTCATACGAAAAGGTATAGTCTATTTCGTGCCTAGCTTACCTGGATAAACCAACAATAGCCCATGTTCTCCATGTTACAAAAAAAAATGATGACAGTGGTATGTTGGAACGTTCCCACATGAGCACTTGGTTGCAGACTAGTCCATTATTGTACAGGGGTGTTCTAGGAACTTTTTACTTTTGTATCTAAGCCCTTCCTCTAGAGAGCATGGGCTATTGTCGGTTTGTCCAGGTAAGCTAGCACTCATAGACTACTAACACCACTATTAGTTTGTGTAATTTCCATTTATCTAGAAGAGCCTGCTCATCATCATACTGTACTATAACACCACTGTGGTGTGTATTTTCTAGTATAAATAAAATGCTCCGTTTTGAGTTACTGCAGTAGTAATAGATATCTACTGCAGTAAATTATTCATTTCAAAACTAGAGCATACAATCTACAAGTCATTGATACGCGACAACATTGTCTAATTTGTAAAATTGCTACGTAAGAATCAACACAAAACAGTATAAAGGTAATACCTATTTGACATAGAATTCGCCGATATTCTCTGAAGAATTTTAATTTGAGATTTAAAGATATTTCCTGGATTGTACTCTCACAGGATTTGTCCGTCTGATAAATTAGATCAAAAGATCATGAAAATTCTTGAATCTAATTGTTATTAGCCATTCAAAATATCAAGTTGTTTGCAGTTGTAAATTGTGCATTCTGTAATTTTACGACAAGGCAAAGAAAATATGTCGTGCCAAATGAATTGACTAAAATTTTAATGCCGAGTTTGTTGAATTGGAAAGAAACAATGGATTTATATAATGTGGATAGCCGCGCCATATAGTCTGAAATTAAATAAAAACACAGATAAACGTTAATACAAATTGTTTTTACAGAAAAATTATATGAAAGGAGAAACTGAAAGATTATTTTTTTATCAGAATATTTTAAAAATAAAAACGGTTTCATGGCAAAGAGTGAAAAAAAAACTTTTTAATAGTAAGTCCTCTTTTTATCCAAATTTGTTTATTTAGATTTAAAAAATCTTATTGTAGAATACAGAATTTACTTTAAAAAATACTTCCTTATCTTTTTTTTTTTCATATTTTTGAACAAATTAATTAATTTTTACTGCAGTTATTTTAGTAACTAAATTATTAACTTGTTTTATTATTTTAAAAGCAAACACACTAAAACATACACACACTTTACTGTAATGATTACTTTATAAACTTCTACATTGAAACAAATTAAAAATCATATGCTTAAAAAATGTATTTACTGCAGTAGAGTAATTTTCATATGATTCCTAATTTTCGCTACAATTATTAGGAAATAAGTGGTGAATGAAATAAAGTTGAAAAGTTATGATATTGTATAGAGTATCCAAATGAACTGCACATGTAACTTCATTCCAAAATACAATTAGTACTCGACATTTTTAACTGAATTTTTTGTTTTCTAAAACTGATTGCTATTTTTAATGTATATTTCAATTACTCTTTGTCTTTATTTTATTATGTTTGTTATATTTTCAATTACTGTACCACTTTGGAAATCAGTGCACTAGTACTGAAAGTGCCTGCAGAATAAAGAAAGAATAAATAAATAAATAAATATTGTAAGAAGATTTTTCCAACAGCATACAGCCAATTTTAAGCTACAGTAGATGGGTGTTGATGCGTGTGTGACGGTTACTTTAAAATTGTTGATATGCTATACTCTATACACTATTGTTATGGTATTGTACATGTTAAATAATAGGTCTTACATTACTATATTTTCATACCCTTGAAATGTTACACATTCCACAAAAGGTTTTATTTATATATATATTAATTGTTCAAATTATGGCATTATATAATAATTGAGGGCCCCTTGATTGTCAGCAATCATCTGATTAGGATCAGTGCCACGTCCCTCTATACATTTGGTTAAATAAAAGAAATAAATTAATGGAATGGGCCTCTTCCCTCATAAAAAAAAAGGTACTCCCACCTCTAGTCCCCACCCCCTCATCTTATTGGCTATTTAAATTAATATTCAAAATTATGTTTTAATTTTAAGACTTTTCATGGTTTAATTTAAAAACCATATTTTGATCACAATTAACAATAATATAATAACTTTATTGTATTGGGAATTTCCCTCCTTATTTGGTATTAATTTATGATTCATCATTGTGAGATCATAATTATGACAACAATTGATTCAGCATAATAAACAATCACAACAATTATGACATCATTATTGTGGTTTCATCATCATTTTTTGTACATGATTTTTGATGACTCATAAATTACTATTTTGTTTTGTATTTTTTAACCTTGACACTGAAATCCAATACATCAGGTTTTTTTTCTTTGCATGTACACAATTTTTTCAGTTAAAAGTATAAAAATCATGGTTTTTCAACGTTTGTTTGCGGTAATGCTCCAATTACACAGAAATTGATATAAGAATCTATTTCAACTTGACAGGATATGATTAAGTGAGGTTTTTTAAAAAAAAAGATTTTTCTAGAAAGATGTTAAAATACACATACTCTATTTTTTAAACCAAGACTATAAATAACATTCTTTGTAATGTAATATCCAATCAGATGAGTTGTACCTTAAATATTTACATAATATAAAGCTGCTTCTTAATTGGCTGATTTGATTACTTTAAAAACCTCACCTGATAATATGATATTTGAATTTCATATTTAACAATAATTTAACATAATAATTCATATGCTTCCCAAATATCTTGAATATTTAGCTTTATGATTGTTGGTGACAATTAAAAAAAAAATGTGTCTACATCATGAATCATGATAAATTAAAATAGAAAGGTTTAATTAAGAAAGTTATGTAGATAGTTTAACATATCTTATCGATGCCTCCACGCATCTCCAAGTTGTCTAATACTTTAAACATTACCATAACTTTAGAGGGAACTCCAATCCTGTGATGTACTCACTCAGGCTGATATTTACCAGATGAATTAAAAGTATCTCAAGTGTCTGACGATAATCAGACTTCACACTGTGATCATAAAGATATCCACTATTTATTCTTGGCTTATGGTTTCGATGATGCGAAGAGTTTGCTGGAATTTTAGAAATTAAAACTGAAGTGTTTCTGAAAGTTAACGGACTGAAATACCATATCACGACTAGTATGTTCCAAGTGAGTAATTGGTTGCTTCGTCAAGTGAGGATTATCACAGTCGGGTCTAAATCAAAAGCAGGAAGATTTTTTTTAAATTGCTACATTATCTAGCTGGAATTAAACCTGCGTCTTTTTTATTCTATTATATCTAGTGACGTACGGTCTAACAGTAAACTTAAAATATTGCCCAGTCTAAGATGCTATACTACTTCACATTTCACATGATGAAGTCATATAACTCTCATATTTGGGCATATCACTACCATATTTGGGTACATCACACTATTTTGATAGTGTAGACAGAGCTTTACTCAATGAAATGTATCCACTATTAGAGTTGCTTTATTTCTTACAAATCAATCAGTTTAACCTTGTTTTCTTGAAAACTTTCCAACATATTTTAAGTAAATGCCGGATGACAAAGTTGCGCAATCGTGGGAAAAGTAGCTAGTTAAATCCAGTTAGCATGCGATATGCTTTATAGTTTGAAATAAAAAGAGTAAAATAAACCTGTAAAGACAATGATTTTGGTCTTAAGCTCTGTCTACACTATCAAACTTAATGTGACAAAAAAATGTGATGAGCCCATAATGGACAGTAAGTGATCTGAAATTGTAGACATAAGGGGAAGGAGGTGGATGTGTTACTTAGTGGTTAGTTAGTAAATAACATAAAGTAAAGACCATTTAAGCACAGACAATGTCTGGATTCTCACACGTTAAACACAAGAAACTGACTAAAGCCTTGTCTACACTATCAAACTTTATGTGACAAAAACTGTGATGTGCCCATTTATGTACATGATGATGTCATATCACTACCATATTTGGGCATATCATACTTTTTTTTGTAGACAAAGCTTTAGACAGAACTAAAATTATTGAGTACGTGGGTATCCTTTTTTATTCTTTATATTTGATACCAAGACGGTTCCCATAGAGAACCCAGTACAGCACCATAATCAGCACATCAGCAAACGTCGTCTTCTACCATTTTCAAATAGTTTTTTATTGTGTAAGTGTGTATTGTATGTACACTGAACCAACAGCTTTATCTCCCATCCGAAAGACGAGGCAAATTATTGAAGGGGATACAAACAAATGCCACAGACAGGTGTCGAACCCATGCCTCTCACATCTTAGGATAAGACAGGCAGCCCAACATTTATGCCCTTGTAATTAAATGATTTCCGGTTAAAGGACTTTGAAACATGTCATATACTAACTATACGGATCAGAATATTGGCACATTTTTGTTGAATTATCACGTCAAAAAAGTTAAAGACCTTGGAATAAAGATTGTTTAAAGACATTTTTGTTTTACAAAAGTTTTATGAGAATAATAATGTTATAAAGAAACAATTTGTTTTTCAAGGATATTTTTGTAGGTGTTACATTAACTCTCAAGGATGTATGACTATTTAAAACAAATAAAATGAAATAATAATGCCTTTATTTAAGGTTGGCACGTTATCAAAACTCAATAATTTAATAGTTAAAATAGTGTGGTGATTGTTTTGTCAAATTATAATATTTACAAGCCCACTGGAGATCAAAGTGTTGACCCATTACAAATCACCTGACCCAGAAAACATTTAACAGGTAGCTCACAAATCAGTTATTTTTTAAAAGTTTATAATTTAGTTGTTTTTTTAATGTCCGGGTGCTTGACCCAAGAGTGAACACTGTCTAAAGAAATGTGTTTCACTTTATAATCCGGGAACATAGTTTACTCATAGCTTTGAAACGTTTTAGAAAGTTGTTGTGCCCCGCATGACCTAAAGACATAAATTCTATCAGTACGAACAGACTTAATAGAATAGTAAAATGTACATTATTATAATATGCAAGCCATACATTCTATCAGTGTAAACATGCCCTTATTATAATCCTAATAGTAACATGTACATTATATGCAAGCCATAATTTCTATCAGTCTGGACAGGCCCTTATTAATAATCCTAATAGTATTATAGTAACATGTACATTATATGCAAGCCATAAGTCTAAGCAGGCCCTTATTAATAATCCTACTACTACTAGTAAAATGTACATTATTATAATACTGTATGCAAGCCATACATTCTATCAGTCTGAACAGGACCTTATGAATATTCTTAATAGTATTATAGTAACATGTACATTATATGCAAGCCATAATTTCTATAAGTCTATTAAAGCAGGCCCTTATTAATAATCCTACTACTACTAGTAAAATGTACATTATTATAATACTGTATGCAAGCCATACATTCTATCAGTCTGAACAGGACCTTATGAATAATCCTAAATAGTAAAATGTTATTGTTAGATTATATTGGTTTTACATCAATAGCATATTGTAATAGTTTACAGCTTTCTGTACTGTATTAAATTTGTCTAGTATCATAGGCAAATTCTGTAATACAGTGTCACTTTATGTATCACATGTGATGCTGGTATCATATAGGCCATACAGCTTCAGGTGCCACATGTGATACTGTGTGCCACTGTATTACAGAATTTGCCTATGATACTTTACATGCAGTATGTGGAAAGAGAGAGGGAATCAGGTGATTAGTTCATGTACACGTTTTGATTGCTGTACCCACAATAATAGGCCATACAGCTTCAGGTGCCACATGTGGTACTGTGTGCCACTGTATTACAGAATTTGCCTATGATACTTTACATGCAGTATGTGGAGAGAGAGAGAGGGAATCAGGTGATTAGTTCATGTACACGTTTTGATTACTGTACCCACAATAATAGGTGAACACATTGACAGTACATGTTGTGTCTAATTTTCTCTTAATTTCCATGTTATTAAATTCATTTCCATTCAAGATAAAAAAACATATTTGATGAAAGACCTACTTCATTTTTGAACTATTACCTTGAAAAATAATTGTTATTCTTAATATCGAAAGTTACTCCTGTTATTGGATACGTTGAAATAAGGTAAACTTTTTTTATACAAGTTTAGGATAAAAATAGTGTTGCCAGAATTGAAACGGAAGGCAATAATAACTTTGTTACCTTTTTCATTTTGTTCGAAAATCAACCATTAATTGTTTTACATTATCACAGTATTTTAGTTTTATATTAATCTAATTTGTTCATTTTGCATTTGTTTTTATGTGTGATCCACTCGTGATATAAGTGCTGCAACAGTGATAAATATATAATACTGTTACTGTGTTAGTGCCATCACATTAAAGGAATAAATAAGACCTTATAGTTTTTATACTGTTCTAGTAATTATATAAGCTTGTCATGGGCTTACCTAAAGCTCTGTCTACTCAACCAAACTTTATGTGACAAAAAAAATGTAAATGTGCCCATATATGGACATGATGATGTCATATCACTACCATATTTGGGCACATTACGCTTTTTTTTCAAACTAGTTTGATAGTGTAGACAGAGCTTTAGTGCCTTATTTTGCATGAAAAATTAGCAGTTATTCTGCAGGTGTCAAAATGGTATATAATTAATAATAAATTTTCATTTTAAATTTTGAATCAAATAGTGTACATGTTGCTTTTTAACATTGACCCCAAAAGAAAAGGTGAACTCAATAATCCTAATATTAGTCTGTCAGGTACCATATGACGTTTGCATACCTTTACCTAGCACACCTGGTAGTCTAAAATCAATCAAAACATGTGCTTCACAGAAGCAATTATGATATATAGCGTTGGGATATCAAAACAGAACAAATTTATAGAAAATTAATAGTCTCATGGGTAATGGAAACTCTTGAACTTCTGTCTTCTGTATGTCATCCATAAACAGAAGGGGTATATGTTTTAATATACACAAAAGTCAAAAGAACATAGAAAAAAAGTGTACAATATATATAAGTATGTACAGTTAGTCAGTTTCTCGTATTAAAAAGATGAGAATCCAGATATTGTCTGTGCTTACATGGTCATTGCTTTTTGTTCTTTACTAACTAACCACTAAGTAACACATCCACCTCCTTCCCCTTATGTCTACAATTTAAGACCACTTACATTTATACTGCTAAACCTTGGTTCCCACTAGGATGCAACACAAGGACGTAGACGCAACACAAGCGAGTTAACCAATCACACGCGACTGTTTGAATAATCAATCTCTTGTGATTGGTCAAATCACTATGCGTTGCATTATGTCATTGCATTGCGTCCTGGTGGGAACCAAGCTTAAGTATCCGTTACTCTAGTAATCACAATTTATTGATCTTTAGGAGGTGTAGATGAATATATTAATAAAAATTGTTTAACCTGTAACATTTCATAATAAAGTTTTAATATTTTCTTTTCTCTTTCTTCAGACAAACCTGAGAAAGTATCGATAGGACTAAGGTTTGACGACATACCAAGCTTGACCCTTGAAAGTCAGTATGCATATCTTTTTGTGGAGTCAACGTCCAGCCAGCTGGACATACCGTTCAGAGAGGGAAAAGAAGTTCTTGTTACGTATAACAGTACATTTGTATTTATACAAGTCGATAAACCCATTTATAATCCTCAACAAAATGTATCTATGCATATTATTCCAGTTGGATTGGACTTAAAACCATCTAAAGAACCTGTAAGTAAATATAGAAATAGGATATAGTACCTTAATGTCAAAATTATTTTACTGTAGTTACTGCAGTAACTTACTGCAATAATGTATTATTTTAGTTTGTTTCAAGTAGAATTATGATGCAACAAATTGTGTGTATTATTATATAAAAAAAATTTGCAAAATAATTACATAAACATGTTATATAAAGAGTAAACGAAATGTAGATACTGCAATTACTGCAGTAGCATACTTTCAGGCATACTATATGTTTTGGTTGACTTTATAGATGTTTTTAGCATCCATATGCATCCATGCACCTCAAGTTTATCTTGTAATTGTATATAATAAATATTAGATAAGATTAGATAGACTGTTGATATGCATTTGTTTATGTTGCTAAAAACATTGTAAATCTTTGTATTTATTCAATGGAACTTTAGAAAAAGAATTAAAAAATAAAAATAAAAATCTATGATCTTCAGACCTATAATTTAACATTTTACACTAATTTTTAATAGCATAACAACATAATCATATCCTACTGTACGTTAAACTTGAAATGAAAATTACACTTTTATTATTTACTACTTTTATTAGATATTGTAGTAGTAAAGCTCATTATAGTTGTTGTTTATACTAACACATAATGGTGTAAAACCCCTTGAGATTTTAGTCAACTTTCCACAAAAACACATTTTTACAAATTATGCCTTGGTTTTAGATTATCTGCAATTGCAATATAATATGTGAATATTATTAGGTTTATCCTATGGTCAAAAAATGTATTTAATTTCCTTTTCTCCATGATTCGCAAAGTGACATAACTGAACAATTCTTTTGATTTTATTCATAATAAATGTGTAAAATTTAATATAAATAATTCAATTTCATAAACAATATTATTAAATATAAAAAAATCTAAAATAAAATGTTTAATTATATAAAACAATAATGAAAAATAAAACTTGATGTTACGTTAATTTAATAGTCTTTTAAATTAATAAAATTACATAGATATATAAACAAATTTAATTCAGTTCAACTTTTATTTCAGACAAACTCATACATATTGTTTCTTGCAATAATTTTTGATGCAACATTTGTCTTTAGATTCGAATTGATATAATTAATCCAAAAGGAACAATAATAGAAAGAGAGGAAGGCAATATCACGGATTCAGGACTTATTCGCAAACAATACCGCTTTCCTGCTCATCCTGTATTTGGTAAATGGAGCGTGATTGTATATTACGGACCACTGGTAAGTAGCTAGTTGTATAATGTGGTGTTCACAACATTATGTTGCTTGCTTTCATTATGTAACTCTCCCAAAGCTGATCATTCTTGAACTTGCCCAAAATCAATCAATCTAAAATAAATCAATCCAAAATCAATCAATCCAAAATCAATCAATCTAAAATAAATCAATCCACAATCAATCCAAAATCAATCAATCCAAAATCAATCAATCCAAAATCAATCAATCCACAATCAATCAATCCAAAAATCAATCAATCCACAATCAATCAATCCAAAAATCAATCAATCCAAAATCAATCAATCCAAAATCAATCAATCCAAATTCAATCAATCCACAATCAATCAATCAATCTACAATCAATCAATCCAAAATCAATCAATCCAAAATCAATCAATCAATCCAAAATCAATCAATCTAGAATCAATCAATCATTTTATTTTTAAAGCGCCATTCCAACGATCACTGCTTATGGTGCTATCAAAAGAAATCAGAACAAGTGATTTATGAAAGAAAGATTGTTCTAGAGCCTAGGTCCAATGGTAGTGAAAGTCCAACTCCCCAGCTACAGTATTTGTTCTCCTTGGAATGTGCAGAAGCATTTTGTCAGAATGAATTTTAAGTACTTTAGTATTACTAGGAAAAGAGTTGGTATCTTTTAAATGCTGGATTTTGGAGAGCTGACCTCATACATAAATAAGATTAAATGCTTTGGTAGACCTTTATATACTGTAAGAAATACAGCAAGAAATATGCAAGTGCATATAAACTAAGTGAAAGTCCTCGAACTTGCTCAACTTGTTGGATTAGAAAACAATTTTCAGCTTTGCTGATAATCAATGTCCGGGAAATCCCCCCTAGGGAAATTGGAATCCCATGTTTTCGTGATCTCTTCAAGGCCAATTTACCTCATTTGCCATAGCCTGGCAGTTTTCATAGTTATTCGTATTCTTTTAAAGTGTGATGTGCCCATATTTATCTATGCCCATATTTGTCTTTGCCCATATTTGTCTATGGCCATTATTTGTCTTTGCCCATATTTGTGTTTGCCCATATTTGTCTTTGCCCATATTTGTCTTTGCCCATATTTGTCTTTGCCCATATTTGTCTTTCCCATATTTATCTATGCCCATACTTTTCTTTGCCCATATTTGTCTATGTCCATGTTTGTCTAGATGTCCTTATATGTCTTTGCCCATATTTGTCTTTCCCATATTTATCTTTGCCCATATTTGTCTTAGACCTTATTTGTCTAGATGTCCTTGTATGTGTTTGCCCATATTTGTCTTTGCCCATATTTGTCTTAGACCTTATTTGTCTAGATGTCCTTGTATGTGTTTGCCCATATTTGTCATATTATGGCATACTGTCAACGAATCTTCAATTTTTTTATAATCAAATGATGGTATTTTGCTTTACTTGAAGATCAAACCTTAATTCAATTATTATTTAATAATTCAATTTCTTGTGACGCTAATTAAGTGCTGTAATAAAAAGATTGTAGGAATATTTTTGTATTCTTGGGTCAATGTCTTTAGGATCAGTGAAAAGCACTTACGTAGATTTTTTTAAAGATGTGTTGTCCACAGAAAACATGAAAAATGAAGATTAATAAAATCAGAATTTAAATATGCCATTTTGCAGTTTTAATAAAGTTATTCACTTCTGTAAAAAAAAAAATTATTATTTCACTTATAAAAATACAAAAGAAACGTTTAATTTTAACCAAAACCATTATCTTACAGACAATTTAAGTATGTTTTGCTTTTTATTACATTTTTTTCAGGTTAATAATTTTTTGTTTAATTCAGTTTTTGGTCAAAGTGAATAACTGTTATGTGACATTAAAATGGCATATTAAAAATTGTTTAGGGGGACAATATATATTTAATATTTAGACATAATAGTAAGATATTTTGTTTAAATATGATACATCAGTATAGCTGGTTGTAATATATTTTTATGTAGGTTTGCTTTTATTTTTACAAGTACTGTAGATGTTGTTTTTGTTAATAATTTCAACAACCTGCTTATAGTTTTGCCAACATGAGGTAGAGGAAGCCTTTAATGGCAAAATAAGTGTTTGTGGATCAGGTAACTTGTACCGAAAGTAAACTATAATTTACGTCTAGTATCTCTCCATAGGTGTCCAGAGCCTGAAGTCTTCTAGTTCATTAAATCAATTATTATATTTCATTCCAATTGAAATGTGACCAGGTTCTTTGTAGTGATGTCTCGGAAGATGCAAATACGGTACATTCTTCACTCGGAGGCGGCCGGGTGAAGTTACTTTAGTACCTGGTTCTACACAGCATGACAGGATATATGGTTTCTATGGCATTGATAGTGAAATAAAATGATGTACAGTACCTGTACTTAGGAATGACTCATATCATTTAATTTGTTAACAAAATATGGTCTATAGTTTATATAGTTTAATTTTATTAATTTTTTTTTATAAAAAAAAATAAATATAAAACATTAAAATAGTTGAACACCAACCATGCATTTATAGCGTAGACCACTGGCATGATGCTAAAGTGGGAATTCCCAAGATGAAAGGAGTTAAAATGGGAATTACCGGGATGAAAAGAGTTAAATTTGGAATTACCGGGATGAAAAGAGTTAAATTTGGAATTATCGGGATGAAAAGAGTCACTGATGATGAGACACTATCACATACTTTTCCATCTATTTCTAGTTTGTTGATTATTTCTAAAAATAAAATATTTATTCTGGTAGTTGAATAGCACTCTTCTTATGCTCCCTGCAAGGATATAAGTATTTAAAATAGATAATTCGTTATGATGTAATCCTGTTTGAGTGGGTTTAGTTAAGTAGAAATAACTTCACTTCAAGCAGAGTTTATGATGTGGTATTTTTATTTATATTAGGCTTTACCTGTGTAGAGTAATGTGACAAGTTTGTTATTGATTAAATAGTTTCATCATCCAATTTGGAGTCGGAGTTTCGACACAGTTTGGTTCCAATATGGCATGATTCTGTTAACGTAGCCATATTATTGGCTAGACACATACATTCCAATTGTTTTACCAACGTATATTAGTACTATGTTTGAACTATGTTGTGTAAACTAATTATAAATAAGTATAATTCAAGTTAAAATTGAATCTTTAAATGTTAGCAGACCCTTCCCACACAGCAGTAAATTGGTATATTAAGTATACATTACAATCTTCTTATGAAATAAGTGTCTTAAGACATTTTGTTGTCATTGACTTGTTTTTTACATCACTGTTAAATTGTCATGCGTATCCACACCAAATCTACCTTATGCACCCCCTCCCCCTGCCCCCTTCAACTGAAATCATAAATGTTTTAATAAAAATATTTGGCAATAAAAACCACTCACTTACGTGTTGATAGTTTGATCCAACCGTTTTATATGACATAATTAGACCATGTCTTTATCAACAGGTGTGGATTTCTTTAAAACATGACCAAATGTAGGACATTCAATGTCGGAATCTTTGTGTGTCAAACAGCTGTTGGAATTGAGAGAATTATTTTGTATAAAAGCCCTACATTTGAACATTTTCACTGGTGCTGACGTTACATGTCATATTATATACTTGTATGTCCTGTAGCCCCAGGGAGGTTTCTGTTTGTTAATACAACTTACAAACAAAATACATGTACCTGAAACACTTCAAATGCAGAGCCTCTTGCTAGTTCAGAATTTTCTTTATTTCTAGCATCTTTAATGTAAATTTGCCTTCGAACTTGCTACCATGCCCACCCCTGTGATAAACCCCATCAACACCCACTCCCCCCACCCCCCTAAAAAAAACCACTATATTGTGTATAAATTTGTATAAAATCTATATAATATATCAAAGTAAAAAACAAATATAGATCCTATGTCTAATGAGAATATTATAGAGTATTTTTTCTTTTACAGTACCGTTTCAAAACAAAGGCACATTTCACAGTCAAAGAACATGGTAAGTAAATAGGATTATATAGATGTTTTTGATAAAATCACCTGAACTTTGAGTTCGGTAACTGTTGGAACCTGCAATATTATTTATGAATAATAATTTACACATTGTAAACAACACCAGTAGATTTCATAAATATGTTACATTTATAAAGTTATAGTAATATTATTATAAAATCACCTGAACATATATAAAAGTTTCAAAATGACAAATGTATTTTGTATCAACTTATTGCATACTACACATTCAACAGGAAGTTGTATAAATGTTATTAATGTGACACGAATCATGTCGTTAAACGTTTCTCCTGCGCCATGTTTACACGCAATATCCTCTGACAATTTAAGGTGCGAGGGAGAAAGAAATTAATGATTTAGTAAAAACAGGAAAATAGATAATGTTAGATTACGAGACTAAACTCTAAACTTAAATTTAGAAAATTTAGATTTAATTTTTACTGGATTACCCATCTTAGTTCATTTTATTAAGTGTATACTGTATATTTTGAATTTACTATTTGTGAAATTTTATTTATTTGGTTATTTTCTTAAAGATGTATTTTCCCCCAAATACATAAAAAATTAATATTAATTAAATCAGACTTTGAATAAGTTTATATTTTGTAGTTTTTAATAAAGTTAATCACTTCCGCAAAAAAAAAAAAAAACTTATAAAATGACAAAATAAATGGTTAAATTCAACCAAAACCGATTGGCTGACAGTCAATTTGACTAATTTTTGCCTTAAATTACAGTTTATTAAGGTAAATAATTTTTGTTTTTGATCAAACTATTATGTGACATTAATGCAACAATTAATTAACATTAATGCAACAAAAAAATGTTTTAAGAACATTTTTTTTTCAGGGGGAAAATACATCTTTAAGTAAAAGGATTGTTTGTTTCTATTCAGCATAATTAACATCGGTACAGCTGCTTGGTGGTTGATGCTTTCCTCCCGATCACAAGGTCCTAGGTTCAATCCTAACCTAGTTCCAGGGTTGTATTTTAATATCTGTGTGTCCTGTTTTCTAGTTTTACCAAAATTCAGTGTCAAGATTTCAGCTGATGAATACATTCTATCAAGCACGGATAAGATTGCTGTTAGTATCGACGCAAAGTAAGTAATGCCTCGTATTACTCTTTTACGCATTTTCAGGCTGCCATTTAACAAGTTACTAAAAATTTGTCCTGTTTCTGCGGCCACGGATATTGGGGTTAATTATTTTTCGCAGCAGAAAGCAGGATCTAAGTAAAAAATAGGCAATTAAAATAAGTGTAAGCATATTAAACCAATCTGTTATGGGTCTACGACTTGTAAGTTTGAACGCACAGACAGTATTTATCCATATAGTGTTTTGTGACACTTTAGCCAAGCTTGCCAAAATACAATCATTCAAGAATCTTTTAATATCATATCTGACAATTGTCTATGATCGGTAATTAATTTGGCTCCAAATTGTTATTATAGTCAATTTAAATTCAAATTGAAATTGCTAATGATTTCATTTGGTTTATTTTTTGGTTACAATTTTTTAAAAGTGCATGTTTAGGATATTTTTAATTTAAGTTAGTCACTCCATATTTAGAATACTCTACTTTAATTTTACAATAAATTAAACCTTATGTCACCGTAATAAAAAAAAGTTTCATTTTTTCTTATGACTACCAATTTTGATTCAGTCACACTTTTTTACTAAATAAGCATTTCAATTCAAGTAATAAACAAGTAGCCTGTGAACAAACTAAAACTCTTTATTTTTCTTTTAAAAGGTACCCTTATGGTAAAAGTGTCAATGGACGCTTGAGTCTAAGAGTTGGAATACAGGACATCGACAAGACAATAGTGAAGATTCACACAGAAATTGACTTTACTGAGGTATGTACCTACTAGTTTCGGGAATCTTGTAATTTAATATCATGATCAATATACAGACAAAATTAAACAATAAAATGACAATGAAATCATTGTTAATTAATAAATAAAACACAATACAAGTTTTAATTGATTTCCAAGTATACCTGGATAAACCAACAATAGCCTATGCTCTTCCAATGAGGAGATATGAAATGATACAAGTTTCTCAAACATCCCTCTACATATAATGGATTAATCCGTTAACCACACCCTTACAAGGGCACGCCATTGCATACCACTGATATTTCTTACTTTTTACCAACATCAATGTTGGGATCAAAATCATTCTACTGCAGTTACTGCAGTAACTACATTTATTACTGCAGTATAATTTTAGTCAGGCAGTCATACCATTCAACAATATACAGTATGATTACCCAAAAAGCTTGCTAAATAATTGCATAAAAGAGTAATAAAATGTAATTACTGCAGTAACTCAACTGCTGCACAGGTGTGGACGTCCTCATTCAGTTACTTATTTCAAGTAAAACATATTTTTATTGATTTTCATCTTATTGATTAGTTACTGCAAAATCAATCAAAAGGAGTTTTTTATCATCAAAATAGACTTCAGGTAAAAGGATATGAAAGTGCATAATAATCATTATTATTTTTTTTTTTAAAAAGCGCTTTGATCAGTTTTTGTTTTGCATATTAACAAACATTAACAAATTATATGTTATTTTCAGAAAAAACGCATTGAAGTGTAGAATTTATACAAATTATATACATATATATATATATAGAACCGCTGTGTTAATTACCATTTTATGTAATTTTCATAAATTACTAATGATTGTCTCTCTCTCCAATAAAATACCAAGTAGATATTAAAGTTGGAAGGATTCTAATAGGGGACCAAACTGCTAGATCTTGGTCCATATCATGGTCATTGAATGGAGAGAGAAATCAATATTTTAAACAATATTTTAACCCATCATGCTCTTTTGTATATAAATGTATTATTTATGATTATAATATTTATATGTGTTTGTTGATTTTGTTTGCAAATGTGTGTATTTTATTTTGAAAAGTGCAAAAAAAGCTAATTTGTATGTCTCGACTTTCCCAAACCTGAACATTATTGGATGGGCCAAAATGTATTTTAACCTATAAGATTTGTTTATGATGTTTGAGACCACAAACAAATTCTGGTGCTTGTACAGAAATGTTTTTAGTGGGTCCAGTATGGAATTAGAATTGACTAGAATTATTAAAGATGTATTGTCCCCCAAAATCATGAAAAAGAAAGACTTTTAAAATCGGACTTTGAATAGGCCATTTTGCAGTTTTATTGAAGTTGAAAAAAACGGGGGGGGGAAAAAATTATTTCACCTATAAAAAGACAAAATAAACAGTTAAATTACCCAAAAACTCATTGTCTTCCAGACAATTTGACCAT
This sequence comes from Antedon bifida, assembly GCF_963402885.1. Classification (NCBI taxonomy): domain Eukaryota; kingdom Metazoa; phylum Echinodermata; class Crinoidea; order Comatulida; family Antedonidae; genus Antedon; species Antedon bifida. Next base: position 33,937,841 of record NC_136227.1, on the reverse strand, counting down.
TTTTTGCTTTAAATTACATTTTTCTCAGGTAAATAAATTTTTTTCAGACCCAATTTTTTGTGAGAGTGAATAACTATTATGTGACATTAAAATAACATATTCAACAAAAAAATTTTTTTAGGGGGACAATATATCTTTAAAGTACTAAATGTTTAATAACTGTATTATGTATTATTATAAATGTATTTTCTTCTTTAGAAGGCCATTCAGATGATCAGTTTAAATGAAATCTTTGAAACAAACTGGTTCGAACTCTTTCTCGGAAAGTATGTTTACCTCGAAGCGCGAGTTGTAGAGGCCGCAACAGGAATCATGGAAAAAATGACGACAGCCATTCCAATTGTTGAGCATAAATATCATTTTGCCGTGGACAACACGCTGCGATTCTTTAAGAGAGGTTTACCGTTTGAAGTTAAGGTAAAATATTGTTTTTTTTTAATTATTTATTAGATGAATTTTGTGTAGGAAAAATTAGATTAGTCATCTATAGAGTATGTAGACACATAAACTAAAAACCAAAATGTTAAAATGGAGTGACTAACGTGAGTTGGTGATGATGTCTCCTGAATAATATAAGGAAATATGTTTGCTTGCTCAGTCTGTCTAATACTGTCTGTATGTCTATGTTTATTAGGACATAAAATGAACGGACCCTAATCTTTGTTTGTAAAATGAATTGTCCAGTGTCCAGAGAAGGCTTGACTGACTGTAAAACAATGAGTTTATAAAGCTCTGTCCACACTATCAAACTTTTCTGACAAGAAATGTGATGTGCCCATATATGTCATATCACTACCATATTTGGGCAAATCACTACCATATTTGGGCAAATCACTACCGTATTTGGGCATATCACTACCATATTTGGGCACATCACTACCATATTTGGGCATATCACTACCATATTTGGGCACATCACTACCATATTTGGGCATATCACTACCATATTTGGGCACATCACACATTTTTTTGTCAAACTAGTTTAATACAGAGCTTCAGACATAAATTATTGTCTGCTTCCAATAAAATAAAAAAAATGTTTATATTATTGGAGAAAGAAACTATTATTAAATATTTTTATTGATTATTTTTGATTGGTGTTGATTTTTGTGTTGTTTTATTTTTATATATTATATATAATTATATTATATTTATTTATTCACATTTAACAAAGATAGGCAACATTGAAAATAAACTAAAAAATTGAAAAAAGTAATGTAATTTCATAATACTTTACTGTCAATACTGTCATTGATGGTAACAATACTTTTTGTACTATTACAAGTTCCTTTTATCACATAATGTTCTTCCATCCATAGCCTGTAGATAGATTTAATTTCATTTGATGGTCAAGTTAATTGCCACTTACTTAAATTACACTAATTTTTTTTCCTCATCCTTCAGGCCGATGTCCTTCTACCCAACGGTCAGCCTGTAGATGAAGGAATTCGTGTGCGTGCAAAATGTACATGCATCCTTTCCAACGGCACAAAGGTCAAATTGGCCGCAGCGAATGACCATGTGGAACATCACCGCACAAATCGTAACGGTCAGATTAATTTCTTTTTCACTGTCCCACTCAATGCAGAGGAAGTAGTAGTTAATGTAAGTAAATTCTATTATTAATTATAATTTAATTATGTTACAAATAAAAAAATACACTTGTTAATAATAATTAATACATTTCAGGAAAGAATGGCGTTTTTTTAAAAACTTTTTTTTCCATAAAGTACTATATTATGATTACTCATTGACATTGATTTTCATGCTACCATTTTAAAATAAACTGACACCGCTCTTTAAAACATGAACAAGTGAATCACTACATACATTTTCAACTTCAAGAAAACCATTTAATGCAATAACATTGTTTGTGTACCCTTGTTATAATTGAATGTTACGATTTTATTGCACTTTTTTCTTCAAAGGAAGTTTGGCAAACATTTAGTTAAGTGTCTTTCCTAAGGATACAAGAAATTTGAAGAATGTTGGATTTGAACCCATGATCTCACAATCAGTAGTCCAAAATCCAACACACTGCCACATGCTTTCTTCCCTTCTTGGGCACTGCCTACTTCCTTTTATTGATATCTGTATACTTTTTTTTATCATCAATTGACTTGTTATATATTTTTATTTTACTGAAATTTGTTATGTTTACCTCATTTTCTTGAAGGAAGAAATAAATGTTAAGTTGAATTGAATTGAATTGAATTTATCATTTTACAAAATGAGAATAAACTACAAAACAGGATCAGTATTATTAGGTTTTTACTAAATTTTCTTAAAACGTATAATTTCAGTTAACTACAAATGATAACACATTAGCTAGAGTAGATCAGAATGGATTTGTCTTGTTTGAAGCACGCCCTTACGAATCACCGAATGAAAACTACATGCTGATACGAATATTACACGAAGACGTCGACAAACTTAGAGTAAGTACCAGGATTTCTTGAAGGGAATTATTGCTGAATTTTTAGTTATATATATAGTAATTATAGTCAACTCTTCCAATCTGGGCTAATTTATGGAAAGTCTGGTTTTCCCCTGAATGTGTTTTTATGGTTAAAAGAATTTAGGACTGTTTAGACCTCAAGAAAAGTCTAGTATTGAGAGAGTTTCTAGTTTTTGGTTAGTCTGATGGGAGAGTTGACAGTATTAAACAACATTTGTGGTACCTTAACACAAGTATTTTTTTTTAGCTGTTAAATTGTATCAGATCGACATTTTGAAATTTATTTTATCGTACTAAAACATTCCTACATTGTATCAGAAAATATCAAATAGTTTAATGACTCACTGGAATAGACTTTAACATTTGTCGATCAACATGATTTGAGCTTTAAATTTAAAGTGGTTTTTGTCAACTTGAGACTGAGTTTATTAACTATCGAGTGGACATCAGGTTTTAGACACATAAAGGGTGTTTTCAAAAAGATTGAAAATGACTAATTTTTGGATTTTGTTGATTAGGTTGCCGTGGGAACTGAACTACAAGCTCAAGTGATTTTATCAGATTCCAGTTCAGTTCAACGAATTATTCATTACATGGTAAGTAGACCTATCACATAGCCAGACAAATTGGCCTCTATATGTAAGACCATTTGGGCCACCATAGAAGACTATTTGGGCCACCATAGAAGACCAAATTGGGTTACCATGGAAGGTCATTGCGGCCACCACGGAATACCAATCGGGCCATCATAGAAAAACTAATTGGGCCACCATGAAATACTAATTGGGCCACCATGAAATACTAATAGTCCTCTAATAGAAGACCTTTGGGCCACTATGGAAGACCATTGGGCCACCACAGAAAACCATTGGGCATCCACAGAAACCATTTGAGCAACTATAAAAGACCAATGGGGCCACCATGGAAAATCATATTTTTGTTCCATACAGAATTGAGATCTAGCCTTGTTGTTTTTCAGTAATTTTACATCATAACATAGTATTTTCACATAAAAAAATGAGAAATATTTAAGAATTGATTTATTATGTCAACAAATACAATTCCCCTATGTTTGTTTAAAGTACACTCATACATACATTTCACCGTCACCTCGATTATCTACCATGATCTAAATCTCTTAAAACTCTAGGGAAGGGGGATACCTCAGACTTTTCTCTACTTCATACGGGTCAGCAGAAATAGAGTACTCCAAAGAAAGACATTGCATGTACAGGCCATGTGATCGAGGCTAGGGACTGTGGGTAATTATAGTAAAGCGTGAGCTCGTTATTATCAGGAAACGGCTATAATTAACTTCAGATGATCACGTTTACAAATTTACATAAAACAGCCCCCACACCTTTTATCCTGAATAATATTAATAATAGCTTATGATTATACATGTGTAGGTTTATGTGTAATTTGTAGTGTTTTTCTTTCTTTTAAATGCAATAAGTCTCCCACAGGACTTTCAATCTTATCTAAATCTCTGATATAAAGAAAGTTTGTTTTTCAAATGTTTATTTTTTCCAAAATGTTTTTTTTGTTCATGTTTTTCCTGATTTATTCTTGTTTTCGTGAGCTTGACATTGAAAATATGCAACAAAACACCAAACCAAGCTTGTCATAAATGACAATGTAAAACCTTGAAAACTTCATTTAAATTTCTATCAACAACTATACAATATTTAATTTAAGAATATATAATATATACACTCTTTGTAGTTTTGTACAAAACCAAGTTTATAAAATGTCAATAATCTTAAAATCAATAATTTTAAAGTTGATATGTTTGATTAAAAGAATTTTGTTTTCCACAAATTCAAATAGGCTGTGATACGATGATTTCATAACCAGATTTATTTACTTAATATATTCGAATAAATGCCCTGTTTTTGAATAAACACCCTCGAATAAACGCCCCTCATAGAACATTTTTGGAATACATGCCCATTGAATAAATGCCCATATTCGAATAAATACGGTATATTTTTCTACAATTATCATTTCAGGTCATAGCAAGAAATAAAGTAATAGCACAAAATACGATTGAAAGCATGTTAAATGAGCCTGTGAACTTACCAGTCTTTGTTACAAATGACCTCGTACCTCTTGTGCGCATTGTTGCGTTTTACATCGATGAAAACCAAGACGTTGTCGCTGATTCTATCATACTTGAAGTTGAAAACGTTTGTGAAAATACAGTAAGTTTGTTTGTTTCTTATTTCTGTTTCTTTTTTCCTATACATTAAGTAATTTGCCAATTACAAATAATGGATAAAGTATATCTTATCTGTATATCGCTTTAAACTATTAGTCTAGAGGGAGTGGAGTAGATGAGTGATGGGTCAGCATTGAACCCAGAACCTTAGGATTGGAAGGCCAACCACCAACCTTAGCTTATCTTTCAATTTCATTACTACTATATTTTCTTATTTTATTTTTATTTTATTTTATATTGTCACTCTATTTCTTCTCTTAGTCCTTCCTCCAGCGTTGTCTTTTGAACTTCATCTCGTTGTCCTTCCTCAAGTGTTGTCTGCTAAATTTTGAGCTTACTTATACTTTTTGTTAACTTTTTTTGATATTAGGTCAGCATATCTGTGATAGATAATGGAAACTCTATCAAACCAAATAAGGATATCACGTTCATAGTTGACGGTAAACCATCTACTCGCGTTGGTCTCATGGCGGTCGATAAGTCAGTCTACAACTTGGAGAATTACGAACGATTAAGCAAAGAAAAAGTAAGTTGACATTTATATCACAAGTTTAGTGTATTCAAATGAATTTAATGGCTACCACACCTGTAATTAAATGTTTGGCTCATTAGTAGTAGTATAGTAGTTACTGTGTAATCTAATTTTGGGGGCAAGATATATTCCAGGGTAGGCTTATAGTAAACAAGATCAACAATATTTGTAAGTAAATAAGGTTTGCATTTATAAATTGTGATATACAGTATTAAAAAAGAAATTTATGTTAATTTACGTTTTGGTTCATTTATAATACTATAACTGTTTCTAGGCAAAAATTGATTCCAAAATTTATGAATTCATTAAAAACATTCATATTAAATTTTAGCTCTTTAAGAAAATGCGAGGGTTTGATCTTGGGTGTGGTCCAGGAGGCGGAAGCAGTACTGAGGACGTGTTTGAACGGGCTGGTATTACTGTTATTACTAATGCAAACTTAAACGTACAGCGAAGAGAAGGTAAAGCTTAGTTTTTTCCTACAAAATTATGTGCCAAAGTTTCAAGCTCTGTCTACACTATCAAACTTTATGTGATAAAAAGATGTGATGTGCCCATATATGGCCATGATGATCAATCAATCAATAGTTTGATTTATATGGCCTCATTCCAACAGTCATATCTCTACCATATTTGGGCACATCACATTTTTTATCAAACTAGTTTGATAGTGTAGACAGAGCTTTAGATGAATTTTTGTTTATAAGGTAAAGTAGTGGCTCTATATGATATTTTAATCATTTTGATCTTTTGATGTTTTTACAGGATTGGATTGTCCTATTGCTGCTAGCAGACGTAGAAGAAGCATCTATGACAATGGTAAGTAACATTTTTTAAAGTTCAATACGGTTATACCAATGTCATCTTACAGTATATTATTTACAACATCCTTTATTTGTAAACTTTTAAAATTAAACACCCCGAAAAAGTGGAATTATGTATTTTTCATATTTAAAAAATCTGTAAAATGCTTATAAATACTACAGAACTAAATGAAGAATTACAAGAAATGTGCAACAAAGGACGCCAGAAAGCAACTTCAAAATCTTGCGAAGACGCTGCAGCGAAAATAGCTGAAAAGAAGGTGCTCAGTTTAGAAGATAAATTAATCAAACGATTTTACAACTGCTGTGTGGAGGAAGTAAACTCAAACTTGGTGAAATCAACAAGACAGTCAACTGTTACTGCTGACAAAAATGATTTTGAATCAAGAACAGAATTCCCAGAAACGTGGATGTTTGAGGAAATTGAAATCGGGTGAGTATACAGCTCTATCTACACTATCAAACTTAAGTTTGACACAAAAAGTATGATGTGCCCAAATATGGTAGTGATATACCCAAATATGGTAGTGAAATTCCGATATTTCTAAAACAAAAAGCCTAAATACATTAACTTTAATAATTTGGCCAGCACTGTGGGTCAGTTTGACTTTGTATATAGCACTATATGCACACATTTGTTTCAATCCCAAGCCAACTACATGTTAGGTATAAGCCCATCTCTATGATTGGGGTTATATTTGAGCCAGTTTGGTATACTGTACAGTGTGTATTTTTTAAATAGAGGCAAACATTAGTTTTGTTGAATCATTATTTAAAAGTGATCATATTTTAATTTGAACCATTCATTACATTTAGCTATCAAACCCTAGTGAATATCTTGACCCTAACAGCTTTCTTGAGTCTACACACGCTGCATACATGACAACAACCCCTAACCGTACCCCAATTAATATTTAATGATAAGATCATTAAAACATTACACAAAACCCAGGTGACTTGCATGACCCCAAATAGTCTGAATGACTCATAACATTTTTCTTAGCATCATTTCTTAGTTTCTCTTTACAATCTCTGCTAAAAAAACTTCATTCTATTTGTTGATCACATTTTGTTGTTGTTGCTTTGAATGCTTAATCTAAACTTTGAATAGATAAAATAATTTGAAAAGCAATTGTCAAATTTAAATATTTAATGGTTCGCTGTATAAAGCAAGAATTAATTCATTTGTTAGGGATAAACTCAAATCATTCTACTGCAGTAACTATATTTTTCTGCAAATAATGCATGATTTTAGTTTGTTTTAATGTAGAGGTTTATGAGGCAGCATGCAATAGACACGGTGTATGATTATCCAACAATAACTTGCTATTGTATCAACAGGTTAATAAAGAGTATAAAAACAAAGGGTAGTTACTGCAGTAACTGCAGTAGAATACTGTAACTTTGACATGTTCCTTTAACTTTATATTCATTTAAACTAATACATATTGTGAATGTTTATTACTCTATTCGCTTTAAAAATGAAGTTAAATTAAGATTTTATCATTAGTAAACATGGTTTTTTTATCAACAGGGAGAATGGCTTTGAACAATTAACACTAACAACACCGGGCAGTATTACAACATGGTTCGTCCATGGAACCGGTATCTCAAATGATGTCTCCCTCTGTGTTGCTGACCCCTTAGAGGTCAAGGTATTCAAGCCATTCTTTATGAAACTAGATTTACCTTACTCGGTCATCAGTGGAGAACGTGTTCACATTCAGGTGGTTCTTTACAACTATGTGGAAGAAGATTTTGAGGTAAGTAATGATGAAGATGATAATGATATGGATATTCTTTCAATCAGTTCCTGATGGACTCCAAAATAGACCTCCATTCCTAATTCCTTTCATGTTAATGTGTTTATATATAGCGCATTCAATGTCGTCTCAATGCGCTGTGGACTTAGATGTTACACTTTTCAACTACATGCTTCTCCCGTAAGGGTCACGTCATGTGTTGTTGCCAACAACGGCGCTATAACGTCTGTCCACGACAGTGACTGTGGTGTGAGCTAGTACACAAGGGTAACCCCCTATTTGTCTCGAAAGGTTCTTTCAATTTTGTGTACACTGGACCTACAGTTAATAATCCTTATCAGGAAAACTCATTCTACCACCAGAACCTGGGAGCGGGTGAGACTCGAACCCTTGCTTCCGATATTATGGCTATGGGTTACGGTTACATTATCTTAACCGCTCGGCCACAAATATTGTTAGCAGTGTTGTCTGTATCCTTTCCTATAACCACCATCTAAAGCTAATATTCTTTTGTTAGGTTTCACACCCTAAGCAGAATACAGTAATTGTAAACGTTTTTAACATATTCTTTATCTGTTTATTATTATTTTTAATGATGATATTTTAAATAATGCAAATTATTGTTTTATAGATTGCATAATGACAATATCCTACTTGTTTAAACAATTGTCTAGATTCACTAATGTAATATTTAAATCCTTTTTGTTTGCTTATTTAGGTCGATGTGTTTATGTTTGGTGTTAAAGGAGTTTGTTTGTCTGATTCTTCTGATGAAGACACGCAGTCGCAGTCGGTGACTCTGAAAGGAAACGATCAAGCACTTGTTGCATTTATCATTGTGCCTATGTTAAGCGGATCCTTTGATATTACAGTGGGAGCTATCGCGACAAGTTCCACTAGAGAAGAGAGAGATTCTGTCGTCAGGAATCTCAAAGTTATTGTAAGTTCTCGGTTCAACTGGAGTTAGGGTTTGAAGCTTTGGAAAAAAATATTATACAAATTAAATGAATATTCATGAGTTATAGATGGTGAGAATATTTCAAGAGTTGAAAGATTGGCTGCTATATTTAACAAGAAAGTTTTTTAATTTATTGGTTTAATTTGTGTCCACCTTTCTTTTTGTGTAAATGTTAAATAAATTGAATTTGATGTTCATAAACTCAGACAGCATCGTACGACGAGGCCCGACAAAGCGTCTTGATCGGCGGTGCTGTCTGAGTTGAATCCCGACGAGTCGTCTTGAGATAGTGTTGGGTGTAGTTTTTAGGTCGTTGCAATAATGTTTAATTTTCTCTCGACGAGTTGTATGATGTTGTTGGGCCTCAATGTACGACACTGTCTAAGTTGGCCTTTACAAGGGCTTATTGGAGTTTACATAGTAGAACCTTAAAACTTAAAATCAACAAATATATTTTAATTCTACTTGTCTGTGTTTTGATCACAGCCTGATGGGTTGCATCGTATGTCAACGTTGTCATTGATACTAGATCCATCAAATTCTGTCAAGAGTGCTCCTTATGAGGAAGATGGTGTCTTTAAACACACCCATATAGGTAAGATATTTGTTTATATTGGATGGTGGTGATGGTGATGGCCAATCAGGTTGATGATTGTTAATTTATGATGTCAATGATGATGAGGGTGATGATGACTACGGGGTGTGTGTGTGTCGGGGTACACCTTTATGACAAATCTTTATGCAAGTAAAAAACCAGTGTATACCAATGTCAACAGCAAGTCAATGACTACCGAATGTCTTAAGAAGATTTGAAAACAAATCACAAATGCAAGTAACAAAGTTATGATGATTAAGTTGATGCATGATGGGGTTATTGATATACAGTTACACACCACATATATTTAGTTGTGAAAAGAAAAACTGTTGAGTTTCTTGACTTGATTTCGATCAATATACTAGGAGTGATAATGCTGAAAATCCAGGAATTTGAGTGGGACTCGTGTGAAAGCTACATCTATAGCAAAGTTGACATTGGGAAGGATTGAAAGTTAAACAGCTATAGAAAAGCATTTTGTTTATCATGAACAATGATGAATGGAAACAGGCTAAAGAAGAGCATTGTTTCTGAGAGGTGTGAACAGGAGTCTTAATATTAAAAAGGATGGTGCAAATTTTTAATAAATATTGTGTGAAATTAATCAAGCATTATTTATAATAGTTTAAATTTTGTTGATGATGATATATGGAATGGTTTTTTTTTAAATAGCAAGTGAATCAGGCATTCCTCAAGCAGATATCGTGACAATCAGTCTTCCATCTGATGTTGTCAAAGGGTCAGATACTTTAATTCTCAAATTAACAGGTAAGTGTCATATCACTGTACTATGTACTATTCTAAAGCTCTGTCTACACTATCATCAAACTAGTTTGACAAAAAAAGTGTGATCATCACACTTTTTGTGTCAAACTAGTTTGATAGTGTAGACAGAGCTTAACACTAGCAGCATCCATATTTTGTTGTTGGTGTGTTATATATTCTCTGATTTGTCAGTTGATATTAGATTTTTTGACACATATTTGTATTCTGTGATTTTACCTGAAGGTGACCCTATCGGGCCGACACTTACCACGATAGCTGAGGGTCTGGAAGGAGCGCTAGAACTTCCTACTGCTTGTGGGGAACAAACCCTAATCCAGTTTGCACCGCACATTCATGCCTTGTCCTACTTAAACGCTACCGGACAGCTTACCCTGCCTATATATAACCAGGCACAGCGAGTTTTGAAAGAAGGTATGTTTACGTTTAATATTTCAAGATTATAATCTAGTCTGTGAGATCCTGCTGATTTAATTATATTCTATTCATGTTAATTCATTGGTGATGTAGCCATAACATAAGTCAATCTGTTCTTTGCTGTCAGTCAAACATAAATCACATATTATTTAATATAAAACATAGACATACAACATAGTATTGACATTGAAAAATGGTCCTTTAAAATATAATGTAGGTATATTTTTTAATTTTTTTTATTTGTATTAGTCTTCTTTAAAGAGGATAACCCAGATCAGTGATATCACTGCTTTTCACTGGGGCCCTCTAATCACTATAATACATAAACGTCAAAGTCAAGTCAAAAAAAAACGATCACATACAAACAAACTGAGAAGTGGCATAGATATACATTTAAATAATTGTTTAAATTTCTTTTATTTACTCGATAAAAACCAACAGCGATGAAAACTGTCACTAACAAGTTTGATAAAACTGACACATAAATCATTTCAAACCAGATGAATTTTTTAGAAAATAAATTAAGAAGAAAATTACTCGACTGAATCTCAATTCTAATAACAATTTTAAAATAAAATATTATATAATAATATATTATTGGGGGTTTTTTTTTGCAGGTTATGATCGTGAAATGGCGTTTTTCCAAGATGATGGATCTTATAAGGAATGGAAAAATTCAGACCACAGCAGCACTTGGTAACTAAACATGACTTTTATAACTTTGACACAACTTTGCGGCGCTGATTACGATCTGCATTATGGAACTATGTTTTCATACGTGTTCAATCCAAAAATGGCCGGGGTAATACTATGTACAGCAACGCACAACATTGGCAATTTATAAATTCAGAATATTATTATTATTATTATAATTCATCCAAATGCAATTCAAATTTTTAATTTAAGAGAACTTTTTTTTTTCTTCTTTTTTGACTTTGTATGTCTTTATAAGTTTTCATCTCATCTCATCTCATAGCCTATTTCACCCACTGCTGTGTGAAGGCCTCCTCCAGCTGTTTCCATTTAGTTCTGTTCCTTGCCGATCTTTCCCATGTTGCTGTTTCCATGTACGTTGTTATGTCGTCACGCCATCTTCTTTTTTGCCGTCCTCTTCTTCTTCTCCCTGTCCTTGGCTGCCACTCATTCAATCTCTTCATCCATCTGTTGTCTTCTTCTGGCTTTGTGTCCTGCCCATCTCCATTTCAGTTCTTTGATCTTTATAGGTTTTAGCCATGTTTTATTATATTATATCTTATTGTCTTACCAAGGAATATTACAGATAAGACAAATAAAGTTCAATTCAATTTATTCCGGATCACACATGCTAGACCCGGCGGGAACCCTACAGCAAACTCAACCGCTTTCGATGGGACGTCCCAACCTCATTATTTCACAGTATTATTAATTATGTATTTTCAGGTTGACTGCTTTTGCTACACTGACGATGTGTGAAGCTAACCAGTTCATATTCATTGACAGCCAGGTTATCTCCAAGTCCATTCACTGGCTAATGAACCATCAGAATATGGACGGCCACTTCAATGAAACTTATCTGGGCAGAGATACTGTGGTTAGTAGGATCTTAATTAGGATTTCAAGTATACATAAGTATACATACAGTATAACTTGAAAGATTCAAGGCACATGAGACGCAGATGTATGATAATTATTTTAAAATCACAACGTCTTATATACAGTTTTTTTTTATTCAAATGTTTAGGACGGGTTGAAAGGAAAAGCTGCACTCACGGCACATGTGTTGACGACTTTGGTTAAATGCAAACACCATGTTGTAAGTAATGTTAATAGCTTAAAATAATGCAGGAACTACATTTTATGTACAGTACGGGACAAATTGGATCCATTAAACTTGGGTTAACTATAAATCCTCCCCCTCCCCCAAACACATAAATCCTTTTAAAAATCCAGGATGCGTAAAATGTAGGTCTAAGGAAGTGAGGAAAAAAGTAGTGCATTATTGATATCAAATTGTGCAGTGAACTTCAAGCAAAGATAAAGTTGCTACACCAACAACAGAAAAAGGATGTTTGCATTTGCAAAACCATACATATACAAAAGTCACTATATTTTTTTATCAAAATAATTGCTATGCCATTCTTGTATAGGATTCCCACTCGAAATGTTTGAACAGACTGGTTAGGAATTTGATTTGAGTTCACAGCTTAAGCTCTGTCTACACTATCAAACTAGTTTGACACAAAAAGTGTGATGTGCCCAAATATGGTAGTGATATACCCAATATAGTAGTGATATAACATCATCATGTCCATATATTATAGGCATATCACATTTTTTTCACATAAAGTTTGATAGTGTGGACAGAGCTTTAGACTTTCATAAAATGGACACCAATATTTTTCTTTACAGACATTTTCAGTTCATCAGTCTATTAAGAAAGCAACAGAATACTTAGAGGTAGTCATTTCAAATAAAGCGATTGAGAATAAATACGCTCTGGCGATCACGACGTACGCCCTCAGTCTAGCCCATAGTAAATCTAGGCATACAGCAAATACAAAGCTGTTGTCACTCGCTTCTGAGGATGAAGGTTAGTGTTGTATTTGTTCCTGCCAAACAAACAATTACTTCTAAAATTAAAGACCTCTAGGCCTAAAATACACTTGTTATGAGTCATGATTCTAAACGCCACCATTATTGATCTGTAAAAAATTGTCAACCAGAATTTTAGTTTTGAATATCCACATACTGTACTGTTTATGAAACCCTTTCACCATTTACATGTGGGTACATTGTAGCTGATAACGAAGCTATACTAGGATTGGTGCAGGTGAAGTGTCAGATCCAAAATGTGCAAAAATAAATATATAATTTAAAGGAGAACTGACGAAAACAAGGGCGCATTAAAAACTATTACTAAAAAATGGGTTTCTGTAGGACCATAAATGTCCTGGATAAATAGAAAATATTCTTGGTTAAGATAGATAAATGATGCAGCATCACGTTAAATATTTTTATTAAAAAGCCTTTGCAAACTAATAAAATATACTGATGTTTAAATTGAACAGAACTTGGATACCATTATTGGAATGTAGAAGAGACGACTCTGGAAGCAGAAGAGCTCGCTCAATGCTGGCGCTCTTTCAAACCTTCGTCGATATCTGTAAAGACAACCGGGTACGCCTTGTTGGCCCAGATTAAACTTGGAAACATGGATACAGCTAATGAAGTAGCTGATTGGATGGTTCGACAACAACGACACCTCACCATCGGCTTCCAGTCAACAACTGTAATTAATTCATTTTGTTTCAAACATATTTACTGTTCTTTTATATTCATTCAAGAAAAGAGTGGTTATTCAGATAGTGCTTGAAATTAGTGGCATTATTAAAGTATTTCCAATTTATTAACCTGTTTAGATGGGCTGTGTGTGGTACTATACTATTCAAACTATACAATTAAACGCATTAAAGGCCCATTTATACTTGAACAATAACAATCAGTGATAAGTAGATGATGTGTTTTTACTTCAGAAAACAATAAAAATTGAACAAATTAATAGAATGACAATGAATGATGCGATTAGTAAAAGAAGTAATATCTTAACAATATGATTTTATTGTTCTTATTGATCATGATGTCGTTTGATTGGATGTTTAAACTATTGTTTTCTTCAAAGACAGAATGAATTGTTATCCTTTAGTTTAAGGATGAAAACTTTTTCTAGCTCTTTTTTTTCTGATGTATGTACATTATCATCTGCAGTATAAATGGGCCTTAAAGATGTATTGTCCCACCGAAAAAATAATTCTTACAGAATGTTTTTGAATATGCCATTTTAATGTCATCTAATAGTTATCCACTTTTCGATAGAAAAAAAAATGTATTTACCTAAAAAACTGTAATTTAAGGCAAAAAATACGGAAATGATTAACTGTATTAAAATTACAAAATAACATATTCAAAGTCTGATTTTATTAATCTTTATTTTTCAGTGGATAAATCATATTAAAGTGTGTTTTATTTAAGACAGCTATTAACCTGCAAATATTTATAATGGCATTTTTAAATGAGCACAGAAAACACTGCATGGAAAATATCAGCTTTTGTTTTATGTTTTTTAATTAATTTCATATTTTGTTTATTATTGATCATATTTTTGTTTTGTATTTTGTTTTAATATGTGTTTTATTTTAATAGTCATAACGAATTTAAACTACTTTTTAAAATTTTACAGTAAGATTGCATTTTAAAATGGTAGATTTTTTTACTTTTTAGGCAAACGGGCCAAACAATATTGGGGATTTTTCCATTTTCATCTAAATTTAACCAACAAATGTTACTACTGTTGTATTTCCATGCCAAATATGTTTTTTAATTTTTTGTTGCAGTGTAACTGTGGTGTGGGCTTAGCCCAATCAGCTTGCGTATTACCCCGGCAGCAGCAGTTTGTACAAAACTTAATCTCATGTGTCCGTACTTTTGTTAATTTATTAATTTCAAAGCACGTTTGCATTTTTAAATGTTTGCTATGCAGTTGCTTTCATGACACTTGTCAAAATCATGATCAAAATATGTTTGAATTGCTTTGATTAACACAAAACTCCTTTAAAAAAAAAGCCCATAAAAATGTAAAGCCATCCTTTAACCTAGCTTTTTGTTTATTATTATTATTGTTATTATTGCACGTTGTTATTTTAATTTGTTTGCATTCTCATAGCTTTTCATAAATATTTATTTAAAGTTATCAACAGGATTTAATGAAATTATTGTGCATTGATGTTTCCCCATTGAAATTTGTTTCTGTTGCATTTTTAAAGCCTTGTCTACACTATCAAACTTTATGTGAAAAAAAGTGAGTGCCATATATGGACATGATGATGTCATATCACTACCATATTTGGGCACATCACACTTTTTTTGTCAAACTAAGTTTGATAGTGTGGACAGAGCTTTAATTTCAATATTCTTCCTGCACCTGCTTGTTCCCACTTGCTTCAATACTTGCTTTGTATCAAATTCAAAACATAAACGTTATTACAGTAAGATCCAACAATAATATAACTAAAGATGTAAATTAAACCATGGAGGAAAAATAAAATGTTTCAATTTGTTTTCCCTCCAGAAGTAACCATCTAAGCCAAACTACC
The DNA here is from genome assembly GCF_963402885.1 of Antedon bifida. Lineage (NCBI taxonomy): Eukaryota > Metazoa > Echinodermata > Crinoidea > Comatulida > Antedonidae > Antedon > Antedon bifida. Next base: position 33,922,161 of record NC_136227.1, on the reverse strand, counting down.
AGTCACTCATTTGTATTTATTGTGATTAGTGACGCAATAACAAACATTGTGGTTAAAAACATAATTTTAATGTTTTAATTGCACACATGTAAAGCTTGACATTTCAGAAGGTGTATAGATTAATTAAAACCCTAATTAAATAACATAAAAAAACATTTTTTTATTTTCATAATATGCGTAGTGTCCATCACTTTGTGGTGTCACAACAATTTGATCCCATCTGTTAAATTCTTTGTGATGGATATCTTTTTTCAATAAATATTTAAATTACAATACCATCACCTTGCGGTGAGTTGGAAATAACTAGTAATGATGATGATGATGATGTTTAAATAATTTCTTTTTGTGTTTCAGGATGTGCAAGTTGGGATGCAGGCCTTAGCAGAGTACGCTAAGAAGACGCATGCAAGCAGCAGTCTTAACTTGGACGTGAAAGTCAAATATTTTGATGATAAAATTGATTCAACAGTCTTGAATCTCAGAAAGAATAATGCATTGGTTCAGCAACAGTTAGAGGTATAACAAAAAAACTATACAGCTAAAATACAGTTATAATGCATTTGTTCAACAACAGTTACAAAAAACTGTACAGCTAAAGTACAGTTATAATGCATTAGTTCAACAACATTTTGAAGTATAACAAAAAACTATACAGCTAAAATACAGTTATAATGCATTAGTTCAACAACAGTTACAAAAAACTGTACAGCTACAGTTAGAGGTATAAACCAGACTGATTTATACAGTACTAAAGCCAAATGTTTGTAGTTAAATCAAAAGGCATATTACTGAAAAAATGACAATGCTGTGGGTATCAGTGGCTGGAAATGCCAAGAAACTCATGAATATTAATGAGCTCCATAGAAATTCTCTAACCACTGAAAAAAGGTTTTAACCCTGAATCAGGACAAATTATAAAAGTATTCTATTTATTTAAAAATCGGGCTGTATTGGTAAATATTACTTCAAGCATTTATTTTCCGTTCATCAACATTAGTTGACAAGGTGATACAATGTTAGAAATTTGAATATTGGCTCCCACCTTTAAACTACTACGAAACATTGGGACAATGATTATGCTTGAAATATTTGATTGTTCAATTTAATTTGGCCACATCATAGCGCAGCTCTATGAGCACAGTAAACAGCCTGCAACAGCTCTCTGATCAGATATGCGATTGTTAAAGATGGTTGAGTCGAGTTAGAAAAATGGCGATGACTATCATTTGACTGTTTTAAACCACTAGCTCAGATCATGGAAAGAATACGTTTTTCACATTATTAAAAATATATTTTGTAATTGCAGATTGTAGACGCAGCAAGAAAACGTATTGTTATTGAAACAAATGGAACAGGGACTGCACAATTACAGGTATGTACTTTGATCTTTTGTTTATATCAGGGAAGAGAGAAATTTCTATAAATGTTATATATTTCTATATGCATGTGGTGGGGCGTTTATTCAAGGAAATAAATACTATTTAAAGTGTTTTGATAATTTTCAGAGTTGCAATTTTTTGCATGATTTTTATGTTTGTTCATTTTTATTCTCTGCCTCTTAATTGCTTGCAGTAATCAGTTTTTATAATCTTTTTTTAAATTTCATTTGATTTAAAAATGGCAAAATAAATGAAATAAAAAATACCCTATTCTTGTTATTGTTTTATAGCTTCATTAAAGAATATGTTTTAAAATGAGATGTGTTTTTTTCTAGATGAGTCTTACATACAACACTAAAGCCAAAGTGGATTTTAAACCCTGTATATTTTCTGTTGCGGCAAGTACAACTGAGGTGAAAAATTCGAAAAAAAATGGTAGAAATTTGAGATACGAAGTGACGGCTTGTGCAAGGTGAGCATAGGAGTTATTATTTATTTATTATTTATTCAACTTTGTTTTAAAAGGGTAGCTCTAAAAACTGTACTACAGCAGTACAGCTGACTTAAAGAGGCCCTCTTAAAAACAATACAAAAATATACAGATGGCATTCAAACATAAAGATACAAGAGGATTCATAAAAGTTTTTTTGTAACAACAGGGACTTTATCCAACATGACAAGAGAACTGTCGTCAGGAGCAGAGTTTTTTTAATATTTACAGTCGACATCAAAGATTAACTTACGTAAATCTTGTCTACGATAAGGACCTTTCCTTTAAAAATTTTCTAATGTGAATGAGTGAGAATGAGTGACCAAGAGGTTAAGACAATGGAACCGTAATACATAGCCATATAGCGTTCCAATATTTTTTCCAATATAATTACTGGTTATGAATATTGGACAATAAAAGATTTTGAATTTTGAATTTTTAAATGCATGATTTTTATGTTTCAATTATACATATTGGTTGTCCAAAACTTTTACATCTTGGTATCAGATACAAGATCACTTTACAAGTTTGTAATATTTAATTGTTTTTCTTTTTTTATTTTGTGTAGAAATCTTCAAGAAAAGAAAGTTGCTATGGGCGTTCTTGAAGTCCAGCTATTTAGTGGATTTAGTTTTATCAAAGACACGTTGATAAAAGGTGACGGTTTCAAAGAATTTGAAGAAGCCAATAGATCAGTGTTGTTCTACCTAGAACCAGTAAGTACCCCCTCATCCTGTCAGTAAGTAACCCCCTCGTCCTGCCAGTAAGTACCCCCTCATCCTTCCAGTAAGTACCCCCTCATCCTTCCAGTAAGTACCCCCTCATCCTGCCAGTAAGTACCCCCTCATCCTTCCAGTAAGTACCCCCTCATCCTGCTGTATGGGTTAAGAATGTAAAGCAACATAAGGGATTTGACCAATCATGCGTGGTTCCCACAATGGAACACGGAGACCTACTGTATCAACGCAAAGTGCCGTATTGCGTCCGTGCTGCAAACATTGCTACTGGAAATCAAATCACGCAACAACGCAAGGCAAGAACACTGGAAAATATAGCACATTGCGTAGCTAAGTACGCGGGGTGAACCAGGTGAAAGGTTAAGGCAACAAACAGGTTGTATTTCACGCAAATGAGGCATACACAATTATTGGAGGGGCATTTTCTTGCGTTGCCTGGTTACATCATTGTGCATGAGGGATAAAATAATGTGATAATACAGTAATATATTTATTTTTACTTGTTTTTTTGTAGGTTCCAAGAGACGATATATCTTGTGTGACTTTTGAAATTGAACAACTTTTCACGGTAGTCTCTATCCAGCCTGTTACTGTCTCCATGTATGACTATTCAGAGCCTGGTAAGTGAGACTAACCATGGAGCTATTTATAGCACCACAGTGGTAATCATACACTAAACACAATGCCACTTTACATAACATTTATTCAGACCAATATTTGTTTAGACCAAAAACTGAATAAGATAAATTATTTACCTGAAGAAAAAAACTAATTTAAAGAAAATTGTCGGTCAGACAAACAGGTTTTTTGTTGAATTTAACCGTTTATATTGTCTGTCTGAAATTATTTTTTGTTGGTTTTTCTCTGTAGAAGTAAATAACTACAGTAAGTATAAACTACAAAATGGCATATTCAAAGTTCAATTTTATTCATCTTTATTTTTACTGTTTTGTGGGACAATACAAATGATTCTAAAGTGACTCTTTCTAAAATCCTAGATAACAAATGCACCGAGTTTTACCAACCTCCTGGTGGTAGTGAACTGCTCAGCCTTCTATGTGTAAATGAAACATGCCAATGCTCAGATGGTAAGTCATGTTGCTGATATATAAAAGTAGGTCTTATTTGCAACTCTTGCTGTGATGGGATGTCATACCTGCTCTAGTCCCAACCACATTTACCAGTCAAGTCTGGTAAATGCAGTTTTTTAATTTTTGAAAAGAATTGTTTATTCCTTATCGACGAAAAATAACAATTTTGTGAATTTTATTTCTAGAAAAGTGTGCGACTTTCAGTTCAGAGTCATCCCTTGAAGAACTTGTGGAACATGCTTGCTCCTCCGATTATGGTAATGCAACCCACCTCTTAATCACTGAACCATGACAAGTTAGAACTGAACAATAAGTGTGACTATGGGTGTAACTTAACCCAATTTACCAAGAACACTCTTAACAGGAATGAAATTCTATTAAAATAGTATCTTAATCTTACAAACAATTTGAACATTAACATCTTGTCAATCGCTTGGTATAGGTTGCACATTCTTTACTGTTTCTTTTTTTTATACATAGTTTATGAAATTACAGTCAAAAGAGTTGAACAGCATGAACATTGGTACAAATATACTGGAAAAATCACTCCTTTAACTCCTAACCGTAAGTAACATATTCTGAAAAGTCATTTATGGTCGTTTTGAGCTCAATTATAAAATATGGGTTGGTATATTGTTGACAACTATACTCATGTGGGAAAACCCTGTAGGCAGTGGCGTAACAGCTATGAGCACTCCCTGGCTAAACCCAGAGGTCCCGGAGCTTATGGGCCCAAAGGAGAAAGAGGCATTAAAATAAATCATGAGGCCTCCAGCCACTTCTCTAAGTCTCTAAACCAACCTCAGGCCTCTGTAGTATGCCACTCCCTGTAGACAATACACTATAGATGATATATCAATGCTTGTTTATGTCACCCCAGAGATGTCTTTAGGGCTTTAAGAACTGTGCATTATATTATATTAACATTTTATATTCTCCATCTGTAGATGCTGATATCATAAAGAAGGAAGCATCAAGCACGAAACGAACGTTTTGGTTGAGCAAAGGTTGCAAACATTTAATGAAAAAGAATCGAAAATACTTGGTAATGGGACCAAACAGTATTGTACATAGCAGCAAAGGAGGAAAAACAGAGTAAGTAATAATATAATTATACTTGAAAAAACATGTAAAAAAAATCTTTTTTAGCTTTGAGCTTCTCCCAAGCAGCTCGTGCGTAACATTTACAGATATGGTGAGAGATTCCTCACAAATTACAATAGAAAATCCTATTAAAATATACATTCATTGATATATGCATGTCAAAAGAACCATGTGCCCATTGTGTTTGATTTTCTATTATTGCAATCTACATACAAAGTGAAAATAAAGAGCACTCTGTAATATTTTGAGAAATACTACTCAATGTTTATATGATTTCTGTTTCTTTTTCTAGATATTTGCTGGATGGAAATGCACATATTGAATTAATCGCGAAAAGAGAAGCGCTCAAAGGGTCGAATTTCGCACGTCACATATCAGAATCGTGCCAAAAACATGTTTAATATATATTTGTCTGGTGCATTTGAAACAACATTTAGACCTTGAACAGGGCTGGATATAGCACTAGCCCGGAAAACAATTTTTCACTGCGCTTCATATTGGGCTCCCGGTTTAATAATAACATTATAGCACCATTTCCTGCCTACCGACTCTCAAAATCTAATATATAAACATAGTTCTGAAATTTTATAATTAGTTCAGGCTAGTAAAATGGTGTGGGCTAGTAAAATGGTGTGTGGGCATGTACATGACACAAGAATCAAATCCAGCCCTGTTGAATATACAATTATTCAAAATGGTTTAGATTTTACTGCTTTTTTATTATATTTTATAAATGGCCGTCCTAAAAAGTAAAGCGGTATTTCTGAAATTGTGGCCAGCTCTACCAAGAAGGTGACTTGTTCAATGTGATTGAATTCCTTCTGAAATTTTACCAGTGTGTTTTTGATAGCTGTCTAAAATACTGTAATACAACATTGCTGATTTGTGTGGGGGTAGGGGGGTGGGGGTTGTGAGAAGGGTGTCCTTTTTTATGTGGAAGTATTTGCTATATTTTTGTATAACATGTAATATATATATTTCCACAAAATTTAATTACAAAACATGATATGTTTAGGTATATTTTAAAAATCAACAGCTCATTTTATACACTATAAGTTATCAAAATAATTTTTTGTATTATCGAACAATATCTGCTGAAATTTATTTTAAAAAGATGATTTAAGACATTTTTTTTTACATTGGTATAAATGCTATAACATATTATTATTACATATATTTTTAAATAGCAATATAATTTTTAAAATGCAAATGTTATTTGTTTATTATATTTAACAATCGGTAGAGCTGGCTGCAAACTTTACTAATTTAAAAAATGTGATATTTATGTCGCGCATTTATTTATAAATTTATTGTGTGCAAATATTTAACTTTCTGCATGAAACTATTATATAAAGTTTTTTCTTCTGTTATATAAAGTTTTTTCTGTTATATATATAGTATTTATCTTTTATTTTTCTTGCTTGGGGAGGATAAGAAATGTTTTTTTCTGAGGGCTATTGGGTACTGGTTAAAAAAAGTTGAGTTGAGATAGTGCATATTATATGGGGGTGTGTCAAATTATACACAAATCTGGCAAACTTTATAATGTATTCAATCAACAAAGTATATAAAATATTGTATATATACATACACCATGACAGGGGTTGGTCTAGCATTGTGAGTATAACATTTCTATAAGAAGGAACACCTCTAAATCCACACATGCGATCCCTATCTTTTCAACCTAATTCAATTAATAATATACTTAGTATAATTATACTATTATACATCAATTTATAACTAATATGCACTATTGAGCTTAATCAATAACGTACATCATCCAGTGCTCCATGCAACCAATACAAATGCCTTTTCATCGATGTACATACGACAGGTACTAAGTGAATCAGTACACCACCTACTCATCAAGAAAGATGTAGCATGTTTTTTTAAATGCACACCCGCAACAGTGTTCACTGGACCTATGAATTTGACCAACCTCGTGGCATGTCGGCCATGGACCGGTTGACTAAAGTGACTATGGGTTATTATACAGTACCCCTGCTTGACCATCGACGCTCTTCTTGGTTCCTGGTTTAATCTAAGCTTTCCTATAAGCATGTACAGTAGAGTTGGTAAAACAAATATTGAAGATTAAATGCACGAGACCAACATGTTAATTATTGGCTACAGTTAATTGTTTCTATCCGCAAACTTGTACAGTGAAAAGAGAGATTATTTTCATCCAAAATATATCATAAAGGGGAATTATTAGTACAGTATTTTTAGTTCAAGTTTGTATTTGTAACTGTTTTTATTTACAATGTGTAAAAAAAGGACATGAGATTAATATAATAAAAAAAATAAAAAGACTATGATATTGTGGTTTTTTTTACATTTATTGTATTAAAAATTTACCTGAAATTTTCAGCAACTATTCATTCAGTTCATCAATTTGAAAAGTAGAAAACAAAAAGATTAATTCGATATATGATTATTTACTTTTAATAGGGGGAGGGGGGGGGGGCGGTGGGGTTGATTTTAGTCGATGACCGGTGAGGGCGTCAGCTTTCTACGGTTTGTATCAACCATTTTGTTTACAATGTGAAAAAAATAGTAAGCATAAGTTTTATTAATTTCTTTTTATGTTCAACATTGAAAGAAACATTACATTACAATTCCAGTTGAAGTATTGTGATTTCTCTTTAAGCTGAAAATAGTTAATTCATTTTAGGCCAAGCCATTTCACAATAATTAACAAAAGTCTAGGCTAGGCCTAGGGCCTAGCCCTACCTAACTAAGCTCTAGCTAGTAGGCTTGGTTGATTGGTTTAGCCTGGTTAGGCCAAGCTAGCCTAGGCTATATGCTATGATGGCAGCTAAGCTAGGCCTAGCATAGGGCCTAGTTAGTAGCCCCACCACTAAACAGTACAGTAATACTATCTGGGCCCCTAGGAGTAGGGCCTACCTAGGAGTAGTACTGTACTAACTAGACTCTAGCCTAGTTTTTACTACTAGCCTAGTACATACAGTGGCAATCCCATACAGTGTGGACTCGGCAGAGTCAGAGAGAGGCTAGCCACCGGCTACCTTGCCTTGTTGAGTGTTACTGTTAACACATGTAGTTAAATAAGGCTACTACTACTGTACTGTAGCTAGTAGCTATTCTTTCTCCATCATATTCATGTCTGTATGTATGTATGTGCTATATAATAATAATTTTTTTTATTCAGAAACTTGTAGATACATTTTCATACAGTAATGGACTCGTTTAGTCAACAGCCTAAAACAGAAGATTTCACTACTGACATCCATGTCAATGAACCACTTGGAGATGGAGACTTGGTAGCTCCTTCTGTCAGTGCTGCTAACATGACAGAAGGACATCAAAGAGAAATCAAACAAGAAGAAGACTTTACCCCAGACCTTCCTGAAGCCAAACATAACTATACTCCACTCAACATTATGGAAGAGAAGCCAACAGATATTCATCCAGGAGATTTCAATACCGACATAAATATTAGTGAAAATCAGGTAAAAATACCTGGCATTCTGGATGATCCGTCTGAGGACAATTTTTCTGCGGAAATAAACATCAATACGCAGCAAATACAGGTTCCTCCCGAGGAAGACTTTACTGCTGATGTCTGCATAGATGAACAGTTGTTAAAAATTCAAGCAGTCAACGAGAAGCCTCCAGCAGCAGCACCAAACCTGCTGCCAGAACCATCACCAAACCTGCTGACAGAACCATCACCAAACCTGCTGACAGAACCATCACCAAACCTGCTGCCAGAACCATCACCAAACCTGCTGCCAGAACTACCACATGATGTAATGACAGAGACGTCGCTGGAAACTCCACACACCAAGCAAGTAGATATGATTGAATGTTCCTTGTGTCATTGTCGCTTGGAGTCTATACTCTGCGCTAAAGATCATTATGAAGGTCGACGGCATCAGAAGACTTTCATGGCAGCCATCAAAGCAAGACATGGTTATTACATTTTCTATTATTTTATCAAATCTAACAATTTATTAAATTAAAGATTGTCCCCTAAATAAACAAAAATTAGGATCATTAGAATCAGACTTAAATAGGTAATTTTGCTGTTTTAATATAAAAAAAGAACAAAAATAATGATTTCACTTATAAAATTACAATATAATTTTAATCATAAAACACTTGACTACTTTTTTCTTTATATTTCTTTTCTTTTTTCCAATCCAATTTTTGGTCAAAGGGAATAAATAACTAGTATATGTTAAAAAGAAATAATGTTTCAGGGGTACAATATAGATGTTCTTGAATGCAATTAGTTGTACAACAATCATTCAATTTATTTTTCAAAAGTTTTGCTATAACTCATTTCTGAATACAGAGTATACTATGTGCTGTACACTACTGTATTTAATTTATATATTTACTTATCACAATATTGTTTTTAATATTTATTACAAACAATTAAAATTCTAAAACACATTTTTTTAAACAGACATTTATAGTAATATGGCTGGCAGTAAAAAACAAATGAATTTTCCCAAGTTCAAGAAAGCAGGTGTTGGAGGTGCCGCTGCTTCAACAGTGTCTTCTAACAGTACCAATGGAAGTGTTGTAACTGGTGATGACGGGATGGTAACGTATTGTTTTATATGCAATATTCAGGTAAACTCCAATGACCAGGCCTTGCAACACTACATCGGTAAGAAGCATCGATATAAATGCTCTTTGATGTCGACAACACCGACACCTACGGGTGCAAATGGTACGTGGGAAAAAATTAAAATAGAAATATATCTATTATGCTAGTGCTTATGAATACATATTGATATAAAGTTTGCGGTACATGACGTATATTTAGTTCTGAAAAGAACTGTTGAGTTTCTCAAAGTTATCGATCAATATACTTTATTGATCGAAGCGTCGAGAAACTAAACAGTTCTCTTCAGAGCTAATATACTTGGTGTACTGTAAACTTTATATCAACATTTGATTTCACCATGCAAACCTTCAAACAATACATAGATGCTATGTGATAGAGTCTTTCACAGTCTTGCTGTATGGCAGCCACTAGTAAAATTTCTCTGTAATTTGAAATTAATTACATTTTTTTTTTTTTTAGAGCACAACTTAAAGAGGAAATCTCAGGTTCCATGGAGTTCTGAACAACAGAGGGCGGATGGAGAGTTTGAACCTCCTGTTGTTAAGAAGTCTGGTGGACCAAAGGCTATTCCAAAATCTACACAAAGACAGTCTGGTGGACCTAAGGCTTTTCCAAAATCTGCACAAAGACAGTCTGGTGGACCTAAGGCTATGTCAAAACATGCATACATACAGAAACAAACCGTTATGTTGAATCCTGGTGCACATAAGCCTATGGGCAAACGTCCAAATAGGAAAAAACAAACTTTAATGCCACAGTCTGGTGCACCAAAGTCTATTCCATGGGATGCACAAAGGCAGATACCCACCGTGACACCGCAGGTTGGTTGGCCAACGTCAAAGCCAGCACCAAAGCAGCCTTCAATACACCAGACGTTTACTTGTAACACTTGTAATGTTAATGTAACCAGTAGGGAGATGTTGGATTCACATCTTGCTGGTTTGTGGATTGTTCCATTTATCTATAGAGTTTAATTATAATACATTATCCAAGTATTTTCATTGTGATGTGATACAATGTTACATATTCAGTGGCGTCACGGCTATGAGCGCTCACTGGCAAACCCAGGGGCCAAGAGAATAAGCAGCCCAATGCAGCTACCCAGCGTTGGAGTGCTAAACCTGGGGTCTTTGCCCTGTGTGTTACGCCACTGTATATATTAGCAGCACCAACTGAAATGTTGGTTCAGGATTAATTTGGTAAACATAATCACATGTGCCAACACAGAGCATCAAATCAACTCTAAAGTTTGACAAAGGATTTCATACATTGTTAGTTCTAGATACTTCTTTCAGACTTAATGTAAGCTATTACAATATATATTACTACCTTTTCAGGTTCCAAGCACAAAAAAACACTGGCAAGACTAATGGGTGTAAATCCCACAGAGGGTGCAGTAGAGAATGGTAGAATGGCAAACAGTAGCAGGATTGGGAACAGTGGCAAAGTGATACAGGCGCCCAACAATGCTAACAAAATGAATGCTGCTCCTCCCGTCCAGCAACCTGCTGTCCTTTGTATAACGTGTGATGTTTGCAGTGCAACAACAAATTCACAAAAACAATATGAGCAGGTAAGTTGAGCTTTTCTTTACTGCAGTAACTTTTATTTACTGCAGTAACCTTTCTTTACTGCATTAACTTTCCTTTACTGCATTAATTTTCCTTTACTGCTGTAACTTTTCTTTTCTGCAGTAACTTTTCTTTACAGAAGTAACCTTTCTTTTCTGCAGTATCTTTTCTTTACTGCAGTAACCTTTCTTTATTGCAGTAATGTATGATTTGAGTCAGTCACTGTAATAAATAGTGTGGGTGTATGATTACCCCAAAAAACTTGCTAGATAATTACATAATTTACTTATTTATAATATATTTAATTTATAGCATTTACAAAGTCAAAGGCATAGAAATATGTATGCTGGTGGCGGGGGTCAACAGAAGAGGAAAGGTCAAGGTACTTATGGTGGTGGCGGAGGTCAACAAAGGAGGAAAGGTCAAGGTACTTTTGGTGGTGGCGGAGGTCAACAGAAGAGGAAAGGTCAAGGTACTTTTGGCGGTGGCGGAGGTCAACAGAAGTGGAAAGGTCAAGGTAATTTTGGTGGAGGCGGAGAGACTCTAACTGAAAATGCTCGCAAGAAACAAATCTATTATAGAAAATTTATTAAAGGTAAAAGTAGTGCTGATACGAACCAAACTCATTGGCCAAGAGGTTCGACTAATCACGTTCAAGACAATAACCAAGATTGGACAAATTGTGGTTGGCCACAGTCAGAAACAGGACGAACGCAAGGGCCAGTACAGACGTCTAGTGGCCCGGAATATCAAAGGACAGATAACTTGACATATTCATATGAGCCAACACACCATGCTATGCCACAGGGAGGCGGAGGAGGGCAGAAATTTAGTAGGACAGGATTTGCAGGCAATACTTACGAACAACCACTACAGTACACGGTAATTTAAATCTAATATACATACATTATAGATTTATTTAAATAAATAAATTTCATATATTGATTTTATTCTATACTACAATCAACTATTAAAAGTAATATAATAATAATAATATCCTGGATTTATATAGCGCCTAATGTTGTGAAACCTCTAAGCGCTGAACATTATTACCCCAGTCATTTTTCAAACATCAAACATGTATGGAAACATACTCTTATAATGCAGCTAGTAATCGGCGCAAAGTGGTGTCTTGATCTAACCGGGTACCCATTTTTACACCTGGGTACGTAAGTAAAGTATTTGCCTAGGATACAAGCAATGCGGCGAGAGTTGGATTCGAACCTCGATCACACACTGTGCCACACACCCTTACACTGGAACCCAAATACTGAAATTTCTTTATATTTTTTATTTTCATTCTTTCATTTATTTTTCAAATTTTTTTTTAGAACTATACAGAAGCATCCTACCATGTTGAATTTGATGAAACTTGAAAGAGGCTGAATATTAGTAAGTTAAGGAGCCCTTGTGTTACTCTGTGCATTAGTTGATGCTGTATTAGACCCCTCAACTGGTATAATTTATGCTTATTAGTGTTTGTCATATTCAGATACATACTCATGATCTGTTAGACTGGGACTAATACATTATATTTGCTTACTGAAATGTTGGTTCACTATCAATCTTTATGTGACAAAAAATGTGATGTGCCCATATATGGACATGATGATGTCATATCACTACCATATTTAAGTGTATCAGTACCATATATGGGCACATCACAGAATCTGTTAAACAAGTGTGAAAGCAACTTCAGGTTTACACTTTTATTAGTAACATTAGGCAAGATATGTTTATTAAATAAATATATATATATATTAATCTGACCATTAAGTACAAGCCTGCTGGTCTAAAGACATGATTCCAGGTGAATGACCTGGAAAATGTGGGTTCGAATCCCGCTAACAACTTTTTAAGTTAATGCTTGTCTTGTCTGATGTCTGATTGGGCAAAATTCATTTCGCTTAAAATGTTAGGAACTTAAGGGGTTTCTGTGGATCAATACAACACTAGTGATCTATTTTAGACCTCTAAGTTAGTAAAAACTATGTACTAATTTAAATTAGGTTAGAATAATAAAGAGGCAGTACATTTGTGTTTCCACTTGTGATAAGTGTATTCATAAGCATCCCAGTCGACATTTTTTGACAGTGATACAAAATGAGATTTGATCAGCCATGTTTGATATGATTATGAAGTCATCATTTCTGAACTGAACATTGTTCATTATAATTTTCTTTGTATGAAATACAATATTAGAATGTAAGATGATGTTTGAAATTTTGTAGGTAAAAAAAAGTGAAACTAATTGTATTTTGGCTGTTGAATAATATTAACCTGTGTACCATTGTTTTATATGAATTTAACTATTTATTTGGTCAAAGTATTTTTGTTTTTACTTTGTTGATTTCGTTTTAATTTCTAATTGAATTTAACAAACCTGGAGGGTATTATGATTCATTTGCCATCAGTAAATCTATTATGAAATGGTTTGTACTGAGACGATGTTTCTAACATTTTATGATTGCCTACAGTATTGTATGAAAATAAATGAAACACATTACATGGGATTCGGAAACGTTTACTCTATTCAGTGTTTGGGGGAAAAACATTCCTTCTCATCCCCCTCATTACTTCTCCCCCGCCCCATTCCTCCTCTCCCCTGTTCCTTCTCTCCCCCTCATTATTTCTCTCCCGCCCCATTCCTCCTCTCCTGTCTCCCCCCCCGTTCCTTCTCTCCTCTCTCCCCCCCCCCCTTTGCTTCCCCTAGATAATCCCCAGGGGTCGATATCCATCACGAGGCTGACGTTATTCCTGTGGCACTACTACCGGTTTTTTTTTCAGTCACCAATAAGGAAGCTTGTTAACCTTGGCTTTAGCTCACGGTTAAATCTATGGGATTAGCAGTTAATGCTGGATAATCCGCTTAGGTTGTTTGTGCACAATATAGAGGAATATTAATGTAATACATGAACATAAAATTAAATAATGTTATAAAGTACTAGTTATTATTTTGAAGAATCGATGGGTCTAGAATCGGTGGTTCTAGAATCGGTGGGTCTAGAATAGTATTACAAAATTCGGTATACTTTATATGCCCCTGGGAGGTCATTTAATTGATCATTAGCTAGTTGTACTTGGTTCAAATGCTACATTTCATATTAATTAGTACGATATAGCTGACTGTTGTAATGTAAACTGTTGCATTGACATGTCTCGAATCAACAATACTGAATAACATGATGTTTCAATAATGTGTTTCTTTCACACGTGATTATTATTGTGATGAGACTCGAATTACTCCAAAATCAGCGTTTCTAAAGCCGGAATAATTAACAGAAAAGAATCACACATTGAAGAAACGAAAAAAAAAACCTTTCAAAATCCTTCAACAATCAATAAAATACAATAAACCGGTTTTAATTTTCCATCCACAACAAATCATAACGAAGGTCACATAACAGCATCATACTTTTTCACGACCAACTATATCCGGCTAAATCCACTACAAAAACGTTTAATATTGACACTAACTTAATATATTATTATTCTGGATGTTTCGATCAGTCAAATCACCCAATATGGTTCTGTACTTTAGCAGTCCCTGAACGAATTTCCTCTTTTTATTTGTTTACATTGTTTGTTGGTCGAGTCAAAATAACATACGGTAGAATATGCTGCTTTGGTAGACATCCATGATAATTATGGTAGAACTAACAATATACGCCGTGGTTAGGATTCCGCCACCGGTCATATGCCGTCTCAACTGCCCATTGTAACAGATTCCGACACAGAAACTAACACTGATACCTAAAACTTTAAAAAAAACATCCCTCTAGGCAATGGTGAGTAAAGACGATGATAGATAAAAGACGATGGTGAAAAAAAATGAGTCCAGAAGACTCGGTCGTCGGTCGACGTAACAGGTCCTTGTGCTTTGTTCCCACTAGAGACGATGGATATTCGATCGAACTGTCGCTTGTCGTTGGTAAACACGCTTGCGTTGTGTCTGCGTTCTTCCGTTGCGTCTCTAGTGGGAACCAACCGTTATACAGTATATACACAAAAACAAAAGACTGTACGTGAAAACAAATCGGACAAATAATGTGCATTTAGGCCTAATAAAGACGCATAACGTTCAACAAAGTGACCGTGAGATAAACGTATACATTATTAAACATACTTTTTTTTCGTGGTTACACATTAGTGATGAATTTGCATATTTAGAATGCAGCCATGATGATTTTGAAGGATACGTTTTTGTATTTGTTGCCCATTCAACAACTCAACGGATGACGTCACTTCAGAATAAACCGAACCGAATATTCACGAACGAAGATTACTACAATAGATTTAATCATTTTTGATGACTTGCGGAAACGACGAGGTGAAAGCTGCAATTATAAAAGCTGACCAGACCCTGAGATTTGCCATTATACAACAATCAGTCTCTCACGTGCTGTACTGCTTTGAAAAATGGCTCCGAGATATGAACTTCTGTATTTTAACGCAAAAGGGGCGGCTGAGCCCGCTCGATTGATGTTTGCTCAAGCTGGGGTAGAATTCGTGGATACGCGTTTTTCTTCGGAAGAATGGCCCAAAGCAAAACCAGGTATGTTATACTGCAGTGTCGTTGTATGTAGCCTACAATAGTATGTAGGCACGCAGTGTTTAACGCAATCCATTCAATAGGTTAAAATTAGTTAGATATTTTGACCGGGTTTCCGTTCCATTTCTTTCTCAGACAAAAAACGATTTCCGTTCGGTCAGGTTCCAGTTTTGCTGATAGACGACAGAGCACTCCCGCAATCAAGAGCCATTTTTAGGTTCCTTGCACGTGAATTTAGTAAGTTTTAATACATGGAGTAACGTAAATACTCCATGGTTAATTGTTGTACATATCACCCCATTTGAGCCTTGTTCTCGCTTGGTTGTTGCGTCCAGTGGGAACCTAGCTTTAAGCTCCTCTATACTGCAAAATGCAAAAAAAGGCAAGTGATTTGACCAATCAAGACGCGATAGATGATCTATCGCATCTTGATTGGTCAAATCGTTTACGTTGCGTTTACTACGTCATTACGGTAGCATTAGCAGTTGTCGCATTATTGCTGACGGAATAGTGCTCGGAATATAGCTTACCGTAGGCCTATACAGTGTAGCGTAACAACTATGAGCGCAGTCACTGGCTAAACCCAGGGGCGCCGGAGCTTATGGGGGTCCCTGAGCAGTGCCCATGAGGGTAAAACATGCATTAAAATATGTCGAAAGCTAAAAACGCCCGAAACCTCCAGCGTTGGAGGGCCACTTAGGGCTCCTAAACCACCAGGCCTCTCCGCGTACGACACTGCCTTAATAATAATATACAACATTTTTGTATTTTACTGTAGATTTTTACGGCACAAATTCGACAGAAAGCTCATTGATTGACGTTGCTGTTGAGGTAATAGACGACTTGAAAATGAACATATATGCAAACTTGAGAGAAAAGGATCCGGCTAGAAAGGTAACATTTGGGGACATTTGTTTTAATGGTAACATATTATAATTAAACAATGAATTACATCACAATTTATATAATTAGGAGCGAGTGTCGTAGTGCCAGCGAACGTACAGGCCTAGAGGTGCTGTCCTGGCGTAGGATTGACTTTATACATTTTACTTATACCTTTTAAATTGTGTAATTTGTATCTGTATATATTTTATTATTAGGAAGAGGGTATGAAGGACATTAATGAAAATCGCCTACCAACCGCTTTGACACAGTTGGAAGAAATATTGAAAAATAACAACGGCGGGAAAGGCTGGTTCGTTTCAGACAAAGTAAGTGTTCCATTGGTCGTGTTCTGATATTCACGTGATTCGTATATGCCAATATTCAGAATTTGGAAATTGTGGTGGTAGTTGAAGCTATCGCAACTCCCGATTGGTTTGTAGCGCATGCGTACCATTCCTGTTGTTATTGTTATATTTGTAATATTGAGGTGGTGATAATAGTAAAACCTGCAAACCAAAGTGGCTTCATATTGTTTTTTTTATTCAAACAGGTCTCGCTGGCAGATATTCTATTCTTTTCGTTGAGTGAAAGATTGGTACAGATATCCCCAACTGTTTTTGATAGTTACCCGCATCTAAAGGCCTTGCTCGAACGCTTCAAGAGTCAAGAAAACATCAGAAAGTGGCTTGCCAACCGACCAGTTACTGAGTACTAGTAATTAAGCTGGTCACAAGAACTTCGGGCACCCAGTTGGCTAAGGGTGCTTTCAGACGCTGGTTGATTTGTGTACCTTTCACACGAGGCTTCAGTTTTCTGTACGCACAGCAAAAGTAGTTTTACGTACTTATGCAGTAATGACAAACTATTGATCAAGAGAACACCTTCCCGACTAAGGCACGCGCACCGCACATGTGTGAGTGTTATATACTGGTCGGCGGAATGAGGACATTAGTAATCACGTATAATGCGTACAAAACTGTAGGCCTACATAGAAAAAACAACATAGTTAAACTTATTTTGTGTACTGTTATTGTAATAAAAAAAAATAAATGAGGTAAAATTTGTTTCATGACTTCATTTGATTATTCTATTCAAACTGTATCATTATCGTTTGCACTTGCGTGGAAGCGGTGCAAAGGCGACGAAGACGAACAACCTGTAAACATATCGGATACAGTGTATTATTTTACCGCCGGCATTGCACGAAATTACACACGGTTGATGTTATTCTACTCGAACTTTCTAGTTTCATTAGCCGTGCTTTGTGAAATATAATAATGAAACCACAATAATACATCGTCACCCTTCACCAATGAACATTGCATTCAGACAAAGAACATTTTTTTTAGAGTGGTAACAAAAATGACTAATAAAACGATCTAGTCTGGCGGTCTAGTTACCACCAATTGACGGCCTGGATACTGAATGCAGCGCAGTATTGAGTTAGTGTCCGTTTACACGCGGAGTAATTTACATTGTGACGTGTAATGATAATATAGTCTGAATAAAAATTCACACAGCCAACAGTTGATACGTTAGTCTAAGTAAGAACCAGCTTAATTCAACAGCCAGCTAGCTCAACATGTCGAAGACAACGCTTACGTACTTTAACGCTAGGGGTGCGGCAGAAGGCATTCGCTACATGCTCGCTGCTGCAGGCGTTGATTACGAAGACAAACGGGTGACACAGGAGGAATGGCCAGCTCTGAAACCAGGTAAGGACTTATCTGAGGGGAATATGTATATAAATACTCAAATGAGTAAGATATGTAATTAGGTGATTCACGTGCTTGCCTTATACAGTCCCGATAGGTCCTAGATGCTGCAATCCAATCTAGTTAGACCTAACTAAAATGATGCTAGTTATAGTTATAAAAACACGATCAATTAATTATAGGCCTAAATTAATAGTTTATCCATTCTTTAATTGTGAGCTGCTCGCTGTTGAATGCGTATTAAATATGATAAAAAAGACATTATTATAAAAAGAATTATCCGTAATAAACATGAATGAAAGATGTTGCATCATGCAGACTAAAGCTGTCTACACTATCAAGCTAGTTTGACAAAAAAAAAGGTGTGATGTGCACAAATAATATATGATAGTGCTAAGTATAGGGTTCTTGCACATGTAGTTTGAACTATTGAACGATCACGTGACTCCTTGTTTAGATTGGCGTAAATCAAGACTTCAGGTGACCACACCCTAGTCTCCAAATGATTTAATTGGAGGAAAGATCTAGGCGTATACCGAGTCGGTTTTTATCAAACAACCTGCAGTGCAATTTACTCTGGGATCGAAGTTCGAATGACCTGTTTGGAGTTGAACTCGATCGATTTCCATATCTGCCATGAATCAGCATTTTCGTTTTGTTAATAGCCAATCAAGCGAGTTGCAACGTTTCATTGTATAGCCGTGTTCTACTTATTTGATTAAATCATTCGCTTGGAAAGGTTATTTAATGCACAATATTTACTGTATAACTGATATCGGGCTGTGTGTTTAGGATGTATACATTTTTAGACGTTAGTTCTGTTACAAAACACCCACCTCACAAATCTATCTAGAAATTAACATTAAACACAATCATTCGCTTGGAAAGTTATTTTAATACACAATATTTTAATACACAATATTTACTGTATAGAATCGGATATCGGGCATCGATTTATATCCTGGTATGTGTGTTTAAGATGTGTTAGACGCTAGTTCTGTGACAAAACACCCACCTCACAAATCTATCTAGAAATTAACATTGAACACAATCGGAAAGGCTAAATAGTTTTCCACATATAAAAACTTTTGAAAATTAGTTTCTAGTAATTCTCATAAGATCCCCCACCCCTCCCCCTCCTTGCCTAAGGATGTTCACGTCCACAAGGGAAATATTGGCTCGCTATTTCATGCTGTATGCTTAAAAAGAGATTCGAACTTGGACCCATAATTTTTTAATTTTTTACTGATTTTCAGATCAACCATTTGGTCAACTTCCGGTCCTAACGGTAACGTCGAACGGTGATACTCAACAGATTCCTCAAGTCAGAGCCATATACAGATACCTAGCTCGAACATATGGTAAAGTTTCGACTTGTTTTTTAATCTATATATTGTTGTATTGTAAAACAGACTTTATGTTATAGGTTGGCATGATTTTTATTAATTTTGATCTAATGGTTTAATTTTGTATAGAAATCTACACTAACTCTTTAAAATTGTAAATTATGCATTACACGGCTGCGATGAGTCTGTATGTTTAGGTAATAGAAACACTAACCATGATAGTAATTTCTTGCTACTTTTAAACAAGGTCTTTACGGTAATGGTATTTGTGAACAGACTCAGATTGACGTGGCATTAGAAGTATGCGAGGAGTTTACTTTCCCTATGATTACATATTGGATAGAAAAGGATCCCGACACAAAGGTGAGCTACCATCAAAGACAGGTGTGTTTACGTCCTACAAGTTTACGTACAGGTGTACTTAACAGGTTTACGTACAGGTGTACTTAACAGGTCTACAGGTGTACTTAACAGGTCTACAGGTGTACTTAACAGGTCTACGTACAGGTGTACTTAACAGGTCTACAGGTGTACTTAACAGGTTTACGTACAGGTGTACTTAACAGGTCTACAGGTGTACTTAACAGGTCTACGTACAGGTGTACTTAACAGGTCTACGTACAGGTGTACTTAACAGGTTTACGTACAAGTGTACTTAACCGGTTTACGTTCAGGTGTACTTAACAGGTTTACGTACAGGTGTACTTAACAGGTTTACGTACAGGTGTACTTAAATAGTTTACGTACAGGTGTACTTAACGGGATTACGTATAGGTGTACTTAACAGGTTTACGTACAGGTTGAGTTCGTACTCGCTTTCGTTTCAATTACGACTCGAAATAAACTATTGAGTAGTAAGCCCGGTATAGAGATTAACTATAACTTCCACATTGATAACGGATTGATATCTTGATATGCTTCTCGTTCGCTGAATCTATCACCACACGAATATGTCAGAATACGCAGTGCATTGCTAGACGTACGGAACTGTATTTGATTCATGGAACTACTATGTTTACCTTGTTCACTAAGACAAAACGTTCTTTGACTCAACCGAATAACAAATTTCAACTGGTTTTTTTTATAGGCTAAGAAAAAAACCGAACTACTTGAAGAATGCGTACCAAAGGTATTCCCGAAAGTCTTGAAAATGCTAGAAGCAAACAATGGCGGGGCTGGCTGGGTCATCGGGGAAAAGGTAAGTGCCTATAATAGATTATAAGTGAAAGTGACAAAAGGAGATGCCGAAATTATGTGACACAACGTAGGCCAAAGAACTGTGTTGACACAAAATATTGCGCTATTTTGTACAAGGACGTACGCGCACAACGCATTAAGACACATTGACGTCACGTCATATCCATCTAATTAGCGATGGCAACAACGGATCTGAATTGTCGCTTGCGATTGGGTAATACTTGAATTGAATTGCAGGTACGTCATTATGTTGCCTCCTGGTGTGAACCAACCTTAGTGCTTTGTGCAATAAAAGCTATGTATCCATGTGGTACACTCTCAAGCACATAGTTGTAATTTAAATACATTTTATTACAGATATCAATTGCTGACATATGCTTCATGGCAACATGTGAGATGTTGATCAGACAGTCGTCGGAGGAAAAAATTCTCGGAGCGTTTCCGAAATTACAGAAGTACTATGAACGTGTTAGAGCACAGAAAGGAATAGCCGCTTGGATCGAAAAGCGTCCAGAGACCGAAAATTAAGAAGGCGACCGAATGTCCGACAACAGGACTGGAACCGCACTAATGATTGATATAGTTAGATACAAACACGTGTCATGTTGTGTCGTACGGTACGCAACTTTGGCGAGTCCATGATTCAAGCGCTACGCCATGATTATATGCACTGCGTCAGACCATGGAGGTATAATATCCATGGTCAGACTACATGCACGTATTATGCTTGTTTGTAGGCTATGTGACGATATTTTAGTTATTACATGGGTAAATGGAACATACTTTAAAAAAAATTATGTAGATTTGTAGAACCTTTAAAAGAAAATAAAAGATAGATGTTCTTTCAACAAAATACAGTTTTGTATGTTTTATGTTGGTATACAAAATATTAAACAATTAATGATTCTATACTTTATATTTGATTTGTTGTACTGTGTGACTGTACGCTGATGTAATCCATCTCCTTCTTTTGTAATTGCACCATGAGGTATAAATAGAGATGATACTAGCTACTGAGAAGGGGGGAACATTCAATGATGGAGCCGGAATACAAGCGATTTTTATAAACGGGATTCATCACGGTAAATTTAGTAATCTAAATGTAGCAGTTTAGATGATTTTTCTATTTAAATTTATATTTTAAATTTAAATACTACAATACAGAGCTTTATATTATAAACATAATGCGATTCCCTGTGTAGTTTATACAATGACTGGGTGAGTACTATCTTTGGAACAAGTAAAAACTATCATACCGCCCTCTATAGTTTGATAAGTTTTCTGAAAACTCGGGTAAGATCAGATCATATTTCATCGGTATGACAATTCCAATTAGACTACTAAAAAAAAATACTTTCGTTAATTATAATTATAAGCCTATGACATAAACTTATCATGATTATAGGTTATGGTGCGTTTCTAGATACTATTTAGTATTTGTTTTCTAAATGATATATGAAATGCTAGTACGTACCACCTCGGCCTATTCTTATGTTAGTTGTGACTTCCCTATCGTCATGGTTCAATGGGTTTAAGTTTGTTTACATGGTTACGACGCCTGTGTCAGGAAAACAACACACATGTTTTATTAACGTTTGGGAGTTTACTTGAGAAGCACGTACAGGAAAAAAAGAACAATAATCAAGTTTTAAAATGGCACAAAACGACTCTGGTAAATGGAATTTGCCAGGATGGAGAATAGAACAGCGTTTTGCAAATAAAGTACTGATAGGAAATTGGTCAGAAGAACGATATGCGGTGAGTAAATTATATTTTTCGTAGGCCTACTAGTTACTACTAGGATTTAAGAAGTAGGGGAGTAATAGATAGGGCGTATTATTACTAGCCTAGGCCTAGGTAGGCGTATTATTACTAGGCCTTTGCTGGTCGTAAGCAGAGCCAGGCTTATCTAGACTAGGCCTAGATTAATTATGCATATTACTACTAATTAAATTCAGCTATCCTTACATTTTTTTTGCTGTAGATAAAGTTATTATCTAGGATCATTAATGCCGATGGCAATTACTACTACTAGCCTAGTTAGGCCTAGTCTACTAACTATAGGCCTAGCCCATACTATATAATATATAATATAGACTTTTTAAAAATTATACTTTTTTTATGTTTTGGCCCTAAATATTATCTTTGTTTCTACTAACAGTGGAGTAAATCAAGAGTAAATTCAACATCAACACACAGAATGGATTTCAAACACAATAGCAGCTTTAAGCCGGATGTATTGACCCGTCGATCAGCAATGATGAAAAATGATGTAAGACAAACTTTAACTAGCAAATAAAATAGCTATACAAAATCTATAACTCGCAGATTTTAGTTGGGGAGAAACTTTGACAAATACAGTTCTTTTTCACGTGCCATGTCCTACTGTACAAGAACGTTGACAGTTATGACTTTATAAATAGCTTGATCCTCGGCAGTAAACTCTTCAGCTCTGAGTTTGAGTTCCTTTGCAATTCTTTCTATACACATGATTCATCCAGGTTCATTTCTGTAAATTTTTCTGTTTATTTTACATGTCTCAGTTTTTTTAAGTTCTAAGCAATTGTCCTATACCTTCTGTTAGTGTTATACATATTATTCAATTTTTTTTTTTGCACTGGATGTGGTAATTGTGTTTCAAATTAATATTTGACATTCTTTAATTTGATTTAAGGGTCTGCCAGGTACACTTATTTTCCATCACCATGGTAACCATTACTCAAACAACATGATTTCCTCGTACGACGAACATTTTAACAGGAAAGAACGTGAACCCTCGGATCGCTTGCCAAGGTTACGTCACTGGGACTCGCATAGTCTTGCCTGGGAGCCAGAAAAATCTGATCACCCAATGAAAGGTACTGTATACATCATGATAGCTTGAAAACTCTTAAGCTCTGTCTACACTATCTGACTTTATGTAACAAAAAGATGTGATATATATGGACATGATGACATCATATCATTACTATTATTAGGGCACATCACATGTTTTTGTCACATAAAGTTTGATAGTGTAAACAAAGCTTTAGCTAGTGTAATCTTTCATTTGTAGGAAGCTTTAAATCCACCAAAACTTTGTTGAGGAATCGAGTGACGAAGCATGTGTCCCGATGTTTCCAACCCACACATAATAAATTAACATGATGTTACTTGGTCCTTCATAAAGCTCTGTCCACAACTAGTTTGACAAAAAATGTGTGAGATGCCCAACTAATGGTAGTGATGTGACACAGTTTAAAGTGTAGACAGAGATTAAGCTGCAAATTGAAAGCTATGTCATACAGCAAATTGTATTTAATTTACATCAATTGTTTTTACTTTAATTTTGTTATTTTCATTTTTATTATCTTAATATTAGGTGCTCCAACTCAACTCGGTTTACACAACAAACTAAAACAAAAGTGGGCCACCGAGCAAAAAGCAGCAGGACTCGGTGCGTATCATACCACGTATGGTCATTCTTACGTACCTCAAGTGAAAGACGCCCTCGTGACGAACCATTATTCAGCTCCTCGTGTTCTCTCCACACGCATGCACAATGCCAACAAAATCAATAAGGACTTATACCTACGAAACGTAAGCGTGATTCAAACACCGGATAAAGTATTCCTTCCAGCTTCAACAAGGCCGCAAACGTGTCTGCTGCCACCGGCGTCAATCTCGGCTTGAATAATGTATAGTATATTTTAACCACAAGTATATAACATATTTTTATATGGATGTTAAGAAGTGAAATCATTAAAACCATATTAAAAGACTTCTTCCCATCATGACTAATGATCACAATTTTTAACACATTTTATTTGTGTTTATTTTATATTAATTAATTGTGAATGTATTATAAATAACCAGGGTAGCTTTACCAATGTAATCAAATTATTTTGATAAAGCCTAAAATAGTTATAAACTTGCTTGAAATCATGATTTTTAACTGCAACAGTTCTATGATACATTCCATGTAGGAATTTTAAAAATTAGGGTTTCAAAAATGTCACATGTGACAATGTTTTGGGAATTTGCCTGGATACAAATCTTATGAACGATTATAATTCTATTTTGGCTACCAAAAACTATTATTTTTATAAATTGCTTATAAAATGTATATAAAAATAAATTATTATATAGCAAGTTTAATATTTTGCCATGAATTATAAATTATGTACCTTTAATACAGTTCTTATAAAATCAGGTGTTTAATTAAAATTACAGTAGATTATTACAGTATAACAAATATAGACCAATAAAAGAAATAAGCATCTGTAGAAAATAATTATTTAAAAATAAAATTAAATATTTAGCTTCTTTAGAGTTCTGAACCAACTTACGTAAATGCTATCGGCATGTCCATTGCTTCTGATGCACTGTCAATTTTAATGATCCAAAATTGATTCTACTATGACAAAATCATAGGCTTCCATTTTATTCTAATATTAATATTTATTTTCCATAAATAAATGGTGCCCCTGGTACGGTGCTTTTTCCCCCAATACCAAATTTTAATTTAGTAATTTTGAGGCGCAAATAAGAGAAGTAGATGAGATGCTCTTTACCACTGGTTGGTTATATTATATCTCTGCTACACTTACCATGAATGCAACCACATTGCTTGCTGTATCTTGCATGTAAATTTAATAGTTTTACCAAATGCTTACTTTATCAATTATATGTAGTGCTGTAAATGTTATAATTAGCCAAAACGTCTTTTTAATATACAATGCAATTTCTTCTACGTTGCCTTGTGGCTACTAAAGTATATGAAAAGCACTGTAAGACAATGTAACATGAAAAAATATGCAATTTTAAGAGACACTGGATTACCTATGCAAAATATAGGGCAACTTACGTCACTTATAAGGGCAATACTGATCACTGCAATTTAAAAAGGGCAGACATTTTGTTTGATTGTTATTCCGAGCTTTATGTGGGAAATAAATATAGTTGTAGAATCGGTGAGTTTTATAAATATCTATAATTTACTGTAAATACTTATTAAATAGAAGTGCCTAGTTTGAACGATGCAATGTGAATGGGATGTTTATTTTAGGGTGTATGCTAACTATGGTATATTTCTATTGACTGCAACTATTATATATTCTGTGTAATCAAAATGTGTATTTTATATTTTAATATGAGTTGATGTGTGCAATAATGCATTAATAAAAATGAAGAAGCTGGATTCGTCAAACCAACTTGTGTCACTTTGTATTTTTTATCTTCCAGCTTTTTTTTTATCATTTTAAATGTTAAATGTAAAGACAGAATATGTACATGATTACATGTACTTTATTTGTCTATTTGGTTTTTAAGTAAATTGAAGAGTAAGAAATATTACTGTACGATTTTTTTATAGGCGGACCCAGGAGTTTCCAGATCTCCTCCATGTGCAGAGGTAATCAAATCTACTGATTGTTATTGAATATGTCAATTGAAGTATTGCCGATCTCTGACTTATCTGTAGACTGCCACAAGTCTTATATATGTTAGGCCACCCCTCAGGACATGTTTTGATTTTGTCTCAAGTATTATACTTATGAAACGCCATGTGTGCCAAAATATTTATAACCTAGACTAGCTTATAAACCAAAGTTTGCTTGCTTGTAGCTGTGTTCATTAATTATAAACAGAAATAAGTATGTTTCTATACATACCGACCTACAACCCCTCCTCTGACAAAACTCTGTTACCTGGGGAAAGTTTTCAGAATACATTAAACAATTTGATTTTGGCCTTAAGTATTAAGCGGACTTGGCTTGCCATACTTAGTTATCCACTTTACTAGGTGTCTTTAGCTTTTTTGTGATATTGTACAGGTAGTAGGATTAAACAAACAACACAAAAGGTGACAAATTAATAGTTTATGTCATTTATTCCACTAAAATAAATATAAAATTATGTTTAAAATTGATTTAATATAATATTGCATATTATCAATTTAAGTTTTAAGACATTTGCTGCAGCAGGCCTCCCTGTCCAATATGGTTATGCTGTTACAGAATTTATGGTAAAACCAATACTCAACATTTTTAAAAAAAGCAACCGTATTATTGATTTTTATTCATCTTTTTTTTATCTCCTGCGTGTCTACCATATACTTTATCTTTTATCGGTAATTGAATAATTACATTAAAGGTCAACATCAACTTCTTGAGACAGGCTGCTGTGTTGAATCGGTAGAACTAGCTTTGATATCCAAAACCTGTTTAACAGTTGGAGTGTACATTTCCCGTAAAAGCACTTTCAAGCATTCGTCCGTCGCTATTGCTGACAAACCCCAAACTTTGTGCGCACCTCCCAGAAATACCGGCATAGTGTATGTAAAGCTTGCTCGACTAGGTGTTGCAGGTTCCCGAAAACGGGTATAACGGGTGAACAGTGGGTCTGAAAGGACAGCAATGGGGATGCTGAATATACTTGTAACCTGTATATACAAAAAAAAGTACAAAGAATTTGATTGGTGAAAAGTTCCATAGCAGAAAACACTGCTTTTGATTGGTGGGATGTTTTATAACAACAGATTCTGTATTTTGATTGGTGGGATGTTTCAAAACACTGTTATTTGTCTGTTAGGATATTTCATAACAGAAAACCCTGTTATTTGATTGGTGGAAGGTTCCATATAGAAAACACTGATTTTGATTGGTGGAATGTATTATTTTTTTAAAAATGCTGTTATTTGATTTGTGGAATGTTTCATAACAGAAAACACAGTTATTTGATTGGTGGAATGTTTCATAACAGAAAATACTGTTATTTGATTGGTGGAATGTTTCATAATTAGCAAATGCTGTTATCCGATTTGTTTTTACCCTCACTCACCTCTGATTGATTAAATTTTACTTGATCCAATTCAATTTCTCCTATGTTACATAAAACTGGAGTTACTGAAATTGTCTTGGTCTGTTGGTATAATAAATTTTCAGAGTGTGAAAGCTAGCCATTGTTTTCTGTTACAGGGCCTTTAGGATGTTGTGTGTTAGTAATATAACATCAAAAGTACATACATAGTCTGGAATAGGGTTTAGCTTTCCCCAGACTTCCACAGAGCTTGGCAGGATGTCGATCTCCTCGTGCATTTCTCTCAGACCAGTTGAAATGATGTCAGCATCACCTTCCTGCCATTTACCTCCTGGAAAACTGAAAACACAAAAGAGAACGGAAAATAATTATTGATATATTGAGTGGATTTAGTTACTCGCTTAACAATTCCAAAGTCTTGGGTTCAAATCCTGTCCAATGGCAGTTGTTGTTCTGAGAGACATCATGCATGGTACAGAGAATCTTGATTGTATGATTGCATCAGGATGATGACATTTTAATTAGATAAAATGGTCAAGTTCAGGTTTACTTGCGCTAATGCACAGCTAGAGGCTAGACTATCTTAGGGCTAGGTTCAACCATGGACCTATAAATTAAAAGTCCATGGTTCAACTAATGATAATGCACTTGTCAATTGTATGACCCACTATACGACCCCCGGGAGAGGTGCGTCATTTGTCCGTATGTGCGTCATACCCCTGCGTCAAAAACGTGACTTACCTTTAGGTGACCATGACGCACCCATTTTGACGCACTGTGCCCATGTTGTTTATGATATGATGGGTGGGTGGTAAAGTGACGGACATTGACACACCATTGATGTGACGTACCATCTACTGTAGGTTTTTTGACGCACCCCAGTGTCAATAATTATATGTAATGACGCACCCATGACGCGGGTCGTGTGGGTCACAATTGACAAGAGCATAAGCGTTGCCGTGTCCTGGAGTAACCCTAAAGACAATCTCGGTGTGATAAAGTCCAGTAGCGTCGATTGACCTACCTAACTTGACCTCTATGAGATCTAAGCTCTGTTGACCTTAGAGTGAATAAGATGGATGGTTGATTGTTCACTATACACATTGGGATACAAACGGCTGCATTTAATTTCAACCCTTTCAACATTCTTCTTAGAGGATGTACTTGGTCCATTATCTTTATTGCTCTTTCTTTGTTGTTTGACGAGAAAACATTTTCTGTTATCCAAGAAGAGGATGTTCTGTTGCTATAGTGACAACTACGCATGGAAAAGACAACTTGATACCGAAGTGACCGGTACATGCTTGCAAACGATAAATTTTATTGTAAATAAATCCTAAGATGCATGGTTGAACCTGATAAATAAAATAAAAATAATAATATTATAGTAAATTAGTTGAAAATAGCATATTAATTAAATGTTTGAAGACGGTGCTCTTTCTGAGTGCTATTAAGATGTCAACGACTAGGCCACTACTAGTACTGCTCTACTAATAATATTATATTAGTTAGTAATTACTAATAATTATTACATTATAATACTGAAATTGCACAGCTGGTTTACCACACTGGCACCGTACTTGCCAAACCCCTGCCAACACGTCACAAGCTATATGCAAAAAAGTGCAGGTACTCTTTATCGGAATATCCTAGCTAGGCCTACTAGCCTACTAAAGCTACTACTACTACCTACTGTACTCATCTGTACTGTAGTGTAGGTATACCTCCCTGGTAGTAGTAGGCTACTAACTAAGTAGTAGTAGTAGTACTAGTAGTAATACCTTCTCCGCCTGCGCATATCATTCGTTTCAAATCAATCATTTTGTCAAATGATTGTTCAAAAAAACACAATTCGTTAAACAACGGGATCTTGTACTTCTTTCAATGTGTTAATTTACTATAAATGAAACAACAGCAGTGTCTTTTGTTTGTTTTTATTTTATATGTATCCTCCTACCTACAGTACCTGCAATTACTGCATTCTGTATAAACGACTTTTTTGATCTGTTTATTGTTTATCAATATTGCGCCCTCACCACCGACGGAGAGGTTCGCGAGTAGGCCTCGCCTCCTCCGATCCTAGCCACTCTCCTAGGTGGGAAGTATGGACTTTCTGCGCTACAAAACTCAACTGGCAGCAGCAGAGAGGAACTAAATAAAGAAAATGGCTGCGCCTATAAAAAAGACGATAGAGTTGTTTTACGACGTTATATCACCATATTCTTGGCTTGCATTTGAAGTATTATTAATAATACACTTCAAAATCTTAGTCTTAGCTACACCTCTACTCTAGAGCCTACTAAAAGCTAAGTCTTAACTCTAGGCCTAGGCTGGCTAGTCCGCCCATACATGGAGTAAAGGTCCTCCTCCTGGAGGCCTAGCTAGGCCCTAGTATAGGTTTTAGGCCAGACAAGAGGCCGAGCTAAAATAAAAGGCTGTGCTGTATGCTCTTCTGTCTGCGTATGAGCTAGGCTTACTGGCTACTAGCTAGGCGGGCCAACACGTCTTTTTTTAGATAATGATCTTCCCAACATTGAACATTGACAATTGTCTAGCATGATCATATATTTATTGCATTGTTTTTTTTGGTTTTTTTTTTTGCATTGAAAGTTTCTATTTTGGGACGGCCAACAATCAATCATCGGTGTGTTTTGAAATTAACATTGAATAATTATTATTTATTGTTTTAGATATTAGGAAGGTACAGGCAAAGATGGAATATAGACTTACAATACAAGCCGTTTTTTCTAGGAGGTATAATGCAGGGAGCAGGTGATATAACATTTGTTATTTATATACTGTATCTAGGCCTGAAGCATACTGTACATGCCCACACTCCCGTATTTTAGCCTCGTATCCCGGCCAACTATTGTGCTCAATAGCTGTGCTGTAAAAAAAACAAATGTCGTTTATCGTTCATTGACCAAGTGTACCTAAAATAGCACCTGATTAATAAGTAATAAGTAACTAAGGTAGTTTGAGTAGCATTCTATAGGATTTTAATTGTAATATTTAGATGTGTTAAAACTTCACTTATTTTTTAATTTTTCAGATAATAAGCCGCCAGGGTTGAATCCTATGAAAGCAATGTACATGTTTGATGACTTAGCAATGCAACGTGATTACACCGGTGTTCCATTTTCAAAATCCATCCCAACGTCATTCTTTGAACAAAGTAAGTCAAAAGAAATTACTAAAACATGATTGTTTAAAGGTTTGCATGGCGAAGAAAAACAAAGGTTGGGGGACATCATGTTAACGTACCACAAAGGTTGGGGCATATCATGTTACCGTACCACAAAGGTTGGGGCATATCATGTTTCCGTACCACAAAGGTTGGGGCATATCATGTTACCGTACCACAAAGGTTGGGGCATATCATGTTACCGTACCACAAAGGTTGGGGGATATCATGTTACCGTACCACAAAGGTTGGGGCATATCATGTTACCATACCACAAAGGTTGGGGGATATCATGTTACCGTACCGCAAAGGTTGAGGGACATCATGTTACCGTACCACAAAGGTTGGGGGGATATCATGTTACCGTACCACAAAGGTTGAGTGACATCATGTTATTACCATATCACAAAGGTTGAGGGACATCATGTTACCGTACCACAAAGGTTGGGGCATATCATGTTACCATACCACAAAGGTTGGGGGATATCATGTTACCGTACCACAAAGGTTGGGGCATATCATGTTACCATACCACAAAGGTTAGGGCATATCATGTTACCATACCACAAAGGTTGAGGGACATCATGTTACCATACCACAAAGGTTGGGGACATCATGTTACCGTACCACAAAGGTTGGGGGATATCATGTTACTGTACCACAAAGGTTGTGGCATATCATGTTACAGTACCACAAAGGTTGGGGAATATCATGTTACAGTACCACAAAGGTTGGGGGATATCATGTTACCGTACCACAAAGGTTCAGGGATATCATGTTACCGTACCACAAAACTGACTTTTAAATGTGTTGGGAGGATTAGAGTTTCTCTAAATGTATTAAATTTTACTTTGTTACAGTTTTGATAAATGTCATTTTGTCATTCTAGGTTCTTTGACGGCACAGAGATTTTTGACCGTTGTAAATGACCAACATCCAGATGACCTTGAAGAAGTATCAAGACAATTATGGATAAGAATGTGGTCAAAGGTCAACTAGTTTTATTTTTTCTATATAATATAATTATATTAACTTATAATGTATATATCTCAGACTAAATTCTCCCCATTTTAGTATGTTCCCAATTTTAAAACAATCAAACCCCAATGGAATATATAATTATCTTATTATTGCATATATAAATATTATAATATTATATTAATTATTATTACATATATAACTTTTAAATATTTTTTTACAGGATAAAGATATTTCAGATCCCACATCCGTTCTTGAGGTATATGAATATTGAATTTTCTTTTCATAAAACATTTTTTGCAATCAAAATTACAAAAGGTTGGATTGATATTTTTGTTGATTTGGTTGAAAATTTTAATATAAATTTAATATTATATTACATGATATTTATTGTCATATCAAATTTACATCTTCAATTATTTTTAGGCAGCCCAGGCTGCTGGAATGTCTAAAGAGGTCGCTAATAAATGCATGTCAAAGGTCAAAGATCAATCAACAAAAGAAGAGTTAAAAAGAATAACAGGCATTGCACTCGAAAGTGGTGTAAGTAATTTAAAGTTTATTTTTTATTTTTTAAATTAATTCAATTTACAGTATATATTGGCGAGTCTGTTGTATACAATTACTATTCAAATAAAAAATGATTTTAATTTGTAGGCATTTGGCGCACCATGGATATTAGCTCACAATGATGGAAAAGTAAAGACATTTTGGGGAACAGATAAAATACCTCTTTTAGCTCATATAATAGGTAAAAACACATGCAAATTATCAAATACTTGTAGTAGGCATACATATTTTATTATTTTAAAGTCACTGTATTATTATCAGTATTGTCATCATATCTTTGTCAATGTTTTCATTTTCATTAGAAATTAATACTGTGATAATAATATTTTTTTAACTTTTATACTTACAGGTGAAAAATGGGAAGGTCCATTAAAACCGTCATCAAAATTATAGTCTGCTGCCCTCTACAGATTTCAGTTTGTCAAACTTTTAAACAAGATCAACATTACTGTTATTTTAATCAACAATTGTATAATGGTTTTAATTGTGATTTCAGTTAATATTTATCTACCAATATTATCTTTATGGAGGCCACTATCTTGAATTTATCACTACCGAACACCAATTTAGGAAGTAATATTGTGAACAATTAATTATAACCTTTTGAATACAGTATTAATATCAATCATAGATGTTATAAACAAAATATATTTTTAAATGATGACTTTGTTGTAAAATAATGTGTAACATTTAAAGTAAAAGAAATATCACCAGTTTATTTGCATAGTGTAAAGTTTTTATTGAAATGCTAAAATAAAAAAATGACAGAGATGACATTTAGAGTAAGTTAGGTATATCCCCTCAAACAACACCCCCTCCCCCGCCAAACCATTGTATTCTCTCTATAACACTACATCTGTATTTTAACTTTAAAGTAATCGGTGTATCTCGAAAATAGTAAATCAAAAACACTCCTTGTATTAGAATTATTAGGTTGGCATTTTGGCATCACTGGTACAAACTGAACATAAAGCATTCCTTTATTATTTTTATTTATTTCTGGTTTAATTGATTAGGAGGAGGTGGATAGATTTTGAATAATTATATAAAAATAATAATATTAAAAATAATTTGGTCTTGGGTTTGCTTTGTTTGTGTCCACACTGGAGAGCAAGTGTGATCAATTGTAAAGCTCTGTATTTACACTTTATATATGTGACAAAAAAATGTGATGTGCCCTTATATGGACATTATGATGTCGTATCTCTACCATTTGGGCATATCGCTACCATATTTGGGCACATCACACTTTGTTGGTCATGTAGACAGAGCTTAAGTTTGTTTATATTTAGACTTAAAAAATGAAGTGATTTTGGGTGACAAAGGGTGGACCTCGCGAAGCTAGTGCTACCCCTCCCACTGGACCTGGCCCTGATCGCATGATCATGACATCATGGTCTCTGCAGGTTTATTTTTGACATGCTGTAGACATCACACAATACTAAAAAAAGATAACATTTAAAAATAAACTTTATTAATAATTTTGTCCTCAAGAAAAAGTGATTTTACTTGAGTCATTGGAACAACATTGATAATAATTAACATTAATTTTACTATCATTATCAACAATAATTACATAAAAATATTCTAAAAACGTAACAATAATATACAAGACATAAGTATACACAGATGGAATATAAACGTACAGAACATATTACTTTAAAATGACAATTGTTATTTATTATACTGCAAAGTAGATTATTATTATATTATTAAATGATTTAATATTTTCTTTCTTATAACACATTAATATATAATACTATAGGCATTCATACACAACTATCACATAATGTAATATGGCAGTATGCTCACTGCATACACATTCACATTCACTACAAATGAAATATATCAAGATATTATGAAATAAGCACTGGTTTAGGCCTACTTTTGGTTTTCTAAAGATACAAACAAGATCACATTTTGTGCAAATTAGTGTTTCATTGAAAAGTCAAGCATACAAGTCTAAATTGAACATATCATATCATTTAATCATATATTATTTATTTAATCATATATTTATATTTATTTAATCATATATTTATATTTATTTAATCATATATTAGAAGGAAATAATTGTTTATAATAAGATTCATGTTTTAATGTAAAATAATTTAAAGAAAGAGAGAGTGAACACAATAATAAATATCATTTCTGTCTGTTCTTATTCTAGTCC
This sequence comes from Antedon bifida, assembly GCF_963402885.1. Classification (NCBI taxonomy): domain Eukaryota; kingdom Metazoa; phylum Echinodermata; class Crinoidea; order Comatulida; family Antedonidae; genus Antedon; species Antedon bifida. Next base: position 33,887,788 of record NC_136227.1, on the reverse strand, counting down.
TCCTACTAGCTAGCTAGTGTCCCACCAAGTCTTTACAATATTTAAATACTTACATTACAATAATCTCTAGCTACTTACAAACTTCAACTTTAGCAATCGAATGACTGAATGAAAAGAACATACCTCAAATATGTGCAGACTAGACAAGCCGAGTTGAGGCAGTCAGTAGTAGGCTAGTAAGTAGGCCTAGCACAGACAAACAAGGTATAAGTTCTAGACCTGTTTAGGCTAGACCTAGACTAGGCCTATGCCTACACAGTTTTCAGCTAGGCTAGGCCTAGTCTAGAGCCTAGCCTACTTTCTAGGCCGCCTAGCCTAGATAGACTCATCATTTTTTAGACATTGTTGCCTATGTTGTAGCCTACCTACTCTAGTAATAATAATAGTGCTTGATGGACAATTTATACAGATTTTTGTTCTTTGTGGCTGCAGACATTCAGTCAGATAGAACCAAATAAAATGAACGAATTTGAAAATGAAAATCTCCTCTAGCTGCTTCTGCATGCTGCAGCTGTTTTGATTACGCGTATGATGTAGACACGCGCGCGACAAGGAAGATGAATATGGATGAATTTGATGATCGCGACCAAATATATAACTAAAACAAAATTTATTTCTTTAAAAACCACAATTATAATAACAAATTATTACTAAACAGTTTTTATAACATATCAATTAATTACATGCCATTTTTAGATTTACAGATACAATTCTATTTTTTAATTACAATATTGACACTTGTGTACTGCGACTTTTACAAATGCGCTCTTTATATGAATTGAGACGTAGTGTACATTACATACTGTAGTTATTGGCGGATGATGATCGTGAATTTAATTTAAGAAAGTTATGTTTCTCTTCAAACACTCTTCAGTCAAGTAAATAATTACTTCATCTGATAGATTGCAATCCCTCATGTCAAACTCCCACAGCTTAGGACACATAATGAGTAATGAAGACATTGAATTAACATCAATGTTGTCAAAGTTATTACCAGAGATTTGGAGAGTAACTAATGCTAATTGAACTTGTTTGAGAGAACATTCTGTAACCAAGTGATTGATGACATCACCTGATAGATTGCAATACATCATGTCAAGCCTCCTCAGCTTAGGACACATAATGAGTAATGAAGACATTGAATTAACATCAATGTTGTGAAGGTTATTACAAGAGATATCGAGATAAGGTAATGCTAATTGAACTTGTTTGAGAGAACATTCTGTAACGAAGTGTTTGAATGCATCAGAGTCTCCTAGTATTAGATTCTTAATAATCGTGTGTTCGTTACATTCAGCTATGGCTAAAATGTGTGCAATTACTTTTCCCTTGCATTCCCCTTCCATCCTACCACTACTAAAATGCTTGATTTTTTCATTAAAATCCTCCATGCAATAAAGTTGCATAATCAGACGTTTAAAATGCCCATCACATTGTTCACCTGGACTAATGTGTTTAATAAACAATTCTATGGAGGTAGCTATATCGTCCGAAGGATTCTTTATTTCTAAATCTTGAATGTGGTAATTCAAAGCATTTACCACAGCTTCTTTATGGTTTTTTTTAACAAACTTTAAATTACTCGGCAGAGAGCGATATGTTGACAAACTATTTGTAACCCAGTGCTTTAAAAATGCATTAGCGTTAGCACCAAGGAAACCAATTGCAAACTCTCTTGCTTTGTATAAATACTCACTTTCTCTTATCACCTTCCATTCAGTATCATCCAATGGTGCAAGTAATCGTTTTATATCTTTCTTACATCCACACTTCATACCTTTACTTTCACATAATTTACACTCATCCCATGTATTATCATCAAATGGTGTAAGTAGCCGTCTTACATCGTCTTCGCATTCAAACTTCAAACCTTCACTTTCACATAATTTTCCAAAGTACAGTCCTACCAATGACTCAACTATCAACTTGTGGGGAGGCATGAAAACACTTTCAAAATTAGATTTTGAAATTGGTGCTTCTTCGTAAACAAATCCAAGTTTGACGGCCATGTCAATCATATTTCCTGTAGAATGTGTATCATTCAAATCTTTCATGTTTATTGAAAGTTGATTATCTTTTAAGTTTTTATACATACATTTTCCTAACAAAATCATAGCATGTATATATTTTGCTGGAGTGTGTTCAAATTTAGAAATTTTGGCAAATTGTTTTTGTTTGTTAAACTGATTTAAAATACTACGGAATAGTTGTTTAAAAAGATCAGAACTGTCACTAGGAAGACTTTGATTGTCTTCCCATAGCATACAAATTGAAAGAAGTAGCATCGGGTTTTTGCACATCAAGTATGCTTCTTTAGAAAAACGTGTCAATGTGTCAATACCTAATTCCTTTTTAAGCGACTCTCCCAATTGTGGTTTTCCAAAAAACTTGAAATGTTTGTCAATATACTTTCCTATGCTCTTGTTATTAAATCCCTTAACCCTTACATGTACGTTACATGCTTTTACAAATTCATCTATGTTCTCTAATCGGGAAGTAAGCACCACAGTACTTTTTTTGAAGTTATTCCTGCTGAAAATTCTGGTTATGGTTTGATTATTAAATCTTACTTCATCTAACCCATCGAGTAGCAAAACAATTTTGTCTTCATTTGTCAGTAGAAAATCTTCAATCAACTCTGAATTTCTTGGAAGTTTTGTACGCCTGCTGAAATCTTTAATATCTAATTGCTTTACAATTAGATCAAAGATATCATCACCTTCTTCTAAATCTCTTAAACTTAAAAGAAATACAATTTTACCTTCAAATGCTTTAATTGATTGACCAGGCGTGGCCCAGTTGTATGATAAATGTCTTAATATGGTAGTTTTACCAATTCCACCTTCGCCGTCTATGAGAGCTTTACATCCAGGTTTAGAACTGATAACATCAATCACTTCTTCTAATGTTGTTGGTTTGCTGGTTTCTTTATTGTTTTCACTTTCCGTTAGTAATTCCATATCGGTAAACATATGTGAAATGTCAACTTTGTATATATCATTCATTGTTGCAGGTGTAAATATACTGGCCTGGCTGCACTTTCCCTTTTGTACGTTAATCAGATATGTTTGTATCTTTTCTAAAAACAAAGAAAGTTATTCAATAGAGAAAATGTTATACTTTATCATATTCTATTAAGCATTTTATTATTATTATTATTATTATTATTATTGACATTAATTCATCTTAATTATTTAATTATATTTAGTTTATTTTAGTAGGCCTAAGTTGTTAACAATTATAGTGGTTTGGTTGTTCTTTTTACAGGCCTAGATAATGTCATCCCAGGTATAAATGAAATTGAAATCTGTTATAAAAAATTGCTATAATATAATTATAGCAATTTTAAACTATTTACCTAAAGTTATTGGAGTAATTGTTATCAGTTATAGCAGACTCTGTGCAATAGATATTTGTATTGCACTTTTTGTAAATATTAAGGTTATAGAGGGCGAAAAACACATTTTCTTTACTATCAGAAACAGAAAACTTGAATTGATAAAGAGGGCAGCAAACCGAAAAATAAATATACTTAATACTTAATAAATCAGAATTTTAAACGATAAATATTCTACTGCATAAAAAAAGCTTTTTTTTCTTTATGGGAGAAAAATTATAGATACATTCTAATAACTAACCTGTTTCTGACTCAACCTTATCCTGCGTTTCTTGTCCTTTTTTACTAGTAGTTGACACATCTACTGTTTAATAAATAAATAAGTGTCTTATTATTATTACTTTAAAATCATTCTACCGCATAATAAACTTCTTTATAGGAGATATTAACTAACCTGTTTCTGGTTTAAACTCTTTTTGCACTCCTTGTTCTTTTTCACTAGTGGTCGACACATTTACTGTTTAATGATAAAGAAGAATAGATAAATAGTTTAGCTAATTCAAAATAATTATACATTTTATAATATAGAAATACCATTCTAATATAAAGAAATACAGTTTTCATTTCAGAAATTTTCCAATTTAAGTAGTCAAGTTATATTGCAATTAAGGTTTTTTTTAACCAAAAAAAATCATTTTAAGTAACGCACTTGTATATAGAGGGCGACAAACACAATTTGAAATCAATCAAGAAGAAAACTTCAATTTCTGTTCAATTTCTGTTCTAACATGATCGGAAATGACGTCAAACCAGTTTAACCAAAAGAGACAATAACAAAGTAAATCAAGACTAAATACGCATTAACATCCGAGATTAGATACATTTTACAGAGAGCATAAATTCAAAAACCTTCCACCCATTGAATTATAATATTATTTGTTAATCTGTAGGCCTACTCACCAGTTTCTGATTTAACTTCTTGTTGCGTTTCTTCGTTGAACCTACCACTGGTCGGCGGCACTTCCCCTGTGTAATAACAGGAGAAATCCGAATTTACAATACTTTTAGGGATTCATTTCAGCATAAATATCTAATTAAGATATTAAACTAAACCATTCGAGTTAAATTCAAATAATGCCCGAACAAGTTTTGCTACATATTCAGCCAATGATCAGGGTTGTGGCGAACAAACAATTTATTGAGTGAATGTTGTAATTATTTTTTTTTTAGATTGGGTTTTCCCCGTCATTATTTGTAGTATGCCCCTCGAGAACAGGACCTTCTTTTTGATTTTAGTCCAAGCTTTATCTTATAATAATTTGTTGAATTAGACTTTTGTACGAATGATAAATGTAATGTATTTTTGGTTGATTTTGATTCCATAATACACTATTGTTGGAAGTCTATTGATTCCACTTGTGTGATAAGAAAACTACATCTTTTATCGGTTTTCCTCAATCTCCATATTTATTTACAATTTATAGATATACCAGTGATAATAATCACAAAATAAGAAACTTTCTATAATATCTTGTTTCTAAGCTTAATGATAAACAGTAACTAACCTGTTTCTGATTTAACTTCTTTTCGTGTTCCCTCATTACCACTGGTCGTCGGCACTTCCACTGTTTAATAAATAAACAAATAAGTAATAAACAAAACAATCTGACTCTAAAGTAAACATTAGTAGCGCAATTCAGAAAACAATTCATGTCTATAAAACATTCTTCCATTACACATTACCAACACAATAAATCATTTTGTTTGTTGAACAGCGGTACTGTAACTTACCTGTTTGTAACTTCCCATCTGTTCTCATGCTTGCGTTACTACTAGTCGGCTCTTCCTCTGTGTAAACAAATAAAAAAACATGAAATTACAGTGATTTTTACGTAATGAAACCTTTGACTATGAGTATGTATTTCATCTTGATATAAAAAAAAAAAACTATAGGCATATTCATATGAATTAAAAACAAGAATAATTTAAATTATTTTTAGAATTGGTGTTGATTTTTTTTGGTCAAAATAATACGCTATTCAAATTCAATTGTATTTTATTATAGTTAATGTATAAATAGAATACCTGTTTGTGACTCTCTGCAACCGCACCTTTCAAAACGTGAACGAAGGGTACGGAGCCAAGATCTGTTCGGCCGCCTCTTCCTTCTACTTCCTTCTTTCACTTTAGGTCGGCCCCTGTTATCCTCTTTCTGTATTCCTTGTTCGTTATTACTACTGGTCGACATTTCTTCAAATAGAAGTTAAATTAAAATTAGGCCTAAGGTGTACAAAATAAAATGTGTACACGTACACTCACAGGTTATTGCCAGTTGAAGCGCGGCGGTAAACACACAACCGTTTTATTTGCTGGTCATATAGTCATATCAACATTTGTTATTATCAATAAACACTAACAAATATTTATTGAAATTTTTTTTTGGAAAATCACAAAGGAGGCTTTTAATTATATCTTGTGTCAGATGGTCAGCATTAAGCTTGCACATCATTAAAAACACAAAATCAGTTTTGTAATGATGCAGCTTACATAACGTATAACTAACCTGTCTCTGATTTGGTTCCGTTACTACTGGTCGGCATTTCACCTGTTTTAATAATGAAATTCGAATTTACAATGCTAAATAAAAACTTTAAGCACTAGGCCTATATAATATTTGAATGGAAAAATCACAAAATAAAAACTTTCTATCTCGTGAAAGAAATGAAATACTTCGTCTTCTTTTCTAAATACATACCAAGTCTATCCTTTGCAGATTTTCCAAGACAATCTGTAAACCTGGTAATTCTTAAAGGTGTACCTAGAAGGTTTCCTTTATCTAGTATGAATACGGCATCCCATATATTTGTGAATTCAAATTTATTCAGTTCATCATAATTATGAATAACATTCTTCAAGTCATCTTGTCCAATTTCTCTCAAGGTCTGGAATAGTTGTTTACGAGATGCTGAGAGCATCTCTCCATCAACAAGTTGAACATTGTTATCTGCCATATACTGGTTTATCTGATCTACTGCTTCACTGAAACCTGTCACATTAGCTATGTCCAGCAAAAGCCTGACCTTATGCGGTGTGATTTTACCTGTTCTTTGAAGTTCATTAAATAAACTCATTGCTGTAACATCTTCACGATCAAGGTCTCCTAATGGTATGTATCCATGCAGGTAGAATCTCAACCACCTAAAATGGCGACCCACATAGTGTTTGCTAAGTTTATCTTTTAAAGTATGGAACTTTACTTCACCACATTCAGTTTTTTCTGGAATGAGGACAAAACAAAAATCATATTCACAAATATGAGTGATAAACTCATCTGAAAATATTCTGTTGTAGGCGTATAGATCAGTAGGCCCACAGTATAATTGGCTGCTGAAGTTAGAAATGTATGCCCAGAAATGGCACTATCAGAAGGTTTTTTGAGAGTGTGCAAAATTATTTGTACCTATTCTCCTTCGCTGCCTCACAATTTTAGGAATGGGCGTTTAGGTGCCCGAACATTGCACCATACTCTAAAAATGGGAAAAGGGCAATTTGTTTTGTGTTACCTGATGTTGCCATGGTTTTCAATTTAGTTTTCAATCTTCATTTCTGAAATGGAATTGTGATATTTAGGTTAAATGCTGTCAATCAATGGACAATTCATCCTGTTTTGCAAAGTAACATATAATGTATATTGCTGATTGTCACTTCATGCATCATTCATAAAACTATTTTCAAAATATGCATGAGGATGAGTGATGACCACTTTGCTGGATTCTTACCACGTGACACAAAGTTGGAGTAAAAGGACAGTTTATCACAATTAAAATGTAATGTTCTATCCTCGTATTATTTGTGCCGAAATTAGCAAAACAATTAAATCGCTGCTTCTCTCGCAGAAAAACATAAAATCTACTCCCAACATAATATAACGGCTGTTTCCTCTTTATTTTAAACAGATCAATGTTCCTACTTATAATAATGTTCAATTTTCATTCTGCTAATGAACAGGTTAAATGTCCATTTTCTTGTCATGACTCCTAGAAAAAAGGCCATATTATACATGGCTGCAGTCGCGTGCTCAAGTTAGTGTTTACCGACCGACCAACCGACCGACCGACATAGTGAGCTGTTTCACGCGACTAAAAATAAGATAAATGAGGTAGGCCTAAACTAAAAGGTATCTGGTAAAATATGGTGATTAGCGCATGTAACAATGGCATGGACAAATGTTATTCATGTGTGATGTCTCAATTGATTTTTTTTTTCAATTTGTTTACCTCCAGCCATGCTAAATGATCACAAAATCAGGGCCTTAAATCTGATTAAATCATCTCCCTTCTCCTCTATACTGACCCTGTTCTTGCCCCACCCCCTGACGTGATGATGATCCCCAAATATGTTTAATACTCATGAGCTATTGACATTTTCTTCTAAAATGTAAACACATTATAAGTAGTAAACTGAATCAAACATTATTTTTGCTTTTGTGATTCAGTTTAAGTTATCTTTTAATTTTGTTTTCGTTTCGGAAGCATGAGCTCTGGTACCTGATTTTTAAACCATAATAACAATTAGACAACAAACGAAAAACAGCCTATTACATTACAACTCACTCTCTCGTTCTCTTTGTACCATCAAACGTACAAATAATAAACTATAAATAGTTAGGCCTAGGCAATTGAATCTAAATTGGAAACTTACATTGTTGACTCATTGTAATAACATAAATACACCTTGATAGGCCCCAGCCAATCTTTGTGACGATTTCATAGCAGTCGCTGCGCCACTCCTTTTATGCTTATTGACTAAGGGCCATGACGAATGACAAAAGATATTCACGGTTTATGCAATTTCTTTCTATAAATGCACAATACACGATTAATGGAAGTATATAGATATTCTACTCAAAATTCCACACAAGTTATTTTTAGAAAAAACACAGAATCATTTGAAATAACTAAATTTCTATCAAAAACAAAAACGAAAAGAGCCCTGCAGAAGTTATCGGTCGACTTAAATAATATAAATTAGATTTAATCAGCACATGATAATGAACCCTTGTTTAAAGACTCATTTTGTAATTACAGTTTTGATTGATAATGAACCCAGGCGTATTGGCGCACCATATATTTTAGCTCACATGAGGGTGTGTGTGTGTGTGTTTTAAAGAAAAATAAAACCAACAATTCGATCCTTGATTCATCAGGGTCCTCAACAAAATACGATCTTTGTTATCACCCAGCGGATCCATGAATAACCGAACAGACTATTTTACAACTAACTCTCGTTTACATTCCTGCCACAAAACGTAAATAAACATAGAAATACCTGAATAGAACTAAAATAGAACTAAATCTAAATTGCAAACTTACAAACGAAACACTGATCTCGCACGTCCAAACAAGAATCAATTGTAACATATTGTGTTAATAATGCGCTCAGAGCGCTCCATATTACCTGACGAGTTCTAGTTGTTGGTTCTTTTTTTACTATACGCATGCGCTATCAATATTTTTTCTGCTAAAACGTAACTGAGAGAGATAGGGACCCTATACAACATTGTTGCTGCATGCTGTGCCAATAACATAAATTCACAGCCACTAAAATGCTGAGCTCTGTCTGAAACCATGTCTGTCTAAAAATGACGATTATATTTAGATCGGAAATTATGTTGACAGAGGTCCCAACTTAGAAAAATGAAAGTCAAAGGCGTGACCAAACCAAGACGAAAATACAACCAACAATAGACGATCCCTTGAATCAGGGCCTTGCTTAAATTCGGCATCACCAAAATACGATCTTTGTTATCACCCATCGGCGGATCCATAGTTTAATTACAAAACAGACTGTTTTACAACTCTCACTCTTATTCCCTTCCTACCATCGAACGTACAAATATACATAAACTATAAATACTTTTAGATTTAGCAATTATAAATCTAAATTGCAAACTTACATTGTTGGCTTTAAAAGTGAATTTGACTGGAAGATCTCATAACTTGTAATAACAGGAATACATAATGATAGGCCTACAGTCAATATTTGTGACGATTTCATAGCAGGTACTGTACCACTCCTTTTAACGGGTCAACTTTAATTGTATGTATTCATATCACATATTGACGTTGGCCATGATGTCACAAAAGCTTTTCACGGTTTGTGCATTTCTTTCTTTATAATGCACAATACACGATCACGAAAGTCTATAGATATCTCAGCTCATTATAAAATCCACATAAGTTATTTATAGAAAAGAAACAGAATCATTTGAAATAATTAAATTTATATATTTATAAAAAACCTGTAGAAGTTGTATATACCCACATAATTATAAACACATTTTATTAACCCCTTGTTTAAGACTTATCTTAAATGCACTTACAGTTTCTTCAACTTTAAATTTACCTAAATTTGAGATAGCATTTAACATACGAACGTTTCAGTAATCGAAAGAGCGCGACACAATAGCCACAACTAAAATACAATAACGTCTACATCCCGACGACGAGGATACAAATTAATAGGCTACTAGTAGCCTATTAATTTGTATCCTCGTCAATAGTAGTTTCTTCATGGTATATAATTATTGTGTCTAAGTACGCGCCTAGGAGGCTGATGATCAAATCTGTCATCAAAATGACAGGTATACAGTATATCAAACAATTTGTAGCCAACTCCCAGGTTGATCAATTTTACAACATTTTGAAGTATAGTAAAGTGTAAGGTGTGATAAATTCACAGATAGGCAATTCGATCGCCATGGTTGTTTTAGATGGTCACGTGTGACATAATGTTAAGTTGTCTATTGCACCGTCAATCGTGCCTGCATCCTTACATTGGATATCGATGATTGGTAAGCCAATAGTCACTATTATGGTGTGGAAGTTAGCGAGCTGTGCATTCCTATTGGCCCGATACCGTGCGTTTAAACGCCATATTTTGTGTTGAATTTAATGTTTATCAGTATATGTTATACGTTAATGACAATACTCTATGTATATACAAAGGATATCAAGTGACAGCCTGTGATTGGATGCTCACTTGCACAAGATGTCACTTGTTATGCAAATGAGCATAGAATAATTATTGGAACAGGGTTTAGGTATTTAAGTTGTACAGTACTAGTCGTACAGAATGTGGGCCAAGAGGGAATAACGGTTGTACACCTTAGCAAAAGGAACAACTAAGGATATTAATCTGCACACTCAGAAACCACCCAAGTGAGGACATATCGACACTAAGTACTGTATAATATAATGTACTCAAGAGTGTTGCGTGCTGTTTAATCATTATTTTTGTTAGGCTTTGTGAACATGTATAATTGTGTTAGATCATTTTAGATTCGTAATATTACCGCTTAAATTATTTACTAGAAAATGTATATTGTATATTCATTATGTTACTATAATTATGGTCGTCGTCGAGGAAGAGGAGCCATACTGCAAAACTGACTTTAATTGTTAATCCCACATGCTATGGGAGAATTAGAATTTCTATAAATTTATTAAATCATACTTGTCACAATTTTGATAATAAATGTCATTTTGTCATTCAGGTTCTTTGACGGCACAGAGATTTTTGACCGTTGTAAATGACCAACATCCAGATGACCTTGAAGAAGTATCAAGACAATTATGGATAAGAATGTGGTCAAAGGTCAACTAGTTCCAAACATTTATTATTTATATATAATATAATTATATTAACTTAAAATGTATATATCTTAATTTTCCCCATATTAGTATGTTCCCAATTTTAAAACAATCAAACCCCAATGGAATATATAATTATCTTATTATTGCATATATAAATATTATAATATTATATTAATTATTATTACATATATAACTTTTAAATATTTTTTTACAGGATAAAGATATTTCAGATCCTACATCTGTTCTTGAGGTATATGAATATTGAATTTTCTTTTCATAAAACTTTTTTGCAATCAAAATTACAAAAGGTTGGATTGATATTTTTGTTGATTTGGTTGAAAATTTTAATATAAATTTAATATTATATTACATGATATTTATTGTCATATCAAATTTACATCTTCAATTATTTTTAGGCAGCCCAGGCTGCTGGAATGTCTAAAGAGGTCGCTAATAAATGCATGTCAAAGGTCAAAGATCAATCAACAAAAGAAGAGTTAAAAAGAATAACAGGCATTGCACTCGAAAGTGGTGCAAGTAATTTAAAGTTTAACTTTAACTTTAACTTTATTTCGTCCACATGGGAAAATATTTTGAGTGCTTTTCACAAAATTGTACAACAATATATAAAAACGTTACATATAAAAAAAAAAAAAAAAAAAAAAAAAAAAAGTTTATCTTTTATTTTTAAAATTAATTCAATTTACAGTATATATTGGCGAGTCTGTTTTACAATTAAATATTCAAATAAAAAACGTGATTTTAATTTGTAGGCATCATTATTTCGTCCACATGGGAAAATATTTTGAGTGCTTTTCACAAAATTGTACAACAATATATAAAAACGTTACATATAAAAAAAAAAAAAAAAAAAAAAAAAAAAAAGTTTATCTTTTATTTTTAAAATTAATTCAATTTACAGTATATATTGGCGAGTCTGTTTTACAATTAAATATTCAAATAAAAAACGTGATTTTAATTTGTAGGCATTTGGCGCACCATGGATATTAGCTCACAAAGATGGAGAAGTAAAGACATTTTGGGGAACAGATCAAATACCTCTTTTAGCTCATGTAATAAGTAAAAACGCATACAAATTATCAAATACTTGTAGTAGGCATACGTATTTTAGTATTTTAAAATCACTGTATTATTATCAGTATTGTCATCATATCTGTGTTAATGTTTTCATTTTCATTAGAAATTAATACTGTGATAATATTTTTTAAACTTTTATACTTACAGGTGAAAAATGGGAAGGTCCATTAAAACATCAAAATTATAGTCTGCTGCCCTATACAGGTTTCAGTTTGTCAAACTTTTTAAACAGATCAACATTACTGTTATTTTAAACAAACATTGTATCATGGTTTTAATTGTGATTACAAATAATATTTGTGTTTATCTACCAATATTATATTCATTAAGACCACTATTTTTAATTCATCATTACAAGAAACCAATTTAGGATGTAATATTGTGAAAAATTGATTATAACCAAACCTTTAAAATTGATGAATACTGTATTAAAATCAACGATATTATAAACAATATATAATATAAACGGTGACTTTGTTGTAAAATAATGTGTAACATTAAAGTAAAAGAATTATCACCAGTTTATTTGCATAGTGTTTAGTTTTTATTAAAACAGCTAAAATATATATTATAGTACAGTAATCGAAGACTTGGACCTTTACAAAAAAATTTAGAGTAAGTTAGGTCCATCCCCTCAAACACCCTCCCCTACCAAACCATTGTATTCTCTCTATTATAACACTACATGTGTATTTTAACTTTAAATTGATCTGCGCTTCTCGAAAATAGTAATAAAAAACACTCCTTGTATTAGAATGATTAGGTTGGCATTTTGACTGAACTTATCACTGTTACAAACTGAACATAAAGCATTCCTTTATTATGCAAAAATATTAAAAAATAACATTTTTGTTTACTTCTGGTTTAATTGGTTAGGACGAGGTGGATAGGTTTTTGAATGAAAGTTTTTAATAAATAGTTTGTTTTTTATGGGTTTGCTACTAAAGCTCTGTCCACACTGGAGAGCAAGAAGTGTGATGAATTGTAAAGCTCTGTCTTTACACTTTGTGACAACAAAATGTGATGTGTCCATATATGGACATTATGATATCGTATCTCTACCATTTGGGCATATCGCTACCATATTTGGGCACATCACACTTTGTTGGTCATGTAGACAGAGCTTAAGTTTGTTTATATTTAGACTTAAAAAATGAAGTGATTTTGGGTGACAAAAGTGGACCTCGCGAAACTAGTGCTACCCCTCCCACTGGACCTTCCCCTGATCACATGATTATGACATCATGGTCTTTGCAGGTTTATTTTTGACATACTGTAGACATCACACAATACTAAAAAAACATAACATTTAAAAAAACTTTACTATTAATTTTGACTCCAGACATTGGAACAACATTCATTAATAATTACATTACTATCAAAAATAATTACATAAAAATATTCTAAAAACTTAACAATAATAATATACAAAACATAAGTATACACAGATGGAATATAACGTACAGAACATATTACTTTAAAATGACAATTGTTATTTATTATACTGCAAAGTAAGTAGATTATTAATATATTATTAAATTATTTAATATTTTCTTATAACACATTAATATATAATCTCATATAATACTATATAGGCATTCATACACAACTATCACATAATGTAATATGGCAGTATGCTCACTGCATACACATTCACATTTACTACAAATGAAATATATTAAGATATTTATGAAATAGGCACTGGTTTAGGCCTACTTTTCGTTTTCTGAAGATCCAAACAAAATAATATTTTGTGCAAATTAGTGCTTCATTGAAAAGTCAACTATACAAGTGTCAGATAAATTGAACATATCATTTCATTGTATATATTTAATTTATTCATTTAGGCCTAGAAGGAAATAATTGTTACAAGATTCATTTTTTTTTTAAAGAGAGTGAACACTTTATGATATCATCCCTGGCTGTTCTAAAATACTTATTCTAGTCCCCCTAATAATTAGCTAGTGTCCCACCAAGTATTTACAATAAGTAAAAATAAATAATTACATTCTACTCTAGGCCTAGCCTAGGCCTACATACAAACTCAACTTTAGCAATCAAATGACTGAATGAAAAGAACAACATAGCCTACCTCAAATATGTGCAGACTAGACAAGCCAAGTTGAGGCAGTCAGTAGTAGGCTAGTAAGTAGGCCTAGCACAGGCAAACAAGGTATAAGTTCTAGACCTATTTAGGCTAGGCCTAGGCCTACAGAGTTTTCAGCTAGTATACTATAGTATAGTAGCAGCTGCAGCTGTTTTGACTACGCGTATGATGTAGACACGCGCGCGACAAGGAAGATGAATATGGATGAATTTGATGATCGCGACCAAATATATAACTAAACAAAATTTATTTCTTTAAAAACCATAATTATAATAACAAATTATTATTAAACAGTTTTTATAACTTTGCAATTAATTACATGCCATTTTTAGATTTACAGATACAATTCTATTTTGTAATTACAATATTGACACTTGTGTACTGCGACTTTTACAAATGCGCTCTTTATATCAATTGAGACGTAGTGTACATTACATACTGTAGTTATTGGCGGATGATGATCGTGAATTTAATAAAAGAAAGTTATGTTTCTCTTCAAACACTCTTCAGTCAAGTAATTAATTACTTCATCTGATAGATTGCAATCCGTCATGTAAAGGCTCCTCAGCTTAGGATACATATTGAGAAATGAAGAAAATGTATTAACATCAATGTTGTGAAAGTTATTACCAGAGATATCGAGACGACGTAATGCTAATTGAACTTGTTTGAGAGAACATTCTGTACCCAAGTGATTGATGACGTCACCTGATAGATTGCAATTCCTCATGTTAAGCCTATACAGCTTAGGACACATAATGAGTAATGAAGACATTGAATTAACATCAATGTTGTGAAAGTTATTACCAGAGATATCGAGATAAACTAATGCTAATTGAACTTGTTTGAGAGAACATTCTGTATCCAAGTTATTGATGACATCACCTGATAGATTGCAACGACTCATGTCAAGCACACTCAGCTTAGGACACATAATGAGTAATGAAGACATTGAATTAACATCAATATTGTGAAAGTTATTACCAGAGATATCGAGATCAACTAATGCTAATTGAACTTGTTTGAGAGAACATTCTGTAACCAAGTGATTGATGACGTCACCTGATAGATTGCAATCATCCATGTAAAGCGACCCCAGCTTAGGACACATAATGAGTAATGAAGACATTGAATTAACATCAATGTTGTGAAAGTTATTACGAGAGATATAGAGATGAGTTAATGCTAATTGAACTTGTTTGAGAGAACATTCTGATACAAAGTCATGAAATACATTACGTGATAGATTCTCAATAACAACACTTTTACATTTAGCTTCAATTCCTAAAATATGTGCAATAACGTTTCCCTTGCGTTTCAATGCCATCTTACTACAAAATGTATTCAACATTTTATTCAACGGTTCTTTGTCATATGCCATGCAATAAAGTTGCATAATTAGACGTATGAAATGCTTATTACATTGCACACCTGGATTAATGTGATGAATAAACATTTTTATGGAGGTAGATATATTGTCCAAATGTGTCTTTATTTCTAAATCTTGAATGTGATCATTTAATTCATTTACCACAGCATCTTTATGTTGTTCTTTAACAAACATTAAATTACTCGGCAGAGAACGATATGTTGACAAACTATTTGTAACCCAGTGCTTTAAAAATGCATTAGCGTTAGCACCAAGGAAACCAATTGCAAACTTTCTCCCCATCTTTAAATGCTCACTTTCTCTTATTACTTTCCATTCATTATCATCCAATGGTGTAAGTATTCGTCTTACATCTTCTGTTGTGCATTCATTCTCGATACCATCACTTTCACATAATTTGCACAAATAGAATCCTACCAATGACTCTACTATCAACTTGTGAGGAGGCATGAAAATCCTTTCAAAGCTAGATTTTGAAATTGGTGCTTCTTCGTAAACAAACCCAAGATTTACGGCCATGTCAATCATATCTCTTGTGGAATGTGTATCATTCAAATCTGTCATGTTTATTGAAAGTTGATTCTTTTTTAAGCTTTTATACATGCACTTCCCTAATAAAATCATAGCATTTACATAATTCGCTGGGATGTCTTCAAATTTAGAAATTTTGGCGACTTGTTTGTTAAATTGATTTAAAATACTACGAAATAGTTGTTTAAAAAGATCAGCACTGTCACTAGGAAGACTTTGATTGTCTTCCCATAGCATACAAATTGAAAGAAGTAGCATTGGATTTTTGCACATTGAATATGCTTGTGGATGTTTTCGATAATAATACCTAGTGTCAATACCTAATTCCCTTTTAAGCGACTCTCCCAATTGCGGTTGTCCAAAATAATTAAAATATTTCTCAATATACTCCCATATGCTCTCTTGATTAAATCCCTTAACTCTCACATGAACGTTACACTCTCGTTTAAATTCATCTATGTTTTCTGGTCGTGAAGTAAGTATCACAGTACTTTCTTTAAGGTTGGTTTTATTGAAAAGACTTAATACACTTTGATTATCAAATCTCAATTCATCTAATCCGTCTAGTAGCAACACAACTTTACCGTCATGTTTCTTTATGAATTTCTGAATTAACCGTGGATCTTTTGGGAGATCTGTGTCTAAATTGAAATCTTTCATATCCAGCTGCTTTACAATTAGATCAAATATATTGTCATCTTTTTGCAAATCTCTAACACATAAGAAAAATACAATTTTACCTTCAAAGACATTATTAGATTGACTAGGTGTAGCCCATGTGTATGATAAATGTCTTAATATGGTAGTTTTACCAATACCTCCCTCTCCTTCAATAAGAGCTCTACATCCAGGTGTGGAGCTGATTACATCTACCACTTCTTCTAATGTTGTTGGTTTGCTTCCTTTATTGTTTTCACGTTCTTTCAGTAGTTCCATATCGGTAAACATCTGTGAAACGTCAACTTTGTATCTATCATTCATTGTTGCAGGTGTAAATCTACTGGCCTGTCTGCACTTGTCCTTTTGTATTTTAATCAGATATGTTTGTATCTTTTCTAAAAACAAAGAAAATTATTCAATAGAGAGAATCTTACACTTAATTATATTTTATTAAGCATTGTATATATTAGTATTATTATTGTTGATATTAATTCATCTTAATTATTCATTTATTTATAGGCCTATAGTTTATTTTAGTAGGCCTAAATTATAGTGGTTTAGTTGTTCTTTTTACAGGCCTAGATAATGTCATCCTAGGTATAAATGAAATTGAAATTTGTTATTATAGCAATTTGAAATTATTTTACCTAAAGTTATTGACAATTGTTATCAGTTATACCAAACTCTCAATATCGTATTTTTTTGTAAATCATTAGGGTTTTAGAGGGCGACAAATAATTTTTGTTTTCCTGGTAGACCAGGATATTTCAGATTAAAATCAAACTAACTCCGTCAGAAAACGATATAAGTATGTATATAAGTATGTAAGTTTTATTTTTGTAAATTTCTTAATTTTGCTGTAATAAAAAATTGTTCATATCCGATTATACGATTGTTGGAATGAGGTGTATATAAGATTAATTGTTCTAATCTTGATTTTAATTACATTGTTCATGTTTTTTGTTCTTTTATAATTATAAGCCTTGTTTAGGACAAAATTCACAACAAGAAATATTCTACTGCATAAAAAGCGTCTTTATGGGAGAAAAATTATACGATACTAATAACTAACCTGTTTCTGACTCAACCTTATGCGTTCCTTGTTCTTCGTTACTAGTAGTCGACACTTCTACTGTTTAATAAATAAATAAGTGTCTTAATAATTATTATCAAACTAACCTTATTACTTTACAACTATTCTACCGCATAATAAACTTCTTTATAGAAGAAAACTTATATAGTTTACAGTTATTAACTAACCTGTTTCTGGTTTAAACTCTTTTTGCGCTCCTTGTTCTTTTTCACTTGTGTTCGGCACATTTACTGTTTGATGATAAATAAGAATAGATAAATAGCTTAACTACCTCACAACAAGTCAGTGACTGGAATAATTACTTCATAATAATTCTAATACAATACTAATATTACAAAATTCATTGCAAAGTTTTCTTTTTTTAGTGAGTAACGCGCTTGTATATAAAGGGCGACAAACACAAATTGAAGACAATCAGAAAGAAAACTTCAGTTTAAAATATGATCAATAGAGGGCAGCAAATCAAAATAATGAATTCACAGACAGTGCAGTACAATCTGTAGCCCGCACTTCAATCACCCTAAACACACAGGATATACAGTAAAATAAATTATACCGTGTAATATCATTCTGGACATCGTTTTTTTTAATAACAACTCTCATATCCGACTGCATTGAGAGAACTATATCAATAAGCCTTACCAAATATTTGAATTAAAAAAATTTTGAAAATCACAAAAAGAGGCTTTCAAATATATCTGGTGTAGAGTGTTCGGCTTGTCATTAAAAACACAAAAACTTATAACATATTATAGCCTACACGACATTATAACTAACCTGTTTCTGATTTAACATATCGTTTTGTTCCTTGTTTTTCATTACTACTGGTCGGCATTTCCCCTGTTTTAGTAAATAAATCACAGAATAAAATCTAAATTTGCAATTAAAATCCATTAAAAAAAAATGGTTGTGTAATATGAATTAATTTTAGTTGATTAAGATAACTTACTTATCCAAGAATAAGCATGACAAAGGGATAAGTGATAATTGCTAGCCATGCTTTAATTCGTATCTGTGTAACACAAAAGTTCCTCGGGGAAGTTTTGATGGGGTTGTCGTCGTATAAAACATTTGTATGACTGGTAAGCGTAAAACTGATTGATCTACATGTTGAGCCAATAAAATGATATTGCTAGGACCCCTTTCATTTCCATTTTAAGCTTGTACATCATTAAAACATAAAATTAGTTTATTTTGTTGCACTGTAGCCTACATAATAACGTATAACTAACCTGTTTCTGATTTAACTTCTTGTCGTGTTCCTTGGTTTTCGTTACTACTGGTCGGCATTTCACCTGTTTTAATAAATAAATAACAGAATGAAATTCGAATTTACAATGCTAAATCAAAACTTTAAGCACTATGAAAAATATTATGCATGAAAACATCACAAAATAAACTTTCTCGTGAAAGAAATGAAATACTTCCTCTTTTTTCATAAATACATACCTTGTCTATCATCATGTGCAGATTTTCCAAGACAATCTGTAAACCTGGTAATTCTTGAAGGTGTACCTAGACGGTTTTCTTTATCTAATACGAATACGGCATCCCATATATTTGTGAATTCAAATTTGTTCAGTTCATCATAATTATGAATAACATTCTTCAAGTCATCTTGTCCAATTTCTCGCAAGGTTTGGAACAGTTGTTTACGAGATGCTGAGAGCGACTCCTCGTCAACAAGTTGAACATTGTTATCTGTCATATACTGGTTTATCTGATCTACTGCATCGCTGAAACCTGTCACATTAGCTATGGCGAGCAAAAGCCTGATTTTATGCGGTGTGATTTTACCGGTTCGGTGAAGTTCATTAAATAAACTCATTGCTGTAACATTATCACGGTCAAGGTCTCCTAATGGTATGTATCCATGCAGGCAGAATCTCAACCATTTAAAGTAGCGACCCACATAGTGTTTGCTAAGTTGAGCTTTTAAAGTATGGAACTTTTCTTTAAGGTTTTCACCACATTCAGATTTGTCTGACAAACAAAACAAAAATATATGAATATTACATTAAATAAAAATGTATAAAAAATCATATATTCGCAACTGGCATATGAGTGCTAAAATTCATCTGAAAAATAATGTTCTTTTGTGTTGAAAAAAAAAGACTGGGAGGATTAGAAAGCCTAAAGTATAATAATACCAGAAATAATTAAATAAGCCTACTTCCACCTCAGCTTCACCATATGGACGTGTGTGTGTTTGTGCCCCGAAATGGCACTTTCAGAATTTTTTGGGGGAGTGGGCGGGTGACATACAATGTAATGTTTACCTAATCTCCTCGTCAACTCACCGTGTTTGGGGGCTGAGGTAAGAATCTTTTAGAAATGTGACTCTAGATGATCGGAAATTGCACGATTACTCTGTTCTTCAAAGCTTTAGATAAATCCCTGATTAAATTATTTCAATAAAAAAAAAGTGGACACCCTATAGCAACATCCAATCCCCGTAGCTAAATTTTCAACGCAGTTTCGTGAGCCCAGAACTCCTTAACCGGGATAATTTTGGTTATTTTGTTTTGTTTGTTGTTTTGTCCCAGAAGTGTCTCATTGATTAGGGTCAGTATTCGAGAATCATCTAGGCTTCATAATTCTTTAAGGGATTTGTAGAGTGCATCTATTTTGTCAATAACAGCCTTTCTTGGAAATTTATAATTTAAATTCATTAAAATCAATTAAAATTAGATAAAGCGTTAAAACCTTATATCGATGCAATACGAAAAAAGCTATTTATTTTGTATTACCTGATGTTGCCATAATGCCACTGAAATTCAGTTTTCAATCTTCATTTCTAAAATGGAATAGTTGTATTTAAGTTAAATGCTGTCAATCAATGGACAATTCATCCTGTTTTGCAAAGTAAGACCCTCTTTTAAAATAACTTATAACATCTATAATGTATATTGCTGATTGTCACTTCATGCGTCATTCAAACCTAAAACTATTTTCAAAATATGCATGAGGATGAGGGAAGACCAGTTTTCTGGATTCTTACCACGTGACACGATGTTGGAGTAAAAGGACAGTTTACGACAATTAAAATGTAATGTTCTATCCTCGTATTGTTTGTGCCAAAATTAGCAACAATTAAATCGCTGCTTCTCTCGCAATAAAACATAAAATCTACTCACAAAATATAACGGCTGTTTCCTCTTTATTTTAAACAGATCAATGTTCCTCTAACTTCTGTCCTCAGTATGTTCAGTGTTCACTCATTGACTTAAACTGTTCACAGTTAAACTGTTCATTTTCTTCTCATAGGTTGCGGTAGCTGCTATTAAGAACAAAAAAGGTAAATGAGGTAAATTTATATCTATCTATAATTTGTATCTGGTAAAATATGTTAGATTAGCGCATGTATGTTATGGACAAATGTTGTTCATGTGTTAATTAAATTTTTTTTCAATTTTTTTACCTCCACCAATGCTAAATAATCAATTTTTTTTTACTACACATGCGCTATTGACATTTTCTACTAAAATGTAAACACATTATAAATAGTAAACTGAATCACAAACATTATTTTTGCTTTTGTGATTCAGTTTAAATTTTTTTTTTTTTTTTTTAGTTTCGGAAAAAATAGACCAAGAGATAAGGACCGTATACAAGACTGCTGTCATTGCTGTGCCAAATATTATTTAAATACACAGCCACTGAAAAGCTGAGCTCTGGTAATACCTGATTTTTTAACCATAATGACAATTGGACCTATAGGGCGTCTAAAAAGCGGAAATTAAGTTGAAATGACATAGACATTGGTCCCAATTTGGACAACAAACGAAAAACATAGCAGTCGCTTCGCCACTCCTTTTTACGAGTCAACAGCATATTACATTACAAGCACTCGACTCTCTCGTTCTCTTCATCATTAAACGTACAAATAATAAATTATAAATACAGTACTATCAGTTAGGCCTAGGCAATTGAATCTAAATTGGAAACTTACATTGTTGGCTCATAAAATTGTAATAACATAAATACACCTTGATAGGCCCCAGTCAATCTTTGTAACGATTTCATAGCAGTCGCTGCGCCACTCCTTTTTACGAGTCAATATTTTATATTGTGTATTCATATCACGTATTTATGCTTATTCATTTTGGCCGTGACGTCACAAAAGCTATTCACGGTTTATGCAATTTCTTTCTATAAATACACAATACACGATTATGGAAGTATATAGATATTCTACTCAAAATTCCACACAAGCTATTTTTAGAAAAAAACACAGAATCATTTGTAATAACTAAATTTTTATCAAAAAAACAAAAACGAAAGCCCTGCAGAAGTTATCAGTTGACTTAAATAATATAAATTAGATTTAATCAACACATGATAATGAACCCTTGTTTAAACACTCATCTTGTAATTACAGTTTTGATTGATAATGTATTGGTGCACCATAGATATTAACTCACATGTTCATTTACTTCTTATAGGTTAGCTGTTAAGGTAAATGAGGTGAATTCAACATCTGATAAAATAGGGCGCGATTAACAAATTAATCAAAAATATTAATAATAATTGTCAATACAGTAATAAGCATTGTGGTGCATGTGTTTGGAGATAAGCAAATAAGCACTGTAGACAAAGCACTGTACCTATACTTACTGTATATTTCTGAAACACTGATTTCGCACACAGCATGTGTAAATATTGCGCTCAGAGCGCTCCATATTATCTAACGAGGAGAGAGAGGGGGGGAGAGAGAGAGAGAGATAGGGACCCTATACAACACTCATGATGTGCCAATAACATAAATGCACAGCTACTTAAATGCTAAGCTCTGTCTGAAACCATTTGTCTAAAAATGACAATTATATTTAGATCGGAAATTAAGTTGACAGAGGTCCCAACTTAGAAAAATGAAAGTCAAAGGCGTGGCAAAACCAACAATAGACAATCCTTGAATCAGGGATCTGCTTTAATCACCAAAATACGGTCTTTGTTATCACCCATCGGCAGATCCATGGTTTAATTACAAAACAGATTATTTTACAACTCTCACTCTTATTCCCTTTCTACCATCAAACGTACAACATAAACTATAAATACTTTTAGATTAGGAAATTATAAATTTAAATTGCAAACTTACATTGTTGTTTTAAAAGGTAAGTTTGACTGGAAAATCTAATAACTTGTAATAACAAGTATACAAGTATGCCAGTGTACTTAACAGTGCACGTTAAAGGCCAGGTGCGGGCAAAAAATTTCTATTGATCATACATTCCAATAATTATCGATCTATAGTTTCCCCTATGTTTCATAATTTTTGGGATTTTATTTGTGTTACACGAGCTTGTTGAAAAAAAGCACTTTCTTATCAGTGGGGGGATAGTTCAAATTACACAGTAAAATCTCTATTCTTTTGTACACACATTTTGTAAATAGAGCGGCATTTTAAAAAGCTATGAAAAATAAACGGTGTGGTAAAAAATTTTATCAGATGACTAAATATAAGTAATATAACTTGAATTTTACATTTCTGGTATTTTTATTCAACTTCAGATTTTTATTTTCATGTTATAGCAAAAATTATCCACCGTATATCCACCATCTTTTTTCACCTTCTAGGGAGTCACCAGACATGTTATTACATTAGGTTAACTACCTAACTACTGAAAAAAAGTATTCCTGGTTTTTATGGCAGAATATTGCCAAATTTTGTATTTGACCATATTAAGGGAAATTCATGTTTTTTCGTCTTGATTTCTGTTACAAATATTTGATTTAAGTACAATTAACCAGATATTATATTTAAAATTCATGCCTGTACCTGAGCTTTAAAGAACTTGGTACACTATTCGAAAATAGGGAATCGTCTGCCGGTGTGCTGATCTGGTAGGCGCTGCACTGCTGGCTGCCGTGGGTCCGGGGAGGGCCTAATCCGAATTTCCTCAGTTTCCAGTTAAGCTTGAGGACAAATATAAATACCTTTACATACTGATAGGCCTATACCGTCAATCTTTGACGATTTCATTGCAGGTACTGTACTCCTTTTTGTTACGGGTCAACTTTAATATGTGTATTCATATCACGTATTGACGTTGGCCATTACGTCACAAAAGCTTTTCACGGTCTATGCATTTCCTTTCTTTATAATGCACAATACACGATCACGAAAGTCTATAGATATTTCATTAAAAAATCCACAGAAGTTATTTATAGAAAAAGACACAGAATCATTTGAAATAATTTAATTTATATATTAAAAAAAACCTGTAGAAGTTGTATATACCCACATAATTTTAAACACATTTGATTAGCCCTTGTTTAAGACTTATCTTAAATGCACTTACAGTTTTTTCAACTTTAAATTTACCTAAATTTGAGATAGCATTTAACATACGAACGTTTCAGTAATCGAAAGAGCGCGACTCAATAGCCACAACTAAAATACAATAACGTCTACATCCCGACGACGAGGATACAAAATAATTAATAGGCTACTACAATAGTAGTTTCTCCGTGGTATACGCGCCTAGGAGGCTGATGATCAAATCTTTCATCAAAATGACAGGTATACAGTATATCAAACAATTTGTAGCCAACTCCCAGGTTGATCAATTTTACAACATTTTGAAGTATAGTAAAGTGTAAGGTGTGATAAATTCACAGATAGGCAATTCGATCGCCAGGATTGTTTTAGATGGTCACGTGTGACATAATGTTAAGTTGTCTATTGCACGCCGTCAATCGTACCTGCATCCTTACATTGGATATCAGCATGAGTGGTAAGCCAATAGTCACTATGGTGTGGAAGGTATCGAGCTGTGCATTCCTATTGGCCCGATACCGTGCGTTTAAACGCCATATTTTGTGTTTAATTTAATGTTTATCAGTATATGTTATACGTTAATGACAATACTCTATGTATATACAAAGGATATCAAGTGACAGCCTCTGATTGGATGCTCACTTGCACAAGATGTCACTTGTTATGCAAATGAGCATAGAATAATTATTGGAACAGGGTTTAGGTATTTAAGTAGTACAGTACTAGTCGTACAGAATGTGGGCCAAGAGGGAATAACGGTTGTACACCTTAGCAAAAGGAACAACTAAGGATATTAATCTGTACACTCAGAAACCACCCAAGTGAGGACATATCTACACTAAGTACTGTATAATATAATGTACTCAAGAGTGTTGCGTGCTGTTTAATCATTATTTTTGTTAGGCTTTGTGAACATGTATAATTGTGTTAGATCATTTTAGATTCGTAATATTACCGCTTAAATTATTTACTAGAAAATGTATATTGTATATTCATTATGTTACTATAATTATGGTCGTCGTCGAGGAAGAGGAGCCATACTGCAAAACTGACTTTAATTGTTAATCCCACATGCTATGGGAGAATTAGAATTTCTATAAATTTATTAAATCATACTTGTCACAATTTTGATAATAAATGTCATTTTGTCATTCAGGTTCTTTGACGGCACAGAGATTTTTGACCGTTGTAAATGACCAACATCCAGATGGCCTTGAAGAAGTATCAAGACAATTATGGATAAGAATGTGGTCAAAGGTCAACTAGTTCCAAACATTTATTATTTATATATAATATAATTATATTAACTTAAAATGTATATATCTTAATTTTCCTCATATTAGTATGTTCCCAATTTTAAAACAATCAAACCCCAATGGAATATATAATTATCTTATTATTGCATATATAAATATTATAATATTATATTAATTATTATTACATATATAACTTTTAAATATTTTTTTACAGGATAAAGATATTTCAGATCCCACATCTGTTCTTGAGGTATATGAATATTGAATTTTCTTTTCATAAAACTTTTTTTGCAATCAAAATTACAAAAGGTTGGATTGATATTTTTGTTGATTTGGTTGAAAATTTTAATATAAATGTAATATTATATTACATGATATTTATTGTCATATCAAATTTACATCTTCAATTATTTTTAGGCAGCCCAGGCTGCTGGAATGTCTAAAGAGGTCGCTAATAAATGCATGTCAAAGGTCAAAGATCAATCAACAAAAGAAGAGTTAAAAAGAATAACATGCATTGCACGCGAAAGTGGTGTAAGTAATTTAAAGTTTATTTTTTATTTTTTAAATTGAATTCAATTTACAGTATATATTGGCGAGTCTGTTGTATACAATTACTATTCAAATAAAAAATGATTTTAATTTGTAGGCATTTGGCGCACCATGGATATTAGCTCACAATGATGGAAAAGTAAAGACATTTTGGGGAACAGATTTGTCTGACAAACAAATCAAAAATATATGAATATTACATTAAATACACATGTATAGAAAATCATATATTTGCAACTGGCATATGTGTGCTAAATGCATCTGAAAAATAATGTTCTCTTGTGTTGAAAAAAAAAGAGTAACTGACGGGAGGATTAGAAAGCCTACAGAATTGAATACCAGAACTAATTAAATAAGCCTACTTCCACCTCAGCCTCACCATGGTCGGAGCTGAACTGAGAACATTTTAGGAATGTGGACGTGTGTGTGTTTGTGGCCCGAAATGGCACTTTTAGAATGTTTTTGGGGGAGGGGGCGGGTGACATACAAAGTAATTTTTACCTAATCTCCTCCTGTTTGGGGGCTGAGGTAAGAATCTTTTAGAAATAATATGACTCTCTAGATGATCGAAAATTGCACGATTACTTTGTTCTTTAGAGCTTTAGATAAATCGTCGATGATTAAATTATTTCAATTAAAAAAAATGGACACCCTTTAGCAACATCCAATCCCCGTAGCTAAATTTTCAATTCTTCTCAGTTTCGTGAGCCCAGAACTCCTTAACAGGGACAATTTTGGTTATTTTGGTTAGTGTCCCAAAAGTGTCTCATTGATTAGGATCAGTATTCGAGGTTCATAATTCTTTAAGCGATTTGTAGAGTGCATCTATTTTGCCAATAACAGCCTTTTTTAGATAAACAGTTGCAATGCGAAAGGATGCCATACGAAAAAGGCCATTTGTTTTGTGTTACCTGATGTTGCCATGGTTTTCAATTCAGTTTTCAATCTTCATTTCTGAAATGGAATAGTTGTATTTAAGTTAAATGCTGTCAATCCATCTATGGACAATTCATCCTGTTTTGCAAAGTAATCCCTTCCTTTAAAATAACATCTATAATGTATATTGCTGAGTTTCACTTCATGCATCATTCAAACCTAAAACTATTTTCAAAATATGCATGAGGATGAGGGAAGACCAGTTTGCTGGATTATTACCACGTGACACGATGTTGGAGTAAAAGGACAGTTTACGACAATATGTACGGTAATGTTCTAAAAAAAGGTAAATGAGGTAAATTTAAACTGTCTGGTAAAATAGGTTAGATTAGCGCATGTAACAATGGTATGGACAAAATTATGTTATTCATGTGTCTCAATTAATTGTTTTTTTTTCAATTTGTTTACCTCCTCCCATGCTAAATAATCTTTTTTTTTACTACGCATGCACTATTGACATTTTCTACTAAAATATAAACACATTATAAATAGTAAACTGAATCAAACATTATTTTTTAATTTTTTTTTCTGTGCCAAATATGATTTAAATACACAGCCACTAAAAAGCTGAGCTCTGGTAATACCTGACTTTAAAACCATAATGACAATTAGGCATATAGGCCTTTTTCTAAAAACCGGAAATTAAGTTGACAAAAGCCTAGGTCCCAATTTGGACAACAAACGAAAAACAGCCTATTCCATTACAACTTACTTTCTCGTTCTCTTCATACCATCAAACGTACAAATAATAAACTATAAATACTATCAGTTAGGCCTAGGCAATTGAATCTAAATTGGAAACTTACATGGTTGGCTCATAAAATTGTAATAACATAAATACACCTTGATAGGCCCCAGTCAATCTTTGTGACGATTTCATAGCAGTCGCTGCGCCACTCCTTTTATGCTTATTGACTAAGGGCCATGACGAATGACAAAAGCTTTTCACGCTTTATGCAATTTCTTTCTATAAATGCACAATACACGATTAATGGAAGTATATAGATATTCTACTCAAAATTCCACACAAGTTATTTTTAGAAAAAACACAGAATCATTTGAAATAACTAAATTTCTATCAAAAAACAAAAACGAAAGCCCTGCAGAAGTTATCGGTCGACTTAAATTATATAAATTAGATTTAATCAACACATGATAATGAATCCTTGTTTAAAGACTCATCTTGTAATTTACAGTTTTGATTGATAATGTACCCAGGCGTATTGGCGCACCATAGATATTAGCTCACATGTACATTTACTTCTTATAGGTTAGTTGTTAAGGTAAATAAGGTGATTTCAACATCTGATAAAATAGGGCGCGATTAACAAATTAATCAAAAATATTAATAATAATTGTCAATACAGTAATAAGCATTGTGGTGCATGTGTTTGAAGATAAGCAAATAAGCACTGTAGACAAAGCACTGTAGACCTACCAATACTGTATATTAGAAAAACGAAACACTGATCTCGCACACAGCATGTGTAAATATTGCGCTCATAGCGCTCCATTTTATCTAACGAGTTGTTGTTCTTTTTTACTATAAAAAAAAAACAAAAACAAAAACTGGGGGAGAGAGATAGAGAGAGATAGGGACCCTATACAACACTCATGCTGTGCCAATAACATAAATGCACAGCTACTAAAAATGCTGAGCTCTGTCTGAAACCATTTGTCTAAAAATGACAATTATATATAGATCGGAAATTAAGTTGACAGAGGTCCCAACTTAGAAAAATGAAAGTCAAAGGCGTGGCCAAACCAACAATAGACGATCCTTGAATCAGAGATCTGCTTAAATCACCAAAATACGATATTTGTTATCACCCATCTGCGGACCGATGTTTTAATTACAAAACAGACTATTTAACAAATCCTATTCACTTCCTACCATCAAACGTACAAATATACATAAACTATAAATACTTTTAGATTTGGCAATTATAAATCTAAATTGCAAACTTACATTGTTGCCTTTAAAAGTGAATTTGACTGGAAAATCTAATAACTTGTAATAACAGGAATACATAATGATAGGCCTACAGTCAATCTTTGTGACGATTTCATAGCAGGTACGGTAACACTCCTTTTAACGGGTCAACTTTAATGATAGTGTAATCATATCATATTGACGTTGGCCATGATGTCACAAAAGCTTTCATGGTATATGCATTTTCTTTCTTTATTTTCTTTTTTAATGCACAATACACGATCACGGAAGTCTATAGATATTTTATTAACAAATCCACACAAGTTATTTATAGAAAAGACACAGAATCATTTGAAATAATTTAATTTATATATTTAAAAAAAAAACCTGCAGAAGTTGTATATACCCACATAATTATAAACACATTTGATTAACCCTTGTTTAAGACTTATCTAATAAATGCACTTACAGTTTTTTCAACTTTAAATTTACTTAAGTTTGAGATAGCATTTATCGTACGAACGTTTCAGTATAGACTTGCCCCAAGTCTGTATTTTTTGTCTTTTTTTTTATTTATTTGTTTTTATTTCGACCGCGATTTTTGTCTGAAAATACAGACTTGTGAAACACGTATAGAAATCGATTTGCAGACCGCAAACATCCAATAAGAATGACGTAGGTTATCATACCGTATTTGGCTATATGGGGCGGGCGGTATGTAAATATGGATTTCGAATCAACCAATGATCATTTTGTTTCAAAATGAAAAAGATCGAGTACGTACGTACAGTGCTGAATGTACGATCGAGACTGAACAACTGTTGAAATATAAAATCGTGTTGCCAAGTTGTTTTGTTTATTAATTGTTTAGTCCTGGCCTAGGCCTCCTTCGTAGGGCTACTCAACTCGTACGTATGACCTGCCAAATAAAACGCCAATAAGGTACATACCACTACCGACCGGCACACAACAGGGCTACACCACCACACAGAACAGGACAGGGTCTGGGTGGGAATTAAATCAAATTTTCTCCGCATAATAAATGATCCATTCAAAGTTTGATTTGGCGGAGAAGCTAGCCTATCATATCAAGACGAGTTTTCATGTTCTTGGGAAAAATCTCATCAAATGTTTACCAGACTACTAGGCATATAAAATCATTTCTAGCCTTCAGAAACTTTCATCAATGTACCCAACCAGGCCAAGTACACATTGTCTAAACGTAACATAGCGCATGTGCATCGTCTTAGATGTTGAGTCTTTGAAAGTCTGAAATATGAATATTAAAACGACGTACGAGTGAGTAGCCAATGGCATGCGGCTGAAACTAGTCAACTGGATAATTTATGCACCAAGAATTCTTGGTGTCAAACCACGTGACTTATGCGTGTTTCCCCAGACGGAGTATCCAAACTCAAGTAATACACGTATGAAACGCCATATGTGCAAAAATATTTATATTTTTACAAAACTCCGTCTGGAGCCCAGACTAGTTTCAGTACTGTAATCGAAAGAGCGACACACAATAGCCACTAACCCCCGACTACGACGAGAATACAAATTAATAGGCTACTACAATAGCAGTTTCTCCATGGTATATATTGTGTCAGTCAGTACGCACCTAGGAGACTGATGATCAAATCTGTCATCAAAATGACAGATACAGTGTATTAAACAATTTGTAGCCAACTCCCAGAGTGATTATTTTCACAACATTTTGAAGTACAGTATAGTAAAGTGTAGGGTGTGATAAATTCACCGATAGGTAATTCGATTGTGCACATAATGTTAAGTTGTCTATTGCAGCGTCAATCGTACCTGCATCCTTACATTGGATATCAGCATGAGTGGTAAGCCAATAGTCACTATGGTGTGGAAGGTATAGAGCTGTGCATTCCTATTGGCCCGGTACCATGCGTTTAAACGCCATATTTTGTGTCGAAACAATCGACCATCTAAGAGCATTATTTCACTGTTGAATTTATTGTTTATCAGTACTTTGTTATACGTTACGAATGACAATACTCTATGTATATGCAAAGGATATCAAGTGACAGTCTCTGATTGGATGCTGACTTGCACAAGATATCACTTGTTATGCAAATTAGCATAGTAGAACAGGATATAGGTATTTAACCTGTACAGTACTAGTCGTACAGAATATGGGCTATGAGGGTATAACTGTTGTACACCTCAGCTAAAGGAACAACTAAGGATATTTTATATATTTTATATATATTATTTAAAAAACACCCAAGTGAGGACATATCGACACTAAGTACTGTATAATACTGTACTATAAGAGTGCTGCGTGCTATTTATTCATTTTGTTAGGCTTTGTGAACATGTATAATTGTGTTAGATCATTTTAGATTTGTAATATTACCGCTATAATTATTTACTAGAAAATGTTTCTTGTATATTCATTATGTAGGCCTACTATAATTATGGTCGTCGTCGAGGAAGAGGAGACTGATGATATAGGGACAGCCACGTCACAATTCATATGGATATCCACGTGACAATGTATAGGGCCATGATCCATGCGACATTTCTCATTATTGTAAGTTGCTACACATGGTCACTTATTTTGCAATCATTTTCAATTTTATTTTTTTTATTATTAATGCCATTTTTAAAGATTAGGCCTATTTCTTGTTGTTTTAGATATTAGGAAGATACATGGAAAACTGGAATATAGGCTTTCAAGGCCATTTAGGCGGCATATAATGTATTGTCAATAAAGGTTGATGTGTCCCATTTATGTAGAGATTCAATGTACAACCATAGAAACCTTTTGTTTTTACAACGCACCATGTCAATACAGGTCAAGTCGAAAATTCATTCTATATGCGCATACAGAAAAATAAGCATGCGCAGAATGACTATTAGACTCAATAGCTGTGCTGTAAAAACAAAAGTGGCTAAGTGTTTCGTTCGTTGACCTTCACACCAAGTGTACCTAAAATAGCACCTGATTAATTTGTATAAGCAAAGGTAGTTTGAGTAGCATTCTATAGGATTTTACTTTGAATATTTAGATGTGGTAAAACTTCACTTATTTTTTAATTTTTCAGATAATAAGCCGCCAGGGTTGAATCCTATGAAAGAAATGTACATGTTTGATGACTTAGCAATGCAACGTGATTACACCGGTGTTCCATTTTCAAAATCCGTCCCAACGTCATTCTTTGAACAAAGTAAGTCAAAAGAAAACATGAATATTGTTTGAAGGTTTGCATGGCGAAGAAAAACAAAGGTTCTGGGATATTATATGTTGCCAAAAAGAAATACAGTAAAATTGAGAATGTTTCTGTTGTTAAATGTTATGTTACAACATTACTTAAAAAAGATGGTTTATAAAGAACTCAACTTTCCCAATAACAGACACTTTTGGGTTTTATTTAATAATAATTTATTTAATATGTCTGGTTTTTCATAAAGTCTGGTATTCAGAATGCGTTTTTAATGGTAAAAATGAATTTGTGACGTTTTGGTCCTCAAGAAAAGTCTGAGACATTTTAGAGAGTCTGGTATTGTTGAGACATACCCAACTTAACATTACTTCTTTGTTGGAACACATGTCATACTGCAAAACTGACTTTAATTGTTAATCCCACATGCTATGGGAGAATTAGAGTTTCTTATTATTGCATATATAAATATTATAATATAATATTAATTATTATTAAGATATTTCAGAACCCACATCCGTTCTTGAGGTATATGAATATTGAATTTTCTTTTCATAAAACTTTATTTTACAATCAAAATTACAAAAGGCTGGATTGATATTTTTGTTGATTGAGATGAAAATTTTAATTTAAATTTAATATTATATTACATGATATTTATTGTCATATCAAATCTACATCTTCAATTATTTTTAGGCAGCCCAGGCTGCTGGAATGTCTGAAGAGGTCGCTAATAAATGCATGTCAAAGGTCAAAGATCAATCAACAAAAGAAGAGTTAAAAAGAATAACGGCATTGCACTCGAAAGTGGTGTAAGTAATTTGAATTTAAAGTTTATTTTTTATTTTTAAAATTAATTCAATTTACAGTATATATTGGCGAGTCTGTTGTACAATTAAATATTCAAATAAAAAATGTGATTTTAATTTGTAGGCATTTGGCGCACCATGGATATTAGCTCACAATGATGGAGAAGTGAAGACATTTTGGGGAACAGATAAAATACCTCTTTTAGCTCATGTAATAGGTAAAAACGCATGCAAATTATCAAATACTTGTAGTAGGCCTACTAGTCCGGTGGCAGGAGGGGGATATCACCACCCGAAAGGGGACAAATTGCCATCCAACTTTTCTAGACCAGAATTTTCCGTAGATTACGAATATGGAATGTAATCGATCAGGATAGGAAGCGTTTTCGAGATATAAGGGGTCAAAGTTCAAAATTGACCAATATAAAAACATGCTATATCTCTGGAAATTCTGGACGTAGTGAGATAATTTTGGTGTCAAATTGTTCACAATGTATATGTTTATATTAGCTCTAACAGAACTTTATTGGTAAAATTGACCGGAAAACCCCATTGTTAGCAATTTTGACCTTTGACCTCTTTTTGCTATATCTAAGTAACGGCAGGTCGGAGAGAATTAAAAATAGGAGCAAATTGTTCCCAAGATATACATTTATATTCAGTGTAACAGATGATATTGCTTGAAAATGTGTGTGGTTATTAACCTTTGAAATAATTGAATAAGGTTATAAAAACATAAATTAATAAATATTTGTCGTAAGGAGCCAATTTTGGTGTCAAATTGTTCACAATATATATGTTTATACTTGCTATAATGCAACATTTTTTTCAAAAAGTGACTGAAACACCTATTTTTCTGTAATTTTAACCTTTTACCTGTTTTTCTCATCTAAATAACGACATGGCATAGAGATTTCTAACGGCAAATTGTTTATAATAGATATTTTTATTCAATCTAATAGATTATACTGTTTGAAAAATACAAGTGTGGTTATTGCTTTGAAATCCTGTACATAAGAGCCTATCAGGGCGGATTTAATTCAAAGAGGTGTGGAAGGGGAATAATACTATTACTATACATTACAATGTCTTTCAGAAATATTTGAGCAATTTCAATCGGGTATCCATGTATCTCCAATAAACGGAATGTACGGCTCATAGAGAATTCAGAAGTTACCCTTGGTTCATTTTGGCAAATCCATATGGGTTCCTTTTAAAAGGATTGAGGGTGCACATACAGGCTTTTCCCATGGCTTAATATTGGAACCTACAGTTTTAGTTACCCGATATATTTCTAACATAGTAACTTATGTAGCCAAATGCATTGATCCGATACAGGGGCCAAATGTAGAACTGAACATACAGTAGAGAACCACAGAAGGGTCTAAATAGATGACCTGCTGTTGTTTCATTTTAGGCAAAATCCAAATCGGTTCCTTAAGGATCGAGAGTGCAAGGCAGCTTTATTCCATGGGCCCCGCCTGTCTGTTATGAACCCACAGTGTCACCCCTTATATGTCCATTATGGGGCTTAATGTCCATCCATGGAGGACCGGCCCTTGGGTTAATTTGGGCAAATCCATAAGTGTTCCTTAAGGATCGAGAGTGCACAGCCAGCTTTATTCCATGTGCCTGTCTATATAAACTCACAGTGTCACCCCTTATATGTCCATTATGGGGCCTAATGTCCATCCATGGAGAACGACCGGCCCTTGGGTTAATTTGGGCAAATCCATAAGTGTTCCTTAAGGATCGAGAGTTCACAGGCAGCTTTATTCCATGGGCCGCGCCTGATGAACTCACAGTGTCACCCCTTATATGTCCATTATGGGGCTTAATGTCCATCCATGGAGAAGGACCGGCCCTTGGGTTAATTTGGGCAAATCCATAAGTGTTCCTTAAGGATCGAGAGTTCACAGGCAGCTTTATTCCATGGGCCGCGCCTGATGAACTCACAGTGTCACCCCTTACATTTCCATTATGGGGCTTAATGTCCATCCATGGAGAAGGACCGGCCCTTGGGTTAATTTGGGCAAATCCATAAATGTGCCTTATGGATGATCGAGGGTACACAGGGATAATTATTATATTTCTATAAACCCACATTTTTACCCCACATACATTATTTCCAATATAAGGTCTCTTGTAGACCCACATAGAGAACCCCGAAAGGTCCATGAAGGATCGGCCCTTGGGTTCATTTGGGCAAATCCATAAATGTTATTTAAAGATTGAGGGTGCACATTTAGTTTTATTCCATAGTTCATCTATGAACTATTTACCCCATATTAATTTCTAATACAGGGCCTTATGTAGCACACCACATAGAGATCCCAAAAGGGTCCTTAGAGGGTTCATTCGGACAAATCCATATGGGTTATTTTAGAATCCTTTGTGTACAGGAAACTCTTTCCTGTATGGGCCAAACTATCTGTGGCTATATAAAAATTGTGGTCTGTCTGTGTAGTGAGTTGTGGATTGAGTTTGGCCACCTGGATCTGCCTATGCCCTATCCTGTACGAATTGGTATTCTCTGGTTCTGATGAATAGTAGTTTATTTTCCAAAAACGAATATTGTAGCCCTAATGCAACTGTATAGTGGCAAATCATTGAAGGTCAGCGCAACATTTTAACATCATAACATTTTAATCGTCATAATATTAATTTTATTATATATTTTGCAGTATTATATTTAATACATTTAAAATAATGCGCACTAGAAAAAATATAAAAATACCATAACTTCACTGATCAAATAACATGATTACATTGATCTCATAGTTTGAATAACTTTGCATTATTTAGTATATCATTTGTTCAAAAGTTGACCTTTGACCTATGTCAACTTGTGTAATGATAAATGTGCTCTTTTGATTGTGTATGATTGATAGATGTCTTAACAGAATGATAAAACATAACATTTTGTCTTAAATGTTAGTTTTTATTTGGTTTTAAATGCAAATTGTGTGATTGGTCAATATTGACATTTGACCTTTAATTGCAAAGTATTTGTTTTATAAGGCGACTGAATAACACCATACAATACCTATAACCATACAAATGTATTAAAAGACCAAATTGAACTTTAATAATTTGGTTTATAATACATATATAATACATTGTTATAATTGGTCAATTTTGAACTTTGACCCCTTATCTTCCTAATCGCTTCCTATCCTGATCGAAGTCTGATTTGATTAAATACAGTATTATAATTATATTAATCAAAATTATAATGAAATAACATAACTTTACTAATCAAATAATTTGATTACTTGTAAAACCATCAATATCATAGTTTGGACAACTTTGCATTTATTTGTTAACTAATACGCGTAATAAAATGTTGACCTTTGACCTTATGTCAACTGATGAAATTGACCTTATGTCAACTGATGAAATGATGTATTCGCTCTTTTACATTGCGTATGATTGATTAACAGGATGAGAAAACATCCAATTTTTATTAAATATTAGTTTTTATTTGGTTTTATAGGTACGTTCTATGATTGGTCAATATTGACATTTGACCCCTAATCACAAAGGATTTTTTTTTCATAAGGTGATTGAATAGACACTTATAATAATAAAAATGTAATAAAAGACCAAATTGTGCTTCAATAAATTTGTTATAATACATATACATAATAAATTGTTGTAATTGGTCAATTTTGAACTTTGACCCCTTATATCTCGAAAACGCTTCCTATCCTGATCGATTACCTTCCATATTCATAATCTACGGAAAAGTCTAGAAAAGTTGGATAGCAATTTG
The DNA here is from genome assembly GCF_963402885.1 of Antedon bifida. Taxonomy (NCBI): domain Eukaryota; kingdom Metazoa; phylum Echinodermata; class Crinoidea; order Comatulida; family Antedonidae; genus Antedon; species Antedon bifida. Next base: position 33,851,179 of record NC_136227.1, on the reverse strand, counting down.
TCCCTTTTCGGGTGGTGATTGCCACCGGACTATACGTATTTTAGTATTTTAAAATCACTGTATTATTATCAGTATTGTCATCATATATATTTGTCAATGTTTTCATTTTCATTAGAAATTAATACTGTGATAATATTTTTTATACTTTTTTACTTTGAAGGTGAAAAATGGGAAGGTCCATTAAAACCGTCATCAAAATTATAGTCTGCTGCCCTCTACAGATTTCAGTTTGTCCAACTTTTTAAACAGATCAACATTACTGTTATTTTAAACAAACATTGTATCATGGTTTAAATTGTGATTTCAGTTAATATTTGTGTTTATCTACCAATATTATATTCATTGCAACCACTATTTTTAATTCATCATTACAAGAAACCAATTTAGGATGTAATACTGTGAAAAATTGATTATAACCAAACCTTTAAAATTTATGAATACTGTATTAAAATCAACGATATTTTATAAACAATATATAATATAAACGGTGACTTTGTTGTAAAATAATGTGTAAATTAAAGTAAAAGAATTATCACCAGTTTATTTGCATAGTGTTTAGTTTTCAGCTTCAGCTAAAATATATATTATAGTACAGTAATCGAAGACTTAGACCTTTACAAAAAATGACTAAATTTAGAGTAAGTTAGGTCCATCCCCTCAAACACCCTCCCCTACCAAACCATTGTATTCTCTCTATTATAACACTACATGTGTATTTTAACTTTAAATTGATGCGCCTCTCGAAAATAGTAATCAAAAACACTCCTTGTATTAGAATGATTAGGTTGGCATTTTGACTGAACTTATCAATGTTACAAACTGAACATAAAGCATTCCTTTATTATGCAAAAATATTAAAAAATAACATTTTTGTTTACTTCTGGTTTAATTGGTTAGGAGGAGGTGGATAGGTTTTTGAGTGAAAGTTTTTAATAAATAGTTTGTTTTTTATGGGTTTGCTACTAAAGCTCTGTCCACACTGGAGAGCAAGAAGTGTGATGAATTGTAAAGCTCTGTCTTTACACTTTGTGACCAAAAAATGTGGTGTGTCCATATATGGACATTATGATATCGTATCTCTACCATTTGGGCATATCGCTACCATATTTGGGCACATCACACTTTGTTGGTCATGTAGACAGAGCTTAAGTTTGTTTATATTTAGACTTAAAAAATGAAGTGATTTTGGGTGACAAAGGGTGGACCTCGCGGAACTAGTGCTACCCCTCCCACTGGACCTGGCCCTGATCGCATGATCATGACATCATGGTCTCTGCAGGTTTATTTTTGACATGCTGTAGACATCACACAATACTAAAAAAAGATAACATTTAAAAAAAAACTTTATTAATAATTTTGTCCTCAAGAAAAAGTGATTTTACTTGAGTCATTGGAACAACATTGATAATAATTAACATTAATTTTCCTATCATTATCAACAATAATTACATAAAAATATTCTAAAAACGTAACAATAATATTAATATACAAGACATAAGTATACACAGATGGAATATAACAATAATATACAAGACATAAGTATACACAGATGGAATATAACCGTACAGAACATATTACTTTAAAATGACAATTGTTATTTATTATACTGCAAAGTAGATTATTATTATATTATTAAATGATTTAATATTTTCTTTCTTATAACACATTAATATATAATACTATAGGCATTCATACACAACTATCACATAATGTAATATGGCAGTATGCTCACTGCATACACATTCACATTCACTACAAATGAAATATATCAAGATATTATGAAATAAGCACTGGTTTAGGCCTGCTTTTGGTTTTCTAAAGATACAAACAAGATCATATTTTGTGCAAATTAGTGTTTCATTGAAAAGTCAAGCATACAAGTCTAAATTGAACATATATCATTTAATAATATATTATTTATTTAATCATATATTTATATTTATTTAATCATATATTAGAAGGAAATAATTGTTTATAATAAGATTCATGTTTTAATGTAAAAGAATTTAAAGAAAGAGAGAGTGAACACAATAATAAATATCATTTTTGTCTGTTCTTATTCTAGTCCTCCTACTACTACTAGCTAGCTAGTGTCCCACCAAGTCTTTACAATATTTAAATACTTACATTACAATAATCCCTAGGCCTAGTCTACTTACAAACTTCAACTTTAGCAATCGAATGACTGAATGAAAAGAACATACCTCAAATATGTGCAGACTAGACAAGCCGAGTTGAGGCAGTCAGTAGTAGGCTAGTAAGTAGGCCTAGCACAGACAAACAAGGTATAAGTTCTAGACCTGTTTAGGCTAGGCCTATGCCTACACAGTTTTCAGCTAGGCTAGGCCTAGTCTAGAGCCTAGCCTACTTTCTAGGCCGCCTAGCCTAGATAGACTCATCATTTTTTAGACATTGTTGCCTATGTTGTAGCCTAACTACTCTAGTAATAATAATAGTGCTTGATGGACAATTTATACAGATTTTTGTTCTTTGTGGCTGCAGACATTCAGTCAGATAGAACCAAATAAAATGAACGAATTTCAAAATGAAAATCTCCTCTAGCTGCTTCTGCATGCTGCAGCTGTTTTGATTACGCGTATGATGTAGACACGCGCGCGACAAGGAAGATGAATATGGATGAATTTGATGATCGCGACCAAATATATAACTAAAACAAAATTTATTTCTTTAAAAACCACAATTATAATAACAAATTATTACTAAACAGTTTTTATAACATATCAATTAATTACATGCCATTTTTAGATTTACAGATACAATTCTATTTTTTAATTACAATATTGACACTTGTGTACTGCGACTTTTACAAATGCGCTCTTTATATGAATTGAGACGTAGTGTACATTACATACTGTAGTTATTGGCGGATGATTAAGAAAGTTATGTTTCTCTTCAAACACTCTTCAGTCAAATAATTAATTACTTCATCTGATAGATTGCAATCCCTCATGTCAAGCATACTCAGCTTAGGACACATAATGAGAAATGAAGACAATGTATTAACATCAATGTTGTGAAAGTTATTACCAGAGATATCGAGATATTCTAATGCTAATTGAACTTGTTTGAGAGAACATTCTGTAACCAAGTGATTGATGACGTCAGCTGATAGATTGCAATCACTCATGTAAAGCATACTCAGCTTAGGACACATAATGAGAAATGAAGACAATGTATTAACATCAATGTTGTGAAAGTTATTACCAGAGATATCGAGATAACGTAATAATGCTAATTGAACTTGTTTGAGAGAACATTCTGATACAAAGTGATTGATGAAGTCAGCTGATAGATTGCAATACCTCATGTCAAGCCACGTCAGCTTAGGACACATAATGAGTAATGAAGACATTGTATTAACATCAATGTTGTGAAAGTTATTACCAGAGATATTGAGAGTATCTAATGCTAATTGAACTTGTTTGAGAGAACATTCGGTAACGAAGTGATTGATGACATCAGCTGATAGATTGCAATCCCTCATGTAAAGCCTCCTCAGCTTAGGACACATAATGAGTAATGAAGACATTGAATTAACATCAATGTTGTGAAGTTTACTACCAGAGATATTGAGACGACGTAATGCTAATTGAACTTGTTTGAGAGAACATTCTGATACAAAGTCATGAAATACATTACGTGATAGATTCTCAATAACAACACTTTTACATTTAGCTTCAATTCCTAAAATATGTGCAATAACGTTTCCCTTGCGTTTCAATGCCATCTTACTACAAAATGTATTCAACATTTTATTCCCTTGTGCAACTCTCAACGGTTCTTTGTCATATGCCATGCAATAAAGTTGCATAATTAGACGTATGAAATGCTTATTACATTGCACACCTGGATTAATGTGATGAATAAACATTTTTATGGAGGTAGATATATTGTCCAAATGTGTCTTTATTTCTAAATCTTGAATGTGATCATTTAATTCATTTACCACAGCATCTTTATGTTGTTCTTTAACAAACATTAAATTACTCGGCAGAGAACGATATGTTGACAAACTATTTGTAACCCAGTGCTTTAAAAATTCATTAGCGTTAGCACCAAGGAAACCAATTGCAAACTCTCTTGCTTTGTTTAAATACTCACTTTCTCTTATTACTTTCCATTCATTATCATCCAATGGTGTAAGTATTTGTCTTACATCTTCTGTTGTGTATTCACTCTCGATACCATCACTTTCACACAATTTGCACAAATAGAATCCTACCAATGACTCTACGATCAACTTGTGAGGAGGCATGAAAATCCTTTCAAAGCTAGATTTTGAAATTGGTGCTTCTTCTTCGTAAACAAATCCAAGATTTACGGCCATGTCAATCATATCTCTTGTGGAATGTGTGTCTTTCAAATCTTTCATGTTTATTGAAAGTTGATTCTTTTTTAAGCTTTTATACATACACTTCCCTAATAAAATCATAGCATTTACATAATTCGCTGGGATGTCTTCAAATTTTGACAATTTTGAGAATTGTTTTTGTTTGTTAAACTGATTTAAAACACTAAGAAAGAGTTGTTTAAAAAGATCAGCACTGTTACTGGGAAGACTTTGATTGTCTTCCCATAGCATACAAATTGAAAGAAGTAACATAGGGTTTTTGCACATTGAATATGCTTCTTGATGTTTTTGATTATAATACGAAGTATTGCCAATACCTAATTCCCTTGTAAGCGACTTTCCCAATTGTGGTTCTCTAAAATAATTAAAATATTTCTCAATATACTCGCATATGCTCTCTTGATTAAATCCCTTAACTCTTACATGTACGTTACACTCTCTTTTAAATTTATCTATGCTTCCTGGTCGTGAAGTAAGTATCACAGTACTTTCTTTAAGGTTGGTTTTATTGAAAAGACTTAATACACTTTGATTATCAAATCTCAATTCATCTAATCCGTCTAGTAGCAACACAACTTTAGTGTCATGTTTCTTTATGAATTTCTGAATTAACCGTGGATCGTTTGGGAGATCTGTGTCTAAATTGAAATCTTTTATATCCAGTTGCTTAACAATTAGATCAAATATATTGTCATCTTTTTGCAAATCTCTAACACATAAAAGAAATACAATTTTACCTTCAAAGACATTATTGGATTTAGTAGCCCATGTGTATGATAAATGTCTTAATATGGTAGTTTTACCAATACCTCCCTCTCCTTCTATGAGAGCTCTACATCCAGGTGTGGAACTAATTACATCTATCATTTCTTCTAATGTTGTTGATTTGCTGGTTTCTGTATTGTTTTCACGTCCTTTAAGCAGTTCAATATCGGTAAACATCTGTGAAATGTCAACTTGGTATCTCTCACGCATTGTTTCTGGTGTAAATATACTGGCCTGTCTGCACTTTTTCTTTTGTATTTTAATCAGATATGTTTGTATCTTTTCTAAAAACAAAGAAAATTATTCAATAGAGAGAATCTTACACTTAATTATATTTTATTAAGCATTTTATATATTAGTATTATTATTGTTGATATTAATTCATCTTAATTATTCATTTATTTATAGGCCTATAGTTTATTTTAGTAGGCCTAAATTATAGTGGTTTAGTTGTTCTTTTTACAGGCCTAGATAATGTCATCCTAGGTATAAATGAAATTGAAATTTGTTATTATAGCAATTTGAAATTACTTTACCTAAAGTTATTGAAAATTGTTATCAGTTATACCAAACTCTCAATATCGTATTTTTTTTGTAAATCATTACGGTTTTAGAGGGCGACAAATAATTTTTGTTTTCCTGGTAGACCAGGATATTTCAGATTAAAATCAAACTAACTCCGTCAGAAAACGATATAAGTATGTAAGTTTTATTTTTGTAAATTTCTTAATTTTGCTGTAATAAAAAATTGTTCATATCCGATTATACGATTGTTGGAATGAGGTGTATATAAGATTAATTGTTCTAATCCTGATTTTAATTACATTGTTCATGTTTTTTGTTCTTTTATAATTATAACCCTTGTTTAGGACAAAATTCACAACAAGAAATATTCTACTGCATAAAAAGCGTCTTTATGGGAGAAAACTTATACGATACTAATAACTAACCTGTTTCTGACTCAACCTTATGCGTTCCTTGTTCTTCGTTACTAGTAGTCGACACTTCTACTGTTTAATAAATAAATAAGTGTCTTAATAATTATTATCAAACCAACCTTATTACTTTACAATTATTCTACCGCATAATAAACTCTTTTTGCGCTCCTTGTTCTTTTTCACTTGTGTTTGGCACATTTACTGTTTAATGATATATAAGAATAGATAAATAGCTTAACTACCTCACAACAAGTCAGTGACTGGAATAATTACTTCAGAATAATTCTAATACAATACTAATATTACAAAATTCATTGCAAAGTTTTCTTTTTTTAGTGAGTAACGCGCTTGTATATAGAGGGCGACAAACACAAATTGAAGACAATCAGAAAGAAAACTTCATTTTAAAATATGATCAATAGAGGGCAGCAAATCAAAATAATGAATTCACAGACAGTGCAGTACAATCTGTAGCCCGCACTTCAATCACCCTAAACACGCAGGATATACAGTAAAATAAATTATACCGTGTAATATCATTCTGGACATCGTTTTTTTTCAATAACAACTCTCATATCCGACTGCATTGAGAGAACTATATCAATAAGCCTTACCAAATATTTGAATTAAAAAAATTTTGAAAATCACAAAAAGAGGCTTTCAAATATATCTGGTGTAGAGTGTTCGGCTTGTATCATTAAAAACACAAAAACTTATAACATATTATAGCCTACATGACATTATAACTAACCTGTTTCTGATTTAACATATCGTTTTGTTCCTTGTTTTTCATTACTACTGGTCGGCATTTCCCCTGTTTTAGTAAATAAATCACAGAATAAAATCTAAATTTGCAATTAAAATCCATTAAAAAAAATGGTTGTGTAATATGAATTAATTTTAGTTGATTAAGATAACTTACTTATCCAAGAATAAGCATGACAAAGGGATAAGTGATAATTGCTAGCCATGCTTTAATTCGTATCTGTGTAACACAAAAGTTCCTGGGGAGTTTTGATGGGGTTGTCGTCGTATAAAACATTTGTATGACTGGTAAGCGTAAAACTGATTGATCTACATGTTGAGCCAATAACATTATATTGCTAGTAACTCTTTCAATCCATTTAAAGCTTGTACATCATTAAAACACAAAATCAGTTTGTTATGTTGCACTGTAGCCTACATAACGTACAACTAACCTGTCTCTGATTTAACCTCTTGTTGTGTTCCTTGGGTTTCGTTACTACTTGTCGGCATTTCACCTGTTTTAATAATGAAATTCGAATTTACAATGCTAAATCAAAACTTTAAGCGCCATGAAAAATATTATGCATGAAAACATCACAAAATAAACTTTCTCGTGAAAGAAATGAAATACTTTTTCTTATTCTAAATACATACCTAGTCTATCATGTGCAGATTTTCCAAGACAATTTTTAAACCTAGTAAGTTTTGAAGGTGTATCTAGAAGGTTTTCTTTATCAAGGACGAATACGACATCCCATATATTTGTGAATTCAAATTTGTTCAGTTCATCATAATTATGAATAACATTCTTCAACTCATCTTGTCCAATTTCTCTCAAGGTCTGGAACAGTTGTTTACGAGATGCTGAGAGCGTCTCCTCGTCAACAAGTTGAACATTGTTATCTGTCATATACTGGTTTATCTGATCTACTGCTTCACTGAAACCTGTCACATTAGCTATGTCCAGCAAAAGCCTGATTTTATGCGGTGTGATTTTACCGGTTCGGTGAAGTTCATTAAATAAACTCATTGCTGTAACATTATCACGGTCAAGGTCTCCTAATGGTATGTATCCATGCAGGCAGAATCTCAACCACTTAAAGTAGCGACCCACATAGTGTTTGCTAAGTTGAGCTTTTAAAGTATGGAACTTTTCTTTAAGGTCTTCACCACATTCAGATTTGTCTGACAAACAAAACAAAAATATATGAATATTACATTAAATAAAAATGTATAGAAAATCATATATTCGCAAGTGGCATATGAGTGCTAAAATTCATCTGAAAAATAATGTTCTTTTGTGTTGAAAAAAAAAGACTGGGAGGATTAGAAAGCCTAAAGTATAATTGAATACCAGAAATAATTAAATAAGCCTACTTCCACCTCAGCCTCACCATATGGACGTGTGTGTGTTTGTGCCCCGAAATGGCACTTTCAGAATTTTTTGGGGGAGGGGGCGGGTGACATACAATGTAATGTTTACCTAATCTCCTCGTCAACTCACCGTGTTTGGGGGCTGAGGTAAGAATCTTTTAGAAATGTGACTCTGGATGATCGGAAATTGCACGATTACTCCGTTCTTCAGAGCTTTAGATAAATCCCTGATTAAATTATTTCAATAAAAAAAAGTGGACACCCTATAGCAACATCCAATCCCCGTAGCTAAATTTTCAACGCAGTTTCGTGAGCCCAGAACTCCTTAACCGGGATAATTTTGGTTATTTTGTTTTGTTTGTTGTTTTGTCCCAGAAGTGTCTCATTGATTAGGGTCAGTATTCGAGAATCATCTAGGCTTCATAATTCTTTAAGGGATTTGTAGAGTGCATCTATTTTGTCAATAACAGCCTTTCTTGGAAAGTTATAATTTAAATTCATTAAAATCAATTAAAATTAGATAAAGCGTTAAAACCTTATATCGATGCAATACGAAAAAAGCTATTTATTTTGTATTACCTGATGTTGCCATAATGTCACTGAAATTCAGTTTTCAATCTTCATTTCTAAAATGGAATAGTTGTATTTAAGTTAAATGCTGTCAATCAATGGACAATTCATCCTGTTTTGCAAAGTAAGACCCTCTTTTAAAATAACTTATAACATCTATAATGTATATTGCTGATTGTCACTTCATGCGTCATTCAAACCTAAAACTATTTTCAAAATATGCATGAGGATGAGGGAAGACCAGTTTTCTGGATTCTTACCACGTGACACGATGTTGGAGTAAAGGGACAGTTTACGACAATTAAAATGTAATATTCTATCCTAGTATTGTTTGTGCGAAAATTAGCAAAACAATTAAATTGCTGCTTCTCTCGCAATAAAACTTAAAATCTGCTCACAAAATATAACGGCTGTTTCCTCTTTATTTTAAACAGATCAATGTTCCTCTACTTCTGTCCTCAGTATGTTCAGTGTTCATTCATTGACTTAAACTGTTCACAGTTAAAATGTTCATTTTCTTCTCATAGGTTGCGGTAGCTGCTATTAAGAACAAAAAAGGTAAATGAGGTAAATTTATATTTATCTATAATTTGTATCTGGTAAAATATGTTAGATTAGCGCATGTATGTTATGGACAAATGTTGTTCATGTGTTAATTTAATTTTTTTTCAATTTTTTTACCTCCACCAATGCTAAATAATCAATTTTGTTTTACTACACATGCGCTATTGACATTTTCTACTAAAATGTAAACACATTATAAATAGTAAACTGAATCACAAACATTATTTTTGCTTTTGTGATTCAGTTTAAATTATTTTAAATTTTGTTTTTTTTTTTTTTTTAGTTTCGGAAAAAATAGACCAAGAGATAAGGACCGTATACAAGACTGCTGTCATTGCTGTGCCAAATATTATTTAAATACACAGCCACTGAAAAGCTGAGCTCTGGTAATACCTGATTTTTTTAACCATAATGACAATTGGACCTATAGGGCGTCTAAAAAGCGGAAATTAAGTTGAAATGACATAGACATTGGTCCCAATTTGGACAACAAACGAAAAACATAGCAGTCGCTTCGCCACTCCTTTTTACGAGTCAACAGCATATTACATTACAAGCACTCTCTCGTTCTCTTCATCATTAAACGTACAAATAATCAGTTAGGCCTAGGCAATTAAATCTAAATTGGAAACTTACATTGTTGGCTCATAAAATTGTAATAACATAAATACACCTTGATAGGCCCCAGTCAATCTTTGTAACGATTTCATAGCAGTCGCTGCGCCACTCCTTTTTACGAGTCAATATTTTATATTGTGTATTCATATCACGTATTTATGCTTATTGACTAAGGGCCATGACGAATGACAAAAGATTTTCACGGTTTATGCAATTTCTTTCTATAAATGCACAATACACGATTATGGAAGTATATAGATATTCTACTCAAAATTCCACACAAGCTATTTTTAGAAAAAAACACAGAATCATTTGTAATAACTAAATTTTTATCAAAAAAACAAAAACGAAAGCCCTGCAGAAGTTATCGGTCGACTTAAATAATATAAATTAGATTTAATCAGCACATGATAATGAACCCTTGTTTAAAGACTCAGATCTTGTAATTACAGTTTTGATTGATAATGAACCCAAGCGTATTAGCTCACATGTCGGAGACTAATATAGCTCTTTTAGCCAAACACAATGTTCATTTTACTTCTTATAGGTTAGCTGTTAAGGCAAATGAGGTGAATTCAACATATCTGATTAAATAAGGCGCGATTAACCCATGTAACAATGGTGGTATGGACGGTTATTCATGTGTATGGTGTTATGATGGCAATAAAAAATACAAATTTAACTCTTTTTTTTTTCAATTTGTTTACCTCCACCCAAATAAAAGTCTAATTGTAACTTCATTCATAAGTTATGGTTTAATAAATCCCCCCTACTCGGGTCTGACCACCCTATCCTCCTCCTGCCCTCTTGTCCTGGCGGGATGGGATAATCACCAAATATGATTATTTGGTGTATTTGATGATCACGGCTGAACGATTGATAGGTATAGTAGCTGGGAGGTGTCTAACGGATTACATGATTCCGATGATTCCTATTGGTACGTTGTAGAATGATTACGAGTTTTCTAAACGTGTGGATTTTTAAAGAAAAATAGAACAAACAATTCGATCCTTGATTCATCAGGGTCCTCAACAAAATACAATCTTTGTTATCACCCAGCGGATCCATGAATAACCGAATAGACTATTAATTATACAACTAATTCTCGTTTTACATTCCTGCCACAAAACGTAAATAAACATAGAAATACTCAGATTTAGACCTGAATAGAACTAAACTAGAACTAAATCTAAATTGCAAATTTACAAACGAAACACTGATCTCGCACACAAGAAACAATTGTAACATATTGTGTAAATATTGCGCTCAGAGCGCTCCATATTATCTGACGAGTTGTTGGTTCTTTTTTTACTATACGCATGCGCTATCAATATTTTTTTCTGCTAAAACGTAACTGAGAGAGATAGGAACCATATACAACACTGTAGCCGCATGCTGTGACAATAACATAAATGCACAGCCACTAACATGCAAAGCTCTGTTTGAAACTTAAATTATATTTAGATCCTAAATTAAATTGACAGAGGTTCCAACGTAAAAAAATGATTGTCAAAGCCAAATGCATTACCGAACCAAGAAGAAAAAAGCAATAGACGATCCTTGAATCAGGGCCTTGCTTAAATTCAGCATCACCAAAATACGATATTTGTTATCACCCATCGGCAGATCCATGGTTTAATTACAAAAAATAATATTTTACAACTCTCAATCTTATTCCCTTCCTACTATCAAACGTACCACATAAACTATAAATACTTGATTTGGCATTTATAAATTTAAATTGCAAACTTACATTGCTGGCTTTAAAAGTGAATTTGACTGAAAGATATCATAACTTGTAAATAACAGGAATACATAATGATATGCCTACAGTCAATATTTGTGACGATTTCATAGCAGGTACTGTAACACTCCTTTTAACGGGTCAACTTTAATATGTGTATTCATATTACATATTGACGTTGGCCATGACGTCACAAAAGCTTTTCACGGTTTGTGCATTTTCTTTCTTTATAATGCACAATACACGATTACGAAAGTCTATAGATATTTCATTAAAAAATCCACACAAGTTATTTATAGAAAAGACACAGAATCATTTGAAATAATTTAATTTATATATTTATAAAAAACCTGTAGAAGTTGTATATACCCACGTAATTATAAACACGTTTGATTAAACCCTTGTTTAAGACTTATCTTAAATGCACTTACAGTTTTTTCAACTTTAAATTTACCTAAATTTGAGATAGCATTTAACATACGAACGTTTCAGTAATCGAAAGAGTGCGACACAATAGCCACAACTAAAATACAATAACGTCTCACATCCCGATGACGACGAGAATACAACATAAATCTCTTTATTCATCTCATAAACAAACAAAAACAAGTGAGGATTAAAACATGTTTTAAACGATGAAAGGGGCTTGTGATAGGAGGCCCACTAAAACTAGTTACATTAATAAAGATACCGTAAAAAGAATAAATAAATAGATAAATAAATAAATAAATAAATAAAATAGACGATAGAATACAAATTAATAGGCTACTACAATAGTAGTTTCTCCATGGTATATATTGTCAGTCAGTACGCACCTAGGAGAATGATGATCAATCTGTCATCAAAATGACAGGTGCAGTGTATCAAACAATTTGTAGCCAACTCCCAGAGTGATCATTTTTACAACATTTTGAAGTACAGTACCGTAAAGTGTAAGGTGTGATAAATTCACAGATAGGTAATTCGATCGCCAGGATTTTTTTAGATGGTCACGTGTGCACATAATGTTAAGTTGTCTATTGCAGCGTCAATCGTACCTGCATCCTTACATTGGATATCAGCATGAGTGGTAAGCCAATAGTCACTATTATGGTGTGAAGTTATCGAGCTGTGCATTCCTATTGGCCCGGTACAGTTTGTTTAAACGCCATATTTTGTGTTGAATTTAATGTTTATCAGTATATGTTATACGTTAATGACAATAGTTACTCTATGTATATACAAAGGATATCAAGTGACAGCCTCTGATTGGATGCTCACTTGCACAAGATGTCACTTGTTATGCAAATGAGCATGATAGAATAATTATTGGAACAGGGTTTAGGTATTTAAGTTGTACAGTACTAGTCGTACAGAATGTGGGCCAAGAGGGAATAACGGTTGTACACCTTAGCAAAAGGAACAACTATTAGGATATTAATATGTACACTCAGAAACCACCCAAGTGAGGACATATCGACACTAAGTACTGTATAATATAATGTACTCAAGAGTGTTACGTGCTGTTTAATCATTATTTTTGTTAGGCTTTGTGAACATGTATAATTGTGTTAGATCATTTTAGATTTGTAATATTACCGCTTAAATTTTTCACTAGAAAATGTATATTGTATATTCATTATGTTACTATAATTATGGTCGTCGTCGAGGAAGAGGAGCCATACTGCAAAACTGACTTTAATTGTTAATCCCACATGCTATGGGAGAATTAGAATTTCTATAAATTTATTAAATCATACTTGTCACAATTTTGATGATAAATGTCATTTTGTCATTCAGGTTCTTTGACGGCACAGAGATTTTTGACCGTTGTAAATGACCAACATCCAGATGACCTTGAAGAAGTATCAAGACAATTATGGATAAGGATGTGGTCAAAGGTCAACTACTGTAGTTCCAAACTTTTATTTTTTCTATATAATATAATTATATTAACTTAAAATGTATATATCTTAATTTTCCCCATATTAGTATGTTCCCAATTTTAAAACAATCGAACACCAATGGAATATGTAATTTTATGGACTTATTATTACATAAATATTATATTATATATTACATATATAACTTTTAAATAATGTTTTTTAACAGGATAAAGACATTACAGATCCCACATCTATTCTTGAGGTATGTGAATATTTAATTTTTTTTTATAAAACTTTTTTTGCAATCAAAATTACAAAAGGCTGGATTGATATTTTTGTTGATTGGAATGAAAATTTTAATTTAAATTTAATATTATATTACATGATATTTATTGTCATATCAAATCTACATCTTCAATTATTTTTAGGCAGCCCAGGCTGCTGGAATGTCTGAAGAGGTTGCTAATAAATGCATGTCAAAGGTCAAAGATCAATCAACAAAAGAAGAGTTAAAAAGAATAACAGACATTGCACTCGAAAGTGGTGTAAGTAATCTGATTTTATAGTTTATTTTTTATTTTTAAAACTAATTCAATTTACAGTATATATTGGCGAGTCTGTTGTATACAATTACATATTCAAATAAAAAATGTGATTTTAATTTGTAGGCATTTGGTGCACCATGGATATTAGCTCACAATGATGGAAAAGTAAAGACATTTTGGAGAACAGATCAAATACCTCTTTTAGCTCATGTAATAGGTAAAAACGCATGCAAATTATCAAATACTTGTAGTAGGCATACATATTTTAGTATTTTAAAATCACTGTATTATTATCAGTATTTTCATCATATCTTTGTCAATGTTTTCATTAGAAATTAATACTGTGATAATATTATTTTATACTTTACAGGTGAAAAATGGGAAGGTCCATTAAAACCATCATCAAAATTATAGTCTGCTGCCCTCTACAGGTTTCAGTTTGTCAAACTTTTTAAACAAGATCAACATTACTGTTATTTTAAACAAACATTGTATCATGGTTTTAATTGTGATTTCAGTTAATTTTTGTGTTTATCTACCAATATTATATTCATTGCAACCACTATTTTTAATTCATCATTACAAGAAACCAATTTAGGATGTAATATTGTGAAAAATTGATTATAACCAAACCTTTAAAATTTATGAATACTGTATTAAAATCAACGATATTTTATAAACAATATATAATATAAACGGTGACTTTGTTGTAAAATAATGTGTAACATTAAATTTAAAAAAATTATCACCAGTTTATTTGCATAGTGTTTAGTTTTTATTGAAACAGCTAAAATATATATTAATCGAAGACTTAGACCTTTACAAAAAATGACAGAAATTAAATTTAGAGTAAGTTAGGTCCATCCCCTCAAACACCACCCCCTCCCCCGCCAAACCATTGTATTCTCTCTATTATAACACTACATCTGTATTTTAACTTTAAAGTGGTCTGAGCATCTCAGAAATAGTAAATCAAAAACACTCCTTGTATTAGAATTATTAGGTTAGCATTTTGTTTACTTCCGGTTTAATTGATTTGGAGGTGGATAGATTTTTGAATAAAAGTTTGTAATAGTTTGTTTTTTATGGGTTTGCTACTAAAGCTCTGTCCACACTAGATAGCAAGTGTGATCAATTGTAAAGCTCTTTTATTGACACTTTATGTGATGTGCCCATATATGGACATTATGATGTCATATCTCCATCATATTTAGGCATATCGCTACCATATTTGGGCACATCACACTTTTGATAGTGTAGACAGAGCTTAAGTTTGTTTACATTTACACTAAAAAAATGAAGTTATTTTGGGTGACAAAGGGTGGACCTCGCAAAACTATACTAGTGCTACCCCTCCCACTGGACCTGCCCCTGATCACATGATTATGACATCATGGTTTCTGCAGGTTTATTTTTGACATACATACACAATACTAAGAAAAGATAACATTTAAAAAAAACTTTATTAATTTTGTCCTCAAGAAAAAGTTATTTTACTCGAGTCATTGGAACAACATTCATAATAATTAACATTATACTATTAATAAATATAACCTCCTTGGCGGAGGTAATAATTACATAAAAATATTCTAAAAACTTAACAATAATATACAAGACATAAGTATACACAGATGAAATATAACAATATATACAAGACATAAGTATACACAGATGGAATATAACAATAATATACAAGACATAAGTATACACAGATGAAATATAACAATATATACAAGACATAAGTATACACAGATGGAATATAACCGTACAGAACATATTACTTTAAAATGACAATTGTTATTAATTATACTGCAAAGTAGATTATTAATAATAATATATTATTAAATGATTTAATTTTTTTTTCTTATAATAACACATTAATATATAATACTATAGGCATTCATACACAACTATCACATAATGTAATATGGCAGTATGCTCACTGCATACACATTCATACACAACTATCACATAATGTAATATGGCAGTATGATCACTGCATACACATTAATACACAACTATCACATAATGTAATATGGCAGTATGATCACTGCATACACATTCATACACAACTATCACATAATGTAATATGGCAGTATGATCACTGCATACACATTCATACACAACTATCACATAATGTAATATGGCAGTATGCTCACTGCATACACATTCATACACAACTATCACATAATGTAATATGGCAGTAAGCTCACTGAATACACATTCATACACAACTATCACATAATGTAATATGGCAGTATTCTCACTGTATACACATTTATACACAACTATCACATAATGTAATATGGCAGTATGCTCACTGTATACACATTCATACACAACTATCACATAATGTAATATGGCAGTATGCTCACTGTATACACATTCATACACAACTATCACATAATGTAATATGGCAGTATATGCTAACTGTATACAAATTCATACACAACTATCACATAATGTAATATGGCAGTATGCTCACTGTATACACATTCATACACAACTATCACATAATGTAATATGGTAGTATGCTCACTGTATACACATTCATACACAACAATCACATAATGTAATATGGTAGTATGCTCACTGTATACACATTCATACACAACTATCACATAATGTAATATGGCAGTATATGCTAACTGTATACAAATTCATACACAACTATCACATAATGTAATATGGCAGTATGCTCACTGTATACACATTCATACACAACTATCACATAATGTAATATGGTAGTATGCTCACTGTATACACATTCATACACAACTATCACATAATGTAATATGGTAGTATGCTCACTGTATACACATTCATACACAACAATCACATAATGTAATATGGCAGTATGCTCACTGTATACACATTTACATTTACTTCAAATGAAATATATCAAGATATTTATAAATTAGGCACTGGTTAATTTATGCTTACTTTTGGTTTTCTGAAGATACAAACAAACTAATATTTTGTGAAAATTAATGTTTCATTGAAGAGTCAAGCATAAGTGTCAGATAAATTGAACATATCATATAGGCCTAGGCCTATATTTTCTTCTTCTTCTTTATTGTATCAAACAAAAATGTATCAAACAAAAATGTCAATACAAAAGGTAGCCAAGATATAGCCGAAGCTAATCAAGCTTGGTACCTTTTACCTTAACTAACTTAAGCTACGAAATTAACAAATAAATAGCAGAACTTAAAAGAACATAAACGTCAAAAACAAAACAAAAAATGTTTTGAATAATAAATAAATAACATAACATAACATAAAGTACTGTATGTACTGTACTGTAATAAACAAAACCATATCAGTTCAACAAATAATATCTAATGGATTAACAATATATAAAACATTGTAAATTATAGATTATTCTTGTATATACTTAAATAAAAGTAATTCTTTAAGTTGTTTAGAGAAAGCAAATCTAGATGTAATTGTTCATAATTCTAAAGGTAAATCATTCCAAATAACAGCACCAGAAAAAGAAATTCTAAATCGTCCACAATTAATACGACAAGGGGGAATGGCTAAATTAAAATAATGATTAGTTCTTGTATTATAAGCATGATCGGTAGTTTCAAAATAATCAGATAAACTGTGAGGTAATCTATTATTAAATAGATCAGAAACGAATTTAGAAACACATAAAGTATAAAGTTTGTTTATATCTAATATTTTAAGTAAATGAAATAAAGGCAATGAATGTGTTCCAAACTTAGAAAAAGTCATACACCTGACACACATTTTTTGTGTAACTAAATATTTAATCATATATTAGCCTACCTAGAAGGAAATAATTGTTTATAAGATTCATGTTTTAATGTAAAAGTCGAGTTGAGGCAGTCAGTAGTAGGCTAGTAAGTATGCCTAGCACAGGCAAACAAGGTATAAGTTCTAGACCTATTTAGGCTAGACCTAGGCCTACACAGTTTTTAGCTAGCTAGGCCTAGTCTAGTCTCTAGAGAGAGCTTAACCTACTTTCTAGGCCGCCTAAATAAACTCATCATTATTTAGGCATTGTTGCCTATGTTTTAGCCTACCTACTCTAGTAATAATATAGTGCTTGATGGACAATTTATACAGATTTTTGTTCTATGTGGCTGCAGACATTGAGTCAGATAGGCCTAGATCCAAATAAAATGAACGAATTTGAAAATGAAAATCATAATTATATCTAGCTGCTGCAGCTGTTTTGATTACGCGTATGATGTAGACACGCGCACGACAAAGAAGCTGAATATGGATGAATTTGATGATCACGACCAAATATATAACTAAATCAAAGTTTATTTCTTTAAAAACCACAATTATAATAACAAATTATTACTAAACAATTTTTATAACATGTCAATTAATTACATGTCATTTTTATCACAGATACAATTCTATTTTTTAATTACAATATTGACACTTATGTACTGCGAATTTTACAAAATTAATGCGCTCTTTATATGAATTGAGACGTAGTACATACTATACTGTAGTCGGCGGATGATGATCGTGAAATTATTTATAATAGAACAATATTCTTCTCTTTAAACACTCTTCGGTCAAGTAATTGATTACTTCACCTGATAGATTGCAAAACCTCATGTAAAGCTCCCTCAGCTTAGGACACATAATGAGTAATGAAGACATTGAATTAACATCAATGCTGTGAAGGTTATTACCAGAGATATCGAGATCATCTAATGCTAATTGAACTTGTTTGAGAGAACATTCTGTACCCAAGTGATTGATGACGTCACCTGATAGATTGCAATTCCGCATGTAAAGCCACCTCAGCTTAGGACACATAATGAGAAATGAAGACATTGAATTAACATCAATGTTGTGAAAGTTATTACCAGAGATATCGAGATATTCTAATGCTAATTGAATTTGTTTGTGAGAACATTCTGTACCCAAGTGATTGATGACGTCACCTGATAGATTGCAATCCGGCATCCAAAGCGCCCTCAACTTAGGAGACATAATGAGTAATGAACACATTAAATTAACATCAATGTTGTGAAAGTTATTACCAGAGATATTGAGATTAGTTAATGCTAATTGAACTTGTTTGAGAGAACATTCTGTAACAAAGTGTTTGAATGCATCAGAGTCTCCTATTAGATTAATAATCGTTCGTTCGTCACATTCAGCTATGGCTAAAATGTGTGCAATTACTTTTCCCTTGCATTCCCCTGCCATCCTACCACTACTAAAACGCTCGATTTTTTCATCAAATCCCTCCATGCAATAAAGTTGCATAATCAGACGTATGAAATGCCCATCACATTGTACATCTGGAAAAATGTGTTTAATAAACAATCTTATGGAGTTAGCTATATCGTCCAAATGATTCTTTATTTCTAAATTTTGAATGTCATTATTTAATTCATTTATCACATCATTTATTTGTTTTTTAACCAAATTTAAATGAGCTGGTAGAGAACGGCATGTTGACAAATTATCTGTTATCCAATGCTTTAAAAATACATTAGCGTGACCACCAAGGAAACCGATTGCAAATTCTCTCGCCATTTTTAAGTACCAGCTTCCTCTTATTCCCTCCCATTCTTTATCGTCCAATGGTCTAAGTAAATGTCTTACCGGTTCATGTGCTGAGCATTCATCCTTTATATTTTCACTTTCACATAATTTACATAAATAAAATCCTACTAATGACTCTACTATCAACTTGTGAGGAGGCATGAAAATCCTTTCAAAGCTAGATTTTGAAATCTGTGCTTCTTCGTAAACAAATCCAAGTTTTACGGCAATATCAATCATATCTGTAGTGCATTGTGTATCATTTAAATCTTTCATGTTTATTGAAAGTTGATTCTCTTTTAAGCTTTTATACATACACTTTCCTAGCAAAATCATAGCATTTACATAATTTGTTGGAATTTCTTCAAATTTAGAAATCTTTTGAATTTTTCTAATTTTAGGAGTGTCTTCTTTAAATTGTTGTTTCTGAAACTGATTAAAAATACAACGAAATATTTCTTTAAAAAGGTCAGTCTTATCTTCAGGAAGACTTTGATTGTCTTCCCATAGTATACAGATTGAAAGAAGTAACATTGGATTTTTGCACATGAAATATACGTCCTCGTGTTTTCGCCAACCCCGATACATAATATCTAATTCTTCTCTTAGGGATTTTCCCAATGCTGGTTTTTCAAAATACTCAAAGTGTTTGTCAATATATTTTCCTAAGCTCTCTTCATTAAATCCCTTAACACTTACATGTACGTTACACTCTGTTATAAATTCATCTATGTTGTCTGATCGTGAAGTAAGTATCACAGCACTTTGCTCAAAGTTGTTATTTCTGAAAAGACTTATTACACTCTTATTTTTAAATCTTAATTCATCTAACCCGTCTAGTAGCAATACAATTTTGTCATCATGTTTCTTTATAAATTTCTTAATTAACCGTGGATTGTCACTTGGGAGATCTGTATCTAAATTGAAATCTTTCATATCAATTTGCTTTACAATTAGGTCAAATATGTCGTCATCTATTTCTAAGTCCCGTACACTTAAAAGAAATACAATTTTACCTTCAAATATTTTAATTGATTGAGCAGGCGTAGCCCAGTTGTACGATAAATGCCTTAATATGGTAGTTTTTCCAATACCTCCCTCCCCTTCTATAAGAGTTCTACATCCAGGTATAGATTGTATAATATCTACCACTTCTTCTAATGTTATTGGTTCGCTTCCATTATTGTTTTCACGTTCTTTAAGCAGTTCCATATCGGTAAACATTTGCGAAATATCAACTTTGTATCTGGCACCCATTATTTCTGGTGTAAATATACTGGCCTGCCCGCACAGTTTATTTTGTCGTTGAAGCAGATACTTTTCTATCTTTTCTATATGAAAAAAAAATAAATAAAATAACAAAATAAATAAGATTTAAAAAAAAACAAAACAATATTTAATTATTAGTATAAAATTGTAAACTTATTTATACAGCGTTTTAAAAGGTGTTGTTGATGATAATTGTATTTTTTTATATAATAATGGAAATCTCTTTGCAAATCCTTTTTATTAATTTCATTTTAGTATTTTTAGTAAAACGCGCTTGTAAATATAGAGGGCGACAAACACAATTTGTATTCAATCAAAATAAATAATAAGAATAGATCTGAATTTACAACACAATAAATATTCTAACGCATAAAAAAAACTCTTTATGAAAGAAAAATTATACGTGACATTTTAATAACTAACCTGTTTCTGATTCAAACCTTTCTCTCGTTCCTGGTTCTTTGTCACTAGTAATAGTCGGCACATCTACTGTTTGATAAATAAATAATAAGTGTCTAATATTTATTATTAAACCGACGTTATTACTAAAATTTTAATTAAAATTTTTTTTGCAACAATTATTCTACCGCATAATAGACTTCTTTAGGGGAGAAAACTTTTACAGTTCCTTGTCCTGTTTTACTAGTGTTCGGCATATTTACCGTTTAATGATAAAATAAGAATAGATAATAGTTTATAACTATCTCACAACACAACAAATCAATGATTGGAAGAATTAATTAAGAATAATATAAATGTCATAACATAAAAATGCAATTCTAAAATAAATAAATAAACACAGTTTTCATTGCAGAAATATTCCCATTTAAGTAGTCAAGTTATACTGCAATTTTTCACAACAAAAATATCCTTTTTAGTAACGCACTTGTATATAGAGGACGACAAACACAATTTGAAATCAATCAGAAGAAGAAAACTTCAATTTCTGTACTGATCGGCAATGACGTCAAACTGTTTTCTCAAAAGAGAAAATAACAAAATAAATCAAGACTAAATATTCAACAAAATCCGAGATTAGATACATTTTACAGAGAGCATAAATTCAGAAACCTTCCACCCATTGAATTGTAATATTATTTGTTAATCTGTAACTCACCAGTGTCTGATTTAACTTCTTGTTGTGTTCCTTTGTTGAACCTACCACTGGTCGGCGGCACTTCCTCTGTGTAATAAAAAGAACAGGAGAAATCTGAATGAAAATATAAAAAACCTAAACCAATTCAATTTGTGTGATAAGGAACCTACACCTTTTATCGGTTTTCTTCAATCTCCATATTTATTTACAATTTATAGGTTGTTTTATGTGATTTTGATCAAATAAATGAATGAATGAATAGGTATACCACTGAAAATAATCACAAAATAAAAAACTTTCTATAATATCTTGTGTTACGTGACATTTTTAAAGCTTGATTCCAACTAGGACACAACGCTAGGACGGACGTATTTAAACAAATAATGAAAAACAGTAACTAGCCTGTTTCTGATTTAACTTCTGTTCAGGGGCGGACGCAGGGGTGTTGCCTCAGTTGCCCGAGCAACACCCTTAATTTCATACTAAATGGTTTTTTTTGCCACTAAATTTAAATTTAGATCCATTTCATTATATATATATTAACCATTAACGTTATAGAAGTCCAGGGTTGAAAGAGTCTATATGTAAATTGACTGACTGCAGCGTAAAATGAACCGTGCACAATTTAACAATTTTTTTAGATATGTTTGACTGTTTGGATTGCTTGTGTGCGTCATGAGAAGATACAGTACGTGAAAACCCCCGTCATTTGGGTCGTTGATTTGTCCGTAATTATTTCATTTTGCCGGGGATTCCCCATCATTTAAGTACAGTATTTCCGTAGTACCCTGTTATCTTCATTTAACTACGTCCGTAATATTGGGTTGAATTTGCAAACATATTAAATTGATACAATTGTTACTGTATCTATCACTTCTTTATATTAATTATTCCTGTGAAAATGTATTGATTATACCATATTATACCCAAAAATTGAATGCCTCCCTCGAATACGTCCCCGTAAAACCCTCCCGAACAATAAACTCCCCGGGGCATGCATTTATTCGAATAAATACGGTGTCATATACAATCATGGCATATCTACATACTTAATTTTGTTACAGATTTGATCATATCCAACTGCACTAATGAGGTGTATTATAAGACAACGATGGATTGTTCTAATACTAGATCATAATTTTGATTAAGCTTATTACAATATTTTATTGTTTAATGTTTTTTCTGTACAGTGCAGAAAATATAATATTTATTATTACTAATAACTTACTTGTTTCATGTTCGACCTGTATTCTTTGTTCTACGTTACTGGTGTTCGGCGCATTTACTGTTTAATAAATAATATTGATAAGAAATAATACAAAATAATACCAATACAATTAAAATGATAAAATAATAATTTTCTACTCAATGAAAATCAAATTGGGAGCATTATTATCAGATGTGTTCTTTGTAAGAATTACAATTCATTTAAATTGAAACAGAAATATTATTCCCACTGTAAACTTTAAAAGTTGTACACAATAATACGGTTTGCCGTAATATTTTCAAAGAAAGGATGATTAACGTTAGCAGCAAATCGAGAGCAATTTGAATGTGACCATACAAACAAGATTATTTCTAGTAGCGGTGTGGTAAATACGGGCATATATTTGTTGGTCATTGTGTGTACCTCTTTTATTCGGACATAATGCGTTGAAACACCGGTTCTCGTCAGATTGCCGGAAGTTAAGCAATTCGTTGGGCCTTGTTGCGTTTTTAGTCGCGTGGACGCGACTCTATAGTTCACTATGTCGGTCGGTCGGTCTGTCGGTCTGTCGGTCCGGTATCACTATGCGTTTTAGCACGCGACTTATGGCTGTTGGCCTTGTTTAAAATACCGTCTGGAAATATCGCGTCGGCTGCTGTTATAGACCAAGTGGTGGAATGATGGGAATCGAGCTAGAATAGGCATGAGTTCGACCATATTTGTACCATTCTGATTTTTGTGTCATTAGGCAAGATGCTTTGTTCTAATCCAATTCTCAGTTACGCTTGGGAACGATAAGGCTATAGGCTATAATTTTTTATAATCTTCTCTAACTAATTATTTGTTTGCTAATTCGTTCCTGTTACATACCTTGTGTCAGGCATTTCATCGTTGATGCCAGTCCAATTTTGTTAAGAATGTTAATAAACTCTTCTTTTCTTTCTTCACAAAGTATTTGTCTTTGTTCCAAGTCTATAATCATACTCCAAGAGTCTTCATAATTCTTTAAAGGATTGTTGTAGAGTGCATCCATTTTCTTAACAGCAGCCTTTCTTAATTCGTTTCCAAAATCTGCAATCCAGTGTCGATATGGGGTGAAATTTATAATTTGTATTTCTTGAACTTCAAATAAAGATTGTTGGAAAACTTTGATAGCTCCAAACGTTTGGGTTACTTTTATCGTTTCATAAAGTAACTCCAGATTGCCTGGGCTTAAACGTCCTGTTTTCCTCAATGCATTCAGTAGATCTATCGTTGTGTTGGCTTTGTCTATGTCTGCTACTGAAATTAAATCGTGGTATAAAACCTTCAGCTGTCTGACCAGGTTGTTTTTATCATACCATTCTGAAAAGTTCACCAAGTCCACACTAAAATCTATTTCTAAAGATATAAAAAGTGGGAAAAAGGAAAAAAGATTAGAGAAAACATTTTTAAAATTGTTCTTCTCGATGCAATACATAAAGACTATTTATTGTTTGTTACCTGTTGCCGCCATGATGTCAATTCAGTTTTCTATCTTCATTTCTGAACAGCAAAATTTTTGTTTTTACAATAAATGCTGTCAAACCATGTCACCAGTGTGCTTTTCAGAGTAGACCTCTCTTTTTAAGTTACTTCCTTTACTTCTGTTCATTCATTGCCTTAAAGAGTTCCCTGCTAATAACAGTTAAAAAGTTCATTTTCTTCTCAACGGTTAGCTGTTAAGGACAAAATAAATTAAGTTCTCAACTAAATGAGGTGAATTCAAAGTATATCTGATAACATAGGCGTTTGCTCTGATTAGAGCATGTAACAATGGTATGATGGACAAAGGTTACGTTTTGGTGTGTGGCGTGATGTCTAATCACTAAATAAATACAATTACTTCCATAAGTTGCGTAGTCAAAGCTACTTTAATACCTAATTTCTACCAGCTCGAATCTGATGGTCCTGCTCTCGCCCCTGGACCTCCTCTCCTCGATGGCAATTTTTTGTTAAGAGGCAAAAATAGCTGAAATTGGGAAGTTCTATATTCTATCTAAAACCAAAGTTATAGTCTGCTTCCCTCTACAGATTTCAGTTAGTAAAACTTTTGACAAGACTGTTAGTCTAAGAGCATTAGGGTTTGACCCGCAAATTGTTCGTAACAAGCTGATTTTGTCAGGAAAGGTCCAAAACTATATACATTCCTATTTGCTTTAACAGACATTTTTTTTTTAATGGCCGCTACTGCAGTTTCTACCAGTTTGACCTTTGACATGGTCTTATTATATCTCGGTAATGGCTTGTCATAGATAATTGAGATTCGGTTCAAATTGCTCAGAACATGCATATTTTCATTTGTTGTGTAATGAAATATTTTATCCCAAAATGACCGGAAGTGAGGTTATTGACCTATCCATATATCTTTTACCATATCTCAAGAAATATTTGTCGTAGAGCGTTACTTTTGGTTTCAAATTGTTTGGAACATATTTTATTTCTATTTAGTCTAATAAAAACAGTTTCCCCTAAAATGCTCGGAAGTAAGTTAATTAATTTATTAAGTAAATATATAAGAAAATCAAAGAGCTGCACAGGCAGAGTATGGATACTGTAGATAAAATAAAAATCCCAAATAGTTTTAAATCTGTTTTGTGCATAGCACATCATCAGGTAAAGTAAATTGTTATAAAAAGGAAGGATAGGGTAATTAATTAAAACTTTAACGACTCGATCAGTCGATACAGTTGCCGAGACTAAACACTGTATTAATTTGGCGGCTCGGCATGGAATTTGTAGATCTGGCCATTGCGGTACACAGCAGAGGAGGTTGCGTAGTTGAAACGTGACGTAACAACTCGCGAAACATGGCCTGTTATTTTTTGCCTTTTGTTTGTGTTTATCTTTAAAATTTAGGAAAGTGATATAGAATATCTTGTGCAGCCCATCAAGAAACATCAGTGTGCCAAATGCGACCACTCGTATCATTCAGCGGTTTCGGAGGAGATACGTAAAATTACGCGACCAATTTAGTAGCATTAATATTTATATAGATTTTATTCAGAGACTAAAAGCTTTTTGTAATTTTTATTTAAAACTGGAGACTGTGCATTTTCTTTTTAAGTCGTGTGAGGTAACACGCCAGAGCTTAGGTCCAACATAAAAAACGGAGTGACGACGAGGCTTCTATGATCATCAGCAGAACGGACAGTCACGATCGTAAACGGACAGTTGATCGCAATTAATGGAGTGCTCAACGTATTATGTTCTATCCTATAATTGTTTATGCAGAAATTACCAAAACAAACAAATCGCTGTTTCTCTTCTAGTAGAAAAACATAAGTCTACTTACAGAAAATAATGGTGGTGTGGTCTGTTCCCTCTTTATTCTTAAGCAGACCAATTTTTCTCTGTTTCACTTCTGTGCTATGTTCAATGTTCCTCTACTTCTGTGCTATGTTCAATGTTCCTCTACTTCTGTTTTGTATGTTCAATGTTCCTCTACTTCTGTGATATGTTCAATGTTCCTCAACTTCTGTTTTGTATGTTCAATGTTCATTCATTGCCTTGTGACGAGTTCCTCTGCTAAAGAAAGGTTAATATGTTATTGTCTTCTTCTCAACGGGTTAAGGACAAAACAAAATAATTTCTCAACAAGTAAATGAGGTGAATTAAAAGTATATCTGATAACATAGGCGTTTGCGCTGATTAGAGCACCAAACAATGGTATGATGGACAAAGGTTACGTTTATGGTGTATGGCGTGATGTCTAATCACTAAATAAATACAATTTTAACTTTTATAAATGTGTTTACTTCCATGCTATAAGTCACGTAGGCAGAGCCCTCATTTCTACCCTGCCCCTGTACCCCTCGATTATCTTTTTTTTTGCGAAGAGCCAAAAATACGTAAACAATGGAAATACAGTGGTCTATATTAATATTGATTATGACAATTCAATTCAATTCAATTCAATTTCATTTTATTTCGGAAATATCATCCATATTAATAAACTTATAAACCATAAAACTAAACTTAAGTATATAGAATGCTTCTCCATCTACAATACATTTTGGAGTTATGGAGCATGTTTGCAAACACAAGCAACAAGGATGTTACCATGATTTTATCTACAAATTTTATCTATAATCATACTCCAAGCGTCTTCGTAATTCTGTAAGGGATTATTGTAGAGTGCATCAATTTTCTATCTAAAACCTAACAAAGTTATAGTCTGCTGCCCTCTACAGATTTCAGTTAGTAAAACTTTTGACAAGAATACTGTACGATTGATAGTATAAAATGAACGTTTTAACGGTATAAACTTTAGCATTCAGCAATAAGTTGCATTGTATATAAGTACAGTTAAAATCATTAAAAATAGCCCTACACGCTAATTTGTGAGTGACTAAGAGTGCATCGATATGTTTAATAGCAGTCCATGTTTTATTAGGTCAGAAATAAACAAAGAAACTCTCTATACAGTCATTCTCTCCATATATTAGGTATTGCATTGACGCGGAGGAACAGTCTCTCTATATTATTATTCAATAATATCTTCAAATTGGCCCAATTGTATTTTGTTGTTTTTGAAATTGTTTTTGTTTATGTAAGTTATTTTGAATAATTTACTTTCATATGTTCTCTATAGTATAGTATTTAATTTAGTTGCATTTGGAGATAATATAAAGGTACAAAAAACATATAGGCCTAACGATGAACATTTAAAAATAAAAAGCTCCATGATCTAACTCATGTCTGAGGTATGGTTCATGCCTAAAATGTTTCTTAACTGGCTGTTCTTAAATAACACTACCTGGATATAACACAGTCTTGCTAAACCCTTGTATAGAATTATTTAAAGATTTCATAAACTAAAAAGTATATTGAAAACAAATATACTGTAACTGTATTTATTATGTATTGCACCTCTAGGCCTATTGGATTTTTTTTTATCATACCATTGTCACAGTCTGGAGCCGATCCAGGTCTGCTTGAGGGAGGTGCAATGGAATCAGAAGAAGGCTAGATATCACAAATCGGCACCAAGACATAAAATAAATGTGTACAAGATAACAGCATAACTATTATAATTTAACTTTTACTTATTTTTTTTTCTTTTTACTTTTATTTATCATTAATATTTAAAGGAAGTAAAAATATCATGGCATCATAGTTTAATGACCACGTTTTTTAAATGTTTTTTTTTGTATTGCGATTTTTATTTAAACTTGTCTTCAAAGATAAAATTACAATCTGGAATATTTGATTCCTGTGTGTTGCGCCGTCTCCTTATTTTACACGCACGCTACCATTACCAAACTTTTTTTTGACGACAGCGTCTATACTATTTATTTTAGGCCGCGCCTCCCTAAAGCTCTGTCTACACTATCAAACTACTTTGACAAAAAAAGTGTGATGTGCCCATTGATATGGGAATGCTTAAATATGGTAGTTCTATGACATCATCACACTTTTTGTCACATAAAGTTTGACAGTGTAGACAGAGCTTAAGTTCAAACATCACGTCGCGATAGTTGTTTCAAAATACCCGCGCACAAAAACCCAGCAGCCAGATAATGCGTGCCTACTATTATTAGAGGATGAACAAGAGCTCAAATCATAAATGTTATCGTAACGATTATTGCATAACTAATAAGTGTAAAATATAAAATCTTCGAACAGACAACATTTTAGCGTGAAAACGTCACATGTTTGAGGTCTAAGTCTTCGCCTAAAAATCTAGGCCTGTGTGTGGAAAAAAGTCATTCCAAGTCAGCCTGAGGAGATACGCCCAGCCGGCGAACTACTGCAAGAGTCATGCAGTTCAAACTCAGTGGTGAGTAAGCCATGCCTACATTGGTGTCAATCTAGGAGTACATACAACCTTTATTGAATATGATATTATACTTATTTATTTTAATTAAAATATCATTCTATTTTATAATATATTATACTATTTTTGTTGGAAGAAGGAAGTCTGTTTTACTATCTTACTTGCACATCCGTTTTTATTTGGGGCGGCGGGGGGCGGTGGGGGTTTGGGGGGGGGGGGAGGGGCACGTATAAAAATGAAATACTTTTAGTATACTTAGGCTGTCAAGCACGTCATAGAAGTCTTACTTTCTATTCATTTAAACAATTTAATGATTTTTCTGTTGGAGTGTGAGGGGGACAATCCCCACTCAAAATATGTGGGAGGGGGAGACATGTCCCCACCAGGATCTGCACAGGTGATTCCTTGGCCCCTGTAGGCAATTAAACTAATCAATCAATCTTGTGTACAATCAAAAGTTCAAAAATGTAGACGAACAAAACAGAGGAAAAAAAGAGTTCTACTGTAGCATGTAGCTTTAATTAATCTGAACACTAGAGGGCACTATTACATTCAACAGATACTTCTTTCAGTCCTCTTAGTATATCATGTGACTAAAACATGCTTTAAAATGTTTGTACAGAACACGATACTTTAAAAAGTAAATAATTAAACAAAAGTTCCATATAAGGTAATATGTCTTCCATATACCTGATTTGTTTAGTGGAATGATACTAATATAGCTACACTACTTTTATATGACAAATTTAATACACGTATAAACATCCCTACATACAGAATCACTGTTGTTACCATTTACACAAGCTAAACATTTGGTATTCAATATTCTTTGATAAATATCTTTTTAACAAAAAAAAGTAAACATAATTTTAACATTTTTCTTGAATCTTATTAAGCATTCTTATTGATGCTACCATATCCATTCATCATCCTAAGCCTACCATAAAAGGGAAGACTATAGGAATTATTTGTAGGCTAAATACAACAAAAATATTTATACAAATATGTTTAGTCATAATATATAGCGACGTCTACTGACACTAAACAAATTTGGCAAGTAGTTTACAGTATAATAATAAATAATTGAGAACTTCTCATAAAACACTATTAAAATAATATTTTTGTATTTAAATTACTTTTTTTTTGCATTTTACATCATTGCTTTTAGGTTGCTTAATTTGCATACCAATTATTCAGTTTTGTTGACGGATGAGAATTTATAGTTTTGGTCACATTTCATTAAGTTTTATTACTGTTTTAGAAAAAATAATCGTGGAAATATTGGTGTGCATTAAAACAAAAATTATTTTAAAATTAATTTAATAATTATATTCTTTTGTGATTAGTAATCATTAATTTGTAATTATAAATAAGTAGTGAGTATAAAAACAAACTTGATGGTTCATTTAACTTAAAAACGATAAAACATTATGATCAATATTATCACATGAAAAGCCTATGCAGTAATGTGATAATGTACCATACCCCAAAACAAACATGAAATTGCATTTTAAACATAAGTGGCATGTAACAACATGGTTGTTGATACATTCAATGTATTATTCCTATGTGACTGATATTCAACCATTCCTTGTTCGAATTATCCTATATCCTCAATAGATAATGTATCTCCCTGAAGATACAACTAAAAATTAGCAAGTATTTTTTTTTTACAAAATAAGTTAAAGAAAATTTAAATATATTGTTCATATATTCAATTTCACACCATAGTACTTTATAATTTTAGTGTGAACATTATACTTTCATTACGAAAGGCTACAAATATCATAAATAATATATTACAATCTATACATGGCGTTCCCATCCGCTTTATATATAATAACATAAATGACTTATTAACTACATATACTAATTAGGTGGTGAATTAAACATAAAGCTACTGTACTTAATAAATAGTGAGTGAAAAAAAATAGACACATGCAATAACTTGGAACATCTGAAATTTATGGAGTGCCCCCTCTATTTTGATGACTCAGAAACAAATGTAGGCTTGGTAGTCCAGCTTGCATGGTAATCAAGTAATCAAGTTATAATGAGAACATGCGATTCCCAACACACATTCTCCATGGGGGAAAATTCCATACGAAAAGAGTAAGAGTAAATCAGGTCGAGGCAAATGACAAAGATAGGCATTGGGAAGAAACCTCTGGGAACCGATTAGGGACCGCATCACCTTTTGGGCATTATTTTTTAAAGCAATGCGACATGCATTTACATTAACACTACTTTGCTTCAAATTCTAATCCTGTTCAGTTAAGTTTACAAGTAACCAATATCAATGTCCCGTATCAATGCGCAAAACAGTATATGTACCATTAGCTCTGCCCAAAGCTTATTACCATTAACTAGGTCATTTACCATCTACACCCAAATTAAAAAAACCCAAAATATTTGTTAATAAATAGCAATAAACACATGGTATGAAAAATGAGTCTTAAAATAACCACAAAAAATGTATAAATAAATTATAAAAAATATTACTAAATATACAAAATAGTTCTTTAAAATTATTTGCTTTCGCTAAGTAGGATATGATATATCTCTTTTACAGAAATCAATACGTTAAATCTTGATTAAATTTCACGTAATTTTTCAGCACCATTATTTACTGCCTTGTCGGGCCTAACAACGTTTAATAAATGTGACACACTTATCGACAAGTCACTATACATTTGAAAACATGAAATGAAAAATGCAAAGTAATTAGGAGAAAGCATGGGTGAAAATGATCACGACATTTTTTTTACCACTAAGGCAAATTCGTTGTAGTCTTGTCAACACAAATAAATACCTTAATGATTGATATATATCATACATTTTTATTCATTTTTATTAGATCAACAGGAAACAAGATAGTAATAAGTGTTTAAAAAAAATAAGTTTTATAATTCCCCTAAAATATACTTAATTATTTTATTGGTAGTAGTAGTAGATAATGTCTTTCAATAAACATATATTTATGTTCAAATTAGGTTAAAAAAGGAAAAAACAACGAATACATTTATTTTAAACAAATAAATTTCATCATAATATTGTAATTACTAATAAAAAAATGTATATAAATATATATACAATTTTTAATATGTTGGAATGTAAAAATAATTGAGTACATTTTAAATATTCATAATAAAAATCAGTTACATTATTTATTTAAACACTCATATTTAATTTAAATAAAACAATTGTATACTATAACATTAGGAATTAAATGGGCTGAGTTTATTAAAAGTAAAATTTTATATAAAAATGATTCTATTGTAATTTGAAACTTTGATGAATTGAATATTTCAATGGAAAGAATAAAAAAAAATTACGATTCATTTTTTACAACAATCTTAACTCGTTATTTATTTCCTCAATCTAGAATTTGAGTAAATTATTTTGTTAAAATTTCGGCAACAAATTGGAAGTAACAAACAGATACAGATACAGTAGATGGATATCACAATTTAATAGTGAAAATTGGTAGACGGGTAAAACAAACCAGATTTATACTTAAGTTGCACCAAAAGCTATTGAATGTATTCATGGCTATGTATAACTTTCAAACACTAATTTAGTCACGAATGTCTCAAAATACCCAACGTAATGAAATCCACGAATTGAGGTTTGGGATATTTCATTCAGTTAACTGACTTTAACTGACCCCATTCTAATAAATCCAAAGTATTTTTTTACAGTTTGAAAAATGCAAAGTTTTAGAATTCTAAAATAGAATAAATAACTGTAAAAATATGAAAAAAAAGTGTTATAATATTTAAAATAACTTGAGCACCTTTCAATAAAAGGTTAATAAAAAAATGCCATAAAACATTTTTTTTAAATAACACTTGTTTCGACACAATTTGCAAATGTTTTATTTGAGATAGAGTTGTAAATTTAATATGTTACTAGATAGAAAACCAAAAGTATTTATTATGAGTCCATCATGTACATCATGTGTGTAGGGCACAGGGATTCATGATACTAATAATAATGTGAGAAAATGTATAAAGTATATTTTATTGGGCAAGAGAAGGCTAAGTTATACACTGTTCAGAAGTCAATACTTTAGCTGTTCTATTGTCAAAAATGTTGGCGTGTTTTTAATACAACCTGAATAAAAAATAGCGTGCGATTATTATACTTAAAGAATGGAGAAATAAGTTACAAATAAATAACTGCAAGGAAACAAATGGTTGTTTTTATCTATTTTGAGATGTTTCTTTGTAAAGTTGCTTTCTCCATCCTTATGGTACTGTACCTTTCCACAGTGTTGTCGAGGAAATGCTTCCCTAAATCGGGGTGGCAAACCTTGCAATTACACTGGATTACCTATGCAAAATATAAGGAAACTTACGTCACTTATAAGGGCAATTACTGATTACTGCAATTTAAAAAGGGCAGACATTTTATTCTTTGAGTTTATGATTGTTAGTTCGGAGCTTTATGTGGGAAAGTAAATATAGTTGTAGAATCGGTGACCTTTAGAGATTTTACTGTAAATACTTAAATAGAAGTGCCTGGTTTGAAGTTTCCAGATCTCCTCCATGTGCAGAGGTAATCAAATCTACTGATTGTTATTGCATATGTCAATTGAAGTTTTGCCGATCTCTGACTTATCTGTAGACTGCCACAAGTCTTATATTATGTTAGGCCACCCCTCAGGACGTGTTTTGATATGAAACGCCATGTGTGCCAAAATATTTATAACCTAGACTAGCTTACAAACCAAAGTTTGCTTGCTTGTTCATTAATTATAAACAGAAATAAGTACCGACCCACAACCCCTCCTCTGACAAAACTCTGTTACCTGGGGAAAGTTTTCAGAATACATTAAACAATTTGATTTTGGCTTAAGTATTAAGCGGACTTGGCTTGCCATACTCAGGTATCCACTTTACTAGGTGTTTCTTTTATGATATTGTAGTAGGATAAAACACACAAAACAAAAGGTAACAAATTAATAGTTTATGTCATTTATTCCACTAAAATAAATATAAAATTATGTTAAAATTGATTTAATATAATATTGCATATTATCAATTTAAGTTTTAAGACATTTGCTGTAGCACGCCTACCTGTCTAATATGTTTATGCTGTTACAGAATTTATGGTAAAACCAATACTCAACATTTTAAAAATTTAGCACCCATATTATTGATTTTTATTTATCTTTTTTTTCTCTTGCATATATTTGATCTTTTATTGGTAATTGAATAATTAAATTAAAGGCCAACATCAACTTCTTGAGACAGGCTGCTTTGTTGAATCGGTAGAACTAGCTTTGATATCCAACACCTGTTTAACAGTTGGAGTGTACATTTCCCGTAAAAGCACTTTCAAGCATTCGTCCGTCGCTATTGCTGACAAACCCCAAACTTTGTGCGCACCTCCAAGAAATACCGGCATAGTGTATGTGAAGCTTGCTCGGTTGGGTGTTGCAGGTTCCCGAAAACGGGTATAACGGGTGAACAGTGGGTCTGAAAGGAGAGCGATGGGGATGCTGAATATACTTGTAACCTGTATATACAAAAAAAAGTACAAAGAATTTGATTGGTGAAAAGTTCCATAGCAGAAAACACTGCTTTTGATTGGTGGGATGTTTTTTAACAAAAGATTCTGTATTTTGATTGGTGGGATGTTTCAAAACAGAACACTGTTATTTGTCTGTTAGGATATTTCATAACAGAAAACCCTGTTATTTGATTGGTGGAAGGTTCCATATAGAAAACACTGATTTTGATTGGTGGAATGTATTATTTTTTTTAAAATGCTGTTATTTGATTTGTGGAATGTTTCATAACAGAAAACACAGTTATTTGATTGGTGGAGTGTTTCATAACAGAAAATACTGTTATTTGATTGTTGGAATGTTTCATAATTAGCAAATGCTGTTATCCGATTTGTTTTTACCCTCACTCACCTCTGATTGATTAAATTTTACTTGATCCAATTCAATTTTTCCTATGTTACATAAAACTGGAGTTACTGAAATTGTCTTGGTCTGTTGGTATAATAAATTTTAGAGTGTGAAAGCTAGCCATTGTTTTCTGTTACAGGGCCTTTAGGATGTTGTGTGTTAGTAATATAACATCAAAAGTACATACATAGTCTGGAATAGGGTTTAGCTTTCCCCAGACTTCCACAGAGCTTGGCAGGATGTCGATCTCCTCGTGCATTTCTCTCAGACCAGTTGAAATGATGTCAGCATCACCTTCCTGCCATTTACCTCCTGGAAAACTGAAAACACAAAAGAGAACGGAAAATAATTATTGATATATTGAGTGGATTTAGTTACTCGCTTAACAATTCCAAAGTCTTGGGTTCAAATCCTGTCCAATGGCAGTTGTTGTTCTGAGAGACATCATGTATGGTACAGAGAATCTTGATTGTATGATTGTATCAGGATGATGACATTTTAATTAGATAAAATGGTCAAGTTCAGGTTTACTTGCGCTAATGCACAGCTAGAGGCAAGACTATCTTAGGGGTAGGTTCAACCATGGACCTACAAATTAGAAGTCTATTGTTCAACTAATGATAAAGCACTTTCCAATTGTATGACCCAGTATACAACCCCTGGGAGAGGTGCGTCATTTGTCCGTATGTGCGTCATACCTTAAAAAATGTGACTTACCTTTAGGTGACCATGACGCACCCATTTTGACGCATTGTGACCATGTTGTTTATGATATGGTGATGGACATTGACACACCATTGTTCATATTGATGTGATGTACCTACTAGGTTTTTTTGAAGCACCCATGTGTCAGTAATTATTTGTAAATGATTTACTTCTCCCGGGGGTCATATAATGGGTCATACAATTGACAAGTGCAAAAGCTTTGCTGTGTCGATTGACCTACCTAACTTGACCTCTATGGGATTTAAGCTCTGTTGACCTTAGTGTGAATAAAATGGATGGTTGATTGTTCACTATACACATTGGGATACAAATGGCTGCGTTTAATTTTAACCCTTTTAACATTCGTCTTAGAGGATGTACTTGGTCCATAATCTCTATTGCTCTTTCTTTGTTGTTTGACGAGAAAACATTTTCTGTTATCCAAGAAGAGGATGTCCTGTTGCTATAGTGACAACTACGCATGGAAAAGAGAACTTGATACCGAAGTGACCGGTACATGCTTGCAAACGATAAATTTTATTGTAAATAAATCCTAAGATGCATGGTTGAACCTGATAAATAAAATAAATATAATAATACTATAGTAAATTAGTTGAAAATAGCATATTAATTAAACGTTTGAAGACGGTGCTCTTTCTGAGTGCTATTAAGATGTCAACGACTAGGCTACTACTAGTACTACTCTACTAATAATATTATATTAGTTAGTAATTACTAATAATTATTACATTATAATACTGAAATTGCACAGCTGGTTTACCACACTGGCACCGTACTTGCCAAACCCCTGCCAACACGTCACAAGCTATATGCAAAAAAGTGCAGGTACTCTTTATCGGAATATCCTAGCTAGGCCTACTAGCCTACTAAAGCTACTACTACTACCTACTGTACTCATCTGTACTGTAGTGTAGGTATACCTCCCTGGTAGTAGTAGGCTACTAACTAAGTAGTAGTAGTACTAGTAGTAGTACCTTCTCCGCCTGCGCATATCATTCGTTTCAAATCAATCATTTTGTCAAATGATTGTTCAAAAAAACACAATTCGTTAAACAACGGGATCTTGTACTTCTTTCAATGTGTTAATTTACTATAAATGAAACAACAGCAGTGTCTTTTGTTTGTTTTTATTTTATATGTATCCTCCTACCTACCTGCAATTAGGCCTACTGCATTCTGTATAAACGACTTTTTTTATCTGTTTATTGTTTATCAATATTGCGCCCTCACCGCCGACGGAGAGAAGTTCGCGAGTAGGCCTCGCCTCCTCTCCGATCCTAGCCACTCTCCTAGCTAGGTGGGAAGTATGGACTTTCTGCGCTACAAAACTCAACTGGCAGCAGCAGAGAGGAACTAAATAAAGAAAATGGCTGCGCCTATAAAAAAGACGATAGAGTTGTTTTACGACGTTATATCACCATATTCTTGGCTTGCATTTGAAGTAATTATTAATAATACACTTCAAAATCTTAGTCTTAGCTACACCTCTACTCTAGCTACTAAAAGCTAAGTCTTAACTCTAGGCCTAGGCTGGCTAGTCCTCCCATGCATGGAGTAAAGGTCCTCCTCCTGGAGGCCTAGCTAGGCCCTAGTATAGGTTTTAGGCCAGACAAGAGGCCGGGCTAAAATAAAAGGCTGTGCTGTATGCTCTTCTGTCTGCGTAGGAGCTAGGCTTACTGGCTACTAGCTAGGCCTAGGCGGGCCAACAGTGTTACACGTCTTTTTTTAGATAATGATCTTCCCAACATTGAACATTGACAATTGTCTAGCATGATCATTTATTTATTGCATTGTTTTTTTTGTTTTTTTTTTTGCATTGAAAGTTTTCTATTTTGGGACGGCCAACAATCAATCATCGGTGTGTTTTGAAATTAACATTGAATAATTATTATTTATTGTTTTAGATATTAGGAAGGTACAGGCAAAGATGGAATATAGACTTACAATACAAGCCGTTTTTTCTAGGAGGTACAGTATAATGCAGGGAGCAGGTGATATAACATTTGTTATTTATATACTGTATCTAGGCCTGAAGCATACATGCCAACAAGCTTCCGTTTTTGGCCGGGAGACTTCCGTATTTTAGGCTCGTATCTCGGCCAAATATTGTGCTCAATAGCTGTGCTGTAAAAAAAACAAATGTCGTTTTCGTTCATTGACCTTCACACCAAGTGTGCCTAAAATAGCACCTGATTAATAAGTATAAACTAAGGTAGTTTGAGTAGCATTCTATAGGATTTTACTTGGAATATTTAGATGTGGTAAAACTTCACTTTTTTTTTTATTTTTCAGATAATAAGCCGCCAGGGTTGAATCCTATGAAAGCAATGTACATGTTTGATGACTTAGCAATGCAACGTGATTACACCGGTGTTCCATTTTCAAAATCCGTCCCAACGTCATTCTTTGAACAAAGTAAGTCAAAAGAAATTACTAAAACATGATTGTTTAAAGGTTTGCATGGCGAAGAAAAACAAAGGTTGGGGGACATCATGTTACCGTACCACAAAGGTTGGGGCATATCATGTTACCGTACCACAAAGGTTGGGGCATATCATGTTTCCGTACCACAAAGGTTGGGGCATATCATGTTACCGTACCACAAAGGTTGGGGCATATCATGTTACCGTACCACAAAGGTTGGGGGATATCATGTTACCGTACCACAAAGGTTGGGGCATATCATGTTACCATACCACAAAGGTTGGGGCATATCATGTTACCATACCACAAAGGTTGAGGGACATCATGTTATTACCATACCACAAAGGTTGAGGGACATCATGTTACCGTACCACAAAGGTTGGGGCATATCATGTTACCGTACCACAAAGGTTGGGGGATATCATGTTACCGTACCACAAAGGTTGGGGCATATCATGTTACCATACCACAAAGGTTGGGGCATATCATGTTACCATACCACAAAGGTTGAGGGACATCATGTTACCGTACCACAAAGGTTGGGGATATCATGTTACCATACCACAAAGGTTGGGGGACATCATGTTACCGTACCACAAAGGTTGGGGGATATCATGTTACTGTACCACAAAGGTTGGGGCATATCATGTTACAGTACCACAAAGGTTGGGGCATATCATGTTACAGTACCACAAAGGTTGGGGGATATCATGTTACCGTACCACAAAGGTTGGGGCATATCATGTTACCGTACCACAAAGGTTGGGGGATATCATGTTACCGTACCACAAAGTTGGGGGATATCATGTTACCGTACCACAAAAAGGTTTGGAGATATCATGTTATCGTACCACAAAGGTTGGGGCATATCATGTTACCGTACCACAAAGGTTGGGGGATATCATGTTACCATACCAAAGCGGTTGGGGGAGATATCATGTTACCGTAACACAAAAGTTGGGGCATATCATGTTACCTACCACAAAGGTTGTGGCATATCATGTTACCGTACCACAAATGTTGGAGGATATCATGTTACCGTACCACAAAGGTTCAGGGATATCATGTTACCGTACCACAAAGGTTGGGGGATATCATGTTACCATACCACAAAGGTTGGGGATATCATGTTACCGTACCACAAAGGTTGTGGGATATCATGTTACCGTACCACAAAGGTTGGGGATATCATGTTACCGTACCACAAAGGTTGGGGGATATCATGTTACCGTACCACAAAGGTTCAGGGATATCATGTTACCGTACCACAAAACTGACTTTTAAATGTGTTGGGAGGATTAGAGTTTCTCTAAATGTATTAAATTTTACTTTGTTACAGTTTTGATAAATGTCATTTTGTCATTCTAGGTTCTTTGACGGCACAGAGATTTTTGACCGTTGTAAATGACCAACATCCAGATGACCTTGAAGAAGTATCAAGACAATTATGGATAAGAATGTGGTCAAAGGTCAACTAGTTTTATTTTTTCTATATAATATAATTATATTAACTTATAATGTATATATCTCAGACTAAATTCTTCCCATTTTAGTATGTTCCCAATTTTAAAACAATCAAACCCCAATGGAATATATAATTATCTTATTATTGCATATATAAATATTATAATATTATATTAATTATTATTACATATATAACTTTTAAATATTTTTTTACAGGATAAAGATATTTCAGATCCCACATCCGTTCTTGAGGTATATGAATATTGAATTTTTTGAAATTTTTTTTTGCAATCAAAATTACAAAAGGTTGGATTGATATTTTTGTTGATTTGGTTGAAAATTTTAATATAAATTTAATATTATATTACATGATATTTATTGTCATATCAAATTTACATCTTCAATTATTTTTAGGCAGCCCAGGCTGCTGGAATGTCTAAAGAGGTCGCTAATAAATGCATGTCAAAGGTCAAAGATCAATCAACAAAAGAAGAGTTAAAAAGAATAACAGGCATTGCACTCGAAAGGGGTGTAAGTAATTTAAAGTTTATTTTTTATTTTTTAAATTAATTCAATTTACAGTATATATTGGCGAGTCTGTTGTATACAATTACTATTCAAATAAAAAATGATTTTAATTTGTAGGCATTTGGCGCACCATGGATATTAGCTCACAATGATGGAAAAGTAAAGACATTTTGGGGAACAGATAAAATACCTCTTTTAGCTCATATAATAGGTAAAAACACATGCAAATTATCAAATACTTGTAGTAGGCATACATATTTTATTATTTTAAAGTCACTGTATTATTATCAGTATTGTCATCATATCTTTGTCAATGTTTTCATTTTCATTAGAAATTAATACTGTGATAATAATATTTTTTTAACTTTTATACTTACAGGTGAAAAATGGGAAGGTCCATTAAAACCGTCATCAAAATTATAGTCTGCTGCCCTCTACAGATTTCAGTTTGTCAAACTTTTAAACAAGATCAACATTACTGTTATTTTAATCAACAATTGTATAATGGTTTTAATTGTGATTTCAGTTAATATTTATCTACCAATATTATCTTTATGGAGGCCACTATCTTGAATTTATCACTACCGAACACCAATTTAGGAAGTAATATTGTGAACAATTAATTATAACCTTTTGAATACAGTATTAATATCAATCATAGATGTTATAAACAAAATATATTTTTAAATGATGACTTTGTTGTAAAATAATGTGAAAGAAATATCACCAGTTTATTTGCATAGTGTAAAGTTTTTATTGAAATGCTAAAATAAAAAAATGACAGAAATGACATTTAGAGTAAGTTAGGTATATCCCCTCAAACAACACCCCCTCCCCTGCCAAACCATTGTATTCTCTCTATTATAACACTACATCTGTATTTTAACTTTAAAGTAATCGGTGTATCTCGAAAATAGTAAATCAAAATATATTTAGGTTGGCATTTTGGCATCACTGGTACAAACTGAACATAAAGCATTCCTTTATTATTTTTATTTATTTCTGGTTTAATTGATTAGGAGGAGGTGGATAGATTTTGAATGAAAGTTTTTAATAATTTGGTCTTGGGTTTGCTTTGTTTGTGTCCACACTGGAGAGCAAGTGTGATCAATTGTAAAGCTCTGTATTTACACTTT
Source organism: Antedon bifida (assembly GCF_963402885.1). Lineage (NCBI taxonomy): Eukaryota > Metazoa > Echinodermata > Crinoidea > Comatulida > Antedonidae > Antedon > Antedon bifida. The sequence continues at coordinate 33,809,957 of NC_136227.1, read as the reverse complement.
ATATATGTGACAAAAAATGTGATGTGCCCTTATATGGACATTATGATGTCGTATCTCTACCATTTGGGCATATCGCTACCATATTTGGGCACATCACACTTTGTTGGTCATGTAGACAGAGCTTATATTTAGACTTAAAAAATGAAGTGATTTTGGGTGACAAAGGGTGGACCTCGCGAAGCTAGTGCTACCCCTCCCACTGGACCTGGCCCTGATCGCATGATCATGACATCATGGTCTCTGCAGGTTTATTTTTGACATGCTGTAGACATCACACAATACTAAAAAAAGATAACATTTAAAAAAAAACTTTATTAATAATTTTGTCCTCAAGAAAAAGTGATTTTACTTGAGTCATTGGAACAGCATTGATAATAATTAACATTAATTTTACTATCATTATCAACAATAATTACATAAAAATATTCTAAAAACGTAACAATAATATACAAGACATAAGTATACACAGATGGAATATAAACGTACAGAACATATTACTTTAAAATGACAATTGTTATTTATTATACTGCAAAGTAGATTATTATTATATTATTAAATGATTTAATATTTTCTTTCTTATAACACATTAATATATAATACTATAGGCATTCATACACAACTATCACATAATGTAATATGGCAGTATGCTCACTGCATACACATTCACATTCACTACAAATGAAATATATCAAGATATTATGAAATAAGCACTGGTTTAGGCCTACTTTTGGTTTTCTAAAGATACAAACAAGATCATATTTTGTGCAAATTAGTGTTTCATTGAAAAGTCAAGCATACAAGTCTAAATTGAACATATACCATTTAATAATATATTATTTATTTAATCATATATTTATATTTATTTAATCATATATTAGAAGGAAATAATTGTTTATAATAAGATTCATGTTTTAATGTAAAATAATTTAAAGAAAGAGAGAGTGAACACAATAATAAATATCATTTCTGTCTGTTCTTATTCTAGTCCTCCTACTAGCTAGCTAGTGTCTCACCAAGTCTTTACAATATTTAAATACTTACATTACAATAATCCCTAGCCTACATACAACTTCAACTTTAGCAATCGAATGACTGAATGAAAAGAACAACATACCTCAAATATGTGCAGACTAGACAAGCCGAGTTGAGGCAGTCAGTAGTAGGCTAGTAAGTAGGCCTAGCACAGACAAACAAGGTATAAGTTCTAGACCTGTTTAGGCTAGACCTAGGCTAGGCCTATGCCTACACAGTTTTCAGCTAGGCTAGGCCTAGTCTAGAGCCTAGCCTACTTTCTAGGCCGCCTAGCCTAGATAGACTCATCATTTTTTAGACATTGTTGCCTATGTTGTAGCCTACCTACTCTAGTAATAATAATAGTGCTTGATGGACAATTTATACAGATTTTTGTTCTTTGTGGCTGCAGACATTCAGTCAGATAGAACCAAATAAAATGAACGAATTTGAAAATGAAAATCTCCTCTAGCTGCTTCTGCATGCTGCAGCTGTTTTGATTACGCGTATGATGTAGACACGCGCGCGACAAGGAAGATGAATATGGATGAATTTGATGATCGCGACCAAATATATAACTAAAACAAAATTTATTTCTTTAAAAACCACAATTATAATAACAAATTATTACTAAACAGTTTTTATAACATATCAGTTAATTACATGCCATTTTTAGATTTACAGATACAATTCTATTTTTTAATTACAATATTGACACTTGTGTACTGCGACTTTTACAAATGCGCTCTTTATATGAATTGAGACGTAGTGTACATACTGTACATACTGTAGTTATTGGCGGATGATGATCGTGAATTTATTTTAAGAACGTTATGTCCCTCTTCAAACACTCTTCAGTCATGTAAATAATTACTTCACCTAGTAGAGTAGAACTAATGAAAAAAAGGGGCCAACCTCAAAAAAATTGCAACAAAAGGTTTTTCAACGGATTTTGGTAGTATTGGGTGTACTAAATAACAAAAAAAAAGTCTCAAGAATTTTGACCACCGGAAAGTGGTTTTTTTTCAAGATGGCCGCCAAAATAGATAAAACGTTAAAATGTCAATACCTCCTAAACTACTTGGTCTATTGATATGATTTTGGTACCAAAATACTCAGAACATACATATTTATATTTGCCCTAATAGAACATTTTGGCAAAAAATGACCGGAAATGCTATTTCTTGCATGTTTGACCTTTGACCTTGATATGTTGTATCTTGGTAACAACTGACCGTAGGGAAACAAATTGTGACTCAAATTGTTCAGAATGTACATATTTACATTTATTGTAATGAGACATTTTGTCAAAAAATGGTTAGAAGTAAAGGTTATTGACCTTTAACCTTTATCTATGTAGAATGTCCATATCTCGGCAACTATGTGTGGTAGAGATTTAAAATTGGGCTCTAAATACTGAGCATATGCTTATTTATATTTACTCTAATGAAACAGTTTGACAAAAAATGACCAGAAACGACATTTTTTGATGATTGACCTTGATATGCTATATTTCGATAATGACTGACTAAGACATACTATTTATGGCTCAATTTGTTCAGAATATAATTATTTTTATTTCGTATAATGGTCTAATCTACCCATGGAATTAAGAGCTTTCCTGGGTAACTGTAATATTTATAAAGACTTTTAGAATATGAGTTCAAGTTCAAATTGTTCAGAACATACTGTATACATTCTTAATAATAATAGTGAATAAAAAACCCGAAAAGTAAACAAAAACAAATATAATAATAATTTTTAATTTCTAATTACGGTATAGCAGCAGTTGATTGGATATTGTGCATGTATTTAGTACGGCTTCCTAAACAACTTTTTTAACTTCGTCTTCATCATCGTCATCAATCTCTCTATCTACGTTGTTCCATTCTTCTAGTTGACACACTCCCCAAACTGAAGTACATGCCAATCCATAGCATCTACAACTGCAACATACAGTTTTACATCCAGTAGTACAGTTACAATGGATGATTTTCAAAAGTTCTTCTGAAGCAGCAGTTTCAATCGTCATTATTGGCACAAATGTTTTATTAAAAACTTCCCCGACTTGGTAGCATCCATGGTATTATCTTTCTTTATCCATTGCATGATTTGATAGTATACTCTAAGACTGTGACATTTTGTAGCAGATGAGGTTGGTGGTAGTAGTTGTTGAGGTTTGATAAATTATTTACCCTCAGCAACTTTCTTATTAAACAGCTTGCATCTGTAGCTATTTGGGAAATCCAGTGACTTGGCTCCAAAACGAATAGACATGGCCATTAATCCAAACTCCTCGATAGTTTGAAGTTTCTGATGCGGTTGAGTGAAACTATCGGCACACATCAGTGTCATATTCTAGGTTACTTTCTATCAATTTATTGATTTATTTGCCTTCCTAAAGATGTCTTTAGGCTTTGAAGAGTGAGGGTGGAAACGGACTTCATATTTCATTACATCGTCTAGAGAGATTTGTCCTAACTGAATTTGATGGAAAGAAAGAAGAATTCCTGTCAAGGCATGAGAACAAACACAAATTTATCAACATGCTTTCATATGAGCTATAGAAAAAAGAGTGGAGTTGTGGCTTGATGGTTATGATGCTTGGCTACCACTCCAAGGGTCCTGAGTTCAAGTCCCGTCACATGTCAGGATTTTTTCTAAGGACCAAATTACTCCACTCCCAAAGACTTGTAATAAGACTTTGTTTACGTAGAGCATCTTGTGTATATGTTTGTCTTGTGAACCTCTGAGGGTCCCTAATGATCAGCAATAGCTGGATGGATCACCCTCATTAAATATGGTTTAAAAAAAAACAAAAAAAACGATGTTGACATTGCTCTGGCAACAGTTGAAGTCTCTGAACATAATACAGTAACTTTGATTGGAGAAGACACGGACTTACTGGTACTTTTACTGTATCATGTAAATACAACAAACCGAGAAATGTACTTCAGATTAGACAAAGGAAAAGATGGGCCTACTAGAGTGATTAATGTAACCAGATTGAAATCTGTTTTAGGATATAAAATCATCCATTGTAACTACTGGATGTATGTTGCAGTTGTAGAAGCTATGGATTGGCATGTACTTCAGTTTGGGGAGTGTGTCAACTAGAAGAATGGAACAACGTAGATAGAGAGATTGATGACGATGATGAAGACGAAGTTGGAACAGTTGTTTAAGATGCCGTACTAAATACATGCACAATATCTAATCAATTGCTGCTATACCATAATTAGAAATTTAAAAGTTATTATTATATTTGTTTTTGTTTACTTTTCGGTTTTTTATTTACTATTATTATTAAGATTGTATACAGTATGTTCTGAACAATTTGAACTTGAACTCATATTCTGAAGGTCTTTATAAATATTACAGTTATTTGATTCCCAGGAAAGCTCTCTATTTCATAAGTAGATTAGACCATTATACGAAATAAAAAATAATTATATTCTGAACAAATTGAGCCATAAAAGGTGTATCTCAGTCAGTCATTATCGAAATATAGCATATCAAGGTCAATGGTCAAACATGTCGTTTCTGGTCATTTTTTGTCAAACTGTTTCATTAGAGTAAATATAAATAAGTATATTCTCAGTATTTAGAGCCCAATTTTAAATCTCTACCACACATAGTTGCCGAGATATGGAAATTATACACAGATAAAGTTAAAGGTCAATAACCTTTACTTCCAACCATTTTTTGACAAAATGTCTCATTACAATAAATGTAAATATGTACATTCTGAACAATTTGAGCCATCATTTGTTTCCCTACGGTCAGTTGTTACCAAGATACAACATATCAAGGTCAAAGGTCAAATTGTCAGAAATGGTATTTCCGGTCATTTTTGGCCAAAATGTTCTATTATAGCGAATATAAATATGTATGTTCTGAGTATGTTGGTACCACAATCATATCAATAGACCAAGTAGTTTAGGAGGTATGGACATTTTAACTTTTTATCTATTTTGGCGGCCATCTTGAAAAAAAACACTTTCCGGTGGTCGAAATTCTTGAGACTTTTTTTCTGTTATTTAGTACACTCAATACTACCAAAATCCGTTGAAAAACCTTTTGTTGCAATTTTTTTGAGGTGAAACCTTATTTCTACTCTACTAACCTGATAGATTGCAACCCATCATGTAAAGCTCCCTCAGCTTAGGACACATAATGAGAAATGAAGACATTGAATTAACATCAATGTTGTGAAGGTTATTACCAGAGATATCGAGATATTCTAATGCTAATTGAACTTGTTTGAGAGAACATTCTGCACCCAAGTGATTGATGACGTCACCTGATAGATTGCAATTCCTCATGTAAAGCCACCTCAGCTTAGGACACAAAATGAGAAATGAAGACATTGTATTAACATCAATGTTGTGAAGGTTATTACCAGAGATATTAAATTCACGTAATGCTAATTCAACTTGTTTGAGAGAACATTCTGATACAAAGTCATTAAATACATTACGTGATAGATTCTCAATAACAACACTTTTACATTTAGCTTCAATTCCTAAAATATGTGCAATAACGTTTCCCTTGCGTTTCAATGCCATCTTACTACAAAATGTATTCAACATTTTATTCCCTTGTGCAACTCTCAACGGTTCTTTGTCATATGCCATGCAATAAAGTTGCATAATTAGACGTATGAAATGCCCGTTACATTGTACACCTGGACTGATGTGATGAATAAACATTCTTATGGAGGTAGATATATCATCCAAATGATTATTTATTTCGAAATCTTGAATTTGATCATTTAATTCATTTACCACAGCATCTTTATGTTGTTCTTTAACAAACATTAAATTACTCGGCAGATAGCGATATGTTGACAAACTATTTGTAACCCAGTGCTTTAAAAATGCATTAGCGTTAGCACCAAGGAAACCAATTGCAAACTTTCTCCCCATCTTTAAATGCTCACTTTCTCTTATTACTTTCCATTCATTATCATCCAATGGTGTAAGTATTCGTCTTACATCCTCTGTTGGGCATTCATTCTCGATACCATCACTTTCACATAATTTGCACAAATAGAATCCTACCAATGACTCTACTATCAACTTGTGAGGAGGCATGAAAATCCTTTCAAAGCTAGATTTTGAAATTGATGCTTCTTCGTAAACAAACCCAAGATTTACGGCCATGCCAATCATATCTCTCGTGGAATGTGTATCATTCAAATCTGTCATGTTTATTGAAAGTTGATTCTTTTTTAAGCTTTTATACATACACTTCCCTAATAAATTCATAGCATTTACATAATTCGCTGGGATGTCTTCAAATTTAGAAATTTTGGCGACTTGTTTGTTAAATTGATTTAAAATACTACGAAATAGTTGTTTAAAAAGATCAGCACTGTCACTAGGAAGACTTTGATTGTCTTCCCATAGCATACAAATTGAAAGAAGTAGCATTGGATTTTTGCACATTGAATATGCTTCTGGATGTTTTCGATAATAATACCTAGTGTCAATACCTAATTCCCTTTTAAGCGACTCTCCCAATTGCGGTTGTCCAAAATAATTAAAATATTTCTCAATATACTCCCATATGCTCTCTTGATTAAATCCCTTAACTCTCACATGAACGTTACACTCTCGTTTAAATTCATCTATGTTTTCTGGTCGTGAAGTAAGTATCACAGTACTTTCTTTAAGGTTGGTTTTATTGAAAAGACTTGATACACTTTGATTATTAAATCTCAACTCATCTAATCCGTCTAGTAGCAACACAACTTTACCGTCATGTTTCTTTATGAATTTCTGAATTAACCGTGGATCTTTTGGGAGATCTGTGTCTAAATTGAAATCTTTCATATCCAGTTGCTTTACAATTAGATCAAATATATTGTCATCTTTTTGCAAATCTCTAACACATAAGAAAAATACAATTTTACCTTCAAAGACATTATTAGATTGACTAGGTGTAGCCCATGTGTATGATAAATGTCTTAATATGGTAGTTTTACCAATACCTCCCTCTCCTTCAATAAGAGCTCTACATCCAGGTGTGGAGCTGATTACATCTACCACTTCTTCTAATGTTGTTGGTTTGCTTCCTTTATTGTTTTCACGTTCTTTCAGTAGTTCCATATCGGTAAACATCTGTGAAACGTCAACTTTGTATCTATCATTCATTGTTGCAGGTGTAAATCTACTGGCCTGTCTGCACTTGTCCTTTTGTATTTTAATCAGATATGTTTGTATCTTTTCTAAAAACAAAGAAAATTATTCAATAGAGAGAATCTTACACTTAATTATATTTTATTAAGCATTGTATATATTAGTATTATAATTGTTGATATTAATTCATCTTAATTATTCATTTATTTATAGGCCTATAGTTTATTTTAGTAGGCCTAAATTATAGTGGTTTAGTTGTTCTTTTTACAGGCCTAGATAATGTCATCCTAGGTATAAATGAAATTGAAATTTGTTATTATAGCAATTTGAAATTATTTTACCTAAAGTTATTGACAATTGTTATCAGTTATACCAAACTCTCAATATCGTATTTTTTTGTAAATCATTAGGGTTTTCGAGGGCGACAAATAATTTTTGTTTTCCTGGTAGACCAGGATATTTCAGATTAAAATCAAACTAACTCCGTCAGAAAACGATATAAGTATGTAAGTTTTATTTTTGTAAATTTCTTAATTTTGCTGTAATAAAAAATTGTTCATATCCGATTATACGATTGTTGGAATGAGGTGTATATAAGATTAATTGTTCTAATCTTGATTTTAATTACATTGTTCATGTTTTTTGTTCTTTTATAATTATAAGCCTTGTTTAGGACAAAATTCACAACAAGAAATATTCTACTGCATAAAAAGCGTCTTTATGGGAGAAAAATTATACGATACTAATAACTAACCTGTTTCTGACTCAACCTTATGCGTTCCTTGTTCTTCGTTACTAGTAGTCGACACTTCTACTGTTTAATAAATAAATAAGTGTCTTAATAATTATTATCAAACCAACCTTATTACTTTACAATTATTCTACCACATAATAAACTTCTTTATAGAAGAAAACTTATATAGTTTACAGTTATTAACTAACCTGTTTCTGGTTTAAACTCTTTTTGCGCTCCTTGTTCTTTTTCACTTGTGTTCGGCACATTTACTGTTTGATGATAAATAAGAATAGATAAATAGCTTAACTACCTCACAACAAGTCAGTGACTGGAATAATTACTTCATAATAATTCTAATACAATACTAATATTACAAAATTCATTGCAAAGTTTTCTTTTTTTAGTGAGTAACGCGCTTGTATATAAAGGGCGAAAAACACAAATTGAAGACAATCAGAAAGAAAACTTCAGTTTAAAATATGATCAATAGAGGGCAGCAAATCAAAATAATGAATTCACAGACAGTGCAGTACAATCTGTAGCCCGCACTTCAATCACCCTAAACACACAGGATATACAGTAAAATAAATTATACCGTGTAATATCATTCTGGACATCGTTTTTTTTAATAACAACTCTCATATCCGACTGCATTGAGAGAACTATATCAATAAGCCTTACCAAATATTTGAATTAAAAAAATTTTGAAAATCACAAAAAGAGGCTTTCAAATATATCTGGTGTAGAGTGTTCGGCTTGTCATTAAAAACACAAAAACCTATAACATATTATAGCCTACACGACATTATAACTAACCTGTTTCTGATTTAACATATCGTTTTGTTCCTTGTTTTTTATTACTACTGGTCGGCATTTCCCCTGTTTTAGTAAATAAATCACAGAATAAAATCTAAATTTGCAATTAAAATCCATTAAAAAAAAATGGTTGTGTAATATGAATTAATTTTAGTTGATTAAGATAACTTACTTATCCAAGAATAAGCATGACAAAGGGATAAGTGATAATTGCTAGCCATGCTTTAATTCGTATCTGTGTAACACAAAAGTTCCTCGGGGAAGTTTTGATGGGGTTGTCGTCGTATAAAACATTTGTATGACTGGTAAGCGTAAAACTGATTGATCTACATGTTGAGCCAATAAAATGATATTGCTAGGACCCCTTTCATTTCCATTTTAAGCTTGTACATCATTAAAACATAAAATTAGTTTATTTTGTTGCACTGTAGCCTACATAATAACGTATAACTAACCTGTTTCTGATTTAACTTCTTGTCGTGTTCCTGGTTTTCGTTACTACTGGTCGGCATTTCACCTGTTTTAATAAATAAATAACAGAATGAAATTCGAATTTACAATGCTAAATCAAAACTTTAAGCACTATGAAAAATATTATGCATGAAAACATCACAAAATAAACTTTCTCGTGAAAGAAATGAAATACTTCCTCTTTTTTCATAAATACATACCTTGTCTATCATCATGTGCAGATCTTCCAAGACAATCTGTAAACCTGGTAATTCTTGAAGGTGTACCTAGACGGTTTTCTTTATCTAATACGAATACGGCATCCCATATATTTGTGAATTCAAATTTATTCAGTTCATCATAATTATGAATAACATTCTTCAAGTCATCTTGTCCAGTTTCTCTCAAGGTTTGGAACAGTTGTTTACGAGATGCTGAGAGCGTCTCCTCATCAACAAGTTGAACATTGTTATCTGTCATATACTGGTTTATCTGATCTACTGCATCGCTGAAACCTGTCACATTAGCTATGGCGAGCAAAAGCCTGATTTTATGCGGTGTGATTTTACCTGTTCGGTGAAGTTCATTAAATAAACTCATTGCTGTAACATCATCACGGTCAAGGTCTCCTAATGGTATGTATCCATGCAGGCAGAATCTCAACCACTTAAAATGGCGACCCACAAAGTGTTTGCTAAGTTGAGCTTTTAAAGTATGGAAATTTTCTTTAAGGTCTTCACCACATTCAGATTTGTCTGACAAACAAAACAAAAATATATGAATATTACATTAAATAAAAATGTATAGAAAATCATATATTCGCAACTGGCATATGAGTGCTAAAATTCATCTGAAAAAAATAATGTTCTTTTGTGTTGAAAAAAAAAGACTGGGAGGATTAGAAAGCCTAAAGTATAATTGAATACCAGAAATAATTAAATAAGTCTACTTCCACCTCAGCCTCACCATATGGACGTGTGTGTGTTTGTTCCCCGAAATGGCACTTTCAGAATTTTTTGGGGGAGGGGCGGGTGACATACAATGTAATGTTTACCTAATCTCCTCGTCAACTCACCGTGTTTGGGGGCTGAGGTAAGAATCTTTTAGAAATGTGACTCTAGATGATCGGAAATTGCACGATTACTCTGTTCTTCAGAGCTTTAGATAAATCCCTGATTAAATTATTTCAATAAAAAAAAAGTGGACACCCTATAGCAACATCCAATCCCCGTAGCTAAATTTTCAACGCAGTTTCGTGAGCCCAGAACTCCTTAACCGGGATAATTTTGGTTATTTTGTTTTGTTTGTTGTTTTTTCCCAGAAGTGTCTCATTGATTAGGGTCAGTATTCGAGAATCATCTAGGCTTCATAATTCTTTAAGGGATTTGTAGAGTGCATCTATTTTGTCAATAACAGCCTTTCTTGGAAATTTATAATTTAAATTTATTAAAATCAATTAAAATTAGATAAAGCGTTAAAACCTTATATCGATGCAATACGAAAAAAGCTATTTATTTTGTATTACCTGATGTTGCCATAATGTCACTGAAATTCAGTTTTCAATCTTCATTTCTAAAATGGAATAGTTGTATTTAAGTTAAATGCTGTCAATCAATAGACAATTCATCCTGTTTTGCAAAGTAAGACCCTCTTATAAAATAACTTATAACATCTATAATGTATATTGCTGATTGTCACTTCATGCGTCATTCAAACCTAAAACTATTTTCAAAATATGCATGAGGATGAGGGAAGACCAGTTTTCTGGATTCTTACCACGTGACACGATGTTGGAGTAAAGGGACAGTTTACGACAATTAAAATGTAATATTCTATCCTAGTATTGTTTGTGCGAAAATTAGCAAAACAATTAAATTGCTGCTTCTCTCGCAATAAAACATAACATCTACTCACAAAATATAACGGCTGTTTCCTCTTTATTTTAAACAGACCAATGTTCCTCTAACTTCTGTCCTCAGTATGTTCAGTGTTCACTCATTGACTTAAACTGTTCACAGTTAAACTGTTCATTTTCTTCTCATAGGTTGCGGTAGCTGCTATTAAGAACAAAAAAGGTAAATGAGGTAAATATATATCTATCTATAATTTGTATCTGGTAAAATATGTTAGATTAGCGCATGTATGTTATGGACAAATGTTGTTCATGTGTTAATTAAATTTTTTTTCAATTTTTTTACCTCCACCAATGCTAAATAATCATTTTTTTTTTACTACACATGCGCTATTGACATTTTCTACTAAAATGTAAACACATTATAAATAGTAAACTGAATCACAAACATTATTTTTGCTTTTGTGATTCAGTTTAAATTTTTTTTTTTTTTTTTTAGTTTCGGAAAAAATAGACCAAGAGATAAGGACCGTATACAAGACTGCTGTCATTGCTGTGCCAAATATTATTTAAATACACAGCCACTGAAAAGCTGAGCTCTGGTAATACCTGATTTTTTAACTATAATGACAATTGATTGATTGATTGATTGATTGATTGATTGATTCTTTTATTTTTCACACAACATTCATGAAAATATAAATAATAAATTAAGTACAATAAAGTGTGAAAAACAGGATAACCACAAGAAAGCAAAGCTTTTAATCTGTGGCACCCTAACTTAATATATAAATTTACAAATATATTACAAAATGTTTTCATGTAGTAAATAAATGAAGGAAAATACAACGTACTATAATATAATATATATATATATATACATCACATTCTCAGAATATATACGAAAATGTAATTAATTAAGTTAAAGTTAGACATATTTTACAAATGTTGTTTTCGCAAAGATATATTGTTTCTTTATAACTATTAATGCATTTATTTAGTAATAGTTTTTTAAATATTGATATATTTTCACTATCTCTTATATTTCTTATAAGTTGATTCCATAGCTTAGGTCCTCTATATGCTATACTTTGCTGACCCATATTAGTTAGGTGATCATTTAGAATAAAATGATCACCTATTGTTATTGTATCAAATCTTTATTTTTCTTTTTATTGTTTCTGTACACTATTTTGTGTAACAGATATCTCAAAAAGTTTAATGTCAATGATTACCAAAATTTCAGAATATCTTTCAAATGATATAACTTAATCCTAATAAGCTTTCCAGCGTGATCACTCATCCGTGACGTCATTTATACGCCATTTTGTGAAATCACATTATCAATCATATCTCCATAATTCATTATCACATATTAATGAAATTCACTACACGTAAACTTCAGGTCAAGGGTAAAAATATTAGCAAATAAAAAGTTGCGCGTTTCAAGGTCATACACGTGAAATCGCGCGTTAAAAATTTAGAACGCTCAAAATTAAGTTTTGATCAATTTAGAGCATGAATTAGGCCATTTGCGCATTTCAAAAAATTACTGCGCAAAAACACGTTTTTGCGCACGCGATTCTTAGAAAGCGTAAAAAATAAAATTTGATGTATAAATCACAATCTACTCACAATTCTTAGTACATTCACCAATTTTGAGTCCATTCCGACTTAAGATAACGCTATACGAGCACGTTAAAAATGACAAAATGCGCAAATTAATTGCATCAAAGTGCTGAAAATGGTGAAAAATAAGGCATTTTTAAAATGAAAATAACTCTTCAGAATGCAAGATGACCCCCATTTTTTTTAACTTATTCGGGAAGCCATTGAGTTGTAGATATGAATTCATGTACACATTTGACGTACAAAATGTTGTGACGTCATCAAATGGCCACTTGAATTTAAAATTAAGTTTTTTTTCTCTTTTGTCATATTTTATCACATTCAATAGAACGCGTCTCTAATAATTTGTGCCTGATTTTCGCTCAAATTTTAGTATGTGATTTCTCAATTAATTGACTTTCTCATGACCTGCCACTATTTTTATTTTGATGACGTCATTACGTCTTAAAATTTGAATAACGGTGGTTACGTAATTTCACCTACAACGTATATTTGAATACCTTACAGCTCTTCTGAATTAAAGTTGACCTTGATGTTTATAACTTATTATGAGAGTTGGTGAAATGTAGATATGAATTCATATAAAAATTAAGCCTATCGAATGTTGTAACGTTATCATATGGCCAGTTGAAGTTAAAAAATAGTTTTTTCATTACTTTCGTCAAAGTTATACAAATTTTAATGAGCGCACAGCGCGCTTCTACGTGCCAAATTCTCTTCCAATTCTTATATTTATTTGCTCAATTCATTATCTTTCGAAATTGTCATCTTTAAGTTTATTTTGATAATCCCATTATATGAAAAAATCAGAACATTATGTGTGTCCCGTAACTTCACCTATGCTACACTGTATATAGATATACAGTACACTGTACCGTATAGAGTATATATTCTATGGCACCAATCAGCACCATTAGCATATACTGTATGCATCAGGTAATAGGATTGCATATATCAATATTTTGCGGTCATATTTAACGTATGTGCATGTTTTTTTTTAATTGAATATCAATAAAATTATAAAAATGATCACCTATAATTCGTCAAAGTGACGAATTAAATTCTAGTTGATTTTAATTTTATACAATAATTGTCATTATTTCGAGTGTTATATGCATGATAATTATCAAATAAACTGAATAAAGAATTAAAACATTTTGGAAGTTGTCCTTTTTGGTATTTAAACATAAAATTTAAAACACTGTTTTTATACAAATCAAATATATTAATTGTGCCCGTTTTCACAAAGAGCTGAGAAGAAGGATGATGAAAGTCTACCTTACAAATAATCCTAAGAGCTCTTTTCTGAAGCAAAAGGAGGCGATCCAAATTTTCTTTGTTTCCCGCACCCCATACAATAATACCATATGTCAACACTGGTAATATAAGTGTCTTGTATATGGTAAGTAACACTTCAGTAGATACTAAATGTTTTATATGACACATGGCACCAATTATTGAGGATGCTTTACAAGAAACTGCATTTGTATGGTGTCTAAAGTTCAGTTTCTCATCAATGATGACACCGAGAAATTTAGTATATGGTACTCTATCTATTGAAACTCTATTTATTGAAAGTACAAATTGGGATGTGTCAATGTTGGTATTCTTTCCACTAAATAACATATACGTAGTTTTGGTTGTATTAATATTTAATCTATTAGTTTTACACCATTTCTCAATTTTATTTAGTTCATTTGTCATTATTGTAAAGGCAGTGACGACATCATTGTGTTGTAAAAACATATTCGTATCATCTGCAAACATTATTAAATTAACGACATTACTTACAGAAAACATGTCATTTATGAAAATCAAAAACAGCAGGGGTCCAAGAATTGACCCTTGTGGAACGCCTTGTTTTATTATTTTGGTTACAGACTGACACTTCCCAATTTGTACGAATTGTTGTCTTTCTCTAAGGTAGCTTCGGTACCAATCAAGAACCACGCCTCTTATTCCATAATGGGGCAATTTTGTGAGCAATAATTCATGATCTATCGAATCGAACGCCTTGGATAAATCCAAAAATACGCCAATCATAAATTGCTTGTTGTCAACGGCTGTCGTTATTTTATCAAGGACTTGTAGGAGGGCGTGGTTAGTTGAATGACCTGCCCTGAATCCATATTGAGATTCATGTAACATATCATATTTACACAAAAAAGCGATTGTTTGGTCATATACGACCCTTTCAAATACCTTAGATATACATGGTAATATCGATATCGGTCTATAATTTTCTATGTTCTCCCTTGCTCCTTTTTTATACACAGGAATTGTTTTAGCAATTTTTAGTTGACAAGGAAATACACCCGATTGAAGGGATACATTGATTATATGAGATAACGGTTTAGCCAGTATATCTGAGTTATTTTTTATATAAATGGTACCAATGTCATCACAACCACTTGACTTATTTACATTTAAGTCATTAATGTATTTAATGATATCGGACTCAGTTACAGCTCTAAAAAACATTGAATTCAAAATGTCATGTTGTATTTTATATTCGGTGTTACTATTACGGTTATCATCACCTGTCATTTGGTCACCTATATTTATAAAGTATGTGTTAAACGCATTGGCTATGGATGTTGGGTCATTAAGTTGATGGGAGTTGATTTTCATTTTTTGAGGCATGTCTTGATGTTTCTTCCTACCTAATAATGAGTTTATGACACCCCATGTTTTCTTTATATTACTCTTGTACTTTTCAATTGTAATGTAATAAGTAGTTTTTCTTTCTCTTATTATTGATGTTAACTTATTTTTATATTTCTTATATTTAGATTTATTTATATCTGTTGGTTTCTGTTTATATTTGATGTATAATTTATTTTTGGTACAAAGAGATTTTTGAATTCCATATGTTATCCACGGGGATTTAATTGTATCTACTTTTAACCTAACTCTTTTTAGTGGGAAATGCTTATCTATCATTGTTTTTAAAGAATCTGAGAAACGTTTATATGATTCATTCGCATTTTCAATGCTAGTTACATATTGCCAATCATAGCCCTGTAATTCAAGTCTAAATTGCCGTTTTTGTTGATCAGTATAGCTTCTTTTTATTATAAATTTTTCTGATCGTGGTAATGAATAATTTTCTGAATCATCCATGCAGAAAACTGCAAAGTGGTCAGATATGTCGTTAACTAATATCCCTGTGTTAATATTTTGGAATTCCTGATAATTTGTATAAATATTGTCAATTACTGTTGCGGTATCTTTTGTGATTCGAGTGGGTTTATTGACTAGTGGAATGAAAGATTCTGTTAGCATGTTGTCTACGTGAGTTTGAACATTATTGTCACAGTTATATTTTTGTAGATCTAGGTTAAAGTCACCCATTAGGTATGCCTTTTTATTTTCATTGTTTATCATGTGCATTAATTCACTAAGTTGATTATTAAATGTTGGAATATGGGCTTTAGGGGGTCTGTAGATTATTCCACATATAATTGATTTATCATTATTTTTTAATTCAATTATAATGCACTCTCCCTCGTTTATCATAGCAGACAAGTCATTTCTTATTTGATATGATATATTTGAGTGTATGTACAATGCTACACACCCCCTGTCTGGGTTTCTCTGTTTTTAAAGATGGGTGTATAGTTTGGAAGTGTATATAAACCAAGGTGATGTTTGCTTGAAAGCCAAGTTTCAGTAAGTCCTATTACATTAAATTCAAAATCGAGAGAGGATACATAATTTTTAAATTCTTCAAATTTGTTAACAATACCTACAATTTAATGCAAACATAGAAAAACTATTAGTTGACGTTTGACTGAACGTGGATTTAAATGTATCAATACTAAAGTAATAGTTTTCCTTATAGTTAAATGCGGTTGTATTTTCGTCTTCATAATTAAAATTATCAATATTTAGAATTGAAAACATATGATTTCGTTAATATAAATAAATATCAGTTAATTGGACCTATAGGGCGTCTAAAAAGCGGAAATTAAGTTGAAATGACATAGACATTGGTCCCAATTTGGACAACAAACGAAAAACATAGCAGTCGCTTCGCCACTCCTTTTTACGAGTCAACAGCATATTACATTACAAGCACTCTCTCGTTCTCTTCATCATTAAACGTACAAATAATAAATTATAAATACAGTACTATCAGTTAGGCCTAGGCAATTGAATCTAAATTGGAAACTTACATTGTTGGCTCATAAAATTGTAATAACATAAATACACCTTGATAGGCCCCAGTCAATCTTTGTAACGATTTCATAGCAGTCGCTGCGCCACTCCTTTTTACGAGTCAATATTTTATATTGTGTATTCATATCACGTATTTATGCTTATTCATTTTGGCCGTGACGTCACAAAAGCTATTCACGGTTTATGCAATTTCTTTCTATAAATACACAATACACGATTATGGAAGTATATAGATATTCTACTCAAAATTCCACACAAGCTATTTTTAGAAAAAAACACAGAATCATTTGTAATAACTAAATTTTTATCAAAAAAACAAAAACGAAAGCCCTGCAGAAGTTATCTATTAAATAATATAAATTAGATTTAATCAACACATGATAATGAACCCTTGTTTAAAGACTCATCTTGTAATTAAAGTTTTGATTGATAATGTATTGGTGCACCATAGATATTAACTCACATGTTCATTTACTTCTTATAGGTTAGCTGTTAAGGTAAATGAGGTGAATTCAACATCTGATAAAATAGGGCGCGATTAACAAATTAATAAAAAATAGTAATAATAATTGTCAATACAGTAATAAGCATTGTGGTGCATGTGTTTGAAGATAAGCATATAAGCACTGTAGGCAAAGCACTGTACCTATATATGTAAATATTGCGCTCAGAGCGCTCCATTATTATCTAACGAGTTGTTGTTCTTCTTTACTATACGCATGCGCTATCAATATTTCTTCTATTAAAACGTAAAAACTGGGTGAGAGGGGGAGAGAGAGAGAGAGATAGGGACCCTATACAACACTCATGCTGTGCCAATAACTTATTAACATAAATGCACAGCTACTAAATGCTGAGCTCTGTCTGAAACCATTTATCTAAAAATGACAATTATATTTAGATCGGAAATTAAGTTGACAGAGGTCCCAACTTAGAAAAATGAAAGTCAAAGGCGTGGCCAAACCAACAATAGACGATCCTTGAATCAGGGATCTGCTTAAATCACCAAAATACGATTTATGGTCGTCGCCGAGGAAGATGAGGAGACTGATGATATAGGGATAGCCTCGTGACAATTCATAGGGATATGCACGTGACAATTCATAAGGATATGCACGTGACAATTTATAGGGATATCCACGTGACAATTCATAGGGACATCCACGTGACAATTCATAAGGATATGCACGTGACAATTTATAAGGTCATGATCCATGCGACATTTCTCATTATTGTAAGTTGCTACACATTGTCACTCATTGCAATAATTTTAAAATATTTTTATTAATGCCATTTTTTAAGATTAGGCCTATTTGATACAGAAAAAACTGGAATATGAGACTTTCAATACAAGCATTTCTAGGCGGTATATAATGTATTGCAAGTAAAGGTTGATGTGTCTCATTTATGTAGAGATTCAATGTACAACCATAGCAACCTTTTGTTTTTACAACGCACCATGTCAATAATACAGGTCAAGTCGAAAATTCATTCTAAGCGCATACAGAAAAATAAGCATGCGCAGAATGACTATTAGACTCAATAGCTGTGCTGTAAAAATAAATGTCGCTAAGTTTATAGTTCGTTGACATTCACACCAAGTGTACCTATTAGCACCTGATTAATTTGTACTGTATACGCAAAGGTAGTTTGAGTAGCATTCTATAGGATTTTAGATGTGGTAAACCTTCACTTATTTTTTTATGTTTCACAGATAAGCCGCCAGGGTTGAATCCTATGAAAGCAGTGTACATGTAAACAGCAAAGAAGCAATAATTGTAACATATTGTGTAAATATTGCGCTCAGAGCGCTCCATATTACCTGACTAGTTTCTTTTTTACTATACGCATGCGCTATCATTTTTTTCTACTAGAACGTAACTGAGAGGGATAGGGACCCTATACGACACTGTTGCTGTATGCTGTGCCAATAACATAAATGCACAGTATACAGCCACTAAAATGCCGAGATCTGTCTACAACCATCTGTCTAAAAATGACAATTATCTTTAGATCGGAAATTAAGTTGACAGAGGTCCCAACTTAGAAAAATGAAAGTCAAAGGCGTGGCCAAACCAACAATAGACGATCCCTGAATCTTGCTTTAATTCAGAATCACCAAAATACGATCTTTGTTATCACCCGTCGGCGGATCCATGGTTTAATTACAAAACAGACTATTGTACAACTCTCACTCTTATTCCCTTCCTACCATCAAACGTACAACATAAACTATAAATACTTTTAGATTTGCCAATTATCAATCTAAATTGCAAACTTACATTGCTGGCTTTAAAAGTGAATTTGACTGGAAGATATCATAACTTGTAATAACAGGAATACATAATGATAGGCCTACAGTCAATCTTTGTGACGATTTCATAACAGGTACTGTACCACTCCTTTTAACGGGTCAACTTTAATTGTATGTATTCATATCACATATTGACGTTGGCCATGATGTCACAAAAGCTTTTCACGGTTTGTGCATTTCTTTCTTTATAATGCACAATACACGATCACGAAAGTCTATAGATATTTCATTAAAAAATCCACATAAGTTATTTATAGAAAAGAAACAGAATCATTTGAAATTTAATTTATATGTTTATAAAAAACCTGCAGAAGTTGTATATACCCACATAATTATAAACACATTTGATTAAACCCTTGTTTAAGACTTATCTTAAATGCACTTACAGTTTTTTCAACTTTAAATTTACCTAAATTTGAGATAGCATTTAACATACGAACGTTTCAGTAATCGAAAGAGCGCGACATAAATATAGCCACAACTAAAATACAATAACGTCTACATCCCGACGACGACGAGAATACAAATTAATAAGCTACTACAATAGCAGTGTCACCATGGTATATGTTGTGTCAGTCAGTATGCACCTGATGTTCAAATCTGTCATCAAAATGACAGGTACCCAGTGTATTAAACAATTTGTAGCCAACTCCCAGAGTGATCATTTTTACAACATTTTGAAGTACAGTACCGTAAAGTGTAAGGTGTGATAAATTCACAGATAGGTAATTCGAGCGCCAGGATTTTTTTAGATGGTCACGTGTGCACATAATGTTAAGTTGTCTATTGCAGCGTCAATCGTACCTGCATCCTTACATTGGATATCAGCATGAGTGGTAAGCCAATAGTCACTATTATGGTGTGGAAGTTAGCGAGCTGTGCATTCCTATTGGCCCGGTACAGTTTGTTTAAACGCCATATTTTGTGTTGAATTTAATGTTTATCAATATATGTTATACGTTAATGACAATACTCTATGTATATACAAAGGATATCAAGTGACAGCCTGTGATTGGATGCTCACTTGCACAAGATGTCACTTGTTATGCAAATGAGCATGATAGAATAATTATTGGAACAGGGTTTAGGTATTTAAGTTGTACAGTACTAGTCGTACAGAATGTGGGCCAAGAGGGAATAACGGTTGTACACCTTAGCTAAAGGAACAACTAAGGATATTAATCTGTACACTCAGAAACCACCCAAGTGAGGACATATCGACACCAAGTACTGTATAATATAATGTACTCAAGAGTGTTGCGTGCTGTTTAATCATTATTTTTGTTAGGCTTTGTGAACATGTATAATTGTGTTAGATCATTTTAGATTTGTAATATTACCGCTTAAATTATTTACTAGAAAATGTATATTGTATATTCATCATGTTACTATAATTATGGTCGTCGTCGAGGAAGAGGAGCCATACTGCAAAACTGACTTTAATTGTTAATCCCACATGCTATGGGAGAATTAGAGTTTCTATAAATTTATTAAATCATACTTGTCACAATTTTGATGATAAATGTCATTTTATCATTCAGGTTCTTTGACGGCACAGAGATTTTTGACCGTTGTAAATGACCAACATCCAGATGACCTTGAAGAAGTATCAAGACAATTATGGATAAGGATGTGGTCAAAGGTCAACTAGTTAAAACATTTATTTTTTCTATATAATGTAATTATATTAACTTAAAATGCATATATCTCAGACTAAATTTTCCCCATACTAGTATGTTCCCAATTTTAACACAATCGAACCCCAATGGAATATATAATTTTATGGACTTATTTTATTATTACATAAATATTATAATATTATATATTACATATATAACTTTTAAATAATTTTTTTTTAACAGGATAAAGACATTACAGATCCTACATCCGTTCTTGAGGTATGTGAATATCTAATTTTTTTTTTATAAAACTTATTTTGCAATCAAAATTACAAAAGGATGGATTGATATTTTTGTTGATTGGGATGAAAATTTTAATTTAAATTTAATATTATATTACATGATATTTATTGTCATATCAAATCTACATCTTCAATTATTTTTAGGCAGCCCAGGCTGCTGGAATGTCTGAAGATGTCGCTAATAAATGCATGTCAAAGGTCAAAGATCAATCAACAAAAGAAGAGTTAAAAAGAATAACAGGCATTGCACTTGAAAGTGGTGTAAGTAATTTGAATTTAAAGTTAATTTTTTATTTTTAAAATTAATTTAATTTACAGTATATATTGACGATCTGTTGTATACAATCACATATTCAAATAAAAAATGTGATTTTAATTTGTAGGCATTTGGTGCACCATGAATATTAGGACATTTAGACACTTTAATTTACTGAAAATTACTATATATATGCCAATGGTTCAAAATAATTTCTGGTTGATTTCAATTTAGGATGTATAGAATATTTTGTAAATAGGTCATCGTTTTCTTTAAGGCTGGGGTTGGGTGAGGGAAAGATTGTTAATTTGTTATACGTAACGTACGATGAGAGTCAATAAAGAATTACAATATACGCCATGAGACGGAGGCCAGACATTGTAGTGATCACCCCATGGACATTTGAGCTCATTTTAAAATGAGTAAATACAATTGCATATTTGGCCTATATTATTTCCAAGGAAAACGAAACACTTCGCACACAAGAAAACAAATGTAGCACAAGTATTGCACTCACAGCGCATCATGTCTGATGAGTTGATTTGTTACAATACACATGAGCTATCAATATGTGTTGTACTGTATAGTGTACTAAAGCATAGACTGAGAGATAGGGACATATACAACACTGTAGCTGTATGCTTGCACAGCCACTAAAATGCTGAGCTCTGTCTGAAATGGTAATTATTATAGGGCGTCTAAAAATTACAATTATATTTAGAAGAAATTAAGTTGACAGAGGTCCCAACTTAGAAAAATGAAAGTCAAAGGCGTGGCCAAACCAAGAAGAAAATACAACCAAATAGACGATCCTTGAATGGATTACGGTCGAAGCGGTCGCCAACCAAAGCGGCCGCTAGTTCAATAACGGTAATTTGTATGGAACGCCGTGTGCGCTTTGATTGTCGTTGGTTTGTAATCTTTGATTGTCATTGTTTCGACAGGTTTTCTTTACTCGGACGTAAATAACAATCTACATTATTGTAATGTAATTTATTCTCTTTATTTTACAGATTGAATGTGAAACGTTCTTTTAAACGAAATGGCGAATCGATGATTAGCCTACTTATTTTAACTAAATGATTTTAAATAAATGATATATATGTTTAATAATAAAGTCAATAAAATTCATTGTGGTGTTTGTATTGTATATTAATATAATATATAATAAGCCAATTATTAAGAATTATATACATTTTTTCAATAAAGTATATCACAATATATAGTTTTGTTATTGTATATTAATTAAAGACCCCTTCCCTGCAATTTTGGACGTTTTTTGGAAAATAATACATATATATCACTTTAAAAACATTAAACCATGTCATTCCTTGTCTTAAATGTACGTTTTATGGTAAATTATGATAAAAAGTGAGAAACAATGCACTACCTAAGTAGCTCGCGGCGATCGACCTCTCGTGGACGGTCTTAGGCCTAGCCTAGCTAGGCTTAGTTTTGTAGGCCTAGCTGGTAAACATCGGTAACGTACGAACATCGTACGCTAGCTATATACCTAACCTGACGTTGTATAGTTGCTGCATTAATTGTCTTTCTATTTTTGCCAGACTCCGTTGATACAAATTGGGGAAAACCCGGTATTTTCGCTGAAAAGTTAGGAGTCTTCCATTTGTTTTGGCCTCACGATCGATCGAAAAGTGGGCGAATTACAGGTGAAAAACAAAAATATTAATCCGCGCGCAATGCATTTTGGGATTTATAGCGGGCCGCTATAATTATTAGAATCGACTTATTTTTCACATTTTTAACCGTTTAGGCTAAAGACGAAAAAAGTTATCGCAATAGGACCATATAGTATTATTTTTACATTAAATATAGTTTGTGATCTTAAATTACATCTAAAAAACGTAGGGAAGGGGGCTTTAAGAAGAGCTGTAACTCAACTCGCTATAGGCCATGGCGTTGACAACAACAATCCAATATTAAAGCGCACACGGCGTTCCATACAAATGACGATATTAAACTGGCGGCCGCTTTGGTTGGCGGCCGCTTCGACCATACTCAGGGCCTTGCTTTAATTCAGAATCACCAAAATACGATATGACTATTTTACAACTCTCAATCTTATACCTTTCCTACCATCAAACGTACAACATAAACTATAAATACTTTTAGATTAGGCAATTATAAATCTAAATTTCAAACTTACATTGTTGGCTTTAAAAGTGAATTTGACTGGAAGATCTCATAAATTGTAATAACAGGAATACATATATAGGCCTAGAACAGTCAATCTTTGTGACGATGTTATACCAGTCGCTGTACCACTCCTTTTTACGGGTCAAAGTGTATTCATATCACTTGTTTGCCATGATGTCACAAAAGCTTTTCACGGTCTATGCATTTCCTTTCTTTATAATGCACAATACACGATTACGGAAGTCTATAGATATTTTATTAAAAAATCCACACAAGTTATTTTTAGAAAAGAAACAGAATCATTTGAAATAATTAATTTATATATTAAAAAAAACCTGCAGAAGTTGTATATACCCACGTAATTATAAACACGTTTGATTAAACCCTTGTTTAAGACTTATCTTAAATGCACTTACAGTTTTTTCAACTTTAAATTTACCTAAATTTGAGATAGCATTTAACATACGAACGTTTCAGTAATCGAAAGAGCGCGACACAATAGCCACAACTAAAATACAATAACGTCTACATCCCGACGACGAGGATACAAATTAATAGGCTACTAGTAGCCTATTAATTTGTATCCTCGTCAATAGTAGTTTCTCCATGGTATATAATTATTGTGTCTAAGTACGCGCCTAGGAGGCTGATGATCAAATCTGTCATCAAAATGACAGGTATACAGTATATCAAACAATTTGTAGCCAACTCCCAGGTTGATCAATTTTATAAGTATATTTAAAAGTATAGTAAAGTGTAAGGTGTGATAAATTCACAGATAGGCAATTCGATCGCCATGGTTGTTTTAGATGGTCACGTGTGACATAATGTTAAGTTGTCTATTGCACCGTCAATCGTACCTGCATCCTTACATTGGATATCAGCATGAGTGGTAAGCCAATAGTCACTATGGTGTGGAAGGTATCGAGCTGTGCATTCCTATTGGCCCGATACCGTGCGTTTAAACGCCATATTTTGTGTTGAATTTAATGTTTATCAGTATATGTTATACGTTAATGACAATACTCTATGTATATACAAAGGATATCAAGTGACAGCCTGTGATTGGATGCTCACTTGCACAAGATGTCACTTGTTATGCAAATGAGCATGATAGAATAATTATTGGAACAGGGTTTAGGTATTTAAGTTGTACAGTACTAGTCGTACAGAATGTGGGCCAAGAGGGAATAACGGTTGTACACCTTAGCTAAAGGAACAACTAAGGATATTAATCTGTACACTCAGAAACCACCCAAGTGAGGACATATCGACACTAAGTACTGTATAATATAATGTACTCAAGAGTGTTGCGTGCTGTTTAATCATTATTTTTGTTAGGCTTTGTGAACATGTATAATTGTGTTAGATCATTTTAGATTTGTAATATTACCGCTTAAATCTTTCACTAGAAAATGTATATTGTATATTCATTATGTTACTATAATTATGGTCGTCGTCGAGGAAGAGGAGACATACTGCAAAACTGACTTTAATTGTTAATCCCACATGCTATGGGAGAATTAGAGTTTCTATAAATTTATTAAATCATACTTGTCACAATTTTGATGATAAATGTCATTTTATCATTCAGGTTCTTTGACGGCACAGATATTTTTGACCGTTGTAAATGACCAACATCCAGATGACCTTGAAGAAGTATCAAGACAATTATGGATAAGGATGTGGTCAAAGGTCAACTA
This sequence comes from Antedon bifida, assembly GCF_963402885.1. NCBI lineage: Eukaryota > Metazoa > Echinodermata > Crinoidea > Comatulida > Antedonidae > Antedon > Antedon bifida. Next base: position 33,784,787 of record NC_136227.1, on the reverse strand, counting down.
GTTCATTAATTTTTTGTATATAATATAATTATATTAACTTAAAATGTATATATCTCTCAGACTAAATTTTCCCCATATTATTAGTATGTTCCCAATTTTAAAACAATCGAACCCCAATGGAATATATAATTTTATAGACTTATTATTACATAAATATTATAATATTATATATTACATATATAACTTTTAAATAATTTTGTTTAACAGGATAAAGACATTACAGATCTCACATCCGTTCTTGAGGTATGTGAATATTTAATTTTTTTTTTTATAAAACTTTTTTTGCAATCAAAATTACAAAAAGCTGGATTAATATTTTTGTTGATTGGGATGAAAATTTTAATTTAAATTTAATATTATATTACATGATATTTATTGTCATATCAAATCTACATCTTCAATTATTTTTAGGCAGCCCATGCTGCTGGAATGTCTGAAGAGGTCGCTAATAAATGCATGTCAAAGGTCAAAGATCAATCAACAAAAGAAGAGTTAAAAAGAATAACAGGCATTGCACTCAAATGTGGTGTAAGTAATTTGAATTTATTGAGTTTATTTTTTATTTTTAAAACTAATTCAATTTACAGTATATATTGGCGATCTGTAGTATACAATTACATGTTCAAATAAAAAACGTGATTTTAATTTGTAGGCATTTGGCGCACCATGGATATTAGCTCACAATGATGGAAAAGTAAAGACATTTTGGGGAACAGATAAAATACCTCTTTTAGCTCATGTAATAGGTAAAAACGCAAACAAATTATCAAATACTTGTAGTAGGCATGATACGTATTTTAGTATTTTAAAATCACTGTATTATTATCAGTATTGTCGTCATATCTTTGTCAATGTTTTCATTTTCATTAGAAATTAATACTGTGATAATATTTTTTAACTTTTATACTTACAGGTGAAAAATGGGAAGGTCCATTAAAACCGTCATCAAAATTATAGTCTGCTGCCCTCTACAGGTTTCAGTTTGTCAAACTTTTTAAACAGATCAACATTACTGTTATTTTAAACAAACATTGTATCATGGTTTTAATTGTGATTACAAATAATATTTGTGTTTATCTACCAATATTATATTCATTGAGACCACTATTTTTAATTCATCATTACAAGAAACCAATTTAGGATGTAATATTGTGAAAAATTGATTATAACCAAACCTTTAAAATTGATGAATACTGTATTAAAGTCGACGATATTTTATAAACAATATATAATATAAACGGTGACTTTGTTGTAAAATAATGTGTAACATTAAAGTAAAAGAATTATCACCAGTTTATTTGCATAGTGCTAAAATATATATTATAGTACAGTAATCGAAGACTTAGACCTTTACAAAAAATGACAGAAATTAAATTTAGAGTAAGTTAGGTCCATCCCCTCAAACACCCTCCCCTGCCTAACCATTGTATTCTCTCTATTATAACACTACATGTGTATTTTAACTTTAAAGTGATCTGAGCATCTCGGAAATAGTAAATCAAAAACACTGCTTGTATTAGAATGATTAGGTTGGCATTTTGACTGAACTTATCACTGTTACAAACTGAACATAAAGCATTCCTTTATTATGCAAAAATATTAAAAAATAACATTTTTGTTTACTTCTGGTTTAATTGGTTAGGAGGAGGTGGAGGTGGATAGGTTTTTGAATGAAAGTTTTTAATAGTTTGTTTTTTATGGGTTTGCTACTAAAGCTCTGTCCACACTGGAGAGCAAGAAGAGTGATGAATTGTAAAGCTTTGTATTTACACTTTGTGACAAAAAAATGTGGTGTGTCCATATATGGACATTATGATATCGTATCTCTACCATTTGGGCATATCGCTACCATATTTGGGCACATCACACTTTGTTGGTCATGTAGACAGAGCTTAAGTTTGTTTATATTTAGACTTAAAAAATGAAGTGATTTTGGGTGACAAAGGGTGGACCTTGCAAAACTAGTGCTACCCCTCCCACTGGACCTGCCCCTGATCGCATGATTATGACATCATGGTCTCTGCAGGTTTGTTTTTGACATATCTGTAGACATCACACAATACTAACAAAAAGATAACATTTAAAAAAAAACTTTATTATTAATTTTGTCCTCAAGAAAAAGTTATTTTCTCGAGTCATTGGAACAACATTCATAATAATTAACATTATACTAATAATAAATATAACCTCCTTGGCGGAGGTAATAATTACATAAAAATATTCTAAAAACTTAACAATAATATACAAGACATAAGTATACACAGATGGAATATAACCGTACAGAACATATTACTGTACTTTAAAATGACAATTGTTATTTATTATACTGCAAAGTAGATTATTAATATATTTATTAAATGCATTTGATATTTTCTTTCTTATAATAACACATTAATTAAAATACTATAGGCATTCATACACAACTATCACATAATGTAATATGACAGTATACTCACTGCATACACATTCATATTCACTACAAATGAAATATATCAAGATATTATGAAATAGGCACTGGTTTAGGCCTACTTTTGGTTTTCTAAAGATACAAACAAGATCATATTTTGTGCAAATTAGTGTTTCATTGAAAAGTCAAGCATACAAGTCTAAATTGAACATATCATATCATTTAATCATATATTATTTATTTAATCATATATTTATATTTATTTAATCATATATTAGAAGGAAATAATTGTTTATAATAAGATTCATGTTTTAATGTAAAATAATTTAAAGAAAGAGAGAGTGAACACAATAATAAATATCATTTTTGTCTGTTCTTATTCTAGTCCTCCTACTAGCTAGCTAGTGTCCCACCAAGTCTTTACAATATTTAAATACTTACATTACAATAATCCCTAGCCTACTTACAAACTTTAGCAATCGAATGACTGAATGAAAAGAACATACCTCAAATATGTGCAGACTAGACAAGCCGAGTTGAGGCAGTCAGTAGTAGGCTAGTAAGTAGGCCTAGCACAGACAAACAAGATATAAGTTCTAGACCTATTTAGGCTAGGCCTATGCCTACACAGTTTTCAGCTAGGCTAGGCCTAGTCTAGAGCCTAGCCTACTTTCTAGGCCGCCTAGATAGACTCATCATTTTTTAGACATTTTTGCCTATGTTGTAGCCTACCTACTCTAGTAATAGTAATAGTGCTTGATGGACAATTTATACAGATTTTTGTTCTTTGTGGCTGCAAACATTCAGTCAGATAGAACCAAATAAAATGAACGAATTTGAAAATGAAAATCTCCTCTAGCTGCTGCTGCATGCTGCAGCTGTTTTGATTACGCGTATGATGTAGACACGCGCGCGACAAGGAAGATGAATATGGATGAATTTGATGATCGCGACCAAATATATAACTAAAACAAAATTTATTTCTTTAAAAACCACAATTATAATAACAAATTATTACTAAACAGTTTTTATAACATATCAATTAATTACATGCCATATTTCGATTTACAGATACAATTCTATTTTTTAATTACAATATTGACACTTGTGTACTGCGACTTTTACAAATGCGCTCTTTATATGAATTGAGACGTAGTGTACATTACATACTGTAGTAATTGGCGGATGATGATCGTGAATTTAATAAAAGAAAGATATAGTAGAGCAGTTAATGACATGAGCTGTGCATTTTATTACCAAAGCATGAAACTTGGCACAAAGTTTCTATAATGTATATAGATTCAAAATATCGGAGGGTGCCAAGTGTCCAACGTCCGGTATGGCGGCCATCTTGATTTCAAAATGGCCACAATAAAAACAAAAAATGTTCATATCCTGGCAACTATACACATTAGAGACTTAATTCTGGTCTCAAATTGTTCACAAACTATATATTTCTATTTGCTCTAATGAAAATTTTCGTCCAAAAATGACCGGAAATGACGTTTCTTTCAGTTTGACCTTTGACCTCGTATTTGTATATCTCTGTAACTACTGGTCATTTTCAATCGATTTTGGTGTCATTTTGTTCAGAATAAATACATTTATATTTGTAGTAATGAAACATTTTCACATAAAATTAATACCAGAAATACAATTTATGACCTTTGACATTTAATTATTGATTTTTAATTATGTGAATATACTGTATGTGGTTTTTGGTGGTCTTAAATGCACCTAATTTTGAACTTTGACCTGATAGGCGTAATTATATTAAATGATTAATGGACTTAAATTGTATATAGTACATAAAATTGGTAAACATTGTGCTTGGTGGTACCATTAGTTCAATGATGTTGGCACCTTCTGATTCGCTAAAAGTTTTAATAGTTTGACAGAGGAAATAACATACATGTTATGGAATACCGTAAAACCTCGAAAAGGTGATAGTATGAGCTTCTTTTCGAGATAGACTGTATTTGAATGTCAAATGAATAGTATGATGATCGTGTTTATATCAATATTATTATTAATGACCTTACAAAGAACCCTTTATATTTCAACAATCAAGCCTCAGTTATTCTACAATTTATTGTTTTCCAAGTGGTAGGCCTATGCTTCCTCGGTAATATGGTCCTACCCCTCCTTCTTTGTCTGTAGATGGTCTTATACCCCATTCTTTGTTTGTGGATGGTCTTATACCCCCCTTCCTTGTCTGTGGATAGTCTTATACCCGCTTCTTTGTCTGTGGATGGTCTTATACCCGCTTCTTTGTCTGTGGATGGTCTTATAGCCCCCTTCTTTGTCTGTGGATGGTCTTATACCCGCTTCTTTGTCTGTGGATGGTCTTACACCCCTTTCTTTGTATGTAGATGGTCTTACACCCCTTCTTTGTCTGTGGATGGTCCTACACTCCCTTCTTTGTATGTGGATGGTCCTACGCCCCCTTCTTTGTCTGTGGATAGTCCTACACCCCCGTCTTTGTCTGTGGATGGTCTTATACCCCCTTCTTTGTCTGTGGATGGTCTTGAACCCCTTTCTTTGTCTGTGGACGGTCTTATACCCCCTTTTTTGTCTGTTGATGGTATTAAACCCCTTTCTTTGTCTGTTGATGGTATTACACCCCTTTCTTTGTGTGTGGATGGTCTTACACCCCTTCTTTGTCTGTGGATGGTCTTACACCTCCTTCTTTCTCTGTGGATGGTCTTATACCCCCTTCTTTGTCTGTAGATGGTCTTATACCCCCTTCTTTGTCTGTAGATGGTCTTATAATCCTTCTTTGTGTGTGGATGGTCTTACACCCCCTTCTTTGTCTGTGGGTGGTCTTACATCCCCTTCTTTGTCTGTGGATTGTCCGACACCCCCTTCTTTGTCTGTGGATGGTCCTACATCACCTTCTTTGTCTGTGGATGGTCTTATACCCCCTTCTTTGTCTGTAAGTGGTCCTATACCCTTTCTTTGTCAGTGGGTGGTCTTACACCCCCTTCTTTGTCTGTGGATGGTCCTACACCCCCTTCTTTATCTGTGGACGGTCTTACACCCCTTTCTTTGTCTGTGGACGGTCTTACACCCCTTCTGTGCCCGTGGACGGTCTTATATCCCCTTCCTTGTCTGTTGATGGTATTACACCCCTTTCTTTGTCTGTTGATGGTATTACACCCCTTTTTTTGTGTGTGGGTGGTCTTACACTCCTTTCTTTGTGTGTGGATGGTCTTACACCCCTTCTTTGTCTGTGGATGGTCTTACACCCCCTTCTTTCTCTGTGGATGGCCTTACACCCCTTTCTTTGTCTGTGGACGGTCCTACACCCCTTTCTTTGTCTGTGGATGGTCTTACACCCCCTTCTTTGTCTGTAGATGGCCTTACACCCCTTTCTTTGTGTGTGGATGGTCTTATACCCCCTTCTTTGTCTGTGGATGGTCTTACACCCACTTCTTTGTCTGTGGATGGTCTTACACCCCTTTTTTGTCTGTGGATAGTCTTATACCCCCTTCTTTGTCTGTGGATGGTCTTATACCCCTTCTTTGTCTGTGGATGGTCTTATACCCCCTTCTTTGTCTGTGGATGGTCTTATACCCCCTTCTTTGTCTGTGGATGGTCTTATACCCCCTTCTTTGTCTGTGGATGGTCTTACATCCCCTTCTTTGTCTGGACCCACTACTTTGATTGATTAAATCAGACATTGTTTCTTGTATGATTAGGAGACCAAGACCTTCAAAGTGAAAGTCCACAAGTGGATTCCTAAAAAGGTCTTGTACAGAACAGTATATTGTAGGTCCATGTCACTAATTTGAGAATTACTTGAATAATTATATTGAGATGTCTTTTACGAATTGATTTGGTTCGGATTTTGCTAAAAAATCAATGAGTAGAGAAAATCGAGGAAAAGGATTCAGATGGTTTACAGCAAAGGCCCATTACCATAAAAATGGATTACATTTTTTTAGATGCAACGAAAATGAACAAGAATTATCTGAGTTCCTGACTAATGAAAGTAGGTCTACTGCACAAATGCAGGATAAATTTGTAGTAAGTACTTTGAAAGACGGTATTCTCTTAACTCATGAAAATGAAAACTTTCCGAACTTGTCTCATATGCAACATCAAAGAGCCCAACGAAAATATTTCCAAATGGCATCTAACAATTCAATTCAACTTTTATTTCAGACAATTGTCCATATGGTATAATACATTGCAAAAAAAAAAAGATGATGGAGAGAGGACCAAAACTTTTATCTAACGATTGACACATCACAGTTTAGCAAACAAGTCGGCATAGATGAGCTCAGTGATTGCTGTTTCTCAGTGATCTGTCATACTTTACGCCTATCCTATCACATCAAAAGTCAAAAATTCAGAATAATAATTCCTGGTCATTTTTGCAGTGTCATTTATTTCGTTAAAAAAAATTAGGTGCATTTATACCAATGTAAACCACATACAGTATGTTCACATATTATATATGTCAAAGGTTATAAATTGTATTTCCAGTCATTTTATGTGAAAATGTTTCATTACTACAAATATAAATGTCTCTATTCTGAACAAAATGACACCAAAATCGATTGAAAATGATAAGTAGTTACTGAGATATACAGATAAGAGGTCAAAGGTCAAACTGGGAGAAACGTCATTTCCGGTCATTTTTTGACGAAACTTTTCATTAGAGCAAATAGAAATATGTGGTTTGTGAACAATTTAACACCAGAATCAAGTCTCTACTGTTTATAGTTGCCAAGATATGAACACTTTTTGTTTTTATGGTGGCCATTTTGAAATCAAGATGGCCGCCATACCGGACGTTGGACACTTGGCACCCCCCGATATTTTTAATCTATATACATCAAAGAAACTTTGTGGCAAGTTTCATGCTTTGGTAATAAAGTGCACAACTTGGCTATTTTTATGGCACTAACTGCTCTACTAATATGTCTCTCTTCAAACACTCTTCAGTCAAATAATGAATTACTTCATCTGATAGATTGCAATCCCACATGTCAAGCACCTCCAGCTTTGGACACATAATGAGTAATAAAGATATTGAATTAACATCAATGTTGTGAAAGTTATTACCAGAGATTTGGAGAGTATCTAATGCTAATTGAGCTTGTTTGAGAGAACATTCTGTACCCAAGTGATTGATGACGTCAGCTGATAGATTGCAATCACTCATGTCAAGCCACCCCAGCTTAGGAGACATAATGAGTAATGAAGACATTGAATTAACATCAAGGTTTTGAAAGTTATTACCAGAGATATTGAGAGATTCTAATGCTAATTGAACTTGTTTGTGAGAACATTCTGTACTCAAGTGATTGATGACGTCACCTGATAGATTGCAATTCTTCATGTCAAGGTGCTTCAGCTCAGGACACATAATGAGAAATGAAGATATTGAATTAACATCAATGTTGTGAAAGTTATTACCAGAGATATTGAGAGATTCTAATGCTAATTGAACTTGTTTGAGAGAACATTCTGTACCCAAGTGATTGATGTCGTCAGCTGATAGATTGCAATCCCTCATGTCAAGGTACGTCAGCTTAGGAGACATAATGAGTAATGAAGACAATGATTTAACATCAATGTTGTGAAAGTTATTACCAGAGATATTGAGAAAAAGTAATGCTAATTGAACTTGTTTGAGAGAACATTCTGTACCCAAGTAATTGATGACGTCAGCTGATAGATTGCAATCCCTCATGTCAAGGTACGTCAGCTTAGGAGACATAATGAGTAATGAAGATATTGAATTAACATCAATGTTGTGAAGGATATTACCAGAGATATCGAGATGAAGTAATGCTAATTGAACTTGTTTGAGAGAACATTCTGTAACGAAGTGTTTGAATGCATCAGAGTCACCTATTAGATTCTTAATAATCGTTTGTTCGTTACATTCAGCTATTATGGCTAAATTGTGTGCAATTACTTTTCCCTTGCATTCCCCTGCCATCATACCACGACTGAACTGCACGATTTTTTCATCAAAATCCTCCATGCAATTAAGTTGCATAATTAGACGTATGAAGTGCCCATTACATTGTACATCTGGACAGATGTGTTTAACAAACAATCTTATGGAGTTAGCTATATCGTCCAAATGATTCTTTATTTCTAAATTTTGAATGTCATTATTTAATTCATTTATCACATAATTTTCATGTTGCTTTTTAACCAATTTTAAATGAGCTGGTAGAGGACGGCATGTTGACAAATTATTTGTTATCCAATGCTTTAAAAATACATTAGCGTGACCACCAAGGAAACCGATTGCAAATTCTCTCACCATATTCAAGTACCTGCTTCCTCTTATTTCTTCCCATTCTTTATCATCCAATGGTCTAAGTAAATGTCTTACCGGTTCATGTGCTGAGCATTCATCCTTTATATTTTCACTTTCACATAATTTACAGAAATAAAATCCTACTAATGACTCTACTATCAACTTGTGAGGCGGCATGAAAATATTTTCATGGCTAGATTTAGAAATTGGTGCATCTTCGTAAACAAATCCAAGTTTGACGGCCATATCAATCATATCTGTTGTGCATTGTGTATCATTTAAATCTTTCATGTTTATTGAAAGTTGATTCTCTTTTAAACTTTTATACATACACTTTCCTAGCAAAATCATAGCATTTACATAATTTGGTGGAATTTCTTCAAATTTAGAAATCTTTTGAACTTTTTTAATTTTAGGAGTGTCTTCTTTAAATTGTTGTTTCTGAAACTGATTTAAAATACTACGAAATATTTCTTTAAAAAGGTCAGTCTTATCTTCAGGAAGACTTTGATTGTCTTCCCATATCATACAGATTGAAAGAAGTAACATTGGGTTTTTGCACATGGAATATACGTCCTCGTGTTTTCGTCGCCAACCCCCATACATAATATCTAATTCTTCTCTTAGGGATTTTCCCAATGCTGGTTTTTCAAAATACTCAAAGTGTTTGTCAATATATTTTCCTATGCTCTCTTCATTAAATCCCTTAACTCTTACATGTACGTTACACTCTGTTATAAATTCATCTATGTTTTCTGACCGTGAAGTGAGTATCACAGCACTTTGCTCAAAGTTGTTATTTCTGAAAAGACTTATTACACTTTTATTTTTAAATCTTAATTCATCTAACCCATCTAGTAGTAATACAAGTTTATCATCATGAGTCATTAGAAAATCTTGAATAGCCGCTGAATCTTTTGAAAGTTTCGTACGCCTGCTGAAATCTTTCATGTCCAGTTGCTTTACAATCAGATCAAATATGTCGTCATCTTTTTCTAAGTCCCGTACACTTAAAAGAAATACAATTTTACCTTCAAATACTTTAATTGATTGAGCAGGCGTAGCCCAGTTGTACGATAAATGCCTTAATATGGTAGTTTTTCCAATACCTCCCTCTCCTTCTATAAGAGCTCTACATCCAGGTATGGATTGTATAACATCTGTCACTTCCTCTAATGTTGTTTGTTTGCTTCCTTTATTGTTTTCAGTTTCCTTGAGCAGTTCCATATCGGTAAACATTTGCGAAATATCAACTTTGTATCTGGCACCCATTATTTCTGGTGTAAATTTACTGGCCTGCCCGCACAGTTTCTTTTGTTGTTGAAGCAAATATTTTTCTATCTTTTCTATACGAACAAAAATAAATAAATAACAAATAAATAAGATTAAAAAAAAACAATATTCAATTATCAGTAGAAAATCGTAAACTTATTTATACAGCGTTTTAAATAGTAATGTTGTTGATAATTATATTTTTTATATAATGATGCAACACCAATTACACATAAATGTTGTTAATTAAAAAGAAATCTGTGCAAAAACGCGCTTGTAAATATAGAGGTCGACAAACACATCAATCAAAATAAATAATAAGACTAGATCTGACACACAACACAATAAATATTCTAACGCATAAAAAACTCTTTATGAAAGAAAAATTATACGTAACATTTTAATAACTAACCTGTTTGTGATTCAAACCTTTCTCGCGTTCCTGGTTCTTTGTCACTAGTAATAGTCGGCACATCTACTGTTTGATAAATAAATAAATAATAAGTGTCTAATATTTATTATTAAACCGACGTTATTACTACAATTATAATTAAACATTTTTTGCAACAATTATTCTACCGCATAATAGACTTCTTTAGGGGAGAAAACTTTTACAGTTCCTTGTCCTGTTTTACTAGTGTTCGGCACATTTACCGTTTAATGATAATTAATAAGAATAGATAATAGTCTCACAACACAACAAATCAGTGATTGGAAAAATTAATTCAGAATAATTATAAATTTCATAATATAAAAATGCAATTCTTATATAAAGAAATACAGTTTTCATTGCAGAAATATTCCCATTTAATTAGTCAGGTTATATAGCAATTTTTCACAAAAAATGTCTTTTTTAGTAACGCATTTGTATATAGAGGGCGACAAACACAATTTAAAATCAATCAAAAGAAGAAAACTTTAATTTCTGTATTGACATGATCGGCAATGACGTCAAACTGTTTTTTCTTATAAACCAAAAGTGAAAAAATAAATCAAGACTAAATATGCATTAAAATCCTAGATTAGATACATTTAACAGAGAGCATCAATTTACAAACCTTCTACCCATTGAATTGTAATATTATTTGTTAATCTGTAGGCCTACTCACCAGTTTCTGATTTAACTTCTTTTTGTGTTCCTTTGTTGAACCTACCACTGGTCGGCGGCACTTCCTCTGTGTAATAAAAAGAACAGGAGAAATCTGAATTTACAATAATTTTAGGGATTCATTTCAGCATAAATATCTAAGATATAAAAAACCTAAACCATTCGAGTTAAATTCAAATAATGCCCAAAAAAGTGTTGCTACATATTCAGCCAATGATCAGTGGTTGTGGCTAACAAACAATTGATTGAGTGATTGTTGTAATTTTTTTTTTTAAATTGGGTTTTCCCCGTAATTATTTGTAGTATGCCCTGCGAGTTTTCACAAACAGGACCTTCTTTTTTTATTTTAGTCCAAGCTTTATATTATAATAATTTCTACAAGTTTTTCTTTACAAATTTCGTAAACTTAAACTTATTTATACAGCGTTTTAAATAGTATTGTTGATGATAATTATACTTTTTGATATAATAATGCAATACCAGTTACACATAAATATTGTTAATAAAAAAGAAATCGTTTTGAAGATCCTTTTTATTTCATTTAGTATTTTTAGTAAAACGCGCTTGTGAATATAGAGGGCGACAAACACAATTTGTAATCAATCTAAAGAAGAAAATGCAATTTTAAATATGATCAATAGAGGGCAGCAAACCGAAAAATGAATTCATCACAACTCTGAAAGAGTAACCTGTAAACGCAGTTTTTTTCAGGATGAAATAAAATTATACGGCTTTTATTTACTTTTAATTTATTTTGTGTTGCCTAGGTTTAGCATTCTATACGATGGTTGTGTTCAAAGTGAATGACGAATTGAGTTTGGGTTAGTGGCATTGTATGAGACTGTAGATTGTGGCGAATGATGTATCGTTTTTTTTTTTATTAATGAATTGTTGGTGATCGTGAATGTAATGTAGTTTGTCAAAATTTGGTTTAATATAAGTATATTTATTTTAAATGGTCAAATATATCATCACTAATTTGTTAAACATGTAATGTAGTTTGTTAAAAATTTGGTTTAATTTAAGTATATATATTTTAAATGGTCAAATATATATCATCACTAATTTGTTAAATAACATAAGAATTAGAGATAGAGACAAAGAATAGAATTGTGAATAAATAAAGGGATCGGTGCAAATTGGTAGTATGCCTATTCTCCACTCTACCTACAAAATTTCTATTACTCGATGTCTAAGGCAAAAATCATGAATAATACATCATAATAATAAAGGCATAAATTAGGACATTTTTGTTAACCAACACTTTAAACACTATTAAATATTTGACTGGAAACACAATCACAAATAAATGTTCTATAATATCTCGTAACACTGGTAAACTGCATAATTTGTTATATTATAATGTGATATTATAAATATAAAAACATGTGATGTGTAATATGATAGATAAGGGGAAATTAACTAAGGAGAGAAAAAAAAGATATATAATAATTATACTATATAAATGCCGAAATATTGACAGGCTGATATAGATGACAGAGAAGACCATTAGAATTTGTTCTACAGCATAAATTCTGTCTATACTATCAAACTTTATGTGACAACAAAATGTGATATGCCCATATATAGACACGATGATGTCATATCACTACCATATTTGACATTTTTTTTGTAACATAAAGTTTCATAGTGTAGACAAGGCTTTACTGTAATGTGATACGACAACATATATAATGATTATGATTTCATAAAAATAATGTTTAATATTAATATAAGTATAATATGTGTATAAAGGTTAAACATATAAATACTAGGATAAAAAAAAAACAAAAAGTATATGTAAAAAAATATGACAACATGAATGAATAAATGTGGTGGTTAACTACAAAAGATAAAAAATCAGTGGTAACTAACCTGATTCTAACTTCTCATCTGTTCGCATTCTTTTGTTACTTCTAGTCGGCACTTCCTCTGTGTCAAAAAAAACTACCCATAAAATTACTTATAGTGTAAAAAGCGTTGGTTTTAGAAGTATAAATTCATAATAAATGTATATTGTATATAATGATTATTTCTAGAATTGTGGAGTGGATTTGATAACTGAATATTATTTATTTGTCAAATTAATACGTTTGTTTTGTATTCAAATTGAATTGATGTAACTGTGAATAATATACAATACCTGTTTCTGACTCTGACCTGTTTGACCGCTTCTTTCTTCTTCTTTTTTTTATTTTGGATCGGCCCCTTTTATCCTTTTTTTTAATTTCTTGTTCGTTATTACTACTGGTCGACATTTTCTCTGTTTGAAATAAAAAAAGAAAAATTGAATTTACAATAATATCTATTTCTTAAATAACCAATGATTGGAGTATAAATTCAACAATATTGACACTAAAAACCAACATTTCCAATTTATTTTTTTTTCATGGAAAATACAATTAAAATGATAAAATAATAATATTCTACTCAATCAAATCAAATTGGGAGCTTTAGTATAAAAATAAGATTAATTCTAGTAGCGTTAAACACTTGCATATATTTTGTGTACCTCTTTTATTCGGACATAATGCGTTGAAACACCAGTTCTCGTCGAATTACCAGAAGTTAAGCAATTCGTTGGCCTGGTTGCGTTTTTGAAAATACCGTCTGGAAATATCGCGTCGGCTGCTGTTATAGACCAGTGGTGAAATGATGGGAATCGAGCTAGGATAGGCATGAGTTCGACCATATCTGTACCATGCTGATTGTTGCGTCATTAGGCAAGATATGATTTACTCTCTCATTGCCTTGTTCTAATCCAATTCTCAGTTACGCTTCGGGACGATAAAAACTAGGTCTACTACCTTTCTCTATGCTTTAATGTGGATGTTTTACAAATAGGCTATTTTTATAATCTTCTCCAATTAATTATTTGTTTGCTAATTTATAATATGTGTTTCTCGTGTCACATGGGTTGTAAATTTCATTCAATTTGAACTGTACTTTATATTATATGGTTAATGTATATACTGTATACAATACCTGATTCTGACTCAGACACGTTCGGCTGCCCCTTCCTTTCTGTCAATTTGGATCCGCCCCCTTTGTCCTCTTTTTGTATTCCTTGTTCGTTGTTAGGCCTACAACTGGTGGTTGGCAATTCTTCTGTTTAAAAGAATAAACTGAATTTATAATATGGTCTAGCTCATAAACAACCAATGATTGGAGTATAAATTCAGAATTAATTAGGTTTATAGATGGCGACAAACACAATTTGTAACGACAAAAAGTAAATCACAAATCTGAAATAGTGCTAGACAGATTTCAGATTAAACCAACAAACAAAATCGTATATCATATTTATTCGACTAAACACCTCGCTTTGAATATACACGCCTCTCTCAAATAAACACCCCATTAAAACCAAGCAAGGATACAGTCAGCTATGTTTTGATAGTACATCAGGCTCCCCAACTGTAATTAATCGGTCTGGTGGTAATTGATATTATGAATGATTAATAAGACCTACATAGTAGAATTTATTGACTTTCATGATCTCTACAATTTAGCAAACATATTAATTATATAGATACAATTGTTAATGTTGTTACAATAACGGATTTTGTCATATCCGACTGCACAATGAGGTGTATATAAGACATGAATTGTTCTAATACTAGATCATAATGGTTTTTTCCGTACAGTGCAGAAAACATAATATTTATTATTACTAATAACTCACTACTTGTTTCATGTTCAACCTGTATTCTGTGTTCTTCATCACTGGTGTTCGGAGCATTTACTGTTTAAATAAGAAATAATACAAATACAATTAAAATGATAAAATAATAATATTCTACTCCATCAAATCAAATTGGGAGCCTTAGTATAAAAATAAGATTAATTCTAGTAGCGGAGGTAAACACGGGAATATATTTGTTTGTCATTTTGTGTATCTTTTTTATTCGGACATAATGCGTTGAAACACCGGTTCTCTTCTTCTTCTTCTATTTTAAGGAGCAAACTTCATAGTTGAAGGCTACTGCTCGTCAGATTACCAGAAGTTAAGCAATTCGTTGGCCTGGTTGTGTTTTTGGAAATACCGTCTGGAAATATCGTGTCGGGTGCTGTTATAGACCAGTGGTGAAATGATGGGAATCGATAGCTAGGATAGAATTCCCAGTTACGCTTGGGGACTATAATGCCTAACTACCTTTAATGTGGATCTTCTCCAATCAATTATTTGTTTGATAATTCGTTCCTGTTACATACCTTGTGTCAGGCATTTCATCGTTGATGCCAGTCCAATTCTGTTAAGAATGTTAATAAACTCTTCTTTTCTTTCTTCACAAAGTATTTGTCTTTGTTCCAAGTCTATAATCATACTCCACGAGTCTTCATAATTCTTTAAAGGATTGTTGAAGAGTGCATCAATTTTCTTAACAGCAGCCTTTCGTAGTTCGTTTCCAAAATCTGCAATCCAGTGTCGATATGGGGTGAAATTTATAATTTGTATTTCTTGAACTTCAAAGATAGATTGTTGGAAAACTTTGATAGCTCCAAACGTTTGGGTTACTTTTATCGTTTCATAAAGTAACTCCAGATTGCCTGGGCTTAAACGTCCTGTTTTCCTCAATGCATTCAGTAGTTCTATCGTTGTGTTGGCTTTGTCTATGTCTGCTACTGAAATTAAATCGTGGTATAAAACCTTCAGCTGTCTGACGAGGTTGTTTTTATCATACCATTCTGAAAAGTTCACTAAGTCCACTTTAAAATCTATTTCTAAAAAAAATAAAAAGTGGGAAAAAGAGAAGATTAGGAAAAACATTTTAAAATTCTTCTCGATGCAATACAAAAACACCATTTATTGTTTATTACCTGTTGCCATTTTGTCAATTCAGTTTTCTATTTTCATTTCTGAAAAAATAGAATTGCTGTATTTAAGATAAATGCTGTGCATCTGTTTTGCAAATTGAAGACCTTCTTTTAAAATACTGTTTAAAATTAAACAATAGGCCTAATGTAAATAAATCATTTTGTTTGACAAATCCAGTAAAGAATTTACTCACATTCTTTAGCTTTCGCCATCTTGGCTGATGGCTTGATCACAAGTGATCCGGTCCACTGCTACTTCCTGGAAATCTGATGTTATTGTTTCTATATGACGTCATACTTTTTCGTAACAATGATGTGTATACGTGATATGATATATTGCTAAACGTTTCCTCTTGTTTATTTCTTGAGATCCCCTTAATAGGAGTGTCCCCTGCATATAGGTGCCTAAAGGAGGTGAATACTTTTAACTACTGTTAATACAGTATAGTATAACGTCTATTAAAAGGACACCCACTTCATTAGATCTAGTTAATAATAATAATTCAAACCTAACACTATTTCAAAATATCACAGAGGAGAAAAGACCACGGTCACCTGGATTCTTACCACGTGACACGATGTTGGAATCGTAAAAGGACAGTTTATCACAATTAAAATGTTTGTTCTGTTCTCGTGTTGTTTGTGCCGAAATTAGCAAAACAATTATATCTTTCTTTCTTTCTTCTTTCTTTCTGAAAAATGATGTAAATTCAAGCTGATAAAATATGGCGATTAGCACATTTAACATTGGTGGTATGGACAAAGGTCATTCATGTGCATGGCCTGATGTCTCAATAAAGTACATACAATTTTAACTCTTTTCCCCCAATTTATTCACCTCCACCCATACTATAAATCACGTAGTGAGGCCCTCATTTCTCTCCTCCGTCTCTTCTCGTTTGCTTAGGCCTATATATTGTACAATGTATACAAGTTTCTAAACGGAAGTGCGTTCGAATCCATGTTGTTACAAAAAAAACCCGAAATATATCTATATTAAAAGGAAGAACAGGACATTTAGACACTTTAATTTACTGAAAATTACTATATATATGCCAATGGTTCAAAATAATTTCTGGTTGATTTCAATTTAGGATGTATAGAATATTTTGTAAATAGGTCATCGTTTTCTTTAAGGCTGGGGTTGGGTGAGGGAAAGATTGTTAATTTGTTATACGTAACGTATGATGAGAGTCAATAAAGAATTACAATATACGCCATGAGAACGGAGGCCAGACATTGTAGTGATCACCCCATGGACATTTGAGCTCATTTTAAAATGAGTAAATACAATTGCATATTTGGCCTATATATATTTCCAAGGAAAACGAAACACTTCGCACACAAGAAAACAAATGTAGCACAAGTATTGCACTCACAGCGCATCATGTCTGATGAGTTGATTTGTTACAATACACATGAGCTATCAATATGTGTTGTACTGTATAGTGTACTAAAGCATAGACTAAGAGATAGGGACATATACAACACTGTAGCTGTATGCTTGCACAGCCACTAAAATGCCAAATAGACGATCCTTGAATGGATTACGGTCGAAGCGGTCGCCAACCAAAGCGGCCGCTAGTTCAATAACGGTAATTTGTATGGAACGCCGTGTGCGCTTTGATTGTCGTTGGTTTGTAATCTTTGATTGTCATTGTTTCGACAGGTTTTCTTTACTCGGACGTAAATAACAATCTACATTATTGTAATGTAATTTATTCTCTTTATTTTACAGATTGAATGTGAAACGTTCTTTTAAACGAAATGGCGAATCGATGATTAGCCTACTTATCTTAACTAAATGATTTTAAATAAATGATATATATGTTTAATAATAAAGTCAATAAAATTCATTGTGGTGTTTGTATTGTATATTAATATAATATATAATAAGCCAATTATTAAGAATTATATACATTTTTTCAATAAAGTATATCAGAATATATAGTTTTGTTATTGTATATTAATTAAGAAGAGCTGTAACTCAACTCGCTATAGGCCATGGCGTTGACAACAACAATCCAATATTAAAGCGCACACGGCGTTCCATACATGACGATATTAAACTGGCGGCCGCTTTGGTTGGCGGCCGCTTCGACCATACTCAGGGCCTTGCTTTAATTCAGAATCACCAAAATACGATATGACTATTTTACAACTCTCAATCTTATACCTTTCCTACCATCAAACGTACAACATAAACTATAAATACTTTTAGATTTGGCAATTATAAATCTAAATTTCAAACTTACATTGTTGGCTTTAAAAGTGAATTTGACTGGAAGATCTCATAATTGTAATAACAGGAATACATATATAGGCCTAGAACAGTCAATCTTTGTGACGATGTTATACCAGTCGCTGTACCACTCCTTTTTACGGGTCAAAGTGTATTCATATCACTTGTTTGCCATGATGTCACAAAAGCTTTTCACGGTCTATGCATTTCCTTTCTTTATAATGCACAATACACGATTACGGAAGTCTATAGATATTTTATTAAAAAATCCACACAAGTTATTTTTAGAAAAGAAACAGAATCATTTGAAATAATTAATTTATATATTAAAAAAAACCTGCAGAAGTTGTATATACCCACGTAATTATAAACACGTTTGATTAAACCCTTGTTTAAGACTTATCTAATAAATGCACTTACAGTTTTTTCAACTTTAAAGATGTATTGTCCCTTGAAACACAAAAAAATGAAGGTCAGAATATTCTAAATTTAAATTGGCCATATCAAAGTAATATTAAAGTTATTCACTTTAAGTCGAAAATTCG
Organism: Antedon bifida; assembly: GCF_963402885.1. Classification (NCBI taxonomy): domain Eukaryota; kingdom Metazoa; phylum Echinodermata; class Crinoidea; order Comatulida; family Antedonidae; genus Antedon; species Antedon bifida. Next base: position 33,766,109 of record NC_136227.1, on the reverse strand, counting down.
AGCCAAAAACAACAATTTTACGTAATTAACAGCTAAATTAATTTGATTACATTTTAATTAGTCTGGAAAATCGTCGCGAGCGAAAGTAAACAAAGATTTCAAACCATAATTATACATTATGCATGATGCTAATTAGGATTGTTTACAACTCGTCACGTTTGAGAATGTGTTTTCACACAGATCGCTAGGAAGTTTTATGATTATGCATACAGAGTAACCAAATAAGCGCGTTGCATTATGAGATATGTTTTGATCGAAAACTTTGACTGGAAGTCAAAGTTATTTTTTTAACCAAAAAACGTCTGTATTTCAGTAAAATGATTTTTTTTCCCACTAATTTTTGGTGAAAGTTAATAACTATTATGATACTTCAAAATGACCCACTTTTTTTCGAAATCTTTTATTTTTTATTTTTTTGGAATTTGACAAAGGGACAATACATCTTTAAATTTACCTAAATTTGAGATAGCATTCAACATACGAACGTTTCAGTACTGTAATCGAAAGAGCGACACACTGAATAGCCACAACTACAATACAATAACGTCTACATCCCGACGACGACGAGGATACAAAATTAAGAGGCTACTTACAATAGTAGTTTCTCCATGGTATATATTGTGTTTAAGTATGCACCTAGGAGTAGGCCTATCTATCATCACAATGACAGGTACAGTGTATCAAACAAGTGATTGAGTGATCATTTTTACAACATTTTGAAGTACCGTAAAGTGTGACGTGTGATAAATTCACCGATAGTTAATTCGATCGCCAGGATTGTTTTAGATGGTCACGTGTGCACATATTGTTAAGTTGTCTATTGCACCGTCAATCGTGCCTGCATCCTTATTGATGTTGAATTTAATGTTTATCAGTACTTTGTTATACGTTACGAATGACAATACCCTATGTATATCCAGAGTTTTTCGGAACTACAGATAATTAAATGCCATGTGTTGCGTCTGGTCAGATGAAAGGGGCTACCCGTATAGTCAGGGTCCTCGTGTATATCCGTAGGATTTTAATGCCCAAAGTGAGATTTCACTTGATTTGACTTTATTATGGTGCTTGGATATCGGCATGATTGGTAAGCCAATATTAGTCACTATGGTGTGGAAGGTATCGAGCTGTGCATTCCTATTGGCCCGATACCGTGCGTTTAAACGCCATATTTTGTGTCGAAACAATCGACCGTCCAAGCGCTCATTGCTGTTGACGAATTTAATGTTTATCAGTACTTTGTTATACGAGAATTAGGCTCATATCCAATTCTAATTTCACTGCTATGTTCTTCCATTAAATACTGGTTAAAATTAAATAACATGTGTTACAATGGGATCGATTCACTGGTTATTGATGCCCTTTTAGAGAATAGAAAATTAGACACACAGTACGCATGCCAAAAAAGCTTTACATGGTCCTCTGGAATACGACGTTTTCTGAAATCCATAGAGGCAACACATATTTGGCAAATGCCTTGTAATGTAAACATCAATTTTAACCTAAATATTTTATCGAAAATACAAAAAAAGTATGATAACCAATGGCTCAATCAACCAAAAGTACGATCCTTTTGTACATTATAAAAAGTCTTTCTGTATAGAGAATTACACGTTATCTTATAAAAGAAATAAAAGATGTCAGCTTAGCAAGCTAAGGGTAAGTGCGCATGCTCTCGAAATCGAGAGAGATCGCTACACAACTCCCAAAACAGATGCAAACAATACACTGTGTACTCTTTGTAAAGGTGGCGATATTGAAGATGAGATCCATTTCATGCTATATAGCCTATATTGCCCCATTTATGATGACATCAGAACGATATTATTCTCGGATCTAGATTTTAATCTAAACTTAAAAAATATGTCACAAAATGATAAGTTTATATTTATTATGGGTGCAAATGATCCCGATATAATCAAGCCAGTTAAGTATGTATGTTCTGCGTTTGAAAGGCGCTCGACTATTCAGGCCTCCACCTGATACCGAGCGACCTTTAGCCTATGCAACATACATTTTCATTGAATGCTTTTATTATTGCTTTTACTATTATATTTATGTTTATTTTTGTAAATGTTGTTGCTTAACCATACCTTAATGTTAAGGTGAATGTTAATAAAAAAAAAATTGAATGTATACGTACGAATGACAATACTTTATGTATATGCAAAGGATATCAAGTGACAGCCTCTGATTGGATGCTCACTTCACAAGATGTCACTTGTTATGCAAATGAGCATAGTAGAATAATTATTGGAACACTTTTTAGGTATTTAAGTAATTACTAGTGGTACAGAATGTGGGCTAAGAGGGTGTTGTACACCTTAGCTAAAGGCAGAACTAAGGATATTTCAGCTGTGCACTCAGAAACCACCCAAGTGAGGATATATCGACACTAAGCACGTACTGTATAATAATAATGTACTATAGGCCTAAGAGTGTTACGTGCTATCTAATCATTTTATTAGGCTTTGTGAACATGTATAATTGTGTTAGATCATTTTAGATTTGTAATATTACCGCTTAAATTATTCACTAGAAAATGTATATTGTATATTATAATGAATTATTCATTATTATGTTACTATAATTATGGTTGTCGTCGTGGAGGAGGGACAGCCATGTGACAATTCATAGGGATAACCACGTGACAATTTATAGGGATATCCACGTGGCAATTCATAGGGATATCCACGTGACATTTTATAGGGTCATGATCTATGCGACATTTCTCATTATTGTAAGTTGCACATTGTCACTCATTGCAACAATTTTCAAATATTTTTATTAATATTATTTTTAAAGGTTAGGCCTATTTCTTATTGTTTTAGATATTAGGAAGATAATTGGAAAACTGGAATATAGACTTTCAATACAAGCCATTTAGGCGGTATATAATGTATTGCCAATAAAGGTTGTTGTGTCTCATTTATGTAGAGATTCAATGTACAACCATAGCAACCTTTTGTTTTGTTTTTACAACGCACCATGTCAATAATACAGGACAAGTCGAACATTCATTCTAAGCGCATACAGAAACATGAGCATGCGCAGAATGACTATTAGACTCAATAGCTATGCTGTAAAAACAAAAGTCGCTAAGTGTATCGTTCGTTGACCTTCACACCAAGTGTACCTAAAATAGCACCTGATTAATGTTTGTGTAAGCAAAGGTAGTTTTAGTAGCATTCTATAGGATTTTACTTGTAATATTTAGATGTGGTAAAACTTCACTTATTTTTAATTTTTCAGATAATAAGCCGCCAGGGTTGAATCCTATGAAAGCAGTGTACATGTTTGATGACTTAGCAATGCAACGTGATTACACCGGTGTTCCGTTTTCAAAATCCGTCCCAACGTCATTCTTTGAACAAAGTAAGTCAAAAGAAAACATGAATATTGTTTGAAGGTTTGCATGGCGAAGAAAAACAAAGGTTCGGGGATATCATATGTTGCCAAAAAAAATACAGTAAAATTGAGAATGTTTCTGTTGTTAAATGTTATGTTACAACATTACTTCAAAAGATGGTTTATAAAGAACTCAACTTTCCCAATAACAGACATTTTTGGGTTTTATTTAATAATAATTTATTTAATATGTCTGGTTTTCTAGAAAGTCTGGTATTTAGAATGCGTTTTTAATGGTAAAAATGATATTGTGACCTTTTGGTCCTTAAGAAAAGTCTGAGACATTTTAGAGAGTCTGGTATTGTTGAGACATACCCAACTTAACATTACTTCTTTGTTGGAACACATGCCATACTGCAAAACTGACTTTAATTGTTAATCCCACATGCTATGGGAGAATTAGAGTTTCTTATTATTGCATATATAAATATTATAATATAATATTAATTATTATTACATATATAACTTTTAAAGATATTTCAGAACCCACATCCGTTCTTGAGGTATATGAATATTGAATTTTCTTTTTATAAAACTTTATTTTACAATCAAAATTACAAAAGGCTGGATTGATATTTTTGTTGATTGAGATGAAAATTTTAATTTAAATTTAATATTATATTACATGATATTTATTGTCATATCAAATCTACATCTTCAATTATTTTTAGGCAGCCCAGGCTGCTGGAATGTCTGAAGAGGTCGCTAATAAATGCATGTCAAAGGTCAAAGATCAATCAACAAAAGAAGAGTTAAAAAGAATAACGGGCATTGCACTCGAAAGTGGTGTAAGTAATTTGAATTTAAAGTTTATTTTTTATTTTTAAAATTAATTCAATTTACAGTATATATTGGCGAGTCTGTTGTACAATTAAATATTCAAATAAAAAATGTGATTTTAATTTGTAGGCATTTGGCGCACCATGGATATTACCTCACAATGATGGAGAAGTGAAGACATTTTGGGGAACAGATAAAATACCTCTTTTAGCTCATGTAATAGGTAAAAACGCATGCAAATTATCAAATACTTGTAGTAGGCCTACGTATTTTAGTATTTTAAAATCACTGTATTATTATCAGTATTGTCATCATATATATTTGTCAATGTTTTCATATTCATTAGAAATTAATACTGTGATAATATTTTTTATACTTTTTTACTTTGAAGGTGAAAAATGGGAAGGTCCATTAAAACCGTCATCAAAATTATAGTCTGCTGCCCTCTACAGATTTCAGTTTGTCCAACTTTTTAAACAGATCAACATTACTGTTATTTTAAACAAACATTGTATCATGGTTTTAATTGTGATTTCAGTTAATATTTGTGTTTATCTACCAATATTATATTCATTGCAACCACTATTTTTAATTCATCATTACAAGAAACCAATTTAGGATGTAATATTGTGAAAAATTGATTATAACCAAACCTTTAAAATGTATGAATACTGTATTAAAATCAACGATATTTTATAAACAATATATAATATAAACGGTGACTTTGTTGTAAAATAATGTGTAACATTAAAGTAAAAGAATTATCACCAGTTTATTTGCATAGTGTTTAGTTTTTTTTACAACAGCTAAAATATATATTATAGTACAGTAATCGAAGACTTAGACCTTTACAAAAAATGACAGAAATTAAATTTAGAGTAAGTTAGGTCCATCCCCTCAAACACCCTCCCCTACCAAACCATTGTATTCTCTCTATTATAACACTACATGTGTATTTTAACTTTAAATTGATCTGCGCCTCTCGAAAATAGTAATAAAAAACACTCCTTGTATTAGAATGATTAGGTTGGCATTTTGACTGAACTTATCACTGTTACAAACTGAACATAAAGCATTCCTTTATTATGCAAAAATATTAAAAAATAACATTTGTGTTTACTTCTGGTTTAATTGGTTAGGAGGAGGTGGATAGGTTTTTGAGTGAAAGTTTTTAATAAATAGTTTGTTTTTTATGGGTTTGCTACTAAAGCTCTGTCCACACTGGAGAGCAAGAAGAGTGATGAATTGTAAAGCTCTGTCTTTACACTTTGTGACAAAAAAATGTGGTGTGTCCATATATGGACATTATGATATCGTATCTCTACCATTTGGGCATATCGCTACCATGTTTGGGCACATCACACTTTGTTGGTCATGTAGACAGAGCTTAAGTTTGTTTATATTTAGACTTAAAAAATGAAGTGATTTTGGGTGACAAAGGGTGGACCTCGCGGAACTAGTGCTACCCCTCCCACTGGACCTGGCCCTGATCGCATGATCATGACATCATGGTCTCTGCAGGTTTATTTTTGACATGCTGTAGACATCACACAATACTAAAAAAAGATAACATTTAAAAAAAAACTTTATTAATAATTTTGTCCTCAAGAAAAAGTGATTTTACTTGAGTCATTGGAACAACATTGATAATAATTAACATTAATTTTACTATCATTATCAACAATAATTACATAAAAATATTCTAAAAACGTAACAATAATATACAAGACATAAGTATACACAGATGGAATATAACAATAATATACAAAACATAAGTATACACAGATGGAATATAACATTAACAATAATATACAAGACATAAGTATACACAGATGGAATATAACAATATATACAAGACATAAGTATACACAGATGGAATATAACAATAATATACAAGACATAAGTATACACAGATGGAATATAACAATATATACAAGACATAAGTATACACAGATGAAATATAACCGTACAGAACATATTACTTTAAAATGACAATTGTTATTTATTATACTGCAAAGTAGATTATTAATATATTATTAAATGCATTTAATATTTTCTTTCTTATAACACATTAATATATAATACTATAGGCATTCATACACAACTATCACATAATGTAATATGGCAGTATTCTCACTGCATACACATTCACATTCATTACAAATGAAATATATCAAGATATTTATGAAATAGGCACTAGTTTAGGCCTAAGATACAAACAAAATAATATTTTGTGCAAATTAGTGTTTCATTAAAAAGTCAAGCATACAAGTGTCAGATATATTGAACATATCATTTCATTTAATCATATAGAGGGAAATAATTGTTTAGATTCATGTTTTAATGTAAATTAAAAGAATTTTAAAAAAGAGAGAGTGAACACTTATATTATAATGTCATCTCTGTATGTTCTTATTCTAGTCCTCCTACTAGCTAGCTAGTGTCCCACCAAGTCTTTACAATATTTAAATACATTACAATGACTAGGCCTAGCCTACTTACAATTTTCAATTTTAGCAATCGAATGACTGAATATTAATGGAATGGGAATGAAAAGAACAACATACCTCAAACATGATGTGCAGACTAGACAAGCCGAGTTGAGGCCGTCAGTAGTAGTAGGCTAGGCCTATAGTAAGTAGGCCTAGAACAGACAAACAAGGTATAGGCCTAAGTTCTAGGCCTAGACCTATTTAGGCTAGACCTAGGCCTACACAGTTTTCAGCTGGGGCTAGAAAGCCTAGGCCTAGGCCTAGTTAGTAGGCCCTAGCCTATTTCTAGGCCTAGGCCTAGGCCTAGCTAGGCCGCCTAGCTAGATAGACTCATCATTTTTTAGACATTGTTGCCTATGTTGTAGCCTACCTACTCTAGTAATAATATAGTGCTTGATGGACAATTTATACAGATTTTTGTTCTTTGTGGCTGCAGACATTCAGTCACATAGATCCAAATAAAATGAACGAATTCGATAATGAAAATCGTATATCTCTCTCTAGAAATTCGGAGTGGCCAATGCGGCATTGAACTGGTTTGATACTTACCTTCGTCCTCGATTTGCCAATATTGAATATCGAAACGTGGCAGGCTGAAGGCGCTTGACCTTTGACAAGATCGCCTAAAACTTTTTGTATATTAACTTTACAATACCTAGTGTTGTATATTCTGGTACAGCCGCTCCATAATCTCTTTGCTTTTCTTCCTTATATCTATATTTTTAATTTATACTAACAAATATCTTTTTATTAATATTATAATAATAATAATATATCAAAAATTTATTTAATAATATTTTTCGCATAATATACAATCTACGATAATTTAATTAATTGATATAAAAAATGTAGCCTATTAAATAAATAACATCATTTGAATAAAAGAACAGAGCACACCCTACACATAATCAAACATCGTATACTCTGTCTCTAACAATTTTTTCAATCTTCTATCGACTAAAGCCGAAGTATAGTCGTTATCTCGGAACCGTTCTATGGTTACCACCAGGTAGGCTTACGCGCCTTCATTAAAGCTTCTATGAATGGATGTACTGGTTGGAAGCAGGAACGCTAGTAGACCAAACCCAGTACCGTTTTGATTACGATCAATCGGGAAATTACCTCACGATGTAATGCAATATAGGACAATTACCCTGAATGTAACAACCAAACAAACACAAGTGATGGAAACACTAACTTTCCAAAACAAAACTCGATTAGATGAGAATGAGATTGGGTATTTTTTGTCTATACAATTTTCTCTCATTTGCGTTACTCTATACTCACTACAAATAGGACAATATATTCAACTTCATTCAGTATACTTCGTTCAATGGCACATGCAAGCAGCCATCTTCGACAAGTGCTCAAATTGCAAAATAATATAAATATACAGTTAACTTGAACAAATTTATAATTTTATGTATGTAACAGGTCAATAACTGTACTTCCTGACATTTCTTTGATAAATCTTCTATTAAGCAGAATAGAAACATATATATTCTGAACAATCTGACACCAAAATGAACTTTCCACTCCAACCCAATAATGAGATATGGCAATTTGACTGAAAAAAAACAGGTCAAAGGTCAAATATGGTATTTCTGGTCATTATTTGAGAAAAAATGTTATTATAGTAAATAGAAATGTTTATGTTCTGAACATTTTGACACCAAAATTAACTCTCTATGAGAAGTAGTTTTATGGATATCAAAATATATTAACCGTAACAAGGTTGGCAATTGCACCGTAAAGGTCAAAGGCAAAACTGAGTACTTCCGGTCATTTTTGGATAAAATGTTTCAGTAAACTAAATAGTAAAATATATATTCTGAACAATTTGACACCAAAATAAACTGTCTGTGACAACTATTTACTGAGATATGGCAATGCCTTAAAATATGGGTCAAAGGTTAAAACTGGTACTTCCGGTCATTTTTTTCAAAAATACTTCATTAGAATAAATAGGAATGTTTATGTTCTGAACAATTTGAGCTAAAAATCAACTCTCTGTGACCAGTAGTTTCAGAGATATAGACTGTTTAAGCGAAAATGTCCGCCATTTTAAATTATGCAAATTAGGTGACCCAAGGGGTCATTTTGCTTGGCGCCCATCAAAAATTGAATTTGTATAGGGTGGGCAACCTGTATACCAAATTTGGTGCTTTTGGAAGAAAGTAAACCAAACACCCTTATTTCAGCCCTAACAGACTCCACTACTAGTCATCCATTCATTCATAGAAGTGCCGGTAAAGGAGAGATAGGTCTCTCTTCAAACGTTCTTCAGCAGTAGTAGTCAAGTAATTAATTACTTCACTTGATAGATTGCAATCCCACATGTAAAGCGTCCTCAGCTTAGGGCACATAATGAGTAATGAAGACATTGAATTAACATCAATGTTGTGAAGGTTATTAGCAGAGATATTGAGTTCACGTAATGCTAATTGAACTTGTTTGACAGAACATTCTGTAACCAAGTGATTGATTACGTCACCTGATAGATTGCAATTCCTCATGTCAAGCCACCTCAGCTTAGGAGACATAATGAGTAATGAAGACATTGAATTAACATCAATGTTGCGAAGGTTATTACAAGAGATATCGAGATGACGTAATGCTAATTGAACTTGTTTGAGAGAACATTCTGATACAAAGTCATGAAATACATCACGTGATAGATACTGATCAATAAAAACACTTTTACATTTAGCTTCAATTCCTAGAATATGTGCAATAACTTTTCCCTTGCGTTTCAATGCCATCTTACTACAAAATGTATTCAAACTTTTATTCCCTTTTGCATAATATTTCAACGGTTCTTTGTCATATGCCATGCCATAAAGTTGCATAATTAGACGTATGAAATGCCCATTACATTGCACACCTGGACTAATGTGGTCAATAAACATTTTTATGGAGGTAGATATATTGTCCAAATGTGTCTTTATTTCTAAATCTTGAATTTGATCATTTAATTCATTTACCACAGCATCTTTATGTTGTTCTTTAACAAACATTAAATTACTCGGCAGAGAACGATATGTCGACAAACTATTTGTAACCCAGTGCTTTAAAAATGCATTAGCGTTAGCACCAAGGAAACCAATTGCAAACTTTCTCCCCATCTTTAAATGCTCACTTTCTCTTATTACTTTCCATTCATTATCATCCAATGGTGTAAGTATTCGTCTTACATCTTCTGTTGTGCATTCATTCTCGATACCATCACTTTCACATAATTTGCACAAATAGAATCCTACCAATGACTCTACTATCAACTTGTGAGGAGGCATGAAAATCCTTTCAAAGCTAGATTTTGAAATTGGTGCTTCTTCGTAAACAAACCCAAGATTTACGGCCATGTCAATCATATCTCTTGTGGAATGTGTATCATTCAAATCTGTCATGTTTATTGAAAGTTGATTCTTTTTTAAGCTTTTATACATACACTTCCCTAATAAAATCATAGCATTTACATAATTCGCTGGGATGTCTTCAAATTTAGAAATTTTGGCGACTTGTTTGTTAAATTGATTTAAAATACTACGAAATAGTTGTTTAAAAAGATCAGCACTGTCACTAGGAAGACTTTGATTGTCTTCCCATAGCATACAAATTGAAAGAAGTAGCATTGGATTTTTGCACATTGAATATGCTTCTGGATGTTTTCGATAATAATACCTAGTGTCAATACCTAATTCCCTTTTAAGCGAATCTCCCAATTGCGGTTGTCCAAAATAATTAAAATATTTCTCAATATACTCCCATATGCTCTCTTGATTAAATCCCTTAACTCTCACATGAACGTTACACTCTCTTTTAAATTCATCTATGTTTTCTGGTCGTGAAGTAAGTATCACAGTACTTTCTTTAAGGTTGGTTTTATTGAAAAGACTTAACACACTTTGATTATCAAATCTCAATTCATCTAATCCGTCTAGTAGCAACACAACTTTACCGTCATGTTTCTTTATGAATTTCTGTATTAACCGTGGATCTTTTGGGAGATCTGTGTCTAAATTGAAATCTTTCATATCCAGTTGCTTTACAATTAGATCAAATATATTGTCATCTTTTTGCAAATCTCTAACACATAAGAAAAATACAATTTTACCTTCAAAGACATTATTAGATTGATTAGGTGTAGCCCATATGTATGATAAATGTCTTATTATGGTAGTTTTACCAATACCTCCCTCTCCTTCAATAAGAGCTCTACATCCAGGTGTGGAGCTGATTACATCTACCACTTCTTCTAATGTTGTTGGTTTGCTTCCTTTATTGTTTTCACGTTCTTTCAGTAGTTCCATATCGGTAAACATCTGTGAAATGTCAACTTTGTATCTATCATTCATTGTTGCAGGTGTAAATGTACTGGCCTGTCTGCACTTTTCCTTTTGTATTTTAATCAGATATGTTTGTATCTTTTCTAAAAACAAAGAAAATTATTCAATAGAAAGAATCTTATACTTAATTATATTTTATTAAGCATTTTATATATTAGTATTATTATTGTTAATATTAATTCATCTTAATTATTTATTTATTTATAGGCCTATAGTTTATTTTAGTAGGCCTAAATAATATTGGTCTGGTTGTTCTTTTTACAGGCCTAGATAATGTCATCCTAGCTATAAATAAAATTGAAAGTTGTTATTATAGCAATTTGAAATTATTTTACCTAAAGTTATTGAAGATTGTTAATCAGTCATACCAAAGTCTCAATATCGTATTTTTTTGTAAATCATTAGGGTTTTAGAGGGCGACAAATACATTTTTTTTTCTATCAGGCCGGTAGACCAGGATATTTCAGATTAAAATCAAACTAACTCCGTCAGAAAACGATATAAGTATGTAAGTTTTATTTTTGTAAATTTCTTAATTTTGCTGTAATAAAAAATTGTTCATATCCGATTATACGATTGTTGGAATGAGGTGTATACAAGATTAATTGTTCTAATCCTGATTTTAATTACATTGTTCATGTTTTTTGTTCTTTTATAATTAATAAGCCTTGTTTAGGACAAAATTCACAACAAGAAATATTCTACTGCATAAAAAGCGTCTTTATGGGAGAAAAATTATACGATACTAATAATAACTAACCTGTTTCTGACTCAACCTTATTTTGCGTTCCTTGTTCTTCGTTACTAGTAGTCGACACTTCTACTGTTTAATAAATAAATAAGTGTCTTAATAATTATTATCAAACCAACCTTATTACTTTACAATTATTCTACCGCATAATAAACTTCTTTATAGAAGAAAACTTATAGTTTACAGTTATTAACTTTTTGCGCTCCTTGTTCTTTTTCACTTGTGTTCGGCACATCTACTGTTTAATGATAAATAAGAATAGATAAATAGCTTAACTACCTCACAACAAGTCAGTGACTGGAATAATTACTTCAGAATAATTCTAATACAATACTAATATTACAAAATTCATTGCAAAGTTTTCTTTTTTTAGTGAGTAACGCGCTTGTATATAGAAGGCGACAAACACAAATTGAAGACAATCAGAAAGAAAACTTCAGTTTAAAATATGATCAATAGAGGGCAGCAAATCAAAATAATGAATTCACAGACAGTGCAGTACAATCTGTAGCCCGCACTTCAATCACCCTAAACACGCAGGATATACAGTAAAATAAATTATACCGTGTAATATCATTCTGGACATCGTTTTTTTTTCAATAACAACTCTCAAATCCGACTGCATTGAGAGAACTATATCAATAAGCCTTACCAAATATTTGAATTAAAAAAATTTTGAAAATCACAAAAAGAGGCTTTCAATTATATCTAGTGTAGAGTGTTCGGCTTGTCATTAAAAACACAAAAACTTATAACATATTATAGCCTACATGACATTATAACTAACCTGTTTCTGATTTAACATTTCGTTTTGTTCCTTGTTTTTCATTACTACTGGTCGGCATTTCCCCTGTTTTAGTAAATAAATCACAGAATAAAATCTAAATTTGCAATTAAAATCCATTAAAAAAAAATGGTTGTGTAATATGAATTAATTTTAGTTGATTAAGATAACTTACTTATCCAAGAATAAGCATGACAAAGGGATAAGTGATAATTGCTAGCCATGCTTTAATTCGTATCTGTGTAACACAAAAGTTCCTCGGGGAAGTTTTGATGGGGTTGTCGTCGTATAAAACATTTGTATGACTGGTAAGCGTAAAACTGATTGATCTACATGTTGAGCCAATAAAATGATATTGCTAGGACCCCTTTCATTTCCATTTTAAGCTTGTACATCATTAAAACATAAAATTAGTTTATTTTGTTGCACTGTAGCCTACATAATAACGTATAACTAACCTGTTTCTGATTTAACTTCTTGTCGTGTTCCTTGGTTTTCGTTACTACTGGTCGGCATTTCACCTGTTTTAATAAATAAATAACAGAATGAAATTCGAATTTACAATGCTAAATCAAAACTTTAAGCACTATGAAAATATTATGCATGAAAACATCACAAAATAAACTTTCTCGTGAAAGAAATGAAATACTTCCTCTTTTTTCATAAATACATACCTTGTCTATCATCATGTGCAGATTTTCCAAGACAATCTGTAAACCTGGTAATTCTTGAAGGTGTACCTAGACGGTTTTCTTTATCTAATACGAATACGGCATCCCATATATTTGTGAATTCAAATTTATTCAGTTCATCATAATTATGAATAACATTCTTCAACTCATCTTGTCCAATTTCTCGCAAGGTCTGGAACAGTTGTTTACGAGATGCTGACAGCGTCTCCTCATCAACAAGTTGGACATTGTTATTTGCCATATTATACTGGTTTATCTGATCTACTGCTTCACTGAAACCTGTCACATTAGCTATGTCCAGCAAAAGCCTGATTTTATGCGGTGTGATTTTACCGGTTCGGTGAAGTTCATTAAATAAACTCATTGCTGTAACATTATCACGGTCAAGGTCTCCTAATGGTATGTATCCATGCAGGCAGAATCTCAACCACTTAAAGTAGCGACCATCATAGTGTTTGCTAAGTTGAGCTTTTAAAGTATGGAACTTTTCTTTAAGGTCTTCACCACATTCAGATTTGTCTGACAAACAAAACAAAAATATATGAATATTACATTAAATAAAAATGTATAGAAAATCATATATTCGCAACTGGCATATGAGTGCTAAAATTCATCTGAAAAATAATGTTCTTTTGTGTTGAAAAAAAAAGACTGGGAGGATTAGAAAGCCTAAAGTATAATTACTCTGTTCTTCAGAGCTTTAGATAAATCCCTGATTAAATTATTTCAATAAAAAAAAAGTGGACACCCTATAGCAACATCCAATCCCCGTAGCTAAATTTTCAACGCAGTTTCGTGAGCCCAGAACTCCTTAACCGGGATAATTTTGGTTATTTTGTTTTGTTTGTTGTTTTGTCCCAGAAGTGTCTCATTGATTAGGGTCAGTATTCGAGAATCATCTAGGCTTCATAATTCTTTAAGGGATTTGTAGAGTGCATCTATTTTGTCAATAACAGCCTTTCTTGGAAATTTATAATTTAAATTCATTAAAATCAATTAAAATTAGATAAAGCGTTAAAACCTTATATCGATGCAATACGAAAAAAGCTATTTATTTTGTATTACCTGATGTTGCCATAATGTCACTGAAATTCAGTTTTCAATCTTCATTTCTAAAATGGAATAGTTGTATTTAAGTTAAATGCTGTCAATCAATGGACAATTCATCCTGTTTTGCAAAGTAAGCCCCTCCTTTAAAATAACATCTATAATGTATATTGCTGATTGTCACTTCATGCGTCATTCAAACCTAAAACTATTTTCAAAATATGCATGAGGATGAGGGAAGACCAGTTTTCTGGATTCTTACCACGTGACACGATGTTGGAGTAAAAGGACAGTTTACGACAATTAAAATGTAATGTTCTATCCTCGTATTGTTTGTGCCAAAATTAGCAACAATTAAATCGCTGCTTCTCTCGCAATAAAACATAAAATCTGCTCACAAAATATAACGGCTGTTTCCTCTTTATTTTAAACAGACCAATGTTCCTCTAACTTCTGTCCTCAGTATGTTCAGTGTTCACTCATTGACTTAAACTGTTCACAGTTAAAATGTTCATTTTCTTCTCATAGGTTGCGGTAGCTGCTATTAAGAACAAAAAAGGTAAATGAGGTAAATTTATATCTATCTATAATTTGTATCTGGTAAAATATGTTAGATTAGCGCATGTATGTTATGGACAAATGTTGTTCATGTGTTAATTAAATTTTTTTTCAATTTTTTTACCTCCTCCCATGCTAAATAATCATTTTTTTTTACTACGCATGCGCTATTGACATTTTCTACTAAAATGTAAACACATTATAAATAGTAAACTGAAACACAAACATTATTTTTGCTTTTGTGATTCAGTTTAAATTATCTTTTAATTTTTTTTTTTTTTTTAGTTTCGGAAAAAATAGACCAAGAGATAAGGACCGTATACAAGACTGCTGTCATTGCTGTGCCAAATATTATTTAAATACACAGCCACTGAAAAGCTGAGCTCTGGTAATACCTGATTTTTTAACCATAATGACAATTGGACCTATAGGGCGTCTAAAAAGCGGAAATTAAGTTGAAATGACATACCGTAGACATTGGTCCCAATTTGCCATTTGGACAACAAACGAAAAACAGCATATTACATTACAAGCACTCTCTCGTTCTCTTCATCATTAAACGTACAAATAATAAATTATAAATACAGTACAGTAATCAGTTAGGCCTAGGCAATTGAATCTAAATTGGAAACTTACATTATTGGCTAATAAAATTGTAATAACATGATACACCTTGATAGGCCCCAGTCAATCTTTGTGACGATTTCATAGCAGTCGCTTCGCCACTCCTTTTTACGAGTCAACAGCATATTACCGTACATTACAAGCACTCTCTCGTTCTCTTCATCATTAAACGTACAAATAATAAATTATAAATACAGTACTATCAGTTGGCCTAGGCAATTGAATCTAAATTGGAAACTTACATTGTTGGCTCATAAAATTGTAATAACATAAATACACCTTGATAGGCCCCAGTCAATCTTTGTGACGATTTCATAGCAGTCACTGCGTCACTCCTTTTTACGAGTCAATATTTTATATTGTGTATTCATATCACGTATTTATGCTTATTCATTTTGGCCGTGACGTCACAAAAGCTATTCACGGTTTATGCAATTTCTTTCTATAAATACACAATACACGATTATGGAAGTATATAGATATTCTACTCAAAATTCCACACAAGCTATTTTTAGAAAAAAAACACAGAATCATTTGTAATAACTAAATTTCTATCAAAAAACAAAAACGAAAGCCCTGCAGAAGTTATCAGTTGACTTAAATAATATAAATTAGATTTAATCAACACATGATAATGAACCCTTGTTTAAAGACTCATCTTGTAATTACAGTTTTGATTGATAATGTATTGGATATTAACTCACATGTTCATTTACTTCTTATAGGTTAGCTGTTAAGGTAAATGAGGTGAATTCAACATCTGATAAAATAGGGCGCGATTAACAAATTAATAAAAAATAGTAATAATAATTGTCAATACAGTAATAAGCATTGTGGTGCATGTGTTTGGAGATAAGCAAATAAGCACTGTAGACAAAGAACTGTACCTATACTTACTGTATATTTCTGAAACACTGATTTCGCACACAGCATGTGTAAATATTGCGCTCAGAGCGCTCCATATTATCTAACGAGGAGAGAGAGAGGGGGAGGGGGAGGGGAGAGATAGGGACCCTATACAACACTCATGATGTGCCAATAACATAAATGCACAGCTACTTAAATGCTAAGCTCTGTCTGAAACCATTTGTCTAAAAATGACAATTATATTTAGATCGGAAATTAAGTTGACAGAGGTCCCAACTTAGAAAAATGAAAGTCAAAGGCGTGGCAAAACCAACAATAGACAATCCTTGAATCAGGGATCTGCTTTAATCACCAAAATACGGTCTTTGTTATCACCCATCGGCAGATCCATGGTTTAATTACAAAACAGATTATTTTACAACTCTCACTCTTATTCCCTTTCTACCATCAAACGTACAACATAAACTATAAATACTTTTAGATTAGGAAATTATAAATTTAAATTGCAAACTTACATTGTTGTTTTAAAAGGTAAGTTTGACTGGAAAATCTAATAACTTGTAATAACAAGTATACAAGTATGCCAGTGTACTTAACAGTGCACGTTAAAGAACTTGGTACACTATTCGAAAATAGGGAATCGTCTGCCGGTGTGCTGATCTGGTAGGCGCTGCACTGCTGGCTGCCGTGGGTCCGGGGAGGGCCTAATCCGAATTTCCTCAGTTTCCAGTTAAGCTTGAGGACAAATATAAATACCTTTACATACTGATAGGCCTATACCGTCAATCTTTGACGATTTCATTGCAGGTACTGTACTCCTTTTTGTTACGGGTCAACTTTAATATGTGTATTCATATCACGTATTGACGTTGGCCATTACGTCACAAAAGCTTTTCACGGTCTATGCATTTCCTTTCTTTATAATGCACAATACACGATCACGAAAGTCTATAGATATTTCATTAAAAAATCCACAGAAGTTATTTATAGAAAAAGACACAGAATCATTTGAAATAATTTAATTTATATATTTAAAAAAACCTGTAGAAGTTGTATATACCCACATAATTTTAAACACATTTGATTAGCCCTTGTTTAAGACTTATCTTAAATGCACTTACAGTTTTTTCAACTTTAAATTTACCTAAATTTGAGATAGCATTTAACATACGAACGTTTCAGTAATCGAAAGAGCGCGACTCAATAGCCACAACTAAAATACAATAACGTCTACATCCCGACGACGAGGATACAAAATAATTAATAGGCTACTACAATAGTAGTTTCTCCATGGTATACGCGCCTAGGAGGCTGATGATCAAATCTTTCATCAAAATGACAGGTATACAGTATATCAAACAATTTGTAGCCAACTCCCAGGTTGATCAATTTTACAACATTTTGAAGTATAGTAAAGTGTAAGGTGTGATAAATTCACAGATAGGCAATGTTAAGTTGTCTATTGCACCGTCAATCGTACCTGCATCCTTACATTGGATATCAGCATGAGTGGTAAGCCAATAGTCACTATGGTGTGGAAGTTATCGAGCTGTGCATTCCTATTGGCCCGATACCGTGCGTTTAAACGCCATATTTTGTGTTGAATTTAATGTTTATTAGTATATGTTATACGTTAATGACAATACTCTATGTATATACAAAGGATATCAAGTGACAGCCTCTGATTGGATGCTCACTTGCACAAGATGTCACTTGTTATGCAAATGAGCATAGAATAATTATTGGAACAGGGTTTAGGTATTTAAGTTGTACAGTACTAGTCGTACAGAATGTGGGCCAAGAGGGAATAACGGTTGTACACCTTAGCAAAAGGAACAACTAAGGATATTAATCTGTACACTCAGAAACCACCCAAGTGAGGACATATCGACACTAAGTACTGTATGATATAATGTACTCAAGAGTGTTGCGTGCTGTTTAATCATTATTTTTGTTAGGCTTTGTGAACATGTATAATTGTGTTAGATCATTTTAGATTTGTAATATTACCGCTTAAATTTTTCACTAGAAAATGTATATTGTATATTCATTATGTTACTATAATTATGGTCGTCGTCGAGGAAGAGGAGCCATACTGCAAAACTGACTTTAATTGTTAATCCCACATGCTATGGGAGAATTAGAATTTCTATAAATGTATTAAATCATACTTGTCACAATTTTGATGATAAATGTCATTTTGTCATTCAGGTTCTTTGACGGCACAGAGATTTTTGACCGTTGTAAATGACCAACATCCAGATGACCTTGAAGAAGTATCAAGACAATTATGGATAAGGATGTGGTCAAAGGTCAACTACTGTAGTTCCAAACATTTATTTTTTCTATATAATATAATTATATTAACTTAAAATGTATATATCTTAATTTTCCCCATATTAGTATGTTCCCAATTTTAAAACAATCGAACCCCAATGGAATATGTAATTTTATGGACTTATTATTACATAAATATTATAATATTATATATTACATATATAACTTTTAAATAATGTTTTTTAACAGGATAAAGACATTACAGATCCCACATCTATTCTTGAGGTATGTGAATATTTAATTTTTTTTTTTTAATACTTTTTTTGCAATCAAAATTACAAAAGGCTGGATTGATATTTTTGTTGATTGGAATGAAAATTTTAATTTTAATTTAATATTATATTACATGATATTTATTGTCATATCAAATCTACATCTTCAATTATTTTTAGGCAGCCCAGGCTGCTGGAATGTCTGAAGAGGTTGCTAATAAATGCATGTCAAAGGTCAAAGATCAATCAACAAAAGAAGAGTTAAAAAGAATAACAGCATTGCACTCGAAAGTGGTGTAAGTAATTTAAAGTTTATTTTTTATTTTTTAAATTAATTCAATTTACAGTATATATTGGCAAGTCTGTATACAATTACATATTCAAATAAAAAACGTGATTTTAATTTGTAGGCATTTGGCGCACCATGGATATTAGCTCACAATGATGGAAAAGTAAAGACATTTTGGAGAACAGATAAAATACCTCTTTTAGCTCATGTAATAGGTAAAAACACATGCAAATTATCAAATACTTGTAGTAGGCATACATATTTTATTATTTTAAAGTCACTGTATTATTATCAGTATTTTCATCATATCTTTGTCAATGTTTTCATTAGAAATTAATACTGTGATAATATTATTTTATACTTTACAGGTGAAAAATGGGAAGGTCCATTAAAACCATCATCAAAATTATAGTCTGCTGCCCTCTACAGGTTTCAGTTTGTCAAACTTTTTAAACAAGATCAACATTACTGTTATTTTAAACAAACATTGTATCATGGTTTTAATTGTGATTTCAGTTAATTTTTGTGTTTATCTACCAATATTATATTCATTGCAACCACTATTTTTAATTCATCATTACAAGAAACCAATTGAGGATGTAATACTGTGAAAAATTGATTATAACCAAACCTTTAAAATTTATGAATACTGTATTAAAATCAACGATATTTTATAAACAATATATAATATAAACGGTGACTTTGTTGTAAAATAATGTGTAACATTAAAGTAAAAGAATTATCACCAGTTTATTTGCATAGTGTTTAGTTTTTATTAAAACAGCTAAAATATATATTATAGTACAGTAATCGAAGACTTAATCTGCGCCTCTCGAAAACAGTAATCAAAAACACTCCTTGTATTAGAATTATTAGGTTAGCATTTTGACTGAACTCATCACTGGTACAAACTGAACATAAAGCATTCCTTTATTATGCAAAATATTGAACAATAACATTTTTGTTTACTTCCGGTTTAATTGATTTGGAGGAGGTGGATAGGTTTTTGAATGAAAGTTTTTAATAGTTTGTTTTTTATGGGTTTGCTACTAAAGCTCTGTCCACACTAGAGAGCAAGTGTGATCAATTGTAAAGCTCTGTATTTACACTTGTGTAATGTGATGTGCCCACATATGGACATTATGATGTCATATCGCTACCATATCTGGGCATATTGCTACCATATTTGGGCACATCACACTTTTTCGATAGTGTAGACAGAGCTTAAGTTTGTTTGTATTTAGACTTAAAAAATGAAGTGATTTTGGGTGACAAAGGGTGGACCTCGCGAAACTAGTGCTACACCTCCCACTGGACCTGCCCCTGATCACATGATTATGACATCATGGTCTCTGCAGGTTTATTTTTGACATACTGTAAACATCACACAATACTAACAAAAAGATAACATTTAAAAAAACTTTATTATAAATTTTGTCCTCAAGAAAAAGTTATTTTAATCGAGTCATAGGATTACATTCATAATAATTATAATTACTATCAATAATAATTACTTTAAAATATTCTAAAATCTTAACAATAATATACAAGACATAAGTATACACAGATGAAATATAACGTACAGAACATATTAATTTAAAATGAAAATTGTTATTAATACTGCAACAAAGTAGATTATTAATACATTATTAAATGATTTAATATTTTCTTTCTTATAATAACACATTAATATATAATACTATAGGCATTCATACACAACTATCACAATGTAATATGGCAGTATGCTCACTGCATACACATTCACTACAAATTAAATATATCAAGATATTATGAAATAAGCACTGGTTTAGGCCTACTTTTGGTTTTCTAAAGATACAAACAAGATCATATTTTGTGCAAATTAGTGTTTCATTGAAAAGTCAAGTATACAAGTCTAAATTGAACATATATCATTTAATAATATATTATTTATTTAATCATATATTTATATTTATTTAATCATATATTAGAAGGAAATAATTGTTTATAATAAGATTCATGTTTTAATGTAAAAGAATTTAAAGAAAGAGAGAGTGAACACAATAATAAATATCATTTTTGTCTGTTCTTATTCTAGTCCTCCTACTAGCTAGCTAGTGTCCCACCAAGTCTTTACAATATTTAAATACTTACATTACAATAATCCCTAGGCCTAGTCTACTTACAAACTTCAACTTTAGCAATCGAATGACTGAATGAAAAGAACATACCTCAAATATGTGCAGACTAGACAAGCCGAGTTGAGGCAGTCAGTAGTAGGCTAGTAAGTAGGCCTAGCACAGACAAACAAGGTATAAGTTCTAGACCTGTTTAGGCTAGACCTAGACTAGGCCTATGCCTACACAGTTTTCAGCTAGGCTAGGCCTAGTCTAGAGCCTAGCCTACTTTCTAGGCCGCCTAGCCTAGATAGACTCATCATTTTTTAGACATTGTTGCCTATGTTGTAGCCTACCTACTCTAGTAATAATAATAGTGCTTGATGGACAATTTATACAGATTTTTGTTCTTTGTGGCTGCAGACATTCAGTCAGATAGAACCAAATAAAATGAACGAATTTGAAAATGAAAATCTCCTCTAGCTGCTTCTGCATGCTGCAGCTGTTTTGATTACGCGTATGATGTAGACACGCGCGCGACAAGGAAGATGAATATGGATGAATTTGATGATCGCGACCAAATATATAACTAAAACAAAATTTATTTCTTTAAAAACCACAATTATAATAACAAATTATTACTAAACAGTTTTTATAACATATCAATTAATTACATGCCATTTTTAGATTTACAGATACAATTCTATTTTTTAATTACAATATTGACACTTGTGTACTGCGACTTTTACAAATGCGCTCTTTATATAAATTGAGACGTAGTGTACATTACATACTGTAGTTATTGGCGGATGATGATCGTGAATTTATTTTAAGAACATTATGTCCCTCTTCAAACACTCTTCAGTCAAGTAATTAATTACTTCACCTGATAGATTGCAATCACTCATGTAAAGCCACATCAGCTTAGGACACATAATGAGAAATGAAGACAATTTATTAACATCAATGTTGTGAAGGTTATTACGAGAGATAATGAGAACACGTAATGCTAATTGAACTTGTTTGAGAGAACATTCTGTACCCAAGTAATTGATGACGTCAGCTGATAGATTGCAATCCCTCATGTCAAGGTTCCTCAGCTCAGGACACATAATGAGAAATGAAGACAATTTATTAACATCAATGTTGTGAAGGTTATTACGAGAGATAATGAGAACACGTAATGCTAATTGAACTTGTTTGAGAGAACATTCTGTACCCAAGTAATTGATGACGTCAGCTGATAGATTGCAATCCCCCATGTCAAGCCTATACAGCTTAGGACACATAATGAGTAATGAAGACATTGAATTATCATCAATGTTGTGAAAGTTATTACCAGAGATATCGAGATATTCTAATGCTAATTGAACTTGTTTGAGAGAACATTCTGTAACCAAGTGATTGATGACGTCACCTGATAGATTGCAATCACTCATGTCAAGCCTCTCCAGCTTAGGACACATAATGAGAAATGAAGACAATGTATTAACATCAATGTTGTGAAAGTTTTTACCAGAGATATCGAGATTACGTAATGCTAATTGAACTTGTTTGAGAGAACATTCTGTAACGAAGTGTTTGAATGCATCAGAGTCTCTTAGTATTAGATTCTCAATAATCGTTTCTTCGTCACATTCAGCTATGGCTAAAATGTGTGCAATTACTTTTCCCTTGCATTCCCCTGCCATCCTACCACTACTAAAATGCTTGATTTTTTCATTAAAATCCTCCATGCAATAAAGTTGCATAATCAGACGTTTGAAATGCCCATCACACTGTTCACCTGGACTAATGTGTTTAATAAACAATTCTATGGAGGTAGCTATATCGTCCGAAGGATTCTTTATTTCTAAATCTTGAATGTGGTAATTCAAAGCATTTACCACAGCTTCTTTATGGTTTTTTTTAACAAACTTTAAATTACTCGGCAGAGAGCGATATGTTGACAAACTATTTGTAACCCAGTGCTTTAAAAATGCATTAGCGTTAGCACCAAGGAAACCAATTGCAAACTCTCTTGCTTTGTATAAATACTCACTTTCTCTTATTACCTGCCATTCATTATCATCCAATGGTGCAAGTAATCGTTTTATATCTTTCTTACATCCACACGTCATACCGTCACTTTCACATAATTTACACTCATCCCATGTATTATCATCAAATGGTGTAAGTAGCCGTCTTACATCGTCTTCGCATTCAAACTTCAAACCTTCACTTTCACATAATTTGCTCAAGTACAGTCCTACTAATGACTCAACTATCAACTTGTGAGGAGGCATGAAAATCCTTTCAAAGCTAGATTTTGAAATTGGTGCTTCTTCTTCGTAAACAAATCCAAGATTTACGGCCATGTCAATCATATCTCTTGTGGAATGTGTGTCTTTCAAATCTTTCATGTTTATTGAAAGTTGATTCTTTTTTAAGCTTTTATACATACACTTCCCTAATAAAATCATAGCATTTACATAATTCGCTGGGATGTCTTCAAATTTTGACAATTTTGAGAATTGTTTTTGTTTGTTAAACTGATTTAAAACACTAAGAAAGAGTTGTTTAAAAAGATCAGCACTGTTACTGGGAAGACTTTGATTGTCTTCCCATAGCATACAAATTGAAAGAAGTAACATAGGGTTTTTGCACATTGAATATGCTTCTTGATGTTTTTGATTATAATACGAAGTATTGCCAATACCTAATTCCCTTGTAAGCGACTTTCCCAATTGTGGTTCTCTAAAATAATTAAAATATTTCTCAATATACTCGCATATGCTCTCTTGATTAAATCCCTTAACTCTTACATATACGTTACACTCTCTTTTAAATTTATCTATGCTTTCTGGTCGTGAAGTAAGTATCACAGTACTTTCTTTAAGGTTGGTTTTATTGAAAAGACTTAATACACTTTGATTATCAAATCTCAATTCATCTAATCCGTCTAGTAGCAACACAACTTTAGTGTCATGTTTCTTTATGAATTTCTGAATTAACCGTGGATCGTTTGGGAGATCTGTGTCTAAATTGAAATCTTTTATATCCAGTTGCTTAACAATTAGATCAAATATATTGTCATCTTTTTGCAAATCTCTAACACATAAAAGAAATACAATTTTACCTTCAAAGACATTATTGGATTTAGTAGCCCATGTGTATGATAAATGTCTTAATATGGTAGTTTTACCAATACCTCCCTCTCCTTCTATGAGAGCTCTACATCCAGGTGTGGAACTAATTACATCTATCATTTCTTCTAATGTTGTTGATTTGCTGGTTTCTGTATTGTTTTCGCGTCCTTTAAGCAGTTCAATATCGGTAAACATCTGTGAAATGTCAACTTGGTATCTCTCACGCATTGTTTCTGGTGTAAATATACTGGCCTGTCTGCACTTTTTCTTTTGTATTTTAATCAGATATGTTTGTATCTTTTCTAAAAACAAAGAAAATTATTCAATAGAGAGAATCTTACACTTAATTATATTTTATTAAGCATTTTATATATTAGTATTATTATTGTTGATATTAATTCATCTTAATTATTCATTTATTTATAGGCCTATAGTTTATTTTAGTAGGCCTAAATTATAGTGGTTTAGTTGTTCTTTTTACAGGCCTAGATAATGTCATCCTAGGTATAAATGAAATTGAAATTTGTTATTATAGCAATTTGAAATTACTTTACCTAAAGTTATTGAAAATTGTTATCAGTTATACCAAACTCTCAATATCGTATTTTTTTGTAAATCATTACGGTTTTAGAGGGCGACAAATAATTTTTGTTTTCCTGGTAGACCAGGATATTTCAGATTAAAATCAAACTAACTCCGTCAGAAAACGATATAAGTATGTAAGTTTTATTTTTGTAAATTTCTTAATTTTGCTGTAATAAAAAATTGTTCATATCCGATTATACGATTGTTGGAATGAGGTGTATATAAGATTAATTGTTCTAATCCTGATTTTAATTACATTGTTCATGTTTTTTGTTCTTTTATAATTATAACCCTTGTTTAGGACAAAATTCACAACAAGAAATATTCTACTGCATAAAAAGCGTCTTTATGGGAGAAAACTTATACGATACTAATAACTAACCTGTTTCTGACTCAACCTTATGCGTTCCTTGTTCTTCGTTACTAGTAGTCGACACTTCTACTGTTTAATAAATAAATAAGTGTCTTAATAATTATTATCAAACCAACCTTATTACTTTACAATTATTCTACCGCATAATAAACTTCTTTATAGAAGAAAACTTATATAGTTTACAGTTATTAACTAACCTGTTTCTGGTTTAAACTCTTTTTGCGCTCCTTGTTCTTTTTCACTTGTGTTTGGCACATTTACTGTTTAATGATATATAAGAATAGATAAATAGCTTAACTACCTCACAACAAGTCAGTGACTGGAATAATTACTTCAGAATAATTCTAATACAATACTAATATTACAAAATTCATTGCAAAGTTTTCTTTTTTTAGTGAGTAAGGCGCTTGTATATAGAGGGCGACAAACACAAATTGAAGACAATCAGAAAGAAAACTTCATTTTAAAATATGATCAATAGAGGGCAGCAAATCAAAATAATGAATTCACAGACAGTGCAGTACAATCTGTAGCCCGCACTTCAATCACCCTAAACACGCAGGATATACAGTAAAATAAATTATACCGTGTAATATCATTCTGGACATCGTTTTTTTTCAATAACAACTCTCATATCCGACTGCATTGAGAGAACTATATCAATAAGCCTTACCAAATATTTGAATTAAAAAAATTTTGAAAATCACAAAAAGAGGCTTTCAAATATATCTGGTGTAGAGTGTTCGGCTTGTATCATTAAAAACACAAAAACTTATAACATATTATAGCCTACATGACATTATAACTAACCTGTTTCTGATTTAACATATCGTTTTGTTCCTTGTTTTTCATTACTACTGGTCGGCATTTCCCCTGTTTTAGTAAATAAATCACAGAATAAAATCTAAATTTGCAATTAAAATCCATTAAAAAAAATGGTTGTGTAATATGAATTAATTTTAGTTGATTAAGATAACTTACTTATCCAAGAATAAGCATGACAAAGGGATAAGTGATAATTGCTAGCCATGCTTTAATTCGTATCTGTGTAACACAAAAGTTCCTCGGGGAAGTTTTGATGGGGTTGTCGTCGTATAAAACATTTAGTATGACTGATAAGCGTAAAACTGATTGATCTACATGTTGAGCCAATAAAATGATATTGCTAGGAACCCTTTTATATCCATTTAAAGCTTGTACATCATTAAAACACAAAATTAGTTTGTTATGTTGCACTGTAGCCTACATAACATTATAACTAACCTGTCTCTGATTTAACCTCTTTTCGTGTTCCTTGGTTTTCGTTACTACTGGTCGGCATTTCCCCTGTTTTAATAAATAAATAACAGAATGAAATCTGAATTTACAAAACCAAAACTGTAAGCACTATAAAATATTTGAATGGAAAAATCACAAAATAAACTTTCTATCTCATGAAAGAAATGAAATACTTCCTCTTTTTTCATAAATGCCTACCTAGTCTATCCTGTGCAGATTTTCCAAGACAATCTGTAAACCTAGTAATTCTTAAAGGTGTACCTAGAAGGCTTTCTTTATCTAGTATGAATACGGCATCCCATATATCTGTGAATGCAAACTTATTCAGTTCATCATAATTATGAATAACATTCTTCAACTCATCTTGTCCAATTTCTCTCAAGGTCTGGAATAGTTCTTTACGAGATGTTAAAAGTGTCACCCCATTAACAAGTTGAACATTGTTATCTGCCATATACTGGTTTATTTGATCTACTGCTTCACTGAAACCTGTCACATTAGCTATGTCCAGCAAAAGCCTGATTTTATGCGGTGTGATTTTACCGGTTCGGTGAAGTTCATTAAATAAACTCATCGCTGTAACATCTTTATCGGTAAGGTCTCCTAATGGTATGTATCCATGCAGGCAGAATCTCAACCACTTAAAGTAGCGACCCACATAGTGTTTGCTAAGTTGAGCTTTTAAAGTATGGAACTTTTCTTTAAGGTTTTCACCACATTCAGATTTGTCTGACAAACAAATCAAAAATATATGAATATTACATTAAATACACATGTATAGAAAATCATATATTTGCAACTGGCATATGTGTGCTAAATGCATCTGAAAAATAATGTTCTCTTGTGTTGGAAAAAAAAAGAGTAACTGACGGGAGGATTAGAAAGCCTACAGAATTGAATACCAGAACTAATTAAATAAGCCTACTTCCACCTCAGCCTCACCATGGTCGGAGCTGAACTGAGAACATTTTAGGAATGTGGACGTGTGTGTGTTTGTGGCCCGAAATGGCACTTTTAGAATGTTTTTGGGGGAGGGGGCGGGTGACATACAAAGTAATTTTTACCTAATCTCCTCCTGTTTGGGGGCTGAGGTAAGAATCTTTTAGAAATAATATGACTCTCTAGATGATCGAAAATTGCACGATTACTTTGTTCTTTAGAGCTTTAGATAAATCGTCGATGATTAAATTATTTCAATTAAAAAAAATGGACACCCTTTAGCAACATCCAATCCCCGTAGCTAAATTTTCAATTCTTCTCAGTTTCGTGAGCCCAGAACTCCTTAACAGGGACAATTTTGGTTATTTTGGTTAGTGTCCCAAAAGTGTCTCATTGATTAGGATCAGTATTCGAGGTTCATAATTCTTTAAGCGATTTGTAGATTGCATCTATTTTGCCAATAACAGCCTTTTTTAGATAAACAGTTGCAATGCGAAAGGATGCAATACGAAAAAGGCCATTTGTTTTGTGTTACCTGATGTTGCCATGGTTTTCAATTCAGTTTTCAATCTTCATTTCTGAAATGGAATTGTTGTATTTAAGTTAAATGCTGTCAATCCATCTATGGACAATTCATCCTGTTTTGCAAAGTAATCCCTTCCTTTAAAATAACATCTATAATGTATATTGCTGAGTTTCACTTCATGCATCATTCAAACCTAAAACTATTTTCAAAATATGCATGAGGATGAGGGAAGACCAGTTTGCTGGATTATTACCACGTGACACGATGTTGGAGTAAAAGGACAGTTTACGACAATATGTACGGTAATGTTCTAAAAAAAGGTAAATGAGGTAAATTTAAACTGTCTGGTAAAATAGGTTAGATTAGCGCATGTAACAATGGTATGGACAAAATTATGTTATTCATGTGTCTCAATTAATTGTTTTTTTTTTCAATTTGTTTACCTCCACCCATGCTAAATAATCTTTTTTTTTTTACTACGCATGCGCTATTGACTTTTACTACTAAAATATAAACACATTATAAATAGTAAACTGAATCAAACATTATTTTTGCTTTTGTGATTCAGTTTAAATTATCTTTTAATTTTTTGTTAGTTTCGGAAAAATGAACCAAGAGATAGGAACCGTATACAACAGTGCTGCAATTTCTGTGCCAAATATGATTTAAATACACAGCCACTAAAAAGCTGAGCTCTGGTAATACCCGATTTTTAAACCATAATGACAATTAGGCCTATAGACCTTTTTCTAAAAAGCGGAAATTAAGTTGACATAGGCCTAGGTCCCAGTTTGGACAACAAACGAAAAACAGCCTATTACATTACAACTCACTCTCTCGTTCTCTTCATACCATCAAACGTACAAATAATAAACTATAAATACTATCAGTTAGGCCTAGGCAATTGAATCTAAATTGGAAACTTACATGGTTGGCTCATAAAATCGTAATAACAAAAATACACCTTGATAGGCCCCAGTCAATCTTTGTGACGATTTCATAGCAGCCGCTGCGCCACTCCTTTTATGCTTATTGACTAAGGGCCATGACGAATGACAAAAGATTTTCACGGTTTATGCAATTTCTTTCTATAAATGCACAATACACGATTAATGGAAGTATATAGATATTCTACTCAAAATTCCACACAAGTTATTTTTAGAAAAAACACAGAATCCGATTTGAAATAACTAAATTTCTATCAAAAACGAAAGCCCTGCAGAAGTTATCGGTCGACTTCAATAATATAAATTAGATTTAATCAACACATGATAATGAACCCTTGTTTAAAGACTCATTTTGTAATTACAGTTTTGATTGATAATGAACCCAAGCGTATTGGCGCACCATATATTTTAGCTCACATGAGGGTGTGTGTGTGTGTTTTAAAGAAAAATAAAACCAACAATTCGATCCTTGATTCATCAGGGTCCTCAACAAAATACGATCTTTGTTATCACCCAGCGGATCCATGAATAACCGAACAGACTATTTATTCTCGTTTACATTCCTGCCACAAAACGTAAATAAACATAGAAATACCTGAATAGAACTAAAATAGAACTAAATCTAAATTGCAAACTTACAAACGAAACACTGATCTCGCACGTCCAAACAAGAATCAATTGTAACATATTGTGTTATTATTGCGCTCAGAGCGCTCCATATTACCTGACGAGTTGTTGGTTCTTTTTTTACTATACGCATGCGCTATCAATATTTTTTCTGCTAAAACGTAACTGAGAGAGATAGGGACCCTATACAACATTGTTGCTGCATGCTGTGCCAATAACATAAATTCACAGCCACTAAAATGCTGAGCTCTGTCTGAAACCATGTCTGTCTAAAAATGACGATTATATTTAGATCGGAAATTATGTTGACAGAGGTCCCAACTTAGAAAAATGAAAGTCAAAGGCGTGACCAAACCAAGAAGAAAATACAACCAACAATAGACGATCCCTTGAATCAGGGCCTTGCTTAAATTCGGCATCACCAAAATACGATCTTTGTTATCACCCATCGGCGGATCCATGGTTTAATTACAAAACAGACTGTTTTACAACTCTCACTCTTATTCCCTTCCTACCATCGAACGTACAAATATACATAAACTATAAATACTTTTAGATTTAGCAATTATAAATCTAAATTGCGAACTTACATTAAAAGTGAATTTGACTGGAAGATCTCATAACTTGTAATAACTGGAATACATAATGATAGGCCTACAGTCAATATTTGTGACGACTTCATAGCAGGTACTGTACCACTCCTTTTAACGGGTCAACTTTAATTGTATGTATTCATATCACATATTGACGTTGGCCATGATGTCACAAAAGCTTTTCACGGTTTGTGCATTTTCTTTCTTTATAATGCACAATACACGATTACGAAAGTCTATAGATATTTCATTAAAAAATCCACACAAGTTATTTATAGAAAAGACACAGAATCATTTGAAATAATTTAATTTATATATTTATAAAAAAAACCTGTAGAAGTTGTATATACCCACATAATTATAAACACGTTTGATTAAACCCTTGTTTAAGACTTATCTTAAATGCACTTACAGTTTTTTCAACTTTAAATTTACCTAAATTTGAGATAGCATTCAACATACGAACGTTTCAGTAATCGAAAGAGCGCGACACAATAGCCACAACTAAAATACAATAACGTCTCACATCCCGACGACGACGAGAATACAACATAAATCTCTTTATTCATCTCATAAACAAACAAAAACAAGTGAGGAGTAAAACATGTTTTAAACGATGAAAGGGGCTTGTGATAGGAGGCCCACTAAAACTAGTTACATTAATAAAGATACCGTAAAAAGAATAAATAGATAGATAAATAAATAAATAAAATAGACGATAGAATACAAATTAATAGGCTACTACGATAGTAGTTTCTCCATGGTATATATTGTGTCAGTCAGTACGCACCTAGGAGAATGATGATCAATCTGTTATCAAAATGACAGGTGCAGTGTATCAAACAATTTGTAGCCAACTCCCAGAGTGATCATTTTTACAACATTTTGAAGTACAGTACCGTAAAGTGTAAGGTGTGATAAATTCACAGATAGGTAATTCGATCGCCAGGATTTTTTTAGATGGTCACGTGTGCACATAATGTTAAGTTGTCTATTGCAGCGTCAATCGTACCTGCATCCTTACATTGGATATCAGCATGAGTGGTAAGCCAATAGTCACTATTATGGTGTGTTAAGTTATCGAGCTGTGCATTCCTATTGGCCCGGTACAGTTTGTTTAAACGCCATATTTTGTGTTGAATTTAATGTTTATCAGTATATGTTATACGTTAATGACAATAGTTACTCTATGTATATACAAAGGATATCAAGTGACAGCCTGTGATTGGATGCTCACTTGCACAAGATGTCACTTGTTATGCAAATGAGCATAGAATAATTATTGGAACAGGGTTTAGGTATTTAAGTTGTACAGTACTAGTCGTACAGAATGTGGGCCAAGAGGGAATAACGGTTGTACACCTTAGCAAAAGGAACAACTAAGGATATTAATCTGTACACTCAGAAACCACCCAAGTGAGGACATATCGACACCAAGTACTGTATAATATAATGTACTCAAGAGTGTTACGTGCTGTTTAATCATTATTTTTGTTAGGCTTTGTGAACATGTATAATTGTGTTAGATCATTTTAGATTTGTAATATTACCGCTTAAATTTTTCACTAGAAAATGTATATTGTATATTCATTATGTTACTATAATTATGGTCGTCGTCGAGGAAGAGGAGCCATACTGCAAAACTGACTTGTTAATCCCACATGCTATGGGAGAATTAGAGTTTCTATAAATTTATTAAATCATACTTGTCACAATTTTGATGATAAATGTCATTTTGTCATTCAGGTTCATTGACAGCACAGAGATTTTTGACCGTTGTAAATGACCAACATCCAGATGACCTTGAAGAAGTATCAAGACAATTATGGATAAGAATGTGGTCAAAGGTCAACTAGTTCCAAACATTTATTTTTTCTATATAATATAATTATATTAACTTAAAATGTATATATCTCAGACTAAATTTTCCCCATACTAGTATGTTCCCAATTTTAAAACAATCGAACCCCAATGGAATATATAATTTTATGGACTTATCTTATTATTACATAAATATTATAATATTATATATTACATATATAACTTTTAAATAATTTTTTTTTAACAGGATAAAGACATTACAGATCCTACATCCGTTCTTGAGGTATGTGAATATCTAATTTTTTTTTTATAAAACTTTTTTTGCAATCAAAATTACAAAAGGCTGGATTGATATTTTTGTTGATTGGGATGAAAATTTAAATTTAAATTTAATATTATATTACATGATATATATTGTCATATCAAATCTACATCTTCAATTATTTTTAGGCAGCCCAGGCTGCTGGAATGTCTGAAGAGGTCGCTAATAAATGCATGTCAAAGGTCAAAGATCAATCAACAAAAGAAGAGTTAAAAAGAATGACAGGCATTGCACTCAAAAGTGGTGTAAGTAATTTGAATTTATTGAGTTTATTTTTTATTTTTAAAACTAATTCAATTTACAGTATATATTGGCGATCTGTAGTATACAATTACATATTCAAATAAAAAACGTGATTTCAATTTGTAGGCATTTGGCGCACCATGGATATTAGCTCACAATGATGGAAAAGTAAAGACATTTTGGGGAACAGATAAAATACCTCTTTTAGCTCATGTAATAGGTAAAAACGCAAACAAATTATCAAATACTTGTAGTAGGCATGATACGTATTTTAGTATTTTAAAATCACTGTATTATTATCAGTATTGTCATCATATCTTTGTCAATGTTTTCATTTTCATTAGAAATTAATACTGTGATAATATTTTTTAACTTTTATACTTACAGGTGAAAAATGGGAAGGTCCATTAAAACCGTCATCAAAATTATAGTCTGCTGCCCTCTACAGGTTTCAGTTTGTCAAACTTTTTAAACAGATCAACATTACTGTTATTTTAAACAAACATTGTATCATGGTTTTAATTGTGATTACAAATAATATTTGTGTTTATCTACCAATATTATATTCATTAAGACCACTATTTTTAATTCATCATTACAAGAAACCAATTTAGGATGTAATATTGTGAAAAATTGATTATAACCAAACCTTTAAAATTTATGAATACTGTATTAAAATCAACGATATTTTATAAACAATATATAATATAAATGGTGACTTTGTTGTAAAATAATGTGTAACATTAAAGTAAAAGAATTATCACCAGTTTATTTGCATAGTGTATAGTTTTTATTGAAACAGCTAAAATATTTATTAATCGAAGACTTAGACCTTTACAAAAAATGACAGAAATTAAATTTAGAGTAAGTTAGGTCCATCCCCTAAAACACCACCCCCTCCCCCGCCAAACCATTGTATTCTCTCTATTAAAACACTACATGTGTATTTTAACTTTAAATTGATCTGCGCCTCTCGAAAATAGTAATCAAAAACACTCCTTGTATTAGAATGATTAGGTTGGCATTTTGACTGAACTTATCACTGTTACAAACTGAACATAAAGCATTCCTTTATTATGCAAAAAATTAAAAAATAACATTTTTGTTTACCTTCTGGTTTAATTGGTTAGGAGGAGGTGGATAGGTTTTTGAATGAAAGTTTTTAATAAATAGTTTGTTTTTTATGGGTTTGCTACTAAAGCTCTGTCCACACTGGAGAGCAAGAAGAGTGATGAATTGTAAAGCTCTGTCTTTACACTTTGTGACAAAAAAATGTGGTGTGTCCATATATGGACATTATGATATCGTATCTCTACCATTTGGGCATATCGCTACCATATTTGGGCACATCACACTTTGTTGGTCATGTAGACAGAGCTTAAGTTTGTTTATAATTATTTAGACTTAAAAAATGTGATTTGATTTTGGGTGACAAATGGTGGACCTCGTGAAACTAGTGCTACCCCTCCCACTGGACCTGCCCCTGATCACATGATTATGACATCATGGTCTCTGCAGGTTTATTTTTGACATACTGTAAACATCACACAATACTAACAAAAAGATAACATTTAAAAAAAAACTTTATTATTAATTTTGTCCTCAAGAAAAAGTTATTTTCTCGAGTCATTGGAACAACATTCATAATAATTAACATTATACTAATAATAAATATAACCTCCTTGGCGGAGGTAATAATTACATAAAAATATTCTAAAAACTTAACAATAATATACAAGACATAAGTATACACAGATGGAATATTATACAGATATTGCCTGATTAGAGGTGAAATATAAGATTTGACATCCCCGAGGGAATGATATTATGTTCGAGGGAATATATATATCCCGAAGCGGCAGCTGAGGGATATATATAATTCCCCGAGAACATAATATCATCCCGAGGGGATGTTAAATCTTATATTTTACCGATATAAAAGGCGATATCTGTTATATTACATAGCCAAGAACAAGTCTGGGTCGGGTGAAGCTAGGCTAGGCTATATCTAAGCCTCCTTGTGTTGTATTGTATGTAAACAAGCTGCCTAGACACCTTACCTTGTGAAGAATAATATACAGATAATTACTAATTAATGATTCCTTGGCAATAAAATATTCACTAGCCTAGGTCGTTTAAATAATAACAGAAGAATTTCCATCAATAAGCCTACATTAATAATAATAATATTATCATAGGCCGAATAAATAACAATTCGTCTTCTTCCTTCGAGCCGAATCACCGGATGTTCAGTTGCGAGTATCGTGCGTCGCGCGCGTACCGGTTACTACTGTGAGTATTAACCAATCACAAATGGTCTTTCATCACATCTAGGGAGGACTAATAACAAATGAGGGCGCTATGTATGCATAGTTTAAATAGTTTAGTTGATTAATTTTTTCAAGCAAGTTCCGTGGCGCAGTGCGTGAAGCGTTGTCTTGTGATGGAGGTGACAATTCCACCGCATTCCATCGCAGGTTCAAGATCCAGTAGATGACTTTTGTTTAACGCGAGTGTTGCCACACGAAAATTACACAGTCAATATCATCGAACTCGAGAATTTATATGATTAATGACAGGGACACGATAATTACGCGAAAATTACTCAGTCAATATCATCGTTCTCGAGGATATATACGATTTACGATCCTCGCAGTGGTTGTCATGTGATGCAGTTTCAACCAATCACGTTCACGTATTTACATAGGCTATGTAATATAACAATATATACAAGACATAAGTATACACAGATGGAATATAACCGTACAGAACATATTACTGTACTTTAAAATGACAATTGTTATTTATTATACTGCAAAGTAGATTATTAATATATTTATTAAATGCATTTGATATTTTCTTTCTTATAATAACACATTAATTAAAATACTATAGGCATTCATACACAACTATCACACAATGTAATATGGCAGTATGCTCACTGCATACACATTCACATTCACTACAAATGAAATATATGAAGATATTATGAAATAAGCACTGGTTTAGACATACTATTGGTTTTCTAAATATACAAACAAGATCAAATGTTGTGCAAATTAGTGTTTCATTGAAAAGTCAAGCATACAAGTCTAAATTGAACATATCATATCATTTAATCATATATTATTTATTTAATAATATATTTATATTTATTTAATCATATATTAGAAGGAAATAATTGTTTATAATAAGATTCATGTTTTAATGTAAAATAATTTAAAGAAAGAGAGAGTGAACACAATAATAAATATCATTTTTGTCTGTTCTTATTCTAGTCCTTCTACTAGCTAGCTAGTGTCCCACCAAGTCTTTACAATATTTAAATACTTACATTACAATAATCTCTATCTAGCCTACTTACAAACTTCAACTTTAGCAATCGAATGACTGAATGAAAAGAACATACCTCAAATATGTGCAGACTAGACAAGCCGAGTTGAGGCAGTCAGTAGTAGGCTAGTAAGTAGGCCTAGCACAGACAAACAAGGTATAAGTTCTAGACCTGTTTAGGCTAGACCTAGGCCTAGTCTAGAAGAGCCTAGCCTACTTTCTAGGCCGCCTAGTTATTTAGACATTGTTGCCTATGTTGTAGCCTACCTACTCTAGTAATAATAATAGTGCTTGATGGACAATTTATACAGATTTTTGTTCTTTGTGGCTGCAGACATTCAGTGTCAGATAGAACCAAATAAAATGAACGAATTTGAAAATGAAAATCTCCTCTAGCTAGCTGCTGCTGCATGCTGCAGCTGTTTTGATTACGCGTATGATGTAGACACGCGCGCGACAAGGACGATGAATATGGATGAATTTGATGATCGCGACCAAATATATAACTAAAACAAAATTTATTTCTTTAAAAACCACAATTATAATAACAAATTATTACTAAACAGTTTTTATAACATATCAATTAATTACATGCCATTTTTAGATTTACAGATACAATTCTATTTTTTAATTACAATATTGACACTTGTGTACTGCGACTTTTACAAATGCGCTCTTTATATGAATTGAGACGTAGTGTACATTACATACTGTAGTTATTGGCGGATGATGATCGTGAATTTAATAATAGAAAGTTATGTTTCTCTTCAAACACTCTTCAGTCAAGTAATTAATTACTTCACCTGATAGATTGCAATCACTCATGTAAAGCCACCTCAGCTCAGGACACATAATGAGAAATGAAGAAAATGTATTAACATCAATGTTGTGAAGGTTATTACCAGAGATATAGAGATAACGTAATAATAATTGAACTTGTTTGAGAGAACATTCTGTACCCAAGTGATTGATGACGTCACCTGATAGATTGCAATCCCTCATGTTAAGGTACGTCAGCTCAGGACACATAATGAGAAATGAAGACATTGAATTAACATCAATGTTGTGAAGGTTATTACCAGAGATATCGAGAGATTTTAATGCTAATTGAACTTGTTTGAGAGAACATTCTGTACCCAAGTAATTGATGACGTCACCTGATAGATTGCAATTACTCATGTCAAGCGCCCACAGCTCAGGACACATAATGAGTAATGAAGACATTGAATTAACATCAATGTTGTGAAGGTTATTACCAGAGATATTGAGATAATGTAATGATAATTGAACTTGTTTGAGAGAACATTCTGTAACGAAGTGTTTGAATGCATCAGAGTCTCCTAGTCTTAGATTCTTAATAATCGTGTGTTCGTTACATTCAGCTATGGCTAAAATGTGTGCAATTACTTTTCCCTTGCATTCCCCTTCCATCCTACCACTACTAAAATGCTTGATTTTTTCATTAAAATCCTCCATGCAATAAAGTTGCATAATCAGACGTTTGAAATGCCCATCACACTGTTCACCTGGACTAATGTGTTTAATAAACAATTCTATGGAGGTAGCTATATCGTCCGAAGGATTCTTTATTTCTAAATCTTGAATGTGGTAATTCAAAGCATTTACCACAGCTTCTTTATGTTTTTTTTTAACAAACTTTAAATTACTCGGCAGAGAGCGATATGTTGACAAACTATTTGTAACCCAGTGCTTTAAAAATGCATTAGCGTTAGCACCAAGGAAACCAATTGCAAACTCTCTTGCTTTGTATAAATACTCACTTTCTCTTATCACCTGCCATTCAGTATCATCCAATGGTGCAAGTAATCGTTTTATATCTTTCTTACATCCACACGTCATACCTTCACTTTCACATAATTTACACTTATCCCATGTATTATCATCCTCTTACATCGTCTTCGCATTCAAACTTCAAACCTTCACTTTCACATAATTTGCTCAAGTACAGTCCTACCAATGACTCAACTATCAACTTGTGGGGAGGCATGAAAACACTTTCAAAATTAGATTTTGAAATTGGTGCTTCTTCGTAAACAAATCCAAGTTTGACGGCCATGTCAATCATATTTTCTGTAGAATGTGTATCATTCAAATCTTTCATGTTTATTGAAAGTTGATTATCTTTTAAGTTTTTATACATACATTTTCCTAACAAAATCATAGCATGTATATATTTTGCTGGAGTGTGTTCAAATTTAGAAATGTTGGCAAATTGTTTTTGTTTGTTAAACTGATTTAAAATACTACGGAATAGTTGTTTAAAAAGATCAGAACTGTCACTAGGAAGACTTCTGACTTCTGACTGAGCGTCTTGCCATAGCATACAAATTGAAAGAAGTAGCATTGGGTTTTGGCACATTGAATATGCTTCTGGATGTTTTTCCCCAGCCCAATAATTGTCAATATCCAACTCTTCTTTAAGCGACTTTCCCAATTTTGGTTTTCCAAAATACTTAAAATGCCTGTCAATATACTTACCAATACTATTTTTGTTAAACCCCTTAACTCTTACATGTACGTTGCACGATTTTATGAAATAATTTATGTTTTCCGATCGGGAAGTAAGCACCACAGTACTTTTTTCAAAGCTATTCCCGCTGAAAATTCTGGTTATGGTTGGATTATTAAACCTTAATTCATCTAACCCATCTAGTAGCAAAACAATTTTGTCTTCATGTATCTTTATACATTTCTTAATTAACCGTGGGTCCTCTGGGAGATCTGTGTCTAAATTAAAATCTTCCATATCCAATTGCTTTACAATTAGATCGGAAATTTTATCATTCTTTTTTAAATCCCGTACATTTAAAAGAAATACAATTTTACCTTCAAATACTTTAATTGATCGAGCAGGCGTAGCCCAGTTGTACGATAAATGCCTTAATATAGTAGTTTTTCCAATACCCCCCTCCCCTTCTATGAGGGCTCTACATCCAGGTGTGGATTGTATAACATCTACCACTTCTTCTAATGTTGTTTGTTTGCTTCCTTTATTGTTTTCAGTTTCCTTGAGCAGTTCCATATCGGTAAACATTTGCGAAATATCAACTTTGTATCTGCCACCCATTATTTCTGGTGTAAATATACTGGCCTTCCCGCACAGTTTCTTTTGTCGTTGAAGCAGATATTTTTCTATCTTTTCTATACGAAGAAAAATAAATAAATATTAACAAAATAAATAAGATTAAAAAAAAACAATGGGCCTATTCAATTTGTCAGTAGAAAATCGTAAACTTATTTATACAGCGTTTTAAATAGTATTGTTGATGATAATTATATTTTTATATATAATAATGCAACACCAATTACACATAAAATGTTGTTAATAAAAAAGAAATCTCTTTGCAGATCCTTTTTATAAATTTCATTTAGTATTTTTAGTAAAACGCGCTTGTAAATATAGAGGACGACAAACACAATTTGTAATCAATCAAAATAAATAATAAGAATAGATCTGAATTTACAACACAATAAATATTTTAACGCATAAAAAAACTTGTTCTTTTTTACTAGTGTTCGGCACATTTACTGTTTAATGATAAAATAAGAATAGATAATAGTTTAACTACCCGACAAGTGATTGGAAGAATTAATTCAGAATAAATATAAATTTCATAATATAAAAATGCAATTCTAATATAAAAAAACACAGTTTTCATTGCAGAAATATTCTCATTTAACAAAAATTTCCTTTTTAGTAACGCACTTGTATATAGAGGGCGACAAACACAATTTGAAATCAATCAGAAGAAGAAAACTTCAATTTTATTTGTTTTATTTATTTTATTTTATTATTATTTTATTTTATTTCTGTACTGATCGGCAATGACGTCAAACTGTTTTTTTTATTAACCAAAAGAGAAAATAACAAAACAAATCAAGACTAAATATTCAACAAAATCCGAGATTAGATACATTTAACAGAGAGCATAAA
Source organism: Antedon bifida (assembly GCF_963402885.1). NCBI lineage: Eukaryota > Metazoa > Echinodermata > Crinoidea > Comatulida > Antedonidae > Antedon > Antedon bifida. Next base: position 33,726,156 of record NC_136227.1, on the reverse strand, counting down.
TTCACAAACCTTCCACCCATTGAATTGTAATATTATTTGTTAATCTGTAGGCCTACTCACCAGTTTCTGATTTAACTTCTTTTTGTGTTCCTTTGTTGAACCTACCACTGGTCGGCGGCACTTCCTCTGTGTAATAAAAAGAACAGGAGAAATCTGAATTTACAATAATTTTAGGGATTCATTTAAGCATAAATAATATCTAATTAAGATATAAAAAACCTAAACCATTCGAATTAAATTAAAGTAATGGCCAAACGAGTTTTTTTACATATTAAACAAATCAATGGTGATGTGATTGATTGTTGTTTTCCCCGTAAATATTTTTAGTATGCCCTGCTCAACCTACCAGTTGATTTTAGAGTCAAAGTTTTCTAGATTTATAATAATCCTTTTTTTCACAAATTTGTTGAATTAGATTAGGAATGATGAATGGAATGTAGTTGTGGTTGATTTGGCTTCAATAATATCATCTCTATATTATATTTGTTCAATAATTGAAAACATGCCTCTGGATATCAATCAATCAATCAATTTATTTGGAAATTGCACCTTCACATCGGTGGCACACACAGTAAGTGGTGCATCCATATTAAACACAATTAACATAAAATGACGGATACGGATACTTAAGCTAATTTACAAAGTTAAAAGATTAAAAAAAAAAAAATTAAAAATTAGTACTATTATACTGTGGCAATATTTGTCTGACATGAGTTGATACATCATTTTAGTTAAATATATAGATATTGGTTCCATGTGTGTTAAGGAACCTCTATCTTTTATCGGTTTTCTCAATCGTCATAGGCCTATTCATTTATTTACAATAAGGTAAGTATAAAAAATGATGATAACGTTGTATCTTAATGAGTATAGTTATTAAGCTATCGTCTAATAAAGGTGTTAATAACACTACCAAATATTGACTGGAAAACAATCACAATTATACAATATGTCGTGTTACGACTTGTTTGGTTCACACTAACGTAACGCAATAATGTAGACGCAACGCAAGCGAATAGACCAATGATAAGCGACAGTTCGAATAATGCATCGCTTGTGATTGGTCAATTCACGACGTTGCTAAATATTTAATGTATATCTCCAGGTCTCATAACAGTAACTAACCTGTTTCTGATTTAACTTCTTTTCGTGTTCCTTCATGACTACTGGTCGTCGGCAAACAATCTGAATTAATATTAAGAGCGCAATTCAGCATAGAATAATTTATACAAAAAAAAACTATTTACCATTATATACACATTACCAACAAAATGAAATCATTTTGTTAGTGTTACTGTATGTCCAAACAGTTGTGACTAACCTGTTTGTAACTTCATATCTGTTCTCATTCTTGTGTTACTACTATGCACTTCTGATAGAAAAAACAAATACAATGACTTTTACCTAGTGAATGAAATGATTATTTCTAGATATTGTTTATTTTCAAAATAATACGTTTGTGAATGTTATTCAAATTGAATTGCATTATTTTATGGTTAATGTATATACTGTAAATACAATACCTGATTCTGACTCAGACCCGTTCGCCTGCCTTTTCTTCCTTTCTATCATTTTGGATCCGCCGCTGTTATCCTCTGCTTGTATTCCTTGTTCGTTGTTAGGCCTACAACTGGTGGTTGGCATTTCTTCTGTTTAAAAGAATAAACCGAATTTACAATATGGTATCTATCTCGTGAACAACTAATGATCGGAGTATAAAATAAGCTAATAATAACGTATAAATATGGAAATTAATTAGGTTTATAGAGGGCGACAAACACAATTTGTGATCGACAAAAAGTAAATCACAAATCTGAAATAGTCAGCGGTCTTTCAGATTAAAACAATTAAACCAACACACAACCGTATATCATATTTATTCGAACAAACGCCTCTCTCAAAATACACGCCTCTCTCAAATAAACACCCCATTAAAACCAAGCAAGGATACAACTGTAATTAATCGGTCTGGTGGGTAATTGATATTATGAATGATTAATAAGACCTACATAGTAGAATTTATTGACTTTCATGATCTCTACAATTTAGCAAACATATTAATTATATAGATACAATTGTTAATGTTGTTACAATAACGGATTTTGTCATATCCGACTGCACAATGAGGTGTATATAAGACATGAATTGTTCTAATACTAGATCATAATGGTTTTTTCCGTACAGTGCAGAAAACATAATATTTATTATTACTAATAACTCACTTGTTTCATGTTCAATATGTATACTTTGTTCTCCGTCAATGGTGTCAGTCGGCGCATTTACTGTTTAATAAGAAATAATACAAATACAATTAAAATGATAAAATAATATTATTCTACTCCATCAAATCAATTGGGAGCCTTAGTATAAAAATAAGATTAATTAATTCTAGTAGCGTCGGTAAACACGGACATATATTGCTGGTCATTTTGTGTACCTTTTTTATTCGGACATAATGCGTTGAAACACCGGTTCTCGTCAGATTACCAGAAGTTAAGCAATTCGTTGGCCTGGTTGTGTTTTTGGAAATACCGTCTGGAAATATCGTGTCGGGTGCTGTTATAGACCAAGTGGTGAAATGATGGGAATCGATAGCTAGGATAGGCATGAGTTCGACCATACTGTACCATGCTGATTGTTGTGTCATTAGGCAAGTTGCTTTACTCAGTCTCTCATTGCCTTGTTCTAATCCAATTCTTCCATGCTATAAGTCACGTAGTCAGAGCCCTAATTTCTACCCTGCCCCTGTACCCCTCGATTATCTTTTTTTTGCGAAGAGCCAAAAATACGTAAACAATGGAAATACAGTGGTCTATATTAATATTGATTATGACAATTCAATTCAATTCAATTCAATTTCATTTTATTTTGGAAATATCATCCATATTAATAAACTTATAAACCATAAAACTAAACTTAAGTATATAGAATGCTTCTCCATCTACAATACATTTTAGAGTTATGGAGCATTATGTTTGCAGACACAAGCAACAAGGATGTTACCATGATTTTATCTACAAATTTTATCTATAATCATACTCAAATCGTCTTCATAATTCTTTATGGGATTATTGTAGAGTGCATCAATTTTCCTAATGACAGCCTTTCTTAATTCGCTTTCAAAATGTGCAATCCAGTGTCGATATGGGGTGAAATTTATACTCTTGATTTCTTGAACTTCTTCGAGAACAGATTGTTTATGTTTTGTTGTACACCAACCTGTTGATTACTTTTATTGTTATATAAAGTAATGTAAAATTGTCTGGTCTAAATGTCCCGTTTTCTTCAAATCATCCAGTAGTTCGTTCTATTGGCTTTGCCTATGTTTGCTACTGAAATAAATTAATGTAGTACTAGCAATGGCCTGTTGGTAAGGACAAATGTTACGTTCATGGTATGGCCAGGTGCATGGCGTGTCTAATCAATAAATAAATACACTTTTATAAATGTGTTTACTTCCTTGCTATAGTCACGTAGTCAGAGCCTCGAATCTGATGGCACTAATCTCGCCCCTGGACCCCCTCCACTCGATGGCAAGTTTTCGTGAAGAACTAAGGTATGTGAAATTGGGAAAATCTATTCCATCTAAAACCTAACAAAGTTATAGTCTGCTGCCCTCTACAGATTTCAGTTAGTACAACTTTTGACAAGATACTGTACGCATCATGGTTTTAAATTGATAGTATTTATATTGGTTATGAAAATGAACGTTTTAACGGTATAAACTTAAGCATTCAGCAATAAGTTGCATTGTATTTAAGTACAGTTCAAATCATTAAAAATGGGCCTACACACTAATTTGTGTAAGACTACGAGTGCACATCGATTTGTTTAATAGCAGTCCATGTTTTATTAGGTCAGAAATAAACAAAGAAACTCTCTATACAGTCAGTCTCTCCATATATTAGGTATTGCATTGACGCGGAGGAACAATCTCTCTATATTATTATTCAATAATATCTTCAAATTGGCCCAATTGTATTTTGTTGTTTTTGAAATTGTTTTTGTTTATGTAGGTTATTTTGAATAATTTACTTTCATATGTTCTCTATAGTATAGTATTCAATTTAGTTGCATTTGGAGATAATATAAAGGTACAAAAAAACATATAGGCCTAACGATGAACATTTAAAAATAAAAAGCTCCATGATCTAACTCATGTCTGAGGTATGGTTCATGCCTAAAATGTTTTTTTAACTGGCTGTTCTTAAATAACACTACCTGGATATAACACAGTCTTGCTAAACCCTTGTATAGAATTATTTAAAGATTTCAGAAACTAAACAGTATTTATTATGTATTGCCACCTCTAGGCCTATTGGATTTTTTTTTTTGCTCATACCATTTTCGCAGTCTAGAGCCGATCCAGGTCTGCTTGAAGGAGGTGCAATGGAATCAGAAGAAGGCTAGATATTACAGTTATCGACGACACCAAAGTAAAATAATTGTGTACAAGATAACCACATAACTATATTATTATTATTTAACTTTTACTTATTTTTTTCTTTTTACTTTTATTTATCATTATTTAAAGGAAGTAAAAATATCATGGCATCATAGTTTAATGACCACGTTTTTTAAATGTTTTTTTTTGTATTGCGATTTTTATTTAAACTTGTCTTCAAAGATAAAATTACAATCTGGAATATTTGATTCCTGTGTGTTGCGCCGTCTCCTTATTTTACACGCACGCTACCATTACCAAATGACGACAGCGTCTATACTATTTATTTTAGGCCGCGCCTCCCTAAAGCTCTGTCCACACTATCAAACTACTTTGACAAAAAAGTGTGACGTGCCCATATATGGGAGTGCTATGCTAAAATATTGTAGTTCTGACATCATCATGTCCATCTATATATGGGCACATCACATTTTTGTCACTTTTTTGACAGTGTAGACAGAGCTTAATTAAAACACCACGTCGCGATTTTTGTTTCAAAATACCCGCGCACAAAAACCCAGCAGCCAGATAATGCGTGCCTACTATTATTAGAGGATGAACAAGAGCTCAAATCATAAATGTTATCGTAACGATTATTGCATAACTAATAAGTGTAAAATATAAAATCTTCGAACAGATAGAGGACAACATTTTAGCGTGAAAACGTCACATGTTTGAGGTCTAAGTCTTCGCCTAAAAATCTAGGCCTGTGTGTGGAAAAAAGTCATTCCAAGTCAGCCTAAGGAGATACGCCCAGCCGGCGAACTACCGCAAGAGTCATGCAGTTCAAACTCAGTGGTGAGTATGCCTGCCTACATTGGTGTCAAACTAGAAGTACATACAACCGTTATTGAATATGATATTATACTTATTTACTTTAATTAAAATATCAGTCTATTTTATAATATATTATACTATTTTTGTTGGAAGAAGGAAGTCTGTTTTACTATCTTACTTGCACATCCGTTTTTAATTTGGTGGGGCGGGGGGCGGTGGGGGTTTGGGGGCACGTATAAAAATGAAATACTTTTAGTATACTTAGGCTGTCATGCACGTCATAGAAGTCTTACTTTCTATTCATTTAAACAATTTAATGATTTTTCTGTTGGAGTGTGAGGGGGACAATCCCCAATCAAAATATGTGGAAGGGGGAGACATGTCCCCACCAGGATCTGCACAGGTGATTCCTTGGCCCCTGTAGGCAATTAAACTAATCAATCAATCTTGTGTACAATCAAAAGTTCAAAAATTTAGACGAACAAAACAGAGAAAAAAAAGAGTTCTACTGTAGCATGTAGCTTTTATTAATCTGAACACTAGAGGGCACTATTACATTCAACAGATACTTCTTTCAGTCCTCTTAGTATATCATGTGACTAAAACATGCTTTAAAATATTTGTACAGAACACGATACTTTAAAAAGTAAATAATTAAACAAAAGTTCCATATAAGGTAATATGTCTTCCATATACCTGATTTGTTTAGTGGAATGATACTAATATAGCTACACTACTTTTATATGACAAATTTAATACACGTATAAACATCCCTACATACAGAATCACTGTTGTTACCATCTATACACAAGCTAAACATTTGGTATTCAATATTCTTTGATAAATATCTTTTTAACAAAAAAAAGTAAACATAATTTTAACATTTTTCTTGAATCTTATTAAGCATTCTTATTGATGCTACCATATCCATTCATCATCCTATGCCTACCATAAAAGGGAAGACTATAGGAATTATTTGTAGGCTAAATACAACAAAAATATTTATACAAATATGTTTAGTCACAATATATAGCGACGTCTACAGACACTAAACAAATTTGGCAAGTAGTTTACAGTATAATAATAAATAATTGAGAACTTCTCATAAAACACTATTAAAATAATATTTTTGTATTTAAATTACTTTTTTTTTGCATTTTACATCATTGCTTTAGGTTGCTTAATTTGCATACCAATTATTCAGTTTTGTTGACGGATGAGAATTTATAGTTTTGGTCACATTTCATTAAGTTTTATTACTGTTTTGGAAAAAATAATCGTGGAAATATTGGTGTGCATTAAAACAAAAATTATTTTAAAATTAATTTAATAATTATATTCTTTTGTGATTAGTAATCATTAATTTGTAATTTATAAATAAGTAGTGGGTATAAAAACAAACTTAATGGTTCATTTAACTTTAAGAATTAAAACGATATTCATTATGATCAATATTATCACATGAAAAGCCAATGCAGTAATGTGATAATGTACTATACCCCAAAACAAACATGAAATTGCATTCATAAGTGGCATGTAACAACATAGCCTGGTGATACATTCAATGTATTATTCCTATGTGACTAATATTCAACCATTCCTTGTTCCAATTATCCTATATCCTCAATAGATAATGTATCTCCCTGAAGATACAACTAAAAATTAGCAAGTCTTTTTTTTTTACAAAATAAGTTAAAGAAAATTTAAATATATTGTTCGTATATTCAATTTCACACCATAGTACTTTATAATTTTAGTGTGAACATTATACTTTCATTACGAAAGGCTACAAATATCATAAATAATATATTACAATCTATACATGGCGTTCCCATCCGCTTTATATATAATAACATAAATGACTTATTAACTACATATACTAATTAGGTGGTGAATTAAACATAAAGCTACTGTACTTAATAAATAGTGAGTGAAAAAAAAATAGACACATGCAATAACTTGGAACATCTGAAATTTATGGAGTGCCCCCTCTATTTTGATGACTCAGAAACAAATGTAGGCTTGGTAGTCCAGCTTGCATGGTAACAGAAGTAGGTCGGTTCCTTGTAATCAAGTTATAATGAGAACATGCGATTCCCAACACACATTCTCCATGGGGGAAAATTCCATACGAAAAGAGTAAGAGTAAATCAGGTCGAGGCAAATGACAAAGATAGGCATTGGGAAGAAACCTCTGGGAACCGATTAGGGACCGCATCACCATTTGGGCATTTTTTTTAAAGCAATGCGACATGCATTTACATTAACACTACTTTGCTTCAAATTCTAATCCTGTTCAGTTAAGTTTACAAGTAACCAATATCAATGTCCCGTATCAATACGCAAAACAGTATATGTACCATTAGCTCTGCCCAAAGCTTATTACCATTAACTAGGTCATTTACTGTCTACACCCAAATTATAAAAAAAAACCCAAAATATTCCTTAATAAATAGCAATAAACACATGGTATGAAAAATAAGTCTTAAAATAACCACAAAAATGTATAAATAAATTATAAAAAATATTACTAAATATACAAAATAGTTCTTTAAAATTGTTTGCTTTCGCTAAGTAGGATATGATATATCTCTTTTACAGAAATCAATACGTTAAATCTTGATTAAATTTCACGTAATTTTTCAGCACCATTATTTACTGCCTTGTCGGGCCTAACAACATGTTTAATAAATGTGACACACTTATCGACAAGTCACTATACATTTGAAAACATGAAATGAAAAATGCAAAGTAATTAGGAGAAAGCATGGGTGAAAATGATCACGACACCTTTTTTACCACTAAGGCAAATTCGTTGTAGTCTTGTCAACACAAATAAATACCTTAATGATTGATATATATCATGACATTTTTATTCATTTTTATTAGATCAACAGGAAACAAGATAGTAATAAGTGTTTAAAAAAAATAAGTTTTATAATTCCCCTAAAATATACTTAATTATTTTATTGGTAGTAGTAGTAGATAATGTCTTTCAATAAACATATATTTATGTTCAAATTAGGTTAAAAAAGGAAAAAACAACGAATACATTTATTTTAAACAAATAAATTTCATCATAATATTGTAATTACTAATAAAAAAATGTATATAAATATATATACAATTTTTAATATGTTGGAATGTAAAAATAATTGAGTACATTTTAAATATTCATAAAAAAAATCAGTTACATTATTTATTTAAACACTCATATTTAATTTAAATAAAACAATTGTATACTATAACATTAGGAATTAAATGGGCTGAGTTTATTAAAAGTAAAATTTTATATAAAAATGATTCTATTGTAATTTGAAACTTTGATGAATTGAATATTTCAATGGAAAGAATAAAAAAAAAATTACGATTCATTTTTTACAAGAATCTTAACTCGTTATTTATTTCCTCAATCTAGAATTTGAGTAAATTATTTTGTTAAAATTTCGGCAACAAATTGGAAGTAACAAACAGATACAGATACAGTAGATGGATATCACAATTTAATAGTGAAAATTGGTAGACGGGTAAAACAAACCAGATTTATACTTAAGTTGCACCAAAAGCTATTGAATGTATTCATGGCTATGTATAACTTTCAAACACTAATTTAGTCACGAATGTCTCAAAATACCCAACGTAATGAAATCCACGAATTGAGGTTTGGGATATTTCATTCAGTTAACTGACTTTAACTGACCCCATTCTAATAAATCCAAAGTATTTTTTTACAGTTTGAAAAATGCAAAGTTTTAGAATTCTAAAATAGAATAAATAACTGTAAAAATATGAAAAAAAAGTGTTATAATATTTAAAATAACTTGAGCACCTTTCAATAAAAGGTTAATAAAAAAATGCCATAAAACATTTTTTTTAAATAACACTTGTTTCGACACAATTTGCAAATGTTTTATTTGAGATAGAGTTGTAAATTTAATATGTTACTAGATAGAAAACCAAAAGTATTTATTATGAGTCCATCATGTACATCATGTGTGTAGGGCACAGGGATTCATGATACTAATAATAATGTGAGAAAATGTATAAAGTATATTTTATTGGGCAAGAGAAGGCTAAGTTATACACTGTTCAGAAGTCAATACTTTAGCTGTTCTATTGTCAAAAATGTTGGCGTGTTTTTAATACAACCTGAATAAAAAATAGCGTGCGATTATTATACTTAAAGAATGGAGAAATAAGTTACAAATAAATAACTGCAAGGAAACAAATGGTTGTTTTTATCTATTTTGAGATGTTTCTTTGTAAAGTTGCTTTCTCCATCCTTATGGTACTGTACCTTTCCACAGTGTTGCCGAGGAAATGCTTCCCTAAATCGGGGTGGCAAACCTTGCAATTACACTGGATTACCTATGCAAAATATAGGGCAACTTACGTCACTTATAAGGACAAAACTGATCACTGCAATTTAAAAAGGGCAGACATTTTTATTCTTTGAGTTTATTGTTAGTTCGGAACTTTATGTGGGAAAGTAAATATAGTTGTAGAATCGGTGACCTTTAGAAATATCTATAATTTACTGTAAATACTTATTAAATAGAAGTGCCTGGTTTGAAAGATGCAATGTAAATGGGAACGTAACAATGATATTAACATGTTTATTTAAGGTGTATGCTAACAATTGTATATTTCTATGGACAGCAACTATAATATATTCTGTGTAATCAAAATATGTATTTTATATTTTAATGAGTTAATGTGTGCAATAATGCATTAATAAATATGAAGAAGCTGGATTCGTCAAACCAACTTGTGTCACTTTGTGTTGTTTTATCTTCCAGATTTTTTATTATCTTAACCAGTTTTCAATGTTCAATGTAACAACATTTAACATGATTACATGTACTGTATTTGTCTAGTAGGTTTTCAAGTAAATTGAAGAGTAAGAAATATTACTGTACGGTTTTTTATAGGCACATCCAAGATGGGGGGGGGGGGGGGGGGGGTTGGGGGGAGTTTCCAGGCACCCATAAAAATTCACAAGATGCACCCTCCTTCATGTGCAAAGGTAATCAAATCTACTGTTTGTTATTTCTTATGTCAAGTTAAGTATTGCCGATGTCTGACTTATCTGTAGACTGCCACAAGTCTTATATTATGTTAGGCCACCCCTCAGGACGTGATTTGATTTTGTCATTATACGTATGAAACGCCATGTATGCCAAAATATTTATAACCAAGAATGGCTTATAAACCAAAGTTTGCTTGCTTGTAGCTGTGTTCATTAATTATAAAAAGAAATAAGTATGTTTCTACACATACCGACAACCCAACCCCTCCTCTGACAAAACTCTGTTACCTGGGGAAAATTTTCAGAATACATTAAACAATTTGATTTTGACCGTAAGTATTAAGCAGACTTGGCTTGCCATACTTATGTATCCACTTTACTAGGTGTCTCTAGTTTTTTTGTGATATTGTACAGGTAGTAGGATTAAACAAACAAAACAAAAGGGGACAAATTAATAGTTTATGTCATTTATTCCACTAAAATAAATATAAAATTATGTTAAAATTAATTTAATAATATAATATTGCATACAGTATTATCAATTTAAGTTTTAAGACATTTGCTGCACAACGCCTCCCTGTCCAATATGGTTATGCGGTTACAGAATTTATGGTAAAACCAATACTCATCATTTTAAAATTAAAGGCCAACATCAACTTCTTGAGACAGGCTGCTTTGTTGAATCGGTAGAACTAGCTTTGATATCCAACACCTGTTTAACAGTCGGAGTGTACATTTCCCGTAAAAGCACTTTCAAGCATTCGTCCGTCGCTATTGCTGACAAACCCCAAACTTTGTGGGCACCTCCCAGAAATATCGGCATAGTGTATGTAAAGCTTGCTCGACTAGGTGTTGCAGGTTCCCGAAAACGGGTATAACGGGTGAACAGTGGGTCTGAAAGGACAGCGATGGGGATGCTGAATATACTTGTAACCTGTATATACAAAAAAAAGTACAAAGAATTTGATTGGTGAAAAGTTCCATAGCAGAAAACACTGCTTTTGATTGGTGGGATGTTTTATAACAAAAGATTCTGCTTTTGATTGGTGGGATGTTTTATAACAAAAGATTCTGTATTTTGATTGGTGGGATGTTTCAAAACAGAACATATTCTTATTAATTGTCTGTTAGGATATTTCATAACAGCAAATACTGTGGAAGGTTCCATATAGAAAGCACTGATTTTGATTGGTGGAATGTTTATTTTTTTTTAAATGCTGTTATTTGATTGGTGGAATGTTTCATAACAGAAAACCCTGTTATTTGATTGGTGGAATGTTTATAACAGAAAACCCTGTTATTTGATTGGTGGAATGTTTCATAACAGAAAACCCTGTTATTTGATTGGTGGAATGTTTATAACAGAAAACCCTGTTATTTGATTGGTGGCATGTTTCATAACAGAAAACCCTGTTATTTGATTGGTGAAATGTTTCATTAGCAAATTCTGTTATTTGATTTGTTTTTACCCTCACTCACCTCTGATTGATTAAATTTAATTTGATCCAATTCAATTTTTCCTATGTTACATAAAACTGGAGTTACTGCAATTGTCTTGGTCTGTTGAAATAATAAAATTTTAAAAAACAGACGGTGATAAGTTAGCCATTGTTTTTTTTAAACTATTGTTACAGGGCCTTTAGGATGGTGCTATTTATTACAACATCCTGGTATTGTGTGGTAGTATTACATCAAAAGTACATACATAGTCTGGAATAGGGTTAAGCTTTCCCCAGACTTCTACAGAGCTTGGCAGGATATCTATCTCTTCATGCATTTCTCTCAGCATCACCTTCCTGCCATTTACCTCCTGGAAAACTGAAAAACAAAGAGAGAATGGAAAATAATTACTCGCTTACCAATTCCAAAGTATTGGGTTCAAATCCTGTCCAATGGCAGTTGTTGTTCTGAGAGCCATCATGTATGCTACAGAGAATCCTAACTGTATGACTGCATCAGGATTATGACATTTTAATTAGATAAAATGGTCACGTTCAGGTTTACTTGCGCTAATGTTTTTAGGGCTAGGTTCAACCATGGACCTATAAATTAGAATTCCATGGTTCAAGTAATGATAATGCACTTGTCAATTGTATTACCCACTTTGTGACCCCTTTCATTTGTACAATGTGCATCATACCTTATGAATACCATGACGCACCCCTGTGTAAAAATGTGACTTACCTTTAGGTGACCATGACGCATCCATTTTGATGCACTGTTACCATGTTGTTTATGATATGATGGGTGGGTGGTAAAGTGACGGACATTGACACACCATTGTTCATTGATGTGACGTACCATCTACTGGTTTTTTGACGCACCCCAGTGTCAGTAATTATTTGTAATGATGCACCATGATGCGGATTGTGTTGGTCATACAATTGACAAGTGCATAAGCGTTTCCGTGTCATGGACTAACCCTAAAGACAATCTGACCTACCTAACTTGACCTCTATGAGATTTAAGCTCTGTTGACCTTAGAGTGAATAAGATGGATGGTTGATTGTTCACTATACACATTGGGATACAAACGGCTGCGTTTAATTTCAACCCTTTCAACATTCTTCTTAGAGGATGTACTTGGTCCATAGTCTCTATTGCTCTTTCTTTGTTGTTTGACGAGAAAACATTTTCTGTTATCCAAGAAGAGGATGTCCTGTTGCTATAGTGACAACTTCGCATGGAACAGACAACTTGATACCGAATTGACTGGTACATGCTTGCAAACGATAAATGTTATTGTAAATAAATCCTAAGATGCATGGTTGAACCTGATAAATAAAATAAAAATAATCATTTTATAGTAAATTAGTTGAAAATAGCATATTAAACGTTTGATTCGGTGTTCTTTCCGAGCGAGTGCTATTAAGACGTCTAAGACTAGGCCACTACTACTACTTTCTATTAATAATATTAGCATGGAGCTATAATTTTATAGCTCCATGATATTAGTTAGTAATATAATACTGAAATTGCACAGCTGGTTTACCACACTGGCACCATACTTGCCACACCCCTGCCAACACGTCACAAGCTAGAATTGAATTGAATTGTACTTTATGAACTTTTGCCGAATAAATATTATTATTATTATTATTATATGTAAAAAAGTGCAGGTACTCTTTATCGGGATATCCTAGGTAGGCCTACTAGCCTACTAAAACTACTACCATGGAGCTATAAAATTGTATTTATAAAATTTTATAGCTCCATGCTACTACTACCTACTGTACTGTAGTACCAGGGAGGTATACTATCTGGTGGTAGGCCTAGTACCTCCTCCGCCTCCTGAGACTGAGGCTGCGCATATCATTCATTTCAAATCATTTTGTCAAATATTGATCATTAGGCGCAGGAGCCCCGGATAGCGTTACGAAGTCGTTAACTCTGTCAGCCCATGGTCAGCCCAACTAATGTGTTTTTCCCAAGGACAATTTATCAATAACTAAACTTTGTCACCACCCATAAGTGTGCTGTTCATTTTCTATTGACCAATGAACACCAATGTAACTGGACCTGAGTTTCTTGCTATTCGACCTTGGGTGCAAATTATACAATTAATTGATGTTAAGGCCATTGACTACTCTTTTCTGTATAGAAACACTGAATTGACTAAATAATAAGAAAACCCTACAATAATATTTACTACTACTTGATATGGTGTTATACAAGAACTATATTAAAAGAATTGAATGTATGGAACATGAAAAAAAAAAGTTAAACGTTATATGTAAAACATCACTTAGATGATATCTATCAGATATATCATTTTCTAAACATTGTTTCATTAGTTATATCACGGAAAAATAAGTTAGTTATAAATAAGTAAGTTATTTCTCCATGAAAGTTTCTCCATTGTTATATTCACATCACATTTTCATTTTCTGACAATGTGATTGAAAAAATAGTCAATTATATTGGCGGCCCAAAACGATGATGTTTACTGTTGGGCCTACAGAAATGATACAAATTCTCAGTTGATATTGTAATATCTTCTGATATACGTTGACGGTTGTTTTACATTAAAACAAGTAATACACTTATACTGTTGAATATATATAAGCTTTATTGGATTGAACTTAATGTTGGTTGTCCGAAGACTGGAGAGAATATGATAATCTATTAACTGTTCACTGAGTTGGTATATTGTGGAATTTATTATAGCTCTAATGGGATTTCTAATGGGAGTTACTATAAACAAGTATAAACAAGTGTTGCTGTCCAGTGGTCCAATTTGCCCTAGCTTTCACTGAGGTGAAGGTGATGTGACATCCCTCCTTTTTAGTACAAGGTGTAATTGTTCATTAATTTACATGGTGCCTTGGGAATACGCTAATTTTAGTTAGTTATTCGGGCTATTTGAAGCATTAGTTATATACAGCTTTCTGTCCTATATTAGCAATTACATTTGAGATTATAAAAAGTTATACTGTATACAGTAGTTTCGATTGTACAAAATTTAGCTGTCCATATAGAGCTGCGAGCAGTTTTTTTTATTTAGTTCATTCGACAAAGTTAAGCAATAATAAGTATTAGAGTTCATATTTGTTAATTATTATTATTATTCTATAGTTCAATTTATTTTATTTTCTATCATCCTTCCTCGTCTTTCGAGTTTTACTTCTTGTTATTGGTGGAGTGTAGGGTGGTATAAATGGTGGTTGTTTATCAATGGTCAAATCGTACGTATCCGGTCCAGATGAATGCGTTTGTCTATTCCGTATTTGATTTCGATTTCGTCGATATGTTCCATTTGTAGTTTCTACGATGTACGATCTTGGCTGAGGTAGTTGATTAGTTACGATACCAGGCGTCCATGTTTTTTTATGTGGATGCTGGATTGTGATGTTTTGGCCTTTCGAAAGCGTTGGAAGAAATTTTGTTTTGTTTTTATCGTGATGAAACTTTTGATCTGTCTGGCGCTGCACTAATTGTTTTTGTATCTGTTTGCTTTCAGGGTCGTTAGATTTTATCACTTCTGGTAGGTTTGCTTGTATGCGTCGTCTGTATAATATTTCTGCTGGACTTGGTAGATGTGAGTTTATTGGAGTTGCACGTAAGCACAGAAATGCTAAGTCTGGGTCGGTGCCAGAAATTTTGCATTTTCTAAGTGTTGATTTTACTGTCTGTATCATGCGTTCAATAAAACCGTTTGATCTGGGGTAGTGAGGTGAGCTGGTGGTATGAATTATTTTCCAATCTTTGCAGAATAGTTTGTATTGTTCCGAAGCAAATTGTGGGCCATTGTCGGAGATGATAGTGTGTGGTGACCCTTGTTCTGCGAAAATTTGTTTCGTTGCTTGAATTACAGCACTGCTCGTCACATTTGTGGGCATCTTCCGTATGAAGAACATTTTGCTGTAATAGTCTGCTATGATTAGATAGTCTTCTGAATTAAAATGAAAAAGGTCAGTTCCGAGAGTATGCCATGGGCGTTCTGGTATTTTCATAGGAATTAGTGGTTCTTTAGGTTGAGTGTTTTGAAATTGTTCACAAACTGTGCATCTCTCGCACATTGTTTTTATGTCGTTGTTTATGCCCGGCCAATATACGGCGGTTCTTGCTCTTAGTCGTGTTTTTGTTATGCCTTGGTGGCCGGCATGTAGTTGATCCAATATGTATGTTCTCATTTCATTTGGTATAACAGTTTGCTGCCCTTTTAAAATTATGCCGTCTTCTACGGTTAGCTCATCGCGCATTGACCAATATTCTTTAACGCCTTTGGAGAGCTTAATTTGTTTTTCTGGCCAACCTTCAAATATTATTTTGCCGAGTTCGCAAAGTGTTTTGTCACACTTGGTGTGGTGCTTAAGTTCAGTTAACCGGTTTTCGCTAAACTGTACTGGACACACTCTTATATCAAGTTCCGTATAACGTTGGTCCACTTGCTCATTTTCCTTTGAGCTTCCAATTCGGGAGAGTGAATCTGCCAGTGTCATTTCTTTTCCTGGTTTATATATGATCTGGCAGTTGTATCCTTGCAGTCTTAGTAGCATCCTTTGTAATCGTGGTGGAGCTGCATTCAAGTTTTTGAGGGCGATCATCTCAAGCGGCTTATGGTCTGTGTATATTATGAATTTTCCTCCATAAACGTAAGTGTGAAATTTTTCACACGCAAAAACTGCTGCCAGTAGTTCGCGTTCGATGTTTGCGTATCGTTTCTCAGTGTCTGTAAGTGCTTTGCTGGCAAACGCTACTGGCATTTCTTCGTTTTTGTCATTTGGCTGGAGCAACACTGCTCCGAGTCCAACTTTACTTGCGTCCACCTGTAATATTACAGGTTTTTTCGGGTCGAAGTATGAAAGTCGGATTTCACTGCAGATTGCCTGTTTTGTCTGTTGGTAGGCATTTGTATGTGCAGGTGTCCAACTGTATTGCGTATCCTTTTTTAGCAATTGACGTAGGGGTTCTGTCAAATCAGCGAGATGGGGAATAAAGGGACCCATGTAGTTGGCGATGCCAAGAAATTCTTGGAGCTCTTGTTTGTTTTCGGGTACTTTTAGTTGTTGAATGACACATATTTTCTTTGGGTCTGGTCGTGCCCCTTCGCTGCTGTAGACAATACCAAAAAATGTTATTTCTCGTTGCTTAATTTTACATTTTTTAGAGTTGAACATTAATCCTGACTCTCTCGCAATTTCCATCAGGTTGTGGAGGTTGGCGTCATGCTCGGCTTCAGTTTTGCCGAATATTGCTACGTCATCGGCTATCCCAATTGTTCCTGGACATTTTTCTAATATCATATCCATTCTCTGTTGGAAAACATCTTGTGATACGTTTAAACCAAAAGGAAGGCGTTTAAAACAGTATCGGCCTTTCGGAGAATTAAATGTTGTTAGTTTTTGAGAAGCATTGTCAAGGTGTATCGACCAGTAGCCATTCTTGGCATCAAGTTTAGAGAAGTATTTTGCTCCATTTAGTTTGTGAGTGAGTTCCTCTAAGGTCGGAGTCTTATGATGGCTTCTCTTTATCGCCTCATTGAGGTCTTTAGGGTCAAGACAGATTCGCACTGACCCGTCTGGTTTGATTGGGTACGTTATTGAACTTACCCAATCTGTTGGTTCATCAATTTTCTTTATTACACCTTTTGCTTCCATATCATCAAGTGCGGCGTTGATCTGTCCTGCAAGTTTAATCGGTGTTTTCCTGCAAGCGTGCACAATGGGTGTGACGTTTTTGTCCGTTACTATGTGGTACGGTTTCGCAAAATCTCCCATACCGTCAAATCTGTCAGGATACCTGTTTTTTAGGTCTGCAGTGTCTATTATCGGACTTGATTTGTTTTCCTTTGTTGTGATACTGCAATTGAATTTTATTAATTCTAGTTTCTGTATCGTCGGTAATCCCAAAATCGCTGGGCCTTTGCAATCCACAATGTAAAATGTTTCCTCTGTATAAATACAATTGGTTGGATGCTTGCATTTTATCGGTAATATTCCATAACAAGGAATATGTGCATCATTGTATGCGGTAAGTTTAGTGTTTGATTCTTTTAGGATTCCGCTTTTGGGATATCCTTGTGCGTTTATATGATTTGGGTACATATTTCCAAATATTCGCAATGGAAGAGTATTACCCTCAGCTCCAGTATCAACTTTGATGTTCAGTTCAGCTATTTGGTTTTCCATACGTGGTAACTTTATGTCAAGTTTAGTGAATTTTTCACTAGCGTTGATGCTGCTCATGCGCACTGAACCAAATGTCAATTTTTCCATATGCTGTTCAAGTATGTCATCATCCGAATCAGACTCATATTGATTCATTGAGTGTATTCCACTTCTAGATTTTAGCTTGCCTTTTCCATGGCTTTTTGGTTTTTGTCGTTTTTGTTGATGACGGTCGGTACTTTGATCATTACGAGGATGCACATTTTGTTTCGACGATCTACACATTTTGGCCCAATGGTTTAATTTACCACAGTTGTGGCAAGTTGAGCCATATGCTGGACATTCTCGAGGGCGATGCATTTGTCCACACGCTTTACATTTGTTTTTGGCACGTGACACGTAGCTTATTTTTGCATGTTGTGTATCAAATTCATCTAATTGCTTGTGGTGCATGAGGGATGCCTCGTGTCCCCTAGCTAGGGTTATGGCCTCCTCAAGTCTGTATTCTTGGTTTTTTGTGAGAAGTTCTTTTTGGAGATCTTTAAATATGGTTCCTATGGTCATTTGTTCTATGATTCTCGTTTCTTTTTCTGCGGCTGTAAATGCGCATTTTTCTGCATGGAATTTAAGTTTAGTAATGTAGTCATCAATCGACTCACCCGGTTGTTGTTTTAGTTTCTGAAGATACATTCTTGAGACACGGAAATTCGATTGTGGCTCTATTTGCTCCTCAAATTTCTCCCAAATAGTATTGATATTCTCCTTATCTTCTTCGGTTAGTCCCCACGAATCAAATCTTTTAAGTCCCTCTTCACCTACCATTAATAATAGATGGTTGATGCGGTCCTCCTGTGAAATATTCTTTACTGTAAAATACAATTCAGTTCGTCGTTTAAACATCCGAAACGAATCGCCTATGTTTGCAGAGTTCCAATCCATATGTGGTTGTTTATCCGCCATGATGCGTTGGTTTTTGATACAAAAATTCCTTTAAACTGTACTAGCACAAAGGTTTTATTATTATATCCCACCGCTGCCACCATGTAATATCTTCTGATATACGTTGACGGTTGTTTTACATTAAAACAAGTAATACACTTATACTGTTGAATATATATAAGCTTTATTGGATTGAACTTAATGTTGGTTGTCCGAAGACTGGAGAGAATATGATAATCTATTAACTGTTCACTGAGTTGGTATATTGTGGAATTTATTATAGCTCTAATGGGATTTCTAATGGGAGTTACTATAAACAAGTATAAACAAGTGTTGCTGTCCAGTGGTCCAATTTGCCCTAGCTTTCACTGAGGTGAAGGTGATGTGACAGATATGACACAAAATTTACAGAATTCAGCACTAACAACATACCATATTCTTCAGTTCAGGTCACAAGTTTCAGGGGCGACAATGCAAACATCCCGCCAAAATTGTCCTTCTAATATATCTCTGTATTGCCAAGTAACACATGGGAAAAGAACAAATAAAAAACAAAAACCATTCAAAACAGACCTATTTCTGTTTTAAAAAAGATTTAAATGAAATAATTCTTTTTAAACACTGTACTGTACTTGGAAACACGTACTTGATTTGTGATATCCTCCGTTAAAAATACAGTAGAAAGTGTCCCCTTAATAGGGGTTCTACTGCCCCTGGAACAATTCCTAAAAAAACATGTCCTCTTCATAGAGGTTTCGCAGAAAAAAACCAATACCAATACTGATCTGGACTCGGAAATTAAAAATGTAGCAGGCAACGTTTCACCAATGAAAACTTTCAAGACAGACAAAGTATCATAATTATTATGATATCCATTTTTATTTAATAGCGATAAATGGATATAAATATTTCGTCTTTTTTGTTATTTTGTGATGGAAAAAATATTGAGTGAACATTGGCACTGAGCTTAAATGTTCCCCGTCCACTTAATGTCCCCTTTATAGGAGTGTCCCCTCAGTAAGGATTGGCTGTTTCGCCCCTTAATAATAAATGATGGTGTCCATCTTATGTCCTCTCAATTTTAATGTGCTTCACCCGATAATAGAATACACATCTAGCTCGTGTGCACTTTAAAGAACCTAGTACATCTTTCGAGACGAGTAGGGGGTTACCCCGGTGTATTAGTACATCACAGCCACTGATCACAGCTGGGCCCTCTGGGAGACCAGTCTTTGACTGAAGAGGTTACCCAGTATAAATATATATTTCAATTCAATTCAATAGAATAACTAGGCTCCCATTTGATACAATGTGTTACCCAATGTGCTCAATTTGATTGTGCTACCCAATCCATGCTATCCATTTGAAATAATGTGCTACCCATTTGAAAGAATGTGCTACCCGATAATCCATATAGAATAATGTACAGTACAATTATATCCATTTGATTGTGCTACCTAATGTGCTATCCCTTTGAAATAATGTGCTATCCATTTGAAAGAATTTGCTACCCGATAATCCTTATAGAATAATGTACAGTACTATATCCATTTGATTGTGCTACCTAATAATGTGCTATCCATTTGAAATAATGTGACTATCCATTTGAAATAATGTGCTACCCGATAATCCTTATAGAATAATGTACAGTACTATATCCATTTGATTGTGCTACCTAATAATGTGCTATCCATTTGAAATAATGTGACTATCCATTTGAAATAATGTGCTACCCGATAATCCTTATAGAATAATGTACAGTACTATATCCATTTGATTGTGCTGCCCAATGTGCTATCCATTTGAAAGAATGTGCTATCCATTTGAAAGAATGTGCTACCCGATAATCCTTATAGAATAATGTACAGTACTATATCCATTTGATTGTGCTACCCAATGTGCTATCCATTTGAAAGAATGTGCTATCCATTTGAAAGAATGTGCTATCCATTTGAAAGAATGTGCTACCCGATAATCCGTATAGAATGTACAGTACAGTTATATCCATTTGATTGTGCTACCTATTGTGCTATCCATTTAAACTAATGTGCTGTCTGTTTGAAATAATTCAAGTTTTTTTGTTTTGAATATGTTTACCTATCCATTTTAAACGTGCTAAACAAGTTACATATTTGTTAATAGAAGTTTGCGGTACACCACATATATTAGTTCTGAAAAGAACTGTTGAGTTGGTCGACGTTTCGATTTACTCTAAAGTCAAAGTCTCCAAAGCTATTCCATCATGCCGTATTCGGGGAATCGCCCACAAGTGTTTTCTCAGAGCAGGGTATGTTCCGTATGGGGTTCTGTATGCTATTTTTTAATAATGTACACAAAATGAAATGAATAATCATATTAATTATCGGTATGTACGGAGAAAGCTCGAGCGGAAGTCGATGGTTACTTTTGCCAACAAGACGAAGCGCGAAACAAATAAAACGCAGCGCGAAACATCTGAAATGATATATAATTTCTTAAAACATGAAAACACAGAATATACTATATTAATATAACTTTTTAATATTTCCAAAGGCTCGGACATGGAAGAAGGGTCTTAAAAAACTGAATTTCTATATGTTAGACCACATTTCCATAACTTTTCAAAACTCATCGAACCCTCTGCTAGTAGGCCTAATTAATATAGGAGCGTATCGCCAAATCATTAGAAAGAAAACATGGCATGAAGATGTAATTAATCAAACAACGGCCAAAGAATACCAACAATTTTAATTCGATTCGTAATTACTACGGTGGTGGACTAAGCCTAGTTTGAAACTATATTAACCATTTATTTTAGAAAGAAAGATAGAAAAATTTGTTTCCATCTCCATGTTAATACCAAGGCACTTTTCAATTAAAAATTCTGGCCTAGTATTCTTGCAAGGTCGTCACAGCTCCAGTTACAAAGGTCGTCACAGCTCCAGTTACAAACGGTGATACAAAGTGTCAATCATTTGACCAGTGAACAGCCCACTGGTAGGATAGTCCTTGAAACCGTCCGTAAAACACATTAATCACTCACATCAGTCATGCCGCTAATGGTTGAAAACCTCACTTTTTGGGGTTTTCAAACGTAACGCTATCCGGGGCTCCTGCGCCTAATGTTGTTCAAAAAACACAATTCGTTAAACAACGGGATCTTGTACTTCTTTCAATGTGTTAATTTACTATCAATGAAACACCAACAGTGTTTTTTGTTTGTTTTTATACTATAAATACCTAGGCCTGCCTACGGTATCCTCCTACCTACCTGCAATTACTGCATTTCTCCCTAGCCCTCCATAAACGACTTCTTTGATGTTTATTGTTTCAGAGCCATATATATATATATGGCTCTGTATTGTTTATCAATATTGCGCCCTCACCGCCGACGGAGAGAAGTTAGCGAGTAGAGGCCTCGCCTCCTCTCTCTCCGATCCTAGCCATCTGCGCTACAAAACTCAACTGGCAGCAGCAGCAGAGAGTACAGTACTGGCCTAACAAAATAAAGAAAATGGCTGCGCCTATAAAAAAAACGATAGAGTTGTTTTACGACGTTATATCACCATATTCTTGGCTTGCATTTGAAGTAATTAATAATAATACACTTCAAAATCTTAGTCTTGACTCTTATTTAGCTACTCTAGCTACAAACTAAAAGGCAAGCTAAGTCTAGTCTAGCCTAGGGCTAGGCCTAGTCCTCCCATACATGGAGAGTAAAGGTCCTCCTCCTGGAGGCCTAGCTAGGCCCTAGTATAGGTTTTAGGCCAGACAAGAGGCCAGGCTAAAATAAAAGGCTGTGCTGTATGCTCTTCTGTCTTCTGACAATTGTCTAGCATGATCACTTATTCATTGCATTGTTTTGTTTGTTTTTTTTTTGCATTGAAAGTTTTCTATTTTGGGACGGCCAACAATCAATCATTGGTGTGTTTTGACATTTACATTGAATAATTATTATTTATTGTTTTAGATATTAGGAAGGTACAGGCAAAGATGGAATATAGACTTACAATACAAGCCGTTTTTTCTAGGAGGTATAATGCAGGGAGCAGGTGATATAACATTTGTTATTTCTATACTGTATCTAGGCCTGAAGCATACATTCCAACACTCCCGTTTTTGGCCAGGAGACTCCCGTATTTTAGGCTCGTATCCCGGCCAAATATTGTGCTCAATAGCTGAGCTGTAAAAAAGACAAATGTCGTTTATAGTTCGTTGACCTTCACACCAAGTGTACCTAAAATAGCACCTGATTAATAAGTATAAACTAAGGTAGTTTGAGTAGCATTCTATAGGATTTTACTTGTAATATTTAGATGTGGTGAAACTTCACTTATTTTTAAATTTTTCAGATAATAAGCCGCCAGGGTTGAATCCTATGAAAGCAGTGTACATGTTTGATGATTTAGCAATGCAACGTGATTACACTGGTGTTCCGTTTTCAAAATCCGTCCCAACGTCATTCTTTGAACAAAGTAAGTCAAAAGAAATTAAGAAAACAAGATTGTTTGATGGTTTGCATGGCAAAGAAAAACAAAGGTTGGGGACATCATGTTACCGTACCACAAATGTTGGGGGACATCATGTTACCGTACCACAAAGGTTGGGGCATATCATGTTACCATACCACAAAGGTTGGGGCATATCATGTTACCATACCACAGAGGTTGGGGCATATCATGTTACCGTACCACAAAGGTTGGGGCATATCATGTTACCATACCACAAAGGTTGGGGCATATCATGTTACCATACCACAGAGGTTGGGGCATATCATGTTACCATACCACAAAGGTTGGGGCATATCATGTTACCATACCACAGAGGTTGGGGCATATCATGTTACCATACCACAGAGGTTGGGGCATATCATGTTACCGTACCACAAAGGTTGGAGGGACATCATGTTACCGTACCACAAAGGTTGGAGGGATATCATGTTACCGTACCACAAAGGTTGGAGGGACATCCTGTTACCGTACCACAAAGGTTGAGGGACATTATGTTACCGTACCACAAAGGTTAGAGGGACATCATGTTACCGTACCACAAAGGTTGGAGGGATATCATGTTACCGTACCACAAAGGTTGGAGGGATATCGTGTTACTGTACCACAAAGGTTGGAGAGATATCATGTTACCATTTCACAAAGGTTGAGGGACATCATGTTACCATACCACAAAGGTTGAGGAACATCATATAACCGTACAACAAAGGTTGGGGGATATCATGTTACCGTACCACAAAGGTTATGCACATTATGTTACCATACCACAAAGGTTGGGGGACATCATGTTACCATACCACAAAGGTTCAGGGATATCATGTTATCGTACCACAAAACTGACTTTAAATGTGTAGGGAGAATTAGAGTTTCTCTGAATGTATTAAATCATACTTTGTTACAATTGTGATAAATGTCATTTTGTCATTCTAGGTTCATTGACAGCACAGAGATTTTTGACCGTTGTAAATGACCAACATCCAGATGACCTTGAAGAAGTATCAAGACAATTATGGATAAGGATGTGGTCAAAGGTCAACTAGTTCCAAACATTTATTATTTCTATATAATATAATTATATTAACTTAAAATGTATATATCTCAGACTAAATTTTTCCCATATTAGTATGTTCCCAATTTTAAAACAATTGAACCCCAATGGAATATATAATTTTATGGACTTATTATTACATAAATATTATAATATTATATATTACATATATAACTTTTAAATAAACAGGATAAAGACATTACAGATCCTACATCCGTTCTTGAGGTATGTGAATATCTAATTTTTTTTTTATAAAACTTATTTGGAAATCAAAATTAAATAAAAATTATTTAATTTAAATTTAATATTATATTACATGATATTTATTGTCATATCAAATCTACATCTTCAATTATTTTTAGGCAGCCCAGGCTGCTGGAATGTCTGAAGAGGTTGCTAATAAATGCATGTCAAAGGTCAAAGATCAATCAACAAAAGAAGAGTTAAAAAGAATAACAGGCATTGCACTCGAAAGTGGTGTAAGTAATCTGATTTTATAGTTTATGTTTTATTTTTAAAATTTAATTCAATTTACAGTATATATTGGCGAGTCTGTTGTATACAATTACATATTCAAATAAAAAATGTGATTTTAATTTGTAGGCATTTGGCGCACCATGGATATTAGCTCACAATGATGGAGAAGTAAAGACATTTTGGGGTACAGATAAAATACCTCTTTTAGCTCATGTAATAGGTAAAAACGCATGCAAATTAACAAATACTTGTAGTAGGCATACATATTTTAGTATTTTAAAATCACTGTATTATTATCAGTATTGTCATCATATCTTTGTCAATGTTTTCATTAGAAATTAATACTGTGATAATATTATTTCATACTTTACAGGTGAAAAATGGGAAGGTCCATTAAAACCATCATCAAAATTATAGTCTGCTGCCCTCTACAGGTTTCAGTTTGTCAAACTTTTTAAACAAGATCAACATTACTGTTATTTTAAACAAACATTGTATCATGGTTTTAATTGTGATTTCAGTTAATATTTGTGTTTATCTATTACAGTATATTCATTGCAACCACTATTTTTAATTCATCATTACAAGAAACCAATTTAGGATGTAATATTGTGAAAAATTGATTATAACCAAACCTTTAAAATTTATGAATATCAACGATATTTTATAAACAATATATAATATAAATGGTGACTTTGTTGTAAAATAATGTGTAACATTAAAGTAAAAGAATTATCACCAGTTTATTTGCATAGTGTATAGTTTTTATTGAAACAGCTAAAATATTTATTAATCGAAGACTTAGACCTTTACAAAAAATGACAGAAATTAAATTTAGAGTAAGTTAGGTCCATCCCCTAAAACACCACCCCCTCCCCCGCCAAACCATTGTATTCTCTCTATTAAAACACTACATGTGTATTTTAACTTTAAATTGATCTGCGCCTCTCGAAAATAGTAATCAAAAACACTCCTTGTATTAGAATTATTAGGTTGGCATTTTGACTGAACTTATCACTGTTACAAACTGAACATAAAGCATTCCTTTATTATGCAAAATATTAAAAAATAACATTATACTGCAGCAAAGTAGATTATTATTATATTATTAAATGATTTAATATTTTCTTTCTTATAACACATTAATATATAATACTATAGGCATTCATACACAACTATCACATAATGTAATAAGGCAGTATGCTCACTGCATACACATTCACATTCACTACAAATGAAATATATCAAGATATTATGAAATAGGCACTGGTTTAGGCCTACTTTTGGTTTTCTAAAGATACAAACAAGATCATATTTTGTGCAAATTAGTGTTTCATTGGAAAGTCAAGCAAGTCTAAATTGAACATATATCATTTAATAATATATTATTTATTTAATCATATCTTTATATTTATTTAATCATATATTAGAAGGAAATAATTGTTTATAATAAGATTCATGTTTTAATGTAAAAGAATTTAAAGAAAGAGAGAGTGAACACAATAATAAATATCATTTCTGTCTGTTCTTATTCTAGTCCTACTAGCTAGCTAGTGTCTCACCAAGTCTTTACAATATTTAAATACTTACATTACATTACATTATTAATCCCTAGCCTACATACAACTTCAACTTTAGCAATCGAATGACTGAATGAAAAGAACATACCTCAAATATGTGCAGACTAGACAAGCCGAGTTGAGGCAGTCAGTAGTAGGCTAGTAAGTAGGCCTAGCACAGACAAACAAGGTATAAGTTCTAGACCTGTTTAGGCTAGACCTAGGCTAGGCCTATGCCTACACAGTTTTCAGCTAGGCTAGGCCTACTAGGCCTAGGCCTAGTCTAGAGCCTAGCCTACTTTCTAGGCCGCCTAGATAGACTCATCATTTTTTAGACATTTTTGCCTATGTTGTAGCCTACCTACTCTAGTAATAATAATAGTGCTTGATGGACAATTTATACAGATTTTTGTTCTTTGTGGCTGCAAACATTCAGTCAGATAGAACCAAATAAAATGAACGAATTTGAAAATGAAAATCTCCTCTAGCTGCTGCTGCATGCTGCAGCTGTTTTGATTACGCGTATGATGTAGACACGCGCGCGACAAGGAAGATGAATATGGATGAATTTGATGATCGCGACCAAATATATAACTAAAACAAAATTTATTTCATTAAAAACCACAATTATAATAACAAATTATTACTAAACAGTTTTTATAACATATCAATTAATTACATGCCATATTTAGATTTACAGATACAATTCTATTTTTTAATTACAATATTGACACTTGTGTACTGCGACTTTTACAAATGCGCTCTTTATATGAATTGAGACGTAGTGCACATTACATACTGTAGTTATTGGCGGATGATGATCGTGAATTTAATAATAGAAAGATATGTCTCTCTTCAAACACTCTTCAGTCAAGTAATTAATTACTTCACCTGATAGATTGCAATCACTCATGTAAAGCACCCCCAGCTTAGGACACATAATGAGAAATGAAGACAATTTATTAACATCAATGTTGTGAAGGTTATTACCAGAGATATTGAGACGATGTAATGCTAATTGAACTTGTTTGAGAGAACATTCTGTACCCAAGTGATTGATGACATCACCTGATAGATTGCAATCATTCATGTAAAGCAAGTTCAGCTTAGGACACATAATGAGAAATGAAGACAATTTATTAACATCAATGTTGTGAAGGTTATTACGAGTTATAACGAGATGACTTAATGCTAATTGAACTTGTTTGAGAGAACATTCTGTACCCAAGTGATTGATGACGTCACCTGATAGATTGCAATCCCTCATGGTAAGCCACATCAGCTTAGGACACATAATGAGTAATAAAGACTTAACATCAATGTTGTGAAGGTTATTACCAGAGATATCGAGAATACGTAATGCTAATTGAACTTGTTTGAGAGAACATTCTGTACCCAAGTGATTGATGACGTCAGCTGATAGATTGCAATCCCTCATGTCAAGGTTCCTCAGCTTAGGACACATAATGAGTAATGAAGACATTGAATTATCATCAATGTTGTGAAAGTTATTACCAGAGATATCGAGATATTCTAATGCTAATTGAACTTGTTTGAGAGAACATTCTGTAACCAAGTGATTGATGACGTCACCTGATAGATTGCAACTCATCATGTAAAGCCACATCAGCTTAGGACACATAATGAGTAATGAAGACATTGAATTAACATCAATGTTGTGAAAGTTATTACGAGAGATATCGAGATATTCTAATGCTAATTGAACTTGTTTGAGAGAACATTCTGTAAGAAAGTCATGAAATACATTACGTGATAGATGATCAATAACAACACTTTTACATTTAGCTTCAATTCCTAAAATATGTGCAATAACGTTTCCCTTGCGTTTCAATGCCATCTTACTACAAAATGTATTCAACATTTTATTCCCTTGTGCAACTCTCGGTTCTTTGTCATATGCCATGCAATAAAGTTGCATAATTAGACGTATGAAATGCTTATTACATTGCACACCTGGATTAATGTGATGAATAAACATTTTTATGGAGGTAGATATATTGTCCAAATGTGTCTTTATTTCTAAATCTTGAATGTGATCAATTAATACATTTACCACAGCATCTTTATGTTGTTCTTTAACAAACATTAAATTACTCGGCAGAGAACGATATGTTGACAAACTATTTGTAACCCAGTGCTTTAAAAATGCATTAGCGTTAGCACCAAGGAAACCAATTGCAAACTCTCTTGCTTTGTTTAAATACTCACTTTCTCTTATTACTTTCCATTCATTATCATCCAATGGTGTAAGTATTTGTCTTACATCTTCTGTTGTGTATTCACTCTCGATACCATCACTTTCACACAATTTGCACAAATAGAATCCTACCAATGACTCTACGATCAACTTGTGAGGAGGCATGAAAATCCTTTCAAAGCTAGATTTTGAAATTGGTGCTTCTTCTTCGTAAACAAATCCAAGATTTACGGCCATGTCAATCATATCTCTTGTGGAATGTGTGTCTTTCAAATCTTTCATGTTTATTGAAAGTTGATTCTTTTTTAAGCTTTTATACATACACTTCCCTAATAAAATCATAGCATTTACATAATTCGCTGGGATGTCTTCAAATTTTGACAATTTTGAGAATTGATTTTGTTTGTTAAACTGATTTAAAACACTAAGAAAGAGTTGTTTAAAAAGATCAGCACTGTTACTGGGAAGACTTTGATTGTCTTCCCATAGCATGCAAATTGAAAGAAGTAACATAGGGTTTTTGCACATTGAATATGCTTCTTGATGTTTTTGATTATAATACGAAGTATTGCCAATACCTAATTCCCTTGTAAGCGACTTTCCCAATTGTGGTTCTCTAAAATAATTAAAATATTTCTCAATATACTCGCATATGCTCTCTTGATTAAATCCCTTAACTCTTACATGTACGTTACACTCTCTTTTAAATTTATCTATGCTTTCTGGTCGTGAAGTAAGTATCACAGTACTTTCTTTAAGGTTGGTTTTATTGAAAAGACTTAATACACTTTGATTATCAAATCTCAACTCATCTAATCCGTCTAGTAGCAACACAACTTTAGTGTCATGTTCCTTTATGAATTTCTGAATTAACCGTGGATCTTTTGGGAGATCTGTGTCTAAATTGAAATCTTTCATATCCAGTTGCTTTACAATTAGATCAAATATATTGTCATCATTTAGCAAATCTCTAACACATAAAAGAAATACAATTTTACCTTCAAAGACATTATTGGATTTAGTAGCCCATGTGTATGATAAATGTCTTAATATGGTAGTTTTACCAATACCTCCCTCTCCTTCTATGAGAGCTCTACATCCAGGTGTGGAACTAATTACATCTATCATTTCTTCTAATGTTGTTGATTTGCTGGTTTCTGTATTGTTTTCACGTCCTTTAAGCAGTTCAATATCGGTAAACATCTGTGAAATGTCAACTTGGTATCTCTCACGCATTGTTTCTGGTGTAAATATACTGGCCTGTCTGCACTTTTTCTTTTGTATTTTAATCAGATATGTTTGTATCTTTTCTAAAAACAAAGACAGTTATTCAATAGAGAGAATCTTATACGTAGCCCCTAATGATATTTTATTAAGCCTTTTATATATTATTATTATTATTGTTGATATTAATTCATCTTAATTATTCATTTATAGGCCTATAGTTTATTTTAGTAGGCCTAAATTATAGTGGTTTGGTTGTTCTTTTTACAGGCCTAGATAATGTCATCCTAGGTATAAATTAACTTTAAATTTGTTATAAAAAATTGCTATAATCTTATTATAGCAATTTTAAACTATTATCTGTTATCAGTTATAGCAGACTCTGTGTAGATTTGTATCGTACTTTAAAATATTAATGTTATAGAGGGCGACAAACACATTTTCTTTACTATGAGAAACAGAAAACTTTAATTAATAAAGAGGGCAGCAAACCGAAAAATAAATTTATCACAAATCTAAAAACTGTAGATGTACTTTCAGGCCGGTAGACCACGGTATTTCAGATTTAAATCAAACTAACTCGGTCAAAAAACGATATATATGTATGTAAGTTTTATATTTAGTTGTTAATTTCGCTGCAACAAAAGAAGTGTTCATATCCGACTGCACTGAGAGAGACAATTAAAGACTAATTCTAGATCATACTAATCCTCTCTATATTTTATTTCATACTAATCCTAATTATAATTACATTGTTCATGTTTTTTTTCTTATATGCGACTTGTTTAAAACTTTTAATACTTAATAAATCAGAATTTTATAACGATAAATATTCTACCGCAAAACGTCTTTATGGGAGAAAAATTATAGATACATTCTAATAACTAACCTGTTTCTGACTCAACCTTATTCTGCGTTCCTTGTTCTTTGTTACTAGTAGTCGACACATCTACTGTTTAATAAATAAATAAAGAATAAGTTCCATAATAATTATTAACAAACCGACCTTACAATTATTATAATTAGAATTTACAACAATTATTCTACCGCATAATAAACTTCTTTTGGGTGAAAATGTATACATTACATTTTAATAACAAACCTGTTTCTGATTTAAACTCTATTTGCGTTCGTTGTTCTGTTTTACTAGTGTTCGGCACATTTACTAATGATAAATAGCCCAGTAAGGTCTTTTTTCACCAAAAATTGTCTTTTCTAGTAACGCACTTGTATATAGAGGGCGACAAACACAATTTGAAATCAATCATAAGAAGAAAACTTCAAACATTAATCGAAAATGACGTCAAACTGTTTTTGTAATAACAAGAGACAATAACAAACAAAGCAAAAAATACTAAATATTTAACAAAATTTGAGATTAGATACATTTTACAGAGAGCATAAATTCACAAACCTTCCACCCATTGAATTGTAATATTATTTGTTAATCTGCCTACTCACCAGTTTCTGATTTAACTTCTTTTTGCGTTCCTTCGTTAGGCCTACCACTGGTCGGCGGCACTTCCTCTGTGTAATAAATAAAACAGGAAAAATGTGAAATTACAATAATTTTTGGGATTCATTTCAGCATAAACATCTAATTAAGATATAAAAAAACCTAAACCATTCGAGTTAAATTCAAATAATGGCCAAACAAGTTTTGCTAAATATTCAGCCAATGATCAGTGTTTGTGGCGAACAAACAAATTGATTGAGTGATTGTTGTAATTATTTTTTTTAGATTGGGTTTTCCCGTAATTATTTTTAGTATGCCCTTTCTTTTTTATTTTAGTCCAAGCTTTATATTATAACAATTTCAAGTTTTTTTTAATTATACTTTAGTACGAATGATAAATGGAATGTATTTGTGGTTGATTTGGCTTCCATAGCACACTACTATTTTTGGAAGTCTATTGATTCCACTTGTGTGATAAGGAACCACCTAAATCTATTTCAGTGTTCCTCAATCTCCATATTTATTTACAATTTATAGGTATAATCACAAAATAAGAAACTTTCTATAATATCTTGTGTTACGTGGCTTGTTTTTAAGCTTAATGGTAAACAGTAACTAACCTGTTTCTGATTTAACTTCTTTTCGTGTTCCCTCATTACCACTGGTCGTCGGCACTTCCACTGTTTAATAAATAAACAAATAAGTAATAAACAAAACAATCTGACTCTAAAGTAATATTAGTAGCGCAATTCAGCAAACAATTCATTCATGCATAAAAAAAAATGTCATTATTACACATTACCAACACAATAAATCATGTTGTTTGTTGAACAGCGGTACTGTAACTTACCTGTTTGTAACTTCACATCTGCTCTCATGCTTGCGTTACTACTAGTCGGCTCTTCCTCTGTGTAAACTAATAAAAACACATGAAAATACAGTGATTTTTACGTAATGAAAACCTAAGTAGTATAATAAAGTCACAATAAATGTGTTTCAACTTTATAAAACAAACTATAGGCAATATTCACATGAATTAAAACAAAATTGCCTCCCTTATACGTCCCCCGTAAAACCCTGCCGAACCATAAACTCCCCGGGGCATGCATTTATTCGAATAAATACGGTGTCATAAACAATCTGACATCTAAATTCTGTATCATATCCGACTGCACTAATGAGGTGTTATGTAAGACAACGATGGATTGTTCTAATACTAGATCATAATTTTGATTAAGCTTATTACAATATTTGTTATGTTTTTTCCGTATAGTGCAGAAAATATAATATTTACTATTACTAATAACTCACTTGTTTCATGTTCAATCTGTATTCTTTGTGCTTCGTTACTGGTGTTCGGCGCATTTACTGTTTAATAAATAATATTAATAAGAAATAATACAAAATAATACCAATACAATTCAAATGATAAAATAATAATTTCCTACTTAATGAAAATCAAATTGGGAGCATTATTATCAGATCAGAGTAGCGGTGGTGGTAAATACGGGCATATATTTGTTGGTCATTGTGTGTACCTCTTTTATTCGGACTATGGAGAAATAACTTATTTCTCCATGTTCGGACATAATGCGTTGAAACACCGGTTCTCGTCAGATTGCCGGAAGTTAAGCAATTCGTTGGGCCTGGTTGCGTTTTTGAAAATACCGTCTGGAAATATCGCGTCGGCTGCTGTTATAGACCAAGTGGTGGAATGATGGAAATCGAGCTAGAATAGGCATGAGTTCGACCATATTTGTACCATGCTGATGTTTGTGTCATTAGGCAAGATGCCCTGTTCTAATCCAATTCTGAGTTACGCTTGGGAACGATATTAACTATAGGCTATTTTTTATAATCTTCTCCAACTAATTATTTGTTTGCTAATTCGTTCCTGTTACATACCTTGTGTCAGGCATTTCATCGTTGATGCCAGTCCAATTTTATTAAGAATGTTAATAAACTCTTCTTTTCTTTCTTCACAAAGTATTTGTCTTTGTTCCAAGTCTATAATCATACTCCAAGAGTCTTCATAATTCTTTAAAGGATTGTTGTAGAGTGCATCAATTTTCTTAACAGCAGCCTTTCTTAATTCGTTTCCAAAATCTGCAATCCAGTGTCGATATGGGGTGAAATTTATAATTTGTATTTCTTGAACTTCGAAGAAAGATTGTTGGAAAACTTTGATAGCTCCAAACGTTTGGGTTACTTTTATCGTTTCATAAAGTAACTCCAGATTGCCTGGGCTTAAACGTCCCGTTTTCCTCAATGCATTCAGTAGATCTATCGTTGTGTTGGCTTTGTCTATGTCTGCTACTGAAATTAAATCGTGGTATAAAACCTTCAGCTGTCTGACCAGGTTGTTTTTATCATACCATTCTGAAAAGTTCACCAAGTCCACACTAAAATCTATTTCTAAAGATATAAAAAGTGGGAAAAAGGAAAAAAGATTAGAGAAAACATTTTTAAAATTGTTCTTCTCGATGCAATACATAAAGACTATTTATTGTTTGTTACCTGTTGCCGCCATGATGTCAATTCAGTTTTCTATCTTCATTTCTGAACAGCAAAATTTTTGTTTTTACAATAAATGCTGTCAAACCATGTCACCAGTGTGCTTTTCAGAGTAGACCTCTCTTTTTAAGTTACTTCCTTTACTTCTGTTCATTCATTGCCTTAAAGAGTTCCCTGCTAATAACAGTTAAAAAGTTCATTTTCTTCTCAACGGTTAGCTGTTAAGGACAAAATAAATTAAGTTCTCAACTAAATGAGGTGAATTCAAAGTATATCTGATAACATAGGCGTTTGCTCTGATTAGAGCATGTAACAATGGTATGATGGACAAAGGTTACGTTTATGGTGTGTGGCGTGATGTCTAATCACTAAATAAATACAATTTTAACGTTTATGTGTTTACTTCCATAAGTCACGTAGTCATAGCTACTTTAATACCTAATTTCTACCAGCTCGAATCTGATGGTCCTGCTCTCGCCCCTGGACCTCCTCTCCTCGATGGCAATTTTTTGTGAAGAGGCAAAAATAGCTGAAATTGGGAAGTTCTATATTCTATCTAAAACCAAAGTTATAGTCTGCTTCCCTCTACAGATTTCAGTTAGTAAAATTTTTGACAAGACTGTTAGTCTAAGAGCATTAGGGTTTGACCCGCAAATTGTTCGTAACAAGCTGATTTTGTCAGGAAAGGTCCAAAACTATATACATTCCTATTTGCTTTAACAGACATTTTTTTTTAATGGCCGCTACTGCAGTTTCTACCAGTTTGACCTTTGACATGGTCTTATTATATCTCGGTAATGGCTTGTCATAGATAATTGAGATTCGGTTCAAATTGCTCAGAACATGCATATTTTCATTTGTTGTGTAAGGAAATATTTTATCCCAAAATGACCGGAAGTGAGGTTATTGACCTATCCATATATCTTTTACCATATCTCAAGAAATATTTGTCGTAGAGCGTTACTTTTGGTTTCAAATTGTTTGGAACATATTTTATTTCTATTTAGTCTAATAAAAACAGTTTCCCCTAAAATGCTCGGAAGTAAGTTAATTAATTTATTAAGTAAATATATAAGAAAATTAAAGAGCTGCATAGGCAGAGTATGGATACTGTAGATAAAATAAAAATCAAATAGTTTTAAATCTGTTTTGTGCATAGCACATCATCAGGTAAAGTAAATTGTTATAAAAAGGAAGGATATGGTAATTAATTAAAACTTTAACGACTCGATCAGTCGATACAGTTGCCGAGACACTGTATTAATTTGGCGGCTCGGCATGGAATTTGTAGATCTGGCCATTGCGGTACACAGCAGAGGAGGTTGCGTAGTTGAAACGTGACGTAACAACTCGCGAAACATGGTCTGTTATTTTTTGCCTTTTGTTTGTGTTTATCCTTAAAATTTAGGAAAGTGATATAGTCTATCGTGTGCGGCCCATCAAGAAACATCAGTGTGCCAAATGCGACCACTCGTATCATTCAGCGGTTTCGGAGGAGATACGTAAAATTACGCGACCAATTTAGTAGCATTAATATTTATATAGATTTTATTCAGAGACTAAAAGCTTTTTGTAATTTTTATTTAAAACTGGAGACTGTGCATTTTCTTTTTAAGTCGTGTGAGGTAACACGCCAGAGCTTAGGTCCAACATAAAAAACGGAGTGACGACGAGGCTTCTATGACCATCAGCAGTTTTTGAAAATAGAGAACATATGGAAGGCAACATATTTTTAGATAGGCGGAACATAAGCAGAGCTATCTGAAGCTTATTCAAATCATGAATGTTCAGAAAGTTAAACTTAAAAAGTTCCGCATATAATAATGCTCGTGACTTCCTTATAAGTTTGTCATTTGATATCGTAAACAGACAGTTGACACGATATCGTAAAAGGACAATTGACACGATATCGTAAACGGACAGTTGACACGATATCGTAAACGGACAATTGACACGATCGTAAACGGACAGTCACGATCGTAAACGGACAGTAGACACGATATCGTAAACGGACAGTTCGATCGTAAACAGACAGTCACGATTGAAAACGGACAGCTGACAAGATATCGTAAACGGACAGTTGACACGATATCGTGAACGGACAGTCACGATCGTGAACGGACAGTTGATCGCAATTAATGGAGTGCTCAACGTATTATGTTCTATCCTATAATTGTTTATGCAGAAATTACCAAAACAAACAAATCGCTGTTTCTCTTCTAGTAGAAAAACATAAGTCTACTTACAGAAAATAATGGTGGTGTGGTCTGTTCCCTCTTTATTCTTAAGCAGACCAATTGTTCTCTGTTTCACTTCTGTGCTATGTTCAATGTTCCTCTACTTCTGTACTGTGTGTTCAATGTTCCTCTACTTCTGTGCTATGTTCAATGTTCCTCTACTTCTGTTTTGTATGTTCAATGTTCCTCTACTTCTGTGATATGTTCAATGTTCCTCAACTTCTGTTTTGTATGTTCAATGTTCATTCATTGCCTTGTGACGAGTTCCTCTGCTAAAGAAAGGTTAATATGTTATTGTCTTCTTCTCAGCGGGTTAAGGACAAAACAAAATAATTTCTCAACAACTAAATGAGGTGAATTAAAAGTATATCTGATAACATAGGCGTTTGCTCTGATTAGAGAATCAAACAATGGTATGATGGACAAAGGTTACGTTTATGGTGTGTGGCGTGATGTCTAATCACTAAATAAATACAATTTTAACTTTTATAAATGTGTTTACTTCCATGCTATAAGTCACGTAGTCAGAGCCCTAATTTCTACCCTGCCCCTGTACCCCTCGATTATCTTTTTTTTTTCGAAGAGCCAAAAATACGTAAACAATGGAAATACAGTGGTCTATATTAATATTGATTATGACAATGATTTTATCTACAGATTTTATCTATAATCATACTCAAATCGTCTTCGTAATTCTGTAAGTGATTATTGTAGAGTGCATCAATTTTCCTAATAACAGCTGTATTAATTTGGCGGCTCGGCATGGAATTTGTAGATCTGGCCATTGCGGTACACAGCAGAGGAGGTTGCGTAGTTGAAACGTGACGTAACAACTCGCGAAACATGGCCTGTTATTTTTTGCCTTTTGTTTGTGTTTATCCTTAAAATTTAGGAAAGTGATATAGAATATCTTGTGCAGCCCATCAAGAAACATCAGTGTGCCAAATGCGACCACTCGTATCATTCAGCGGTTTCGGAGGAGATACGTAAAATTACGCGACCAATTTAGTAGCATTAATATTTATATAGATTTTATTCAGAGACTAAAAGCTTTTTGTAATTTTTATTTAAAACTGGAGACTGTGCATTTTCTTTTTAAGTCGTGTGAGGTAACACGCCAGAGCTTAGGTCCAACATAAAAAACGGAGTGACGACGAGGCTTCTATGATCATCAGCAGAACAGACAGTCACGATCGTAAACGGACAGTTGATCGCAATTAATGGAGTGCTCAACGTATTATGTTCTATCCTATAATTGTTTATGCAGAAATTACCAAAACAAACAAATCGCTGTTTCTCTTCTAGTAGAAAAACATAAGTCTACTTACAGAAAATAATGGTGGTGTGGTCTGTTCCCTCTTTATTCTTAAGCAGACCAATTTTTCTCTGTTTCACTTCTGTGCTATGTTCAATGTTCCTCTACTTCTGTACTGTGTGTTCAATGTTCCTCTACTTCTGTGCTATGTTCAATGTTCCTCTACTTCT
Organism: Antedon bifida; assembly: GCF_963402885.1. Classification (NCBI taxonomy): domain Eukaryota; kingdom Metazoa; phylum Echinodermata; class Crinoidea; order Comatulida; family Antedonidae; genus Antedon; species Antedon bifida. Next base: position 33,688,652 of record NC_136227.1, on the reverse strand, counting down.
GTTTTGTATGTTCAATGTTCCTCTACTTCTGTGATATGTTCAATGTTCCTCAACTTCTGTTTTGTATGTTCAATGTTCATTCATTGCCTTGTGACGAGTTCCTCTGCTAAAGAAAGGTTAATGTGTTATTGTCTTTTTCTCAACGGGTTAAGGACAAAACAAAATAATTTCTCAACAACTAAATGATGTGAATTCAAAGTATATCTGATAACATAGGCGTTTGCGCTGATTAGAGCACCAAACAATGGTATGATGGACAAAGGTTACGTTTATGGTGTATGGCGTGATGTCTAATCACTAAATAAATACAATTTTAACTTTTATAAATGTGTTTACTTCCATGCTATAAGTCACGTAGTCAGAGCCCTAATTTCTACCCTGCCCCTGTACCCCTCGATTATCTTTTTTTTGCGAAGAGCCAAAAATACGTAAACAATGGAAATACAGTGGTCTATATTAATATTGATTATGACAATTCAATTCAATTCAATTCAATTTCATTTTATTTTGGAAATATCATCCATATTAATAAACTTATAAACCATAAAACTAAACTTAAGTATATAGAATGCTTCTCCATCTACAATACATTTTAGAGTTATGGAGCATTATGTTTGCAGACACAAGCAACAAGGATGTTACCATGATTTTATCTACAAATTTTATCTATAATCATACTCAAATCGTCTTCATAATTCTTTATGGGATTATTGTAGAGTGCATCAATTTTCCTAATGACAGCCTTTCTTAATTCGCTTTCAAAATCTGCAATCCAGTGTCGATATGGGGTGAAATTTATACTCTTGATTTCTTGAACTTCTTCGAGAACAGATTGTTTATGTTTTGTTGTACACCAACCTGTTGATTACTTTTATTGTTATATAAAGTAATGTAAAATTGTCTGGTCTAAATGTCCCGTTTTCTTCAAATCATCCAGTAGTTCGTTCTATTGGCTTTGCCTATGTTTGCTACTGAAATAAATTAATGTAGTACTAGCAATGGCCTGTTGGTAAGGACAAATGTTACGTTCATGGTATGGCCAGGTGCATGGCGTGTCTAATCAATAAATAAATACACTTTTATAAATGTGTTTACTTCCTTGCTATAGTCACGTAGTCAGAGCCTCGAATCTGATGGCACTAATCTCGCCCCTGGACCCCCTCCACTCGATGGCAAGTTTTCGTGAAGAACTAAGGTATGTGAAATTGGGAAAATCTATTCCATCTAAAACCTAACAAAGTTATAGTCTGCTGCCCTCTACAGATTTCAGTTAGTACAACTTTTGACAAGATACTGTACGCATCATGGTTTTAAATTGATAGTATTTATATTGGTTATGAAAATGAACGTTTTAACGGTATAAACTTAAGCATTCAGCAATAAGTTGCATTGTATTTAAGTACAGTTCAAATCATTAAAAATGGGCCTACACACTAATTTGTGTAAGACTACGAGTGCACATCGATTTGTTTAATAGCAGTCCATGTTTTATTAGGTCAGAAATAAACAAAGAAACTCTCTATACAGTCAGTCTCTCCATATATTAGGTATTGCATTGACGCGGAGGAACAATCTCTCTATATTATTATTCAATAATATCTTCAAATTGGCCCAATTGTATTTTGTTGTTTTTGAAATTGTTTTTGTTTATGTAGGTTATTTTGAATAATTTACTTTCATATGTTCTCTATAGTATAGTATTCAATTTAGTTGCATTTGGAGATAATATAAAGGTACAAAAAAACATATAGGCCTAACGATGAACATTTAAAAATAAAAAGCTCCATGATCTAATTCATGTCTGAGGTATGGTTCATGCCTAAAATGTTTTTTTAACTGGCTGTTCTTAAATAACACTACCTGGATATAACACAGTCTTGCTAAACCCTTGTATAGAATTATTTAAAGATTTCAGAAACTAAAAAGTATGTTGAAAAACAAACTGTATTTATTATGTATTGCCACCTCTAGGCCTATTGGATTTTTTTTTTGCTCATACCATTTTCGCAGTCTAGAGCCGATCCAGGTCTGCTTGAAAGAGGTGCAATAGAATCAGAAGAAGGCTAGATATTACAGTTATCGACGACACCAAAGTAAAATAATTGTGTACAAGATAACCACATAACTATATTATTATTATTTAATTTTTACTTATTTTTTTCTTTTTACTTTTATTTATCATTATTTAAAGGAAGTAAAAATATCATGGTATCATAGTTTAATGACCACGTTTTTTAAATGTTTTTTTTTGTATTGCGATTTTTATTTAAACTTGTCTTCAAAGATAAAATTACAATCTGGAATATTTGATTCCTGTGTGTTGCGCCGTCTCCTTATTTTACACGCACGCTACCATTACCAGACAGCGTCTATACTATTTATTTTAGGCCGCGCCTCCCTAAGGCTCTGTCAAAACACTATCAAACTACTTTGACAAAAAAAGTGTGATGTGCCCATTGATATGGGAATGCTTAAATATGGTAGTTCTATGACATCATCATGTCCATATGGACACATCACACTTTTTGTCACATAAAGTTTGACAGTGTAGACAGAGCTTAAGTTCAAACATCACGTCGCGATAGTTGTTTCAAAATACCCGCGCACAAAAACCCAGCAGCCAGATAATTCGTGCCTACTATTATTAGAGGATGAACAAGAGCTCAAATCATAAATGTTATCGTAACGATTATTGCATAACTAATAAGTGTAAAATATAAAATCTTCGAACAGATAGAGGACAACATTTTAGCGTGAAAACGTCACATGTTTGAGGTCTAAGTCTTCGCCTAAAAATCTAGGCCTGTGTGTGGAAAAAAGTCATTCCAAGTCAGCCTGAGGAGAGATACGCCCAGCCGGCGAACTACCGCAAGAGTCATGCAGTTCAAACTCAGTGGTGAGTAAGCCTGCCTACATTGGTGTCAATCTAGGAGTACATACAACCTTTATTGAATATGATATTATACTTATTTACTTTAATTTACAATATCATTCTATTTTATAATATATTATACTATTTTTGTTGGAAGAAGGAAGTCTGTTTTACTATCTAACTTTATGGGAAATTCGGAGATTGTTGGTAATCTGAAAAAGGATGCATTCATTGAACGGCGCAGATCCGTTTTTAATATCGGAGGGGGGGGGGGGGGGAAGGCACGTATAAAAATGAAATACTTTTTAGTACATTTAGGCTGTCATGCACGTCATAGAAGTCATACTTTCTATTCATTTTAACAATTTAATGATTTTTCTGTTGGGAGTGTGAGGGGGACAGTCCCCACTAAAAATATGTGGGAGGGGGAGACATGTCCCCACCAGGATCTGCGCAGGTGATTCCTTGGCAATTAAACTAATTTCTTTATGATCATACAATCTTGAGTACAATCAAAAGTTCAAAAATTTGCGCCGTCTCCTTATTTTACACGCACGCTACCATTACCAAACTTTTTTTTGACGACAGCGTCTATACTATTTATTTTAGGCCGCGCCTCCCTAAAGCTCTGTCAAAACACTATCAAACTACTTTGACAAAAAAAGTGTGATTTGCCCATTGATATGGGAATGCTTAAATATGGTAGTTCTATGACATCATCATGTCCATATGGACACATCACACTTTTTGTCACATAAAGTTTGACAGTGTAGACAGAGCTTAAGTTCAAACATCACGTCGCGATAGTTGTTTCAAAATACCCGCGCACAAAAACCCAGCAGCCAGATAATGCGTGCCTACTATTATTAGAGGATGAACAAGAGCTCAAATCATAAATGTTATCGTAACGATTATTGCATAACTAATAAGTGTAAAATATAAAATCTTCGAACAGATAGAGGACAACATTTTAGCGTGAAAACGTCACATGTTTGAGGTCTAAGTCTTCGCCTAAAAATCTAGGCCTGTGTGTGGAAAAAAGTCATTCCAAGTCAGCCTGAGGAGATACGCCCAGCCGGCGAACTACCGCAAGAGTCATGCAGTTCAAACTCAGTGGTGAGTAAGCCTGCCTACATTGGTGTCAATCTAGGAGTACATACAACCTTTATTGAATATGATATTATACTTATTTACTTTAATTTACAATATCATTCTATTTTATAATATATTATACTATTTTTGTTGGAAGAAGGAAGTCTGTTTTACTATCTAACTTTATGGGAAATTCGGAGATTGTTGGTAATCTGAAAAAGGATGCATTCATTGAACGGCGCAGATCCGTTTTTAATATCGGAGGGGGGGGGGGGGGGGTGGGGGGGAAGGCACGTATAAAAATGAAATACTTTTTAGTACATTTAGGCTGTCATGCACGTCATAGAAGTCATATTTTCTATTCATTTTAACAATTTAATGATTTTTCTGTTGGGAGTGTGAGGGGGACAGTCCCCACTAAAAATATGTGGGAGGGGGAGACATGTCCCCACCAGGATCTGCGCAGGTGATTCCTTGGCAATTAAACTAATTTCTTTATGATCATACAATCTTGAGTACAATCAAAAGTTCAAAAATTTGCGCCGTCTCCTTATTTTACACGCACGCTACCATTACCAAACTTTTTTTTGACGACAGCGTCTATACTATTTATTTTAGGCCGCGCCTCCCTAAAGCTCTGTCAAAACACTATCAAACTACTTTGACAAAAAAAGTGTGATTTGCCCATTGATATGGGAATGCTTAAATATGGTAGTTCTATGACATCATCATGTCCATATGGACACATCACACTTTTTGTCACATAAAGTTTGACAGTGTAGACAGAGCTTAAGTTCAAACATCACGTCGCGATAGTTGTTTCAAAATACCCGCGCACAAAAACCCAGCAGCCAGATAATGCGTGCCTACTATTATTAGAGGATGAACAAGAGCTCAAATCATAAATGTTATCGTAACGATTATTGCATAACTAATAAGTGTAAAATATAAAATCTTCGAACAGATAGAGGACAACATTTTAGCGTGAAAACGTCACATGTTTGAGGTCTAAGTCTTCGCCTAAAAATCTAGGCCTGTGTGTGGAAAAAAGTCATTCCAAGTCAGCCTGAGGAGATACGCCCAGCCGGCGAACTACCGCAAGAGTCATGCAGTTCAAACTCAGTGGTGAGTAAGCCTGCCTACATTGGTGTCAATCTAGGAGTACATACAACCTTTATTGAATATGATATTATACTTATTTACTTTAATTTACAATATCATTCTATTTTATAATATATTATACTATTTTTGTTGGAAGAAGGAAGTCTGTTTTACTATCTAACTTTATGGGAAATTCGGAGATTGTTGGTAATCTGAAAAAGGATGCATTCATTGAACGGCGCAGATCCGTTTTTAATATCGGAGGGGGGGGGGGGGGGTGGGGGGAAGGCACGTATAAAAATGAAATACTTTTTAGTACATTTAGGCTGTCATGCACGTCATAGAAGTCATACTTTCTATTCATTTTAACAATTTAATGATTTTTCTGTTGGGAGTGTGAGGGGGACAGTCCCCACTAAAAATATGTGGGAGGGGGAGACATGTCCCCACCAGGATCTGCGCAGGTGATTCCTTGGCAATTAAACTAATTTCTTTATGATCATACAATCTTGAGTACAATCAAAAGTTCAAAAATTTGCGCCGTCTCCTTATTTGACACGCACGCTACCATTACCAAACTTTTTTTTGACGACAGCGTCTATACTATTTATTTTAGGCCGCGCCTCCCTAAAGCTCTGTCAAAACACTATCAAACTACTTTGACAAAAAAAGTGTGATGTGCCCATTGATATGGGAATGCTTAAATATGGTAGTTCTATGACATCATCATGTCCATATGGACACATCACACTTTTTGTCACATAAAGTTTGACAGTGTAGACAGAGCTTAAGTTCAAACATCACGTCGCGATAGTTGTTTCAAAATACCCGTGCACAAAAACCCAGCAGCCAGATAGTGCGTGCCTACTATTATTAGAGGATGAACAAGAGCTCAAATCATAAATGTTATCGTAACGATTATTGCATAACTAATAAGTGTAAAATATAAAATCTTCGAACAGATAGAGGACAACATTTTAGCGTGAAAACGTCACATGTTTGAGGTCTAAGTCTTCGCCTAAAAATCTAGGCCTGTGTGTGGAAAAAAGTCATTCCAAGTCAGCCTGAGGAGATACGCCCAGCCGGCGAACTACCGCAAGAGTCATGCAGTTCAAACTCGGTGGTGAGTAAGCCTGCCTACATTGGTGTCAATCTAGGAGTACATACAACCTTTATTGAATATGATATTATACTTATTTACTTTAATTTACAATATCATTCTATTTTATAATATATTATACTATTTTTGTTGGAAGAAGGAAGTCTGTTTTACTATCTAACTTTATGGGAAATTCGGAGATTGTTGGTAATCTGAAAAAGGATGCATTCATTGAACGGCGCAGATCCGTTTTTAATATCGGAGGGGGGGGGGGGGGGAAGGCACGTATAAAAATGAAATACTTTTTAGTACATTTAGGCTGTCATGCACGTCATAGAAGTCATACTTTCTATTCATTTTAACAATTTAATGATTTTTCTGTTGGGAGTGTGAGGGGGACAGTCCCCACTAAAAATATGTGGGAGGGGGAGACATGTCCCCACCAGGATCTGCGCAGGTGATTCCTTGGCAATTAAACTAATTTCTTTGGCTGGTATTCATGAAAGGGGACTATCTTTAGTCCTGGACTATCCTTAGTCCTGGACTATCTAGTCCAGGACTAAGGATAATCCTGGACTATCCTTGATATCGTATTCATGAAACCTGGACTAACTAGTCCTGGATTAAGCCATGGAAAATTACAGCAGCTAGGTGGTCCATGATGTTTCCTTCTAAACTTGTTCTAAACACGCTAGCATTGCATTCGCGTACTACGCGTCCAGGGTATAATTTACCCTGCACAAGTTCAACTAGAGGTCAGATTATAGGTTCTGCACACAGTACTTGTACACGTGTGACAGATGCCTGATGAATAAATAGTAACATAAAACAACCAATTTTGCCATTAAACCAGAAGCATAAATGAAATTATTGGAAAACAAAGTAAGTCTTGAATATTTAAAGAAGACTCTTGTGTAATTTTATTTGAATTTCATGTAAAGAAATTGAATTTTAAGGCGAACTTCAGGCCTAGCATCTAGCTAGCTAGCCTAGTAGTAGTGGGCCTACCTTGTTGGCCTAGCCTACCTCTCTCTAGGCCTACCTAGACTAGCCTAGGCGCAACTACTATCTAGGCCTAGTATTCCTACCCACTATTCTACCTATAGTCCTAGGCTACACTAATTTCACTAAAAATATGGCCTATTACCTAGGCCTAGGCTAGTTCCAGTAGTAACTACTGTCTACTCTTTTCTTTTAGATCTAGACTAGCCTAGGCCCTAGCTAACTACTAGGCCTATATTATATATAGGAGGATTATAGGCAGACTCCTTCTACTACTGCTACTACTAGTAGTAGTGCTACTATCCAAAGGGCTAGTACTAGGCCTAGTAGTACTTTTTTATATTTTGTTTAAAAAAATGGATGCATCATTTGTTATTAATTGATCTGTTACAGTAGGTTGATTCATAATAATAATATTATATGATGATTAAATTAAAAAAAACTAGGCCTAACCTAGCTAGCTGCAACCTTGTCCATCTAGTTCCTACTACTAGACTAGAGTAGAGCAATAGCCTGCCTTCTACTAGCTACTGACCAGGGTAGTCTCTCCTGGTAGTAGGCATAACAATAACATATGCATTATTTAATTGAAGATCTGTGTTCCATAATATTTAAAATGAGATAACACAATATTTATTGTAAATTACCTTTTTTTTATCTACACAGATTTTCAAGTCAGCAAGGCATCAACATTGTTTAAAGACTGATTAAATTAAATACTGTTGTTAGGACTATACTACTATTTTCATTGTTGGAGCTGTGGTTGCAAAATTATCAGAGTATAAACTGCAGAATTGAGAATTGGACATAAATAATTCAAGACAAGTCACATGATGACCATCTTTAAGTAACAAAACTATTTATTTTGATGACAATTGTATATAATATATATTTCAGTCAGGAATTATTTATCTAAATAAAAGTTGGACAGAATGCTGTGATCTGAACATGAATGTACTACAGTAATATGGTATTTGAATTTATTTATTTACTGTTTTTGAATAAAACAATAGAGTAATTTAAAAAGTTTCATATGTGGTTTTTATATGGATTTTCTTATTTTCATTTATTACTACACAACACACATACTAAAACGTATACAATTGTTTTGATAGTCCTGTTTCTCTCTGCATGATTATTGTGCTCCATCCAGGTTTGTTAGCAATTGTATCTAAAAAAAAATATTTAAATAATGTTAAATTACATCCAAACAGCTTTACAACTGAAAGACAGTACAGATAATAGCGGTAGACGATAGACAATCGCTAGCCCTGGCCAATAAAGACTGTCGGCTTACAAGCCTAGATAATTTGTCACAATACTCCACTTCATTTTTGTTTTCAATAATACCTCTTTAACTTGTACTCGAATAATTATGATGAAAATATCCAGAAAATTAAGCCTTCCCCCTATATAACTATAAATTGGGTGGATCCAGGATTTTTTAATTCGATCCCCCACCCATCTTGTGTAGTTTGCAGGATGCAATTTTTTTAGACAATTTATTAATACATTTTAAATATTTGTCTTTATCTTATTACCTTACTTGACCAACAGCATCATTCCATGTAGCCTAACTAGGATGGCAGTGGAGGAGGCATGTAATATTGACCAGATATATGTGTTCAGCAGTCTAAACCAATAGAAAAATAAATGAAATTAAACTATATTATCTAAAAAAATATTGAAACTAATACTAGCCTAGGTATTTTACATTTATTATGCCAAATTAAAATTAATTCAACAGGTTGTATATAAATTGTTTTATTTTTATCTTAATAATACCTTACCTGACCAACAGCAGCATTCCATGTAACTAGGACGGTAGTGGAGGCATATAATATTCACCAAACATTTGTTCAGCTGTCTAAACCAATACTAATAGAAAAATAAATAAATGATATTAAAATATATACAGTATCTAATATTTACTACTAACTATTAGCCTAGGCCTATTGCATTTATTATGCCAAATTAAAATTACTTCAACAGGACGTCCTATGTAAATTGATCCAATATTTTGAAAATACCTAACACTGCATTCCAGTCTAGGCCTAGACAAGGCATACTAAGTAATACAAGGTATGCCTACAATAGGCTAAGACTACTGTTTACGGACTACCTGATGTAGGGCCTTGCAATGCCCATCGACTTAGCCAATGGCAGAGTCTAGAGAGGCCTAGTTAATTAGTAGTAGGCCTAGGCTACTAACTAGGTACTCTAGCTAGCTAGGCTTACTAAATACTAGACTTCGGCCTAGCTAGCTAGGCTATATCCATCTATCATCATTTTTAACAAAAATTATAATATGTAAAATATATTACAAATTAAGATATATAGAGTGATTTACATCTTTAAAATAAGTTAAATGTGCGCTTAATGAAGAACAAATCATTTTAACACTAGCAGTATAGGGTGGTTGCTAGGCAATATCGCCCTAGGCAAGCGCTGTCAGAATTGAAACTGTGGGCCTAGCTTTTGGGCCTAGATTAAACACACTAAATTAACTTACTAAATATAATTTTTTTACTTTCTAAAGTACTTTATTATATCAAATATACGTTATATTTACTAATTTGATACAAATAAAAATGATTAATAATATTTTGTTTCTTAAATATGGTTTTAAAGTTGTCACACTTGTAACCTACCTTACCTCAGGCCGCCATTTTTTTCGAGCTATTCTTGAGATAGTCCAGGACTAACTTTCTTAAACCTACCCCTTGGGTGGACTATCTTTTGCCGGTTTTAGTCCAGGTTAAAGGGTCTTTCACACCTGTTCCGGCACGGTTCCGGCACGGTTCCAGTCCGGCGCCGGCACGGCGAAAAACAAATCGCGTCTCTATGTTTTCAATGCTGTAGATGTGTCCTGTTCACATCTGTTCCGGTCCGGTATCCAGCGACGGCGTCTTGCTTCCAGCGACCGGATGAGAACCGGTTGAGAAGCGATTAACTTTTCTGCCGGATGAAAACCTGTTCATTATGACCAATCACAAGGCAGGTATTTATTTGTCATCAATGACGTCGACGCTCTGTGTTGGCAAAAAAAGTTTTTGGTGGCCATAAATCATCATGTCGTCTGACAAGAGCGGTGATGATGTGGTTGAACGAATGTTACTTTTAATTTCAGAAAACTCAATTCTGTTTGATAAAAGCCATGCAGAATACAAAAACGACTTCAAAAGAAGTGTTATTTATAGGCAGATCGGAGAAATGTTAGAGCTGACGGGTATGTAGGGAATAGGCTAGTAGTAGTAGTAAGTAGGCCTAGGCCTAGGCTAGGCCTAGCTAGGCTAGGCATATAGGCCTAGCCTAGGCTAGGCTAGATAGGCCTAGCCTAGCCTAGGTCTATTCAATATTATTACCTTTTTAGTTATGATGGGCGCTCCTGGCCGGTCTCTCTCTAGGGCGCGCATATCCTGGCGCGGTCGGGCCTAGCCTAGGCGCGGCCTAGGCCTAGGCTAGGCTACTATCTACTAGCTAGGCCTAGCCTAGCTAGTAGGCTACGCCTAGCTAGCTAGGGTCTAACTAGGCTAGGCCCTAGGCCTAGTACTAGTATAGAGGCCTACTCCTAGCTAGTAGAGGGCCTATTATAATTATATTATAGCTATGTAAGTAGGCATTCATTGAGGCCTAAAAACTAGCTACTAAAGGCTAGGCCTAACTAAACTAGGCCGCCCCCCTCTAGACCTAGCTAGTACTTCCTAGCTAGGGCTTGCCTACTAGGCCCCCCAGGGTCGGAGTAATAGTAGTCAGCCTACCTAGTTTTAGGCCTTACTTAGGCCTAGCTATGGTTATGCTATGTCTAGGCTAGTAGGATTACGTGCCTAACTAGCTAGGCCTAGGAGGTATGTAGGCCTACTACTACTACTAGGACCAGGCCTACTAACTACTAGGCCTAGCCTAGGCCTAATACTAGGCCTACTACTGTACTAGGCTAGGCCTAGAGGTAGGTGCAGCTATAGGCTAGGCCGAATGGCCTGCTAGTAATGGGATGCTAATAATAATAAATAGGCCTAAAGAGGCCTTCTCTTAATAAATAATAATAAATAGTCTAGGAATTAACAAATGTAATGTAAATAATATGCACCCTACTAGAGTTAGGCCTAGATAGAGTGAGTAGAGTATAAAGGGGCCTAGACCTAGTTTGTTTTATTTGTACATTGTATATTTATATACTAATATATTATAGGTGATCAAGTTAAGGCCAAATTTAATCACATGAGGGATTCCCTAAGAAAGAATATAGAGAAAGAAAGAAAGGCAAAGAGAAGTGGAGCGGGTGCCATGATGTTTAGGCCATACAAATGGGCAAGGCAAATGCAGTTTTTGTTGCCACATATGCAACCAAGAAAGTAAGTTCTGTTGCTTTTAAATAAAATGTAACTAAAAAAATTAACTAAGGAATAAAAATTGTGTGATTCTCAAACTGAAAACCTTATTGGGCTAATTTAAATTATAACAATTCTTGTTTATGAAATAAATGCTGATATTTTATTTTTTGTATCAAATTCAGGACCTACAGTAACTTAAGTACAATAACTACTTCTCCATCTACTACTGCAATTCAGAACACCAATAAAGAATTATATCCAGAGAATGATGATTATGAACTGTATGGTGTAGAATGTGATGAAAAGGGTACAGACAAGTCAGGTAAAATTAAATGAATAAAAAACACCCAATAATTTTTTATTGAAATTACCAGCAGTATGAAGTATAAGGAATAATGAGATATCAACAAAATAACAGTTGGCATTATAGCCAAGTCAATTGAATAAAATTGACTGTATATACATTTTTATTCTTCTTTTACAATTTTTCAGAAACTGCAAATAAGGGGAAAAAAAGAAAGGGGGGTGATGATGATTGGCTGATAGAATACTTGGAAAGAAAAGAAAAAAAGAGGAATGAAGAAACTAATGAGGACAGTCTAAAAACCTTTTTTTTATCTCAGTATCATTGTGTTAAACATTTTCCAATAAAACGGCAAATCGAAGTTAAAACCAAAATTTTTTCATTAATTTCATCAATAGAGATGGAATTGGCACAGTCAGAAGAATAAGCCAGAATCCGTAATACAAATGGGGGGAAAGTTACGATTATTCCATTTATTGTAGCCTTCATGATCGATTGAAATTAGGTGAATTACACACTAGGCATACAAATAGTAATGTTTGTTAGTAAAAATAATTTTGAGTTAATAAGAATAAGATATAAGGAAGAAAAGCAAAGAGACTATGGAGCGGCTATTCCTGAATATACAATACTAAGTATCGTAGATTTAAATTATAAATTTTAGACGATCTTGTCAAAGGTCAAGCGCCTATTGCCTGCCACGTTTCGATATTCAATATTGAACTTGACCTGACGTGGTTCCATGGTATCTTTATATGCAATGCAATGCATGTTAGGATTTATAGCAGGCCGCTAAAATGATTAGAATCTACTTATTTTTCACATTTTTAACCATTCAAAGATGAAAAAAGTTATCACAATAGAACCATATAGTTTGTGACCTTACATTAGATCTAAACAAGATATGGACTGTTTTGATAATAATTCAATGATTATCTGACAGCGAATTACAGTATTATAATATCGGTCTAGATTGACAGTCAAATGGGACTCATTGTAAATACCAGAAATAATGTTTTGATTATTTTGACAGTGAATTATTATAATACTGGTGGCCTAGGTTAACAGCAAGAAAATTCACTATTTATTGAACAAGATTTTACAGATTACTGTCTACATGCATCTATATAATACTGTATTATCAGTCAGTTTAATCAATTCATAAATAAGCAAGCAACTACACACTGTTGATCCAGTTCTTTGTAATGTATTCTGTGTATTTCTTTATTTGAGAATCAAGTGTTTTTATATGCAACTTTACTGCATCTTTTCACTTGCAATAAAAATTGTACAGTTCAATTTTACATTCTTAGATGGTTTTCTATTTTATCATTGAGTTTTATTTTTATTTATTTATTTTAGTTATTCAATTTCTGCCATATACATAACAAAGAAGACAAAAACAATTATAAAAGGAGGCACGGAAAGACCAAACAGGTGCTAAACACCAACTCTAATTTCCAAAACAATGCTTGTTTTGCCAAGAAACCTTGCCTGCCTCAGAACTAAAATACTTTGCAAACTTGTTGCGTACTTCTATTGCGTCTTGTGACCCACGGTAACCTAATTTATCCAAATTGGAGATTCCTTCACAATTGTCTAAAATTGATTGTGTGCTTTCAATGTGGGAGTTACAAGTAGGCATCCCACTGGGGCTTGTCTTCTTTATGAAATTGTGAAGGACACATGTTGCCTTTATAACATGATCAACGTTATTTGGAGACAAATTGATGACGCGGAAAAAAATCCTGAATCGTGCACACAGTTGACCAAAAGCATTTTCTGATATTCTTCTTCCTCGAGAATGCCTGTAATTGTAAATTCTCTTTTCGTCGGTTAAGTGCTTACCGGGAAAGGGCCTCATCATGTTTGACTTCAATGGGAATGCCTCGTCTCCGAGTATTACATGTGGCATTGCACCCAATTCAGGAGCATCCGGTAAAGATGTGGGCCCTTGAAATTGAATTCTGCCATTATCGATTTCCTCTGCCAAGGAGCTTCTAGAGTATATCCCTCCATCACTCGCTGATCCAAAATTGCCTACATCAATATATGTAAAGCAATAATCAGCATCTACCAATGCCAAAAGTACGATGGAAAAATGGCCCTTGTAACAGAAATATTGAGACCCGCTGTTGTTAGGAGCTGTAACATGAACATGCTTTCCATCAATTGCGCCCAATGCATTAGGGTAGTTCCATCGTATGTAGAAGTCCCTAGCCAAACGCTCCCAATCGTCAGATGATGATGGTATTGCCATATATATCCCACTGAGTCTATTCCAGATGGCTATGCACACTTCCACCACTATCATAGAGACAGTTGATACGCCCATTCTATAGTTATAATGAAATGATCCATATGAGTCGCCTGTAGCCAAAAACCTGTACAGAAAGATAAATAATAAGATAATTATTATTATATCCAATGATCAATTTATGCAATGGTTGTATATATGGATAGCATTCCAGTAAAAACTAATATTTTCTTCATTCTCATTATTGTTAGTAATTGTCGGTTAATTAAATAAAACTTGGTTATTTGTTTTACCTTAAACAAACTGATAGACGTTCTCTGGGTGTAATTGCTTTTCTAAAACGAGTGTCTTGTTTTTTTATGTCGGCATTGATTAGGTCTAAAATGGTTTCAAACTGTTCCTCTGTCATTCTGTAATATTTGTAATATTCGTCTTCCATAGATTGCAAATCATTATTTATAAGACACATATACTGGCCCATGTTTGCTCTTTTTTTGTTAATTTCGTTGATCCAAACAGATCTCTTTGTACGTTTCTTTCTTCTTCTGTTTAAAATCAAGCTTACAATAATTTCATCTTCACTGCTACTATCCATTATTGTGATACTGAATACGATACCAAAAGAAAATAATTAATAAGGGAACAAAAACATACATGTATTTTTAAATAGGCATACTAGGCCTAGGCCCTAGTAACAATCATTACACAGGTCTAGCCAAAATAAAATTTTATAAATATATAATTTGTATCAATTCACAAGTTAAATTTGCCTAAACTACTTAGGCCTAGTACTATGCTGGCACGGGCCTATACTTAGTACTAGGCTGGCGCAGACAAGACTACCCTACTGCGCCTACGGAGCCTGTAAAGGGACATTAGTTGAAAAAAATGTATATTATTTCTAGAGAACGAAGTCTTATTTCATTCCCTCGAATCCATTTCGTTCCTTCGAAATTTTATTTCGTTCCCTCTAAATAGTATTTCGTTCACTCGAAATAATATCGTTCCTTCGAAATATTATTTCGTTCACTCGAAATATTATTTTTGTCTCTGTATTATATCACCACAATTTGTTCCTCAATATTTATATCTCGACGCCTTCCTTCGTTCCCTCTGACAAATTATTACTAGGCCTATCTGTTCCCTGTTTTCACAATAAGACTTTTTCTTTGTTGCATCTTCTCTTTGGAACGAACTCCCACCTTTTGTCAAACGTTCACTCAATTTTTATGCATTTAAAATAATATAAAGAATCATTTATTTATCAATGCAGAATACATTGCACAGTTGATAATTGACGCTATATAAATGTTTAAATAATATTGAATATCATTATGCTACAGTCTATAATCTTTATACTAGCAATACATTTTCTAAGTCAGGTGATAGTATACACATGAATTGGTGTAAGATTAGTACTATGACGCGTCAGATCAAGGGCTAATATTATTGCGAGGGAACGAAATAATATTTCGAGGGAACAATATGATTTCGAGGGAATGAAATAATATTTCGAAATACTATTGCGTTCCCTCGAAAAATAATAATAATATATATATTTTTAAACTAATGTCCCTTTGCGTAGTATACAGTAATTATAACCTAAAGAAAAAAAAGTCACTTACTCAACAGTTTGACGGTTTTTTTAAACACAATTAATGAATTAGGTTTGGTCCAGGACTAAAGATAGTCCCCTTTCATGAATACCATTTCAAAATAGTCCAGGACTAAATCCAGAGATAGTCCAGGACTAAAGTTAGTCCCCTTTCATGAATACCAGCCTTTATGATCATACAATCTTGAGTACAATCAAAAGTTCAAAAATATAGACGAACAAAACAGAGAAAAAAAAAGAGTTCTACTGTAGCATGTAGCTTTTATTAATCTGAACACTAGAGGGCACTATTACATTTAACAGATACTTCTTTCAGTGCTCTTAGTATATCATGTGACTAAAACATGCTTTAAAATGTTTGTACAGAACATGATACTTTAAAAAGTAAATAATTAAACAAAAGTTCCATATAAGGTAATATGTCTTCCATATACCTGATTTGTTTAGTGGAATGATACTAATATAGCTACACTACTTTTATATGACAAATTTAATACACGTATAAACATCCCTACATACAGAATCACTGTTGTTACCATCTACACAAGCTAACCATTTGGTATTCAATATTCTTTGATAAATATTTTTTTAACAAAAAAGAAAGTGAACATAATTTTAACATTTTTTCTTATTTAGCATTGTGATTGATGCTACCATATCCATTCATCATCCTATGCCTACCATAAAAGGGAAGACTATAGGAATTATTTGTAGGCTAAATACAACAAAAATATTTATACAAATATGTTTAGTCACAATATATAGCGACGTCTACAGACACTAAACAAATTTGGCAAGTAGTTTACAGTATAATAATAAATAATTGAGAAATTCTCATAAAACACTATTAAAATAATATTTTTGTATTTAAATTACGTTTTTTTTTTGCATTTTACATGATTGCTTTAGGTTGCTTAATTTGCATACCAATTATTCACTTTTGTTGACGGATGAGAATTTATAGATTTGGTCACATTTCATTAAGTTTTATTACTGTTTTAGAAAAAATGGAAAAATTGGTGTGCATTAAAAAAAATATTAATTTCTTTAATAGTTATATTCTTTTGTGATTAGTAATCAATAATTTGTGATTATAAATAGTGGGTATAATAAAACAAAATGGTGGTTCATTTAACTTTAATTAAGAATTAAAACGATAAAACATGTTTATTACGATCAATATTATCACATGAAAAGCCAATGCAATAATGTACTATACCCCAAAACAAACATGAAATTGCATTCATAAGTGGCATGTAACAACATAGTCTGGTAATACATTCAATGTATTATTCCTGTGTGACTGATATTCAACCATTCCTTGTTCCAATTATCCTATATCCTCAATAGATAATGTATCTCCCTGAAGATACAACTAAAAATTAGCAAGACCTTTTTTTACAAAATAAGTTAAAGAAAATTTAAATATATTGTTTGTATATTCAATTTCACACCATAGTACTATCATTTTAGTGTGAACATTATACTCTCATTACGAAATGCTACAAATATCATAAATAATATATTACAATCTATACATGGCGTTCCCATCTGCTTTATATATAATAACATAAGTGACTAACATAAGTAACTACATATACTAATTAGGTGGTGTATTAAACATAAAGCTACTGTACTTAATAAATAGTGAGTGAAAAAAAATAGACACATGCAATAACTTGGAACATCTGAAATTTATGGAGTGCCCCCTCTATTTGGATGACTCAGAAACAAATATAGGCTTGGTAGTCCAGCTTGCATGGTAACAGAAGTAGGTCGGTTCCTTGTAATCAAGTTATAATGAGAACATGCGATTCCCAACACACATTCTCCATGGGGGAAAATTCCATACGAAAAGAGTAAGAGTAAATCAGGTCGAGGCAAATGACAAAGATAGGCATTGGGAAGAAACCTCTGGGAACCGATTAGGGACATCACCATTTGGGCATTTTTTTTTAAAGCAATGCGACATGCATTTACATTAACACTACTTTGCTTCAAATTCTAATCCTGTTCAGTTAAGTTTACAAGTAACCAATATCAATGTCCCGTATCAATGCGCAAAACAGTATATGTACCATTAGCTCTGCCCAAAGCTTATTACCATTAACTAGGTCATTTACCATCTACACCCAAATTAAAAAAACCCAAAATATTTGTTAATAAATAGCAATAAACACATGGTATGAAAAATGAGTCTTAAAATAACCACAAAAAATGTATAAATAAATTATAAAAAATATTACTAAATATACAAAATAGTTCTTTAAAATTATTTGCTTTCGCTAAGTAGGATATGATATATCTCTTTTACAGAAATCAATACGTTAAATCTTGATTAAATTTCACGTAATTTTTCAGCACCATTATTTACTGCCTTGTCGGGCCTAACAACATGTTTAATAAATGTGACACACTTATCGACAAGTCACTATACATTTGAAAACATGAAATGAAAAATGCAAAGTAATTAGGAGAAAGCATGGGTGAAAATGATCACGACACCTTTTTTACCACTAAGGCAAATTCGTTGTAGTCTTGTCAACACAAATAAATACCTTAATGATTGATATATATCATGACATTTTTATTAGATCAACAGGAAACAAGATAGTAATAAGTGTTTAAAAAAAATAAGTTTTATAATTCCCCTAAAATATACTTAATTATTTTATTGGTAGTAGTAGTAGATAATGTCTTTCAATAAACATATATTTATGTTCAAATTAGGTTAAAAAAGGAAAAAACAACGAATACATTTATTTTAAACAAATAAATTTCATCATAATATTGTAATTACTAATAAAAAAATGTATATTATAAATATATATACAATTTTTAATATGTTGGAATGTAAAAATAATTGAGTACATTTTAAATATTCATAATAAAAATCAGTTACATTATTTATTTAAACACTCATATTTAATTTAAATAAAACAATTGTATACTATAACATTAGGAATTAAATGGGCTGAGTTTATTAAAAGTAAAATTTTATATAAAAATGATTCTATTGTAATTTGAAACTTTGATGAATTGAATATTTCAATGGAAAGAATAAAAAAAAAATTACGATTCATTTTTTACAACAATCTTAACTCGTTATTTATTTCCTCAATCTAGAATTTGAGTAAATTATTTTGTTAAAATTTCGGCAACAAATTGGAAGTAACAAACAGATACAGATACAGTAGATTTAATAGTGAAAATTGGTAGACGGGTAAAACAAACCAGATTTATACTTAAGTTGCACCAAAAGCTATTGAATGTATTCATGGCTATGTATAACTTTCAAACACTAATTTAGTCACGAATGTCTCAAAATACCCAACGTAATGAAATCCACGAATTGAGGTTTGGGATATTTCATTCAGTTAACTGACTTTAACTGACCCCATTCTAATAAATCCAAAGTATTTTTTTACAGTTTGAAAAATGCAACGTTTTAGAATTCTAAAATAGAATAAATAACTGTAAAAATATGAAAAAAAAGTGTTATAATATTTAAAATAACTTGAGCACCTTTCAATAAAAGGTTAATAAAAAAATGCCATAAAACATTTTTTTTAAATAACACTTGTTTCAACACAATTTGCAAATGTTTTATTTGAGATAGAGTTGTAAATTTAATATGTTACTAGATAGAAAACCAAAAGTATTTATTATGAGTCCATCATGTACATCGTGTGTGTAGGGCACAGGGATTCATGATACTAATAATAATGTGAGAAAATGTATAAAGTATATTTTATTGGGCAAGAGAAGGCTAAGTTATACACTGTTCAGAAGTCAATACTTTAGCTGTTCTATTGTCAAAAATGTTGGCGTGTTTTTAATACAACCTGAATAAAAAATAGCGTGCTATTATTATACTTAAAGAATGGAGAAATAAGTTACAAATAAATAACTGCAAGGAAACAAATGGTTGTTTTTATCTATTTTGAGATGTTTCTTTGTTAAGGTGCTTTCTCCATCCTTATGGTACTGTACCTTTCCTCAGTGTTGTCGAGGAAATGCTTCCCTAAATCGGGGTGGCAAACCTTGCAATTACACTGGATTACCTATGCAAAATATAAGGAAACTTACGTCACTTATAAGGGCAATACTGATTACTGCAATTAAAAAAGGGCAGACATTTTATTCTTTGAGTTTATGATTGTTAGTTCGGAGCTTTATGTGGGAAAGTAAATATAGTTGTAGAATCGGTGACCTTTAGAGATTTTACTGTAAATACTTAAATAGAAGTGCCTGGTTTGAAGTTTCCAGATCTCCTCCATGTGCAGAGGTAATCAAATCTACTGATTGTTATTGCATATGTCAATTGAAGTTTTGCCGATCTCTGACTTATCTGTAGACTGCCACAAGTCTTATATTATGTTAGGCCACCCCTCAGGACGTGTTTTGATATGAAACGCCATGTGTGCCAAAATATTTATAACCTAGACTAGCTTACAAACCAAAGTTTGCTTGCTTGTTCATTAATTATAAACAGAAATAAGTACCGACCCACAACCCCTCCTCTGACAAAACTCTGTTACCTGGGGAAAGTTTTCAGAATACATTAAACAATTTGATTTTGGCCTTAAGTATTAAGCGGACTTGGCTTGCCATACTTAGTTATCCACTTTACTAGGTGTGTCTAGCTTTTTTGTGATATTTTAGTAGGAAAAAACAAAAGGTAACAAATTAATAGTTTATGTCATTTATTCCACTAAAATAAATATAAAATTATGTTAAAATTGATTTAATATAATATTGCATATTATCAATTTAAGTTTTAAGACATTTGCTGCAGAACGCCTCCCTGTCCAATATGGTTATGCTGTTACAGAATTTATGGTAAAAGTAATACTCAACATTTTAAAAAAAGCACCCATATTATTGATTTTTATTAATCTTTTTTTTCTCTTGCGTATCTACCATATATTTTATCGGTAATTGAATAATTAAATTAAAGGCCAACATCAACTTCTTGAGACAGGCTGCTTTGTTGAATCGGTAGAACTAGCTTTGATATCCAACACCTGTTTAACAGTTGGAGTGTACATTTCCCGTAAAAGCACTTTCAAGCATTCGTCCGTCGCTATTGCTGACAAACCCCAAACTTTGTGCGCACCTCCTAGAAATACCGGCATAGTGTATGTAAAGCTTGCTCGACTAGGTGTTGCAGGTTCCCGAAAACGGGTATAACGGGTGAACAGTGGGTCTGAAAGGACAGCGATGGGGATGCTGAATATACTTGTAACCTGTATATAAAAAAAAGTACAAAGAATTTGATTGGTGAAAAGTTCCATAGCAGAAAACACTGCTTTTGATTGGTGGGATGTTTTATAACAAAAGATTCTGTATTTTGATTGGTGGGATGTTTTATAACAAAAGATTCTGTATTTTGATTGGTGGGATGTTTTATAACAAAAGATTCTGTATTTTGATTGGTGGGATGTTTTATAACAAAAGATTCTGTATTTTGATTGGTGGGATGTTTCAAAACAGAACACTGTTATTTGTCTGTTAGGATATTTCATAACAGAAAACCCTGTTATTTGATTGGTGGAAGGTTCCATATAGAAAACACTGATTTTGATTGGTGGAATGTATTATTTTTTAAAAAATGCTGTTATTTGATTTGTGGAATGTTTCATAACAGAAAACACAGTTATTTGATTGGTGGAATGTTTCATAACAGAAAATACTGTTATTTGATTGGTGGAATGTTTCATAATTAGCAAATGCTGTTATCCGATTTGTTTTTACCCTCACTCACCTCTGATTGAATAAATTTTACTTGATCCAATTCAATTTTTCCTATGTTACATAAAACTGGAGTTACTGAAATTGTCTTGGTCTGTTGGTATAATAAATTTTAGAGTGTGAAAGCTAGCCATTGTTTTCTGTTACAGGGCCTTTAGGATGTTGTGTGTTAGTAATATAACATCAAAAGTACATACATAGTCTGGAATAGGGTTTAGCTTTCCCCAGACTTCCACAGAGCTTGGCAGGATGTCGATCTCCTCGTGCATTTCTCTCAGACCAGTTGAAACGATGTCAGCATCACCTTCCTGCCATTTACCTCCTGGAAAACTGAAAACACAAAAGAGAACAGAAAATAATTATTGATATATTGAGTGGATTTAGTTCTTGATTGTATGATTGCATCAGGATGATGACATTTTAATTAGATAAAATGGTCACGTTCAGGTTTACTTGCGCTAATGCACAGCTAGAGGCGAGAATATCTTAAGGGTAGGTTTAACCATGGACCTATAAATTAGAAGTCCATGGTTCAACTAATGATAATGCACTTGTCAATTGTATGACCCACTATACGACCCCCGTGCGTCATTTGTCCGTATGTGCGTCATACCTTATGAATACAATGATACACCCCTGCGTCAAAAATGTGACTTACCTTTAGGTGACCGTGAAGCACCCATTTTGATGCACTGTTACCATGTTGTTTATGATATGGTGGGTGGTAAAGTGATGGACATTGACACACCATTGTTCATTGATGTGACGTACCATCTACTGGTTTTTTGATGCACCCCAGTGTCAATAATTATATGTAATGACGCACCCATGACGCGGGTCGTGTGGGTCACAATTGACAAGAGCATAAGCGTTGCCGTGTCCTGGACTAACCCTAAAGACAATCTCGGTGCAGTAGCGTCGATTGACCTACCTAACTTGACCTCTATGAGATCTAAGCTCTGTTGACCTTAGAGTGAATAAGATGGATGGTTGATTATTCACTGTACACATTGGGATACAAACGGCTGCATTTAATTTCAACCCTTTCAACATTCTTCTTAGAGGATGTACTTGGTCCATAATCTCTATTGCTCTTTCTTTGTTGTTTGACGAGAAAACATTTTCTGTTATCCAAGAAGAGGATGTTCTGTTGCTATAGTGACAACTTTGCATGGAACAGACAACTTGATACCGAAGTGACCGGTACATGCTTGCAAACGATAAATTTTATTGTAAATAAACCCTAAGATGCATGGTTGAACCTGATAAATAAAATAAAAATAATCATTTTATAGTAAATTAGTTGAAAATAGCATATTAAACGTTTGATTCGGTGTTCTTTCCGAGCGAGTGCTATTAAGACGTCTAAGACTAGGCCACTACTACTACTTTCTATTAATAATATCATGGGGCTATAATTTTATAGCTCCATGATATTAGTTAGTAATATAATACTGAAATTGCACAGCTGGTTTACCACACTGGCACCATACTTGCCACACCCCTGCCAACACGTCACAAGCTATTATATGCAAAAAAGTGCAGGTACTCGATATGGTGTCAGATGAAATCGGTCGCGCTTGAAATCGGTCGCGTTTGAAATCGGTCGCGATAAAATCAACTTCCGGTATTTTGTATGGCGCGCCGCTAGAGCTATACCTTTGATGATATCTGTCGCGTTTGAAATCGGTCGCGCTATTTTGTATGGATTGAGCGGGATGCATGCTAGAGCGGGATATACATTTTTCGTTTATATAGATTTAATTGATATTTTTTAGGAACTAGATTATTTATGTGGACATTTTTTATTTGGTTAATAATAATAAATATTTATTTATATGAATCATTAAATTAATTTTTTTTTTTGTATTTCACAGGTCTCGGAGAAGGACTGTGTCTTTTCAAAATGGCCATTTCTAAACACGTTTAAATATATTAGGCATAATGTTATAATAGGCATAATGTTATATTAGGCATATAATAATCATTGTACATCATATACTATGATGTACAATGATGATAGATGTGAGAATAATAATGTATGGATAATAAAGGTGGACACGATTCTCAAAGGGGTAATCTGCACTGATATTTAAACATTTAGATTTACGAACGGCGTATGAATGTGAGACACTGAGTTGCACTTACTTAATTATTTACATTAAATGATTATTATAAATGAAGAAATAAAAGATATTCAAATTAAAATCTATAGTATCGCCGACGTATAGGCCTATACGTAAATTATATATAAATCATACTGTCAAATTATAGAAACAGTGCTTTATTCGGAATTATTATGGATAAGCAAGCCTGAGCTACAGAGATTTTAATTGCTTTTGCTTATCCTTGCTTCCTTAGATTTCCACGTGTCTTGATTTTGTTACCTATGTTTTAAATGTATTTCGATTTTAAAGGCTAAATAAAGAATGAATGAATGAATAAACATGATCTCATAATCGCGTCGAGCATCTATACCTCATTGGATCGTTTCACAAAAACATGTGCGGAGGCGCGCCTATAGACGTTTCAAACGTATGGTTATTAGTAATAGACGTCATCTTTACCTCGCCATGGACAACGATTGTACGTGTTTTGTCCATGATTTGACACACTAACAAGTGCGTGTTTTTTAAAAAGGGGAAACCCCATCAGCAAAATAATGTATTGTTAACAGCTGCACGATCGTAGATATGGCTTATTCGGGGTTTATTTTAGTAACTCGCCTTTTAACCATCCGCATATAATGATCATTTTACTAAAAACTATTTTAAACATTAGAAATAAAAATATACACGTGATTTGCCTCAACAATAATCATTATACACTTAATATTATCCTACATAACGGATAGAAATAAAATAGAAATAAAAATAAGGTGATCGAATAGTATGTTGTTAACGACATGGATATGATATAATCTGCCACAGTATGCATAAGTATAAAAATGGATACGCTGGCTTTACGGGCTATATTTTAAAAATTATTGTTTTTAAATAAATTGTTCTCTTTTACGTAATTGTTTGCATAATAAAAGATACGACAGATGTATATTCTCTATATAATATATTAATTACAGCACATATAAATAGAGGCAAATTATTACATGCCTAATATAACATTATGCCTAATATAATATTATATTTAAACGTGTTTAGAAATGGCCATTTTGAAAAGACACAGTCCTTCTCCGAGACCTGTGAAATACAAACAAAAAAATTAATGTAATGATTGATAATAAATATTTATTAACCAAGTAAAAAATATCCACATAAATAATCTAGTTCCTAAAAGATATCAATTAAATCTATATAAATTAAACGAAAAATGTATATCCCGCTCTAGCATGCATCCCGCTCGATCCATACAAAATAGCGCGACCGATTTCAAACGCGACCGATTTCAAACGCGACCGATATCATCAAAAGTATAGCTCTAGCGGCGCGCCATACAAAATACCGGAAGTTGATTTTATCGCGACTGATTTCAAACGCGACCGATTTCATCGTAAACCCTCTTTATCGGGATATCCTAGACCTAGATAGGCCTACTAGCCTACTAAAACTACTACCATGGAGCTATAAAATTTTATAGCTCCATGCTACTACTACTACCTACTGTACTGTAGTACCAGGGAGGTAGGTACCTCCCTGGTACTATCTGGTAGTAGGCCTAGTACCTCCTCCGCCTCCTGAGACTGAGGCTGCGCATATCATTCATTTCAAATCAATCATTTTGTCAAATATTGATTGTTCAAAAAGCACAATTCGTTAAACAACGGGATCTGGTACTTCTTTCAATGTGTTAATTTACTATCAATGAAACACCAACAGTGTTTTTTGTTTGTTTTTATACTATAAATACCTAGGCCTGCCTACGGTATCCTCCTATCTACCTGCAATTACTGCATTCCTCCCTCCATAAACGACTTCTTTGATGTTTATTGTTTATCAATATTGCGCCCTCACCGCCGACGGAGAGAAGTTAGCGAGTAGGCTAGGCCTCGCCTCCTCCTCCGATCCTAGGGTAGTATAGCCATCTGCGCTACAAAACTCAACTGGCAGCAGCAGCAGAGAGGATAGGGAGTTTGCTGCAGCACGTCCTTGAGGATATACCCTACATATATTGCATTTGCCTTGAGGTATTGCCTGTACCATTTGTTCGTGGGTGTTTGTTTTCCACTGTAATTTCGCGTCAAGTGGCGTTACTTTTGTGTTTCTAACTCCCGAAAACCGTCATATAAATCTGATAACTGTATTTTAACGCGACAGCAGCAAAGATTGTTGTTACTGCTGCCGTGTGTTTTGAGGAACGGGTGATGATGTAGGCCTAGCCCTGGGCCTGGCCTACTAGCCTAGGTCTAGAGGAAGGTTTGGGTGGGCAGGGCTTAACGTCGAAGAAACCTAGTCTAGGCGGATCGTCTAGGCCTAGGCTAGGCTGTCTTTTCAATTCATTCATGGTATTTTTTAACTTATGTAGGCTAGCCTAGCCTAGGCCTGGTTAATTAATGTTGAGCCTAGGCTAAACCTACTAGTACTACCTAGGGCCTAGCTAGGCCTTTGTTGGGGCCTAGAGGCCTAGCTACGCCTATACTATAGTGTAGGCTAGCCCTACTAGCTATAGAATAGAAGAGTGTAGCAGTAGTAGTAAGCCTAGATAGTAAGTAGGCCTAGTAGTAGCAGTAGTTTACGATATATTATAAAATGTCAAGAAGTAAATGTATTAATAATAATATACATGTACATTTTAATTTATACATTTTTACAATTTAATGTAAAAAACTGTAAAAATACTTAGGTAATTAGGTTTATTCCAAAACTGATGACCGGCATCCTCTGTGATATTAATTGATTAACTGGTTGTTACAAATGAAAAGTTTAACAATATTAAAATTGATTTTAACTTGTTTCTTGAAAGATATCCTTTTATATCATAGATTAATGTGACCACTGTAGCATCTCTTTTACTGTTAATTAGTGTTATAACTACCTACTATTAGACCTATTGCATAAATTAGATTGTGAAGTAATTATTGGTCGTGTTGTATTTTTAAAAAAAACAAAATTAATTATGGTATATAATATTCATATCATACTCGTCAGAACAAGTGTATAGGTGTGTTATTTGTATACATGTTGCATACTTCTATATAGAATATTTAATTTTATGATTTTTTTTTCTTTTTACCGTAGGATAATAAAAATCAGCTGTACCAAAACACTTTCCTGACCTTGATTGGACTTGCAGTCGATAATGCTGGGCTTGTGATTTTAGCCAAGAAATTCAAATACATTTTCAGGTAAATGAATTTATATAATCAAAATGTCCTACAATAAAAACTGGTGAATAAGAATGTTTAGTTTTATTTATATGATATTAAGAGAAACTTTGGCTGATATAATACTTTTGTTTTTTTGTGCCCAATCTAGTTCCTGGTTGACATTTGATATTTGTTTGTTTCTTTTTAGAGTGTATGGTAGCTGAATTATTTTGTCTTGCATAGCTTGTTGGCTCCTTAACAAACTGCAGCATCTGTTGAAAACAAATTTGCAATGATATAAAATATCAAGGTGCAAGATGTTATATATTTGTCTGTTACTCTACAGTATTTTTTAATCGGGTCAATTTATGTACAGTATATTTTATTCACATATTATAAATATTAATATAACACACTATCAAGGAAAAATTTAGCAGTTTATTTTAGTTCCACGTCATGAACACTAATAAAATCAAGCTTATTTGAGTAATTGAATGCTGTTTAATAAAACAGCATTCAATTGCTTAAATAGACCTGATTTTTTCTTGTTTGAGTTTACTTTAGTTCCATGTGATAAACACTAATAATTTCATTCAATAAAAATAAATTTTAAGGTACAGTTACGTAGTTTCTGAGGTTTTCCTTGAGAGCGAGTTTTTTAATTAAACAGAATTCAATTACTTAAATAGACCTGATTTTTTCTTGTTTGAGTTTACTAATTCCATGTGATGAACACTAATAATTTCATTCAATAAAAATAAATTTAAAGGTACAGTTACGTAATTTCTGAGATTTTCCTTGAGAGCGAGTTTTTTAATTAAACAGCATTCAATTGCTTAAATATACCTGATTTTTTCTTGTTTGAGTTTACTTTAGTTCCATGTGATGAACACTAATAATTTCATTCAATAAAAATAAATTTAAAGGTACAGTTACGTAATTTCTGTGATTTTCCTTGAGAGCGAGTTTTTTAATTAAACAGCATTCAATTGCTTAAATAGACCATCAAAATCCTCCATGCAATTAAGTTGCATAATTAGACGTATGAAGTGCCCATTACATTGTACATCTGGACAGATGTGTTTAACAAACAATCTTATGGAGTTAGCTATATCGTCCAAATGATTCTTTATTTCTAAATTTTGAATGTCATTATTTAATGACACCACACCAATTTATAAATAAATTTAAAGGTACAGTTATCCAATTTCTGTGATTTTTCCATGAGAGCGTGTTTTTTTAGTTAAATAGCATTCAATTCAAATCCCCATTTTGTAACCATGAGTGCGGGTCCATTTAAACAAGCTGGGCAAGCTGTAAATTTTATTAATCTACTATGTATGTATATGCATATTGTTTACTAATTGAATTTTAACCCTAAATAACACTGTATAAGTAAGTCTTTTATAAAATTTCAGTGGTTAGAGGTTCATATTTATTATTAGGATTTTTACAGGCACATTTAAAAATATATTAGAAAAATATGGCATAAGCAGAATTATATCATCAATAAGAATATACAAAAGGAGCGGCGTGACGGGAAGAGACCAACCGGTGAAAAAGTACCTTTAGAGTGGTCAGAACACAATTACAAATTTATAAGTTTATTTTTAGTTAATTATTGTATATATATATAGGCCTATTACAAAGTGTTATTAAATTTGACGACATTTAGACTGAAAATTAACTTTATCCGATTTTTACATCGGCCGGGTTTAACGCTAAGCCGCCTGTCCTATTCTATTCTGAATTGTACCACCAATAACACATGCTATCAAAGTGTAAGATAAGACAAAAAAATCTCTCAGCACCAAATTTTTGGTTTGGCGGTATAAGGTACGACATTACATAATAGTCAATAGTTTTGTAATTAATCGATCCCATTAATTCCAACAAACAAATGGTAGGGCTACTTAAAATTATTTATGTGGTCCATAGTTACCAACCGTCTCGCATCGTTCGTTGTTTTTTAATCGGAAATACGCGTTTAAACCTAGGTAGGCCTAAAATACGATGCGTTATCATTTTTTATCACAATTTGAGAAGAAAATGCATTCAAATTAATTGGTATATTTTAAAAGTATAGAACATTATACGAGTAGGCCTATTTATATTATTACACCACACATCAATAAAATACGTAATATCAGGGGAAAGTTTACAATAATGTGTCCGTGGTCGCTCGCCGTGACGAGGATGGTCCTATAACCATGCGTTTGTTGATCGCAATAATTACACTTGACATGTGTGCGTTTATGAAAGGTAAACCCAATTTTCTTGCTATTGGTTGGTGGATCAGTTCAATTTTTGCACTCCAAAAAATGTTCATTAATAAAATAATTTCAAGAATCAGCATGCTGAAAAACGTTGAATTATAGATTAACAAAAAAAGAGTAACATACAATCTAAAATATTTGCATCGCTTACCGTACCAATACAAGAGGTGCCATTCATCATGAATTTTACGTGCGATAGTAATATTTCCGGCCATAGTGCCAGTGAACTAAATTTGTTTCCGTCGCAAGCACCACTAGGGGGAGGGGGGCTGTAAATACTTCGTGTCCGATCACGCCCTCACCCCCTACAAAAATAGTCTGTCCCGCATTTTAAATCTCTCAGGTTGGTAAATATGGTGGTCATCGTTAAATTGGTTATTACAACAATTAAATACTTTATAAGTACCGTAAAACGAACTCGCTCTAAAAATAACAGAAATTGCATATTTAACTTAGGACTTTGTTTATGTTTAATTTTAGGTTTGGTATATTGGAACAAAATTAGAGCAGTAAAATGAGCATTGTTAAAACGATGAATCTGTCATTGAGTAAGATGAAACTTGAATTAAAAACGACATTCTTAATAATCATACTTAGAGATGCAAATCATCAAAATAATGTTTATATGAAATTTAAACACTTTTATAGCCTATGCATGTACGCCTGTGCCATGTTATGCTTTTAAAAAATTATTCAGTATAGTATGACCCGTGCCGGGTATTTTCTTTTTAATACCCTCGATGGAAAATTCCCTTGATCATTTTGAATTTATATCGCCATCTTTTGACCTTGTGTTATTTCTTATTAATTGTATATGGCAATTGAAATAAAACCTTAAATCATACTACAAAAATACACCGTAATTTATCAAAGTAAAAATGTGAAAGAAAACACAGTAGGTTTCTACAATATACAGCAAATAGTATCTTTAAATACAGTTAAAAATCCATGGAATAAAATATATAGAGGGCAGCAATCAGGAAATCGTTTGTATTAAATGCAGTTTTTCAATACTTATTATAAATTTGACGTAATTACCCACCGTAAAATGGAATAGCCCGTGCTATTCTTCAACAGGCAATACCTCAAGACAAATACAATATATGTATGCCTCACTCTCAGGGACGTGCTGCAGCAAACCGCAATTGCACTTGTTTGCCATGATGTCACAAAAGCTTTTCACGGTCTATGCATTTCCTTTCTTTATAATGCACAATACACGATTACGGAAGTCTATAGATATTTTATTAAAAAATCCACACAAGTTATTTTTAGAAAAGAAACAGAATCATTTGAAATAATTAATTTATATATTAAAAAAAACCTGCAGAAGTTGTATATACCCACGTAATTATAAACACGTTTGATTAAACCCTTGTTTAAGACTTATCTTAAATGCACTTACAGTTTTTTCAACTTTAAATTTACCTAAATTTGAGATAGCATTTAACATACGAACGTTTCAGTAATCGAAAGAGCGCGACACAATAGCCACAACTAAAATACAATAACGTCTACACCCCAAGACGAGGATACAAATTAATAGGCTACTAGTAGCCTATTAATTTGTATCCTCGTCAATAGTAGTTTCTCCATGGTATATAATTATTGTGTCTAAGTACGCGCCTAGGAGGCTGATGATCAAATCTGTCATCAAAATGACAGGTATACAGTATATCAAACAATTTGTAGCCAACTCCCAGGTTGATCAATTTTATAAGTATATTAAAAGTATAGTAAAGTGTAAGGTGTGATAAATTCACAGATAGGCAATTCGATCGCCATGGTTGTTTTAGATGGTCACGTGTGACATAATGTTAAGTTGTCTATTGCACCGTCAATCGTACCTGCATCCTTACATTGGATATCAGCATGAGTGGTAAGCCAATAGTCACTATGGTGTGGAAGGTATCGAGCTGTGCATTCCTATTGGCCCGATACCGTGCGTTTAAACGCCATATTTTGTGTTGAATTTAATGTTTATCAGTATATGTTATACGTTAATGACAATACTCTATGTATATACAAAGGATATCAAGTGACAGCCTGTGATTGGATGCTCACTTGCACAAGATGTCACTTGTTATGCAAATGAGCATAGAATAATTATTGGAACAGGGTTTAGGTATTTAAGTTGTACAGTACTAGTCGTACAGAATGTGGGCCAAGAGGGAATAACGGTTGTACACTTTAGCAAAAGGAACAACTAAGGATATTAATCTGCACACTCAGAAACCACCCAAGTGAGGACATATCGACACTAAGTACTGTATAATATAATGTACTCAAGAGTGTTGCGTGCTGTTTAATCATTATTTTTGTTAGGCTTTGTGAACATGTATAATTGTGTTAGATCATTTTAGATTCGTAATATTACCGCTTAAATTTTTCACTAGAAAATGTATATTGTATATTCATTATGTTACTATAATTATGGTCGTCGTCGAGGAAGAGGAGCCATACTGCAAAACTGACTTTAATTGTTAATCCCACATGCTATGGGAGAATTAGAGTTTCTATAAATTTATTAAATCATACTTGTCACAATTTTGATAATAAATGTCATTTTGTCATTCAGGTTCTTTGACGGCACAGAGATTTTTGACCGTTGTAAATGACCAACATCCAGATGACCTTGAAGAAGTATCAAGACAATTATGGATAAGGATGTGGTCAAAGGTCAACTAGTTCATTAATTTTTTGTATATAATATAATTATATTAACTTAAAATGTATATAATTATCTCTCAGCCTAAATTTTCCCCATACTAGTATGTTCCCAATTTTAACACAATCGAACCCCAATGGAATATATCATTTTATAGACTTATTATTACATAAATATTATAATATTATATATTACATATATAACTTTTAAATAATTTTTTTTAACAGGATAAAGACATTACAGATCTCACATCCGTTCTTGAGGTATGTGAATATTTAATTATTTTTTTTTATAAAACTTTTTTTGCAATCAAAATTACAAAAGGCTGGATTGATATTTTTGTTGATTGGGATGAAAATTTAAATTTAAATTTAATATTATATTACATGATATTTATTGTCATACCAAATCTACATCTTCAATTATTTTTAGGCAGCCCAGGCTGCTGGAATGTCTGAAGAGGTCGCTAATAAATGCATGTCAAAGGTCAAAGATCAATCAACAAAAGAAGAGTTAAAAAGAATAACAGGCATTGCACTCAAAAGTGGTGTAAGTAATTTGAATTTATTGAGTTTATTTTTTATTTTTAAAACTAATTCAATTTACAGTATATATTGGCGATCTGTAGTATACAATTACATGTTCAAATAAAAAA
Source organism: Antedon bifida (assembly GCF_963402885.1). Classification (NCBI taxonomy): domain Eukaryota; kingdom Metazoa; phylum Echinodermata; class Crinoidea; order Comatulida; family Antedonidae; genus Antedon; species Antedon bifida. Next base: position 33,656,363 of record NC_136227.1, on the reverse strand, counting down.
CGTGATTTTAATTTGTAGGCATTTGGCGCACCATGGATATTAGCTCACAATGATGGAGAAGTAAAGACATTTTGGGGAACAGATAAAATACCTCTTTTAGCTCATATAATAGGTAAAAACACATGCAAATTATCAAATACTTGTAGTAGGCATACATATTTTATTATTTTAAAGTCACTGTATTATTATCAGTATTGTCATCATATCTTTGTCAATGTTTTCATTTTCATTAGAAATTAATACTGTGATAATAATATTTTTTAACTTTTATACTTACAGGTGAAAAATGGGAAGGTCCATTAAAACCGTCATCAAAATTATAGTCTGCTGCCCTCTACAGGTTTCAGTTTGTCAAACTTTTTAAACAGATCAACATTACTGTTATTTTAAACAAACATTGTATCATGGTTTTAATTGTGATTACAAATAATATTTGTGTTTATCTACCAATATTATATTCATTGCAACCACTATTTTTAATTCATCATTACAAGAAACCAATTTAGGATGTAATATTGTGAAAAATTGATTATAACCAAACCTTTAAAATTTATGAATACTGTATTAAAATCAACAATATTTTATATAATATAAACGGTGACTTGGTTGTAAAATAATGTGTAACATTAAAGTAAAAGAATTATCACCAGTTTATTTGCATAGTGTATAGTTTTTATTAAAACAGCTAAAATATATATTATTGTACAGTAATCGAGGACTTGGACCTTTACAAAAAATGACAGAAATTAAATTTGGAGTAAGTTAGGTCCATCCCCTCAAACACCACCCCCTCCCCGCCAAACCATTGTATTCTCTCTATTATAACACTACATCTGTATTTTAACTTTAAAGTGATCTGAGCATCTCGGAAATAGTAAATCAAAAACACTGCTTGTATTAGAATGATTAGGTTGGAATTTTGACTGAACTTATCACTGTTACAAACTGAACATAAAGCATTCCTTTATTATGCAAAAATATTAAAAAATAACATTTTTGTTTACTTCTGGTTTAATTGGTTAGGAGGAGGTGGATATGTTTTTGAATGAAAGTTTTTAATAAATAGTTTGTTTTTTATGGGTTTGCTACTAAAGCTCTGTCCACACTGGAGAGCAAGAAGAGTGATGAATTGTAAAGCTCTGTCTTTACACTTTGTGACAAAAAAATGTGGTGTGTCCATATATGGACATTATGATATCGTATCTCTACCATTTGGGCATATCGCTACCATATTTGGGCACATCACACTTTGTTGGTCATGTAGACAGAGCTTAAGTTTGTTTATAATTATTTAGACTTAAAAAATGTGATTTGATTTTGGGTGACAAAGGGTGGACCTCGCGAAACTAGTGCTACCCCTCCCACTGGACCTGGCCCTGATCGCATGATCATGACATCATGGTCTCTGCAGGTTTATTTTTGACATGCTGTAGACATCACACAATACTAAAAAAAGATAACATTTAAAAAAAAACTTTATTAATAATTTTGTCCTCAAGAAAAAGTGATTTTACTTGAGTCATTGGAACAACATTCATAATAATTACATTACTATCAACAATAATTACATTAAAATATTCTAAAAACGTAACAATAATATACAAGACATAAGTATACACAGATGAAATATAACCGTACAGAACATATTACTTTAAAATGACAATTGTTATTTATTATACTGCAAAGTAGATTATTAATATATTATTAAATGATTTAATTTTTTTTTCTTATAATAACACATTAATATATAATACTATAGGCATTCATACACAACAATCACATGATGTAATATGGCAGTATGCTCACTGTATACACATTCACATTCACTACAAATGAAATACATCATATATTTATTATTTATAAAATAGATATATTTTATATTTATAAAATAAAATAGGCACTGGTTTAGACCTACTTTTGGTTTTCTGAAGATACAAACAAAATAATATTTTGTGCAAATTAGTGTTTCATTGAAAAGTCAAGCATACAAGTGTCAGATAAATTAAACATATCATTTCATTTTATATATATTTAATCATTTAGAAGGAAATAATTGTTTATAAGATTCATTTTTTTTTTTTAAAGAGAGTGAACACTTTATGATATCATCCATAGCTGTTCTAAAATACTTATTCTAGTCCTCCTACTAGCTAGCTAGTGTCCCACCAAGTATTTACAATAAGTAAAAATAAATAATTACATTCTTCTAGGCCTAGCCCTAGGCTAGGCCTACAATTACATACAAACAAACTCAACTTTAGCAATCAAATGACTGAATGAAAAGAACAACATACCTCAAACATGTACAGACTAGACAAGCCAAGTTGAGGCAGTCAGTAGTAGGCTAGTAAGTAGGCCTAGCACAGGCAAACAAGATATAAGTTCTAGACCTATTTAGGCTAGGCCTAGGCCTAGGCCTACAGAGTTTTCAGCTAGTATATAGTATAGTAGTAGCAGCTGCAGCTGTTTTGACTACGCGTATGATGTAGACACGCGCGCGACAAGGAAGATGAATATGGATGAATTTGATGATCGCGACCAAATATATAACTTAACAAAATTTATTTCTTTAAAAACCATAATTATAATAACAAATTATTATTAAACAGTTTTTATAACTTTGCAATTAATTACATGCCATTTTTAGATTTACAGATACAATTCTATTTTGTAATTACAATATTGACACTTGTGTACTGCGACTTTTACAAATGCGCTCTTTATATGAATTGAGACGTAGTACACATTACATACTGTAGTTATTGGCGGATGATGATAACTATGTTTCGCTTGAAACACTGTTTATTCAAGTAATTAATTACTTCACCTGATAGATTGCAATGCCTCATGACAAGCCACCTCAGCTCAGGACACATAATGAGTAATGAAGACATTGAATTAACATCAATGTTGTGAAGGTTATTACCAGAGATATAGAGATGAGTTAATGCTAATTGAACTTGTTTGAGAGAACATTCTGTACCCAAGTGATTGATGACGTCACCTGATAGATTGCAATCCCTCATGTCAAGCACCGTCAGCTCAGGACACATAATGAGTAATGAAGACAATGTATTAACATCAATGTTGTGAAGGTTATTACCAGAGATAGCGAGATAATCTAATGCTAATTGAACTTGTTTGTGAGAACATTCTGTACCCAAGTGATTGATGACGTCACCTGATAGATTGCAATCGCTCATGTCAAGGTACGTCAGCTCAGGAGACATAATGAGAAATGAAGACAATGAATTAACATCAATGTTGTGAAGGTTATTACGAGAGATATCGAGAAGACCTAATGCTAATTGAACTTGTTTGAGAGAACATTCTGTAACGAAGTGTTTGAATGCATCAGCGTCTTTTAATAGATTCTTAATAATCGTTACTTCGTCACATTCAGAGATGGCTAAAATGTGTGCAATTACTTTTCCCTTGCATTCCCCTTCCATCCTACCACTACTAAAATGCTTGATTTTTTCATTAAAATCCTCCATGCAATAAAGTTGCATAATCAGACGTTTGAAATGCCCATCACACTGTTCACCTGGACTAATGTGTTTAATAAACAATTCTATGGAGGTAGCTATATCGTCCGAAGGATTCTTTATTTCTAAATCTTGAATGTGGTAATTCAAAGCATTTACCACAGCTTCTTTATGGTTTTTTTTAACAAACTTTAAATTACTCGGCAGAGAGCGATATGTTGACAAACTATTTGTAACCCAGTGCTTTAAAAATGCATTAGCGTTAGCACCAAGGAAACCAATTGCAAACTTTCTTGCTTTGTATAAATACTTACTTTCTCTTATCACCTTCCATTCAGTATCATCCAATGGTGCAAGTAATCGTTTTATATCTTTCTTACATCCACACTTCATACCTTTACTTTCACATAATTTACACTCATCCCATGTATTATCATCAAATGGTGTAAGTAACCGTCTTACATCGTCTTCGCATTCAAACTTCAAACCTTCACTTTCACATAATTTTCCAAAGTACAGTCCTACCAATGACTCAACTATCAACTTGTGGGGAGGCATGAAAACACTTTCAAAATTAGATTTTGAAATTGGTGCTTCTTCGTAAACAAATCCAAGTTTGACGGCCATGTCAATCATATTTCCTGTAGAATGTGTATCATTCAAATCTTTCATGTTTATTGAAAGTTGATTATCTTTTAAGTTTTTATACATACATTTTCCTAACAAAATCATAGCATGTATATATTTTGCTGGAGTGTGTTCAAATTTAGAAATTTTGGCAAATTGTTTTTGTTTGTTAAACTGATTTAAAATACTACGGAATAGTTGTTTAAAAAGATCAGAACTGTCACTAGGAAGACTTTGATTGTCTTCCCATAGCATACAAATTGAAAGAAGTAGCATCGGGTTTTTGCACATCAAGTATGCTTCTTTAGGAAAACGTGTCAATATGTCAATACCTAATTCCTTTTTAAGCGACTCTCCCAATTGTGGTTTTCCAAAAAACTTGAAATGTTTGTCAATATACTTTCCTATGCTCTTGTTATTAAATCCCTTAACCCTTACATGTACGTTACATGCTTTTACAAATTCATCTATGTTCTCTAATCGGGAAGTAAGCACTACAGTACTTTTTTTGAAGTTATTCCTGCTGAAAATTCTGGTTATGGTTTGATTATTAAATCTTACTTCATCTAACCCATCGAGTAGCAAAACAATTTTGTCTTCATTTGTTAGTAGAAAATCTTCAATCAACTCTGAATTTCTTGCGAGTTTTGTACGCCTGCTGAAATCTTTCATATCTAATTGCTTTACAATTAGATCGAAGATATCATCACCTTCTTCTAAATCTCTTAAACTTAAAAGAAATACAATTTTACCTCCAAATGCTTTAATTGTTTGACCAGGCGTGGCCCAGTTGTATGATAAATGTCTTAATATGGTAGTTTTACCAATTCCACCTTCGCCGTCTATGAGAGCTTTACATCCAGGTTTAGAACTGATAACATCAATCACTTCTTCTAATGTTGTTGGTTTGCTGGTTTCTTTATTGTTTTCACTTTCCGTTAGTAATTCCATATCGGTAAACATATGTGAAATGTCAACTTTGTATATATCATTCATTGTTGCAGGTGTAAATATACTGGCCTGGCTGCACTTTCCCTTTTGTACGTTAATCAGATATGTTTGTATCTTTTCTAAAAACAAAGAAAGTTATTCAATAGAGAAAATGTTATACTTTATCATATTCTATTAAGCATTTTATTATTATTATTATTATTATTGACATTAATTCATCTTAATTATTTAATTATATTTAGTTTATTTTAGTAGGCCTAAGTTGTTAACAATTATAGTGGTTTGGTTGTTCTTTTTACAGGCCTAGATAATGTCATCCCAGGTATAAATGAAATTGAAATCTGTTATAAAAAATTGCTATAATATAATTATAGCAATTTTAAACTATTTACCTAAAGTTATTGGAGTAATTGTTATCAGTTATAGCAGACTCTGTGCAATAGATATTTGTATTGCACTTTTTGTAAATATTAAGGTTATAGAGGGCGAAAAACACATTTTCTTTACTATCAGAAACAGAAAACTTGAATTGATAAAGAGGGCAGCAAACCGAAAAATAAATATACTTAATACTTAATAAATCAGAATTTTAAACGATAAATATTCTACTGCATAAAAAAAGCGTCTTTATGGGAGAGAAATTATAGATACATTCTAATAACTAACCTGTTTCTGACTCAACCTTATCCTGCGTTTCTTGTCCTTTTTTACTAGTAGTTGACACATCTACTGTTTAATAAATAAATAAGTGTCTTAATAATTATTATCAAACCGACCTTATTAGTTTAAAATCATTCTACCGCATAATAAACTTCTTTATAGGAGATATTAACTAACCTGTTTCTGGTTTAAACTCTTTTTGCACTCCTTGTTCTTTTTCACTAGTGTTCGACACATTTACTGTTTAATGATAAAGAAGAATAGATAAATAGTTTAGCTAATTCAAAATAATTATACATTTTATAATATAGAAATACCATTCTAATATAAAGAAATACAGTTTTCATTTCAGAAATTTTCCAATTTAAGTAGTCAAGTTATATTGCAATTAAGGTCTTTTTTAACCAAAAAAAATCCTTTTAAGTAACGCACTTGTATATAGAGGGCGACAAACACAATTTGAAATCAATCAAGAAGAAAACTTCAATTTCTGTTCAATTTCTGTTCTAACATGATCGGAAATGACGTCAAACCAGTTTAACCAAAAGAGACAATAACAAAATAAATCAAGACTAAATACGCATTAACATCCGAGATTAGATACATTTTACAGAGAGCATAAATTCAAAAACCTTCCACCCATTGAATTATAATATTATTTGTTAATCTGTAGGCCTACTCACCAGTTTCTGATTTAACTTCTTGTTGCGTTTCTTCGTTGAACCTACCACTGGTCGGCGGCACTTCCCCTGTGTAATAACAGGAGAAATCCGAATTTACAATACTTTTAGGGATTCATTTCAGCATAAATATCTAATTAAGATATTAAACTAAACCATTCGAGTTAAATTCAAATAATGCCCGAACAAGTTTTGCTACATATTCAGCCAATGATCAGGGTTGTGGCGAACAAACAATTTATTGAGTGAATGTTGTAATTATTTTTTATTTAGATTGGGTTTTCCCCGTCATTATTTGTAGTATGCCCCTCGAGAACAGGACCTTCTTTTTGATTTTAGTCCAAGCTTTATATTATAATAATTTGTTGAATTAGACTTTTGTACGAATGATAAATGTAATGTATTTTTGGTTGATTTTGATTCCATAATACACTATTGTTGGAAGTCTATTGATTCCACTTGTGTGATAAGAAAACTACATCTTTTATCGGTTTTCCTCAATCTCTATATTTATTTACAATTTATAGACATACTAGTGATAATAATCACAAAATAAGAAACTTTCTATAATATCTTGTGTTACGTGGCTTGTTTCTAAGCTTAATGATTAACAGTAACTAACCTCTTTCTGATTTAACTTCTTTTCGTGTTCCCTCATTACCACTGGTCGTCGGCACTTCCACTGTTTAATAAATAAACAAATAAGTAATAAACAAAACAATCTGACTCTAAAGTAATATTAGTAGCGCAATTCAGCAAACAATTCATTCATGCATAAAAAAAATTTCATTATTACACATTACCAACACAATAAATCATTTTGTTTGTTAAACAGCGGTATTGTAACTTACCTGTTTGTAACTTCATATCTGCTCTCATTGATTTGATAACATTGTTTTTTTGTCAAAATAATATGTTATTCAAATTCAATTGTATTTTATTATGGTCAATGTAAAACTAGAATACCTGTTTGTGAATCTCTGCAACAACACCTTTCAAAACGTGAACGAAGGGTACGGAGCCAAGATCTGTTCGGCCGCCTCTTCCTTCTACTTCCTTCTTTCACTTTAGGTCGGCCCCTGTTATCCTCTTTCTGTATTCCTTGTTCGTTATTACTACTGGTCGACATTTCTTCAAATAGAAGTTAAATTAAAATTAGGCCTAAGGTGTACAAAATAAAATGTGTACACGTAGGCCTACACTCACAGTTTATTGCCAGTCGAAGCGCGGCGGTAAACACACAACCGTTTTATTTGCTGGTCATATAGTCATATCAACATTTGTTATTATCAATAAACACTAACAAATATTTATTGAAATTTTTTTTTGGAAAATCACAAAGGAGGCTTTTAATTATATCTTGTGTTAGATGGTCAGCATTAAGCTTGTACATCATTAAAAACACAAAATCAGTTTTGTAATGATGTAGCTTACATAACGTATAACTAACCTGTCTCTGATTTGGTTCCGTTACTACTGGTCGGCATTTCATCACCTGTTTTAATAATGAAATTCGAATTTACAATGCTAAATAAAAACTTTAAGCACTAGGCCAATATAATATTTGAATGGAAAAATCACAAAATAAACTTTCTATCTCGTGAAAGAAATGAAATACTTCGTCTTCTTTTCTAAATACATACCTAGTCCATCCTGTGCAGATTTTCCAAGACAATCTGTAAACCTGGTAATTCTTGAAGGTGTACCTAGAAGGTTTTCTTTATCTAGTATGAATACGGCATCCCATATATCTGTGAATTTAAATTTATTCAGTTCATTGTAATGATGAATAACATTTTTCAACTCCTCTGGTCCAATGTCTCTCAAGGTCTGGAATAGTTGTTTACGAGATGCTGACAGCGTCTCCTCGTCAACAATTTGGACACTGTTATCTGCCATATACTGGTTTATCTGACCTACTGCTTCACTGAAACCTGTCACATTAGCTATGTCCAGCAAAAGACTGACTTTATGCGGTGTGATTTTACCGGTTCGTTGGAGTTCATTAAATAAACTCATCGCTGTAACGTCTTTATCGGTAAGGTCACCTAATGGTATGTATCCATGCAGGCAGAATCTCAACCATTTAAAGTAGCGACCCAGATAGTGTTTGCTAAGTTGAGCTTTTAAAATATGGAACTTTTCTTTAAGGTCTTTACCACATTCAGTTTTGTCTGACAAGAAACAAAACAATAATAATGAATATTACATTAAATACAAATGTATAGAAAATCATATATTCGCAACTGGCATATGAGTGCTAAAACTCATCTGAAAAACAATGTTCTTTTGTGTTAAGAGTAACTGACAGGAGGATTAGAAAGCCTACAGTATAATTGAATACCAGAAATAATTAATTAACCATACTTCCACCGCAGCCTCACCATGTTCGGAGCTAAACTGAGAACATTTTAACAATATGGACATCTGTGTGTGCCCCGAAATGGTACTTTCAGAATGTTTTCGTTGGGAGGTGCGGGTGACGTACAAAGTAATTTTTACCTAATCTCCTCCTCAACTCCACTGTGTTTGGGGGCTGTGGTAAGAATCTCTTAGAATTATACAGTTTCGTGAGCCCAGAACTCCTTAACCGGGACAATTTTGGTTATTTTGTTTAGTGTCCCAAAAGTGTCTCATTGATTAGGGTCAGTATTCGAGAACCATTATAGGCTTCATAATTCTTTAAGAGATTTGTAGATTGCATCTATTTTGCCAATAACAGCCTTTTTTAGATAAACAGTTGCAATGCGAAAGGATGCAATACGAAAAAGGCAATTTGTTTTGTGTTACCTGATGTTGCCATGGTTTTCAATTCAGTTTTCAATCTTCATTTCTGAAATGGAATAGTTGTATTTAAGTTAAATGCTGTCAATCCATCTATGGACAATTCATCCTGTTTTGCAAAGTAATCCCTTCCTTTAAAATAACATCTATAATGTATATTGCTGAGTTTCACTTCATGCATCATTCAAACCTAAAACTATTTTCAAAATATGCATGAGGATGAGGGAAGACCAGTTTGCTGGATTATTACCACGTGACACGATGTTGGAGTAAAAGGACAGTTTACGACAATAAAATGTAGGCCTAATGTTCTAAAAAAAAGGTAAATGAGGTAAATTTAAACTATCTGGTAAAATAGGTTAGATTAGCGCATGTAACAATGCCATGGACAAATGTTATTCATGTGTCTCAATTAATTGGTTTTTTTTTCAATTTGTTTACCTCCACCCATGCTAAATAATCTTTTTTACTACGCATGCGCTATTGACATTTTCTACTAAAATGTAAACACATTATAAATAGTAAACTGAATCACAAACATTATTTTTGCTTTTGGGATTCAGTTTAAAATATCTTTTAATTTTTTTTAGTTTCGGAAAAAATGGACCAAGACATAGGAACCGTATACAACACTGCTGCCATTTCTGTGCCAAATATGATTTAAATACACAGCCACTAAAAAGCTGAGCTCTGGTAATACCTGATTTTAAAACCATAATGACAATTAGGCATATAGGCCTTTTCTAAAAACCGGAAATTAAGTTGACATAGGCCTAGGTCCCAGTTTGGACAACAAACGAAAAACAGCCTATTACATTACAACTCACTCTCTCGTTCTCTTCATACCATCAAACGTACAAATAATAAACTATAAATACTATCAGTTAGGCCTAGGCAATTGAATCTAAATTGGAAACTTACATGGTTGGCTCATAAAATTGTAATAACATAAATACACCTTGATAGGCCCCAGTCAATCTTTGTGACGATTTCATAGCAGTCGCTGCGCCACTCCTTTTATGCTTATTGACTAAGGGCCATGACGAATGACAAAAGCTATTCACGGTTTATGCAATTTCTTTCTATATATGCACAATACACGATTAATGGAAGTATATAGATATTCTACTCAAAATTCCACACAAGTTATTTTTAGAAAAAACACAGAATCATTTGAAATAACTAAATTTCTATCAAAAAACAAAAACGAAAGCCCTGCAGAAGTTATCGGTCGACTTAAATAATATAAATTAGATTTAATCAACACATGATAATGAATCCTTGTTTAAAGACTCATCTTGTAATTACAGTTTTGATTGATAATGTACCCAGGCGTATTGGCGCACCATAGATATTAGCTCACATGTACATTTACTTCTTATAGGTTAGTTGTTAAGGTAAATGAGGTGATTTCAACATCTGATAAAATAGGGCGCGATTAACAAATTAATCAAAAATATTAATAATAATTGTCAATACAGCAATAAGCATTGTGGTGCATGTGTTTGAAGATAAGCAAATAAGCACTGTAGACAAAGCACTGTAGACCTACCTATACTGTATATTAGAAAAACGAAACACTGATCTCGCACACAGCATGTGTAAATATTGCGCTCATAGCGCTCCATATTATCTAACGAGTTGTTGTTCTTTTTTACTATAAAAAAAAAAAAAAAAAAAAAACTGGGGGAGAGAGATAGAGAGTGATAGGGACCCTATATGTAAGATTTAGTTTAATCTTAATTGGCGCCGCCAACGGATTTGAGGCAGATGAGCGTCGAAAACGCTACTGTGAGTGTGTTGCAGTTAATTACTAAGAAACATTAGTTAAAAGCAAGTAGAAATAAATGTTTGGTCATTGTTTAAAGACGTAAGTTCGTTTAATTCACTCAATGTATGAATCTGAAATTATTCAATGATGTTTATTGTAATTATTAGTAATTGTGTTAAATATAATTGCTTGGTTAGTCTCAACAACGTGGTAATGATGGACGCCGCCATCTTGTAGTTGTAGTTTACGAGAGTTTGAATAGGACAAACCAGATGAGTTATTATACATAGTTAAAACTGAGTTAAGATTGTGTTATCGTGATACAGACTACAGTATTTTCCATAAAATCATCAGAATGTATTTTCATTAAGATTGCAAGAATTGTTGCTTAACTTTATATATGTGTTAATCTGTTGTAAAGAATTACTGTTGAATTTACTGGTCACGCTTGAGTGATTTCACCATTTTGAGTAACTTATGGAGTCATAATAAATAGTACTGTATGTTGTTCGTTTAGGCTATGAAAGAAGTCATTGTGATTACTGTTGCAAACCAGCTTGTATTGGCTATTCTGAGTGTCTGTATCTGGCAAAGTAGTAAGTTTCAATAAGAATAGACAAGTTTGACATGTTAACGAAATGTAGTAATGACATGATTATGTTCTGTTTATTTGATCAGTTTGATGTATGTTATATTTTAGAATTGAATGAGACTGTTGGAATAAAACAACTTCATCTCAAACCCGGATACATGTGCTCATTTTAGTCTCCGTGCAGTCGTCTTGCGCAAATTTCCTACAATTCAATTTACTATTTGTGGGTACTGTGTCGAACCAAGGATAGGAAGTAGTGAAAGATGGCTGAGGAAAGGAAGGCAAGTAAACGAAGAAGAAGAAATACTAAAGGTAACCTGACCAGGACCTTGAAGGGTATAAGAAATATATTAGTCGAAGAAAATTATGACGAAAAGGAAGTCACTGATAAGCTAAAGAAAGCAGATGAGATATTTTCCGCAATCGAAGAAGCCCATGCCGAACTTGTGTCTCTGATAGAGGATGAGCACGAGTTTTCTGAAGAAGAGAAATGGATGGGTCAATGTCAAGAAGAATTCATGTCAGAGATGCTAGCAGTTAAATGTAGAATTAAGGAGATCAAAGGTAAAATAGAAATTAAGGAAGACGTTAAGATAACTAATGATGCGGATGTAGATAATACTGATAATGTGAGTAATGTGGATACACGTAATGGTAACATAAATGTAGTAACTAATGCAAGTAACACATTTATAAATGATAGACAAATCGAAGGAATATTCAAAGCTATGTCTATTCCCAAATCAGTGACACGTTATTTTGATGGGAATCCCTTACAGTACCATTCATTTATGACGACCTTTAAAGAACTAGTTTCAGGAATAACCGATGATGGTGTTAAGTTAAATACTCTTTTACATTTCTGTAAAGGCAAAGCATTAGAAGCCATTCAATTTTGTGTTATGAAAGAGACGACAGAGGGATATTGTATGGCATTAAAAACCCTTAAGGAAAGATATGGTAATACCGGTATAATTGTTCAAGCCTGGGTTGAAAAGATCCTAAATAGGCCAAAGGTAGATGTTAATGACCTTAGAGTATTCTCCGATGATCTTGAGAATTGCTATGAAGCGCTAAGTGCCTTGGGATTTGTTGAAGAATTAAGTAACCAGAGAAGTTTAAAGTTAATTATTGAAAGGCTTCCGAAGTTCATACAAAATAGGTGGGCTCGAGAAAATTACAAAATTAAGTCAAAAGGGGATGGAGCTAGTGCCAAACTGAAAGATGTTGTAGCATTCATAAAAGCGGCTACAAGTGAAGTAAATGATCCGGTATTCGGGAGTGCAAACAAAGTTGACCAAGTTGCCAGTGGTAGTACGTCGGCAAAGCGGATACGGATAAATCAGTTTAGCGCAGAATCAAAACGAGATAATGTGAAATGTTGGATCTGTAAGTCAGATAACCATTGGCCAGACCAATGCGACGAATTTAAAGGAAAAAATCCAGACGATCGGATAATGTTAGCCAAACAAAATTATGTGTGTTTTAGCTGTTTAAAGGTAGCCGGAAGAAACCATAGAATGGCAAACTGCACAAGAAAAAGACAGTGTCCAGAAATAGTTGATGGCAAACAATGTGAGCAGAATCACCATAAACTACTACACGGTGCAAAGTTGAAAGCAAAAGGCAATTTAGTATGTGTGGCTGCGGGCTCAGCAAAAGAAGCAATGCTTCCAGTTTTACAAGCAGAGGTGTTAGGTGGAAAGAAACGAGAAATTGCAAATGTCTTATTAGACTCTGGCTCACAAACCACGATCATACGACAAGAATTGGCAGATAAACTTAATTTGAAAGGAACAGAAGTAGTCGCTGTTGTTACAAAGGTGGGAGGAAATGAAGAACAGTTAGATACAAAACTATATAGGTTATATGTAAAAGACATAGATGATACACGCACATACCCTGTCTTAGCCATTGCTATGCCATCTATTACTGAAGTTGAGGAAATAGACGTTGAAGATTTAGCTAAGAAATTCAAAATCAAGTCGTTGAGAAGAAGTGGCGGACCTATTGATCTTCTGATCGGAGTTGACTATGCGAACTTCCATGTAGGCGAGACAAAATCTATTGGAAATACTGTTGCTTGTAAGACAATGATTGGATGGACTGTATTTGGGGGAGGAGGAAATGCACCCAAGTATGGACATAGAGTAATGAACTTCCGAGTGAATAATGTTGATTTAACAGACTTCTGGTCAGTGGAATCCATGGGAATTGACATTCCGTCATGTCAATTTAAAGGAACCCAAGAAAGTGCAAACGAACATATAGAGCACAGATTGATAGAGGACTCATGTTCAAAGGTTGGAAACCAGTGGATGGTGCCTTACCCCTGGATGAAGGACCCTGAGAATCTTAAAGATAACCGAGTACAAGCTGAGAAAATGTTGAAAGGATTAGAAAGAAAGCTCAGCAAAAGTGAAAATTATTCAAGTGCGTATAAGCAACAAATGAAAGAGATGGTTCAATTGGGCTTCTCAAGAAAATTATCTGACACTGAAGTAAAAAACTACAGAGGTCCAGTTCATTATATCCCACACCATGCTGTCTTACGTCCAGAAAATCGAAGCACCCCTGTGAGGATTGTCTTTAATTCCTCAAATGTATATAATGGAGAGTCAATAAATGATTATTGGATAAAGGGTCCAGACTTATTGAACAGTTTGCAGGGAGTGATGTTGCGGTTCCGAGAAAACAAAGTCGCCGTTGTTAGTGATATCTCAAAAATGTATCATCGCGTGCTAATCCCAGAAATCGACCAACATGTGCATAGATATTTATGGAGAGACATGGAGGTTGAGAGAAATCCTGACGTTTATGTCAAGACAGTCTTGACATTCGGAGATAAGCCGGCGCCAGCTATGGCCCAAACAGCTTTGAAGTTAACAGCGAAACAAAATGAAGCCAGATATCCAAGAGCAGCAATGGTATTACAGAATGATGTTTACATGGATGATATATGTACCTCGGTTAGAACGGAAGAAGAGGCAAAATCAACCATCAACGATATCGACATAGTGTTAAATACAGGAGGATTTACTGTTAAAGAGTGGGTATCAAACAGCCGATTGGTGACAGACGACACAAAGGGCAAGATAGCATCTGTTTTGGAAAACAAAGTCAACGAGGAAAAAGTATTGGGAGTCAGGTGGCAGAAAGAAGACGATAATTTAATGATTAGAGTGAAAATTGATGACACCTTGTTAAACGGAAGAATAAATAAGAGGAAGGCGTTAGGCGTCATAGCTAGAATATTTGACCCCATTGGTTTAGCATCACCCGTGATCATAAAGGCGAAAATAAAAATGCAGGAGTTGTGGCAGGCTAAAGTTGGTTGGAACGAAGAATTTCCTGAAGATGTAGAAAAGGCTTGGAAAAACCTGTTCTATGAGCTAATGAAGCTAGATGAGCTAACATGTCCTAGAGGTCTCACACCAAAGGGCGCCTCAGATGAGTTAACCTTAATAGTGTTCTGTGATGCCTCTGAGAAAGCCTATGGTTCATGTGCATATGCAAGATGGAAATTAAATGATGGGACATATAAGACAAGGTTCATCGCTGGGAAGTCGAGAGTTGCACCAATAAAAAGACTGACGATACCGAGATTAGAATTACAGGCTGCAGTAATGGCAGTAAGACTGGCGTCTATGATAATTAAAGAAACAAGGCTTAAATTTAACCAGACAATATATCTGACGGATAGCATGATTGTGCTTGGCTGGTTAAGGAAATCTGTTAACAACTTCAAGGCATTCGTTGCAGTGAGAGTTGCGGAAATTCAGGAAAAATCTGATAAAGGTAATTGGAGACACGTACCTGGAAGTATGAATCCTGCTGACGATGTATCGAGGGGTATACCAGCAAGTAATTTAGGAGGTAGGTGGATCAGAGGACCAGAGTTTCTTAAGTTGAATATTAATGACTGGCCTAATGAGAAAATCAGTGTTTCAAAAGAGGATGATGAAGCAAAACTATGCATGAACATCCAAATCGCTGATACTTCTAATGTGAAGCTAGATGGATTAGAAACATGGGAGATCCTGCTCGAAGAGTACAGAAAACATCTTTATGGACTTGAGTCTGAAGCATTAAATGTTGAGAAAGTAAGAGAGCTTGAATTGATCTTACTAAGAAGGGTTCAACAAGAATGTTTTGGAGACGAATTAAAAGCATTACAGAGAGGAAAAGAAGTATCAAAAAACAGTAAGTTGACCTTACTAGATCCCAAGTATGATGAAGATACCAAGCTCATCAGAGTAGGTGGGAGATTAAGAAAGAGTAGTGGTAACTTGGAACTTGATGTTCACCCAGTTCTGCTAGAACCCAACCATCACATTACAAAACTGTTGGTTAAAAGAATAGATGCTAATGTTTACAATCACCACGCTGGTGCGGAACAAGTATTCGCTTACGTCAGGCGAAGATACTGGATCTTGAAAGGGAGAAGTTTGATAAAGTCAGTGATGAGAAGTTGCATAGAATGTCAAAAATGGCGACGTAATTCTGAGGTTCCGAAAATGGCAGATGTCCCAAAAGCAAGATTAAGAATTGGAAAACCTCCTTTTTTCTCAACAGGAATAGACTGCTTTGGACCAATGCTAGTAAAAATCAAACGATCGCAAGAAAAAAGATGGGGAGTGATTTTTAAATGCCTAACAACGCGAGCTATTCATTTAGAAATAGTTAGTGGAATGGACACAGACACTTTTTTGTTGGCGTTGAGAAGATTCATTGCAAGACGTGGAACTCCAAAAGAAATCCTTGCGGATTGCGGAACTAATTTTAAAGGTGCCGAGAGAGAGCTGAATGAAGCATTTAATAATATGGGAGTTGAACTGCGAGAACGGCTGGCTAAACAACAGATTGAATTTAAATTCAATCCACCAGGTGCTCCACATTTCGGTGTCTGGGAGAGGGACGTGAAATCTGTGAAGACCGCCTTAAAATGCTGCCTAAAAGATAGAGTAATTAGTGAGGTATTACTTGCGACTATAATGGTAGAAGTTGAAGGGCTTTTGAATGCCAGACCTTTGGGATACGCATCCAGTGATGTTGCAGATCCAGATCCGATAACACCAAACTTGCTATTAATGGCACGACGGGATTCCGCACTTCCAGCTGTTGCTGTAAAGCACATTGAACTCAAGGGTCGTCGTCAGTGGAAGCATAGCCAAGTGATTGCAGATTTATTCTGGAAAAGATTTGTTGGAGAGTACCTATCCAGCCTACAGATTAGACAAAAGTGGTATAGAGAAAGTTCCAATTTAAAAGTTGGTGACGTCACATTGGTAATCAATGATCAACTGCCAAGAGGAGAATGGCTTATTGGTAGGATTATTAAAGTGTATCCTAGTGACGATGGAAGAGTTAGAGTAGCAGATGTTGTTGTAAATAACAAAGAGTATAAAAGGCCAGTAACAAAGCTTATCAAGCTCGAGGAGTGGGAGTAAAAAAAAAAAAATAAAATAAAAAAAATGGAAAAAGAAAAGAAAATTAAATGTTTTGAAAATATAACTAATTTGATTTATAATGGGATTTCCCCATTGGTTGGGGAGTGTAAGATTTAGTTTAATCTTAATTGGCGCCGCCAACGGATTTGAGGCAGATGAGCGTCGAAAACGCTACTGTGAGTGTGTTGCAGTTAATTACTAAGAAACATTAGTTAAAAGCAAGTAGAAATAAATGTTTGGTCATTGTTTAAAGACGTAAGTTCGTTTAATTCACTCAATGTATGAATCTGAAATTATTCAATGATGTTTATTGTAATTATTAGTAATTGTGTTAAATATAATTGCTTGGTTAGTCTCAACAACGTGGTAATGATGGACGCCGCCATCTTGTAGTTGTAGTTTACGAGAGTTTGAATAGGACAAACCAGATGAGTTATTATACATAGTTAAAACTGAGTTAAGATTGTGTTATCGTGATACAGACTACAGTATTTTCCATAAAATCATCAGAATGTATTTTCATTAAGATTGCAAGAATTGTTGCTTAACTTTATATATGTGTTAATCTGTTGTAAAGAATTACTGTTGAATTTACTGGTCACGCTTGAGTGATTTCACCATTTTGAGTAACTTATGGAGTCATAATAAATAGTACTGTATGTTGTTCGTTTAGGCTATGAAAGAAGTCATTGTGATTACTGTTGCAAACCAGCTTGTATTGGCTATTCTGAGTGTCTGTATCTGGCAAAGTAGTAAGTTTCAATAAGAATAGACAAGTTTGACATGTTAACGAAATGTAGTAATGACATGATTATGTTCTGTTTATTTGATCAGTTTGATGTATGTTATATTTTAGAATTGAATGAGACTGTTGGAATAAAACAACTTCATCTCAAACCCGGATACATGTGCTCATTTTAGTCTCCGTGCAGTCGTCTTGCGCAAATTTCCTACACTATACAACATAATGCACAATAACATAAATGCACAGCTACTAAAAATGCTGAGCTCTGTCTGAAACCATTTGTCTAAAAATGACAATTATATATAGATCGGAAATTAAGTTGACAGAGGTCCCAACTTAGAAAAATGAAAGTCAAAGGCGTGGCCAAACCAACAATAGACGATCCTTAAATCAGAGATCTGCTTAAATCACCAAAATACGATATTTGTTATCACCCATCTGCGGACCGATGGTTTAATTACAAAACAGACTATTTAACAAATCCTATTCCCTTCCTACCATCAAACGTACAAACATACATAAACTATAAATACTTTTAGATTTGGCAATTATAAATCTAAATTGCAAACTTACATTGTTGCCTTTAAAAGTGAATTTGACTGGAAAATCTAATAACTTGTAATAACAGGAATACATAATGATAGGCCTACAGTCAATCTTTGTGACGATTTCATAGCAGGTACGGTAACACTCCTTTTTACGGGTCAACTTTAATGATAGTGTATTCATATCACATATTGACGTTGGCCATGATGTCACAAAAGCTTTTATGGTATATGCATTTTCTTTCTTTATTTTCTTTTTTAATGCACAATACACGATCACCGAAGTCTATATATATTTTATTAAAAAATCCACACAAGTTATTTATAGAAAAGACACAGAATCATTTGAAATAATTTAATTTATATATTTAAAAAAAAACCTGCAGAAGTTGTATATACCCACATAATTATAAACACATTTGATTAACCCTTGTTTAAGACTTACCGGTATCTAATAAATGCACTTACAGTTTTTTCAACTTTAAATTTACTTAAGTTTGAGATAGCATTTATCGTACGAACGTTTCAGTATACTGTAATCGAAAGAGCGACACACAATAGCCACTAACCTCTTACATCCCGACGACGACGAGAATACAAATTAATAGGCTACTACAATAGCAGTTTCTCCATGGTATATATTGTGTCAGTCAGTACGCACCTAGGAGACTGATGATCAAATCTGTCATCAAAATGACAGATACAGTGTATTAAACAATTTGTAGCCAACTCTCAGAGTGATCATTTTCACAACATCTTGAAGTACAGTATAGTAAAGTGTAACGTGTGATAAATTCACAGATAAGTATTTCGATCGCCAGGATTGTTTTAGATGGTCACGTGTGAACATAATGTTAAGTTGTCTATTGCAGTGTCAATCGTACCTGCATCCTTACATTGGATATCAGCATGAGTGGTAAGCCAATTATAGCTTACCATAGTCACTATGGTGTGGAAGGTATCGAGCTGTGCATTCCTATTGGCCCGGTACTATGCGTTTAAACGCCATATTTTGTGTCGAAACAATCGACCATCTAAGAGCATTATTTCACTGTTGAATTGAATGTTTATCAGTACTTTGTTATACGTTACGAATGACAATACTCTATGTATATGCAAAGGATATCAAGTAACAGCCTCTGATTGGATGCTGACTTGCACAAGATATGTCACTTGTTATGCAAATTAGCATAGTAGAATAGTTATTGGAACAGGATATAGGTATTTAACCTGTACAGTACTAGTCGTACAGAATATGGGCTATGAGGGTATAATTGTTGTACACCTCAGCTAAAGGAACAACTAAGGATATTTCAGTTGTGCACTAAAAAAACACCCAAGTGAGGACATATCGACACTAAGTACTGTATAATACTGTACTATAAGAGTGCTGCGTGCTGTTTAATCATTATTTTTGTTAGTCTTTGTGAACATGTATAATTGTGTTAGATCATTTTAGATTTGTAATATTACCGCTTAAATTATTTACTAGAAAATGTATATTGTACATTCATTGTTGTATAATTATGGTCGTCGTCGAGGAAGAGGAGGAGGAGACTGATGATATAGGGATAGCCACGTGACAATTCATAGGGATATGCACGTGACAATTCATAAGGATATGCACGTGACAATTTATAGGGATATCCACGTGACAATTCATAGGGACATCCACGTGACAATTCATAAGGATATGCACGTGACAATTTATAAGGTCATGATCCATGCGACATTTCTCATTATTGTAAGTTGCTACACATTGTCACTCACTCAAATATTTTTATTAATGCCATTTTTTAAGATTAGGCCTATTTCTTATTGTTTTAGATATTAGGATGATACAGGAAAAACTGGAATATGAGACTTTCAATACAAGCATTTCTAGGCGGTATATAATGTATTGCAAGTAAAGGTTGTTGTATACCGTTTATGTAGAGATTCAATGTACAACCATAGCAACCTTTTGTTTTTACAACGCACCATGTCAATAATACAGGTCAAGTCGAAAATTCATTCTATGCGCATACAGAAAAATGAGCATGCGCAGAATGACTATTAGACTCAATAGCTGTGCTGTAAAAACAAATGTCGCTAAGTTTATAGTTCGTTGACCTTCACACCAAGTGTACCTATTAGCACCTGATTAATTTGTACTGTATACGCAAAGGTAGTTTGAGTAGCATTCTATCGGATTTTACTTGTAATATTTAGATGTGGTGAAACTTCACTTATTTTTTTATGTTTCAGATAAGCCGCCAGGGTTGAATCCTATGAAAGCAGTGTACATGTAAACAGCAAAGAAACAATAATTGTAACATATTGTGTAAATATTGCGCCCAGAGCGCGCCATATTACCTGACTAGTTTCTTTTTTACTATACGCATACGCTATCATTTTTTTCTACTAGAACGTAACTGAGAGAGATAGGGACCCTATACGACACTCTTGCTGCATGCTGTGCCAATAACATAAATGCACAGTATACAGCCACTAAAATGCTGAGATCTGTCTAAAACCATCTGTCTAAAAATGACAATTATCTTTAGATCGGAAATTAAGTTGAAAGAGGTCCCAACTACCCTGAATCAGGGCCTTGCTTTATTTCAGAATCACCAAAATCTTTGTTATCACCCGTCGGCGGATCCATGGTTTACTTACAAAACAGACTATTTTACAACTCTCACTCTTATCAAATGTAAATAAACATAAACTATAAATACTTTTAGATTTGGCAATTATAAATCTAAATTGCAAACTTACATTGCTGGCTTTAAAAGTGAATTTGACTGGAGGATATCATAACTTGTAATAACAGGAATACATAGGCATACAATCTTTGTGACGATTTCATAGCAGGTACTGTAACACTCCTTTCAACGGGTCAACTTTAATAACAGTGTATTCATATCACATATTTGCCATGATGTCACAAAAGCTTTTCACGGTCTATGCATTTCCTTTCTTTATAATGCACAATGCACGATCACGGAAGTCTATAGATATTTTATTAAAAAATCCACACAAGTTATTTTTAGAAAAAGACACAGAATCATTTGAAATAATTTAATTTATATATAAAAAAAACCCGTAGAAGTTGTATACCCACATGATTATAAACACATTTGATTAACCCTTGGACAATAAGTATTTAAGTCACTGCGCCACGGGTGGGGCCTGAGGCGAATTTAGTGACACCCCTTGATGGCCGGAAATGGTACTCTCGTATAACATTCATGATAAATGGCACCTCTAATTGGCCGGAAAAACACTCTCATGCAGCATGCTACGATTGAACAAAACGATCGTACTTTTTTCCTCCTCCTCACGATAACATTTGTTGCCGCCGTATGTTAGATGCGCGTGCTCTGTGTGCGGAACCACCGCCGATTGTTTGATCATTCACTCGGTATTTTGTTTTGCGTTCAAGTTACAAGCCCCCTCCCCCCAAAAAAGCACAATTTGGGTGAGAAGGCAAATTCAATGCTTATTATAGCCAGGGGCGGACCCAGGGGTGTTTCCCTTGTGGCCCGGGCAACAGCCTTAATTTCATACTAAATGTTGTTTCTGCCACTAAATTAAAATTGAGTTCCATTTCATCGTATACAATATCCATCCGGACCCGGAACTTGATAGGCTTAGTCATAAAGTAGTTACAGAGTTGCAGGGCATTTTATTATTGTTGAATGTTTTGATATTAGCCTAATTGTTAAAACGACCTTCACAACCAAAATATTTCTTTTCATTTTAAATGGAACGCTACAAAAATAATCCTCTGCTTCATCGGAGCATGAATACCTAATAACCAGACAAGAACGTATCTTTGTTACGTTTTACTATCAATCCATTTTCATGTCACGCAATCCATTTTTCAACAATATAGTAGTATAACAATAACATTTTGATTGAATAGTGAGGGATTAGTTACAGTTTGACTTTGAATAAACCATTTGCAATTTACTGAAAATCCAAAATTATTCAATTAAAGAAACGCTCAACACATGAGAAATAGATGTCGGTCGATAAACCTCTGACGACGACTAAAACAACGACAATCAGCGAAATGTTAGTGATTTTATTTCATCTCTGGCTTGTTACATTTTTCATGACACGTTACCGGACTTCCCCCTCCTCTCGCAATGACCGACAGTACAGATCTTCCCTATCTAGGCTCGTGTATGTAGCATACTACGTTATTCACAAATTACCCACGCATAGCAGTGTTACTAGAGCCATCACAGATTACCTCTAATGGATCAATCATTCATACATGAATTCAAAAATTCATCGACAAACGAAATATAGCCTATATTCATTCCTTTTAAATATTAGGCATATTGCCAAGGCTAATAATCGATTTGTCCATAATTATTGCGTTTTGCCGGGGGTTTTCCATAATCTAAGGCCAATTTTTAGGCCAAATCATAATTGTGCGTATTCTGTATTTCCGATGCGTGTAGTACCATATTTATCTTCATTTCCGTACGTTCGTAAATATTAGGCCGAATTTCCGTAGTAATTTATAGACGTTCCGAAATTTGAACCGTGTTATACCGGTAGCAGAGCAAAGTTTGCTTCTTTCTGCAAATGTCCTATCATTCTTTTCTATGTTTTATTTGGAGTGTGGTTTAAAACAACACTTTTGTAAAGTTTATAGTGGATAAATAAAAATGAATTTTTGGAAATGGTGGTTTTAACATCTGACTTTATTTAGCATTTTTAAATGAATTAAAATTCCAAATTATACAATTTAACCTTTTGTTCAATATATTTATAGCAACAGCTTCATATTTTTTGTATAACTTTTTAAAATTATTAATTGATAATTAATTTACATTAATTGAGTACAGTTATTAGAATGTATTACCGTACCAAAAGTACCTTCATCGGGGACCTCCCCGTGACGTTCGCATTGAACGAAAAAAAAATTATCATGAATTTTACGTGCGAGAGTACCATTTGCGGCCATCTAGGGGTGTCATTTAACAATTTTCTTGCTCAAATACTCAGTGTCTACAACCCTGGAGTCTTTGGGCAACCCTCTTAAAATAGTCCTGCGACCGCCCCTGATAGCTCTATCTATATTTATTTACAGCAATTTGTTGAGGAAACTAAATATATCAATGTAAATAGGTGGTATTGATATACTTCATAGCCACACATACATATTGTAGGTAACCGCAGCGTTCCATTTTTTGATGTACGTCGGAAGGCTATATATGCATGCTGACTGCCAGTGATCGAAACAATAGGTACGCGGTTGTCTAGCGGTGTCTTTTGTACGATTCGTTCGTGCCCAAGCTCACGTCAATATCATGTCACATCCTGGGACCAAAAATTCGTATTATTTTTCGGCAACCAATTCATTTGTTTAACAATAAGGTATGAGTTATTCACGAACGAGTTAACGAATTTTTCAATTTACAAATAACCTTTTGTATTGTGGGGCACGTATTTGGAGGATTTTCAGAGATGAGGGTGGTGAGGTATTGGGGATGTCGGGGATGGGGGTTCGCAGTCGGTTAATGGGGGGTTCGCTGTAAAGGGGGGGGGGGGTCGCCCGAACCATAACCCCCCCCCCCCTGACTACGGGCCTGAACTCCCAGGGTGATCATTTTTACAATATTTTGATAGTATAGTAAAGTGTAACGTGTGATAAATTCACAGATAGGTATAATTCGATCGCCATGATTGTTTTAGATGGTCACGTGTGCACATAATGTTAAGTTTTCTATTGCAGCGTCAATCGTGTCTGCATAATATTAATATTGGCAGGATTGGTAAGCCAATGTCATTATTTATTATGGTGTGGAAGTTATCGAGCTGTGCATTCCTATTGGCCCGGTACTGGAATACAAGCCATTTTTTCTAGGCAGTATATAATGTATTTCCAGTAAAGGTTGTTGTATACCGTTTATGTAGAGATTCAATGTACAACCATAGCAACCTTTTATTTTTACAATGCACCATGTCAATAATACTGGACAAGTCGACTATGCGCATACAGAAACATGAGCATGCGCTCATGACTATCACAGACTCAATAGCTGCGCTGTATAAACAAAAGTTGCTAAGTTTATCGTTAGTTGACCTTCACACCAACTGTACATAAAATAGCACCTGATTAAAAAGGTAGTTGAGTAGCATTCTATAGGATTTTACTTGGAATATTTTGATGTGGTGAAACACTCTTTTTCTTTCAGCTGCTTTCTCTTCACCTTTTTTCAGATAATAAGCCGCCAGGGTTGAATCCTATGAAAGCAGTGTACCTGTTTGATCCCACATCCGTTCTTGAGGTATGTGGATATTGAATTTTCTTTTCATAAAACTTTTTTTGCAATCAAAATTACAAAAGGCTGGATTGATATTTTTGTTGATTTGGATGAAAATTTTAATATAAATTTAATATTATATTATTACATGATATTTATTGTGATATCAAATCTACATCTTCAATTATTTTTAGGCAGCCCAGGCTGCTGGAATGTCTGAAGAGGTCGCTAATAAATGCATGTCAAAGGTCAAAGATCAATCAACAAAAGAAGAGTTAAAAAGAATAACAGGCATTGCACTCGAAAGTGGTGTAAGTAATTTGAATTTAAAGTTTATTTTTTATTTTTAAAATTAATTCAATTTACAGTATATATTGGCGAGTCTGTAATATACAATTACATATTCAAATAAAAAATGTTATTTTAATTTGTAGGCATTTGGCGCACCATGGATATTAGCTCACAATGATGGAGAAGTAAAGACTTTTTGGAAATTTTGCAAATTATCAAAATAATACTTGTAGTAGGCATACATATTTTAGTATTTTAAAATCACTGTATTATTATCAGTATTGTCATCATATCTTTGTCAATGTTTTCATTAGAAATGAATACTGTGATAAAATTATTTTATTCTTACAGGTGAAAAATGGGAAGGTCCATTAAAATCATCAAAATTATAGTCTGCTGCCCTCTACAGGTTTTAGTTTGTCAAACTTTTTAAACAAGATCAACATTACTGTTATTTTAAACAAACATTGTATCATGGTTTTAATTGTGATTTCAGTTAATATTTGTTTTCATCTACCAGTATTATATTCATTGCAACCACTATTTTTAATTCATCATTACAAGAAACCAATTTAGGATGTAATATTGTGAAAAATTGATTATAACCAAACCTTTAAAATTTATGAATACTGTATTAAAATCAACGATATTTTATAAACAATATATAATATAAATGGTGACTTTGTTGTAAAATAATGTGTAACATTAAAGTAAAAGAATTATCACCAGTTTATTTGCATAGTGTATAGTTTTTATTGAAACAGCTAAAATATTTATTAATCGAAGACTTAGACCTTTACAAAAAATTAAATTTAGAGTAAGTTAGGTCCATCCCCTCAAACACCCTCCCCCGCCAAACCATTGTATTCTCTCTATTATAACGCTACATGTGTATTTTAACTTTAAATTGATCTGTTCCTCTCGAAAATAGTAATCAAAAACACTCCTTGTATTAGAATTATTAGGTTAGCATTTTGACTGAACTCATCACTGGTACAAACTGAACATAAAGCATTCCTTTATTATGCAAAATATTGAACAATAACATTTTTGTTTACTTCCGGTTTAATTGATTTGGAGGAGGTGGATAGGTTTTTGAATGAAAGTTTTTAATAGTTTGTTTTTTATGGGTTTGCTACTAAAGCTCTGTCCACACTGGAGAGCAAGTGTGATCAATTGTAAAGCTCTGTATTTACACTTGTGTAATGTGATGTGCCCACATATGGACATTATGATGTCATATCGCTACCATATCTGGGCATATTGCTACCATATTTGGGCACATCACACTTTAGTGTAGACAGAGCTTAAGTTTGTTTACATTTAGACTTAAAAAATGAAGTGATTTTGGGTGACAAATGGTGGACCTCGTGAAACTAGTGCTACCCCTCCCACTGGACCTGCCCCTGATCACATGATTATGACATCATGGTCTCTGCAGGTTTATTTTTGACATACTGTAAACGTGCACACAATACTAACAAAAAGATAACATTTAAAAAAAAACTTTATTATTAATTTTGTCCTCAAGAAAAAGTTATTTTCTCGAGTCATTGGAACAACATTCATAATAATTAACATTATACTAATAATAAATATAACCTCCTTGGCGGAGGTAATAATTACATAAAAATATTCTAAAAACTTAACAATAATATACAAGACATAAGTATACACAGATGGAATATAACAATATATACAAGACATAAGTATACACAGATGGAATATAACAATAATATACAAGACATAAGTATACACAGATGGAATATAACAATATATACAAGACATAAGTATACACAGATGGAATATAACAATAATATACAAGACATAAGTATACACAGATGGAATATAACAATAATATACAAGACATAAGTATACACAGATGGAATATAACAATAATATACAAGACATAAGTATACACAGATGGAATATAACAATAATATACAAGACATAAGTATACACAGATGGAATATAACAATATATACAAGACATAAGTATACACAGATGGAATATAACAATAATATACAAGACATAAGTATACACAGATGGAATATAACAATATATACAAGACATAAGTATACACAGATGGAATATAACAATATATACAAGACATAAGTATACACAGATGGAATATAACAATAATATACAAGACATAAGTATACACAGATGGAATATAACAATATATACAAGACATAAGATTGACTAGCCTATATAACCGTACAGAACATATTACTTTAAAATGACAATTGTTATTTATTATACTGCAAAGTAGATTATTATTATATTATTAAATGATTTATTATTTTCTTTCTTATAACACATTAATATATAATACTATAGGCATTCATACACAACTATCACAATGTAATATGGCAGTATGCTCACTGCATACACATTCACATTCACTACAAATGAAATATATCAAGATATTATGAAATAAGCACTGGTTTAGACATACTATTGGTTTTCTAAATATACAAACAAGATCATATTTTGTGCAAATTAGTGTTTCATTGAAAAGTCAAGCATACAAGTCTAAATTGAACATATCATATCATTTAATCATATATTATTTATTTAATAATATATTTATATTTATTTAATCATATATTAGAAGGAAATAATTGTTTATAATAAGATTCATGTTTTAATGTTTTATGGAGTGAGTGCAGAATCTGTTTGGGCTTTAGCCTATTCTCATTCCTGGTTATTTTTACATTGATGACCGAATAAATATTATTATTATTATTATTATTATTATAATGTAAAATAATTTAAAGAAAGAGAGAGTGAACACAATAATAAATATAATTTTTGTCTGTTCTTATTCTAGTCCTCCTACTAGCTAGCTAGTGTCCCACCAAGTCTTTACAATATTTAAATACAAGGTATAAGTTCTAGACCTGTTTAGGCTAGACCTAGGCCTAGTCTAGAAGAGCCTAGCCTACTTTCTAGGCAGCCTAGTTATTTAGACATTGTTGCCTATGTTGTAGCCTACCTACTCTAGTAATAATAATAGTGCTTGATGGACAATTTATACAGATTTTTGTTCTTTGTGGCTGCAGACATTCAGTGTCAGATAGAACCAAATAAAATGAACGAATTTGAAAATGAAAATCTCCTCTAGCTAGCTAGCTGCTGCTGCATGCTGCAGCTGTTTTGATTACGCGTATGATGTAGACACGCGCGCGACAAGGACGATGAATATGGATGAATTTGATGATCGCGACCAAATATATAACTAAAACAAAATTTATTTCTTTAAAAACCACAATTATAATAACAAATTATTACTAAACAGTTTTTATAACATATCAATTAATTACATGCCATTTTTAGATTTACAGATACAATTCTATTTTTTAATTACAATATTGACACTTGTGTACTGCGACTTTTACAAATGCGCTCTTTATATGAATTGAGACGTAGTGTACATTACATACTGTAGTTATTGGCGGATGATGATCGTGAATTTAATAATCGAAAGATATGTTTCTCTTCAAACACTCTTGAGTCAAGTAAATAATTACTTCACCTGATAGATTGCAATCACTCATGTGAAGGAACTCCAGCTTAGGACACATAATGAGAAATGAAGACAATGTATTAACATCAATGTTGTGAAAGTTATTACGAGAGATATCGAGAGAACGTAATGCTAATTGAACTTGTTTGAGAGAACATTCTGTACCCAAGTGATTGATGACGTCAGCTGATAGATTGCAATCAGTCATGCTAAGCCACTCCAGCTTAGGACACATAATGAGAAATGAAGACATTGTATTAACATCAAGGTTGTGAAAGTTATTACCAGAGATATTGAGATGACTTGATGCTAATTGAACTTTTGAACGTTTGAGAGAACATTCTGTAACCAAGTTTTTGATGACGTCAGCTGATAGATTGCAATCTCCCATGTCAAGCAACCACAGCTTAGGACACATAATGAGTAATGAAGACAATGAATTAACATCAATGTTGTGAAAGTTACTATCATAGGGAATGAGAGAAGGTAATGCTAATTGAACTTCTTTGAGAGAACATTCTGTAACGAAGTGTTTGAATGCATCAGAGTCTCCTAGTATTAGATTCTTAATAATCGTTTTTTCGTCACATTCAACTATGGCTAAAATGTGTGCAATTACTTTTCCCTTGCATCCCCCTGCTATCCTACCACTACTAAAATGCGCGATTTTTTCATCAAAATCCTCCATGTAATAAAGTTGCATAATTAGACGTATGAAATGCCCATCACCTTGTACATCTGGACTAATGTGTTTAATAAACAATCTTATGGAGGTAGATATATCGTCCAAATGATTCTTTATTTCTAAATTTTGAATGTGATTATTTAATTCATTTATCACAGAATTTTCATGTTGTTTTTTAACCAAATTTAAATTAGCTGGTAGAGAACGGCATGTTGACAAATTATTTGTTATCCAATGCTTTAAAAATGCATTAGCGTTAGCACCAAGGAAACCAATTGCAAACTCTCTTGCTTTGTTTAAATACTCACTCTCTCTTATCACCTCCCATTCTTTATCATCCAATGGTGCAAGTAATCGTTTTATATCTTTCTTACATCTACACGTCATACCGTCACTTTCACATAATTTACAATCATCCCATGTATTATGATCAAATGGTGTAAGTAACCGTCTTACATCGTCTTCGCATTCAAACTTCAAACCCTCACTTTCACATAATTTGCTAAAGTACAGTCCTACCAATGACTCAACTATCAACTTGTGGGGAGGCATGAAAACACGTTCAAAGTTGGATTTTAGAATCGGTGCTTCTTCATAAACAAATCCAAGTTTTACGGCCATGTCAATCATATTATCTCTTGTAGAATGTGTATCATTCAAATCTTTCATGGTTATTGAAAGTTTATTCTCTTTTAAGTTTTTATACATACATTTTCCTAACAAAATCATAGCATGTATATATTTTGCTGGAGTGTGTTCAAATTTAGAAATTTTGGCAAATTGTTTGTTAAACTGATTTAAAATACTACGGAAAAGTTGTTTGAAAAGGTCAACACTGTCACTAGGAAGACTTTGATGATTGTCTTCCCATAGCATACAAATTGAAAGAAGTAGCATCGGGTTTTTGCACATCAAGTATGCTTCTTTAGGAAAATAAAAACGTGTTGTCAATATGTCAATACCTAATTTCTTTTTAAGCGACTCTCCCATATCTGGTTTTCCAAAATACTTGAAATGTTTGTCAATATACTTTCCTATGCTCTTGTTATTAAATCCCTTAACCCTTACATGTACGTTGCACGATTTTACGAATTCATTTATGTTCTCTAATCGGGAAGTAAGCACCACAGTACTTTTTTTAAAGCTATTTCTGTTGAAAATTCTGGTTATGGTTTGATTATTAAATCTTAATTCATCTAACCCATCGAGTAGCAAAACAATTTTGTCTTCATTTGTTAGTAGAAAATCTTCAATCAACTCTGAATTTCTTGCGAGTTTTGTACGCCTGCTGAAATCTTTCATATCTAATTGCTTTACAATTAGATCGAAGATATCATCACCTTCTTCTAAATCTCTTAAACTTAAAAGAAATACAATTTTACCTCCAAATGCTTTAATTGTTTGACCAGGTGTGGCCCAGATGTATGATAAATGTCTTAATATGGTAGTTTTACCAATTCCACCTTCGCCGTCTATGAGAGCTTTACATCCAGGCTTAGAACTGATAACATCAATCACTTCTTCTAATGTTGTTGGTTTGCTGGTTTCTTTATTGTTTTCACTTTCCGTTAGTAATTCCATATCGGTAAACATATGTGAAATGTCAACTTTGTATATATCATTCATTGTTGCAGGTGTAAATATACTGGCCTGGCTGCACTTTTCCTTTTGTACTTTAATCAGATATGTTTGTATCTTTTCTAAAAATAAAGAAAGTTATTCAATAGAGAGAATCTTATATTCTATTAAGCATTTTATTATTATTATTGACATTAATTCATCTTAATTATTTAATTATATTTAGTTTATTTTAGTAGGCCTAAGTTGTTAACAATTATAGTGGTTTGGTTGTTCTTTTTACAGGCCTAGATAATGTCATCCTAGGTATAAATGAAATTGAAATTTGTTATAAAAAATTGCTATAATATTATTATAGCAATTTTAAACCATTTACGTTATTGGAGTAATTGTTATCAGTTATAGCAGACTCTGTGCAATAGATATTTGTATTGCACTTTTTGTAAATATTAAGGTTATAGAGGGCGACAAACACATTTTCTTTACTATCAGAAACAGAAAACTTGAATTGATAAAGAGGGCAGCAAACCGAAAAATAAATATATTTAATACTTCAGAATAAATCAGAATTTACAACGATAAATATTCTACTGCATAAAAAAAGCGTCTTTATGGGAGAAAAATTATAGATATATTCTAATAACTAACCTGTTTCTGACTCAACCTTATTCTGCGTTTCTTGTCCTTTGTTACTAGTAGTTGACACATCTACTGTTTAATAAATAAATAAGTGTCTTAATAATTATTATCAAACCAACCTTATTACTTTAAAATTATTCTACCGCATAATAAACTTCTTTATAGGAGATATTAACTAACCTGTTTCTGGTTTAAACTCTTTTTGCACTCCTTGTTCTTTTTCACTAGTGTTCGGCACATTTACTGTTTAATGATAAAGAAGAATAGATAAATAGTTTAGCTAATTCAAAATAATTATACATTTTATAATATAGAAATACCATTCTAATATAAAGAAATACAGTTTTCATTTCAGAAATTTTCCAATTTAAGTAGTCAAGTTATATTGCAATTAAGGTCTTTTTTCACCAAAAAAAATCATTTTAAGTAACGCACTTGTATATAGAGGGCGACAAACACAATTTGAAATCAATCAAGAAGAAAACTTCAATTTCTGTTCAATTTCTGTTCTAACATGATCGGAAATGACGTCAAACCAGTTTAACCAAAAGAGACAATAACAAAATAAATCAAGACTAAATACGCATTAACATCCGAGATTAGATACATTTTACAGAGAGCATAAATTCAAAAACCTTCCACCCATTGAATTATAATATTATTTGTTAATCTGTAGGCCTACTCACCAGTTTCTGATTTAACTTCTTGTTGCGTTTCTTCGTTGAACCTACCACTGGTCGGCGGCACTTCCTCTGTGTAATAAAAAGAAAAGGAGAAATCTGAATTTACAATAATTTTAGGGATTCATTTCAGCATAAATATCTAAGATATAAAAAACCTAAACCATTCGAGTTAAATTCAAATAATGCCCAAAAAAGTGTTGCTACATATTCAGCCAATGATTAGTGGTTGTGGCGAACAAACTGATTGAGTGATTGTTGTAATTTTTTTTTTTAAATTGGGTTTTCCCCGTAATTATTTGTAGTATGCCCTGCGAGTTTTCACAAACAGGACCTTCTTTTTTTATTTTAGTCCAAGCTTTATATTATAATAATTTCTACAAGTTTTTCTTTACAAATTTCGTAAACTTAAACTTATTTATACAGCGTTTTAAATAGTATTGTTGATGATAATTATATTTTTTGATATAATAATGCAATACCAGTTACACATAAATATTGTTAATAAAAAGAAATCGTTTTGAAGATCCTTTTTATTAATTGGTTATCCGCACTTGGCGGATAACCCCTTGTTATTGTCACGATCTTTTTTTGGTTATCCGCAACTTAGTTGCAGGATAACCCTTGTGATTGTAAATATCTTTTTTTTCATCTTCTTTGTTATTCTTCTTTCTTTCCCGGAATTTTGTTCGCAGCGTATCTCTAATTATGGTCAACATAAGATTGCATAACTTTGTCATAAGATTGACCTGTAGCTGTAGATGTGCAAGAAATTTCGTTATATGACGTTAGAGTCGCGCAGCGTAAGTTACGTGCGATTTTATGAATTTTAATGATTGATCATAGATTATAAACCAAAAGTCATTTTGTATTGACACTTGGTGAAAATTTAATTCATATCAAGGGCAAACTTTCTATGGATTAAAAATGACATGTTTCACAAGAAGTTACGCGCGCACGCGCATTTAAAATTTAAAAATGCGCAAAATTAATTTCTAATCAACTTTCTACGCTGATCATGACATTTTAAACATGTCAAAAATTCCCATGCGCGCGAAAAAAATTACGCGTAAGGTGCGCACGGAGCATGAAAATCATGTGTTTTTTTCTTGAATTATGATTTTACAGCCTTTCTTAGTCATTTTAAAAAAGATTTACATCATTTCAAATTAAAATGACGTCATACGAACACGTTGATTTAGACCATTTGCGCACGTTTTAGTTGCAAAAGTGACAACAAATTGTCAAAATTAAGCCTATTTTTAATCTATTATAGCTCCTCAGGATCATCCACGACCCCCAATTTTTTTAATTTAATATGTAAGCAGATATGTTGTAGATATGAATTCATGCAGAACCTTTACCACTCGGATGTTATGACGTCATCGTATGGCCACACGAATGTAAAATATAGGATTTTTTACTCTTTCGTTATTGCTCATCAAATTCAACAAAGCGCTTCTAGGTTATACGTATTCTATTTCCCCCGAAATGTTAATATTGTCTACGTTAATCAACTATCTTTCGCATGAATTAAAAATATTTTAATCTTTATAATGTCAATTTGATGACGTCATCGTGTTAATAATTGGATTTAAAAGATGGGTCTTGTAATTTCGTCTATGCTACACTGTATATAACAATTAACAATGTATTTTGTAAATACTGTAATATGCTGTATGCTACAAAATAGGTACAATTCAGCACTGTAAACATATTTAATTCATGTCATAGGATGGCATAATAATTGTCGAGGTTCATGTAGTTTAAAGTATGTGCATGTTACGTTTGCGCGGATAACCCGAACTCGTCAAAGTGACGAGTTCAAATCTAGTTGGTTATCCGCACTTGGCGGATAACCCCTTGTTATTGTCAGGATCTTTTTTTTTTTTTTTTTTTTTTTTCTTTTTGGTTATCCGCACTTGGCGGATAACCCCTTGTTATTGTCAGGATCTTTTTTTTTTTTTTTTTTTTTTTCTATGTTATTCTTCTTTCTTTCCCAGAATTTTGTGTCACGTGTATCTCAAATTCTGATCAACATTACATCGTATAACTTTGTCAGAAGATTTACCTCTATCTGTAGAAGTGCAGGACAGTTCGTTTTTTTACTTTAGAGTCGCGCAGCGTAAGCTACGGGCGATTTTATGAATTTTGCGTATTTAACATAGACTAAAAACCAAAAGTCATTTTGTAATGACACTTGGTGAACATTTAAGTCATATCAAGTGCAAACTTTCTATGGATTAAAAATGGCATGTTTCACAGAAAGTTACGCGCGCACGCGCGTTTAAAATTTCAGAATGCGTAAAATCAATTTCTAATCAACTTTCTACGCGTTTCAGGTCATTTTGAGCATTTCAAAAATTCCCACGCGTGCGCAATATTTTTACGCGCACGTGCGCACATAGCGCAAAAACATCTTTTTTTTGCTTGATTTTTGTTTTTTCAGCCTTTTCTAGTAAATTTACCAATTTTCAATCAATTTCGACTTAAAATCACGTCATACGAGCACGTAGAATTAAACAATTTGCGCGCGTTTTTAATGAAAAAGTTAAAAAATTTGTCAAAATTTTGCCTTTTTTAAAACAGTCATAGATTGTAAACTACGTGGTGAACTTTTTTAAAATTGCATATTCTGGAAGTTGATGAGTTGCAGATATCGAATCATGCATCGATATGGCTAACCAGACATTGTGACGTCATCGTATGGCCACTCGAATATAAAATATAGGATTGTTGTCTCTTTCGCATAGCTCATCACATTTAATAGAGCGCATCTCCACTTATCCGTATTCCATTTCCCCCCATTTTGTTATATTGTCTAGGCCAATCAATTATCTTTCGCATAATCTACCATTTTTTAAATTGTGATGACGTCATCATGTCCAAAAGCGTCAATAACTTGGGTCCCTTATTTTCACCTATTCTGCACTGTATGTAGTACGTATACAGAATATAGTGTATACCGTATATACTTTGACGTGACGCAAAATAGAGAGCGCACTAACATTTTTACAATGGCATAATCGTTTTTCTGCGCGCAATATTCTAACGTATGACGTGCACGTGGCTTTTGCGCTGCGGATAACCTAACTCGTCCGTAGTGACGAGTTCAAATCTAGTTGGTTATCCGCACTTGGCGGATAACCCCTTGTTATTGTCAGGATCTTTTTTTTTTTTTATTTTTCTCTTTTTTGGTTATCCGCAACTTAGTTGCGGATAACCCTTGTGATTGTAAATATCTTTTTTTTCATCTTCATCATCATCTTCTTTGTTATTCTTCTTTCTTTCCCGGAATTTTGTTCGCAGCGTATCTCTAATTATGGTCAACATAAGATTGCATAACTTTGTCATAAGATTGACCTGTAGCTGTAGATGTGCAAGAAATTTCGTTATATGACGTTAGAGTCGCGCAGCGTAAGTTACGTGCGATTTTATGAATTTTAATTATTGATCATAGATTATAAACCAAAAGTCATTTTGTATTGACACTTGGTGAAAATTTAAGTCACATTAAGGGCAAACTTTCTATGGATTAAAAATGGCATGTTTCACAAGAAGTTACGCGCGCACGCGCATTTAAAATTTCAAAATACGCAAAATTAATTTCTAATCAACTTTCTACGCTGATCATGACATTTTGAGCATGTCAAAAATTCCCACGCGCGCGAAAAAAATTATGCGTAAGGTGCGCACGGAGCATAAAAATCATGTGTTTTTCTCTTGAATTATGATTTTACAGCCTTTCTTAGTCATTTTTAAAAAGATTGACATCATTTCAAATTAAAATGACGTCATACGAACACGTTGATTTAGACCATTTACGCGCGTTTTAGTTGCAAAAATGACAAAATATTGTCAAAATTATGCCTATTTTTAATCTATTATAGCTCCTCAGGATCATCCACGACCCCCAATTTTTTTAATTTAATATGTAAGCAGATATGTTGTAGATATGAATTCATGCAGAATCTTTACCCCTCGGATGTTATGACGTCATCGTATGGCCACACGAATGTAAAATATAGGATTTTTTACTTTTTCGTTATTGCTCATCACATTAAATAGAGCGCATCTCACTTTTACGTGCCCAAAATTCTTCAAATTTGATTTAATGTAATTATTTAGATAATTATCTTCTAAAATTGTTATCTTTATATGTCAATTTGATGACGTCATCGTGTTAATAATTGGATTTAAAAGATGGGTCTCATAATTTTGTCTATGCTACACTGTATATAACATATACAGTTTATTCTGTAAAATACTGTAATATGATGTATGCTACATAATAGGTACAATTTAGCACTGTAAACATATTTATTTCATGTCATAGGATGGCATAATAATTGTCGAGGTTCATATGGTTAAGTATGTGCATGTTGCGTTTGCGCGGATAACCCGAACTCGTCAAAGTGACGAGTTCAAATCTAGTTTTTCTATTTTCTTCTTTCTTTCCACGATTTTTGTTCGCAGCGTATCTCTAATTCTAGCCAACATAAGATTCTATAACTTTGTCATAAGATTGCCCTGTAGCTGTAGATGTGCAAGAAACTTTTTTTTATGAATTGCGAGTCGCGCAGCGTAAGTTACGCGCGATTTTATGAATTTCAATGATTGATCATAGATTGAAAACCAAAAGTCATTTTGTATTGAAACTTGGTGAAAATTTAAGTTATATCATGCGCAAACTTTCTATGGATTAAAAATGGCATTTTTTACATAAAGTTACGCGCGCACGCGCGTTCAAAATTTCAAAATGCGCAAAATTCATTTCTAATCAACTTTCTACGCGTTTCATGGCATTTTGAGCTTTTCAAAAATTCCCACGCGTGCGCAATATGTTTACGCGCGCGTGCGCACGTAGCGCAAAAACATGTTTTTTTGGCTTGATTTTTGTTTTTTCAGCCTTTTCTAGTAAATTTACCAATTTTCAATCAATTTCAACTTAAAATCACGTCATACGAGCACGTAGAACTGAACAATTTGCGCGCGTTTTTGATGAAAAACTTCAAAAATTCGTCAAAATTAGACCTTTTTTTAAACTGTCATAAATTCTAAACTACGTGGTGAACTTTTTTTAAATTACATATTCTGGAAGTAGATGAGTTGTATTTCTCGAATCATGCATTGATATGGCTAACCGGACATTGTGACGTCATCGTATGGCCACCCGAATATAAAATATAGGATTTTTTTCTCTTTCGTCAGAGCTCTTCAAATTTAATAGAGCGCATCTCTACTTATCCATATTCCATTTCTCTCAATTTTTTTACTTTGTCTAGGTCAATCAATTATCTTTCGCATGATTTACAATTTTTAAAATTGTTATGACGTCATCATGTTCAAAAGCGTCAATAACTTTGGTCACTTCTTTTCACCTATTCTGCACTGTATGTAGTACGTATACAGTATATAGTGTATACCGTATATACTCAGACGTGACGCAAAATAGAGGGCGCACTAACATTTTTTCAATGGCATAATCGTTTTTCTGCGCGCAATATTCTAACGTATGACGTGCACGTGGCTTTTGCGCTGCGGATAACCTAACTCGTCCGTAGTGACGAGTTCAAATCTAGTTCTATGTTATTCTTCTTTCTTTCCCAGAATTTTGTGTCACGTGTATCTCAAATTCTGATCAACATTACATCGTATAACTTTGTCAGAAGATTTACCTCTATCTGTAGAAGTGCAGGACAGTTCGTTTTTTTACTTTAGAGTCGCGCAGCGTAAGCTACGCGCGATTTTATGAATTTTGCGTATTTAACATAGACTAAAAACCAAAAGTCATTTTGTAATGACACTTGGTAAACATTTAAGTCATATCAAGGGCAAACTTTCTATGGATTAAAAATGGCATGTTTTACAGAAAGTTACGCGCGCACGCGCGTTTAAAATTTCAAAATGCGAAAAATCAACTTCTAATCAACTTTCTACGCGTTTCATGTCATTTTGAGCATTTCAAAAATTCCCACGCACGCGCAATAATTTCACGCGCACGTGCGCATGTAGCGCAAAAAAATAATTTTTTCGCGTGATTTATGTTTTTCCAGCCTTTTCTAGTTATTTTACCAACTTTTAAACAATTTCGACTTAAAATTACGTCATACGAGCACGTGGAATTTGATAATTTGCGTGCGTTTTTGATGAAAAAGTTCAAAAATTCATCAAAATTATGCCTTTTTTTAAACAGTCATAGATTCTAAACTACAAGGTGAATTTTATTTTTTATTGCATATTCTGAAAGTAGATGAGTTGTAGATATCGAATCATGCATTGATATGGCTAACCTAATATTGTGACATCATCGTATGGCCACTCGAATATAAAATAGAGGATTTTTGTCGCTTTCGTCATAGCTCATCACATTTAATAGAGCGCATCTCCATTTATCCGTATTCCATTTCTCCCCATTTTTTTATATTGTATAGGCCGATCAATTATCTTTCGCATGATATACCATTTTCAAAATTGTGATGACGTCATCATGTCCAAAAGCGTCAATAACTTTGGCCACTTCTTTTCACCTATTCTTCACTGTATGTAGTACGTAAACAGTATATAGTGTATGCTGTATATACTTAGACGTGAAAATAAAATAGAGAGCGCACTAACATTTTTTCAATGGCATAATCGTTATACTGTGCGCAATATTCTAACGTATGACGTGCACGTGGCGTTTGCGCTGCGGATAACCTAACTCGTCCGTAGTGACGAGTTCAAATCTAGTCTATCTTATTCTTCTTTCTTTCCCAGAATTTTGTGTCACGTGTATCTCAAATTCTTATCAACATTACATTGTATAACTTTCTCAGAAGATTGACCTCTATCTGTAGAAGTGCAGGACAGTTCGTTTTTTTACTTTAGAGTCGCGCAGCGTAAGTTACGCGCGATTTTATGAATTTCGCGTATTTAACATAGACTAAAAGCCAAAAGTCATTTTGTAATGACACTTGGTGAACATTTAAGTCATATCAAGGGCAAACTTTCTATGGATTAAAAATGGCACGTTTCGCAGAAAGTTACGCGCGCACGCGCGTTTAAAATTTCAAAATACAAAAAATCAACTTCTAATCAACTTTCTACGCGTTTCATGTCATTTTGAGCATTTCAAAAATTCCCACACACGCGCAATTGTTTTACGCGCGCGTGCGCATGCAGCGCAAAAATATAATTTTTTTACATGATTTATGTTTTTCCAGCCTTTTCTAGTAATTTTACCAATTTTTAAACAATTTCGCCTTAAAATCATGTCATACGAGCACGTGGAATTGGATAATTTGCGCGCGTTTTTGATGAAAAAGTTCAAAAATTCGTTAAAATTATGCCTTTTTTTAAACAGTCATAGATTCTAAACTACAAAGTGAATTTTATTGTTTATTACATATTCTGAAAGTAGATGAGTTGTAGATATCGAATCATGCATCGATATGGCTAACCGGATATTGTGACGTCATCGTATGGCCACTCGAATATAAAATAGAGGATTTTTGTCTCTTTCGTCATAGCTCATCACATTTAATAGAGCGCATCTCCACTTATCCGTATTTCATTTTCCCCCATGTTTTTATATTGTCTAGGTCAATCAATTATCTTTCGCATGATTTACCATTTTTAAATTTGTTGTGACGTCATCCTGTCCAAAGGCGTCAATAACTTTGGTCACTTATTTTCACCTATTCTTCACTGTATGTAGTACGTATACAATATATAGTGTAAACTGTTTATACTTAGACGTGACACAAAATAGAGAGCGCACTAACATTTTTTCAATGGCTTAAGCGTTTTTCTCTGCGCAATATTCTAACGTATGACGTGCACGTGGCGTTTGCGGTGCGGATAACCTAACTCGTCCGTAGTGACGAGTTCAAATCTAGTTTCATTTAGTATTTTTAGTAAAACGCGCTTGTGAATATAGAGGGCGACAAACACAATTTGTAATCAATCTGAAGAAGAAAATGCAATTTTTTAAATATGATCAATAGAGGGCAGCAAACCGAAAAATGAATTCATCACAACTCTGAAAGAGTAACCTGTAAACGCAGTTTTTTTCAGGATGAAATAAAATTATACGGCTTTTATTAACTTTTAATTTATTTTGTGTTGCCTAGGTTTAGCATTCTATACGATGGTTGTGTTCAAAGTGAATGACGAATTGAGTTTGGGTTAGTGGCATTGTATGAGACTGTAGATTGTGGCGAATGATGTATCGTTTTTTTTTTTATTAATGAATTGTTGGTGATCGTGAATGTAATGTAGTTTGTCAAAATTTGGTTTAATATAAGTATATTTATTTTAAATGGTCAAATATATCATCACTAATTTGTTAAACATGTAATGTAGTTTGTTAAAAATTTGGTTTAATTTAAGTATATATATTTTAAATGGTCAAATATATATCATCACTAATTTGTTAAATAACATAAGAATTAGAGATAGAGACAAAGAATAGAATTGTGAATAAATAAAGGGATCGGTGCAAATTGGTAGTATGCCTATTCTCCACTCTACCTACAAAATTTCTATTACTCGATGTCTAAGGCAAAAATCATGAATAATACATCATAATAATAAAGGCATAAATTAGGACATTTTTGTTAACCAACACTTTAAACACTATTAAATATTTGACTGGAAACACAATCACAAATAAATGTTCTATAATATCTCGTAACACTGGTAAACTGCATAATTTGTTATATTATAATGTGATATTATAAATATAAAAACATGTGATGTGTAATATGATAGATAAGGGGAAATTAACTAAGGAGAGAAAAAAAAGATATATAATAATTATACTATATAAATGCCGAAATATCGACAGGCTGATATAGATGACAAAGAAGACCATTACAATTTGTTCTACAGCATAAATTCTGTCTATACTATCAAACTTTATGTGACAACAAAATGTGATATGCCCATATATAGACACGATGATGTCATATCACTACCATATTTGGCATTTTTTTTGTAACATAAAGTTTCATAGTGTAGACAAGGCTTTACTGTAATGTGATACGACAAAATATATAATGATTATGATTTCATAAAAATAATGTTTAGTATTAATATAAGTATAATATGTGTATAAAGGTTAAACATATAAATACTAGGATAAAAAAAAACCAGAAAATACTACAAAAAAAGTATATGTAAAAAAATATGACAACATGAATGAATAAATGTGGTGATTAACTACAAAAGAAAAAAAATCAGTGGTAACTAACCTGATTCTAACTTCTCATCTGTTCGCATTCTTTTGTTACTTCTAGTCGGCACTTCCTCTGTGTCAAAAAAAACCCCATAAAATTACGTATAGTGTAAAAAGCGTTGGTTTTAGAAGTATAAATTCATAATAAATGTGTTCATGTATATAAATATTATTTCTAGAATTGTGGAGTGGATTTGATAACTGAATATTATTTATTTGTCAAATTAATACGTTTGTTTTGTATTCAAATTGAATTGATGTAACTGTGAATATTATACAATACCTGTTTCTGACTCTGACCTGTTTGACCGCTTCTTTCTTCTTCTTTTTTTTATTTTGGATCGGCCCCTTTTATGCTTTTTTTTAATTTCTTGTTTGTTATTACTACTGGTCGATATTTTCTCTGTTTGAAATAAAAAAAGAAAAATTGAATTTACAATAATATCTATTTCTTAAATAACCAATGATTGGAGTATAAATTCAACAATATTGACACTAAAAACCAACATTTCCAATTTATTTTTTTTTCATGGAAAATACAATTAAAATGATAAAATAATAATATTCTACTCAATCAAATCAAATTGGGAGCTTTAGTATAAAAATAAGATTAATTCTAGTAGCGATAAAAACCCGGAATATATTTTGTGTACCTCTTTTATTCGGACATAATGCGTTGAAACACCAGTTCTCGTCGAATTACCAGAAGTTAAGCAATTCGTTGGCCTGGTTGCGTTTTTGAAAATACCGTCTGGAAATATCGCGTCGGCTGCTGTTATAGACCAGTGGTGAAATGATGGGAATCGAGCTAGGATAGGCATGAGTTCGACCATACTGTACCATGCTGATTGTTGTGTCATTAGGCAAGATATGATTTACTCTCTCATTGCCTTGTTCTAATCCAATTCTCAGTTACGCTTCGGGACGATAAAAACTAGGTCTACTACCTTTCTCTATGCTTTAATGTGGATGTTTTACAAATAGGCTATTTTTATAATCTTCTCCAATTAATTATTTGTTTGCTAATTTATAATATGTGTTTCTCGTGTCACATGGGTTGTAAATTTCATTCAATTTGAACTGTACTTTATATTATTATATGGTTAATGTATATACTGTATACAATACCTGATTCTGACTCAGACACGTTCGGCTGCCCCTTTCTTTCTGTCAATTTGGATCCGCCCCCTTTGTCCTCTTTTTGTATTCCAGGCCTACAACTGGTGGTTGGCAATTCTTCTGTTTAAAAGAATAAACTGAATTTATAATATGGTCTAGCTCGTAAACAACCAATGATTGGAGTATAAATTCAGAATTAATTCATTTATAGAGGGCGACAAACACAATTTGTAACGACAAAAAGTAAATCACAAATCTGAAATAGTGCTAGACAGATTTCAGATTAAACCAACAAACAATATCGTATATCATATTTATTCGACTAAACACCTCGCTTTGAATATACACGCCTCTCTTAAATAAACACCCCATTAGAGGGAACCAAGCAAGGATACAGTCAGCTATGTTTTGATAGTACATCAGGCTCCCCAACTGTAATTAATCGGTCTGGTGGTAATTGATATTATGAATGATTAATAAGACCTACATAGTAGAATTTATTAACTTTCATGATCTCTACAATTTAGCAAACATATTAATTATATTGATACAATTGTTAATTTTGTTACAATAACGGATTTTGTCATATCCGACTGCACTAATGAGGTGTATATAAGACATGAATTGTTCTAATACTAGATCATAATGTTTTTTTCCGTACAGTGCAGAAAACATAATATTTATTATTACTAATAACTTACTTGTTTCATGTTCTACCTGTATTCTTTGTTCTTCGTCACTGGTGTTCGGCGCATTTACTGTTTAATAAGAAATAATACAAATACAATTAAAATGATAAAATAATAATATTCTACTCCATCAAATCAAATTTTTTTAGGGATTCATTTCAGCTTAAATATCTAATTCAGATATAAAAAACCTGAACCAATCAAGTTAAATTCAAATAATGCCCAAAAAAGTTTTGCTACATATTCAGCAATGATCAGTAGTTGTGGCGAACCAACAATGAGTGAGTGATTGTTGTCATTATTTTCTTTTTTAGATTTTCCCCGTAATTATTGTAGTATATGCCCTGCGAGTTTTCACAAACAAATTTTAGTCCAAGCTTTATATTATAGGCCTAATAATTTCTTCGAGTTTTTCTTTACAAATTTGTTGAATTTGACTTTTGTACAAATTATAAATAATGGAATGTATTTGTGGTTGATTTGGTTTCCAACACACTATTTTTGAAAGTCTATTGATTCCACTTGTGTGATAAGGAACCTACATCATTTATCGGTTTTCCTCAATCTCCATATTTATTTACAATTTATAGGTATACCACTGATAATAATCACAAAACACGAAACTTTCTATAATATCTCGTGTTACGTGACTTTTTAAATCATGTTGTTTGTACGGTACTGTAACTTACCTGTTTGTAACTTCATATCTGCTCTCATGCTTGCGTTACTACTAGTCGGCTCTTCCTCTGTGTAAATAAAAAAACATTACAGTGATTTTTACGTAATGAAAACCTTAGGAGTATAAAGTCGCAATAATGTATTTCATCTTTATTAAAATAATTATAGGCAATATTCACATGAATTAAAACAAGAACAATTTAAATTATTTTTAGAATTGGTGTTGATTTGATAACATTGTTTATTTTTCAAATTAATACGTTATTCAAATTCATTTGTATTTTATTATGGTTAATGTATAAATAGAATACCTGTTTGTGACCCTCTTTCAAAACGTGAACGAAGTGTACGGAGCGAAGATCTGTTCGGCCGCCTCTTCCTTCTACTTCCTTTTTTCACTTTAGATCGACCCCTGTTATCCTCTTTCTGTATTTCGTGTTCGTTATTACTACTGGTCGACATTTCTTCAAATAGAAATTAAATTACAATTAGGCCTATAATTTGTATAAAATAAAATGTGTACACTCACATTTTATTGCCAGTCGAAGCGCGGTGGTAAACACACAACTGTTTTATTTGCTGGTCATATAGTGATATCAACATTTTTTTATTATTATCAATAAACACTATCAAATATTTAATTTTAAAAATAATTTCACAAA
Source organism: Antedon bifida (assembly GCF_963402885.1). Lineage (NCBI taxonomy): Eukaryota > Metazoa > Echinodermata > Crinoidea > Comatulida > Antedonidae > Antedon > Antedon bifida. The sequence goes on along the minus strand of NC_136227.1, from coordinate 33,612,031 downwards.
AGAGGTTTTCAATTATATCTTGTGTTAGGTGGCCAGCATTAAGCTTGTACATCAATGAAAAAATACAAAATCAGTTTTGTAAATGCTGTAGCTTACATAACATTATAACTAACCTGTTTCTGATTTACACTTTTTTCGTGTTCCTTGGTTTTCGTTACTACTGGTCGGCATTTCACCTGTTTTAATAAATAAATAACAGAATGAAATTCGAATTTATAATGCTAAAACTTTAAGCACTATGAAAAATATATGCATGAAAATATCACAAAATAAACTTTCTATCTCGTAAAAGAAATGAAATACTTCGTCTTCTTTTCTAAATACATACCTAGTCCATCCTGTGCAGATTTTCCAAGACAATCTGTAAACCTGGTAATTCTTGAAGGTGTACCTAGAAGGTTTTCTTTATCTAGTATGAATACGGCATCCCATATATCTGTGAATTTAAATTTATTCAGTTCATTGTAATTATGAATAACATTTTTCAACTCATCTTCTCCAATGTCTCTCAAGGTCTGGAATAGTTGTTTACGAGATGCTGACAGCGTCTCCTCGTCAACAATTTGGACATTGTTATTTGCCATATACTGGTTTATCTGACCTACTGCTTCACTGAAACCTGTCACATTAGCTATGTCCAGCAAAAGCCTGACATTATGCGGTGTGATTTTACCGGTTCGTTGGAGTTCATTAAATAAACTCATCGCTGTAACGTCTTTATCGGTAAGGTCACCTAATGGTATGTATCGATGCAGGCAGAATCTCAACCATTTAAAGTAGCGACCCACATAGTGTTTGCCTAGTTGAGATTTTAAAGTATGGAACTTTTCTTTAAGGTTTTCATCACATTCAGTTTTGTCTGGCAAAAAAAATGAATAATAAAATAAATAAATGATGACAAAATAACATTATTTAAAAAAAACCCTGTATAAAAAAGCATATTAACAAATATGAGTGCTAAAAACTGCATCTAACAATGTATTGTTTGTTACCTGGTGTTGCCATATCTTGTCAATTCAGTTTTCTATCTTTATTTCTGAAAATGAAATTGTTGTATTCACAATAAATGCTGTCATATGTTTACGGATCGTAAACGGACAGATGACACGTTATCGTAAACGGACAATTGACACGATCGTAAACGGACAGTCACGATCGTAAACGGACAGTTGACACGATATCGTAAACGCACAGATGACACGATATCGTAAACGGACAGTTCGATCGTAAACAGACAGTTACGATTGTAAAGACAGTTGACACGATATCGTAAACGGACAGTTGACACGATATCGTAAACGGACAGTCACGATCGATCTATCCTATAATTGTTTATGCCGAAATTACCAAAACAAATAAATCGCTGTTTCTCTTCTAGCAGAAAAACACAAGTCTACTTACAGAATGGTGTACGTGGTCTGTCTTTATTCTTAAGCAGACCAATGTTTCTCTGTTTTACTTCTGTGCTATGTTCAATGTTCCTCCTCTACTTTTTTACTGTGTGTTCAATGTTCCTCTACTTCTGTGCCGTGTGTTCAATGTTCCTCTACTTCTGTGCTATGTTCAATGTTCCTCTACTTCTGTTTTGTATGTTCAATGTTCATTCATTGCCTTGTGACGAGTTCCTCTGCTAATGAAAGGTTAATATGTTATTGTCTTCTTCTCAACGGTTTAAGAATAAAATAAACTGAGGTGAATTCAAAGTATATCTGATAACATAGGCGTTTGCACTGATTAGAGCATCAAACAATGGTATGATGGACAAAGGTTACGTTTATGGTGTATGGCGTGATGTCTAATCACTAAATAAATACAATTTTAACTTGTATAAATGTGTTTACTTCCATGCTATTGTCACGTAGTCATAGCTAATTTAATACCTAATTTCTACCAGCTCGAATCTGATGGCCCTGCTCTCGCCCCTGGACCTCCTCTCCTCGATGGCAATTTTTTGTGAAGAGGTGAAAATAGCTGAAACTAATTGGCCCAAATTGTTCAGAACATGCATATTTTCATTTGGTGTAATGAAATATTTTATCCCAAAATGACCGGAAGTGAGGTTATTGACCTCTTACTGACCCATCCATATATCTTTTACCAAATCTCAAGAAATATTTGTCGTAGAGCGTTACTTTTGGTGTCAAATTGTTTGGAACACATATTATATCTATTTAGTCTAATAAAAACAGTTTGCCCTAAGATGCTCGGAAGTAAGTTAATTTATTTATTAAATAAATATAATGAAAGAAAATCAAAGAGCAGCATAGGCAGAGTATGGATACTGTAGATAAAATAAAAATCAAACAGTTTTAAATCTGTTTTTGGCATAGCACATCATCAGGTAAAGTGAATTGTTACAAAAAGGAAGGATAGGTGTAATTAATTAAACCGTCAACGACTCGATCAGTCGATACAGTTGCCGAGACTAAACACTGTATTAATTTGGCGGCTCGGCATGGAATTTGTAGATCTGGCCATTGCGGTACACAGCAGAGGAGGTTGCGTAGTTGAAACGTGACGTAACAACTCGCGAAACATGGCCTGTTATTTTTTGCCTTTTGTTTGTGTTTATCCTTAAAATTTAGGAAAGTGATATAGAATATCTTGTGCAGCCCATCAAGAAACATCAGTGTGCCAAATGCGACCACTCGTATCATTCAGCGGTTTCGGAGGAGATACGTAAAATTACGCGACCAATTTAGTAGCATTAATATTTACATAGATTTTATTCAGAGACTAAAAGCTTTTTGTAATTTTTATTTAAAACTGGAGACTGTGCATTTTTTTTTTAAGTCGTGTGAGGTAACACGCCAGAGCTTAGGTCCAACATAAAAAACGGAGTGACGACGAGGCTTCTATGACCATCAGCAGTTTTTGAAAATAGACAACATATGCAGCGAGTCATATGGCCGAGCGAGCGAGTCATATGGCCGAGCGGTTAATAAGGCAGGGGCGCCGTTTACCGTACCTAAAGAGCCAACAACAACATCGGCAAGGGTTCGAGGGCGACTCGCTCCTAGTTCTGGTGGTGGAACAAGTCTTCTCGGATAAGGACTATAAACCGTAGGTCCAGTGTACACAGTTATAACCTGTGTGTACTTTAAAGAACCCAGTTCATTATTCGAAAAAGAGTAGGGGGTTACCCCGGTGAACTGGTTCACACAATAGCCCCTGTATCAGGGGGATTACCACCTATCTGATAGGACAGTGATTAATTCACTATTGGTAATCCTTGGCCACATTGCCTAAAGACATAAAATAAAAATAAATAAATAAATAAATGGAAGGCAACATATTTTTAGATAGGCGGAACATAAGCAGAGCTATCTGAAGCTTATTCAAATCATGAATGTTTAGAAAGTTAAACTTAAAAAGTTCCGCATATAATAATGCTCATGACTTCTTTATAAGTTTGTCATTTGATATCGTAAACAGACAGTTGACACGATATCGTAAACGGACAATTGACACGATATCGTAAACGGACAGTTGACACGATATCGTAAACGGACAATTGACACGATCGTAAACGGACAGTCACGATCGTAAACGGACAGTAGACACGATATCGTAAACGGACAGTTCGATCGTAAACAGACAGTCACGATTGAAAACGGACAGCTGACAAGATATCGTAAACGGACAGTTGACACGATATCGTGAACGGACAGTCACGATCGTAAACGGACAGTTGATCGCAATTAATGGAGTGCTCAACGTATTATGTTCTATCCTATAATTGTTTATGCAGAAATTACCAAAACAAACAAATCGCTGTTTCTCTTCTAGTAGAAAAACATAAGTCTACTTACAGAAAATAATGGTGGTGTGGTCTTTTCCCTCTTTATTCTTAAGCAGACCAATTTTTCTCTGTTTCACTTCTGTGCTATGTTCAATGTTCCTCTACTTCTGTTTTGTATGTTCAATGTTCATTCATTGCCTTGTGACGAGTTCCTCTGCTAATGAAAGGTTAATATGTTATGTCTTCTTCTCAACAGTTTAAGGACAAAACAAAATAATTTCTCAACAACTAAATGATGTGAATTCAAAGTACATCTGATAACATAGGCGTTTGCTCTGATTAGAGCATCAAACAATGGTATGATGGACAAAGGTTACGTTTATGGTGTGTGGCGTGATGTCTAATCACTAAATAAATACAATTTTAACTTTTATAAATGTGTTTACTTCCATGCTATAAGTCACGTAGTCAAAGCCCTAATTTCTACCCTGCCCCTGTACCCCTCGATTATCTTTTTTTTTTGCGAAGAGCCAAAAATACGTAAACAATGGAAATACAGTGGTCTATATTAATATTGATTATGACAATTCAATTCAATTCAATTTCATTTTATTTCGGAAATATCATCCATATTAATAAACTTATAAACCATAAAACTAAACTTAAGTATATAGAATGCTTCTCCATCTACAATACATTTTGGAGTTATGGAGCATATGTTTGCAAACACAAGCAACAAGGATGTTACCATGATTTTATCTACAAATGTTATCTATAATCATACTCAAATCGTCTTCATAATTCTTTATGGGATTATTGTAGAGTGCATCAATTTTCCTAATGACAGCCTTTCTTAATTCGTTTCCAAAATCTGCAATCCAGTGTCGATATGGGGTGAAATTTATATTCTTGATTTCTTGAACTTCTTCGAGAACGGATTGTTTATGTTTTGTTTTACACCAACCTGCTGGTTACTTTGATTGTTATATAAAGTAATGTAAAATTGTCTGGTCTAAATGTCCTGTTTTTTTCAAATCATCTAGTAGTTCTTTCGTTCTATTGCTACTGAAATAAATTAACGTAGTTGTACTAGCAATGGTCTGTTGGTAAGGACAAATGTTACGTTCATGGTATGCCCAGGTGCATGGCGTGTCTAATCAATAAATAAATACACTTTTAACTTTTATAAATGTGTTTACTTCCTTGCTATAGTCACGTAGTCAGAGCCTCGAATCTGATGGCACTAATCTCGCCCCTGGACCCCCTCCACTCGATGGCAAGTTTTCGTGAAGAACCAAGGTATGTGAAATTGGGAAAATCTATTCTATCTAAAACCTAACAAAGTTATAGTCTGCTGCCCTCTACAGATTTCAGTTAGTACAACTTTTGACAAGATACTGTACGCATCATTGGTTTTAAATTGATTAATATTGGTTATGAAAATGAACGTTTTAACGGTATAAACTTAAGCACTCAGCAATAAGTTGCATTGTATTTAAGTACAGTTCAAATCATTAAAAATAGGAATACACATATCTCTGACAATACCTAATAACACAACCATGGACTACGGTACTATTAAACAAATCGAGGCAAAACTCCATTGACGCGGAGGAACAGTCTCTCTATATATTAATCAATAATACCTTCAAATGGCCCAATTGTATTTTGTTCTTTTTAAAATTATATTGTTTTTGTTTATGTAGGTTATTTTGAATAATTTACTTTCATATGTTCTATAGTATAGTATTCAATTTAGTTGCATTTGGAGATAATATAAAGGTACAAAAAAACATATAGGCCTAACGATGAACATTTAAAAATGAAAAGCTCCATGATCTAACTCATGTCGGAGGTATGGTTCATGCCTAAAATGTTTTTTTAACTGGCTGTTCTTAAATAACACTACCTGGATATAACACAGTCTTGCTAAACCCTTGTATAGAATTATTTAAAGATTTCAGAAACTAAACAGTATGTAACTGCGGCCTCACTGGCCACTTCTTTGAGTTGAGAATAATACGTAATAAAGAACACGGAAGGCTTGTATCATGCAACAATCGAAATATTTTATTGTGTACTTCATATAGTGTAACTTCTTTATACTAATAACTAAGACCTCCGGTCTATACGCTGGCATCATCTCAACTAGCCACACTAGCCAGTGAGATTCTTTTATACGTCGCCTGGTCTGGCATTTATGCAAATTAACCCAGATACAACAATTACGTAATTGTTTGCTAGTCTACACATACTGCCGTTACATGGCTCCCTGCAAAGTTTTCACAATCTTTGCATATTAGATTACAATTTTTATCATTTATTTATATATACTTTTTATACGCCTATCTAAATATTATGCTTGGCTCCCTGACGGGGAATGAACATTCAATACAGTTTGTATGATTTAGAGTTCCATTTTATCCGTTGCAACCAATAAAATTAATTTGTGTACAGGTCGATCAAGTGTCTTGTCTTTTCCAATTTTGAGTTGTACTTTCCGCACAAGTCCATCTTCACTGGCATACACATTTTTTATTATTCCAAGTTTCCACTGGTTTCTAGCAGCATTATCGTCCTTTATCAAAACAACATCTCCAATTTCCATATTACGTTTTTGGTAAGTCCATTTCTGACGAGTCTGAAGAGTTGTAATGTACTCCTTTTTCCAGCGTTGCCAGAACTGCTCCGCAACATACTGCACTCTTCGCCATCGTCGACGACAATACACATCTGTATTCTGGAACGTACCTGGGGGAGGAAGAATAACTTTCGCCTTCATGGTTAATAAATGGTTTGGAGTAAGAGGTTCGGGTGAATCAACCTCGGATAAAGTATTTATAGTTAAAGGGCGAGAGTTCACAATATTTTGAACTTCGGCTAATAATGTTCTGAAAGATTCGTCATCAAGTTGCTCGCCACAACGTTGTAGTAGAGGTTCAAGCGCACTTCTTACTGTACGTATCATGCGTTCCCATATGCCACCCATGTGGCTAGCTGACGGGACGTTGAACTTAAACGAAATCCAGTCGCAGTTTTCATCTAACAGATATTGTCTAATTTTCTCTTCTTCAAATTCGTTGCGTGCGCCAACAAAATTCGTACCTTGGTCTGACCGAATTTGACGAACCGGCCCACGAATACTGATAAATCGTCTTAGCGAGTTGATGAAAGAATCGGTCTCTAATGAGTTCACAGATTCTAGATGTACAGCCCTAGATGCAAGACATGTATACAATACACCGTACCGCTTCACCTTACTTCGTCTATCTTTAATAAGAAAAGGTCCAAAAATGTCAACAGCACAATAAGTAAATGGAGGATGTTGTTCTAGTCTATCCAAAGGAAGGTCAGCCATTTTTTGGGTTGATAATGGTCCCCTTAGTTTTCGGCAAGTTACACACTTATAAATGTATTGTGATGTAGCTGAATTACCACCCACGATCCAGTATCCATTCTGCCTTATGCTATTATGTGTTGTACTTCTGCCCATATTCTTGTGGTAATAATCTATTAATAAATTGGTAATTGTGGATTTTCTTGGGATTACGATGGGATGTTTTACCTCATTTGGAGCTACTGCATTTCTCATTCTCCCACCGACTCTAATAAGTTCATCTTCGTCTAGGAAGGGATCCAGACGATATATTCCATTGGTTCGTTTCAAATTACGATTTCTTTTCTTAGTCCCTTTGTTTTGTATTTCGTCATTTCTTCGAATACCACATAATACAGATTTTTCGCTAGAGAAATATTCAGATTGAATATATTTTAAGATAATTGTTTCGCTAACTTGTAAGTCTTGAACATTAAGTTGTATGTCTGTGGATATTCTATCCATTACTCCACCTTTCTTGATTGGAACATTTGCTGCCAGCATCAGTTTCTTTTTGAAAGTAAGAAGTTGTGCTACGACTTTCTTAAGTAACATCCAATTTGAAAACTGGCTGCAAATACGTTTGAGTAGATCATCATTCTGAAAGACAACTTTATCAACATTAGTGTGGAATGAATGCATACGTTTTAGTTCCGAAGCAACAGTTTTACGAGATTCTTCATCGATTTCGGCCAACCGCCTTTGTTTAGTAGGACCTGGTTGGTGAAGAAATGTAGGACCACTCACCCATCCGGTATCCGAGATCAATTGCTTAGCACGTACACCTCTACTGACTTTATCACTCGGATTGGAAGATGATTCTATGTAATTCCAATTTCCTATTGAAGTTGCATCGTTGATTTGTTGAACTCGGTTCGCTACATAAACTTGATATCTTTTGGATTCGTTTTGCAAATATCCAAGGACTACCATACTGTCCGTCCAGAAGTATTCTCTCAAATCATACGGCAACTCTTGCTTTACAAATTCACTGACACGAGCAGATAGCACCGCTGCAGTTAGTTCTAGTTTCGGTATAGAGATCTTCCTCTTAGCTGGCGTCACTCTGGCTTTAGCTAATAGTAGAGAAATAGAGGGAATGTTATCATGATTTATCAATCTTAAATACGTGCATTGGCCATATGCTACTTCACTGGCATCTGAGAAATAGTGAATTTCTGCCTGCTTGACTTCTCCGAACCCTTGTGGTTTGTAGCATCGACTAACTTTTAGTTTTCCAAGATGAACAATATCTTCATACCACTGTAACCAACTGGTCCGTAATTCAGATGTTAACGGTTCATCCCAGTCTAAATTCTGCTTACACATAGCCTGTAAAATCAACTTTCCTGTAATTAGTACGGGAGCTGCAAATCCGAATGGATCATAAATAGAACAAATAGTACCTAAAATAGTCCTTCTGGTCGGAGGACGATCGTTCAGTTCAATTCGGAAATTAAAAGAATCACTTTCCACACACCATGATACCCCAAGCACTCGTTCCAGCGGTAATGGGTCAGATTTAGGGTTTATTTCTTTAATTAGTTTACCTCGCTCATCTTGAGGAATCGTCTCTAACACTTCTCTGTCATTCGTAACCCACTTGTGTAAGCGTAAACCAGCCTTAGCACACATGGCTGTACTGCTAGCAATCAGATTAATAGCTTCATCCGGTGATGATACAGATATCAGCCCATCATCTACATAGAAATTGTTACGAATGAAGTTAGCGGCATTCTTACCGAATTCCTTCTCGCCGTCGCTCGCTGCCCGTTTTAGTCCATAATTTGCACATGCTGGTGAACTGGCTGCACCAAATAAGTGCACTTTCATTCGATATTCTTGAATTTCCTCCGAAGTATCACTATTCTTCCACCACAGGAATCTAAGAAAGTCTCGGTGCCTATGAGCCACAACAAACTGATGAAACATTCCTTGTATATCTGACATTAGAGCCACTCTTTCAAGTCTGAAACGAAGCAATACACCTAAAAGGTGGTTAAGTAAGTTAGGTCCTGGTAATAAACAATCATTAATAGATACACCTTTGAATCTAGCTGAACAGTCAAACACTACCCGTATTTGGTCAGGTTTTTTCGAGTGATACACACCTGTATGTGGCACGTAGTTTACTTTACCCTTTACCACAATGCTATCAACAGGAACTGGTTCTGCACATTGATTAATTATTTGGTTCATAAATTGAATGTAGTCACTTTTGAATTGAGGTTTGTAGTTAAAGCGTCGCTTTAGATTGTCCAATCTGCTCTTAGCTAATGATACGTTATTTGGAAGAGAGGCATCACTGTTTCTAAATGGAAGAGGCATTTCATAGTGTCCATCAGTACGTTGTTTGATGTTCTCATCCATTATCTGAAGAAATCGTTTCTCTTCCAATGACAAAGGTTTCATCTTTTGATCTGCAAAGTCAAGCTCAAACATTTGATTAATTTGTGAAGGTGTTATAATTTCCTTACAGGATGAGGGTAACACGAGATTTCGATGAGATATTGATGAATCCTCATCTTTACACACAGTTCCTACAATACCCCATCCCAGTAGCGACTTTTGACCATACGGTTGACTATCACCACCAGCTTTAATGTCCCTTGGACGTATGACATTAGGTACGTTATTACCAATCAACAGAGATACTGGTATATCCGGCATATGCGGAATAATATAGTCGGCAATACATTTTAGATGTTCCCATTTACGAGCTACTTCAGGACAAGGTATTTGACTTCTTTCGGCCGGGATTTTTGGTCTACTAAATACAGGTGGTAGGGTAACAGTCTCTCTTCTATTAAAACTTATAATTTGAAGACCATTTACCTTTTGACAGTCCACTACAGTATCAGCTGAATGCATCGTAGATAATTTCAACTGAGTTTGTGTACCCTTGACTTTCAGCCTTTTTATCAAGTCTTCGTCAATGAAGCATGAATTACTTTGAGCATCGAGAATCCCGTATACAAGATGCTCTGAATGATTTTGCAAGTTACGTACCCATACTGGAACAATCATCGAATTGTCATTACATTTTCCGATCGATCCGCACACCATAGTACATTTGTTATCAATTCAATTCAACTTTATTTCAGACAAACTGTCCATATGAAACATATAAATACAATAAAAAATAATACAAAGCATTATGTGACAACCGTCATGGAGAGAGGACTAATACTTATTTGTTGACATATAGTGCCTCTTAAAATATGTGGATTATGTTTTGAGGTTTATTGGATGTAGACTGTAGACATTATTATATTATTGATTACTATAGTTTACAAAACAACCACTTCTGGTTTCTTTTCAAAATGTAAGCACGTCATAGTGTTCTTTGGAGCAAGTCCTACACTTAGATTTGTTCCTGCATTCCTGTTTCCTGTGATTTGCCTTTCCACAACCAAAACACAAGTTGGCTTCAAATAAAAACTGTTTTCTAGCGTTTCTTTGGATATCAAGAAAAGTGTTACAATTATCAATATCATGTTTTACATCATTACAATAATAACATTTCTTTTGGTAACGACTTTTGTCTATGTTTGTCGAAAGGGAATTGATTGGTTTATTTGCAGATTTCCTGGTAGCACTTCCATCTGGAGTAGTGTTGATTTTAGTTTGAAACATGGGAATATTCGCCTCTTTTGCCTTCGATCTTAAGAAATTCGAAAACTGAATTAAACTAGGAAAACTTTGTTTGTTATTTAAATGCGTCTGCACTACTGTTCTCCATTTGTTTTCAATATAATAAGGTAATTTACATACCAATTTATAGTTCTCCTGAGGATAGTCAAGAATTCCCAAGTCTTCTACCTTCTGTCTTGCGACTGCCATCTCACACACGAAATCTGAAAATTGTCTCAAACCTATGTTATCCCGTGGCGACACTTTAGGCCAGGAAGATAATTTAGAAAGAAAGGCATTCGCTATCACTGAACTATGGCCATACCGATCCTTCAACTCGTTTCTAGCTAAGTAGTATGCATCCTCGGATTGTAAGAGTAAATAATTATTCACCAGCACTTTTGGTTGCCCTATGAGGTGTTGGCTTAATAGATTTAGCTTCTCATATGTTGACGCAGCTTTCGATGCCAACAACGAATCAAATGCAGTTTCCCACATAGGAAATGCTAACGGATCACCGTCAAATTTATCCACCTTAACTGGTGGAAGTCTAAAAGAATCAACTAAACGGTTCATCATAGCTTCTGAATGGAGGATATAACTTGGTTCGCTATTAGGCATAAACGAATTAAGTTTACCTTGATCATATTTTGGAGTAGAATTATGTACTTGAACATCAACCTTATCCACATGATTCTTTACTTTCTTATCCAGAAATCTCTCAAGTTGTGTTATTCTGTCTCCATAACTAGTATCTTTAGGAGTTGTAATATCAGAAGTGTATCCTGTTTTATCAATCGTAACGAAATCGTTATTTAAGTCTCTAAATGATTCAAGTTGAGCCTCACTCTTTGCTAATTTCTTTGCAATGCGAAGTCGAATGAGCTCGCTAGTTAGACGATTCTCCTCAGCACTAAACTCTAAGTCTACCTTCAGGGAAGCTTTACTTTCAGCCAGCTTTATTTTCCTATCCATTATAGAACTAGTAGTACTAGCTGCAACACTAGCAGCAAATCCGACACTCCTATCTGACCGTAGAGATGCCGTTTCCAATAGCCTGTTCTCAGCTTTAATAAGACAAGTCTCAATCCTATTGCATAAACTGTCGTAATCCCTGCCATGATCAATCATTCGAGGTGAATCCAAAATAAACGACAATAAATTAGCATGACTTCGAAATAATCTCTGCTCATAAGACCTCAGCCGATTTATATTTTCTTGAAGGGTCTTAAGCGACACGCATGTATTTATTTCTTCTATCAAATAATACGCTTCGGCCTCACTGGCCTTATATACCTGCTCAGCACTAACCTTACTGGTCGTCATCGTATTATCGTTCAACCAACACAAAATGGCTGACAAAGCTTTATTATCGATGGTCACGTATAGACTGTAACTGCGGCCTCACTGGCCACTTCTTTGAGTTGAGAATAATACGTAATAAAGAACACGGAAGGCTTGTATCATGCAACAATCGAAATATTTTATTGTGTACTTCATATAGTGTAACTTCTTTATACTAATAACTAAGACCTCCGGTCTATACGCTGGCATCATCTCAACTAGCCACACTAGCCAGTGAGATTCTTTTATACGTCGCCTGGTCTGGCATTTATGCAAATTAACCCAGATACAACAATTACGTAATTGTTTGCTAGTCTACACATACTGCCGTTACACAGTATTTATTATGTATTGCCACCTCTAGGCCTATTGGATTTTTTTTTTGCTCATACCATTTTCGCAGTCTAGAGCCGATCCAGGTCTGCTTGAAGGAGGTGCAATGGAATCAGAAGAAGGCTAGATATTACAGTTATCGACGACACCAAAGTAAAATAATTGTGTACAAGATAACCACATAACTATATTATTATTATTTAACTTTTACTTATTTTTTTCTTTTTACTTTTATTTATCATTATTTAAAGGAAGTAAAAATATCATGGCATCATAGTTTAATGACCACGTTTTTTAAATGTTTTTTTTTGTATTGCGATTTTTATTTAAACTTGTCTTCAAAGATAAAATTACAATCTGGAATATTTGATTCCTGTGTGTTGCGCCGTCTCCTTATTTTACACGCACGCTACCATTACCAAACTTTTTTTTGACGACAGCGTCTATACTATTTATTATAGGCCGCGCCTCCCTAAAGCTCTGTCCACACTATCAAACTACTTTGACAAAAAAGTGTGATGTGCCCATATATGGGAGTGCTATGCTAAAATATTGTAGTTCTGACATCATCGTGTCCATCTATATATGGGCACATCACATTTTTTGTCACTTAAAGTTTGACAGTGTAGACAGAGCTTAATTAAAACACCACGTCGCGATTTTTGTTTCAAAATACCCGCGCACAAAAACCCAGCAGCCAGATAATGCGTGCCTACTATTATTAGAGGATGAACAAGAGCTCAAATCATAAATGTTATCGTAACGATTATTGCATAACTAATAAGTGTAAAATATAAAATCTTCGAACAGATAGAGGACAACATTTTAGCGTGAAATATTCAAATGTTTGAGGTCTAAGTCTTCGCCTTAAAATCTAGGCCTGTGTGTGGAAAAAAGTCATTCCAAGTCAGCCTGAGGAGATACGCCCAGCCGGCGAACTACCGCAAGAGTCATGCAGTTCAAACTCAGTGGTGAGTAAGCCTGCCTACATTGGTGTCAAACTAGAAGTACATACAACCGTTATTGAATATGATATTATACTTATTTACTTTAATTAAAATATCATTCTATTTTATAATATATTATACTATTTTTGTTGGAAGAAGGAAGTCTGTTTTACTATCTTACTTGCACATCCGTTTTTAATTTGGTGGGGCGGTGGGGGTTTGGTGGGGGGGGGGGTTCACGTATAAAAATGAAATACTTTTAGTATACTTAGGCTGTCATGCACGTCATAGAAGTCTTACTTTCTATTCATTTTAACAATTTAATGATTTTTCTGTTGGAGTGTGAGGGGGACAATCCCCACTCAAAATATGTGGGAGGGGGAGACATGCCCCCACCAGGATCTGCACAGGTGATTCCTTGGCCCCTGTAGGCAATTAAACTAATCAATCAATCTTGTGTACAATCAAAAGTTCAAAAATGTAGACGAACAAAACAGAGAAAAAAGAGTTCTACTGTAGCATGTAGCTTTTATTAATCTGAACACTAGAGGGCACTATTACATTCAACAGATACTTCTTTCAGTCCTCTTAGTATATCATGTGACTAAAACATGCTTTAAAATGTTTGTACAGAACATGATACTTTAAAAAGTAAATAATTAAACAAAAGTTCCATATAAGGTAATATGTCTTCCATATACCTGATTTGTTTAGTGGAATGATACTAATATAGCTACACTACTTTTATATGACAAATTTAATACACGTATAAACATCCCTACATACAGAATCACTGTTGTTACAATCTACACAAGCTAAACATTTGGTATTCAATATTCTTTGATAAATATCTTTTTAACAAAAAAGAAAGTGAACATAATTTTAACATTTTTTTTCAATCTTATTAAGCATTCTTATTGATGCTACCATATCCATTCATCATCCTATGCCTACCATAAAAGGGAAGACTATAGGAATTATTTGTAGGCTAAATACAACAAAAATATTTATACAAATATGTTTAGTCACAATATATAGCGACGTCTACAGACACTAAACAAATTTGGCAAGTAGTTTACAGTATAATAATAAATAATTGAGAACTTCTCATAAAACACTATTAAAATAATATTTTTGTATTTAAATTATTTTTTTTTTTGCATTTTAAACGATTGCGTTAGGTTGCTTAATTTGCATACCAATTATTCAGTTTTGTTGACGGATGAGAATTTATAGTTTTGGTCACATTTCATTAAGTTTTATTACTGTTTTAGAAAAAATAATCGTGGAAATATTGGTGTGCATTAAAACAAAAATTATTTTAAAATTAATTTAATAATTATATTCTTTTGTGATTAGTTATCATTAATTTATAATTATAAATAAGTAGTGGGTATAAAAACAAACTTGATGGTTCATTTAACTTTAAGAATTAAAACGATAAAACATTATGATCAATATTATCACATGAAAGGCCTATGCAGTAATGTGATAATGTACTATACCCCAAAACAAACATGAAATTGCATTCATAAGTGGCATGTAACAACATGGTTGTTGATACATTCAATGTATTATTCCTATGTGACTGATATTCAACCATTCCTTGTTCCAATTATCCTATATCCTCAATAGATAATGTATCTCCCTGAAGATACAACTAAAAATTAGCAAGTATTTTTTTTTTATAAAATAAGTTAAAGACAATTTAAATATATTGTTCATATATTCAATTTCACACCATAGTACTTTATAATTTTAGTGTGAACATTATACTTTCATTACGAAAGGCTACAAATATCATAAATAATATATTACAATCTATACATGGCGTTCCCATCCGCTTTATATATAATAACATAAATGACTTATTAACTACATATACTAATTAGGTGGTGAATTAAACATAAAGCTACTGTACTTAATAAATAGTGAGTGAAAAAAAAATAGACACATGCAATAACTTGGAACATCTGAAATTTATGGAGTGCCCCCTCTATTTTGATGACTCAGAAACAAATGTAGGCTTGGTAGTCCAGCTTGCATGGTAACAGAAGTAGGTCGGTTCCTTGTAATCAAGTTATAATGAGAACATGCGATTCCCAACACACATTCTCCATGGGGGAAAATTCCATACGAAAAGAGTAAGAGTAAATCAGGTCGAGGCAAATGACAAAGATAGGCATTGGGAAGAAACCTCTGGGAACCGATTAGGGACCGCATCACCATTTGGGCATTTTTTTTAAAGCAATGCGACATGCATTTACATTAACACTACTTTGCTTCAAATTCTAATCCTGTTCAGTTAAGTTTACAAGTAACCAATATCAATGTCCCGTATCAATACGCAAAACAGTATATGTACCATTAGCTCTGCCCAAAGCTTATTACCATTAACTAGGTCATTTACTGTCTACACCCAAATTATAAAAAAAAAAACCCAAAATATTTCTTAATAAATAGCAATAAACACATGGTATGAAAAATAAGTCTTAAAATAACCACAAAAATGTATAAATAAATTATAAAAAATATTACTAAATATACAAAATAGTTCTTTAAAATTGTTTGCTTTCGCTAAGTAGGATATGATATATCTCTTTTACAGAAATCAATACGTTAAATCTTGATTAAATTTCACGTAATTTTTCAGCACCATTATTTACTGCCTTGTCGGGCCTAACAACATGTTTAATAAATGTGACACACTTATCGACATGTCACTATACATTTGAAAACATGAAATGAAAAATGCAAAGTAATTAGGAGAAAGCATGGGTGAAAATGATGACGACACCTTTTTTACACTAAGACAAATTCGTTGTAGTCTTGTCAACACAAATAAATACCTTAATGTTTGATATATATCATGACATTTTTATCATGTTTATAGACCAACAGGAAACAAGATAGTAATAAATGTTTAAAAAAATAAGTTTTATAATTCCCCCAAAAAATACTCAATTATTTTATTGGGAGTAGTAGTAGATAATTTCTTTCAATAAACATATATTATGTTCATAATAGGTTAAAAAATGAAAAATTAACGAATAGGCCTACATTTATTTTGAACAAATAAATTCAAATTGAAAATTTCACCATTATTGTGAGTAATTAATAATAAAAAAAATGTATATAAATATATATACATTTTTTAATATGTTGGAATGTAAAAATAATTGTGTACATTTTAAATATTGATAATAAAAAATCAGTTGTTACATTATTTATTTAAACACTAATAGTTAATTTAAATAAAACAATTATATACTATAACATTAGGAATTAAATTGTCTTGAGTTTAAAAGTAAAATTTTATATAAAAATGATTATATTGTAATTTGAAACTCTGATAAATTGAATATTTCAATGGAAACAATAAAAAAAAATTAAGATAACAATCTTAACTCGTAAAGAATTTGAGAAAATTATGATGTTTGGTAAAATTTGGGCAACAACTTGGAAGTAACAAACAAATACAGGTAGATAGATATCACAATTTAATAGTGAAAATAGACGGGTAAAAACAAACCAGATTTATACTTAAGTTGCACCAAAAGCTATTGAATGTATTCATGACTATGTATAACTTTCAAACACTAATCTAGTCACGAATGTCTCAAAATACCCAACGTAATGAAATCCACAAATTGAGGTTTAGGATATTTCATTCAGTTAACTGACTTTAACTGACCCCATTCTAATAAATCCAAAGTATTTTTTTACAGTTTAAAAATGCAAAGTTTTAGAATTTGAACAGTTTGTTTGTTTAAAAAAAAATAGAATAAATAACTGTAAAACTATGAAAAAAAAAGATGTTATAATATTTGAAATAACTTAAGCACCTTTCAATAAAAGGTTAATAAAAAATGTAATAAAACATATAAAAAATAACACTTGTTTCGACACAATTTGCAAATGTTTTATTTGATATAGAGTTGTAAAATTTAATATGTTACCAGATAGCAAACCAAAAGTACTTATTATGAGTCCATCATGTGTGCAGGGCACATGGATTCCTGGTACTAATAATAATGTGAGAAAATGTATAAAGAATATTTTATTGGGCAAGAGAAGGCTAAATTATACACTGTTTAGAAGTCAATACTTTAGCTGTTCTATTGTCAAAATTGTTGGCATGTTTTTAATCCAATCTAATTAAAAAATAGCGTACGATTATTATACTTAAAAGAAATAAGTTACAAGTAAATAACTGCAAGGAAACAAATGGTTGTTTTTATCTATTTTGAGATGTTTCTTTGAAAAGTTGCTTTTTCCATCCTTATTGTACTGTACCTTTCCTCAGTGTTGCCGAGGAAATACTTCCGGGAGGCAAATTTGTGAGTACTCCCGGACTGGGGATGTTTCTGGGTGTCTTGGTCAGGTTTCACTGTGTCTGGTTGTAATGTTTTGCTGTATCTGCCTGAGTCTTTGTATCTCCATCTTTCTCATTTGTTAAATAGGTGCCCTGTGTAGAGTACCTTGGTTCTCTTCTTTTTTGATGCGTTTCTAGTTGCTCAACTTTCCACACTTCGCTGTATGCTCCATAATTGCAGAGTGGAAAAATTAAAATATTCTGAAAAAAAAAAAGAAAAATTGTTTAATAGTTTATTCTTGTCAACAATAAAAAATATGAAAAAATAAATTGACATTTTTGTTTGACATTTTCTTGTACGAACCGTCAACTTCCAATCAAACCCAAAGGTTGCTAGCCAATCAAATTTCTTGTGTAATACGAAGCCTGTAATCCTTAAATACCATCAAAGATAGAATTAAACCAGTTCTTAAGATGGCAATAAATTACACATAAGTAGAAAGCTGCGTTACATTTTTACTTCAAACTAGGTTTAAACTTTAAATATTTTGCAATATGCTTGCATATGAGGTAATCTGCTTCTAAGATGACCCCAGGTTTGAGATGATTTTTGTCAAGCTTATTATACATGTGACTGCCAATAGGGGTTGTTTATCAAATTCAAATCTGAAAGCAAGATACAAATTTAAAAATAAATCACACACTATGTACGTAACTTTTAGAAACTTTCAAACATGTTTAATTTCATCTCAATATTGACTTTTAAAAACTTCTAATATTTTTTCTACAAAATACATCACCTGATTTGTTTTCTCTTTTATTATTCGATCTAATCTAGCACAGTGTCAAACACTAATGTAAGAAACATCAGCTATTTCTTCAGAAACTTGTAAAAAGAATACACATGGAACGAATATACCTTTTCACGTGTGTATATATAACATGAACCAAATGCACATACAGTAATGGGACCAACCAGAAACTGATTTTATTACCGAGTATTTTCAGAAACAAGACACTGTCCTATTATTTTGAGCATTATCTTTATCCGTATCATTTCTTTCAAACTTGTCATGAAAACACAAACACGTTTATATTTGCTTCTCAAGTATAAGAAATCGTTTTGTCCCAGTTTTAGCACAAGCATCAGTTGCAAAATGTGCCCTACTTTTTTTCTTTCTTCCCCTGTTTTTTTTTCTTTTCTATGAGAATTTAAGTTAATCATTGATAAACTTATGTAGGCTTTGTTATGAGGATTTACACAACTTGTCTATTCATTTGTTATACAGAAATTGTTTTCTTTCAGTTTTAGCATTTTACTAAAATCTTCAACTTTTGTCCTAATTTTTTCTTCTACTTTTTTCCCCCTTTCTGTGCATAAAATTTGGGTTTTCGTTGAAGAGGATTAGAACATTTTCAGAGATTTTCTATTAACAATTATCTCTTTGATAAACTTAATCTCAATTGACGTCTAAGTGGTCCAGGGGGTTGGGCTTGGACCTTAATATCCGGTTGATAGCATTTCCTCAATGGGCTCTTTACAATTTCCCACTGCGCCCCTTAATCTTTGATCGCTGTTGGCCTTGACCCTTCCAATGGAAGAATGCTTTTGCATGGACAGTTAAATGAATGGATGATTGATTGAATAGTTTCAATCTTATAAATTTGTTAAATTTGGATGAAACAAATAATCTTATTAGTTTGTTCCTTCAATTCAACTTCTGTTATTTACTAAATTCAATGTTTGGCTATTGTGTTGACAACAATAGAAACTTATCTTATCTTATTTTAATATCTATTTTTAAAAGAAGTACAGTACTATGATCTATTTTTTAAAAACAAAGATCTGCGATAAACTGAATGATAGGAAATTGCACAAAAAATACTTTGTACAACAATTCGTTTGTGAAATTATCATTTAATTTAATGCTTTACTGACAGGTTTAAGTACATCCTGAGGTAAAAACACGCTTTAAAATGTTCAAGTTTCTAATTACTAAAACAGCATACCATCCGTGAATTATCTTTTTTCCACTTTTGTTAAAGTATTTTATTTCAATTTGTATTGTATTATTATTATTATATAAAATAATTAGTGATTGTTTATAGTAGTTTGCAGTAATAGTCACTTTTTTGTTCCTTTAATTAATTTACTATTAATGTCTTGTCTTGTCTGAGTTGCTGAATTATGAGGTTTGAAACATAAATTGAATTTTCTAAATGTCGTACCATACTCAAGAAAACTTGAGCGTATCAGTTGATATGTTGTGCGCATAGGTGAGTATTTCATTACCATTAAAACTGGGTGACTTGCTTAAAAGTCACAGTTTTCACTTAAATATGAAGTTTGTTCAACGAATGGGCAATATATCATCTACAGATTAATCTATAACGATCTTCGCTAGGAATTTCACGCTTGCTTCAAATAGACTTAATAACGAATTTATCTACGATAATAGCATTCTTAATCTTCTGGGGGAATGAATAAGGTCTCCTTCCTATACAATATTTTCAATCAATATCAAATGTATGTTTACTGTACTTGTGTTCTTTTATATTTTGAAAAAGTATTGGAATTTGATTTTTTTTAATACCTTCTCCGATAGTAAGTCACAAAATTCTATTTTTTTTTATTTGGACTTAATAAAAAATGTCAATATAATATAAGCATTTATACAACATTAAAATATGCCAAGATGTGATTCAATATATTTATTAAACTCCACTAAAATTATTTTTTATAGGTTAATTACATTCATAAAACAAGATACACTTTCCAGAAAATCAGATACACTTTCTAAAAAAATCAGTTGAATGGGTGAGTCCAAAGGTGTCCTGTTTGGGAAAGAGTACAATCAAAGTTTAACAATTATTTTAACCAGTTTTGTAAAAGGTCATTTGGATTGGACCTTGAACACAACTTAAAACTGGAAGATATTCTTTATTTAAAGCCAACAAGATTACAGTAAAAAGATAAAGTAGGGGAAAGAATACAAGTGAAAAACATTGTTTATGTCCTTGTAATAGTTTAATACTATTCTATTGCAACATAGAAGGCTTTGCCAAGTCATTTGTTTAAAGACGATAATTAAGATTATTCAATATGCTCAAGAATAATTCAAATTCAAATTTTGAACTAAATATAGTACAAATTGGCCAAGTAAAATTAATTACAGTATTCAACACAAATGATATTAGATTTATAATGACAACTGTCAGTTGCTTTAATTAAATTAGTGAATTGTGTGATTATAAAAGCTAAAATATTTCCTTCCCACCCTTTATACTGTCATTGCTAATATAATAAATAATTTGCATGGGCTCACTACAATAGTAATTAGTATGTTCTCACCCTTTATTTTCACAAGTTCTTTTTTCCTTAATTTCAGAAACCTTTTATTTTCACAGGTTCTTTTTTTCCCAGACCTTTTATTTTCACAAGTTCATTTTTTTCTTTACTTCAGAAATGGTTTTCAATTTTCAAAATAAAATCATGGGATTCAATTCTTTTATAAAGTACCTGATAATTTTCTATTTATTTCTAATATGGGAAATCAAGTATTTACTATGTAAATAATTGGTTTCTATGTGATATATATATATAGCTAAAAAACTAATTCTGTTATAGTAATATTGAACATAGTATTCCTTCCATACCTTACTCATTTTTTCAAATTTTGTCACGCTATATGGCGAATCATTAAATTGGAATTAAGAAACAAATTTGAAATTTGAATCCTTTAGAAGAACTTCCGTTTGCCCCATTTAATGTTAAAATAAAGGAAATGTTGTTGGCTTTACCCAGTTTTCATAAACTTTTGGGAATTCATGAAAATTGCTGACTAAAATAAAAACGAATAGAAAACGAAACGATAAAATTATAACCTATATTTTAAAAAGGTTAAATATGGAATTTATCAACATGTCCCCCTTGTTGCTTATCAACATGTCCCCCTTTTTGCTTATCAACATGTCTCCCTTTTAGTTTTATCAACGAAGTTCTCTATATTTAACTATTTAAATTAACATGTATAATCATGTAATTCAATTAAAGATATAAGATAACTGATAGTTATATTAAATTTTTGCTAAAGATTCAACATTTTGAAGTAAAAACAGTAGAATGAATAAAAAAAATATTATATGTTACATTGAACAGAACGATTCACACCTCCGTTATACAATAAGCTTGCACACTTACACATTATAGAACATCACACAAACTGCCAAGATTTTGAATTGAATTAAAATGTTGATATGACTATGATTTTACGATGACGTGTTTTTTTTGCTTTTGTTGGTTTTTATTAAGTAGTACAAAGCTGAATACTATAAACAACAATTCCTTTTTCTTGTCATATCCCAAACGGATTAATTGTCTTTCAAACAAAATAATAATATTGACATTTTATTAAATTTTGCTTTCATTATTATTAATCTACATTTTGTTTTGTATTAAAATTGAATAAATGTTTAGTTGATTGAGATATCATTGTCATGTAAAACAAATGTACAACATATAAAATCATGATAAAAACATCATGTATCAATATTATTCATATGGAGAGTTTGCTGTACCAGAATTTCTAAAGTACATTTTAAATGGTGTCTTTACTTTTAAAAGAAATGACCAACCATTCCCTTGACCTCATCCTATAAGTCCCAAGGGGTCAATTTGCCACAAATGATATAGCAACACACCTTCACTTTTAAGAATGATCTTGTTGGTCAAAGTATGGGCAAGCTGTTCACATCATTATAAAACAAAATATAGCATGACATTTGAAGGTCTAGTCTGGGCAGGGTGACCCTCTATTTGAAAGTAAAGGGACACAAAGCCATCACATGACCTTAATTTAGCCTTTAGGCCCATTGGATCTTGTCGGGCCTTCCAGGTGAGCCAGCATGGGGGAAATCACTAAATTACATACTTTCTCTCACACTGACACAGGGAAATTAATGTTTTTAGTATATACAGTATATAATAATAAGCTGCCACAACATTCTTCTTGTACTAAACAATTTCGTTGGCAGGTTTGATACATGTGTTATAAGTTATAGGAAAAGATCAAATAACATATACAAATTGATATGTAAATTGATAATGAAAAATCAGAATATATTTTTGTTTGAATACATAAAAAATGTTTGTGTTAACACGAACAGAGAACTGAAAAAAACTTTTAATCAATGTTCTCCGATGTTTAAAACAAATGTTCAAGACATGAATATACTATGATGTGAAATTATAACCAGTAGGCCTATATAATCTTTCTGAAAAAAATTAATTAAATATTGTGTTGTCTTATAAGAGGAAAAAAGTCTATGAATAATTCCCAGTAGTCTGAAAAAGGAGCAGGTGCAATCAAGGCTACGTACCCCCTCTGCTGTTATTAGATACCGAGATTTGATATCAAAGATACTTGATGGGTTTTAAATAATCTCATGTTACGAGATCAGGCATACCCCATGTGGCATACACCCTACACCAAAAAACCAACAAAAACCTGGATCAATGTCACTGTTGTTGTGTGCGAAAACGCACAAAACATGGCCAAAACAGCTTACCTTTCGCATATTCCATCATACATAATACCCTTTTCTAATTACGATGGGGGAAGGTGATACTAACAAGTGAATAAAACAGACAAACTGTACACTCTTTTTTCCCCACATTTAAAAAGCGCCCAAGAAATCATTCATTTTGCATGTTAGCTTAGGATTTTAAAGTTAGTTTAGTTTTTACGTAGACAAAGCAATGCACATTTTTGTCAAGCATAAAATCATTTCTGTTGGAAGCTGTTTTCCAAAATGTGAAATCTCACCATCGTCAGCAGTAAAAAAGACTTCCATTAAATCCTTTGTGTACCTCCTCAAAATGAAACAAACTGCACAGACACACCCACATCTTATTTCAACACTACTTCTATTTCTGGGAAATGGCGGGGACGGATGATGGGAAGAAGGAAATAAACAACAGAATAAACACAGTGCTACTTAAACACTCTTTAACCTTTTCCTTATTAATACTTCTTATCTGTTAGAAGCATCAAATTGCAGTAATGCTTCTGTCTCGATCTCTGTGATTGGATAAAAGTTGTTCTCTAGTAGAAATGATTAAAAACACTTCACACACCACTTTCTCAGACTTAAGGTTTTATGGATTTAGCTTATTATTAAATGTATTACATTTACTCAATTGATTTGTTGTTTTAGTTGAGAATTCCTCTAAATAAATTGTATTTTTAAAACCATATTTTCACATGAAACAATGAATACTGTGTACAGTAATATATATGATGAAACCAGACAAGAAAGTTTTATGTGGGTATTGGTTCAACATTAGTTTTAAAATAATGAACTAGTTTTCCTTCAATAATATACTAGCAATCCCAATAATCTTTGATTTTAAACCCATTTCCTCATGTTGTCCGAATACTTTACGTTTCCGACAGTCATTTCTGACTTGCATCCATTCCTGCTGTTCTAGTGGTTAATTCATGGAACCTTATCAAGACCCCCTTTGGTACATATTTACAAGGTCAATTGTAATGAGTTTTCAAACTCTCTAATTTTTCCCTAGCTGATTAGAGAATACTCAAGGTGGGCTAAGTTTTACCTTGACAGTGTATTAATGGAAAACTGATCCCTCTAAAGACAGGCCTTGGTTCACTTGTTAGTTCACTGCAACTAAACCATGGATGGAGGCCTACAAAGAATACTTCAACACTTACACTTTAAAGTTGGTATTGATAAGTAGCACAGATTTCCCCAAAGATTGAGAAAAGTAAGAAGTGACATTGACAAACTAATAATTACAGAGTGATTATTAAATATTTATCAGGATGTTCGATTAAATTAAATACATTAAATATTTAATTTGGTGTTAGGCAATTATTTTTTTTAATA
The DNA here is from genome assembly GCF_963402885.1 of Antedon bifida. Taxonomy (NCBI): domain Eukaryota; kingdom Metazoa; phylum Echinodermata; class Crinoidea; order Comatulida; family Antedonidae; genus Antedon; species Antedon bifida. The sequence continues at coordinate 33,587,432 of NC_136227.1, read as the reverse complement.
AACGCAGATCACATATTTTTGGCTAAGTTGTTCTACAGTATATTTTGATGTTTTTGTTTATCCTTAAAATTATCTGTACTTTGTAATGTTTATTTGACCTGTGCTATATATTACTTATTTTACTGTACTTCTAACATTGAACGGTAAATTACAACAATATTAATATATATATTATTATTAATAATCATATGATTGTCACTAGGGGATATTAATAATTGTTTACATGCTTTCCAGAAACCCCCTGAAGCCATCACAATCAACAATATCATTTTTTTTTATTGCGATGTTTCCTTTTACACACATAATCAATAATTCTTGTTTTAAATACAGTAGCCCACTTAGATTTGCCTACATTGTTCTTTACCATGCAGAAGAGGTATTTCTGAAATATAATTTAATAAATTGTATTTCTGAAATATAATTTAATAAATTGTATTTCTGAAATATAATTTAATAAATTAAAAAAGGGTAAAATTCACTTATATACAGCTTGAGTTTCTATTGTAATTAATAACTCCTTGTTATATAACGAACATTACAAATGTAAATTCAAATGCAAATTACTGAAAAATGACAATGCTGTTGATATCAGTGCCTGGCTGGATCTCAATGGAGATATAAATAAAATAAGCAAAAAGCTAAATCAAAACGATAGAAAACTGGCAGAAAAAATTGGGGGAGACACTAGCTCTTCGTTTTAGTGCAAGTGAGAGTACTTGGACAAGATTACGTTGTGTTATACAGGGAGCTGTAGTACAGTAAAATTTGTAAAATCACCTGCTTTTATTTATTGTACATAAACATAATCTATTTGGCTAAATGAATATTAATTTAAATATTTGAACAACAAATTGTGATTTTCCTCTCTATTTCCAAGCAGTTGTGGACTACCAATGAATTTGATAACAATGTTTGATTAATGATATAAAATATGAATAAGGATGAGCAAAAATTTCCATCTTTAATCCATTTGCAGTATGAAATAAATACTACCATGGGTCAACGACATCACATAGGAAAGTAAACAACGCAGTAAAGTAGGTCACATGTTCATCTCTCAGACAGTTTCATTTTCAGTCTTGTTTCTAAGCTAGGCCTGGTAATCTTTCTTATCTTCCACATTAAAACTAGCTCATTGTACATCAATGGTAATGCTCCTGCCTCCTTAAACACGGCTAACTTTCTCTCCCCCAATCTATATCTACGGAAAGATTATACATCGTTTCCATCATGTTTTAAAAAACTTACTTTTATCTATGTCACTGGTGATGTCGTCTTCGTTTGAATTCATTTAAAATTAACTATTTTATCTCTCTGGTCCATACTTCCATCTTGTATGTATACGACATACATTTTCCAATTTATCTTGATATAAATAAGATTTTGTTTTATACCTGTATACGATCACATCTAATGCCTTCTTAAAATGCAGTTTACTCCAAAAATATCTATATCTCTGATTGAAGCATTTTGTTGACATAAATTCTGCCATTTCTTAGAGATAGTGTTTATAGAACATTTTTTGTATCTGTCTGACATGGTTTATTCAACTCAATATAGAGATTCTTCACATTAGTAGTACTTTATCTTAAGTAAGAATCAAGTGGGTCATGGAACGTATGTGTAATAAATGTAACAAATAGCATCAACATCATCAAAGGTAACTGCCCTCCTTACAGCTGGTATAAACCAACATAAATAATCCCCCCTTTTTTCATTGCTAGTTACATTTGGGTACACCTACTGTACAAAGACGCTATAGTATATTGTATTTTGAATTTTAAGCACCCTGATACTAGAGAACTGGCATAGAGAACCGGAAACTTTTTAATAAAATCTGTTCTGTTGTTCACAAAACCTGAACACCACAGGATAAACATTTTTTTTCTCATAACAACATTCATCAATTTATAATAAAATCGTAGCCGATTAATTCTGAATGGTCATTATCACTACGCAGTCCCAACGACCCTAGTATAAATCAACTCTCTGAAGGCCCCATCGTGAAATCCAGATGGATAGGCATTAACAGTTATTACAGTTTAATGTGAGGAAGTCCCCAAATTTTCGCAACCATAGAAAAAGATCCAAATAGTCCAGTAAATATGTATGAGAAATAATTGCAAAAACAATTTTACAGAAATTTCCTTTAAACAGGTCAGATGAGATGTCTGATAGGTAGGATAGGTTTGTGGTGGTCAAGGTTAGCTTACAATATTAACCCCTAAATACCACATGAATGGTCAAGCATCACAATTATTTTCCCAGCTTACCACTGTGCTTTATCCAAGGATAAGATATCAAGTTTTTATGAAATTTTAAACCGATTGTGGGCTGACGAAAACAAAGGAAGGTGCAAAGTCACCAGAAAAAGTTTAAAATAAACAATTTACAAAACTATACATTTTGTACATAAATAAAAAAAATGTAGCTGCAAAAAATAAATAAACAACAGTATTTTAGTAGTGTTTTAGCATGTTTTAGGATGAAAAATTAGTTTTAAGATCTTTTATTATATTAAATGGTAGTAACTATATAAGTTTATTGAAAATATGCTTTTAGAATAGCCGCACGCACATATTATAATTTCTTAATTTAATGTAGTAAAAATATGCTAATTGGTCACTCTGTAAAGAGAGAGCCAACGACAACTTCCGGATGTCAACAGTGGAGACCTTTCACCTACAATGTTGTAGAACATTAATGACCTTTGTTAATAGTGAATCATCCAATTTAGCTTATTGAGATATTTAGTGTTTAGAAGGTTCTATTTAAGATTAGCATTTAGTAAAATCGCTGTCTCCATAATTAGATAGCTGGTCATTTGTACAGTATTAGTACATTTATAGCAATACACATCTCTGCTCCTGGTTGTCATTTTTCACATTTACAACACTATACCATTTCCTTATTAACAGTATGTCTATTTAATATTGCAAACTACATCATGATTTACTTTACTAATACTATAGCTAGAATTAAGTAATCAAGATGGTAGATAGATAGACATTAGCCAGTAACACTTTCTTACTATTTATTTTAATGGGTGTTAACAAAATCCATTGTGTGAAGTTAACTACTGTGAGGTTTAATCAAAGAAACACATCTGTCATATTAGGGCAAAGTGTTTAATCATAATTTAGGGAATACCACTAAGGATATAGATACTGCTCCCCTTTCCTGTTGGGTGGGGCTCTTCCTTATTAGGATGTTTGATCTAGTCGCTCAAATCGCAATAGGAAATGATTCTCCCCATTATTTGCCTTTTAAAGAGGTCAGTAAACGTAAACAATAAAACATAACAATACTTCATAAAAAGATTGATCAAGCTTCAATTTCTGGAATTAGCTTTATTTATACGTTATTTTCAATTTTCTTTGCCAAGTAAATTTTATTCTGCCAATATTGTTTGGTGATGATTCTCGCTGTTTAATATATCATGAGCATTAATCAGGACATAGAGATAATGCACATTATTGGTGGTGAAGCAGAACTGTTCTTCTCACCTTGAGACATCTTAATTATTTCTTCCCCACCTGCTTCTAATAAAATCCACCTGTTATTTAAAGTAATATCTAATGAGACCCTTGGCTTGGATTCGAAAAGACTACCATTATTTCCAAAGACAGAATGCGTGAAATCGGCATAGACGATGCTTTACAGCTAGGGGACGCTAGAATATGTCTCGTAGGAATAATATTATAGTAAGGGGTGGTTGGGGATCAAGTTATACTAATTATAATCAAGACCCACGAGTCGTCTCCTACGCCTCATCTGAAGATTTAATATCAAAACTTGTAAGACTTTATCAACGTAGTGAACTAAGAGACATAGCACTACTTTTCACGGATCACATCTTCTTCACACACATCACTGTACACAGGGGATAATTTCCTCGTAAGAATTTACCAACAAATTGTAAATCACCTCAAACCATGCTTAATTAATGCAACAACGCAAAAAAATCTTTTGAAGGTGTTATTATTAATTTGCTAAATCCGGTGGTTATTATTTTTTCAATTTTCGTGAATGCAAGTAAACATGATTTTCATTCTTTATAAAGCGCTGTATACACTATCAAACTTGTGTAATGTACCCAAATAATACTTTAATATGGTATTGATATGACATCATCATGTCCATATATGTGCACATCACATTTGTTTGTCACATAAAGTTTGATAGTGTAGACAGAGCGTTAGTCTGCAATAGGTTCTCTTTGAAATTCATGATAAAGTTGTACTGGGCAAAGGTGCACAGGTTCACCATGGAGGAATAGTTTAGACTAAACTATTAAATTTGTCCATGGGTTCACCAAGTATATATCGTTATGTTTGCTTAATTAATTAAAACAAATATGATACAATACAACTAATATGATGATTTCTTCTTTTTATACTTTTTTTTTTACATTGTTGTATTAAATTAGGATACTGTATGAACCATGTACATATTCAATACAATTTTTGCTAACATCAAAAGAGAAATCAAATTGAAAATGATGGACTTCGCTGCTTACCAAGAAAAATGTGATGGTTATTCCCGCTTGATGAGTTGTGATAAAGCTTCACGTAATTGATTTATTTCTGCTTTCAAACCGGCATTCATTTCTCGTTCCTAAAAGACAAAAAAACGTAGATAATATTTTAGTGGTTTTTTTTAGGGTAAAAGTTAAAGAAAGGATGTTACCAGAAGATTTTATATTAAAAAGACATAAAAGTATATTTTATATATAACATTGCACTGATATGACTTGAAAGGATGAAGGGCTAGTGTTGCCCGAAAGCTCTGCTAATTTTTCTGGCTGTTTTACTTTATCGTTTTGATTTAGCTTTTTGCTTATTTTATTTTGAATCTCCATTGAGATCCAGCCACTGATGATACCCACAACATTGTCATTTTTACAGTAATTTGCCTTTGGATTTATACATAATATTATATACAATATGTATCTGAAACTATAAATATTGATTTGACTTGTTTAAAGAATGGAAATTAATAAGTTGTTTAAGTTAATTAATTAAACAATCTTGGTGAAACTGCCTTACAATGTGTGGTGTAGTTTATTCTTTTTAAAATAAAAATGCAAAATGCAAATTATTATAAAAAAAATATATTGAATAAAAAATTAAGAAAAACCAAATGTTATATCAATCCTGAAAAAGGAACACACAAGGAACTGGAATAAAAAAAATGTCAAACGATACAAGTTTCTTGGTTTCATAAAATTAATGTTTCTTTTTACGGGCTGTTTTTATGCATGGTCCTTAAATGTAGAAAATGCTAAATAATCAACAGAAAATAGCTTATCAAAAACTTTAACAAACAAATGATAACAAACTTCATTCAATAAATGTTTAAATTCACAATAAAGACCAGTGTTTATTTCAAATGAAGTGGAAGCTTTTAGACTTCCTGGACAAGAAAGGCTAGATAATTTATTAAAATTCTATATTGTTTCCTTAGTAAAAGAAAACAATGAACAGAATAAGGTTTATCAGGGACACCACATGTCACAAAAGGTGATTGACATTTCATATTTCCCCTTCACAAGTTCTGTAATGTGAGGGTATTTACGAATTTTAGAAGCTGATAAATTCTCCAATTCCCTTGTTAATATTAGTAAGTTTTAATTTAATTTTTAATAACCTGATCAAAGGTGATTCAGTTGGACTACAGTTGAGTTTACTGTAGTATGTTATGAATAAGAAAGGAGCATTTATTTATTTATTCAATTTTCTGCCATACACAATACAAAGAAGACAAAAGAAGTATAAAAGGCAAGGAATGAACAAACAGGTGCTAAACACCAATGCTAGTTGGTCAACCCAAAACAGAGTACAGAAAAAAGAAATAAACAAAACCAAACAAATTATGTTCTACAATTAACGCATCTACAAGAAAGTGACCAACTGCACACATTTTCAATATCAAAATTATTTTTAAAATAAATATTTAAATAATTTAATAATTGTATCTTTTATGAATTTTTATTTCCAGTATAGCAATTATATGTTATTTTCATGCTAGAACCAATGCTACACAAGGCTCCTATCTGTGCTTGGATTAAAATACCATAACCTTGTTCCTTTTACCCATTAAACAAATCTTATAATAAAAGTTGTATTATATAGTGTGGTAAGTACTTAAATGCCTGGGGATTGGGCAGATACTAAAAATCATCTCTTTTGTGGCCGCCATTAAAATCTTATTATTTAAAACGAAGGACACATTTCCAAAAACAGTTCTCATGTAACATTAAATGATTCGGTAGTCGAGATTTCATTGTTCTATGAACATATCCTGTTGGAAATCTATGGAGATTTTCATGGTCGTCTGATGGGGAGCCTAAGGAGGCGGCTTAGCAAGGGTTTGAAGCAAAAAAGCTGTTCATTCAAAGCCTAAACAAAGATTAATGGCAGGCCTACAAGGACCAATCAAATTCACTTAATTACAAGGTCATATAGTAACATTAAAAATCACATAATATAAAACAGATTGTTTTAATTATTAAATGTAATATATTTAATTCAATAAAGAACAATTAGATTGTAAATGTAAATGGCAAAAAGTTAATTTGGAAAATTTATAAATTAGGATTTATATCATTGTTATTATTAGAAAAGAAGAAATTAACAAAGTATCCATTGGATTATGCTATTTTCCAATGGTCATTTTTGTTTATCTTGTCATCAGACCGATTTCCAACCCTCTAATTTAAATGGTTTAACCCGAAAGAAACTATTCTGAGAAATTCTGTATCATATTTCATCGATAATGAGAAATATGAATTTTTAATGCCATACCATCAATAGTGAAATTATATATCATGATCTTTCAACAAATTATCTGAATAATAGGTGTTGAAATAGTAATCATATTGACTCCCCCTTTTTAAGAATGGTATAGTCCAATCAAGCAATCCCCCAACAGTGTGTAGTCCCCAATTGACCAGGTAAAATGACCATGCATTACTAACAGGATGGAATCAACCTTGAGGCATACAATTAAATCTAGGCCTGGACAAAGGATACTCTATGGTGTAAACTTTTACAGATATACTTAAAATGCCCAGTGGGCAGCTGGCTCTAATGTAAAAGGTCATTTTGACCACATGCATTGGCCTAATTCCGGTTTAATTTTCCACAGCGCATCCCCCTCCATGCTCATCCATATTGTTTGTAGTAATTTCCAATCCATATGGTATTTTTAACAACAGACTTGGTTAGTGTTTATACCAACAAGAATAGTTAAGTTATAGCTCAAAGTAGACATAATGGTATGTTCAAATTTCATGAATAAAGGATCTCAAATTACTGACTAACTTGGATTATTATGCCTGTAAAATATACAATTATCCTCTGGGTTCAAAGTCATAATAATATCCCACAAATAACATATTAAATTTCATAAGAATAATACCTTAGTTAATGTGCCTTTTCTTAACTTCCTTCTTATTAACCCCTTCTCTCCCTCCCCCTTTTTATTAATGGAAACCAGGTCATGCTTGTGAACTTTGTTTGTGTATATTTCATTTTCAATGTGATATTAATACCTAAGGGCTTTGGCATTACACCAAAGAAGGAGGGTCTATTGGACTTTCTAGTGATACTGGTTAGGACGCAGTGGCCTTTCACTTTTCAGGGTTCTTCTAGGCAAGTTTCAGGTGCTGGGGAAAGGGCAGAGTGGTCTTCTGGGATAGGCAATGAGGACAACTAGAAATTGTTAAGATCTTTTCAATAAATCACAGTAAACAATAGAAAGTTTAGGCCTGTCTTTGTTCTCTCTAATGAATGATGAACACAAATGGGTTGTATAGTTACAAGAGTAGTAGAAAGATCTTACAGTATAAGGACTGGTGTTTTCCATATTAAATACAAAGTTATTTAATTTATCTATTTGAAGAAACAGAATTTTGTTTTTAAAAAATGCTTTGATTTCATGAATACTTTTCTTCTCTGTTTTCTGAATTTGATAACCAACCAATTCAATAAAAGAAGTCCCTGAATACAATGAACATAAAATAGAAAAACTTCCTCAAACGCCCATAGTGATTGTATTGTTCTTGTAAGTGGTTCTAAGAAACTTTTGTTTCGTTTTTGGTACTAACATTCTTATTGACATCCTGAATAACAAAGCACAGTATATCATTAGATATCCTATCCTTTATTGTGTGGTATAATACAGGGTAAGACCCTAAAGAAAAGGATTCAAAATTGTTATAAGAAATTTAAATTTAACAAAATACTGTTAATATGAACAGAAAAAATGACAGTATTCCATAGAAACACAACACAGTAAATCAAGTGCAAATTTTGAGTTGTTTTCTCTCTTTGATATTTGACAGATTGATGGCATAAATTGATGTATGTTATTATAGTAAGCATATCAACATTGAAATAAAAGGTCTACCTATAAATTAAATAACAGGCTGAGATGGGCAAACCTATTCTACCATCATAGGCAATTATTAATTAAAGACTGCAACCATAAAATCATGTCAAAAATTGATCACATTAGTAAGGACCTTAAGCATGTCTACACTATCAAACTTTATGTGACAAAAAAAGTTTGATGTGGCCAAACATGGTAGTGATATGCCCAAATATGGTAGTTATACGACATCATCATGCCATATATTATATACATTTTTTTGTCACATAAAATTTGATAGTGTAGACAGAGCTTTATGCTGGTTTCTAGTATCTCCACAGGAACTACTACATTATACTTAAATCTTATCAACTTCTTATTGTTTCCTTTCTATTCTTAAATTAATGGGGCCAACTTACTAAAGGATATTGCCCTTCAATTGTTACTTCCACCGGACCAAGAATGATTAAAACTTGTAGGGGTGGATCAACATTTTTTTTATATATAGGGGAGGACTACGTGTAAACATATTATATTAAGTCAAAATCAAAACATTGTTCATAATTTCATTTTCGCTGTAAAAAGGGAAAAGCGCACACCCCTGGATCCACCCCTTGTTCTACCCACTGGATCCACCCACTGGATCCACCCCTAGTTATACCCACTGGATCCACTCCTTGCTCTACCCACTGGATCCACCCCTAATTCTACCCACTGGATCCACTCCTAGTTATACCCACTGGATCCACTCCTAGTTATACCCACTGGATCCACCCCTTGTTCTACCCACTGGATCCACCCCTAGTTCTACCCACTGGATCCACCCCTAGTTATTACCCACTGGATCCACCCCTAGTTATACCCACTGGATCCACTCCTTGCTCTACCCACTGGATCCACCCCTAGTTCTACCCACTGGATCCACCCCTAGTTCTACCCACTGGATCCACTCCTAGTTATACCCACTGGATCCACCCCTTGTTCTACCCACTGGATCCACCCCTTGTTCTACCCACTGGATCCACCCCTAGTTCTACCCACTGGATCCACCCCTAGTTCTACCCACTGGATCCACCCCTAGTTATTACCCACTGGATCCACTCCTAGTTCTACCCACTGGATCCACTCCTAGTTCTACCCACTGGATCCACCCCTAGTTCTACCCACTGGATCCACCCCTAGTTGTACCCACTGGATCCACTCCTAGTTCTACCCACTGGATCCACCCCTTGTTCTACCCACTGGATCCACCCCTTGTTCTACCCATTGGATCCACTTGTTAAAAATGCTTTATGGATATAAATTTAATTCAAATTATATTTTTTTTATAAAAAATATAGCAAATTTGTTTATTGGGAGATGTTACAGTATTTTAATTTAAATACAGTTTCTAATTACCGTATGACTTTGTAAAAGTGTCCTAAAATCTATATTAGAATAGCACTGAGCTATCTCCTCCTAAACCGCAAGTTCAATACTAGCGCCTTTGTACCTGCTAGTTATATATTATAGTCATTATTATACCACGATTAAGATGACAATATTTGTGAAAAAGTCACATGAATGTGACACATTTTTCGAGATGAACTTGTGATCAGTTCCCTAGTTTAAAATGCCTGAGCCTATCAGAGGTTTTATTATCTGTGACACTCGCTCTCTTGATTTCACATGGACAATACAACGTACAGTAACAATGAAACATTCACATGAAAATGTCGTGTCGTGAAAGTGTCAAATTGATCTCCAAATCAGCCTCAATGCAAGCCTCTACGGGAAGAAACGCAATTTTCTACAACTCGACGACAGTTAAAAATAAATTTAATTGAATAAGTTGAATAAACAAATACTATGTATGTAGATGAATGAATTTGCTTGCATCATGAATATGAATCTGTTACATATTAAAAATTAGAACTGACTGGGATGTCCCCGAGGTGGTTTAATGCATCTTTTGAATTAGGAACTCTCGGCAGACGAACACAGAATGTAGGTCCCCTAGTCAACCTTTTACTCTTTCTGTTTGCAGGTAATATTCGTCAGTTAACTTGTAATTTGAGTTTCGTATTACCCCCACCTGCTGTATATTAATATGCAAGGCATGTGAGCAGACATAGCTGAGGATTAGCCTATCACATCATGCAAATATATCAATTTGAAGTGGGTGGGGGCAGGCTTGAGTCTAAACAGCACGAACTAACATACTTAATTTAAATGTACAGTAACGCTTTATTATGGTGCAAAATATATGTAACATGTAGTTTATCATTTTTAAGTATGTCCGGTCATGATGCAGAGAAGTTCCAAAATGTCATAAAATCACATTAAAATGTGTGAAATATGTGTGGAACGATGGGTGTTTAGCTGTTCTAGCTTAACTAGAATTAGACCTTTATTTAGACAGTACAGAAGAGAATTTGTCCAACTTTTTTCTCCTTTACCATGCAACCTAGATTGTTTTGATCTAGTTTAAGTAGGGCAGAAGGCGCCTGAGTCCGGGATGACCGAGACACAACTGGTGCTGACAGGGGTTCAATTAGACCGATCCCTGGTTAGCAACAAAGGCGTATCCCCTTACTTCGGTTTGGTTTTTTTTTGGCATGGTTGGAATCCCTTTTATCGTACTAATCGTTTTATGTACAGAGCTTAGAGGTTTCACAACTAGGCGCTATATAAATCCAGGATATTATTATTATTATTAATGGTTTGTATCTGAGGTTTATATTTCAATAGTTTCTTTTTACCTTAGTTAGCTCTACCATAATGATATCACAGTGCCTACATGTTGGACGAATAGTTGGATCCTTTGCGCTGAAAGATAAAATAAACATAAATTAATTAATTTATAAATTTTGTATGGATTACGTGACGTGAAAGCCGACCTTCATGACGACTTCACTTACAAGAAAGAAGGACCATAAAGTCAAAATGAATGAATCCATCCCATCCTATTACACAAGTTTATAATGAAGCCATACTCTAATTAAAGACTGTATCTTTCAATGGTTTTCCTCTATATGCAGACAAAATTATCTGCATAAAAAATGGGTGGTGCTGTATATGTCAAACGCACCACTTTCAGTATTGCAACTATTCTCTTTTCTAAACTACTGCTGTTATTCTGGTCTAGACAAAGTCTAGTAATTCAAAAGAATACAAGATTTTCGTGGAAAAAGTAATTGTGATTCTATTTTGTATAGTTTTGATATTAGTATAGTTTTGAGAAAACAAAAAAAGTAAAAAAATAATTTTAATACTAACACATGTAATTAAAATTGTCTTTTTAAAATGGTTTTTAAAAGACCGACAACTATTTATTTTATATATACTGTATACTACACTTAAGAGGATACTAGGGATAACCCAATGGAATTGCATTGGTCTTTAAAACTAGTCAAATCTAACCATGAAGGAAAATCATAATCAAACTACTATAATATATAAATCCAAAGGCAAAATGACAATGCTGTGGTTATCAGTGGCTGGATCTCAATGGAGACAAAAAAAAGAGCAAAAAGCTAAATCAAAACGATAAAGTAAATAGCCAGAAAAGTTAGCAGAGCTTTCGGGCAACACTAGCCCTTCATCAGTGCATACTGTAATATATATTTATTCTACATCATGCAAAAGGTTTATTTAAAAAGATAAATGAACACTACTGTATTTTTCCATATTTTCATATCTCCAACAAAACTCTAGTGTTTACACACACCGGGGCGCTGACACCAGAGTTTGTTAATGATACGACGGAGGTATATACAAAATGATCTAAAAAATACTAGTTTGATAGTGTAGACGGAGCTTTAAAGGCCTATTTGAATGTAAAAAGACCTTTAACATTAGTAAGCTGTTTTGCAATATAAAATGTCATAACTGTGCGATTACTTTACAATACACTAGCAGAGCCCATGAGTACAATAATAGGCAACAGTAAATGGCCACCAATTATGATTACAATTACATTAAACTTAAAGATATTTTAAAGGTGTTTTTCTGTCCATTTTACATCAGGTCAGTGTGGCAATAAGATAACTTAGTGTTACTGTGTATTTTACTTTGTGTTTTAACATTTTACCGATTTTATTCTATTTTTAATAAGTTGCCATGAGAAAAACCAATTTTAAATATTTCGTTGATGAACTATTTGACAATAAAGTTATCTTGTATCTTGTAACAAAAATGTTTTTAAAGAAATTTGTTGATATTAAAAGCAATTCAAAATTTCAGATCCTCTGACATTTTTATTTTAATCTAATTTTTTTAGCATATCTCAGATAGGATTTAGTAACTAGCATACAACCCCAGATTTACACAAAATGATAAATTTAAAAATATACTATTAAAGCATAATAATATCGCTTGAAAACCGTGACGATGAAGGTTACCATACGAAAAAGCAATAAACTTAAATTGACGACCAATTAAGTTAAAGCGATCGGATAATTCAATTTGGAACATCATTTTTATGTGCGTTAAATTTTTCATAATTTTGCTTGCAAAAAACGAGTACAAAGTTTTATTTTAAAATATTAAGAAACGGTATCAACAAAATATCAGAAATATTGTGAATTTTGTTGTTTAATACTACAATGTCGCACTATATTACTACAATGTCCTACTCTATTATTACAATAGGTTTTGTTAGTGATTTCCCCTTAAACATTTGTTCTGTCCTACATATGCACAATTAACAAACATACAGAAGATTGGAAGGTCGTACAGAATTCTTTTCATTCTTGGAATAAAAGATTGGAAATTGTTGAATAGAGTCTGTCTACAATTTAATGTATTTTTATTGTTAAAATTGAGCTCCCCGTCTTTCTGATCTTTTAAATTGCAATCCCAGTATGCATGTGGGCACAAATTATACCATTATTTCCTCCATGACATTTACGCTAAAAATATTCTCTAAATCCGAAAAATAGAGATTCCTTTTTAAAACTAAACAGATAAAAGCCTACCCCCTTAAAAATAAATTTTAGGTATTTTACATAAAAATATGGGGATAGACTCATTTTATTATAGTAGAGTTGTACAGTACTACTACATAACTTGAATGAATGAAAACCAAATAAAATATTACATATGATAATATATTTCATTGTTATTTTTAATCAAATGTTCATACTTTAATTGTAACTAATATTATTAGGCTTGAAATTTCCATTGAGAAACAGCCTAGCCTGTGATAATTTCACTTTACAGATGACCTGGTTTTACAGAATAAGAAAGCTTAAGGCTTATTTGCATAATTAATTATGCATCACATCATCTGGTGTTTAAGCCCAGCTAAATTAGCTATATTTTATACACTTAAATATATTCATTATACAGTAGTGAACAAAGACAACTATATTAGGCTTTTTGTTGTATGCTGTGAAAAATATTGATTATGTAAATAAACGTGGGGACGTTATAGGAATAACAGATATTTTTAGTATAGAAATGATACGAGACTTTATCGGTGCATTTAGTAGAGTGATTCAGAAATGTTGTTAGCATACAAGTTTCAAGGCAAAATTGCGCTTGTTATACAGGCAATTACAAGCTATCTGTGGAATAAATTGGAAGTGAGTAGCATCTGTAATTTCGAATGTCGTCAACATAATTTGTCTTGCTTCATCGTAAAGGGCAGCTGATCCTAGAACTAGGCTGCTGGAGGAAGGGTCAAAATGCCATACAGCTAGCGACGACACCTTCTCCGATGACCCGACCCAGTTCTGGCAATGCGATCCCCACAGATTGAAAACTTGATCTGCTGTATAAAGACAGTTGTAATTTCACGCCGCTATGACTGGCTGATACAAACAAAACCTATTGCGTATTTTCACTGGCTTGACACAGATATCGTCATACCTTGTGTCTATGATTATAAATAATGTCTTGTACTATAAATGAGTGTTGTACTTACAACATTCATTTCTGTATACTGTACCTAATTATTTTTTCTTTGAGTCAACAGAAAATCAATATTATAACTTCAGTTGTTTTATGTAAAAGTTACAGATCGGTTTGGATTATTTTAAGCATGTTTATAATAAATAATCTGTTTTACATGCATCATACTTAAGTGTAAGTGCTGTACTTAAAGCCCCATGAATGTCAACTTGTATATAATTTAAAATATGTAATTTAAATATATTATAAATAAGTTAGTTCACTAAGATTTCATCAATATTATACTAAATATTATACTTGTCTTAAGGATTTTTTACCGCTCTGCGACATCTAAAGATGCTACGGAATTACTAAACATGTTCTTGGTCGTTTAAAAAATACTACATTATGTGTCATGTTTGGAAGAATTAGAAAATGCCCCAGCATGAATTGTATCGAATTGTTAGGAGATGAAGTACAACAATTTTGACACGGTGGTACTTATAATATAGGTCTATTTTTTTTATAAATATTATAAATGTAAATTTTGTTGAAAATTAGTATACAGTAGGAAGATTATGCGAAAAAATAATATTTTCTTAGAAATGTTAATGGAACAGTTAAATTGGTCTTCTTGCTTTGAATGTCAGCACAATACCAAGTAGTAAACAAGAAATGTACTCAATTAGCAAAGCCATTTGAGTCCCTTTGTATACAATTACTGTATTCAATGAATGAATGATCTGACGAAAATTAATATTAAATATTGCAACCTATAATTTTCTTTGAACCCAAGATTGGTTCAAGTTTGGGGAGAGGATGACAAGCCGTAGTTTACCCCAAATTTTGATGTGGTTTTAAGTCCAAGGTGGACTTGCATCATATGCTAAAGACTTACTAAAACAGAACAATAAAAATGTCATTTGTCACTTCTATTGGTGATAATGACAATTTGGTAAAAATCGTAGGATAGTTTGTATCTGGAGGGATTGTAATACTAGGTAAAGCCAGCCTACATCTTGAGCGAACTTCATGATCAATTACTATTAAAAATAATAAATCACAATGATTTTGTAACCTCAGGTATATAGCTCGTATCCACAGGCTAAAAATTGCGAATAATCATTAAATTAGAGATTTTGAAAAAAATCTACGACTCCAGCTTATAATTTGTGTAAACCCCTAACCCACTTTATATATTATCAACTATTCATTGCTATCGGCTATAAATTCAATGATTTAATCATTAATGTGTGCTACATGTATTTGTATTAAAATCAATGGGCCAGGTGAATAAATTTTGCGACCCTACCCCAATTCTATTTCCTTATGTATAAGAAGTGTTAGTAGTTACAGTAGTACTGTGTGTCAATTTTATTTGCAACAATATTTCTTTGTGTAAACAATGAAACGTGATGTTTAATATTAATAACAAAAAGCAAATTCAACTTTAATTAAAAATGAGACAATAAAAATTATAGGTTTATGAAATAGCGTTGAAAGTTCATGTACATCAGGGTTATCAGTCGAATAGTGCTAATGTAAGAATATTCTATTGTTACATTTATCTGTATGTTGTAAATTAGCTTTGTTTTATTGTATTGAAAGTAACTTGAATCGAAATGATTTCTACTGCAGTTACTGCAGTAACTTCATTATAACTCCACTAACATATGATTTTAGTTGAATTTAACTGCAATAAAACTTGCTAAATAATAAAACAGTAAAACCAATAGTAACAATAAAAGTGTATTTTTTAATAGAAAGCCATACTTGTTTAGTATCCATTCAGTTTGGAAAAAGACACATAAAAATCCCCTTCCTTTTAGTGAGTTAAATACCAGCAAAAATGTCTACAAAAGCCATTAGACTTTATCATGATCTATTCTAAATAGAAAACAAGATTAGCATATTTCAGGGGTTTCTGCTATATGCATTATACAGTAGTCGCTGGAGGCCATTTGGTCAGTGCACAAAAGGGAAAATATTAAATCCCTGTGTGCTACAGATTTCCCATTAATATTTAACAGGGACATTTAAGGGACATCTAACATGATACAGGCATTGTGGCTGTCCCCACATCGCCGTCATCTGGGGGAAATATTCTGGGTATGATAATAAAAAGTCCAGAAATGTTACATTATTAGCTGACGGCACGACCAACTGCAACGCTGTCACTTGTTAATGCTTGGGTATTTTCAGTACAAAAGGGAAATTGGGACACGTTATTATGTAGAAGCTTACGAATCGCAGGGAATAACTAGGTTGTATTACATACGGTAAACGACAAAAGTAACGGGATTAGATGAAGCCAGGTGTTGACGTGTTTATAGAGTAAGAATAATTGGTCGTCTAAAGCTAAGCTTACGTATAAAATCTCAAAATTTAGTGTAGCGAAACAGTCTCTTAAAACGCAGTGCTTTAAGGGTTAATATCTGACCTATGGCTTGGATTAAACAAGTTTATTACCCTGTACTGTACCTTTAATTTTAAATTGATTGATTCTGCAAAGAATTAGTAAGTATATTATCGTCCTTTTAATTATATTTTAGAATGTTGAAAAATGAAACTTATAAAATATCATCGCAACTAACATACATTGTGTATACTTATTAAATATTAAGACCAAAAATAAACCCCGGTTTCAAACCGGTCATCAATTGGAGAAACTTTTAGTATGAAAAAGGAAGCAATAAAAATATTAAATTGTTAGTATTTGAATTGTCGGAACAATAATTTTTAATGTTTGAAAAGTTAAAATTTGAAGGTATAAAATTGTCTTAGTCTTGTTTGTTGACATTTATTATTTTTTTCTAATAAAGTAACGACAGGCACATATATATAGTTTATCTTAAGGTGGGTGAGAAGATTGTAATTTGTAGGAGGTAATACAAAGAGGCATGGCTATAAGAAGCAGGGTGGAATTAAGGGTAGTGTAGTATTTGCAGGCATCAGTAAGATTAACTACTTCAATATGGTTAGTGTAAAAAAAACCCAACATTTAAACAGCTACAAGATTAAACCTAGTAGAAACTAGTATAGACAAATAGTACACTTGAGATTTGACTTAATCTTCAACAGGTGAACGTCTGCATGCAGGACCCTATGGCGGCACATATGCTGCACTAACGACCAAACGGTATTAATAGCAAAAGCAAGGGGCAACAAGTCTAACCCCTTCCCTAATAAATAAACAGTAAAAATACAAAACATAGGATGAGTGCTAAGAAAAAGTCAATACTGAAATGATTTATTTTTTGTTGCAAAACGAATAAATAAAATTTTAAGCGGATCTTGAACGATGTAAAACTGCATAAAGGGAGACACAAAAAGCATGTGGGAATCGTACGGCTTAGGAATGTTCAATCTTTATTTAATTAATTGGAGAGTGTCAAGGGGGAGAATCCCAACAGGGATATAAATGAGATAGATGACCAGGGGTGTATGACTTGTCGAGTCCATAGGGATATGTAGTAAATGAGATTAGATTGGAAGGGGGTATGAGTTGCAAGTTGAATGTGATATTAATGTTATATTTTGTTGTCGCGGGGAATACATGATTGATGGTCGTATAATGAATGATGTTTATTTATTGATTCATGTTTACGGTCAGCTGAGCAGCTGTTTATCAACAATAGAAAATGAGCTTGGATAATGAACAAGGGTCAAACATGCAGCTGTTTGAGGACAATAGAAAAAGTCATTATCGTTAGGCCTACAAATAATGTGTAAGATATAATCACTGTGTCTAGAGAAAGGCTTTAAAATTTAATGGTGTTTACAGTGAAAATAAAACCAACTACGAATATGAAACATTGTTTTAATATTGAATATAACAAATAAGTGAAAGTTATGAAATGTAATTATAATACAGTAATTTAAATGGCATTGTTAATTTAAACTTTAATTGTAAAAGGAAGCCATTATCATGAATTATATTAAAAAATGATTTTAAATGATAATTTAATTTTAGTTTGGAACCAGCTTCTACTCCATTTCCGTCAATGTAATGTAAATCTTATAAGCTTCAAGTCACTTCTAAAATCTCACCTTTTTCAATAATTTTAGTTGGTCTTTTAGTGCTGTGAGACATCAGTAAATAGCGCTTTATGAAAGTGTATTATTATTAATAAAGGGCCAAATAGAAATTTGTTTTTACAGTAGTACTAGTAATTAAAAAATAATATTATTAAAATATAAATTCTTCTAATAAATTTTATAGTTCTTTTTTTGTCAGGGTCAATGTTATTTTGTGGCTGATCCTATTCAGCCTAAAAATGATACAGGTGGTCGTCGTAATTTGTAGAATAAAATTATTGTTTATTTATTTACTGCTCTGTATGTTTTTTGTGATTTTCCTTTTTCTTAAATATGAAAGCATATATATGTTCAGTGATTTAGACCTAAGTGTCCCTTAAAAATGTCTTTTTAAAATGATACTATTAACGATACTCACATTTATACGAGACAAACTCTGCATGTAGTGGACACTTGACGAGTCAACGATCTGAGTCATATGGTCAAGTGATTAGCTTGTCGTCGATATAAAATATGCAGTCAGTAAAATTATTAATTTAAACCAATAATATAGTTTTACTGATTATTATTTATTGCTTGTGATAACATAATATTATTTCTTCCTTTCCCACTCTTTAGAAAGTTGAGAATCCATTTTCCCAAACTCAATACTGTACGTAAATTTCTTTATATCAAGTGGGGAGTGAAGGCCTAGCTGAGGTGGTTCTCCATAAATTACAGTATAATTTTTAAAAAGCATTCAATTTCCCTCCCGCCCCAACCACTGAATCAACCATTCTATTGACAGTAGTTAATGAAATTTAAATTGTTAGGAATCTTACTAAGCTATGTACTTTATTATATATTAATTTATTTTAGTAAAAACTTGAACTACAGTATAGTTAATCACAGCAAAAATATTAAATTGAAAGGAAAAAATGTTTCTTTGTACAAACATAAATAAATTATGTAGTCCAAAAAGACACAGACAGCAGTGTACTTAATTTCTTCTCTTTTTGTCATGACAAGATGATGTTAACACCTAGAGCGATTTATGGTGTTTTCAAATCTAGACATTTCATATCATCTTTACACTTTCGATGAACAGCCCTACTTTCCCTTTGACTTCAAGGCAAAATTGTACGGTTTTAAAATTAAACGTGAAAGGTAAACTGGAATGTTGTCAAAGGTAACATTTATAATCATCTATATTAAAGAGACAGGCTACATTAAAAATACATTCTTTTTTTAAATATTTTTTTTTAAATTTACGCTGATTACTATCTAGCTGCATTATGGGAGTATGTTTCCATACTGTATGTGTTAGATGCAAAAATTGACTGGGGTAATAATGTTGCAATGTTGCAATATTTTTTGTATTTCGATGTTTTTTAAGGGGCAAATGACTCTTTGAGTTATAGTAATTGTTTTGCTTTAGTTGCCCCTGACCATTGTGCTTTGTTTCTGTTCTGTATCTGTGTTTTGGTCGAATAAATAAATGAAAAAATGAAATTTAACTGTGTTTTAATAATTTGTGTAACTGTAGGCTAAATTTGTTCTCCATTAAAAAAAATCTTAAAAATTAATAATAAATATAATATAGCATTTATATCAATAATAATTACAGTATATAATATATACTTACATTTACATTTTTTATTTATTTGTTTTTTTTCTGCATTAAATAATAAAGATTTTCTGATTGTATATTTTTTGTATAATGAGCCATACTAAAAATAAATCAAAATAAAGTGTAAAACAATATTTTTACCTACGTAATAAATGCTTTATATACCCACAATGTTATCTTGAAGATGACATAATTAATGCTCTACCTTTCAAATTAATACTAGAGATTATTAAATGTCAAAGAGATATTAAAATATAAAAAGTTATTTTTCAAAAAACGTCAATCTTAATTCTTATTTTACAGCTTCAAAAACAACAAATCTTGAGCCAATATAATTCAATTTTGTATTTTCTAAAATGTAGAATTTTTTTAATCTGTGTATAAAATATCTGTATATGTAATTACATCAATTATCCTTAAAGTAATAAGGATCGCGATTTAAGTAGTTTAGCAGACGGCAAGGTTCCTTACAAAATACTCTATAATAATAAAGTTTGAGTCATAACAACATTCTCATAATAAACGGGCTTGTTGTAACTACCAATACACAGGAAATATGGCAAATCGAATAGGAACCATTCAATAAGCAGGAGATACGACCCGATTGTCAACGATTACTACAGCAAATTATCATGTACATGTTAGCATAATTACCAATAAGTGGATACGTTACAAAATGGGAAAAACAGGGCTTATCAAAAATTATCTTGACAGGACGACTAGCCTCTTTGGTGAATTATTCTAAGAAGATGCGTTGATAAAGTAATTAATTTAAAAGTACTATAGGATCAAGGATGTAAGATAGTACAGTATGTATCTATTCAATCTGTTATGAAAATGTGTTGCCATGGTATTGTAGAATATATGTACCATAAAATAAATCAAATTTATATGACTGATAAAAAGTGTTAGAAAAATATGTGCTGAATAGCAGATGGTAAATCCCTGTATTTTCTGTAAATGTTTTTACAATGAGACAATATGTCTGGTGAGGAGAGACCCGAGATAGGTTAAGAATAAAATCATAAAAACATTTGATATTGATTTAATATACAGTCTGGTAATGCCTATATAATATTCAACCTCTTTAAAAAGATATTAAAAATACTACAGTAATCATTAATAAACGATACGAAATTAAGTAAAAGTAATAAAACTAATTATTAATAAAATGTTGAACTCTCGGCAAAACATTTTATCGATTTAACTGAAATACACTTAACATTAACCTTATGAAGAGTGGTTGCTCTAAATGACGACCGACTGATAAAAATTAAGCCATGCTTCTAAGTAGTTTGCAACACAACCTATGCCTATTTAAGTTTCAGTAAATCATAGTTGGTAAACATGAGAATCTAGGTATTAGTATACCGTTTATAATCTATGTGCTGAGTGCGTAATTCATGTATGAAATAAGTAGGTCAGGTTCCTTAACAATAGCAACCTTAATTAATTATAGATTAATATTAGAAATTAGGTTACCAAGTCTGTTTACAGTTTATCTACAATCAAGGGAATTATGTAATTTTTTAAATTTCCAAATTATATTTTGAATCATCGATCAATTGATTATCAAACATTTTTTTTGGACAAACAAATGCTTAATATATTTTTTTGGACGAACAAATGCTTTAATATTTTTTTAAATTAAAATATATAATTATTTTCACAGCAATGTATTTACAGTAACTCCCAGAATATTGAACTACTGTACTGTATAAGGCTTATATTTATAAACTCTCAATTTAGGCTTACAGTAGGGAGTAAAATTGTGAAGAGTTGCATGGTACAAACCTGGCACAAGGGCAGGATTAAACCCTGGCAGTAGGACAGGATTGAACCCTGGCTCTAGGACAGGATTGAACCCTGGCTCTACAATAACGATACTCTCACTAATGTAACAAAAATAAAGCTTACCTCTGCTCAGAGTTGTGCTCTGAATGTGCGTCATTACCCTCTGCCTTCAGTTGACAGTGACGGTGATTTGAGTCGCCGTTTTCCGAGCAGCATTCCCGGCAAAGGCTGCGGTCGGCATTTGGATTCGTTTCCAACATACTCAAGCTCGGATTTTGATCGTCTTTAGATGATTTTGAATAAGCTAGCTGCGCACGTTCATGCCGTTTACGGTGAATACGAAATTCAGAATAGAGAAGAAATGAGATACCGCATTGCTCGCAAGTATGCCGATTGTTTGGTAGAAGACCAATCATACAATTTTGGGAATTAGGTTCTTCGTTTTCTCTTAGAGGGTGCTGTTCAGGTTCACCTTCCCGCTTGCCGTTTTGTGAATTCTCTCGTACAGCTTCGCTCGGAGTGGATGGCATTAATGCGGATGTATTCTGGTTACGTTCTGCGAAGTATTCACGTAAACGAGGATGTTTCATCCAAATGGCTGCCATCGATTCTCTATGTTGGTGATACAGAGGGGGTGGGGGGCTCGGCGAGTCTTTACGTAATAGATAATGCACATGACTGAATTCACGCTCTGACATGATTGGTAAATCAGCAAAGTTGAGCGGATGAGTTGTTGGCGGGGATCCAATAACCGGATAACCCTCCTGTACGATCTGTTCTTGTTGGTTTTCAATTTTCTTCACCTGTTGCTGCTGCTGTTGTATTCTCTTCTCCAGTTGCTGCAGCATCTCCATCAGTTTCTCTTTGTTCTGAGGAGGACCATCTGGAGAGCTTGTACTTGGGTGGTTGCCATTGGTTGCTCTTGCTTCTTTCGTAAGATGAGTATTGCGATGATGGGTTAAATCTGATATAAGGTCAAAGCCTTTATTGCAGAGATTACATTTGTATTTCTTTTCAAATGCATCATGATGACGGACACGTTGATGCGTTTGAATCTGTCTTAGTTTCTTAAAAGATTCTCCACACATTCCGCATTTGTATGATGTCAGCTTGTTGCCATCTTTCCGGCGTTTTCGTCGTGGAGCTCCATCAGCACTACCCTTTGAAACAATGGCTCTACAGTCTGGGTTGTCGGCCAAGTGCTTTACAAGATGCATTTCTGTTGGGTAAACGTACCGACAAGCAATGCACGGATAGGTTTCCGGTCCATGAATCGTCTCGTGCTGACGCTGATGATCTCTGTCGCTAAAGGATTTACCACAAACCCCGCATTTGAACGGTTTCTCCCCACTGTGTATTCTCTGCCAATGCCGTTTTAAGTGACATTTTCTGCGAAAAGCAGCGGGGCATTCATTACAAGCATAAGGCCTTTCATTCGTATGCGTTGCCCTATGCCGCATCAGATGACTGGAATGCTTAAAATTCATGTTACAAACTTTACAGGTGAAAGGTCGCTCTCCAGGTTCTAGAATACCATCAACGACTGCTATTCCTCCTGGAATTCCACCAACTACTCCTCCCGCTATTCCACCTTGATCAATTTGGTCACTTTCATTATTTGCATTTGCACGTAGCAAATGCAATTGTCCGTCAACAATATACGCATTTGGTGGGGGTATGGAAAATTGCGAGTCGTTTGCTGCAGATGCGTATTGATGAATAGCATCTGCGTGGCTCTTTGGTTCATTATAATAAACATCCATCTCGTCTTGAGCAGTCTCTTTGACCTCTTGACCCTCGGTCTTAATAGTGCCCTCAACGACCCCATTCTCGTCTATTCTAGTAGCGCAAATATGTTTGCGTAAACTTGATTTGGAAATAAAACTATTTTTGCACACTTTACATGGATAGAAAGCCTGAGAATCGTTTTCAGCTTCCCCGTTTTCTCCTTTGTTGCTTCCGCATAAAAGAGACCGGAGGAAATCCCCCTTTGGGTTTGATTCGGAATGTGGTGTATCCTCTGGTTCACGTTTTTGTAATTGTGATTCTACGCCTCGTACCTCTTGATGCTTGGTCACTGTGCCATCTAAGATGTTATATCTCTTCACTTCAACCATTGAGTCGTTTTCATTCTTTGTTACTCCCCTTAACATTACCCTGTCTTTAGCCATGTCTTTTAATTTCGATTCCAGACGTCCACTGGCACCTTTGCCATTCTTTGTGATACTAATAAAACCATTAGTTTTTTCACGATACTCAACTGTATCAGGAACAAAGTCATTTTCATTTGTGTCAAATCCTGCAATACACTTTTTAAAATCGTCCAAAAAACTTGTAGACATCTTTCGTACTGGTCCCAGGTCACTTATGTCGTTGTCGGACGCAATCATGACCTCTGTACTCATGATGGGAGTTTTATCTGTACTCAGCTTTAATCTGAAAAAAAAAGAGGATAAGATATAATAAGTAGAGTATCATAATGTAATACAAGTATTTAAAAGAATTGTAGAAAATGAGGTTACAAAATGAAATATAACATAGCATATAACAAGCATCTGGCTGTTCTTAGTAGTCTGAGATGTTTTTAGCTTACACAGTAGTTACTTGATACTAACAGACCCCAATTATTTGTACTCCCCGAAGAGAATTTGAGACACAGCAAGTACCCCAGTGATAGAGCATAGAGAGCAAATGAAGGATAGTTTAGTCTTACCAGGGAGTATACATTGTACTTTGTGAAAATATTTTTAATATGTAACTGTAAAATGAAAATATTGTCAATGTAAAGGATACTGATGGTCAGTTACAACCACCATGGTGGTCAGTTACAGTCACCATGGTGGTCAGTCTGGTGTACAGTATCAACATGCTGTATTTTCAGTTAAATTATTGGTGGTAATTTCAGACATGGTTTATGAATACTTTAAATTATAAAAATATTCAACCCATTGAAATATACATTTTATAATGATCTTTACTTTAGAGCTGATATCTAAAGGTCTTCTGTACAAATAGATTAAATTAAAAACAAATATTTAGTTTATGATTTTTGTTACCACATGAATCTGAAAGTATGCAACACAAAATGCATATTGTTGAAAATTAAAATCAGTATTATTATAGCATGTAAGATAAAAGTAAAATCCAGCTTTTGAATTATTAACAAATGTTATCATTTTTTAATATAAACAGATTCTAAAAATAAAGTAAACCTCTATTGACAAGTATCTTTCTATACACTATCACTAGTGTGTGCTTTGTGTATAGTTAGACACAAATTTATTAAAATAACTTTGTTATTTTGGTGACATTTCAACATAGCATTTCTTGTAAAATATTTTGGAATTATGTCAGTTTTATTTTTGTCACCAAACTGCAACAAATGTTTATCTCTATCATGTAGTAAAATTATCAATTAAATTGATTACAAGTTTTCTCACATCTACACTGTACTATTAATATATTATTAAAACACAAGTGTTTTTCTGTTACATAGAACATAAAAAAGTACAACTCTCTAACAATTTATATTCTCGCACTGTGCCCTAGTTTATCCATCGTCTGTTGTCAATACAAATTTCATTTTACACAACAACAATAATCAATGATTTGCTTAAATTTATCGAGGCCATACATCTTTGGTAATCTTCTCTGAATATTTTCCCAAAAGCATAAATTATATTTACGTATAATCCTAAAAATAAATCAGAACAGGCATATTGTTTCATTCAATTTGTAACCAAAGTATTAAAAATATCATTTTATTTAGTACTGTACAGTAGCACTGTTTATTTGTTTAATCTTAAAGTGATTTACAGTACAAAAGAAAATTTATCATTCCTATGAGAAAAAGTGATTTTGTTGTTTATTTTTTAAAAATATCTCAGGTTTGGCCATTTTCTCTGACTTTTTAATTTTTAACTTGCTTCAATATAAAATTACAGAACTACTAATACATTTAATGTTTAATTATATTAGACTATGAGACAATTAGTATTAGAAAATAAAAAGTACAGAAATATATCTATTTATTTGTACAACTTTTATATACTGTAATTTATATTATCAATTCTAGAACATTTTAAATAAAATTCTAGGACCTTTCAAAGGCAATAAGTAAAAATCACTTAAATTTGACATATTTTGTTAATGGAATTTATCATAAAACCAAGGGAACAATTTCATAGGATTCATCTTATTCAAGTGACCCGACCTTAATTATCCAATTGAAACCAGAACCATTCAAGCATAGCATCATTGACTGTTGTTTAGTGAAATCACCCAAGTTGGTTTATTTACTATGTTAGTTACTCACAAAGATCATAAAAAATGGTCAAATTGGTAGGATTTTGGCAAGGGTGGGTTTTAGCATTGGTAAGTTGGGTTCTGAGAGAAGTAAATGTTGGTTTGACAGTATAAACTTTAATTGCAAACCTTGAATTTGAGGTGTTAATTAGTAATTACTAACAATTTTAATAATTATCTCAATACTTATTTTTTAAATAATTTTGATATTGTGTAGTTGGTTGCTTTCTTGTAGATGCTTTAATTGTAGAACGTATTTAGTTATTTATTTATTTCTGTGCTCTGTTCTGGGTTGACCAACTAGCATAGGTGTTTAGCACCTGTTTGGTGTTTCCTTGCCCCCTTTTATAATTGCTTTGTCTTCCTTGTATATGGCAGAAATTGAATAAATAAATATAAATAAATTTTCATTAGTATAATCTATAAGAAATTGAAATAGCATACTGTGTATGATTGATACACCAACCAATTTATCAACCAATTTATAAATTTAAAAAGGAATATTCCAATTAAATGTAGGTTTTGATGTATAGTCAATTATTATTTTTTATTTTAAATAAGACCTTATGTTTACAATAGAAATTAAATTTAAGCGAATTTAATCTCCAGTAAACATTTTTTTATGAACCAATTGATTTGCAGTATACTTGAATATTGGCAATACTGTAAATTACAAAGGGCCAACTGACTCTTTTGAGTTATAGTAATTGTTTTGCTTTAGTTGCCCCTGACCATTGTGCTTTGTTTCTGTTCTGTATCTGTGTATTGGTCGAATAAATAAATGAAATGAAACAAGGAGCCTACAGTACTTACATTAGTGTTAAAATAGATGAAATGTACGGGTTAATAAAACGAAATACACATTCTTTCCTATCTAAACTAAAAGCCAGGCAAATATAATACAGTATCATTTTATTTTAAAATTTACACCAACAGCAAAAAAGGATTCGCCAATAACAGGATAATTTCTTAATTTCTGATCATTTTTATACCTCCTTGGTCTGATAGACTAATAATATGTTTTTTGCTGATCTTAAAATTAAATTTAATGCAATTCAACAACCCAAAAAATAAATGTTAATTTGTGGTAGATTTGGTGAAATAAAATTGAGAGGTTTGTGGTCAATATTGCTGGTGGTAGAACATTTTGACCTCATCAAAGTCCAGGAGGGCATTGACAGTCTGTCTGTGTTACAGTACAATCATGATGGGTGAATATAGTTAGTGGTGAAGGGTAGGTCTACCTTCTCAAATATTAAATGACCTCCTAAAATACCTACTACCCACTTTGGTTATTTGCATATCTCACCCGGCCAAGGCCAACACTCGGCGTGTAGCCCCCTTGAACAGTATGACCTCGTAACCGGATATATAATACGTGCGGAACAAAGGCGGAAAGGGTAGAGCCTGGCTGGGATTTCACCCCACCTCTTTCACATTGGAAAGTACCGTACAACACGCTACCAAAACACAAATTTCGCACATCGAAAATTTTTTTACAAATCTACCTAAAAGTGATCAAAAGTAAATTGTACGTTATAATAGTATATATATTTTAATGTTACCCGAGTATAAATTATTAAAAAAATACCGGAACCGTAGAAATTTAGGATATTGGAGTCGGATACGAACAAAGAATGTAACCCACTTCTCTGAAACCAACAACCCCCATCGATTTGAGGTTTGGTAACAAATTACTAATTTACACTTGTCTAAAATGAAAAAAATAACAAAATGTTCGTTCCTACCACGTATATTGTACTTGGCAACGCTTGTCATATCATTTCCTAGTATTTTACTGCTTTTAATTAACAGATAGCACCAGTTAAAAGAATATAAACAAGCCGATCTTCCACTGCATGTGATGTCGTTCGTTGTGTATCGCTTGTGTACGTACTCAGTGTGTGTGAGATGATTGACTTACAAAATTTGCTTCCTAGTTATGTTCGTTTGTTCGCACATGTAGGTGTATGTTAACTCCACGTAAACCAACAACTCTATTAATTTTATACATAGATATTTAGATTTAGCCACATTTAAATTACATAAATGCAATAAATATTACAGAATAATGTTTTAGTGAATTTATTATGGTTTATAATGAATATAAACGTTTATTTTTATTTTCTTTTTTCGGATAAATTTTAAAATATTTTGAGATCCTATTTCTCAAATGAACAAAATGGCGGCCCCCTGTGTTCGACATGTTCCTTATTTATTTTACTGCAAACATTCGTTTTTACACACTAAGATTGTTTTAGGTAAACAATATATTCCCTTCAACATTGGTAGGTAGTTTACTGTCATATTTTATGCTTACATTTTGTTATTGACTTTGCACAGCTCGATTATTTTATTAGCTAACTAGGCCTAGTAGCTGTCGATTGTGTAGTTGTGTTTGTGGTGTGAATGGCATTATGATGGCTGGACTAATCCGGCTGGGGAATATGTTGTATGTTTGGCCTAGCCATAGCCAGGCATATATTTGTGTATAAACCTGTACTTTCGTAACGAGGTTATAATTAAGTAATAATGTTGGATGCGTATGAAATATAAAAACAAAACAAGTGTAATTTATTGGTGTTTTATTATTTAAATTATAATATAAATTATATAATAATTATTAATATTATAATACTAATAGGCCTAGCCTAGGTGATTTTAAGTACGTAAACGTAGGCCTAGCTAGCCTACTTTACTATCTATAATCTAGGCTATAATTTTAATAAGTAGAGGTCTTTGATTATTTATTAGGCTGTCTACTAGTTTAATTTCTATATAAACATATTAAAACACTGTTAAGTTGCTAAAAGGTACAGTAAAGTTACATGACATAAACCACTGCCTCACAGGGTATACATATACGCTATGCTTAGAGTTTTGTCAGCAGAATGCAATTATTGATTTGTCCAAAATTCACAGTAGTCATGTACAAATGTTAACAATAACATCAGTGATTTCTTTTTACTGGTTGGTTGGCTTAGTAGTGCAGACTTTTGTTTAGCGATCAAGTGCAGGTTTCGATTCCCATCTCATTTTTTTTTTTACTCACAGTTAATTTTATTCGTTATTGTCTTTACTTATCACCTAGAGGGATGGGTTTTTTTTTTTTGGTTGTGCATTTAATTCAGACATAGTTTAAAGTTAAATATGTAAGAAGACATTGATTATTATAAATAGTGGCTTTGCAGTTGGTCATCTTCAACATGACAATACAATACAATCCGAGGTTCGAATCTTATTGGGTTTGCAAATGTTGTTTACAGGGTCACCACCTAATCACTGACTGACAAGCATGGGCTTACAATTGAACATGTTGTTTGAAATATGTTGAAATATAAAAATCAATTTGTTTAATATGTGGGTGAGATTTAAATGACTTCAGATAATTAGATGACACGCTCCATTCGTAGCTCATTTGTATTCCTCTCAAAGATTTTGCAATTAATGTAATGCGTGCGCTGCATAGCTAAGCCTAGTTTTGTGGGCTTGTCACTGCTAATAAAACGCAGATCTGAGAAGATGAGACAAGTAATACACCGACTAAAGTTTTAAGAATTGAATTATAAGTAAAGGCATATTACAGGTAGTAATAATGATAGATGTATTGGAGACATTGCTTATAAGCCCCTCTTGAAAAAAATATCTGAAATAAGTTCACATTTTGTGGGTGGCTGATCAATTCTTGCTCAAATCCTGTGTCAAGGATATGTATTATTTCTACCTTTATGGTCTATCTACACTATCAAACTTTATGTGAAAAAAATAGTGATGTGCCCATATATGGACATTATGATAGCATATCGCTACCATATTTGAGCACATCACACTTTCTTTGTCAAACTAGTTTGATAGTGTAGACAGAGCTTAATAGCTATAGCTTTTTTTTGTGAAGTAAAAACGATTGTAAAGATTTAAAATTAAAGTAAAATTAAGTTTAAAAATTACAATAAATCATGAGTTCACATTTTAAACTGCAATTGTAGTAATTATAAGACTGGACTAAAGAAATAATATATTTTCTTATACTACACAGTGAAACGTGATCATACAAGGTGGTTCCGCCCAATGCTGACTGAAATCAATCAACAAATAAAGAAAATTAATTTAAAATTTGGTGAAGAAGAAATAAAACCACGTTCACACAAAGAGAATTGGTAAGTTCTTGTAAGATGTTATGTAATACAGTACTACTGTAGTTTGTCTAGTGTGGATAGGATATTTAATGTGTTTACATAGGTTTTAACTCTGCTGTGGACATCCACCCAGCTTATTTCAAGGGTTTCATTCAACACATCTGTAAGATACCTTTTTCCTATTTTTACCAATAAGTTTACATAGTTATTAAATACTTGACTTAATTGGACTTTTTAACCGGCTGGTTCTTGGTAGGTATCTATAATTTGTACAGTATTCAACAAGATTCTGTGATACAATTAAAACTGTAACATATGTGATCACATGTGATGCCTTTACCATAGGCCTATACATAATACAGGTGGATTTGACACTGTATTGCACCTAATTGCAAAATTGGCCTTTCGTTGTATTGATACTGGACATT
The DNA here is from genome assembly GCF_963402885.1 of Antedon bifida. Taxonomy (NCBI): domain Eukaryota; kingdom Metazoa; phylum Echinodermata; class Crinoidea; order Comatulida; family Antedonidae; genus Antedon; species Antedon bifida. The sequence continues at coordinate 33,556,875 of NC_136227.1, read as the reverse complement.
AAGCTGTCAAACTAGTAACAAAAACGGTGTGATGTGCCCAAATTTTTTTTATCACAAAGTTTGATAGTGTAGACAGAGCTTAAGTGAGCTTTCGAAATAGCGACAAGGGTTAGGTGAGACGTGCAAGTGAGACATCCATGTATTGCCTCCCTCCAGGCCACCCAAAATCGAGCTGCCTGTTCAACAGTCCGCAGAAGTATTTTGGTATCCACATGGCACTGTAAATTGCACGCTCGGTTGCACGTTGCAGTGCCGCATTGCCTGTTTCGAAAGGTCCCTATTTAATGGCATATGGAGAGAGAAAAATCATGGTGAATCTACTCTGCTTTGTTTCTGGTAGTTAAACTCTGGTACTGTACAAACAAAAGAATATAAAAATAGCATAAAATAAATATAAAAATTTAAGTTGTAAAAAATAGATTAGTTTTAAAGGCAAGGGGATAACCATTACAAATATGAATGATTACATTTTATGTATTTGTACTTTGTTTTTAATTTGATAACCATTTTAAGATATGACCTATTTCATAATAGCTAGTATTTATCTATGGTTTTCTTTTTATGTCGTATATCTTTACTTATTTCTCTACTAAATGTATACAATTTCCTGTATTGCTTTCATTTGTCGCATTTAAAAACATTAACAACTTACATTTGATACCGAACATCATTGAACCTACATCGTTTCTCATTTAAAGGTTGATGAAAACATTCACGATTTTTATCCAATGTTTCACAATTTTTTAAGACTGACGCAGTTTTCAGTTTTGTATTATGTTTCAGCTGTAATATAGAAGAGTGCAATGTTTAGTTTCTGGGGATATTAATATCTGTATTTCTATTGGTAACAACCTGGCCTGGTTATCACAATACATTGATTAAAATTATTTTACTATGATTCAATCCCAAAGTATGTAAAGTGCTTGTGTAATATGAAAACAAATGATGTACCTACTCTACCTACACTTAAAAGTACACCCTAAAGCTCTGTCTACACTATCAAACTTTATGTGACAAAGAAATGTGATGTGCCCATATATGGACATGATGATGTCATATCACTACCATATTTAAGCATATCACTACCATATTTGGGCACATCACACTTTTTTAGTCAAACACAAGTTTGATACTAGTGTAAACAACGCTTTCCAAGGAAATGGACATTTCATCCTAAAAGGTAGTTCCGCTGTTGAGATTCATTTAATTATATTGGTCAGTCCTAGAATTTTTTATTTATTTATTTTTTTTTCGTTGACTGTATACGTAAATTGATTATAAAAGTGTATTTCGGTAACCCCTGTTGGACGTAATAGGAGACTATGTCGTTACTATATTATTGTACACAAGTACTTAAATTTCACTTCAAGAATTAAATGCTTTGTTATACTAAATATTAGTTTTATCCTATAATTCTATAGATAAATATACAAACCTTATTTATCCTTAAGTGACCAAATGGCATCATTTATGAAGATGTACAGGAAAGGTGAAAATAGATTGACTCAGTTTTTGTTTTATGATCCAAGTCACAAACAGATTACAGACATTTTTTTAGTGGATACTTACGTTTCATAGCGGAAAGAAATAGGTCTTATTTACGCTTTCTTTATATTCTTTCGAATGTCATGCTTAGTATCGACGTCACCAAGATTTTCAGAAAGGTGAACATGCATGCAATCAAGTTTCGAATAATATATTTTCAGAATTGCCACCTCAAAACAAATTCTGTAATATAATACAGTAATAATACTCAAGCATACGTTAATCCATTGCATGTAGATTAACTTTTCTAAACTACAGTATACCCTTTTCACATGGCCAAGCAAAACTCTGGAGCTTAAACATCACACTGTGGCATCAGTACCAGCGTTTTGTATGGTTTGTGCCTCAGTGTGTGTAGTAAACTTTTTCTAGGCGATGTGAACTGAAAGGGGTACTGTGTCTAGAGATTACCCAAGCGTCTCTAGACAAATCCATTTTTTAGGCCGAATTACTAGGAATTTTGCTGAGAATTCTAAATGGATTTTAAATTGTGGTCCGTGGTGTAAAATTCAATCTTTCCATTTTATTTACAACGCTCATTTTTGTTGTCAAAGTTTATGTGGATATTGTTATAGCACTTTAGAATACTGCATGAGATTGGCTTCCCTTGACCTTTTTGTGTTACAAGTGACAAATATTGGTTATGTTATATTATACAGTATATAAAATACTTCATTTTAAATATTGTTCATTAGAAGAAATAGAAAAAATCTTAATTTGAAATATTCTGTCTTAAGCTCTGTTTACACTATCAAACTAGTTTGACAAAAAAAGTGTGATGTGCCCAAATATGATAGTGATTTGCTCAAATATGGTAGTGATATGACATCATCATGTCCATATATGGGCACATCACATTTTGTTGTCACATCAAATTTGATAGTGTAGACAGAGCTTTACTAAAATGTATGTGCTAGTTTCCATTGCTATTGTTGAGGTTATACAGGATGGACTACAGACTGCGATGGTCGCACCATTCGAAAAGGAAGCATTATGGGGTTCAATGGGTAAATTGTTTTCCTTAGGAATTTGAGATCTGGTAGTATAGTGGAAGCTGAAGTGTACTACACCCTTCCTTAAAGGTTATAAAACCGCAGAAAACAATGAATTAAACAAAAAAATATGTGTAAAGGTTTTAGAAAGAGTAAGGCTTTGCACCTACAGTACTAGTGTTCATTGACACAAATCGAAGTCTTCATTCATTTTCTCCATGTTAATAATTCCAGTTTTTAATAAGTTAGCTACTTATTTATAAGGAAACCAAATTCATAAAAGATCTATCAATCTGCTATCTCCATTAAGTAATCGATTTAATACATTTTTTATAGGAATCGGCGGACTGTTTCAATTATTGCTATGGACGTAGCTTTGTTTAATTACATATACATATAACATCTTCATCTTCACTCTCGATAGAGTTGCCCTAGTTCTACGTGACCCCCCAGGTTGATTGTCCCATGTACTATTACCTGTGTCTACTGCCCTTACTTCTCACACAGTTAAACTCATCTATGAAATCCTCCCACTGAAATACAATAGCTGATCTAAGGATTAATAGCGCAACAGACACTGCAACACGGCGTAAATTAAAACTGTAAAATTAGTATTTGTTTGTTTTACTTCATTGTTAAACTCGAAACTTTCACATTTACTTCTGTAATGTGAAATATGATTTTATGCCCCATTAAATTTTATTAATGAATTACTACGAAAATGAATGTAATTTAATGCAGCGATGTTCGTTTGGGTAGAAATGTTAAATATGTTGTATGTACCTTCAGTTTCATTATGTTAAAACGGTGTTAAATTAATTAAAATATTCTTTTACCCGTAACTAATTTGTCTAAATGTGCAAAGATTTCAAGAGTCTGTTGAACTAATTAATAATAATTATTATATAAATGTGTATACTACAGTATGTATCATTTTGTGTGTTTGTGTTCTGCTACCAGTACTTAAGTTTTAAAAAGATACACCTCAGTAAAGCACATCCTTACTTACTTAAGTCTGGTTATATACCTAATGTGCGATGTTGTTTTAGAAATTCATTTGTGCCAAACTATATTCATATTTTTAACACCGGTGTCTCTAGAATGTAATTTGTAATAATGCGATTTTAACCTTTTTAAGATTTTTAATGTTACTGTTTTATACTGTATACACTTTTTGTCATTTTTTAGTCCGTTTATGTATACGTATTTGCCGACAACTGACATATATATTTGTTTTTTACGAAGACAAATATTGTATCTTGTATTAGATACAGTTTAATATATTGTATAATACTGTATTGTTGACATCAGTAAGATTTACGACAGTAAATAATGACTGTTTGATTGGGAAGGGGTTTAAATCGATTTTAAAGTTTAAAGTTCATAACCAACCGTAATTAGTTTATTTAACAATTTAAACCAATTTTATTTGCTAATTCTTCTGTTACCTTGATAGGAATTATAGTAGTGAGTTATACGCTTTTGGCAAACGACTAGGTGAGGAATTCTCCGAGGACTCATTGCGAGCAGCCTTCACCAACAAGTGTTACATTGAACGAGAGGAACGTAAAAGAGGAGAATTAGGACTTGAGGGTGACAGTGCCCTCGTTCAGTTGCAAGACAACACAAAATTGTCTACAAAAGGTTTGTTTTGTCTATTATAAATATCAATTAATTCGCTTTTTTTTTTTATAGGAGACCTTTTGGTTATATTGAGAAATAAACAGCTTCATAATTGTGTATAATGTTATGTTATTTTAATTGACATGTTATTTGTTTAAATGTAGCAAATTAAGTAAGATTTGTCTGTTAGAAATAAAAAATTTAACGCATTTATTTTTTTATAGCAGACTTTTTGGTTATATTAATAAATTAAAATCATAAAAAAGTGAAGAACAGTTTCATAATAATCGTGTATATTAATGTTATGTTGTTAATGTTATGTTGATATGTTGTTATTTTGTTAAATGTAGCAAATTAGGTAAAAACCTAGTACTAAGAACAGTGATACTGGTATAGTACCCCGTCTGTAAAAATATACTGCCCCTCAATCCAGTCCACCCCACCACATACAGTTAAATGTTGTTAATGTTGTTATGTTTTTATGTAGCAAATTAAGTAAGAACTTAGGAGAAAAACAGTGATACTGGTATAATACCCCACCCATGTACTGTAATGTAAACATATACTGCCTCTCAATCCAATCTCAACTCCCCCCCCCCCCCCCCCACCCCCACCACCACCACCATCCCCATTTGTCTGTCCACCTGGATCCACCTGTGTATACTTTTAGCATATTCAGGTATGGTTTGTCTGATAACATAATGTACATTTGTGTGTTCAGCATCAGTAACTTCATTCCACACCTTTCAACTAACTTTTATTTTCTTTCGCAAAATGTAATTGTTGTTTATTTTTGCGATAATAAAGAATTGGACATTGATACATTACTGTATTATTCAAAAAGTTAAGGTGTTAAAATACATATATTTCTCGAAGCATGACAGTCTCGAGCCTTCGCAGTTATATAAACACGTTTTATTGTCTTCTCTCTCTGATACACTTCTTTACGGCCCTTGTAGCTAATGTTACAAATATGTACGATTTATTTTACAATATCAGGCTAAATATGGATTTTTTAATTTATCATCAAATTGACTAAGATACTGATCACCCTACGAACAGATCGATTTACTGAAAACCAATATTTCAATGTATCAAATGAAACAAAACATCTCTTTTGGTCACTGGATTATAATATATCATACAAAGTGACGACATGTTATTTTGAGATGGACAGTCTAATATATTACACCACGAAAAGGGAGATTTTTTATGCCCAGGTACCTGCATAAACCTACCTCTCTGTAGGTTTTTGTTAAACTTGTTTGAAATACACTAGAAATTATGGGACACTTTGGGACCAAACAAAGTACTGTATCCACTTAATGAGTGTTGGCTGGAAAACATATTTTCTATCTGTCTCCTTAATACCTGTGAATAGGAATGTCTCATGAATAGGGGTTTGCCTGTAGTGTTAAAATTAAATTAAGTTTAATAAATTATTAAATTAAATTTGTACCAAAATAAATTACTTACAGTATATTGATTATTAAAAAAAAACTTCAGTTGAACCATAAAATGCTTGATTTTATAAATGGATAGATTAATTTTAAATTGAATTGATTAACTTTTTTCTTGAAGATTGATGTAGTCTTGTAGTTTTAAATTTGACAGGTAACACATCTAGGAATGACGTTCGTTCACACTACATAACAGAACAAAAAATCACAGTTCTCGTAAACCTATAATGTAACATCATAAAAGCTTGGGGCAACCATTATTAATTGTTAATGTATCCTATGTTCACAGGGGGTTTTATATCGCAATTAAAATGTTATCACTGTTTTTTTTTTTTTTTGTCAGGAATTGAATTTATTTCTGAGTATGTTTTGACCTACTTGCGTTGTGTTCTTCCAACTTTACCACAAGAAGGTATTAAGTAAGTTTTCATTTTCTTTATATATTTTTAATAAAAAGAGAAATTTTATAGCTTGATAGGGCATCATATAAAAGCTTAATAATATTAATATAGTAAAGTTATTTTTCTTTATATTTGTAATAAACGAGAGATTCTATAGTAAAGATGAAATGAAAAATATGATACAATATTATTTATTGTCATTTTAACAACAAGGTACAAATGAATTTTGGTTTACATTTTGAATTACAATATACAATGAATAAAAAATAAAGCATTTAACCAATGAATTTAAAGAGAACTTACGAACTTGTTATTAAAAACGTAAATAGAATTATAAACAAATGGTATGGAACGTTCAATTGTCATTCGATGGTAACTGCTTTTAATCTTAACATGGTACGGTGGAACAGCACTACTGTAGTTGTATGCATGCAGATTTTTCTGTATTCTACCATTTTTAGATACATTATTATTTTATAAATATTATTATATATATATATATATATATTTTAAAATCTAAATTAATTTCCACCAAATTGTTTCTCTTCTTTTACCAAGATTTGTCAGTTTATGATACAAATGTTAGATTGTTTCTTCATCATAAACTTACAAACAATATATTCCTAGTTTTATGTTTGTTTGTTTTTATTTCCAGAGCCATTTGTGACTTCCTCCTCGATACAGATACGATTGTAAATATTTCCAGTAACTTAGGTGTTCCAGATCTGACCCTCAGCGCGGTAAGAATTCATTCTTTTCAATTCAACCTATTTTCGTTAATGACGCTATGAATTTTTTAAAAGTAGGTTGAACACTGAAGGTGCTAAAACCAAGAGTTTGATAAATTGGAATTGTGATTCAACTGGGAAAGAATGTCAGATTAATGGGAAGGTTTAACTTATAAAAAGATATTCATCTTTTAATAACGATTGTATTATTATAATATAATGCAATGCCAGTTGTTAATTTTTTTGCTTGTTTTAAAATCACCCTTTTAACCCTTCCAAGCAGACATTGGATTTTTGTTCGATCAACATTTTTTTCTCTGTCGATTTTCTTTTATTGATCGTTTAAACAAATTCATTTTTTAAATAATTTTATCTATGCAATAAAATGCATTAATGTAAAAAAGCTTATAGTAACAATTTCTGTTAATTAGGTCAAAGGTTAATAGGTCATAATACAAAACCCATATAAGGAATGATTAATTGAGAGATATTATTGTAATGTTTTCTGATCCGTATTCCCGCATTATTCTAAACCAATATTAATATAGGTCATAATGTCTCCTGCTGTCAAATCCAAGAAGTCGCATTTCCCTCATCAGTGCATTTTTATGATTTTCGTCCATAATGGCATGCCCTTTAAAATTCTCTGCGTAAAGACAAAGCCGCTCGCCGCTCTTAATCAGCTCAGACTGTGCGGCACATCACCAAGTCAATGCAACACGTAATAAATTATTAAACAAAATAACAAACACACAGTTGACACAGTATATTAAAAGTTTACATATAAAAAAATTTGTAACATTCTAAAAACTAGGCTAATGATTTTATCACTTCCCAAGAACAAGCATAGTTATTTCTCGCTTTTATCGTCAATAGTTATGCGTTTTGGCTGATTTTACTTATTGAACTTCACCGATGATCTAATTTTTTTTTTCCCTTTCTATTTATAGTTAAAAGCAAGCTTCCTCCTTAGTGCATCATTCGTTTTTCTAATTTTTTTATTGAAACTAAATCCTTAGCATTTTAATTTTTTACGGTGAATATTTCAATGTATTAATAGTACCTTTTAAGTTAACCTACTTTAGGTAGGTTTCTGATACAGCTTCTGAAACTTGTAACCAATGGAATATACTGTAATATTCGCAATCAAAGAGAAACATCGTGAATGCTAGAGGCTGACTTAATGTAACTGTTCTTCGGGCTTGAACGTTTAACCTTTTGTTCCAAAGGTTTTGTTAAACCAATGCCCTTCAAACATCGAAGATATTACAAAAAAAGAATCAATGAAAGAACGTTAAATCAGGGTATATACTCAATCTTATTACTAATACCCAGTCCAATGATTACGATTCTGGATTTAAAGAGGCGTGCATTTCTAGAGTATGTATTGAGCATAGCCAGGGGTAAAGCCTGATGAATTGAGAAATTAATTGTAGGTTGGGTATCATAAGAAGAATTAGAAATGAAACGTTTCTGTACCGAGTAGAAATATATTTTTAATCTATTGTTGTTTTTGTTTGAAAATATATCTACTGTATCTATACTCGTGTGATTGTTGAATACGGTCAGTAGTACACCTGTTAGTGGACACCTTTGTGACCCAGTGAAGTGTCCCCTTAATATGTGTGTTCTTTTTTTACCAAAAAAGACATATTGCCTCATGTTCATTCTACTGTATTTTTTATAACAGAATAATGATTTTAATGTGTAAAATGACTAAAATCAGATTAAAAAAAAAATTGGCATTGTAATTGAGCTCTTGATGATTTTAGCATTTTTATTATTTTACATTTGTTTGTTTTTGTGACCTACTACCTTAGCATTAAACTTTTTTAAGATTCTTTTGTAATATACAGTTAATTAATAGGCTTTACAGATAACAGTGATAATCATAGGCTCGTCTTAAACCAAAGTAACCGTCTTACTGTACTTAGTGTAATACTGTACATGAAATTCAAAGGCCCATCTTAATCCAGAGATTAGTTCTACCCCTATCCTTTAAACCAAAGTAACCGTCCTACTTAATACTGTACATGAAATCCAAATGCCCATCTTAATCCAGAGATTAGTTCTACCCCTATCCTTCAAACTAAAGTAACCGTCCTACTTAATACTGTACATGAAATCCAAAGGCCCATCCTAATCTAGAGATTAGTTCTACCTCTATCTTTTAAACCAAAGTAACCATCTTACTTAATACTGTACATGAAATCCAAAGGCCCATCCTAATCCAGAGATTAGTTTTACCCCTATCCTTTAAACCAAAGTAACCATCTTACTTAATACTGTACATGAAATCCAAAGGCCCATCCTAATCCAGAGATTAGTTCTACCCCTATCCTTTAAACCAAAGTAGCCATCTTACTTAATACCGTACATGAAATCCAAAGGGTCCATCCTAATCTAGAGATTAGTTTTACCCCTATCCTTTAAACCAAAGTAAACCATCTTACTTAATACTGTACATGAAATCCAAAGGCCCATCCTAATCCAGAGATTAGTTTTACCCCTATCCTTTAAACCAAAGTAGCCATCTTACTTAATACCGTACATGAAATCCAAAGGGTCCATCCTAATCCAGAGATTAGTTCTACCCCTATCCTTTAAACCAAAGTAACCATCTTACTTAATACTGTACATGAAATCCAAAGGTCCATCCTAATCCAGAGATTAGTTCTACCCCTATACCTTTACCTCTATCCTCTTTTCATGTCTGTCAAGCTTCTATAATAATGATAGAAAACATAAAGTATATGATGAGATCTGGGGAGTAATTACACTATACATTTATGAAAATGCAGGCTGCTGTATATATGATTATGTTTGAATTCCTATGACACTCTGCCTGTTATTATGACAGATTACAGAGCTGCAGTCAAAGTAATCAGCGAACCTTACAATCTGTTTGCACCCAGCCTAGTTATTATGCAGATGTGTTTGGGGATGTAAAGCTCTTACAAAGCATTCCCAACTATGGTAGTGATATGACATCATCATGCCCATATATGGACACATCACATTTTTTTTGTCACATAAAGTTTGATAGTGTAGACAATGCTTTAGGCTTCACAATGAAGGTCATTGTTAAACGTTCGTTGCATAATTATAATGAGGAAGGGGAAAGTGATATGATGCTTTTGTGTTCAAAGAAAATGTGGAACGGAAAGCTGCAATTGAAGAATTTCTGTGTTTTCACCCAGCCTAGTTATTATGCAGATGTGTTTGGGGACATTAGGAATAACAATAAAAACGATTGTGAGAGTTAGTTATTTGCGTAATTATATTTGAGAAGGGGCGAGATATAATGATAGTGCTATTGTTAAGGAAAATGTGGAACGGAAAGTGAAGATTGAAGTATTTCTGTGTTTTCACCCAGCCTAGTTATGTAGATGTGTTTGGGGATGTTAGGAATAACAATATGAGATTTAGTTATCTGTGCATATTATCTTGTGTTGAAACTATAGCAATTATTGCAGTATTTCTGCCTCGCCTCGAAATGTTGCAAAAGCAATTCCATACCATTCCACATCAAAAGCAATGATTCTATAGTAGGCTGGGAGGCTCCACCCAGTTCGTGACTTGTACCATTTAGGAATAGAATATTTCTATGACTTTTTTTATTACATTTATTTTATTCAAAATATAATTCTCATTGAGTATCATTCTATGATTTGAAGTATGTTAATAGGAAACACGGATCATAAATTAGTTTCGTAAAATCATACATTGAAATCATTATAGTGATATGAAAAAACTGAATCAATAATATTCAAACACAAAATAGTGATTTACGATAATTATAATAATAACAATGATGGCGGTACTACTAATAATAGAAAGGTGTTGTTAAAATTATTTATGTGCTTCGTTTTTTTCAATTAAGGATTGAATAAAGCGTTGTTCGTACAGAGGCAGATAATCAATGATTGGCCGATTGATTGACCTACCGGTTCACCCAACCTACATTATACTAATTCTCTCTGTGGAGTTCTCCCACTAATCACGTATGTAAAAATTTAAGAAATGAGGATATACATGAATACGGGAGACAAACATGTTATCAGGTTGCATATCAAATTCATTCTACACCCCACACAAAAAACATTAACATAAACAACAACTATTTAGTTTAGAGTAGATAAGGTTAAATAGTATTATTTAATTCATTCTACACCCCACACAAAAAACATTAACATAGACAACAACTATTTAGTTTAGAATAGATAAGGTTAAATAGTATTATTTAATTCATTCTACACCCCACACAAAAAACATTAACATAGACAACAACTATTTAGTTTAGAATAGATAAGGTTAAATAGTATTATTTAATTCATTCTACACCCCACACAAAAAACATTAACATAGACAACAACTATTTAGTTTAGAATAGATAAGGTTAAATAGTATTATTTAATTCATTCTACACCCCACACAAAAAACATTAACATAGACAACAACTATTTAGTTTAGAATAGATAAGGTTAAATAGTATTATTTAATTCATTCTACATCCCACACAAAAAACATTAACATAGACAACAACTATTTAGTTTAGAATAGATAAGGTTAAATAGTATTATTTAATTCATTCTACACCCCACACAAAAAACATTAACATAGACAACAACTATTTAGTTTAGAATAGATAAGGTTAAATAGTATTATTTAATTCATTCTACACCCCACACAAAAAACATTAACATAAACAGCAACTATTTAGTTTAGAAAGATAAGGTTAAATAGTATTATTTAATTCATTCTACACCCCACACAAAAAACATTAACATAGACAACAACTATTTAGTTTAGAATAGATAAGGTTAAATAGTATTATTTAATTCATTCTACACCCCACACAAAAAAGCATTAACATAGACAACAACTATATACACACACACACAAATGAAAAATAAAACATTAAACAACAACTATTTAGTTAATATAACAACTTGGAGATGAAAATGTGACAAATATGATATTATATCACATGTCAACAACTACTAATATTAACTTTCATATTCGTCTATGACCTACGCACAAAATAAAATAAAAAATACTCGGTTAGTTAATATGAAAATTAAAATTCTGAAGATTAAATGATTGTATTAATGATGGAATGACGTAATATGATACTATACGGTCTGAATACAGCGATATGATATTTTTTACATTGATAAGCGTTTCAGATTTCAAACATATGATACCGTCTTTTTACAGCATTTGTGTTGCACTAGAGTACCATTGCCTGCAGTTACTATCTTTATTATTGTCTGATTTTAACAAGCAATGTTTCTGTACTGTGCATGCATCTGTCTATCATCAATACCTAGACTTTCTTGTATGCAAAGCTTGGTTCCCACTATGACGCAACGCAAGGACGTAAGCGCAACGCAAGCGTGTTGACCAATGACAAGCGAGAGTTTGATTAATCCATCGCTTATGATTGGTCAACTCACTTACATTGCATTGCGTCGCTTGTGGAAACCAAGCGTATGCGTGGAACAGAGAAATTCAAATGTCAATTGGATGGATTTGTATATATTTTGATATATATATTCATTTTTTGGATTTCTTGTGTTTTTGGTTTCTTTTCTTGCAAAATTTACAGTACAGTATTTTCATGCCTTCAGTGATAGACAGCACTATTGATGAAGCATAAAGCTTCGCTGCTATTTGGATGCAATGCAAGGATGTAACCAAAGTATTTAGGCCAATCACTATGGATCATCCAAACTGCATTGTGCCTACGTGGAACCAAGCCTAATTGATGGAAAAGTAACCACATCAGGAATTTCCCAAAATTAAAGTAACCACATCAGCAATTTCCTAAAAGTAAAGAAACCACATCAGGAATTTCCCAAAAGTAAAGAAACCACATCAAGAATTTCCCAAAAGTAAAGTAACTACATCAGGAATATCCCAAAAGTAAAGTAACATCAGGAATTTCCCAAAAGTAAAGTAACCACATCTGGAATTACCCAAAAGTGAAGTAACCGCATCAGGAATTTCCCAAAAGTGAAATAACCGCGTCAGGAATTTCCCAAAAATAAAATAACCACATCAGGAATTTCCCAAAAATAAAGTAACCACATCAGGAATTTCCCAAATGACTGGCTGGTCAACAGCTTGTACATTATTTCTGGTTCACATCATCATCGTCATGTCTCTCATTAACTCTTCAATAATTCTACTTGTGGTTTGTAAAAAGGATGTTTTCAGAATTATTATTGTTAGATAGAATATGCATGAAAGTACAATACTATTAAAGGTATACCGTGCCTATGGAGGCGTATCAAAAGATAACTGGTTTCCAGTTTTGTTTTGCACCAGTTGTGTTTGACCCAACGCTTATCGCTTTAATGACTTGACTCAGGTTCCTTACACTTTTTGATGGTGGTCAGTTTAGAATTTCTTTTACTGGATCAAATTTGTGAAATAATTTTTCATTACATATTAAAATATATACCATTAAAAGGCAATTAAAACAATATAATGCAGCTATTTTTGTATTCGAATGGTAAATGGTAAAAAACGGATTGTGCTCAGCAAAAAAAAAAACTTTATAACAGAAACTTTTTTATTAAGAACAATCTCAATTCTAAAAATACTCCGTTAAAATAAGTATTCAACGGAAAAACTATACTCAACAATAAAGTCTCAATCGAATATGAGAAATAATAATTTTTCAATAGCAAATCGGTTGAGAACATTTTAGTGGTGGTTGCCCCTATGCCTAGTTTCAACTGAAATATTTCTGTGTTCACACTTTGCTAACACATAGGAAAGTAGATGCTTTAATTATCAATAAATCCTTATAATCACTTTGTTTTAAAGTCCTTGTTCATTGAATTTGTGCTGTTGTATTCTTTGTAGTTTTTTTGTTGTTGAATCAATTTGATTTGAAATGTATAATATAAACAGTTAGCACACTCAATTAGTTACTAGACTGTTAAAGTGCAAAGCCCACACATAATGACGTGTAGACAACTAATACTTAAAGTACTTTCAACTTCTTACTAGATATAATCATCTGCCGCGTGTACTTATAAGTAGTGCGGCTCGTTTAAGGCTTGATCGGACTCGGCATGCCCGGTTCAAAGTATCAATAGCCATTGTGTGACCTCTGACCCTTGTCCCATCGACCAGTGAGATGTATAGCAGTTGCCATTGGTCACTCATGATACCACCTGCCTTACCAATTTTTTTTTTTCAAAACAATTTAAAATGATCAGATTTGATTGTTTGCTTTCGTTGACATTGCTTGTTTCGATTCCATGAGTATCTGATTTGTAAAATTGCAAAATTTCCTAAAAAGACTGTTTCTCTGAACCCACACTTTCTTAAGCTCCGTCCACACTATCAAACTAGTTTGACAAAAAAAGTGTGATGTGCCCATATATGATAGTGATATGCCCAAATAATATGGTAGTGATATGCCCAAATATGGTAGTGATACGACATCATATATGATCACATCAAATAAAGTTTGATAGTGTAGACAGAGCTTTAGCCCCTCTCTGTGTAATGATTCACTAATATGATAGCTACTTACGTTGCGTTTTTTATATAAATTTAAAACATTGATTTTGCTGTAGGTATATTTTATACTTATTTTATACTATCGATCTAAATTGTGTTCAGCTGTGCTAAAGTATATTCAATTCTTTTGACCCAAAAAAAGACCTAAAATTCTGCTACTAAAATAAAGAGGTTTTATGAAACTTGTGGTTATTATGTTTAATTAGAATATATTAATATTCATAGAGATTAGATTCTAATAACCTACTATACTAAATCATTATATATTGATTATTAAGAAATGTTTTTTTAATTTTTGCTTGAGGATTTTGAAATGTTTGGCCACTAGTTGTATTAAAATTTAATGTAGATATAGAAGTAAAATTCTGGTTATATATTCGATCGATAGCAAAGTTCTGGATTAAAGTTTGTTTCAGTACCTTTTTAGATAATTTTAAACGATTTTGATTTGAGATACCAGCCGAAGGATAGTAATAACCAGCCCAACTCAACTTTTGCATTACAAATATGATGATAGTTTAGGCAAAAAAAACGCATTTTATATATAATTTATTTTTTGAGATTGCACTGATGAAAGGCTAGTGTTGTCCGAAAGCTCTGCTAACTTTTCTGGCTGTTTACTTTATCGTTTTGATTTTACTTTTCCACTTTTTTTTTGTATCTCCATTGAGATCCAGCCACTGATACCCACAGCATTGTCATTTTTTTCAGTAATTTGCCTTTGGATTTATTTTTAAGAGGGACAATACATTTCAATAACACCTTTTGGGCACAAAGCTGTTTATTATAGTACGATGATCACCACATCCTGTAGTTAGTTTTAGTATTAAATCAACCATCTAATGCCTATTCTTTACTGGGAAGAGCTTTAAACATAATTATGTGTTTATTAAGTGGTGTTTTAATTCTTTGTTTTATTATACACCAGGGAATAATAATATAAGGCAATAGAAAGTTATCCTTTTTTGTCCCAATAATGTTAAGAAACTGTCACTTTATCAGATCTATAATTTAAGTGGTTATGTGGCTTGCCACCTGTCCTCTAACCTGACTATCACTGGTTCAATTCCAGACGGAGTTGCGTATTAAGTCGGGAGCAGCTGGTGTGATTGTACAACCCGACATGCATTCTGGAGACATTCAGTTCGCAGGCAATACAACAACTTACGTTTAGTTTACGGGCAAACTTATGTAATGCTCAAAGTAATACATGATAATCTAGTTAAAATTCAGTTTTACGCTATTAGAATAATAGCTTTATAATTCATTAACAATGGTAGCCCAAAGCCAAATGATTTTTACGATCGAGCATTTGCCAGGCACTCATCAGTTACTGCACATAGCCGTTACCTACATCTACAGCCTGGGTTTTTGTTGTTAATGATGGCAAGATATTAACTTGTGATTTATATGTCGTGTGCTTGTCATTTAGCTTTTCTAATGTACTGCCTCATTCAGGCTAAGCCTATGGATATACAAGGTCTTCTGCAGTGTAACCTCTACCTACATAATTCACATTGTCAACAGTATTGGATTTACTGCCAGATTCTCCTTCCTTTTATTGTGTACATGCTTTCTTTTTCGTAGTCCTTTATTTATGGAAGTCTTTTATTTTTAACCATTCTATACATCAATCTTACAGTGCTCTATTATTCCATCAATTGTTTAACTCTTTGTTAACCCTTTAATTTCAATGTTTGTTATTTTCGCAGACCTTTTACATCCTTAATTATGTAGCAATTTTTTATATAAAGTTAGTTCACAGCCATTTATTTTTGTTGCATTTTATTTATGTTGCCATTTATTTTAACTTAAATTTCCTTCAGAATTTCAAGATCATAAATGCTTACCATTTCATTGTTAAGTCAGGAGTTTAATATTTTAATATATGAGTGTTTCATTTCATAAAATTTATATTTTGTTATTAAACGGTTGCAAACATTTAATATGGTACTAACTTTAAAGCTAAGTATTTAATTGGTTAAAAACAGAGGTATACAATAAACCGAAACAGTCTAGGAGGACAGAAAGATTCTGAGGATGAATGAATACGAATTCTACTAACTAAGCTCTATAGTAAAATATAACTTTTTCCTGTTGATAAACAAATAGTTTGAAGTAAGTAAGGGTTGGGAATGTTTATTATAAAGTTATGGGAATTTACCTTTTCCATTTGGAAAGGTCATTTACTGGGTTAATCACTTTCCCTGTTCACTTCCTGACATTATACAATCCATTCCCAGATTCATTCAAGGCTTTCCCCCATCTGTGCTTCCTCCCATTCTGTTCCGAGACTGCATTGTCATTTTCCTTGCTCTGTTTACCTTGGGAAGCAAATAAGGAAATTGAATGGGGAAAATAAAACTGAAAGCTGTTGGGAAATCTATTGTATGTGATCAGATCAGACAGATTGTATGTGATGGTACATGAATAAGTCTATTACTTTTTTAAGTAAAAATAACATTTAAATCTGATTGATTAAAGTAAAGTCTATTACTTTTTATTTGTATTGTAAAAATGTAAATCTTAAAATAATTGAATAAAGTTCATTTTAACGGAATTAAACAATTTAAAAGTAAAATCTAAAAATAAAATCCAATATGTACCCAAATCATACTTTATATAAAAGTAGGGTGATTTTTAAAAATAGAATATATAATTAAAAAGAACCTGATTAACTGCACTCAGCACGAGACTGCTTCAATTGTGCTTATGGGAGCATTGAAAACTAATTCGTACGAAAATCATATTTCTGACATAAAAGTATGCCGCTTGAATTCACTATGAATGGAAAATGACTAGAGACATATTAATGTCAATGAAAAATATAAGTCGGGTAATTGATGACTTAAAATTTTTTTATTTATTGAATGATCGTTAAGAACCATTTTTTGTATAAAAACATCAATACTTTATTTTATTGATTATTTAATTATATCCAGTTAGATTATAAAAACAGATTATCTGGGTTTTAAGAATGAAGAGAATTGCAATGAAAATGCACAATTTAAGATGTAACATTTGCCAAAACATTAAAAAAAAAAAATACAGAATTTATATAAATTAAAATCCATACTTTAATAATGTAGGCCTATGTGTTTTTTATAATCTTTCTTTGTAAATTAATTGAATATTTAATTCTTTTCATTTGATTGATTTAAAAAAAAAATGTTTTGATAAGAAATACATCCGTCCATGCTTTAAAACATGAGGCTGTGTTTAGTATATGATTTGGACCTAGATCCTGTGTTTGGTAGGCAAGAAAGCAGGTTAACTATCACTACTAATCTATTTATACATTTACACATTATTCAATTACCATTCTTAAATATATTGAAAAGCAAAAATGCATCAAAAGTGATTGGTACTGGCGTGCCGTGGTGTCAAACCAAGTAGATATCTCGATCCGCATTTTTTATTTTTTGGCTTGGAATTTGTCTGTTAAGCAGGTTGAGGTTCAACAGAATTACATCTTCAATTTATATTGCTATAAACTTAATGTATTTCAAATGGCATAATGGAAGTTAATCCTGTTAACCTTTTTTTGAATTAATTCTAGGAATTTCCAATCCCAGAACAAGTATTGAAAACCACTTTTATGTCAGTTGTTGGTGCTCTACTTGACGACCAGGTGAGGACAGGTGTTGTATTGAAATTTAAGTTTTGTGTCTAAAGCTCTGTCTACACTATCAAACTTTATGTGACAAAAAAAAGGTGATGTGCCCATATATGGACTTGATGATGTCATATCACTACCATATTTGGGCATATCACTACCATATTTGGGCACATCACACTAGTTTGATAGTGTAGACAGAGCATTACACAATATTAATATTGCTTTGGTTAAAAGGTAAAATAATTTCCTAATATGAATTGCCTATTCAAATATCTTGCTACTAGGAATATAGTGGAACCTCTATTAAGGGGACACCTTAGTTACTCTATAAAGTGTTTCCCATTTGGTTGAAAAATATATTTGCTGCCCCTAAAAGTGGTAAAAAAAAAGGATTTTCTTGTTTATTTAGATTTGTTTTATGACAAAAAAAAACAAATAAATAGTATTATTTATGTAAAGTACAGTACAGAAATAAAAATGGTAAATTTACAATTCTAAAGCTCTGTCCACACTATCAAACAAAAAAGTGTGATGTGCCCAAATATGGTAGTGATATCCCCAAATATGGTAGTGATATGAAATCATCATGTCCATATATGGGCACATCACATTTTTTGTCCCATAAAGTTTGATAGTGTAGACTTAATATAGAACTGACCAATTGATTGTGTGTATTGTGAATATTAGGAAGAAAGGTCATGTGAATTGAGTTTAAAACAATTGTTTTATTCCATAATTATTATTGTAACCTAGATTACAGTTGTAAAACACAGCCATCATTGAGCCCCCATATATCTCTTCTATGGTATGACAAAGTAATAAAAATATGCATGGTAAAATGTGCGTACTCTTCGAAACCCATTAGCCTTGTATTGTAAAATTAGATACACACAAGTGGTTAGTGGATTAGTAAGGCTTTTAGGTTTTATTGTTGTGTTTGCATTCTGTCTATTAGCAGGACCAAAATCAGGACAAGGTTGACAGAGTCATGTATCGTTATTAGAGGGAGACATTTATAATTTACTTGATCTCATATTGTATCCAATATATTGTAGGTTTAAGTTAAGTTAGTACAGTATTATAAGGGCTAGCTGACTCATTTGAGTTACAGCGATGTATTTTGCTAAAGCTTCATCTATTGTATTGATTGTATTTTGCTTAAGCTTGCCCTGTCCAGCATTTTTTCATCTCTTTGCTATATATATTGTATTGATTTTATGCTGGTCAAATAAATAAACAAAACATAATCTCACCATCCATCCATTTTCTCATGTAAAATCTCCCCATATGCATTGCTTAGTCTATTTTGTGCCTAGCTTACCCGGATAAACCAACAACAACCCTTTTTCTGAGAGGATACAATTACGGAAAAAAAGAAATACTGCTGAGCAACCTTATTGGATTATGATATCGTGCGCTACCCACACCCTTATACCTTTGCCCTCATATCATAGAATACCAACACCACTCTTTGTTGTGCCTGACTGTTTTAACCAACTGCAGATTCATTTACATTATGATGCTACCAGTGGCTGTCTTCAAAAAGCTTACAGTAACAATGTATGCAATACTTGTTTTCTCATTGCTTAATATATTCATTAAGCTCTGTCTACACTATCAAACTAGTTTAACAAAAAATAGTCTGATGTGCCCAAATATGATAGTGATATGCCCAAATATGATAGTGATATGACATCATCATGTCCATATATGGGCACATCACATTTTTTTGTCACATAAAGTTTGATAGTGTGTAGACAAGGCTTACGATTGTGTATTATTATTTCTACCATGAAAAATAACTGTCCTCAAATGTCTTTATAGGGGCCTGAGAGAGCAGGTGGTTTTGTGAAGGATTTCATCCTGGTACAATTAATTGGAAAGGATCTCATGCAAATATGGAATCCAGTTGATCCAATGGGCATCCTACTGGAGAACATTGATGACGGTAAAAAAGATCTAGTAGAACCAAGGTAAAGTTTGGGCCTATTGCCGATTGCTATTGGTTATATACTTACTAAAGATGTATTGTCACCTAAAAACATGAAAAATTAAGATTGATAAAAAAAAAGACTTTAAATATGCCATTTCATTTCACAGTTATAATAAAGTTAATCACTTTAGTCACTGACAACAACAAAATTGTTCAGAGGGACAATATATCTTTAACCAATCATTATACATGCTTTTACTGGTTAACGCAAAATAAATTAAAATGTTTAATATTTTTAACTATTTATAATTATTCATTTTCCTTTTTATGTCATTAATATGAAATGATGTTACCTCTTTAATTAATACAGGATTATGAGACAAGTAGGTGTCAACACAGCGGTGCCTGTATACGTTGTTGGTATATATTGTGATAAAAAGTTACTTGGATGGGGTACGTATTTTGTTTTGACACCTAATGATGACGTTTTTCTATCAGGAGTGCATTCCCATTACACTAATGGGTATATAATCAGTGTAACTTTTTGTGTGTGTAGTTAAATTGAATTTAATAGAGGTTTCCTCGGAAAAGGGTTTGTAGTATTGTAGTGTTAAAACATTGTATTGTTCCATTTCATGCGAACGTATCCCCTTAATAGGAGTTTCCCCTGAATAGGAGTGTCCCCTGATTAGGAGTGTACCCTGAATAGGAGTGTACCTTAAATATGTGTGTACCCTGAATAGGAGTGTCCTCTGATTAGGAGTTTCCCCTGAATAGGAGTGTCCCCTGATTAGGAGTGTACCCTGAATAGGAGTGTACCTTGAATAGGTGTGTACCCTAAATAGGAGTGTCCCCTGATTAGGAGTTTCCCCTAAATAGGAGTGTCCCATGATTAGTAGTGTACCCTGAATAGTAGTGTACCCTAAATAGGTGTGTACCCTGAATAGGAGTGTCCCCTGAATAGGAGTGTCCTCTTAATAGGACTGTCCCCTGAATAGGAGTGTCCCCTCGATAGGAGTGCCCCTGAATAGGAGTGTCCCCTTAATAGGAGTGTCCCCTTAAAAGGAGTGTCCCCTAAATAGGAGTGTCCCCTGAATAGGAGTGCCCCCTTAATAGGAGTGTCCCCTGAATAGGAGTGGCCCCTGAATAGGAGTGCCCCCTGAATAGGAGTCTCCCCTGAATATGGTTGGAGAGGCTCTACAGTATCTAAAATCATCTTCATCACTAAAACTGATTTTTTTTTTATTACAGCGGCAGGGGAATCTGTTTCAGTCGCTGAAGATGAAGCTTCCAGAGTTGTGTTGCGTAAAATGTTTAGGATAAGCGAAGGAAGTCCGCCCCTACCGTTAGATACCAACAAACATCCGCAGATTAACTCAACAGTCGTACAACATTTACAGATTTCACAGCGAGCACAGATTGCTGCGTCATGATCAATGTATTTTTGGACTTTTAAATGTTGGAGTTCTCGTGTTAATGAGGCGTAATGCCATAAGACGATCTCTTAAATATACCAAATGGATCGATATGTAGTGGAGCTATAGCTTGGTGGTTAACATGCTTGCCTTCCAATACCATGGTTCAATCGTGACCTAGTGCCAGGGTTGTAAATCACGACTCTTTCAACTCCAATCCCTAATCCTCAAATAAGACTTTGTTTATAAGCACAATAATTATAAATTAAAAAACAGTTTATCCATCCTGTAATTGGCGAGTTACTCGCTGTTGAATGCATATGAAATTAAAAATATGTAGGCTATGTTTTGCATTATGCTAAAAGAAACGGCCACAGCATCCATTATGTACGACCATCCATCCCATAATAAACTCTCCGAAGCTACGGAAAAAGTGTCTGCTTTCTATAAAGTTTGATCTTTTTAGAATACAGTTTTAGTTGCAGAAGCAGTTGGGTAGTACCTGGTTTTTTTTTATGCTGGAACAATAATAATAAAAGTTTATATATACTAATGATAGAGGGCAGCATATGACATTTTTAAATGTTAAAACATGTTTTAAAATCTTAAAACTATTACGTCAACAAGTCGAGCAGCGTTTTTGTAAGAAATATTTCTTGTTTAATGCTGGAACATACATAATATAAAAGTTTACTTATATACTAATGATAGAGGGCAGCATAATACATTTAATATGTTTTAAAATCTTAATGCAATGTGATAGTTTGACTTTGAATAAATTCAATCAAATTAGGTGATGATTTTACTGTCTGGAATCCTATTAGCTTGCCAGATTTCTTGTCTGCATTTTTATATATTGATGTTTCAAAAAATTGAGTTTACTTACTTTACATTATGATTGAAAATTACAAGAGGTTTTTAAAACATTGCAAATTTTCTTTTTTAGTAATAAATTACTTTACTTTTACTTTAAATTTAAAGAATTTAAATTATTGCTATGTAGAAGTTATTTATAGAAATCATATAAAAGAAACGGTCTGTTTTTACATAATTCCAACGTCGTCATATCGAAAATTGCGTAAAGGGCGTTTCATAACGATTAATGCGTGAATCGCGTTCCATACTATCTCATAAAAGAAAGAGGGAAATTCCATTTCGTTTTGGTCGTTTCCGGTAATTTCCTACGATTTTAAAAGCTAGCCTAGGCCTAGTTTCTTGTTGTAGCCATGTCGATAAAAAACAGCAAAAACGTTTTCTCTGTATATTTTTGTTTATTGTATTTACTAATAGGCCTAGGTATACAGCAAGGATCTGCAGGTGAGAGTACGCCCAAACGCCGGCCTTTGTTGTACAAACTCAAACTCTGCCTAGCCTAGCGTAGGCAGAGTAGGCCTAACTAGGGGCCTACTACTCAGCCGAGGCGGCAGGCCTAGCTAGCCCAGCCCGGGCCATATAATTACGTTGATAGATTTACGAGTAGAGAAACGATGTCAACACAATTATGATTGTTTGGTTAAAATGCCTACGTAAAATGAACTAGTAGTCTACTATCTAGAGGCCTATAATAACTAGTCGAATGGCTCTTGAGAAAAAACCATAAAACACTACTTATTTAGTACTATTAGAGGCCTAGATAAGCTAGGCCTATTAAGTATTATATTATATTAGTTCTACTGTAACTAGGTCCTAGGAGACAATTTACTACTGGCTAGATATAGGCCTACCCCCATAACAATGTCCATTTTTATTAGTGACCGTTTGGGTTGAAAAATACTTTCAGTCTGGTTCAAAAAAGAGTCTTACTAAAAAGCCATATTGGAGAACGTATTTAAAAACAACACTACATTGCACCAGACTAAGTAAATTTTTATTTCTATTCAATAAATGATTTTTTTATATTATCTTTTATAACTTAAGGATCAGATATTACATATTCTGTAACAGCTTCAAGCGTTGACATTCAGTTGAACGGCAATGTGACGGCATCCTTAAGTGAGGTAAGTGGCGTCACTTTATTAATATTATTAAATTATGCGTATATCTATAACTTATAAATTGTATTCTCATTCTTGTGCACATAAAAATAACATAATAACGTAGATTTCTATACCACATACCATGCAAGAGTGTTCAAGGCGTGTTAAAAAAAAATTAAATATATATATTATATATTTATTTAATTTTATAAATAATTAATTGTTCTCAGATTATGTACACTACTAACGAGTCACCTGTCATCACCATATTGCGATTCCCTGATGATACGTATTCGTCGTACAAGATTAACGACTTGGATAGCAATGTGGAGTACACGTTTAACATCATAAAGCGGATACAAGGTCAAGATTCCCCTAAAACGGTTCTTACACTAACTACAAATGCGGAAGGATCAACAAATGATAACTCAGACTGCGTAAGTAAAGGTAAGTGTGGCTAAATTGAGTTGTGGCTTGGTGGTTATGATGCTTGGCTACCACTCCAAGGGTCCTGGGTTCAAGTCCTGTCACATGTCAGGATTTTTTCTAAGGACAAAATTACAACTCCACTCCCAAAGACTTGTAATAAGACTTTGTTTATGTAGAGCATCTTGTGTATATGTTTGTCTTGTGAACCTCTGAGGGTCCTTAATGATCAGCAATTACTGGATGGATCACCCTCATTAAATATGGTTTAAAAAAAAAAAATATGGTAAATATGGGTTCCTACCCACCATAGGTTCCGATAACAGTACCCATAAAACCAAACGTACCCAGGTTTCTACCTTTGGCAGGTAGTAACCAATTTACCCGGGTAAATACCCTGAACAGTCTTTTTATTCGTGATTCATATCCATAGAGTAATACCATAGTATCTGAGAAAAGAAATTACACAAAAGCTGTGTAATAGTATTATTTAAAACAAACTTTTTAAATTCTAACTCCACTCTGCTTTATATATAGACACATTTATTGGTCTAGTATTTATTAGTAATGTTCAATAACTGTACTGTTTTTTTCTCCTTTTCTTTCAGGTTTTCGTGGTGCAACAATTGCCCTAAGTGTGTTTTTAGTTATAGCACTTATTGCTATAGTAGTCATGGGATGTAAGCTGTCCAAGAGGTAGGGTACTAATTATTATGTAACTATGTAGATTCTTGTCATTTGGACGATTGTGGATCACATTTCACATTTATTTGGTATTTCACCTTATGAAAATATTTGTACTATTGTACTCATAAACATTCATTATTTGTACTTTATAACATCTCAATGAATTTTCCAATGTACTGCTCACAGCAAAGTGCATTTTCACTAAATTCTGATAGTAATTTATTGTTTTAATTTATAATTTATTTGTGTGTTATCCTTTTATCACAGAATAAGTATAAACTGGTTTTCTTTCAGTTCAAATTCAACAAAGGACACCCCAAAGTCCACTGCAACGTCGTCAAATGAAAGCGGCGACAAAGAAGCATCCAAAGAGACGGACAAGTTGAAAAAAGCATTTGAGATGTCCCCAAACGATGCAACTGAATCTTAATTAAGCTTACTATAATGTACAAATGGCTGAGTAGCATGTTTTGGTATTAACTCTGGTTTTTAATAGAGATCATGTGATGTAATCACTTGCTGATTTTCTCAAATTAACAATTAGTTGTGTTTGAGTTTTTATATAATATATATTAATCATGATTATTCATTATTTATACTGTTGACTATTGTATCTTTATACTGTTATCCAATTGTTTTTTATTTTTATTTAATCTGTATAAGTATTTTTTTTTCTGTCAGACATTTTGTAAGTAATGTGTATTTACTACTGACCTATTGTATCTGTATATTGATTTGCTCGTTATACAATTCTTTTTTAAGTATTTCATGAAGTGTACAATTACTACTGTAAATTGTATTAGGTTTTTTTTTTGTTTTTTTTCAATGTAAGTAAATTATGTAAGTTTAATCATCATTTACCTTCTATATGTTGTTGTTTATATTTGTATGGACACACCACCGAAAGGTGTGTGCCACTGATTCTAATGTGATTACCAAGTCTTTAAGCTAGCTGGACACAAAATAGCTTAATATTTTTTTTTGACACAATATAACAAAAATAACGCAAAATTCATAAGACTATAACACATTATATTATATAGCTTATGTAAATACTTTAACATGATTGGTTGAAATGATATCACACCCGGGGATCAAAAATGCTGTAACAAACTGATAGGTCAGTTATAAATGGTGCCAAATGATTTATTTGTTTTTTTATAATAAGTCTAAAGCTAGACATAAAATAGCTTAGTTTGACACAACTTTTTTTTTTGTTAAGGCTATTCGTGGTACTAGCAGTACCATTTATTGTGTATCACCAGAATATATGTATATACAGTATTTCTTTCACAAGAATATTTCTATAAGTTTAATCGAAATCATAATGAACGGAAAACAGGGTATTTAATACAAATTCAACGCAGGTGCTTTGCAAAATGCTAATAGTATTCACAACAAAAATGAAGTGTTTCGAACTAAAGGTGCTCTACGAAACAACATACTATAATGTATATAGCAGAATGTAGAGGAGCATAATTAGATCTATCCTGACTATTTTGATAGTGTAGACAGAGCTTAAAGCTAAGGTACAGGCATGAATTTTAAATATAATATCTGGTT
This sequence comes from Antedon bifida, assembly GCF_963402885.1. NCBI lineage: Eukaryota > Metazoa > Echinodermata > Crinoidea > Comatulida > Antedonidae > Antedon > Antedon bifida. The sequence goes on along the minus strand of NC_136227.1, from coordinate 33,530,965 downwards.
AATTGTACACTGATAGTAAAGTGCTTATTTTCAACAAGCTACTGTAACACAAATAAAATCCCAAAAATTATGAAACATATAGATCGATAATTATTGGGATGTATGATCAATAGAAATGTTTTGCAAGAACCTGGCCTTCGAACACTTTCAACATGGGGAAAATAAATATGATTCGTCCCGAAAATCTTCCCCTTACTATCATAGCTAATCCGGTAAAGATATAGGCCTCCTACTCATTGTATTATTATTGTAAATCCGGGTTTATATTTGTTTATAAGAAAATAAATACAAAATTGCGATGCTCTCCGAAAATGAATGGGTTTGAGTCCTTGTCTATATTGTTGTTCTGTATACAAAGCATTTGACACACTAAATCGATGATTTGATCGACTGAAACGTAACATTTCGTTGCATACACGCCCATAAACCAGAACTATGTTTTGTATTAAATGTTCAAGTTCACCGCCAACGTGTTTTTAATTGCGTCATCCGTAGTCGTCTGCTTAGAAATCACAACCCGGATGTAAAGATCGCTGAAGAAGGAAACCATTAAACTAGAGTAGATAATATGGAATAGATTCCATAAAATCACAAGGCTAAATACAGGCTGATACAACTTGGTTAAAAGCTACATTTCAACCGAGCTTTCAGTTTATTTGTTCGTCTGCTACTGGTATTGTCATTCCAGTTGCTGTAGTATGTTGTGGTCATGGCGATACATCAGTGTATCTTTGTATTGTCATTATTTTATTTATTCAAGGGATCTTACGGTGAGTAAAGTTTTACTGAAATCTAGTGTTATATTTACAATAGAAAAGGCATGTATAATAATTAGTTAGCCGCCCCAGTTATTAATTTTGTGTAAATGTAGATCAGTATATATAGGCAATGTATTTAACGCCATCGCCGATGGTGGGTTAAAACTAAGTGGTTTTTGTAGAAATTATTATTTTTTTAAAATTTTAAACACGCCGAATTATTCTTAAAGTTGTTTTGTTTATAGAAAACCATTATCAAAAGGACCTAAATTTACTTGAATGTCTACAGTAAGTAGGCCCACAGTTACAGACTTGCTTGAACATTTAGTAGGCGTTAGCTACGGGTCCGTAATCTGTAAATTCCTCTTAACGTCACTAAATATTAATTAGTCATATTATTTTACATTTTCGATTATTTTGTAAAAATCAAAGTTCTTGTACAGTTACACAAAGTCATATAAATGAAGTTATGAACTAATGGTTTAGGCGCGCATACACACGCATTTACATCGAGCTCTCATTTATCAAACTAGTTTGACAACAAAAGTATGATGTGTCCAAATATGGTATTGATATACCCAAATGTGGTAGTGATATGACATCATCATGTCCAAATATAGGCACATCACATATTTTTGTCGCATAAAGTTTGATAATGTAGACAAGGCATTATTCATTTTTCTTTTTTTTAGGAGTGTCAGATATTACCTATTCTGTAATGTCAACAAGCATTGGTATTCTTTTAAGAAATGATCAAGCGTCGTTAGTGGAGGTAGGCCTACTTTCATGGTTAATTTATTGACTCTATTAAAGTTGAGAACGGCTTATTACTACTAGGAATGTGCTATTTCCTTTTTCGAACCACCATGCTGTAACTTCATGTTTAAACAATGTAAATGATTAAAAAACATAATGATATGCCTGTAAATAAAAATAAAGTTTATAAAAAAAATATTTGGTTTGGTCATAATGATAATATCATTTCTAGACTTGCTCCAAGTCTGTATTTATTGTCTTTTTTTATGTTAGTCATACACGTCGTTTCGATTTTAGTCTGGCTCAAGTAGTATACATATGAAACGCCATATATGCCAAAATATTTATCTTTTTACTAATATGAGTCAACATCATTATCATGATTTCTTCCAGATACAGTACAGTTCTGACGCGTCGTCATCCGTCATCCATATATTGCGTTTTCCTGTTGAAACATATTCAACATACACGATTAACAATCTGAAAGCGAATACACCCTACACGTTTAACATTACAATGCGTGTACAAGGTGTTGACGTAAACGAATCGACCATTCGGTTAGCTACTCTTGAATATGATTCGGTAGAGGATGACGAACGAGTACATGCAGGTCTGTATAGTTTGGTTTTCTGTGACGATATAGAGGGCGCTACTTTTGTCTGTTTGGCAGAGGAGTGTTTGTTGGTGACGATATAGAGGGCGCATTTGGAACTTGAAACTTATTGTGTGTGAATATATTACATAGGCTAATTTGCCTCTTGTGACTCACAGTCAGTTATGCTTCGAAGCCCAGAAGGGTATTAACGTTTTTTTTTGACCGATACTTGTCCAATTTTCCTTCAAAAACTTTCACAGATGTTGCGTTTACTAAGTTATATGGCAATGCGTTCCAGTGATTAATCATTCTCAAGCTAAAAAAAAGGGTTTTCTCCCCTTCTTCATTTTTCAGACATATCTTTTTTGTTAATATGCAATTTATTGTTTTCATTTTCATTCACTGAGCATGGTTTGATGAGTATCACTGATCCATTGTTTTTTGTTTTTCTAGTATACCTTTACCTAACGATCGTCATAGGTACGATGTTTGGTGTCTCACTCATCATCCTTTTCATCATGACATACACCGGATGTTGCACACGGTATGTTTAATTTTTATGTTTAATCGTCGGTTATTATTGGTACTGTAAATAGGACTGGCTATATGTCCAGCGGCTGTACATATAACTATATTTTGTTATACGTCCAGTGGCGGTACGTATATCCTCGTCCATTGTAAATAGCCACACATAAATATCAGATCTCTAGTTAGTTTACCCCATGCCCAGGTCATAAAGTGTTTCCTATCTGCAATAAAGGTAGGTCTAATAAGACGTTGGTTCTCACTTGAGTAACGCAAGAACCCTAAACGCGACACGAGTATTTTGACCAATCATGACGACACGATGTATCATCCGAATTGTTTCTTGTGATTGGTTGTTGTTGTGCTTACGTCGATACGTCACCAACAAGCTTAAAGCCGAAACGCGCGAATGAGAAACCGTCGGCTTTTATACGCATGCGTATTTGTGAAAGATGGAAACACGAATACGCATGCTGACGCTTTCGATTCGCGCGAACAAATTCGACAAGTGGAAAATAGGATTAATTTGGATTTAATATTACCTTTCAGCCAAAAGCCAAGGGCGCCCAATGCAAAGTCGAGTAAATCAAGTATTGTACAAAGAATGAGGAAACGGCAGAGGGATCGAGACAGACAAATTGATAATGTTCCAAGTGAAGATATCACCAATTATACAAACAGTATCCCAGGATGGAACGCCAAGTGAATCTTAAACGCAGTTTTTTAGAGTTGTAGTTGGATGTGGAATACAGTACTGTACAGTAGTATAGAGAGATTATTTAGAGGAATATTTAAGAGTTATGTACTGCGTGATGTTCGCTAGGCAACGATGAGGTTTAACAATACTCATTTGAATCAAGAAGATACCTAAAGCCCAGCGCACACTATACTATATCTATACTATATCTATCATATTAAACATGATAGATATTTTCCGCAGCGGCAAGCGTGGCCGATTCCTCACGAATTGTCCGGCGCACATTGTGAATAAAAAGTATTACTCGTGTCAGTTGGCTCAGCCATAATATTAACTATGGCTGAGCCGATAACTAGAGCGCGCGCCCGTCCAAACGCCGTAGTTTGTGTCCAATCTGCTGGATACAAGCGCCTGCTCTGCTTAAGTTCAGCTGTGATTGCGGAACGCCTCTTCAAGTCTATCAATTTTGAATGTATTAATTCATTACCTACACATCTTTCATCGTAACATAAAGTATTTTATTACACATAAGAATATAGCAGTAAGTAATGATATTTAAAAAATAAGTAAAAATACATTGAATAATTATATATTTTATAAAATTTAATACATTTTTTAATAGTTAAAATACATACTTTTATTCATGCGTGTAACCCCACATATAGTAGTACATGTATAGTTTGTCTATTAGTTGCATTGATTTTAAAAACTGTACATTGTACGGTACTACAATCATGATAGATGATTATCTGATTTTAAGATTGAACCGCCACCGAAGCACGTACGTCACAAGGTACCGCCACCATTCACATCAATCATGTTCATAAAACAAACTTGTCGAAATTTAAATCTGTTCCTTGTAACTTGTCTTTGTATAGGTTGTTAAATTTCTCATTCTGAGCTACCGTAAATTGATTCTTCCAGTCTCCCACTTTTCCTATAAATTATAACAATATTATGTGTTAATGATAAATTTTGATAATTAATAGTATATATTTGTATAAACTTTTTAAAATTTTATATTTGTAATATTTTTCTATTGTTTTTTGTGTAGTTTTTTTTTAGGTGCTCCCGTTCATATGTAATTAAGATTGTTTACTTGCTTTTTTATTGTCTGTAAATCACAGGTTTGCCCGCTGGGATTGTTGTGATTTTTTTTTATACCGAATAAATAAAAAAAAAAATAAAAAAAATATTGAAGATACAAATAACTCGGGATTTTTTTGACCTCACTAATATATTACTTTTCCTAAAAATCAATAAGTATCATGCTTACTGTTGGTATAATAGATATTTGGGAAGGAAAACAAAGTTTCCTGCAACAAAAAACGTGCTTACAGAGCAAGTAATTTAATGTTTGCCAAACCCTGTTTTACACCATTAATGAGTTACGTGTTATGGCAAGTAGACGCATGCGCATGCTTACCCTTTCTCATAAACTGCACAGTATTACCAGTGTTGCTATTAACCGTGTCTTTCATTAAATCCTGCGATTTATTTGCTTGTGGGTTTTTCTTCATTTTACCAAATGAACAATGATCTGCAATGCGTTCGATTGTTTCTTTATCTAAGTCTTTGTCCAGGAATGTGCTAACATCACGAACAACCTTAACCAAGTCCTGTAGTAGTGAAAACACATTATGAATTAGACATTATGAATTGACATTTTGTGGTAAATCTTTCTCACAGTACCTATAGTGGGAATGGAAAGTTGGGATAAATAAGTATGAGTATAAAGCATTTCAACATTAATTGTAATTTTTTTTTTCGTACATAAGCTGGGGACCCCTCATGAAACGTCACAAAATAAACATGAATATTCATTAGTCATATCTATAAGGTGTGACTTAAGGATTGACCCAACTACAATTCTAATGCAAACGCTTTCCGTCGAGCCGTCTGTGTAGTGGAGTAGAGTCGATTAGACTATGGACTTTACATGTCAATGTACGGGGTTCGAATCCCATGACGAACTTATTTTTAATTTACAATGACAGAATAGATTATTTAGAGGGTTAGGTTTAGTTATATTTAGGAAGTAGTTCGGCTATCTTTCACAAGGATTCCACAACTTATGTACGAAAAAAAATCGGGGCCCGCGCCACTCATTGAACAACGTAGTCATTTTGAATAATAGGTCAGTTGCCACACGCTGTACTAAATGAGACGACACAGAAAAACAACACAATTCAGCAGTAAGAGTAAACGTCATATACACATTTAAGATTGTCTAAGATTATATTAGTTTGGATAAAAGTAGTAGGGTATCTGGAAGAAGGTAAGCTAAGTACATGTTCATAGTTTAAAACTGCAATATATGTCGTTTGGTAGGCTACTAAATAAATATAGTGGGATTTACAGGCAGCAAACGGCGATTATACGCGTGTACATGTTGCTTTCACCTCGCGTCTTTTGTTTTCTGTCAACGTGTCTATTGGCTCGATTAAGTACCTTATTATGTTTTACATTCTTTCTTTTGTATACAACATTCTTTGCTTTGTTAAATGGCCGTTTAAGGTTTTGAAAAACACCGAACCATCCTCAACCGAAGAAGAAGCATTTTTTCTTTCTTTCTGTATTTTCGATTTCGGAGTCTAGTCCTATTTAAACAATAGCCATTATATTAAGGCCTGTTTTACTTACCTGTTTCATTTCTTCAAATGTAACAAACATAACGTGAGATTCGTGCCTCCTATTCCACCAGTATAGATTGTGATCAAACCATGATCCCCATGGAACTAAATAGAAAAAACATAATGAGAAGTTGTGAAATGTGTCGTGTGCATTGATAAACGTATTAATTAAAAAAGCGTATTTTGCTACACAATATCTACAATACACATTTTATAACAATTATTGTTTATTATTATTTAGTTTGTTAATTATTTTAATTCAGTCATTTGCATATGTGTTATTTGTGCTAATCTATTATAGTATTGACCGATATGGCAAGTCTGGATAACAATGAATTTTTAAGGTAAAATTTGAATAATGTTATGTAGGCCTTATACATGACACAATACAATTGAGCCTTATATGCACAATAATATTAGGCCTTATTCACAATATCTAAATATTACTTTTAACCCGTGAGTTATTTCACACTTCCATGCATTTAATTAGCTTAACTTGCTTTAACAACAAATCCTGTAAGTACCTGTAGTTCTTTGTAACTCTCAGTTACGGTTCATCAGGCTGGAACGTATATTATTTCTTAAGCTTTTATTTTTGCTTTTGACCATATTTAATGAGGGTGATCCATCCAGCAATTGCTGATTTTTAGAGACCAAAGCTTGGTTCCCACTACGACGCAACGCAAGGACGTAAACGCAACGCAAGCGAGTTGACCAATGACAAGCGAAAGTCGAATAAATCCATCGCTTGTGATTGGTCAAATCCCATACGCTGCGTTACGTTCTTGTATTGCGTCTCTAGTGGGAACCAAGCTTTACTCTCAATCCCAGGGATTTTCAGCATTGTACTCTCAATCCCAGGGATTTTCAGCATTGTACATTCAATACCGTACACTGCTTACGTTCACAATGGCAAAGTATAGTATTAAATTCTTAATTTTGTCAGTATTCGGACTAATAATAGAGATAATACAGATGAAACTTTCCAATACTATGAGTATTACTATTTTCATTGTTTACATTCATTACCGAGCGTGTAATCCCGTGGAGCGTTCTTAAGAAGTGACGTAAGGTAATCGAATTAGGCCTACTCTTTTTAGCTACCCTGGGATTAGTCCTAGGCTAGATTATCCCTTCTTAGATAGAAGATAATTAGATTTCAAACTGTCATAAAACAGTATTTTTTAATTGATTTTTATTCCGTACACATCCAGTAGCACGTTATGCTATTACAAATCAGATAATTATCGGATAAATGCGATAATTTTAAACCTTTGACCTGAAGAACAAATTGTTGCGATCTGATTGGGCATCTGGTTCTTTGGTACTGACTGACCATGCGCACTTTATTGGTTAAAAAAAATAAGCGATAATTTTGTTTCGGCTGCGGAAACGCGGCCCAAATAGAAACAAACATACCGTTATTTGTAATAAAATGTTGAAAGAATTCATCCCATTTAACTTTCGGTGCGTTTCGAACGAATGCGTTGTAGAAATGAAAACACGAAACCATGACGTCTTTCGGATTACGTGCCACATAGATTACCTGGAAAAGATTAAGAAATGAACAAGGTTACATTTATTGTCAAAGCTAATTTATTCTAAAGCTCTGTCTACACTTATTAAACATTGACAAAACAATGTGATGTGCCCATTATGGACATGATGATGTTATATCACTACCATTTAAGCATATCACTACCATATTTGGCCACATCAAACTTTTTTTGTCAAACTAGTTAGATGGTGTAGACACAGCTTTACGCGTTATTGCACGCTTGGGTTGGTCCGTGCACATCTGGGAAATTCAAACGCATCTGTGACGGCCTTGGCAGAATGCTATCAACTCCTCATTTGGAATAGATTTCAACTTCCCATTTTGAATAGATTTGAAGCCACCTCTGTCACACTAACCTTTGGATTCTTTGTTAAAACACCTTGAGGAATCAGTTGATGCGGAAAATGAGTTTTGATGAACCGTGGTGACGCTGCTTCTTCAAGTTCTTGGTATCGCGGTCTTATATCAAATGGAAAGATGCAGTCGATGAATGGAATACGATCATCTAACGACTTCTTACTAATCGACTCTAAATCACCGTCAGCACTCACTGCCGAAACCATCTCCTGCATCCACGTTGTGCCTTAGAGTGAAAATAGTTTATGAAAATGGTAATACAGTTCGTAGGGCTCGAAAGACCCACCCCCTGTCTCATTTTTTTCTTAAAGTGTCCTTTTTAAGCTTTTCAAGAGCAGTGATGACGTATGCATAAAGGCCCACTCAGACAGCGTCGTCCGACGAAACGTCTTGACTCGTCGGTGGTGCTGCCTGAGTTGAATCCCGACGACGTCGCGAGAACGTTAAACATGTTTAATTTCTCCCGATGAGACTACTCGTCGTACGATGCTGTCTGAGTTGGCCGTAATACGCAACTCATGACAGTTTTTTGGCCACTAGGCAAATTCGTTTTAATCTTAATTGGCTCATGATGATGGATATATTGAAATTAGGACTGGATAGGCCTAGATGTTTTTAGTTGCTTACTCCTGCAATAATAATTCCCTGTAAACTCTTGTCTGTTATAACACATTTTTGCGGCATTATTGATTGTATAACCATTTACTCGTGAATCTCATTTTCACTATTTAGGATCGATCGGTATGATGTACTGTACTTGTTAATAGGCTACAGTATAAATCGTTGTCATACATTGCAAATGAGATGTACCTGTTAATAGGCCATAAATCGTTGTCATAAATACGAATGAAGTTAACTTATTATCTCTAGGATGAAAGCAATGTTTTGAAACATCACATTATTAATACGGTATCTAAAATGTTACCTGATTTAGGATATGTTACGATCCAGACGTCATCATCTCTTACTTCGAACGTCTTCATAGCGTCTATAATTTCTGTAGACGTTGCATAGTCTAGAGTGAATCCACTTTCCTTGTGGAACCAAGTTATTGTCTCCATGACTGCCGTTTAAATCTACAGAGAAATAAATTATATTACTATTAGGCCTACATAACAAAAGAGAGGATTGTTTGTTTATAATCACCGTCGTGTGAACGGATGCTATGCATTGTGGGCGAGAGGGCGCGGGGGTTTAATGTGATCGCGTGACCCTCATCTTTATCGTGCTGCGTTTTTCCAGGATGGCTTTACCATGAACATATTTTGATCAAAATATGGTATCCTTGATTCGGAATCCGTAGATACGCTCGCGATAGTAATTATGTTGATCTAATTTATTCTATAATGCAACGAAATGCGTGCTAATTTTTGTATGCGGACAAAGCATGGCATATATATTTTTTCCAATTACGTATAAACAAGCATTATGCTACTTACGTTTAAAATCGTGATCACTAGTACATTGTACAGTAAGACTATTTATTACTGCAGCGGTTCTATGAAATGCATCAAAACCACCTTGAACCAATGTTTCAATAGAAATGGCTAAACGAAATGCTAAACAAAACAGGGTAGGATCGCTATTATACTAATCTCTCTACTTCTCTATACAACGCGATAGTATATTATATTGCGAAGACTATGAAACATCGAGTTACATAAGGTTAATTATTCAACCAGGCGTGAAATTACCTTGGGGGAAGTATGAATTTAGAATACTTCAGAATTACAATAGTTTATTGCGTTTCGAGTTTAGGAGACGAGAGACGTAGTAAAGCATTTGTTAAAACAGCTGTTTCTGATATATGATGTTTAGTATGAGAGGCGATACTTGATTCGCAAAAGAATATATCATACATAATGGACCGAGCAAAAACCTAGATATATGAGTCTATGTTATTGGTGTTTAGTATGAGAGGCGATACTCGAGTCGCAAAAGAATATATACCGGACAGAGCAAAAACCTAGATATAGTCTGTGTATGTTTATAGATATACGTTTATAAATACGTTACGGTACTTGAAACCAAGTGATATGATCCCATGGTTAAATAACATTATGAATTGCCATAGATCTACTGTTGCCTGTGTAACGCCAAATTAAGTGAAATTGCCAAATTAGGTTCGCGTGGTCTGTATCACGCAAGGCTTGGTCACCTAATTTTGCAGTGGAACCTAATTTGGCGTGACACCTGCAGTTAAAATAGTCAAATTAAGAACCGAATGAGATATTTGGTTGTCCTTTTAAAACGTATATAATGTATTTGTCTACACGATGTTCCAAAGCGGTCTAGACCGTGACAAAGCCTTTTATTTCAACAAGGTTTTCTTCTATCCTTTATAAACATTTACATAACAAAGTCCATGCACGATACAACAACATCTAATCGGATGATCTTTAAATTCTTACAAAATGAAAAAAAAACAGACTAACCAGTTGGATGTATAGGCCTACCTGACTTTTAAAAAACAAGTTTAAATTTGGAATCATATGACCTACATTTAGAATCAGTTAAAACATGGAAGCGTGTGAAACGGAATCAGGTAAACTTTGGATGAATAGGCCCACCTATACTAGTATAGAGAATCAGTGAAAATTGTAAGAGTTATAGACTGTAGAATCGATCAGTGCAATTTGAAAGAGTACATATAGCCTAGACCATGGAGGTAATACCTACATGCCTAGACCTACTAGACCAGACTGTAGAATAAGTGAAATTTGGAAGAGAGCCCTGACCTCGAACTAAATATTGTAACACTTAAAATGATTAGGAGAACGTTATTTCAGGCTAGCTAACTTGAAATTTAGTAGACCTTAGTAGAATCAGATGAAATTTACTAAGACGAAATTTGGAATACGCTTACTTCAGAATCTGTTATGCAAGAGGTTTATAAGGTGTAATATCATAACAAAAAAATTTCCAAACGAAAGACTAGGACACTAAATATACTTACATGTGTAGCAAAAAATGTGACACACTGTAAGCCTATTCGATGCAACGCCCAGCAGAAAATGTCCCTTTATAACTACGTTGTTTACCGTACAATTTAAAATGCTTCTGCTGGTTATTTAGGCCTACTGTGCTGCACTGGTGATTTCCGATAGACCCATTAAATAATACTGTATTGACATTTCGGTTTGAATTATGCAAATGAGATAAGGAAATCATTGACCCGAACATTGTCCAATGTCATCAATCCATTTGTGTTATAGATTCCGACGTTTCATTGGCTAGATTCCTATTGGCCGGCTCAGAGTGATTGGTGAATTTTTCGTTACGGAATCAATTGGTGTTGTCTATAGGTTCTAGACGGCGATTAAAATAATAAATATGTTGGCACATATGGCGTTTCATATAACTATAGAGAGCAATTTTTAATTATGCCTACTCCAATAATTTAATTGTCCAAATTGTCTTTTAGTTACGTTTGATTGAAATTTAATTTTGGGCGGTGTGTAGGACCCCTGCTGTATCGTACAGCATGCTTCATTATAATAATGATCGTTACAGTACTAAAGTGTTGTGTAATCCAATTATCAAACATCTAAAATCAATTAATGGCAAATTAATTGCAGTACAAGAGTGATACATTTGTCATTAATTGCCCCTTGATGCTATAGACCATGCTGTTAATGATCTTGCATTATAATATCTCCTATCGTGGCTTTGTTTCTACTACCAGCATAAAACTCAGAAACCTCATGAAATAGAAAAATCATCACCCTTACCCATTAATGTCCCTAAAAGTTTCCATCACCTAGTGTTATTAGTTATTTGGCTCCTAAACTATTATTTTATTAAAAAATGTTTCAGATATATGTAGGCCTAATTTAAATTTAAAGTTAAACTATATATTTTAATTACTAGGCCAGTATATATTATAAAACGAACTTGTATTGTAATCTATGCTCAATGTCTCTAATACATTTAATGTGTATTTTATTTGAATTCAAGAGGACCACTGGATAATTATCAACTGATTTTTTTCCCCAACTGGCACTTGGGATAACCTCTGTAAAAATTGAAATAGAAAAACCAATTCTATCATACCATAAAGAAAACTAACCATGCCGTACTCGGCGAGATGCAATATTATCTTATTTCTCTTATATAAAAGGCTAAAATAAAGACTCATAGAGCGGATCAACTTACCGGTACTGTTTCTGGGTCTAACAAAAGGACCTGGATTAGACACCATCTATTCAACTCGGTTTTTTTTGTTTTTTATGACAGATTCATTTCCGGAAATCCCATCCGTTTTACAGTTTTGTAAGATCCAAATACTATTTAAGGCCTTGAAATAAACAGCATCGTAAAACTTAATGAAGTCTTACTTCGAATAATACAATTATTCGCTGGTACTACTTTTAAATTAGGCCTACATTAATAATTAATTATTCAATTTTGTGTTATAAAGTTCATTTTTTATTTTTGTAAAGTCATGATGAAAAAATACTGTGAGAGAGAAACGTGTTATGTATAATCAAAGCCAGTAGAATGTTGTTTATTAGATTATTCGTGGTGACGTCAGTAGGGCCTAGATATTATTGTTTGATTTTGAGAAAAATGGATTCGGACGGCTCTAAAAATCACGACAATTTAGGGCTTGTGAACAAACATATAAATATGCATTTATAACAGCTTTTATCCAGCTGCCATTCGGGCACTGAATGTCAGTATACCGTATGTGACTCTTTGTAATGGTTTTTGTTTTTAATTTATCTGTTTTTGTATATCTCAGAGCAAACATAATTTCTATGTATATTTTATATGCAAATGACAATAAATGAAAGTCATTGATTAATTGATGAATGAATACGAAAAACATGAATACACGCAAAAAATACAATCAAATGTTTTCATTTATTCGTTTAAAATAACTATATTTTATAGTATTTAACAATTAAAAAATATATAAATAGTGGTGTAGAGTTATACATACAATTTAAACAAATTGTTGAGCCTAATTTAGGCTATAGTCGTTTTGTAAGAATTTGATACAATCTTACTACTTAGTTAGTACATTTAAACAAGCGGTTAACGTTTGTAATATTGTATTACCTGCGTTCAATAAATAACTTACATATAAATATAATAAATTACTGTGTGCTCATTATTTACAACTATAACAAGAAATTCTAAACCAGTATTTCCAAACTGAAAAATAAACTTACTTTAAGGCGATAAGAGTGATAAATCAAATCAATGTAGAAGTGAGAATATTTTGGATAGTTTTTGTAAAAGATACCTAAAAAGAGCATGGCAATTTAATTCCATGACTCAATGACTATTTAATCTACATTGCTACGTTAAGTAAATTGAAGGGTTGGGGTTGGGGTGTGTTTGTAATAAGCTGTGTTATCAGTTGATTTTATTTAACACACAAATTACTGTGATAATATTTTTATTCATTTGTGTAAAGTCATTATCTACTGCATGTATCGATTACAATTGGTCGGGGTGGTGCGGAGGGGTGAGGGGATAGGGTAGTTTTTTTTTTCCTTTATACTTTTCATTATGTAAATTAATGAATTGTTATATTTTATATTGTTATTTGTGAAAGATGCACGTTTGTGCTAAGTGTGTCACCAATCTAAAGGTGTAATTTCAAATAAATAAATAAATAAATAAAGAGGGCGGAATGTAAACTTTTAAGGCGATGACAGCAAAGATCTTTGATGTGCGATACAGCAGTGATAATTATAGAGGGCGCAATGTTAGAAAAATGTTATATTGTACTGAAAAGATGAAAGTTTAACTTTTTATTTGTATTGTTTGTTTTAAATTGACTGGTCTTATAAAAGGTAAGAGTACAGTGGAATGTTTACAAACAAATCCACGCTCCTTTTATTGGTCTGGGATATCCCGCTGCAACTTTTCCAAGGATTTTATCAAACTTATAATATTTGTCCTTTTTGAAGAAATATGTGTGGTCATTTCGCCAAGTTAGCGCACCGTTAGTTCCCTTTGGCACCCCAGGGAACGTGTGTTGAAGTTTAGTAATGGTATTTTTAAAAGTTTTTTGTCGTTCTTCATCAAATATGTACACTTTTTTCTTCTTTATTATGTAGATGTGACCTTCTTGTTCGAATGCACTATCTATGCTGTTAGCTGGCAATCCAGTTTCGATTATCAGTTTTGGGTAATCTTTGTCCATTTCAAAGTTGCTGTTGAATCGCCAAAATTGGTCATCTGTAAACATAAATAATAATTATAAAAATAAATTATAAATAATAATAAACTATAATTTGTTAATTTGAACATTTGTTATTATCATTAAATCATTTTTTCCCGCCAGTTTTTTTCCACATCTCCAGACTAATGATTAAGTTACGGATCATCATCGGTTGTCTTTTTATTAATATTTCGTTAGGTGGTTTCCCGTTTAACCGTACGATCAAAACGGTAAATATATTGGCACACATGGCGTTTCATACGTATAAACAACGCTAGACGATGAAACGCTCAATTTTTTATGTATTATTATCATCGTCATTATCGCCATGCTCCTCTTTGTATTACGTCACTGTTTTTTGTGTTTCGCTACATTAAAATAAAGGGCCCGGTTATCCACTCTGATCCAATACATCACTGTGCATTATCCATTTATTATTAAATTAAATTACCTTTAAACACGTAAATTTTCTTTGTATTTGAAGAAAAGACAATCGCATCCATATCAGTCATCTTTTTTGCTTCTTCAACGTCAGGAAAAAGTTCGAAAAGAAGTTTGGGATAGCCTTGCTTGATTCCTGATGACACGATTTCCCAGTAGTAGATCCCTGAGAAGAAGTATGTTCTCTCTTGCGGCCCTGAAAGAAAATCAAATAATAACATTAGTTCATAGTTCATTTTATTTGTCCAAAAAGAAATGCATGTTGACATACAATTGCTCAAACTTATTTGAAGGTTAGTAATACAGAAAAAGACGCAAATAATATAAAAAACAGAGCTACAATATAACTCTGATAAACAATGAATTAACTTAGTTGATTAAACAGCCTGATTGAATGTGGAACAAAAGAATTAAGGAAGCGTTTTATTCTACTATACCTTGAGCGGGTGCAGGTCAAGTCGGCCCCAAACCGTCTCGGCCAAAGTCAAGTCGGCCCCACGTCAAGTCGGCCCCAAGTCAACTCGGCCTCAAGTCAACTCGGCCTCAAGTCAACTCGGCCTCACGTCAACTCGGCCAAAAACTAATCGGTCAACTCGGCCCCATTAAAGTATGGAACGCAAAAAGTGCTTAATATTATTATGATTATTACTATCCACACTTTAAAAAAATGAAGAAATAAGAAAAATACTCATATAAAAAAATGATCTCATTACCGATATGAATAGAAGTACCCGCGTGTTACAAAAACATGTGCAGGTACCGCATTTTAGTAAATCGAAGACGTTGGCCTACGTTCCACCTTTTGGCCATAGAAAAAATGATCGTACATCGTTTTGGCGTGCCTCGTTTTTGTCCATGATTTGCGTTTTTAAAAAAGGGGAATCCCCCCCCCCCCCCCCCGGTCAGCGAAAACATGTAGCAGTTGTAGATATCGAAATAGCTACCAAAGGCGCAGGGAGGCGCAGCTACGAATTGGTTTCAGATGTTGTCGCCTAATCAAATGGATATGCATACACTACGTGTGATTCAACCATGGAGTTAACATTAATATTTTATACCTCAATGATTCAACCAAACAATCTTACTACACCTAATAATTCATGTCCTCGCATATCGGACATTGAATTTTGACGCACAGACGAACATACGCGCCGACGTACGTGCATCATCATTATTGGGCCTACAATGTGTTCCTATTTATTATCCAAATGTTCATTGTAATCATTAGTAATAGTATGATTGCTTATCATTCTTATTTTTGTTGCTAAATGTATCATTGTCTAAATAATAATATTCATTAAAAGTCAGAATTATTCATAGGTTAAAAAATGTGAAGAAATATCAATCCCTTCCTTTGCACTTTTTGCGTTCCATACTTTAATGGGGCCGAGTTGACCGATTATTTTTTGGCCGAGTTGACGTGAGGCCGAGTTGACTTGAGGCCGAGTTGACTTGGGGCCGAGTTGACTTGGGGCCGACTTGACTTGGGGCCGACTTGACTTTGGCCGAGACGGTTTAGGGCCGACTTGGATCGAAATCCCTTGAGCAGTCCTCAATCGCCTTCCAGTTCTTAACCATTGATAATTACTATAGAGTGGATGGGCCTTGTCTTTCATTATGCTACTAACTTTATCATAAACGTACTTTATGGCTGACCAATATTATTTGCAATATGTTTGGTTCTCACCGCAATAATAGAGTACCAGATGCGACAATAGAAGGGAATATTTATGTTTCGAATGTCTGTCTGTATTTGTATTTCTGAGTCTATTTAGAAAATAAATTAATAACTTAACTTACCTTGGAGTACTGCATCAAATTGAATCTTGTCTGTATTACATAAATCCAAAACCATCTCGTTATTTGAATTTCCTAGAAATGAATAAATATATATTTATAAAGCATGCATTTTTTCGTTATTTTCTTTACTGGTTAAAAGTTAGGCCTAACTATTTTCTTATTTATGGCATCACAAGAGTAAAATCAAAGCTTCGCTCGATTTAAATTCAGTGGATTCGGTGTTATGTGATTGGATGAAAGTTGTTCCGATAATGTTCATTATTGAATTCGTGATTAGAAGGGCTACAACCCTAGAAAATTACCAATGATCTCTCGTGTCTTTCTTTAAAAGACTAATGGCTATATAAACGGTTGAAATCTGCTACAGTACTTACTGTATAAGGTTTGAATTGACGTGATGTCATCGGATGGCAGTTCAAAGTTCTTATAATATTTTACTGGCCATGGTTTCATTATTGATTTGGTGTCATTAGACATATGTTCTAGGCCTAGAACATGACCGATCTCGTGAGCTGCAAGAACCATGATGTTGTACTTGGTTCCGCTAGGATCGTGATACTGCGTGGGGCCTAGCCAAGTTTCGGCTTCGTCGAAGTGAACTTGACCGCGTCTTTCTTCATTTGGAAAGAACGCGTGGGCTAAAACTTTCCCTATATAAGAAAAAAATGTACATTCATGAACTTACTATACATTTTCGTACGACAGATATCACAGATAGTTCGACCAATTCAGTTGTTCTAATGGCCGAATATCTAATCGTTTAGGAATTAAGATGTATTGTCCCCCAAAAACATGAAAATTAAAGAATAATCAAGTCAGACTTTGAATAGATTATTTTGTAGTTTTACTACAGTTAATCACTTTCGCATAAAAAATATGTTTTCACTTATAAAATTACAAAATAAATAGTTAAATTCAACCAAAAACCCATTGGCTGGCAACCAATTTGACTTTTTTTTTCTTTAAATTACAGTTTTTTGGGTAAATACATTTTTCGATCCAATTTTTGGTCAAAGTGGCGAACTATAAGGTGACATTAAAATGGCATATTCAACAAAAAGAATTATAATTTCAGGGGACTTCAGGGATACATCTTTAATGACACGACCAAAATAACGAAAAAAACGAGTATTACATTTAGAACGCAGACAAGATTATATGATATATTAAGCAAGTTCCAAATGTCTTTCTTCTTAACCGACTTTTTCAAAACAAAACCTTACCTGGTCCATCGAATTCCTTCCCATCTCCGTGGATCTTGTTTACAAAATCAAATCTAACATCTGCCACAGTGGCATCGTCTACTTGCGTGAATGTCAGTCCACTATTGTCAGACCATAGCTTCACAGCATACTCTATACCATCCTGTATTTCAGAAGGTTTTAGATCAGTCGTTCGATTACCAATGTAATATTTCAGATGTCTTTTCTCCCATGTTGATCCTTTAAAAAATGACTTAGAATTAGTTTTCTGGTGTCAAGCTCTGTTACAAAAAAGTGTGTTGTGCCCAAATATGGTAGTGATATGACATCATCATGTCCATACATTTTTCTTGTCACATAAAGTTTGATAGTTTAGACAGAGCTTAAAGGCAGATTCACATTTGTTCCGATTATCTTACAAAACGGAACAGATGTGAATGTAGTCTGGTTCTAGACAGCGATGCGACATAATAGTGGTAACAAGATAAATATATGGCACACATGGCGTTTCATACGTATAAACAACGGTAGACCATGAAACGCCAGTTGTTTTGTTTGTACGAAAAGAAATCTTTGTTATAAAACTTTAAAAAAAAAAAATAATAAAATAACTTGGGGAAAAGCACAAGTTTAGTGATGGTGCAAATCTGGCCTTTAGACCGCTAATTTCATTATAGGCCTACACTAAATTTTTTTTTTTTTTAAATTCATTTTTCATATGTTGCCTTTGCAATTTAAATTAAAAAAATAAATGTTTTTCTCAATGAGATATCGCAAGTTCGTATGAGAAAAAAAAAGACACTTTGTCGACAGATGCTTTAGTTTAAAGGCTTGTTAGGGCATATTTACCTTGAAAAGCGTTTCGTCTTCTACGTGTTGAATGTGCTTCATTTCCTGATATTTCGTCCGGAATGCCGCATCGTGGGGCTTGCATCTTAGAAACTGTTGGTTCGTCAAATTTACCAGTCACTTTTAATCCAGCAAATTCTTGAAATTCTCTATGATAAATTGTTTAAAAAAACTCATTTAGACATAATTATATACGTATATTTCATTCCTATAAGTTTAATAGGTTTAAGCTTTATTTTAATTACAATAAGTATACTTACTCTATTTTTAAACTTAATTCAACATCATCATCAATACCGTCTGTCCCTCCACTGTACCAACCAAATTGTTTAAGGTACTCTATATTAGGCTAAAAAAAGAATACAAACGTTTTGCTTCACATGTGTACTGTATTTATTTCATTGAAATCCACTTTCAATACAAATGTACTGATTTACAAAGTGGTTTAGTTATACACAACATATAACAAAATCAAATATTAAAATTAAAAAGACAAACAAAAAATAAAGTCTGTATTTATTTCTTTTTTTTTTATGTTAGTCCATCAGTCGGCGTTTCGATTTTTGACTGGAAAATTGATTGTGAGCTAAAGTTTTTTTACGTGTGCCAAATTATTTACCTTTTTGCTAATATCAATTCGAAACACGGTCTGAATCCTAGTTACATAATACATAAGAAACTCATGGTTCACTGTTGGTATGATCAGTATGTGATAAACAGATCGTAAATGTTGTATTTATAGCATAATCGATCTGATACGAATCTGAAGTTCATTTGTTCTTTTAATCGGAATTACGGAACGACATCAGCCTATAAGTATTAGTGTTTTTTTTTAAGTAGGCCTAAAAGGTGGCCGAGACTCACTGGCATATTCTGATGATTTGGATAATTATCAATAAAAATGAATTATAATGATATTTTGTATTCCTGTCTACGAAGTTAAACAAATAAAAATAGAAAATTTACTTACATTTTCACCAGTTGCTTCATGTTGTGCTATTGGTAACGCATTACAGTGAAACATGAAAAGTATAAACACAAACACCTTTTCCATATTAAAACAATTATTCAGCGACTGTAATTCTAGCAGATGTTTTTTTAATCAAGTCAGTCAATATCTGAAACTATGTATTGAAACTTTTTACTTATAGTCTGCACGGTGTGACAAAACCTTACCAGGCCTATTCTTGGGAATTACATAAGAGGATTTGATTGGTTAATATCTGGCGCGGATTTCCTGTTCCTTGGCAACGGGGCTACTGTACTTGTCCTTTTAGCCGCATGACGACCTTTACGCCGTAACAAAATATTATGAAAACGTTTATTCACATTTAATATTATGTAATAATATAAATATTCTATATCATAACTATCTTCATTATTATTATCATCGTCCTATTGTCATAATAATCAGTAATATGGTCACTAACAATTAAAATATAAGGATTCATGTCTTCAACTTCATTGCCTGAAAACAACGAGAAATTAACAGATATGGAAATTTAGAAGGTTGAAAACACATTTATCTGGTCTAGTTTAACCCTCTTTAAATGAAAAAAATATAATTGAATACAAACTTATTTTCATTATATCCATTTAGCAAGTTAGTTAAGTTGTATTATAATTTCTATAGCTCTCAGATAAATAAATATATTGTGTACAATAATAACGTAAACATTCATTATTGATGTTTTTTAAATTTAAAAATAACTGTTTAGAACGCCCTGAGGGTCTAGACGTTGGTGGGGAGGGACGATTCTTAGAATTCTTGTTATAGACAAATAGAGCATAACGTTTAACCACTGTAAATCTAATTTAAAATCACACTTCCTCTATTTATGAATTAATATCCGAAAAACCAGTCAATTCTGACCAAAATGACGATTTCAATTAGTTTTATCGTCATCATAGTTGACGTTTTTCTTAGAAAAATTCTCTGACAATTAATATAACCAACAGTACGTGTTTATATGTATATACAAATATGTATTCAGACATAGTAAAAGTTACAAACATTTATTACAAAAATTCCATCTTATGTTATTATTTATTATTATTTTCCGTTTTTCATGATTTTCTTCCAGGAGGAATAAAGTAACAAGATAAAGGTTGCCAGAATGGAGTACAGTCTGTTTCACATAACAGTACATCCTATGTACGTTTTCGTAGTTACAGTTCAAATGAGGTCATAATAATATAGTCTTCTTAAGCTTTGCCTACACTATCAAACAAGTTTGACAAAAAAAAGTGTGATGTGCCTAAATATGGTAGTGATATGCTTAAATATGGTAGTGATATGCTTAAATATGGTAATGATGACATCATCATGTCCATATATGGACACATCACATGTTTTTGTCACATAAACTTTGATAGTGTAGACAGAGTATCACCAGAAAAAGGTAGCCCGAATGGAGTATAGCTTATTTCCCATCACATTTCCACGTAATTTTTCTAAGTTACAGCTCAAATTACGTCATAGTCTTCTTCGTATTTTCTATAATTTAATTGATCAAATCTACTATTGCTTCCATTGGATTAAGTAAGAATTAAAGCGGAACCCATGATATCCGTTATCAGTACCAAATTGTACACCAACATAAGCCTAATATCCTACTATAAAGTACAACTTAGAGTCACGTAGGATACAACTCTTGCCAAAATACCAATAACACTTTTCTAAATCCTCTTATAAGAACATTTGAATGTAGAAACAGATGAGGAATGCCACAAAACACATGCCGCAAAAACAAATGACGTAAGTGGTGGTGTACATATTTCCAATGATTTTAGTACAAAATATTAAAGTACGTGTGCACTTACTGTAATTATAAATGAACGCGTCTTCTACCACGAGTAGATTTATGTTTTTATTTTTATATACTTGATAAATATTTAAAGATGTATTGTCCCCTTGAAAAAATTTTTTTTAAACATTTTTTGTTGAATATGCCATTTTAATGTAACATAATAGTTATCCACTTTGGCCAAAAATTGGATTAAAAAAAATGTATTTTAACTGAAAAAACTGTAATTGAAAGCAAAAAATGGTCAAATTGGCTGCCAGTTAATAGATGTTTAGTTGAATTTAACCATTTATTTTGTCATTTTATAAGTGAAAACATTACTTTTTTTCCATTTTTTTTTCTATGGCAATGATTAACGTTATTAAAACTACAAAATAACATATTCAAAGTCTGATTTAATTAATCTTCATTTTTTATGTTTTTGGGGGACAATACATCTTTAAGCAGTTACTTCATATGTTGACAAAATAAACACCAATTGAGTTTCTTCTTCCTAGAACATTTTATGATTGCTTTCTTTGTTTATTTTGCATTGTCATCGGCGACGTCTCGAATTAAACCCGCATGTCTACAACAACCATAATAGTGAACTAATAGTAAGTGTAAACACGTGAGTCGTTTCCCTTCAATAACAGGTAAAAGAGAAAACAGTAATTACGATGGCTATCAAGGCCTCCTCTGTTTGGTCATAATGACTCACTAAGATCCGGGGACCCCGTTGAATAATGTTATTGTTTATTAGATGATTTTAGCAAAGGAATGTTTGACAATAATGCGTCATAATCACAACAAGAATGTCATGGTTATAAACTATTATTTACAATGAGGTGTAAAACTATGCGCAGTAAAGAAATATGTATTTACTCTGCGTAAACATTGTGGGGAATACGTCAATACTGTATTTGTTTTCAAATTAGACGAACCAGGTGCAAGTCCATAATTTTAGAAAATTTCATGTACAGGAACATTTTCGAAAAATAGCCAACTTCGATCTTTTCTTTATAAGAGGTTGGTAAAACAATATACGCACATTGGCAATATTATTATCGCATGTTATTTAAAAAAAAAGTTATTTCGAAAAATTTTTAAATTATTATGCAATAATATTGCTGTATATGGTCATATATTACGTTATTATCATCTTATAGTGCCATAGAAACCAGTTTTGTCAAAAAATAAAAGGTTGGAAATTTGGACATTTTTGAAAAAAATCCCCGTACTATAGTACAGGGATTTTTATAAAAAAAATGGTCAAAATATCAATTTTTTAAATTCAATTATTATGCGATAATATTGCTGTATATGATCATATATTGCATTATCATCATCTTATAGTGCCATAGAAACCAGTTTTGTCAACAAATAAAGGGTTGGAAATTTGGACATTTTTGAAAAAATCCCTGTACTATAGTACAGGGATTTTTATCAAAAAAATGGTCAAAATATCAATTTTTTAAATTCAATTATTATGCGATAGTATTGCTATATAATGATCATATATTGCATTATCATCATCTTATAGTGCCATAGAAACCAGTTTTGTCAAAAAATAAAAGGTTGGGAATTTGGACATTTTTGAAAAAATCCCTGTACTATAGTACAGGGATTTTTATCAAAAAATGGTCAAAATATCAATTTTTTTAAATTCAATTATTATGCGATAATATTGCTATATATGATCATATATTACGTTATCATCATCTTATAGTGCCATAATAACCAGTTTTGTCAAAGAATAAAAGGTTGGAAATTTGGACATTTTTGAAAAAATCCCTGAACTATAGTACAGGGATTTTTTTCGAAAAATGGTCAAAATATCAAGTTGTTTAAATTCAATTATTATGCGATAATATTGTTATATATGATCATATACTGTGTTATCATAATCTTATAGTGCCATAGAAACCAGTTTTGTCAAAAAAATAAAAGGTTCGAAATTTGGCCAATTTAAAAAAAAATCCCTGAACTATAGTACAGGGATATTTTTCGAAAAATTGCTAAAATATCAAGTTGTTTAAATGTAATTATTATGCGATAATATTGCTACATATGCTCATATATTGCGTTATCATCATATTATTATTATAGTGCCATAGAAACCAGTTTTGTCAAAAAATAAAAGCTTCGAAATTTGGTCATTTTTGAAAAAATCCCTGTACTATACTTTTCCGAAAAAATGCCAAAATATTTTTTTCAAAACAGGCCTATGTATTGAAGAAAATTTTTCCTTTAAAAAATTCCTTTAATATTTTTTCGTCACATTGATCAAACGGTAAACACGTCATATACATAATTGTTTTGTTGAAAAATGAAATAACTAAATATTTACAATTTGCTGTAATTATAAAAACAAGCTACTTACTGGTTTATAAATTGGTTTAACTTTAATTCTAACGTGTGTGAGCATTGTGCTACATACATCTATAACGCTGAATAGGGTTCATACTGTAAATGTTCTAGTGGTTTTCCTGGTTGGTCTTACATCAACTTTTTAATTTTTACACTTCTGCTAAACAGAGACTATTTGTATTTTGTGCTATATAAATTTAAAACCATTAAACCATTAGTGTTTTCACTCATTTATATCGTTCACAAATTAATGTGAAAAACGTCGTTTTATTTTTCTAGCTTTACGGTTAGAACATTACGACAAAGAGAACAGTGATTATTTCGTTCACTATAGAAACATCATTTCAAACAAATATTCTTTAAAAACATTTCCCAGGAATGTTAGATTTAATTTCTAAGTTGTTTAGTATTAAATTAATATAAATTAAGTGTAGGATAACGTCAAGTAACAGACATGTTTGTCTAGCTTCCCTGTTGAGCATCAGCAGCTCTGTTCTGCTGCAGCCTATTGGGCACGTCACCAGATTTGTTACTGCAACCAAACCAAGCAGTTTTCGTCTTTTTAGGATAGTCTGAATCAACCTTACGCTTACTGTCATTAAACCGCCAATATTTCCTTCCTTTGAAGAAATAAGTTTTTCCGTTCTTCCACTGGAAAGCGCCATCTATCGGAGTAGGGACACCTTTCCAATAGGCCTTAAATTTCTTAGGAGATCCTATAACTTTCTGCTGTTGTTCGTTGAAGTTATAATATTTGTTGCCTTTGACTATGTACATTTGTCCGTTACCGCCCCAGACGAATGCGGCATGAGGTCCCTTGGGGACACCGATATCAGTGGTCTTCTTAGGGTAGCCTGTTTCTAACTGGAAGTTGAAAAATCGCCAGTATCTATCCCCTGTTAAATAATAAAATAGAGCTGAATTTCACACAATGTACCATTTTCGTTGTTTTTAATTTAATCATGTCCTACTATAATGCTGGTTTTAATGCCTTAGATTGTTGATGCATAATATTTCTAGAGGCTTTTCTAAAACCTGAAATGATTAGTGACTTTTCACACACAGACTTGTTTTCAGAAGTGTGTTTACTACGTATTCAGATGTAAATGCTATTCAGACTTGGTTCTCGTTTGAACGCAACGCAAGGACCTAAGCGCGGCGACCGTAGATAATTTGAAAATTACGAAACGATTGTGATCGTCAGAAGTGCGTCGTTGCGTTGCGTCCACGTGGATACCAAGCTTTACTAAGTACAGTAAAACACGTGCTTACCTTTGAAAAAGTATGTCCTTTTAGACCAAGGAGAACTGACCACTGCGTTGAAGTTAGACGGTACGCCGGGGAATAGCTTGCTTATTTTTTTAGGCCCAGATTTAATTCCAACGTCGTCAATTTCGTAGTAATACCGACCCATAAACATGTACGTCTTACCATCCGGACCTGCAAAAAAATGTGATGTACCCATATATGGACACCATGATGTCACATCACTACCATATTTGGGCATATCACTACCATATTTGGTCACATGACACTTGTTTTGTCAAACTAGTTTGTGTTTGTTACAGTATTCAAAAACTACATATTATATTATATACTATTATGCCCGGTTTTTAGAAATGTTGTGCTCCAATGAACCTACACAATAATACCGGTACACTGTGTTTTCAGTTCGAATAATATCTAATACAGGTTATTGTGGAATTATTTTTTAATTATTGCATTATAAAAGTTCAAACTTATGTTTGTCAACCATAATCAACGCTTTCTTAATTCTTTTGTTCCACATTCAATGAGGCTTTTTAATCAACTAAGTTAATTTCATTATTTATCAGAGTAATATTTTAGCTCTGTTGTATTTGTCAAATATTTTTGTCTTTTTCTGTATTACTAACCTTCAACTAATTTTGAGCAATGGTATGGCAACATGAATTTCCTTTTGGACAAATAAAATGACATACACTTACCTCTAATCATATCATCAATTACAAATTCGGAATCTTTACATAATGCGTTCTTGGTCGGTTTGTCGTCCTTTGGTGGTTTCGGTGGACGAGTGACGCGTGGCATACCTACAACACACAACAATGTTAGAATTACAATAAAATATATAACAGTAGTCAATATGACATCATAAAGTATTTTCCAAATATACAATACATTATTATTACAATTATTCATCGCCGTGCAACCTGTATCTGTAGCCTAGTATCTACATCCTCTTTCAAATGGCTAAATACTATGTAAAATGTTGTTATTATTATTTTAAGATAAAAGATGAAAACAAAAAACTATTTATTATGTACTATCTTTTATAAGGATTCTACTGATAGTACTTTCTTTTCATTTGTTTTCATTCTTTTTCGTATTTATATGGTGTTTCATAATCACAAAAAAAAACAATCAATGTTGATTGAACGAGTTGTACTGTGCATCAGTCTCGTGAATAAATAAAGTTTATATATTATAACAAATTAGGCTATTATTACGTCACACAATAATATTAGTAAAATCGGAAATTACCATAAAGGTATTGAATTCCGTTGATATCGTCATTAGGAAGTTGATAATTGGGTACGTATCCTTGATACCAGGGGTACATCAATGCACCCTGGGCACTTGAATGACCAAGACCAAGGCTATGTCCAAACTCATGGGCAGCAACAATGAATAAATTAACGCCACGGTCCACGCCCACCGTCCAATCCTCGTCTTCATCAAAGTGGGCGTCACCATTTTCGGGGAAGTACGCATGTGCCAAAGTACCACCTATAAATAGAAACAAATGTCGTATGTAAAGTAAAGAAGTAAACGTACGGTTAATAAATGGCTTGATTATTTGCTCAATCGATTGATAAATGATTATTGAAATAAATAAATAATCACTGAAATAATTACGGTATTGATTCATGATCAAACTAATCAATAATTTATTGACTGATTGATTTATGGGTGATAGATGATTGATTGGTTAGGTTAGTGATAATCGATGATCGAAACATTTATTTATTCATTGGCAAGGACTGATTAATTGATGTATTGATTGGTGGTGATCGATGATTGATTAATTATTGAAAATCGATAATTGATTTATTGATTGGTGGTAATTGATTGATCTTTATATTTACCTGGACCATCAAATGAAGCATAAGCACCATCACTATGAGTTCTGCTTGCAAATTCGATAACGATGTCAGCTGGAAGGGAGTTGACCTCAGTAAATGTGAGCGGAGTAACCTCCGACCACAAATCAAACGCTCGTCGGAGGGCGTCCTTTTGGGCCACTCCTGATAAGTCTGGGGTGTAGTTGTAATAGTAGTAGGTTAAATCATTCTTTGACCATTTTGAACCTAAAATAAAATCGATTTGTTGCTAGTATTTATTTTGATTATCGAAAAAAAGTTTAAAAAAGCTATTTCGAATATCGATATAATTGGGTCGATGGGATACAAAG
This sequence comes from Antedon bifida, assembly GCF_963402885.1. Lineage (NCBI taxonomy): Eukaryota > Metazoa > Echinodermata > Crinoidea > Comatulida > Antedonidae > Antedon > Antedon bifida. Next base: position 33,504,006 of record NC_136227.1, on the reverse strand, counting down.
TAACACATTTAGTTTATGCTTACGAAAGCAGTGGTATTTACACTATCAAACTATAGTTTGACGAAAAAAAAGGTGTGATATGCCCGTATATGGACATGATGACGTCATATCACTATCATATTTGTGCACATCATGTCAATCTAGTTTTTGACAGTGTAGACAGATCCTTAGAGAAGATTAAGCAGTGGTATTTACCGTCAGTTGTATATCTTCTTGCTCTGTTATGCGCGTATGGATTTGACGTATTCAGATTTAGTTCAGATACTGGCATGTCCATCAATCCAGAACCTAAGACATCCGGGACACCACAACGTGATTTCTCCATCATTCTCTTCGTACGTTTGTCTATTTTACCAGTCTCCTTAATGCCAGCAAAACGTTGGAACGACCTATGAGAACAAACGTAATGTTTTATTTCAGCATTTTTTGATCAGCGCATTCAACTAATATACTAGTGACGTCACAAAAATAAACAATAACGGTACGTCTTCAATACGCGCGCGTCTTAAGTAGGCCTATGCAATACTACACTTTTTTTTTATTCTTATGTATATGCCTTTTCCATTTTTTGAGGGTGAAATTTATTCTTTATTTTTATTACTCCACGTTATAATATTTGGCATCAACTTACTTTATGTATGAATATGCTGAGTAGGCCTATGTTAAGGAATGAATATGTTATGAAAATGAATGCGTTAAAGAAAGCGTTAAGAAATGAATACGACAAAATATGAATACGCTAGAAATGAATGTGTTAAGAAATTAATGTGTTAAGATATGAATATTATGAAAAACGTCATTATGAAATGAATATATTTTTGTAATAAAAGAAAAAAAAACAACTTACTTGATTGATTCCTCAACAACTGATGGTTCTGCTTGTGATCCGTCAGGACCATTACCAACCCACCCATACTGTTTTAAGTAATCCTGAAAGAAAACAAATTGTTTGGTTACGCAGGCCTAACTGGTACTTCACACGAGACAAAAATAGCAAAACAAAACCTTCTAATGTCTCTCGACATGACGTTTCTTCACAATATTTGTATTATTTCAATCGCAAACTCGAAAATATATTTATATAAACAATAAAAAGTATCTATAGCAATTTCCTCGTTAATGGACCTCGTGAGTCATGAGTTCAATTGCCATACTATAGATCCGCCACTGAGATCATTAATGACCCGAGGCCTAAAACGTTCCTTCTCCTCAACTTCTTAATTTGTTGAATGCCAACGCATCCCGACGTCTCTTCGTGTGTAACTGCATATTATAACACAACCCGTGGCTCTCAGATTTGAATACGTAACTTCTAACTATTAAATAATCAATTTTAAAAAGTAGGGGCTAGAAAAGGACACGTCGATTGGAACTTGACCTTTCCAGGGGTGCCAGGAACTTTAACATTTCTATAAATTACATTTTTATCATTTTACTCTAACTAATTTACTTCGCTGTTTCAGAATTGCTGGACAACCTGTTGGTTTTAACGATATCTCAGTGCAGGTTGGATGCTTGCCTACAAAAACACAATGCCATTAAACGTGTCCTATATCTTGAGGAAGAAAGCAACGATTTACTTGATGATCCAATAGTCGACAGCTCACACAGTAATGCAGTGCGCAGAATATTAATTTTGCGTAGCCGCGGTTGACGCAATTGCTATTTTCGAGCTATGCGTTCACCTTGTGCATGGAGGTAGTCCTACGCTTTATCAAGTAGGTGAACTTATGATCTACGGACTACTGTACTTTAAATCAGGTGGATTACCAAGGGTGCGGCCTCTGTTTAATGTGCCATGATATTGTTCCGGGGAACCTTCAATTTGATTTTAATAATGTCAATGACCGATTGAGTGTACTCAAACAAAACAACTATAGTCGCTACTGATGAAAAGTAAACAAAATTAAACTTCATTTGGCTGTAAAATGATGATTTCCTTTAGGCTTTCTGCTTCCAGTTGTCAACTGATACTAAAATCTACTATTTAAAAAAATACAATCTCGATAGCAACAAAAGAAAAAGATGAATAAGCAACGAGTTCGTTGTTTTTTTATACAAAAATTAGGTTAGTGTCAGTGTGTAATTAACAGGGAATCGACAGAAAGCAAACGCGCAAACATGGCACCCTCATATTTCACAAAGCTAACTAAATTTCAAAGCGTCAAGTCAAAAATTAACAGTAAATCTTAAATAGTACCTGTATTATTTTGGGTTTTTTTCTACATAGGACAGACAGTTTGTACACGCATTTAAATATATCATTATACTACTAGGCCTACATAACATTCTAAATTTAGCATTTTCAGTGCTAGGAAAAATACACGGGGAGATATTTGTATTCACACAGAAAACATATATAATCGTTGAATAGAAAGCATGCTTGCACACCAAACTATGAATTCTTGGTTCGAATCTTGGGGTATGCGAACAGATGTATTACTATGGCCAATACAATGTCATTATCCATCTGTTTCTTCAACTTCTATCTAGGCCTACACATTGCGTGGTACTCCAGATAAAGTTTTTCAATTATACAATCAAGATTTATCTACATTGAGTGATACTCCAGTTGGAGTTTTTCAATTACACAATCAAGATCAAGCTCTATCTACACATTGAGTGATACTCCAGTTGGAGTTTTAAATTACACAATCAAGATCAAACACTCTCTATCTAAGATTGATAACTGAGTTCATACTAGAAGAGCCACTGAATAATTTCCTATAACATAGTACATATAACTCCATTAGTAAACAAGTGTTTGCTAAAATAAGTAAATAACATACAAACTTACGTATGATGATTGTTCAATGCAAGTAGCCACAGTCCAAAGAACTGCTGTTACCACTAAACACTTCAACATCTTGCTCGATCGCAATATCTAATGCGTGTTTCCTCTAACAAAACTTCGTTTTTATATTGCTGTTTGTCTCAGCTGGTTACTAAATACTTGAAACTGTATACCACCAAATCCCCGTCAGGTGAACGCTGAGATAAAAGTCGAACTTGAATCGTGATTCGTAAGATAACGTGTGTTGTGCCGTCTTTGTGTTTTGTTTGAACTGCACTTGATTGAGAATTCCTTTGGTTTTATAGGCTATCAAACTTTGTTGTGACGTCATTACACTTTCTAAATAAGGAGAGATAAATGTATTGTTTTTCTTTCAACATTTAAAGGCGTCAGTGGTGTGTAATTTATTCATTGTTTATGAGGCAGTTTCCTTTATTTGATAGTAGGGAGAAAAATCATTCTTTATGTCTGAATGACCAGGGTCGATTACTTTCACCATCCGTTTGTCAATAAACTTACCGGATCTTTCGTCTTCGTCTTTTGCTTTCTTAACGATGTAGACTTCCTCTGCTGGTCATCATGATCATCATCATAACACGGACAATGTCATTCAACTGATTACTGTATTAAGTTCATAAAACGTTATTATGCAGGCTAGGTTAATGAATTTGTTTTAAATAATAATTTTCATTCTTTGAAATTAATATTTGAATATTATTAATATATCTGTTTCAACCAATCTTACCGTTTACACGTAATTATTTAATTTAGATTCAACACGAGGATTTTTTGACAGCGCTAACTTGGGGATTTCCATAATTTGCGACCGTTTTATTAAAATTACGGTGAAAATAGTTTTAATTGGTTGTGTAGGGGTTAAGATGGTGTAGGTTATATGTAAATATCAAAGATCTATTACCTATAGGCCTATTGTAGTTATTGTGAATTGAGTTGTTATTTTTACAAACATTAGTAGGTAGAGAATAGAATTTAAGGAGGCATAAAAAAACGTACGTCGTTGAAGAGAATTAATGTAATGATGTTTGAGGATGAGTATGGAATAAAGGTCAATTTGCACAGACGAGCGGTAACGGTAAACGGAAAACCGCGTAGCTTGTCCAACGTAGAATCTGTATCTATCCCGAGTAGAAACCGCTCGCGTTGTGTGAAATGGTTATATGGAATAACATTTCTATAATTATAATTTTAATATTCTAATATAATTCTATAATCATTTCTATTAGCGTTACCGCTCGTCTGTGTAAATTGGCCTTAAGGAAGATGAATAGGCTAAGAAGGAGCGCCAGATAGCCTTAAAAAATAATTTGTCAATATGTCTAATGTTATAAACGATAATGGATTCATAATCACATCTATTGTGTCGCTGATTATTAAAAAATAATGTTCACTCTCTTTTAACTAATTCAATCTCCTTATCGTTAACACAAAATTATTTAATTCAGTTATTTAACTGGCCGGTTTGAAATGTATATTGTTTAGAAACCACTTGACCTATTGAAATTAAATGACTTACTTTTTATAAACACAGAACGCGTAATGGTTGCTATACCATCTAAAGGCCAATTTACACGGACGAGCGGTAACGGTAAGCGGAAAACCGCGTAGCTTGCCACGTAAAATCTGTATCTATCTTGAGCGGAAACTACCCGTCTGCTCCGCGTAGTGTGTAAATGGTCATAAGGAATAACACAGATTATATATATTTTGTATTACCGTTACAGCTCGTCTGTGTAAATTAACTGCACCTGTGCAAACACATGAGTATATAAAGAAAATAATACCCAACGTCTAAACATTATTTATTGAAGCTATGATACAGGCGTCATATGTGATACACTATGCGAGACTATTGCATAATTTTCCAATGATACTCGTCAAACTAAAGTACCGAGAATAGGCTAATATTATTATTTAATTTTATTCAATCAAAGTTGTGATTACATTATATTTATTGCGACAAGAATTACTATATATAATAACACATTTCTTAAGACTGTGCGAGATTACATTACATACATATAATGTCCAATACAACTGAATTATGTTTATATCTTTAGAATTTGTTTTGTTAAAGATGTACGAATCCACTATCCCTTCTTTGAAGCCGTCACCCGAGTACAGTAACTGTTCAAGAGTCCTAGCGCAAGCGAGTTGACCAATGCAAAGCCAGTGTTCGAATAATCCATCGCTTGTGATTGGTCAAATCAATTACGTTGCGTTACGTCGCCAGTGGGAACCAAGCTTTAAGTTGCGTTGCGTCTTCCAAGTGAGAACCAAACCTGATCAAAAGTAACACGAAACGATTCTTGTAATGGTTCTTCGAAAACCCTCTTGGAATGATTTCAACATAAAATTATAAATTATGGGATTTATTGACAAACTTAAAATACTTGTAACTTCTGCAAATGCTCTAAATATATTCATAGGGTAATTTGTAGGTTTATACCCAACGTGAATCGCCATATATAAAACCATTGGCGACCAGCACACGAAGAAGCCAATCACCACTGTCATCGTAGTCTTTATAGTTTTACGCAGCGACTTCATTCTTTTAAAGATATCAGATCGTTCTCGCTCTCCACTTGGCATATTTTCATCTTTAACTTTTGCCGAAATAGAAAATATTTTTCTGTAAATCACTGCAATAGTACAAAATGTCAATACGACACCGCAAATGCTCATTACTTCGTAAACACGGTACGCTGAATAGCTGTATGTTTGACAAACGCTTGGATGGCTGCAATCCTGATCTTCCTCCAGGCCACCGAATAGGGGCACGAGACCCCAAATCACTCCGATTGTCCACGAAAAAATACCTACATAAACCGCGTAAATAAGACGCGCATGCTTTTTGTATTTATACGGATATGAAATGGCAAAAAATCTATCAAGTGTGATGAAAAATAGATGCCATACTGAAACTGGACAGCAGATATACAATGGGATGTACCAGATATCTCCTTTTAAAGCAGTGTCGCTAAAACTTGTTCTGGAATATATATTAACGTATACAGCCAGCGGTACACCAATAATCGATGATAAAAAGTCCGAACACGCCAGGCTCGCGAGAAGTATGTTTGAAACAGTATGTAATGACGGTATTGTGTACACTGTTATAATGACTAACAAGTTACCAAAAGCTCCAACAACTGCAAATAAAGATGTTAGTCCACAATTGAATAACATATAGTAATAAAAACTGTCCGATTCAATTTCTTCCGTGCGGTTTTCCTCCATTATCCTTTCAAAATAAAACATGACAAAATTAGGAACTGAAATGTATATATATATAAACTTTATTTAGACACGAGACTGATGTACAGCACAACTCGTTCAATCAACATTGATTGTTTTTACACAAGTTCGTGATACTGTATTACAAAAAAAAAACCAACACCATATAAATACGAAAGAAACGAAAAAATTGAAATTGAAAAGAAACAAAATTACAGCAGAATCCCCTTCACCTGACACCTCTATTTAGGGTACACCATACCGGTACTTCCCGTGTAAACGGGAACCCTTATCGAAGTGTATAATTTATGGGGATTCTACTGTAATACATAATAAATCTTTTTGATTTCATTTACCTTAAAATAATAGTGATAAAACACACATTTTACATGATATTTAGCCATTTTAAAAGTTGGATGTACACCATCGTAGATTACCATACCATTATGTTTTACAATGCATTTTTCAGATACGTTTTAAACAACTTAACTGAATTTGGAAGGGTATCAACATTGAGACTATTCCATATAATTGCTCCACGATAAGACAGACTTCGTTTTTTAAAATCGGTTTTTGGCTTCGGGATAAATAGATGTGTATCACTGTGCCTTAGATTATAATTTATATCATTGTATGTAAATACATTATTTAGGTAAGGTGGGGCATTATCTGTCAAAACCTTATATATAACCATACAACATTCATATCTATCTTGATAAAATAAAGTTGACCAATTAATTTGTCTTAGTGCCTCACTACTAGGTGTGTCCCATGTTAGACCACACACGATTCGAGCTGTTCTGTTTTGGATAGTTTGAACTCTTTTCATTAGAGTTTGACTACTATTTCCCCAAATTATGTTACAATAGCTCAAGTAAGGTATTACAATAGAGTTTGCAATATGTTTTAAAATGTTTTGTGGAAAATAATAGCTACATCGTCTGAGCATACCCAATCCATTTAGAGCTTTACCTCGAATGTATTCAATCTGATTTTTCCATGATAAGTGTTCGTCTATTATGATACCGAGATGTTTGCAATATCGAACGCGTGGTACAAGAGCATTATCTATATTAACTGATCTATTTTTTTCTTTGATGGTTGCCAATCGGTTTGTCGATCCGATCAACATGAACTCGGATTTAGAGACATTTAGACTCAATTTATTATTTTTTAGCCAATCGTGGATTTGTATAAGTTCTTCATTTATACTTTGGTATATTTCATTTTCATTTTTTGAAGAACAATAAATTATAGTATCGTCAGCATACATACTTATTTTACATTTGTTTGCAACTTTCGATAGGTCATTTATATATAAGAGGAAAGCAAGTGGGCCCACGATTGACCCCTGAGGCACTCCACATTGGATGTGTGTATAATCAGACAATGTATTATTTACATTTGTGAATTGCTTTCGCTCAGACAGATAGCTCTCGAACCATTTTAAAACATATTTACTTAAACCATAAAGTCTCAATTTGCTTAATAGTATGTTATGGTTTACCGTATCAAAGGCCTTTTTAAAATCTAGTAAACAGATTCCGACCAGCTTACCCTCGTCTATTGCATTATACCAGTCTTCCGTCACTTTTGTAAGTGCAGTAGATGTTGAGTATGATGGTCGAAAACCTGATTGATTTATACATAACAGATTATTATTATTCAAAAAAGCATAAAGTTGATTAAAAACGACTCGTTCAATTATTTTTGAAAGTATAGGTAGGACGGAAATGGGACGATAATTATTAGGGTTAGTTTTTTCACCATTCTTAAAAATTGGCGTGACCTTTGCTATTTTCCACGTATTTGGGAATTTACATGTTGTGAAGGAGTGATTTATGATTCTTGTAATTGTTGGGGATATAATCGGGGCAGACAGTTTTAGAATGCCCGGTGGTAAGTTGTCATGACCAGTGGCTTTGTTTTTTGAAAGATTACTTAAGTATTTATATACAAATTCACATGTGATGTGTTCGAATTCAAAATTTTTTTCGGTGAAAGCATCGATTTCATCATAATTTATATCATTTATTGGCTCATGTATTTGTGATGCAAGATTTGAACCTATATTTGAGAAAAATGTATTAATTTCATTTGCGATGTCCTTAGCTTTATAGAGGACATCGCCATTACCATTGCAAATTGTTTGAATAGTTTGAGTTTTCTTTTTTGACGATATAATATATCTTATGGTATCCCATGTTTTTTTTACATCGTTTTTATTTTCTTTTATACTTTCTTGAATAAAATTAGCTTTACTTTTACGTATTAATTTATTGCACATATTTCTATACTGTCTGTACCTTTTCCAGAGTGATTCATTTTTAGAATGTTTACATTCTCTTTTGAGTTTATCTCTTTCTCTCATCTTTTCAATTACATCATCAGATAGCCAAGGAGCTGTTTTTTTACGTACCCTGTGTTTTTTCCAAGGAGCATGTTTATCTAAAATTTTGGTTAGTGTAGTTTCGAGAAGTTTGGCACTCTGACTTACGTCGCCACTGGCGGTAATACCATTCCAATTTACCATTAATAAATCGTTTAAAAAACTGTCTTCATTAAATTTTTTAAAGTTTCGTGTCATTTTATAATTATGATCCTGTTTATTAATTTTATTTGTTTTATTGGAATCTTTATTATTTTTCGCCCCTTTCCCTATTATAGCGAACGGCATTGAGTGGTCACTTAAGCCGACGTGGATAACTCCAGACTTTAATATTTTAGAAACATTTGAGAAATACATAACATCTATTAATGTAGAGGAATGTTTTTCTATACGTGTTGGTTCTTCAATGATCTGTTTTAGATTAAAATTTTCACTTAATTCAATTAGTTTCTTTGTGTAGCAATGTGGATTGTCAGACATAACGTCACAGTTTAAATCTCCCATCATCATAATATCTTTGTGTTCCAGTTCAATCTTTTGAAATATATTTTGTAAATATTCAAAAAGAACTGCTGTAGTATTTGGAGGTCTATACCACAATAGAACAATTAGATTTTTACATTTATCACGTACTATTTCAATAGATAGGAGTTCGAGTTCATTACACATTAGATCATTCCTAATTTTGTGGTTGGTTTTTAGGTTTATATAGAGTGCTACACCTCCACCTTTTTTAGTTTTACGTCTATCTAGTCTGTGTAATATATAATTGTCAACATGAAAATCTTCATCAATAAATGTATTATCTAGAAATGTTTCGCTTAAGCCAAAAACATTGAAATTGTTGTTATTTAGAATACGTTGCAATTCATCAAAATGTAAGTCTAGGCTACGTATATTTAAATGTGCAAATATAAAACCCTTTTGATTTAGTTCCTCAAATATATGAGGATCTTTTTTAACTATTTGGTTTATATCTGTTATTGTATTATTCCTATTATTTATTACATATGAGTGGTTATCATTAATTAATACATCATCTATGGCCTTGGAACATTCAGTAGTATTGTTAGTCTCTTTTTCGGACTGTGACTTTAATGTACTTCTTAGACTCTTTGGTCAATTTTTTCGTTCGTAATAATAATGATCATAATTATGTACATTACCACAATATCTTGCTTTATGACCATATTGACCACATGATTTACATGTTAACTGTTCTTGATAGTAGCATTCGTAAGCTTGATGGTTGTTTAGTCCACATTTCCAGCATGGTTCATACATATAGGTTGAGTCTTTGGAGCCATAACTAAAGTGTTGGTAACTGTCATTTCTTGCTTGTTGATTATAATAACCATGTCTATTTCGTTTCCAGGGGCGTGTATTTTGATTTCTGTTTGTTTGACATTCTTGAGCATGTTGCCTGGATGATGATTTCTCTGTATATTGAAATTGGAGATCATCAATATTTTCAGAGAATAGTTTAGCTAGTCGTATGGATCCTGTTATGTTGAAATGTAAGCCATCAATGAATAGGGATTCATCAACTGAGCCACATTGGTACACACATTTTGATGAGATGTTTATGAAGCCAGTATCCAGCCGTGTACTGTGAATGGAAATAAAGAAAGAAAGAATAAAGTCTCACGAAAGTGTAAAACTATGACCGAGAGACAAATCAAGTATGAAAAGACTAAATCACCTAACTGATTTCTGATTTGATATTTTTAGGCCTACTATGCACTGCAATAAAATTAATCTTCCGAGTCGACGTGTAATTCAATATAAAACGTCTACCGTGACAGAATAAAAGTAATAAAACAAATGAAACCAATGTCTACTTTTTTATATTTTCAAATAATCAATTTCTCATTATATTACTCGATATTACAGTTAAAATTTGCCTAGCAGAAACAAATCGAAAAAAAAGAAAAAGAATTACTGTACTTAAAAAACGTTTGACGTTCCAACTTACCTTAATTTATGTTAAATTGGCCCTCAAAGATTTTCTTTACAGCACTCCTGTACATAAATAATATTAATTAATACTGTATAACTTATCGACAGTACATGTTTACACTTGATGCCGTTACCATCCAATTGTTGGACTTAAGAACATCTGAGGAGCATAGTGTATCTATGACAACGCATCTATCAGTGACAAACGGCAATCCTATTGGTACGCCCATCAACCAATCAGATTATGTTACAGGATAACAATTTTCAATACTAAAGCTCTGTCTATCTACACTATCAAACTTCATGTGACAAACAAAATGTGATGTGCCCATGGACATGATGATGTCATGATGGGCACATCACACTTTTTTGTCAAACTAGTTTGATAGTGTAGACAGAATAGGATCGCACGTTCACACAACGTACGTTCGTCTCATTTGAGGCTTAGGGAGTGAAAGAGTCGGGATCACCGGCACTAGGTCAGGATTGAACCCGTACCTTGGGAATGGAAGGCAAGTTTGTATCAATTTATCAAAACTAAATAGCGGATGCAAGTTTTGTGTTCGTTGTGTTTCCATAAACTACACACGCATTAAAAATAAATGATCGATTGAGAAATTCTGTTTTCTTTAAAAACATCCTGTATTTGAATGAGAATGTCAATATTGAAAAAAAATAACTATCTACATAATTATATCTAACAATAACAAACAGAAACATTATTATTGTCTTATATAAGTCAAAGATGCTCTCCAGGCGGAATGCCATCCTGAGATGAGTAGTAGTAATTAGTACAGTCTTCTTTTTTTATTTTTTATTTATTTATATGTAATTTTACTTTCTATGTACCAGGGATTCCGAAATAAAAGATTGAATGAATGAATGAAACAATATCTTATGTAGATTTATGTCCTAATTTTAGGTAGTTTTCTGACCTTTGTCTTCTTGAATTTTGCTTGTATTTTAAAATCTTTTAAATTTTTTCTTTCTTTTTCGTATTTATATGGTGTTGGATTATTTTGTAATATCTACACTCTACAATGTCTACGTCTACAGTTGTCGATTCTTCAAGCTCTACGACTAAACCGCCCGTCGAACACGTTTGGTACAGTACCTGCGAAGACTATACACATCATTTTTTATTTCATTATTTTTAAAATTAATTTATTAACTTTATTTGTATTTATTTTTTCCATAATTTTCTATTTTTAAGTAATTTGTAAAGGCAACCCCGTCACAAGATTCACATCTTTTTGGGATCTGCCTTTGTCCATTTTCTTTATCTCTTGCCATTGTTGTTTTTTGTTACTTTTTGTCTTTTGGACGTTAATAAATGTTCTTTGAATTGAATTGAAAATAATTAAATTATTTGGAATTTTCTAGCATCCATTGTTAATCGTCGACAAAAGCAGGCACAGTGAATACTGTAAACGTGACATAGGTTGCAAATCGAAAGCTAGTAATATAGTACGATGTCAACTCGAGTCCCGTTGGCTATTTCTTTTTGTATACAATTCCCTAGATGTACAATCACCGTGGTCTTGTCGGTATAATTGACTAAACGTCAACGTTCAAGATGACCAGACATTTAATATCGAATTCTCATTCCAAAATATATCACTAAATAAACATTAATATCATATATTGCTACTCTTGAGTGTTGCGACTTGTAAGCCAGGTTTAGTTATGTTTTTGACACCACCAATAGGGAACGACATTATCATGCTTTACGCGAACACAAGAAGACTGCTTGGTTCACATATCAATTACACACAATTTAACCGTCGATTATTTTATAATATATAATTTTCTATAAACGTTTTGACAGTGGCGTAACGCAGAGGCCCCTGGATTAGGAACCCTAAGGAGTCCTCCAACGCTGGATGTTTTTAGCCTGTTTCGACATATTTTGATGCCTGTTTTTTCCTCTGGGAACTCATAAACCCCTGGGTTTAGCCAGTGAGCGCTCAAAGCCGTTACACACCCACTGCGTTTGGACGAAGCTGCGGTCTAACACTCTACAATGTCTACGTCTACAGTTGTCGATTCATTAAATTCTACGACTAAACCGCTCGTCGAACACGTTTGGTACAGTACCTGCGGAAACAATACACATCTATATATCCTGACGATAGGTTATGCTATTTGTTCGATAATAAACGTATTATTTTTGCTAACAATCGCGAGATCTTCACAACTTCATACAAAAACAAACGTATTCGTATCAAGCTCAACTATTTCCCGAATTATTTGCTCAGTTATGGGCTGGCTGTACATAGGACTGTTTTTATCAAGCGCAATACTATTGGACTTTCAGATTGTTGTTTTATGGGAAAATATGGTGACTATAGAAACAGTTCATATCATAACAATTGCGTTAGACAGATACTTAGCAGTGTTTAAGCCCGTACTGTATATTCGAATCAACGCAATTCACTATAGACGCATTTGCTATGCACTGTGGCTTGGAATGGCGGCAAACATGTTTTTGGGAATGTATTACGAAGAAATCGGACTCGTTACAATGTTCTCTTTGGGTTTAGTCACTATTATACCGTCTAGTATTATATATGGTCTCGTCTACAAAACGTTGATCGAAAAAGAAAAAGTGTGTACGGAACAAAGTCGGAAGACACGACTTATAAAATCACGCAAAGTTTCACTGACATTATGTCTGGCTGTTACGACAAACATGTGTTTTCTTTTTCCGTATGTTGTTGTTATGATCGTTGCCGCCGTTATATCCTCATCGCTCGATTACAAAGATCATTATTCGATTCTATATATGTGTTACACGGACTGGTTTTTAATTATGTATTTGGTATGCACGCCTATTGTATTTTGGATACGTTTACCGGTATACCGCAACTGTACAAAAAACGTATTACGTTGCAGACAACGAAGTTTAACGGTTAACCCTTAAAGCGTGGTTCCCACTAGAACGCAACGACGTATTGACGCAAAGTGCTGTATTTTGTAATCACAAGTGGGAAACGACAACGCAACAGTGATGCAAACATCGCAGGTTTGATTTCACGCAGGCGGGGGCAAGCACAATTACTGGAAGCGAATTTTCTTACATTGCGTCGATTGCGTTACGCTGCGTCGCTAGTGGGAACCAAGCTTTAAAGCATGACGCCACCAGAGACGCAACCGCGTTCGCCGACTGTTGCGGCGTTTTCTTACGTCGCGGATTTTTTTTAACGACTTTACAAATTACTATCTATAAAGCACCTTAATACAAAAAACGTTTATACAAATAGTTTAACATAAAATGCATTTAATTACCGTACTTTAGATATTAAACATTAATTACAATTGGATCTGCCGTCTTCGATAATTTAAAATCTGATTCTAGTACAAATGGTGTAAACATTTATTATCCTTAATATCAACATACATTTTAGTACTGTACTAGTCAGTATTAAACATCGTAGTATGACTTTAAACTTGATTGTCAGTATTGGTATTGAGCTAGCCAAGCTTAAGTGAATCATAGAAATAAGCTTGGTTCCCAATTAAAAACACAACGCAATGATGTAAGCGCGCCACGTGCAATTTGACCAATCACAACAACAACTGAACTGTCGCTTGTGATTGGTCAACTCACTTGAGTTGTGCCTACGTCATTGCGTTTCGCGTCCATGTGTAAACCAAGCTGTATTAACAACAGAATTTTTTGTATTGAGACCAAAAGAAAAACAATGGTTTGCTATCAAATTTATAATAGAGTTGAAATTTCTTTTAGAAAAAATTATAGAGTATATTATTAAAAATAAGCAGAAACCATATTGTGGTATTTTTTCTTCAGGGTATTATACTACCATATTGACATTTTAAAGTGAAACAGAATGAATTTAATAATTTTGTTCAATGTTGGGGAAACAGTTTAAAGTGGTCTTCTTACAAAAGTAAGATAACAATAACACCATGGAAAGAGGAAATTGGCTCAACATACTGTAGGCTTATCAACACTTTTACAACATGCACTGTCAAATAGTGAACACAATCTTTAAGCTCTGTCTACACTATCTAACTTTATGTGACAAAAAAAATGTGATATGCTCATATATGGATATAATGATGTCATATCATTACCATATTTGGGCACATCACACTTTTTTTGTTTGATAGCGTAGACAGAGCTTTAGATTCTGTTACTACAACTTAGAAACATAGAAATTGCACACGTAATAGTGATAAATAAAACCCATGATTGGGTCATCATAATATATACAGGACACACACACACACAGTCAGCCAGGCTGAAAACGTTATGAGCCGGCACCCGGTTAGCTTGAAACTCAACAAGACCCCTGCAGAGACTGATATTTATAGGTCACAAAGTGTGCTTTGAGGCCTAGAAAAAATGTCTTCATAAATCCTACTTTTAAGCTAATATTTAGAAAAAAAAAGATTAGAAACTGTTAAATATTGAATTTTACTTCTAATTATTAATTTTAATTTATCTCAGTACTTAACAAAACTGTGTATTATCAAGCTAACCAGGTGTCACCCATAATTACAAATATATTTTCAATTTTGCATTACAAATTTAATAAACAAATCGACAGCCTGTTGTCAATGCCGGTGCGTGCTATCTCTACTCCAGCTGCGACTGTATCGTGTGAGTGAGGGCGTCCTGCTGCTACGTGAGCGACTGGTATATGAATAGTAAGAACTGTCAGATCCTGAGGGGCTTGTGACTGGTCTCGAGTATGGTATTGGACGTTTTCTGGCACTGCGAACAAAAATGATAAATTAGGTGTTAGTTAACATACAGATTGTGAACTTTATGTAAAATGACATATGCCTAGTGTAATTTCTAGAAATAATTGTTATCATATTCTCTATAAATAATGTACAAGTAATATGATTAGGACTTTATTTGTTGTTACTATTGCTACTAGATTGTATGGTACTAATCTCACTGCAATGTATACATTAATAATTAGAAGTTAATGAATCAATTTTACATAAAAAATGCCCTATATTCAACTAAACATGCTCTATGCCATTCAGGTAATTCTATACTTTATATTAGTAGTGTGTAAGATTACTAAATTATTGATTGTGAAATATTTTAAAATATCAATATATTTCTGAATAATAGACAGGCATTCAGTTTTATTCAACCGATAATTTATAAAATATTAAACAAATTAACATTGTTAATAATAAATTGTAAATGTGTTATTGAGATTGTTAGCAAAATAATACACCAGTAAAATTAGTATTAAAAGCATTATTATAAACTGAGTGTAGTAGCATTGAAAACAAAATAGTAAGTAAAGTTATTAGTATGATTAGTTAGTTATTAAACATGATAATCTGTAAAAACAGTGAAATGCATTATTTGATTAAAAACATGAAAAAAAGAACTCAAGCTGAAATGATGATTAAATGTTAATAGATAATATTCTAAAAAAAACAATAAAAAAAATATGTGACTTTTACTTAAGTAGCAGAACAGATTGGAATTGAATATGTAATTCGTTAGCATTTGGCAAGTGTAGCATATGGAGTGATTATAGGTAGAGGGCGACAGAACAAGCGGATAGAAGGATATTCACCATAAACTTAACGCATTTGATATTTTATTGAAACATTAGTAAAGATCTGTCTACTAAAAATTGGGATGTGCCCAAATATGGTAGTTAGGTGCCCAAATATGGTAGTGATATGCCACAGGGCACAAAACATTATTTTGTCACATCAAGTTTGATAGTGTAGACAGAGCCTTAGATTCTAGAGTGTATATAATTGGGAGTATATGATTTGGGATGACCGAGGACCTAGGGAAAAAAATTGCTCCCAACTCAAACACACAATAAATTAACGTGATGTCACAGGTCGTAGGTCATCGCAAATCGCTAAAATCCTTAGTAACACTAATATTCTGTCTAAAGTTATCAATTAAACACGGCAGAAGATTCAAACAAAACATTACAAATAAAAATCTCAAACATAACATAACATCTCTAAGCTCTGTCTACACTATCAACTAGTTTGAAAAAAAAGTGTGATGTGCTCAAATAGGGTAATGATATGCCCAAATATGGTAGTGATATGACATCATCATGTCCATATATGGGCAAATCACATAAAGTTTGATAGTGTAGACAGTGCTTTAGTAAAAGATTGTTATACGTGACACATAATGAACACATTTCATTGCATACAATATGAAAACAGACAGTACACTATGTTACAGTAAAATAAAACACATAATCACAGAATATTGACAATAATACCAACAGAAAAACAACACAGTATATAAATGGCATTGTACAATACCACCATGGTCACAAATACTACATTTTGAAGTAAAATGAAAACGTTCATTTAAAGAATGGAAGACACTAGCAAGATAGATAGATGTAAGCCATTGATGGCAAACTCTACACATCAATTATATAGCAAAGCAATTAATTTTTCTCTCAATCTATCAATCAATTATCAACCAATCAAGGATCTAATTACACCACACAAAAACTAAAGCATAACGAGGAACACTTACTGCATAATCAGTGCACTAATTAGGCCAAACAGCCATGTGGCTGCTTAATTAATGAAGTTATTATTATGACTGGCAGGTACAGTACGTGAGCATGTGCAGATGTTATGCTCTACTGCTTTGTAGTATGTTTTGCATATTGACAACATAAAACAATGAGCCATGCAAGTAATGATTTGTCTTGAAAAAAAAGCGAATATAAGCAAAGCAAAATATATATAGATAAGAAACGGACTAAATAAAATTAATGATGCGACATGGAAAACACAAAAAAATGATGGAGAGAGAGCAGCGTTAACAACACCCAAAAGTAGTATGTTTAAAAAGCTACAAAAGAAAAGCAAGATGCAATAACAAATACAAAGAAGTCACATGTCCCATGCAAAAAAACAAAATTATATTCCATTCTAATGCAATTCAAAGTCTATTCCATGGCATGCATGTATAGTACAGCAACTATTTAACTATAGGGACAATGTCAAAATTATTCTACTGCACCTACTAGTACATTAACTCTTTAAGGCCAATTTACACATATGAGCAGTACCGGTAATATAAAAAAAGAGTCTATGTTATTCCTTATGACTATTTACACATAACGCGGAGCAGATAGGCGGTTTCTGCTCAGGATAGATACAGAATTTACGTGAGACAAGCTACGCGGTTTTCCGCTTACCGTTATCACTGGTCTGTGTAAATTGGTCATGCAATTATTTAGGCAGCTTTTCTTGGTAAACATACACACTGTATATGCAGTTCTGCCTTAAAACAAATTAAAATCATGTTTTTCTAGTTTAAAAAATATAGAATAATTTTGACATGATCACTAGAAATGTAATATGAAAAACTCATCCTACACGTCAACCTCAACTAGCAATGTTTTAACTACGTGTGATAATCTGTGTGATTCCGTACTGGCGGCACCCTGTGTGATGTACTATGGGTTTGCTGTTGTGAAAGCATATCATATTGTCATGCTCAGCTGATGTTCACATGAGATGTTTTTTTATGGATCCAAATTACGTACAGAACACACAATGAAGCGTACTGTGCTTTCATAATAGGGATGTGAGTGTGAACGGAAGGTAATTGCATCAATTTTAGTGTACCTACAGTAATACCAAATAGTTAAATGATAAGGGTTTAATAACACAAGACAAAGATAATGACTGAATTAATGAACATTATCACTACGTTGTTATTCGAAAATGTTCTCTTAATGGAGAGAACTTCTCTTAGATTAATTTGTTGCTATTATTTCGTTTAATTTTGCTGTTTAAATTTGTTTATAAGATTCAAATTTGTACACTCTTTTCAATTCTGAAATAATATGAACTGAATTTGGTTAATGTGTTGTAAGAACCTAAGGAACCATAAACTTATAAGGTTCTTGTAAAGACTCCAGGATATATACTTGCTGAGTACAGCTATTTGTAAGTTTAATATTCTTTTAAGAAAACCAAGAAAATGATATAATTAATAAGAAATAAATTGTCAGGCCTATTGCAGCATATGTTATATGTCTAAAAGCGGGTAGTGAAATGCATTGTTGGTAATCTAGTGTCCGACTTAGACCTTAGTGAATAAATTAGAATATGTGTTAGTAAACAACAATATTAAGCTATGACAAATAGTAAATTTCACAGATAACAATAATAATAATATAAATATTGTTTCTAAAATAAATAAATATTTCAGATGCCAAGTCAACCTTTGATTTGAGACAATTTGCAGATTATATATATTACTTTTCTTTCTTGTTATACTATTTTTTTTGGAAATTAGAATGGTTTATAAAAAAAAAAAAAAAAAAATACAGTTTCTCATATAGATAGCTGAGAGTGAAAGAATTATACAGTTGTAGGTACCAAAACATGCCGCAGTTCTTTATACAAGCATGGGAAAATAAATTTTGCTTGAATATAAAACACAAAATTGTCTATTGAGTTTAGTCTATTGCTTTTCATCATCTAATTATTAGGCTTTGCTCATTAAATTTCATATTAATGATTGACAGATGATAATACAAGATGATGGCAAAGAAAATGATCAAATCCAAGTTCATTAAACATTGATTGACTGCACAATATATTGATAACAATTATTATTATTATCTGTGTTTAACAATTTGTGTCAGTAGCTTGAAATTGTTATATATGTTATATATATATTTATATATCTTCTACATTAGTGGAATAAAGAGAAAGGGTTTGTGAGGGACAATATGCAAATTGATGTTAGGGAGAAATATGGTGACATTAGGGAGAAATTTGGTAACAGGGAGAAATTTGATGACATTAGGGAGAAATTTGGAGGCATTAGGAAGAAATTTGGTGGAATTGTGGAGAAATCTGGTAGCATTTAGGGAGAAATTTGGTGACATTAGGGAGAAATTGGGTGGCATTACGAAAAAATTTGGTGACATTAGGGAGAAATTTGACAAAATTATCCATGGAGAAATTTGACGATATTAGGGAGAAATTTGGAGCCAGAGAGAAATGTAGAAAGGATCTTCTCGCTATTAATGTAGATATATATATATATATATTTTAAAAACATAGCCTTATATGTAGCTGAATGTGAGATTGCATTTAGATGCTTAAAACAAGCTGTCATACACACTGATGCGATGGCTCAACGTCTGTAGTAGTCCCGGTTCTCTTCACGGTGATCCCTGCGATCGGGAGAATGATGGCGATCTCGATGTTCACGAGACGAGTAATCTCGTGAGGAGTGCACATGGCTACGGTGCTCACGACCCCTATATCTGTCGGGTGATCTTGAAAAAATAGTTTGCAAAAATACATTTATATGCATATATATTATTCACAATTGTTTACCAAACATTGATAAAATAAAAGTATATCTAACATCGAATTAATCTTTTCATTCACCAATTCCCAATATTTTGGGGTTGATAGAATTAAAAGATTATCACCATGACTACTAAATGATAATTACATGATAAAATAAATTTGATTGCAACATTAAAACTTAAAAAGCCATAATAAAATTTCCACCATGACAAAATGATTTCCCAAAAAATATAATCCAACATATCATGCTTAAAAATGGCGGACTCATGCATTCAATAATGAATAAAAACACGAATAAAAATAGCTTATATTCAAATTTAACTATCGACATTTAAAGATCACTGCTTTACAACACAAACATTGAAGAAGTTAAAATTGTGCTTTCATCTTTATACACTGCAAGTATACGTTACCATATATTGCCTTTATCCTTATTTTTCTGAAAGCAGATACTTGGGAAAAATCAATTTGTTTATATATTTATCAGCACCTTTTCAGATGCGTTCTGTACCTTGTTATTCTACGGGCATCTAAAAAGCTGGGCGAGTCTCTGCGTTTGCGGATTGGAGACCACTGCTTGCCGTTTTCTTTGCTGTTACTACGTGAATGCCTTCGCTTTTCCTTGTCTTGTGAGTATGATCTTGAACGACGATAAGTTGGGCTGAAGAAGAAAACAAATTTTAATTAAATATTACAAGATAATTAGTAAGCAAAGTAACATCTCCTAATTTGCATATATTTCAGGTGATGATATCCTTGTTTTGGATACAGTTGCTTGTGGTATACTACATTTACAGTTGATGAGTAATGGTTACATAAAAGTCACTGAACAAGAACTTTTTAATCCTTCAATTTCAGAAATGTAAAGACTGTATTATTTTGTTATTTCATAATAGTGTAATATACATACCTATTGCTTCTAGAACGAGAGAAGCTTCTAGACTTTGACCGTCTACTGGGGCTATCGGAATGTCCACGAGACCTAGAAATAATAATAATAATTAAACACAGGTAAACAAGATGTAATTCAAATTGGAGTTGTGGCTTGGTGGTTATGATGCTTGGCTACCAATTCAAGGGTCCTGGGTTCAAGTCCTGTCATATGTCAGGATTTTTTCTAATGCCAAATTACAACTCCACTCCCAAAGACTTGTAATAAGACTTTGTTTATGTAGAGCATCTTGTGTATATGTTTGTCTTGTGAACAGGATTGCTACCTTTAAGAAGAATAGTGAATGAATTCGCTTATGGTTATCCTTGGCAATTTGCCTAAATATATAATAAAAAAAAAAAAATACAAAATAAATTAAAGCATTTTATCACCCGAGAAAATACTGACCTATGCTTCTTGCGCGGTGTATGACTACGACTACGTGATCGGCTCGACTCGGATGAGTAATCGGACGCGGGTGAACGGGATTTGCGCTTCCTTCTCCTATCATCAGATTTGTTGTAATCATGATGCTCCTTCCTGCGGGATCTTTTGGATGACTGCGATTTTTGATGATCGGAAGTGTGTTCTACCTCGTGGGCAGAATCAGCGGCAGATTCAGACTCTTCATCATTTCTATGATGTTTTCTAAAGATAAAATAAACAACAACAAATTATACATGTGATTGATTGTACCTGAATATAATATATTTAACACCTCGGATAAATATATAGCTGTAAGTGTCTAAGTAGAATACAGTAAGTGTTTAAGTTGAATACAGTAAGTGTTTAAGTTGAATCATACAGATATTATCTCTATGGTTGAATACAATAAGTGTGTAAGTTCTATAGGTAAGGTCTATAATACTATAGTCAAACACACTGGAGTACAAATTTCAAATTTGTTGAAAATAAAAAACAAGACTAAAATGAACTTCAGACCACCAAGCAGAAAAACAGTCTTAAGCACTGCCAAATACTGTATGGTAGTGATATTACCAAATATAAAATAATATGACATCTTTCATCATGTCCATATATGGGCACATTTTTTGTCCCATAAAGTTTAAATGTGTAGACAGAGAGCTTTAATCCACCACAATAGAGACCGGCCCTTGCTAGCAATGTTATGAAATAAAAATAAATTAAACATAAATTCATTGTTGATATCCAGAAAGTAAAATGTTTATTTCACTGTATTGTAGTCATGTTATTTAAATTATTTATATATTAATCAATCAGATACTATTGATTGAATGTTCATATGTACATACAGTACTGTATGTAAACAATACAACGATTTAATCTGAATAATATCAAATATGCTGTTTGAAACAAATAATATTTACATTTTGCCTTAACATTTTTATATCTTCATTCACTGATTTTTACCCAAACTGATCACATAGTGCTTGGATTTTAAAGTAAAAATATCCAACAATTGCCAAGGAATTAAAACACATCCATCCATCATATTAAAAGTATGATTAATCATTTTGTAAGTAAATAAAAAAGTTTTCCACTGACGCCAAAGAAATGTGATGCTTGTAGGCGACTGTTTTGGAAATTGCTTGAAGGAATTTACGTAATGCGCAAGTTTATTAGGAATTTAAGAATTCATTTAATCAGTATAGTAGCATTCATTAAATTATGAAATGGCAAGTGTATTAAATGTTCTTACCTTTTATGGCTTCTATGCTTTCTACTTCTATGTGACCTGAAATAAAAATTTCAAAAGTAAATAATATTATTATATAATGGGTTTATCATCAAAAACAATAACAAGTCTATATAAATACGTAGTAAACTACTAAGAAAAAAAAACATAAAAATTTAATTTAAATTAATCTAGATTTGATGTAAAAAGAACATAAAACTAAACTGGAAATAATAAAACAAACAAAATAGATTTATTTTGTATGTTTACCTAGATATTTATCTTATTTCTACTAGCATCATACAGTATGTACTGTGTAAATACTGAATATTTCTATTTAAAAGTGTCAAATTTTGTTTCTAATATACTATAACAACTACAGTACTGACTAGGGTATGAGGTCACCTAAAAAATGGATCAATGAGGGATATTTAAACCCCTGTCTAAACATCAAACTGTGCCCATATATGGACATGATGATGTCATATCACTACCATATATGGGCACATCACATTTTTTTGTGACATAAAGTTTGATCTAGTAAAGACAGAACTTTAGAGGACCAAAAATAAGTAGAGTGACCTATAAATAATCATAGGTCATTTTACTATGAATTTGGAAGATTGGCTTACTGTATATACCAGAGTGGGCTTATATTTGACATATGAAAAGGATGGGCCTATACCTTGGTCAGTACGGTAATAATAGAAAGTGAGATGAGTTTAATGCCCAGGGGGTGTTGCCATCAAAAACAAACACACACACATACAATACAGTATATATAGAATAGAAGTACCAAATACTAAAAAACATAGATAAAGCTCTGTTTACACGATCATACTTTATGTGACACCAAAATGTGATGTGCACATATTCAGTATGGACATGATGTCATATCACTACCATATTTGAGCATATCACTACCATATTTGGGCACATAACACTTTTTTTGTCTAACTAGTTTGATGTGTGTGTAGACAGAGCTTTGAGATTAAAGTAGAGTAAAGTGCAAAGACAGCAAGTTTAATAAGGATGCTTGTTGGATTGTTTTGATGTTAAAGTTTTATTAGTATCAACATCATTCTAGAGTGCATTCACATTAAACCTTTATCATAGTACAGTCACACCATTTTCACTTAACTAATGTCCTTTATTGAGTATACATATTTTTTTAGTATCGATAAAACTATACTGATCTATAATGCTTACTTTAATTTAATCGTTTCATTTAACAATTTTGATAACATTTATAAATCATATCACAATGAGTTATTAATTTAATTTGTAATTTGTTTACAAATGTAACATAACCATATTTGTTTAACAAAATTTGGTTGAAATAAATTGAATTATGAATCAATATAATTTTTTTCCGTTTATTTATTTTACAACAATTCAGGGCTTACGTCGGCAGCACAACGCCATAACACATTGTGTCCGCAACCAATAAAATCGTTATTGGTTCTACAATGGATGGAGAATTTTTGTACTCTGTATTATTTTTTCCAAAATAAAAGATGAAATGAATATAGAAAACTAAGTTGATTAGTAGGATTTACTCAAATGAAATTATATTTGAATAAAGTTTATTTATTTTATGTGAAATAATTTAAATTTGTATATAAAGTTAGGGTTAAATAATGATTGTTTTGGAATTATGGTTGTAATTTGCACTTACTTATGTTGTTTACTTTTGTGTGTAGAACTGTCAATCCTAGGAGAAAAAGTCCAAAAAATATAATATTAAGCACCGAACAAAAAAAAAACACTACTTTTAGTAAGAAATAATTTAAAAACCTGACTGGATATAAACGTAAAAGTTTGCTGTTAGGCTGTATGATGGATGGGATGAACTGAAGCAGACAACAAAGAAATGAAAAAAAAGGAAGGACTAAAGGATGATATCATGCTAAATTACACATTTTGTTTATTAAAGTGTTCTTCTTCCTTTTTAAGCAAACACATAAGTTCGTAAAAATGGCAATGAGTTTGGGCAAAATGTTCCCATTAAATTGTAATGAACATGTAGTTTCAATACATTATCTTGTTATTTTTATGTTTCATGCTTGGCAATCATGCAAAAAAATATCCCTACAATTGAAGGTCAGAGGTTGTGACCTCCGACCAACAAAATCATGTGACAGAAAAACAAATAAACATATGACACCTTTACATGTTTTTGTCCAATCCTAGACTACACACAAAATACTGACAAATTAATATACGTTCCACCATCTATTAAGGATAATACTTAATCAATATCCAGGTGGTTAAGTACAATACTTAATCAAATTCCAGGTGGATCTTTAAAAAATGTAAATTCAAATGATAATCTTAATTTAGAGATATTGTGATTTTGTTTCAATTTGTATTAATGATAAACTTTTGAGTTCATGACAGCAGATGTAAATGAAATGATTTCAATTTCTTAATAATCGTTTAAATTTGTAGATAAAGAAAGATTAAAAGTAAAACGCAAACAACACAAGAACTTAGCTTACATTTAAACCTTGATGTATGTTTCCAGAATGCAGAATGTTACAAAGTAATTGAATTTGAAATTTTAAATTAAAATCTTTGATGTAAAAATGAGGACACATTAAATAAACAAAGAAGTATACAATGCTGCAATTTATAAAGTAATGTCGATATATTTACAATATTCATATGTAAAAATTTGTACCTCAATTTTTAGAAAGCTATAATAACAATTTATAAAAAAAAACAGATGTTAATTGAGTTCAAAGATAATTGCATTTTACAAAAGAATGTCAAGCAGATGTACACATATAATACTTGCACCTCTTCCTACCTGTGTACATGTTTTATTTTTCGAGCAATGAAATTAATACTAAAAAAATCATTCATTGTTACAAACTGCCTGTAATGAGATTAGAATATTTGAAATAAAATATTATTACAATTGTATTTTTTAAAGGATCATTCCATTATTGAAGCAGGATAAATTCTGATCACAATAATGGAATATCCCATGTATAGTAAATGCTGAATATATTTAGTTCTGAAATAATTCAATAATTCTATATATCACCATGTTGGCGGTACATAAAGCATAAGAATCATATAAATTACTGTTGCCAAAACATTAATTGGTCTGTGAATCAATTAATCTGTCCACTCAATACAGGCAGTATATTTCTATGCAAATACCATTGATCATTATAAAACAAACAATAACCCACAGTGAATTAAAAGAAGGATGAAAAGCATGTTAAGAGCTCAGTGGAGTAGTAGGGTGATAGATAAATAAAAAAAAGAAGAAAACCAAATCACGGCAAACTACACAACACAGTTTGACATCAATAAAAGGAATGAAACGAGAAATAACATATAATTATCATGCATACAATGTGATAAACATGAAAGAGATATACCAATAATGCGTGGTAGTAGTACTAAGACAATCTGTAGAGTAGTGACAATAGGGGGGTGGTGGTTCAACAGCATGATACCACGCCAAGACAAAAAACCAACAGAGCATAACAATCGTCTGCACATGTCGATTATAAACCAATAATTTGCATTTTCATTCTTTTTGATAACTACAGTACATCAAATTTGGCATGGATGATTATAATGTAGATACCACATTAAATCTCTGACGTCCCTAACAAATTTAGTGGTGGCGTCACTCCTGCAAAGCATACTGTACACTATACAGACATTTTGCTAAACCAATAAACGTAAGGATTTACTGAAAATCAGTTATTTTTATGCAATGCTTATTGGTTTTAGAGATGTACTGATGATAGTAATATTCTATTTTTTCGTAGGTTTTTGGCGTTGTTCCATGAAATTGAAAAGTCTGTGAGGAAAAGCGTTTCAGCTTGTTTGATTTCCAATGAACATGAGAACCGATTTATAGAATAGTCTCCAGAATTACAAATGAATAAAAAAATGTTTAAAAAATGTGTGCAGTATGTAAGCTCGACACACAATTCTCAGTTAGTATTAATGTTACAATGGCTCAATTCTGATTGGACAAGAATACCATTTTGTGAGTGTAGACAATTTTAATAGAAACTATGAATATGTTAGTGTATGATTATCGGCCAGCTAAAGTATCTTATAATAATAGTTATTCCCATAATACATCTAATACTAGAGGTACCTATTGATAGAATGAACAAATTTATTACACATACTAATAATAATAGTACATTAATACTCTAACAATATAATGCCTTATAAACAAATTCCACAAAATGTTATAGTTTTATTTTTTTAATTAATATTATTTTACCAAATTACTAAAATAGACAAGTCTACAGTCTACTATTCTTACAGTGATGTCATCCATGAGACAATAGAAAAATAAAACCTTTGTGACTTTTATTCCAAACTAATAATCAATAATTTATCAATTAAATAAACTAATCAATTAATTAATTTTGTATAATTTACAAAAATATAAAGTATGTGGCGCTAATCACAAATACCAGTCAGTAATTTATTTATCACTGTGCGTTCAACATTACAATGGAACACATTTTGTTTTGGGGCTAAAAGATAGGAAATATAATTAATATTTTGCTAATTTCTACCAAAAATTTAAATTTTTTAAAATGTAAAGCTTTTTTTTTTGAAGAATTTATTCAATTACTGTATGATTATTTCATTAAAAAAGTTAAATATGATTGATGCCTTATTTCAGAAGCTTCACAACATATTAATCATAGATTTACAGAGTTAGTAATGTTCCATTGTGAATTGAGCACACAGTGATTTTTTTTTATCAAAGACTGGAGGTCAAAGGTCAAAGTGCTAAAAGTAGGTTCTTGTTGTGTCGTCGCAGAACCTTCGATATCCTACTTTTCTTTTTATTACTGACACACATGCATACTATCAGCTTTTACCTTCAATGTTTAATGCCTGCTAAAGGTAAACAATTATTAAGTGAAGGCAAAGAAAAGATGAAGAAAAAAAAAAAGAAATTTATAAATTATGTTTCTTGTGTTGTGTAAGGAAATCTTTTGGGGGAATTGGTTAGTATAGCAACAATCTTTCAAGCGGAACTTGTTACATAAATATTGATAATATACTCATGTTTATTCATATTTATTCATGAGTATGCTAATGTAAACAAATGGGAGTCACCGACTGGCAACGTTTCACAAACTAGTATCTAAGACACATGCAACAATGTTTCTTTTTTTTCTTTACAAAAATAATTTAAAAATATTATATTATATTGTAAAATGTAGCTATAAATATTCCACCAAGTGTCAAATTACTTTAGTTCTTAATATTTTCTGAAGCATTTTAAGAAATGATATTTAATATATCAAAAACATGAATAAGACATAAATATACAATGTAAGAGAAGAACCAAATACAACATACATACAGAACTGTACATCTTTCAAAATAGAAAATCAGTACATTAAAACGTGAAAAAAAATTTTTTTTAATTAAGTCAAACATTTTAAGTACACACACAGTGGTCACTATTTGGAGGCTTTGATTTGAGAGGGATTAAGATAATTAATAGAAATCACAAAAATATGTTATATCTAAATAATTGCCGCAAAGGATTTTTTTTCTTCAGAAATAAAAGGTTTATTTCTCCTATACATTCATTAAAATAAAGATAAGCATTTGTTATGAACTGAAACATAGTTTGAAAAGTTGCCTCTGGGGAATGAATAATTGTACAATAACATGGCTGATACAAAGTCAATATTAAAAAAAAAACACCATCATCCATTTTAATCAGTAAGCAATTATTCATTAATAATTTTAAATTACTTTGCCCTTTGAACAAAGAGTGTATTGTTTAATTTTAACAGACTTATAGTGGAATATTTATAACTACTTGATCATCCTATTCAAGACATATTATTATACAAACTTAAAAAGGTCATTATTGGTTGGATTAACCAAGACCATGTAAATACACGTAGGTCACATGATGTGGAATCTTTGCCTGTCCTTCTTTCTTTTATGCGATTTCTTTCTTTCTTTTCTAACGGGTGATTCACTCTCCGATCTAAAAAATACAAAATTCTTTTTAATTTTTAATGTAAAGATTAATAATTCATTATAATTATTATTAAATTTCGAACTGTATATCAATTAATTGAATTTTGATTTAGAATCGTTAATGGAATATAAAATTTATAATAATGCAATGAAGAAATATACAGTATAATTATACTGTAACAGTGTAAGATACCTGTACAAAATCATTATGTCACTATTTAAAATAGAATTATACATGGCTGTCAATTGTATCGATCTAAAACAATCGCACATTAATACACATATTATATAAAAAGGTTCATCTGGATACCTGTATAGTATTAAAATAATTTTTTCTTTGGATGATCGAAAAAAAATTATTTGAATACTATAAAAAGTATTGTTTCTTTATGCTTTGTAAACATTTTATATTGTGGATGTGAATAATGTTGATGATATTTGATATTTTATTTACAACAGTAGTTGAAATAAAAACACTACACCCAGCATGCCAATAAAACAATAGTACTGAACATGTTCCACAAGTACAGTAGAACACTTTGGGACACTCTTATTCAGGGAACATCAGTTTTTAAAGAGGACACTTTCATGACCTGAATGGGTAATAACCTACATTCAGGGGATAAGTGGCTTTTGCTATTTTGAATCATTATTTTTACGTTATTTTATATTTTTTGTTGTTGTAAGAGGCGTGCATGTAAGAACTTATCAGATTTTGTAAATCCACAGTGCGTGGTTTTGTTACATTTTTTGGAAATAAAGTTACCTATATATATTCAGGGGACATCCATATAAGGACACTTGGGTCCTGAATATGGTCCCTTTATATGGTTCTACTGTATTTTTGGTTTATCCAGGTAATCTACAGTAGGCACGAAATAGATTTCAAATGATGATATTGAAACATGGTACTGTACAGCCTAAATGTTCTTTCTAGCTACAGTAGTACCCTGTATGTGGTATTCTATGGACCTGCCCCTATTTGCTTGCTAAAACTCTACAGCAGTATTACTATTACTATCACTATTCCATTTTTACGCTTCATAAAATTCAACACCAGACACTGGTGATGCATTTATGAATATTTAATACAAGGCAACTTTGCATCATTGACAACTGTGAAAATTATCACTTCTTCACAGCGACCGAACAACTGCACGACATTAATTATTTTATGACGGGAATCAATATTATACAAACACCATTAATTGGATATGAATAGCTAAATGGTAAATCTATACACTATATTCCTCAAGTTTGTATACAAATAAAGGACCCTTCCCTATCCTCCAACTGTTATTTGAAAGACGTGTGACAGTGTGTTATCGGCACCACTCGTTGTCGCATTGCTTGTGTCCTTATACACCTCTCTCCATCCAGGTGTAAATGGGTACCGGTGGCCGTATTCACACTTAGGCTAAGGTACAGTTCACACTTAGGCTAAGGTACAGTAAACACTTAGGCTAAGGTACAGTAAACATTTAGGCTAAGGTACAGTAAACACTTAGGTTAAGGTACAGTAAAACCTTACCCTTAAAATTAAAAAAATATCTCCTATCTAATCTAAGTGAATACAATTTAAAAGAAATACTACAATATTTATTGAGTTAAGTGAAATACTGTACTGAATATTTAGGGAAATATCTGACTTAAGTGTGATTTGTGAATACAGCCACTGGTCAAATACAATTACACTTATTACTAGCTGCATAATTATGGGAGATGACCGTACGTGTTTGATCCAATGACCGCGGTAATAATGTGAAGCACTTTGAGAATTAAGTGCTAGCCCACAGTACAGTATAAGCCTCAAATTGACATATATTTTACTATGTAATAAACCCAGCATTATAGGCCTACTAATACTATGCTATTGCTATTAATGATAATAAATTGATAATGTAATAATACTTTGGGCTTTGGGAAATATGTAAATAAAAATGTTTTAAAAGTAATATTAATAATTATCAAATGTGTGTCAGGTAACATCCTTATGTTTTGCTGATGAGACGATATTTTAGCTTTACATAAGAACATCTATCAACAAAAATAATAATAGCAAGATAAAGTCAATGATGATTGATGGTAAGCATTTTACTACTATACATTACCTCTCTCGTTTTGAATGTTTCCTCCGTCTGCTAGCATATAATAAACAAAACAAGGACATTTACTTGTATGAAAATAATGTTATAAAACAAATTGTGAAAGACAGTTTTGCCAAAGGGACAAAGCGTCTAGCCTGTCAAAATGTACGGTAACAAATTGAAGATAGTAGATCAATTAAAACGCTAAAACACATTGAGTATTTTCAATCACATGTTTGTGATATTTTGCGAGAATCTTTGTATTTGGTTTGTAGTTCACAAGTAAATTACTGATTTCAAAGCATTTTAAGAACAGAAATTTGGATAGCTTTATTTCACTTCAAATCAAATATGATTTTTTTTTTAATAAAATTTCCATAATTCTTTATTCTATCCAATGTTGACAAATATTTGCCGTCTCTAGTTTCCATTTTTTAAAGAAATAACGTAAATTTGTAATTGCACTGAAGAAAATGTATAAAAACCAAGAACGATTAGTGGCACTTATACTAATAGAAAGATATTATTGCTTACCGACTATGACTGTGAGATTTTTTCTTCTTTCGTTTTAATGAGGTTTTTTCTTCCTCTTCATAATCTGGTTCTTCCAAAATTCTGTAAACACAAAACAAACATAACAGGTCCAATTTCTCTGTATTTTTTAGATATTCAATAAAATATTTATTTAATTCAATAAAATATACATTTACAAGGTAGGCTTTACTACCAAATTTATTTTTAGAAGAAAAATACATTGTTGGTAATGCAATTTCAGAATTTGTTTTGATGCTAATTCTTTTTTTTTTAAATAGCACGTTCTATGTTTGGATATATTTTATAATAATTATAGTGCCCTCTATGTTTTGGCAAGTTTCTTGATATTTCATTTTGGGACCTCTGCAGTCTATAAACTTGAAATCTTACATCACAAAATCTAAAAGCACTTACTCGTAATTCTTTTGTTTTTCTTTGGCTGCAGCTTCTTTAGCCCTTCTATCAGGGTCAAATGAGCTGCCATCCACGTAATTGTCCCCGATTCCAAAGGCTTCCCTTAGCTTAGCATTCTGTTTTTCTTTCGCTTCAGCCAGCTGGTGTGTCTCCATTATTCTAAAAATTGAAGAATACGTTTATTATATTAAAGTCAACTGAATAAAATTCATTCTTATTAATGCAAGTTCAATAGGCCTAAAGTGACGTTTCAGTGACCACTGACAGTTTACAGATTATAGTACACAAAATAGTTTATATTTGCAACACATGGCTGACCAGGAAATGGACTAGCCGGTAAATATCCAAGTACAATACTGAATACTGTACAGTTAGTACCATTTTTGGGGATAAGAACAATCTTTTGTGTCAAAGAAATGATTAGCTAAGGCGTTTTTATATTGTGTTTAAATTGTATTGTACTGTATCTATGTTTCTAAGCTCAGGAAAACAAATTTCATGTATGTAATATTATGTGAAAATAAATTGAATCTTGAACATTGGACACTAAAATATATATACTGTATGTGTGTGTGTGTTTAAGATTTTCCAAAAAATAATTGTACATAAAGCAGATAGGTCTATGTGAAAAATATAGTTCATCTGAATGTAGAATGAAAGTCAACAGTAATAATAAGTATGGTGACATTTTTAATTACGTCTGAATAAATCTGTACGGTGGCCGATTTATTATCTAGGATCTAAAACAGATTATATTCCTTAACCACATTAACTACCAGATTCCAAAAGCTTACAGAATAATGGGTATAGTTTCCATGGTTACAATCAACTCATGAATTAATTCAAATTTACAGTACTTTGATTTAAATCATTTTTGCGTGTGTGTAGTTTAATGCAACAAATCTATCACAATTAACTGATGCGCTAGCTTCTTGTGTCGCATTGACATTTAGAGTTCACCAAGCACTCCTTAGCGAGACACACAGTAACGTTTTATTTTAAATTCAAATATCCTACGATTTTAAATATTGCGTCAGTTTTTATGCATAATTATTACTGTACTGTAACTGTGCCACTCTAACTAGCTGTTTATTATTGACAATTGGAATTCTCCCAACCACTTCTTAACATTTTATTTTAAATTGTCTGGGCACAAAATGGACTAGCCAGTAAATATCCAAGTACAATACTGAATACTGTACAGTTACTGTTATAGCACCCTTTTTGGGGATAAGAACAATATTTTGTGTCAAAGAAATGATTTGCACAACTTGCTGTGACAATTGGAATTCTCCCAACCACTTAACGTTTTATTTTAAATTGTCCTAAATATCCTACGATTAGAAGCATTGCAATTTTCTTGTCGCATTGACATTTGGAAATTCACCCACAACTCTTCAATGAGATATAAAATTACAAACTATCCTACGATTTAAAGCATTGCATCGGTTTGTATGCAACACACCTATCATTATTAACTGCACTAACTCCTTGTATCTCATTGACATTTGTACTGACACGTTAATGGCAAAAGCACATTACCGATTCATTATAGAGAATAAGTAATACTGCTTTTATGTGAATCAAACTGAAGCTTTGTCTACACTATCAAACTTTATGTGACAAAAAAATGGATATGATGATGTCATATCACTACCATATATAGGCATATCACACTTTTTTGTCAAACTAGTTTGATAGTGTAGACAGAGCTTAAAGAAGATATGTTTTGAATCATACAAACAAGGTAACAAAATAGCATGATGAATAAAATAATGCTAAATATGAAAGAAACTCTATCTGACAAGATTTTTGATAATGTTTAAGTATCCAATGATAGTTGATACTGTACAATGGTTGTATGTGGACAATCGTTTAATAGCTAGAAACTCAGTAGATATACTGTATGTACAGTATCCATTATAAATTATTTCTAAAATTACTGTAGATGAGTGTGTTTAAACTTAATTAATTTTTTAATAACCAGTTCCAGACTTTTTTCAAAAAGTTATTTAAAAGGTTCATAATAGTGAGAACCATGTTATAATAATACATAAACAAATACTATATACTATTACTATTTATTATACAATATTGCTCTGAATCACTGCCAGATTTAAATCATAAATACAGAACGTACTGTAATTCAAAACGAATGACAGAATGCTAGAATTGTCATTGCCATGTGTCTGTAGAAAGCAGGCCTAGCATGTTTTTTATTTATTTTTTTTTAATACAGCATTCCAAATGTTGATTTAATAACATAAAGTACTGAATATTGAAATACTGTACAGAACTACTGCACTACTATAGTACTTATACATGCACAGACTTCCTTTTCCAATATATTTTAAAGCAAAATCAATACATTTCACAGTTATCTACTTTAACTTCTGTAAATGTTTAGTTTCTCTTCTCATGCCTTTAATATTCAATTCATGTCATTTTGAATTAAATATCCTCGATGGATATGTGTATCAGGTTGCTTTAATATTAGTAATATAACACTCTATCTCATTTACATGCGTAACAATGCAATAACCAACACACTATGTGTTTATGCTAAATAGTTTATTAGGTTATAATCTAGATCAGTCAATTCAACTTTTATCGGAGCAAATATGTAGTAATGGAAATATTTATTGTCTTGGCACAATAACTGTTATAGAAGTGCTCACTTAATATTGTGTTGTTAAACAATCTTAAACCTTGTCTACACTATCAAACTGTATGTGTCAAAAAAATGTGATGTGCACATATGGACATGATGATGTCATATAACTACCATACTTAAGCATAGCACTACCATATATGGGCACATTTTTTGACATGTAAAGTTTGATAGTGTAGACAAGGCTTAAATCAGACAGGAGTGATACAATACAGTAGTGACTTGTTGTAGTTTTGTATAATTAAAAAAAAAACAAAGTGGGAAGCCTTTCATCACGAGTGTAATTAGAGAGATTTTGATAATGCAACGACCGAGGACCAACTTAGGTCGGGTCAATCGAAACACAGGTTTGATGGCTTCTAGGTCAAGACGACGACAACACTTCGATTGACCTGAACTCTGAACTACAGTACTGTAGGTTGGTCGTTGATTGCTGCAAATTGAAGGCTCCATAGTATTGAATATTATTGATGTGTAAGCATCATAACATTTATTTGTCTTTAATTATTATTATAACAGTATTAACATTGTAGTTAGACAACATCAGTTTTTAAGATAGAAAACATATTGTCAACAAAACTATTCTTTGTACTGTCTGTAGTATGCAGAAAGCCTATACTGTAGTCATTTTGATTATAATATCAGACTGTCCTTTATTTTTAACAATTAGAAAACCTATTGTCAACAAAACTATTCTGTTATACTGTAGTATGCAGAAAGCCTATAGTCATTTTAATTTTAATGACTGTGCTTTATTTTTACCAATTAGAAAACCTATTGTCAACAAAACTATTCTGTTATACTGTAGTATGCAGAAAGCCTATAGTCATTTTAATTTTAATGACTGCTTTATTTTTAACAATTAGAAAACCTATTGTCAACAAAACTATTCTGTTATACTGTAGTATGCAGAAAGCCTATAGTCATTTTAATTTTAATGACTGTCCTTTATTTTTAACAATATGCACAGTTACTCTATTTTATAAATAAAATAAATATGGTTGCCAATGATTGATATCCAGGTGGAATTGAAATCTTAATTGAAAATAACACAATTTAATGATCAAATTTATATGGAAATCTGTTTTTGGAAAATAACATCATATGGTGAAATTGTAATGAAAAGAATAAATAACATCATTATTACGTCCTGAGAGTCTATTATTAAGGAACATTTTTTTCTCTTGTGAATTATCTTTTATCTCTTACTTTTTGATAATAAATTGTTTATATTTTTAGAATGACATGGTTTTGTTTAGAAAATTCATCAGCAAGCAATAGGAGATATAAATATGATTGTGTTCTACTACGACTACAAAACCAATAGAGCGTATATATCTGAGCATGCTCAGTAATTTTACTGAATAAATCGGTTTTGTACAGTACTGTGGCTACCACAACCATGTTAAGTTTTTTTAGGGACTTTCAGAATTTCACGTCGACTATGTCGACTGCTACCCTACAGTATTACGTCATTTGAATGATATGCGCAAGCGCTAGGCGACTGGTACGTCGACTGGCAAATTTAAGTGCTTGTTTAGTGGCATTTTGACGTTCACTCTCTGACATGAGTACCAGTGGACGTATGACATTATAACACTGCAAGAGTATACTCAAAATCATGGCCGAGAATCTCGTAATGATTTTCTGAGAATGTGAAGTTGTGAAAGTGAATTTCAGTCAAATTATATTTCCAAACTGTGAATTATTGATTTGTATTGGTTATTTTAAATAAAGCTTTTAATAATAATACAGGTTATGGCTGTGTCTTATCACTAGAGTGCCAGCCTTTGTTTAGAAAAATAAAGATCTAGGCTAGGCCTAAGCTACACACTTAGCCAGGCCTAAGCTACACACTTAGCCAGGCCTAAGCTACACACTTAGCCAGGCCTAAGCTACACAGTTAGCCAGGCCTAAGCTACACACTTAGCCAGGTCTAAGCTACACACTTAGCCAGGCCTAAGCTACACACTTAGCCAGGCCTAAGCTACACACTTAGCCAGGCCTAAGCTACACACTTAGCATGGCCTAAGCTACACACTTAGCCAGGCCTAAGCTACACACTTAGCCAGGCCTAAGCTACACACTTAGCCAGGCCTAAGCTACACACTTAGCCAGGCCTAAGCTACACACTTAGCCAGGCCTAAGCCCGTTAAAAAAGGGGACACCTTTTGGACCCAACAAACCTACTTAAAGCCTTATAATAGGGGTTAGCCGTAGAACATATTATAAATTAACATGTAAGGTGTCCTTTTATGTGACCAAAAGGAGGATCCTACTATAATAGTCAAAGCACTGACTTCTCAATAATTTATACTGCAATGCTTATGATGTGATGTTAATGTACTATACAGTATTATAAATACTATGTTAATAATAATTAGCCTTAAGCTATCAATCCATTAGTTGTGTAAAAAGCTGATTATTAAACATTTCCCTTAACAGCTTTCATCAGGATGCTAAAAGTCATGTTTGATGTACAGTATGTGTGTGGCTGTTACGCTCTATGAATTCTAAAATACAATATTGTGTGTATAAATATACAGTATGTGGCGGAGTGTTTATTAGAGGGTGAAGGTTGAATATTCCAAATGATGTTTTATAGTGAAGGGCATTTATTAAAATAAATGCGGTACAGTAGGACTAATAAATTGGTACTAACTGTAATCAACACATTATTTAGTTTAAATCTTGTAAAATGATGAAACACCACACATTGTCATCAGTGGGCCGTTTCGGGCAAGACATTTTAAACGGCTTGCAACATGGCCCAAAGAACGCGACCGTCACCAGAGGAGGAGCAAAGCTTTAAAATATTTTAAAGCTTTGCTTATAGTAATGCCCGATTCAATCAATCATTATATAACTTTTGCTTATTATAACCATCTTCATTTGTAGGCCCTTCCCAATATACAGTAATCTTCCTAAACACTATCTGCTATTTTTTATACTTACTACAATAATTATTTAATATGTATTCATCTTTTCCATTGATTGTAGACCTCTAATGAAACTTTGTATTTATTCAGTAATTTATTATTCAACTTCTGTTTCCAATAATAGTCAATATAGACAATTAATTTTTATTATTATCATTACTGTAAATAATCACTGCATATATTTTATAATTAATTTTTTTTTTTGTAAAAATCACTGTAAATACATGTTATTATGGTTACCATTTTAATACCAAAAAATGTACGATTGATTGAATAAAATTCACATATAAACCCAAACACAAATTGAAGGTTATTCTAATTTACTTCAGATGGGGGTTCACACAAATGCCCCTTTCATCTTGGATCACCACTATCATTGTTATGCAAGCAATAATTATTATACTTACTGTGAACGATTGTTGGCATCATCATTTTCTGTAACACCTTCTTTGGCAATTAAAAGTTTTCGAAATGCATTAACTTTTTGTTCAATTTCTTCTTCAGTGCACCTGAAATATGTATTTGTAAAATTAATAATATTTAAGTATACATGCTAAAAACTCCTTGGGGTGCATTTAAAGTTACTGAAATGAGCCCGTACAACTTAACAATATTTCTATTACTTACGCCAAGAAAAACATACAAAAAAACAAGGAAGTCCATGGAGTATGTTTTGTTCTACAGAATTGTGAAGTGAACTTTCAGATATACCGTAAACAAAGGATTTTATGAGAAATAAATCGTTATTTGGTGGCGTGTACGAATTACTACAGTAGAGGACATTCTGTATCTATGTGTGTACACATTTTGTAATAACTGTACACAGTCTTTGTTACACCTTACCCTTGTTCTTGCATAATCTCTTTCATTTCAACACATTTTAATTCAACTTTTCTTTTCTTCTCATGATTCAATATCTCAATGTTGCCTTTACGATTCATCAACGCGTCCATTTGTTTTAGTTCATCCTCAGTTTTGTAGTTTACTTTATCTTTATGGTTGCGAACCACTGCAAAGTTACGGGTGACAAATCCATTTGTCCCGCTGCCCCTTGCAGTCGTCAACCCAATACCATTGTACATCTTGACTTTCGTTACTTACAATCTACAATTTAAACAAATTTAAGATATATTCATTTTAGTTCTATCACCAACAAGACGTAATCAATAACAGTTTGGAATAGTCTATTTATGGAATAGTCCATTATCTTCCAAGGGATGATTTTCAAACATAATCGATCTACTTCATTTAAATTGACATCCCTGAGGTGAAATAACAAATATTAACAAGAGCCAGAAATGAGTTAATGGAATTAAAATGATACAGTTTTGAAAACTGAACATTACCAAACCTACTGTATTGAAATTTCTAATTACTAATACTACTTTACGGTTTGTAATGCTACAGTACAATTGCAAATGTAGCAATTCTATACAACATTTGAAATTTGTATTTATAGTTTAAACTAACAACATAGAATAATTTTTAAATAAAATTTAATGACAAAAAAGATTGACGTTTCGGAACCATCATGGAACCATTTTCAAGAAAAAATGAGTAAAATTAACAAATTTACTTATTTGTTCTTGAGAATTGTTTCATGAAGGTCCCGAAACGTCGACCTTTTTTGTCATTAAATTTTATTTTAAAGTTATGCAGAATAATTTGTTTTATAAATAGACATGTACATACACTAACAGTACCAGTGTAATTTAATTTCAATATAATATTATCTGATTATTATATTGTGACAAAAAATATGTCTGTATACTATACTGTAGGTACAGTATGGTAAAAATCATGCAGCTTATACAGCTGTACAGGAGGAGATATAAGTTGTCAAATCCCATTATGGAAAAGACTATGTGAAATATCCTACAGCAGGATGTGTTAGGTGACTGTATTATATAGATTCCTAGTATTCTATGAAAACAAGACATTTTACAAACAACAATCTTTCAGAATATAAAGTGTGTTCTTTAGATGGGTGCTACTGTATGTTGGAATTAGGCTGTGTAGAATGCATTCAAATAAGGTGGATACTCTGCATATATCTGCACTGAAAAATTACATCTACAGTATAGTCTATGATTTTTTTAGCTATGCCCATAGATAGGTGTGATTTTGGTATAATCTACAGTAGGTATGATTTTGGCATAATCTAGGTGTGATTTTGGTATAATCTACAGTAGATGTGATTTTGGTATAATCTAAGTGTGATTTTGGTATAATCCAGGTGTGATTTTGGTATAATCCAGGTGTGATTTTGGTATAATCCAGGTGTTATTTTGGTATAATCCAGGTGTTATTTTGGTATAACCCAGGTGTGATTTTGATATAACCCAGGTGTGATTTTGGTATAATCCAGGTGTTATTTTGGTATAATCCAAGTGTTATTTTGGTATAACCCAGGTGTGATTTTGGGAGATTTACCAAAACATTAAAATATTCTGAATTATCAACACTTAGACAATGAATGTATAAATTAATGAGAGATAATTGTACTGACTATTTATATATTTTATTATTACTAAAAAAAAAATCAATAAAACAGTAACTAATATTTACCCATGTTCTTATATCAGTATAAAATGATAAATTTCTTTTCTGCACATAATTATATACATTTAGTAAATGTATATAATTATAAATTAATTTTACCATCCTGGGGAATTACTAGACTCCATGATTATAATGAATGTATACAATTTGATAGTGTACAGTTAGTACTGTAATAATAGCTTATCAGTTTTATTTATTTTTGCATACAGAATAAATACAGTTAGTAATAAATATAATAATATTTTAAAATGAACACAATCTGAGTATCCACATGCAGTAACCTTGATGCTTTATAATTCAACAATTCTAATTTGACAAATCAATATTTATGAGTCAAATGCAAATGTAAATTTGATAGATTGAATGAAAAGAGTACAGTAGTAGACAGTAGTCAAAATTATTGTGTGTATTATAGTATACGACTATACACTGTACAGTACCAGTATGATTCTTTCATTTATTTAATTTATGCCTTTTATTCAAATCTGTAAAATGTCAGTTAATGTATTGTACCTGTAAGTTTCATTGTCTTTTTAGAATTAAACAAAGACTAAAGTTGTTAAATGATTCTTGGTCTTATTTATTCTATTATTATTATTTTAATGAACCAACTCTGGTACTATGAATTTACAGTTAATATTTAAAAAAATATTAATACACAGTATACTGTACCAATAAATATGTGGGTTTCAAAGAACATAATTTGTTATGTAAGTTATGATTATTAGGTGATCATTTAGAATTCTAAATGATCACCTATTGTTATTGTATGAAATCTTTATTTTTTTTTGGTTTTCCGCAACGAAGTTGCAGGAAAACCTCTTGTGATTGTACGAAATCATCATCAACTTTTTATTTATCTTCTTTCTTTCTGTATGATTTTTGTGTATCGCTTTTCTCTGAAACTTGCAAACATAACATTTTGTGAACTATGTTAACATTTTGACATTTATGTAACGTCGTCAAGCGAAGCTTTTCATGATGTTTACAATTGCGCAACGTGACGTACGCGCGATTTAACGATTTTCTCGTATTTAACATAGGTCAAAAACCAAATAACATTTTATATTGAAACTTTGCACAAATTTAATTTATATCATGCGCTAACTTTCTGTCGAACCAAAATTGCGTGTTTTACACAAAGTTACGCGCGCACACGCATTTAAAATTTCAAAATGCGCTAAATTATTTTCTAATCAAGTTTCTACGCGTTTCATGTCGTTTTAAGCATGTAAAAAATTCCCACGCGTGCGCAAATTTTTACGTGTGCGGTGCGCACGTAGCATTGAAAACGTATTTTTTTCGCGTGATTTATGTTTTTCCAGCCTTTTCTAGTAATTTTACCAAATTTTAAACAATTTCGACTTAAAGATACGTCATACGAGCACGTCGAATTGGACAATTTGCGCGCGTTTTTTATGAAAAGGTTAAAAAATTCGTTTAAAATATGTATTTTTTTAAACAATCGTAATTTCTAAACTAGACGGTCAACTTTTTGTGGATGACATTTTCTGGAAGTTAATGAGTTGTAGATATCGGATCATGTATTAATATGGCTAACCGGACATTGTGACGTCATCGTATGGCCACGCTAATATAAAATTTAGGAATTTTGTATCTTTCGTCATAGCTCATCACATTTAATAGAGCGCATCTCCACTTATCCGTTTTCCATTTTCACCCAAATTTTGATATTGTCTATGTCAATCAACTGTCTTTCGCATGAATTAGAAATATTTTAATTTTTTTGACGTCATCATTCCTAAAAATTTAAATTACGTGTGGCATTAATTTCATCTTTACAGTAAATTTTAATCTGTTATAGCTCGTAAGAATAAAATTTGATAATCACGATTAAAACGTTTTATGGAAGCTATTGGATTGTAGATACGAAATCATGTGAAAATTATGCCAATCGGATGTTGTGACGTCATCATATGGCCAGTTAAATGAAAAAAGTCGTATTTTCATCTTTTGCGTCATAATTCATTACATTTAAAAGAGCGCGCATCAATATTTCACGTATTCAAATTTCTTCTAGACGTTAATATGTTGTTGCTGAGATAATTTCCTTCCGAAATTGCTACCTTTGCATTTCATTTTAAAACCGTCAACATGTTAAAATTTGCAATAAATAGCGGGTCCCGTAATTTCACCTATTCTACACTGTGTGATATGGATACAGATTATACTGTGTATACTAAATATGAATCGAAATAATAGAATTTAGCAATAACAACATATCATATTCTTCAGTTCAGGTCATAATGCCAACGTGAACACTTCCTTTTGTCCTCAACCTATCCCTTAATGTTAAAAGGTACGTCGTTACACGTTCATGTTGCACCACTTGCGCGGCGGAAAACCAAACTCGTCAAAGTGACGAGTTACATGTCTAGTCTTTTTATTGTTTCTGTACACTATTTTGTGTAACAATTATCTCAAAAAGTTTAATGTCAATGATTACCAAAATTTCAGAATATCTTTCAAATAATATAACTTAATCCTAATGAGCTTTCCAGCGTGATCACTCATCCGTGACGTCATTTATACGCCATTTTGTGAAATCACATTATCAATCATATCTCCATAATTTATTATCACATATTAATGAAATTCGCTACACGTAAACTTCAGGTCAAGGGTAAAAATATTAGCAAATAAAAAGTTGCGCGTTTCAAGGTCATGCACGTGAAATCGCGCGTTAAAAATTTAGAACGCTCAAAATTAAGTTTTTATCAATTTAGAGCATGAATTAGGCCATTTGCGCGTTTCAAAAAATTACTGCGCAAAAACATGTTTTTGCGCACGCGATTCTTAAAAAGCGTAAAAAAAAAAATTTGATGTATAAATCACAATCTACTCACAATTCTTAGTACATTCACCGATTTTGAGTCCATTCCGACTTAAGATAACGCTATACGAGCACGTTAAAAATGACAAAATGCGCAAATTAATTGCATCAAAGTGCTGAAAATGGTGAAAAATAAGGCATTTTTAAAATGAAAATAACTCTTCAGAATGCAAGATGACCCCCAATTTTTTTAACTTATTCGGGAAGCCATTGAGTTGTACATATGAATTCATGTACACATTTGACGTACAAAATGTTGTGACGTCATCAAATGGCCACTTGAATTTAAAATTAAGTTTTTTTTCTCTTTTATCATATTTTATCACATTCAATAGAACACATCTCTAATAATTTGTGCTTGATTTTCGCTCAAATTTTAGTATGTGATTGCTCAATTAATTGACTTTCTCATGACCTGCCACTATTTTTATTTTGATGACGTCATCACGCGTAAAAACTTGAATAACGTAGGTCGTGTAATTTCACCTTCGCCGTAAATTTGAATATCTTACAGCTCTTTAGAATTAAAGGTTACCTTGATAATTATAATTTATTATGAAAGCTGATGAAATGTAGATATGAATTCATATAAAAATTAAGCCTATCGGATGTTGTGACGTTAACATATGGCCAGTTGAAGTTAAAAAGTAGTTTTTTCATCTTTTTCGTCAAAGTTATACAAATTTCAAAGAGCGCGCACAGCGCTTCTACGTGCCAAATTCTCTTCCAATTCTTATATTTATTTGCTCAATTCATTATCTTTCGAAATTGTCATCTTCGAGTTTATTTTGATAATTCCATCATACCAAAAAATTAGAACATGATGTGTGTCCCGTAATTTCACCTATGCTACACTGTATATAGATACATTATATACTGTACATATTGTATATGGCATATAATAGGCACAACTCAGCACTAAAGCGTATAATAGGATGGCATACATCAACATTTTCTGATCGTATGTTAACGTACGTGCAAAAAATTATTTCGGTAAAATGATAAAAATGATCACCTATAATTCGTCAAAGTGACGAATTAAATTCTAGTTAGAAATTATAATTATATAATAGACTGAAAGTTATAATATTGTTAACTGATTATTTTGTTCTTCAGTATAATAAATTCTAGTACAGCAAAAAAGTGCCTTGAATATAATGAATAGCAAATTATAGCAGTCTTTTGAAACTATGTATTGATCCACATGATGTGTAGTTCAAATGACTGGCCATCTGACAAAGAGGGGAAAATCAATAGAACAAACGAATTCCCTCAGCAAGCCTGAATTACTGTACCACAGTACTACTACTACTACTACTAACAAGGATATAAATACTATACACTGTATACTGTAGACAAACACTGCTGGTAGAAAGTGGTACCATTGTAGGTCAATTAAACACTGCTGTATAAATAAGCATAATTTGTACTTATTTACTACATTATTTTATGGATACTTTTTACTTGGAAAATTTATTCTGCCTAGTACTTGCTTTATATTTTTTTTTATTTGCAAGACAGCAGTGTCCACAATGTTTAAGCTATCGTCCTGAATGTTT
This sequence comes from Antedon bifida, assembly GCF_963402885.1. Taxonomy (NCBI): domain Eukaryota; kingdom Metazoa; phylum Echinodermata; class Crinoidea; order Comatulida; family Antedonidae; genus Antedon; species Antedon bifida. The sequence continues at coordinate 33,460,065 of NC_136227.1, read as the reverse complement.
GGTCGTTATTACTGTCTACTTACAGAATAGTGAAAGAAAGAAAATAAGTGATGTTTGTGATGTTACAAAATTTAAATTATATAATTAAAAATCTGAGCAAAGTAATTTAAAATGTAGGCCTAAAAATGCTTTTTTTCTGAAAATATTCATGTATATTTGAAAAATAGCCAAATAAATAGCCAAACTATATTTAGGAGTTTATCAAAAAATACAATCAAAATGACATGGACAGTGAATGTTATTTAAATATTTCCAACCAATTTAAACATTATTTATAAATTAGGCTATCAACAATGAAATTATAACACAATATAATATAATACAATCTAATAATAACCTATTTTGCCAATTTAAAGGTAATTAGGCCTAGTTTGATGGGCCTGGTTTATAAAGGGAGATCTGGCGTTTAATACCTCTTCAAAGTCTTTCTTTCCCGCTAGACTCTGATATCCACCCACAATATATGCCAGCCTATTAAGGCTACACCGAGGCCTAGCTAGGCCTAGCCTAGCCTACGTAAAAGAATAAATCTTTCAATATTTACTCTTAGTATTTTACCTTTTTAAATATTAAAATATTGCCTAAATATCACGCACAATATATATTTAATCATAAAGTTAGCATTTAGTATAATTCTAAAATAATCTTTCTTACCTAAAGTTGTTATTTTGGCTATTTTCATTAAGTAACATATGTACGTGTAGGCCCAATGTTCGATCGCCTGTTTCGTCGTCGTTTTGTAGAAAAAGGATGATAATCGATCGTTCTCATTTCACACATCTAACGCGTTTCTATTGGTTTATTAGTCAATCCACACGCGTTTTCACACTCGTTTTGATGATGATTTAGGCCGTCTGGAAAGCTGAAGGCTACCAAGTAAGTGAACTGATAGAGGGGGTTTTATAAATATACTTTTTTCTGTACAGTGTCTCTGTTGTGCATGCTGACCCGCGAGATTTTGACAATTTGATTATCTTTGAAAATGTATAACTCTGTCTGAAATTATGACTACGACGTATCAGGTAATTGCAAATGAAGATAATATGTATTTATATTCCATAAGTGTTTCGTTTTATTTGTGGCTTTCAATCCCACAGTAGCTTTGCTAGGCTAGCTAGGTAGTGGAGTGTAGGCCAACTAGCCCTAAACTAATACTAATATAGTAGGCTAGATAGTAGACTAAATGTAGCCTAGTACTTCGTTAGTAGGGGCTAGAGGGAGGCCTAGCCCAGTTTTTTTTCTAGTAGTAAAAAAAGTAATACACACTAGTAGTAGTAGGGCCTAGTAGTAGAGTAGTAGTGTAGTGATTAATCTCAGTGCTAGCCTATGAATGATTCCTTTTAATTATGCCATTAAGTATTAGAACTAGTACTACTGTAAGTGTAGTATGTCTAGGCCCTCCTGGGCTTGCTGGGTTCGAGAGGAAGGTACTTTATGAAAATCGCATCGGAAAAAAGACATAACCAGGGAAAATTTTCATTTAAAAATTTTGTTTAGCAATATTGCTAATCAAACTGATTTTTAAGTCGAGAAACATAGTTTTGTATTGTATTTTTTGCTACACAATTTTCAAAATGTGTAGCAATAAGGTTGTTTTGTATAGCTTTTTGCTACGCTACACTGGCGAAAATGTTCCTTGATAACAGTACTAATACTAGTAATTAATACACTATAACCTACACTGTTTAGTACTAGGATTCCATAATATAGAATTATAAAATAAACAAAACAGAACTTAACGGAAAACATTTTGTATAACAGGTATTACAAATAATTAATAATTAGTCACTACTATACTAGGGCACTATTCAAATTTTACCATATTATTACATTTATTATTTCAAAATCCACAGGACCAAATACTGTATGACAGAAAATGCCAACATCTTACGGTATTTTCGCAGTGTTTTTCTCCATGTGGGAATCATTTGGTGACAGCTAACAATTATGGCACGGTTTCAGTCTTCAACTTGACAGCAGCACTGAGTCCTAGCGCAAACGAGAGTCACTGGAAACCATCTTTTTCTTTCCAAGGTAGGCCTAAACTGAAATATATTTCTGTACAAATTAACTATGAGAAATAAAGCTCTGTCTACACAATCAAACTTTATGTGACAAAAAATTGTGATGTGCCCATATATGGACATGATGAATGGTGTCATATCACTACCATATTTGGCCATATCACTACCATATTTGGGCATATCACTACCATATTTGGCCATATCACTACCATATTTGGCCATATCACTACCATATTTGGGCACATCACACTTTTTTTTTGCCTACATTTCGCTGACTCTTTGTCTGAATGAAAATAGTAAAATTTGCAAAATCTATAAATGCATGTTTTCTTCTATTTATTTAGTTTGCAGTGGACCTATTTACTCAATTGTTTCAACAGAGTTATTTTTAATATGGTAGGTAATAAGATTACAAGGAATCGACATTTAATTATTATTTATTATTTAATTATCAATCAATCGTTCCATTTTGAAAGCGCCATTCCAATGATCATTACTTATAGTGCTGCTCTTGTTATTATTTTGAAAACTTGACAAAAATGATGAAATAAAAGAAAAAATAGATTAAAATTAAAATATTCTTTTACTGTAGTGCAGGGACTGGTGATATCAAAGCATACAAGTGGACAGACATCTTAAAAAAGGTATATCATTTTTAGTTACATAAAAGTAAATTGATATGTCAACTTTTATTTTTAGACTCTATAATATTTATTCAATTAGAATTATTAATCAAGAAGAACAATTTAACCACACTGTCTTTTATTAGAGTTGTAAAATAGCTTGGACTTTATCCGTACCAACCGGCAAGAACCAATTTTCTGATCCAGAAGTGAACAGCATTGTCTACAACACAAAGGTAACATAACAGCTTATTTTATTGGACAACAACATCTTTATTAATAAACTGTCCTTCTCTATGAGTTTAAGTAGGGCAGGAGGTGCCCGAGTCCGGGATGACCGAGACACAACTGGTGCTGACCGGGGTTCAATTAGACCGATCCCTGGTTAGCAACAAAGGCGTATCCACTTACTTCAGTTTGGGTTTTTGTTGGCATGGTTGGAATCCCTTTTATCGTATTAGTTTATGTAAAGCACTTAGAGGTTTCACAACATTAGGTGCTATATAAATCCAGGATATTATTATGAGACAGAAATTGGAACTACATATATGATGTTTGATCAAAATCAGTTATGTTTTATTTGTTATTAGGATAATGTACTTTACTCTGGTTGTGGAGACAATAATAATTATTCATGGGACTTGGAATCCGGCACACTTAAGGTAACATATTTGGTCCAATTCCTCTTTTCTAAAGAGCTACATTGATTGACATGCACAAGTGAATCATAGGGCCCGTTCTGACTTAGTTAATTACCTGCTAAGTTAGCTTAATGGACTAATTATTGCTAACTTTGGAGGATAGATCACCAACTTACCTGGGTAAATATTTAAACCTGATCAAGCCCATATAAACTGTAATATAAAATAAACTTTAAAAAAAGGTGATGCAAACCACTATGCTTCAATATATCTGATAGCAGAATCTGAAATAAAACAAATATGGATCAGGAAAAATGGGACGAAAATGTATCTATTTATCCGTTTGTATTCATTGTTTTGTTTTTTTCTACAATTTCTAGGACACATTTTCAGGACACAGTGACTATATTCACTGTGTAGCATTATTCAACAACAGCAACCAGTTTGTTTCATCCTCAGAAGATGGTTCTGTCAGAATATGGGGTACTGTACTTTGCCATTTTTAGATTTTTTTACTAATAATAATATATTTATTTCATTCAAAATACATAAAATTACAAAATATATAAAAGATGTATACCAGAGGAGGGCAGATAACTGAGGAACAATTTCCTATTACCTAAAAGGTTTTGACTGCCCTTTGATATGATTAAACTTGTAAATTGTATAATAACCAAGCATGTAACACAGTCTCTCAATATTGTCTACACTATCGAACTAGTTTGACAAAAACAAGTTTGATGTGCCTAAATATGGCAGTGATATGACATCATCATGTCCATATATGGGCACATTACATTTTTTGTCACATAAAGTTTGATAGTGTAGAGGCGTTATGTTGGCCTAATATGTCTGTCTGTCCAGGAATTCTTGTATGTATTTTTATTGTGAGTTCAATGATATCCTGGTTGGGGGAGAGATTCCGACTTGAAGGTGTGCTTTACAGGTAATAAATTAATAATAAGTTTCCTTTTTTTTTTCCATTTATAAAACAGATTGCAGAGGAGGACGAGAAGCACAGCATGTAATAGAACCATATAAACATGAGGTATTAACATTTTACAACATTAACTATTATACACTAGAGAAGATACCATTTGGTCTCTATATTGGTGGATAATGTTCAAATTTCATATAAACTTCCCAGTACAATTTTTGTGATTTTGATATGCCATGGTGTATAGATATATTCAATAGAAAACATTTCTACTAATGTAAATATTAAATAATTTGTTTTTTTTTTATTATAGGAATGTTGCCGGCCTCAGATTGGTCGATGGGTGAGCTGCGTTAGTGTGGATCCAGGTGATGATTGGTTGGTTTGTGGAGGGGGTGTGGCCCTGTCTACATGGCATCTTCGATCGCTATCGACAACATGTATATACAACATTGGAAACGCGTCTCCACAGTGTTTACAATTTCATGACGATCTTGTAAGTTTAAGAATAGAATTTAATTCTTTTGATCCATTTAAAAAGGTATTGTCTTTAAATTATATTTTAATTTGATTTTTATCCAGATTTATTGTGGTGGTACACAACCTAAGGTGTCACATCTTACAATGAATGGCGAAGTTAAAACTCAAGTTCCATGTACACCTAACAGTGTGTTCTCACTTGCTATAAACACTGTTTCAGAAAATAACAAGGTACTTATATATAATAATTATTATTATTACAGTATTTCTTTTAAATACCATACAATCAAATTCCTATCATTGATAATCCTAACTTTAAGTAAGATATAATTTCAGTGGTGCGGTCTCTATTCTGTTTAAATGTAGAACGAAACATTATAAATTCTAAGCCAGTGGTGAATGAGTTTTCAACGCTATTAAGAAATTTTTACCTTAGTTTTAAAACTGTCATTATTGTGGTTACAGTTGCAGAGGTCCCAACATTAACAAGAGACTTTATAAAAGCATAGCCAAAACATAGATGGTGATATAATTTGTTACAATATTATTATCTATTTGATTATAGCACCCTCTATGGTTTGGCCATGCCTTTATGAAGTCTCCTGTTAAAGTTGAATTATATAAATATTTGAGAAGATATAGACATTTTAATATCAATTTTGGCAGCCATCTTGAAAACACTTTCCGGTCGTTGAAATCCTTGAGACTCTTTTTGTCTGTTATTTAGTACACCCAATACTACCAAAAATCCGTTTTTAAGCTGGCCCCCTTTTTTTGAGTTAGTTCTACTCTACTATATGCCAAACTATACAATATACTTGCAGTATTATTGTATTAGTATTTTAATACATTCTTTTCTTTTTACAGGTATTAAGTGTTTCAGGTAGCAGTTCACAAGTGGACATCTTTACAAATTTTGGTTACAGAGCATTTTCACTCCAAGCTGTACCATGAGCAGAAATAGCATAGGAAACGTTTTGTCAAGCTTATATGTCATAAGAGCTATAGCATAATTTCCTAAAATACTATTTTTCCCAAAAAAATATGTACCTCTTCCAAAGGAATCACTGTTTGTGAGTCACTGTTACCCATGACATTTGTGTTTTTTTTTAATGAATGTTTGAACAGTAAAACTATGGCATGTAGTATAGTATAGCTAACAGAATAAATTTACAATAAAATAATTCAAGAATTTTATTTCCATTTGTGTATTTTTTCTTTTCTATTCGGATTTTTTTTTTGTGGCTGGTTGTGTTTCAACACGAAACATATTTTTGTTAGTGAAACTCATTTTTTATAGCTCTAGTATGCATAACTGTATTCCATACAATGATTTTGCCTTAGAGACTTGTATATCATCAATGAACAAACTTAAACAAAATTATATATATAGTGTATTTTGAAGAACCCCATCATATTGAAATATTCTTCCAATTTAGAGACCAACTTTGTGTGTCCCTAATTCCAAACATTTTGAAGGAGATGCATTATTATCATCTTAAAAAGCTTAAAAAGACACATATAGCAGTGTATTTTAAAGAACCCCCCCTCCCCCCCCCCACCCATATTGTGTCCCTAATTCCACAAAAAAAAATCGATATTGAAGGAGATGTATAATATCATCTTAAAAAGCTTAAAAGGACAAATATAGTAGTGTATTTTAAAGAACCCCCTCCCCACCCCCATATTGAAATATCCCTCCAATTAGAGACCAGTTGTGTGTACATAATTTTAAAAAAAAACATGCTATCGAAGGAGATATATCATCTTAATAGCGGTCATCGTGTGTTAAGTCGCCATTGCTAATAGCACCCAGGAAGTTGGTAAATAGAAGCAGGTGCCGACGATATGCACTAAATATCACTTTAACACAGATCGATTGATCTTGTATTGTATAATAGCGAACAACCGCACAAACATAACATACCATTACAATTCTTAATCACGTTGAACGTTACACTAACCTTGATGACAGCACCTTACAACGCCATGGCCAGGCGGTTCGTAACCTCTTGTAAAGCTCTGTCTACACTATCAAACTAGTTTGACAAAAAAAGTGTGATGTGCCCAAATATGGTAAGTGATATGCCCACATATGGTAGTGGTGATATCTTTATGTCCATATGGGCACATCACATTTTTTTGATAGTGTAGACAGAGCGAAAGAAATAGAGAATGATGATGAATTTATTTATTTCAACAATGTTTTACGAGAGTGGTCTATCCAGCCGAAACTTATCATTAGAAACACTACAATGACAAGAACAATAATATAAAAATATGACTGTGGAAAACAATAGCATTCAACTAAATAAAATAATGAATAAATAATAGGCATTTTAAAAGAAATAAATAATGGATGAAAAACCAGTTAGTATTTCATTTCGTATTTGTTTAAACGAGACGCAATCCAGAGAGTTGCACTAAAAGTTAACGACCTTCTATATGACAACGATAAAAAAAGAACTTCACGTCACTGTTGTGAGTGTGAGCGATTCCGTAATTACGTGTGGACATAAAATATCTATGTACTGTATTTGCAGATGCTTGTTTTTAGTACATTTGATGGGTTTGACTTCCTGTAGAGAATGCCCCTGTGTCTGTTTGTACAATATCAAGTATGTAGGTCGGATTGATAAAAACAAACAAAAAACAAATTTTATAGGGCTAGAACATACAGGATGTTCTTATGATACCGTGGTACCGAATCGGGTGCCAAAAATGCAATTCGTGCAGATACACTTTTCCGAAAAAATATACAGGTAGTTTTACCGGTCAACAATATGAATAAACTATACAACATTGTAACAAACAATTAATTATACATACCAACCACATCTATTTATAGCATTAAAGATGTATTGTCCCCCAAAAACATCAACAAATGAAGATTAATAATATATGTCATTTTGTGGTTTTAACAAAGTTAATCACTTCCTACGAAAAAAAACCCCAAAAAATATGAATTTTTTCAGTTATAAAATGTCGAAATAAACGGTTAAATTCAACCAAAAACCCACTTGGCTGGCAGCCAATTTCACTATTTTTTGCTTTAAATTACAGTTTTTCAGGTAAATAACCCTTTTTCGGTTCAATTTTTGGTCAAAGTGAATAGCTATTATGTGAAATTAAAATGGTTTATTAAAGAAAAAATTAAAAAATATTTTTTTATTTTTTCAGGGGGACAATACATCAGTTCTGTAATGGCAGACTGGCGAACGATCTTTGATCAATCTTGACAGTCAACACAAAATACAGGGGATCGTGTTTTATAGATTTACCACATTTTTTCTTCTAATTTAAACCATTACAATGATGAAGTTATAAATAAAACAGTACACAAAAATAAATAGCCTATATCGAAGTAACCGAAGTCAGTTACCTATTTTAATTCTAGTAATTAATTATTTCGTAAATAAATGAGCCATTCTCTATTTCAGAAAACTTCGAATTTCTATTACGAACGTAACATTGTCGCCGTAAATAGTTTGTGTCGTGGAAATTTAGAATCAATAACACTATAGTTACAGGTTGATTACTAAAGATTAATTACGTCACAACTTGCTACTTTGTACACAAAAATGTCTTCAGATTTCTGTTAGTATGACGCGCGCGTAAGTCGGAATAATCAATTAGTGTATACAGGTGATAATACATCAATGAGTATAGTACATTAATTCATATAAAACATTAATGCAAAATGGGTATACATTAATTCATATAAAACATTAATATAAATGGGTATACGTTATACATACTATAATATGATATACGTTTGTAATGCTTTCAATTCGTTTGTATAGGCCCTATGACGAGTAGCTCGTAAAACAACAGGACGTAGGCCTACATGTTAGGCCTGTTTGCACAGACGAGTGGTAACGGTACGCGGTAAACAGTAAGCGGGAAAAATCTAGAATCTATTTTATTTCTTATGATCATATTTTACACAAAACTGTGAGCGGACAGACGGGTGGTTGAGCGGAAATCCGCTCAGGATGGACACAGATTCTAGTGGTTTTCCGCTTACCGTTACCACTCGTCTGTGTACGCGCAAACGCAAGGTGAACGTATCATAATAATGCTGGTTGGAATGATTTTTTGCGTCAATTGCCTTCCATAAATATAATTCTATAAGTTGTATTATGGACCTATAAATTAGGTCCATGGTTGTTTCATGTAGGCCAACTGTTTTTGTTATAGTATAGTTTTGACCAAAGCAACATGCACATGCGCAGATAATCTTTAACAAAACCTGGTGCACACTAATAAAACAGTATGTCAAATAGTGTCTGGGTACACCAGTTCTCAGTTTATTCTAAAGCATACACTTTAGAAATTTGTGACGTCACGCTTTGTGAAGAAATTACAAAAGCTCTATAATAACCTCAATAGAAAACCCTCAAAACAACGATTGATTAATTTGCTAAGAGTATACAACAACTGACTATAATACATCCAAGTAGTTGATCTGATATAATATCAAAGAAAAACATTTTGTATAGAGAGAAAGAGGAAATGCTGAAAGCGTCTGTATTGATCGTAAAACAAACCCACACCTTTTGTTTTGAATTTTAAAGAATAAGATAATTGTTTAGGGAAATGTAAACTATTGATTTTGTTAAACATAAGTATTATTAATTGTTATTTAAAATAATTTAAAAGGTTGTAAATATGCTATTATCCTGGTAATATTGTGTAATTGTAATAAAACTTAAGAAATAACTAAAAGGCATTCGTTTTAAATTTCAATTTAATATACGAAACGTGATAAAATGGATTTTGTGATGAATTTAGAGTATGCTGTAATATTTAAATAGCTTAATAATTGAATTGGATATTTTGTAGGCTTGGTTACTCTGCATACTGAGTAAAGTGAGTCAAGCGCAGCTAATTTGATGTGTACACCCGTGCCACCAAGGCGCCCGATCTTTGCTCTTGCGCACAATGTTATCACCGGTGAAACTTATATCCTTTTGAACGCCGCGGTGTTTACAATTTTAAGTAAACATTAGTGTAAAGCTTCGTTCACACACAGGATGCAACGCGTTGCGTTACGCGCAATAAGCAATTTGACCAATCAAGTAAACGCAATAATGTAGGATGGCACGGACAATAGGTCTATGCTTGAACGTATACTACTATGATTTATTTCTTTTTTATAGAATGAAATATGTGAACTACAAAATACAAATCGATTTTATTATTATATTATGTACCATGGGAACGCGTTTTACACGTTTTGTTTGAAACGCACACCGACAGAATCATCAAAAAAAAATTATAGTCATGACACTGTGTATTCAGGTTTATAATGAGTACGCACAGTACAACATATTTTGTTGTTATTACTGTAGTATTATTATTATTGATATTATTATATTCTACTACTAGCAATGTTTAATTTTACGATTCAAAACATTCCATATTGGACCTATTTGATAGTAAACACAGATGTAACGTAACTATCTATTTCGGGTTACATTTATATTATATTTATATTATAGGCCTAAATGTGTAAATAATGCCGGTTAATTTAAATATATACATTCATATATTAGGCCTATATAACACTATAAATAAATACTAATCAAGGTTATATATATTCTTGAGGCATAATATTTCTATTTAAGCATACTGAACATTGCACAACTTTATTTGTATACGGAATATTTATAAGTGCAATCATTTATTACTAAACATTAGACCTACTGTTTTCGCTGAATTACATAATTAAACAACAATTTTCTAATTAGAAATATCTATAACGGTCCGTGCAGTGGATTTCGATTGATATAAATCACTTATGAGTCTCAGCAACAATACTTAAGTGGAAAATAATTGTTCCAAGGTTTCATTTTTATTCTGATTGAACGAACTGTATTTTAAAGGGCAACCCTAGTTGAATAATGTATGTGCTTTTGGAAAGAGACTTAACTAGCTCTGGTCCTCCTTAAATACATATTTATTAAGGTATATTTATAAAACTAAAAAAAAATGGTAAAAACAATTATGTAAATCCCATCATCAGTGTAACGAGATTAATATTTTCATAAACGCACAATACTGAATAAAATATGTCATTGGAGAGAACTGAATTACAATACAATTCCCTTTAAATCAGTAAGAAATAACGTATTCTACCAGAAATAAATTATCGACAAAAATATCGTATAATATACAAGTATCTGTAACATGATTAAGATTATTAATTTGCATCATTTTAAAAGAACATAGGATATTAACAATCTAATAACATAGTTTTTCGAGAAAAAGGACTAATGTACCTTGTGTGTTTGTATTTTGCAACCCAATTTCCACTTAAGTAAACACTTATTGTATATTGTAAACTGCTAGTAGTTACAGTATGTTTGCACCACGCCAATGTTGTCTATTTACTCTTCCTTGTATTATTTAGCCGGCTTACATACATTCTAGGCCTACAACTCTACAGTCCTAAATAAATAACTTGAGATGCACTGACTGCGCCACATAAACTTAATATTGCAGCGGAAACTGTGATTACAACCGGGCCAAAGTAGTGTATAAGACTTCCCATGCATAAAGATAAAGTGAACTGGCCAACGAATACCATGCTCTGGACAACCGCTACATCAGTACCGATGCCTCGTATATGATGGCGTGTCGTCCCAGGAGTCTTGGACTTTTCAAACTGTAAAAAGGAGAGTTATTTTTACAAATAGATAACAACAACAAGCAGACTTTTATTTCAATGTTGTCATACGTTTTTTTTGGATTATGTTCATGAAAGATAAACAAGTTTTATGATTACTAAAAGTTCACTGGAGCACTTTCAAATCATAACAGAGTTTGTGAAAAAGTGGAAACAACCAAGAAACAAGAGTTTATTTAAATTTCACATGTTTTCCTCACCATGATGTCAGTATGATTCTTTTATAAGCACCCTGAAACTATTTTATGGGAAACTTAGAACTTACAATAGTTATGTCAGGAAAAATATATAAATGAAAAAACATAACTTACCATATTATTAGAATGATAATCTGCTAGAATAATGAATGGCATCGTAAACAATGTTGAGTACATTGCTCCGGTGGTGATTGACGCTAAAAAGGTCATCCATTTAGTTCGTAGTAGTCCCATTAATACCATACCAAATGTATAGATTAGTTGGTTACAGATATAAACTGGTTTAGCTCCTACGAAAATTAACAAAAACAGTTTTGATCAAAAGATATTCTATTTTTAGAATCCGAATGAGACGTTGATACTTTCAAGTGAAATTACAAACTATAGATATTAACTCGTCACCATGGCGAGTTAGATCATCCTTGTATATTATTATAACAGCATTGTGATAAAAAGTAAATATATAAAGATTTTAAGGTAACTTTTTTTTAACCTAAAGATAACATTATGATCCCGATATGAAAATAAGGTAAATGGTGGAGTATTGATAATTGAACGTTCATAACTACTTACCGAATCGTTTTACTAAATCCTCCAAAAAGTATGAAAATATAGAGCACGAGAGAGCATCAACAGACATGGCAAAGCTTCCTTTACGAACTCCTTCTTCGTAGAGGTCCAGCTCGTAAGATCCCTCTGGTGCTGTTGGTTCTCCTCCATACACTGCTCTTCCAACGAAATCAGTAAAGTATAACGAGTAACATAACAGTGACATCCAACAGAAAAGATTCGTTAGACAGAGAATTCGAAGTGAATAAGGCATATAAATAATAGATAAAAGGTAATCCTTCATGCTTCCAGTTTCTTGTTGAAATTCTGGTTCTTCTTCCTTTTCGCTGTTGTCATTACAATCACCGTTGAGCTGCGCGTATCCATTTCCTTTCTGAGTGGCTGGTTCGAGTTCTTGAGTTCCGTACGTTTTCTTATCTTCCAATGCGTTTAACTCCATATGTGTACCACCGTCTATGTTTTGATTTATTTCACGGGATCTGCTGTTGATTTCCTTCAGTGTTAGTTCTTTATCACTAGTTACTGTCAGACTTACAGCTACGATGAATATCACCAGAACTAGGAAAAAAGCTATATGGATCTGATCAAAGAAACCAGATGAAAAGTGTGTCCTTTCCCAAGGAATACCACAAATCATGTAGCCTACAAATCCTCCTAAGCCAGCCATCGTTGTAAAACTACTCAGGCCTTTTTGGTGATCTTCTTTTGGGACGATATCAATAAGATACGCCCGCGTTGGAGACTGTGCTGCATCAGCGCAGAAGTCTAGCAAAATAACACCTAGTACTGTCACAGCAATTGTACAAGCGTGACCTATAACCTCAGTTTCTGGAAAAGCTGTAGAATTTACAGTTACGTAAGGTGTACTTGTATTATAAGTAAAGTTCTCAGATGAACCGTAAAGGTATTCTACAGTCGTTGTGATGTCTGGCAGAATTTCTGCAGGAACGTCATGGCACAGAATTCCAAAAACTTCTCCATTTGGAACTAATATCAAACCAATGATGATTCCAGCTGATAATAGGAGAATAAACGGACGCCTTCGACCCAATCTGGATGAGCATCTATCACTGGCAGATCCAAGAATAGGTGTTAAAAAGAATCCTAATACCGGGCTAAGACACCACACCAAACTCATGTAACTTTCAGGTACACCAGCTTTTAGCAAAATTGGGCTAACGAAGGCTGTTTCAGCAGAGTAACAGAACTCAATACCACACACGGCGGCACTAAGTCGTAGTAAGTGAAGTCTCGTTGTCCTTTTTCTTGGAGTAGAGTCTGTCACATCACTGTCTGTAGATTGGACAATTGGTTGGGCATCTTCTGGTGCTTCCTTACAACTGAAGAAGCTTTTCAATCTCTGAATTGCCGCCATAACTTGATTGTATCGCAACTGCACACATTCAGCAGGCAAACATCAACTGTAAACAAAGCGAAATTATCATTATCATTTAGCAATGTTATTTTTTAAAGGTTTATACTGTAGTTGTTTAACCAATTATTTTATTGTCAGCAATCATAAATAATTTTAAAGATGATTTAATAGTAATATTTTCATGGTTCTTGAATGCTATAAATAACTTGCCGCAATTAAAGTACTATAGTCAAATACAACATCTTAAAAACATTTTTGTTTACAAATTGTTTTGGACAGTGGTAAATGAATCATCTTAGAGCATATAATACAATTTATCTTAATTATTTAAAGCAAGTCGCTTCAAGCGTAGTTTGAAGCGCGAAAGTGTTTACGCCGCAGTGTGAATAAAACCTCACAAACATTAGTGGGTTCACGCCCTTTTACTGACTCGCTACATTTGGGATCAACACGCAAGTTCAAAGCATCGGATAACATTCTATATCATTAAGTATTTATGGGAATATTAGGAGAGAATCGTAGAATCTTTGTTTCTGTTTTCAGGGTATACTGTATAATATACACAATTAATTTAGAAAGGAAATTAAATAACGATATGATGCCTTTCTTTATAATTCGTCACTCGTCACACGAACCGGCGAATCCGCAAAATGTCCATTTCGAGAAAATCGCGATTGTAAAAAAGGCACTTTTTGCACGGTCATTTCTCGCAAGAAAAAAAGCGAATGTCCATTATTTTTGTGGTAATTATGTAAAAATATATTAAATGAATAATTTTAAAGTGTCCATAAAAAAATTTACTCATTAATTAAAGAGTTATCACTTAATGAATACATTCGTCACTTCGTGTGAAGATTATTTACCGTGTAACTTGCAGCTAAGCGATATTCGACGCATATTCGTCACTTCGTGTGAACAAGAATCTTACGCAATGACTATGAAACATGCGGTATTCGCCGCGATTGCGTGGTAATGAATAGGCAGTCTCACGTAAACATCTTAGATAGGGCTCTAACGATAATAATATAAAGTAAACACATTATTCTGTTAAAAATGCAAAAGAACAATCACAAATCAGTTGCAAAATATAATTTATATAGCCTAACTGATAAAAAAACATCATTTTAACTTTTGTAAATAAAGCAAATACGTAAACATGGTTCATTTAATTAAATTTAATTATTAATTTATACATTAATTGATCTCTACATAAGGCAAGGCAATATTAGATAGTCAGAATAAACGTTTTTAATTCAATTTTCCCTTAGTAGTAGGCCTACGGGAACAGTTAAAACATAATTTAGACAGTCTATTGTACAATACGGCGTTTTCAGCATATTAGGCCTACAATCATTTAGCCATTCATGGCCAATATAGAATTTATTAAAAAACATTAAATGTGTTATCTGCCTTTTCTAATACAGTATCCATATTAAAAGGCTAATTTAAATTATTTACTAATTTAATGTGATATCGTAGCAATGTGGTTAGGGTTAGGGTTAATGTGGCATATCAGAAAATAATGTGCAGACTAGGCCTACACTATATAGTATACGATAGTATTTAGTATAGCCATGCCTCCAAAGATATTTAGTAACGCACTGATTATAATAATTATACTGTAACTATCTAATTTAAAAAGCAAGAACAAAAAATATAAATACTCTAGTCTAACATCAAAATATACGAATTGTTTAATAAAAATGTGTATACAGAAATGAAAGTTTGTTTCTTCTAAATAATAACGTTATTTATTCTCTAAAAAATTAAATATTATATAACATAATATTATAATAACATTGATGTAGGCCTAATCGTTACCGTACCGTTTCGTGTGTTGTCAGTGCCATAATTTAATTTAATGTTCTTGCTTAGTGCTCGAGTGAACGTACGAAAGAACAAACATCGAAACGTTGCATTAAATTTCCTGAAATGTATTTATATAATTAGCTTACTAAATAATTTATCAATAAACACATAAATCAGTTTTTACTGGGTAAAAGACTGTTCAATATTCTATAATCTATGCTCAATCTAACTTCGCGGGACTGAAAATTGGCCATCAAATAATGGAATGTTCCAGATATGCAATAAACCAATCAGATCACATGCAATTAGTGACGAATTGCATATTCGCCGTTTATTGAGGCGCGTAAACAGTGTGCGCGATGCGCGTTTTACTCACACGAAGTGACGAATCGATATTCGACGCTTCGTGTGACGAATGATTATAATATCATAATATATTCGCCAAATTATAATTAAAATAACTAATTAATGAAATAAAATACGCAGTTGAAATTTGCATCAATTGTTCTTCAGAATAAATACTTTCGAAATATACAAAAAAAAATTTCGCGCCAAAATGACGATTCGCCGGTTCGTGTGACGAGTGACGAATTATTGCAGGATCAATGACAGTAATACTGCATTTAACAAAACCAAAACCATGCCCAAAGGCTGGTTGTACATTTAATCGGCCATTTCACTACTATTCGTAAATTAACACATTACAATATCCTCTTAAAGTACAGCTAAAAATAATATCAACCAATTAAAGATGTAGTACAATTAATATAAAAAGATTTTCAACGAACAAGAAATACTACCTTAGTTAACATTAGAGCGTATATACCACGTCGACAATGCAGTGCTTATGCGCTCAGAACTATTAACAAGTTTTCGGCTTGTCTTATAAATCGGCAAGCTTAGACAAACATAGAAATCAATGCTTAAGTCATTAAGAACAGTGTTCTGTATTCATTACATTTTTTTGTAGTACATAATCAGTGTACAAACAGAAAAAAGCACCTGTCGGTACAGTTCTAAATATCCGGTTTTCATTCAGAGAAAATTACAATTTTCCGTTGATTTTATAGGTTTGGGTGATTTCGGCAGATGTCTGCTGCTAGCTGTAAGACAAGTTTCGTCAAAACGCAACACTATAATTGTATTTTTGACTTTTCAACATCTTAAAAATAAAGCGCCCTCGTTAAGTGCAATTTCCGTTCGTCATTGAACGTAATATAAACCGAGACTACTTCACAGGTTTGAGGGAGTACGTTTGTAAAGACTGTCATACGGGAAAGTGATCGATTTATTCACATCTCTATTAAGTGTCAGGTTGCTGTTAATGGCATCGAACAACTCAATTGACAAGAAATGTAATCATGATTAATTTACCCTCAATTTAATTGCACATTTAATGTGTAATTGTATCACTTTACCACTGCCTGTACACGAGCAACGTCTCAGACGTCTACAATTTCACTTTAAAAATCAAGTTCATGAATTCCTGCCTCATTTATTCATGTTAACTTAAAATATAGTGCACACGTAAGGGTTACTTCACTTGAAAAACAAGTTTGAAGATTAGTCCTAGTTACATTTACAAAAAAACACACAAGTCTTTCACGTAGATTGATATTGGGAAAACGTCACTACGGACTGCATTCTTATCGTTTTCAAACAATATAGCTACATGTTTTTCTTGTCTAACACAAATTCAATCCTGTCCACCCAGTAGCAAAGATGGACATGGTAGCACACTCAATAATTTAAATAATGGAAAACGCAGATGTAGAAAGAAATTCATTTTGTACAAGGTTTTCACTAAAAATGGCCAAAATAGAAGAACAATTTCAATTTATTTTTTAGTAAAACTTTAGCGAATCAATGATTAAGTGATGTGCACCGTAGTAGATCTGCATCGTTTGTTTTGTGTATAAGTTAAAAAAAAACACGTGTTGTGTACAATTCTTCAATATTCCATAGATATAGACATGGACCATTAAGTTTTCATACTTGCGTTGATAAAATAATAATATGAATAGGACGATTGAGCTATTGATATCATGATCATCGTTGATGATGCCCTGCCCATCTTGAATGACAGTACACTTTGTGTGGCCACACCACTTGACTTGTATTGTCTCGATTTCTTTATAATAATATTATTGTTTATATAAAAATTTAACGCTGTTAGCTCTTCTTCAGAGTGCACAAGTTGTCAAAACGGCAATTAAGACAGTGACGTTGTGTATTTCCATTTTGGTTGCTCTTCCATGGTGTGAAACTATTTTGACAAACTTTTTATTTTACTTGCTATGTAATAGAAAGGTGGCGGGTCTGTAAAGTGAAATCTTGGATGGTTATATTAATTACTTGCCATATCAAAGTCAGTTAAATGTTGACATGCGATCTAAATTCAGAAGGCGGGGTGTTGTGCAAAACGCCGCATGTAGTATGCTAACCATATGCTCTAACCGGGGAATCTACTCCTATCCATTCCGATACAAATCTGATAATAATCAATGTTTCCTTACATCGATATGTTTAGTTGTAATACTTATGTCTTTAATGTCATTTTTAATAATATATAAATCTGTTTGTTTTCCTTGTTCATTTTTATGTAAATCAAATGTATATTTTATGGCGATCCTGTATTGGTGCTTTTCTTTATACACTGTTGGATCTTGAATAAATAAATAAAATAAAAACAAATAAATAATATAATCGAATGATAACGATTGTATGAAAATATCAATGGTTAATATGGATGATTTAAATTGAGTTTATATTTATCTCTTGTCGTACTAAGTTTATATTTATCTTTTGTCGTACTGAGTCTAATTTTGTAACTGAAATATTGTATACAAATACTATTCTATTCAAGGAGGCCGGCCGAATTATGTTGTTGTCCGTATTTTATTTGCCAAGTTAAGTAGTTGATCAATTCCTATGTTTAGCTATTTTCTAAAAATAAATGCCAGAGAACATTATGTGTGGACGAACATTGCAACAACATAGCATTATCCAAACTAAAATAGGAGAGAAACCCCCCGGGATTATGATTGGAAATGACCCTGAGATTGTTCATGTCACAGTGAAGCGTACCTGCCATGTGCTAATAAAGGGCTTGAACAAATATGTCAACTATCACCATTCCAATAGTATTCAATGTAAATTAATACACAGTTAAGACCCGTAGGGTTCCCACGGCTCTCTTGAAGCAAATCACTGTTTTCAGAGCCAGATCAAACTTTCTTAAGAAGATACAACATTCTCGCGACAACTCTCTCTGGTAAGTTAAAACTTTCACTTCATTTTGAATTTTATTTTTGAGTGAACAGGTGAATCTGCGCCAATAGCAGTAAGCATAAGTAATTGTTTCTATCCTAAACATATGGAATATAATTGGATAGATATCCAATGTACTAAAACTTAATAGAAAACATCCATAGGCCTGTAAAGTTCTACCCCGTGTAATTACTTTTTTTAAAGTTGACATTTGAATATAACCTGATGTACTATGTATAAAACTATAATACGCTAAGTTTTTAATTACATTTTTATAATATTTAAAGAAAAAAATCTGATGGACCTGCGGGGTTTGTGGTTCATGCATTCACTGCGTTCGTATCAACATTATTTTAAAAGAATGTGATGTTATAGATGCGCGCCACGCAAATACGCGATATTTTTAGGATGTTCCAATAAAAGAAAACGTCCGTACATGGACAGCTTTCCGCTGTTTGATTGTTCCGTAGGGTAATATTCAGTGTTTCACATTGTCACGATGCCAATATAAACACGGATATAAAATAGTGTTTCTTGAGAATCGTAAACACGAATAAATCACGAAAACAGTTCTAATCGTAAAGCTTTTATTATTATATATATATTATTATGACTAGAACCACCACCACCAACAACAACACCCCCACCACCCCCATCATGTAGTTCGACGAATGCGTTCTTATGTTGATGTTATCAGGGAAATTAATTTCAGTCTTCCCTGATATTATACAAGAGATTGAAAAGTTTAGATTGCAAAAAGTGTGCGTACACTATATACCCTGTTTTCACTTTGTATTGGTTCGGTTTAAGGCTATAGGCCCAGATATAGATAATTACAATGATGATCATATTACGCTCGAGATCCGTTTTAATTTGTTTCTGTAGGCTAGATACCAGTTTTTCTTTTAAGTAATTATTATCTAATAACTCGTCAGTATTTCGTTCGGTACGGTAATCTCACAATCATTAATATTTCTCTTTCAATGAATTTATTTTAAAAAATATATAGGCATTTAGGGCCTACCCTTTGTTTATACATAAATTATACATTTTTATTTGCGAGGAATTGTGTTTTTTCGTAAGTAACTCAATAATTCGCAATAAATGTCGTTAACTTTTGTGTGAAATAGCCTATTTCACACAATTCGGGGACTAAGCATTTCTAAAGTTAAACAAAATGGAAAAAATAAAAGAAAGAGACACTCCTCTGTAACTGCTCTCAAGTCAAATTTTCGATAGGTCCCTACATCTTCATTTTAAAGGACAATTCCTAAACTAAATCTTTTAACAAATATTTATTCGTTTTTGTCTTTATTATTGAAAATGTTGACGTATCTCAATTAACATAATATTAGTTTAGAAAAGCAATTTAATTCTATTTTATATCTCAGATCTTAATTCAAATTATGTGTAAATTTATTTCTATTGGCAATTTGTTTGAAATATCCAGAAAAATCAGAAAAATCCGGGTTTTCTGTTACTGATTCCAAATATAGCCTAATATGGCCTAATCCATGGTTAGACTAGCCCACAGCTTTCAATAAATTTCGAATCAAAAATATTAAAGATTTAAATAAACACAGCTTTGTTTCGTATCCTACTGACAATAATCACAAGCTGGTGTATTTCTGTGCCTTTGTCCTGCTGAGTCTGTCTCAATGGACAGAATGTTAATTTCATTATAGTTTTACAATATGATGACCTCTCTTTCTACGCATGTTTTTCTTGAATGCGTGGTTCCCACTAGTGACGCAACGTAACGCAATCTACGGCGTATTGACGCACTGTGCTGTATTGCGTAATCACAAGTGGGAACCGACGACGCAACAGTGCTGCAAACATCGCAGGTTTGATTTCACGCAGGTGGGGGCAAGCACGATTATTGAAAGGGCATTTTCTTACGTTGCGTAGGTTGCGTTACGTTTCGTCGCTAGTGGGAACCAAGCTTAAAGACTGGGTGCGGGCAAAACATTTCTATTGATCATACATTCTAATAATTATTGATCTATAATTTCCCCTACGTATGGGATTTTTTATGCGCTATATGATTTTGTTGAAAACAGGCATTTTCTTATCAGTGGGGGATATTAAAACAGTAAAATTGCTATGCTTTTGTACACAAATGCTTTAAATAGAAAGATTCAACTTCAGATTTTTGTTTCGTGCTACAGCGAAAATTATTCAGTGTATACCCACCACTTTTTTGCACTTTTTCACTTTCTAGGGAGTCACCAAATATGGTGATATACATTATATTTTATTTTAATGATATACATTGCTTTTATAGCATAATTTTGCCAAATTTTGTATTTGATCATTTTAAGTGAAATTCATGTTTCCGTCGTAATTTCTGTTACACATATTTGTTAAATTTAACAAGATACTATATTTCAAATTCATGCCTGAGATTTAAGAAGACACTTTATTTTAAGAAAAAAAAAATTCCCCTAGGCTCAGACGTTTGTTCCTATTTTGTTAAATGTTATACGTACGGTAAAGCGTGGTTCCCACTAGAACGCAACGCAGCGACGTATTGACGCAAAGTGATGTATTGCGTAATCACAAGTGGGAACCGACGACACAACAGTGCTGCAAAAATCACAGGTTTGATTTCACGCAGGCGGGGGAAAACACAATTATTAGAAGGGCATTTGCTTATGTTGCGTAGGTTGCGTTACGTTGCGTCGCTAGTGGGAACCAAGCTTTAGGGAAATTCATAAACATGAGACAGACTAAAGACAAACTTTATAATAATATTAATTATCTTATATAATAAACGGTTATTTTCTCATTTAATGTTAGTTGTCACTTACAGTATTTTTTATAAACACGTTCAGCCTCAATTTATCATTTTATTAAGCTTAAAGCTTGGTTCCCACTAGTGACGCAACGCAAGGACGTAAGTGATTTGACCAATCACAAGCGATGGATTATTCGAACAATGGCTTGTCATTGGTCAACTCGCTTGCGTTGCGCCTCTAGTGGGAATTTAAAAACAAGTGGCACATTTTCCTTCCGACAGCAGTGATAGAGAACAAGCATTTTGAACCCCGGCAAATCATAATGGGTCAAATCGATTCGAATATGTTGCTTAACATTGTTTGCCCGTTGCCCGAATGAGATAATGATGTTTGCATTCATCTTATGCGACGGCTATCGTATAGTTTTATCAAAACACGTATGCTTGTAACAGCTAGACGTGTTTGTTTTTAATGTTTGATATGCTATGAGCCTAAAGCATAACAATAACATATCAGTCCATATCACGTTTAACACGTTTAATGTTTATTTGGTGCCAAGAAGCGGTACTATAGATAGAAAGAGCTGATTTCGCAAAACTCATTCTGTTTCACCTATCTTTGGCGTTGCAGTATAACAGTACAAGCACAATAACAATGTAGCGTAGTAACACTTTTCTTGTAAACGCGCGCAACTGTGGAAAAGGATTTTTTCACAACGCTCGTTCTGCTTCACTGATCTCGGGAACAACGATTCTCAAAATGTGATAATAGCTTTTTAGTCGCGAGTCGCGTGCAAACGCGACTCTACATCTCACTATATCGGTCGGTTGGTCGGTAAGCACTAACTCAAATTTGAGCACGCGACTGCAGCCATGTACATGGCCTTGTTTGAGGAGTGAGAAAAAGTCGAATA
Organism: Antedon bifida; assembly: GCF_963402885.1. Classification (NCBI taxonomy): domain Eukaryota; kingdom Metazoa; phylum Echinodermata; class Crinoidea; order Comatulida; family Antedonidae; genus Antedon; species Antedon bifida. The sequence goes on along the minus strand of NC_136227.1, from coordinate 33,437,794 downwards.
CGGATGTATTAAAGTTCTTGAGAGACCAATACACAATTGTATGTACAACTTGATCCGTAAATTTGCTATTAATTTATTTTAAAAATTCAGAAATAACCAAATTTAAAATGGTAGAAGTTTAAAATACTAAGTACTAACAATAAACAATGGATGATAATGTGAAGGTATCGAATGCTGATTTGCAGGTTAGTATAGTGTTAAAACTTAGACTCCTAACGGAGTCTGTGCTTTCTTGAGTGACCTGGTTTGGAGTCTGTGCTTGTGCCTGTGACCTGATCTATTTATATTTGATCGTGTCTATTCTATGTATAATGTCAATAATAATATCAATGTTTAACTTTGCACCCTTATTGGATGTGAAGTTATGAATACGTTTATGTTGACCATTTGAAGTACCACCACGAATTGTGATTTGGTAGGCCTATAGAAATATATGTTGACGTCTATCAAATATGCCTTTCATTGTTATTGTAATAACAAGCCTATCATGTACTTGATACCATTAATCTACCATTTTTTTACAATATACTTTAATAATGAAATTGGGTTCCGAACGTATCATGTAAGTAGGGTTAAAACAAATATTGCACCTTGTTCGTTTCACGATAGTGTCCCTTAAAGGGTCTCTCACACCTGTTCCGGCACGGTTCCGGTCCGGCGAATCGAACATCAATGTTTCGTTTTCACGAAGCTCCACGCGGGTATGCGCCAATCGATATGCGCGTAGCCGCGTGAAAACGAAACACTGGATTTTTCGTCGCCGGACCGGAACCGTGCCGGAACAGGTATGAAAGACCCTTAATAGCGGTGTCCCCTTAATAGTGGTTCTATACTGTATGCTTATAATTAGTGAGGAATTTTACAACAAATTAATGTTCTATACAAAATTTACCTCTAAGAAGAAATACAACATTGCCTTTAGATCGTAGACCTAGGCCTACACATAAATACACGACGCACATTTTTACATAGGAAATTGTTCCCTATTCAAAGAGTAGACTCAAACAAATTAAAGTGCTCATCTATACCATTATTTGTATAGCTAATGGAGTCGATTGTCTCAATTATATCTTTAATGAACCCAACATTCTCTCAATTATTATTTTTACAACTGTGAATACTAAACCTTGGTATAAACAAATATACGTATAGTTATCGATTCCAAGAACGAATTATTAAAAATACGGAATTGAAAACCTACCGTAAGAATGTACTGCGTCGTCCAGCAGCTTTATTTCAACGTCAAGAGTAAAATAAACATTGGTTACAGGTGTGGAATTTATAACATCTATAGTACTCCCACACTCGTACCTATTAGCACCGCTCAATTCTGTTTGTAATTGGGGGAAAAAATCAGTATTTTTTATGTATAGAGGGCGATATTTTGATGAGGGAGTTTTAAAATGTTTACATACACATGTTCATGCAAATAAACTGATTCATAGGCCTTATATCCAGGGGTGGACCCAGGCGTGTTGCCCTAGTGGCCCGGGCAACACCCTTAATTTCATACTAAATGTTGTTTCTGCCACTAAATTAAAATTTAAGTGCCATTTCATCGTATACAATATCCATATAAAGTCCAGTCTGGAAGGGAATATTTGTAAATTGGCAGAATACATAGCAGTCACCAATAGGTATACTACTATTATTATTTACTGTACATTTTATAGTGGATAAATGAAAATGAACTTTGGAAATTGTGGTTTTAATTAACTGCTGACTTATTTAGCATTTAATTCAAAATAATACAATTTAACGTTTTCCTCAATATTTATAGCAGCAGCTTCATATTTTTGTTGTCTAACTTTTTTAAATGATTAATTGGTAATAATAATTAATTTACATTAATTAATTATAGTTACTAGAATTTATTACCTCCATCGGGAATTCCCCCTCACATTCGCATCAAACGCAAAAAAAGGGCACCTTTAAAATTTAGGGGGAGGGGTGGGGGCGGGTATGACACGGACCTTGATAGGCTTAGTCATAAAGTAGTTACAGAGTTGCAGGGTATTTTATCGTTGTTGAGCGTCAGCGTCACAGATTACCTCTAATGGATCAAGTATTCACATATGAACTTTTCGTCAAAAAAAAATCATTTGCCATTTATCATGAATTGTACGTACCATTTGCGGCCATCTAGGGGTGTCATTTAACAATTCGCTTCGACACAGGCCACACAATGGGGTCCTGTGGCTCAAATACTCAGTGTCTTTGAGAAACCCTCTTAAATTAGTAGGCCTACCTTGTAAAAAAAATTGCTGGGTTGGGATTGGTGGAGCGGTAAAATAGGAAAATGAGCTCCATTTATAAACCCATCAGCTCCAACATTAACTCCTCAGCACTTTTGCACTGCATATTTTTTTTAATGTAATTTTTTTTATTTTATTCAATGTTTTTTGTACAATGTAATTTAGCCTATAGACGTCGTAAACAGTGGCAATGGGGGACTACTGGTTGGTAGGGCTTTTGACGATAGGTGGCGTGCTTCTTTGTCAAGGTGTACCGTTTTCAAATGAGCAACCAATTGATCTCAAAGATCAAGATGTCCAGAAAGGAGTGGTAAGCATTACATTTTTATTATAATGACTTCGTATTTCTACTTTGTATATGAACTCAAATATAAAGATGTAATCATAATATTAATTCAGTTTTCCTTTTATTTCTATCGCTTTGGAGAAATATGCTGATTGGTAAAAGCACTATATAAATATGAGACCATTAACAAATAGTTGTTCACCTTAATTATGTAATTCAATCATTTTAATTTCCAATTTCTCCAGGACTATCTCCAAATGTACGATTATTTACCACCAATAGGAGGGTTTGGAACAATTACTAAGAAGACATTTAAGAAATCTCTTAAACAAATGCAAAATTTTTCCGGACTGAAAGTGACGGGGAAACTCGACAACAACACCTTAACGTTGATGGCTAAGCCAAGATGCGGAGTTCCTGATCCAATCAAGGTAGCCGCTAATGGGCAAGTGAAGAGATCGGGCGGCAAACTGTCGGTGCGTGTTGTCCGCGCTGCGTTCACAGGCGGCAAATGGCAAAATAATAAGATTACTTACAGGTAGGACATTTCTTGGTTTTCTGCAGCTTAGGCAATTATTTTAGTCCCTGTCTATACTTCGTTATGGGTGGAATAAGTCTGTAAATGGTGGGCTCCCCGCTGTTGATTGTAAATTCAAATAAAAGATGATCGAACATTACTTACATATTCTCGGGTAATGTATTTGACTATAGCCGCCCTCACCTGCGACCTGTTGACTTCTGTCCTTCTATATAGTTGACAATCTAGTTGTATATCCAGGGAATTGTTAATTAGAAACCCCCTGCCTGCTATAACATGGCAGGACATCGTATCAATACGATTTGAAATATTATTTGTTTTTTCCATATAAATAATCAAGAATCATAAACACGACACCAGACTTACCAATACAACATACTGAGAATGCAATTGAACGAGCGTTTCAAGTTTGGAGTGACGTCACACCATTGGTATTTACACGAACTTCCACCGGTAGCGCCGATATTAACTTAAGATTTGATGCAGGTGCTATCCACGGTGATGGTTATCGGTTTGACGGGCCAGGTGGAATGTTTGGCCACGCATTTCCACCGGAGAACGCAGTCAATGCCATGGATGGTGATGTTCATTTTGATGACGATGAGAAGTTTACTTTCCAAACCATGGACGGTAAGGCATTCTGTTAGAATTAAATTATATTTTATTGCGTCAAGAGCGCACCATACGTATACCCAAACACAAACCCGTCACAAGCTTGGTTTCGACGCAAAGATGACGTACGCGCAAGTAATTCGATCAATCAAAAGCTACATTCTTATTCTTAAGAAGGTAGCATACTCTAGGCTAATGATACGAAAGATATTTTCTATTTTAAACAAGATAAAGCATATTAACAAATGAATACCTTCTTTAGAAATATGTTAATATGCTTAGTTTCATAAGCTCTTTCTTTTTATACTTATTAATTTAACGCACCCTTCTGTTTTTCAGGTTTAAACCTTTTCCAAGTTGCTGCTCATTTAATCGGCCATAGCCTGGGTCTTGCACATTCATCTGACACAGAGGCATTGATGTCACCCTTCTACCATGAATTTATACCTCAGTTCCAACTACCGGATGACGACAGGGACGGGATACAACGTCTATATGGTAGGCAAATTATCATTTATTTCTATATAATGATTGCAATACTATAGGCCTACACAAATAGGCATTGTTATAATTCTCTCTTTGGAACCTGTATCTGAAACTGGACTTAATGCATTCTCACTCCTGAGCAAGATCAAAGTATATTGATCGAAACGTCGAGAAATACACGTGATGTATTTTGTATGTAACATTTATTTCTTTTTTCTTCTTATTTTATATTCTTACAATGTATATCTTACTCGTCATATTTGATTATGTTTATGTATCTTTTCTGGTGGGTAAGCCTCAAAGTTCTTTGAACTTATTTGCCCACCAGCCACACATCTTTCTTATATATATATATATGTTTATTGTTACTTAATTATCATATAAATGTGTGGAAATCAATAACAAAAACAATGTACAGTACCGCAAACTTTATTATCAACAAACAAATCTAAATATAATATGAATTTAAAATAGATTTATTAGCGAACACATTATTGTATTCTTTAAAATAGGAAACAAACCTGTTGATGAGATTGGGAATTCTCCAGCCAGGACGGGTGAGGATGACGAAAGCGAAGTGTCCAGGCCGTGCAACAAGGTGTATGATGCAGTCGCCTTTCTTCGTGGCGATATATTTATGTTTAAGGTAATCTCGTTCATCAACGCTTTCAGTTTTTATTCTTTTATTTTACAGGAAAAAATAATTGTAATTTTGTTTTGTTCAGAATGAAACCAAAATTTTGTTATATTTTCTTTGATGGCCTCAAAGATTGCATTTTATAAAGTCTGTTGTGTTTCCGTTTGTGAACAGTGACCCATTACATTGGACAAACTGAAAATTAGATTTCTGAGATTATACTTTCCTATTGATTCCTTATAATTGTTTAGAATGTTTTTTAAAGATGTATTGTCCCTTAAAAATATATAAAAAATGAAGATTAATATAAAAAGACGTTGAATAGGCCAGTTCTCAATTTTAACAATGTTAATCACTTCCGTAAAAAAAAAATAAACTAAATACTTTCACTTGGTGACATTCAACCAAAAACCCATTGAATTTCCAGTCAATTTGGTTATTAAATTACATTTTTTCAGTATTATATATATTATATTATATATATTATATATTATATTATATATTATATATATTGTTTGGATCCAATTTTTGGTCAAAGTGAATAACTATTATGTGACATTAAAATGGCATATTCACCAAAAAAACATTTCTTAGGCGGACAATATTATGTTTAAACATAGGTATATTATTTAGATGAATGGCCATGAAATCACAAAATGAAACTCTCCACCAATGTTGTTCGATACTTAGAGGTAATTCAGGGCAGATGTACTGACTGACAATACATTATAACACATTCAGTAATCCCCCTTTGCAGGCTCACGCCCATTACATCATTCATTATTAATTTTAGGCACTCTGCCCAAGTAATGTTATGTTATAAAGGAAATATTATTTTGCTACTCAATGACAAGGTCGGATATATTTGATTGTGAGGCATTGTTATTTGTCTATTTGTAATCACATAAATAAGAGGTTCTCTTTTCATTTCGTTTGCAAAAGGAATAATGTAATAGAAACAGTTCAGTAAGACATTTTAACCAAATTAATTTAGTCCATGATTCTAGATAGATCAAATAACTTGTTTTGTTCCTTATGCCATTTCCCCCCAAAAAATGTCACACATTTAATTTGGTTTAATTATGCCTACTTCATCTCCCAAATGGTAATGCGAGAATAATTCAAAATAGTAGACCATTTTCGTCATACCTCAAACGTACAAATCTCATAATTACGTATTTGTTAAAAGGACAACCGTTACTGGCGACTTTATTTTATTGGAGTAAGCACTTCTGATATCAATCACGGAGATCCTGTCGATCGATTTTGGGAAGGTCTGCCAGATAATATTGATGCAACATATGAAAGACCTGATACGACTATCCTATTTTTCAAAGGTATTTAAAGAGGACTAGAATTCTTGTGATCGCTATTGAAAACGCTGCCACTAACCAACCACAGTACTAATCATACGTTGTAGTGACACTAAGCCGCATACTGTATAGTAACATCAGCAGTAGTAACCTAGTAGAAAGAGCATAGTCTTAGTATTCATAGTCTAAGCAAGTACTGAAGTAGTTGCAACACCAACCACAACAGAGTGGTAGTATAGTAGCATCACTAGTTGCAGAATTAGCAAGTTGCATATCTGGTAGTAGCAGCATGTAGTCGTTGAAGCTTGAAGTAGAGTAGCTGTAGCAGTAATACTAACACCAGTAACATTAGTGGCTGCAATAATATTAATCTAAGCAGCCAGTAATATTTGTATGATTTGAGTCCCATAGTTCCATTCAGATAGCACACCCAGCTTTCTTTTCAGAAGTTATCTTCAGATAATCATGAATTTTGCCACCAATATTATTATACATTATGAATACTATTTTTCAGTCACCGTTCTTATAATTGTATGTATAGGATCAAAATATTGGGAATATAGAGACAACAGACCCAGGCCAGGATTCCCCAAACCAATCAGTCATCTAAGCCCGAAGCTACCCAGAAAGGTTGATGCTACGCTGACTTGGCCAGACGTTGGGAAAACTTATTTCTTCTTTAAAAATCAAGTATGGCGATTTGACGAAAAAAGAATGGATGTTGACAGAGGTTATCCCAAACTGATAAAAGACTCGTGGGCCGGTGTTCCTGATAACATAGACGGTGCATTCAGTTACCGAAACGGTAAGTCTACTGCTGCAAGTACCAGTCATTAGACTGATATGAATAAACAGTCAGAAACAATTTAATTCTCTATAATATTATTTGTTATCATTTATTGCAGGATGCACTTACTTCGTAAAAGGAAAGAAATACTACCGCTACAACAACAGACGACAGTTTGTTGAGAAGGGGTTCCCCCGTTCGTTCGGCGTGGACTTTTTAATGTGTCGGGCAGTTGATGACTAAATAACTAAGTAACTTGTCACTAACAATTCACTTGCAGACAAGAAACAGACTTAACAAAAACATTAGTACATACTGACTTTTAAATAACCCCCATGCAATGGGTTAAGGTTGCTTTAATTAGAAGTTTAAAATGAGGTACTTTTTTTTAGATGCGGGTAAATTTGACTAAAAGAATTCCTTTGTTTCATAGACTATTTTTTATACCTTGATTTTATATTTGACATTTCTAACTTTTCCTTTTTGTAACAAAGTGAGTTTTAAAAAGTAGGCTAATCTCGAGTAAGTACTCGATTAAAGTAATACGTCACGAAATAAACTTAGTTGTTCTACTTATATTTGGAAACGTAACATGATGGTAAGATTATTAAATACCACAAAGCTTGGATCAGAGATTATGATTGAAAGGATCGTAAGTTATTGAATAATAATTATAATGTTATATAGATAACGTGTATGTATCATTACACTCATCTTGTATCTCATAATGCTTATTAAATCAATGTAGTGTTTACACAGTTTCACATTGTTGTCTTGTGATTTTGTTTTCTCATTGTTAATTCATTCATTCATTCATCTTTTTATTTCGGAATACCATGACCATATATCCATAGCAAATAAAGAAATCATTGAAAAGATAACAACAAAAAGGGTTGAGGTTGTATAGTATTACAGACAAAATATATATATAAAGTCAATATAATATCTCGGTATCTTTATTACTTTCAGAAAAACATCAAAAACAATTCACTAAGGCAAATAAAAATCTACCTTTCATTAAATAAACATTTTTAACAATGGAATCTTTTTCGATTTAGGGTCCTACTATTATATAATGTATTTGAATGCTGTGAGTGGGCCTCGCCTTTAATTACGAATCAATCTATTTATATAGACATTCAGTATTTATACATTATTATATTAATTTATTATGAAAACATATTATTATATATTGTACTTTCAAAACGATTTCCGTCGGTAGTGACGTGATAACTTTTTTTTGTGGATTTCTCTATTCTGATTGGTTATTTAGTTCACTTCCCCTGGCTCAATAACCGTCATACACATTTCTGATAGAAATGCACAGAGTCAGAACTGGGGGTTTACTGCAGTCGAGGTTGAGCATTGGGAAGGTATGGAGCGCCAAGCTAGTCGTCTTATACTTGGGTTTCTCTTAATTAGTCTCTTGGCAGCAGGCTGTCAGGCTGGTGATGACGATGATTTAGAATATCTAGAAGTTCAGGTAAGATTTAAAGCTACTTTCACACGACAGCAAATCTTCTTCAAACATTTTGATCTAGTATTTCAGATACACAGAGCCTATCATGTTCATTAATATGTACCGGTACTGTATTACTAATTGAGATATTAGCCTATAATAAGTTCATGTCCTGCCAAACCTTCTCAATGCCAAGTAATGAATAAATTAGTATTGTTGTTCCGTAATAGTAATAATTGATATGCACAAAGTATAGTTTCGTTTTGGAGAAGCACACACACATTTAGAAAAGAGTTACATCTATTGTTAATTGAAAGATAAACTTTTGAAAAATAATGAATAGATCTAGTATGAAAAGTAGAACGAAGTTCTATCTATTTTAAAATAGTGTTCCTATCTTGAAATCTACAACTACAACTTTGACTTAGAAAGTAAACTAGATAATCCATGAAGTGATCAAATTGAAGTGGAAACTTTAAATATTCCTATAATATATTTTTGCTGACTAGTCTTGTGACGTTTAGCATCTTCCTGGCGTGTATGGTTTATATTAAAATTAATTTGATATTACACAATACAATTAAAATATGTTAATTCATACTCTGCGGAAGGTCTTAATGTCAAAAAGGACTGTTTTGACTAACTAAATAGTTGTTATATGTAAACATTACCGGAATCAGTTATGTTCTTAGTGAATATTTTGTTTGATGTTTCCTTGGTAAAGTGATGAAGGATATTGGATTAGTCACCACCAATTATAAGGTGTTTTAGTGACGATCATTTCTATGACGCCATTAGTAATCTAGGCAACTATCGTTATTTTCAGTACATTTTTAGCATTATAAAACTAGTTTGAGGACTAAAAAACCGGTCTGAAATCATTTTAACTTAGGATCGAATGGAAAACCAAAACTAACCAAGAACACTTTCAAACTAAAGGAACTGAATTGCTGCAAACAATACTGCAGTAAATGCAGCAATGTATTAATATAGAAATATTTGTACACAAACTAATACATGCTTAGTTGTTATTCTCTTGAGTACTGTAAGGCGTGCCACGTGATTCGATGAGTAAGACCTATAGTCGAAATTGTATGTAAGTTCGCAGATTTTAAGATTGTTAACTCGTCTTGGTGACGAGTTCAAATCTACTTATGATGTCACTAGACAATATCACAAAAGAAATTATTCATCTACAATTTTGACTAAGGTTAAGTGTATGTTACATAGCAGATACAGTATTATACATTCTTAGTCTAATTCTAAAGTAAAAAATTTGGTATACTAAAAGAAAGTTTAAGTTTCTTCTTATTCTGTTTTTTAATACAATATAACCATGTTAATTACATAACAATAAGAATCCTTGTACTCGATAATTAAGTTGGTCTTTCAAGTGTGTCCAAGGTTGAGACATTTTGCCAAGTTTGAAAAGTTTTCTTGCCAAAATTATTCATCAACTTAAAACTTTGTATAGGTGACTCATAGCGTTCAAATTGGTCTTTTCCTGTCGTCCCCGCACACAGCTTACTCAATGCTACAATTCTATACCAATCCATCAACCAATGAGATGCCAGGACATTTAAAATGAACTTTTAAAATAACAATGCTTGTACTGGATTTGATTCATCTACATTGTCTACCAAATAGTAGCCAATAAGATTCTAGGATTTCGGTTGTTAAATTAACTTTAAAATAACAATGCTTGTAGGGATTTCACTCATCTACATTGTCTACCAACTTAACAGCCAATGAGATGCCTGGATTTTGTTTGTTAAATTAACTTTAAAAAAACAATGTTGTAGGGGGTTTATTCATTTACATTTGACCAACTAAGCAGCCAATAAGATGCAAGGATTTCAGTTGTTTAATTAACTTAACTAAATTAATTCATAAAATTAGCATTGTATTTCGAAATCGAAAGTTAAGAATGTTTTTTTATCATTTTTGTTTTCACATTTAATTTTTTTTGTTATTGTAAATAAAGTATTAATGTTCCAACGATATTTTTGTTTACAAAAATTACAGTCGCTGATTTAGTTTAATAATAAAATATTGTTTAATCTTCAAAGAAAGTTAATTCCTTTTCACCTGGTCTGGCTAATTTATTCAAAGACATTTTTTTGCTTCACTCCTACTTTTTGACCTTAAGTGGGTGTGTGTCTGAATTATCTGTCAATTTTAATATAAAATCTGTCTTTTTACACGCGATTATAAACATCATGTGACCAACTAGTGTCAGTGTATATACACAAAACTTTATAGATTATTCTTTGATATAGAATAACTGTTTGGTTGTTAAATTCATTTAATAATATTTATTTCATTTAGCTATAATTGATAATTTATTTAATTTAAATAGATTTTTTATAATTGTATTTCTTTATATGTGACCTCTTCATTACAAGAATGTTCTAGTAAATGGTCAAGTATAGGACTCCGATTATCACATAAGTATATCATTAATATCAATCATATATGTGAAGAGTATTTCTATGCATTAAAATATATTGATTGTGAGGCATTTGATAAACAGGAAAACTGCCTTAAAATGTCTTGACATGTTCGAGAAACTATTCTCATCATCAGAACAGAAAAAAACGCCTAGAGTACTTATATACAAATAGGACAGGTTGTATGTAAATTTCTCGAAACATGTCAAGACATTTAAAGGCAGTTTGCCTGTTTATCAAATGCCTCACAATCGTTATTTTTACTCGAAAGTTCGGTGGAATCATACAAGATTGATTGATGTATTGCGAACATAATGAATGGTTGCATTCTATTTAAAAATATTATACGTTCTCAACTATCATCACTTAATTGCTCATCCTGATAATATTTTAATATTCACTAAGCCGTCTGAATTATGTAGACCAATAAAAAGAAGCCTTCTAAATTGACAAATAGCACGAAGTGTTAAGAACATTAACTCCCAAACGGTTAAATACAATAAATTATTTAACCGGCTTATTGCCCTGCCAATGTCAACTGTAAGTGCATTTAAATTCGGTGCAATCTGCTCGATATGACAAGGAAAATGACACATCTTTTCTGCCTGCCCTAAATTGGCTCATTCCGGTAACCCTGCATTGGGTAATCGTTAAGTCACGTGGAATAGATCTAAACTAAAATGTAGGCACATTTGAAATCAGTAGTAATATACTGAATACTGAAAAGCTTTATTTGTCCATTATCATAATAAAATAACAATAGAAATTCTTCTTAAAGATTGGCAAATATTACTATAAAAACAGATAAATATAAAATATTTAAAAAATTAATTTATAGAATAGGCCTACACACACATTATTGCACACAACTTAAGTTTTAAAATGCGGTTACAATTTGGAAGTTCAAATACGATGAAACAACAACGAAGATAAATATTGATAAAAAGGTGTTTAAAAGTTTTATTTAGGCCTACATAGTCTTAATTACAATACAGTATTTTTAGTATAGGCCAAGTTCTGGATGTTCTATAGCTCATTATTTAAAATGACCAGAATGATATTTTGAAATCAAACAAGGTTATTCTATCGTTGTGCGGATTTGAGCGGCTTAGCATGTTTAGAACGATTTGAGATGAATTCAATATCTACACCTAGACCCTACATTTTATACTAACAATGTATATGATAATATGCCATTACTAAATTATAGTCACTGTTCAAACACGTAAATGGTGTTTAATGTTTGTTTTTGTGCTAACTGTTATAGAACCTAATTGTAGGCCTACCTATTTTTATTTTTAGCAATTTTTACAACATTACGGATATTTGAGACCTCTGGCTGATATAACCCAGCATTATGATGACGACGAACTTGAGGAGGCCTTAAGATCTATGCAGGCATTGGCCAACCTTAATATTTCTGGTACTGCAGATGGGAACACGCTTGCGAAGATGCGCATGCCCAGATGCGGAAATCCCGACGTTGACGGCGTGGAATCGTTACGGAAAAGGCGGTACAACTTGGCTGGACCAAGGTGGAATAAACGATCACTTACTTACAGGTAAACCAGTTTCCGGTTGAAAATCAATAATAGTAATGATGTACTTAAAAAAAATTAAGAAAAATAGGACACACAATTGAATTGAACTTGAGTAACGTAGACTTTCCCCAAAAAGTTTGTAGTTATTTCGAGGCTTTTCTTTGTTTGTTTGAGTTTACAAGCTCAAATAGTACACGTATGAAACGCCATATGTGCCAAAATATTTATCTTTTTACTAATTTTATTTCAAAACTCCGTCTGGAACACAGACTAAGAGTAACGTTGCGTTTAAAGGGTGACTCCGGATGTAACATTTATAGTGTTTATTATAAAGATAAACCGCTGAAGCAACAGTGATAATAACCCCATTTATTTTTCTTCAGCGTCGAGAAATAATCCCCTTTATAAAAGTGGTGCTAGGGGTAATTATTACAAAGGTTTATATATTATAATAAACTACCCTTCAAATCTCTTTAATGTGAAAAGTGCAGAAAAACGTTTTATGTTGATTATTTCGTTTTACTTTTCAGAATAACAGGATACACTCGTGACTTTTCTAGAAGTTTAGTAGATCAGGAGATTGATCGTGCATTCAAAGTTTGGAGTGACGTCACGAATTTAAACTTTCGAAAAGTAGCTGCTGGCAACTGTGACATCATTGTTCTATTTGCAAAGTAAAAATCAGTTTTTCTTTTAAAATTACTCTATTTGGTCTGAAAAATAATGAATAGTAGTACAAGTATTGGTGATCGCAGACGATAAGGATGTTAAAGAGTGCATTTCTATAGGTTCTATTTACTTTCTATTCAATATCCTTTGTCACCTATTTATTTTAAAAGAAAAAGTTGAGAATTCGAACTAGAACAATTACTTTGTGCACTACTTTTTGTATTACTTCTTTCTCTATTACTTCTTTCTCTATTACTTGTCTGTATCATGGAGAAATAACTTATTTCTCCATGTCTGTATGTAGAGAAGAACACGGCGATGGACATTCTTTTGATGGTCGTGGTGGTACCTTAGCGCATGCGTATTTTCCAGGTCCTGGGATTGGAGGTGATGCTCACTTCGACGATGATGAACAGTTTACAACTAAAAGAAGTTCAGGTAAGTTAATATGTTATCTTTTTTTATTTGAATAAATAACCAATTATGCAACACCCAATACACGATACAGTACTTTTATAAAGTGATATTTAGGTCCACATTTTCTGATAATAAAATAAACTTTACCACAGTAGCCAATAATAATATAATATGGAACGTAAATTGATTGAAATAGATTGAAGACTAAATCGAATGTGGCTTAGTTTAAACTTAGTTAGTCTTATGTTCTTGAAAGTTACACTGATTTTTATCTTTGATCAGGAACCAATTTGTTCTTGGTGGCTGCACATGAGTTTGGACACAGTCTGGGACTTGGTCATTCTGGTGAAGGTGGTTCTTTAATGGCACCTTACTACCAAGGATATAAACCTAATTTTAGGCTACCAAGTGACGACATACAAGGCATTCAAGAGTTATATGGTAACGTACAACAACGTGTAGTATAAAGGGTTTTGACAGAAGCTGTACACTTGGTTTCACTATTCGCAAAGTCTAGTAGTAAGCACTTCACTGCTGGCTGCCGTGGGTCCTAATACGATTTTCTCATTTTCCAGTTAAGCTTGAGGACCAGATGTAAATACCTTTACCCTTACATTGTAGATCAATGAACTCGAGATCATAAATTGGACTTCTATTTTGATTTACAGGACGCAGGAAAACACCAAATGTTCCACAATCTCCTTCCAATCCCGATCTACCTCCTCTCGCTCCTCCAGAAAGGCCAGGAACCCCGGCAAACCCACCAAATGCATGTTTACAAAGATTCCAAGGAGGTTCGATTATTCGAGGAGAGATATTCTTGTTCCAAGTAAGTACTGGTATTTATTCAATTGTGATTGTTTAGAGACTACCATTATCTCTTGAGGTTAAACTTTCAGAGAAGAGATATTCGTGTTCCAAGTAAGTAGGCCTGCTGGTATTTATTCAATTCAGTGATTACCATTATCTCATGAGGTTAAACTTCCAGAAAACCATTTAACATACACAGAATAAGCAGAGGCAAAAATGCTACGACTTCATCTCTGGTTTTATAGTGACGTCCATTTTAAAGTTTTTTTAAAGTACTCCTTCCCGCCAAAAATGTGACAAAGCTATAATACGTATACCAGAACAGTTATATTATTGATTCTGTTACTTAGAATGAAATTTACTGGCGTTTGAAGAAGCCTGGTGTTGTTGTACCAAACCACCCAATGAATGCAGAGAACCTGTGGTATGGTTTCCAATCTGACATTGATGCTGTATACGAAAGACAAGATGGAACGATCATATTTACCAAAGGTTCGTTAAACTGTAATTTATTCTAGTATTTGATTAAAAACTAGGGTGTCCTACAGCCGATTTTTCACTAGGCGAATTTGTTCGCGCGAATCCAAAGCTTAATGCGGTGCGCATGCGTATTCGAGTTTCTGTCTGTCATACTCCCTTCTGCAACTATTTCTAGTTCCTATGAACACGTCATTCGCCTAGTTGAAAATCAGCTTATGGCATGGAGCAAGAGCTGCCATTTATTAACCAAGAACGTATAATGCGTGGGTTCCACAAAAGACGCACAAGCGATGGATTATTCGAACTGTCACTTGTCATTGGTCAACTCGCTTGATTATCCTATAGTTAAAACTAAAACGTTTATAATTGATTTTGTTTAATTTAAGAAAATGTCTATTTATCGTCGATCGTTATCGTCCTAGTGTAAATGGACCTTTACAAAGGCCTATTCACATCTCTGATTGTTGATTCCTTTACATTGTATTTTTCTAGGTCCCGAATACTGGGAATATAATGGTGTTGTTCCTAAGCCAGGATTTCCAAAATCATTGGCAAGCATCGGTCTGCCCCAAGATATCGACGCAGCATTTGTCTTTCCAAGTAACGGCAAGACGTATGTATTCAGGGGTAGTAGATATTGGAGATATGATGAAAAAAAGAAAAGCGTTGATAATGGATATCCTAAAAACATTCGCAAACATTGGAAAGGGGTACCGTCAAGTGTTGATGCTGCATTCCCATACCAAGGTATGAACTTTAACCTTTTTACGTTTGTGTATCACTTTCATTGTAATTGAATTTTCCTAAATTTCAAAGCAGAATGTAATTATGAATTCTCTATCAATGTTACAGTAATATTAACGTATTTGTGTATGGTTTTACAGGATTCACTTACTTCATCCGAGGACAGGAGTACTGGAAATTCAACAACGTGGATTTGCAGGTTGAACGTGGATATCCAAAGAATTTCCCTCGTGAATTTTTAGGCTGCAATACGGTTAGGCGGTACATCGACCCAGAATCGGCGTTCACAAGCTCTGCAGTATCACACACAGCCGGCCTTCTTTCATTTATCTCATTAGCCCTTCTTTATCTGTCTTAGATAACCATTCCTTTTAAACATTGCAATACCTGTTTCGAGTTCACTTTCAGTGACATTAATTTTTAATTTTGATTGTTATTATTTTGTTTTTGCTTTGATTCATCAAACAAAATAATGCCAGTGTACGGATGCAGGGTTACATCCTATATTATACACATTCAAACTGCGCATGCGCATTGGTAAATTGTTTATACGTCATTGAGATTTTATTTTGAATAGCGATTGTGTTAATAATAGATGTAAACAGTAATTCACATACAAAGGAGAATGAGTTGTGCACTTTAATCTACTAATCAACTAATACTTTCATTTAAATAAATAAAAGTGTACATTTTAAAGTATGTTTACATCGATTGTTTTCAAAATGATGTAAATAGTTTGTATGTATTCTGAGATTATGTAAAATAACATTTCTACTTAAATAAATCTATATATAATTCTATATATTTCTATTTAAATAAATTTCCGCATGTATTTGTTTGACTTTGTATACGGAGGATTCAGTATTTGTTCTTTTGATTGTATTTTTAAATTGTTTGAATAAACTTACAAGTTCTTAATATACTAAGGTTTACGTATTTTTTATTCTGCACGACACAACATATCATCTCAGTTTGTAACAAGCTGTATGTATGTATGTAACTGTAGTAACCTATAATACTTGTGGTATTGTATCATTGTTGAGTGAGTATTAATTGACCGATAATGTCTTATTCCAAAACTTTCGACCAATCAGATACCTGGTACGTAAAGACCTTGCTGTGCATAAACGCCCTCTAACGTCAAATTATTCACTATAAACAAAGATGGTGTACTTTGCTATAAAAATAAAAATATACGTTGCGCCCTCTAAAAATATTAGCCTAACATAGCAATAGTAGATAAAGGCATTACCTTACTCTATCCTCAAGAAATATAATGGTGACTCAAGTAAATGGAGTTAGGAAGTTTCTAATTTTCTCATTGACCAGAGAATACGGTAGATAATTTTAAAAATGCCATTAACAAATTAAAATGCGTGGGCAAGAGAACATTCATACAAAAATATCACCAGCAGTGGGCAAAACGTTTTATAAAACGCATTCCCTCGTGTGCGATCCCGTATCCGCATTAAATAAAAATGTCACAAAGAGTTTGAACGCGTGGGCACATGTTTAAAACGCGTCATCTTCACTGGAAATTGGATGATCATTTTTACCCGCGTCCGAATTGTGAATTGGTCGATGTTTGTGATTAATTTTTCCACTTTTATTACATTTCGGAAATGTTTTTATTGGGTGTAACAAATTAAATCTAGAAAGGTAAGAAAACGTAGTGAATAATGGAAGTGTCAAAGGTCAAAATTGTTCAATCTCAATCCGATCATTTCCCGTGAAGATGAAATACAGGATGACAAGCTCCTTTGAGAATCATATAGTAGTCTGCTTCTTTCTTTTAGGATAATTCTAACCGCGCCATTAAACACTCATAATCAAAAGCAGTATCTGCATGCCTGATTTAAAAATAAAGACATACTGCAGTCGCATAACTTCAACATTCTATCAATTCAGGATAGCATACCAAATGTGACTGAATCATGACTGAAGGTGTATCTGTATGCTGTATAAAGCATTGTCTTCACTATCAAACTTTATGTGATGTGTAATGTGATGTGCCCATATATGGACATGATGATATCATATCACACTACCATATTTGGGTATATTACTACCATATTTGGGCGCATCACACATGTTTTTGCCAAACTAATTTGATAGTGTAGACAGAGATTTTGTCCACAGACTCATGTAATCAGGACTTTAGAGCAATTAGCACTTTAATTAACACATGGAAGAGTGAATCATTTCCTATCTATCATACCTCGTATTAAAAAGAACTTCATAGAGATGCCGCGCTATTCATTATACTATGACGTCATTCCCCCTCCAAATTATGATAATAGCGAATAATTTCTTATTATGCTATTTCCAAGATTAAAATAAGGAGGGCAGTTAGTTAGAAACGTTAAAATGTAATTGTTACCCTATTTTATATGGATGTTGTATAATGACTTGATCATTAATGACGTCATTTTCACTATGAACATTAGGGTTACGTAAGGGCCAAAGAAGAAGAATAGCAGTAATTTTTAAAAACTCAGGAGTTTAAAATTGTATTAAAGAAATCGAAAGCATTATAAGTTGACGGGTGTCTGGAGTGCAAACTAGCAACTCTTCACTACAGTATATCCGTAGAGTCTTAATGTACTAATTGAACATTTCCTTGGAACTGAGATTGAGGAGAGAATCGTAAAATGAAAGTAGTCGGCTGTGGACGGATGGATGGATGGATGTCACCTGTGATGTAATACAAATATAAAGATTGGCGATTGAACCAGACCCAGTAATGCACTCAAGAATAATTAATAAAAAAGTTTTTGATTTGCTAGTTCTCACGTTCTGACTTCATTCATTATGGTTTTAGAGGCCTACTTTTTATTTACAATGTTTTTTTTAAACCCCAAAATTAAATCATAATACTTTTCCTGAATGATATTTGCAAGAATCGACCAAATTGTTAATGTCATGTCATTAATTGTTCTATTTAGACCTAGTCATAATAACGTGCCGCACAATTAAAAGACATCATTGCAATAAATGTAGTCATATTTCTTCGTTTCTTCTGACAATTGGCCTTATTTTAAATTATTACTTCCAGTGGGTAAAACACAATAGGCTAAATTATGCTATGTAACTAGGATAACTATGACGTAGGTGCAACACTGGGAAATTGACCAATGACAACTGACGACTCGTGATATGCGTCTGCGTGTTCATCCTTGCTTCGCAACCAAAAACAGTGTTTCTTATTCCCGACTGACACCGTTTTAAAAGAACATCTAAGGTTCAACGTTTTGTTCGATTATAGTCTATTATGTATCTAATTTAGTAGTACTATGACAATAAATCCGGTATTTTCTAGGAATTGTTCCAGTTCGGCTAATTATACTACCAATTCCAACCAGGTTATATATACAAATGAAGTAATTTCGTAGAATCATTATTGGTTTCTAAATCTAAAACTGCATCGATGGTACTCATTGTTTAAATAACTAATATGATTTAAAAGGAAACCTTTCCTTTCCGATGATCCTCACTAATGTGGTTTAGAAAAATCCATTTAAAGTTCAAAGATCTTTCTGTGATATTATGTTGTTTCATGCTCTGTAATTTGTAATTGTACTTTCTAATCTGATACTTTTATATTTATTGCAATATAGATTATTTCAATTTGGAGATGTACTGTATTGTTTGGAATTTTGTAGGCCTTATTGCATCTGTTTCAAAATTGTGTTATGAAAGATCACATCTATATTTAGTTTGTAAATAGAGATTTCTAGGCTAAGTTACTTTTGTGTATTGGAATATTTGGGCCAATGAAGTTTATCTAAAAATTGGGAGGGACTGCATAGTGTGAGGGTATTCAACGATATAGGGCTACGGTTGATAATGCATACGTTTCAAACGACTCTTAGTAACCCTTTTACTGTGGTGCACTATGGGTAATATTCTGTTCCGACGATCCACCACCAGTGATTGCACAATCAATTAAAACAATGATGAGAAAATGTAATGGTCATTCAATATATCTGCGTCATCAATGAATGGAATACACACGTAATGCTTTTCAGTGCCGAAGTTCAATAACCTATTTCAGAATTCCAGAAGGAAAACATGAAAAAAAAATCATAACATTTCACGGAGCAATGTAAAAGCAGGGAAGAATATACAATCAATTAGATTGTGGACTAATATCATATTGATATTAATTATTACCCATCGATATAGGGGAGAAGTATCACATGTCGATAATTGAGGCATGTTGTAACTTATAAGTGGCATCCATATTTGTATTTTAAAATGTACAGTATTATATCATGTACAAAATGAAGTGTAGATGTTTATGGTTTTTGTATGCATATAATCAAAACACTATATGTATAAAGGTTAAAAGAGTAAAAATCAGAAAATAACGAAAAAAGTAGAAAATAGAAATTTAATGTATGAAAATGAAATGTGAACGAGATATGTATGAAATATTGAATGAATAAAGGTGGTGGTTAACCACAAAAGAGAGAAAAAAAAAAAAAATGTACTGTAGCATTTTGTAAAATTATATTATTCTACATATAAATTATTGTTTTAACCGTCTATAAAAAAAACAGTAGGTCTAAATAACTCTCCATCTCTTCTTATTTGCTCATATCTAAATAAACACGGTCTTACCACCTGGACCAAAAAATAAATGACTGGGCATTACATAACCATGGTCATTTTATTTATCCGTGATATAACTATGTACGTAACCACAACCATCACTATTATAGCTCTGCATTTCCGTTTTGATTATTTTTTATATTCCAAGCGACTTGACTCCAAATAATATAATAATTTTCAAGGACAAAAGGATTACAGCTTGATACGGATAATCCTTGTCCAATAGGATTTAGAGATCCGATTTCTGTCTCGTTAATTCGAAAGTCCACTTATGATAACTGATTAACCTAAATATGAAATGTAAATGAACTCAAAACTGCATCCTCTATTCTATTTTCTGTCTTTTTTAATCATGCTTTGGATTTAACCATGGAGGAAAAAATAAATTAAATTAATTATTTTTTCCTCCATGATTTAACACAGTTATGGTTTCGTGGAATGGAAAACCGCGACGTTTGTTGTTTCAAGTAACCTGGAAAAATACTTGGTTTCCACTAGGACGCAACGCAAGAACCTAAGCGCAACACAAGCGAGTTGTCCAATCACAATGCGATAGATCATCGAACTGTCGCTTGTCGTTGGTCATCTCGTTGCGTCTACGTCCTTGCGTTGCGTCCTAGTGGGAACCAAGCTTTAAGGTAAATTTTTGTTCCATGTAATCATGGAGCAATGATAAGCCTGGTTTCCACTAGGACGCAAGGCAAGGACGTATAAAGCGCAACCCAAGTATTGACCACGACGAACGCGATAGATGATTGGTTCTTGCGTTGCGCTTGCGTCCTAGAGTTAGGCCGGCGGGAAGCTTAAATATCACTACTCCTTTATTTTCCATTATTTAACATGACATCGCCGTGAAACGGAACAAGTTTCAATGCAGTTTCAAAGTCCTTTAATAATAGGCTAATAATAATCGCTATTAAGAAATTGCTGTTTATGCCTGCGTGGTTGCACATAATATATGCTAGACCTAAGTGCTTCACATTCTAAAATTATTCAAACAAACTCTACATTTGAGTAGAGAAGTATTATATTCTCATTCTTCAATCCTGATTTACATTGGTTTCTGAATCATTACGTTTTGCCAAATTGTCTTTTGATTATCCAGAAAGTTCATGCCACCACCACTGAACTGATGAGTTTCTATAAAGAGATTTCTAGGCCGACTGAATAGATGTATATTGGCGATTGTAGCCTGCCGATATGGTTTTTCTTTATCCCGATTCCCAATACATTGAGACTGGCTTAGCTGTTACTGTACGCTCGAGTTTCAACAAAGGGCATTCGTGGTCTAATAAATTTAAAGAACACGTCAGTCTCATTATAAAATCGGTTATGAGATTTCATCTTGAATCCGAATACATCCAGACGTTAAAAATAAATCACAAAACACAAATTATTATAAATTCATATCTAAAATGTGTTTATTTTCGACAATCTTTTTCACTTACTATTTTACACATAACAATATATAATATGGCATCATTTGATGAAGCCATGTTAGATATTGAACCATTTAGGCCTACATACTATGGTTTTATTATAACTTATAAGACAACAAAATTATTTTTATTATTTAACATAAGGAATAATTATTGGAAAAAACAAAGCTGGCGTGGAATAACAACTATTTAGATAGCAAAAAATGCATAGGTTTTATAAATATTTAGATAGATGAAAAGTCTGGAGTTCATAAACTCATTTCACCCACCAATTGTTGACAGTGTAATAATTCTAAACAAAAATTGAATGATCAACTTAAATTATTATTACATTATTACAAAAATAAACAAAAGTAAATCAGTTGCTAATAACGAATGAACATACATTAATTGTAGGCCCTATCAAAATAAATATAGCAATAAAATAATAATTTAATATTTTACATTAAAATAATTATCCGTAATGGTTTACCGTACCTTTACAAAAGAAACACTAAATGTGCGCGTACATGAACCTTGCGCGTAGCAGGTTATTACTAAACTGTACGCGCACATCATGGCGCCCATACTGTAGAATTGAGCATGTGCTTATCATGGCGATATTATATTATAAATTTACACAAACAGTTTATTTAGGAATACTATATTTCTAAAGCTACCTCGTATACATGGTGCATGGGTCCCGCCCTTGCCAATACATTTTAGAATGTTTTTCTAACATAAATAGTTAATAAATTACTAAAATTCGTATATGGCTAATAGTTTTAAATAACGTCAACGATACACAAAGATATAGAACATCTCAGTGTATTGTTACATTGAAAAAAAAACACTATTTAAAAAATAACGATTAATTACTTATAATTTCATTACGAATATTAAATAATTTCTTATGTAATCTAAAACGTGTCTATTATAACACGATTTTCATTCGTCTTTTTTGTTTATTGGTAAGGGTTACATACTTTTATAGTATAAAGAAACTATTATCACTTATACAACGTAACTGAGGAATTCAATTTCGCTTTAGTTTACTTCGCATTGTTTACTAAAAGTTTTACCAACAACCAATTTTTCCAACGACAGCAGATTAAGCTAGTATTTTACTTTGGTTTGACACGTATAGCAATTACAATTTTTTACAAGAATATTAAGAAGATAGATAAAACAATAGTGAATAAAAATGTTGGTACGTTATATGCTATATTAGCCGCATTATCAGGATAAATGCCGGTTGTATTCAACATATATAAAGTTCCGTCCGCATTGTAAATGGTTCCGTTTTCTGCATACTGCTCCGTCCGACATGCGAAAAAGTCTACGCCAAAAATACGAGGGAATCCATTATCCACTCTTTCACGTTTATTGTCGTAACGATAATATTGTCTTCCTTTGATGAAATATGTGTAACCTATGACAAAGGAAAAACGAAATAACTCATTAATTTAATAAAATAAAAATTAACATTAACGACGTAGGCCTGTTGTCATGAATGAATTTGTCATTGGTACCATCATCGTCGCCATCACCATTGGTACGGTTCTGTTAATATTCGTCATACAACTCGGTAAAATTACCGGTAAAATTACCGAAGAAAAACAGTGTAATGATCAGTTAATAGGGGGAGCTTTCGACTTTGCGCCGACCAGCTAGGATCAGACTAAGCCTTATGACGTCATTAGGGAGGTAGGTAGGACTGAGGTGGCCAAATGACGTAATGTATATAAGTCTAGATCGTTCCTGTAATAATAAAGAAACCTTACCATCATTATATTGGAAAGCAGCATCAATATCATCTGGTACACCTTTGAAAACTTCTTTTATTTGTGCAGGGAACCCTCTATCAACCTTCTTCTCAACCTCATCAAATCGCCACACTCTGCTCCCCTTAAAGAAATATGTTTTTCCATAGTAGCCCCAGGACACGGCGGCATCGATATGAAGCGGTAAGCCTAGCGTAGATAACTTATTTGGTCCAGAATGTTTGGTTAGGCCATAATATTCCCAGTATTTTCCTCCTTTCAGGAAGATGATCATACTATCGTGATAGCGTTCGTATACGGCATCTACACGTTTAGGGAGGTAACGCCAAAATTGTCGACTGATGTCACCTTCGTCGCTTGATATCAACTCATTGGGTTTGCGTAAGCGCCAGTATTTATCTTCCTAAAATTAAAAGAAGGAATAAAGAAATTCACGTCAAGGAAGTACATGTTTGGGCCTAATCAAAAATGTATTAGGCCTATAAAGACTACATTCGTATTTCCACCTTTCCCGTAGCCTACATAGCACTTTCGCTGATAATCTCTGTTTGAAAAGGGCACTTTCGAATCCCGCGAACCCCCCAACCTCACATGGCTACGGACTTGAATGGTACCTTTACCTATCTTGTATTTAAAATAACAACACCTCCTCACCTTAAATGCAAATATTTCGCCTCTGATGTATCCAATCGCACTGAATGCTTTGTTACAGGTCAACGGGTTTCCAGTTGAGTAAGTTGGTTGCGGTTTTGGTTTTCCCCCTCCTGTTGGTTTTGAACCTGCAAGAAGAAAAGATTTACTTTTAAATCGATACTAACGGTGTCCTTACGTATTGCAGGCATTAAGCTTGGTTCCCACTAGCGACGCAACGTAACGCAATCTACGCAACATAAGAAAATTCCCTTCGATCCAATAATTGTGTTTTCCTCTGCCTGCGTGAAATCAAACCTGCGATGTTTGCAGCACTGTGTTGCGTCGTCGGTTCCCACTTGTGATTACGCAATACTTCACTTTGCGTCAATACGTCGCTGCGTTTGGTTCTAGTGGGAACCACGCTTTACAGCTGTATAGGACGTCTTTGGTAAGCAAGCAATTTCCACCATGGCAATATACTTTTGGCGCCAAAAAAGTTTGATTTCGTATTAGTGAATCAATTACCATAATACCTATACTTTATTTTGATATAGCTAAACTGCAACGGGATGGGGACACAAGAACTGAACACGGTAACATTTTAGCACATTTAATGCCCTTCTGGCACACTGGTTTTATAAACAGTGTATTATAGTATAATCCACCCAAAATAATTATAATAATAATCCATATTCTTATCTCAGCAAGGTAAAATAAGCCTTAAATGGTAGTATGTCAAAAGATAGCATGATATTTTTGTATCGTGCAAAATATTCTTTTACATATCATCACAGTCGAGATGAGTCATAACACTCAATATTAGGAATATCGATTATGCTGGCATAAGATAAGGAAATGCCTTGGATGTATTCCAATCTTTATACCAAACACAATGGTTTAACAATGTGGTTTGAAAGTGTCATAATTACACAGGCATATCCTGTCAAGTTCCTAATCGGTTCAATAATGATGTCCAGTTGACGCTTAGAAAAATAATCTTTAAAACCTTTGTTTAAGAGGATGTACTATATAGCGGTAATAGTAACGGGTGTCTTTTTATAAAACAGGTAAGTTTAACATGAGTCATCAGGGACAAAGGAAGGATGAAAAGTTCATTTTTAAATGCGGGCCTATTTTGCGTTTTATGAGACATAAAATAAAGTACTGTAATTCTTATTACATGTTATATTTGATTAATTAGTACACCATTGTGACGTCATTGATGTAATTGTTTTTGTTAACTTTGTCATATTGACTGATTATCAATATTATACACAATTAATACAAGTAATTAGTCACCTACCATATAATGACTGGATGCCTGTAATATCGTCGGAAGGTAGCCTGAAGTTTGGTACGTATCCCCTGTAAAATGGCGCCATGAGGGCATTGACGTCTGATGAATGAGCAAGACCTAGACTATGGCCAATCTCATGAGCTGCTACTTGTAACAAGTTGATACCTATGACCAAGGATAATAATGAAAAGTGATGACGACAATGATAGTGATGGATATGGTACTGATATTGATATGATGATTGTTGTCTTTTTCTAGGCATCAAACAAACAATAAGAAATTCGCCAATTACAGGATGTATAAACTATAATTTATCATTTGAGGCTAAGAGAGAGAGAGAGTAGAGTGGAATAAGTTGTGAGTTACAACACTCGTACTAGGTCAGGATTGAACCCTGAACCTTGGCACAAGCATGTTTAACAACTAAAGCTACAGCTCCACAATTTTGGTGTTGATTGTGGCCACGATGATGGTGTTGATGAAAAGAATGTAAAGTCAACACAACACACAATCAACACCAAAATTGTGGAGCTGTAGCTTTAGTTGTTAAACATGCTTGTGCCAAGGTTCAGGGTTCAATCCTGACCTAGTACGAGTGTTCCAATTAATGAAAAAAAACATATAATAGGCTACCTCTAACATTATTGACGGTGTAAAACTCAGAGTCATCAAAATGGACATCTCCATCAAGATCTCCGAACCCATCTTGCGGTGGGTATGCGTGAGCTAGCGTACCACCCGGGCCATCAAACGGGTACAAGTCACCATGGTTGTATCTTCCAAATGACATCATGATGTCTGCCAACTTATTTTCTGTTAACTCTTCAAATGTTAGTGGTGTGATATCACTCCAGATTTTAAAGCTTCGTCTGATGGCGTCGTATTGGTCGTTTGCGGGGAGATCAGGCGACACGTTGACAATCCTGTTGGAAAAGAAACAGTTCTTTAGACCTTGGAAAACACGTTCTGTATTTGGAGCATTTAGATGACAAATTAATGTGGAATACTCGAAGGCATGGTGATGCTAATGGAATAGAGCTGGTTATCTTTACAAGAAGAAGCTTGGTATTGTTCATTGAACACGATATAAACTCAACATTAAAATGCACTAATAAATAATATCCAGAGACAGAGACAATATTTTAAAAAGAACATTTTGGACTACTACCCTACTGTGTGCAAAAATAAACAATATCCAGAGACAAGACAATATTTTAAAAATAATTTTTAAGAATATTACAAAATTGGTACCTATAAGTTAAATGCGTTTTCTCCCATCGTCCACCAGTATGTGCGTAGCGTTTGAGACGTCCTCCAAGTACAGACCCATTATTAGGAGAATCAACAGGATCCGGAACACCACATCTTGGCATCTTAATCAACTCTAATGTAGCAGCGTCTAATTCACCAGTAGGTGGTAAACCATTGAACAGTTGCATATTCTTAACAGCCTCGCTGAATTCTTCTTTTGTCATCAAATCTTCAGCATTTCCGTGTGGGTTTAGATATCCATATTGTTTCATAAAATCCTTAAAACATAAAAGAAAAGTATAACTTTAAAACCCTTGTTAGAAAGTGCAACAAAACTTAGAGAAACAAGTGATGAGGGTGGTGATGGTGGTGGTGATCATGGTTAATGGCGAGGATAAGTGTTAATTGTGATTCCATAACGTTATTTAAAACACTATTTATCTTCTGCTGAGAGAAGCATGGTGTTAGGTTCAGGAACAAAAAAAGTCTTACTTTTCAGGAGATATTTGTTCTGCTTAGGAAGAAAAATATAACAAATGATTTGGTCCTATAAATAGCGATTGAACTTACAAAATATATAATACTGTTTTTGTAGAGATTTTGGCGATATGTTTATTCATGTATACAGTATACAGTACAAAGAACGGATTTGATATCATACAGTTACGTTCTTATGTAATATATAAAATACGGATTATTATAGCAGCCAACTTATTCCTCAAATTGAAATTTTAATCAATTAATATTTTTCTTTATAATAATAACAGCAACTTGATCAAGCTTGAGTGCATTTTTGTATCAGTGAGCTTTAACCTAATGTCTGTTATAGGCCTAATTAATAATTTTCTATCTCATTTCTCATCATTATGTCAGCCTGTTACTGACTCATAGTCTGCAATAAGACAGTCTTACGTCATCAGCTGCCATATCAGCAAAGACTACCAATTTCGGATTCTAAAAAGGAAGCGATTTCAACTTTAAAATCTCCTGTGCATAGTTATATTGAAGGTGTATAGGGACCAGTTCGGCGCTAATAGGTCATTGACGAAGTCCATTCTTAGTTAAAAAGTAAATATGATGTATGCAATGTTCATGTTTTGTTACTTCAGAAAACATTCTATACACAGTGCAGTGTTGTGGATACTGTTCTTGAATAGTACCAGGTACGTCGAGTTATTATTATGCGATGATAACATCAATGACGTACAGAACAATGATTATCATCATGATTATTTTTTATTATTTTTTTTATTTATTTATTTAACAACATATTTATACAGGATTATACACAATCAAGTAGAAATATACTTGTTTTGCATTGTGGTCCTGTCGACAAAAACGGATACAAATTTAAATACTTATACAATTACAATTAATAACAATAGCAACAACAAAAAATAAACTGGAAGGTAAATGTTATGAAAAGATATTGATAAACGAAGAAAGATGATTTCATTGGTCTTTTCATAATGGATGAATGATAATGTTGGTGATTCTGTGTTTGTCTATTGCACCAGTGTAGTTATTGACAGAGCACATGCATATGCAACAAAACGTCATGAACAGTTCATCAACGATCAAGGGTCTGATTGCCGATGCTGGCAAATCGGTGACGGAATTCCGTTCGGGTTGTTAGATTATTCGCTGATTTCTCCCGTTGCCTCACTCAGGCGTATCGCTCATGTTTCGAAAGCTCTTTATTAATAGGCAACTTTTACTCATTTACGAGGGACGAATAGGAAATCATTGGTTGCTAATAAGCACATGAAGACAGATAGTATCAGTCAAGTTAATTCAATTTAATCCTTCAAAGCGAAAGCTATAGGCCTCATACGTAATATTAAAGCCATCTATAAATTTTTCTGACGATGAGTATACAGTATAGTCTGTGAAGATGTTACGTGTAAAAAATGTTTTCATCATACAATATAACATACAGATGTAATAAAACTCTTTGTTAAATAAGAAAGTAAAAGTAAAAATGTTATACAATGATAACCTTAGATTCTTCTTCGAGTTATTTCACACAGGTGGGTTCAACAACAAAAGTTTCCAATTTTTGCCAATTCATGCTGTTGAAAAAAATGATACACACCCATAAGCCCCGCCCATACCGAATGTAAGCAGACATTTAGGTTGAATCAACCAAGTCATGTCCTCAAATTAGACCACAGCTGTATACGATAATCCTTGTGGGTGGAGGACCAGAACAACAGTATACGCCACAACGCCTTGTCATTTAGGTTTTAATTTTCTGGTGGGAGACATGCGTAGAGCATTGAAATATCTTGAGAGGATTCGAATGACACTGTACCATAATATATGTATTTGAAGATATGTAATAGGCCAATTTATTATATTCAACATATGGTTTCATTAGAAGTATGCTTGGTATGTTGCGCGTAGACGAATGATGGCTGAAACCTAGGCTGGGTAAATATACATCACTAGTGGTGAGGGATGATACGCAGGGGAAGATTAGTCCAATGCCTTACAGTGTGCATTGGTAATGTATATCACTCGACATATTATACCGATGGTTGAAACCTAGGCTGGGTAATATACATCACTAGATGAGGGATGGGTGATGATACCCAGGGGAAGATGAGTCCAAATGCCTACAGGATGTGCATATATGTATATCAATCGCCATATTATACCGATGGTTGAAACCTAGGCTGGGTAATATACATCACTAGATGAGGGATGGGTGATGATACCCAGGAGAAGATGAGTCCAAATGCTTAACAGTATGCGCATATTTAATGTGTATCACTCGCCATGTTATGGTGGTGAGGGATGGGTAATTATACGCAGGGGAAGATTAGTCCAATGCCTACATACAGTATGTACATTTTTAATGTGTATCACTCGCCATGTTATGGTGGTGAGGGATGGGTGATGATACGCAGGGGAACAACATAACAGTATGTTGTGCATATTTAATGATTATCACTCGCCATTTCATACCGATGGTTTATACACACATATCCTTGACCTTGCGCGTTCCTTAGTCATGAACCACAATAAATGTTAATATTTTATTTAATCTCGCGGGTTTGCATAATAAAAAACTAATAAATCGCACAGCAATATAGTAGACTAATATCACACATTTATGTACACAACATGGCATACTGAAAGAAGTGGAACCTAAATGAAATTATTACTATAATATTCCATGTATATTATTTTTGTAATTATGCATCTTTTTCGATCAGAAACAAACCAAAAGCAAAAGATCGTGAAGTTTGATTCCGGAAATTCGCTGATTCGTTTTCTTCTAATGATTCGTTTTCCTAACTAATGATATCTTTATCGTTATGAGTTCCCACAATCATCATGTTGATTATCACTGAACTAGATAGCGTTAATGTATGAAACCATAATGTAGCTTGGTGCAGCTCGATGTTAATTAGACTGGACAAGTGTATAAATTCTTCAATATTTATAATTTTTTGCCATTTTTATAATCACTATCGACACGACACACTGCCAGACACATTAAGTGTTGTATGACGAGTGACCCATATATTCCTTGATGCCTATGGCTTCTAATGGGATTGTCGAAGTAATAAATATTAGTAATAAAAAAAAGAAATTTGCATATGCCGGTAATCGAACGATATGATTATGTATTCCGAACTCGTGATCACTTAATATTATTTAATTCACTCAATTTTTGTTTATTCAACAACTTTGGTTCCAACTAGGAAGTAACGCAAGGACGGAAGCGCAACGCAATTGAGTTGACCAGTTCGAATAATTCATCGCGTGTGAAATTATTTGCGCTGCGCTTATACGTACTTGCAGTATGTTCCAGTTGGGACAAGCTTTAAGGCAAATTTACACAGACGAGCGGTAACGGTAAGCGGAAAACCGCGTAGCTTTTCCTACGTAAAATCTGTATCTATCCTGAGCGGGGACCGCCCGTCCGCTCCACGCTGTGTGTAAATGGTCATAAGAATAACATAGATTCTATATTTTTATTACCGTTGTCGTTCGTCTGTGTAAATTGGCCTTTAGAGGGATCTTAATATCTTCGTTGATATTTATCATGCACATGGATTCTTGAGTAGGCCTAATTAATTGAGTTCAGCATCGTATTATCTTGAACCAACTTAAGCAAACCACTTAAATAAGACATGTTAATACCCCTTCGATAATTATTATATAATTATTACACTTATACACATAAACAAGACAATAAAGGATTATTAAATTGACCTAATAAGATTTAGAATCCATCGACAATTCCACTTTTACCGTATCATGTCTTTAGCAGATTAAATGTTTTTACTGTTGTGTATTATTTCAAAATTAAGCCTTCCCTTTCAAGCGTAATAGGCCTACTTGTATAGCTTACTAAGCTGGAATTGTTGTTTGTTACTGGAATAAATTATTTAAATTCAGACAAATATGGCTGGTGTATCAGATGAATCATCATGGTTTAACAGATACTATTTTGGTAGTCTTTTATACATTAAATAATTAATAGGCCTGCCAACCTTTGTCAGCATAAAGGTCTGTCTACATGCACTATCAAAACAAGTATGATGTTCCCAAATATGGTGTGGTATGCCCAAATATGGTAGTGATATGACATCATCATGTCCATATATGGGCACATCACTCTTTTTTGTCACATAATGTTTGATAGTGTAGACAAGGCTTAACACAAGGAAGAACAATTTGGTAATTTTGTCTTTAAAATACGAATATTGCAATTTTTGCTATTATGGATATTATTTTCATTATACTGTATTTCCTTCTTGTTTTTCTCAAGGTACAAATCTTTTCGGAAAGATTCAGTAGTAGGCCTACTAGACCCCATACAAAGCAGGATAAATTGTCATGAATATATTTGTAAGTCTTTTTTATGATTTATTTAGAAAAATCAAATTTGTTCAAAGTACTTCGATTGAATTCTCATCCAAAATATAATATTATAGATGCCTCATTATAAATGAAAACATAATGCATAACGGAAATTGCATATTTAATGACCATTTTTATATAAGTCTATGCCTAATGCTACTACAATAGTGTGATACAATCCTATAGTGCTGTTAGAATACGAAAACATTCCCTACGGTGTAATTGCATTAGTGACATTTGAAAACATCATTTCTGTGATATAAGTGAAGCTATCAGTCATCTCATATGATATGTGCCTTTTTAACCTATCTGTAAACTTGATACATATTTTGTATGCCTCAAGTTGATTGTGGAAATTAGACAGACTACAGTACGTTGTGGGAAAACACATTTAAGAGATACAGTTTCACCATATTAATGAATATTGAACATATCCTATCATTGTTCGTAGGCCAAATACAAACTTGGAGAGAGATGGGTTTGGCTATAGCTCTTGCCCTTCCTAAATATCTGTACACTATCAAACTAGTTTGTGATGTGCCCAAATCTGGTCGTGATATTCCCTAATATGGTCGTGATATTCCCTAATATGGTAGTGATGTGATATCAATATGTCTGGGCACATCAAATTTTTTGTCACATAAAACTTAGTGTAGACAGAGATTTAGTGTTTTTTTTTCACTGAAAGGAATAAATAAATGTCTATGTTCATGAGTTTGGTGAATATATTGATTTGATTTGAATATATAGACCTTGTAAAAACAGAACTGTAAACTGGAACCAAACAATATCTTATTCTCTGTTCACACGCAGAGTGCACCAATAGTAGAGACACGTACTGCAGTCTTCCAACTTGATCTCAGACTCTAACACTCCTAATGGAACTTTTGCATATTAAATATTAAGAGAAACAATTAAAATGTTGACCTTTGACCTCGCATTTGATATTTGTAATTACGAACAATGATAGGATATGTTCAATTTATAAAGTTCGTTAGTAATGGCGAATGGTAAGTTTGTGGAAATCTGAGGAAGTTGAAGACCTTGGAAACATGTTTCATTGTGTTCTAGCTTATCACAGGTCCCTTGGAGACCCAGCAACTTGAGAGCTCCAACTGAGCATGTGTATATTAACCCAATAACGGAAACTTAGGGTCTAATGAAAATATGAGCATTGAAGGCCTTTTCTAAAACTCAGCTATTTGCAAAAATCAGCGTATATACATTTCTGTCTACGTTTTTTAAAAACAGAAACTTTCATTTTAGCTGCCAAAATTGAGTCCAGACGCAACAACCTGGATCTCCCCTAACCAACGTTACCAAACTACTGTTAGATCATTGAAAGCTACGTATTTTTTTTTTTAATAGAAACTTTCTGTTATGCCTTACCATTGAGGTATATACCTTTATGGCCTTAATTACAATCATGTAGGCCTACAATAATAATCCATTCCTTTGATTAAGTGATCAAAATAAAATAAATAATACATTTCAGAAATGTATACAAATTCAAGATGTCATAGAAATTCACTCCTAAACTGAATTAGATTTTGCCTAGTCGTGGGATTTGAGAACAATCATGCTTTGTGAGTGAGGAATTCCATGACAGTAGTAAACTATTCAGAGTGGAACAATATTAAACTATTATATTCATAACACAATAGTGTCAGTTTAAACAAACATGGAGTAAACAAGAAAGGAACACAAACAAATACATGTTGTTGTTGTAAACATTACATCCATTCGATAATATAGTAGGCCCTTAAGTATACGTATAGTTCCGATCCTTAGTATTAAATATTATCCGTATTATGGTGTGAAAATATCAAACGTTGAACTTCAGATTTTACAATTTTAAAGACCTTAGTTCCCGAGTTAGAACAATATTATACATGGTATTAACATCTTGTAATTGCTTATTATACTACTGTATGGATTGGTTGGATGGAAACTTGTTTATTACTAGGATTAAGACAGTGTATTTATCCGTGTTTCAGAGGCACGGACGTCTAGGCGAGATCTTAGTGTAGACTTGTATTATCTATTGGACCAACAGACCGACTGCCTTTAATACTGCTACTAAAAAGAACAAAATACTTACCACTCCTAATGTAAGCTCTTCTTGTGATCTTGAATAGCATATTAAACAGCCAAGAATGCCCACTGTTATTAAACACACCGACTTCATTATTGTATCTTCGTTTCGAAGATCGCCTGTAAAACTTGATAAATGGAACTTCTCGACTCGTATGCCTGTTAAATATGACTTATCTACTAGGATGCAGCCTCTTCTTTACCACTCCGAGCACAATAGACTTCTTGTTAAAAACAGATCGTTTAAAAAAAATGGAGAGTAAGACGACTTGAGGTTTGTGACCAGTGCACTTTCTCTGCCAGTAGCCAATATTGTTTCACGATTGTTTGATTTTCCAGGATCGCCTACAGGAGCTGATGACGTAATTGCCCATTGATGCGTTTAGTTGGTAACGTGACCTGAGTATGAGTCACTATTTGAACATTACAATGCACTCCTGAGGGGAATTTTGGTAATGTTACGGAATGACTGGCCCGCACACGCCGCACACGTAACCTTTAAACCTGACTTTAAGACAAAACGAAAACTCTATCAATGTCCTTTAATTAACAAAGTAACACTAGTAACTTCATTATCATATCCGTTTTAATTATGAACTATTGACCAAATGAATATTCATAAGATGAGATCATCTGAACTTAAGCGGCTTACCTTATATGGTGTGCAAACGGAAACGAGATTTGTTTAACTATATACTTATAATATATTTTATTTGACAATAAACGGATAATGGAAAGATCCGTTGAAAAGATTAACGCGTGTAAAGAATAATTGAATAAAAGAAATAATATAGTGTGACCTCAAATATTCATTTCAAAGCGTATGTTTCCGATTCGTATTGAAATCTATTATGTCGGTTTGTCTGTGAGATCGGTCGCATTCACTTTTTTTCACTATTATTATATGCCAAAATAATCACTGGAGTACGTAATTGACAGTTTATAAAGCACATTGCCTTCTCAGAGCATTGTATACAAATGTCACCTAATAATTTACCCACTTACTCATGTTGCTAACAGTGATTTTACATCACGTTAACATGTAAGACATTATTCATTTTCAGTATTATTGTATACTTATAATTTTAGTCAAGTTTCTATTAGATTTGATTTGAAGTATTTGCGAATTGAGATCGTTGAAATAAAGATTTATAATTACTCTATAACAGTAAATATATATTTATAGTAAACTTATATTAATATATATATATATATATATATATATATATATATATAGTAAATAAGGCAGGTGGTGGTTTAAAAACATGCTCAGTCCATCCTTTCAATTCCCGGGTTTTAAGTGATTTTATTTTAAGTCTTGCCTAACCCTCTTCCACCCCTGTTAAAAACGTCTGATGTGAGCATGCACATTATATAACAGTTAGCAGGGTCTATTTTTCCCAAAAATTCAAGCTATCGAAGGAAAGTATATGATATTCAGAAGAAAAAACTTTCTGTAACCGCAAGGTTAGTGACAATAACGAAACAATTAAAGCGAGGTTTGTTTTACCACGATCATTTTATTATTACTACTTGTGTAGGAATGTGAGGTAATTATTAGAACAAAAAGTCCACTTTGTTGGCACAGTATACGTTATGCTTATTGTGGTTTGTTTGACCGGATCGTAAAGCTAACAAGATCCCATAACTTAATATTAGTCATTCAATTCACCTGGGTACAGGATAAGACCTTCATTGTACTTATGATGTTTACCTTTCCTCATATCTTATTTGTATTTGGCTGATGAAGAAAGAAAAATGTATAATATTAAAAACATTTTATTTTTGACATATCCAGAGAATTTAAACTAAAAAGCTTATTTTAAATTATCTAATATTGTCTGCTTAGAGGTGGAATATAAGATTTGACATCCCCGAGGGAATGATATTTTGCTCGAGAGAATTAATATTTCCCGAAGCGATTTATGAAAGAACGTTAATGTAAGTTTACACTTTATAGAAACACGTACGAGGCCGCAAGTCGTTAACCACACCACTGCCTAGTTCAAGGGAGGCGTACGTTATGCCAGCCTTGCGACTTACGTGTGAACAAATCCTCATTGCTCAACTGAAAAACCCTGAAAAAATTAAAAACTATTTAATTGTAATGTTTTAGTATTTTATAATACAATTGATAAAAATAAAAACGTTGAGTTTGCTCTATTTATGATGAAAAGTTTTTTTATAATATAACCTCCAGAGGGCGCTTATTTAGAAAAACCTAAAAAGGAATATGTTTATAATTTAGACTGTGTATTAATTTCCAAGCTTGTTGCTTTGATCTTCTCAGCATGTAGATTTTCTCCTTCTTCCATAGTTTCAGGTAGTGGTCTATTTCGTGTTTCTGGAAGTAGATATACTGCCAGGCAAGCCATAGCCGCCAACACTCCGAATAAAATCTCTACACCACCATCGTAATGTGAGTTCTACGAGAAAAGGTAGAGATATTACAATAATAATAGACATTTCTTCAACTTTTCTTTTACTTTATATGCTTTAAAAATGTGGTTATCTATCGCATGTAATTTGAAAAACGTCTTTAGAACATTTAATTGTAGTTGAAATATTATTAAGAAAATTATGAATGAATGAAGCAAAATGTTCATACCAATGTCAAGAAAAACGGTGCTATGATAGAACCTATTCTTGCAGCGAATGAACACGTTCCAAATCCTGTATTCCTGCAAATAAGAATTTAAGTTGTGTGTCTTA
The DNA here is from genome assembly GCF_963402885.1 of Antedon bifida. Taxonomy (NCBI): domain Eukaryota; kingdom Metazoa; phylum Echinodermata; class Crinoidea; order Comatulida; family Antedonidae; genus Antedon; species Antedon bifida. Next base: position 33,401,629 of record NC_136227.1, on the reverse strand, counting down.
TCATTGCAAACATTCTGTTGAAAGAAAAACTACGGTACAATACGAGCAAATGAAGTAAACATTTAATGTTAATGTTTACATTTAATTATAAAGCCTGTATGCCTCGTTTGAGGCCTACATCAACATTTTCGCAGATGAATATCGTCGTACGTTAAATTTTCGTGGTTTTAAGCGTGGTTCCCACTAACGACGCAACGTAACGCAACCTACGCAACCTAAGAAAATGCTCTTCCGATAATTGTGTTTTCCCCCGCCTGCGTGACATCAAACCTGCGATGTTTGCAGCATTGTTGCGTCGTCGGTTCCCACTTGTGATTACGCACTACATCACTTTGCGTCGATATGTCGCTGCGTTACGTTGCGTTGCGTTCTAGTGGGAACCAAGCTTTAAGGTAAGAAGACGAGAATAATACTGTAGGCATAAATTGTAATACCTAAGTTCTGTTGGAAATATTTCATTTCCATAAAGCCAACCAGTTCCAAATGCCGCCACAATTGCACATTTTCCTAAGCATGCTGACGTCAGTATGATTGGAAATAGATTTGTACCATCACCTGGAAATCAACAAAATATATTGTAAAGAATAATCTTGTATACATTCTAGTAAATCAGAGTAATATGGATACTCACTTGGACGCAATCGCATATACGTAAGCGCACCACAAGTATTTTGACCTATCACGACGCGATGAATTATTCGAACTGTCATTTGTGATTGGTCAAAGGATACTTACTCGACGTTAACGGTGTAAATCCGGAAATGAAAGAAAATAACGACGCTGCAATAAGAAAGACAGAGAGTAACAGACGTCTATTATACCTGCAAGTAATAAGATTAATAATATTAATAATACGATTTAATATTTCTGTTTTGGTTCCACGCACATTTGGCACATATTGCTCATCTCTTTTATCATTATCTTGTCGGTGCTTTTATCATACAGTACTCCCACCTTTTAACCTTCACTTACGAACAGCTGACCACCTTGTGTGATCTGAAGCTGCCTGCACAATTTATCAATACAAATTATGATTGTTTTAAAATGAGAATGTCTAATATGGCCGGTTGTTTTAGTTACTCTATTTTTTTTTCATGAAATGTTAAACTATTGTATATTTTAAAGTATACTTAAAGATAACAGGTAAAAGGTAAAGTCGAAACCTAAGCTATGCTAATGGCCGTGGTGCCCATCTCCATTTCTTTAGCGTTTGGGCCAGACTCCACTCTAAGTGTGTATGTTTGTGGGGGGTACGCCACTCCTCCCGCACAAGCGAGTCTGATTTACCTTCCCAATACTTTTTACATACCGGTACCCATTTCTATCACCTGGGTGGGGAGGAACAATGTGGATAAAGAATCTTGCTCAAGGGCTTGAACCAGCAACCTCTTGATTGGAAGTTCAATGCTCTAACCACTGCGCCACAGTGCTCCACACTGATAACAAGATGCTGGTTATATAATTTCAATGTGACATTGCGAAACAAAATTGTAAAAAAAAAATGATGAAAATACAATTTGAATGGAGAAGATTATACTTACCTCGGTAATAAATACACAGTAACAATTCCGCCTGGTAAATCAACCAAACAGACCAAGAACATGTTGAGATACTTATCACCATATAGATTAGAACTGTTTAATGCCATACCATAGTATACCAGGCTATTTATCATACTATATGATAAAAACAATTTGAAATAGATAATGAATATATAGGATAGAAGACTAGATGATTAACGAAATATACAATAGATTATCTATATCATTCCTATGTCAGCAACGTAGCATAAATAGTTTACTCTATCTCTTTAACCTAGAAAAGATATTATTTATTTATTTATTTATTTACATTTATTTACCCAGGGTAGCCCAAACAGTTAAAAACTGGTTTCCATTGGGGCCCTGCATTTTACGTTTTTTTTTCTTTCATTACGGTATTATTATGGCAAACAAAATAGCATAAAGAATAAGTATGTTTAATCAATACGTTTTCTATCTAATTATTGCTATAGTTATTTTGATAAGTTGATAAGTTGATAAGTAAACTTACAATATACAGTAAGTAATAAGCGTATTTCTCAACATCCTTGGTCTACGAAATACGTCAATCATTGTATAGGTTCGTTCTTTTGTCACGTCTGATTTTGCTGAGCCAGTGAAGTCGTTTCTCTTCTGGAGAGACATGTTTTCATTCGATTCTTCCCTGTCTAAATTGGTTTCTTTGTTAGGAACTTTAGGAATTGCATCAATATATGCGTTGCTTTCGTCTAATTTGTTGAATCTGGCGATTTTACGAAAGACGTTGTTGGCATCGGTCAGACGTCCTTTTGATATCATCCATCTTGGAGATTCGTAAACAAACCTGATACAAAAGATTTAATTTCTTAGTTATCATGGATATTGCAATTTACATAATATTATGTGGATGATGGATCAATAACGGTTTCTATGACAATTAATCGACTGCAGCAACTGTGGAACTTTTCTTAACCGAAGATGTGGACATCCCCAAAACAGGGTTATGCCAAAAAGGCAGGCAGTTGACGTTGAGAAGTGATTTTATCACAAGCGTCAGAAAGAGTTAAATACAGGATCGGATCTATACATACCACCAAAGAAATACTGCTGTTAGACAGGGTGCAGAAATGGCAATCTGCATGTGTCTCCAATCACGCAGAAGGTACGCATACAGAGGCAGAAAGGCAATAGCTACACCCCATGACACGTTAGAAAGACAACCGGCAGCAGTTCGTTTTTCAGGCGGAAACATTTCCATTAAAAGCACGAATGACGGAACATTTATACACTGAAAAGATACGAAAAACTATATTATCTGCGTAGCAAATATAATTTAATAATAATATAATATAAGTTCTTTTTTTCATCGGTTCGTCCCACTTTTACTTTCATATAGATTTAGATTAGAAGGTGTCTGTCTGTCCTCCTTGGTCAGTTGATAAGCGAAGAATAGGAGAAAACGTATATAGATAGATTTTTAATAATATTCATTTTCATATTGGTCTGGTTTGTATTAAAATATAAATATAAATGTAAAGCTTGGTTCCCACTAGGACGTAACGCAATGACGTAAACGCAACGCAAACAGGTTGACCAATGACAAGCAACCGAATAATCCATCGCTTGTGATTGGTCAACTCACTTACGTAGCGTTACGTCCTTGTCTTGCGTCTCAAGTGGGAACTAAGCATAAGTTTTTGTGGCAGTAACTATTCTATTAGATCTTGTTTTTTCTTTCTTTCTTTTACGACAGCCGCCAACTAATTAATTGGCAGCCGTTAACGATTTTAACGATTTAGGCAGAATTACATAAAATTGAATTTGAATTAATTTTTCACGTTAAACTTAATCGACAAAATGGTTGGTAATGGGTGTAATTATTTTATCACTTCACAAGCTACATAGTAAAAACATAAACTGGCACAGTTTCCGATCTTACGGCGATACAATTATATTACTGTATTTATAAGCAAGGCTAAAAAACAAGGCAAGAAAAGTCCCAGATAATAATACCGGTACTGGCACATTATGACTGCAGGGCCATATCAGAGAGATCCTGGAAATTCATGAACATGAATGAGAACAAAGGCCATTTGATCCCTGAAACTTTCATATAATTTGTCCTAGAACTATAATAATTTAGGTATTTGTATAGCGCCAGTATCAACTAAACCGAAGTAAAAATCAAAGGCGCTTGTATTAGATGTTAGCAATAGATGCTGATTTAGTAATATGTCGAGAGAGAGAATTCCAAAGAGAAGCAGCAGAGAACATAAAAGACCTTTGTCCATAGAAGTTGGTGTTTATTATAGGAACAACCAGTAGGTTTTGATCAGCCAAACGAAGACAAGCAAGAGGGATGTAGGAGGGACAAAGATCAAGAAGATATGTAGGTTGTTTAAGAAGTAGCGCTTTAAATGTTAGTAAAAGGAAGGGAAGAAGATCAAAAAGATAAACGCATTAAAACATACTTGTTCTATAATGGCAGTAGTAAACCACACAACAGCGAATGAATAGAAAGACGTAGTAAAAGTCAATGCTATTCCAGTTATACCAATCAAAAAAGTAGCTGCTAGAAATACATTTCGTCTTCCGAAATAATCTGATGTTAGCCCTGACACTATTGATCCAACGAGAACACCACAGAAGTACACCGACACAACGGTGTTTGCCATTAATTTCTTGTCGCATACTAAATCAAACTAAGTGGAAAACGTTCATAAAGTTTCAGTGAGTATATGTTTTTTTCTCTCTGTTTTGTGGCGTGAACCACCACCTTTATTCTTTCATATCATAATTAAATACATTACAAATAATCAGTAATATTTGTCTTTTAGCTACACAACTTCATATATGTTATTTCTTTAATCATTATTGTTTTCCTCCTCTTTCCTTTTTGATTACTTGTATTATCCTGATAACAAAAATTTATCATTAATCTTTGCTGCTTCCAGTGAGTATAATATAGTGTAGTTAATATACCTGAAAAAACTGTAATTTAAAACCAAACAATAGTCAAATTGGGGTTTTGGTTGAATTTAACTGTTTATTTTATCATTTTAGAAGTATTTTTCGGTGGTTATTTTTCGACGGAAGTGAATAACTTTCTTAAAAGTCTGATTTTAATAATTTTCATTTGTTCATGTTTTTGAGGGACAATACATCTTTAAATAATAGCAACAACATTGCGTATGACCAAAGATAGGCCTACTAACCTCATTGACAACTGTCGATTCTCCAACAGTTAGCATGTACTCATTTCCATTCGGACAGTCTATCGTTTCATTCGTCAACGTACCATTGTCTATTCCATATATCAAACAGCTCTCGTACTCAACTATAGTATCACTGTGTTCCTTACTTATCGGAATAGCTTCTGATTTACTAAAACCTTCATATGGTTGGCAGAAATGTGTGGGTGTGTCCATGATGAAGATGAAGGCAATGATATGAAGTGCAGGTGCCATAGTCCCGTATACACACACCACCAACAGCAACAGTAATTGGTATCTTCCCCATGGTTTGAGACTTCTTAAAATTTCATCAATATCCATCTAATATGATAGATTTTAAAGATCAGTAAATTTTTTTTAATTTTTTTTTCTTTTGTGACGTAAACACCACTTTTATTCATATTACTATCATCTTTCATGTCATCACCATAAAATCATCATATTATTTTCACTATTTATTACATTTTTGTTAATTTTTAATGTCATCACAATTTGATCAAATTCATCAGTAACATTTTTAAAGATTAATCAGTTGCAGCAAAAACTACTTTGCTTACTACAATAATAACGTACACTTTTAGTTTTAATGGTTAACACAAACATCTTGCTATATATATATTTTATAAATCTATCGCAATAACTGCAGTAGAGTAATTTTTATCACCAGGTCGTGTTATAGGCCACAGTATATAGGACAATTCAGTACAGTTCTGTATATGATATTCGCCCTTGTCAGCAGAGGTAAAAACTAATTTAATGGTATTCTTATGAATGTAATGATAATAAACATAATGTAACTACAACTCACCTTAGACATTTGCAATATTCAGGTGCTAAGTTTTGGTAACCTACTCCTAGCCTAAACACCTTCTCCTCGCAATGCAGCTTTTGCTTTGGCACAAAAATAAGTGTCATTTGCAGGTAGGGTTATAAAAGGTTAAATGATTAAAATTTTAATAAAAGGCCTTAATAATATTTAATATTCGTATTCGTCAAACGTATACAAGTTTTCATTGCCTGCATGTAATATCAACAATAATATATTGTCGGTATTGCTTTTGTTGTTTTTAAGAACAAATTAATATAGTAATAACTTTAATTATATTAATAATAAAGTAAAGCCGTACACTTAGGTTAAGAACTGCTGTCAATTTACCAATAAAAAAACAAAGGAGATTATTTGGAGCCGTTGAGGATAATTGAGATCATCGAAATACAGATTTATATTTACTAGGCCTAGAAAAACATAATAAATTTTGGACATTGAAGCTGAGACGTGTTAATAGAACGTATGAGCCTTGTAACGTTGAGACCCGCCCGGGTCCATCTTGTCCTAAAGGAAAGTACAACATTCGAAATCATATGATTATTTTTTTATAATAATTTGATGATGATAATAATAACAAAAATGCTGTGAAACTGCAAGATTAGTGACAATGATAAACATAACAGCCATACATTTTGTAACTTTTAAAGGTTTCTTTATTTATTTTTATTCATTTTTAATGTAAGCGAGTAATGTAATTTATATTGTTTTATGAAATTCTAGAAATAAATAAACTATATAAAAAAGGGGAAAAAAGGTGATAAACATTTAACGCAATGTTTGTTTTACCATGATCATTTTTAGTATTACAACTTCGTATAGGATGAACTTCACTGGCTTAAAATTGAACAGCGTATCATTTACGAAATAAGCACTCTGCTTTTACCAGTCTTTAGAAATAAGCTGAAGAAAATATCAATATGTCTTTATAACATAGACTTGGTATTAATTTCCACGCGTGTTGCTTTGGTCTTCCCGGCATGCAGCATTTCTCCTTCTTCCATAGTTGCAGGCAGTGGTCTGTTGCGTGTTTCTGGAAGTAGGTACACTGCCAAGCCGGCAATAGCTGCCAAAACTCCAAATAAAATCTCTACTCCACCATCGAACAATGAGTTCTATGAGAAAAGTATAGATAGTAATCAGTTATTCGAAAGAGGCATTAGGTGAATCTCTTCAACTCGTTTTGCTCCAAAGTTTATTGAAGAGTGTTGTCAGAGCTGTGCTTATAACGTGATGCCTTACACTTATGTGTTTATCTGCCACAGAAAAGTTTTACGTGATTGGAGACATCATTTTAATGGCAATAGTTCATTAGAAGAAAATGTGTACTGTTCAGAAACATATTTAAATGGTACAGTAGGCCTATAATAGCAAAGTGTTCGTACCAATGTCATGGCAAACGGTGCTATGATGGAACCTACTCTTGCTGCAAATGAACACGTTCCAAACAATGTATTTCTGCAAAAGAGTTGTATATCTTATCATTACAAACATTCTGTAAAACCTAATACGGTAGGCAGGGTACCTAATGTAACATAAGTTACAAGCAAACTATATCGGGAATCAGTACATTATTATAGTTAAAAGTCCTAATTTTAGATACAAAATTTTAAGGCACATTTTTAGTCGGTCGGTCGGTCTGTCGGTCTGTCTGTCGGTCCGGTATCACTATGCGTTGTATCGCTTTTCTGTACTTTTTTAACTGTTTTGATGTACAGAAAAGTTTTAAAGTACATTACTTTTTGAAAGTTCATTTTTTTCTGAGAGCACGTGACTTATGGCTGTTGGCCTTGTTATAATGAATCACAGTATATTGGAGAAGATCATCAGCACGTCGTTTGGTCGTATTTCGCGTCCTATATCGAGAATTTTTAGTGCGTGAATACGAAATAAGGTACACTTTCGCAGTTTGTCAATATACTTCATTTTAAACAATAAACTATAATACCTGAGTTCCGTTGGAAATATTTCATTTCCATAAAGCCACACAATTCCAAATGCCGCCATAATTGCAAATTTACCCAAGCATGCTGACGTTAGTATAATTGGAAATAGGTTGGTACTGTTATCTAAAAAATAAACCCAACAATATTTGTGAAGAATAATAAGTAGGGATGCAAACATGATAATACTGTATGAAAATACTGTACTTACTCAACATTAAAGTTGTAAATCCGGTAATAAATGAAAAAAACGATACTGCAGTAAGTAAGACAAAGAGTAACAGACGTCTATTATACCTGCAAGTAATCATAATAATAATAATGATGATGCTAATGTTAATACAAATTAACATTTCTTTCTGGTAAAGGGCCAAACAAAAGAGTCCTTCCATTCTATAGGAGAGACTATCATATGAGTTGCATTTTTGGCTGTTTTCTTGGCATATCTGCTAATATCAGAGATATTATGTGGCACCGTACCGGTTCCCGGTGGTCAACCATGACAAGTACGAAAACAAGAGCTTACCTCGGCTGTAAATACACAGTAGCAATTCCGCCTGGTAAATCAACCAAACAGACCAAGAACATGTTGAGATACTTATCACCATATAGATTGGAACTGTTTAATGCCATACCATAGTATACCAGGCTAATTACCATACTATATGACAAAAAAGGTGTAAAAGTTATAAAATAGGAGAGGTGGTGGAGATCATCTTGTCAAGAAGAAGGTGGAGATGATCTTGGGCAAGAAGAAGGTGGAGATGATCTTGGGCAAGAAGAGGTGGTGGAGATCATCTTGGCAAGAAGAGGTGATGGAGATCATCTTATCAAGAAGAAGGTGGAGATGATCTTGGCAAGAAGAAATGGTGGAGATCATGTTGGCAAGAAGAAATGGTAGAGATGATCTTGGCAAGAAGAAATAGTGGAGATGATCCTGGCAAGAAGAAATCGTGGAGATCATCTTGGCAAGAATAAATCGTGGAGATCATCTTGTCAAGAAGAAATCGTGGAGATCATCTTGACAAGAAGAAATCGTGGAGATCATCTTGAAAAGAAGAAATCGTGGAGACCACCTTGGCAAGAAGAAATCGTGGAGATCATCTTGACAAGAAGAAATCGTGGAGATCATCTTGACAAGAAGAAATGGTGGAGATCATCCTGGTAAGAAGAGGTGGTGGAGATCATCTTGGCAAGAAGAGGTGCTGGAGATCATCTTGGCAAGAAGATATGGTGGTGATGATCTTGGCAAAAAGGGGTGATGGAGATCATCTTGGCAAAAAGAGGTGGCGGAGATCATCTTGGCAATAAGAGGTGGTGGAGATCATCTTGGCAATAAGAGGTGGCGGAGATCACGTTGGCAAGAAGAGGTGGTGGAGATCATCTTGGCAAGAATAAATGGTGGAGATCTTGGCAAAAAGAGGTGGTGGAGATCATCTTGGCAAGAAGAGGTGGTGGAGATCATCTTGGTAAGAAGAGATGTTTAGTTTATAAAAGATTGTTAGAGTTATTTTATTTTGCAAATACGTAAACTTACAATATATAGTAAGCAATAAGCGTATTTCTCAACATCCTTGGTCTACGAAATAAATCAATCATTGTATATGTTCGCTCTTTTGTCACATCTAGTCTTGCTGAGCCAGTGACGTCATTTCTCGTCTGCTGAGGAGACATGTTAGAATGCTTTTTATTATCCTCTGATTCCTTGTTGCCTAAATCGGTTTCACCATTCATAATTTTAGGTAATACATCATCAAGTGTGTTGATTTCGTTTAATTTGTTGAATCTGGCAATTTTACGAAAGACGTTGTTGGCATCGGTCAGACGTCCTTTTGATATCATCCATCTTGGAGATTCGTAAATAAACCTGATTAGATATAATTATTTTGTTAATATACCGTAAATCATGGATTTATATTCTAATTTGCATAACATTTTTACTTTTGTATACTTTTTGTTATTTCTTTCAAATATGCCTAAAAAACTTGAACTTGTATCTTTACATACCACCAAAGAATGACTGATGTTAGACCGGGTGCAGAAATGGCAATCTGCATGTGTCTCCAATCACGCAGAATATACGCATACAGAGGCAGAAAGGCAATAGCTACACCCCATGACACGTTAGAAATTGACCCTGCAAGCGCTCGTTTTTCAGGCGGAAACATTTCCATTAAAAGTACGAATGAAGGAACATTTACACACTGAAAAATAATACAAACGTTATAAATTATGGTAGCAAACTTCGCTATAAGTTTTAATTATACTATAATGCACTGCTTCTAGAAAATAATGCCCTATAGCATTCAATGTGAAGGTTTGAAATGAAAGTCACACGTAACACACGTGCAGGCTACACGTTCTGCTTTGGAATTCATGTGGAGTCATGTTTTTTAGCTGCCAACTAATAATGCTAGGTTCGCACGGTCGTAATGCAATTAGTGATTCGACCAATCACAAGCGATGGATTATTCGAACTGTAGGTTGTCATTGGTCAACTCGCTTGGTCTACGTCCTTGCGTATTCATATTGGAAATCAAGCTTAACACGTGGGGTTAAGCTAATTCATCATTGGTCAGATGTTTTGCCCTACTCTGACGTAATGTGTACTTCGTTCATTTGAGAACATAATTCATCTGACCAATTACTCAACTCCCTGACGCAAAACTACTCCACAGTAGTTTAATATAATTCATCATTCAAAAACTCACTTAATTTTGAACGTCATTTGACACCACCTATATAAAAATTAATGGCTTAATATTTTTTAACCGCTAAACTGACCTTTTAACGCTTGAGTATAAGTATATTCCTATACAGTAGGCCTACAATTTACTAACCTGCAGAATCGGAAATGCTGAAATAAACATTAATGCCGACTTTTCGTCTACAGTGTGAAAACTCAACCATGACCACGTTTTGCTTATCAATTATTTTCAACTTCAACGTTTGAGTAGGCACATTTTTTGTAAATTTAATGAACAAATTAAATGATGGAAATCGTTTGTTGAAGTCTCACATTCTCGAAATATATTATTATAATATGGAGTGGAGTTGTGGCTTGGTGGTTATGATGCTTGGCTACCACTCCACGGGTCCTGGGTTGAAGTCCCGTCACATGTCAGGATTTTTTCTAAGGACAAAATTACAACTCCACCGTACTCCCAAAGACATGTAATAAGACTTTGTTTATGTAGAGCATCTTGTGTATATGTTTGGCTTGTGAACCTCTGAGGGTTCCTAATGATCAGCAATTGCTGGATGGATCACCCTCATTAAATATTATGGTCCAAAAAAAAAATTAATTTAAAAAAAATAAAGAACAAACATACCTGCTCTTCAATGGCTGTAATGAACCACACAACAGTAAATGAGTAGAAAGACGTAGTAAAAGTCAATGCTATTCCAGATAGAGCAAGCAACAAATAAGATGCTAGAAAAACATTTCGTCTTCCGAAATAATCCGATGCTATCCCCGATATTATTGATCCAACGAGAACACCGCAGAAGTACACCGACACAACGGTGTTTGCCAATAATTTCTTGTCACATACTAAATCAAGCTATAAACAAAATTGATGATTCATTACCATTAATAACTTTTGCCTTTAAATTTACATTTTACTTTTAGTATTTACAGCTGGCTACGCAGAAACGCGTTGGTAGAACAATAGTAGAGAGATGAAGGTTGTTGTTAAGACGCCATAGGGCCTACATCAAGATGTAGTGTATTAAGCCTATCCCATATATTTGTAGTTGCATCTTCTATCCGTGCGTAGCACACTTAAATAAGGAATACAAAGAATAAAGAGTAAACGGAACCATCTTTCTATTAGTATTACCATGAGCCTATAAATTAGATTTATAGGTCCATGCTCTAAGCTCGATTGGTCATACATTTGGTACTCAGATTTTCCAGAGCTATCGTGGGCCTAGCACGTGTGTGATGTGTTTAATAACCAAAACATTTTTAAGTTTAGCAGATGGGTTCATGGTATATTACTATATGTTAATAAACTGACTGACATAACTGACTGGAAAACGAATTCTATAGTTGAAGACAAAGCAGATTTGGACGGGTTTAATGGCAACAAAAAAAGAGAAATCTGTTTTTGTTGAAATAGGCTAGTTACAAAGAATCTAACCTCATTAACAACTGTTGATTCTCCGTTGTTCAACATGTACTCATGTCCATTCGGACAGTCTATCGTTTCATTCGTTAACGTGCCATTGTCTAATCCATATATCAAACAGCTCTCGTACTCAACTATAGTATCACTGTGTTCCTTACTTATCGGAATAGCTTCTGATTTACTAAAACCTTCATATGGTTTGCAGAAATGTATGGGTGTGTCCATGATGAAGATGAAAGCCACGATGTGAAGTGCAGGTACCATAGTCCCGTATACACACACCACCAACAGCAACGTCAAGTGATATCTTCCCCATGGTTTGAGACTTCTTAAAATGTCGTCAACATCCATCTATGAATATCGTGTATTTTAGTGATTATGTCAATTTTTCTACTGCAGTTACTGCAGCAGTCATAACTACATTTTAGTGAATTAATGTTTGTTTTTAATGTTGGTTTAATTCATTGGACCGTGCAAGAAGAAGTCTTTTTGTATAGCGCGCGAATAAACGTACACAAGCTCTCTCTATCCCCACCCCCACCCACCCTTTCTCTCCCCTAATTAAAAAAATAAATTACTAATGTAACTACTACTAGGCCTACCTTAGACTTTTCAGCTGCTACGTTTTGGTACTTCTTGCTTTCGCCTCAAATTGTTTACCCTCCGAATACCTGGAATCGAATGATATATTGGCTTACGTCTGTGTCATCATGATGTTTATAAATGAGGATATAAAATATAATGAGCTAATAATATTTAATATTCAAAGTTAAACGTCTTGTGTACTAGTTACTACTCGCAATACATGTAGTTAACCAAATATGGTTTTGCTGCTTTTTTTTATGACCATCCAATATTTTTTAATCATTTTTAGTATCACACAGGCTCAGATTAGACCTGTAACGATCTATATCCATAGTTTTTACTTTTATCATATGCCTGTATTTTATTATGGCAAACGTCTATTTTGACAATCGAATGATGAGTACAATTATGTGTGTAAAATCCTAGTACACTTTTTATTAGATTAGAATCTATTTTTAGATTGAGGGCGCTCTGTCTAAATTTTCGTATTTTATTATTGTGTCATCGATCATTTTGGAAAAACCACGAGCTTATCTCTCACCCTCAGGGCTAGCTTTTTTGTAAGAAGTGCAGAAATCACAAATTATTAGCTTGCTTTATTACGTAGTTTTAAGTTTATCATTATATATTTATTCAATCTGTTTCGGTTATCTTTAATTAGAGCCAGTGCCAGGCCTAGGTTGTCTTCCTCTTTAGCTTATTTACCAGACTGTCACTCTCTGCGTACGTACACACTACACTACACAGGAGGTCAGGTAGGTGTGGGGAGAGAGGTTTACTATTTATCTAGGGTAAGCCTATGCCTAGGCCTAGGTCCACTGGCACTAGCACTATCAAGTTGTTTCGCCCTTATTATCTAGGCCTATAATGTGATTATCAAACGCTATTACCTGTATCCAATTAAACTTAATTAATTAATGTAATATATTGCTAATTAATTGTAGATACCAGCATAATCAATGCATACCATGGTCCATACCACTTCACTTGCACAATATAAGTACTAAAATGTGCATTTATGTATTTGAAAAGGGATGCAACTGCAATTTAAGCAGTGGCTGATCTAGGAGGGGAAAAGAAAAAAAATTTTTTTGTGAAGTACAAAATAAGAAAATTCTGTTTTGTCGTGATTTTTGTATGTAATGCACTTGTCAATTGTATGACCCACTATACGACCCCCGGGAGAGGTGCGTCATTTGTCCGATGTGCGTCATACCTTATGAATACCATGACGCACCCATGCGTCAATAATGTGACTTACCTTTAGGTGACCATGACGCACCCATTTTGACGCACTGTGACCATGTTTTTTATGATATTTTGGGTGGTAAAGTGACGGACATTGACACACCATTGGTCATTGATTTGACGTACCATCTAGGTTTTTTGACGCACCCCTACGTCAGTAATTATTTGTAAATGACGCACCAATGACACACCTCTCCCGGGGGTCGTATAGTGGGTCATACAATTGACAAGTGCATAATTGTTACCTGTCTTGTCTTATTTTGTAATGCAACCAAATTATCTAAGTTACCGCTCTGTATGTTATATTTTTTATACCGAAATAGATAATTTAATTAATTAAATAACTTCCGATAGTGCTGTTTCGAAGAAAAAAGGCAATCAAATAATGTGTACAGACGGTAGTATGCCTCAATAAATAGTGGCCTAAATAATAGTAGCATAGTTCTGAATCAGAAACAAATATAAAATATGTATATTCTATTCTCACAGATATCTGATTTTACAATAAAATAAAGATGGGCCTCGAAGATGGTCTATTGTCCGATGAGGGCGGGTTTGAATTTAGTGATCAGAATATCCGCAAGTGTAAGTATTATAGTGAAATCCAGATTTTGGATAAATTTAACCACACATTTTTTATGTTACTTACATTAATCTATTTAGTTTAGACATTTTGAAACAATTTTTTTTGGACTGTTTTAGGTTTGACATATTTCCATCAAAATTAAACAAAAACAGATAATGATATAATAATAAATACTTTGAAACATCTCTTTTACTTTGAAAATATGTTTTCATTTACAGTACAATTGCTTGCCACCTCCTAACCTTCCAGTTTCCAACCCTTAACATATGGAATTATTAATACATAAACTATTAAAGTAAATATTATGTTTAATCTTTGATATTGTTTAATTTTTATAGTTTCTGAGTAAAAGATAAGTGAAAATAAATTTAGGAATGATAATAATTTTCTTTTACAAGAAATGAAATTGGAAAATTATTACTATGGTTTAATGTTGTAGCATAGAACCTCAAATATAATGGAAAACATACATAAAGCTCTGTCTACACTATCAAACTGGTTTGTGTGATGCCCAAATATGGTAGTGATATGCCCAAATATGGTAGTGATATATGACATCATCATGTCCATACTGTATCTCTATCTGCACATAATTTCTCTGAAATTACAATTATTCTGTAGTCAGATTTTACTAAACATTTTACAAAATGTGTTGTGTCCATACCTGTATGTGGACATGATGATGTCATATCACTACCACATTTGGGAATATCATTACCATATTTGGGAATATCACTACCATATGTGGGCACATCACACCTTTTTTGTCAAACTAGTTTGATAGTGTAGGATAGTGTATTAAGGAATAGTCGACCAGATCTGCATAGGATAAATTCATGCTTTAATCATGGAGGTTTACGGGATGTGAAAAAATATAAAAAATACTGGGATCGATGAAAGAAATACAATTACTGTCAGTGTCAGTGACTGTTTTTTGTTTTTTGCAGCATTTATCCGTAAGGTGTATGGCATCCTTTGTGCTCAACTTCTGCTTACTATTGGTATTATGAGCATCTTTACATTCAAGTGAGTCAATAAAGTTTATAATAATAAATATGAATGATGTATTAATAATAATATTATATGGTAAATGCTTTACTAAAAATTTAATTGATATTGTTTCATTCTACAGTGACAGTGTGAAAAAGTATGCTTTTGAAAATACTTGGCCTTTCTGGGTAGCTTTGTAAGTATTTATATTTAAATTACCCAATTTTATTATTTTTGGATTTTTAATTGTTTTTTTGCAGTTGTGGTAGCTTTTACAAATTTCTTATATAACTCAAAATATTTACTATGTTTATTAAAAATTAATTTTTAAATTAATTTTTTAATTAAAAATACAGTAGCATAATACATACTCCACGTCATTGAAGCATTTAAAGCTCTGCCTACACTATCAAAACTAGTTTGACAAAAAACGTGTGATGTGCCCAAATATGGTAATGATGACCAAATATGGTAGTGATATGACATCATCTTGTCCATATATGGCCATCATTTTTTGTCACATAAATGTTGATAGTGTAGACAGAGCTTAAGGAGAAGAGACATACTCCATTGCTAGGTGTACAGTTCATTTGTTTATTGTATGTATGTTATGTATATTTCTTTATATGTACAATGTATAACTTGAAATATTGAGACATTATTTCTCGATTGTTATATATGATGTTTTTGAGTCATTAAAGACCCCTTCCCTGCAAATTTGGACGTTTTTTGGAAAATAATACATATATATCACTTTAAAAACATTAAACCATGTCATTCCTTGTCTTAAATGTACGTTTTATGGTAAATTATGATAAAAAGTGAGAAACAATGCACTACCTAAGTAGCTCGGGGCGATCGACCTCTCGTGGACGGTCTTAGGCCTAGCTTAGCTAGGCTTAGTTTTGTAGGACTAGCTGGCAAACATCGGTAACGTACGAACATCGTACGCTAGCTATATACCTAGCCTGACGTTGTATAGTTGCTGCATTAATTGTCTTTCTATTTTTGCCAGACTCCGTTGATACAAATTGGGGAAAACCCGGTATTTTCGCTGAAAAGTTAGGAGTCTTCCATTTGTTTTGGCCTCACGATCGATCGAAAAGTGGGCGAATTACAGGTGAAAAACAAAAATATCAATCCGCGCGCAATGCATTTTGGGATTTATAGCGGGCCGCTATAATTATTAGAATCGACTTATTTTTCACATTTTTAACCGTTTAAAGACGAAAAAAGTTATCGCAATAGGACCATATAGTATTATTTTTACATTAAATATAGTTTGTGATCTTAAATTAGATCTAAAAAACGTAGGGAAGGGGGCTTTAAATGAACTTGGTGTTAGACTAGATTTGCTAATAGAATAATTTGCTTATTTTAACTTTACAGCGCCATTACATTTGTAATTATCATTGTACTGTCATGTTGTCCTGATACCAGAAGAACCTCTCCTATTAACATAATTTTATTGGGGATATTTGTAAGTATAGTGTGTCAAATTGTACATATCTGTCTGTCTGTATTTTTTCCTGTGTTCTCATAAAATGTGCATGAATTTGGTACATTATTCGAAAAGAGTAGGAGATTAATTTAAGGTGTGCTTGATAGGTGCTGCACTGCTGCCTGGTAAATAGGTGGCCTAAGGTGCTGCACTGCTGCCTGGTAAATAGACGGCCTAAGGTGCTGCACTATTGGCTGCCTGGTAAATAGAAGGCCTAATCCGAATTTCGGCAAATTATTTAATTTCAGTCAAACATAAGGATGATTCTACAATTACATTTTCATTTAAACATAAAACATTATTGCCTGTCAATTTTGGTGTATTTTTAACCCACCTGTTATTTCTTTTTATGTATTAATTTATTTGTACTATTTTTATAGAGTGTTTCTTTTAAATAAATGGTTCAGTATTGTTTATAGCTTGCCAGATAAGACCCACAGTGAGGAGCGAACCAAAAGTTCGCCTGTGTCATGCTTGAGTGCACATTAAAACACCAGTAAAATTAAAAACACCAGACTACAATTAACTGTAGTAGACCTGTGTTATTTTAAATGTTATTCGATTGTCTTTTCCCATCAGACGGTGTGTGAGGGCGTCCTTCTTGGAATGGCGTGTGCAACGTTTGACACGACCACTGTGTTGATAGCTGTCGGCATTACAGCTGTAAGTTGCAAGAAGTCATTTCTTTATTGTGAATTGTTAACGATGCTTGACAGAGGACCAAATATTATAAGGCAGCCGCAGTGTGTGGTTTCAGGGAGTGTACATTGATCAAGTTATCACCTCTGAAAGTGTATATGAAAATGCTGTTGTAAGAATTAAACTGATTTCCTGCGATAGTGTCATAAAAGAGGGTTAAAAGATTAATAGTGATGCTTCACTGTGTCAAACTTCATACAGAACCATACAAGTCAGTAATGATATTTCAGATAATTAGTTTTTTTAACTTTTGAGTTCAAATTTTCGTCCTACAGCTGTATTTCTGCCATAGTTTTTAATATTCAATTTTTTGTTCACAGGCACTCGTTTTGGCCCTCACACTGTTTGCGTTCCAGACGAAGGTAAGATGCATTTTTAATGGTGTTCATATTTTTTGGATGATTAACAGAAACAACAAAATTTCAACTGGAATTTTATTTATATTTTACTCCATTACACTATAAAGAATTGGTATTACTGAAATTTAAATTAAAAGTGTTGTGTTTTTTAGGTTGATTTTACAGTATGCAATGGAATCATGTTTGTTGCCCTCATTTGCCTGATCATTTTTGGAATTTTTGCGATTATATTTCAGAGTAAGGTATGTATTAAATAATTGTGTACTAATATTGCATATTGGCATTATTACTTTTCTTCCAATTTTATTTTCAGCAGGAATGTAAATAGTGTTTTCTCCATTCCTAAGCAGACTGGCTGAATTTAGGATTTTTTACACCCACCCTTAACTTTTGGTCACATACCTGCTAGACTTCTCAGGTTTCATCTCTATTATGCTCCCTATACAAAAATGTAATACAATTTCTTTATTTATAGGTTTTGGATATTCTCTATGCAAGTCTTGGCGCTTTGGTTTTTGGTATTGTAAGTATAGCTGACATACTTTTTTGAAAAGTGAAAAGTTTTCTTTTTTTTTATATATATATATGTTAAGTGTTTGTATTAAGGGGATATTTTTTGTTGAGACCCAACAAAATGTCTTCCGTTAAACCATATATGTTTGTTTCCCCCGTAACATATCCTAATAGAGGTGTCCAAAAGGTTTTACTGTAGTCATGTGTTAGAACTGCAGATGAAAAACAATTATTATTAATAATTAAACATTAATTGAGGTTTTTGTTATATTCATTGACCTTTTCCAAATTTTATTTTCAGTACATTGTGATAGACACGCAGCTTATGATGGGAGGTAGTCACAAGTACTCGCTGTCTCCGGAAGAGTACATATTTGCTGCCCTCAACCTTTACCTTGACATCATCAATTTGTTCCTATATGTGCTCATGCTTGTTAACAGTGCACGCAATTAGTTAACATATATTAGTTAACATATACTAGTTAACATATATTAGTTAACATATATTAGTTAACATATATTAACATATATTAGTTAACATATTAACATATATTAGTTAACATATATTAGTTAACATATATTAGTTAACATATATTAGTTAACATATATTAGTTAACATATATTAGTTAAAGATGTATTGTCCCTTGAAACACAAAAAAATTAAGGTCAAAATATTCTAAATTTAAATTGGCCATATCAAAGTAATATTAAAGTTATTCACTTTAAGTCGAAAATTCGAGCCAAAAACAACAAGTTTACGTAATTAACAGGTAAATTGATTTGATTACATTTCGTCTGGAAAATCGTTGCGAGCGAAAGTAAACAAAGATTTCAAACCACGAGTACGCATTATGCATATGCTAATTAGGATTGTTTACAACTCCTCACGGTTGAGAAGGTATTTTCACATAGATCGTGAGGAAGTTTTATGATTATGCATACAGAGTAGCCAAACAAGCGCGTTTCATTATGGGATATGTTTTGATCGAAAACTTTGACTGGAAGTCAAAGTTATTTTTTTAATAAAAAAACATCTGTATTTCAGTTAAATGATTTTTTTTTCAACAAATTTTTGGTGATAGTTAATAACTATTATGATACTTCAAAATGACCCACCTTTTTTCGAAATCTGTTTTATTTTTTATTTTTTTGGAATTAGTCAAAGGGACAATACATCTTTAATTATATTAACATATATTAGTTAACATATATTAGTTAACATATTAACATATATTAGTTAACATATATTAGTTAACATATATTAACATATAATAGTTAACATATATTAACATATATTAGTTAACATATATTAACATATATTAGTTAACATATATTAACATATATTAGTTAACATATATTAACATATATTAGTTACCATATATTAACATACATATATTAACATATATTAGTTAACATATATTAGTTAACATATATTAACATACATATATTAACATATATTAGTTAACATATATTAACATATATTAGGTAACATATATTAACATATATTAGTTAACATATATTAGTTAACTTATATTAACATATATTAGTTAACATATATTAACATATAATATTTTATCCCATTATTTTCTCTCTTTTTTAAAATCCTAAACCATACACACTGTTGTGTACTACAATATGTAAAATAGTCCTTTACTGTATATTAATTATAGATTAATGTGATAAATTAATGTATATTCAAATTAAGGGATCAGAGACTGTGCTTATTATATATTAATATTTAATAAACTCGGCTGATATCATACAGGCCTCTATGTAACAAAATGTGTTTATTTTGTGCATAGACTACATACAACAGTATTATCTTCATGCGGTGAAGTGAAGTGCAATACCTAGCTGTAATTCTTGTTGTAAATATCAATATCCATAGTAATTATATAACATAATCATTAATGTGTACTTGGAAATCAGAGACTTCAATATTTAATTTTTGGTAATTTAAAAAAAAATTCAGCAACATATTATTACTAACATACGAATATTATATACCGTACGTTTATTACAAATAAAAATAGATTTAGGCCTAGACTTATTTTATCGCATATAAAACCTCTCAGCGCTTCAAATATTTTATTTTTTTTTTGTTATAAAAAGATTGCTATTTACTTGTAAAGTAATTTTAGTTTTAAGATTAAAAACACCAAATATTATGTTCCTTCTTTTAACTTTAGGCCTAAAGTGTAGATATTGTAGTATGCTACTTTATTGAAGTGTACGGCAAATTATTTTTAGTTTCAATCTTGTCTGAGTAATGTGATCTGATTTCGGGTGAAAGATAACTTAATTGTGCAATTAATTTTTTCATTCAAGTTATATATTAGTTTAGTAGGCTACAGTTAAGGCCAGTTTACACAGTCGACCGGTAAACGGTGGCGGAAAAACCTTTTCCAAAATATAATCTGTATATGTCATGATCGTGTTTTCCGCTTACCGCTCCGGTACCGGCTCGTCTGTTTAAATTGACCTTTAGGCTAAGGAATGCGACACAAATACAATGTAAATTCAAGATCTGGTTTTTAGTCTTTTGTGAGGTTGATTCACCTTTATTTCCATTTCAACCAATAATCCTTTTTGATAAATACCTTTCTTTGTTCTTTGAAGTTTGCGGTTCACCCTGTATAGTTCAGAAAAGAACTATTGAGTTTCTCCAGAACTATTTACACTTGACGGTGTATTTGCTTGTAGAGTATAGTATGGCAAGCCAAGTCCGCCAAAAGTCTAATAGCATTATTAACATTCGTTACGTTGTCTTCAATGTAACATTACTTCTTCGTGTTTTTAGTCGCGTGGACGCGACTCTATAGTTCACTATGTCGGTCGGTCGGACGGTCTGTCTGTCGGTCCGGTATCACTATGCGTTTTAGCACGCGACTTATGGCTGTTGGCCTTGTTTTTTTCTAATTTAATAACTTGCACGATTTACATTTAGACCCATGTACAGCATTTAGTTTATTTACAGTTACTTGCATATAAAAAAGGAGTAAAAAATATACAAAATTAATAAGTCTATTAATAAAATACATTCATGGAATGCTCCGGTGTGAGTATATTTTTAAACATGATTCATGAGTTTTTACAGATTGACCTATTTAATTCTGACAGTATTTTTATTTTGTAGAGTATAGATCAAATGAGCATAGCTTATTCTTTATGTTGCATTCTCAACCAAAATCTTCAAAAGAACAGTTACTATTATTAACTTTTTAATTTCATTTACCTTTTCCAAATCTGTTGATATTAAATATATGTTTCACATATATAATATTTATATTTTATTTGAATGGATGTTAGCTTATTAAAATTTTACTAGTCATTTTAATTTCCATCTGTATAAAATATCGTTGGAACAAAAACACCCAGCCCTCTCTTTTCATTTTCGTTATGAAAACCAAACCTACCGGACCTGACTGTTTTATTTTGAAGAGGTCTAATAGCTGAATTCCGCTACTTGACAACCCGGTGGTTGACGTTTTTGACCAAATTAGAAAGTAAGTGTTTTCTTTCGATTGTTGTTTGATTGTAACCCAACTATAAGTTCGTTGGTTTATTTAAAATATGCTGACATTGCTGTTAGTAGGCTTTGCTTTATTTAACTACAATAGCATAGTTGGTACAATAATCCAATAGATCCGAAGTAATACATACAAAATAACACAAATTAAATTTAAATATCAATAGGCCGTATACAGTACGACATCACTTTTATATAAAGACCATAAGCCTACGTGCCTATTATAAGATACTGTAGCGTCTGATTTCGTCTCGGCAGTATATACAATTCGAATCGTTGAACAAGATGCGTAAAATTAAAGAAAATCGAGAGAATGAACCAATATTGAAGCAGGACGGTAAGATTAAGTTATACTTAGCAGTAAATTGTTGAAGATGAATGTCTTTCTTTTTATTTTTCCCATGTATTTATACAATGATTTGAGGACGAATTGTATGCCACGTTGAAGAAGAATAATTCTATGTTATATCAGGGAAGAGTACATTTCACTCTGGTTAATTTCACTCTTCCCTGGTTAATTTCACTCTTCCCTGGTTAATTTCACTCTTCGCTGGTTAATTTCACTCTTCCCTGGTTAATTTCACTCTTCCCTGATTAATTTCACTCTTCGCTGGTTAATTTCACTCTTCCCTGGTTAATTTCACTCTTCTCTGGTTAATTTCACTCTTCCCAGGTTAATTTCACTCTTCCCTGGTTAATTTCACTCTTCCCTGGTTAATTTCACTCTTCTCTGGTTAATTTCACTCTTCGCTGGTTAATTTCACTCTTCCCTGGTTAATTTCACTCTTCCCTGGTTAATTTCACTCTTCCCTGGTTAATTTCACTCTTCCCTGGTTAATTTCACTCTTCCCTGATTAATTTCACTCTTCGCTGGTTAATTTCACTCTTCCCTGGTTAATTTCACTCTTCCCTGGTTAATTTCACTCTTCCCAGGTTAATTTCACTCTTCCTTGGTTAATTTCACTCCTCCTTGGTTAATTCACTCTTCCCTGGTTAATTTCACTCTTCCTTGGTTAATTTTACATTTACATTCACATTTAGGCCTATATTATAATAATCACTATTATTATCGAATTGACATACCATTGTTACCTTTTATTTCTATGTGGGTTGAATAATTGTTCTACCATTGTATACTATACAGATGCGAAACCATGGTTGCAAGTTCGATACGTCATTGTCTTTCTGTGTTTCACAGCAAACACACTGAATTTCATGCTTAGAACAAACTGGAGTATTGCCATTTTACCTATAGTAAGCAACAAATTTGTCTGGATTGTTAGTGTATCAAAATTCTAAATCATGAAATTGAATTAATGAACTATATGAAAATAATAAATATTTGACATATAACAATAGTAAAATTAAATTCACAATTTAAACACTGATGATTGTAAGTGTTAATACTGTGTCCAACGGAAACTTACAGTTTTGTGAGAAAAAAAACAATCAACGTTTAAACCTACACTAGGTATATATTACGATATCGTACTTAACCAACCAAATAGTACAGTAAAGTATAATCTATTCGTAAACATGCCGTTAAAAAAAACTTTTTTTAGGCTAGAGAGTTCAACTGGGAAATCAAAAAGCAACAAAACATCTTAGCCACATTTTTTATCTCCAATTCATGCTCATCTCTTCTCGGGGGATGGTTGGTTGGAAAATACGGAGGTTTTGCGGTTGTGTTGCTTGCTATGATTTCATCATTTACGATGGCACTATTAACTCCGTTTGCTGTTAATACAAGCGTTACTCTATTGATAATCAATAGACTCGTCGATGGTTTCGGACAGGTAGGCCTAATTTGTTTTTTTTTAAATTGTTATTTTGCCAAAAGAAAAAAACATAAATTAAAATAGCAGCACTTGTAATCTGTGGTAAAACTGTATGCATTTGTATGCATGTGTCGAAATCAATGATATTATATAGCCGAAGGCTTATTACATCTCTCTGGTAGAAATACATGTATTTATATTCCGCGCGTGCGCGCTCATAACATTTGCGGTCCAAGTTTTTATTTTGTGTTGTTGTAAACATTAAGAACACACGAAAGTTGTGAGTATAGCTAAATCGTTGTATCTATTATTTTTGCTTGTTTGTTAGGTCTGTCATCTTTCATTCCCTACAGCAATATAATTTTATCAATGAAATAACTAACATAATTTAGGGCATGGTGATGACAGGATCCGTGGGTATTATAAGAAGATGGTCAATATTAGATGAACGCAGTACATTTATATCGATTACAACGTCAGGTAATAATTTAGACCTTGGTGCATTTCCATTTTTCCATGCCAGTAAAATGGTAATTCTAAAGTTCTGAGGTCGATCATAAATATGAGGCTTAATAAAGTAAGAAACAGAAAGAGGACATGCGAATGTTTGCATATCATTTGAAAACAAATGTTACATGTTATGTCAAATTCATTCCACTAAAAACAGTAAATGTTATTAAATCCCATTTTTTTACTTTTTTTTTTGGCTCGTACAGAGTAAAAAAGTTTCACTCTGAGTGAAACGATTTTCACTCAGAGTGAAACTTTTTTACTCTGTACGAGCCAAGAGCCGAGCCAAGACTCAGAGTGAAAACAGTTTCACGAAGAGTAAAAACCGTTTCAGGCAGAGTGAAAACTGCTTCACTCTGAGTGAAACAGTTTAACTCGGAGTAAAAACAGTTTCACGCAGAGTGAAAACAGTTTCACTCAAAGTGAAAACAGTTTCACTCAGAGTAAAAACAGTTTCACTCAGAGTGAAAACAGTTTCACTCAGAGTGAAAACAGTTTCACTCAGAGTGAAAACAGTTTCACTCTAAACAACGAGTGACCATTTTACTCGTTTACGATAAAGAGTGTAGTTAGTATAGTCAAATTAGTTTTGGACTGAAATTACCAATCTATGAAATAACTTTTTTTAGGATATAGTTTTGGGGCCATTTTAGCAATGTACCTGTCTTCGTGGCTTTGCACGTCAACGGAACTGGGAGGCTGGCCAACTACATTTTATTCATTTGGTATGATAAGAACAATGATACTTTATTATACTTTTATGAAAATGTATCTCCATCATTTGTTATATAATATTGTATTAATATAAATAAAATATAAACTTGTATTTCGCAAATTCAATGCATTTAGAAATAACATGGAGTATCAAAAATATGAAATTGATGTGTATTGTTTGTATCTTAATTTAGTGTACAATAATGAACACATTTATGTAAATGAGAGTTTATTCAGCATTAATATTAAGTTATTTTGTTAAGGTATTACTACCGTTATTTGGTGTGTGTTGTGGTGTATTATTGCATCTAGTGACCCAACTGACAATCGATGGATATCAACATTTGAAAAAGAAACATTATGTCAATCAACAATGAAAGAAAGTGAAAAGGTTTTGCACATTTTTTATTTCATTTTTTATATTATTGTATTAAACTCTGTCTACACTATTAAACTTTATGAGACAAAGAATATGATGTACCCATATATGGACATGATGACGTCATATCACTACCATATTTGGGCACATCCCCACCATAGTTGGCTACATCACACTTTTTTTTTGTCAAACTAGATTGATAGTGTAGACAAAACTTTATTATTTCGTTTAATCCTGAGATGAGTAGTAGTAATTAGTCTTGTTTATTTTATTTCCTTTATATGTAATTTTTTACTTTCTATGGACCAGAGTTTCCGAAATAAAAGATTGAATGAATGAATGAATGAATTATCATCATTCAATGTTATTTTATTAGTATTGTTATTTATTTCCATCCTTACACAAATGTAAATTATTTTAATATTAATTTTATAATTATCATTTTATCTTAGGATTATACCGTACCCTGGAAAGATATAGTGAAATCTGCACCTGTACGGGCACTCACTATTTCTAATTTTTGCGCTGACTTTGGCTATTTACTACTATGCCTAGATTTACCTACCTATTTTCATTCCATATTGGAATTCGATATTGAAACGGTAAGTGTTCTTTGAATTGTAGACCTATTATTGTATTTCACAGTGATGTATCTCCACATACTACCTATTTCCGAAGTATCATATGAATATTTAGTAATAGTACAGCATCTCATTTATTTCACATGTGGTGCCTGTATTATGTAAGGTTAGGTTAAGGGTTAAGTTACAACTAGATACATGTGAAACACATATATTCCTATAATACTAATTTATTGGGTTGACCAACTAGGTGTTTAGCACCTGTTTGGTCTTTCCTTGCCTTTTATATTTGTTTTGTCTTCTTTAAAATTAAATAAATGAATAAATAAATAAAAACATTAATTTTTTTCATCTTAAATAGAGTGGATTTCTGTCAGTTGCTCCTCACGCGGTGTTTTGTATTACAATCATCATTGGGGGATTAGCTTCAGACTATATCATTTCTCACTCGATGCTGAGCGTGACAAACACGAGAAAATTAATTTATGCTCTTCGTAAGTATAAGTATAACTTTATATGTACTGTATTTTGAGGAACGTGCCCAAATATGGTAGTGATAATATGTCCAAATATGGTAGTGATATGACATCATCATGTCCATATATGGGCACATAACATTTTTTTTGTCACATAATATTTCATAATGTAGACAGAGAAAGTAACGCGTAATAATTATGATTTAATAACGGTGTTTTTTTTAAATGTTTTATTTTTAGCTCTCGGATTATCCTCATTTTTAGTGGTTTTAACTGGTTATATTGAAAACAAAGTAATCAACGTCATTTTGTTGACTATCGTACTTGGGTTTTATGGACCTATGGCTGGTACAGTCGGGGCTAATGCAATTGATTTGGCGCCAAATCATTCTAGTCTGATTGTTGGAATAGCGTATACATTTTCACCGGGGTTTATTTCTCCAATGGTAACTGGAGCAATAACAAAAATGGAAGTAAGTAACAATTTCCAATATCATTAATATTGAGTACATAATTTACCTTTTTACGGCTTTTTTTATTTGAGTTGAATTTGACCGCGACCAATGGCTATAGCCAAATTATAACATCTCATTGCCGACTTTCTTACGCTAAATAGTTATGACAATTAATAAAGTTTTTTTTATTAAAGACGTATTATCCCGCAAAAACATGAAAAATAAAGATTAATTAAAAAAGACTTTGAATATGCCATTTCGCAATAATAATGTTAATCACTTTCGTAGAAAAAAATGTACACAATTACCGTGCTTTCACTGATAAAAAGGAAAAAAGGGTTAAATTACAGTTTTATCAAGTAAATATTTTTTTCTCGATCCAATTAAAATGGCACTGCTTCATCAAAAAAATATTTTAAAACAAATATTTTTTTAGGGGGACAATAAACTAGTGATAATTAGATATAATTGTTACATAAAATTGAAAAAGTTTTACATTAAGAACAACGATATAATCAACTGGGAACTATTGTTTCTTCTTTTGTAACGTTAGTTCTTGTATTGGTATGTATTCCTATTCTTTAATGAAATAAAATAGTTTATGAATCTGTTAATTCAACTGATTTTTTTTTCAGAACACAATATATCAATGGAGAATAATATTCTGTATAGTAGCTGGACTTCATATAATTGGGATAGTTTCTTTTGTAATGTTTGGAAGTGGAGAGGTACAGCACTGGGCAAAATCAAGCGAAAATAACGCAGAATCAGTACCATTCACATCATTAGAAAATAAAGAAAGTGATGATTGAAACAAAACAAACCAAGATTCACGAATCGAATAATGTTTAACTACATTGATAAGATGAGAAATACACACTTTTGAGAACAAAGTTAAAAAGTGACAAGCCGACTGACTATTGAGTATAGGAGGCCTAATTTAGGCCTATCGTCGGTAGAGTATAACAGTAAATCTAAAGTAGGCCTAAAAGGTAATATTTGTCCTCAAGCTTAACTGGAAACTGATGAAATTCGGATTAGGCCCTCCATGGACCCACAGCCTACCAGATCAGCACACTGGGAGGTGATCCCATACTATTTGCGAATAGCTTACTAAGTTCTTTAACGTGCACTATGTACACGGGACCAACTGCTTTACGTCCCATCCGAAGGACTGTCTCTTTATGTTGTTTTAAAGCAGTTAATACATTTATCTATAGGCAAAAGTTAACTTTGCAGGTAACTGAAATAAATACCAAACACCTATCGATCATTCAATATTAATAAGATTGTATTTATTATTAACACTTTTTTTTATTTGAATCATTTTAACTTATTAAAACTGTCGATCAATAATTTTCTGACAAGTGTACACAATCATCAGCTAAATTCAGTCCTACTTTTTTTTTAAATCTCTGTAAAGCTCTGTCTACACTATAAAACACTAACAAAAAAAGTGTGATATGCTTAAATATGGTAGTGATATGACATCATCATGTCCATATATGGGCATATCACATTTTTTGTCACATAAAGTTTGATAGTGTAGACAGAACTTCAGTAAGTGTTTTAATCCGTTTTTTCTTTCGACTCGATTGTTGTATAACTTCACTATAATAAGTTAGTTATAACAAATTATTCAAAATATGCGACGTGTTCATGCTGTTATTATTCATTAATCATTAACAGTGGACTCAGCTATGTTAGTTTATTAAACATGTCTACATAAAACGTAAGTATCGTATAAAGGTTACATTGATTGATTATAGACCTACTGCAGACTTTATTTCTGCCTGATAGGTGTAGAGTTTGGTCATTCCCACCACCAGGACGTACGCAACAAATAACGTACGCGCGCGTACTATTAGCAAGTAATTTTCCACAAAACTCACCTCCGTATCTTGCAGTCGGATCGTCGCGGCAAACCGTACAAAATATTTCAATAAAAAAAAACAATAATGTTGAATCCCGAATCACAGG
The DNA here is from genome assembly GCF_963402885.1 of Antedon bifida. Lineage (NCBI taxonomy): Eukaryota > Metazoa > Echinodermata > Crinoidea > Comatulida > Antedonidae > Antedon > Antedon bifida. The sequence goes on along the minus strand of NC_136227.1, from coordinate 33,373,091 downwards.
GGATGGGTAAGTGGCGCGTAAGGTGGGTTGTATCCGCACAATTTTGGGTTGTATATGATTTGTTTGTAATATTATTATATTTATATTAATAAAAAATTCTGTTTCATAGCCATTTAAATATAATATTCATGTAATGGCATTTAATTCGTTAAATGCGCATTTGTCTGATGATATGCCATGTTTTGAGGCTACTAGAGACGCAATGCATACAAGGACGAGACGCAACGCGTGCGAGTTGACCAATGACAAGCGACAGTTCAAATAATCCATCGCTTGTGATTAGTCAAATCACTTACGTTTCGTTACGTCATTGTGTTTCTAGTGGGACTAAGCATAATGGCTGAATGTATGGAACGCCGTTTACGCAACATTTCGATGATATGAATTTTATGACGCGATATGTGAATGAAATGCATCGATATTAATTGAATGGCGCGATATATGAATGAAATGCTTTGAATTGAATGTTTTGAATGAAATGTTTTGAATTGAATTGCTTCGAATTAATTGAATGCTTTGAATTGAATGTTTTGAATGAAATGTTTTGAATGAAATGTTTTGAATAAAATGTTTTGAATGAAATGTTTTGAACGAAATGTTTTAAAAATTAAAAAATTAATTTAATTAATATGTTAAGAAAATAAATATGAGCAAATACCTAATAATAAAAAAAAAGTTATAACCATTTGAATTAAGTAGGATCCGTTGTTTCAATTAAGATCGTCTCAATCTTCCCTTCTGATTTATCAAGGTCACCTCTTAATTTCTTTATGAAAAGGTTTATTGTTTATAAATGACTTTTTTCTACATTGTTAGGGTATCATGTCAGTGTAGACATTTTGTTAAATTGGTCAGATATTCATGGTGTCTTGAGTACCGACAAAGGAGAAGTCGACAAACAATGTCCTTGTAGATCACAAGATTTGTCTCAATCTCGTCGGCAGTAACTTTTAGTCTTTCGTTAGACAAGATGAATGGAATTCAACATAATATAGAAAGTGAGACTGAACCAATACTAAAACATCACGGTAAGAATAGTGCTTTCTCACTAGTGACTCAACGTAACGCAGCCTACGCAAAGTAAGAAAATGCCTGATGCAATAATTGTTTTCCCCCGCCTGCGTGAAATCAAACCTACGCGATATTTGCAGCACTGTTGCCTCGTAGGTTCCCACCTGTGATTACGCAATACAGCACTTTGCGTCAATACGTCTCTGCGTTGCGTTGTGTCGATAGTGGGAACCACGCTTTACTTTGAATTTTAAAAGGTTAAGAAATATCACAAAACGTTATATTTACGTATTTTTTGTTCTTGTAGCAAAATAATAACCTTCTCTGTTGTCGATAAGTGAAAGTTTTTTCATTTCAACAATGGATTTTACAAATCGAAGTACGAAAGATAATTCTACGATTAAAAAGATTCTGTTCCTGTTCTCATGGTATTCAGGGGATAGGCATATTACAATTAGGCCTAACTGAAAACCTCAATAATTCTGTAAAAAAAATAGTTCAAAAGATGTCTGTCGTGTATACGGTATTTATCAAATTACTAATTTTATTAATTTTTATTATAGTGAGACCATGGTTGCAAGTTCGATACGTCATTGTTTTTCTGTGTTTTACAGCAAACACACTGAATTTCATTCTTAGAACTAACTGGAGTATTACCATTTTACCTATAGTAAGCAAATAAGTTTTATAAGATTTTTTGTCAATATTGTGTATAGGTCTACTTAATTTAGGCCTATACTGTATCTGTATTATTGTATCTGATGCCTAATTCGTGACAAATTGTAATTCCTGATAATCTAGAATATTACATTTCATGGAATGTATTATAGGGCTATAGCTGGGTTGTAAATGGGTGGCGGAAAGGGTGATTTATCTACGTAGATGCATCGCAAGCCATTTGACCAATCCATTGGTTTGGTCAATTCATCTTATGTTGCGCGTCTCTAATGGAAACCAAGCAGTAACGGTACAGTGCAAAAGTGACGGGATGGCATTGGCATTAATAATCAAATAAACTAAACAAATAATTTCTTTAGGCTAGAGATTTTGACTGGGGAATGGAAAAGCAGCAAAACATCTTGGGTGTATTTTATTTTGGAAATGTGTTCTCACCTCTTCTCGGAGGATGGTTGGTTGGGAAATACGGAGGTTTTCCCGTCGTATTGTTGTCTGTGATTACATCCTTGACTATGGCACTGTTAACACCATTTGCTGTCAAAACAAGCATTGGCCTATTGGTGTTCACTAGAATTATCGATGGATTCGGGCAGGTAAGACCGAAATTAGGATATGTATTTTGGCACATATGGCGTTTCATACGTATAATACATGAACTCGTATTTTCGTATCTAGTATAGTAGGCCTATTCAGACAAAAATCGAAACGCTAATATAAACAAGAAATATTTCTTACAAAAAACGCTGCTCGACATTTTAAAATTAATCATTGTTCTTTCTTCAGATATATTTATGATTAATTATTAAAAAGATGTCCTTTAATCGCAAACATACATACAAATCAAAGATAGTTCTTTAATTATGATTCACATGCCCATTTAAAAATGGTCAATTTTGAACTTTAATGTGCTGTGTATGTGTGCATGGAACTATAATATAATATAGTATAGTTCCTTGGTGACCTGTGTGACCTCAACCTCAACCTGTTGGCATCCATGCAACTGATTACCCTCTAGAGACAACGTGACTTCACGAAAATTCTTCCCAGTCTGTTGATTCGCGTCAACCAATCAAAGGGCGAGAATCCAAAATCGTTCAACCGTGAGCCCTCATAGACTCTCTTTTCCCAGACGTTTTTTGGGTCCAGCAGCTGGGATCTATAAGTTATAGTCGAGTTTACAAAGTCGCAAAACTGTCGGCCTTAGATACTATAACTGCTGCTTGCTTCAGCTTATTATTGAGTAGTCCTCATGGGACGTAGCTGGCTAGAGCAGCAGCGTGAAAAAAGACAATAACTACAAACTTGGGGCGCCAAGTCTAGCCTAGGCTTTTTAGTTCTCTTTAATATCTGCGTAATTTTATCATAACAATTAAGGATATACAAAGGTTAAGGGCATTACAGATTTATAAAGGAGAGAATTTGGAGAATCGTTAAACATATAACAATAATTATCAGTGTATCAATAGAAACTTTTAATTTATATCTGCCAGGGTATGGTGATGTCAGGAACAGTTGGTATTATGAACAAATGGTCAACATTAGATGAACGCAGTACATTTATATCGATTACAACGTCAGGTAATAACTTATTGATGTTATGTATAACAGTTGCTTACCGTTAAAGTCAAAATTGGATGGCCAATTAATCATTGTTAGTATTTATTGTGAAACTCCTTATCTTTTTTAAGGGATGAGTTTTGGAGCCATTTTAGCAATGTACCTGTCTTCGTGGCTTTGCACGTCAACGGAACTTGGAGGCTGGCCAACTACATTTTATACATATGGTATGATATTTTTGTCTCTATGTCACAAATAGGGTTTTTGTATTGTTTAGTAATGTTTGTATTAATTATTTGTTTGTTATTTCTACAAGAATATTGAATTTACATTCATTTATCGTTCACTTCTTGGAATTCAACGGCGGGGAAAATTTTTGGCCAAGCCCTTTAAGGGAACACTCACCACAAAGGTGTTTGATCACTAGTGACTACAATTTACCATAATATAATTTATTTGTTAAAGGTATTACTACCGTTATTTGGTGTTTGTTGTGGTGTATTATTGCATCTAGTGAACCAACTAACAACCAATGGATATCAACATTTGAAAAAGAAACATTATCATGTCAATCGACAACAAAAGAGAGTGAACAGGTTTTGTACATTTCCATTTCATTGTATTTCGTTTTCATAATAAAAGGTCAAAGTAGTAAGCCTAAAGAAATTTAATTTAAAAAGTGTTTTATTAGGACTAACCGATTGAATAATAATATTGGTCCCCACTTGGACTCAACGCAACGACGTATGCATAACACAACACAACAGTTCGGCAGAATATTTGCGGTGCTCTTACGCAAGGTAATCTGAAGCGTGGTTCCCACTAGCGACGCAACGTAACGCAACGCTACGACGTATTGACGCAAAGTGCTGTATTGTGTAATCACAAGTGGGAACCGACGATGCAACAGTGCTGCAAACATCGCGGGTTTGATTTCACGCAGGCGGGGGCAAACACAATTATTGGAAGGGCATTTTCTTACGTTGCGTAGGTTGCGTTACGTTGCCTCGCTAGTGGGAACCAAGCTTCAAGCTTGGTTCCAACTAGGACGCAACGTAAGGACGTAAGCCGCAAGCGACCAATTAAGCTTGGTTCCCACTAGGACGCAATGCAATGACGAGACGCAACGTAAGTGAGTCACCAATCACAAGCGATGGATTATTTGAACCTGCGCCTTGTCATTGGTCAATTCGCTTGCGTTATGACTTACGTCTTTGCGTTGCGTCCTAGTGGAAACCAAGCTTCATCTAGATTGCCTTGGCTTAGGCCTATTGTTCGTCTCTTTGAGTTGCGTCTAAAAGTGGGAACCAAGCTTTATAAATATTATTTTACCCTAGAAATATACCGTACCATGGACAACTATAGCGAAGTCTGCACCTGTATGGGCTCTCGCTGTTTCTAATTTTTGCGCCGACTTTGGTTATTTTCTACTATCCATAGATATACCCACATATTTTCATTCCATCTTGGAATTTGATATTGAAAAGGTAATTATGTTACAATTTTTATGGTTATACGGACATGTGGCTGGATACGCCGCCGCACTCCGAATGGAGTCCTGTCCTGATAGATATTCTTCTTTCCCTTTGCAGGGAATTTATTCAATAAGAATAAGATATATTGCCCTTAAATACTAAATTTAATCACTTAATGTTTGAATACGGCCACTCCGGGGATCATATAATAAACAGACAGCGACGACGAGTCAGTCACTATGGATGGAAACATATGCTTATACATACAGTAATATGTTTTTGTTGCATGCTCTGTTTACTTCAAAGCTTAAGAATCTGCTAGGACTTTTTTGCTACACGACTCATTCATAACATTGTTGTATCAATGCGCCATGAGAATCTCTTTTTTTATGGAAACCGACGCAATATAAAGATTTCCTTATTATTATCTATTTTTCTATCATAAGCTATTTCAATCTTTACTTAGAGTGGAATTGAATCAGTTGCTCCTCATGCTTTGTTTTGTATTACAATAATCATTGGAGGATTAGCTTCAGACTATATCATTTCTCACTCGATACTGAACGTGACAAACACGAGAAAATTTATTTATGCTCTTCGTAAGTAAATAAATATAATGTACTATAACAAATTGCATCAATACAAAATGTAGGCCTTTCTTAATTGCAGAGTGGTGACTGGAATGCTTAGTTTTTTTACCCGAGTAAGTGTGTGACTTACCCGGGTAAGTATGTGACTTACCCACCAAGTAGGCCTAAGCGATAACTGTGACCACAGAACTACCGTAACTTACCCGAGTAAATATCCTAGCATTCGGGTGGTGAGTAGGAACCAATTTATCCGGCTAAACTCTTAAGCTCGGTTCCCACTTGGACGCAACCTAGGACGTAGACGCAACGCAAGCGAGTTGACCAATGACAAGCGATATTTCGAATAAGCCATCGCTTGTGATTGGTCAAATCCAGGCTTACGTTGCGTTACGTCGTAGTGTTGAGTCTCTAGTGGGAACCACGCATTAAACGACAATGAATAATAATCACCATTATTTAAACCAGTAAGGTAGAGTTGGGTCCTAAGCGTGGTTGCCACTAGCGACGCAACGCAAGGACGTAACGCAACGCAAGTGAATTGACCAATCACAAGCGATGGCTTATTCGCTTGTGATTGCTAACTGTCTATAACTTCGCTTGTCATTGGTTAAAACGCTTGCGTTGCGTTTACGTCCTTGCGTTACGTTCTAGTGGGAACCAAGCTTGATGCGACGCAACGCAACGTAGGGGATTTTTGACCAATCACAACCGATGGATTATTCTGTCGCTTGTCATTGGTCAACACGCTTGCGTTGCGTCTACGTCATTACGTTTATGTCCTAGAGGCAACCAAGCTTAAGTAACCTATATACATTTTTTAAATAAACCGGAAAAGGGCAAGTGGCGTTTAGACGTTTTTAATATTAGTTAGGATGATTATAAACATGTTCGTTTTAATCTTTTAGCGCTGGGACTAACAGCATGCATAGTTGTTTTAACTGGTTATATTAAAATCAAAGCTATAAACGTCATTTGTTTGACTATCGTACTTGGGTTGTATGGACCAGCGGCTGGTACAGTCGGGGCTAATGCAATTGATTTGGCGCCAAATCATTCTGGTCTGATTGTTGGAATAGCGTATTCATTTTCTGCAGCGACAGGATTTATTGCACCAGCAATAGTTGGAGCAATAACAAATATGAAAGTAAGTGTCAGTGGCAGTTTTTATATTTTTACACAACCAAATATTCAGTTGAACTTTAGTTTTCAACCTTGGTGTGATATAAACATTAAACTCTAAGTTTTATACTTTTTTGGCTAAATATGACAATAATCGATTTTACTATTTTCTTCTATACAATTCTATATCTGACCTCATATCACTTGTTGCTTTGTACGTTATCTTTTATGTCAGAGTTTGTAAACAAATGTTATGAATTTGAATCTTTATAATGAACTTTCTTTATTTTAAAGCATTCTTTAACTGATTACTAATAATTATTTAGATATTTTATTTTACAAATTCTGTTGCAATAATTTCTGATAATGATAAATTAGGTGCTGTTGCTATTTAAAGAAAATATATATTTTTTAATGAAACTGATTTCTTTTAAACTTTTTTCAGGACACAATATATCAATGGCGAATAATATTCTGTATAGTAGCCGGAACTCATATAATTGGGATAGTTTCTTTTGTAATGTTTGGAAGTGGAGAGATACAGCACTGGGCAAAATCAAGCGAAAATAATGCAAAATCAGTACCATTCACATCATTAGAAAATAAAGAAAGTCAACATGAATTAATTGATTGAATCTATGAGGGAAGAGAGAGAGTTTATAATGTCACAATATTTTCAGATTGAAATTAAACTCACTCTTCCCTTAAATATTTATGCCACCTTTTATAAATTGAATCTGTTCTAAACAGTGTCAAAAATTATATTAATGTTTATGTTATTTCTTTATTATTTCAACAATATTTTACGAGGTTTGTCCATCCAGCTAGCTGAAGCTGATCAATAGGGACCATCACAAAAACACAACATGACGAGAAAATTAAATTAAAATAACTAGAATTTATTTAGAATGTTATATATCTAATAGCAATGTTGGTATCCTACAATTTTAGTGTGATACCAAATCCACAATAATTTCGGAAGTTGATAATCTTCTATAATATTATATATATATAACAATGCAGTATAACCTTCAGGATCCAACAATGTGTCTCCTTAATATGGGTGTCCCCTAAATATGAGTTGTCCGCAGTATTTTATGAAAACAGCTGTGGAAAATCTTTCACTCTCTTCAACACAAGTTAGAAACTCAGTACCACTGTCAGCAACTAAAAAAATAACTAGATTACAAATCTGTCATTGTTTATCTGTGTTTTCTTCAGTAATTATTGGAATAGTCCATTCTTTAGGAGGGATGTTTTCTTCTCGCATCTTCCAAACATGTGGATTCTCTTTCCTTTTAAGTTCACGTTCTTGAAGAGCATTCTGAAATTTTAATGTTGTCAACAACAGAAGATAAATATCTATAAAATTTACTGTTTGTTGTGTGTGTGTAATTTACATGTTAGATGTTAAAACATTTGAAATCATAAGCTCTAAAAACAATGTTGAATCTTGGCATATTATGTTATTATTATGAATACAAATACGAATAAAAAAATTAATATATTGCAATGTTATATTATATATAAAAGAAAGGTATTTTATCTCTGTTTTGAATGCAAATAAATAAATCAATCAAATTGAATTCAGAGTGGACTTCTAAACAAAGTGTTTCAAAAAATTACTGAAAGGAGGATTTGAACCCTGGTTGTTGGATTGGTGAGCTTTACCTTAGCGTCTTCTGCTTGACCAGTCTTCCACTTCACTGCATTGATAAAATCCTGATTTTCTAATTCACAAGTTGGTTTTACACCATATATGTAGTAGTGGTGAAACATATTCCCAAGTGCTGTGTTAAAAATAAATAAAAAATTACCACAACAAAATAATAAAGTAAACTCTCCCGAAAGTTGACAACCTGGGACTAGCCCAAAAAGCTCTCTCGAAATCTGTCTGGTTTTTAGCACAATCACCAAAATAAATGAGATGGTACTGTAAAAGATTCAAAATCTAATATATCTCAATTTATGTAATGTATCCCCACATAGTCCAGGAGCATAGTAAAATACTGTAATCAGAGTGTAATATTTGTATCATGTGGCACCTGTATAATATGTTAAAAATCAGGGTTTGTGATGGACGTGTGACACTGTATCACAGAATTTGTCCATGATACAGTACAAACTATAGATAGAGCACTAAAAATTGGTTTTATACAAATATATATCAAATGTACTCAACCCTTTAAGTTTTATATGAATACAATATACAATATAAGGTACAAGTAAAGTTTATTTAAAGATGTATTGTCTCTTTGTCAAATTCCAAAAAAATAAAAATAAAAAGATTTCGAAAAAAAGTGGGTCATTTTGAAGTATCATAATAGTTATTAACTTTCACCAAAAATTAGTCAAAAAAAAAAACATTTAACTGAAATACAGACGTTTTTTGGTTCAAAAAATAACTTTGACTTCCAGTCAAAGTTTTCGATCAAAACATATCTTATAATGCAATGCGCTTATTTGGCTACTCTGTATGCATAATCATAAAACTTCCTCGCGATCTGTGTGAAAACACCTTCTCAACCGTGACGAGTTGTAAACAATCCTAATTAGCATCATGCATAATGTATACTCATGGTTTAAAATCTTTGTTTACTTTTAATCGCGACTATTTTCCAGATGAAATGTAATCAAATTAATTTAGCTGTTAATTACGTAAAATTGTTGTTTTTGGCTCGAATTTTCGACTTAAAGTGAATAACTTTAATATTACTTTGATATGGCCAATAAAAATTTAGTATATTTTGACTTTCATTTTTTGTGTTTCAAGGGACAATACATCTTTAAGAAACTAAACTAAACTAAATATTCTAACATACATTGACAATCTTTCAATTTGTCAGCATAATCTTCAATGGTAATTCTTGGCTGTGAAGGTTGAAAAAAAATTACATTATATTAATTACTGTATTCATTTGTCTAAAAACATTACTACTACTACTCTAGGCCTAGTTCTAGACTACAATATCAAAATATAATTTTAAGTTCAATATTTTAAAACTTACATAAAAAAAATGCTGGAATTCTTATTATAGCAAAACTTTTTGTAATTTATTTAGGCCTATTAGCATTTCATGAAATGGTTTATGGACAATTCATAAATTAAATAGAATGGTTACTGAAAATTGGGGGCAAGATTATTACAGGTCCTAGATACAGTATGCTTACTGACTCTCTCTAGTACTTGTAATATTATTGTAGACTTGGAATCTCGACCGGGCTCTATCGGCGCCCGGCGGCACCGTAGGCACTACACCGGCCCGCTAGTAGTAGTAGTAGGCCTGAAACACTCCTAGCCTAGCAAGTTTTGCTTTTATCTTTTTTCCCTAGTCTTTGAACTAAATAAAAACAGTACCAATGAAATTTGTAAAGTAGTAACTCACTTTCCACACAATACTTTTATTTGCTAACAAATTATGAGCACCTTTGCTGCTGCTGCTTCCGTCATCATCATCCATGGGCGCAGCCATCTTTGTTTTGGTCACGCATCATTTGTTTTTGTGTGGTTTTTAATTTTTCACCGACTCGACTCGAGTGTGCTGCAGCAGAGGCGGACGTGGCAAGTTAAAGGGCTATATTTTGGCTATTTATTGTTCGTATTATCTGTGTAATTTACTATCCTTACTGGCTATTTCCACGGTAAGCTAATAAAAACAGTATTCATTATTTAGGCTATATTGAAAAAAATGGTTAATATTGATGAAAAATCCTAAATATTCATGTTTTTATCATGGCTGTCCGATACCGGGATCCAGCTTGTTGTATATAGTCTAGCTAGGCCTACGCTATGTGGGTAGGACGACAGTAAAATAAAGTTTTGCAGCATACTCTGTCCCTGTATAATTAACCGGTTCACCTGACAATGCTCGGCCTACAATCAACCAGTCTGTCAGTACGTGCCATAGCCAACATACATTTCTCTTAGACTCCAGTGATATGCCATTCATTGATGGTGAATTTGTTTTTTTTTATGTTTTGACATTTATTTTGCTTTTTATATCTAGCCTAGGGACAGTAGTCTAGTAGGCCTAGTACAGTACTACTAACTATAGGTAGTAGAGCGTGTAGTTGTAACTTAGGCCTATAGTAATAATAATAAGTTATGAAATTAGAATCATCTGTTTGTGACGATAATTAATACTACTGTATTATTTCAGGAAATAAATATGTGAATGGCCATGGGGATATGGAATCAAAGTCAGATGACGTTCCAGAACACTATGCAAGAGAAGCCATTGACCTTACAGCCACCATCGATTCATTTGATCTATTGGTTTCATACGATACAGACATAGAACATTGGCAAAAGAAAGATTCTGAAGCTACAGGGTTAGCTGCATCTTATCAAATCGATAGTGAACAATTAAAAACAGACCAAAGACCATTTGTGCCTTATAAGAAAGATCTGAAGCTAAGTTTGAAAGCAGAAAGTTGTGTTCAAAGTAGCAATTCTCTGGAAAACCCACATCTTCAATATTTATCTCATCGTGTTGTAGAAAATCATATTGAAGTTCCTCTTCAATTTGAAAGGGTACAGACTACAAGGAGGAATCAACCACTTGAGTCTTCTCAAAGCTCCACTTCCATTGAAGATTCCCTTCAGGAATCATATCCAGTTCTATTAGATTCAAAAGTTGAGAATTTGCCTATTCTTCCAATTGATGATCAACAGATAACACTTGCCTCATCAATAAGAGAAACGCTTGAGGAGATTAACCTTCATCGTGCACGGAAATCTTTCCAAGAACAGAGAAATAACCAATCTCAACAATTAAATTTGATACCTCTTTCTCAATCAGAGCCTGTATCACAAACTCTAAACAGGGGTAATCAGGATTCACAGTTAGATATCCAAAGAGAACGTCCAAAAGTGTTGTCTGTTTTGGGAAACGATCGTATTGATGCATCCGATTGGACAACAGCTCGGTATTTACGAATTGTGACACCTCAACGGGACACTAACTTTCATTCAGAACGTAGAAGAAGTCGTCAGACGTCCTTGGGACTGAGCGAGGGCGATCCATTTGACGAGTACGTAACAGGGGCTGGTGAAATTAATCTTCTTGAAAGTCCATCAGAAGACTCTAGCTTTGAACATCTTAGGCTTCAAATTGGTGGCTCAGAATCGGAACTAGAGGGATCTATTTCTGAAGATCCCCCCAGCTTAGATCGGATATTATTGTCTGATAGAGAAAAACTTCTTCAGGCTTTTGCTGAAGATAACCTGACAACCGTACCATCCAGTCCTGGCAAACAAGAGATACACCGTGGCCAATCAATTAACAAGATCAATAAGGAAATTAGTGATCTTGAGAAAGAAATAAAGAACCTTGTAGTGGAGATATATTCTGGTAGAGAACCTGGTTTCCTACCTCTTCCAGGGTCAGCGTCTGGTATAGAGAGCCCCCAAGGATCAAGAACTGGAGGAACCCTTTCACAGCATTCTGCTGACATTGGTTTGGTAAATCCAGAGCACAACATACCTTTGTACAGTTACTCTAAAAAAGGTAACAATGTATACACCGTAACATTGCTAATTTGCTAACTTTTGTTTTTTACAGGTAAATTTTAAAATACATACAGTATGTACTGTAAGAAACACCACCTACAATCACCATTATAATTTTCTCCCCTCCCCAATTTGAAGTAATTTTCATACATGTTCAAGGATTAGGCAATATCTTGAAACATTTTCAAAAGCTTCCTAAATAATTGTGCAGTAACAGGTTAATGATTTTAAAACAACATGTACTGCAGTAAACTGCAGTAGAATAGTTTGCTTTTTTTTTTTACCAACGACGCATTCTACCTTTTTTGTGGTGTAGCTAAAATTATTCAGTATGGTCAAAAGGAAATGCTTATCAGAAAAATGGATGTATGGTACAGTAAATACAATAACAACTAATAAAATCAATTGTTTTAATTTTATTCAAGTTTTATAATGAACTGGATCAGAAGGATTAGTGGTATGATGAATGCAGTTAATCCATATTTAAATAATTTTTGTATATTTTCATTTTTTTTAATCAGTCATATGCTAGAAAATATGTTTTGGTTGTGGGAGTGGTTACATTTAACTACATGTTGCTTTCACTATTGTTCAATTCTAAACAAACTCAACCAAGCTGAATAACCTTGATGCAGTGTTTAGGTTTACTAAGCTGTTTGTTATATTAATATCTATCTACAAAATAATTGATCTCACAGTCAAGTGAGATCAACATAAAGTCAACGACAATGCAGATACAGATTATTTAAAAAAACATTCCATGCTACTGTACCATTGTTGAGTTTGATTCTTACATGCTGTACCTGTAGTACTAGTAGTGTGCTGAAAGTAAGTGGAAGACCTGTAATTCCAATGAGATTTTTTTTTAAATAATTTTCATTTGTTATCAGCATTATTGATGAGCAGTTTTTTCAACCCTAAATTTATTATTTAAAAATTATTTTATGTTGTATTTTTTTTAGATTTTTTGGTGAACAGTTGCTTTTAATGATAATTTTTCAGAATCTTCATGTTGAGTGTTTTAACATTGCTTATAAATTTATTATAAATGTGTTTTAACAGATCAAACATGCTTACATTGTTAATTTTTTGTTTTCTGCTTTTAGGCATAATGAATTCACAACAAAAGACACCACCTCTTTCATCCTCAACCCAGGATGATATACCAAGTCCAACTTCATCTCTTGGTGATGTTAAAGTTGACAATACTGCAGAAGCAATTGCTTTACAGAAGTCTGTAGTTGGTAAGGTCAATGGTTACATTTTCAGTGTCTCCCCACGAGAACTTGGTTTTTACTATGAATTTTTACAGTTACTCTCCTGTATCAGGCATGCTTGGGCTGACTCAAAATGTACAGTATGTTATTTCCGATAAAATTACATAATTTTATGGAATACATAATGCAATTTTCAGAGAGTATGAACTGAAAGAAAATAATCTTTGAGTAACATATTTGGATTCTGAGCTGATTAAGCAATTCTTATGTACAGTAACCATAGTAGAACATTATAATAACTGATTATAAAATTAACACTATATTAATTATATTTTTCAGGTAATTCACAAGTCACGCCTGCTTCCCCCGAACAAATTGCTGCTGTTATTGCGCAAGTTCAAAGGCAGATGAAACAACAATCTCCTGTATCAAAGGCAGTGACCAACAACCAAAGTAGAGAACATGCTTCAGAACCAACGACCATCCACACAGGTGTGGCTCCGGTTGGAGCCCACTCGATGCAAAGGAACTTGATACCAACCCCTATAGTCAATGGTGTCACACCTCCTAAGCCAGAAGAAATGAAACGACCACTTGCCTGGCATCCACCAACAAATCCACCAGTAAATGGTGAGAAGAAAATCGAAAACACAGGTGATGGAGCACAAATAAACAACTATGATAGTCCACCTAAACCGGTCACAACAGTAAATCGACCTCACACTTTGGTTGGACAGAACACCACTCTTGCAATCAGAGGTGCATTTGGATCGACCACTAATAGCAAAAAAGAACCTGTATTATTTCGCAGTCCTGTACAGTCTGTCACTCGGAAAACTATCGGAGCTGTGCAGAAACCTGAAAGTAAGAAGGGGAAGAAGAAACTGAAAATGAACGGAGATGTAGAAGGAATTAAGAAAAACACCCAAGGTGCTGTAGTGACAGTCAAAGCATCTGGTGAGAGTAGTGCTATTGTTGGAATGAAAGACATGAGTGATGGTGTTATTATTACGCAAGAAAATATTAATAAAGATTCTCAGAATATGAGGTTATTCAGTGAAACGGATCATACATCACCAGATACTGTTGTAAATACTTCAGTGTCAAACCCAGATGTTAAGAACACCAGTACAGAGCCGAGCACATCTTTTCTTGGATCAATTCTTCCATGGAGCAAAAAACAACCACCACCACCTATTGAAGAAACAAAATCTGGCCCCTTGCCAGAAAAAACTTCAGGAGATAAACACCTTAACTCAAGTTTTTTGGCTAAGGGTAATGAGCAACCAGATGAAAGTGTTGACACGGGAATGTTTCATCCTGAAATGACACCTGTTTCAAGTTCAACACCAGTTAAGATGCAACCAGACATTGTTCATAAATCTCCAGATGTTCGAAAAGAATCGGAACTACTTCTGCAATCGTTGCAAAAAGAAAAACAACCAAAACGAAAGTTAACACCACCTTCAAAATTAGACGGTCAACTATCAAACTCATCAGCAAAATCAGTTGATATTGTGAATGCCCACGTGCCTTATACAGTTAAAAAAAGGGATCTTAGTAAAATGCCATCTACATCGTTGCATAAAGCAAATAATATTGCACAAAAGCCTCGAAGCGAGTCTGTGACTAGTGTGAATGAGTGGAATGAACATTCAGATGATATCCAAGCAGTCTTGCAAGAAAAGGCAAGACTAGAAGGTCAGTTAGAAGCATTGTCAGTAGAAACAGCAAGTGCTCTTGCTGATAGAGCTAGACTTCAAACCCAGATTGCTGCTTTAGAATCTCAGGTACGCAATAGCAATAATCATTTACAAACAGCTTTGCAAGAAAAATCTGAAATACAGTCTGAATTTGAAGCTATTGAAATGAATCGTAAATTTCTGGAAGAGAGTATCTCAAATTTACATACAAATATCGAAAGTAAAGAATCTGCTTTGGAGACATTAAGAGAAGACTTAAGGTCATCGCAAACTTCCAGCCTTAAGTTCCAACAAAAGCTTGGAGAGATTCAAGCAGAATTGCAACAACGCGATGGTTCAATTTCCAATCTTCAAGATAGGTTACAAGAAACGCAACAAGATTTGAATAACGCTATAGAAAACAGAGCACAAGCAGTTGCCATTCAAAAAACATTTGAAACAGAATTAAGGTCAATGAGTAAGACTAAAGAATGGCTTCAGGATCAACTTAAATTTGCACAAGAAGCTAGAAGCAAACTTCAAGGAAACTATACAGAAGCTCAGAACCAACTGGTTCTTCAGGGAGCAAGTATGGAAACCTTAAAAACTGAGAATGCACGCATACGACAACAGCTCTCGGAAACACAACAGAAAGCTCTAAATGAAAAAGAGCAGATTGCCAAACATCTAGAAACTATAGAAGCTGATATGCTTGCAAGAGAGGCAGCTTTTATGGATCTTCAAAAAGAGAAGGTTGCTGTTCAACAAGCAGTTGCTACAAAAATGGATCAGATTCAAGAAGAAAAACATAAATTGTCGCATATATTTATCTCTACACAAGATTTGGAGCAGCAACTTGAAAGAGCACAGAGAGATCTGTCTACTAAACAGGTGGCTATGTCAGCTCTTGAGGAAGAAAAGAGGGAGTTGATAAGAAAGTTTACATTAACACAGGTATGTTTGATTTAACTCTGAAAGCTAGTTCATTTTCGTAGAGTAATAGGTAGAGTCTAGTAATAGAAAATTCTTTTTAAATGTGCACAATAATTTTGCCAGAAAACAAAAATCTTCTCTTGTATTGAATATTATACTTTGGTTTGTTTTTACAGGAAGCAGTAAATACACGAGACCATGAACTAGACACGCTACAACAACAATTTGATGCTCTTGAAAAGCGTCTGAAAACATCGCAAACTGATCAAGCAACACAAAGCGATGAACTGCACAAGTTGAAAGTTGAAAAACTTGCACTGCAATCTGCTCTTGCCACTGCTAATGATGAAAAACAACAGTTTGATGAAGCTATACAGAGGCTGAGACAGGATATGGTTATGGTTGAAAAAGGATTCAAGCAAATGAAACAAGAACTTGGTGAAAAAGATGGCCAACTACAAAGTACACAACAAGAGAATAGTTATCTTAAAGAACATATACAACAAATGCAACAACATTTAGCAGATGAACAGAAAAATGTGGAGAGTGTTAGTGCAGAAGTTAGTGGTAAAAACGTGGTGATTGATGAATTCAAACAAACAAAATCGCAGCTTGAGTACGAAGTAGCTGCATTGAAACAAGAATTGCAAAAGATTCACACGGCTCAGCAACATGAAATAGAACTGAAAAATGCTGCACAGATAGAAGGACAAGAATTGACTGAAAAATTAATTGCAGCAGAGGAAAACTTGCAAGAAGCTATGAAAGAAAAGGTCCGGATTGAAGGACAGTTAGAGATGATGGCAAGTGATCAAGAAAGAATGCAGAAACTTGTGGCTGAACATAGTGCTTTGAAGCAAAAGCTAGCAGAATCTCAAAACACAACACATAGAGACTCCGCTGAACAGGCTGCAAACATCTTAAGACTAACATCCGATCTTAATAGAATACGTCAAGAGTTTAAGCAGAAAGACAATGAGAATAAAGCAACTATTGAACTACTTCAGCGACAACTACAAGACTTAAACCAAGAGAAACAAGCAACTGAGAACAACCTTGCTGCTCTCCAGACAAAAACACAGCTTGATAATCAGCAGGAGAAGGAACAGTTAGCTGCAAAATTAAAATCCACAAAGGATCAACTTAGTAACACGCTAGCTACAAAGAATGCTCTTGAAAGGGAGCTTATGGAGTTTAAAGAAGATTCTGATATGGAATTAGATGCCTGTAGAGAAAAGATTAATCAGCTTGAAGAAGAGCTTACAGTAAGTTACAGTATTTATTCTATCCTATTATGGTTTTAATAGTTTTAATGTCTTTCTATTACTTTATAATCAAATTAATCTTTATTATTTCTATCAAATGTTTAGGCTGCTGACAAAGCTCTTGAAAATCAAAAGAAGATTACAGCAGAAAGTAGAAAGTTAGCACTCGACTTGGAAAGAGAAAGGGGCCGATTAGCTGGTGAGACTATTTTTCGAATTATACAAATAATTAATCTCTGGTATTTGATGAACATTTTTTTTAAATGTGATGTGCCTAAATTTGGTAGTAATGTGCCTAAATGTGGGCAGATCACATTTTTTTTGTCAAACTAGTGTAGACAGAGCTTTACATTGATCTAATCATTTTGTTCAAAGGTGTCAAGCAAAGTCATGAACATCTTAAAAGTCATGCAAGCGCTCTTGAAAATGCTCTTGCTCAACAAGAGTCATCGTTGACTGACTTACAAGATGAGTTGCACACCCGATCCAGTATGCAGCAAGAAGATGCAACTAAGAATAAAAAACGTTTTGTAGAAACTCAGGAGAGTTTAGAAAGGGATCAAGATATTATCAGACAGCTTAGAAAAGAGGTAAGTTTGTTTTATACTTTTGACACACACATATATTCACTGATGAAGGGCTAGTGTTGCCCGAAAGCTCTGCTAACTTTTCTGGCTGTTTTACTTTATCGTTTTGATTTAGCTTTTCACTTTTTTTTTTGTATCTCCATTGAGATCCAGCCACTGATACCCACAGCATTTTCATTTTTTCAGTAATTTGCCTTTGGATTTATATATACACATTTTTTTAAATTCAAATTGTTGTATTCATTTATCCAAAATGGCAGCCTCAACGTCAGAAAACAATATATATTGGTTTATATGAACTAAATTTTGTGGTTTTTTTTTTTAAAAGCTTGGTAATGAGAGGTCGTCAACAGCAAAGTTAAAGAGAGATTTAGAAGACACTAAAACAGAATTTGAAATCCTGAAAAAAGATCTAGAATCTAGGATATCTGAAAATACTGCAATGCAAAGTTTGTTGCATAAAGAAAAAGAGGTATTTATATTTACATTTATAGTGTTCCACTCACAGGACAAAAATACACATGTTACTAAATGATTTGAAGCTAGGAAACTAATCAACCACCAAGCTACAAGTATTTTATGATAATATATTAAAACAAACAATATTTGTTATTATAGATTGAAGAGAAACAGAAGAATGCATTGGATGGAG
This sequence comes from Antedon bifida, assembly GCF_963402885.1. NCBI lineage: Eukaryota > Metazoa > Echinodermata > Crinoidea > Comatulida > Antedonidae > Antedon > Antedon bifida. The sequence continues at coordinate 33,354,813 of NC_136227.1, read as the reverse complement.
CTAGGCATGATATCCATAGGACCCGAGCCAAACTAGGACAATTGGAGAAACTACTACAGGAGCAGAATGCCCAAAACCCTATACAACAAGACACTATCAAGGTAAGACAATTCTTAGAATCACTAGGTTAGACTGTAGCCATTGTTGTCGCACTCACTTAGAACAGAGTTGAGTTTTGATTTGTTTCTTGTGGTATTATAGGCATTGAAATGGCAATATGAACAGAAAGTGTCAGAGGTAGAGGGGATGAAAGAGCAATTGGAAATGGCCGAGGAACGTCAACAAATTGAAATATCCAGCATTAATGCTGCCCTCAAGGTAAACATTATTACATTATATTAATGCTGCCCTGAAGGTAAACATTACATTTTAGTAATGCTGCCCACAAGGTAAACATTTATACATTTTATTAATGATGCCCTCAAGGTAAACATTTATAAATTTTATTAATGTTGCCCTCAAGTTAAACATTATTACATTTTATTAATGCTGCCTTCAAGGTAGACTTACCTTTTCATGATCCAAAAAAGACATCTATGGGAAAATTTGTGATGACAAATTAAAAGAATGTTTTATAAACATACTGCGTAAGGAGTACAGGTATTAGTATTTGCTTCTTATTTACCTACTAAAATATTCCAGGTGGCAAGAACTGATTTGGATGGTCTAAAAACAGAGCTAGCAACTACTCGCAAGGACAAATTTTCATACAAAAATAAGTTGGCTGAAGTAAAGGCAGCACTGAAGGCTACAGCTCAACAAAATAAGGTAACTTATTATTTTAACATCATTTCAATGTAGAAAAATATTATGTATTTCACTAATTCTATTCAACAAAGTGTCAAATCACACAAACAAATAAATATCTTTGAATGGTATTCATAGTGGAGCTGTAGCTTGGTGGTTAACATGCGTGCCTTCCAATCTCAAGGTTCAGAGTTCAATCCTGACCTAGTGCTAGGGTTGTAACTCATGACCCATTCAACTCCACTCCCTAAGCGTCAAATAAGATAAGATAAGATTTTATAAGCACGATAAATTATAAAATATTATTTTGAAATTTTTGAAAAATAAATAAAAAATAATGATTGTTATTCATTCATTAAATCTTTTATTTCGGAATCTCTGTTCTATAGAAAGTAAAAATTACATATAAATGAAATAGATATTGTTTATATTAAAAATAACCTTTTTTAGCTACTGAAAGCTAAGTTATTAGCCAAAAAGAACCTAGAGAAGAAAGCGAAAGCAGAGGCAGAAGCTGAGAAACAGAAACAGAAAGAGCAGCTACAACAAAATCCAAACCAAGAGAAACAACCCCTGGTACAGAAGCAACTTGAGCCCATTCTCTCCTCTGCATTCGATGATATAATAATACCAGAAATAAGTTATGATGTTGATGCTTTGATTAGCAGTGAGGACGTAGACGCTCCCACGGCTGAAAAGAGCAGGTGAGAGGTTATTATGTATTTGAGGCAATTGGATGGTAGTATTGTATTTACCAAAATGTCTACTGATCCATGACAATCCAATGGTTTCCTTCGAACCTTGGTTCTAAGCTAAGGAAATCAATTCTAGATGATTGTTGAGATAGCAGAACATTTTTCAGATGAACTGAAACAGATGAAGCTGTAATTCCATGTACAACATAAGCCATGTGAACGTATTACTTTTTTAAAGTACAGTGAACGCTCCAAATATCAGATTCTCTAAAAACCATAAAATCTCCCAAATCCAAATTTTTCTTGTAATAATAAAAGATAGTTGACCTTCTAAAGACTTTAACAAATAGAAAAATGTAAAATAATATATTTGTTAATATTGTTTGTTTAATAATTTTTTTTGTAGACCATTGCAGGCATTACAGGGATGTCTTCAGAATCTTAAAGATCAAATGGGTCAATTACAACATCAAATGGATGACCATACAGTTGCTGTAAATTCATCACAGCAAACATGGAAGTAAGATAAAGCAAATTACTTTGCCCTCTGGAATGGTCATTTAGCTGAGCATCCAGCTGACCTCTTTATCCCGTTAATTGGCTAACAAACCTTTTATATACATATCTCCTTCTTTGTAAATATCTGTATATACATCTGAATTAACACAAAATACAAATACATTGTAGACATACTGTACCAGAAAGTTCTACTTAGGCCAACATGCTTTGTTTATTTTCAGGGAAGTGAAAAACAGTCTGACTGGGGTGAAAGAAGCATGTATGAAGCCTAACCAAAAGCAGGGGCTTAGCCCATCAAATACAATGCAACACAATTCTGCTCCTTTGCCAAACCTACCCAATGTTTATAATCTTTAGAATACACAATGTTATATATTAATTTTATGAATACCAAATTGTATAGATCAGATGTCAGTGCTTCCAGATATATGTCTTGTTTTTATAAAGGAAATGAAAATGGGAATAAAAACAAATATGTCTAAGGTTCTACCATGGAGGTATAAAATAAAATAATTATTATACCTCCATGGTTCTACCTACGGTGGTTAACATTGTACTTCTGATTAAAAAATGAATTTATTGTTATAAAAGAAAAATGATTATAAATAAATTACATGATGATGATTGTATCAACTTTCTGATCCCAAATATGGTCTCTCTCTGTCTACACTATCAAACAAGTTTGACGAAAAAAGTGCACAAATATGGTAGTGATATGCTTAAATATGGTAGTGATATCACACCATCATGTTCATATATGGGCACATCACATTTTTTTGTCGCATAAAGTTTGATAGTGTAGACTGAGCTTAATTGGATGTATGTTTATAACTGTTTGTACAGCACAATTGGTAAAGGTTTTTAGATATACTTTCTTTTCATACTATTTAAATGTACGGTGCTTTTAGATTGACAATATAAATAGGTTTTTTGATCTACGCCGGCTTTCTTTATTGTCCGTAATCTTCAATATAGCCGTGCGGTATTTTGCTTTAAAATATAGTTCATGCTATTATAATTTGCATAGTGCAATAGACATATATAGATATATATACATATCTAGAACGAATATTGATATATTATAAATCATTAAGAAATGTTGATTTTATTTTACAATTTAGAATGCATAATTATATTCTAAAAATTCATGATAATTACAAAAATATAGCGTAAAATATGGAGGCATGAAGCAACAATGTGCGGGAAGAGTAGAGTAAAATTTGAAATTTCAAGATGATGCAAAACTTGCTGTACTAATGTTTATCAAACAATATGTAAATAATTGATTTATCAACTCCAGATGTTTAATAAAAAAATAGACAGAACTTTTTTGATTTTTGGATATTTGTATGTATTAGTTACGGACCAAACATTTTAATCAAAATTCCTTGAAAGACATTTAAAATGTTTTATCGGGGTGTTGCATGATATATGTAACATGCATTTTGATAAACAGCAGCTATACTAGATTCTAATTAATACATGCAGTCTATGTCTGGTTTTTAGAATCAATGGGGAGTTGTTTACATAAATAGAATAGAATTCTGGGAATACAATTTTGAGAGAGTTGATTCTGTATATAGTATATTATTATGTTTGGTTTTTGTATGGTCTCATAAGTTGAAAACCTATACATATCTGTATCTATAGCAACTAAAATGCATTATCTCTGGAAATAAACAAATGATGTTTAAAAACTCTTAACCGGATCACAGTGTACCACCGATATGTACATTTTTTCTTATAATTCTGTTGTTTTTATAGTTAATTTTTATACATATCTACTTTTTTCTTTCTGAAATAAAGATACTTAAAAATAAGTTGTTCATATGGATGTTTATTGTCTCAATGCTTTATCATCTACAGTATATAAATCACACATGATTTTTATACTTTTAAATACATTGTTAAAAATTGCAGATACAGTAGATAAAATGACTAGTATATTCTGTTAAAGTATCTACATTATTAAATACATTTTTAAAATACTTGTAATATTTAAAATGTAACAAAAGAAACATCTCCTACAATACTTATGCTGGTACCTAAGTGACAAACAAAAGAACACAAAACAATAGGTAGAACCATGGAGGTATACTACCTTCATGATTGAACAATGCGAGGAGTGTTAAAAACACATTATTTAACAACTGAATAACTGACCATAATAATAAATAGAATGCAATAAACAGAGTAATAAGTACAGGTATTACCATGATGGAGAAAATAATTATAATCTATTTATTATTATTAATAACTAATGTTGATTAACAATTTAACACCATTTAAATGCAATAAAATACTGTATAACAAATACATGACAAAGCTTGGTATTTCTATTATCTGGCTGTTTTCTTTTACGTTTTGATTAATATAGCTATTTTTATATATCTCAATTGAGATCCAGCCACTGTTACTCGTAGCATAGTAAATTGTCTTTGGATAATATATAGAAATATGAATAAATAATATTACAGTACTTTTTTAAAAACCTTTATTTATGGTATTAGTCAACGTTTTACATCAGGTATACTAGCCCAGCATTGCCTCCCTACTTTTATAATGGAAGAGTCAATAAACACCGCAAAACTCACGCTGGTGACAACAAACAAGTGTTTTTAAACTACTCATATATAAAAACACAAACCTTATTCTAAAATATATTTACAAATTATAAATAAGTAATCATAACTCTTATCTCTCGTACAAAAATGAAATGTTTTGGACTGGTAGTTCTGGAGTAAATACAATTTTAGTTTAGAGTCTAAATTAGACGAACTAGCGAATGATTCGATGACTTTAGAAATTTTCTCCTATTCTTTTGCACTAGCAGATTTCGGTCAAGCCAAGTCACTGTCTCATTGAAAGGGGTGTTCCAACGAGCACTCTGAACCAATCAAATTACTTTTAGGTTATTAGAAAGCTTGATTGGTCAGTTATTGCATAGTGAAACAGCCATCGTAATCGGACAATGATATCAGAAGTTAGAGATGATTTTGTAACCCTATCTAAAGATTTTATAAACAGGCCTATACTTAAACCATAGGACGATTTTAAATGGTGTTACTTTAAAAAATCCCTCCGACGACGTTTTAAGAAATTACAAATTAAAAATAACATGAGGTTGTAGGTGATTAAGGACATCGTTGCAAAAACAGCCATAAGAATCGGTCAAATATTTTTTGAAATAAACTAAAAAAACTACTGTAAAATGGCTGTTTCCCATCGATTTCGTGCCGTTTAGCGCTTTCCTCACACTTTTAACATGTTTTTATTTTTTGTTTTCTTTTCTTATGAAGTAGGCCTAAAGTAAATTAATTGCATCGTCTTGTACGATTTATTTTACTTTTATTCTTTGTAACAAACTACTTTTGCTACAATGTTTGCTGAAAAAACGAATACAAAAGTTGGATAATGTCAAAATAAAAACGTAACCGTAACAAATTGAGTGCGACACCAGGCCTCTAGTTGTGATTGAAGTAGTAAATAAATTATATGCGATCGTTCAGGCCTAGTTGTGATTTGTGTGGTGGGACAGACAGAAGTGGGGGAACAATAGAACTGACTACGTGCAGCTTTACAGACAAATTGGTGCATTTGGCCTACTAAAAGATAACATGTTGTTTATTCAGTGATTATCTATTTTATTCAAACAATATCACGTCAGGTATAAAATGTAACCTTTGGTCATATTTTGCTCGTGACCAGCACAACGCCCTGTGTATCTATATACCTGGATATACCTCGTGATTTAGCTCATTCGTTCCTCGGCTCGGCTTTCATGACAATAGCTGCTGTTGCTCATCACTTAACTACAGACTAAGTTTTGCTTTGCCTAAAGAGTGGGACTCAACACCGAAAGTGTAATATCATCGCCGCATGAGTGGTACACTGCATTATCATTGTCCAATCAGAAGAAACTGTAAAGAATTGTAAAGCAAAGCTGTGAACCAAGACGATTGAGTTAAGAAAACTGTTCACTCTACCAGATGACGTCATCGTCTCTACCAGATAGTAGATGAAGCTTTACCAGTGAAACAGATAACGTCACCGTTAAAACCGTAAGTTGCATATAAAAATTAAAATAATGATAGCATAATATTAATATTATGTTAAGATATCTACAAATACAAATAATAAATGAATGAAAAACATTTAACTTCAATGATTTTATTATCCTAACAGCATATTTTTTATGTTGTATTCTATTAAATAAAGAGTGTACCCTCCGGGTTCTCTCGCTCTTTGTATGTTGTATTCTATTAAATAAAGAGTGTACCCTCCAGATTCTCTCGCTCTTTGTATGTTGTATTCTATTAAATAAAGAGTGTACCCTCCAGGTTCTCTCGCTCTTTGTATGTTGTATTCTATTAAATAAAGAGTGTACCCTCCAGGTTCTCTCGCTCTTTGTATGTTGTATTCTATTAAATAAAGAGTGTACCCTCCAGGTTCTCTCGCTCTTTGTATGTTGTATTCTATTAAATAAAGAGTACCCTCCAGGTTCTCTCGCTCTTTGTATGTTGTATTCTATTAAATAAAGAGTGTACCCTCCAGATTCTCTCGCTCTTTGTATGTTGTATTCTATTAAATAAAGAGTGTACCCCAGTTGGTGTACCCTCCAGGTTCTCTCGCTCTTTGTATGTTGTATTATATTAAATAAAGAGTGTACCCTCCAGGTTCTCTCGCTCTTTGTATGTTGTATTCTATTAAATAAAGAGTGTACCCTCCAGGTTCTCTCGCTCTTTGTATGTTGTATTCTATTAAATAAAGAGTGTACCCTCCAGGTTCTCTCGCTCTTTGTATGTTGTATTCTATTAAATAAAGAGTGTACCCTCCAGGTTCTCTCGCTCTTTGTATGTTGTATTCTATTAAATAAAGAGTGTACCCTCCAGGTTCTCTCGCTCTTTGTATGTTGTATTCTATTAAATAAAGAGTGTACCCTCCAGGTTCTCTCGCTCTTTGTATGTTGTATTCTATTAAATAAAGAGTGTACCCTCCATGTTCTCTCGCTCTTTGTATGTTGTATTCTATTAAATAAAGAGTGTACCCTCCAGGTTCTCTCGCTCTTTGTATGTTGTATTCTATTAAATAAAGAGTGTACCCTCCAGGTTCTCTCGCTCTTTGTATGTTGTATTATATTAAATAAAGAGAGTGTACCCTCCAGGTTCTCTCGCTCTTTGTATGTTGTATTATATTAAATAAAGAGTGTACTCTCCCAGGTTCTCTCGCTCCTTGTATGTTGTATTATATTAAATAAAGAGTGTACCCTCCAGGTTCTCTCGCTCTTTCATATCTTTAAATAGGCTTTGGTATAGTATGACGTCACCCGATGACATTCCGATTAGCATTACATGTTATAATGCCTGACAGTAATAGAGCCTAATTTATTGAAAAGTCATATTTGCATTACACAACGCGGCGTCATTTTATCCTAATTTTAAAATTTATATTTTTCAGAAATGAAAACAGAAAATCGACAACATGGCAACAGGTAACAACAAAATAAACGTGTTTTTTTTAGTAACGGTAAGTTATTCAAATCGTTGTCTTATTTGTTTTCTGTTATTACAATTTTTTTTGTATAGATTTTGATCTTGATTTAGTAAATGTTTCAACTTGGTATGATGAACGTAATCTCGTCACAAAGGTGAAAGTTTTGTACCAAGATTTGATTGCAGCATCGAAAATAGACAGCGCCACCAAAACGATACACTTACTACAGGAATTAAGGGCAAATGGATGTTTAAGTTCAGACAATCGTATATTGTTAGACGACACAATAAAAGTAACTGAACAGTTTGGTGTCATCAATCTTCTCAAACATTCTTTTCTCGAAGTTCAAGAAATTACAAAGTTCACTCGATATCGACTACAAATTGTAGCTTTCGGAAATGGACTTAGACAGGCTGATGTGGACAGAATTGATGCATTGTACAATGGTGGTGCGTTAAAGAATTATAAAGATGCCTGGAGTATGATTCTAGATTTGGAACAGAGAAAAATAATCTGTGAAGAAAACATTGAAGAATTCATTAACAATTTAAGACAAGTTGGACTGGAAGCAAGAGTAAAACCTCTGACTGAAGGTATGTTAATCTGGTAAAAGAAATAAAAACATAATATAACAACATTACATCCATGTTAAGTCTGAGTCAGACTAAAGGTGATATGAATATAACATTTCTCATTTACACATTAAAAAAAATGTTTTCTCTCTTCATAAGTAAAAACAAACACAGGGATCACAACCCATAGAAGATTAAGTAAAAGAAATGTTCACATTTCCCTACACTACACAATCTTTATCTGCATGACATTACTAGTATTCCATTTTATTAACAATTTGAACATGGTATTTCTTTCCCTGGCGATATTTATAATGAAATTCAAGTAGTTTCTTAAAACATAAATAGTTTTATTATTATATTTTGTATAGGCCTACACAATGAAACATGTTAAATTTAATGAATGTTCAAAATAATTGATATTTTTTAAGAGGTAGAATATCATTGTAATTTAGATTCAGATCAAGGGGCGACCAGTAGTAATGAAGAACAAGGAGTGCGAAAAGAAGTTAAATCAGAAACAGGTTAGTGGCTTCAGTTACAAAAACTGTCAGAATATATTGAAAATAAAATCCTTTTTAATGATAAGTTTATTTATCTGTTTGCTGCCCACTGTTGAGCATATTTTCGACACGGTCCTTCCGATGGATTAAATTTGCCGCCCTCTATAATTCCGATTATACTATAATTCAATGGAAAAAAGGCAAAATTTCATTAACTATTCTACTACAAAGAGTAAGAGATAGACCGACATTACGTCATCTAAGTAAGTTAAAATATATTATATGGCAATAAAAGTGGGACGGGCCCAAAAACGACAAAATATATATATATAATACTACATTATCTGTAACAATAAAGAAAAGTCTTAATGCATTAACAACATGAGATTATCTAGCTCTGCAAAAAAAATATCAAACAAACGGTTAACATGATTAAATTCATGGTTGGTAAAAAATACTGCTGAATGAATTAAGTTATATTTTTAATCAATAATGTTTTCCCAAATAAAATATATTCAGAAAAGATAGAACTAGTTATATTTCCTTAACAGATAAGGAAGTGTCGACGACTCTTAAAGAACTTGAACAAGGAAAGTTAAGAGAATATGACTCCGCCTCACGACGAAACAGAAAATCTTGGTTTGTTATCGTTCTCGAAAGATTGGGCTTGAAAAAATCAGATTCAAGTGAGTTACTTCAGTTATGCATTAACATAATAATATGGTATTTAAATGCAATAATTGTACACACAAGATTTCCTATTTAGAAAGTACACTAAGTAAAAAGTAATTGTTTGATGGGTTTAGATAGATATATAATTTATTTTTAAATAAAGTTTATTAAATAAAATCACATCTCAATTTTGCTCATTTAATCATAATTATTTGAAAATAAAATGTCTAAAACAATTCATGAGATTTTGTAATCAAATTCAAAAATCGTGTGTATCATTTAACTCATTTAAATAAAATACGCAAAATCAATTAAATTTAATATTGCAAACCAGTTAATTTTAATTTAGGATAAATGGCAAGGTTTTAAATTAAATTAATTCGTACATGCGTGCAATATTTCTGAATAACAAATTTATTCAAAATTTTAACTTAACTTCCCTATTAAATGAAATGTCAAAACTATCACTTTGAACGCAATTTCTATTATTTCTGTTATTTGTTATTGCTTTAAGAAAAAAAGTTGTACTGAGATGCCTGAAAAATCTTTAATTTGTTATACTACTGTACAACACATTTTTTATTTCACCTACAAAAAAATGAATATATGCGTGTTACAACTCTAATGTCGTAAACAGTGAAAAATCAGCTTTAAAAACCTCCAGCTAGCTACTAATGTTGAAACATCAACATCTTATGTAGTAAATAAAAAAACAAAAACAAAACACCATCTACTGTAGTTATTGGAGTAACAAAATTGCCTCATAGCTAATGTAGTTGCTATGGACAGCTGGAGGTTTAAGCGGTGGATTGCTCTACATTTATCGGTTGTTACGATTTGCTGGCGACCACCAGTCGTTTAACAGAGTTTTCTTTCTGATTGATAATAAATTATGTTTGTCGCCCTCTATATTATTTATTTGGTTTACTACTTCGGCGCGGCCACAGCACTACTTATTGTATTACAGTACTAGAAATTACAATGCCATTATTAAATAAAATAAATTTATTTTACTAAATATTGTTTTTGTCATTTTTCTTCGCATCTAGACAAGATTGAAGAATATCTGCTTCAAAGACAAGAGAAATTGTGTAGACAGGCCAGTATATTTACACCAGCAACAATGCGTGATAGATACAATGTTGACATTTCACAGATGTTTACTGATTTGGAACTACTGAAAGAAGGTGACAAGAATGAAGACTGCAAACCAACAACATTAAAAGAAGTGGTAGATGTTATCAGCTCCAAACCTGGATGTAGAGCTCTTATTGATGGAGAGGGTGGGATAGGTAAAACTACCTTATTAAGGCATTTATCATACAACTGGGCTACGGCTACTCAATCAATTAAATCATTTGAAGGTAAAATTGTATTTCTTTTAAGTGTACGGGATTTAGACAAAGATGATAACATCTCCGATCTCATTGTAAAGCAACTGGATATGGAAGATTTTAATTTAAAAACAGATCTCCCAGATGATCCACGGTTAATTAAGAAATTCATAAACAAACATGACGATAAAGTTGTACTGCTACTAGATGGGTTAGACGAATTGAGATTTAATAATCCAAGCGTAATTAGTCTGTTCAAAAAGAACAACCTAGAAGAAAGTACCGTGATACTTACTTCACGATCTGAAAACATAGATGAATTCGTAAAAGAGAGTAACGTACATGTAAGGGTTAAGGGATTTAATGACGAGAGCATAGGGAAGTACATTGACAAACATTTTGAGTTTTTTGGAAAACCACAATTGGGAAATTCCCTTAGAAAGGAATTAGATATTTTCATAGACGATGGGTCTTCGCGAAAACGTAAACATGAAGACGTATATTTAATGTGCAAAAATCCCATGCTGCTTTTTTCAATCTGTTTGCTATGGGAAGGCAGTCAAAGCCTTCCTACAGATAAAGCTGAACTTTTTAAAGAAATATTTCGTAACATTTTAAATCAGTTCAACAAACAGAAACAATTCCCAAAGCTTTCTAAATTTGAAGACACACCAGCAAAATATGTAAATGCTATGATTTTGTTGGGAAAATGTATGTATGATAGGTTGAAAGTAAATCAACTTTCAATAAACATGAAAGATTTGAATGATAAACATACGAATAAATATTTGGTTGACATATCTGTGAAACTTGGATTTGTTTACGAAGAAGCACCGATTTTAAAATCGAATTTTGATAACGTTTTTATGCCTCCTCACAAATTGATAGTAGAGTCATTGGTGGGATTTTACTTGTGCAAATTATGTGAAAGTGAAGGTATGGAGAACGAGTGCTCAGATGTACGAACATTACTTACACCATTGGATGATGATGAGTGGGAGGTGATACGAGAGAGTGAGCATTTATACAGAGCGAGAGAGTTTGCAATTTGTTTCCTTGGTGATAAAGCTGGCGGTTTTCTCAAGCACTGGGTTACAAATAGTTTGTCAACATATCGCTATCTGCCGAGAAATTTAAACTTTGTTAAAAAAGAACATAAAGATGATGTGGTAAATGAATTAATTAATTACATGACAAGCAAAGATTTAGAAATTAATAATCATTTGGATGATATATCTACTTCCATAAGAATGTTTATTGATTACATTAGTCCAGGTGTACAATGTGATGGGCATTTCATACGTCTAATTATGCAATTGTATTGTATGCAATATGATCGTGTTAGTGTCGGTGCCTTTTGTAGTAAGATGGTATTGGAGCGAAAGGGAAGAGTTATTGCACACATTTTAGGCATTGAACATAAATATGACTGGGTTTGGATTCAGAATCTATCACGTGATGTATTTAATGACTTTGTATCAGAATGTTCTCTCAAACAAGTTCAATTAGCATTACGTAATGTCGGTATATATCGTAGTAAACTTCACAACATTGATGTTAATACATTGTCTTCATTTCTCATTATGTGTCCTAAGCTGAGGACGCTTGACATGTGGAATTGCAATCTATCAGCTGACGACATTCGTCACGTGTCTGAAAAGTGTTCAATAAGAAATATTACATTTAATCATTATTAGTTTTCACTGATAACGTATGTTACTTCTACTATATAACAGACATATTTTTAAATCTCGCAGCAAGCAGGTGTCAATTTTTAATATCGCAAATAATTGCATTTCTAACATTAAATTTGTATACAATATAAAAACGATCTGTTATATATAAATCGTATAGTAGATTAAATCAATATGATAATCTAAAACATGTGTTTTTAAACATTTTATTTTGACATACTTACCTTCATCGACGGAGCGCGCGCGCGTACTTCTTCCGCACGCGGCACACTAGCAACGCAAGTAATAATTATTAACAGCTGTGTAGCATGCAGATAAACAAGAATGTTTGTTTCTTATTCATTATAATCTTTATAAGCTGTGCTGCCATATTTAATGAAAATGATTCTTTTTTAATGCAATGTTTTTTACTTGATATTATTGTATAGAATTGGTTGTGCTTGGTTTAAAGAAGTAATTATGTGATAATATTATGTGATAAAATAATATTAAATCATCAATGTAATTTCACCCTTTATAATTAGGTTGGATGGTTTTAACCATCCAATACTAAAAGTAAAGTGGTACAACTTTAAACTATAAAACATAACATGAACATAATGATGAAACGTAATTAGTTATCAAAAGCAGTTTTATTAAATGAAAACGTAATTAGAAATTAAATTAACAAATAAACACATTATGAGATGTCTTTGGCACAGTAACAACAACAGAACAAAGTTGTAGTAGAATTTGTAAAACTAAAAATGACAAAAATCAAACAATGAAGACATTATATAATATAGTTTGATATCAATGATTAGTTTCATTGGTGTGTTTTTAAATATATTTTTTGATGTAGACTTATTTTTTATGTTATGATGTAGAAATAGTGAAATATAATCCTGTATAAAATAAATTTAAGGGTGAAAATATATAGATTGGAATAATTAAAAGTTCTACTTAATGTTCAGATATATTTGTGTACAGTCTTTGATTTTCTTTATGTTGTAAGAGTAATAACACTTGGTGTTAAAAATAGTTTAAACCTGAACACTGTGCTGACTTGTAATAACACTTGGTGTTAACAATAGTTTAAACCTGAACACTGTGCTGACTTGTAATAACACTTGGTGTTAACAATAGTTTAAACCTGAACACTGTGCTGACTTGTAATAACACTTGGTGTTAACAATAGTTTAAACCTGAACACTGTGCTGACTTGTAATAACACTTGGTGTTAATAATAGTTTAAACCTGAACACTGTGCTGACTTGTAATAACACTTGGTGTTAACAATAGTTTAAACCTGAACACTGTGCTGACTTGTAATAACACTTGGTGTTAACAATAGTTTAAACCTGAACACTGTGCTGTGCCGAAAACAACAGTAACTACTTGCATAGAAATAAATGTCATAAATACCATTAACAATCCCAGATTTCAATTTGTGCAATATTGGGTATACAGTATGTGAACCCAGTACTGAGATTTTTAACTCCATGACATTCTCATCGCAGGATTCCAGAACCTTAAACACTTCATTTTCCTTTACTGGTTTCAATTTTTTTCCCGCGTTATTCCCAACAAGGTCGCTGCGATCTGCGTCGCTGATGACTTGTTCTTCACAGTTTTTGATAATGCAAGAGTGATCAGTGGAGCGTAACACTTTTAGTAGTTCCATGGGATCCATCACAGCTTTTGAGTCTCTCACCATAGTTTTACTGCCTTTGAATTTACCTTAAAAAAAAACAAGATAATGAATTTTTGAAATGAATGAGAACAATCAATGCCTAGAAGTTTGCATACTACTGTAGAAGTCTATAAAACAATATGATTAATTTAACGTATTCATTTGAATAAACGCCCCGGGCGTTTATTGTTCAGGAGGGCTTTTAGGGAGGTGTGAAAGACAAAACTGACCTTGATGAATGACCATCTTCTCCAGCTTCCTCTTTGCAGCTGCTCTCTCCACTATCTTCTGGTCAATGGTGTTAATGGTCACTAACCTGTACACAATCACTGGCTTTTCTTGACCAATTCTGTGGCATCTATCTTATCTTGGGCTTGTAGATCTGACTGTGGGTTCTATAATATAACTATAAATGCTACTTTACAATGTATTGAAAGTCACTACACTAAAACAAACATTACACCACAAGCTTGTGACTAATTATTATAACATGGGTTCAAGGATGTAGCCAATCAGACGCGCTGAAATGAGTCACTAGTGCGCTCTTTATTTTTTCACTATCATGCACTTGAGTGCAAAAAGTGCACAGCAAAAAAGTATATTGCACTCTGTGTGTAAATCGTATGTCAGATTATTGATCACGCTGTAATAAAATGTAGTAATTATTTATTTAACTTGCCCAATCACTGTCATATATAATGACTGTGTCAGCTGTTGTCAAGTTGATGCCTAACCCACCAGCTCTTGTTGAAAGCAGAAAGATGAAATAATCAGGACCATTGCTAAAATTACTAGTCTGAGAAAGATAATAACACAACTTTCTTCCACTAATCTTGAATAATTGAGACAAACAAACATGGTTTGTGGCTGCTACAACCAACTGATATTAAAGCTAATTAGCATTAGGTGGACATTTGGTAAAAATTAAGACAAACACATTTTTTATTTTTTCTCAGTAAAAACATTCATAATACTAATTAACATAATACAGCAGTAGTTGCTAAAATCAGAATGTGTGTATCAACTTAATTCAGTATCATTTATATTTACAAGTTCTTCCAAATAATCTTCTAAATTTCTTTATCTTCACCATGCAGGTGCTTACCTGTTGTTGTCTCTCAAAGACGACAGTAGTTGTGGTTTCTTAAGTGGCAGTAATCTTCATGTCAAGCATTGAGGTCATCTGGGAAAAGATGAGGACCTACAGACAAACAAACAGATCAAACATGGAGGTCATCTGGGAAAAGATAAGGACCTATAGACAAACAGATCAGACATGGAGGTCATCTGGGTCATCTGGGAAAAGATGAGAACCTACAGACAAACATATCAGACATTGAGGTCATCTGGGAAAAGATCAGCAGGACCTACAGACAAACAGATATAATTCAGATGTTTTTATAAAATAAGCTGGTACCAATTGCCAATTTCATTAACTTATTGCATTCTTTTAAACTAACATGAATATTTAAGATTGATACCTTGTGTCCACGCTTCTTTAGTTCAGGTAACATTCTCTCCAACACTAAAAGCTTTCCGCATGACTTGACAAGATCCTCGTCAACTTTGAACTGTTGCGTGACCGGATCAAGTGGATACTCCAGTAGGTAAGGATGGTTACAGCATTTTCTTAGTTGCAATACAATGTTTTGAAGCTTAATATTAACTACTGATTCTGTATTTGATAGGGTCACACCAGGTGCAGTTGGTTCTCTGAAATAAATAATAAAAGAGGCATAAAGTAATGTACTCATGGATGTTGTACTGGTGGAAGTGGACAGGGACACCCTCTCACCAGGTGCAGATGGTTCTCTGAAATAAATAATAAAAGGGGCATAAAGTAATGTACTCATGGATGTTTCATTAAATACAATGGAGCAGTCGACCATTTTAGAGCATCCTCTCTTGGGTCGACCTTTTGGGGTCAATGTTACCTCTTCTTTTTTCTGTGGAACAAAAGGACGCCAAGATGAGTGACAACAACATTCTTTTTATATACACTTCAATATTTTGGAACTTAATAACATAAGGCACCTAAACAAACTATAGAAAGTGTGGCACTTGTTTTTTTAACTTTTAGTTATCAACCAATCATTGGCTAATTCTTACTGCAATTTCTCAGCTGCAGAATCTCGCCTCATTTATTTTAGCATGTGTTTCTAATTTCATGTTAACAGAGCCATGGCACATGATGCACTGTTCTTACCTTGGGTTTGACCTTATCAATAATTGACCTGTCTAGAGTTGATGCGTAGAATTCTTGTTGAATACTCATCATTGGTGCATTTACAATGATCTCTTTCTTTGGAAGTATTGTCAGGTCAACATCTGTCTTTAAGCGTCGTAATAAAAATGGCGTCAAGATCTATAAGATACAAACAGTTTTAATACAGAATAAAATTACAAACAGAAAATATCAACATTAATCTGTGCATGCATTTAAGCCCAGTATAATCTGTTCCATTCTCATCGGGACTATAATTGGTCGATTTAACGTTCGGTCTGATAGATGGAGCAATTACCGTTCCCTTCGTTTTTGATCTAAGAAACTGTTAACTGATTTGTTGGCAGTACCTGGTGCATCATGGATATAACATGTTGTTGTCTCTCCTTAGCTACAATGGCTTCTTCATCTTCGTGACTTGAAAATGAATTAAAATCAAACCACGATTCAAACCTGAAAAATAAAATAAAGCAAATTTACATCCACATCAGTTTTGTTCTTATACAGAGGGAAATTGTTTGGTGGCCAGTGATTGACATGTTTGCCTTTCACACCTGCTCCGGAAAATAAAAATTATGTCGCATTTTGTTTTGTTTTCACGACGCACCACGTTCCATGTTCTTTTTCCTCGATATGCGTGTAGCTGCATGACACGTCATGAAAACAAAAAGTCACTAATGCTGTACGACGCACAATCTGTTGCAAACCTCAACTGGAGCAGGACCGGATCCAAATTGATAACAATTAATACTTACGTTTGTAGATCATCAAACACTTCTGGTAGTAAGAAGTTTAGCATAGACCACAACTCAGACAGGTTGTTTTGAAGTGGGGTACCAGGAGTAAGTAGAAGTCGGTTGGCAGATTGGTACGTCTTCATTTCTCTAAAATAAACATAGTTAAATACAAAAAAATTTATCTTACCACCTTATTATTTAAATAGCTTGTATAAAGTTGGAGGCAAATTTGCACTGCTATAAATTCATTACAAACATGTTGGGATATTTCTATAAACATGATGGTGTGTTCCAAACAGTGAAAGTGGTAGGTAAGACAAGGTTATGAATATGAACAGACTTAAGTTGGTATGTGAAATATAAGCTGGGTAGAATCAATTTAGGTTAGGCTCAACTTCACTCAGCACAAATACTTCTTTACATATGACACTCTGTGTGTAAATCGTATGGCAGATCATTGATCACGCTGTAATAAAATGTAGTAATTATTTATTTAACTTACCAAACCACTTTCATATAATATAATGACTGTGTCAGCTGTTGTCAAGTTGATGCCTAACCCACCAGCTCTTGTTGAAAGCAGAAAGATGAAATAACCAGGATCATTGTTGAAATTACTAATCTGACAAAGATAATAACCCAACTTTCTTTCACTAATTTTTAATCATTGAAAAACAAATTAACATGTCCAACTGATATTATTGTATTAAAGTCGAGTTATCATTACTTGGACGTGTACAAATTAAGACAAACACATTTGCCAACTGAATTAAGTTTTCTCTTTACTCTGACGTATTCTGAAATACTTACATGTTGTCTATCAGTAAGAACATTCTTGCACTCATTCTAAAAAAAACACAGAAACGTAATAATACAGCATGCAGTAGGCCTAGTTGCTGCTAAAATCAGAATGTGAAATGTCTATATCAACTGGCCATTAATTGTGCATTAACTATAATTTACATTTACAAATTGGCAAAAACATAGTTGTTTCTTTAACTGTAACTATCCATGAGTGCTTACCTGTCAACAGCCATCTAGACGACAGTAGTTCTGTCTCTGTACATGGAGGTATCTGTAGGTCTACATGGTCGTGGTGGAGGTATATCATAATAACTCCATGGTCTGTATAGGATCCCTGTATAGCAGCTGTAATCTTCACGTATGTCACGCACTGTCATCCTGCTGTGAGAAGATGAGGACAATTAAGATCAGACATTGAGGTCATCTAGGCCCAGGCCTAGATAGTAGTAGGCTACTAAACTAGGCTAGTTAGAAGTCACACTTCCCTCCTGCGACTCTCTAGTTTGTGTGGGCTGGGGAGAGAAAAAAAGAGTGGTACACGCACGACTGCTGGCTGCCTGTGCGTGGTGGAGGCCTACTACTACTAGTACTAGGGGGTTAACAATTGATGTGTTCATAAATATTTGTCACGTTAGTTAGGTGCCATGCAGGCACCAGTAGAGTCTAGGCCTAGCGTATTACCAAAAAAGAAACAAACTAACACCCAGCTTACCTAAGTTTTGTGGCTCTTAGAACAAACTACAACAGGCCTTACCTAGGCCTAGACCTACACCTTTTTATTATTCATAAAGGCCGCGCTGTGTGAATTGATACCACCAAACTATTAACCACCTGCTCTAGTCGTTTTAAATAGAAACCAAAGATCGCCTTCAACGGACACCGTAACAGTTTTTTAAAAATAATTTATTTTACCAATTTAATTTTTCATCACTATTTCGATATCAAAATATAACTCAATTCGTTTATTTTTTTCGTACCCAGCATTTAAATACAATACAACAACAATTGTTTTGTAATAATTATTGCCGGCGCAGTGACGATGCGATAATGCTGAGTCATCATGAGGACGGTAAAGATGCCAGTTTTAGCATATGAACAATATAGCAAATATGTAAAAGGTATAAAATGATGAATGCCGACTGGACAAAGAAAGACAATGGAACAATTATGAGAATTGTTTGAAGGTTTGCTTGGCGAAATCAAATGTATATAAAGTTTGCAGTACCCACGTACGCGTATATTAGTTCTGAAATGAATGAATTGTTGGGTTTCTCGACGTTTCAATCATTAATTTGATCATCCTGTTTGTGAGAATCAGAAAATAAACTCCTCACTCTTAAGCAGGACGTCGGATCATAATTATCTATGAACATCAAAGCATAATTGATCGAAACGTTGAGAAACTCACGTCATTTTCAGAACCAAATAGGTTACCGTACGTTTTATTTAAAAATTCTATTATGTATATTGATCTTGACATTTAAATCGAGGATTCTGTGTTTTTCTAAAAATAGTTTAGTGTAATTTTGAGTGAATAAGTATAGACTTCAGTAATCCTGCTTCTACAGAAAGACCTGCACTAAACTGTGAAACAGCTTTTGTGACGTCACGGCCAAAGTCAATATAGCGACATGTGATCGTGATATTAAAGTTGACCTAAAAAGGGTGCAGTTGCTTCCAAATGAATATTGGAATAATTGATAGTTCTTTTGCAATTAATATTTGTATAAGTGTTTTTGGATACAATCATCAATCTACCTACCATAAAAATTATTATCTGCAATCACGAATTGCAATTTTTTATTACTATGTCGGATGCAGCTTTTAGTTGTTCCTGCAATGTGTGCCCTAGGGGCAATGTGTGCCCTAGGGCCAATGTGTGCCCTAGGGTCAATGTGTGCCCTAGGGGCAATGTGTGCCCTAGGGGAAATGTGTGCCCTAGGGTCAATGTGTGCCCTAAGGCCAATGTGTGCCCTAGGGCCAATGTGTGCCCTAGGGCCAATGTGTGCCCTAGGGCCAATGTGTGCCCTTGGGCCAATGTGTGCCCTAGAGCCAATGTGTGCCCTTGGGAAATGTGTGCCCTAGAGCCAATGTGTGCCCTAGGGGCAATGTATGCCCTAGGGGCAATGTGAGCCCTAGAGCCAATGTGTGCCCTAGAGCCAATGTGTGCCCTTGGGAAATGTATGCCCTAGAGCCAATGTGAGCCCTAGGGCCAATGTTGAGAATAAACTGTACAATTTTGTTTTGGGTTACCTGGAGTTTATTTGGAAGGAATGAAGTTATACCAGAATACCAGGATGTTGCAGCATAGTCGAAAATACACTGAATTAATGCAGAGCATAAAAGTTTCCTACTTTGCTTGTCCAACCAAACAGCTAGCCTGTCTGTACAGAAATTTCAATCTGGTTGAATTTGCTTTAGTTTCATAATACATATTCTTCATTTGAAATGCAGTTATCAATTAGTAAATCAAGGTGCTTATAGAATCATGACTAAGGATATTTGATCATTAAAAGTGATTTTGAAATTCTCAATATTTTTAACTTTTCTTTCAAACAAAATGCACTCCGTTTTTTGTGGGTGCATGGACAAAACTTATTTTGAACTAACCACTTGTAACATAATTCCATACCATGACCTAGTTTATGTGAAATGTATAATGGATCACGATGAGCCACCAATCGGCAATAGTTTGCTATCATTATCAATACGACATATCGATAATATAACAAATATAAAGGAGCGGGCCTAGAATACTGCCCTGTGAAACTCCATGAGTACATTGTAATGTTGGGAAAAAGTGTTAATCAATATTAATCAATACAAACAATTTGTCCTCTATTTGATAAATAAGATCTAAACCAATCGATCGACCCAATCCCCATTGCCTCTAAATTCTTACAAAGGAAAGAGTGGTCAACGGTATCAAACTCCTTCTGCAGGTCAAGCATGACCATGTCTACAAAATTACCTTTTGAAATTTGACTTCTAAGACAATCATTTAGGTGAATGAGGACTGAGTCGGTAGAGAGGCCTCTTATAAGACAATCATTTAGGTGAATGAGGACTGAGTCGGTAGAGAAGCCTCTTCTAAGACAATCATTTAGGTGAATGAGGACTGAGTCGGTAGAGAAGCCTCTTCTAAGACAATCATTTAGGTGAATGAGGACTGAGTCGGTAGAGAACCCTCTTCTACGACAATCGTTTAGGTGAATGAGGACTGAGTCGGTAGAGAACCCTCTTCTAAGACAATCATTTAGGTGAATGAGGACTGAGTCGGTAGAGAACCCTCTTCTAAGACAATCATTTAGGTGAATGAGGACTGAGTCGGTAGAGAACCCTCTTCTAAGACAATCATTTAGGTGAATGAGGACTGAGTCGGTAGAGAAGCCTCTTATAAGACAAACATTTAGGTGAATGAGGACTGAGTCGGTAGAGAAGCCTCTTCTAAGACAATCATTTAGGTGAATGAGGACTGAGTCGGTAGAGAACCCTCTTCTAAGACAATCATTTAGGTGAATGAGGACTGAGTCGGTAGAGAACCCTCTTCTAAGACAATCATTTAGGTGAATGAGGACTGAGTCGGTAGAGAACCCTCTTCTAAGACAATCATTTAGGTGAATGAGGACTGAGTCGGTAGAGAACCCTCTTATAAGACAATCATTTAGGTGAATGAGGACTGAGTCGGTAGAGAAGCCTCTTCTAAAACAATCATTTAGGTGAATGAGGACTAAGTCGGTAGAGAACCCTCTTCTAAGACAATCGTTTAGGGGAATAAGGACTGAGTCGGTAGAGAACCCTCTTCTAAGACAATCATTTAGGTGAATGAGGACTGAGTCGGTAGAGAAGCCTCTTATAAGACAATCATTTAGGTGAATGAGGACTGAGTCGGTAGAGAAGCCTCTTTTAAGACAATCATTTAGGTGAATGAGGACTGAGTCGGTAGAGAAGCCTCTTCTAAGACAATCATTTAGGTGAATGAGGACTGAGTCGGTAGAGAAGCCTCTTCTAAGACAATCATTTAGGTGAATGAGGACTAAGTCGGTAGAGAGAAGCCTCTTCTAAGACAATCATTTAGGTGAATGAGGACTGAGTCGGTAGAGAACCCTCTTCTAAGACAATCATTTAGGTGAATGAGGACTGAGTCGGTAGAGAATCCTCTTCTAAGATAATCATTTAGGTGAATGAGGACTGAGTCGGTAGAGAAGCCTCTTATAAGACAATCATTTAGGTGAATGAGGACTGAGTCGGTAGAGAAGCCTCTTCTAAGACAATCATTTAGGTGAATGAGGACTGAGTCGGTAGAGAACCCTCTTCTAAGACAATCATTTAGGTGAATGAGGACTGAGTCGGTAGAGAACCCTCTTCTAAGACAATCATTTAGGTGAATGAGGACTGAGTCGGTAGAGAACCCTCTTCTAAGACAATCATTTAGGTGAATGAGGACTGAGTCGGTAGAGAACCCTCTTCTAAGACAATCATTTAGGTGAATGAGGACTGAGTCGGTAGAGAAGCCTCTTAATAAGACAATCATTTAGGTGAATGAGGACTGAGTCGGTAGAGAAGCCTCTTCTAAGACAATCATTTAGGTGAATGAGGACTGAGTCGGTAGAGAAGCCTCTTCTAAAACAATCATTTAGGTGAATGAGGACTGAGTCGGTAGAGAAGCCTCTTATAAGACAATCATTTAGGTGAATGAGGACTGAGTCGGTAGAGAATTCTCTTCTAAGACAATCATTTAGGTGAATGAGGACTGAGTCGGTAGAGAAGCCTCTTATAAGACAATCATTTAGGTGAATGAGGACTGAGTCGGTAGAGAATTCTCTTCTAAGACAATCATTTAGGTGAATGAGGACTGAGTCGGTAGAGAACCCTCTTATAAGACAATCATTTAGGTGAATGAGGACTGAGTCGGTAGAGAAGCCTCTTCTAAAACAATCATTTAGGTGAATGAGGACTAAGTCGGTAGAGAACCCTCTTCTAAGACAATCGTTTAGGTGAATAAGGACTGAGTCGGTAGAGAACCCTCTTCTAAGACAATCATTTTAGGTGAATGAGGACTGAGTCGGTAGAGAAGCCTCTTATAAGACAATCATTTAGGTGAATGAGGACTGAGTCGGTAGAGAAGCCTCTTCTAAGACAATCATTTAGGTGAATGAGGACTCAGTCGGTAGAGAAGCCTCTTATAAGACAATCATTAAGGTGAATGAGGACTGAGTCGGTAGAGAAGCCTCTTCTAAGACAATCATTTAGGTGAATGAGGACTGAGTCGGTAGAGAAGCCTCTTCTAAAACAATCATTTAGGTGAATGAGGACTGAGTCGGTAGAGAAGCCTCTTATAAGACAATCATTTAGGTGAATGAGGACTGAGTCGGTAGAGAATTCTCTTCTAAGACAATCATTTAGGTGAATGAGGACTGAGTCGGTAGAGAAGCCTCTTATAAGACAATCATTTAGGTGAATGAGGACTGAGTCGGT
The DNA here is from genome assembly GCF_963402885.1 of Antedon bifida. Classification (NCBI taxonomy): domain Eukaryota; kingdom Metazoa; phylum Echinodermata; class Crinoidea; order Comatulida; family Antedonidae; genus Antedon; species Antedon bifida. The sequence goes on along the minus strand of NC_136227.1, from coordinate 33,331,669 downwards.
AGAGAATTCTCTTCTAAGACAATCATTTAGGTGAATGAGGACTGAGTCGGTAGAGAACCCTCTTATAAGACAATCATTTAGGTGAATGAGGACTGAGTCGGTAGAGAAGCCTCTTCTAAAACAATCATTTAGGTGAATGAGGACTAAGTCGGTAGAGAACCCTCTTCTAAGACAATCGTTTAGGTGAATAAGGACTGAGTCGGTAGAGAACCCTCTTCTAAGACAATCATTTAGGTGAATGAGGACTGAGTCGGTAGAGAAGCCTCTTATAACACAATCATTTAGGTGAATGAGGACTGAGTCGGTAGAGAAGCCTCTTTTAAGACAATCATTTAGGTGAATGAGGACTCAGTCGGTAGAGAAGCCTCTTCTAAGACAATCATTTAGGTGAATGAGGACTGAGTCGGTAGAGAAGCCTCTTCTAAGACAATCATTTAGGTGAATGAGGACTGAGTCGGTAGAGAAGCCTCTTCTAAAACCACTTTGAAAAGTATACAATAAATTATTGTCAGACAAGTACTTTTCACGTTGTTTATAAACTACTTTTTCCAAAATTTTAGATACGGTACAATACAAATTGATATGTAATTCTTTATATTATCTTTGGGACCTTCCTTATGGAGAGGCAACACCTTAGCTAATTCCATATCACCACGAACAGAATTCTTAATTATAGATTTGTTAATAATAAACGTTAAAGGCTTTTTAAGAATCTGACTGGAATTTTATCAAAAATGTTTTCTTCGGTAACTTCAGGTAAAACTAATTTGTTCGGAAACACATTTCTAGAGTTGTAAAATGATTAAATAAATTTAGAGTCAGTATAATTATGAAGTATTGCACAAATAAAGTTCAGATACCAGATCAGAAGCAATATTAAAAAAATAGTTATTAAAATGATTAGATATAGTACAAGTTTTAAAACAGTTAATGCCGTCTATATTTATACACAAATGTGAATTCTCATTTCTTTTTATTTAAACCAATTCACTTTAGGTGTTTCCATAACATACATTTTGCAGTTTTTAAATATTATTTAAAAGATTCTAGGTAATTTTCTAAAACTAATTTCTAGGGAATTTTGAATAGAATATTTATAGACGTCGTACGACGGTGCCGATATAATCGTGTACATTGTGTCTTAACAGAAAGACAGTTGGACCGTGGAAAAGTTTTTGTGACGTCACGGCCAAAGTCAGTATAGCATACATATACGTGGATTATGAATAATAATTACACAGTACTTGACGTCAAAGGGAGTGGCGCAGTTGGTGGACAAATCGTCACATTTAACTGTATCGGTATATTGATAGTCCAGATACGAGATCCAGTTACAGTCGAGTCAATTTGTAAGTTTATAATATACTGTATTTCATATATATAATATAGTTCGGAACATTTATTTGCAAAACAATAATATGAGAATATAGGTATAATTCTGATGGTTATGCTTCCATGGTTATTTGAAGTAGAGTGTGGATTGTGGTAAATGTCTTGTTAATATCATGAATCCGTCATCTCAATGAAGGAAAAGGCAATACATTACTCGTATACGAGTATTTTGATTATTCACTGAATAATTTTAACCCAGAAATCTTAAAAGAGTCGGCGTTGTAGTAATTCGTTGCACCATTGACAATCAATGTTTGTATTTGTTTGCAACCTTTGGGCTCAGCCATGGAAATTTTCTACAGAGTTCAACAACAACAAAAGAAGCATTGCTATAAATATCAACGTTATGGTGTTCTACTCAATTGTTTAACTTCATTGTTATAATCTGTTCATACGTATCTGGACTATCAACCCACGCCATAAGTAACGCGTTTTTCATATTTAAAACTCACGACGATGCTGGAATGATAGATAATGTACGCCTATGAAAAACAAATGTACTGGTTTAATCATGAACTGTGTGAAATCAAATGACTTTTGACATTTTTGGTCGAACCAAATAAAACATACAATGTGAGCATTATCTATAAGACAATGTTTAAATCAAAAAATGCTCTAATATGCTTATTCTGACATTGTGTACAATTCAATATGAATAGGTAGGAATGGATTGGGCCATATAAGGAACTAATTCACTCTTTCTGGTATAATCTAAGCTTCTTTATTTGAGTGTGGCATATATGGTAGAAAGGCATATTTTATATACGGTAGAAAAAAAAGATCTGTTTAAAAACCACCATTCCATCGAAGTTGCTAAAATCAGTAAGAAGGAAAATTCGACAAAATTAAACTTTCAGTACGTATTTTTTATTTTTTACAGATTCAAAATGGATGTAGAATTCCAAACATTTCTGAGAGAACTTAGTGAATACTATGCTGGTGTAAACCTGCGATGGCTGAAAATGCTTCTATTTGATATTATACCCATTGGACCTCTTAGTGAAAAATCAGCCCTTGATTTATTTAATCAACTTACTAACCGTGGATTTATTTCCAAAACTGATGTGAAGCTGTTGTCGGACATTGCTGAAGTAACCATGATGGCCTCAGCAACAAAACGCATAGACAAATATAAGAACACTATCCAAAGTAGCGATACAGCGGGTGTAGGATTAACAGCATATCGCAGAGCAATGTTTAATGTGCTAACTAACACTGACAACGACGATTTGATGACGGTTATAGGTTTCTACAAACTGCGTGCCTACAACTATAACAATATATGGGATGTTGTATATCACATTGAGAAAGCTGGACGCTTGAATTCACAAGACGATCGTGACACTTTTGCAAAGCTTATAAACCAACATGCACAAAGTTTTCTAAAAGGTAGATCACCACATTATTATGCATAGTACACTTACTGAGGTCATTTGATTTAAATAGAACCTAATTAGGTCTTTTTCAGTAATTTGCCTTTGGCTATCATTTCTAATAATTTAATCGTTTCAAATTAATTCATTAAACAAAATAACATCCGAGTCGAACAAAAGTGCATGTCTGTTTTCAGTAGTTTGCCTTTGGCGCTTCATGAATTAATATAATAATAATAATACTGACAAGATGAGGGCGTATCAATTTGATCTCTGCATGGTGCGCGTGCGTACAATTGAGGGATTGGCGCTTTCTACCGTACCACGCCGAGAGTGTTAAAGAGTCGCTATCCAACAATACCATGACAGCCCCAGCATTCTAATGGTTGGACATCTGCATATAAAGCAGAATGTTCCGGGTTCGAATCTCAGTTGGGGCGACTTTTTCTCTATCTTACAGATTTCCTCAACTTTATCGTTTCAAATGAAACAATAAACAAAATAACATCCATTTACGTCCGAGTCCGAATAAAGGTGCAATTGTTATAACATAAATATTTCTGTTATGTTAGTTATAGGCCTATTTCTTATTACACGATGAAAGATAATTTATGTTGAATTAATGTTCCCAATAATTGAATTATTTGAGGTATAAAACATTCATTGTAATGTACCGCATAATTTTGCTCTCAATCGGTAGATTTTTTTTAGGTAGAATAATTGTCAAATTTTTTCTTATTATTTTCTTATTAAAACAGGGCAAGTGGCAACCAATAGTAATGAAGAACAAGGAATTCGAAAAGAGGTTAAATCAGAAACAGGTTTGTTGCTTTCAGAATAATAATATTTAAACAAAATCTTGTTTAATGTTTAATTCCAATCTGACCCCATGTAGAACGATATAGCATATTTCCGACACCTCCTGATGGATATAAAATTGTGTTTGCCGCCCTCTATAAATTCGTCTTTTCTACAATCAATGAAAAACGAACAATTATAAATTCATTAACCAAATTAATTAATTAAATTTTCTGTAGCAATAAAACATTCTTAATGCATTAAAAACATGAGATTATCTAGCCCTGCAAAAACATAAATAAATAGTTAACATGATTACATTCATATTCATTTAGTAAAAACACTGCCTAATGGATCGATTGATAATCGGCAATGTAATAATATTAATAATGTTTTCCAAAATAAAATATATTCAGAAAAGATATACTTTAGTTATTTTTCTTAAACAGATGAGAAAGTGTCGACGACTCTTAAAGAACAACAAGGAAAGCGAAGAGAATATAATGACTCCGCCTCACGACGAAACAGAAAATCTGTCTTTGTTACTTTTTTCAAAAGATTGGGCTTGAAAAAATCAGATTCAAGTGAGTTACTTCAGTTATTATGCATTAACATAATAATATGGTATTTGAATGCAATAATTGTACATACAAGATTTCCTATTTAGAAAGTATATTAAGTAAAAATTAGTTGTTTGATGGGTTTAGATAGATTTAAAAATTTATTTTTGAAATAAAGTTTATTAAATAAAATCACATCTCAATTTTGTTCATTTAATCATAATTAATTTGAAAATAACATGTCTAAACAATTCATGAGATTTTGTAATCAAATTCAATAATAGTAATTGACTATTTTTATGCTGATGTACTGTAGAATTACAATCGTATTAACTCAAACACAGTTTAAAGTTTCGTTCTGATTAATTATATATTTTGTTTGCCGCCCTCTATAATCCCTTTCATTTTCATGGATACACGTCACACTCACAGGTACTGTAGTATTTTTTTTTTTTTTTTTTTTTACCATATTTAAAGAGGATGATCCATCCAGCAATTGCTGATCATTAGTGACCCTCAGAGGTTCACAAGACAAACATATATACAAGATGCTCTACATAAACAAAGTCTTATTACAAGTCTTTGGGAGTGGAGTTGTAATTTTGTCCTTAGAAAAAATCCTGACATGTGACGGGACTTGAACCCAGGACCCTTGGAGTGGTAGCCAAGCATCATAACCACCAAGCCACAACTCCACTTAATGCACAGTTGTACATGCCATTTTTGGCATACAAATGTGGATGATCATAAATAAATGTGATTATGACGCAGATTGTGAGTTTAGTTTCACTCATAAACGTACATGCAACAAATAGCCTACCTAATAATAACATTTATTAAAACAGGGCAAGTGGCAACCAGTAGTAATGAAAAACAAGGAATGCCAAAAGATGTTAAATCAGAAACAGGTGAGTTACTAATAATGTACCGTATAATTTTGCTCTCAATCGGTAGTTTTTTATGTAGTATTATTATTTCAATTTTTTCTTATTATTATTCTATTATTAAAACAGGGCAAGTGGCAACCAGTTATATTAGGCCTAATAAAGAACAAGTAATGCCAAAAGAGGTTAAACCAGAAACAGGTGAGTTACTAATAATGTACCGTATAATTTTGCTCTCAATTTTTTTGGTAGTACAGGTATAATTATTTCATTTTTTTTTATGTGATTATTAAAACAGGGCAAGTGGCGACCAGTAGTAGGCATAATGAACAAGGAATTCAAAAAGAGGTTAAATCAGAAACAGGTTAGAATTGCTTTCAGTATAATATTTAAACAAAATCATTTTGAACAACGATAAACAATTATAGGAAGCTTCTCATTTTAAAAACGAAATGTTGTTAACATCATAAGTAAGACTCATATTACACACATTATACCTTTACACAGAAATACTTAGCTTTAAATTAAAAATTGAATGAATAATCAAATCACATCGTCTTACTTTAATTTTGCTCATTTAATCATAATTAATTTGAAATAAAAGACTATAAATGCACAATTGTATATATGCCATTTTGCATGACATTGTGGATAATCATAAATAAATGTAAATAAATCATAAACATCTTACGTAACAAATAGCCTTTTAACTTAACAACATACATGCATGGTATTAAAAAAAAACCTGGGTCGTGTATCATTTAACTCATTTAAATAAAATACGCAAAATCAATTAAATTTAATATTGCAAACCAGTTAATTTTAATTTAGGATAAATGGCAAGGTTTTAAATTAAATTAATTCGTACACGCGTGCAATATTTCTGAATAAAGCAAATTTATTTAAAATTTTAACTTAACTTCCCTATTAAATGAAATGTAAAAACTATCACTTTGAACGAATTTTCTATTATATCTGTTATTTGTTATTGCTTTCGTATTAAGAACACTGAGATGCCTGAAAAATCTTTAATTTGTTATACTACTGTACAACACATTTTTTATTTCACCTACAAAAAAATGAATATATGCGTGTTACAACGCTAATGTCGTAAACAGTAAAAAATCAGCTTTAAAAACCTCCAGCTAGCTACTAATGTTGAAACATCAACAGCTTATGTAGTAAATAAAAACAAAAACAAAACACCATCTACTGTAGTTATTTGAGTAACAAAATTGCCTCATAGCTAATGTAGTTGCTATGGACAGCTGGAGGTTTAATCATAAGCGGTGGATTGCTCTGCATTTAAACGGTTGTTACGATTTGCTGGCGACCACCAGTCGTTTAACCGAGTTTTCTTTCTGATTGATAATAAATTGTGTTTGTCGCCCTCTATATTATTTACTTGGTTTACTACTTCGGCGCGGCTCCAGCACTACTTATTACAGTACTAGAAATTGCAAGGTCCTTATTAAATAAAATAAATTTATTTTACTAAATATTATTTTCGCCATTTTTCTTCGCATCTAGACAAGATTGAAGAATATCTGCTTCAAAGACAAAGGAAATTGTGTAGCCAGGCCAGTAGATTTACACCAGCAACAATGCGTGGTAGATACATAGTTGACATTTCACATATGTTCACTGATTTGGAACTACGTAAAGAAGCTAAAAAGAATAAAGACTGCAAACCAACAACATTAACAGAAGTGGTAGATGTAATCAGTTCCACACCTGGATGTAGAGCTCTTATAGATGGAGAGGGTGGGATAGGTAAAACTACCATATTAAGGCATTTATCATACAACTGGGCTACGGCTACTCAATCGATTAAAACATTTAAAGGTAAAATTGTATTTCTTTTAAGTGTACGGGATTTAGACAAAGATGAAAACATTTCCGATCTCATTGTAAAGCAACTGGATATGGAAGATTTTAATTTAAAAACAGATCTACCAGATGATCCACGGTTGATTAAGAAATTCATAAACAAACATGACGATAAAGTTGTACTGCTACTAGATGGGTTAGACGAATTGAGATTTAATAATCCAAGCGTAATTAGTCTGTTCAAAAAGAACAACCTAGAAGAAAGTACCGTAATACTTACTTCACGATCAGAAAGCATAGATGAATTCGTAAAAGAGAGTGACGTACATGTAAGGGTTAAGGGATTTAATGACGAGAGCATAGGAAAGTATATTGACAAACATTTTGAGTATTTTGAAAAACCAGAATTGGGAAAATCCCTTCGAAACGAATTGAATATTGACACTTACCGGGTTGGGAGAAAACATCCTGAAGCGTATGAAATGTGCAAAAATCCAATGCTGCTTTTTTCAATCTGTTTGCTATGGCAAGACAGTCAAAGCATTCCTAAAGATAAAGCTGAACTCTTTAAAGAAATATTTCGTAATATTTTAAATCAGTTCAACAAACAAAAACAATTCGCAAAGCTTTCTAAATTTGAAGACACACCAGCAAAATACGTAAATGCTATGATATTGCTAGGAAAATGTATGTATGATAGCTTGAAAGTAAATCAACTTTCAATAAACATGAAAGATTTGAATGATAAACATACGAATAAAGATTTGGTTGATATGTCCGTGAAACTTGGATTTGTTTACGAAGACACACCGATTTTAAAATCGAATTTTGATAACGTTTTTATGCCTCCTCACAAATTGATAGTAGAGTCATTGGTGGGATTTTACTTGTGCAAATTATGTGAAAGTGAAGGTATGGAGAATGAGTGCTCAGATGTACAAACATTACTTACACCATTGGATGATGATGAGTGGGAGGTGATACGAGAGAGTGAGCATTTATACAGAGCGACAGAGTTTGCAACTGGTTTCCTTGGTGATAAAGCTGGCGGTTTCCTCAAGCACTGGGTTACAAATAGTTTGTCAACATATCGCAATCTGCCGAGAAATTTAAACTTTGTTAAAAAAGAACATAAAGATGATGTGGTAAATGAATTAATTAATTACATGACAAGCAAAGATTTAGAAATAAATAATCATTTGGATGATATATCTAGCTCCATAAGAATGTTTATTGATGACATTAGTCCAGGTGTACAATGTGACGGGCATTTCATACGTCTAATTATGCAATTGTATTGTATGCAATATGATAGTGTTAGTGTCGGTGACTTTTGTAGTAAGATGGCATTGGAGCGAAAGGGAAGAGTTATTGCACACATTTTAGGCATTGACGATAAATGTGGCAGTGTTATGATTGGGAATCTATCACGTGATGTATTTAATGACTTTGTATCAGAATTTCAATTAGCATTACGTCATCTCGGTATCTGTGATAGTGAACTTCACAACATTGATGTTAATACATTGTCTTCATTACTCATTATGTGTCCTAAGCTGTGGCAGCTTGTCATGTTGGATTGCAATCTATCAGCTGACGACATTCGTCACGTGTCTGAAAAGTGTTCAATAAGAAATATTACATTTAATCATCTTTAGTTTTCACTGATAACGTATGTTACTTCTACTATATAACAGACACATTTTTAAATCTCGCAGCAAGCAGGTGTCAATTTTTGATATCGCAAATAATTGCATTTCTAACATTAAATTTGTATTTAATATAAAAACGACCTTTTATATATAAATCGTATAGTAGATTAAATCAATATGATAATCTAAAACATAAAATGTTTTTAAACATTTTATTTTGACATACTTACCTTCATCAACGGAGCGCGCGCGCGTACTTCCGCACGCGGCACACTAGCAACGGAAGTAATAATTATTAACAGCTGTAGCATGCAGATAAACAAGAATGTTTGTTTCTTATTTATTATAATCTTTATAAGCTGTGCTGCCATATTTAATGATAATGATTCTTTTATAATAATGCAATGTTTTTTACTTGATATATTGTATAGAATTGGTTGTGCGTGTTTTAAAGTAATTATGTGATAATATTATGTGATAAAATAATATTAAATCGTAAATGTAATTTCACCCTTTACTTTTAGTATTGGATGGTTTTAACCATCCAATACTAAAAGTAAAGTGGTACAACTTGAAACTACAAAACATAACATGAACATAATGATGAAACGTAATTTGTTATCAAAAGCAGTTTTATTAAATGAAAACGTAATTAGAAATTAAATTAACAAATAAACACATTATGAGATGTCTTTGGCACAGTAACAACAACAGAACAAAGTTGTAGTAGAATTTGTAAAACTAAAAATGACAAAAATCAAACAATGAAGACATTATATAATATAGTTTGATATCAATTTCAATTTCATTAGTGTGTTTTTAAATATATATTTTGGATGTAGACTTATTTTTTATGTTATGATGTAGAAATAGTGAAATATAATTCTGTATAAAATAAATTTAAGGGTGAAAATATATAGATTGGAATAATTAAAAGTTCTCCTTAATGTTCAGATATATTTGTGTACAGTCTTTGATTTTCTTTATGTTGTAAGAGTAATAACACTTGGTGTTAACAATAGTTTAAACCTGAACACTGTGCTGACTTGTAATAACACTTGGTATTAACAATAGTTTAAACCTGAACACTGTGCTGACTTGTAATAACACTTGGTGTTAACAATAGTTTAACCTGAACACTGTGCTGACTTGTAATAACACTTGGTGTTAACAATAGTTTAAACCTGAACACTGTGCTGACTTGTAATAACACTTGGTGTTAACAATAGTTTAAACCTGAACACTGTGCTGACTTGTAATAACACTTGGTGTTAACAATAGTTTAAACCTGAACACTGTGCTGACTTGTAAATAACACTTGGTGTTAATAATAGTTTAAACCTGAACACTGTGCTGACTTGTAATAACACTTGGTGTTAACAATAGTTTAAACCTGAACACTGTGCTGTGCAGAAAACAACAGTAACTACTTGCATAGAAATAAATGTCATAAATACCATTAACGATCCCAGATTTCAATTTGTGCAATATTGGGTATACAGTATGTGAACCCAGTACTGAGATCCTTAACGCCATGACATTCTCATCGCAGGATTCCAGAACCTTAAACACTTCATTCTCCTTTACTGGTTTCAATTTTTTTCCCGAGTTATTCTCAACAAGGTCGCTGCGATCCAATAGGAGCTCAAGATCTGCGTCGCTGATGACTTGTTCTTCACAGTTTTTGATAATGCCAGAGTGATCAGTGGAGCGTAACACTTTTAGTAGTTCCATGGGATCCATCACAGCTTTTGAGTCTCTCACCATAGTTTTACTGCCTTTGAATTTACCTAAAAAAAACAAGATAATGAATTTTTGAAATGAATGAGAACAATCAATGCCTAGAAGTTTGCATACTACTGTAGAAGTCTATAAAACAATATGATTAATTTAACGTATTCATTTGAATAAACGCCCCGGGCGTTTATTGTTCAGGAGGGTTTTTAGGGAGGTGTGAAAGACAAAACTGACCTTGATGATGAATGACCATCTTCTCCAGCTTCCTCTTTGCAGCTGCTCTCTCCACTATCTTCTGGTCAATGGTGTTAATGGTTACTAACCTGTACACAATCAATTTCTTGACCAATTCTGTGGCATCTATCTTGGGCTTGTAGATCTGACTGTGGATTCTATAATATAACTATAAATGCTACTTTACAATGTATTGAAAGTGACTACACTAAAACAAACATTACACCACAAGCTTGTGACTAATTATTATACCATGGGTTCAAGGATGTAGCCAATCAGACATGCTGAAATGAGTCATGTGTGCGCTCTTTATTTTTTCACCATCATGCACTCGAGTGCAAAAAGTGCGCAGCAAAAAAGCATATTGCACTCTGTGTGTAAATCGTATGGCAGATTATTGATCACGCTGTAATAAAATGTAGTAATTATTTATTTAACTTACCCAATCACTGTCATATATAATGACTGTGTCAGCTGTTGTCAAGTTGATGCCTACCCAATCACTGTCATATATAATGACTGTCAGCTGTTGTCAAGTTGATGCCTAACCCACCAGCTCTTGTTGAAAGCAGAAAGATGAAATAATCAGGACCATTGCTAAAATTACTAGTCTGAGAAAGATAAGAACAAAACTTCCTTCCACTAATTTTGAATAATTGAGAAAAACAAACATGATTTGTGGCTGCTACACCTAACTGATACTAAAGATAATTATCATTAGGTGGACATTTGGTAAAAATTAAGACAAACACATTTTCCATCTCTATCAGTAAAAACATTCATAATACTAATTAACATAATACAGCAGTAGTTGGTAAAAACAGAATGTGTGTATCAACTTAATTCAGTATCATTTATATTTACAAGTTCTTCCAAATAATTCTAAATTTCTTCTTCTTCACCATGCGGGTGCTTATCTGTTGTTGTCTCTCAGCAAAAGCCATGCTGCCATCTAGACAACAGTAGTTGTGGTTTCTTAGGTGGCAGTAATCTTCAAGTATGTCAAGCATTGAGGTCATCTGGGAAAAGATCAGGACCTACAGACAAACATATCAGACATTGAGGTCATCTGGGATAAGATCAGGACCTACAGACAAACATATCAGACATTGAGGTCATCTGGGAAAAGATGAGGACCTACAGACAAACATATCAGACATTGAGGTCATCTGGGATAAGATCAGGACCTACAGACAAACAGACATATAATTCAGATGTTTTTATAAAATAAGCTGGTACCAATTGCCAATTTCATTAACTTATTACATTCTTTTAAAAATGAATATTTAAGATTGATACCTTGAGATTCCTCAGTTTCATTAAATACAATGGAGCAGTCGACCGTTTTAGAGCATCCTCTCTTGGGTCGACCTTTTGGGGTCAATGTTACCTCTTCTTTTTTCTGTGGAACACAAGGACGCCAAGATGAGTGACAACAACATTCTTTTTATATACACTTCAATAGTTTGGAACTTAATAACCTATGGCACCTAAACAAACTATAGAAAGTGTGGCACAATTTTTTAACTTTTAGTTATCAACCAATCATTGGCTAATTCTTACTGCAATTTCTCAGCTGCAGAATCTCGCCTCATTTATTTTAGCAGGTGTTTCTAATTTCATGTTAACTAACCCTAGATACTCTGGCTTGTAGGCAGCTAGGTTGATTATAACAGAGCCATGGCACGTGATGCACTGTTCTTACCTTGGGTTTGACCTTATTAATAATTGACCTGTCTAGAGGTGATGCGTAGAATGCTTGTTGAATACTCGTCATTGGTGCATTTACAATGATCTCTTTCTTTGGAGGTATTGTCAGGTCAACATCTGTCTTTAAGCGTCGTAATAAAAATGGCGTCAAGATCTATAACATACAAACAGTTTTATTACAGAATAAAATTACAAACAGAAAATATCAACATTAATCTGTGCTTGCATTTAAGGCCAGTATAATCTGTTCCATTCTCATCGGGACTATAATTGGTCGATTTAACGTTCGGTCTGATAGATGGATCTAAGAAAATGTTAACTGATTTGTTGGCAGTACCTGGTGCATCATGGATATAACATGTTGTTCTCTCTCCTTAGCTACAATGGCTTCTTCATCTTTGTGACTTGAAAATGAATTAAAATCAAACCAGGATTCAAACCTGAAAAATAAAATAAAGAAAATTGACATCCACATCAGTTTTGTTCTTATACAGAGGGAAATTGTTTGGTGGGCAGTGATTGACATGTTTGCCTTTCACACCTGCTCCGGAAAATAAAAATCATGTCGCATTTTGTTTTGTTTTCACGACGCACCATGTGCCATGTTCTTTTTCCTCGATATGCATGTAGCTGCATGACACGTCATGAAAACAAAAAGTCACTAATGCTGTACGACGCACAATCTGTTGCGAACCTCAACTGGAGCTGGACCGGATCCAAATTGATAACAATTAATACTTACGTTTGTAGATTATCAAACACTTCTGGTAGTAAGAAGTTTAGCATAGACCACAACTCAGACAGGTTGTTTTGAAGTGGGGTAAGTAGAAGTAAGTAGAAGTCTGTTGGCAGATTGGTACGTCTTTAGTTCTCTAAAATAAACATAGTTGAATACAAATCAAACAATTTATCTTACCACCTTATTATTTAAATAGCTTGTATAAAGTTGGAGGCAAATTTGCACTGCTATAAATTCATTACAAACATGTTGGGATATTTCTTTAAACATGATGGTGGTTTCCAAACAGTTAAAGTGGTACGTAAGGCTAGGTTACAGGCCCGTAACCAGGGGGGGATCGGGGGGATCGTACGATCCCCCCGCTGAACAGCGAGTTCCGCTTGGCCTCCCACTTTTTTTTTGCTGGGCATACTAACACAACACGACGATTGTTCACTACAGGCCTAGTCAAGCATTAATAAATTTAATTAATATATATATATATATTTTAACTAAAATATAAAAACCTAACACTAAAATTTACAAGATAAGTTCTATTTGATAACTGCTGAACATCGTGGTTCTGGAGCTCTAGCGAGCTGTACACAGAGCATGCATAGTTGTTTGCTTGACATAACAGGGTATTCCCCTACACAGGTCTCCGCGTGCGTGTGACGTGCCCAGCCAGCTGCTTGATAGAGAAAGCATGCAGCTCACACGCAAGTGCAAGATGCAACGGTTGAGTGAATTCAGAGATCATCTTAATTCCATGGTTTTTTACCTAAACACCACATGATGGTGAATATGCCTGTTAAAGTCTCAATGATACGATCCCTAATGTACCATGTTGTTGCTAGGAGGCTTGAAAGGAGGAGGGATCTAGCCTAATTTCGGTCGGCAAGAGAATGCCGTCCTCTGACAATATAAGGTCGGCAATTGAAATTTGTGGGCTGGTAATTACACCAACTTATAGTTCATAAACAAAAGAGAATAGCCGGAAATGCGATTTGCGGCCATAGGCCTATAGAGAAAAAAAAATCGAGGGTATGGTTCCAGTGGCGGATCTAGCGGGGGCGTATGGGGCGTAAAGTACAGGCAAGTTGTTAGCTTGCATTTGGTACCCTAGGTAAGTATCAGCTGCATGTTCCACATGTCGTAATTTGCGAGCTTTAGAGTGTTTGGTAAATGACATTATGAGATGTTTGTAAATCGTTTTAAACGACTTGCAATGCGCTAGAACGTCAAAATTTCCAGGGGCCGTCGGCCCCTGGACCCCGACCGGGGGCCCTTGCCGGCCCCCTGGCCCCCATCCTATGTTTGCTCGCTTCGCTCGCAAAGCTACGCCACCCCTATTTCAATATCCTGGATCCGCCCCTGGGTTCCACTAAAGAACTTAACGATCCACCCCGCCGTCAAACCTGGTTACGGCCCTGGGTTATGAACAGACTTAAGTTGGTATGTGAAATATAAGCTGGGTAGAATCAATTTAGGTTAGGCTCAACTTCACTCAGCACAAATACTTCTTTACATATGACACTCTGTGTGTAAATCGTATGGCAGATTATTGATCACGCTGTAATAAAATGTAGTAATTATTTATTTAACTAACCCAATCACTGTCATATATAATGACTGTGTCAGCTGTTGTCAAGTTGATGCCTAACCCACCAGCTCTTGTTGAAAGCAGAAAGATGAAATAATCAGGATCATTGCTAAAATTACTACCCAGGCCTAGTATAGTAGTAGGCTACTAAACTAGGCTAGTTAGAAGTCACACTTCCCTCATGCGCTGCGACTCTCTAGTTTGTGTGGGCTAGAAAAGAGAGGAAAAAAATGGTACACGCACGACTGCTGGCTGCCTGTGCGTGGTGGAGGCCTATAGTAGAAGTAGGGATATAACAATTGATGTGTTCATAATTGTCACGTTAGTTAGGTGCCATGCAGGCACCAGTAGAGTCTAGGCCTAGCATATTACCAAAAAAGAAACAAACTAACACCCAGCTTACCTAAGTTTTGTGGCTCTTAAAAGAAACTACATCAGGCCTAGGCCTAGGCCTACACCTTTTTATTATTCATAAAGGCCGCGCTGTGTGAATTGATACCAACCAAACCATTAACCACCTGCTCTACTACTCGTTTTAAATAGAAACCAAAGAGCGCCTTCAACGGACAACATGACACCGTACCAGTTTTTTTAAAATAATTTATTTTACCAATTTAAATTTTCATCACTATTTCGATATCAAAATATAACTCTATTCATTTATTTTTTTTCCTACCCAGAATTTAAATACAATACAACAACAATTGTTTTGTAATATTGTCGGCGCAGTGACGATGCGATAATGCTGAGTCATCATGATGATGCCAGTTTTAGCATAAAAAAACACTATAGCAAATAATTATATAAAAGGTATAAAATGATGAATGCCGACTGAACAAAGAAAGACAATGGAACAATATGAGAATTGTTTGAAGGTTTGCTTGGCGAAATCAAATGTATATAAGAGGAGGATATAAATGTAAAGAAGCGAAGGTTACAGGGAACCAAGAGCAATCTACAGAAGATGGAATTTTCAGTCTCCTGTTCTCAAATAAAGATGTTGAAAATATCGTCGGTGCAACTCCACTAAAAGATTATATACATGTTCACTACCTGAAGTACATAGCCCATATCTGTCGAGAACCAAATAACACATTAACAAAACGAATGCTCTTTGCACAAGCCCGAAAACTATACTATCGTGACCCATGGATCAAATTAAGCAATCTCCTTCAGTGCGATCCTAGTCAAGCTAAGAAGCTAACCCAGTCAAGGAAGCCCTTCAACAGTCGGACCCAGCATATATTTGGATGCTAGAGAAGACTGCCTCTTGGATGCGACTGGCATCAGTGGGAGGAACAAAACTGTACTGTACTGCAGTACCCACGTACGCGTATATATGAGTTCTGAAATGAATGAATTGTTGGGTTTCTCGACGTTTCAATCATTAATTTACTTTGATCATCCTGTTTGTGAGAATCAGAAAACAAACTCCTCACTCTTAAGCAGGACGTCGGATCATAATTATCTATGAACATCAAAGCATAATTGATCGAAACGTTGAGAAACTCACGTCATTTTCAGAACCAAATAGGTTACCGTACGTTTTATTTAAAAATTATATTATGTATATTGATCTTGACATTTAAATCGAGGATTCTGTGTGTTTTTCTAAAAATAGTTTAGTGTAATTTTGAGTGAATATGTATAGACTTCAGTAATCCTATTGTGCTTCTACAGAAAGACCTGCACTAAACTGTGAAACAGCTTTTGTGACGTCACGGCCAAAGTCAATATAGCGACATGTGATCGTGATATTAAAGTTGACCTAAAAAGGGTGCAGTTGCTTCCAAATGAATATTGGAATAATTGATAGTTCTTTTGCAATTTATATTTGTATAAGTGTTTTTGGATACAATCATCAATCTACCTACCATAAAAATTATTATCTGCAATCACGAATTGCAATGTTTTATTACTATGTCGGATGCATTTGTTTGTTTGTTTTATTCGGTACAATTAACATACCAAGGATTACCCATAGATCTAAGCTTTCCAATGGGATGGGGTCCTTAACAAAAACATAGACAATTTCACAAAAATATAACAACAGTACTAACATAAAGCTTTATAACACGTTTATACTCATTAGGTGTTTTTATACCTTTTATGTTTGATGGAAGATTATTCCAATCTTTAATATAGTATGATAATAAAATGTTTTCGAAGCTAACACTTTGATATTAGGAATTACAAAATGTTCATTTAATTTCCTCGTACAGTACGTATGTTGTTTAGAAATATTTGTAAAATTGTCTGCTAAAAAAGTGGAATCTACATCATGGTATATCTTATAGGCGTGGTCCTATAATAGTGCAATCTACATCATGGTATATCTTATAGGCGTGGTCCTATAATAGTGTAATCTACATCATGGTATATCTTATAGGCGTGGACCTATAATAGTGTAATCTACATCATGGTATATCTTATAGGCGTGGACCTATAATAGTGTAATCTACATCATGGTATATCTTATAGGCGTGGACCTATAATAGTGTAATCTACATCATGGTATATCTTATAGGCATGGGCCTATAATAGTGTAATCTACATCATGGTATATCTTATAGGCGTGGACCTATAATAGTGTAATCTACATCATGGTATATCTTATAGGCGTGGACCTATAATAGTGTAATTAACATCATGGTATATCTTATAGGCGTGGACCTATAATAGTGTAATCAACATCATGGTATATCTTATAGGCGTGGACCTATAATAGTGGAACCTACATCATGGTATATCTTATAGGCGTGGACCTATAATAGGCCTAGTGGAATCTACATCATGGTATATCTTATAGGCGTGGACCTATAATAGTGTAATCTACATCATGGTATATCTTATAGGCGTGGGCCTATAATAGTGTAATCTACATCATGGTATATCTTATAGGCGTGGACCTATAATAGTGGAATCTACATCATGGTATATCTTATAGGCGTGGACCTATAATAGTGGAATCTACATCATGGTATATCTTATAGGCGTGGACCTATAATAGTGGAATCTACATCATGGTATATCTTATAGGCGTGGACCTATAATAATGTAATCTACATCATGGTATATCTTATAGGCGTGGACCTATAATAGTGGATTCTACATCATGGTATATCTTATAGGCGTGGGCCTATAATAGTGTAATCTACATCATGGTATATCTTATAGGCGTGGGCCTATAATAGTGTAATCTACATCATGGTATATCTTATAGGCGTGGACCTATAATAGTGTAATCTACATCATGGTATATCTTATAGGCGTGGACCTATAATAGTGTAATCTACATCATGGTATATCTTATAGGCGTGGACCTATAATAGTGTAATCTACATCATGGTATATCTTATAGGCGTGTGTCTATAATAGTGGAATCTACATCATGGTATATCTTATAGGCGTGGACCTATAATAGTGGAATCTACATCATGGTATATCTTATAGGCGTGTGCCTATAATAGTGTAATCTACATCATGGTATATCTTATAGGCGTGGACTTATAATAGTGTAGTCTACATCATGGTATATCTTATAGGCGTGGACCTATAATAGTGTAATCTACATCATGGTATATCTTATAGGCGTGGACATAATAGTGTAATCTACATCATGGTATATCTTATAGGCGTGGACCTATAATAATACCTGAAGTCTATCTTAGAAATCTAACTCTGTGGTTTATGTTCAGATAACCAACAGCTTTTAGTTGTTCCTGACCAATGTGTGCCCATGGGCAGTGTGTGCCCTAGGGGAATTGTGTGCCCTAGGGCCAATGTGTGCCCTAGAGCCAATGTGTGCCCTAGGACCAATGTGTGCCCTAGGGGCAATGTGTCCCCTACAAAATTACCTTTTGAAATTTGACTTCTAAGACAATCATTTAGGTGAATGAGGACTGAGTCGGTAGAGAAGCTTCTTTTAAAACCACAGTTAAAGTTAAAAGTATACAATAAATTATTGTCAGACAAGTACTTTTCACGTTGTTTATAAACTACTTTTTTTTAGATACGGTACTTAAAATACTAATTGGTCTGTAATTCCTTACATTATCTTTGGGACCTTTCTTATGGAGAGGCAACATCTTAGCTAATTTCATATCACAAGGAACAGAATTCTTAATTATAGATTTGTTAATAATAAACGTTAAAGGCTTTTTAATAATCTGGCTGCGATTTTATCAAAATGTTTTCTTCGGTAACTTCAGGTAAAACTAATTTGTTCGGAAACACATTTCTAAAGTGAGTTCAGATAGCAGATCAGAAGCAATATTACAAAAATAGTTATTAAAATGATTAGATATAGTGCAAATATTAAAACATTTATTGCCGTCTATATTTATACACAAATGTGAATTGTCATTTCTTTTCTTTCTTTAAGTATTTAAACCAATTCCCTTTTGGTGTTTCCATAACATTCATTTTGCAGTTTTTTAATATTATTTAAAAAGATTTTAGGTGGTAATTTTCTAAAAATACTTTCTATGGAATTTTGAATGGAATATTTATAGACGTCGTACGACCCTGCCGATATAATCGTGTACATTGTGTTTCAACAGAAATTTAGTTGGACCGTGGAAAAGTTTTTGTGACGTCACGGCCAAAGTCAGTATAGCATACATATACGTGGATTATGAATAATAATTATACAGTAGTTGACGTCAAAGGGAGTGGCGCAGTTGCTGGTACAAATCGTCACATTTGACTGTATCGGTATATTGATAGTCCAGATACGAGATCCAGTTACAGTCGAGTCAATTTGTAAGTTTATAATATACTGTATTTCATATATATAATAATAGTTCGGAACATTTATTTGCAAAACAATAATATGAGAATATAAGTATAATTATGGTGGTTATGCTTCCATGGTTATTTGAAGTAGAGTGTGGGTTGTGGTAAATGTCTTGTTAATATCATGAATCCGTCATCTCAATGAAGGAAAAGGCAATACATTACTCGTATACGATCGAGTATTTTGATTATTCACTGAATAATTTTAACCCAGAAATCTTAAAAGAGTCGGCGTTGTAGTAATTCGTTGCACCATTTACAATCAATGTTTGTATTTGTTTGCAACCTTTGGGCTCAGCCATGGACATTTTCTACAGAGTTCAACTATAACAAAAGAAGCATTGCTATAAATATCAACGTTATGGTTTTCTACTCAATTGTTTAACTTCATTGTTATAATCTGTTCATACGTATCAGGACTATGAACACACGCCATGACTAACGCGTTTTTCATATTTAAAACTCACGACGATGCTGGGTATGATAGATAGTGTACGCCTATGAAAAACAAATGTACTGGTTTAATGAACTGTGCCTCAAGACGGTGCTGGATATGATAGATAATGTACGCCTATGAACAACAAATGTACTGGTTTAATCATATGAACTGTGTGAAATCAAATGACTTTTTACATTTTTGGTCGAACCAAATAAAACATAAAATGTGAGCATTTTCTATAAGAAAAAAATAAGAAAATAATGGTCTATTATGCTTATTAATAACATTCTGACATTGTGTACAATTCAATGTATGAAATAGGAATAGTGACATTACACTTAAGTAAGTTATTAAGGAACTCATTCACTCTTCCTGATATAATCTAAAGCTTTTCTGTTTGAGTGGGTTAGTCGAAGATGGCATTTCGAAGGCATGTTTTCATATTTTAAAAACAAGATTTGTTTAAAAACTAGCATGTTATTGAAGTTGCTAAAATCAGTAAGAAGATAACAAGGAATATTCGATAAAATTAAATTTCATTCATATTCAAAAAAAAAAAATTTTTTTTAACAGATTCAAAATGGAATTCCAAACATTTCTGAGAGAACTAAGTGAACACTATTCTGGTGTAAAGATGCGATGGCTGAGAATGCTTCTATTTCGTATTATACCCATTGGAACTCTTGATGAAAAATCAGCCCTAGAATTATTTAATCAACTGACTGAACGTGGATTGATTTCCAAAACTGATGTGAAGCTGTTGTCGGACATTGCTGAAGTAACCATGATGGCCTCAGCAACAGAACGCATAGACACATATAAGAACACTATCCAAAGTAGCGATACAGCAGGTGTAGGATTAACAGCATATCGCAGAGCAATGTTTAATGTGCTAACTAACACTGACGAAGACGATTTGATGACGGTTATTGGTTTCTACAAACTGCGTGCCTACAACTATAACAATATATGGGATGTTGTATATCACATTGAGAAAGCTGGACGCTTGAATTCACAAGACGATCGTGACACTTTTGCAAAGCTTATAAACCAACATGCACAAAGTTTTCTAAAAGGTAGATCACCACATTATTATACATAATACACTTACTTGAGATCATTTGATTTCAATAGAACCTAATTAATTACGTAATTTTTGTATTTAACTATATAACAAAGTTTATTATTTATAATATTATTTTAAAACGGGTTTTTAGATATTTGATTTACATATACAGTACACAATATTAAGAGGTTAAATCAGAAACAGGTTAGTTTACTAAAAGTGTACCGTATAATTTTGCTCCCAATCGGTAGATTTTTAGGTAAAATAATTGTATGAACAAGGAAAGCGAAAAGGAGTTAAATCAGAAACAGGTTAGTTACTAATAAGTATAATTTTGCTCTCAATCGGTAGTTTTTTGAGTAGAATAAATATTTCTAATTTTTGTTGTTCTTATTATTATTATTCTATTATTAAAACAGGGCAAGTGGCAACCAGTAGTAATGAAAAACAAGGAATTCGAAAAGAGGGTACATCAGAAACAGGTTTGTTGCTTTCAGAATAATATTTAAACAAAATCCTTTTTGATGTTTATTTCCAATCCTGACCACATGTAGAACGATATAATAATTAGGAAGGTTCATTGTTTTGAAAACGAAATGTTGTTAACATCATAATAAGTAATTAGACTCATATTACACATATTATTATTCTTTGAGATCCAATAAGCTTAATTCTAATCCGTATTGCAAAGTTTGTTTACTAAATACAAATAAAATTAGGTCTACTAAAAAGTTAGATTTTCAGAGTAAATATTTATGTTTTATTAGTATTTTAATACACTAACACTCCGCACGGTGTATCTGAAAATTGTTATTTTTCTATTTGCTGCCCTCTGTTGAGCATATTTAGACAACCCCTGATGGATTAAAAATTTTGTTTGCCGCCCTCTACAATTCCGCCTATACTACAATCAATGGAAAAACGAAGTTTTTGTAACAATAAAACATTCTTATGCATTAACAACAATCATGATATTATCAAGAAAATCTTGCTTTGTTACTTTTTTCAAAAGATTGGGCTTGATAAAATCAGATTCAAGTGAGTTACTTCAGTTATTATGCATTAACATAATAATATGGTATTTAAATGCAATAATTGTACACACGAGATTTCCTATTTAGAAAGTACACTAAATTAATTGTTTGATGGGTTTAGATAGATATATAATTTATTTTTAAATAAAGTTTATTAAATAAAATCACATCTCAATTTTGCTCATTTAATCATAATTATTTGAAAATAAAATGTCTAAAACAATTCATGAGATTTTGTAATCAAATTCAATAATAGTAATTGACCGTACTATTTCATGCTGATGTACTGTAGTTCCAATCATATTAACTCAAACACCGTTAAAAGTTTCGTTCTGATTAATTATATATTTTGTTTGCCGCCCTCTATAATCCCTTTAATTTTCATGGATACACGTCACACTCACAGGTACTGTAGTATTAATTATATGCACAATTGTACATGCCATTTTTGGCATACAATTGTGGATGATCATAAATGAATGTGATTATGACGCAGATTGTGAGTTTAGTTTCAGTCATAAACGTCCATGCAACAAATAGCCTACCTAATAATAACATTTATTAAAACAGGGCAAGTGGCAACCAGTAGTAATGAAAAACAAGGAATGCCAAAAGATGTTAAATCAGAAACAGGTGAGTTACTAATAATGTACCGTATAATTTTGCTCTCAATCGGAATTTTTTAGGTAGTATTATTATTTCATTTTTTTTCTTATTATTATTCTATTATTAAAACAGAGCAAGTGGCAGCCAGTTATATTAGGCCTAATAAAGAACAAGGAATGCGAAAAGAGGTTAAACCAGAAACAGATGAGTTACTAATAATGTACCGTATAATTTTGCTCTCAATATTTTTGGTAGTACAGGTATAATTATTTCATTTTTTTTATGTGATTATTAAAACAGGGCAAGTGGCGACCAGTAGTAGGCATAATGAACAAGGAATTCGAAAAGAGGTTAAATCAGAAACAGGTTAGAATTGCTTTAAGAATAATATTTAAACAAAATCATTTTAAACAACGATAAACAATTATAGGAAGCTTCTCATTTTAAAAACGAAATGTTGTTAACATCATAATAAGTAAGACTCATATTACACACATTATACCTTTACACAGAAATACCTAGCTTAAAATTAAAAATTGAATGAATAATCAAATCACATCGTCTTACTTTAATTTTGCTCATTTAATCATAATTAATTTGAAATAAAAGACTTTAAATGCACAATTGTATATATATTTTGCATGACATTGTGGATAATCATAAATAAATGTAAATAAATCATAAACATCTTACGTAACAAATAGCCTTTAAACTTAATAAAATACATGCATATGGTATTTTAAAAAAATCCTGGGTCGTGTATCATTTAACTCTGTTCACGAAATAACAAAGAATAAAATGCGCAAAATCAATTAAATTTAATATTGCAAACCAGTTAATTTTAATTTAGGATAAATGGCAAGGTTTTAAATTAAATTAATTCGTACACGCGTGCAATATTTCTGAATAAAGCAAATTTATTTAAAATTTTAACTTAACTTCCCTATTAAATGAAATGTCAAAACTATCACTTTGAGATGCCTGACAAATCTTTAATTTGTTATACTACTGTACAACACATTTTTTATTTCACCTACCTATATGCGTGTTACAACGCTAATGTCGTCGGAAAAATCAGCTTTAAAAACCTCCAGTAGGCCTATAGCTACTAATATTGAAACATCAACATCTTATGTAGTAAATAAAAAAACAAAAACAAAACACCATCTACTGTAGTTATTGGAGTAACAAAATTGCCTCATAGCTAATGTAGTTACTATGGACAGCTGGAGGTTTAAGCGGTGGATTGCTCTACATTTATCGGTTGTTACGATTTGCTGGCGACCACCAGTCGTTTAACAGAGTTTTCTTTCTGATTGATAATAAATTATGTTTGTCGCCCTCTATATTATTTATTTGGTTTACTACTTCGGCGCGGCCACAGCACTACTTATTGTATTACAGTACTAGAAATTACAATGCCATTATTAAATAAAATAAATTTATTTTACTAAATATTGTTTTTGTCATTTTTCTTCGCATCTAGACAAGATTGAAGAATATCTGCTTCAAAGACAAGAGAAATTGTGTAGACAGGCCAGTAGATTTACACCAGCAACAATGCGTGATAGATACAATGTTGACATTTCACAGATGTTTACTGATTTGGAACTACTGAAAGAAGGTGACAAGAATGAAGACTGCAAACCAACAACATTAAAAGAAGTGGTAGATGTTATCAGCTCCAAACCTGGATGTAGAGCTCTTATTGATGGAGAGGGTGGGATAGGTAAAACTACCTTATTACGGCATTTATCATACAACTGGGCTACGGCTACTCAATCGATTAAATCATTTGAAGGTAAAATTGTATTTCTTTTAAGTGTACGGGATTTAGACAAAGATGATAACATTTCCGATCTCATTGTAAAGCAACTGGATATGGAAGATTTTAATTTAAAAACAGATCTCCCAGATGATCCACGGTTAATTAAGAAATTCATAAACAAACATGACGATAAAGTTGTACTGCTACTAGATGGGTTAGACGAATTGAGATTTAATAATCCAAGCGTAATTAGTCTGTTCAAAAAGAACAACCTAGAAGAAAGTACCGTGATACTTACTTCACGATCTGAAAACATAGATGAATTCGTAAGAGAGAGTGACGTACATGTAAGGGTTAAGGGATTTAATAAACAGAGCATAGGAAAGTATATTGACAAACATTTTGAGTTTTTTGGAAAACCACAATTGGGAAATTCCCTTAGAAAGGAATTAGATATTTTCATAGACGATGGGTCTTCGCGAAAACGTAAACATGAAGACGTATATTTAATGTGCAAAAATCCCATGCTGCTTTTTTCAATCTGTTTGCTATGGGAAGGCAGTCAAAGCCTTCCTACAGATAAAGCTGAACTTTTTAAAGAAATATTTCGTAACATTTTAAATCAGTTCAACAAACAGAAACAATTCCCAAAGCTTTCTAAATTTGAAGACACACCAGCAAAATATGTAAATGCTATGATTTTGTTGGGAAAATGTATGTATGATAGGTTGAAAGTAAATCAACTTTCAATAAACATGAAAGATTTGAATGATAAACATACGAATAAATATTTGGTTGACATATCTGTGAAACTTGGATTTGTTTACGAAGAAGCACCGATTTTAAAATCGAATTTTGATAACGTTTTTATGCCTCCTCACAAGTTGATAGTAGAGTCATTGGTGGGATTTTACTTGTGCAAATTATGTGAAAGTGAAGGTATGGAGAACGAGTGCTCAGATGTACGAACATTACTTACACCATTGGATGATGATGAGTGGGAGGTGATACGAGAGAGTGGGCATTTATACAGAGCGAGAGAGTTTGCAATTGGTTTCCTTGGTGATAAAGCTGGCGGTTTCCTCAAGCACTGGGTTACAAATAGTTTGTCAACATATCGCGATCTGTTGAGAAATTTAAACTTTGTTAAAAAAGAACACGAAGATACTGTGGTAAAGGAATTAATTAATTACATGACAAGCAAAGATTTAGAAATAAATAATCATTTGGATGATATATCTACCTCCATAAGAATGTTTATTGATGACATTAGTCCAGGTGTACAATGTGACGGGCATTTCATACGTCTAATTATGCAATTGTATTGTATGCAATATGATAGTGTTAGTGTCAGTGTCTTTTGTCGTAAGATGGCATTGGAGCGAAAGGGAAGAGTTATTGCACACATTTTAGGCATTGAAGATAAATGTGGATATGTTATGATTGGGAATCTATCACGTGATGTATTTAATGACTTTGTATCAGAATGTTCTCTCAAACAAGTTCAATTAGCATTAGGTTTTCTCGATATCTCTCGTAGTAAACTTCACAACATTGATGTTAATACATTTTCTTCATTTCTCATTATGTGTCCTAAGCTGATGGTGCTCGACATGAGGGATTGCAATCTATCAGCTGACGACATTCGTCACGTGTCTGAAAAGTGTTCAATAAGAAATATTACATTTATTCATCGTTAGTTTTCACTGATAACGTATGTTACTTCTACTATATAACAAACACATTTTAAAATCTCGCAGCAAGCAGGTGTCAATTTTTGATATCGCAAATAATTGCATTTCTAACATTAAATTTGTAATCAATATAAAAACGACCTTTTATATATAAATCGTATAGTAGATTAAATCAATATGATAATCTAAAACATAAAATGTTTTTAAACATTTTATTTTGACATACTTTACCTTCATCGACGGAGCGCGCGCGCGTACTTCCGCACGCGGCACACTAGCAACGGAAGTAATAATTATTAACAGCTGTAGCATGCAGATAAACAAGAATGTTTGTTTCTTATTCATTATAATCTTTATAAGCTGTGCTGCCATATTTAATGATAATGATTCTTTTATAATAATGCAATGTTTTTTACTTGATATATTGTATAGAATTGGTTGTGCGTGTTTTAAAGTAATTATGTGATAATATTATGTGATAAAATAATATTAAATCGTAAATGTAATTTCACCCTTTACTTTTAGTATTGGATGGTTTTAACCATCCAATACTAAAAGTAAAGTGGTACAACTTGAAACTACAAAACATAACATGAACATAATGATGAAACGTAATTTGTTATCAAAAGCAGTTTTATTAAATGAAAACGTAATTAGAAATTAAATTAACAAATAAACACATTATGAGATGTCTTTGGCACAGTAACAACAACAGAACAAAGTTGTAGTAGAATTTGTAAAACTAAAAATGACAAAAATCAAACAATGAAGACATTATATAATATAGTTTGATATCAATGATTAGTTTCATTGGTGTGTTTTTAAATATATTTTTTGATGTAGACTTATTTTTTATGTTATGATGTAGAAATAGTGAAATATAATTCTGTATAAAATAAATTTAAGGGTGAAAATATATAGATTGGAATAATTAAAAGTTCTCCTTAATGTTCAGATATATTTGTGTACAGTCTTCGATTTTCTTTATGTTGTAAGAGTAATAACACTTGGTGTTAACAATAGTTTAAACCTGAACACTGTGCTGACTTGTAATAACACTTGGTGTTAACAATAGTTTAAACCTGAACACTGTGCTGACTTGTAATAACACTTGGTGTTAACAATAGTTTAAACCTGAACACTGTGCTGACTTGTAATAACACTTGGTGTTAACAATAGTTTAAACCTGAACACTGTGCTGACTTGTAATAACACTTGGTGTTAATAATAGTTTAAACCTGAACACTGTGCTGACTTGTAATAACAATTGGTGTTAACAATAGTTTAAACCTGAACACTGTGCTGTGCAGAAAACAACAGTAACTACTTGCATAGAAATAAATGTCATAAATACCATTAACAATCCCAGATTTCAATTTGTGCAATATTGGGTATACAGTATGTGAACCCAGTACTGAGATCCTTAACGCCATGACATTCTCATCGCAGGATTCTAGAACCTTAAACACTTCATTCTCCTTTACTGGTTTCAATTTTTTTCCTGTGTTATTCTCAACAAGGTCGCTGCGATCCAATAGGAGCTCAAGATCTGCGTCGCTGATGACTTGTTCTTCACAGTTTTTGATAATGCCAGAGTGATCAGTGGAGCGTAACACTTTTAGTAGTTCCATGGGATCCATCACAGCTTTTTACTGTAGAAGTCTATAAAACAATATGATTAATTTAACATATTTATTCAAATTGTTCAGGAGGGTTTTTAGGGAGGTGTGAAAGACAAAACTGACCTTGATGAATGACCATCTTCTCCAGCTTCCTCTTTGCAGCTGCTCTCTCCACTATCTTCTGGTCAATGGTGTTAATGGTCACTAACCTGTACACAATCACTGGCTTTTCTTGACCAATTCTGTGGCATCTATCTTGGGCTTGTAGATCTGACTGGATTCTACAACTATATAAATGCTACTTTACAATGTATTGAAAGTCACTACACTAAATCAAACATTACACCACAAGCTTGTGACTAATTATTATAACATGGGTTCAAGGATGTAGCCAATCAGACGCGCTGAAATGAGTCACGTGTGCGCTCTTTATTTTTTCACTATCATGCACTTGAGTGCAAAAAGTGCGCAGCAAAAAAGCATATATTGCACTCTGTGTGTAAATCGTATGGCAGATTATTGATCAGGCTGTAATAAAATGTAGTAATTATTTATTTAACTTACCCAATCACTGTCATATATAATGACTGGGTCAGCTGTTGTCAAGTTGATACCTAACCCACCAGCTCTTGTTGAAAGCAGAAAGATGAAATAATCAGGATCATTGCTAAAATTACTAGTCTGAGAAAGATAAGAAAACAATCTTCCATTATTTTTTAATCATTGAAAAACAAATTAACGTGATTCATGGCTGCTATTATTATGAAAAAAAACAAAACAAAACAAAACATGGTCTGTGGCCTGCTACAAGTCCAACTGATATTATTGTATTAAAGGTATTATCATTAATTGGACGTGTAAAAATGAAGACAAACACATTTGCCAACTGAATTAAGTTTTCTCTTTACTCTGACGTATTCTGAAATACTTACATGTCTATCTATCAGTAAAAACATTCTTGCACTCATTCTTAAAAAAAACACAGAAACGTAATAATACAGCAGTAGGCCTAGTTGCTGCTAAAATCAGAATGAATGAAATGTCTACTGGCCATTAATTGTGCATTAACTATAATTTACATTTACAAATTGGCAAAAACATAGTTGTTTCTTTACTCTGTATCCAAGAGTGCTTACCTGTCAACAGCCAACAGGAGGTATATGTAGCTGTAGGCCTACATGGTCGTGGTGGAGGTTATATAATTAATATTTAATAACTCCATGGTCTGTATAGCAGCTGTAATCTTCACGCACTGTCATCCTGCTGTGAGAAGATGAAGACAATTCTGATCAGACATTGAGGTCACCTACGTTAATTAGTCCTAGTAGTAGACTACTAAACTAGGCTAGTTAAAAGTAGAATTCACACTTCCCTCCGACTCTCCAGAGTTGTTTGTGAGCTAGGCCTCTAGTGGAGAAAAGAGTGGTACACCCTGCTGGCTGGCTGTGTGTGATAATAGTTAGGTGCCAGGCAGGCACCAGTAGGCCTATCGTAATACCAAAACAGAAAAAAACTATAAACACCCAGCTTACCTAAGTTTCCTGGCTCTTAGAAGAACAGGCTAGGCCTACACCTTTTATATTATTCATAAAGGCCGCGCTGTGTGTGTGTGAATTGATACCAAACCATAAACCGCCTGCTCTCTAGTCGTTTTTTAAATAAAAAAAACAAAGAGCGCCTTCAGCGGACAATGAGACCGTACCAGTTTTTGAAAAATAATTTATTTTATCAATTTAATTTTTATCACTATGTCGATGTCAAAATATAACCAAATTCGGGTTTTTTTTCTACCCAGAATTTAAATACAATACAACAACAATTGTTTTGTAATATTGTCGGCGCAGTGACGATGCGATAATGAGGATCGACGGTGCAAAGATGCCAGTTTTAGCATAACAACAATAATAATAGCAAATATGTAAAAGGTATAAAATGATGAATGCCGACTTGACAAAGAAAGAAAATGGAAGAATTTGAGAATTGTTTGAAGGTTTTCATGACGAAATCAAAGATTATATAAAGTTTGCAGTACACCACGCGTATATAAAGTTCTGAAATGAATGAATTGTTAAGTTTCTCGCCGACATTTCAATCAAATAAATAATTTGATCGTCCTCAGGAGAATCAGAACACTACTCCTCACTCATAAAGACGATCATGATATCTATTGATGGGACAATCAAAGCATAATATTGATCGAAACGCTAAGAAACTCACGTCAGTTCTTGTAGGCCTACTTGTACTTTATATAATTATGAGAATTCACAAATCATCAAAAAACAATTCCTGACATCATCCTGACTACCTTAATCCACACGCACCAATGCATTATGGGAAGGTCCAAATACATTGATCAACAACGCGCGCGTCAACAAACTACAAACACGATTTAAACGGAATTGTCTTCAAATTACTCGTGTCAATTGCATACAAGTAATTCCGGTATCTTATGGCAACTTCCGTCTTATCGCTATTGTGTTGCTGTTTATGAAATGTTGTATGTGTATGTGCGTGTTTTAATAAACTCAACTAGCAGTAACCTTACCAGAAACCTGCCTTAATATCTTGTTATATATTTTGCATGGGCAAGTAATAATAACAGCGCACTTTGATAAAAGTACTTTGACAAATTATTTTTTTTTTATATAAAAACAAATTGTATCACGAATAAAATTCGGAACTACTGTATTTACGGCTATTGGTTTGTTATACACTATTCCTTCACTTCAATATGTAGGCTCAAAAATAAAACTTTGACTTTACTTTTGACTGGAAAATAAAAGACGCTAAAGAAAAATTGTGCTGTGTATTTAGATGATATATTATTATTTTGGGTGTTTTTTGTGGTGTATTAATTTGATACGTAGAGATAAAAAAAAAGTGGACAAAAATCGAATGAAAAACACATTGATGCGGAAACACGAATTAAGTTTATTCATAAACATTTTTATTTTTATTTCACTGGCTTTGATATTTTGCAATTTTTTGTATGGTAGATTTGTTACGTACTTGCTACTTTTGTAATTAAAGTGTGGTCTACCAGAAACCTGTGCTCCGGTACGGTTTGTCTACCTTAATAATAATTCGCATGGCATGATTATTAAGTATAATAAAAGAGTACTTTTCCCGGCCACGATATTTCTTTTCTTACATAATTTGGGGACCCCTCATGAGACGTCACAAAATTAACATGAATATTCATTAATCATTTTTCCTAAGCTACGTTAGAAATGAGCTAACAATTCTCTAATACAAAGGTTTTGTGTTGGACTTGTCGATGTATGGGGTTCGAATCCGATGAGCAAGTTCTTTTTTACTTTATAGTGAGAGAGAGATTATTTAGAGGGTTAGGTTTAGTTATATTTAGGAACTTAAGTAGTTCGGCTATCTTTCACATAAGGGCCCCAACTTCTGTACGAAATAAAAAATCGCTTCCCGGCCCCTGACAAGTTGTTTTTTTTTATTGTCAACTATACAATTCGGAACTATTTACGGCCATTGATTTTGTTACACACGGAGTATTCCTTTACTTTGAAGTATATGTAAGAAAGCTACAAAATGAAAGCAATACTGGATTTGGGGTGCGCCTCAGAAAGTGACATCGTGCATGAGCGGGACAGACATCTGTCAATCAGTCGGCAGAGATTAAAACATTTTAATGATGAAGAAGACATTAAGATGTGAAGTATTGGAATAATAACAATGATTACGGAGTCAACACCAAAAGTAGTCGAAATTAGATGATGCCCTCGGACACAAACATTTTGGGTGTATTTTACGTTGATATTTGATATTTAGCGGAAACACGACACTCATTTGGATTCGTTTTGTGTGTTTTTTTTTTACATTTCATGGTTTTTTTATATTCCCTCACCTAAACCTCCCATAAAATGCTAAACAGATAAAAAATGAAACAACATTCATGCTATTGTAATTTGCATAGTGCAATAGACATATATAGATATATACATACCTAGAACGAATATTGATATATTATAAATCATTAAGAAATTTTGATTTTATTTTACAATTTAAAATGCATAATTATATTCTAAAAATTCACGATAATTACAAAAATATAGCGTAAAATATGGAGGCATGAAGCAACAATGTGCGGGAAGAGTACAGTAACATTTGAAATTTCAAGATGATGCAAAACTTACTCTCTACTAATGTTTATCAAACAATATGTAAATAATCGATTTATCAACTCCAGATGTTTAATACAAAAATAGACAGAATTTTTTTGATTTTTGGATATTTGTATGTATTAGTTACGGACAAAACATTTTAATATAAAATACCTTGAAAGACATTTAAAATGTTTTATCGGGATGTTGCATGATATTATGTAACATGAATTTTGATAAACAGCAGCTATACTCTAGAATCTTTATTATCTGTCTGTCTGGTTTTTAAAATTGATGGGAGTTTACATAAAATGGTCCAATAGAAATCAGGAATACAATTTTGAGAGAGTTGATTCCGTATATAGTATATTATTATGTTTGGTTTTTTTATGGTCTCATAAGTTGAGAACCTATACATGTCTGTATCTATAGCAACTAAATTGTTATGAAATGCATTATCTCTATGGAAATGAACAAATGTAAAAAAAAACTCTTAACCGGATCACAGCGTACCACCGATATGTACAATTTTGCTCATTTACAATTCTGTTTTTATAATTCATTTTTATACATATCTACTTCTTTCTTTCTGAAATAAAGATACTTAAAAATAGGTTGTTCGTATGGATGTTTATTATCTCAATGCTTTATCATCTACAGTATATAAATCACACATGATTTTTATACATATAAGTGGATATAACCTCGTAAATTAAATTCATTCATAACATTATGTAGAAATAAGTAGTTTAAAATGTCTCTCAAATAACAACATTTTCATTGTTTTAAAATAAAAATAGCCAAAATTATCAATTTGATTTTTATACATCTGAAACAATAAGTACTTTCAAATATAACCTTAAAATAGCAATTTTTTTGTAGTTTGAAAATGAAAACATTATTACTTGAATTGATGTATTATTATTTAATGGCATCTTGACATTTACAAATTTTAAATACGGCCGAATCGTCCCACATTCAGACAGAAGATTAATAGTATATTAGTAGTATATCATCATATAATAATCGGAAAATGTCTTCAGTATTATTTTGACTGTCCAACTTTCTCATTTTAATTGAAAGTTTTTAATTATTTTTTTAATAAACATTGAATTATTGTCTTCTCTTTGATATTGTTACTGCAATGTCGATCAACCTGGTCATCGTTATTTTCTACTATAAATAGTACAGTAGCCAGGTCTATCTCTCATTAATTGAGAGATTTTTATTTTTTTAATTGTTAGGTACTGTAATTCCTGAGTTTAACTGAAGTACAAATGTCATTCTTGTCAAATATATATTGATATTATACATTTAAATCGAGGATCATGTGTGTTTTCGTTATATTCACTATAGGCTATGCACGAGTTTTTATGGTAAAATCGAACAGAATTTAAAAAGGACCAAATTTTAATTTCAAATGTTCAAATTTCGATATTTTCATCATTAAATTATTATGCAGCAGGACGGTACTATATTGATGATGACCCAAGAGTGACGCACAGTAATATGTTATACTCATGTTGATGCAATCATGTTACCATTAATAAACAATTTAATTAAACCTAATAAATTATTTTTAAAATGTTTTAATCATAGTCATAATGTTCAGTATTGTTATATTGTCAATATTGTAAAAACAAATGCTCTTGAAAAATCTTGAAAAACTTCAGCTTCAATTAATTTAAACGAAAATACAACATTTTGTATGCGGCAACATAATAAAATAAAAATGACACACGAACTAAAAGGTAAATATTTTCATTTCATTTCATTTCATTATTTATTTGGTCTATTTAAGTATATACAAAACAAAAAAAACTGAAATTGGGGAGACCAGGGTCAACCTAAGTGAACTTAATCACTGTAGCTGAGCCGGTTTAGGGAGGATTGAGAGTCAAATCAGATGCCAAATAAAACGTATTGTGATATTCAAAAGCAATAGGCATGAGAAGAAACAAAATTGCTATAATAATTATTAATTTTTTCGCGTAGTAACTTTATTTGTTTTCGCGTGTTATTATTTCGCGTTACTTTTCGTGTGGAATCTATACTCCATCGATCAATTGTTCTTGGTAGAGTAAAGAAAGGGGTGGATTCAGACATATTCATTTTACTGTTCGCTATAGTATTAAACCAAAATGGGTATTAATTAGCGCACAGCGCTAAACTTCTCACTGATTTTATTCGTATCCTATTCATTAATCCGTGTGCGCGAGTCCAACCAAAATGGGTATAGTAGCACACAGTGGTAAGCTTCTCACTGATTTTAATCGTATCCTATTCATTATCACTGTGCGCGAGTACAACCAACATGGGTATAGTAGCGCACTGTGGTAAAGCTTCTCACTGATTTTAATCGTATCCTATTCATTATCACTGTGCGCGAGTACAACCAACATGGGTATAATAGCGCACCGTGGTAAGCTTCTCACTGATTTTAATCGTATCCTATTCATTATCACTGTGCGCGAGTACAACCAACATGGGTATTGTAGTGCACCGTGGTAAGCTTCTCACTGATTTTAATCGTATCCTATTCATTATCACTGTGCGCGAGTACAACCAACATGGGTAAAATAGCGCACCGTGGTAAGCTTCTCACTGATTTTAATCGTATCCTATTCATTATCACTGTGCGCGAGTACAACCAAAATGCAATGACCATCGCATGATCCTCAACATAGTTACAGGCCCGGTATGTTTTGCTTCTTAGAAAATATTGATAAATAGAATACCGTAATGATTATTGCACATTGATTCTTATAGACAAATATAGGTAATATTAGATCTATTTCCTTCACCAGAAAGACAACATTCTGCCGGTTTTGGTTTATAAGGAAAGAGATCGGAAAAGAGATGGTTTTGATAACTTCCTCATATCGCGATGGTAACAAGAACCCATTGTGACGTATAACGAGAAGAAAAACAACTCAATTACGGTTACACAGCGAAATAATACAATATGATACAGATTGAAATCTCATATCATATTTTGACTTTAATAAAACGTTAATATTATTATAATTAACACAATTAAAACAAAGTTTATACAACTTCCACAAATGCATGTGTTTAAAAGGTCCTCCATTATTGAAGTTTTTAAAACCTAATGTGACGTCAGTGCTCACTTTTTTAATACTTTCGCAATCTCGTCAAAATCTAAATCATCAAGCTCTGTAGGCCCACTAATGTTCAAATCTAAGTTATTAAGGCGTGGATGTTTCATCTTAATGCTTTGCATGTTTACACTGGAAACGGACGTATACGCAAGCTTTGACCTGCCTTATTCAAGATCCACGTCCTCTATTTAAACATTCTTTTTTCGTGGAAACACAAATTATGCTATTATTGATACATGTGCGCGTGCGTCATCATCATCATGTAATAGTGTTTAATCGAAATATTAGATTAAATTCACCATTTTACCGAAAATACACTTTACTATAATATCAACGTTTTCCCATAAATGTTGTCTAAATCCCTACTCATAACGAGAAACATTAATGTTGATAAATACATAGTATATATTCAATTAAGAACATAAAACTGAACTTGAGAACTTGGATTACTATTTTCTTTAACATGCATTCTGTACATGGGTAATGTATGGCACGCCAACCCGACAAGAGTAATGTGTATTGACAAAACAATAAAGGCCAACACAGACGGTAAGCTTGTCCCACGTAGAGTCAGTATCTATCCTGAGTGGAATACCGCGTAGCTTGTCCCACGTAGAATCTGTATCTATCATGAGCGGAAACCGTCCGTCCGCTCCGCGTTGTGTGTAAACGGCCATACGGAATAACATAGATTCTATATTTTCAGTATCGTTACCTTCTGTGTAAATTGGCCTTTATGATGCATGAGTAATATTATTATATATGTCTTTATTTTCATTTTTTCCCATTCTTCGAATGCTGAAATGTTCTACTTAAAGGTTCAAGGTATGTATGCCGCAAAATACTGTCTGTTACAGAATGCCTTTCTAATGTATAGGAAACAATTTGTACCTCGCTTAGAGGCAGACAACACTGTGGGGAAGCAAAACGTTACGTCAATACCGCTTACGGGAATAGTAATGACGTCAGAATAAGACATTGTAAACTAATGGTATAGATGTTTGGTTCTTTTTTCTATTCCATCGATACTGTGTAACGTTATTTGCAAAAACAATTGTGAGGTAAACAAAGAGGTGGATTCAGACATGAAACATGATCATTGATCCTCAGTAGTTTGTAATGCTCTGCTTCTTAAGCTCTGTCTACACTATCAAATTGTATGTTACAACAAATGTGATGTGCCCATATGGACACGATGATGTCATATCACTAACATATTTGGGCACATCACCATTTTTTTGTCAAACTAGTTTGATAGTGTGGACAGGGCTTTAGGAAAATATTGATAAATAGAATATTTTATTGCACATTTTATTCTTATAAACACTGTTGTAAACAAGTACATCAGAAACAATTAAGTTGAGAAATGTTATCTATTATAAACAAGATAGCTATAAGATAATATTGTGCTTAACTTCCTTATGTTATGATAGGCCTCTATGCGTGATGTAATAATAATCTGAAGATCTGATCTTGGAATTTGTTTCATTTTTCTTTTAAATATTAGTTTTATTTCCTTCACCAAAAAGACAACATTCTGCCAGTTTAGATTTATAAGGAAAGAGGTCGGAAAAGAGATCGTTTTGATAACTTCCTTATAGCGTGCTAGTAACAAGAACCCATTGTGACGTAAAACGAGAAGAAAAACAACTCAATACGATTACACAGCGAATACAATGTAGACTATGATACAGATTGCAATCATAGATCATATTTGACTTCAATAAAAACGTTAATATCAAAATAATACACTGTACAACTGCTACAAATCATGTGTTTAAAGGTCCTTCATTTACTGAAGTTTCTAAAAAACCTAATGTGACGACGTCAGTGCAGCCACTCTTTACTTCGCAAACTCGTCGTCACTCCTTATTCGGTGAAACACAAATTATGCATTGTTGATACCATGGAGTAAAGAATAAGAATATTCTTTACTCCATGGTTGATACATGTGCATCATCATCATCATCATCGTCATCATCATTTTACAATGTAGTTTTTAAATCGAAATGTTAGAGAATCGAAAGTCATCATTTTTACCAAAAATATGGATAGATGTTTTCAGCAAGAATGAGTACATCTTTGATCAATGTTTCCTGCTTTAAAATCTGCGTAGAATGTTGTAACAGTCCAAATGCAAGGTATGCCTACTGCAGCAAGCTACACTCGACGACTACCTACAGTAGTCTGTCTGTTAGTCACTCATTCTAAAGATATACATATTTATGTTGATAGTGTACAAAAAGTTGTTGTATGCAATCAAAACCGTTCATTGTAGTTCATTTGACCTTTCACATGACGAAATGTTCAGAGGTTTCAGCATCCGCGCCTACACAGAGTGTGTCTGTTTAAGTTATAGCACTTTATAATAGGTCAAATAAATAAAATTTGTTCCGTACATGTGTACAAAAAAAAAAAACATAAATCATTAAATATGGTAAACTGTTTAATACGAAGTTTGAACTAACAAATCATGTGTTTGTTTTAGTGATTATTTAAACATCACGCCATGCATGAATGCACAAAGGAAGCCGGTACTTCCTTTTTGATAAAATATTAAACTCAAGAACCTAGAATTCTTATTTTATTGTGGCATCAGCTTCTACGGCCTACTCATGAAATAGGACTTGAAAACCGTTGTTGTTTGTTCATTTCATGTCGCTCATCATTGAACTCACACAAAATCCTTATAAGTATATTTAACTCGGCGGCGAAAACAAAGCCGAACATGGAAGAACCAACCCCAAAATCAGTAACCAACCCAGTTTTAGTATGTGATAACAAAAAAAGACTATAACAATAATTTTAAGTGTGTGTTTTAATAAACTCAACGATAGGCAACTTTTTTCAAAAAGTCTATTATTATAGGTATTGATATTATTTAAATCGATATTCGATAAAACCATATAATTTCAGAAGGAAATTGTAAGTATTTTTCTAAAATAGTTTCTGTAGAATTTTGAGTGAATAAGTATAGACTTAGTAGTAACCCTATTGTGCTTCTACAGAAAGACCTGCACCAGACTGTGGAACAGCTTTTGTGACGTCACGGCCAAAGTCAATAGCGACATGTGATCGTGATATTAAAGTTGACCTCAAAGAGAGTGGCGCGCATTAATTGTTGCTACGAAATGAATATTGGAATATTGAAATGAATATTGATAGTTCTTTTGCAATTTACACATTTGTATAAATGTGTGTTGGTACAATGCATATCAGAACAATTATTATCTGCAATCACAAATTGCTTTTTGAATATTACAAGTTTTAGTTTTAGTAAGTACCATTGTATTGCTGTTGTTAATTTACTAATCTTTAATCGTAATTATTATCTGCAATCACAAATTGCCCTTTTTGATATTACAAGTTTTAGTTTTAGTAAGTACCATATAATGTATTGCTGTTTATTTACTAATCTTTAATTGTAATTTGTAAAAGATACTTTATTTCAGCTTTTGGCTGCCACTGTATTTTAATGTTTTTGCAAATAAAAAATACCATGAATATAATATATACTAAAATAATCTGCAGTTTTTAAATATTATTCAAAAAGAGTCTTTCTCTCTTCTTTGCTTTCTAGGGATTTTTGAATGGAATAATTATAGACGTCGTACGACGACGATATATTCGTGTACGTTGGACCGTGGAATAGCTTTTGTGACGTCACACACAAAGTCAATATAGCATACATGTACGTGGATTATGAATCATAATTACACAGTAGTTGACGTCAAAGGGAGTGGTGCAGTTGCTGCTATAAATCGTCACATTTTACTGTATCGGTATATTGATAGTCCAGATACGAGATCCAGTTACAGTCCAGTCTTAAGCCAATTTGTAAGTTTACATCATTTCATTAATATAGCCTAATTTATTTGCAAAACAATAATATGAGAATATAGGCATAAAGTAGAGTGTGGATTGTGGTATATGTCTTGTTAATATCACTGAACGTACTATTCTTGTGCCACACATAATCGTCAACAAACAGCGAGTTTCTCTGAAGAATTCCATCACAACAAACGATATATCATATAAGATAATTATAATACCTATGTATGTTTTTTTATATTTAAGTACGGTTTTATACATGCTAACATTCAATCTCATTTTTCCAGTGATTGCCGAACCTGATCTTAATCCTCGGGTGATTGCCGAACCTGATCTTAATCCTCGGGTGATTGCCGAACCTGATCTTAATCCTCGGGTGATTGCCGAACCTGATCATAATCCTCGGGTGATTGCCGAACCTGATCATAATCCTCGGGTGATTGCCGAACCTGATCATAATCATAAATGTAGCGGGTGTTCACTCCTCTTGCGTTCTGCGCAATGCTAACACCGCCAACTACAATAATATTAAACTTACTCGTACCACATTTATAGGCTTACTATAGTTATTTTTACGTTTAATGGGAGGGAGCGAGTATGTGGTTGTGGATCGAAAATGACCTGTTCCTGTTAATTAAACGTATCTGTACACCCTATAACGAACAAGCACACATTTTTCTCATCTCTCAATCCAGAATGTGGCCATCACAATAATCAAATCAGATACATACATCTTTCAGTTTTTATATTTTAACTATGCTATAGTGTAATACAGTAAATTCGTTAAATTTTGACCAATATTCCATTAATGTGAAGTTACTTTGTGTTCAGTTTGTCACTGATGCCCAACCTGTCCTGTCCAATCCTGAAGTACGCACGGGTAGCAAGACATAAAGAACATTATATAAATTGCTGGGATGCTCCACACTTATTGACTATAAACAAACTGCAGACAGTTCAATCATTGATCTTATCGTTACATTGAACTTAGTATGAAACGATCATCACGTCATAAGTATACATCAGCCTATCGGAAGTAGATATATTTGCGAATATGATCCGATTTAACACTTATTTTTCAGGAATGAAGACAGAAATTTGAAAAATGGCAACAGGTACACTGATAATGTATTTACTCATAAAGACTTAATACAAAATTATAAACATATATTAGTATAATAAGTACCGACATAAAAAAAG
Source organism: Antedon bifida (assembly GCF_963402885.1). NCBI lineage: Eukaryota > Metazoa > Echinodermata > Crinoidea > Comatulida > Antedonidae > Antedon > Antedon bifida. The sequence goes on along the minus strand of NC_136227.1, from coordinate 33,291,869 downwards.
ATCGGTCCGCTTTACATGATTATATACAGTAATCCTAGTGTTGCATTAAATAATAATACACATTTTTAATATTGTTCTGTTTTCACCATTTTATAGATTTTGATCTAGATTTAGTAAATGTTTCAACTTGGTATGATGAACGTAATCTCGTCACAAAGCTGAAAGTTTTGTACAAAGATTTGATTGCAGCATCGAACATAGACAGCGCCACCAACACAATACACTTACTACAGGAATTAATGGCAAATGGACGTTTAAGTTCAGACAATCGTATATTGTTATACGAGACAATAAAAGTAACTGAACAGTTTGGTGTCATAGATCGTCTCAAACATTCTTTTCTCGATGTTCAAGAAATTACTATGTTCACTCGATATCGACTCCAAATTGTAGCTTTCGGAAATGGACTTAGACAGGCTGATGTGGACAGAATAGATGCATTGTACAATAGTAGTGCGTTAAAGAATTATAAAGATGCTTGGAGTATGATTCTGGATTTGGAACAGAGAAAAAAAATCTGTGAAGAAAAAATTGAAGAATTTATTAACAATTTAAGACAAGTTGGACTGGAATCAAGAGTAACACATCTGACTGAAGGTATGTTAGTGAGAAAAGCGTAAAAAACATTAATTTGGTAAAAAGAAATATAAAACAGTCTGGCAACATTAAATCCATGTCCGCCGACTGAAGGTGCATGTTAATACATTGCAGTTGTTTTGTTATGTTAATTATTATTATTTTGTATATACAATGAAAAATATTTGTGTTGAATTAATGTAATAAATGATATTTTTAAAGAAGCATACCGGTATAGAATATCATTGTAGCCTAAATTCAGGTTTTGTCCTGTCATTTATTAAACAGGGCAAGTGGCAACCAGTAGTAATGAAGAACAAGGAATGCGAAAAAGATTTAAATCAGAAACAGATTAGTTACTAATAATGTACCGTATAATTTTGCTCTCAATCGGTAGTTTTTTAGGTAGAATAAGTATTTCATTTTTTTTTCTTATTATTATTATTCTATTATTAAAACAGGGCAAGTGGCAACCAGTAGTAATGAAGAACAAGGAATGCGAAAAGAAGTTAAATCAGAAACAGGTTAGTTACTAATGTACTGTATAATTTAAAACAAGGAATTCGAAAAGAGGTTAAATCAAAAAACAGTTTAGTTGCTTTCAGAATAATAATAATTAAACAAAATCCTTTTAGATGTTTAATTCCAATCCTAACCACGTGTAGAACGATATAATAATTAGGAAGATTCATTGTTTTAAAAACGAAATGTTGTTAACATCATAAAAAGTAAGACTCATATTACACATATTATTATTCTTTGGGATCCAATAAGCTTAATTCTAATCCGCATTGCAAAGTTTGTTTACTGAATTAAAATAAAAATAGGTCTACTTAAAAGTTTTTAAGATTTTCAGAGGACGTTTTATTATTTCCGATGGATTAAACATTGTGTTTGCCGCCCTCTATAATTCCGCCTATACTACAATTCAATGAAAAAACGAATGTTGCAACAATAACTTCATTAACCATAAAGTGTGATTAAAGTTTCTGATCTGGCGAAAAAATAAACAACAATAATATACAAGGGAAAATCTAAAAGTGAATAATGGCCTCATACTACATTTCTATAACAATCAAAAATTCTTAATGCATTAAAAACATGAGATGAGTAGTAATAATTTTTATTTTTAATTCATTTAATTTATATGTAATTTTACTTTCTATGGACCAGAGATTCCGAGATAAAAGATTGAATGATTAATAAAATCACATCGTCTTGCTCATTATAAAGTCATAATTAATTTGAAAATAAATGTCTTCATAAAACATTTAATGAGATTTTGTAATCAGATTCAAAAATAGTAATTCACCGTCAAATATATAACATTGTTTAAAGTTTTGTTCTGATTAATAATATATTATGTATGCCACCCTCTATAATCCCTTTGATTTTCATGGATACAGCATTTATTAAGGCCTATAAATGCACAATGGTATATGCCATTTGGAATAAAATTTGAATTCAGTTTCAATCAAAAACACCTTACACAACAAACAGCCTTTTAATCTAATAACATGCATGGTATTTAATTAATTCGTACACGCGTGCAATATTTCAATTTTGAATAAAAGCAAAATTTATTTACAATTTTAACTTTTCCTATTAAAATTAAATGTAAAAACTATCACTTTGAACGCATTTTCTATTTCTGTTATTTGTTATTGCTTTCGTATTAAGAACAAAAGTTGTACTGAGATGCCTGAAAAATCTTTAATTTGTTATACTACACTGTAGGCCTACAACACGTTTTTATTTCACCTACAAAAAAATGAATGTAATGCGTGTTACAACGCTAATGTCGTAAACAGTGAATCTAGAAAAATCAGCTTTAGTAAAACTTTCAGCTAGTAGAAACACACACAGCTTATGTAGAACAGTCAAAAGTTAATGGAGTAACGAAATTGCCTCACGCTAATGTAGTTTTACTATCGACGATCAGCATAGAATTATTATGTTTTTTACAAAATTGAACCTTTGTTTAAAAAAAAGCGACCGCCTTGCTTTCTTCCTAAAAGCGGCCATCAGCATCAATGATTGATATGGTTTTACCATAAGCGGTGGATTGCTCTACATTTATCGGTTGTTACGATTTGCTGGCGACCACCAGTCGTTTATTAACAGAGTTTTATTTCTGATTGATAATAAATTATGTTTGTCGCCCTCTATATTATTTACTTTGTTTACTACTTCGGCGCGGCTTCAATACTACTTATTGTATTATAATACTAGAAATTGCAAGGCCCTTATTAGATAAAATAAATTTATTTTACTAAAATATTGTTTTTGCCATTTTTCTTCGTATCTAGACAAGATTGAAGAATATCTGCTTCAAAGACAAAGGAAATTGTGTAGCCAGGCCAGTAGATTTACACCAGCAACAATGCGTGATAGATACAAAGTTGACATTTCGCAGATGTTCACAGATTTGGAACTACTGAAAGAAGGTGACAAGAATGAAGGCTGCAAACCACCAACATTAACAGAAGTGGTAGATGTTATCAGCTCCACACCTGGATGTAGAGCTCTTGTAGACGGAGAGGGTGGGATAGGTAAAACTACCTTATTAAGGCATTTATCATACAACTGGGCTACGGCTACTCAATCGATTAAAACATTTAAAGGTAAAATTGTATTTCTTTTAAGTGTACGGGATTTAGACAAAGATGATAACATTTCCGATCTCATTGTAAAGCAACTGGATATGGAAGATTTTAATTTAAAAACAGATCTCCCAGATGATCCACGGTTGATTAAGAAATTCATAAACAAACATGACGATAAAGTTGTACTGCTACTAGATGGGTTAGACGAATTGAGATTTAATAATCCAAGCGTAATTAGTCTGTTCAAAAAGAACAACCTAGAAGAAAGTACCGTGATACTTACTTCACGATCAGAAAGCATAGATGAATTCGTAAAAGAGAGTGACGTACATATAAGAGTTAAGGGATTTAATAAACAGAGCATAGGAAAGTACATTGACAAACATTTTGAGTATTTTGAAAAACCAGAATTGGGAAAATCCCTTAGAAACGAATTAGATATTGACACTTATTGGTGGGCTGGGAAAACCCATCCTGAGGCGTGTGAAATGTGCAAAAATCCCATGCTTCTTTTTTCAATCTGTTTGCTATGGCAAGACAGTCAAATCCTTCCTACAGATAAAGCTGAACTCTTTAAAGAAATATTTCGTAATATTTTAAATCAGTTCAACAAACAAAAACAATTCGCAAAGCTGTCTAAATTTGAAGACACACCAGCAAAATACGTAAATGCTATGATATTGCTAGGAAAATGTATGTATGATAGCTTGAAAGTAAATCAACTTTCAATAAACATGAAAGATTTGAATGATAAACATACGAATAAAGATTTGGTTGATATGTCCGTGAAACTTGGATTTGTTTATGAAGAAGCACCGATTTTAAAATCGAATTTTGATAACATTTTTATGCCTCCCCACAAATTGATAGTAGAGTCATTGGTGGGATTTTACTTGTGCAAATTATGTGAACGTGAAGGTATGGAGAATGAGTGCTCAGATGTACGAACATTACTTACACCATTGGATGATGATGAGTGGAAGGTGATACGAGAGAGTGAGCATTTATACAGAGCGAGAGAGTTTGCAACTGGTTTCCTTGGTGATAAAGCTGGCGGTTTCCTCAAGCACTGGGTTACAAATAGTTTGTCAACATATCGCAATCTGCCGAGAAATTTAAACTTTGTTAAAAAAGAACATAAAGATGATGTGGTAAATGAATTAATTAATCACATGACAAGCAAAGATTTAGAAATAAATGATCATTTGGATGATATATCTACCTCCATAAGAATGTTTATTGATTACATTAGTCCAGGTGTACAATGTGACGGGCATTTCATACGTCTAATTATGCAATTGTATTTTATGCACTATGATAGTGTTAGTGTCAGTTACTTTTGTGATAAGATGGCATTGGAGCGAAAGGGAAGAGTTATTGCACACATTTTAGGCATTGAAGATAGATGTGGCTACTGTGTTGGGATTCGGAATCTATCACGTGATGTATTTAATGACTTTGTATCAGAATGTTCTCTCAAACAAGTTCAATTAGCATTACGTGATCTCGGTATCTATGATAGTAAACTTCACAACATTGATGTTAATACATTGTTTTCATTTCTCATTATGTGTCCTGAGCTGGAGTGGCTTGTCATGAAGGATTGCAATCTATCAGCTGACGACATTCGTCACGTGTCTGAAAAGTGTTCAATAAGAAATATTACATTTGATCATCGTTAGTTTTCACTGATAACGTATGTTACGTCTACTATATAACAGACACATTTTTAAATCTCGCAGCAAGCTGGTGTCAATTTTTAATATCGCAAATAATTGCATTTCTAACATTAAATGTGTATACAATATAAAAACGACCTTTTATATATAAATCGTATAGTAGATTAAATCAATATGATAATCTAAAACATAAATTGTTTTTAAACATTTTATTTTGACATACTTACCTTCATCGACGGAGCGCGCGCGCGTACTTCCGCACGCGGCACACTAGCAACGGAAGTAATAATTATTAACAGCTGTGTAGCATGCAGATAAACAAGAATGTTTGTTTCTTATTCATTATAATCTTTATAAGCTGTGCTGCCATATTTAATGAAAATGATTCTTTTATAATAATGCAATGTTTTTTACTTGATATATTGTATAGAATTGGTTGTGCGTGTTTTAAAGTAATTATGTGATAGTATTATATTAAATGTAATTATAATATTATGTGATAAAATAATATTAAATCATAAATGTAATTTCACTCTTTATAATTAGGTTGGATGGTTTTAACCATCCAATACTAAAAGTAAAGTGGTACAACTTTAAACTATAAAACATAACATGAACATAATGATGAAACGTAATTAGTTATCAAAAGCAGTTTTATTAAATGAAAACGTAATTAGAAATTAAATTAACAAATAAACACATTATGAGATGTCTTTGGCACAGTAACAACAACAGAACAAAGTTGTAGTAGAATTTGTAAAACTAAAAATGACAAAAATCAAACAATGAAGACATTATATAATATAGTTTGATATCAATGATTGTTTTTAAATATATTTTTTGATGTAGACTTATTTTTTATGTTATGATGTAGAAATAGTGAAATATAATCCTGTATAAAATAAATTTAAGGGTGAAAATATAGAGATTGGAATAATTAAAAGTTCTACTTAATGTTCAGATATATTTGTGTACAGTCTTTGATTTTCTTTATGTTGTAAGAGTAATAACACTTGGTGTTAACAATAGTTTAAACCTGAACACTGTGCTGACTTGTAATAACACTTGGTGTTAACAATAGTTTAAACCTGAACACTGTGCTGACTTGTAATAACACTTGGTGTTAACAATAGTTTAAACCTGAACACTGTGCTGACTTGTAATAACACTTGGTGTTAACAATAGTTTAAACCTGAACACTGTGCTGACTTGTAATAATACTTGGTGTTAACAATAGTTTAAACCTGAACACTGTGCTGACTTGTAATAACACTTGGTGTTAATAATAGTTTAAACCTGAACACTGTGCTGACTTGTAATAACACTTGGTGTTAACAATAGTTTAAACCTGAACACTGTGCTGACTTGTAATAACACTTGGTGTTAACAACAGTTTAAACCTAAACACTGTGCTGTGCCGAAAACAACAGTAACTACTTGCATAGAAATAAATGTCATACCATTACCATTAACAATCCCAGATTTCAATTTGTGCAATATTGGGTATACAGTATGTGAACCCAGTACTGAGATCTTTAACTCCATGACATTCTCATCGCAGGATTCTAGAACCTTAAACACTTCATTCTCCTTTACTGGTTTCAATTTTTTTCCCGTGTCATTCCCAACAAGGTCGCTGCGATCCAATAGGAGCTCAAGATCTGCGTCGCTGATGACTTGTTCTTCACAGTTTTTGATAATGCCAGAGTGATCAGTGGAGCGTAACACTTTTAATAGTTCCATAGGATCCATCACAGCTTTTGAGTCTCTCACCATAGCCTTTGAATTTACCTAAAAAAAAAAAATAAGATAATGAAATGAATGAGAACAGTCAATGCATACTGCGGTAGAAGTATATAAAACAATTCCAAAAAAATAAAAACAGATTTCGAAAAAAGGTGGGTCATTTTGAAGTATCATAATAGTTATTAACTATCACCAAAAATTTGTCAAAAAAAAATCATTTAACTGAAATACAGACGTTTTTTTGTTACAAAAATAACTTTGACTTCCAGTCAAAGTTTTCGATCAAAACATATCCCATAATGAAACGCGCTTGTTTGGCTACTCTGTATGCATAATCATAAAACTTCCTCACAATCTGTGTGAAAATACCTTCTCAATCGTGACGAGTTGTAAACAATCCTAATTAGCATCATGCATAATGCGTACTCGTGGTTTGAAATGTTTGTTTACTTTCGCTCGCGACGATTTTCCAGAGAAATGTAATCAAACTAATTTACCTGTTAATTACGTTGTTGCTTGTTGCTTTTGGCTTGAATTTTCGACTTAAAGTGAATAACTTTAATATTACTTTGATATGGCCAATTTAAATTTAGAATATTTTGACCTTCATTTTTTTGTGTTTCAAGGGACAATACATCTTTAACGTATTTATATGAATAAACACCCCAGGCGTTTATTGTTCAGGAGGGTTTTTAGGTTTTAGGGAGGTGTGAAAGACAAAACTGACCTTGATAAATGACCATCTTCTCCAGCTTCCTTTTTGCAGCTGCTCTCTCCACTATCTTCTGGTCAATGGTGTTAATGGTCACTAACCTGTAGACAATCACTGGCTTTTCTTGACCAATTCTGTGGCATCTATCTTGGGCTTGTAGATCTGACTGTGGATTCTATAATACAACTATATATGCTACTTTACAATGTATTGAAAGTCATTACACTAAAACAAACATTACACCACAAGCTTGTGACTAATTATTATAACATGGGTTCAAGGATGTAGCCAATCAGACGCGCTGAAATGAGTCACGTGTGCGCTCTTTATTTTTTCACTATCATGCACTTGAGTGCAAAAAGTGCGCAGCAAAAAAGCATATTGAACTCTGTGTGTAAATCGTATGGCAGATTATTGATCACGCTGTAATAAAATGTAGTAATTATTTATTTAACTTACCCAATCACTGTCATATATAATGACTGTGTCAGCTGTTGTCAAGTTGATGCTTAACCCACCAGCTCTTGTTGAAAGCAGAAAGATGAAATAATCAGGACCATTGCTAAAATTACTAGTCTGAGAAAGATAATAACACAACTTTCTTCTACTAATTTTGAATAACTGAGACAAACAAACAAAAAACTGCTACAACCAACTGATATTAAAGATAATTAGCATTAGGTGGACATTTGGTAAAAATTAAGACAAACACATTTTCTATTTTTTCTCAGTAAAAACATTCATAATACTAATTAACATAATACAGCAGTAGTTGCTAAAATCAGAATGAGTGTATCAACTTAATTCAGTATCATTTATATTTACAAGTTCTTCCAAATAATTCTAAATTTCTTCATCTTCACCATATACCTGTTGTTGTCTCTCAGCAAAAGCCATGCTGCCATCTAGACGACAGTAGTTGTGGTTTCTTAAGTGGCAGTAATCTTCAAGTATGTCAAGCATTGAGGTCATCTGGGAAAAGATGAGGACCTACAGACAAACATATCAGACATTGAGGTCATCTGGGAAAAGATCAGGACCTACAGACAAACAGACATATAATTCAGATGTTTTTATAAAATAATCCGGTACCAATTGCCAATTTCATTAACTTATTGCATTCTTTTAAACTAACATGAATATTTAAGATTGATACCTTGTGCCCACGCTTCTTTTGTTCAGGTAACATTCTCTCCAACACTAAAAGCTTTCCGCATGACTTGACAAGATCCTCGTCAACTTTGAACTGTTGCGTGACCGGATCAAGTGGATACTCCAGTAGGTAAGGATGGTTACAGCATTTTCTTAGTTGCATTACAATGTTTTGAAGCTTAATATTAACTACTGATTCTGTATTTGATGGGGTCACACCAGGTGCAGTTGGTTCTCTGAAATAAATAATAAAAGGGGCATAAAGTAATGTACTCATGGATGTTGTAGTGGTGGAGGTGGACAGGGACACCCTCTCACCAGGTGCAGTCGCTTCTAGAGCATCCTCTCTTGGGTCGACCTTTTGGGGTCAATGTTACCTCTTCTCTTTTCTGTGGAACAAAAGGACGCCATGATGAGTGACAACAACATTCTTTTTATATACACTTATATATTCAGAACATTTATTTCTCTTCTCTTTTCTATTAACAGTGTTTGTAAAAAAAAAACAATTTTAAATAAGAGAGGCGAACCCCAGAAAGTGTAAACTTGTGGTGGGCTGCCAAAAAATAAAAAATATCAAAAAATCATAAAAAAACCAAAGTAAACAAAAATAACAGATTGAAAATATCAATGAAATTTGAATTAATATTATTTAGGATTCAGTGATTATATGTGGATAATAGATGCCTTTTTAGCTTAAAAGTGAAATGTTTTTTTGTTGGCGATTCGGTTATGTATTTGGGTAAGTTGTTCCAATATTTTGGCCCTGAAAACTGAATGTTATGTTGGAAAGATAGTGTTTTGTGTAATGTAATATGTATTTTATTTGAGGTTCTTGTGTTATGACTATGATAGTTGAAATTGAATTTGAACAGGGGTTGAAATTGAGCGGGGATTAGGGAATTTAACCAAGAGTATACAAAAATTTTTAAAAGGGAAAGGGATGCAAACAACGGATCTGAGTGGGCTCTTGGAGGCGAGTTTGAAATGTTTCTAATACATTTTTTTTGTAGTAAAAGAAGTTTGTTTAGGTACGACGGATAAGTGTTCCCCCAGACAATATTGCAATAGTGGAGATAAGGAAGAATAAGGGAGCAATATATAGTACGAAGGATGTTTTGAGGAATAAATGCTGAAAGTCTAAAAATAATACCAGAACTTTTAGATATTTTGTTTTCGATTTCGTTAATATGGGCTTTCCAGGTCAATCTACTATCTAAATAGACCCCAAGAAATTTTGTTTTATTCACTAATGGTATTTGGTAAGTGCCAAACTGGAGTTGGTTTGGGCATCCTACTAGTGGTTTGGGCGAATTCCGAAAAATCATAAAATTGCACTTCTTAAAATTTACGGAGAGCTTGTTTGCAGAAAAGTAATCAAGGATGCTGGGTATGCTATCAATGGTAACTTTAAGGAGCGAGTCTAAATTTGTGTCAGTATATAGGAGGGTGGTATCGTCTGCATATAAAAGGAATGAAAGTAAATTTGAGGATCGGTAAATATCATTTATATATAGCAAGAACAGTAGAGGGCCTAACAGGGATCCTTGAGGGACTCCACATGTAATGGGTTGGAGATCGGATATAGATTGTTTAAATTTAGTGCATTGGTAACGGTTGGTCAGATAACTTTTATAAAGATTATACGCAGGGCCACGGATTCCATAATTAAATAATTTTGTCATTAGGATATCATGGTCTATTGTGTCAAATGCTTTGGAAAGATCGATAAAAAGGCCAATTGCTAATTTGTTTTTTTCAAATGCTTGTACAATCTCGTTTGTTAATTTAAGAAGTGCAATAGATGTGTTATGATCCTTACGGAAGCCAAATTGATTTTTGTATAATATGTTATTCTGCTGAAGAGATGTATATGTTCTGTCATAAATAAGACGTTCAAGAATTTTGGAGAAGATTGGCAGTACTGAAATGGGGCGGTAATTTCCAGGGTCGTGTTTAACACCGGATTTGAAGATCGGGGTAACTTTTGCTAACTTGAGACTATCGGGAAAGAAACCGTTTGATAAACATAAGTTAAAAATGTAGCATAGGGGATCTGATATTTGATGAATAACTTGTTTGATAATAGATGGACTTATATCATCAATGCCAGGGGATTTGTCATTTTTGAAATTTTTAACTAAGTCGATTATCTCATCGCTGATAACAGGACTGAGAAATATAGAATTTAGGATAGGAGGGGGAAGATAAGTTTTATAGTTTACATTAGAAGTATTAATGTTTGATGCGAGATTAGGCCCAATATTTACGAAATAATTATTCAAGTGGTTGGAAATGGTAGTAGGGTCATCTGTAAGATTACCCCCGCAGTCAATTACAGATTCACCGTGATCACTCACTACACGTTTTTTAATTAGGGTGTTTATAATTTTCCAAGTACCTTTAATGTCATCTCTTTTTTGGTAAAATTGATCTTCATAATAATCCTTTTTAGCTTTTTTTATTACAGAATTTAGTTTATTTCGAAATTTTTTGTATTCAATTATATTTCTATTAGTTGGGAATTTTAGAGATTTAGAGTACAGTTTATGTTTATGTTTGACGGAAGTAATGAGTCCATTGGTCATCCAAGTCTTAAGTTTTTTATGTTTATTAACCCGATCTTCAAATGGAAAATGCTTATTAAATAACTGTTTAAATTTTGTTTCAAAGGAGGAAAATGCAGGGGTAGGATCGTCAGTTAAATAAATATCGGTCCAAGACACTCTCTCAAGTTCTTCTCTAAAGTTATTTATGGTGGTGTTATTGATCTTACGAAATGATATTGGGGAATTTGGGCATTTGTCGTATGAATTGGTAGAAAGTGATGTAATATTAAAAATTGGTAGGTGGTCACTAATATCGCTGTAGATCAGTCCATTAATATTAGGGAATTCAATATTGTTGGTAATTATGTTATCAATTAACGTTGAGGAGGTTTGTGTAATACGGGTGGGTCTGTGGATTAAAGGAAGGAAGAAATTACTAAATAGTAAGTTGACAAAGTGTCTTGACTGATTATTGGACTGATGTTTTAAAATGTCAATGTTAAAATCCCCCAATAAATAAATATGTTTGTTTTCACTGGACAAGTTGTTTAATAAGGCGTCAAACGATTCAATAAAGTTATTTGCATCTAAAGAGGGGGCCTTGTAGATGACACCAACAATAATACTTTTCCCAGATTTTCTTTCAATTTCGATAAAAAGTGATTCGTATACGGAACTATCAGATAGTAGATCGACCCTTTCTTTAAATTTAATACCATTTCGGATATAAAAGCCAACACCTCCACCAGCCCTCCCAGGTCTGTTCTTATGAATAAAGGAATAGTGTTCAATTTGTGCTAGGGGATTATCATCCTTTAACCAAGTTTCTGTAATACCAATTACATCAAAGTTATGGTTAAGGGATTTTAATAATATTTGAATGTTATTTATATTATGTAGTAAGCTTCGGGCATTGATATGGAGGGAAGAAAATATTTGTTTATGATTGTCACTTTCACTTAGACAGGCGATTTGTTCAGGTTGGTAGTATTCACAATTTGTTTGGCTGGAAGAAAAAAAATAGGAATCTGGGTTGAGATTTTGTTCATGTTTATCATATGATGAATAAGGATTAAAAATTTGATTATCTAATCGGTTTTGTTTATCATTGTTATTTCCAGTAGGTAGGTTCATTTGGTTTTGTTTACACAGACACACACAAAACTAAACAGGAAGGTCGAAACATGGAGTAGACTAGCGATGTAAACAAAAAAATTATCTTTAAAGGTCACTTTAAAATGTGAAAAATTGGAAACAGTACTCGTAGTAATAATAATAACTGAGTCATAGAGAGATTATACTTAATAACCTAAGGCACCTAAACAAACTATAGAAAGTTACCAACCAATCATTGGCTAATTCTTACTGCAATTTTTCAGCTGCAGAATCTCGCAGGTGTTTCTAATTTCATGCTAACTAACACTCTGGCTTGTAGGCAGCTAGGTTGATTATAACAGAGCCATGGCACGTGATGCACTGTCTAGAGTTGATGCGTAGAATTCTTGTTGAATACTCGTCATTGGTGCATTTACAATGATCTCTTTCTTTGGAGGTATTGTCAGGTCAACATCTGTCTTTAAGCGTCATAATAAAAATGATCTATAAGATACAAACAGTTTTAATATCAACATTAATCTGTGCATGCATTTAAGCCCAGTATAATCTGTTCCAATCTCATCGGGACTATAATTGGTTGATTTAACGTTCGGTCTGATAGATGGAGCAATTACCGTTCCCTTCGTTTTTGATCTAAGAAACTGTTAACTGATTTGTTGGCAGTACCTGGTGCATCATGGATATAACATGTTGTTCTCTCTCCTTAGCTACAATGGCTTCTTCATCTTCGTGACTTGAAAATGAATTAAAATCAAACCAGGATTCAAACCTCAAAAATAAAATAAAGAAAATTTACATCCACATCAGTTTTGTTCTTATACAGAGGGAAATTGTTTGGTGGGCAGTGATTGACATGTTTGCCTTTCACACCTGCTTCGGAAAATAAAAATCATGTCTCATTTTGTTTTGTTTTCACGACGCACCATGTGCCATGTTCTTTTTCCTCGATATGCGTGTAGCTGCATCACACGTCATGAAAACAAAAAGTCACTAATGCTGTACGACGCACAATCTGTTGCGAACCTCAACTGGAGCAGGACCGGATCCAAATTGATAACAATTAAAACTTACGTTTGTAGATTATCAAACACTTCTGATAGTAAGAAGTTTAGCATAGACCACAACTCAAGACAGGTTGTTTTGAAGTGGGGTACCAGTAAGTAGAAGTCTGTTGGCAGATTGGTACGTCTTCAGTTCTCTAAAATAAACATAGTTGAATACAAAATCAAACAATTTATCTTACCACCTTATTATTTAAATAGCTTGTATAAAGTTGGAGGCAAATTTGCACTGCTATAAATTCATTACAAACATGTTGGGATATTTCTATAAACATGATGGTGGTTTCCAAACAGTGAAAGTGGTAGGTAAGACTAGGTTATGAACAGACTTAAGTTGGTGTGTGAAATATAAGCTGGGTAGAATCAATTTAGGTTAGGCTCAACTTCACTCAGCACAAATACTTCTTTACATATGACACTCTGTGTGTAAATCGTATGGCAGATTATTGATCACGCTGTAATAAAATGTAGTAATTATTTATTTAACTTACCCAATCACAGTCATATATAATGACTGTGTCAGCTGTTGTCAAGTTGATGCCTAACCCACTAGCTCTTGTTGAAAGCAGATAGGCCATCACGGCATCAGCTGTAACTCAAAAAGTGGCTAGAAAATGACTTTCGTTCCAGTAACGGCGGCACTACTTTTTGAAAGCAAATACTGATAATTTAACCCTTTATACATGTTATGTTAAAGTTTCTTTAAAAAACATGCTGCTGTTTTTTGTCAGGAGTGATTTAAACTCGTGATGGTACCATAAAAAAGGCCTATTTTGAGGTCTGAGCCCATGTTTGGGTAGCTGTAACTTTATTTATAAATACCTTTAGCATTTGAAATTTTTAACACGTATTCCAAACACAGTTTATATCACAAATCCAAAATGTTAAATTTCAAATGTAAAAATCCTTAAAATAACAGTAACTGAAAAAGTGCGAGTTGTTAGACCTTCTGCCGTGAATGTTTACATCGAGTAAATGGCGTCGCGATGCAAATTGTATGATACGGTGCTGCCGCCGTTGGCTTATTACTAGAATACAGCAATAAAAAAAACGAACGAATCGGTTAATTGTATATACATTATAAACATATTGTTATGTACTAAATATAAACAGTTGGTTTGGTTTTAAAAAATGAAAAATAATAAGAAACAAAGAAAATTGTGATTTTTTTTTGGTCGGTTGCAGTGGCCTTCCATACATTTGATGACGCCCTCTATTGACATTTTCCTACAAAACTTTTAAGTTCTCATTATACAGTAATGTTATACAGAGTAACAGACGTTGAAAGTAGTTGTAATAAAAACATTTCCTATAAATACATAAAATGATTGATTTTGTTGTTGTTAAAACCATATTTGCATTCGTTGTTTTACATTTTAAAAAAGTAATTTAAATATATAAAGAAGTAACAAAATGGCAATATAAAGACGATAAAAATTGATTAAAAACGTACTTTTGACAGTTTTCATTATTCTATAAAGCTCGTTTTTTGTGTTCATGTTCGGGTAGAGAGGCTATAAACTCAGGGGAGGAATATAAAATACCCTCCCTTTTCACCAAGACAAAAATGAATGAGATGAGTAAGAAGAATGCAAGAGTTTGAAAAATAAGATATTTAGAATGGATAGCATGGAATGATCTATTTAATGAAAACCGTAAGGTTAGAGTCCATACACTGTGCAAGTCCAAGCTCCTTATATCTTGGCTCTGTGTGTATGTGAGACGCTTCATACCCGGATGTAAAACTTATAATATTTATAATGTAACTGTTTTTCTTCATAGATCATAATATTCTAGATCATCATCCGACTCGTCATCACTAATATTATAATCTTCATTATCATTCATTGAATCGGTAGGGGGTGTTTTTATGTTTTGGCAGTTTTTACATTTACATAAGTCTGTACATGGTAATCCAGATTTCAAACAGGAACATCTTCCTTTTTCACAATTTCCCACTTTACAGCTGCAGTGAATTGACTTGAGTTGTTGGTACATGCTTAGCAAACCCACTTGGAATTTCATTTACAGTTAATAGCTGAAGTTTTGCTATACTTGTTTCCATGTCGATAATGGTGTCCCATGAAGCACAGTGTCCATATTTATTCAACAGATTCAACACTTGGGATGAACCAGTCAAGTGTCGTATTGTCAATCCAAGTCCAAGAGACTTCGGAGTTTGCTTTTTACCTTTTGATGTTAAATAAACAATGTCCTGGCAAATGGATAAAATTTTAACATGGGTCTCAGGAGAAACATCAACATAAGTTGCCATGTTTGGTTCAAATGTGGCACCAATGCACCATGCAATTAAGTTGTAAAGGTGAAATGGAATCATCTTTATTGCTTCCTTCAAATTTATATCGTCTGATGTTGGAGGCCAATTACAACTCATAGCAGGTGAATCTTTTATTTCGTTGTGTACAATTGTACCTGCATTAAAAACAGTTCTAACCTTTTCTAGACCTATTTCATGATGTATTGCTGGAATGGTGTTTTCAATTTCTATTTCAGAGCTAGATTCACCAGTTGTTGAAGACTCCTCAGATGACTTGATACGATCTAACACACTTCCAGTTGAAAGTTCCTCTGTAAATACCATCTCACATTGGTTTTTACGATAAGGCTTGTGGAAGCACAATTGCGGAAAGTCTTGCTTCATTCGTTCTTTAAGTCTATCAGATCTAAAGTAGGAATTAAATGACATTAAAAAATTGTTTCACTATGCCTAATTAATGGATACTAGGACAGTATTATTCAAATCAAAATAGAATAATACTGTTCATTGACATTTAAATGCTTAATTAAAACTTTAATTTGTTTGTATTATGTTTTTGTTCTTTAGATTAGATTCGTTTTATATGTACCTGTAATTAATCATTTCAAGCCCTTCATGCTGTTTAACAATCTTTGTAAACAATTGTACCAATTTCCGCATCCTTAAAATGTCTTGATTTTTTATGAGACGCTCCTGAATGACTGTTTGCTTGAAAACTTGATATGATGCATCATACTCTGGTTTTAGTGAAGCATCCGTTCTAAAAAAAGATAGATAATACACTTTGAAAATGCAATAGTCGTGTAGTGAGACAGTCTCTTGATCATAAGGTTGCTGTCCACTTGGGGTGTTTATTTAATACTATGTATAGCACAACTATAGTAATAATGTACAGTACTTACTTATGACTACCTGTCCTCCTTGACAGAAATCTAGTATAATGCCTGTAGCAAGAACGATGGTAGCGAACTTCTAATGCTACACAGTCCTTGTCCCGTATGTGTATCAACACATTTTCATCAGTTTTAGCTTCTGCAGCTTGGCGTAAAAGTCCTTAAGATACAAATAAAGACAAATAAAGTAAAATAAGAATTACTTAATGCATAACAATTCTGTCATCATTTTATCATTATTTATTCAAATTTTATTCTAAAAACTGTATTATCCCAAACTGGGAATTCACAACAGTAGAAATATTTGTAGGATTTTTATTACTGTAATGCAAAATACTGTAATGCTATTATGTATCGAGGTCACCTAAAAACAATCAATCAATGGTGTCACATACCTCCATCTTTAGTTTCTGCTTGACACAGTTTGTCCTTCTTGCGTTTATGATAGACTGTTATGTAGCAATCAACCTTGTTGCAAATTATGCAAACAGCTGGTAAGACTGAGCGACTAGGCCTAGATGATGACGACCTTGGATAAGGCACCCTGCTGGTGATGGACGAGGCCAGTACCGAAGATGATCGTAGTTTTTTCGTTGTTGTTGGATACAAGCCTTCATCACTACTACCTTTACTACTTTCACTACTAGAACTAGAAATCTTATTTTCACATCTTTTAACAGCTTTAACAATTCGTGTCTTGTCAATAAACCGTCGGTAGCATGTTGGGTGAAACCCTTCATTATGTAGGCCTTCAAAACTACCTTCAAATAGATGACGTGAGGCTTCGGCTAGGATACGGTCATAACCATCCAATTTTTGCCATTTACTGGCACATTCTGTTACCCTTTTCCACCGTACATTTGTAAACGGGCTTACCTTTTCTGATACAACGGATTCTAAATGTATAATACACTTAAATTCTGTCGAATGTTTTTTTTTCTTTGTCTGCTCGCATGCTTCGTCCATGTTGACAGCTAGTGTGTGTTATGGTTAAAGTAGATGAAGCGTGACGGACAATCTTAATTGTTATTGGTTGAATGCAATCACGTGACCTAAAAACCACGTCGGCGTATGAAAATTTGTTAATGTGTTTTGAAAAAAATAGTCCGAATTTTATATTAAAATTACGCAAAAACTACAGAATATCGTAAAAAGAACTTTTATATTTTATTTAACTATTTTATTTACAATATGTTTCAAGTGAAATTATGTAGTGCCACTTCCACTGGAACGGGATGAAACAATACAGGCTACAGCTGATGGCCTATATAGTAATAATACAGCATGCAGTAGGCTTAGTTGCTGCTAAAATCTGAATGAATGAAATGTCTACATTAACTCAGACTGGCCATTAATTGTGCATAACTATAATTTACATTTACAAATTGGCAAAAGTTAGTTGTTTCTTTACTCTGTATCCATGAGTGCTTACCTGTCAACAGCCATCTAGACGACACAGTAGTTCTGTCTCTGTACATGGCGGTATGTAGGTCTACATGGTCGTGGTGGAGGTATTTATAACAACTCTGTGTAGCAGCTGTAATCTTCACGTATGTCACGCACTGTCATCCTGCTGGAGTATGGTCGAAGCGGCCGCCAACCAAAGCGGCCGCCAGTTTAATATCGTCATTTGTATGGAACGCCATGTGCGCTTTAATCTTTGATTGTCGTTGTCAACACCATGGCCTATGGCGAGTTGAGTTACAGCTGTATGTATGGTCAAACCAATAAATATAAGCCAAATCATGTACTATCGAATCTTTATATTTCTATAATAATTAAGTTTGCCTGCCGAAAAATTAATGTATATTTTATTTGTATTTTAATATTAACTAACTAAATATATTTACATATACTATCGAATCATTAATAATTTACGTTTGCATCAATCTACGTACTATTGAACCTTTATATCTCATTTACGTACTATTTATTTATTTATATCTCTTTTTTTTTAAATACATGTGAAGGAAAAAAATACCGTTGAACTAACCCGACGTTTCTCGAGCACTCTCCTATCGAATCTTTTTACAGTATTGCAATAATAATTTACGTACGGTGTTGCCGAATCTTTATATCTCATCTACTTTACTATCGAATCTATTTACAGTATTACAATAATAATTTACGTACGGTATTGCCGAATCTTTATATCTCATTTACATACTATCGAATCTTTATACAGTATTGCAATAATTTACGTACGGTATTGCCGAATCTTTATATCTCATTTACATACTATCGAATCTTTTTACAGTATTGCAATAATAATTTACGTACGGTGTTGCCGAATCTTTATATCTCGTTTACTTTACTATCGAATCTTCATACAGTATTGCAATAATAATTTACGTACGGTATTGCCGAATCTTTATATCTCATTTACTTTACTATCGAATCTTCATACAGTATTGCAATAATAATTTACGTACGGTATTGCCGAATCTTTATATCTCATTTACACTGTACTATCGAATCTTCATACAGTATTGCAATAATAATTTACGTACGGTATTGCCGAATCTTTATATCTCATTTACACTGTACTATCGAATCTTGTTTTTTTATTGATTAGTAATAGGGTGTGTTATACATTAAGTGTTATTCCATTGTAATACATTGTTTGTGTTTTCAATAAAGCAACATAGGGACGAAAACGCGACCTTCAACAGCACTATTCCTGGCCGGCCGTGTAGTTATTAGCAGAAATTCGCGTAATTAATTACCGTACCGTACAGACACTTGCATCTTATTTTAGTATTTAAAACTCATTTTAAATTGATCAATATTTATATATCTGAAGGTATAAAATAATTTAGGATATTAAATAAATAAATTGATGTCATCATGTTATTGTAATTATTATTGCGAACACTACTACAGTAGTTACTTTACTAATTAATTAAAATACAATAACAAATATATATATTTTGATATACTTTATTGAAAATATATATATATTATTCTTAATAATTGGCTTATTATATATTATATTAATATACAATACAAACACCACAATGTATTTTATTGACTTTATTAAACATATATATCAGGTTAGAACAGTTATAAAGTAAGTAATCATCGATTCGCCATTTCGTTTAAAAGAACGTATCACATTCAATCTGTAAAAAAAGAGAATAAATTACATAATAATTTAGATTGTTATTTACGTCCGAGGTAAAGAAAACATGTCGAAACAATGACAATCAAAGATTACAAAACAACGACAATCAAAGCGCACACGGCGTTCCATACAAATTACCGTTATTGAACTAGCGGCCGCTTTCGTTGGCGGCCGCTTCGACCGTAATCCATCCTGCTGTGAGAAGATGAAGACAATTCTGATCAGACATTGAGGTCACCTACGTTAATTAGGCCTAGTAGTAGACTCTAAACTAGGCTAGTTAAAAGTAGAATTCATACTTCCCTCCTCCGACTCTCCAGAGTTGTTGTTTGTGGGCTAGGCTAGGGGAGAAAAGAGTGGTACACCGGATGCCGGTACACCCTGCTGGCTGGCTGTGTGTGATATTGTCACGTTAGTTAGGTGCCAGGCAGGCACCAGTAGGCCTAGTGTAATACCAGAACAGAAAAAAAAAAAAACTATAAACACCCAGCTTACCTAAGTTTTGTGGCTCTTAGAAGAACAGACTAGGCCTACACCTTTTATATTATTCATAAAGGCCGCGCTGTGTGATACCCAACCATTAACCACTGAGCTCTCTACTCGTTTTAAATTTTTTTAAACCAAGAGCGCCTTCAACGGACAATGAGACCGTACCAGTTTTTGAAAAATAATTTATTTATCAATTTAATTTTTATCACTATGTCGATATGTCAAAATATAACCAAATTCGGTTTTTTTTTCTACCCAAATTTTAGATACAATACAACAACAATTGTCTTGTAATAATATTGTCGTGACGATGTGATAATGCTGAGTCATCATGAGGACAGTGCAAAGATGCCAGTTTTAGCATAAATGAACAATATAGCAAATATCTAAAAGGTATAAATTAAAATGATGAATGCCGACTTGACAAAGAAAGACAATGGAAGAATATGAGAATTGTTTGAAGGTTTTCATGATGAAATCAAAGAATCAGCGCACTTTGATAAATTATTAAAATAAAAACAACGTATCACGAATTAAAATTCGGAACTACTGTATTTACGGCTATTGGTTTGTTATACACTATTCCTTCACTTAAATATAATAATGTAGGCTAAAAAATTAAAGCAATAGTACAGTGGATATGGAACTTTGACTTTACTTTTGACTCGAAAATAAAAGACGCTAAAGAAAAATTGTGCTGTGTAATTTAGATGATGCGCGCAAACACATAACGAAAGTATAAAAATGCCAAACTATATTATTTTGGGTGTTTTTCGTGGTTTATTAATTATTTGATACGTAGAGATAAAAAAGGTGGACAAAAATCATTGTATGGAAGATTTGTTACGTACTTGCTACTTTTGTAATTAAAGTGTGGTCTACCAGAAACCTGTGCTCCGCACGGTTTGTCTACCTTAATAATATAATTCCCATGGCATGATTATTGAGTATAATAAAAGCGTACTTTTCCCGGCCACGATATTTCTTTTCTTACATAATTTGGGGACCCCTCATGAGACGTCACAAAATTAACATGAATATTCATTAATGATTTGTCCTAAGCTGCGTTAGAAATGAGCTAACAATTCGCTAATACAAACGTTTTCTGTCGGATGTATGGGGTTCGAATCCGATAAGCAAGTTCTTTTTACTTTATAGTGAGCGAGAGATTATTTAGAGGGTTAGGTTTAGTTCTATTTAGGAACTTAAGTAGTTCGGCTATCTTTCACATAAGGGGCCCAAACTTCTGTACGGAATAAAAAATCGCTTCCCGGCCCCTGACAAATTGTTTGTTTTTTTTTAAATTGTCAACTATACAATTCGGAACTATTTACGGCCATTGATTTTGTTACACACGGAGTATTCCTTTACTTTGAAGTATAATGTAAGCTACAAAATGAAAGCAATACTGGATTTGGGGTGCGCCTCAGAAAGTGACAACGTGCATGAGCGGGACAGACTTCTGTCAATCAGTCGGCAGAGATGAAAACATTTTAATGATGAAGAAGACATTAAGGTGTGAAGTATTGGAATAATAACAATGATTACGGACTCAACACCAAAAGTAGTCGAAATTAGATGATGCGCTTCGACACAAACATTTTGGGTGTATTTTTCGTTGATATTTAGTGGAAACACGACACTCATTTGGATTCGTTTTGTGTGTGTTTTTTTAATTTTTTATTTACATTTCATGGTTTTTATATTCCCTCACCTGAACCTCCTATAAAATGCTAAACAGCTAAAAAATGAAACAACATTCATGCTATTATAATTTGCATTGTGCAATAGACATATATACATTATAGGCTATACATACCTAGAACGAATATTGATGTATTATAAATCATTAAGAAATGACATGTTGATTTTATTTTACAATTTAGGATGAATAATTATATTCAAAAAAATCATGATAATTACAAACATATAGCATAATATATGGAGGCAGTAAAGCAACCATTTGAAGAAAGATATTGAAACAGTAAATTTGAAATTTCAAGATGATGCAAAACTTACTTTAATAATGTTTATCTAACAATATGTAAATAATCGATTTATCAACTCCAGATGTTTAATAAAAAATAGACAGAATTTTGTTGATTTTTGGATATTTGTATAATGTATTAGTTACGGACCAAACATTTTAATATAAAATACCTTGAAAGACATTCAAAATGTTTTATTGGGTTGTTGCATGATATATGTAACATGAATTTTGATAAACAGCAGCTATACTAGATTCTAATGAATACATGCAGTCTATATCTGGTTTTTAGAATAGATGGGAATAGAATTCTGGGAATGTCATTTTGAGAGAGTTGATTCCGTATATAGTATATTATTATGTTTGGTTTTTGTATGGTCTCATATGTTGAGAACCTATATGTCTGTATCTATAGCAACTAAAAATGCATTATCTCTATGGAAATAAACAAATGATGTTTAAAAAACTCTTAACCGGATCACAGTGTACCACCGATATGTACATTTTTGCTTATTTACAATTCTGTTTTTATAGTTCATTTTTATACATATCTACTTCTTTCTTTCTGAAATAAAGATACTTAAAAATAAGTTGTTCATATGGATGTTTATTGTCCCAATGCTTTATCATCTACAGTATATACATATAAGTGGATATAACTTGTTAAATTAAATTCATTCATAACATTATGTAGAAATAAGTAGTTTAAAATGTCTCTCAAATAACAATATTTTCATTGTTTTAAAATAAAAATAGCCAAAATTATCAATTTGATTTTTATACATCTGAAACAATAAGTACTTTCAAATATAACCTTAAAATAGCAATTTTTTCGTAGTTTGAAAATGAAAACATTATTACTTGAATTGATGCATTATTATTTAATGGCATGTTGACATTTACAAATTTTAAATACATTTAAAAATTGCTTTGTCTGTGCAAACAAATGCAGATACATAGATAAAATTGTATATTCTGTTAAAGTTTGTATTATTATTTAATGGCATGTTGACATTTACAAATTTTAAATACATTTAAAAATTGTTTTTCTGTGCAAACAAATGCAGATACAGTAGATACAATTGTATATTCTGTTAAAGTTTCTACATTTTTAAATACATTTTTTAAATACTTGTAATACTTAAAATGTAAACCAATCACAATGCTTTATGTGATGCTTTTCTTCACTTCCATTCCGGTTTATAGTCCTTATCCGAGAAGACTCGTTCTACCACCAGAACCATAGAGCGAGTGAGCCGCCTCGAAGCTTTGCTGATGTTATGGCTACGTAATTACGGTTCAACTGTTTTAACCGCTCGGTCACTCACTCACTCAATAAGTCCTGGTTAAGAACAAAACAAATTTTATTTTGTTTATACTAACTTGCTAATGAGACATTTTACAGCTTTTAATATTAGTGCGTTGAGCTCTTATCTGCTGTCTGCATCCTGTCCAGGACGATTCGGCCCTGAGACGATTCGGCCCAGGACTATTCGGCCCACTTTTAGTGGATATAAAATTATGTAGAAATAATAAGTAGTTTAAAATATGTCTCTCAAATAACAATATGTTCATAGTTTAAAAATGAAAATAGCCAAATCTTGATTTTTATATATATGCAGGTTGCAAAATAAATCAATACGGCCGAATCGTCCCACATTCAGACAAAAGATTAGTAGTATATTAGTAGTATATCATCATATAATAATCGGAAAATGTCTTCAGTATTTTGACTGTCCAACTTTCTGATTTTATTTGAAAGTTTTTAATTATTTTTTTAATAAACATTGAATTATTGTCTTCTCTTTGATATTGTTACTGCAATGTCGATCAACCTGGTCATCGTTATTTTCTACTATAAATTTATAGTACAGTAGCCAGGTCTATCTCTCATTAATTGAGAGATTTTTATTTTTTTAATTGTTAGGTACTGTAATTCCTGAGTTTAACTGAAGTACAAATGTCATTCTTGTCAAATATATATTGATATTATACATTTAAATCGAGGATCATGTGTGTTTTCGTTATATTCACTATATGCACGAGTTTTTATGGTAAAATCGAACAGAATTTAAAAAGGACCAAATTTTAATTTCAAATGTTCAAATTTCGATATTTTCATCATTAAATTATTATGCAGCAGGACGGTACTATATTGATGATGGCCCAAGAGTGAAGTATTGGAATAATAACAATGATTACGGAGTCAACACCAAAAGTAGTCAAAATTAGATGATGCCCTCGGACACAAACATTTTGGGTGTATTTTACGTTGATATTTGATATTTAGCGGAAACACGACACTCATTTGGATTCGTTTTGTGTGTTTTTTTTTTACATTTCATTGTTTTTTTATATTCCCTCACCTAAACCTCCCATAAAATGCTAAACAGCTACAAAATGAAACAACATTCATGCTATTATAATTTGCATAGTGCAATAGACATATATACATATATACATTCTTGTCAAATATATATTGATATTATACATTTAAATCGAGGATCATGTGTTTTCGTTATATTCACTATATGCACGAGTTTTTATGGTAAAATCGAACAGAATTTAAAAAGGACCAAATTTTAATTTCAAATGTTCAAATTTCGATATTTTCATCATTAAATTATTATGCAGCAGGACGGTACTATGATGACCCAAGAGTGACGTACAGTAATATGTTATACTCATGTTGATGCAATCATGTTACCATTAATAAACAATTTAACTATATTGATGATGACCCAAGAGTGACGCACAGTATGTTATACTCATGTTGATGTAATCATGTTACCATTAATAAACAATTTAATTAAACCTAATCAATTATTTTTAAAATGTTTTAATTATAATCACAATGTTCAATATTGTTATATTGTCAATCTTGTAAAAATAAATGCTCTTGAAAAATCTTTAAAAACTTCAGCTTCAATTAATTTAAACAAAAATACAACATTTTGTATGCGGCAACAACATAATAAAATATAAAATGATTGACACACGAACTAAAAGGTAAGTATTTTGTTTAGGGAGGATCGAGAGTCAAATCAGATGCCAAATAAAACGTATTGTGATATTCAAAATCAATAGGCATGAGAAGAAACAAAATTGCTATAATAATTATTAATTTTTTTCGCGTGGTAACTTTATTTGTTTTCGCGTGTTATTATTTCGCGTTATTTTTCGTGTGGAATCTACTCCATCGATACAAAATCAATTGTTCTAGGTAGTGTAAAGAAAGGGGTGAATTCAGACATATTCATTATCACTGTTCGCTAGTATTAAACCAACATGGGTATTAGCGCACATTGGTACCAGGAGATGTAAAATTTATTTTACATCTCCCTGGTGGTACTAAAACTTCTCACTGATTTTAATTGTATCCTATTCATGATTTGTATTATACCATTTCAGAAGGAAATTGTAAGTATTTTTCTAAAATAGTTTCTGTAGAATTTTGAGTGAATAAGTATAGACTTAGTAGTAACCCTATTGTGCTTCTACAGAAAGACCTGCACTAGACTGTGGAACAGCATTTGTGACGTCACGGCCAAAGTCAATAGCGGCATGTTATCGTGATATTAAAGTTGACCTCAAAGAGAGTGGCGCGCAGTTGTTGCTACGAAATAAATATTGGAATATTGAAATGAATATGTACACGTTTGTATAAGTGTGTGTGGGTACAATGCATATCAGACAAAGTAGTATTATCTGCAATCACAAATTGCCCTTTTAATATTACAAGTTTTAGTTTTAGTAAGTACCATGTAATTGTATTGATGTTTATTTACTAAATTAATTGTAATTTGTAAGATACTTTATTTCAGCTTTTGGCTGCCACTGTATTTTAATGTTTTTGCAAATAAAAGATACCATGAATATAATACATACTAAAATAATCTGCAGTTTTTAAATATTATTCAAAAAGAGTCTAGGTAATTTTCTAAAAATACTTTCTAGGGATTTTTGAATGGAATAATTATAGACGTCGTACGACGACGATATAATCGTGTACATTGTGTTTCAACAGAAAGACCGTTGGACCGTGGAATAGCTTTTGTGACGTCACGACCAAAGTCAATATAGCATACATATACGTGGATTATGAATAATTAGTAGTAGTTGACGTCAAAGGGAGTGGCGCAGTTGGTGGTACAAATCGTCACATTTTACTGTATCGGTATATTGATAGTCCAGATACGAGATCCAGTTACAGTCCAGTCTTAAGCCAATTTGTAAGTTTACAATATTTCATTAATATAGTCTAATTTATTTGCAAAACAATAATATGAGATTATAAGGCATAGTTCTGACGGTTATGCTTCCATGGTTATTTGAAGTAGAGTGTGGGTTGTGGTAATGTCTTGTTAATATCACTGAACGTACTAGTGTGTGCCACACACTAATCGTCAACAAACAGCGAGTTTCTCTGAAGAATTCCGTCACAACAAACGATATATCATATTATAAGATAATTATAATACTTATGTATGTTTTTTATATTTAAGTACGGTCCTATACAAGGCTAACATTCAATCTCATTTTGCCAGTGATTGCCGAACCTGATCATAATCCTCGGGTTATTGCCGAACCTGATCATAATCCTCGGGTGATTGCCGAACCTGATCATAATCCTCGGGTGATTACCGAACCTGATCATAATCCTCGGGTGATTGCCGAACCTGATCATAATCCTCGGCTGATTACCGAACCTGATCATAAAGGAATTAAATTGTGATTTCTGTAGTGTGTGCCTTTAATTGTGTTTGTTTTGGAGATACCTTGATATAATTAATACCTATAATACTGTACATAAGCGAGCATAGCGTAATAGTTGTAATCAATCAAACCATCTATTTTTTTTTATTGTGTTTTCACTCTTGAATATTATTTTGATTCCTACGCAATTTTATATAACACCTACATACATTCATGTCATTTGATTGGACGATTGTATCACATGGCGTGAAATAGTACGTACTATTTAACGATCGTGAAAAAGTACTTTTTTTTCATTTTTCGCGTATATCCAATACAGCACCGTCTGTTCTGTGACGCGCACCACGCGATCGCTCCTTCACAACGAGATCAAAACAATGACAGTGGCAATGACAAGAATCAAAGAACTTATAACACAAGAATCTCCTGTTCTTCAATTTGCATTCAAAACACAGTATCGGAAGTACAGGGTTAAAAGGTCAAACTGGGCGACGCCATTTCACAGCATGGAGAAGCGCCCCCTCCAAACTAGGAAGTCAATTACTCTACCCCCATAGAGTATTAGCAGATCCCCTCTATGGTTTTGACTTTCTAATTTGATGCGGGCGCCCTACTCCTCAGTCAATTACTCGACCCCCCCTAGAGTATTAGCAGATCCCCTCTATGATTTTGACTTTCTAATTTGATGCGGGCGCCCTACTCCATGGCTCACAATGGCGCCACCCATAGCTCTATTCTATCCCACAATGCCTTTCGAAATTGTTACGCGCTTCGGACGAACAGGAGATTCTTGTGTTATAAGTTCTTTGCAAGAATCTATTTCGATGTTCTATAACAAATACGGTAATGAATGTTTTTATATTCGTTCTATTTCATATTTAAAACTCAAGACGATGCTGCTAGGTATATGGTAAGTAACGTACGCCTATGAAAAACAAATGTACTGGTATAATGAACTGTGTGAAATCAATGACTTTTGACATTTTTGGTCCAACTGAATAAAACATAAAATGAGAGCATTATTTCTATAATACAATCAAATAATGGTCTATTATGCTTATTAATAATATTCTGAAAATGTGTACAATTCAAAAAGTATTTTTAAAACGGTAGAAAAAAAAAACATTTCTATCGAAGTTGCTAAAATCAGTAAGAAAGTAAATTTCGACAAAATTAAATTTATTATTATTCTTTACAGATTCAAAATGGATGAAAAAGGTGTAGAATTCCAAACATTTCTGAGAGAACTAAGTGAACACTATCCTGGTGTAAAGATGCGATGGCTGAGAATGCTTCTATTTGGTATTATACCCATTGGAACTCTTGATGAAAAATCAGCCCTAGATTTATTTAATCAACTGACTGAACGAGGATTGATTTCCAAAACTGATGTGAAGCTGTTGTCGGACATTGCTGAAGTAACCGAGAGGGCCTTAGCAACAGAACGCATAGACAAATATAAGAACACTATCCAAAGTAGCGATACAACAGGTGTAGGATTAACAGCATATCGCAGAGCAATGTTTAATGTGCTAACTAACACTGACGAAGACGATTTGATGATGGTTATTGGTTTCTACACACTGAGTGACTACAACTATAACAACATATGGGATGTTGTATATCAAATTGAGAAAGCCGGACGTTTGAAATCACAAGACGACCGTGACACTTTTGCAAAGCTTTTAAACCAACATGCACAAAGTTTTCTAAAAGGTAGATCACCACATTATTATGCATAATACACTTACTTGAGATCATTTAAATAGAACCTAATTAATTACGTAATTTTGAAATGTGCATTTAACGAATATTATTATAAAACGAATCTCGGTTGGGCCAACTTTTTCTCATTTTCACAGATTTGCTCATCTTTATCGTTTCAAAATTAATTAATAATAATAAACAAAATAACACCCATGTTAAGTCCGAATAAAGGTGCATGTTATGAACATAAATATTTCTGTTATATTAGTTATATTTGAATAAAACATAATTTATGTTGAATTAATGCTCCCATAATTGAATTATTAAGATGTATAAAACATTCATTGTAAATTCAGGTTTTTTTACTGTCATTTATTAAACAGTGGAAGTGGCGACCAGTAATAATGAAGAACAAGGAATGCCAAAAGAAGTTAAATCAGAAACAGGTTAGTTACTAATAATGTACCGTATAATTTTGCTCTCAATCGGTAGTTTTTTAGGTAGAATAATAAGTATTGTTTTTTTAATTTTTTTCCCTATTATTTGATTATTAAAATAGGTCAAGTGGCAACCAGAAGTAATGAAGAACAAGGAATGCCAAAAGAAGTTAAATCAGAAACAGGTTAGTTACTAATAGTGTACCGTATAATTTTGCTCTCAATCTGTAGTTTTTTAGGTAGAATAATAATAATAATAATAATTGTTTTTTAATTTTTTTTTCCTATTATTTGATTATTAAAATAGGTCAAGTGGCGACCAGTAGTAATGAAGAACAAGGAATGCGAAAAGGAGTTAAATCAGAAACAGGTTAGTTACTAATAATGTACCGTATAATTTTGCACTCAATCGGTTTAGGTAGAATAAATATTTCTATTTTTTATGTTCTTATTATTATTATTCTGTTATTAAAACAGGGCAAGTGGCAACCAGTAGTAATGAAAAACAAGGAATTCGAACAGACGGTAAATCAGAAACAGGTTAGTTACTAAAGTATAATTTTGCTGTCAATCGGTTTAGGTAGAATAAATATTTCTATTTTTTTTGTTCTTATTATTATTATTCTATTATTAAAACAGGGCAAGTGGCAACCAGTAGTAATGAAGAACAAGGAATTCGAAAAGAGGGTAAATCAGAAACAGGTCTGTTGCTTTCAGAATAATATTTAAACAAAATCCTTTTTGATGTTTAATTCCAATCCTGACCACAATGTAGAACGATATAATAATTAGGAAGCTTCTTTGAGAATTGAGATCCAATAAGCTTAATTCTAATCCGCATTACTGAATACAAATAAAAATAGGTCAACTAAAAAGTTAAATTTTCAGAGTAAATATTTATGTTTTATTATTATTTTAATACATTAAAACTCCGCACGGTGTACGGCTCTGAACATTTTTATTTTTCTGTGTGCTGCCCTCTGTTGAGCATATTTCGACAGCGCCTGATGGAAATTGTATTTGCCGCCCTCTATTCAGATTCAGATAACATTTATTCAGATAATAATGAATGAACATATAGAATAGAAAAAAGATATTAAAGTCAACATAGATAAAGCAGTAATTGGAAGTCATTATTATCATGGATCCCTTCTAGAAGTTAAAACAAAACATTACTACAGTAAAAGAGTAAAAATAAACCTAGAGTATATAATTACATAGTTGTTGATAAAAACAATATAACATAACTAACATCTTCTTTATCAAAATTATTTATAATTATATTTCTATATTTTCTTGATATAAGTGAAATAAGTACCGACATCGGTAAATGAAAAATATATAATCACATATGCATTTACATACATATACATATGGTTACGATGATTGGATGGAGTAAGTATATAGATTAATGATTGCAATAATAAACAACTAATATTTATGTGTAAACTTAAATAGTATATTGAGTATAAATAATGATAATAAGCATATTAACTAAGCTGTATAATATTTAGATATGTAATGATTCTTTAATTTTTTTCGGAAAGTAAATAAAGATATTGACGCCTATACTACAATCAATGGAAAAACGAAGTTTCTGTAACAATAAAACATTCTTATGCATTAACAACAATCTTGATATTATCTAGCCCTGAAAAAACATAAATAAATAGTTAACATGATTACATTCGTATTAATTTGGTAAAAATACTGCCTAATGGATCAATTGATAATCGGCAATGTAATAATATTAATAATGTTTCCAATGAAAATAATATATTCAGAAAAGATAGAATTAGTTATTTTTTCTTAAACAGATGAGAAAGTGTCGACGACTCTTAAAGAAGAACAAGTAAAGCGAAGAGAATATAATGACTCCGCCTCACGAAACAGAAAATCTTGGTTTGTTATCACTCTCGAAAGATTGGGCTTGAAAAAATCAGATTCAAGTGAGTTACTTCAGTTATATGTACGCATTACATAATAATATGGTATCTATATATACATTTACGTAAGGGCAAAATTCGGTAAATCGCGCCTTACTTTTAGAATGTTTACTCGATGGTATATAAAGTTGGTTCGTACTTTCGGTACTTATTTTAACCACCTGATGTAACCCTGTTTACTAATTAAATTGAGTTAGATAATTAGTTATTGACAATTAAAACGAATTTAGGTTCAACGATTTAGATATATAATTTAAGTTTGAAGAAATGTTTACCAAACAAAATCACATTGTCTTACTTTAATTTTGCTCATTTAATCATAATTAATTTGCAAATAAAATATCTTCATAACAAAATTCATGAAATTCATAAATAGTAATTCATCGTACTATTTCATGCTGATGTAGAATCATCTTAACTCAATTAACATTGAGGCACGTCAGTTTAAATTCGTTCTGATTAATGATAGATTCTGTTTGCCGCCCTCTATAATACCTTTTATTTTTATGGATACAGGTACTGTACAGTATAAATTAGGGCCTACTGTATAATGCACAATTATAAATAAACAAATATGCTTTTAAGCTAATAACTTAACACCCTGGGTCGTGTATTCTTTAACTCTTTTCAACAAAGAATAGAATACGTAATATCAATATTATTGCAAACTTGTGTTTCAAACAGCAGCTCCACGGAAATTAATTTAGGATAAATATAACAAGGTTGGTTTTAAATTAAATTAATTCGTACACGTGCAATATTTCATTTTAAATAAAGCAAATTAATTATTTTCAATTTTAACTTTCATATTAAAAAATGTCAAGACTATCATTTTTTGGTGCAATTTCTATTATTTCTGTTTATTTGGAAAAAATTTTCATTTTTTATAGTACAATTAAATTTTTATTCCTACAAACAAAAAGGAATTAACACACATGCGTGCTACAGCCGGTAATGTCGTAAACCGTTAATGTAAAACCTCCAGCTAACTCATGTAGAATGGTCATTATGTAGTAAGGATTGCCTCACAGCTAATGTAGTACTTTACTATCGCTCTAGCTAATGTAGAATTAAATATTATATATTTTACAAAAGCATTAAAAACATGAGATGAGTAGTAGTAATTAGTACGGTCTTTATTTAAATATATATTTAATTTTACTTTCTATGGACCAGAGACTCTGAAATAAAAGATTGAATAAATAATAAAATCACATCGTCTTACTTTAATTTTGCTCATTTAATTATAATTAATTTGAAAATAAAATATCTTCATAAAATAATTTATGAGATTTTGTAAACAAAATTAAAAAATAGTAATTCACCATAATATTTCATGTACTGTAGTTACAACCATCTTAGTTCAAATAACATTGTTTAAAGTTTCTGATTAATGATATTTTCTGTTTGCCGCCTTCTATAATCCCTTTATTTTCATGGATACAGCATTAATTAAGACCTATAAATGCACAATAAATGTGATTAAAACGTAGAGAATTGTGAATTCAGTTTCAATCACAAAAATCTTATGCAACAAATAGCATTTTACCCTGGGTCGTGTATCATAACTCTTTTCACAAAAGACCAAAGAATAGAATATGTAAAATCAATTTTTTGTATTGCAAACGTGTGTTTCAAACAGCAGCTCCACCATAATTACCAGTTAATTTAGGATAAATGGTATGGTTTTAAATTAAATTAATTCGAACAGAAATGCAATATTTCAATTTTGAACAAAGCAATTTATTTACAATTTTAACTTTTCCTATTAAAATTAAATGTCAAAACTATCACTTTGAACGCAATTTCAATTATTTCTGTTATTTGTTATTGCTTTCGTATTAAGAAAAAAAGTTGTACTGAGATTCCTGAAAAATCTTTAATTTGTTTTACCACTCATTTTTTTATTTTACCTACAAAAAAATGAATATAGCCTATGCGTGTTACAACGCTAATGTCGTAAACAGTGAATGTAGAAAAATCAGCTTTAGTAAAACACCTCCAGCTAATGTAGAAAAATCAACAGCTTATAGTAAATACAAAACTAACACCATCTAATTTAGTTATTGGAGTAACAAAATTGCCTCCGTACAGAGCTATAGTTAGCAAATGTAGAATTAATTTTATATTTATTTACAAAATTGAAATTGTCTAAAAAAAAAGCGACTGCTTTGCCTTCTTCCTAACAGCGACCATCTTGTAAGCGAATACCTCCACAAAGCGACCATCAGTCACTGGATGTGAGCTGGAGGTTTTAGCATAAGCGGTGGATTGCTCTACATTTAAACGGTTGTTACGATTTGCCTGGCGACCACCAGTCGTTTAACAGAGTTTTCTTTCTGATTGATAATAAATTGTGTTTGTCGCCCTCTATATTATTTTCTTGGTTTACTACTTCGGCGCGGTTCCAGCACTACTTATTGTATTACAGTACTAGAAATTGCAAGGCCCTTATTAAATAAAATTTATTTATTTTACTAAATATTGTTTTTGCCATTTGTTCGCATCTAGACAAGATTGAAGAATATCTGCTTCAAAGACAAAGGAAATTGTGTAGACAGGCCAGTAGATTTACACCAGCAACAATGCGTGATAGATACAATGTTGACATTTCACAGATGTTCACAGATTTGGAACTACTGAAAGAAGGTGACAAGAATGAAGGCTGCAAACCACCAACATTAACAGAAGTGGTAGATGTTATCAGTTCCACACCTGGATGTAGAGCTCTTATAGATGGGGAGGGTGGGATAGGTAAAACTACCTTATTAAGGCATTTATCATACAACTGGGCTATGGCTACTCAATCGATTAAAGCATTTAAAGGTAAAATTGTATTTCTTTTAAGTGTACGGGATTTAGATAAAGATAACGACATCATTGATCTAATTTTAAAGCAAATTGATATGAAAGACTTTAGCAGGAACACAAAACTTCCACGAAATTCAGAGTTAATTCAAGATTTTCTAATAACCAATGACGATAAATTTGTGTTTTTCTTAGACGGATTAGATGAATTGCGATTTAATAATCCAAGCGTAATTAGTCTGTTCAAAAAGAACAACCTAGAAGAAAGTACCGTGATACTTACTTCACGATCAGAAAGCATAGATGAATTCGTAAAAGAGAGTGACGTACATGTAAGGGTTAAGGGATTTAATGACGAGAGCATAGGAAAGTATATTGACAAACATTTTGAGTATTTTGAAAAACCAGAAATGGGAAAGTCCCTTCGAAACGAATTGGATATTGACACTTATTGGGCTTGGAGAAAACATCCTGAAGCGTATGAAATGTGCAAAAATCCAATGCTGCTTTTTTCAATCTGTTTGCTATGGCAAGACAGTCAAAGCATTCCTAAAGATAAAGCTGAACTCTTTAAAGAAATATTTCGTAATATTTTAAATCAGTTCAATAAACAAAAACAATTCGCAAAGCTTTCTAAATTTGAAGACACACCAGCAAAATACTTAAATGCTATGATTTTGTTGGGAAAATGTATGTATGATAGCTTGAAAGTAAATCAACTTTCAATAAACATGAAAGATTTGAATGCTAAACATACGACTAAAGATTTGGTTGATATTTCCGTGAGACTTGGATTTGTTTACGAAGACGCACCGAATTTAAAATCGAATTTTGATAACATTTATATGCCTCCTCACAAATTGATAGTAGAGTCATTGGTAGGATTTTACTTGTGCAAATTATGTGAAAGTGAAGGTATTGAGAATGAGTGCTCAGATGTACGAACATTACTTACACCATTGAATGATGATGAGTGGAAGGTGATACGAGAGAGTGAGCATTTATACAGAGCGAGAGAGTTTACAATTGGTTTCCTTGGTGATAAAGCTGGCGGTTTCCTCAAGCACTGGGTTACAAATAGTTTGTCAACATATCGCTATCTGCCGAGAAATTTAAACTTTGTTAAAAAAGAACATAAAGATGATGTGGTAAATGAATTAATTAATTACATGACAAGCAAAGATTTAGAAATAAATAATCATTTGGATGATATATCTAGCTCCATAAGAATGTTTATTGATTGCATTAGTCCAGGTGTACAATGTGACGGGCATTTCATACGTCTAATTATGCAATTGTATTGTATGCCATATGGTAGTCGTAATGTCAGTTTATTTTATAGTAAGATGGCATTGGAGCAAAAGGGAAGAGTTATTGCACACATTTTAGGCATTGAAGATAGATGTGACGATGTTGGGATTCAGAATCTATCACGTGATGTATTTAATGACTTTGTATCAGAATGTTCTCTCAAACAAGTTCAATTAGCATTACGTAATCTCATTATCTATCGTAGTAAACTTCACAACATTGATGTTAATACATTGTCTTCATTTCTCATTATGTGTCCTAAGCTGGAGTACCTTCGCATGAGGGATTGCAATCTATCAGCTGACGACATTCATCACGTGTCTGAAAAGTGTTCAAAAAGAAATATTGCATTTTATCATTGTTAGTTTTCACTGATAACGTATGTTACTTCTACTATATAACAGACATATTTTTAAATCTCGCAGCAAGCAGGTGTCAATTTTTAATATCGCAAATAATTGCATTTCTAACATTAAATTTGTATACAATATAAAAACGACCTGTTATATATAAATCGTATAGTAGATTAAATCAATATGATAATCTAAAACATAAAATGTTTTTAAACATTTTATTTTGACATACTTACCTTCATCGACGGAGCGCGCGCGCGTACTTCCGCACGCGGCACACTAGCAACGGAAGTAATAATTATTAACAGCTGTAGCATGCAGATAAACAAGAATGTTTGTTTCTTATTTCATTATAATCTTTATAAGCTGTGCTGCCATATTTAATGATAATGATTCTTTTATAATAATGCAATGTTTTTTACTTGGTTGTGCATGTTTTAAAGTAATTATGTGATAATATTATGTGATAAAATAATATTAAATCATAAATGTAATTTCACTCTTTATAATTAGGTTGGATGGTTTTAACCATTTAACCATCCAATGGTTTTAACCATCCAATACTAAAAGTAAAGTGGTACAACTTTAAACTACAAAACATAACATGAACATAATGATGAAACGTAATTAGTTATCAAAAGCAGTTTTATTAAATGAAAACGTAATTAGAAATTAAATTAACAAATAAACACATGAGATGTCTTTGGCACAGTACAACAACAGAACAAAGTTGTAGTAGAATTTGTAAAACTAAAAATGACAAAAATCAAACAATGAAGACATTATATAATATAGTTTGATATCAATGATTAGTTTCATTGGTGTGTTTTTAAATATATTTTTTGATGTAGACTTATTTTTTATGTTATGATGTAGAAATAGTGAAATATAATCCTGTATAAAATAAATTTAAGGGTGAAAATATATAGATTGGAATAATTAAAAGTTCTAATTAATGTTCAGATATATTTGTGTACAGTCTTTGATTTTCTTTATGTTGTAAGAGTAATAACACTTGGTGTTAAAAATGGTTTAAACCTGAACACTGTGCTGACTTGTAATAACACTTGGTGTTAACAATAGTTTAAACCTGAACACTTTGCTGACTTGTAATAACACTTGGTGTTAACAATAGTTTTAACCTGAACACTGTGCTGAATTGTAATAACACTTGGTGTTAACAATAGTTTAAACCTGAACACTGTGCTGACTTGTAATAACACTTGGTGTTAACAATAGTTTAAACCTGAACACTGTGCTGACTTGTAATAACACTTGGTGTTAACAATAGTTTAAACCTGAACACTGTGCTGACTTGTAATAACACTTGGTGTTAACAATAATTCAAACCTGAACACTGTGCAGACTTGTAATAACACTTGGTGTTAACAATAGTTTAAACCTGAACACTGTGCTGACTTGTAATAACACTTGGTGTTAACAAGTTTAAACCTTAACACTGTGCTGACTTGTAATAACACTTGGTGTTAACAATAGTTTAAACCTGAACACTGTGCTGTGCAGAAAACAACAGTAACTACTTGCATAGAAATAAATGTCATAAATACCATTAACAATCCCAGATTTTAATTTGTGCAATATTGGGTATACATTATGTGAACCCAGTATTGTAGTAAATTTAAAGCCAGGAGCCATGGATTTGATGTGGATATCTTGATGGAGAATTGAATGAATATGCAGAGATCAAACTTGCAATAGATTGTTGAAGACAGGTTAGTTATCCTTCTCTAGCTGAGATCTTTAACTCCATGACATTCTCATCGCAGGATTCCAGAAACTTAAACACTTCATTCTCCTTTACTGGTTTTAATTTCTTTCCCGCGTTATTCCCAACAAGGTCGCTGCGATCCAATAGAAGCTCAAGATCTGCGTCGCTGATGACTTGTTCTTTACAGTTTTTGATAATGCCAGAGTGATCAGTGGAGCGTAACACTTTTAGTAGTTCCATGGGATCCATCACAGCTTTTGAGTCTCTCACCATAGTTTTACTGCCTTTGATTTACCTAAAAAAAACAAGATAATGAATTTTTTAAATGAATGAGAACAATCAATGCCTAGAAGTTTGCATACTACTGTAGAAGTCTATAAAACAATATGATTAATTTAACGTATTCATTTGAATAACGCCCCGGGCATTTATTGTTCAGGAGGGTTTTTAGGGAGGTGTGAAAAACAAAACTGACCTTGATGAATGACCATCTTCTCCAGCTTCCTCTTTGCAGCTGCTCTCTCCACTATCTTCTGGTCAATGGTATTAATGGTCACTAACCTGTACACAATCACTGGCTTTTCTTGACCAATTCTGTGGCATCTGTCTTGGGCTTGTAGATCGGACTGTGGATTCTATAATATAACTATAAATGCTACTTTACAATGTATTGAAAGTCACTACACTAAAACAAACATTACACCACAAGCTTGTGACTAATTATTATAACATGGGTTCAAGGATGTAGCCAATCAGACGCGCTGAAATGAGTCACGTGTGCGCTCTTTATTTTTTCACTATCATGCACTTGAGTGCAAAAATTGCCCAGCAAAAAAGTATATTGCACTCTGTGTGTAAATCGTATGGCAGATTATTGATCATGCTGTAATAAAATGTAGTAATTATTTATTTAACTTACCCAATCACTGTCATATATAATGACTGTGTCAGCTGTTGTCAAGTTGATGAAAGCAGAAAGATGAAATAATCAGGATCATTGCTAAAATTACTAGTCTGAGAAAGATAATAACACAAATACTAACACATAATACTAATTAACATAATACAGCAGTAGTTGCTAAAATCAGAATGTGTGTATCAACTTAATTCAGTATCATTTATATTTACAAGTTATTCCAAATAATTCTAAATTTCTTCATCTTCACCATGCAGGTGCTTACCTGTTGTTGTCTCTCAGCAAAAGCCATGCTGCCATCTAGACGACAGTAGTTGTGGTTTCTTAAGTGGCAGTAATCTTCAAGTATGTCAAGCATTGAGGTCATCTGGGAAAAGATGAGGACCTACAGACAAACATATCAGACATTGAGGTCATCTGGGATAAGATCAGGACCTACAGACAAACAGACAAACATATCAGACATTGTGGTCATCTGGGAAAAGATGAGGACCTACAGACAAACATATCAGACATTGAGGTCATCTGGGATAAGATCAGGACCTACAGACAAACAGACATATAATTCAGATGTTTTTATAAAATAAGCTGGTACCAATTGCCAATTTCATTAACTTATTGCATTCTTTTAAACTAACATGAATATTTAAGATTGATACCTTGTGTCCACGCTTCTTTAGTTCAGGTAACATCCTCTCCAACACTAAAAGCTTTCCGCATGACTTGACAAGATCCTCGTCAACTTTGAACTGTTGCGTGACCGGGTCAAGTGGATATTCCAGTAGGTAAGGATGGTTACAGCATTTTCTTAGTTGCATTACAATGTTTTGAAGCTTAATATTAACTACTGATTCTGTATTTGATGGGGTCACACCAGGTGCAGTTGGTTCTCTGAAATAAATAATAAAAGGGGCATAAAGTAATGTACTCATGGATGTTGTAGTGGTGGAAGTGGACAGGGACACCCTCTCACCAGGTGCTAAGCATCTGTTCCGACCACAGGACATTATAAATATAGCACTAACCAACACCATACTACAAAGAATAATTTCAACACAGCACCCACCCCATGCCACCTGAATACAACAAAATATTTTTCCCATTCAATCTTAACTTGTTGGTACTCACGCCTAGACTTCTCTACTACAACTATTGTAAACTCACTTGGCAAATGTGTCTCTAATCTTTTTGTACCAATCTTCAACATCTTCAGATTCCTCAGTTTCATTAAATACAATGGAGCAGTCGACCGTTTTAGAGCATCCTCTCTTGGGTCGACCTTTTGGGGTCAATGTTACCTCTTCTTTTTTCTGTGGAACAAAAGGACGCCAAGATGAGTGACAACAACATTCTTTTTATATACACTTCAATAGTTTGGAACTTAATAACATAAGGCACCTAAACAAACTATAGAAAGTGTGGCACTCAGGACTCGATTTTTTAACTTTTAGTTATCAACCAATCATTGGCTAATTCTTACTGCAATTTTTCAGCTGCAGAATCTCGCCTCATTTATTTTAGCATGTGTTTCTAATTTCATGTTAACTAACCCTAGATACTCTGGCTTGTAGGCAGCTAGGTTGATTATAACAGAGCCATGGCACGTGATGCACTGTTCTTACCTTGGGTTTGACCTTATCAATAATTGACCTGTCTAGAGTTGATGCGTAGAATTCTTGTTGAATACTCATCATTGGTGCATTTACAATGATCTCTTTCTTTGAAGGTATTGTCAGGTCAACATCTGTCTTTAAGCGTCGTAATAAAAATGGCGTCAAGATCTATAAGATACAAACAGTTTTAATACAGAATAAAATTACAAACAGAAAATATCAACATTAATCTGTGCATGCATTTAAGCCCAGTATAATCTGTTCCAATCTCATCAGGACTATAATTGGTCGATTTAACGTTCGGTCTGATAGATGGAGCAATTACCGTTCCCTTCGTTTTTGATCTAAGAAACTGTTAACTGATTTGTTGGCAGTACCTGGTGCATCATGGATATAACATGTTGTTCTCTCTCTTTAGCTACAATGGCTTCTTCATCTTCGTGACTTGAAAATGAATTAAAATCAAACCAGGATTCAAACCTGAAAAGTAAAATAAAGAAAATTTACATCCACATCATCAGTTTTGTTCTTATACAGAGGGAAATTGTTTGGTGGGCAGTGATTGACATGTTTGCCTTTCACACCTGCTCCGGAAAATAAAAATCATGTCGCATTTTGTTTTGTTTTCACGACGCACCATGTTCCATGTTCTTTTTCCTCGATATGCGTGTAGCTGCATGACACATCATGAAAACAGAAAGTCACTAATGCTGTACGACGCACAATCTGTTGCGAACCTCAACTGGAGCAGGACCGGATCCAAATTGATAACAATTAATACTTACGTTTGTAGATTATCAAACACTTCTGGTAGTAAGAAGTTTAGCATAGACCACAACTCAGACAGGTTGTTTTGAAGTGGGGTACCAGTAAGTAGAAGTCTGTTGGCAGATTGGTACGTCTTCAGTTCTCTAAAATAAACATAGTTGAATACAAATCAAACAATTTATCTTACCACCTTATCATTTTAATAGCTTGTATAAAGTTGGAGGCAAATTTGCACTGCTATAAATTCATTACAAACATGTTGGGATATTTCTATAAACATGATGGTGGTTTCCAAACAGTGAAAGTGGTAGGTAAGACAAGGTTATGAACAGACTTAAGTTGGTATGTGAAATATAAGCTGGGTAGAATCAATTTAGGTTAGGCTCAACTTCACTCAGCACAAATACTTCTTTACATATGACACTCTGTGTGTAAATCGTATGGCAGATTATTGATCACGCTGTAATAAAATGTAGTAATTATTTATTTAACTTACCCAATCACTGTCATATATAGTGACTGTGTCAGCTGTTGTCAAGTTGATGCCTAACCCACCAGCTCTTGTTGAAAGCAGAAAGATGAAATAATCAGGATCATTGCTAAAATTACTACCCAGGCCTAGATAGTAGTAGGCTACTAAACTAGGCTAGTTAGAAGTCACACTTCCCTCCTGCGACTCTCTAGTTTTTGTGTGGGCTAGAAAAGAGAGAAAAAAAGAGTGGTACACGCACGACTGCTGTGCTGGCTGTGCGTGGTGGAGGCCTATAGTATAGGGATAACAATTGATGTGTTCATAATTATTTGTCACGTTAGTTAGGTGCCATGCAGGCACCAGTAGAGTCTAGGCCTAGCGTATTACCAAAAAAGAAACAAACTAACACCCAGCTTACCTAAGTTTTGTGGCTTTTAGAAGAAACTACAACAGGCCTAGGCCTACACCTTTTTATTTTTCATAAAGGCCGCGCTGTGTGAATTGATACAGTTACTACAGTACCACCAAACCAAACCATTAACCACCTGCTCTACTCGTTTTAAATAGAAGCCAAAGAGCGCCTTCAACGGACAACATGACACCGTACCAGTTTTTTAAAAATAATTTATTTTACCAATTTAATTTTTCATCACTATTTCGATATCAAAATATAACTCAATTCGTTTATTTTTTTTCCTACCCAGAATTTAAATACAATACAACAACAATTGTTTTTGTAATATTGTCGGCGCAGTGACGATGCGATAATGCTGAGTCATCATCATGATGACGGTAAAGATGCCAGTTTTAGCATAAAAAAACACTATAGCAAATAATTATATAAAAGGTATAAAATGATGAATGCCGACTGGACAAAGAAAGACAACGGAACAATATGAGAATTGTTTGAAGGTTTGCTTGGCGAAATCAAATGTATATAAGAGGAGGATATAAATGTAAAGAAGCGAAGGTTACAGGGAACCAAGAGCAATCTACAGAAGATGGAATTTTCAGTCTCCTGTTCTCAAATAAAGATGTTGAAAATATCGTCGGTGCAACTCCACTAAAAGATTATATACATGTTCACTACCTGAAGTACATAGCCCATATCTGTCGAGAACCAAATAACACATTAACAAAACGAATGCTCTTTGCACAAGCCTGAAAACCATACTGTACTATCGTGACCCATGGATCAAATTAAGCAATCTCCTTCAGTGTGATCCTAGTCAAGCTAAGAAGCTAACCCAGTCAAGGAAGCCCTTCAACAGTCGGACCCAGCATATATTTGGATGCTAGAGAAGACTGTCTCTTGGATGCGACTGGCATCAGTGGGAGGAACAAAACTGTACTGTACTGCAGTACCCACGTACGCGTATATATGAGTTCTGAAATGAATGAATTGTTGGGTTTCTCGACGTTTCAATCATTAATTTACTTTGATCATCCTGTTTGTGAGAATCAGAAAACAAACTCCTCACTCTTAAGCAGGACGTCGGATCATAATTATCTATGAACATCAAAGCATAATTGATCGAAACGTTGAGAAACTCACGTCATTTTCAGAACCAAATAGGTTACCGTACGTTTTATTTAAAAATTCTATTATGTATATTGATCTTGACATTTAAATCGAGGATTCTGTGTGTTTTTCTAAAAATAGTTTAGTGTAATTTTGAGTGAATAAGTATAGACTTCAGTAATCCTATTGTGCTTCTACAGAAAGACCTGCACTAAACTGTGAAACAGCTTTTGTGACGTCACGGCCAAAGTCAATAGCGACATGTGATCGTGATATTAAAGTTAAAACCTAAAAAGGGTGCAGTTGCTTCCAAATGAATATTGGAATAATTGATAGTTCTTTTGCAATTTATATTTGTATAAGTGTTTTTGGATACAATCATCAATCTACCTACCATAAAAATTATTATCTGCAATCACGAATTGCAATTTTTTATTACTATGTCGGATGCATTTGTTTGTTTGTTTGTTTGTTTTATTCGGTACAATCAACATACCAAGGATTACCCATAGATCTAAGCTTTCCAATGGGATGGGGTCCTTAACAAAAACATAGACATCAGTCTAGCTATGCACATTACTAACATAAAGCTACACGTTTATACTCATTAGGTGTTTTTATACCTTTTATGTTTGATGGAAGATTATTCCAATATAGTATGATAATAAAATGTTTTCGAAGCTAACACTTTGATATTAGGAATTACAAAATGTTCATTTAATTTCCTCGTATGTTGTTTAGAAATATTTGTAAAAATTGTCTGCTAACAAAGTCGAATCTACATCATGGTATATCTTATAGGCGTGGACCTATAATAGTGTAATCTACATCATGGTATATCTTATAGGCGTGGACCTATAATAGTGGAATCTACATCATGGTATATCTTATAGGCGTGGACCTATAATAGTGGAATCTACATCATGGTATATCTTATAGGCGTGGACCTATAATAATACCTGAAGTCTATTTTAGAAATCTAACTCTGTTGTTTATGTTCAGATAACCAACAGCTTTTAGTTGTTCCTGCAATGTGTGCCCTAGGGGCAATGTGTGCCCTAGGACCAATGTGTGCCCTAGGGTCAATGTGTGCCCTAGGGGCAATGTGTGCCCTAGGGGAAATGTGTGCCCTAGGGTCAATGTGTGCCCTTGGGCCAATGTGTGCCCTAGAGCCAATGTGTGCCCTTGGGAAATGTGTGCCCTAGAGCCAATGTGTGCCCTAGGGCCAATGTGTGTCCTAAGGGCAATGTGTGCCCTAGGGGCAATGTATGCCCTAGGGGCAATGTGAGCCCTAGGGCCAATGTTGAGAATAAACTGTACAATTTTGTTTTGGGTTACCTGGAGTTTATTTGGAAGGAATGAAGTTATACCAGAATACCAGTCTGTTGCAGCATAGTCGAAAATACACTGAATTAATGCAGAGCATAAAAGTTTCCTACTTTGCTTGTCCAAACAGCTAGCCTGTCTGTACAGAAATTTCAATCTGGTTGAATTTGCTTTAGTTTCATAATACATATTCTTCATTTGAAATGCAGTTATCAATTAGTAAATCAAGGTGCTTATAGAATCATGACTAAGGATATTTGATCATTAAAAGTGATTTTGAAATTCTCAATATTTTTAACTTTTCTTTCAAACAAAATGCACTCCGTTTTTTGTGGGTGCATGGACAAAACTTATTTTGAACTAACCACTTGTAACATAATTCCATACCATGACCTAGTTTATGTGAAATGTATAATGGATCACGATGAGCCACCAATCGGCAATAGTTTGCTATCATTATCAATACGACATATCGATAATATAACAAATATAAAGGAGCAGGCCTAAAATACTGCCCTGTGAAACTCCATGAGTACATTGTAATGTTGGGAAAAAGTGTTAATCAATATCAATCAATACAAACAATTTGT
This sequence comes from Antedon bifida, assembly GCF_963402885.1. Lineage (NCBI taxonomy): Eukaryota > Metazoa > Echinodermata > Crinoidea > Comatulida > Antedonidae > Antedon > Antedon bifida. Next base: position 33,247,687 of record NC_136227.1, on the reverse strand, counting down.
CCTCTATTTGATAAATAAGATCTAAACCAATCGATCGACCCAATCCCCATTGCCTCTAATTTCTTACAAAAGATAGAGTGGTCAACGGTATCAAACTCCTTCTGCAGGTCAAGCATGACCATGCCTACAAAATTACCTTTTGAAATTTGACTTCTAAGACAATCATTTAGGTGAATAAGGACTGAGTCGGTAGAGAAGCCTCTTCTAAAACCACTTTGAAAAGTATACAATAAATTATTGTCACACAAGTATACTTTTCACGTTGTTTATAAACTACTTTTCCAAAATTTTAGATACGGTACTTAAAATACTAATTGGTCTGTAATTCCTTACATTATCTTTGGGAACTTTCTTATGGATAGGCAACATCTTAGCTAATTTCATATCACCAGGAACAGAATTCTTAATTATAGATTTGTTAATAATAATTAACGTTAAAGGCTTTTTAAGAATCTGGCTGCGTTTATATCAAAATGTTTTCTTCGGTAACTTCAGGTAAAACTAATTTGTTCGGAAACACATTTCTAGAGGTGTAAAATGATTAAATACATTTAGAGTCAGTATATGAAGTATTGCACAAAGTGAGTTCAGATACCAGATCAGAAGCAATATTACAAAAATAGTTATTAAAATGATTAGATATAATACAAGTATTAAAACATTTATTGCCGTCTATATTTTATACACAAATGTGAATTCTCATCTCTTTTAGTATTTAAACCAATTCCCTTTTGGTGTTTCCATAACATTCATTTTGCAGTTTTTAAATAATATTTAAAAAGATTTTAGCTGGTAATTTTCTAAAAATACTTTCTATGGAATTTTGAATTGGATATTTATAGACGTCGTACGACGCTGCCGATATAATCGTGTACATTGTGTTTCAACAGAAAGATAGTTGGACCGTGGAAAAGTTTTTGTGACGTCACGGCCAAAGTCAGTATAGCATACATATACGTGTGGATTATGAATAATAATTATACAGCAGTTGACGTCAAAGGGAGTGGCGCAGTTGGTGGTACAAATCGTCACATTTAACTGTATCGGTATTTGATAGTCCAGATACGAGATCCAGTTACAGTCCAGTCTTAGGCCAATTGTAAGTTTACAATATTTCATTAATATAGTTCGGAACAATAATTTGAGAATATAAGGCATAGTTCTGATGGTTATGCTTCCATGGTTATTTGAAGTAGAGTGTGGATTGTAGTAAATGTCTTGTTAATATCACTGAACGTACTATTCTGTGTACCACACATAGTCGTCAACAAACAGCGAGTTTCTCTGAGTAACAGAAGAATGCCATCACAACAAACAAAATATATCATATTATAAGATAATTAAAATACTTATGTATGTTTTTTATATTTAAGTACGGTCCTATACAAGGCTAACATTCAATCTCATTTTTCGGGTGATTGCCGAACCTGATCATAATCCTCGGGTGATTGCCGAACCTGATCATAATCCTCGGGTGATTGTCGAACCTGATCATAATCCTCGGCTGATTGCTGAACCTGATCATAATCCGCGGCTGATTACCGAACCTGATCATAATCATAAATCACTAAATTGACTATAAACAAACTGCACACGACCGTTTCATACCAAGTTCAATACTTGGTATGAAACGATCGTCACTTCATAAGTTTGACATATTTCACCAACCCTATTGATCTGATCCAACAGACTCATACAGAGGTAAATATGTTTTAAGATAAAACCTAAATTTATCCAAATTATACCCTTAAAGGTCTTCTTGTTAAAAGGAAACATTACTACTAACTTAGCAGGTATCATTCAGGAAAGTCATTGTTAATTGAAAATTTTTTTCTAGACAAATCGTGCAAATAAAATACGCTAAAAATGCTTTTAGTCGAAAGAAAAGATACGGGACGCTGTTTGATGACATTGATAAATAATTGTGCAAACACATATGGTTTAGATTTGTTTCAACTCCTTTATAATGTGGCGCGTAGATTTGTAAAAACTAGGGCTACAAAAAAGAATTGGGCAAATGGTGACATCCATAATGGCTTCTGATTTTGAATGAACGAGCCATAATAACCTTATAATACTGTATGTTTCGATGGAATGGTTAAACTTTTTTTTTAATTCTCTTTTTCAACTAAAGTACGTGGAAAAAAATACTATTCTATAAAAAAAATGTCTACAAACGAAAATACGAATTAATATAAAATATGTATGACCGTGTTCACATTTTTTCGCCGCACTTTATGGAATGAAAGGAAAGAAATTGTGATTCCTGATGTGTGCATTTAATTGTGTTTGTTTTGGAGATACCTTGATATAATTAATGCCTATAATACTGTACATAAGCGAGCATAGCGTAATAGTTGTAATCAATCAAAACCACCTATTTTTTTTTTATTGTGTTTTCACTCTTGAATATCATTTTGATTCCTACTTCTTATAATATTATGTTTTATGTATTTTATATTTGATTTTTTTTTGTGCCACTAATTTTAAAAGGTGATATCCAATGAATTAAACAATTTTATATAACACCTACATACATTTATGTCATTTGATTGGATGATTGTATCACATGGCGTGAAATAGTACGTACTATTTAACGATCGTGAAAAAGTACTTTTTTTTTCGCGTATATCCAATACAGCACCGTCTGTTCTGTGACGCGCACCACGCGATCGCTCCTTCACAACGAGATCAGAACAATGACAGTGGCAATGACAAGAATTTATTTCGATGTTCTATAACAAATACGGTAATGATTGTTTTTATATTCGTTCTATTTCATATTTAAAACTCAAGACGATGCTGCTAGGTATATGGTAAATAACGTACGCCTATGAAAAAAAAAATGTACTGGTATAATGAACTGTGTGAAATCAATGACTTTTGACATTTTTGGCCCAACTGAATAAAACATAAAATGAGAGCATTATTTCTATAATACAATCAAATAATGGTCTATTATGCTGAAAATGTGTACAATTCAAAAAGTATTTTTAAAAACGGTAGAAAAAAAACATTTCTATCGAAGTTGCTAAAATCAGTAAGAAAGTAAAATTCGACAAAATTAAATTTATTATTATTCTTTACAGATTCAAAATGGATGAAAATGTTGTAGAATTCCAAACATTTCTGAGTGAACTCAGTGAATACTATGCTGGTGTAAAGATGCGATGGATGAGAATGCTTCTATTTGGTATTATACCCATTGGAACTCTTGATGAAAAATCAGCCCTAGTTTTATTTAATCAACTTACTGACCGTGGATGTATTTCCAAAACTGATGTTAAGCTGTTGTCAGACATTGCTGAAGTAACCACGATGGCCTCAGCAACAAAACGCATAGACAAATATAAAAACACTATCCAAAGTAGCGATACAGCAGGTGTAGGATTAACAGCATATCGCAGAGCAATGTTTAATGTGCTAACTAACACTGACGAAGACGATTTGATGACGGTTATTGGTTTCTACAAACTGAGTGCCTACAACTATAACAACATATGGGATGTTGTATATCACATTGAGAAAGCTGGACGCTTGAATTCACAAGACGACCGTGACACTTTTGCAAAGCTTATAAACCAACATGCACAAAGTTTTCTAAAAGGTAGATCGTCACATTATTATGCATAATACACTTACTTGAGATCATTTGATTTCAATAGAACCTAATTAATTACGTAATTTTTGTATTTAACTATATAACAAAGTTTATTATTTATAATATTATTATAAAACGGGTTTTTAGATATTTGATTTACATATACAGTACACAATATTAAGAGGTTAAATCAGAAACAGGTTAGTTTACTAAAAGTGTACCGTATAATTTTGCTCCCAATCGGTAGATTTTTAGGTAAAATAATTGTATGAACAAGGAAAGCGAAAAGGAGTTAAATCAGAAACAGGTTAGTTACTAATAAGTATAATTTTGCTCTCAATCGGTAGTTTTTTAAGTAGAATAAATATTTCTAATTTTTTTTGTTCTTATTATTATTATTATTCTATTATTAAAACAGGGCAAGTGGCAACCAGTAGTAATGAAAAACAAGGAATTCGAAAAGAGGGTACATCAGAAACAGGTTTGTTGCTTTCAGAATAATATTTAAACAAAATCCTTTTTGATGTTTATTTCCAATCCTGACCACATGTAGAACGATATAATAATTTAGAAAGGTTCATTGTTTTGAAAACGAAATGTTAACATCATAATAAGTAAGACTCATATTACACATATTATTATTCTTTGAGATCCAATAAGCTTAATTCTAATCCGTATTGCAAAGTTTGTTTACTAAATACAAATAAAATTAGGTCTACTAAAAAGTTAGATTTTCAGAGTAAATTATTATGTTTTATTAGTATTTTAATACACTAACACTCCGCACGGTGTACGGCTCTGAAAATTGTTATTTTTCTGTTTGCTGCCCTCTGTTGAGCATATTTAAACAACCCCTGATGGATTAAAAATTGTGTTTGCCGCCCTCTACAATTCCGCCTATACTACAATCAATGGAAAAACGAAGTTTTTGTAACAATAAAACATTCTTATGCATTAACAACACTCATGATATTATCAAGAAAATCTTGCTTTGTTACTTTTTTCAAAAGATTGGGCTTGATAAAATCAGATTCAAGTGAGTTACTTCAGTTATTATGCATTAACATAATAATATGGTATTTAAATGCAATAATTGTACACACAAGATTTCCTATTTAGAAAGTACACTAAATTAATTGTTTGATGGGTTTAGAGATAGATATATAATTTATTTTTAAATAAAGTTTATTAAATAAAATCACATCTCAATTTTGCTCATTTAATCATAATTATTTGAAAATAAAATGTCTAAAACAATTCATGAGATTTTGTAATCAAATTCAATAATAGTAATTGACTATTTTCATGCTGATGTACTGTAGAATTACAATCGTATTAACTCAAACACCGTTAAAAGTTTCGTTCTGATTAATTATATATTTTGTTTGCCGCCATCTATAATCCCTTTAATTTTCATGGATACACGTCACACTCACAGGTACTGTAGTATTAATTATATGCACAATTGTACATGCCATTTTTGGCATACAATTGTGGATGATCATAAATAAATGTGATTATGACGCAGATTGTGAGTTTAGTTTCAGTCATAAACGTCCATGCAACAAATAGCCTACCTAATAATAACATTTATTAAAACAGGGCAAGTGGCAACCAGTAGTAATGAAAAACAAGGAATGCCAAAAGATGTTAAATCAGAAACAGGTGAGTTACTAATAATGTACCGTATAATTTTGCTCTCAATCGGAATTTTTTAGGTAGTATTATTATTTCATTTTTTTTCTTATTATTATTCTATTATTAAAACAGAGCAAGTGGCAGCCAGTTATATTAGGCCTAATAAAGAACAAGGAATGCGAAAAGAGGTTAAACCAGAAACAGGTGAGTTACTAATAATGTACCGTATAATTTTTCTCTCAATATTTTTGGTAGTACAGGTATAATTATTTCATTTTTTTTATGTGATTATTAAAACAGGGCAAGTGGCGACCAGTAGTAGGCATAATGAACAAGGAATTCGAAAAGAGGTTAAATCAGAAACAGGTTAGAATTGCTTTCAGAATAATATTTAAACAAAATCATTTTGAACAACGATAAACAATTATAGGAAGCTTCTCATTTTAAAAATGAAATGTTGTTAACATCATAATAAGTAAGACTCATATTACACACATTATACCTTTACACAGAAATACCTAGCTTTAAATTAAAAATTGAATGAATAATCAAATCACGTCTTACTTTAATTTTGCTCATTTAATCATAATTAATTTGAAATAAAAGACTTTAAATGCACAATTGTATATATACCATTTTGCATGACATTGTGGATAATCATAAATAAATGTAAATAAATCATAAACATCTTACGTAACAAATAGCCTTTAAACTTAATAAAATACATGCATATAGTATTTAAAAAAACCAACATGTCATACCCTGGGTCGTGTATCATTTAACTCTGTTCACGAAATAACAAAGAATAAAATGCGCAAAATCAATTAAATTTAATATTGCAAACCAGTTAATTTTAATTTAGGATAAATGGCAAGGTTTTAAATTAAATTAATTCGTACACGCGTGCAATATTTCTGAATAAAGCAAATTTATTTAAAATTTTAACTTAACTTCCCTATTAAATGAAATGTCAAAACTATCACTTTGAGATGCCTGACAAATCTTTAATTTGGTATACTACTGTACAACACATTTTTTATTTCACCTACCTATATGCGTGTTACAACGCTAATGTCGTCGGAAAAATCAGCTTTAAAAACCTCCAGTTAGCTACTAATATTGAAACATCAACATCTTATGTAGTAAATAAAAAAAACACAAACAAAACACCATCTACTGTAGTTATTAGAGTAACAAAATTGTCTCATAGCTAATGTAGTTGCTATGGACAGCTGGAGGTTTAAGCGGTGGATTGCTCTACATTTATCGGTTGTTACGATTTGCTGGCGACCACCAGTCGTTTAACACAGTTTTCTTTCTGATTGATAATAAATTGTGTTTGTCGCCCTCTATATTATTTACTTGGTTTACTATTTCGGCGCGGCACCAGCACTACTTATTGTATTACTAGAAATTGCAAGGCCCTTATTAAATAAAATAAATTTATTTTACTAAATATTGTTTTTGCCATTTTTCTTCGCATCTAGACAAGATTGAAGAATATCTGCTTCAAAGACAAAAGAAATTGTGCGGACAGGCCAGTAGATTTACACCAGCAACAATGCGTGATAGATACAATGTTGACATTTCACAGATGTTCACTGATTTGGAACTACGCAAAGAAGCTAAAAAGAATAAAGGAAGCAAACCAACAACATTGACAGAAGTGGTAGATGTTATCAGTTCCACACCTGGATGTAGAGCTCTTATTGATGGGGAGGGTGGGATAGGTAAAACTACCTTATTAAGGCATTTATCATACAACTGGGCTACGGCTACTCAATCGATTAAAACATTTAAAGGTAAAATTGTATTTCTTTTAAGTGTACGGGATTTAGACAAAGATGATAAAATTTCCGATCTCATTGTAAAGCAACTGGATATGGAAGATTTTAATTTAAAAACAGATCTCCCAGATGATCCACGGTTAATTAAGAAATTCATAAACAAACATGACGATAAAGTTGTACTGCTACTAGATGGGTTAGACGAATTGAGATTTAATAATCCAAACGTAATTAGTCTGTTCAACAAGAACAACCTAGAAGAAAGTACCGTGATACTTACTTCACGATCAGAAAACATAGACGAATTCGTAAAAGAGAGTGACGTACATGTAAGGGCTAAGGGATTTAATGACGAGAGCATAGGAAAGTACATTGACAAACATTTTGAGTATTTTGAAAAACCACAATTTGGAAAATCCCTTCGAAACGAATTGGATATTGACACTTATTGGGCTGGGAGAAAACATCCTGAAGCGTATGAAATGTGCAAAAATCCAATGCTGCTTTTTTCAATCTGTTTGCTATGGCAAGACAGTCAAAGCCTTCCTACAAATAAAGCTGAACTCTTTAAAGAAATATTTCGTAATATTTTAAATCAGTTCAACAAACAAAAACAATTCGCAAAGCTTTCTAAATTTGAAGACACACCAGCAAAATACGTAAATGCTATGATATTGCTAGGAAAATGTATGTATGATAGCTTGAAAGTAAATCAACTTTCAATAAACATGAAAGATTTGAATGCTAAACATACGACTAAAGATTTGGTTGATATTTCCGTGAAACTTGGATTTGTTTACGAAGACGCACCGAATTTAAAATCGAATTTTGATAACATTTATATGCCTCCTCACAAATTGATAGTAGAGTCATTGGTGGGATTTTACTTGTGCAAAGTGTGTGAAAGTGAAGGTATGGAGAATGAGTGCTCAGATGTACGAACATTACTTACACCATTGGATGATGATGAGTGGGAGGTGATACGAGAGAGTAAGCATTTATACAGAGCGAGAGAGTTTGCAATTGGTTTCCTTGGTGATAAAGCTGGCGGTTTCCTCAAGCACTGGGTTACAAATAGTTTGTCAACATATCGCGATCTGTTGAGAAATTTAAGCTTTGTTAAAAAAGAACATAAAGATGATGTGGTAAATGAATTAATTAATCACATGACAAGCAAAGATTTAGAAATAAATAATCATTTGGATGATATATCTACCTCCATAAGAATGTTTATTGATTACATTAGTCCAGGTGTACAATGTGACGGGCATTTCATACGTCTAATTATGCAATTGTATTGTATGCAATATGATGATGTTAGTGTCGATGCCTTTTGTAGTAAGATGGCATTGGAGCGAAAGGGAAGAGTTATTGCACACATTTTAGGCATTGACGATAAATGTGACGATGTTGGGATTGAGAATCTATCACGTGATGTAGTTAATGACTTTGTATCAGAATGTTCTCTCAAACAAGTTCAATTAGCATTACGTGAACTCTATATCTATGATATTAAACTTCACAACATTGATGTTAATACATTTTCTTCATTTCTCATTATGTGTCCTAAGCTGGGGAGGCTTCACATGGAGGATTGCAATCTATCAGCTGATGTCATTCGTCACGTGTCTGAAAAGTGTTCAATAAGAAATATTACATTTCATCATCATCCTAGTTTTCACTGATAACGTATGTTACTTCTACTATATAACAGACACATTTTTAAATCTCGCAACAAGCAGGTGTCAATTTTTGATATCGCAAATAATTGCATTTCTAACATTAAATTTGTATTCAATATAAAAACGACCTTTTATATATAAATCGTATAGTAGATTAAATCAATATGATAATCTAAAACATAAAATGTTTTTAAACATTTTATTTTGACATACTTACCTTCATCGACGGAGCGCGCGCGCGTACTTCCGCACGCGGCACACTAGCAACGGAAGTAATAATTATTAACAGCTGTAGCATGCAGATAAACAAGAATGTTTGTTTCTTATTCATTATAATCTTTATAAGCTGTGCTGCCATTGTAATGTTACTTGTTTAATAAATAACACAGGTAGTAGTCGTGACTTGATTAGTGTTTCATTTATTACATCTCAACCATCTTGGTTCTCCTACATCAAGTGATGCCATGAGGCATTGCTCACTCAACTGTGCACTAACTATAGAGGGCTCACTCTATACTTACAATATCATAGCCTTAACTATATGCTATCATTACATCTCCCTTTTTTTTTAAAATTAAAAAGTTAATTACTGTTCATCTAAATCTACTAACTAACAACACTCTAACAATATCTTTTCCTTTGTTCACAAAACAAAACTATTACATCTTTCTTCTCTTACATATAAATCCTAACAATCTTTATTTACAAAACCTCAACAGGCAAAAGCTCTTTCCTAACATACATACAGTACATTACATATAATGCTGTTTATGCTGTGCTCAGAGGTAGACTATTCTGGCACACAATTTAGGGGTTATTCTGCCCTTAGTTCACAAATCTAGTTTTATCAATTGTTTTCTGTTGCGTTTAGGGTAGCGACGTGTTTCTTGTGTGGTGTTTGGTTCTATTATATGTGATGTCTGTGCATCCTGCGAACTTGTTACTTTAATGATATCTCTGCGATTGCGTCTATAATATTTTCCATCGCTTTCAACTGTGTATGATCGTGGACTTTCTTGTTTCTCAACGATTGTTGCTGGTTTCCACTGACAATCTTTTCGCACATAAATTCTATCTCCAACTTTAAGTGTCTTTAGCGGTTTTGTTCCTCTGTCGTAATAGTTCTTTTGTTTTGCTTTGTTTTGTTTTAATTGTCTCATGTTGTTTGTTACTTTTGGTTTCAGCAGTTTCGTAGACGTTGGTAAATGTGTTTTTGTTCTACGGCCCATTAGCATTTGTACTGGTGATGGTAATCCATCTCTAGGTGTATTGCGGTAACTTAATAGGGCTAAATATGGATCTTGTTTATCTTCTTTCGCTTTTTTGAGTATCATTTTTGCGGTTTGAACTGCTTTTTCGGCTCTTCCATTTGCTTGCGGATAAAATGGGGATGCTGTTGTATGTTTAAAATCATACGCTTTGCCAAAATTTTGAAATTCCATTGACGCAAATTGTGGTCCATTATCAGAAATTACTTCTTCTGGTATCCCATGTCTAGCAAATTGTTGCTTGCAAAATTTTATAACTGAGCTAGATTTCGTGCTTTTTAACATGTTTATTTCGAAATACCCTGAATAATAGTCTACGATTATTAGGTATTCCTCAGCTTCTAGTGTGAATAGGTCCATGCCCACTTTCTGCCATGGTCTTGATGGTATTTGATGGGCTACCATTGGTTCTTTTTGGTTTTTCATTCGGTGTTTTAGGCATATTTCACATTTTCCTACTGTGTCTGTCACTTGGGCATTTATTCCTGGCCAGAAGATTAAATCTCGTGCAAGTTTCTTTGTTTTTTCAATACCTTGGTGACTAGCATGCAATTTACTCAACATCAGTTTACGTTGTGTCGCTGGTATGATTAATCTGTTATTTTTGAATAGCATATCTCCTTCTACTAAGATTTCATCTCTATAATCCCAATATGGTTTAACGTCTGGTTCTAGGATAGCTTTGTTCTCTGGCCATCCATTTATTACTACGTCCTTTAATTTACTTAAAGCTGTATCCTTTACTGTTTCATTCTTTATTTCTACTAGTCTTTCTTTTGTCATTTGTAGGTTGTTAATCATGTAAAGCGGAATGCTAAACTGTTCTGTTTCTATATCTGGTAGATGATTTCTACTCAATGCATCTGCTATATACAACTCTTTGCCTCTCTTATAAACTAGTTCCAGCTTGTATTTCTGTAGCTTTAATAACATTTTCTGTAGTCTTGGTGGCGTTAGTGCTAGTGCTTTTTTCATTATCGATTCTAAGGGTTTATGGTCGCTTTCTACGATAAATTCTTTGCCATACAAATATTGATGGAAACGCTCACATCCAAAAACTACAGCTGCTAATTCTTTCTCTATCTGTGCATATCTTGTTTGAGGCTCTGTAAACGCTTTTGATGCAAACGCTATCGGATGTTCATCTTGCAATAATACTGCGCCTATACCTGTGCTTGATGCGTCAACACTTACTGTCACCGGTTTCTCTACATCATAATATTGTAAAACTGGCGCCTCTGTTACTAAGCGCTGCAACTGTCCAAAACTAATATCATGTTCTGCTTGCCATTGCCACATAGTATTTTTCTCTAACAGTTGTCTTAATGGTTTAGTTACATTACTTAAATTTGGTATAAATTTACCAAGATAATTTATCATTCCAAGAAACTGTTGTAACTCTTTCTTATTATTAGGTTTGTGCATTTCTTGTACTGCTTTAACTTTTCTCTCATCTGTTTTTAAACCTTCAGATGTTAATGTGTGACCAATGTATTTTACTTCATCTAATCCAAATTTACATTTTTCTGGGTTTAATTTTAAATTTCTTTCTTTTGCTCGATTGAGAACTTTCTCAAGTCGTTCGTCATGTTGTTTCTTATCTATACCCCATACTAAAATATCATCCATTATGACTTCTGTACCTTCCAAATCTTCAAACATTTGGGTCATTACTCTTTGAAAAATCTCAGGGGCTGACTTAATACCAAAAGGTAATCTAGTGTATCTATACCTTCCATTAGGACTATTAAACGTACACAACCTTGAACTATCCTCATCTAACTGTATTTGCCAATACCCACTACTGGCATCTAAAGTGCTGAACACTTTTGCATTAGGTAGCTTAGTTATTACTTCTTCTATCGTTTTCATTGGGTAATGCTGTCTTTCAAGAGCGTCGTTCAAATTTTTTGGATCTATACATATACGTACACTATCTTTATTTTTTTTTTTAACTACTACCATACTGCTCACCCATTGGGTAGGGTCATTTTGTTTCACTATTACCCCTTTACTTTCCATATTATTCAACTCCTTTAATACTTTCTTTCTTATTGGAATAGGTACTGATCTTGGCGGATGAATTACCGGTTTTGCATCTTCTTTTACATGCAACTTTTGTACACCCCCAATACAACCTAAACCTTTAAATACATCGTATTTAGATTTCAAATCATTGTAGTCACTATTAGTTTCTATTCTTTCTACTCTCTTCACCAAGTTTAGTCTTTCACAAGCCTGCAGTCCCAATACAGGATGAACTGCTTTATTCATGACTTGGAACTCTAATTCATAGTATTTATGTTTGTTTTCACAGAGTAGTGTTACTTTACCAACTGGTCTTATCTTTTCACCAGAATATGTTATAAGCCTTGCATTTGTTTTATTTACTGGAATCTTTAATTCTTGTACTATACTTTCTGTTATCACATTACACTGAGCTCCAGTATCAATTTTCAACTTTACTACCTTATGTTTGCTATCACGGTTATAGATCTTTAAATTTACAGACCATTCTTTGGTGTTATCTTTATTCTCTAATGTATCCATTAGGAACTCTTCATCACTATTTGTACTATCACTATCTATTTCTTCTATTACTTCTATTTTATTTTTCTTAAACCTATATGGCTTTCTTTTATCTTTACTCCTACATTTTATAGCAAAATGATTATTTCTTCCACATGCTTTACATTGTTTGCCATATGCTGGACAATTCTTATACTCATGAGTTTTACCACATTGCCTACAATTGTATGAACTACTGGCTGCACTACTAGTACTACTAGCTTTTTTGTACTTATATTCTGTTTTAAGCTTATTTATTTCACTCTCTTCTATCACTTCACTGTTGCCCGTTTTTGATGCATCTTTCATTACACATCTTTGTTTGCGGCTAATCTCTGCAGCTTGGCATATTTCTACTGCTTTCTGTAGCGTTAAATCATTTTCACGAAGTAACCTCTCTCTTACAGTATCACTTCGAATTCCTACTACTATTCTGTCCTTTATTAAGCTATCATGTAAATTATCAAATTCACACGTTCTTGCTTTACTTCTTAAATCAGTTATGAATTGATCAAACCCTTCACCTTCCTTTTGTATTCTTGTATTGAACTTATGCCTTTCATACGTTATGTTCCTTTGGGGCTCAAAATGTGCTTTAAATTTCTGAAGAATTACCTCTACATCTTCAGCATCTTCGTCAGCTGTAAATACAAATGTGTTGAATATGTCTAGCGCCTCCTCGCCTATTACATGCAATAGTGTACTACACTTTACCTTTGCTGGCTTCCTATCTAGGCCACTAGCTGTAATGTACAACCCAAAACGTTGACTCCATTTTCTCCATTCTTCTGCCATATTATTACTGACACTTACTTTCAAAGATTCTGGAGGTTTTAATCCATTCATTCTGACACCATGTAATGTTACTTGTTTAATAAATAACACAGGTAGTAGTCGTGACTTGATTAGTGTTTCATTTATTACATCTCAACCATCTTGGTTCTCCTACATCAAGTGATGCCATGAGGCATTGCTCACTCAACTGTGCACTAACTATAGAGGGCTCACTCTATACTTACAATATCATAGCCTTAACTATATGCTATCATTACAGCCATGTTTAATGAAAATGATTCTTTTATAATAATGCAATGTTTTTTACTTGATATATTGTATAGAATTGGTTGTGCGTGTTTTAAAGTAATTATGTGATAATATTATGTGATAAAATAATATTAAATCATAAATGTAATTTCACTTTTTATAATTAGGTTGGATGGTTTTAACCATCCAATACTAAAAGTAAAGTGGTACAACTTGAAACTACAAAACATAACATGAACATAATGATGAAACGTAATTAGTTATCAAAAGCAGTTTTATTAAATGAAAACGTAATTAGAAATTAAATTAACAAATAAACACATTATGAGATGTCTTTGGCACAGTAACAACAACAGAACAAAGTTGTAGTAGAATTTGTAAAACTAAAAATGACAAAAATCAAACAATGAAGACATTATATAATATAGTTTGATATCAATGATTAGTTTCATGTTCATGTCTTTAAATATATTTTTTGATGTAGACTTATTTTGTATGTTATGATGTAGAAATAGTGAAATATAATCCTGTATAAAATAAATTTAAGGGTGAAAATATATAGATTGGAATAATTAAAAGTTCTACTTAATGTTCAGATATATTTGTGTACAGTCTTTGATTTTCTTTATGTTGTAAGAGTAATAACACTTGGTGTTAACAATAGTTTAAACCTGAACACTGTGCTGACTTGTAATAACACTTGGTGTTAAAAATAGTTTAAACCTGAACACTGTGCTGACTTGTAATAACACTTGGTGTTAACAATAGTTTAAACCTGAACACTGTGCTGACTTGTAATAACACTTGGTGTTAATAATAGTTTAAACCTGAACACTGTGCTGACTTGTAATAACACTTGGTGTTAACAATAGTTTAAACCTGAACACTGTGCTGACTTGTAATAACACTTGGTGTTAACAATAGTTTAAACCTGAACACTGTGCTGTGCAGAAAACAACAGTAACTACTTGCATAGAAATAAATGTCATAAATACCATTAACAATCCCAGATTTCAATTTGTGCAATATTGGGTATACAGTATGTGAACCCAGTACTGAGATCTTTAACTCCATGACATTCTCATCGCAGGATTCCAGAACCTTAAACAAAAGGTCGCTGCGATCCAATAGGAGCTCAAGATCTGCGTCGCTGATGACTTGTTCTTCACAGTTTTTGATAATGCAAGAGTGATCAGTGGAGCGTAACACTTTTAGTAATTCCATGGGATCCATCACAGCTTTTGAGTCTCTCACCATAGTTTTACTGCCTTTGAATTTACCTAAAAAAAACAAGATAATGAATTTTTGAAATGAATGAGAACAATCAATGCCTAGAAGTTTGCATACTACTGTAGAAGTCTATAAAACAATATGATTAATTTAACGCATTCATTTGAATAAACGCCCCGGGCGTTTATTGTTCAGGAGGGTTTTTAGGGAGGTGTGAAAGACAAAATTGACCTTGATGAATGACCATCTTCTCCAGCTTCCTCTTGTAGCTGCTCTCTCCACTATCTTCTGGTCAATGGTGTTAATGGTCACTAACCTGTACACAATCACTGGCTTTTCTTTACCAATTCTGTGGCATCTATCTTGGGCTTGTAGATCTGACTGTGGATTCTATAATATAACTATAAATGCTACTTCACAATGTATTGAAAGTCACTACACTAAAACAAACATTACATCACAAGCTTGTGACTAATTATTATAACATGGGTTCAAGGATGTAGCCAATCAGACGCGCTGAAATGAGTCACGTGTGCGCTCTTTATTTTTTCACTATCATGCACTTGAGTGCAAAAAGTGCGCAGCTAAAAAGTATATTGCACTCTGTGTGTAAATCGTATGTCAGATTATTGATCACGCTGTAATAAAATGTAGTAATTATTTATTTAACTTACCCAATCACTGTCATATATAATGACTGTGTCAGCTGTTGTCAAGTTGATGCTTAACCCACCAGCTCTTGTTGAAAGCAGAAAGATGAAATAATCAGGACCATTGCTAAAATTACTAGTCTGAGAAAGATAATAACACAACTTTCTTCCACTAATTTTGAATAATTGAGACAAACAAACAAAAAACTGCTACAACCAACTGATATTAAAGATAATTAGCATTAGGTGGACATTTGGTAAAAATTAAGACAAACACATTATTCCAAATAATTCTAAATTTCTTCATCTTCACCATATACCTGTTGTTGTCTCTCAGCAAAAGCCATGCTGCCATCTAGACGACAGTAGTTGTGGTTTCTTAAGTGGCAGTAATCTTCAAGTATGTCAAGCATTGAGGTCATCTGGGAAAAGATGAGGACCTACAGACAAACAGACAAACAGATCAAACATGGAGGTCATCTGGGAAAAGATAAGGACCTATAGACAAACAGATCAGACATGGAGGTCATCTGGGAAAAGATGAGAACCTACAGACAAACATATCAGACATTGAGGTCATCTGGGAAAAGATCAGGACCTACAGACAAACAGACATATAATTCAGATGTTTTTATAAAATAATCCGGTACCAATTGCCAATTTCATTAACTTATTACATTCTTTTAAACTAACATGAATATTTAAGATTGATACCTTGTGTCCACGCTTCTTTAGTTCAGGTAACATTCTCTCCAACACTAAAAGCTTTCCGCATGACTTGACAAGATCATCGTCAACTTTGAAATGTTGCGTGACCGGATCAAGTGGATACTCCAGTAGGTAAGGATGGTTACAGCATTTTCTTAGTTGCATTACAATGTTTTGAAGCTTAATATTAACTACTGATTCTGTATTTGATGGGGTCACACCAGGTGCAGTTGGTTCTCTGAAATAAATAATAAAAGGGACATAAAGTAATGTACTCATGGATGTTGTAGTGGTGGAGGTGGACAGGGACACCCTCTCACCAGGTGCAGTCGCTTCTAGAGCATCCTCTCTTGGGTCAACCTTTTGGGGTCAATGTTACCTCTTCTCTTTTCTGTGGAACAAAAGGACGCCAAGATGAGTGACAACAACATTCTTTTTATATACACTTCAATAGTTTGGAATTTAATAACCTATGGCACATAAACAAACTACAGAAAGTGTGGCACTCGATTTTTTAACTTTTAGTTATCAACCAATCATTGGCTAATTCTTACTGCAATTTTTCAGCTGCAGAATCTCGCCTCATTTATTTTAGCATGTGTTTCTAATTTCATGTTAACTAATCCTAGATACTCTGGCTTGTAGGCAGCTAGGTTGATTATAACAGAGCCATGGCACGTGATGCAATGTTCTTACCTTGGGTTTGACCTTATCAATAATTGACCTGTCTAGAGTTGATGCGTAGAATTCTTGTTGAATACTCATCATTGGTGCGTTTACAATGATCTCTTTCTTTGGAGGTATTGTCAGGTCAACATCTGTCTTTAAGCGTCGTAATAAAAATGGCGTCAAGATCTATAAGATACAAACAGTTTTAATACAGAATAAAATTACAAACAGAAAATATCAACATTAATCTGTGCATGCATTTAAGCCCAGTAAAATCTGTTCCAATCTCATCGGGACTATAATTAGTCGATTTAACGTTCGGTCTGATAGATGGAGCAATTACCGTTCCCTTCGTTTTTGATCTAAGAAACTGTTAACTGATTTGTTGGCAGTACCTGGTGCATCATGGATATAACATGTTGTTCTCTCTCCTTAGCTACAATGGCTTCTTCATCTTCGTGACTTGAAAATGAATTAAAATCAAACCAGGATTCAAACCTGAAAAAAAAATAAAGAAAATTTACATCCACATCAGTTTTGTTCTTATACAGAGGGAAATTGTTTGGTGGGCAGTGATTGACATGTTTGCCTTTCACACCTGCTCCGGAAAATAAAAATCATGTCGCATTTTGTTTTGTTTTCACGACGCACCATGTGCCATGTTCTTTTTCCTCGATATGCGTGTAGCTGCATCACACGTCATGAAAACAAAAAGTCACTAATGCTGTATGACGCACAATCTGTTGCGAACCTCAACTGGAGCTGGACCGGATCCAAATTGATAACAATCAATACTTACGTTTGTAGATTATCAAACACTTCTGGTAGTAAGAAGTTTAGCATAGACCACAACTCAGACAGGTTGTTTTGAAGTGGGGTACCAGGAGTAAGTAGAAGTCTGTTGGCAGATTGGTACGTCTTTAGTTCTCTAAAATAAACATAGTTGAATACAAAAAAATTTATCTTACCACCTTATTATTTTAATAGCTTGTATAAAGTTGGAGGCAAATTTGCACTGCTATAAATTCATTACAAACATGTTGGGATATTTCTATAAACATGATGGTGGTTTCTAAACAGTGAAAGTGGTAGGTAAGACTAGGTTATGAACAGACTTAAGTTGGTATGTGAAGTATAAGCTGGGTAGAATCAATTTAGGTTAGGCTCAACTTCACTCAGCACAAATACTTCTTTACATATGACACTCTGTGTGTAAATCGTATGGCAGATTATTGATCACGCTGTAATAAAATGTAGTAATTATTTATTTAACTAACCCAATCACTGTCATATGTAGTGACTGTGTCAGCTGTTGTCAAGTTGATGCCTACCCAATCACTGTCATATATAATGACTGTGTCAGCTGTTGTCAAGTTGATGCCTAACCCACCAGCTCTTGTTGAAAGCAGAAAGATGAAATAATCAGGATCATTGCTGAAATTACTACCCAGGCCTAGATAGTAGTAGGCTACTAAACTAGGCTAGTTAGAAGTCACACTTCCCTCCTGCGCTGCGACTCTCTAGTTTGTGTGGGCTAGAAAAGAGAGGGAAAAAAATGGTACACGCACGACTGCTGGCTGCCTGTGTGTGGTGGAGGCCTATAGTAGAAGTAGGGATATAACAATTGATGTGTTCATAATTGTCACGTTAGTTACTAAGTTAGGTCCCATGCAGGCACCAGTAGAGTCTAGGCCTAGCATATTACCAAAAAAGAAACAAACTAACACCCAGCTTACCTAAGTTTTGTGGCTCTTAGAAGAAACTACATCAGGCCTAGTAGGCCTAGGCCTACACCTTTTTATTATTCATAAAGGCCGCGCTGTGTGAATTGATACCAAACCATAACCACCTGCTCTACTCGTTTTAAATAGAAACCAAAGAGCGCCTTCAACGGACAACATGACACCGTACCAGTTTTTTAAAAATAATTTATTTTACCAATTTAATTTTTCATCACTAGTTCGATATCAAAATATAACTCTATTCGTTTTTTTTTCCTATCCAGAATTTAAATACAATACAACAACAATTGTTTTGTAATATTGTCGGCGCAGTGACGATGCGATAATGCTGAGTCATCATCATGATGACGGTAAAGATGCCAGTTTTAGCATAAAAAAACACTATAGCAAATAATTATATAAAAGGTATAAAATGATGAATGCCGACTGAACAAAGAAAGACAATGGAACAATATGAGAATTGTTTGAAGGTTTGCTTGGCGAAATCAAATGTATATAAGAGGAGGATATAAATGTAAAGAAGCGAAGGTTACAGGGAACCAAGAGCAATCTACAGAAAATGGAATTTTCAGTCTCCTGTTCTCAAATAAAGATGTTGAAAATATCGTCGGTGCAACTCCACTAATAGATTATATACATGTCCACTACCTGAAGTACATAGCCCATATCTGTCGAGAACCAAATAACACATTAACAAAACGAATGCTCACAAGCCCGAAAACTATACTATCGTGACCCATGGATCAAATTAAGCAATCTCCTTCAGTGCGATCCTAGTCAAGCTAAGAAGCTAACCCAGTCAAGGAAGCCCTTCAACAGTCGGACCCAGCATATATTTGGATGCTAGAGAAGACTGCCTCTTGGATGCGACTGGCATCAGTGGGAGGAACAAAACTGTACTGTACTACTGCAGTACCCACGTACGCGTATATATGAGTTCTGAAATGGAATTGTTGGGTTTCTCGACGTTTCAATCATTAATTTACTTTGATCATCCTGTTTGTGAGAATCAGAAAACAAACTCCTCACTCTTAAGCAGGACGTCGGATCATAATTATCTATGAACATCAAAGCATAATTGATCGAAACGTTGAGAAACTCACGTCATTTTCAGAACTAAATAGGTTACCGTACGTTTTATTTAAAAATTCTATTATGTATATTGATCTTGACATTTAAATCGAGGATTCTGTGTGTTTTTCTAAAAATAGTTTAGTGTAATTTTGAGTGAATAAGTATAGACTTCAGTAATCCTATTGTGTATCTACAGAAAGACCTGCACTAAACTGTGAAACAGCTTTTGTGACGTCACGGCCAAAGTCAATAGCGGCATGTGATCGTGATATTAAAGTTGACCTAAAGGGTGCAGTTGCTTCCAAATGAATATTGGAATATTGATAGTTCTTTTGCAATTTATATTTGTATAAGTGTGTTTGGATACAATCATCAATATACCTACTGTACCAGAAAAAATATTATATGCAATCACAAATTGCAATTTTAACATTACAATAAGTCGGATACATTTTTGTTTGTTTGTTTTATTCGGTACAATCAACATACCAAGGATTACCCTTAGATCTAGAAGAGCTTTCCAATGAGGTACAATCAACATACCAAGGATTATTAGATCTATAAGAGCTTTCCAATGGGGTACAATCAACATACCAAGGATTACCCATAGAGCAAGCTATTCAATGGGGTCCTTATAACAAAAACATAGAAAAATTCAAAAATATAACAACAGTTCACAATGCATTAGTCTCCCTATGCACATTAGGCCTACTAAGATAAAGCTTTATAACATGTTTATACTCATTAGGTGTTTTTATACCTTTTATGTTTGATGGAACATTATTCCAATCTTTAATAGTATTATAATAGAATGTTTTCGAATCCAACACTTTGATATTAGGAATTACAAAATGAAATATTTGTAAAATTGTCTGCTAAAAAAGTGGAATCTACATCATGGTATATCTTATAGGCGTGGACCTATAATACCTGAAGTCTATCTTAGAAATTTAACTCTGTTCTACTCGTTTTAAATAGAAACCAAAGAGCGCCTTCAACGGACAACATGACACCGTACCAGTTTTTTAAAAATAATTTATTTTACCAATTTAATTTTTCATCACTATTTCGATATCAAAATATAACTCTATTCGTTTATTTTTTTTCCTACCCAGAATTTAAATACAATACAACAACAATTGTTTTGTAATATTGTCGGCGCAGTGACGATGCGATAATGCTGAGTCATCATCATGATGACGGTAAAGATGCCAGTTTTAGCATAAAAAAAACACTATAGCAAATAATTATATAAAAGGTATAAAATGCCGACTGAACAAAGAAAGACAATGGAACAATATGAGAATTGTTTGAAGGTTTGCTTGGCGAAATCAAATGTATATAAGAGGAGGATATAAATGTAAAGAAGCGAAGGTTACAGGGAACCAAGAGCAATCTACAGAAGATGGAATTTTCAGTCTCCTGTTCTCAAATAAAGATGTTGAAAATATCGTCGGTGCAACTCCACTAAAAGATTATATACATGTCCACTACCTGAAGTACATAGCCCATATCTGTCGAGAACCAAATAACACATTAACAAAACGAATGCTCTTTGCACAAGCCCGAAAACTATACTATCGTGACCCATGGATCAAAGTAGGCAATCTCCTTCAGTGCGATCCTGAGCTAAGAAGCTAACCCAGTCAAGGAAGCCCTTCAACAGTCGGACCCAGCATATATTTGGATGCTAGAGAAGACTGCCTCTTGGATGCGACTGGCATCAGTGGGAGGAACAAAACTGTACTGTACTGCAGTACCCACGTACGCGTATATATGAGTTCTGAAATAAATGAATTGTTGGGTTTCTCGACGTTTCAATCATTAATTTACTTTGATCATCCTGTTTGTGAGAATCAGAAAACAAACTCCTCACTCTTAAGCAGGACGTCGGATCATAATTATCTATGAACATCAAAGCATAATTGATCGAAACGTTGAGAAACTCACGTCATTTTCAGAACCAAATAGGTTACCGTACGTTTTATTTAATAATTCTATTATGTATATTGATCTTGACATTTAAATCGAGGATTCTGTGTGTTTTTCTAAAAATAGTTTAGTGTAATTTTGAGTGAATAAGTATAGACTTCAGTAATCCTATTGTGTATCTACAGAAAGACCTGCACTAAACTGTGAAACAGCTTTTGTGACGTCACGGCCAAAGTCAATAGCGGCATGTGATCGTGATATTAAAGTTGACCTAAAGGGTGCAGTTGCTTCCAAATGAATATTGGAATATTGATAGTTCTTTTGCAATTTATATTTGTATAAGTGTGTTTGGATACAATCATCAATATACCTACTGTACCAGAAAAAATATTATATGCAATCACAAATTGCAATTTTAACATTACAATAAGTCGGATACATTTTTGTTTGTTTGTTTTATTCGGTACAATCAACATACCAAGGATTACCCTTAGATCTAGAAGAGCTTTCCAATGAGGTACAATCAACATACCAAGGATTATTAGATCTATAAGAGCTTTCCAATGGGGTACAATCAACATACCAAGGATTACCCATAGAGCAAGCTATTCAATGGGGTCCTTATAACAAAAACATAGAAAAATTCAAAAATATAACAACAGTTCACAATGCATTAGTCTCCCTATGCACATTAGGCCTACTAAGATAAAGCTTTATAACATGTTTATACTCATTAGGTGTTTTTATACCTTTTATGTTTGATGGAACATTATTCCAATCTTTAATAGTATTATAATAGAATGTTTTCGAATCCAACACTTTGATATTAGGAATTACAAAATGAAATATTTGTAAAATTGTCTGCTAAAAAAGTGGAATCTACATCATGGTATATCTTATAGGCGTGGACCTATAATACCTGAAGTCTATCTTAGAAATTTAACTCTGTTCTACTCGTTTTAAATAGAAACCAAAGAGCGCCTTCAACGGACAACATGACACCGTACCAGTTTTTTAAAAATAATTTATTTTACCAATTTAATTTTTCATCACTATTTCGATATCAAAATATAACTCTATTCGTTTATTTTTTTTCCTACCCAGAATTTAAATACAATACAACAACAATTGTTTTGTAATATTGTCGGCGCAGTGACGATGCGATAATGCTGAGTCATCATCATGATGACGGTAAAGATGCCAGTTTTAGCATAAAAAAAACACTATAGCAAATAATTATATAAAAGGTATAAAATGCCGACTGAACAAAGAAAGACAATGGAACAATATGAGAATTGTTTGAAGGTTTGCTTGGCGAAATCAAATGTATATAAGAGGAGGATATAAATGTAAAGAAGCGAAGGTTACAGGGAACCAAGAGCAATCTACAGAAGATGGAATTTTCAGTCTCCTGTTCTCAAATAAAGATGTTGAAAATATCGTCGGTGCAACTCCACTAAAAGATTATATACATGTCCACTACCTGAAGTACATAGCCCATATCTGTCGAGAACCAAATAACACATTAACAAAACGAATGCTCTTTGCACAAGCCCGAAAACTATACTATCGTGACCCATGGATCAAAGTAGGCAATCTCCTTCAGTGCGATCCTGAGCTAAGAAGCTAACCCAGTCAAGGAAGCCCTTCAACAGTCGGACCCAGCATATATTTGGATGCTAGAGAAGACTGCCTCTTGGATGCGACTGGCATCAGTGGGAGGAACAAAACTGTACTGTACTGCAGTACCCACGTACGCGTATATATGAGTTCTGAAATAAATGAATTGTTGGGTTTCTCGACGTTTCAATCATTAATTTACTTTGATCATCCTGTTTGTGAGAATCAGAAAACAAACTCCTCACTCTTAAGCAGGACGTCGGATCATAATTATCTATGAACATCAAAGCATAATTGATCGAAACGTTGAGAAACTAACGTCATTTTCAGAACCAAATAGGTTACCGTACGTTTTATTTAAAAATTCTATTATGTATATTGATCTTGACATTTAAATCGAGGATTCTGTGTGTTTTTCTAAAAATAGTTTAGTGTAATTTTGAGTGAATAAGTATAGACTTCAGTAATCCTATTGTGTATCTACAGAAAGACCTGCACTAAACTGTGAAACAGCTTTTGTGACGTCACGGCCAAAGTCAATAGCGGCATGTGATCGTGATATTAAAGTTGACCTAAAGGGTGCAGTTGCTTCCAAATGAATATTGGAATATTGATAGTTCTTTTGCAATTTATATTTGTATAAGTGTGTTTGGATACAATCATCAATATACCTACTGTACCAGAAAAAATATTATATGCAATCACAAATTGCAATTTTAACATTACAATAAGTCGGATACATTTTTGTTTGTTTGTTTTATTCGGTACAATCAACATACCAAGGATTACCCTTAGATCTAGAAGAGCTTTCCAATGAGGTACAATCAACATACCAAGGATTATTAGATCTATAAGAGCTTTCCAATGGGGTACAATCAACATACCAAGGATTACCCATAGAGCAAGCTATTCAATGGGGTCCTTATAACAAAAACATAGAAAAATTCAAAAATATAACAACAGTTCACAATGCATTAGTCTCCCTATGCACATTAGGCCTACTAAGATAAAGCTTTATAACATGTTTATACTCATTAGGTGTTTTTATACCTTTTATGTTTGATGGAACATTATTCCAATCTTTAATAGTATTATAATAGAATGTTTTCGAATCCAACACTTTGATATTAGGAATTACAAAATGAAATATTTGTAAAATTGTCTGCTAAAAAAGTGGAATCTACATCATGGTATATCTTATAGGCGTGGACCTATAATACCTGAAGTCTATCTTAGAAATTTAACTCTGTTCTACTCGTTTTAAATAGAAACCAAAGAGCGCCTTCAACGGACAACATGACACCGTACCAGTTTTTTAAAAATAATTTATTTTACCAATTTAATTTTTCATCACTATTTCGATATCAAAATATAACTCTATTCGTTTATTTTTTTTCCTACCCAGAATTTAAATACAATACAACAACAATTGTTTTGTAATATTGTCGGCGCAGTGACGATGCGATAATGCTGAGTCATCATCATGATGACGGTAAAGATGCCAGTTTTAGCATAAAAAAAACACTATAGCAAATAATTATATAAAAGGTATAAAATGCCGACTGAACAAAGAAAGACAATGGAACAATATGAGAATTGTTTGAAGGTTTGCTTGGCGAAATCAAATGTATATAAGAGGAGGATATAAATGTAAAGAAGCGAAGGTTACAGGGAACCAAGAGCAATCTACAGAAGATGGAATTTTCAGTCTCCTGTTCTCAAATAAAGATGTTGAAAATATCGTCGGTGCAACTCCACTAAAAGATTATATACATGTCCACTACCTGAAGTACATAGCCCATATCTGTCGAGAACCAAATAACACATTAACAAAACGAATGCTCTTTGCACAAGCCCGAAAACTATACTATCGTGACCCATGGATCAAAGTAGGCAATCTCCTTCAGTGCGATCCTGAGCTAAGAAGCTAACCCAGTCAAGGAAGCCCTTCAACAGTCGGACCCAGCATATATTTGGATGCTAGAGAAGACTGCCTCTTGGATGCGACTGGCATCAGTGGGAGGAACAAAACTGTACTGTACTGCAGTACCCACGTACGCGTATATATGAGTTCTGAAATAAATGAATTGTTGGGTTTCTCGACGTTTCAATCATTAATTTACTTTGATCATCCTGTTTGTGAGAATCAGAAAACAAACTCCTCACTCTTAAGCAGGACGTCGGATCATAATTATCTATGAACATCAAAGCATAATTGATCGAAACGTTGAGAAACTCACGTCATTTTCAGAACCAAATAGGTTACCGTACGTTTTATTTAATAATTCTATTATGTATATTGATCTTGACATTTAAATCGAGGATTCTGTGTGTTTTTCTAAAAATAGTTTAGTGTAATTTTGAGTGAATAAGTATAGACTTCAGTAATCCTATTGTGTATCTACAGAAAGACCTGCATTAGACTGTGGAACAGCTTTTGTTACGTCACGGCCAAAGTCAATAGCGGCATGTGATCCCGATATTAAAGTTGACCTAGGGTGCAGTTGTTTCCAAATGAATATTGGAATAATTGATAGTTCTTTTGCAATTTATATTTGTATACGTGTGTTTAGCTACAATCATCAATATACCTACTGTACCAGAAAAATTATTATCTGCAATTTTTTTTATTACTATAAGTCGGATACATTTTTGTTTGTTTGTTTTATTCGGTACAATCATTACCCTTAGATCTAAAAGAGCTTACCAATGGAGTCCTTATAACAAAAACATAGAAACATTCACAAAAATATAACAACCGTTCACAATTACTATCAGTCTAGCTATGCACATTAGGCCTACTAAGATAAAGCTTTATAGCACGTTTATACTCATTAAGTGTTTTTATACCTTTTATGTTTGGTGGAACATTATTCCAATCTTTAATATAGTATGATAATAAAATGTTTTCGAAGCTAACACTTTGATATTAGGAATTACAAAATGTTCATTTAATTTCCTCGTACAGTACGTAGAAATATTTGTAAAATTGTCTGCTAAAAAAGTGGAATCTACATCATAGTATATCTTATAGGCGTGGACCTATAATACCTGAAGTCTATCTTAGAAATTTAACTATGTTGTTTATGTTCAGATAACCAACAGCCTTGGTTGTTCCTGACCAATATGTACCTTAGAGGCAATGTTGAGAATAAACCGTACAATTTTGTTTTGGGTTACCTGGAGTTCATTTGGAAGGAATGAAGTTATACCAGAATACCAGTCTGTTGCAGCATAGTCGAAAATACACTGAATTAATGCAGAGCATAACAGTTTCCTACTTTGCTTGTCCAAACAGCTAGCCTGTCTGTACAGAAATTTCAATCTGGTTGAATTTGCTTCAGTTTCATAATACATATTCTTCATTTGAAATGCAGTTATCAATTAGTAAATCAAGGTGCTTATAGAATCATGACTAAGGATATTTGATCATTAAAAGTGATTTTGAAATTCTCAATATTTTTTACTTTTCTTTCAAACAAAATGCACTCCATTTTTTGTGGGTGCATGGACAAAACTTATTTTGAACTAACCACTTGTAACATAATTCCATACCATGACCTAGTTTATGTGAAATGTATAATGGATCACGATGAGCCACCAATCGGCAATAGTTTGCTATCATTATCAATACGACATATCGATAATATAACAAATATAAAGGAGCGGGCCTAGAATACTGCCCTGTGAAACTCCATGAGTACATTGTAATGTTGGGAAAAAGTGTTAATCAATATCAATCAATACAAACAATTTGTCCTCTATTTGATAAATAATATCTAAACCAATCGATCGACCCAATCCCCATTGCCTCTAATTTCTTACAAAGGATAGAGTGGTCAACGGTATCAAACTCCTTCTGCAGGTCAAGCATGACCATGTCTACAAAATTACCTTTTGAAATTTGACTTCTAAGACAATCATTTAGGTGAATGAGAACTGAGTCGGTAGAGAGGCCTCTTATAAGACAATCATTTAGGTGAATGAGGACTGAGTCGGTAGAGAACCCTCTTCTAAGACAATCGTTTAGGTAAATGAGGACTAAGTCGGTAGAGAAGCCTCTTCTAAGACAATCATTTAGGTGAATGAGGACTGAGTCGGTAGAGAAGCCTCTTATAAGACAATCATTTAGGTGAATGAGGACTGAGTCGGTAGAGAAGCCTCTTATAAGACAATCATTTAGGTGAATGAGGACTAAGTCGGTAGAGAACCCTCTTCTAAGACAATCGTTTAGGTGAATAAGGACTGAGTCGGTAGAGAACCCTCTTCTAAGACAATCATTTAGGTGAATGAGGACTGAGTCGGTAGAGAAGCCTCTTATAAGACAATCATTTAGGTGAATGAGGACTAAGTCGGTAGAGAGAAGCCTCTTCTAAGACAATCATTTAGGTGAATGAGGACTGAGTCGGTAGAGAAGCCTCTTCTAAGACAATCATTTAGGTGAATGAGGACTGAGTCGGTAGAGAAGCCTCTTATAAGACAATCATTTAGGTGAATGAGGACTGAGTCGGTAGAGAAGCCTCTTATAAGACAATCATTTAGGTGAATGAGGACTGAGTCGGTAGAGAAGCCTCTTATAAGACAATCATTTAGGTGAATGAGGACTGAGTCGGTAGAGAAGCCTCTTATAAGACAATCATTTAGGTGAATGAGGACTGAGTCGGTAGAGAAGCCTCTTCTAAGACAATCATTTAGGTGAATGAGGACTGAGTCGGTAGAGAAGCCTCTTCTAAGACAATCATTTAGGTGAATGAGGACTGAGTTGGTAGAGAAGCCTCTTCTAAGACAATCATTTAGGTGAATGAGGACTGAGTTGGTAGAGAAGCCTCTTCTAAGACAATCATTTAGGTGAATGAGGACTGAGTCGGTAGAGAAACCTTTTCTAAAACCACTTTGAAAAGTATACAATACATTATTGTCAGACAAGTACTTTTCACGTTGTTTATAAACTACTTTTTCCAAAATTTTAGATACGGTACTTAAAATACTAATTGGTCTGTAATTCCTTACATTATCTTTGGGACCTTTCTTATGGAGAGGCAACATCTTAGCTAATTTCATATCACCAGGAACAGAATTCTTAATTATAGATTTGTTAATAATAAACGTTAAAGGCTTTTTAAGAATCTGGCTGCGATTTTATCAAAATGTTTTCTTCGGTAACTTCAGGTAAAACTAATTTGTTCGGAAACACATTTCTAGAGGTGTAAAATGATTAAATAAATTTAGAGTCAGTATATGAAGTATTGCACAAAGTGAGTTAAGATACCAGATCAGAAGCAATATTACAAAAATAGTTATTAAAATGATATAGATATAGTACAAATATTAAAACATTATTGCCGTCTATATTTATACACAAATGTGAATTCTCATTTCTTTTAGTATTTAAACCAATTCCCTTTTGGTGTTTCCATAACATTCATTTTGCAGTTTTTTTGCAATATTATTTAAAAAGATTTTAGCTGGTAATTTTCTAAAAATACTTTCTATGGAATTTTGAATGGAATATTTATAGACGTCGTACGACGCTGCCGATACAATCGTGCACATTGTGTTTCAACAGAAAGACCGTTGTACCGTGGAATAGCTTTTGTGACGTCACGGACAAAGTCAATATAGCATACATTCGTGGATTATGAATAATAATTACACAGTAGTTGTCGTCAAAAGGGAGTGGTGCAGTTGATGCTACAAATCGTCATATTTTACTGTATCGGTATATTGATAGTCCAGATACGAGATCCAGTTACAGTCCAGTCTTAAGCCAATTGTAAGTTTACAATATTTCATTAATATAGTTCGGAACAATAATATGAGAATATAAGGCATAGTTCTGATGGTTATGCTTCCATGGATATTTGGAGTAGAGTGTGGGTTGTGGTAATGTCTTGTTAATATCACTGAACGTACTATTCTGTGCACTACACACTAATCGTCAACAAACGGCGAGTTTCTCTGAGTAACAAAAGAATTTTACAGTTTACCATTTCTTGACGTATTTGTCACAAAGGAACCTGAGGGCACTCTGTCCCACAAAGTATATCGTACCGAACCTGATCATAATCCTCGGGTGATTGCCGAACCTGATCATAATCCTCGGCTGATTACCGAACCTATAATCATAAATGTAGCGGGTGTTCACTCCTCTTGCGTTCTGCGCAATACTAACACCGCCAACTAAAATAATACATTTGTATTGCAACTTAAAGGAAACATTACAACAGTTGGTACTTAAGTGAAAAGGCCTTGACGACGAACTCAGAGGAAACATTGTTCATAGCAACAGATGACCTCGTTAACCTGTAAGTAATCTATATTTGTTTCTGTTTTGTAGGTGAGAATCATCGACTTTGTCCATTCTTACCTTTCTTTGCTAATAATATAATGTATACACTCTTAACAACAACGCATGCATTTTCTCGTCTCTCAATTCAGAATGTGGCTATCACAATAAACACAACAGATAAAATACTTACATTTCTGTTTTAATCATTTTACTATGCTAGTGTAATACAGTAAATTCGTTTAATCTTGACTATTCCATTTTGGTGAGGTTACTCCAGTTTGTCACTGATTACCCAACCTATCCAATATAATCCTAAGTACGCGTGCGAAACATGAAGAACATTATAAATTACCCGGATGCTCGTCACTAAATTGACTATGAACAAACTGCACACGATCGTTTCATACCAAGTTCAATACTTGGTATGAAACGATCGTCACTTCATAAGTTTGACATATTTCACCAACCCTATTTGATCTAATCTAACAGACTCATACAGAGGTAAATAAGATAAAGATAAGATAAAACCTAAATTTATCCAAATTATACCAAATGGTCTTCTTGTTAAAAAGGAATTATTACTACTAACTTAGCAGGTATCATTCAGGACAGTCATTGTTAATTGAAACATTTTTTCTAGACAAATCGTGCAAATAAAATACGCTAAAAATGCTTTTTAGTCGAAAGAAAAGATACGGGACGCTGTTTGATGACATTGATAAATAATTGTGCAAACACATATGGTTTAGATTTGTTTCATCTCCTCTATAATGTGGCGCGTAGATTTGTAAAAACTAGGGCTACAAAAAAGAATTTGGCAAATGGTGACATCCATAATGGCTTCTGATTCTGAATGAACGAGCAATAATAACCTTATAATACTGCATGTTTCGATGGAATGGTTAAACTTTTTTTTGAATTCTCTTTTTCAACTAAAGTACGTGGAAAAAATTACTATTCTATAAAAAAATGTCTACAAACGAAAATACGAATCAATATAAAATATTTATGACCACATTTTTTCGCCGCACTTTATGGAATGAAAGGAAAGAAATTAAATTGTGATTTCTGATGTGTGCATTTAATTGTGTTTGTTTTGGAGATACCTTGATATAATTAATGCCTATAATACTGTACATAAGCGAGCATAGCATAATAGTTGTAATCAATCAAAACTACCTATTTTTTTTTTATTGTGTTTTCACTCTTGAATATTATTTTGATTCCTACTTCTTATAATATTATGTTTTATGTATTTTATATTTGATTTTTTTTTGTGCCACTAATTTTAAAAGGTGATAACCAATGAATTAAACAATTTTATATAACACCTACATACATTTATGTCATTTGATTGGATGATTGTATCACATGGCGTGAAATAGTACGTACTATTTAACGATCGTGAAAAAGTACTTTTTTTTTCACGTATATCCAATACAGCACCGTCTGTTCTGTGACGCGCACCACGCGATCGCTCCTTCACAACGAGATCAGAACAATGACAGTTACAATGACAAGAATCTATTTCGATGTTCTATAACAAATACGAATGAATGTTTTTATATTCGTTCTATTTCATATTTAAAACTCAAGACGATGCTGCTAGGTATATGGTAAATAACGTACGTCTATGAAAAAAAATGTACTGGTATAATGAACTGTGTGAAATCAATGACTTTTGACATTTTTGGTCCAACTGAATAAAACATAAAATGAGAGCATTATTTCTATATACAATCAAATAATGGTCTATTATGCTTATTAATAATATTCTGAAAATGTGTACAATTCAAAAAGTATTTTTAAAAACGGTAGAAAAAAAACATTTCTATCGAAGTTGATAAAATCAGTAAAAAAGTAAAATTTGACAAAATTAAATTTATTATTATTCTTTACAGATTCAAAATGGATGAAAATGTTGTAGAATTCCAAACATTTCTGAGTGAACTCAGTGAATACTATGCTGGTGTAAACCTGCGATGGCTGAGAATGCTTCTATTTGGTATTATACCCATTGGAACTCTTGATGAAAAATCAGCCCTAGTTTTACTTAATCAACTTACTGACCGTGGATGTATTTCCAAAACTGATGTTAAGCTGTTGTCGGACATTGCTGAAGTAACCAAGATGGCCTCAGCAACAAAACGCATAGACAAATATAAGAACACTATCCAAAGTAGCGATACAGCAGGTGTTGGATTAACAGCATATCGCAGAGCAATGTTTAATGTGCTAACTAACACTGACGAAGACGATTTGATGAGGGTTATTGGTTTC
This sequence comes from Antedon bifida, assembly GCF_963402885.1. Taxonomy (NCBI): domain Eukaryota; kingdom Metazoa; phylum Echinodermata; class Crinoidea; order Comatulida; family Antedonidae; genus Antedon; species Antedon bifida. Next base: position 33,215,905 of record NC_136227.1, on the reverse strand, counting down.
TACAAACTGCGTGCCTACAACTATAACAATATATGGGATGTTGTATATCACATTGAGAAAGCCGGACGTTTGAATTCACAAGACGACCGTGACACTTTTGCAAAGCGTATAAACCAACATGCACAAAGTTTTCTAAAAGGTAGATCGCCACATTGTTATGCATAATACACTTACTTGAGATCATTTAAATAGAACCTAATTAATTACGTAATTTATAAATGTGCATTTAACTATAATTTATAACGAAGTTTATTAGTTATAATTATATTATAAACGGGTTTAAATCATTAGTTTACTAAAAATGTACCCAATCGGTATTTCTTTAGGTAGAATAATAATAATTGTTGTTCTTATTATGTTATTATTAAAACAGGTCACATGGCAACCAGTTGTAATGAAGAACAAGGAATGCCAAAAGAAGTGAAATCAGAAACAGGTTAGTTACTAATAATGTACCGCAGGCCTATAATTTTGCTCTTTTGTAGCATACTAATTTTAAATATTTGCTACAACAAGACATAATATTTACAAAATATTTACTTAAATTAAAAATTGTGTTTGCCGCCCTCTATAATTCCGCCTTTTCTACAATTCAATGAAAAACCGAAAGTTGCAACAATAACTTCATTAACCATAAAGTGTGATTAAGGTTTCTGATACTGGCGAAAAAATAAACAACAATAATATATACAAGGGAACATTTTAAAGTGAATACTTGACCTACTACATTTCTGTAACAATCAAACATTCTTAATGCTATAAAAACATGAGATGAGTAGTAGCAATTAGTACGGTCTTTATTTAAATTTATATTTAATTTTACTTTCTATGGACCAGAGGTTCCTAAATAAAAGATTGAATGAATAATAAAATCACATCGTCTTACTTTAATTTTGCTCATTTAATCATAATTAATTTGAAAATAAAATTTCTTCATAAACATGATTGATGAGATTTTGTAATCAAATTTTAAAATAGTAATTCACCGTAATATTTCATGCTGATGTACTGTAGTTACAATCATCTTATTTCAAACAACATTGTTAAAATGTCATTCTTATTAATGCTATATTCTGTTTGCCGCCCTCTATAATCCCTTTTATTTTCATGGATACATAATTAATTCATAAATTGTGGATAATCTGTCTGTCTGTCTATTGTCCTTTAATGAACATTATCTCTGTTTTGTTATGTTAGTTTCTTATACATAATGAAACATATTCATTTTGAATTAATGCTCCCAATTAACATTTTTTTAAAGAAATATAGAATATCATTGTACATTTAGATTTTTGTCATTTATTAAAACAGCGCCAGCGGCGAGCAGTATTCCAAAAGAAGTTAAATCAGAAACAGGTTAGTTACTAATAATGTACCGTATAATTTTGCTCTCAATCGGTAGTTTTTAGGTAGAATAATAATAATTTTTTTTTAAATTTTTTTCTTATTATTTACAAAATTCTTTTTGATGTTTAACTCCAATTCTGACCACGTGTAGAACGATATAATAACTAGGAAGCTTCATTGTTTTTAAAACGAAATGTTGTTAACATCATAATAAGTAAGACTCGTATTACACATATTATTCTTTGAGATCCAATAAGCTTAATTCTAATCCGCATTACAAAGTTTGTTTTACTGAATACAAACAAAAATAGTAGTATACTTAAAAGTTAGATTTTCAGAGGACGATATAATAATTAGGAAGCTTCACCAAAACGAAATGTTGTTAACATCATAATAAGTAAGTCTCATATTGCACATATTATTATTCTTTGAGATCCAATAAGCTTAATTCTAATCCGCATTACAAAGTTCGTTTACTGAATACAAACAAAAATAGTAGTATACTGCATACAGTATACTGAATCTTCTTTTCAATCATATATCCCACGTGTTACCAGAATTTGGAATAACTTACCCAGTGAAATCCGCAACTTAAATATTTCTGTTAGTTCTTTTAAAACCAAATTACTTAATTATCTCAATATTTATTTTTTAAATAATTTTGATATTGAAAATGTGTTTAGTTGGTCGCTTTCTTGTCGATGCTTTTATTGTAGAACGTAATTTATTTATTTTTCTCTGTTCTGGGTTGACCAACTAGCATAGGTGTTTAGCACCTGTTTGGTCTTTCCTTGCCTCCTTTTATAATTGTTTTGTCTTCTTATGTTTATGGCAGAAATTGAATAAATAAAAAATAAAAAATAAAAATAAAAGTTAGATTTTCAGAGGACGTTTTATTACTTCCGATGGATTAAAAATTGTGTTTGCTGCCCTCTATAATTCCGCCTGCACTACAATTCAATGAAAAAAACGAAATTTGCAACAATACTCTTCATTAACCATAAGGTGTGCGATTAAAGTTTCTGATCTGGGGGAAAAATAAACAACAATAATATATACAAGGGAACATTTTAAAGTGAATAGTTGGCCTCATACTACATTTCTGTAACAATCAAATCTTAAAAACATGAGATGAGTAGTAATAATTTTTATTTTTAATTCATTTATTTAATTTTACTTTCTATGGACCAGAGATTCCGAGATAAAAGATTGAATGAATAATAAAATCACATCGTCTTGCTCATTATAAAATCATAATTAATTTGAAAATAAAATGTCTTCATAAAACAATTAATCAGCTTTAGTTAAACTTCCAGCTAGTAGAAACACACACAGCTTATGTAGAACAGTTAATGGAGTAACGAAATTGCCTTACGCTAATGTAGTTTTACTATCGACAGCATAGAATTATTATATTTTTTGCAAAATTGAACCTTTGTTTAAAAAAAAGCGACCGCCTTGCTTTCTTCCTAAAAGCGGCCATCAGCATATATGATTGATATGGTTTTACCATAAGCGGTGGATTGCTCTACATTATTTTAACGGTTGTTACGATTTGCTGGCGACCACCAGTCGTTAACCGAGTTTTCTTTCTGATTGATAATAAATTGTGTTTGTCGCCCTCTATATTATTTACTTGGTTTACTATTTCGGGGCGCGGCTCCAGCACTATTTTATTGTATTACAGTACTAGAAATTGCAAGGCTCTTATTAAATAAAATAAATGTATTAACTAAATATTGTTTTTGCCATTTTTCTTCGCATCTAGACAAGATTGAAGAATATCTGCTTCAAAGACAAAGGAAATTGTGTAGCCAGGCCAGTATATTTACACCAGCAACAATGCGTGATAGATACAAAGTTGACATTTCGCAGATGTTCACTGATTTGGAACTACTGAAAGAAGGTGACAAGAATAAAGGCTGCAAACCAACAACATTAACAGAAGTGGTAGATGTTATCAGCTCCACACCTGGATGTAGAGCTCTTATTGATGGAGAGGGTGGGATAGGTAAAACTACCATATTAAGGCATTTATCATACAACTGGGCTACGGCTAATCAATCGATTAAAGCATTTGAAGGCAAAATTGTATTTCTTTTAAGTGTACGGGATTTAGAAAAAGATGATAACATTTTCGATCTCATTGTAAAGCAACTGGATATGGAAGATTTTAATTTAAAAACAGATCTCCCAGATGATCCACGGTTAATTAAGAAATTCATAAACAAACATGACGATAAAGTTGTACTGCTACTAGATGGGTTAGACGAATTGAGATTTAATAATCCAAGCGTAATTAGTCTGTTCAAAAAGAACAACCTAGAAGAAAGTACCGTGATACTTACTTCACGATCAGAAAACATAGATGAATTCGTAAAAGAGAGTAACGTACATATAAGAGTTAATGGATTTAATAACAAGAGCATAGGAAAGTACATTGACAAACATTTTGAGTATTTTGAAAAACCAGAATTGGGAAAATCCCTTCGAAACGAATTAGATATTTTCATAGGCAATAGGTATTGGTTTTCGCGAAAACGTAAGCATGAAGACGTATATTCAATGTGCAAAAATCCAATGCTGCTTTTTTCAATCTGTTTGCTATGGCAAGACAGTCAAAGCCTTCCTACAGATAAAGCTGAACTTTTTAAAGAAATATTTCGTAACATTTTAAATCAGTTCAACAAACAAAAACAATTCGCAAAGCTTTCTAAATTTGAAAACACACCAGCAAAATACATTAATGCTATGATATTGCTAGGAAAATGTATGTATGATAGCTTGAAAGTAAATCAACTTTCAATAAACATGACAGATTTGAATGATAAACATACGAATAAAGATTTGGTTGATATGTCCGTGAAACTTGGATTTGTTTACGAAGAACCACCGATTTTAAAATCGAATTTTGATAACGTTTTTATGCCTCCTCACAAATTGATAGTAGAGTCATTGGTAGGATTTTACTTGTGCAAATTATGTGAAAGTGAAGGTATGGAGAATGAGTGCTCAGATGTACGAACATTACTTACACCATTGGATGATGATGAGTGGAAGGTGATACGAGAGAGTGAGCATTTATACAGAGCGAGAGAGTTTGCAATTGGTTTCCTTGGTGATAAAGCTGGCGGTTTCCTCAAGCACTGGGTTACAAATAGTTTGTCAACATATCGCTATCTGTTGAGAAATTTAAACTTTGTTAAAAAAGAACATAAAGATGCTGTGGTAAATGAATTAATTAATCACATGACAAGCAAAGATTTAGAAATAAATGATCATTTGGATGATATATCTACCTCCATAAGAATGTTTATTGATCACATTAGTCCAGGTGTACAATGTGACGGGCATTTCATACGTCTAATTATGCAATTGTATTGTATGCAATATAATCGTCTTAGTGTCCGTGACTTTTGTAGTAAGATGGCATTGGAGCGAAAGGGAAGAGTTATTGCACACATTTTAGGCATTCAAGATAAATGTGACGATGTTGGGATTTACAATCTATCACGTGATGTATTTAATGACTTTGTATCAGAATGTTCTCTCAAACAAGTTCAATTAGCATTACGTGGTCTCGATATCTATATCTATGATAGTAAACTTCACAACATTGATGTTAATACATTGTCTTCATTTCTCATTATGTGTCCTGAGCTGAGGACGATTGCAATCTATCAGCTGACGACATTCGTCACGTGTCTGAAAAGTGTTCAATAAGAAATATTACATTTATTCGTCGTTAGTTTTCACTGATAACGTATGTTACTTCTACTATATAACAGACACATTTTTAAATCTCGCAGCAAGCAGGTGTCAATTTTTGATATCGCAAATAATTGCATTTCTAAATTAAATTTGTATCAATATAAAAACGACCTTTTATATATAAATCGTATAGTAGATTAAATCAATATGATAATCTAAAACATTAGCTTTTATAAAATGTTTTTAAACATTTTTTTTTGACATACTTACCTTTTCATCGACGGAGCGCGCGCGCGTACTTCCGCACGCGGCACACTAGCAACGGAAGTAATAATTATTAACAGCTGTAGCATGCAGATAAACAAGAATGTTTGTTTCTTATTCATTATAATCTTTATAAGCTGTGCTGCCATATTTAATGAAAATGATTCTTTTATAATAATGCAATGTTTTTTACTTGATATATTGTATAGAATTGGTTGTGCGTGTTTTAAAGAAATTATGTGATAATATTATGTGATAAAATAATATTAAATCATAAATGTAATTTCACTCTTTATAATTAGGTTGGATGGTTTTAACCACTTTACTTTTAGTATTGGATGGTTTTAACCATCCAATACTAAAAGTAAAGTGGTACAACTTGAAACTACAAAACATAACATGAACATAATGATGAAACGTAATTAGTTATCAAAAGCAGTTTTATTAAATGAAAACGTAATTAGAAATTAAATTAACAAATAAACACATTATGAGATGTCTTTGGCACAGTAACAACAACAGAACAAAGTTGTAGTAGAATTTGTAAAACTAAAAATGACAAAAAACAAACAATGAAGACATTATATAATATAGTTTGATATCAATGATTAGTTTCATGTTCATGTTTTTAAATATATTTTTTGATGTAGACTTAGTGAAATATAATTATGTATAAAATAAATTTAAGGGTGAAAATATATAGATTGGAATAATTAAAAGTTCTACTTAATGTTCAGATATATTTGTGTACAGTCTTTGATTTTCTTTATGTTGTAAGAGTAATAACACTTGGTGTTAACAATAGTTTAAACCTGAACACTGTGCTGACTTGTAATAACACTTGGTGTTAACAATAGTTTAAACCTGAACACTGTGCTGACTTGTAATAACACTTGATGTTAACAATAGTTTAAACCTGAACACTGTGCTGACTTGTAATAACACTTGGTGTTAACAATAGTTTAAACCTGAACACTGTGCTGACTTGTAATAACACTTGGTGTTAACAATAGTTTAAACCTGAACACTGTGCTGTGCCGAAAACAACAGTAACTACTTGCATAGAAATAAATGTCATAAATACCATTAACAATCCCAGATTTCAATTTGTGCAATATTGGGTATACAGTATGTGAACCCAGTACTGAGATCTTTAACTCCATGACATTCTCATCGCAGGATTCCAGAACCTTAAACACAAGGTCGCTGCGATCCAATAGGAGCTCAAGATCTGCGTCGCTGATGACTTGTTCTTCACAGTTTTTGATAATGCCAGAGTGATCAGTGGAGCGTAACACTTTTAGTAGTTCCATGGGATCCATCACAGCTTTTGAGTCTCTCACCATAGTTTTACTGCCTTTGAATTTACCTAAAAAAAACAAGATAATGAATTTTTGAAATGAATGAGAACAATCAATGCCTAGAAGTTTACATACTACTGTAGAAGTCTATAAAACAATATGATTAATTTAACGCATTCATTTGAATAAACGCCCCAGGTGTTTATTGTTCAGGAGGGTTTTTAGGGAGGTGTGAAAGACAACATATGAATCTCTTGAGCAACGAAATAGCTAAATTGCCTCAACACACTCCACTGGGACATGAATACCACTGATTTCGCATCGTGATATTCTACAAAACACTTGATTTTCATGTTCCCACTTAAATATCTCGGCTAATATAAATCGGATTCTTTTGGATAGTAGCTCAAAATAAACTGTAGACAATACTGAACATTATGATATATGTTTAAAATTGTAAAGTTACAAAAAGTATGTGTCATTTTACGTTTTAAAACTCACCATCCATTGCCCGCTGACAGTGTGAGGTCAATTTTTTACCTATTTTCTAAAGCACCAGTGTTTTATTTGCAATTTAAGATCACTTGTAGGTCATCAATCATTTTGGATAGTTTCTTAAAAGAAAGCTGAATATTCATAGATTCCTTACATACTTTTCTTATGAGCATTGGCTTAAAATAGACTGTGTCAAAATAGCAAAATCTATTTTGAACAAATCTAAAAAATCCTCAAAAACGCGGCAAAATTCAAATAGGGTTTGCCTGTGTTATCAAGCATTCAGTTGGCAAACCGTTGGATTATAGCTAAGTTTGGGGTTAATTTTTTATTATTATAATTGTAAGTAACATACTAATTTTTATATCATTCTAATGTTTGATATATAAGGAACAATTATTAGGTGTTATTTAGTTCTATATATCGTGTTTTATATTCACAATTGCCAAATTAAGATACCTATGTTTGAATGCTAGGAAGCTGGGATCTACCATTTATCACTCGGGTAATGGTTATGTTTATCTTTCTGTGACCTGTTTAATGAATAGATGGTAATTATTACAAAGTATGGAAATGCTCATACTATACTAGTTTATGTCATTTTAATTTCTTTGATTAAAAAATGTAATCAATAATTGTGGAAATTCAGTTTTAGTCATAATGGTTGACCCCCCTATATAATGGATGATGACAAGACTTGGGTTTCATGAACTTGGTATGAACCTATAAGTAGATAAACAGCTCGCTTAGGTACATATTAAAAATCACTGTTTGGTTGCAAAATTTGCACCAAGAGATTCATATGATTGACCTTGATGAATGACCATCTTCTCCAGCTTCCTCTTTGCAGCTGCTCTCTCCACTATCTTCTGGTCAATGGTGTTAATGGTCACTAACCTGTACACAATCACTGGCTTTTCTTGACCAATTCTGTGGCATCTATCTTGAGCTTGTAGATCTGACTGTGGATTCTATAATATAACTATAAATGCTACTTTACAATGTATTGAAAGTCACTACACTAAAACAAAGATTACACCACAAGCCTGTGACTAATTATTATAACATGGGTTCAAGGATGTGGCCAATCAGACGCGCTGAAATGAGTCACTAGTGCGCTCTTTATTTTTTCACTATCATGCACTAGTGCAAAAAGTGCGCAGCTGAAAAGTATATTGCACTCTGTGTGTAAATCGTATGGCAGATTATTGATCACGCTGTAATAAAATGTAGTAATTATTTATTTAACTTACCCAATCACTGTCATATATAATGACTGTGTCAGCTGTTGTCAAGTTGATGCCTAACCCACCAGCTCTTGTTGAAAGCAGAAAGATGAAATAATCAGGATCATTGCTAAAATTACTAATCTGGGAAAGAAAACAATCTTACAATATTTTGTAATCATTGAAAAACAAATTAACATGATGCATGGCTGCTATTATTATGAAAAAACAAAACAAAACATGGTCTGTGGCCTGCTACAAGTCCAACTGATATTATTGTATTAAAAAAGATAGGCATTACTTGGACGTGTAAAAATTAAGACAAACACATTTTCCAACTGAATTAAGTTTTCTCTTTACTCTGACGTATTCTGAAATATTTACATATTGTCTATCAGTAAAAACATTCTTGCACTCATTCTTAAAAAAAACTACAGAAACGTAATAATACAGCATGCAGTAGGCCTAGTGGCTGCTAAAATCTGAATGAATGAAATGTCTATATCAACTGGCCATTAATTGTGCATTCACTATAATTTACATTTACAAATTGGCAAAAACATAGTTGTTTTTTTACTGTGTATCCATGAGTGCTTACCTGTCAACAGCCATCTAGACGACAGTAGTTCTGTCTCTGTACATGGAGGTATGTAGGTCTACATGGTCGTGGTGGAGGTATTTAATAACTCCATTGTTTGTGTGTAGCAGGTGTAATCATCATCATCATAATAACATTTATTTCCTTCATAATAATAATACAAAATAAATAATACAATACAAGCAAAAGCTTGTGTTGGAAGTGCCTGAACAGAAACAAAAAGTAACTATAATCAAGTTAGTAAATAAATGGAATATAGGAATAAAGTAATTACCATAATGGAATATGAAAACAATAAAAACTGATACCTAGAATATAACTAATTATTAAATTACTTTTGTATTAAATATTGTTTAGTGTTAAAGACGAAGCTATGTTTGTTTGCAGAAGTTGTAATATTGTTAGGAAGTGAGTTCCATATCTTGGGTCCAGTAAATCTAATATTATGTTGAAGAAGTCTTTTTGTGTTTAGGAATATGAAGGTTATTGAGGATTCTTGTGGAATAGCCGTGAAATTCATAATTGGGAGAAAACATATCGCGTAAATGAGATGGAAGAAGAGCATTTTGGCTTTTGTAAATAAATAAACATTGTTGGAAAATATTAATATCTGTTAATTTTAATAATTTAAGAGAACGAAATAAAGGATCTGTACTAGTTCTAGGTGAAACATTCGAAATTTTTCGTATGATTTTCTTTTGTAGTATTTGAAGTTTATTTAAATTGGATGGGAATGTGTTACACCAAACGATATTGCAATATAAAAGATATGGCAAAATCCCGGCAAAACAAGGGAGCATGTTCACGTACATGTCATTGTCACGCACTGTCATCCTGCTGTGAGAAGATGAAGACAATTCTGATCAGACATTGAGGTCACCTACGTTAATTAGGCCTAGGCCTAGTAGTAGACTCTAAACTAGGCTAGTTAAAAGTAGAATTCATACTTCCCTCCTCCGACTCTCCAGAGTTGTTGTTTGTGGGCTAGGGGAGAAAGATGGGGTAACTCTATGTCTTCAGGTTTTAAAGTTACCAATGGCGTTAGACAGGGTGGTGTTATGTCTCCTCTGTTATATAATGTTTACATTGACAATTTAAACAGTATGCTTAGTGATTGTAATTTTGGTTGTGAGCTCAATAATACAAAGTTCAACAACTTAAGTTATGCAGATGACATGGTGTTACTTGCGCCCTCTTTAGATGCCCTCCAAAAGATGGTTAACATATGTGAGGATTTTGCTAATGACTTTTGATGTATTATATAATTCAAAAAAATCAATTTGCATGTGTTTTTGCCCTAGGAAAAGAAAACTGAATGGTAATTATGTTACTGTTCTATGTGGTAAAGAACTAAATTACGTTCAATCCACTACCTACCTTGGTTGTGTTATCAGCAATGATACTAGGGACGAACTGGATATTAAAAGGCAATATCGATCATTATGTATTAGAGGTAACTCTCTTTGTAGGAAATTTAGTAAATGCTCAACAGATGTTAAGATTACTTTGTTTAAGTCATACTGTATTAGTATGTATTGTGCGGCCTTATGGTGCGATTTTAATGTAAAAACTATAAAGTCATTACAGGTCTGTTATAATAACGCACTTAGAAAGATTTTAAGACGCCCAAGGAGCTGTAGTGCTAGTGCTATGTTTGTTGATAACCATGTTCCCTCCTTCTATGAGTACATTCGGAAATCAATTTTTTGTTTCAAAACAAAAATTGAAAAAAGCTGTAATACTTTAATTACATGTGTTTTTTCTCGTATTCTAAAAGATTCAAAGTTGCATAGAAAATGGACAGAACTTTTGTATATATAATCTCATGTATACTTTTACGTGTGTTAACTAGTATCAGTATAGCCATAATAATGTGTTGTTTTGTAAACTATAGTAATCAATAATATAATAATGTCTACAGTCTACATCCAATAAACCTCAAAACATAATCCACATATTTTAAGAGGCACTATATGTCAACAAATAATTATTAGTCCTCTCTCCATGACGGTTGTCACATAATGCTTTGTATTATTTTTTATTGTATTTATATGTTTCATATGGACAGTTTGTCTGAAATAAAGTTGAATTGAATTGAATTGAAAAGAGTGGTACATCAGGCCGGTACACCCTGCTGGCTGGCTGTGTGTGATAATTGTCACGTTAGTTAGGTGCCAGGCAGGCAACAGTAGGCCTAGCGTAATACCAAAACAGAAAAAAACTATAAACACCCAGCTCACCTAAGTTTTGTGGCTCTTAGAAGAACAGGCTACACCTTTTATATTATTCATAAAGGCCGCGCTGTGTGAATTGATACAAAACCATTAACCACTCTGCTCTCTACTCAGCGTTTTAAATAAAAAACCAAAGAGCGCCTTCAACGGACAATGAGACCGTACCAGTTTTTGAAAAATAATTTATTTATCAATTTAATTTTTATCACTATGTCGATATTAAAATATAACCAAATTCGTTTTTTTAAACCCAGAATTTAAATACAATACAACAACAATTGTTTTGTAATATTGTCGGCGCAGTGACATGTGATAATGCTGAGTCATCATATGATGACGGTACAAAGATGCCAGTTTTAACATAAAAACAATATAGCAAATATAGTGGGGAACCTAATGTTCCAAAAATCAGTTCCGTGAGATTTTAATGCTCAAGTTGAGTTCTTGGCAGTTTTGGAATCCAAGATGGCGGCCAAAATAGGGTCGGGAAAAATTGGCCCCCTGTTGAAATGAATTCTGCTAGTCCTAATGGGATAGATGTTTGGTTCTTTTATCTATTCCATACAATTGTGAGGTAAACAAAGAGGTGGATTCAGACATGAAACATGATCATTGATCCTCAGTAGTTTGTAATGCTCTGCTTCTTAAGCTCTGTCTACACTATCAAATTGTATGTAACAACAAATGTGATGTGCCCATAATAATGGACACGATGATGTCATATCACTACCATATTTGGGCACATCACCATTTTTTTGTTAAACTAGTTTGATAGTGTGGACAGAGCTTTAGGAAAATATTGATAAATAGAATATTTTATTGCACATTTATTCTTATAAACACTGTTGTAAACAAGTACATCAGAAACAATTAAGTTGAGAAATGTTAATCTATTATAAACAAGATGGCTATAAGACAATATTGTGCTTAACTTCCTTATGTTATGATAGGCCTCTATGCGTGATGTAATAATAATCTGAAGATCTGATCTTGGAATTTGTTTCATTTTTCTTTTAAATATTAGTTTTATTTCCTTCACCAAAAAGACAACATTCTGCCAGTTTAGATTTATAAGGAAAGAGGTCGGAAAAGAGATCGTTTTGATAACTTCCTTATAGCGTGCTAGTAACAAGAACCCATTGTGACGTATAACGAGAAGAAAAACAACTCAATACGATTACACAGCGAATACAATGTAGACTATGATACAGATTGCAATCATAGATCATATTTGACTTCAATAAAAACGTTAATATCAAAATAATACACTGTACAACTGCTACAAATCATGTGTTTAAAGGTCCTTCATTTACTGAAGTTTCTAAAAAACCTAATGTGACGACGTCAGTGCAGCCACTCTTTACTTCGCAAACTCGTCGTCACTCCTTATTCGGTGAAACACAAATTATGCATTGTTGATACATGTGCATCATCATCATCATCATCATCATCATCGTCATTATCATCATCATCATCATCATCATCACCATCATCGTCATCATCATTTTACAATGTAGTTTTTAAATCAAAATGTTAGAGAATCGAAAGTCATCATTTTTACCGAAAATATAGATGTTTTCAGCAAGAATGAGTACATCTTTGATCAATGTTTCCTGCTTTAAAATCTGCGTAGAATGTTGTAACAGTCAAAATGCAAGGTATGCCTACTGCAGCAAGCTGCACTCGACGACTACCTACAGTAGTCTGTCTGTTAGTCACTCATTCTAAAGATATACATATTTATGTTGATAGTGTACAAAAAGTTGTTGTATGCAATCAAAACCGTACATTGGTAGTTCATTTGACCTTTCACATGACGAAATGTTCAGAGGTTTCAGCATCCGCGCCTACACAGAGTGTGTCTGTTTAAGTTATAGCACTTTATAATAATATGTCAAATAAATAAAATTTGTTCCGTACATGTGTACTAAAAAAAACAAAACATAAATCATTAAATATGGTAAACTGTTATAATACGAAGTTTGAACTAACAAATCATGTGGGTTTTTTTTAGTGATTATTTAAACATCACGCCATGCATGAATGCACAAAGGAAGCGGTACTTCCTTTTTGATGAAATATTAAAATCAAGAACCTAGAATTCTTATATTATTGTGGTATCAGCTTCTACGGCCTACTCATGAAATAGCACTTGAAAACTTTGTCGTTTGTTCATTTCATGTCACTCATCATTGAACTCACACAAAATCCTTATAAGTAATATTTGACTCGGCGGCGAAAACAGAAAGCCGAACATGGAAGAACCATGGAGAAATCTTATTTCTCCATGGAAGAACCATTAACCCCAAAATCAGAAACCAACCCAGTTTTAGTGATAACAAAAAAAGACTATAACAATCATTTTAAGTGTGTGTTTTAATAAACTCAATGATAGGCACCAACTTTTTTCAAAAAGTCTATTATTATAGGTATTGATATTATTTAAATCGATATTCGATAAAACCATATCATTTCAGAAGGAAATTGTAAGTATTTTTCTAAAATAGTTTCTGTAGAATTTTGAGTGATTAAGACAGAAAGACCTGCGCCAGACTGTGGAACAGCTTTTGTGACGTCACGGCCAAAGTCAATAGCGACATGTGATCGTGATATTAAAGTTGACCTCAAAGAGAGTGGCGCGCAGTTGTTGCTACGAAATAAATATTGGAATATTGAAATGAATATTTATAGTTATTTTGCAATTTACACATTTGTATAAGTGTGTGTGGGTACAATGCATATCAGAAAAAGTAGTATTATCTGCAATCACAAGCTGCCCTTAATTTAATATTACAAGTTTTAGTTTTAGTAAGTACCATGTAATTGTATTGCTGTGTGTTTACTAATCTTTAATTGTAATTTGTAAAATATACTTTATTTCAGCTTTTGGCTGCCACTGTATTTTAATGCTTTCGCAAATAAAAGATACCATAAATATAATACATACTAAAATAATCTGCAGTTTTTAAATATTATTCAAAAAGAGTCTAGGTAATTTTCTAAAAATACTTTCTAGGGATTTTTGAATGGAATAATTATAGACTTCGTACGACGACGATATATTCGTGTACATTGTGTTTCAACAGAAAGACCGTTGGACCGTGGAATAGCTTTTGTGACGTCACGACCAAAGTCAATATAGCATACATATACGTGGATTATGAATAATAATTACACAGTAGTTGACGTCAAAGGGAGTGGCGCAGTTGCTGCTACAAATCGTCACATTTTACTGTATCGGTATATTGATAGTCCAAATACGAGATCCAGTTACAGTCTAGTCTTAAGCCAATTTGTAAGTTTACAATATTTCATTAATATAGTTCGGAACAATAATATGAGAATATAAGGCATAGTTGTGATGGTTATGCTTCCATGGTTATTTGAAGTAGAGTGTGGGTTGTGGTAATGTCTTGTTAATATCACTGAACGTACTATTCTGTGTGCCACACACTAATCGTCAACAAACAGCGAGTTTCTCTGAGTAACAAAAGAATGCCATCACAACAAACAATATATCATATTATAAGATAATTATAATACTTATGTATGTTTTTTATATTTAAGTACGGTCCTATACAAGGCTAACATTCAATCTCATTTTGCCAGTGATTGCCGAACCTGATCATAATCCTCGGGTTATTGCCGAACCTGATCATAATCCTCGGGTGATTGCCGAACCTGATCATAATCCTCGGGTGATTACCGAACCTGATCATAATCCTCGGGTGATTGCCGAACCTGATCATAATCCTCGGCTGATTACCGAACCTGATCAAAGGAATTAAATTGTGATTTCTGTAGTGTGTGCCTTTAATTGTGTTTGTTTTGGAGATACCTTGATATAATTAATACCTATAATACTGTACATAAGCGAGCATAGCGTAATAGTTGTAATCAATCAAACCATCTATTTTTTTTTATTGTGTTTTCACTCTTGAATATTATTTTGATTCCTACGCAATTTTATATAACACCTACATACATTCATGTCATTTGATTGGACGATTGTATCACATGGCGTGAAATAGTACGTACTATTTAACGATCGTGAAAAAGTACTTTTTTTTTCATTTTTCGCGTATATCCAATACAGCACCGTCTGTTCTGTGACGCGCACAACGAGATCAAAACAATGACAGTGGCAATGACAAGAATCTATTTCGATGTTCTATAACAAATACGGTAATGAATGTTTTTATATTCGTTCTATTTCATATTTAAAACTCAAGACGATGCTGCTAGGTATATGGTAAGTAACGTACGCCTATGAAAAACAAATGTACTGGTATAATGAACTGTGTGAAATCAATGACTTTTGACATTTTTGGTCCAACTGAATAAAACATAAAATGAGAGCATTATTTCTATAATACAATCAAATAATGGTCTATTATGCTTATTAATAATATTCTGAAAATGTGTACAATTTAAAAAGTATTTTTAAAACGGTAGAAAAAAAACCATTTCTATCGAAGTTGCTAAAATCAGTAAGAAAGTAAAATTTGACAAAATTAAATTTATTATTATTCTTTACAGATTCAAAATGGATGAAAATGTTGTAGAATTCCAAACATTTCTGAGTGAACTCAGTGAACACTATTCTGGTGTAAAGATGCGATGGCTGAGAATGCTTCTATTTGGTATTATACCCATTGGAACTCTTGATGAAAAATCAGCCCTAGTTTTATTTAATCAACTTACTGACCGTGGATGTATTTCCAAAACTGATGTTAAGCTGTTGTCGGACATTGCTGAAGTAACCACGATGGCCTCAGCAACAAAACGCATAGACAAATATAAGAACACTATCCAAAGTAGCGATACAGCGGGTGTAGGATTAACAGCCTATCGCAGAGCAATGTTTAATGTGCTAACTAACACTGACGCAGACGATTTGATGAAGGTTATTGGTTTCTACACACTGAGTGACTACAACTATAACAACATATGGGATGTTGTATATCACATTGAGAAAGCCGGACGCTTGAATTCACAAGACGACCGTGACACTTTTGCAAAGCTTATAAACCAACATGCACAAAGTTTTCTAAAAGGTAGATTGCCACATTATTTGCATAATACACTTACTTGAGATCATTTAAATAGAGCCTAATTAATTACGTAATTTTGAAATGTGCATTTAACGAATATTATTATAAAATGAATCTCGGTTGGGCCAACTTTTTCTCATTTTCACAGATTTACTCATCTTTATCGTTTCAAAATTAATTAATAATAATAAACAAAATAACACCCATGTTAAGTCTGAATAAAGGTGCATGTTATGAACATAAATATTCTGTTATGTTAGTTATATTTGAAAGAAACATAATTTATGTTGAATTAATGCTCCCAATAATTGAATTATTAAGATGTATAAAACATTCATTGTAAATTCAGGTTTTTTTACTTTCATTTATTAAATAGGTCAAGTGGCAACCAGTAGTAATGAAGAACAAGGAATGCCAAAAGAAGTTAAATCAGAAAAAGGTTAGTTACTAATAATGTACCGTATAATTTTGCTCTCAATCGGTAGTTTTTTAGGTAGAATAATAAGTATTGTTTTTTAATTTTTTTCCCTATTATTTGATTATTAAAATAGGTCAAGTGACGACCAGTAATAATGAAGAACAAGGAATGCCAATAGAAGTTAAATCAGAAACAGGTTAGTTACTAATAATGTACCGTATAATTTTGCTCTCAACCAATCGGTTGTTTTTTAGGTAGAATAATAATAATAATTGTTTTTTAATTATTTTTACTATTATTTGATTATTAAAATAGGTCAAGTGGCGACCAGTAGTAATAAAGAACAAGGAATGCGAAAAGGAGT
The DNA here is from genome assembly GCF_963402885.1 of Antedon bifida. Classification (NCBI taxonomy): domain Eukaryota; kingdom Metazoa; phylum Echinodermata; class Crinoidea; order Comatulida; family Antedonidae; genus Antedon; species Antedon bifida. Next base: position 33,198,893 of record NC_136227.1, on the reverse strand, counting down.
TAAATCAGAAACAGGTTAGTTACTAATAATGTACCGTATAATTTTGCTCTCAATCGGTTTAGGTAGAATAAATATTTCTATTTTTTTTGTTCTTATTATTATTCTATTATTAAAACAGGGCAAGTGGCAACCAGTAGTAATGAAGAACAAGGAATTCGAAAAGATTGTAAATCAGAAACAGGTTTGTTGCTTTCAGAATAATATTTAAACAAAATCCTTTTGGATGTTTAATTCCAATCCTGACCACAATGTAGAACGATATAATAATTAGGAAGCTTCATTGTTTTAAAAACGAAATGTTGCTAAACATCATAAATAAGTAAGACTCATATTACACATATTATTATTCTTTGAGATCCAATAAGCTTAATTCTATTCCGCATTACAAAGTTTGTTTACTGAATACAAATAATAGGTCTACTAAAAAGTTAGATTTTCAGAGGACGTTTTATTAGTTCCGATAGATTAAAAATTGTGTTTGCCGCCCTCTATAATTCCACCTATACTACAATTCAATGAAACAAGGCCAACAGCCATTAAGTCGCGTGCTGCAATGCATAGTGATACCGGACCGACAGACAGACTGACAGACAGACCGATCGACCGACCAACCTACCAACTGACCGAAATTACTGAACATGTTTAAAAATGTTGAAATGTTTAAAAACATTTATATTTTTTTAATTTACACGTGCGTAGCCTGTCACTTTTGACGTGCTCGTATAACGTAATTTCGAGTTGAAGTATATCAAGAAAACAGAAATCGGGCAAAAAGAGTGCGCAATAACATTTAACGCGCAGTGCGCGCGCAACAATCTGCGCACTCATGGCAATTTTGTAAACGCTTAAAATTGCCTGAAACGTGCTCTTATTTCATCGAAAATAAATTTTGAAAATTTTAAGAGCGCGTACGCATGCGTTACATGCGCTACGCACGTAATTGTATTGCCATATGATGATTTATGCCCTGAAATTTATGAGTACCAAATTTTATTTAATTGTGATTCATGGTTGTGAAGATATGATTACAAACGTGATTTCGTTAAATCGTGCGTAGACCGCGTAATTTTTTATTGCGCACCGTGAAAACATAACCACATCGATTCCTGGCCATAAGGAATATACTGTGAAAAATTGACTTAGCTAGATTAAACTGATATCAAGATAAGGTCAGAAAGCGATAAAACGCATAGTGATACCGGACCGACAGACAGACAGACCGACAGACAGACCGACCGACCGACATAGTGAACTATAGAGTCGCGTCCACGCGACTAAAAACGAAAGTTGCAACAATAACTTCATTAACCATAAAGTGTCACTGTGATTAAAGTTTCTGATACTGGCGAAAAAATAAACAACAATAATATATACAAGGGAACATTTTAAAGTGAATACTTGGCCTCATACTACATTTCTGTAACAATCAAACATTCTTAAAGCATTAAAAACATGAGATGAGTAGTAATAATTTTTATTTTTAATTCATTTATATGTAATTTTACTTTCTATGGACCAGAGATTCCGAGATAAAAGATTGAATGAATAATAAAATCACATCGTCTTGCTCATTATAAAATCATAATTAATTTGAAAATAAAATGTCTTCATAAAACATTTAATGAGATTTTGTAATCAGATTCAAAAATAGTAATTCACCGTCAAATATATAACATTGTTTAAAGTTTTGTTCGGATTAATAATATATTATGTATGCCGCCCTCTATAATCCCTTTGATTTTCATGGATACAGCATTTATTAAGGCCTATAAATGCACAATGGAATTCAGTTTCAATCATAAACACCTTACACAACAAATAGCCTTTTAACCTAATAACATACATGCATGGTATTTAAAAAAGGTTTTTAATTAAATTAATTCGTACACGCGTGCAATATTTCAATTTTGAATAAAAGCAAATTTATCTACAATTTTAACTTTTCCTATTAAAATTCAATGTATAAACTATCACTTTGAACGCATTTTCTATTTCTGTTATTTGTTATTGCTTTCGTATTAATAACAAAAGTTGTACTGAGATGCCTGAAAAATCTTTAATTTGTTATTACTACACTGTAGGCCTACAACACGTTTTTATTTCACCTACAAAAAAATGAATATGCGTGTTACAACGCTAATGTCGTAAACAGTGAATCTAGAAAAATCAACTTTAGTAAAACTTCCAGCTAGTAGAAACACACACAGCTTATGTAGAACAGTCAACAGTTAATGGAGTAACGAAATTGCCTCACGCTAATGTAGTTTTACTATCGACAGCATAGAATTATTATATTTTTTTAAAAATTGAACCTTTGTTTAAAAAAAAGCGACCGCCTTGCTTTCTTCCTAAAAGTGGCCATCATCATCAATGATTGATATGGTGTTACCATAAGCGGTGGATTGCTCTAAATTTAACGATTTGCTGGCGACCACCAGTCGATTTAACAGAGTTTTATTTCTGATTGATAATAAATTATGTTTGTCGCCCTCTATATTATTTACTTTGTTTAGTACTTCGGCGCGGCTCCAGCACTACTTATTAAATTATAATACTAGAAATTGCAAGGCCCTTATTAGATAAAATAAATTTATTTTACTAAAATATTGTTTTTGCCATTTTTCTTCGTATCTAGACAAGATTGAAGAATATCTGCTTCAAAGACAAAGGAAATTGTGTAGCCAGGCCAGTAGATTTACACCAGCAACAATGCGTGATAGATACAAAGTTGACATTTCGCAGATGTTCACAGATTTGGAACTACTGAAAGAAGGTGACAAGAATGAAGGCTGCAAACCAACAACATTAATAGAAGTGATAGATGTTATCAGCTCCACACCTGGATGTAGAGCTCTTATTGATGGGGAGGGTGGGATAGGTAAAACTACCATATTAAGGCATTTATCATACAACTGGGCTACGGCTACTCAATCGATTAAAGCATTTAAAATTGTATTTCTTTTAAGTGTAAGGGATTTAGACAAAGATGATAAAGACATCATTGATTTAATTGTAAAGCAAATTGATATGACAGATTTTAATTTAGATACAGATCTCCCAAATGATCCACGGTTACTTAAGAAATTCATAAAGAAACATGACGATAAAGTTGTACTGCTACTAGATGGGTTAGACGAATTGAGATTTAATAATCCAAGCGTAATAAGTCTGTTCAAAAAGAACAACCTAGAAGAAAGTACCGTGATACTAACTTCACGATCAGAAAACATAGATGAATTCGTAAAAGAGAGTAACGTACATGTAAGAGTTAAGGGATTTAATGACGAGAGCATAGGAAAGTATATTGACAAACATTTTAAGTATTTTGAAAAACCAGAATTGGGAAAATCCCTTAGAAAGGAATTAGATATGTTCATAGGCGAAAGGTATTGGGAAATACGTAAACATGAAGACGTATATTCAATGTGCAAAAATCCAATGCTGCTTTTTTCAATCTGTTTGCTATGGGAAGACAGCCAAAGCCTTCCTAAATATAAAGCTGAACTTTTTAAAGAAATATTTCGTAGTATTTTAAATCAGTTCAACAAACAGGAACAATTCGCCAAGCTTTCTAAATTTGAAGACACACCAGCAAAATACGTAAATGCTATGATTTTGTTGGGAAAATGTATGTATGATAGCTTGAAAGTAAATCAACTTTCAATAAACATGAAAGATTTGAATGATAAACATACGACTAAAGATTTGGTTGATATGTCCGTGAAACTTGGATTTGTTTACGAAGAAGCACCGATTTTAAAATCGAATTTTGATAACATTTTTATGCCTCCTCACAAATTGATAGTAGAGTCATTGGTGGGATTTTACTTGTGCAAATTATGTGAAAGTGAAGGTATGGAGAATGAGTGCTCAGATGTACGAACATTACTTACACCATTGAATGATGATGAGTGGAAGGTGATACGAGAGAGTAAGCATTTATACATAGCGAGAGAGTTTGCAATTGGTTTCCTTGGTGATAAAGCTGGCGGTTTCCTCAAGCACTGGGTTACAAATAGTTTGTCAAAATATCGCTATCTGCTGAGAAATTTAAACTTGGTTAAAAAACAACATAAAGATGCTGTGGTTAATGAATTAATTAATTACATGACAAGCAAAGATTTAGAAATTAATAATCATTTGGATGATATATCTACCTCCATAAGAATGTTTATTGATTACATTAGTCCAGGTGTACAATGTGATGGGCATTTCATACGTTTAATTATGCAATTGTATCGTATGCAATATGGTGATGGTAGTGTCAATGCCTTTTGTAGTAAGATGGCATTGCAGCGAAAGGGAAGAGTTATTGCACACATTTTAGGCATTGACGATAAATGTGACGGTGTTGGGATTGGGAATCTATCACGTGATGTATTTAATGACTTTGTATCAGAATGTTCTCTCACACAAGTTAAATTAGCATTACGTCGTCTCATTATCTGTCGTAGTAAACTTCACAACATTGATGTTAATACATTTTCTTCATTACTCATTATGTGTCCTAAGCTGACGTGGCTTGGCATGTGGCGTTGCAATCTATCAGCTGACGACATTCGTCACGTGTCTGAAAAGTGTGCAATAAGAAATATTACATTTTCTCATCATCGTTAGTTTTCACTGATAACGTATGTTACTTCTACTATATAACAGACATATTTTTAAATCTCGCAGCAAGCAGGTGTCAATTTTTAATATCGCAAATAATTGCATTTCTAACATTAAATTTATATTCAATATAAAAACGACCTTTTATATATGAATTGTATAGTAGATTAAATCAATATGATAATCTAAAACATTATAAAATGTTTTTAAACATTTTATTTTGACATACTTACCTTCATCGACGGAGCGCGCGCGCGTACTTCCGCACGCGGCACACTAGCAACGCAAGTAATAATTATTAACAGCTGTAGCATGCAGCAGATAAACAAGAATGTTTGTTTCTTATTCATTATAATTTTTATAAGCTGTGCTGCCATATTAAATGAAAATGATTCTTTTATAATAATGCAATGTTTTTTACTTGATATATTGTATAGAATTGGTTGTGCGTGTTTTAAAGTAATTATGTGATAATATTATATTAAATGTAATTAATACAACTCTTTATAATTAGGTTGGATGGTTAAATACTAAAAGTAAAGTGGTACAACTTGAAACTATAAAACATAACATGAACATAATGATGAAACGTAATTTGTTATCAAAAGCAGTTTTATTAAATGAAAACGTAATTAGAAATTAATTTAACAAATAAACAAATTATGAGATGTCTTTGGCACAGTAACAACAACATAACAAAGTTGTAGTAGAATTTGTAAAACTAAAAATGACAAAAATCAAACAATGAAGACATTATATAATATAGTTTGATATCAATGATTAGTTTCATTGGTGTGTTTTGAAATATATTTTTTGATGTAGACTTATTTTTTATGTTATGATGTAGAAATAGTGAAATATAATTCTGTATAAAATAAATTTAAGGGTGAAAATATATAGATTGGAATAATTAAAAGTTCTACTTAATGTTCAGGTATATTTGTGTACAGTCTTTGATTTTCTTTATGTTGTAAGAGTAATAACACTTGGTGTTAACAATAGTTTAAATCTGAACACTGTGCTGACTTGTAATAACACTTGGTGTTAACAATAGTTTAAACCTGAACACTGTGCTGACTTGTAATAACACTTGGTGTTAACAATAGTTTAAACCTGAACACTGTGCTGACTTGTAATAACACTTGGTGTTAACAATAGTTTAAACCTGAACACTGTGCTGACTTGTAATAACACTTGGTGGTAATAATAGTTTAAACCTGAACACTGTGCTGACTTGTAATAACACTTGGTGTTAACAATAGTTTAAACCTGAACACAGTGCTGACTTGTAATAACACTTGGTGTTAACAATAGTTTAAACCTGAACACTGTGCTGACTTGTAAATAACACTTGGTGTTAATAATAGTTTAAACCTGAACACTGTGCTGACTTGTAATAACACTTGGTGTTAACAATAGTTTAAACCTGAACACTGTACTGTGCAGAAAACAACAGTAACTACTTGCATAGAAATAAATGTCATAAATACCATTAACAATCCCAGATTTCAATTTGTGCAATATTGGGTATACAGTATGTGAACTCAGTACTGAGATCCTTAACTCCATGACATTCTCATCGCAGGATTCCAGAACCTTAAACACTTCATTCTCCTTTACTGGTTTCAATTTTTTCCCGCGTTATTCTCAACAAGGTCGCTGCGATCCAATAGGAGCTCAAGATCTGCGTCGCTGATGACTTGTTCTTCACAGTTTTTGATAATGCCAGAGTGATCAGTAGTAGTTCCATGGGATCCATCACAGCTTTTTACTGTAGAAGTCTATAAAACAATATGATTAATTTAACATATTTATTCGAATTGTTCAGGAGGGTTTTTAGGGAGGTGTGAAAGACAAAACTGACCTTGATGAATGACCATCTTCTCCAGCTTCCTCTTTGCAGCTGCTCTCTCCACTATCTTCTGGTCAATGGTGTTAATGGTCACTAACCTGTAGACAATCACTGGCTTTTCTTGACCAATTCTGTGGCATCTATCTTGGGCTTGTAGATCTGACTGTGGATTCTACAACTATATAAATGCTACTTTACAATGTATTGAAAGTCACTACACTAAATCAAACATTACACCACAAGCTTGTGACTAATTATTATAACATAGGTTCCAGGATGTAGCCAATCAGACGCGATGAATGACCATCTTCTCCAGCTTCCTCTTTGCAGCTGCTCTCTCCACTATCTTCTGGTCACATTACAATTTGTTTTGTTTTTTGGGCCTATTTAATTTTAGTGCGTCGGGCTCTTATCAGTTGATCTCAATCTGCTCCCTAACACAGTGGTGTTTAATGAACCATGTTGGGTCGTTTCACTTTACTAGGAGGTAACTTTCAGACAGTTAACAAAAGTTTTTAATAAAAGAAAACAAAACAATACATAGGTACAAAAGAACAATGTTAGAGTTCTAAGAACTATTTATTAGGAGACTACTCCCCTTAAAATAACTATGGTACATTAACAATAAGTATTGTGTAGAAAAAAAAGCCCAAAAGGGCGGAGGCTGATACAGAAGGTAATAATAGAATATCATACTGAACTACGCCCAATAGGTAATCTGTTCCATAGGCATAGTGCATACACTTAATCTGTTAAATATATTATATTTAAATTATCGTTTTGATTTAGCTTTTCGCTTTTTTATTTGTATCTCCATTGAGATCCAGCCACTGATACCCACAGCATTGTCATTTTTTTCAGTAATTTGCCTTTGGATTTATATTTAAATTATTTCTATTTGTGTAGCAATCTTCAAATATTGCACAAATAAAAGTAATAATAATTTTAGTAGAACCAATGGTATACCAACTCCCTGTGTATACAATTCATTGAAAAATCACCAAAACAAATTTAAAGTGCAGTATAACGGTATATGTAGATGCTAACTAGTACAATATGAATATATTATATATTACATAGAGATACTAATAATATAATATTAATTTGACATTAGAAAACAGAAATGGAAACCATATAGGTCAAATTCAACGTTTTGTGCTACAATCCTTTTCCTATTAGTAAAATGGACGAGTCCGCCAATACGGCAAAACCACGCTGGTGGTTTTCAAATAAACCAAGTGTTTTAAAACTACTTATATAAAAAATCCTGTTCCTTTATCTTAAATACATTTACATATTACAAATAAGGGATAATAACTCTTAACTTTCGTGAAAAAATAAAGCGTTTTGGATAAGTAGTTTTTCAGCAACTGTAATTTTAGTTTTAACGTTACGTTCTGACTGCTCATAAAAGGTTGGACGACTTCGAAAATTTTCGCCTATCCTTTAACACTAGCTGGTCACTGACAAACCAAAACACTGCTTCAAAAAAGGGGCTGTGCCGACGAAGTATCTGAACCAATCACATTTTACTTTAGGTCATTAGAAAGCTTGATTGATTAGCTTTTGCATGGTGGAACAGCCAATATCATTGGATAACTAGGTCAAACGTTATGAATGTTGGCAAAATTGGCAAAACAAGACTATTCTTTAACACAGGGCAATTTTCAAATCGTCTAACTTTAAAAATCAATGCCGACGACGTTTTAAGTTCTTTTAAATTAAAAATAACATGACATCGTAGGTACTTAATTAGGCATTACAATGTCGAAACAGCCATAAAAATCGGTCAATTAATAACAAAGTTACATTGAAAAAACCTTTTAAAAATAGCTGTTTTTCGGTGATTTCGTGCCGTTTAGCGGAAATCGCCCGGATTTTTGGGTACATAAAACAAATTGTAATGATGGTGTTAATGGTCACTAACCTGTAGACAATCACTGGCTTTTCTTGACCAATTCTGTGGCATCTATCTTGGGCTTGTAGATCTGACTGTGGATTCTACAACTATATACATGCTACTTTACAATGTATTGAAAGTCACTACACTAAATCAAACATTACGACTGCTGGCTGCCTGTGTGTGGTGGAGGCCTATCTATAGTATAGAATAGGGATAACAATTGATGTGTTCATAATTATTTGTCACGTTAGTTAGGTGCCATGCAGGCGCCAGTAGAAGAAACTACAACAGGCCTAGGCCTAGGCCTACACCTTTTTATTTTTCATAAAGGCCGCGCTGTGTGAATTGATACCAAACCATAAACCACCTGCTGCTCTACTCGTTTTAAATAGAAACCAAAGAGCGCCTTCAACGGACAACATGACACCGTACCAGTTTTTTAAAAATAATTTATTTTACCAATTTAATTTTTCATCACTATTTCGATATCAAAATATAACTCAATTCGTTTATTTTTTTCGTACCCAGCATTTAAATACAATACAACAACAATTATTTTGTAATATTGCCGGCGCAGTGACGATGTGATAATGCTGAGTCATCATCATGATGACGGTAAAAATGCCAGTTTTAGCATAAAAAAACACTAGGCCTATAGCAAATATGTAAAAGGTATAAGATGATGAATGCCGACTGGACAAAGAAAGACAATGGAAGAATATGAGAATTGTTTGAGTTTGCTTGGCGAAATCAAATGTATATAAAGTTTGCAGTACCCAACGTACGCGTATATTAGTTCTGAAATGAATGAATTGTTGGGTTTCTCGACGTTTCAATCATTAATTTACTTTGATCATCCTGTTTGTGAGAATCAGAAAACAAACTCCTCACTCTTAAGCAGGAGGTCGGATCATAATTATCTATGAACATCAAAGCATAATTGATCGAAACGTTGAGAAACTCACGTCATTTTCAGAACCAAATAGGTTACCGTACGTTTTATTTAAAAATTCTATTATGTATATTGATCTTGACATTTAAATCGAGGATTCTGTGTGTTTTTCTAAAAATAGTTTAGTGTAATTTTGAGTGAATAAGTATAGACTTAGTAGTAACCCTATTGTGCTTCTACAGAAAGACCTGCACTAAACTGTGAAACAGCTTTTGTGACGTCACGGCCAAAGTCAATAGCGGCATGTGATCGTGATATTAAAGTTGACTTAAAGTGTGCAGTTGCTTCCAAATGAATATTTTTTAATAATTGATAGTTCTTTTGCAATTTATATTTGTATAAGTGTGTTTGGATACAATCATCAATATACCTACTGTACCAGAAAAAATATTATCTGCAATCACAAATTGCAATTTTAACATTACAATAAGTCGGATACATTTTTGTTTGTTTGTTTTATTCGGTACAATCAACATACCAAGGATTACCCTTAGATCTAGAAGAGCTTTCCAATGGGGTCTTATAACAAAAACATAGAAACATTCAAAAATATAACAACAGTTCACAATGCATTAGTCTCCCTATGCACATTAGGCCTACTAAGATAAAGCTTTATAACATGTTTATACTCATTAGGTGTTTTTATACCTTTTATGTTTGGTGGAACATTATTCCAATCTTTAATATAGTATGATAATAAAATGTTTTCGAAGCTAACACTTTGATATTAGGAATTACAAAATGTTCATTTAATTTCCTCGTACAGTACGTAGAAATATTTGTAAAATTGTCTGCTAAAAAAGTGGAATCTACATCATGGTATATCTTATAGGCGTGGACCTATAATAGTGTAATCTACATCATGGTATATATTATAGGCGTGGACCTATAATAGTGTAATCTACATCATGGTATATCTTATAGGCGTGTGCCTATAATAGTGTAATCTACATCATGGTATATCTTATAGGCGTGGGCCTATAATAGTGTAATCTACATCATGGTATATCTTATAGGCGTGGACCTATAATACTGTAATCTACATCATGGTATATCTTATAGGCGTGGGCCTATAATAGTGAAATCTACATCATGGTATATCTTATAGGCGTGGACCTATAATAGTGTAATCTACATCATGGTATATCTTATAGGCGTGTGCCTATAATAGTGGAATCTACATCATGGTATATCTTATAGGCGTGGGCCTATAATAGTGAAATCTACATCATGGTATATCTTATAGGCGTGGACCTATAATAGTGGAATCTACATCATGGTATATCTTATAGGCGTGGACCTATAATAGTGTAATCTACATCATGGTATATCTTATAGGCGTGGGCCTATAATAGTGAAATCTACATCATGGTATATCTTATAGACGTGTGCCTATAATAGTGGAATCTACATCATGGTATATCTTATAGGCGTGGGCCTATAATAGTGAAATCTACATCATGGTATATCTTATAGGCGTGGACCTATAATAGTGTAATCTACATCATGGTATATCTTATAGGCGTGGACCTATAATAGTGGAATCTACATCATGGTATATCTTATAGGCGTGTGCCTATAATAGTGTAATCTACATCATGGTATATCTTATAGGCGTGGACCTATAATACTGTAATATACATCATGGTATATCTTATAGGCGTGGACCTATAATAGTGTAATCTACATCATGGTATATCTTATAGGCGTGGACCTATAATAGTGTAATCTACATCATGGTATATCTTATAGGCGTGTGCCTATAATAGTGGAATCTACATCATGGTATATCTTATAGGCGTGGACCTATAATAGTGGAATCTACATCATGGTATATCTTATAGGCGTGTGCCTATAATAGTGTAATCTACATCATGGTATATCTTATAGGCGTGGACCTATAATAGTGTAGTCTACATCATGGTATATCTTATAGGCGTGGACCTATAATAGTGTAATCTACATCATGGTATATCTTATAGGCGTGGACATAATAGTGTAATCTACATCCTGGTATATCTTATAGGCGTGGACCTATAATAATACCTGAAGTCTATCTTAGAAATCTAACTCTGTTGTTTATGTTCAGATAACCAACAGCTTTTAGTTGTTCCTGACCAATGTGTGCCCATGGGCAGTGTGTGCCCTAGGGGAATTGTGTGCCCTAGGGCCAATGTGTGCACTAGAGCCAATGTGTGCCCTAGGACCAATGTGTGCCCTAGGGGCAATGTGTGCCCTAGGGGCAATGTGTCCCCTACAAAATTACCTTTTGAAATTTGACTTCTAAGACAATCATTTAGGTGAATGAGGACTGAGTCGGTAGAGAAGCTTCTTTTAAAACCACAGTTAAAGTTAAAAGTATACAATAAATTATTGTCAGACAAGTACTTTTCACGTTGTTTATAAACTACTTTTTCCAAAATTTTAGATACGGTACTTAAAATACTAATTGGTCTGTAATTCCTTACATTATCTTTGGGACCTTTCTTATGGAGAGGCAACATCTTAGCTAATTTCATATCACCAGGAACAGAATTCTTAATTATAGATTTGTTAATAATAAACGTTAAAGGCTTTTTAAAAATCTGGCTGCGATTTTATCAAAATGTTTTCTTCTGTAACTTCAGGTAAAACTAATTTGTTCGGAAACACATTTCTAAAGTGAGTTCAGATAGCAGATCAGAAGCAATATTACAAAAATAGTTATTAAAATGATTAGATATAGTGCAAATATTAAAACATTTATTGCCGTCTATATTTATACACAAATGTGAATTGTCATTTCTTTTCTTTCTTTAAGTATTTAAACCAATTCCCTTTTGGTGTTTCCATAACATTCATTTTGCAGTTTTTTAATATTATTTAAAAAGATTTTAGGTGGTAATTTTCTAAAAATACTTTCTATGGAATTTTGAATGGAATATTTATAGACGTCGTACGACCCTGCCGATATAATCGTGTACATTGTGTTTCAACAGAAAGATAGTTGGACCGTGGAAAAGTTTTTGTGACGTCACGGCCAAAGTCAATATAGCATACATTATACGTGGATTATGAATAATAATTATACAGTAGTTGACGTCAAAGGGAGTGGCGCAGTTGCTGGTACAAATCGTCACATTTAACTGTATCGGTATATTGATAGTCCAGATACGAGATCCAGTTACAGTCGAGTCAATTTGTAAGTTTACAATATACTGTATTTCATATATATAATATAGTTCGGAACATTTATTTGCAAAACAATAATATGAGAATATAGGTATAATTCTGATGGTTATGCTTCCATGGTTATTTGAATTCGAGTGTGGATTGTGGTAAATGTCTTGTTAATATCATGAATCCGTCATCTCAATGAAGGAAAAGGCAATACATTACTCGTATACGATCGAGTATTTTGATTATTCACTGAATAATTTTAACCCAGAAATCTTAATTCAGTCGGCGTTGTAGTAATTCGTTGCACCATTGACAATCAATGTTTGTATTTGTTTGCAACCTTTGGGCTCAGCCATGGAAATTTTCTACAGAGTTCAACAACAACAAAAGAAGCATTGCTATAAATATCAACGTTATGGTTTTCTACTCAATTGTTTAACTTCATTGTTATAATCTGTTCATACGTATCAGGACTATGAACACACGCCATGACTAACGCGTTTTTCATATTTAAAACTCACGACGATGCTGGGTATGATAGATAGTGTACGCCTATGAAAAACAAATGTACTGGTTTAATGAACTGTGCCTCAAGACGGTGCTGGATATGATAGATAATGTACGCCTATGAACAACAAATGTACTGGTTTAATCATATGAACTGTGTGAAATCAAATGACTTTTTACATTTTTGGTCGAACCAAATAAAACATAAAATGTGAGCATATTCTATAAGAAAATTTTTTAATCAAATAATGGTCTATTATTCTTATTAATAACATTCTGACATTGTGTACAATTCAATGTATGAAATAGGAATAGTGACATTACAATTAAGTAAGTTATTAAGGAACTCATTCACTCTTCCTGATATAATCTAAAGCTTTTCTGTTTGAATGGGTTAGTCGAAGATGGCATTTCGAAGGCATGTTTTCATATTTTAAAAACAAGATTTGTTTAAAAACTAGCATGTTATTGAAGTTGCTAAAATCAGTAAGAAGATAACAAGGAATATTCGATAAAATTAAATTTCATTCGTATTGAAAAATTTTTTTTTTTTTTAACAGATTCAAAATGGAATTCCAAACATTTCTGAGAGAACTAAGTGAACACTATTCTGGTGTAAAGATGCGATGGCTGAGAATGCTTCTATTTCGTATTATACCCATTGGAACTCTTGATGAAAAATCAGCCCTAGAATTATTTAATCAACTGACTGAACGTGGATTGATTTCCAAAACTGATATGAAGCTGTTGTCGGACATTGCTGAAGTAACCATGATGGCCTCAGCAACAGAACGCATAGACACATATAAGAACACTATCCAAAGTAGCGATACAGCAGGTGTAGGATTAACAGCATATCGCAGAGCAATGTTTAATGTGCTAACTAACACTGACGAAGACGATTTGATGACGGTTATTGGTTTCTACAAACTGAGTGCCTACAACTATAACAACATATGGGATGTTGTATATCACATTGAGAAAGCTGGACGCTTGAATTCACAAGACGACCTTAACACTTTTGTAAAGCTTATAAACCAACATGCACAAAGTTTTCTAAAAGGTAGATCGTCACATTATTATGCATAATACACTTACTTGAGATCATTTGATTTCAATAGAACCTAATCAATTACGTAATTTTTGTATTTAACTATATAACAAAGTTTATTATTTATAATATTATTATAAAACGGGTTTTTAGATATTTGATTTACATATACAGTACACAATATTAAGAGGTTAAATCAGAAACAGGTTAGTTTACTAAAAGTGTACCGTATAATTTTGCTCCCAATCGGTAGATTTTTAGGTAAAATAATTGTATGAACAAGGAAAGCGAAAAGGAGTTAAATCAGAAACAGGTTAGTTACTAATAAGTATAATTTTGCTCTCAATCGGTAGTTTTTTAAGTAGAATAAATATTTCTAATTTTTGTTGTTCTTATTATTATTATTCTATTATTAAAACAGGGCAAGTGGCAACCAGTAGTAATGAAGAACAAGGAATTCGAAAAGAGGGTACATCAGAAACAGGTTTGTTGCTTTCAGAATAATATTTAAACAAAATCCTTTTTGATGTTTATTTCCAATCCTGACCACATGTAGAACGATATAATAATTAGGAAGGTTCATTGTTTTGAAAACGAAATGTTGTTAACATCATAATAAGTAAGACTCATATTACACATATTATTATTCTTTGAGATCCAATAAGCTTAATTCTAATCCGTATTGCAAAGTTTGTTTACTAAATACAAATAAAATTAGGTCTACTAAAAAGTTAGATTTTCAGAGTAAATATTTATGTTTTATTAGTATTTTAAATACACTAACACTCCGCAGCACGGTGTACGGCTCTGAAAATTGTTATTTTTCTGTTTGCTGCCCTCTGTTGAGCATATTTAAACAACCCCTGATGGATTAAAAATTTTGTTTGCCGCCCTCTACAATTCCGCCTATACTACAATCAATGGAAAAACGAAGTTTTTGTAACAATAAAACATTCTTATGCATTAACAACAATCATGATATTATCAAGAAAATCTTGCTTTGTTACTTTTTTCAAATAATTGGGCTTGATAAAATCAGATTCAAGTGAGTTACTTCAGTTATTATGCATTAACATAATAATATGGTATTTAAATGCAATAATTGTACACACAAGATTTCCTATTTAGAAAGTACACTAAATTAATTGTTTGATGGGTTTAGATAGATATATAATTTATTTTTAAATAAAGTTTATTAAATAAAATCACATCTCAATTTTGGTCATTTAATCATAGTTATTTGAAAATAAAATGTCTAAAACAATTCATGAGATTTTGTAATCAAATTCAATAATAGTAATTGACCGTACTATTTCATGCTGATGTACTGTAGTTCCAATCATATTAACTCAAACACCGTTAAAAGTTTCGTTCTGATTAATTATATATTTTGTTTGCCGCCCTCTATAATCCCTTTAATTTTCATGGATACACGTCACACTCACAGGTACTGTAGTATTAATTATATGCACAATTGTACATGCCATTTTTGGCATACAATTGTGGATGATCATAAATAAATGTGATTATGACGCAGATTGTGAGTTTAGTTTCAGTCATAAACGTCCATGCAACAAATAGCCTACCTAATAATAACATTTATTAAAACAGGGCAAGTGGCAACCAGTAGTAATGAAAAACAAGGAATGCCAAAAGATGTTAAATCAGAAACAGGTGAGTTACTAATAATGTACCGTATAATTTTGCTCTCAATCGGAATTTTTTAGGTAGTATTATTATTTCATTTTTTTTCTTATTATTATTCTATTATTAAAACAGAGCAAGTGGCAGCCAGTTATATTAGGCCTAATAAAGAACAAGGAATGCGAAAAGAGGTTAAACCAGAAACAGGTGAGTTACTAATAATGTACCGTATAATTTTTCTCTCAATATTTTTGGTAGTACAGGTATAATTATTTCATTTTTTTTATGTGATTATTAAATCAGGGCAAGTGGCGACCAGTAGTAGGCATAATGAACAAGGAATTCGAAAAGAGGTTAAATCAGAAACAGGTTAGAATTGCTTTCAGAATAATATTTAAACAAAATCATTTTGAACAACGATAAACAATTATAGGAAGCTTCTCATTTTAAAAATGAAATGTTGTTAACATCATAATAAGTAAGACTCATATTACACACATTATACCTTTACACAGAAATACCTAGCTTTAAATTAAAAATTGAATGCTTAATCAAATCACATCGTCTTACTTTAATTTTGCTCATTTAATCATAATTAATTTGTATACCATTTTGCATGACATTGTGGATAATCATAAATAAATGTAAATAAATCATAAACATCTTACGTAACAAATAGCCTTTAAAGTTAATAAAATACATGCATATGGTATTTAAAAAAAACAACATGTCATACCCTGGGTCGTGTATCATTTAACTCTGTTCACGAAATAACAAAGAATAAAATGCGCAAAATCAATTAAATTTAATATTGCAAACCAGTTAATTTTAATTTAGGATAAATGGCAAGGTTTTAAATTAAATTAATTCGTACACGCGTGCAATATTTCTGAATAAAGCAAATTTATTTAAAATTTTAACTTAACTTCCCTATTAAATGAAAATGTCAAAACTATCACTTTGAGATGCCTGACAAATCTTTATTTATCTTTGTTATACTACTGTACAACACATTTTTTATTTCACCTACAAAACAATGAATATATGCGTGTTACAACGCTAATGTCGTAAACAGTGAAAAATCAGCTTTAAAAACCTCCAGCTAGCTACTAATGTTGAAACATCAACATCTTATGTAGTAAATAAAAAAAACACAAACAAAACACCATCTACTGTAGTTATTAGAGTAACAAAATTGTCTCATAGCTAATGTAGTTGCTATGGACAGCTGGAGGTTTAAGCGGTGGATTGCTCTACATTTATCGGTTGTTACGATTTGCTGGCGACCACCAGTCGTTTAACAGAGTTTTCTTTCTGATTGATAATAACTTATGTTTGTCGCCCTCTATATTATTTACTTGGTTTACTATTTCGGCGCGGCCCCAGCACTACTTATTGTATTACAGTACTAGAAATTACAATGCCATTATTAAATAAAATAAATTTATTTTACTAAATATGTTTTTGTCATTTTTCTTCGCATCTAGACAAGATTGAAGAATATCTGCTTCAAAGACAAGAGAAATTGTGCGGCCAGGCCAGTAGATTTACACCAGCAACAATGCGTGGTAGATACAATGTTGACATTTCGCAGATGTTCACTGATTTGGAACTACGCAAAGAAGCTAAAAACAATAAAGGCTGCAAACCAACAACATTAACAGAAGTGGTAGATGTTATCAGTTCCACACCTGGATGTAGAGCTCTTATAGATGGAGAGGGTGGGATAGGTAAAACTACCATATTAAGGCATTTATCATACAACTGGGCTACGGCTACTCAATCGAATAAAGCTTTTAAAGGTAAAATTGTATTTCTTTTAAGTGTACGGGATTTAGACAAAGATGAAAACATTTCCGATCTCATTGTAAAGCAACTGGATATGGAAGATTTTAATTTAAAAACAGATCTACCAGATGATCCACGGTTGATTAAGAAATTCATAAACAAACATGACGATAAAGTTGTACTGCTACTAGATGGGTTAGACGAATTGAGATTTAATAATCCAAGCGTAATTAGTCTGTTCAAAAAGAACAACCTAGAAGAAAGTACCGTAATACTTACTTCACGATCAGAAAGCATAGATGAATTCGTAAAAGAGAGTGACGTACATGTAAGGGTTAAGGGATTTAATGACGAGAGCATAGGAAAGTATATTGACAAACATTTTGAGTATTTTGAAAAACCAGAATTGGGAAAATCCCTTCGAAACGAATTGAATATTGACACTTACCGGGTTGGGAGAAAACATCCTGAAGCGTATGAAATGTGCAAAAATCCAATGCTGCTTTTTTCAATCTGTTTGCTATGGCAAGACAGTCAAAGCATTCCTAAAGATAAAGCTGAACTCTTTAAAGAAATATTTCGTAATATTTTAAATCAGTTCAACAAACAAAAACAATTCGCAAAGCTTTCTAAATTTGAAGACACACCAGCAAAATACGTAAATGCTATGATATTGCTAGGAAAATGTATGTATGATAGCTTGAAAGTAAATCAACTTTCAATAAACATGAAAGATTTGAATGATAAACATACGAATAAAGATTTGGTTGATATGTCCGTGAAACTTGGATTTGTTTACGAAGACACACCGATTTTAAAATCGAATTTTGATAACGTTTTTATGCCTCCTCACAAATTGATAGTAGAGTCATTGGTGGGATTTTACTTGTGCAAATTATGTGAAAGTGAAGGTATGGAGAATGAGTGCTCAGATGTACGAACATTACTTACACCATTGGATGATGATGAGTGGGAGGTGATACGAGAGAGTGAGCATTTATACAGAGCGAGAGAGTTTACAATTGGTTTCCTTGGTGATAAAGCTGGCGGTTTTCTCAAGCACTGGGTTACAAATAGTTTGTCAACATATCGCTATCTGTTGAGAAATTTAAACTTTGTTAAAAAACAACATAAAGATGCTGTGGTTAATGAATTAATTAATTACATGACAAGCAAAGATTTAGAAATAAATGATCATTTGGATGATATATCTACCTCCATAAGAATGTTTATTGATCACATTAGTCCATGTGTACAATGTGACGGGCATTTCATACGTCTAATTATGCAATTGTATTGTATGCAATATGATGGTGATAGTGTCCGTGCCTTTTGTAGTAAGATGGCATTGGAGCGAAAGGGAAGAGTTATTGCACACATTTTAGGCATTGAAGATAGATGTTACCGTGGTTGGATTGAGAATCTATCACGTGATGTATTTAATGACTTTGTAACAGAATGTTCTCTCAAACAAGTTCAATTATCATTACGTCGTCTCTTTATACTTCAGCTCGATATCTCTGATAGTAAACTTCACAACATTGATGTTAATACATTGTCTTCATTTCTCATTATGTGTCCTGAGCTGAGGTGGCTTGACATGATTGATTGTTGATGGTTGCAATCTATCAGCTGACGTCATTCGTCACGTGTCTGAAAAGTGTTCAATAAGAAATATTACATTTTATCATTATTAGTTTTCACTGATAACGTATGTTACTTCTACTATATAACAAACACATTTTTAAATCTCGCAGCAAGCAGGTGTCAATTTTTGATATCGTAAATAATTGCATTTCTAACATTAAATTTGTATTCAATATAAAAACGACCTGTTATATATAAATCGTATAGTAGATTAAATCAATATGATAATCTAATCATAAAATGTTTTTAAACATTTTATTTTGCCATACTCACCTTCATCGACGGAGCGCGCGCGCGTACTTCCGCACGCGGCACACTAGCAACGGAAGTAATAATTATTAACAGCTGTAGAATGCAGATAAACAAGAATGTTTGTTTCTTATTCATTATAATCTTTATAAGCTGTGCTGCCATATTTAATGAAAATGATTCTTTTATAATAATGCAATGTTTTTTACTTGATATATTGTATAGAATTGGTTGTGCGTGTTTTAAAGTAATTATGTGATAATATTATGTGATAAAATAATATTAAATCGTAAATGTAATTTCACCCTTTACTTTTAGTATTTGGATGGTTTTAACCATCCAATACTAAAAGTAAAGTGGTACAACTTGAAACTACAAAACATAACATGAACATAATGATGAAACGTAATTTGTTATCAAAAGCAGTTTTATTAAATGAAAACGTAATTAGAAATTAAATTAACAAATAAACACATTATGAGATGTCTTTGGCACAGTAACAACAACAGAACAAAGTTGTAGTAGAATTTGTAAAACTAAAAATGACAAAAATCAAACAATGAAGACATTATATAATATAGTTTGATATCAATGATTAGTTTCATTGGTGTGTTTTTAAATGTATTTTTTATGTTATGATGTAGAAATAGTGAAATATAATTATGTATAAAATAAATTTAAGGGTGAAAATATATAGATTGGAATAATTAAAAGTTCTACTTAATGTTCAGATATATTTGTGTACAGTCTTTGATTTTCTTTATGTTGTAATAACACTTGGTGTTAACAATAGTTTAAACCTGAACACTTTGCTGACTTGTAATAACACTTAGTGTTAACAATAGTTTAAACCTGAACACTGTGCTGACTTGTAATAACACTTGGTGTTAACAATAGTTTAAACCTGAACACTGTGCTGACTTGTAATAACACTTGGTGTTAACAATAGTTTAAACCTGAACACTGTGCTGACTTGTAATAACACAATAGTTTAAACCTGAACACTGTGCTGACTTGTAATAACACTTGGTGTTAACAATAGTTTAAACCTGAACACTGTGCTGACTTGTAATAACACTTGGTGTTAACAATAGTTTAAACCTGAACACTGTGCTGACTTGTAATAACACTTGGTGTTAACAATAGTTTAAACCTGAACACTGTGCTGACTTGTAATAACACTTGGTGTTAACAATAGTTTAAACCTGAACACTGTGCTGACTTGTAATAACACAATAGTTTAAACCTGAACACTGTGCTGACTTGTAATAACACTTGGTGTTAACAATAGTTTAAACCTGAACACTGTGCTGACTTGTAATAACACTTGGTGTTAACAATAGTTTAAACCTGAACACTGTGCTGACTTGTAATAACACTTGGTGTTAACAATAGTTTAAACCTGAACACTGTGCTGACTTGTAAATAACACTTGGTGTTAATAATAGTTTAAACCTGAACACTGTGCTGACTTGTAATAACAATTGGTGTTAACAATAGTTTAAACCTGAACACTGTGCTGTGCAGAAAACAACAGTAACTACTTGCATAGAAATAAATGTCATAAATACCATTAACAATCCCAGATTTCAATTTGTGCAATATTGGGTATACAGTATGTGAACCCAGTACTGAGATCTTTAACTCCATGACATTCTCATCGCAGGATTCCAGAACCTTAAACACTTCATTTTCCTTTACTGGTTTCAATTTTTTTCCCGCGTTATTCCCAACAAGGTCGCTGCGATCCAATAGGAGCTCAAGATCTGCGTCGCTGATGACTTGTTCTTCACAGTTTTTGATAATGCCAGAGTGATCAGTGGAGCGTAACACTTTTAGTAGTTCCATGGGATCCATCACAGCTTTTTACTGTAGAAGTCTATAAAACAATATGATTAATTTAACATATTTATTCGAATTGTTCAGGAGGGTTTTTTAGGGAGGTGTGAAAGACAAAACTGACCTTGATGAATGACCATCTTTTCCAGCTTCCTCTTTGCAGCTGCTCTCTCCACTATCTTCTGGTCAATGGTGTTAATGGTCACTAACCTGTACACAATCACTGGCTTTCTTGACCAATTCTGTGGCATCTATCTTGGGCTTGTAGATCTGACTGTGGATCCTACAACTATATAAATGCTACTTTACAATGTATTGAAAGTCACTACACTAAACCAAACATTACACCACAAGCTTGTGACTAATTATTATAACATGGGTTCAAGGATGTAGCCAATCAGACGCGCTGAAATGAGTCACGTGTGCGCTCTTTATTTTTTCACTATCATGCACTTGAGTGCAAAAAGTGTGCAGCAAAAAAGCATATATTGCACTCTGTGTGTAAATCGTATGGCAGATTATTGATCAGGCTGTAATAAAATGTAGTAATTATTTATTTAACTTACCCAATCACTGTCATATATAATGACTGGGTCAGCTGTTGTCAAGTTGATACCTAACCCACCAGCTCTTGTTGAAAGCAGAAAGATGAAATAATCAGGATCATTGCTAAAATTACTAGTCTGAGAAAGATAAGAAAACAATCTTCCATTATTTTTTAATCATTGAAAAACAAATTAACGTGATTCATGGCTGCTATTATTATGAAAAAAAACAAAACAAAACAAAACATGGTCTGTGGCCTGCTACAAGTCCAACTGATATTATTGTATAAAGGTATTATCATTAATTGGACGTGTAAAAATGAAGACAAACACATTTGCCAACTGAATTAAGTTTTCTCTTTACTCTGACGTATTCTGAAATACTTACATGTCTATCTATCAGTAAAAACATTCTTGCACTCATTCTTAAAAAAAACACAGAAACGTAATAATACAGCAGTAGGCCTAGTTGCTGCTAAAATCAGAATGAATGAAATGTCTACTGGCCATTAATTGTGCATTAACTATAATTTACATTTACAAATTGGCAAAAACATAGTTGTTTCTTTACTCTGTATCCAAGAGTGCTTACCTGTCAACAGCCAACAGGAGGTATATGTAGCTGTAGGCCTACATGGTCGTGGTGGAGGTAATATAATTAATATTTAATAACTCCATGGTCTGTATAGCAGCTGTAATCTTCACGCACTGTCATCCTGCTGTGAGAAGATGAAGACAATTCTGATCAGACATTGAGGTCACCTACGTTAATTAGTCCTAGTAGTAGACTACTAAACTAGGCTAGTTAAAAGTAGAATTCACACTTCCCTCCGACTCTCCAGAGTTGTTTGTGAGCTAGGCCTCTAGTGGAGAAAAGAGTGGTACACCCTGCTGGCTGGCTGTGTGTGATAATAGTTAGGTGCCAGGCAGGCACCAGTAGGCCTATCGTAATACCAAAACAGAAAAAAACTATAAACACCCAGCTTACCTAAGTTTCCTGGCTCTTAGAAGAACAGGCTAGGCCTACACCTTTTATATTATTCATAAAGGCCGCGCTGTGTGTGTGTGAATTGATACCAAACCATAAACCGCCTGCTCTCTAGTCGTTTTTTAAATAAAAAAAACAAAGAGCGCCTTCAGCGGACAATGAGACCGTACCAGTTTTTGAAAAATAATTTATTTTATCAATTTAATTTTTATCACTATGTCGATGTCAAAATATAACCAAATTCGGGTTTTTTTTCTACCCAGAATTTAAATACAATACAACAACAATTGTTTTGTAATAAATATTGTCGGCGCAGTGACGATGCGATAATGAGGATCGACGGTGCAAAGATGCCAGTTTTAGCATAACAACAATATAGCAAATATGTAAAAGGTATAAAATGATGAATGCCGACTTGACAAAGAAAGAAAATGGAAGAATTTGAGAATTGTTTGAAGGTTTTCATGACGAAATCAAAGATTATATAAAGTTTGCAGTACACCACGCGTATATAAAGTTCTGAAATGAATGAATTGTTAAGTTTCTCGCCGACATTTCAATCAAATAAATAATTTGATCGTCCTCAGGAGAATCAGAACACTACTCCTCACTCATAAAGACGATCATGATATCTATTGATGGGACAATCAAAGCATAATATTGATCGAAACGCTAAGAAACTCACGTCAGTTCTTGTAGGCCTACTTGTACTTTATATAATTATGAGAATTCACAAATCATCAAAAAACAATTCCTGACATCATCCTGACTACCTTAATCCACACGCACCAATGCATTATGGGAAGGTCCAAATACATTGATCAACAACGCGCGCGTCAACAAACTACAAACACGATTTAAACGGAATTGTCTTCAAATTACTCGTGTCAATTGCATACAAGTAATTCCGGTATCTTATGGCAACTTCCGTCTTATCGCTATTCTGCCCTGATTTACGAAAGGGCATTATCTCAATTTTTTTCAAAATTGAGATTTTTGTCTTACATGACTTTTGAGGGTATAATCTATCATTTAAACTTAACAGCTACTAAATTTTTTTTCTATAAATATTAAAAATATTAAAAAAATTAAAATCAGTTTGGGCATTATCTTTATTCATACCTACAAAAAATTCAGTAAAAAGCATTATCTCAAAAAAACAATACACAACAGGAAATGATCGCTTGACTGCACACTGCAGCAGTAACAATTATCCAATCAGAGGTCGACTTGATGCATGCTAATTAGCACACTCAAATTATGTTTGTAGATGTTAACTAAAATAAATTGAATACTTTTAATCAAATTATTGTATTTGACAACCCTAAAATAAATCTATGCAGATACCAAACTAAAATGGAATAACATGGCTGCAAAGGATATTTTCAAGAGCCTATTGAATGAGTAGGCCTAAGTTTAATACTTTTTATTACTTATGTCTTCGTTATTATCCTTGAAAATGTAAAAAAAATCCAATGGTCATTTGTAGTGTTTTCCAATTGATATTTAAATCAATGTCAAGCAACTTTTGTTATAAAACAATGGCATTGGGAAATTCGTATTTTAGTCTTTTGAATTACATTTTTTTTGGGTGTGGCTGTAAGTAAGCGTAGTCATTACATTGAATTCCATTACATTGATTATTCCTTTACATTGACTATTCTATTACATATTAATATATTTGCATAATATTAATAAATTTGTACTTTTTATAGACAACAAAATGTCTCATACCGACTTCTACGCATACCAAAACTTCATGATGTTAAAGAAGTACTCTTTAAAAAGGTTGAAACAAAATTATACTGGAAATATGAATATATGGATACCAGGTCTAGAGAGTTTTTAAATATAAACAGGAACTCCACAAATTAAAAAAGACAACATAATAAAAAATTTGATTCCACAAACAGAAAACTTTTGGAAAAATCCACCAACTTCAAACGTACGCAAACGCATAAATATATCAAATACAAAACTCAAAAACAAAAATCTGTATCAAGATAGAAAATGCGATAAATTACTGTAAATCGAGTTTTTATAAATGGTTTTTTTATGTTTTTGTCATCAAATTTCATGAAATCCTTCCAAAGCGAGCACCACAATCCCCCCCCCCCAACCAATCCCCCCCAAACCAATCCCCACCCCCACAAACACCCTCCCCACACCTCGCCCAACAGCCACATGTTACTCCCTCTCATTAACTTTACCTATCCCTACTGCAACATATTTGTCTTGTGCTATTAGATTAGTTTTGTAGTGTACATTCTATGTAAATATAGAGATAATGCCTTTTGTTAAATTATCTATTGTTATTAGTTAGTATGAATAATTTACAAGAAGGAATTATCTCAATTTTGACCCCCTAAATAATAAATTATTAAAATAAAATTCATGTTACATATTTTCTATATATGTACTAATACCTATTATAACAGAAAAACCATTAATTTGTCTCTAGATTTTTAAAGATAAACTCAAACACGTTTTGCTTATTTACTCAAAACTACATTTTTTGAGATAATGCCCTTTCGTAAATCAGGGCAGTATTGTGTTGCTGTTTATGAAATGTTGTATGTGTATGTGCGTGTTTTAATAAACTCAACTAGCAGTAACCTTACCAGAAACCTGCCTTAATATCTTGTTATATATTTTGCATTGGCAAGTAATAATAACAGCGCACTTTGATAAAAGTACTTTGACAAATTATTTTTTTTTTATATAAAAACAAATTGTATCACGAATAAAATTCGGAACTACTGTATTTACGGCTATTGGTTTGTTATACACTATTCCTTCACTTCAATATGTAGGCTCAAAAATAAAACTTTGACTTTACTTTTGAATGGAAAATAAAAGACGCTAAAGAAAAATTGTGCTGTGTAATTTAGATGATATATTATTATTTTGGGTGTTTTTTGTGGTGTATTAATTCCCGGCCACGATATTTCTTTTCTTACATAATTTGGGGACCCCTCATGAGACGTCACAAAATTAACATGAATATTCATTAATCATTTTTCCTAAGCTACGTTAGAAATGAGCTAACAATTCTCTAATACAAAGGTTTTGTGTCGGACTTGTCGATGTATGGGGTTCGAATCCGATGAGCAAGTTCTTTTTTACTTTATAGTGAGAGAGAGATTATTTAGAGGGTTAGGTTTAGTTATATTTAGGAACTTAAGTAGTTCGGCTATCTTTCACATAAGGGCCCCAACTTCTGTACGAAATAAAAAATCGCTTCCCGGCCCCTGACAAGTTTTTTTTTTTTATTGTCAACTATACAATTCGGAACTATTTACGGCCATTGATTTTGTTACACACGGAGTATTCCTTTACTTTGAAGTATATGTAAGAAAGCTACAAAATGAAAGCAATACTGGATTTGGGGTGCGCCTCAGAAAGTGACATCGTGCATGAGCGGGACAGACATCTGTCAATCAGTCGGCAGAGATTAAAACATTTTAATGATGAAGAAGACATTAAGATGTGAAGTATTGGAATAATAACAATGATTACGGAGTCAACACCAAAAGTAGTCGAAATTAGATGATTCCCTCGGACACAAACATTTTGGGTGTATTTTACGTTGATATTTGATATTTAGCGGAAACACGACACTCATTTGGATTCGTTTTGTGTGTTTTTTTTTTTACATTTCATGGTTTTTTTATATTCCTTCACCTAAACCTCCCATAAAATGCTAAACAGCTACAAAATGAAACAACATTCATGCTATTATAATTTGCATTGTGCAATAGACATATATACATATATACATATCTAGAGCAAATATTGATATACCATAAATCATTAAGAAATTTTGATTTTATTTTACAATTTAAAATGCATAATTATATTCTAAAAATTCACGATAATTACAAAAATATAGCGTAATATATGGAGGCAGTAAAGCAACCATTTGCGGGAAGAAAGATATTGAAACAATAAAATTGAAACTTCAAGATGATGCAAAACTTACTTTACTAATGTTTATCAATCATATGTAAATAATCGATTTATCAACTCCAGATGTTTAATAAAAAAATAGACAGAATTTTGTTGATTTTTGTATATTTGTATGTATTAGTTTTACGGACCAAACATTTTAATATAAAATACCTTGAAAGACATTCCAAATGTTTTATCGGGGTGTTGCATGATATATGTAACATGAATTTTGATAAACATCAGCTATACTAGATTCTAGATAATACCTGTCTGTATCTGGTTTTTAGAATCGATGGGAGTTGTTTACATAAATAGAATAGAATTCTGGGAATACAATTTTGAGAGAGTTGATTTTGTATATAGTATATTATTATGTTTGGTTTTTGTATGGTCTCATAAGTTGAATGCTAAACATACGACTAAAGATTTGGTTGATATTTCCGTGAAATTTGGATTTGTTTACGAAGACGCACCGAATTCAAAATCGAATTTTGATAACATTTATATGCCTCCTCACAAGTTGATAGTAGAGTCATTGGTAGGATTTTACTTGTGCAAAGTGTGTGAAAGTGAAGGTATTGAGAATGAGTGCTCAGATGTACGAACATTACTTACACCATTGGATGATGATGAGTGGAAGGTGATAGGAGAGAGTGAGCATTTATACAGAGCGAGAGAGTTTGCAATTGGTTTCCTTGGTGATAAAGCTGGCGGTTTCCTCAAGCACTGGGTTACAAATAGTTTGTCAACATATCGCTATCTGTTGAGAAATTTAAACTTTGTTAAAAAAGAACACAAAGATGCTGTGGTAAATGAATTAATTAATCACATGACAAGCAAAGATTTAGAAATAAATAATCATTTGGATGATATATCTACCTCCATAAGAATGTTTATTGATTACTTTAGTCCAGGTGTACAATGTGACGGGCATTTCATACGTCTAATTATGCAATTGGATTGTATGCGATATGATTTTGATAGTGTCAGTCCCTTTTGTAGTAAGATGGCATTGGAGCGAAAGGGAAGAGTTATTGCACACATTTTAGGCATTGAAGATGGATGTGACATGGTTGGGATTCAGAATCTATCACGTGATGTATTTTATGACTTTGTATCAGAATGTTCTCTCAAACAAGTTCAATTAGCATTACTTGGTCTCAATATCTCTCGTAGTAAACTTCACAACATTGATGTTAATACATTGTCTTCATTTCTCATTATGTGTCCTAAGCTGTGGAAGCTTAACATGAGTGGTTGCAATCTATCAGCTGACGTCATTCGTCACGTGTCTGAAAAGTGTTCAATAAGAAATATTGAATTTATTCATTAGTTAGTTTCCACTGATAACGTATGTTACTTCTACTATATAACATACACATTTTTAAATCTCGCAGCAAGCAGGTGTCAATTTTTGATATCGCAAATAATTGCATTTCTAACATTAAATTTGTATTCAATATAAAAACGACCTTTTATATATAAATCGTATAGTAGATTAAATCAATATGATAATCTAAAACATAAAATGTTTTTAAACATTTTATTTTGACATACTTACCTTCATCTACGGAGCGCGCGCGCGTACTTCCGCACGCGGCACACTAGCAACGGAAGTAATAATTATTAACAGCTGTAGCATGCAGATAAACAAGAATGTTTGTTTCTTATTCATTATAATCTTTATAAGCTGTGCTGCCATATTTAATGAAAATGATTCTTTTATAATAATGCAATGTTTTTTACTTGATATATTGTATAGAATTGCGTGTGCGTGTTTTAAAGTAATTATGTGATAATATTATGTGATAAAATAATATTAAATCGTAAATGTAATTTCACCCTTTACTTTTAGTATTGGATGGTTTTAACCATCCAATACTAAAAGTAAAGTGGTACAACTTGAAACTACAAAACATAACATGAACATAATGATGAAACGTAATTAGTTATCAAAAGCAGTTTTATTAAATGAAAACGTAATTAGAAATTAAATTAACAAATAAACACATTATGAGATGTCTTTGGCACAGTAACAACAACAGAACAAAGTTGTAGTAGAATTTGTAAAACTAAAAATGACAAAAATCAAACAATGAAGACATTATATAATATAGTTTGATATCAATGATTAGTTTCATTGGTGTGTTTTTAAATATATTTTTTGATGTAGACTTATTTTTTATGTTATGATGTAGAAATAGTGAAATATAATCCTGTATAAAATAAATTTAAGGGTGAAAATATATAGATTGGAATAATTAAAAGTTCTACTTAATGTTCAGATATATTTGTGTACAGTCTTTGATTTTCTTTATGTTGTAAGAGTAATAACACTTGGTGTTAAAAATAGTTTAAACCTGAACACTGTGCTGACTTGTAATAACACTTGGTGTTAACAATAGTTTAAACCTGAACACTGTGCTGACTTGTAATAACACTTGGTGTTAACAATAGTTTAAACCTGAACACTGTGCTGACTTGTAATAACACTTGGTGTTAATAATAGTTTAAACCTGAACACTGTGCTGACTTGTAATAACACTTGGTGTTAACAATAGTTTAAACCTGAACACTGTGCTGACTTGTAATAACACTTGGTGTTAACAATAGTTTAAACCTGAACACTGTGCTGTGCCGAAAACAACAGTAACTACTTGCATAGAAATAAATGTCATAAATACCATTAACAATCCCAGATTTCAATTTGTGCAATATTGGGTATACAGTATGTGAACCCAGTACTGAGATTTTTAACTCCATGACATTCTCATCGCAGGATTCCAGAACCTTAAACACTTCATTTTCCTTTACTGGTTTCAATTTTTTCCCGCGTTATTCCCAACAAGGTCGCTGCGATCCAATAGGAGCTCAAGATCTGCGTCGCTGATGACTTGTTCTTCACAGTTTTTGATAATGCAAGAGTGATCAGTGGAGCGTAACACTTTTAGTAGTTCCATGGGATCCATCACAGCTTTTGAGTCTCTCACCATAGTTTTACTGCCTTTGAATTTACCTAAAAAAAAACAAGATAATGAATTTTTGAAATGAATGAGAACAATCAATGCCTAGAAGTTTGCATACTACTGTAGAAGTCTATAAAACAATATGATTAATTTAACGTATTCATTTGAATAAACGCCCCGGGCGTTTATTGTTCAGGAGGGCTTTTAGGGAGGTGTGAAAGACAAAACTGACCTTGATGAATGACCATCTTCTCCAGCTTCCTCTTTGCAGCTGCTCTCTCCACTATCTTCTGGTCAATGGTGTTAATGGTCACTAACCTGTACACAATCACTGGCTTTTCTTGACCAATTCTGTGGCATCTATCTTATCTTGGGCTTGTAGATCTGACTGTGGGTTCTATAATATAACTATAAATGCTACTTTACAATGTATTGAAAGTCACTACACTAAAACAAACATTACACCACAAGCTTGTGACTAATTATTATAACATGGGTTCAAGGATGTAGCCAATCAGACGCGCTGAAATGAGTCACTAGTGCGCTCTTTATTTTTTCACTATCATGCACTTGAGTGCAAAAAGTGCACAGCAAAAAAGTATATTGCACTCTGTGTGTAAATCGTATGTCAGATTATTGATCACGCTGTAATAAAATGTAGTAATTATTTATTTAACTTGCCCAATCACTGTCATATATAATGACTGTGTCAGCTGTTGTCAAGTT
The DNA here is from genome assembly GCF_963402885.1 of Antedon bifida. Taxonomy (NCBI): domain Eukaryota; kingdom Metazoa; phylum Echinodermata; class Crinoidea; order Comatulida; family Antedonidae; genus Antedon; species Antedon bifida. The sequence goes on along the minus strand of NC_136227.1, from coordinate 33,168,515 downwards.
GATGCCTAACCCACCAGCTCTTGTTGAAAGCAGAAAGATGAAATAATCAGGACCATTGCTAAAATTACTAGTCTGAGAAAGATAATAACACAACTTTCTTCCACTAATCTTGAATAATTGAGACAAACAAACATGGTTTGTGGCTGCTACAACCAACTGATATTAAAGCTAATTAGCATTAGGTGGACATTTGGTAAAAATTAAGACAAACACATTTTTTATTTTTTCTCAGTAAAAACATTCATAATACTAATTAACATAATACAGCAGTAGTTGCTAAAATCAGAATGTGTGTATCAACTTAATTCAGTATCATTTATATTTACAAGTTCTTCCAAATAATCTTCTAAATTTCTTTATCTTCACCATGCAGGTGCTTACCTGTTGTTGTCTCTCAAAGACGACAGTAGTTGTGGTTTCTTAAGTGGCAGTAATCTTCAAGTATGTCAAGCATTGAGGTCATCTGGGAAAAGATGAGGACCTACAGACAAACAAACAGATCAAACATGGAGGTCATCTGGGAAAAGATAAGGACCTATAGACAAACAGATCAGACATGGAGGTCATCTGGGTCATCTGGGAAAAGATGAGAACCTACAGACAAACATATCAGACATTGAGGTCATCTGGGAAAAGATCAGCAGGACCTACAGACAAACAGATATAATTCAGATGTTTTTATAAAATAAGCTGGTACCAATTGCCAATTTCATTAACTTATTGCATTCTTTTAAACTAACATGAATATTTAAGATTGATACCTTGTGTCCACGCTTCTTTAGTTCAGGTAACATTCTCTCCAACACTAAAAGCTTTCCGCATGACTTGACAAGATCCTCGTCAACTTTGAACTGTTGCGTGACCGGATCAAGTGGATACTCCAGTAGGTAAGGATGGTTACAGCATTTTCTTAGTTGCAATACAATGTTTTGAAGCTTAATATTAACTACTGATTCTGTATTTGATAGGGTCACACCAGGTGCAGTTGGTTCTCTGAAATAAATAATAAAAGAGGCATAAAGTAATGTACTCATGGATGTTGTACTGGTGGAAGTGGACAGGGACACCCTCTCACCAGGTGCAGATGGTTCTCTGAAATAAATAATAAAAGGGGCATAAAGTAATGTACTCATGGATGTTTCATTAAATACAATGGTGCAGTCGACCATTTTAGAGCATCCTCTCTTGGGTCGACCTTTTGGGGTCAATGTTACCTCTTCTTTTTTCTGTGGAACAAAAGGACGCCAAGATGAGTGACAACAACATTCTTTTTATATACACTTCAATATTTTGGAACTTAATAACATAAGGCACCTAAACAAACTATAGAAAGTGTGGCACTTGTTTTTTTAACTTTTAGTTATCAACCAATCATTGGCTAATTCTTACTGCAATTTCTCAGCTGCAGAATCTCGCCTCATTTATTTTAGCATGTGTTTCTAATTTCATGTTAACAGAGCCATGGCACATGATGCACTGTTCTTACCTTGGGTTTGACCTTATCAATAATTGACCTGTCTAGAGTTGATGCGTAGAATTCTTGTTGAATACTCATCATTGGTGCATTTACAATGATCTCTTTCTTTGGAAGTATTGTCAGGTCAACATCTGTCTTTAAGCGTCGTAATAAAAATGGCGTCAAGATCTATAAGATACAAACAGTTTTAATACAGAATAAAATTACAAACAGAAAATATCAACATTAATCTGTGCATGCATTTAAGCCCAGTATAATCTGTTCCATTCTCATCGGGACTATAATTGGTCGATTTAACGTTCGGTCTGATAGATGGAGCAATTACCGTTCCCTTCGTTTTTGATCTAAGAAACTGTTAACTGATTTGTTGGCAGTACCTGGTGCATCATGGATATAACATGTTGTTGTCTCTCCTTAGCTACAATGGCTTCTTCATCTTCGTGACTTGAAAATGAATTAAAATCAAACCAGGATTCAAACCTGAAAAATAAAATAAAGAAAATTTACATCCACATCAGTTTTGTTCTTATACAGAGGGAAATTGTTTGGTGGGCAGTGATTGACATGTTTGCCTTTCACATCTGCTCCGGAAAATAAAAATCATGTCGCATTTTGTTTTGTTTTCTCTCGATGTTCTTTTTCCTCGATATGCGTGTAGCTGCATGACACGTCATGAAAACAAAAAGTCACTAATGCTGTACGACGCACAATCTGTTGCGAACCTCAACTGGAGCAGGACCGGATCCAAATTGATAACAATTAAAACTTACGTTTGTAGATTATCAAACACTTCTGGTAGTAAGAAGTTTAGCATAGACCACAACTCAAGACAGGTTGTTTTGAAGTGGGGTACCAGTAAGTAGAAGTCTGTTGGCAGATTGGTACGTCTTCAGTTCTCTAAAATAAACATAGTTGAATACAAATCAAACAATTTATCTTACCACCTTATTATTTAAATAGCTTGTATAAAGTTGGAGGCAAATTTGGACTGCTATAAATTCATTACAAACATGTTGGGATATTTCTATAAACATGATGGTGTGTTCCAAACAGTGAAAGTGGTAGGTAAGACTAGGTTATGAACAGACTTAAGTTGGTATGTGAAATATAAGCTGGGTAGAATCAATTTAGGTTAGGCTCAACTTCACTCAGCACAAATACTTCTTTACATATGACACTCTGTGTGTAAATCGTATGGCAGATTATTGATCACGCTGTAATAAAATGTAGTAATTATTTAACTTACCCAATCACTGTCATATATAGTGACTGTGTCAGCTGTTGTCAAGTTGATGCCTAACCCACCAGCTCTTGTTGAAAGCAGAAAGATGAAATAATCAGGATCATTGCTAAAATTACTAATCTGGGAAAGAAAACAATCTTACAATATTTTGTAATCATTGAAAAACAAATTAACATGATTCATGGCTGCTATTATTATGAAAAAACAAAACAAAACAAAACATGGTCTGTGGCCTGCTACAAGTCCAACTGATATTATTGTATTAAAAAAGATAGTCATTACTTGGACGTGTAAAAATGAAGACAAACACATTTTCTAACTGAATTAAGTTTTCTCTTTACTCTGACGTATTCTGAAATATTTACATATTGTCTATCAGTAAAAACATTCTTGCACTCATTCTTAAAAAAAACCCACAGAAACGTAATAATACATCATGCAGTAGGCCTAGTGGCTGCTAAAATCTGAATGAATGAAATGTCTATATCAACTGGCCATTAATTGTGCATTAACTATAATTTACATTTACAAATTGGCAAAAACATAGTTGTTTCTTTACTCTGTATCCATGAGTGCTTACCTGTCAACAGCCATCTAGACGACAGTAGTAGTTCTGTCTCTGTATATGGAGGTATAGGCCTATGTAGGTCTACATGGTCGTGGTGGAGGTATTTAATAACTCCATTTTTTGTGTGTAGCAGCTGTAATCTTCACGTATGTCACGCACTGTCATCCTGCTGTGAGAAGATGAAGACAATTCTGATCAGACATTGAGGTCACCTACATTAATTAGGCCTAGTAGTAGACTACTAAACTATAGGCTAGTTAAAAGTAGAATTCACACTTCCCTCCTCCGACTCTCCAGAGTTGTTTGTGGGCTAGGGGAGAAAAGAGTGGTACAATTAAATTGTACGCTGGCTGGCTGGCTGTGTGTGATAATTGTCACGTTAGTTAGGTGCCAGGCAGGCACCAGTAGGCCTAGCGTAATACCAAAACAGAAAAAAACTATAAACACCCAGCTTACCTAAGTTTTGTGGCTCTTAGAAGAACAGGCTAGGCCTACACCTTTTTATTATTCATAAAGGCCGCGCTGTGTGAATTGATACCACCAAACCATTCCACCTGCTCTCTCTACTCGTTTTAAATAAAAAAAAAACCAAAGAGCGCCTTCAACGGACAATGAGACCGTACCAGTTTTTGAAAAATAATTTATTTTATCAATTTCATTTTTATCACTATGTCGATATTAAAATATAACCAAATTCGTTTTTTTTTAACCCAGAATTTAAATACAATACAACAACAATTGTTTTGTAATATTGTCGGCGCAGTGACGATGTGATAATGCTGAGTCATCATCATGATGACAGTAAAGATGCCAGTTTTAGCATAAAAACACTATAGAAAATATGTAAAAGGTATAAGATGATGAATGCCGACTGGACAAAGAAAGACAATGGAAGAATATGAGATTTTTTTAAGGTTTGCATGAAGAAATCAAATGTTTTTATAAAGTTTGCAGTAACTGTAAACCACGCGTATATATACCACCGTAGTTCTGAAATGAATGATTGTTAAGTTTCTCGACGTTTCAATCAAATAAAATTATACTTTGATCAACCTCAGGAGAATCAGAAAATACTACTCCTCGCTCCTAAGGACGATCATAATATCTATGGATGGGACGATCAAAGCATAATACTGATCGAAACGTTAAGAAACTCACGTCAGTTTTTTTCAGAACTAAATATAGGCCTACGTGCACGGGGCCGCAAACTTTATAATATGAGAATTCACAAATCATCAATAAACAATTCCTGACATCATCCCTGACTACCTTATATTCCACACGCACCAATGCATTATGGGAAGGTCCAAATACATTGATCAACAACGCGCGCATCAACAAACAAACACGATTCAACCGGAATTGCCTTCAAATTACTCGTGTCAATTGCATACAAATTACAAGTAATTCCGCTATTGTGTTGCTGTTTATGAAATGTTTTATAGGTGTTTTGTAATTTTGTCACCAAATACATTTTATTTAAAAAGTCTATTATTGATATTATACAATATTTAAATCGAGGATCATGTGTGTTTTCGTATAGTTATATTCACTATGCGCGAGTTGTTATGGTAAAATCGAACGACCAAATTTCAATTTCAAATGTTCAAATTTCGATATTTTTATCATGAAATTATTTTGCAGTACGGTACTATATTGATGATGACCCAAGAGTGACGCACAGTAGTATGTTATACTCATGTTGATGCAATCATGTTACCATTAATAAACAATTTAACTATGATGATGACTCAAGAGTGACGTACAGTAATATGTTATACTCATGTTGATGCAATCATGTTACCATTAATAAACAATTTAACTATGTTGATGATGACCCAAAGAGTGACGCAAAGTAATATGTTATACTCATGTTGATGCAACATGTTACCATTAATAAACAATTTAATTAAACCTAATAAATTATTTTTTAAATGTTTTAATCATAGTCATAATGTTCAGTATTGTTATATTGTCAATATTGTAAAAACAAATGCTCTCTAAAAATCTTGAAAAACTTCAGCTTCAATTAATTTAAACAAAAATACAACATTTTGTATGCGGCAACATAATAAAATAAAAATGACACACGAACTAAAAGGTAAATATTTTGTTTAGGGAGGATTGAGAGTCAAATCAGATGCCAAATAAAACGTATTGTGATATTCAAAAGCAATAGGCATGAGAAGAAACAAAATTGCTATAATAATTATTAATTTTTTCGCGTAGTAACTTTATTTGTTTTCGCGTGTTATTATTTCGCGTTATTTTTCGTGTGGAATCTATACTCCATCGATCAATTGTTCTAGGTAGAGTAAAGAAAGGGGTGGATTCAGACATATTCATTTTACTGTTCGCTATAGTATTAAACCAAAATGGGTATTAATTAGCGCACAGTGCTAAACTTCTCACTGATTTTATTCGTATCCTATTCATTAATCCGTGTGCGCGAGTCCAACCAAAATGGGTATAGTAGCACACAGTGGTAAGCTTCTCACTGATTTTAATCGTATCCTATTCATTATCACTGTGCGCGAGTACAACCTACATGGGTATAGTAGCGCACAGTGGTAAGCTTCTCACTGATTTTAATCGTATCCTATTCATTATCACTGTGCGCGAGTACAACCAACATGGGTATTGCAGCGCACTGTGGTAAAGCTTCTCACTGATTTTAATCGTATCCTATTCATTATCACTGTGCGCAAGTACAACCAACATGGGTATAATAGCGTACCGTGGTAAGCTTCTCACTGATTTTAATCGTATCCTATTCATTATCACTGTGCGCGAGTACAACCAAAATGCAATGACCATCGCATGATCCTCAACATAGTTACAGGCCCGGTTCGTTTTGCTTCTTAGAAAATATTGATAAATAGAATACCGTAATGATTATTGCACATTGATTCTTATAGACAAATATAGGTAATATTAGATCTATTTCCTTCACCAGAAAGACAACATTCTGCCGGTTTTGGTTTATAAGGAAAGCCTAGATCGGAAAAGAGATGGTTTTGATAAGTTCCTCATATCGCGATGGTAACAAGAACCCATTGTGACGTATAACGAGAAGAAAAACAACTCAATTACGGTTACACAGCGAAATAATACAATATGATACAGATTGAAATCTCATATCATATTTTGACTTTAATAAAACGTTAATATTATTATAATTAACACAATTAAAACAATGTTTATACAACTTCCACAAAATGCATGTGTTTAAAAGGTCCTCCATTATTGAAGTTTTTAAAACCTAATGTGACGTCAGTGCTCACTCTTTTAATACTTTCGCAATCTCGTCAAAATCTAAATCATCAAGCTCTGTAGGCCTACTAATGTTCAAATCTAAGTCATTAAGGCGTGGATGTTTCATCTTAATGCTTTGCATGTTTACACTGGAAACGGACGTAGACGCAAGCTTTGACCTGCCTTATTCAAGATCGACGCCCTCTATTTAAACATTCTTTTTTCGTGGAAACACAAATTTTGCTATTATTGATACATGTGCGCGTGCGACATCATGTAATAGTGTTTAATCGAAATATTAGATTAAATTCACCATTTTACCGAAAATACACTTTACTATAATATCAACGTTTTCCCATAAATGTTGTCTAAATCCCTTCTCATAACGAGAAACATTAATGTTCATACATACATAGTATATATTCAATTAAGAACATAAAAGTGAACTTGAGAACTTGGATTACTATTTTCTCCAACGTGCATTCTCTACATGGGTAATGTATGGCACGCCAATCGACAAGAGTAATGTGTATTGACAAAACAATAAAGGCCAACACAGACGGTAAGCGGAATGCCGCGTAGCTTGTCCCACGTAGAATCTGTATTTATCCTGAGCGGAATGCCGCGTAGCTTGTCCCACGTAGAGTCAGTATCTATCCTGAGTGGAATACCGCGTAGCTTGTCCCACGTAGAATCTGTATCTATCATGAGCAGAAACCGTCCGTCCGCTCCGCGTTGTGTGTAAACGGTCATACGGAATAACATAGATTCTATATTTTCAGTATCGTTACCTTCTGTGTAAATTGGCCTTTATGATGCATGAGTAATATTATTATATATGTCTTTATTTTCATTTTTTCCCATTCTTCGAATGCTGAATGAATTGCCCCAAGTTTGAAAAATGAAGCGACTGCAAAATAAATGTTCTACTTAAAGGTTCAAGGTATGCATGCCGCAAAATACTAAGTCTGTTACAGAATGCCTTTCTAATGTATAGGAAACAATTTGTACCTCGCTTAGAGGCAGACAACACTGTGGGGAAGCAAAACGTTACGTCAATACCGCTTACGGGAATAGTAATGACGTCAGAATAAGACATTGTAAACTAATGGGATAGATGTTTGGTTCTTTTTTCTATTCCATCGATACTGTGTAACGTTATTTGCAAAAACAATTGTGAGGTAAACAAAGAGGTGGATTCAGACATGAAACATGATCATTGATCCTCAGTAGTTTGTAATGCTCTGCTTCTTAAGCTCTGTCTACACTATCAAATTGTATGTGACAACAAATGTGATGTGCCCATATATGGACACGATGATGTCATATATCACTACCATATTTGGGCACATCACCATTTTTTGTCAAACTAGTTTGATAGTGTGGACAGAGCTTTAGGAAAATATTGATAAATAGAATATTTTATTGCACATTTATTCTTATAAACACTGTTGTAAACAAGTACATCAGAAACAATTAAGTTGAGAAATGTTAATCTATTATAAACAAGATGGCTATAAGATAATATTGTGCTTAACTTCCTTATGTTATGATAGGCCTCTATGCGTGATGTAACAATAATCTGAAGATCTGATCTTGGAATTTGTTTCATTTTTCTTTTAAATATTAGTTTTATTTCTTTCACCAAAAAGACAACATTCTGCCAGTTTAGATTTATAAGGAAAGAGGTCGGAAAAAAGATCGTTTTGATAACTTCCTTATAGCGTGCTAGTAACAAGAACCCATTGTGACGTATAACGAGAAGAAAAACAACTCAATACGATTACACAGCGAATACAATGTAGACTATGATACAGATTGCAATCATAGATCATATTTGACTTCAATAAAAACGTTAATATCAAAATAATACACTGTACAACTGCTACAAATCATGTGTTTAAAGGTCCTTCATTTACTGAAGTTTCTAAAAAACCTAATGTGACGACGTCAGTGCAGCCACTCTTTACTTCGCAAACTCGTCGTCACTCCTTATTCGGTGAAACACAAATTATGCATTGTTGATACATGTGCATCATCATCATCATTATCATCGTCATTATCATCATCATCATCATCATCATTATCATCATCGTCATCATCATCATCATCATTTTACAATGTAGTTTTTAAATCGAAATGTTAGAGAATCGAAATTCATCATTTTTACCTAATATATAGATAGATGTTTTCAGCAATAATTAGTAAATTGATCAATGTTTCCTGTTTTAAAATCTGCGTAGAATGTTGTAACAGTCGAAATGCAAGGTATTGCAACAAGCTGCACTCGACGACTACCACAGTAGTCTCTTTGTTAGTCAGTCATTAACGACTACCTACAGTAGTCTGTCTGTTAGTCACTCATTCTAAAGATATACATATTTATGTTGATAGTGCACATTAAGTTGTTGTATGCTTTAATCAAAACCGTACATTATTGTTGTTCATTTGACCTTTGACATGACGAAATGTTCAGAGGTTTCAGCATCCGCGCCTACACAGAGTGTGTCTGTTTAAGTTATAGCACTTTATAATAATATGTCAAATAAATAAAATTTGTTCCGTACATGTGTACTAAAAAAAACAAAACATAAATCATTAAATATGGTAAACTGTTATAATACGAAGTTTGAACTAACAAATCATGTGGGTTTTTTTTTTAGTGATTATTTAAACATCACGCATGAATGCACAAAGGAAGCGGTACTTCCTTTTGATGAAATATTAAAATCAAGAACCTAGAATTCTTATATTATTGTGGTATCAGCTTCTACGGCCTACTCATGAAATAGGACTTGAAAACTTTGTCGTTTGTTCATTTCATGTCACTCATCATTGAACTCACACAAAATCCTTATAAGTATATTTGACTCGGCGGCGAAAACAGAAAGCCGAACATGGAAGAACCATGGAGAAATCTTATTTCTCCATGGAAGAACCATTAACCCCAAAATCAGAAACCAACCCAGTTTTAGTGATAACAAAAAAAGACTATAACAATCATTTTAAGTGTGTGTTTTAATAAACTCAACGATAGGCACCAACTTTTTTCAAAAAGTCTATTATTATAGGTATTGATATTATTTAAATCGATATTCGATAAAACCATATCATTTCAGAAGGAAATTGTAAGTATTTTTCTAAAATAGTTTCTGTAGAATTTTGAGTGAATAAGTATACAGAAAGACCTGCGCCAGACTGTGGAACAGCTTTTGTGACGTCACGGCCAAAGTCAATAGCGACATGTGATCGTGATATTAAAGTTGACCTCAAAGAGAGTGGCGCGCATTAATTGTTGCTACGAAATGAATATTGGAATATTGAAATGAATATTGATAGTTCTTTTGCAATTTACACATTGTATAAATGTGTGTTGGTACAATGCATATAAGAACAATTATCATCTGCAATCACAAATTGCCCTTTTAATATTACAAGTTTTAGTTTTAGTAAGTACCATATAATGTATTGCTGTTTATTTACTAATCTTTTTTTTAAATGTTTTTGCAAATAAAAAATACCATGAATATAATATATACTAAAATAATCTGCAGTTTTTAAATATTATTCAAAAAGAGTCTAGGTAATTTTCTAAAAATACTTTCTAGGGATTTTTGAATGGAATAATTATAGACGTCGTACGATATATTCGTGTACGTTGGACCGTGGAATAGCTTTTGTGACGTCACACACAAAGTCAATATAGCATACATGTACGTGGATTATGAATCATAATTACACAGTAGTTGACGTCAAAGGGAGTGGTGCAGTTGCTGCTATAAATCGTCACATTTTACTGTATCGGTATATTGATAGTCCAGATACGAGATCCAGTTACAGTCCAGTCTTAAGCCAATTTGTAAGTTTACATCATTTCATTAATATAGCCTAATTTATTTGCAAAACAATAATATGAGAATATAGGCATAAAGTAGAGTGTGGATTGTGGTATATGTCTTGTTAATATTACTGAACCTACTAGTATTCTTGTGCCACACATAATCGTCAACAAACTAATTCCATCACAACAAACGATATATCATATAAGATAATTATAATTACCTATGTATGTTTTTTTATATTTAAGTACGGTTTTATACATGCTAACATTCAATCTAATTTTTCCAGTGATTGCCGAACCTGATCTTAATCCTCGGGTGATTGCCGAACCTGATCTTAATCCTCGGGTGATTGCCGAACCTGATCATAATCCTCGGGTGATTGCCGAACCTGATCATAATCCTCGGGTGATTGCCGAACTGATCATAATCATAAATGTAGCGGGTGTTCACTCCTCTTGCGTTCTGCGCAATGCTAACACCGCCAACTACAATAATATTAAACTTACTCGTACCACATTTATAGGCTTACTATAGTTATTTTTACGTTTAATGGGAGGGAGCGAGTATGTGGTTGTGGATCGAAAATGACCTGTTCCTGTTAATTGAACGTACACCCTATAAAGAACAAGCACACATTTTTCTCATCTCTCAATCCAGAATGTGGCCATCACAATAATCAAATCAGATACATACATCTTTCAGTTTTTATATTTTAACTATGCTATAGTGTAATACAGTAAATTCGTTAAATTTTGACTAATATTCCATTAATGTGAAGTTCTTTGTGTTCAGTTTGTCACTGATGCCCAACCTGTCCTGTCCAATCCTGAAGTACGCACGGGTAGCAAGACATAAAGAACATTATATAAATTGCTGGGATGCTCCACACTTATTGACTATAAACAAACTGCAGACAGTTCAATCATTGATCTTATCGTTACATTGAACTTGGTATCAAACGATCATCACTTCATAAGTATACATCAGCCTATCGGAAGTAGATATATTTGTGAATATGATCCGATTTAACACTTATTTTTCAGGAATGAAGACAGAAATTTGAAAAATGGCAACAGGTACACTGATAATGTATTTACTCATAAAGACTTAATACAAAATTATAAACATATATTAGTATAATAAGTACCGACATAAAAAAAGATCGGTCCGCTTTACATGATTACATACAGTAATCCTAGTGTTGCATTAAATAATAATACACATTTTTAATATTGTTCTGTTTTCACCATTTTATAGATTTTGATCTAGATTTAGTAAATGTTTCAACTTGGTATGATGAACGTAATCTCGTCACAAAGCTGAAAGTTTTGTACAAAGATTTGATTGCAGCATCGAACATAGACAGCGCCACCAACACAATACACTTACTACAGGAATTAAGGGCAAATGGACGTTTAAGTTCAGACAATCGTATATTGTTATACGAGACAATAAAAGTAACTGAACAGTTTGGTGTCATAGATCGTCTCAAACATTCTTTTCTCGATGTTCAAGAAATTACTATGTTCACTCGATATCGACTCCAAATTGTAGCTTTCGGAAATGGACTTAGACAGGCTGATGTGGACAAAATAGATGCATTGTACAATGGTAGTGCGTTAAAGAATTATAAAGATGCTTGGAGTATGATTCTGGATTTGGAACAGAGAAAAAAAATCTGTGAAGAAAAAATTGAAGAATTTATTAACAATTTAAGACAAGTTGGACTGGAATCAAGAGTAACACATCTGACTGAAGGTATGTTAGTGAGAAAAGCGTAAAAAACATTAATTTGGTAAAAAGAAATATAAAACAGTCTGGCAACATTAAATCCATGTCCGCCGACTGAAGGTGCATGTTAATACATTGCAGTTGTTTTGTTATGTTAATTATTATTATTTTGTATATACAATGAAAAATATTTGTGTTGAATTAATGTAATAAATGATATTTTTAAAGAAGCATACCGGTATAGAATATCATTGTAGCCTAAATTCAGGTTTTGTCCTGTCATTTATTAAACAGGGCAAGTGGCAACCAGTAGTAATGAAGAACAAGGAATGCGAAAAAGATTTAAATCAGAAACAGATTAGTTACTAATAATGTACCGTATAATTTTGCTCTCAATCGGTAGTTTTTTAGGTAGAATAAGTATTTCATTTTTTTTTCTTATTATTATTATTCTATTATTAAAACAGGGCAAGTGGCAACCAGCAGTAGTAATGAAGAACAAGGAATGCGAAAAGAAGGTAAATCAGAAACAGGTGAGTTACTAATGTACTGTATAATTTAAAACAAGGAATTCGAAAAGAGGTTAAATCAAAAAACAGTTTAGTTGCTTTCAGAATAATAATAATTAAACAAAATCCTTTTTGATGTTTAATTCCAATCCTAACCACGTGTAGAACGATTTAATAATTAGGAAGATTCATTGTTTTAAAAACGAAATGTTGTTAACATCATAAAAAGTAAGACTCATATTACACATATCATAATTCTTTGGGATCCAATAAGCTTAATTCTAATCCGCATTGCAAAGTTTGTTTACTGAATTAAAATAAAAATAGGTCTACTTAGGCCTAAAAGTTTTTAAGATTTTCAGAGGACGTTTTATTATTTCCGATGGATTAAACATTGTGTTTGCCGCCCTCTATAATTCCGCCTATACTACAATTCAATGAAAAAACGAATGTTGCAACAATAACTTCATTAACCATAAAGTGTGATTAAAGTTTCTGATCTGGCGAAAAAATAAACAACAATAATATACAAGGGAAAATCTAAAAGTGAATAATGGCCTCATACTACATTTCTATAACAATCAAAAATTCTTAATGCATTAAAAACATGAGATGAGTAGTAATAATTTTTATTTTTAATTCATTTATATTTAATTTTACTTTCTATGGACCAGAGATTCCGAGATAAAAGATTGAATGAATAATAAAATCACATCGTCTTGCTCATTATAAAATCATAATTAATTTGAAAATAAAATGTCTTCATAAAACAATTAATGAGATTTTGTAATCAAATTAAAAAATAGTAATTCACCGTAATATTACATGTACTGTACTGTAGTTACAATCATCTTAGTTCAAATATATAACATTGTTTAAAGTTTCGTTCTGATTAATGATATACAGAGCCATGGCTCTGATGATATATTATGTATGCCGCCCTCTATAATCCCTTTGATTTTCATGGATACAGCGTTAATTAAGGCCTATAAATGCACATTGTATCATGCCATTTGGCATAAAATTGAGGATAATCATAAATAAATGTGATTATGACGTAGAGAATTGTGAATTCAGTTTCAATCATAAACATCTTACGTAACAAATAGCCTTTTAACCTAATAACATACATGCATGGTATTATAAAAAACATTACAATTTGTTCTATGTACCCAAAAATCCGGGCGATTTCCGCTAAACGGCACGAAATCACCGAAAAACAGCTATTTTTTGAAAGTTTTTTCAATGTAACTTTGTTATTAATTGACCGATTTTTATGGCTGTTTCGACATTGTAATGCCTAATTAAGTACCTACAATGTCATGTTTTTTTTAATTTAAAAAAACCTAAAACGTCGTCGGCATTGATTTTTAAAGTTAGACGATTTGAAAATTGCCCTGTGTTAAAGAATAGGCTTGTTTTGCAAATTTGTTGAGATCTTTACAAAAACGTTCATAACGTTTGACCTAGTTATCCAATGATATTGGCTGTTCCACCATGCAAAAGCTAATCAATCAAGCTTTCTAATGACCTAAATTAAAATTTGATTGGTTCAGATACTTCGTCGGCACAGCCCCTTTTTTGAAGCAGTGTTTTAGTTTGTCAGTGACCGGCTAGTGTTAAAGGATAGGCGAACATTTTCGAAGTCGACAAAGCTTTCCTTAACAGTCAGAACGTAACGTTAAAACTAAAATTACAGTTGCTGAAAAACTACTTATCCAAAACGCTTAATTTTTTCACGAAAGTTAATAGTTTTAAAACACTTGGTTTATTTGAAAACCACCAGCGTGGTTTTGCCGTATTGGCGGACTCGTCCATTTTACTAATAGGACAAGGATTGTAGCACATATAAAACGTTGAATTTGACCTATGTGGTTTCCATTTCTGTTTTCTAATGTAAAATTAATATTATATTATTAGTATCTCTATGTAATATATTATATATTCATATTGTACTAGTTAGCATACATACTGTTATACTGCACTTTGTTTTGATGATTTTTCAACACAGGGAGTTGGTATACCCTTAGTTCTACTAAAATTATTATTACTTTTATTTGTTTGTGCAATATTTGAAGATTGCTATAAAAATAGAAATAATTTAAATATAATATATTTAACAGATTAAGTGTACGCACTATGCCTATGGAACAGATTACCTATTGGGCGTAGTTCAGTATGACACATCTGATGTTCTATTATTACCTTCTGTATCAGCCTCCGCCCTTTTGGGATTTTTTTCTATACAATACTTATTGTTAATGTACCATAGTTATTTTAAGGGGAATAGTCTCCTAATAAATAGTTCTTAACACTCTAACATTGTTCTTTTGTACCTATAATTGTATTGCTTTGTTTTCTTGTATTAAAAACTTGTGTTAACTGTCTGAAAGTTACCTCCTAGCAAAGTGGGACGACCCAACATGCTTCATTACCCACCACTGTATTAGGGAGCAGATTGAGATCAACTGATAAGAACCCAACGCACTAAAATTAAATAGGCCAAAAAAACAAAACAAATTGTAATGACAACACGTCACAACCTGGGTCGTGTATCATAACTCTTTTCACGAAAGACCAACGAATAGAATATGTAAAATAAAATATATTTAATATTGCAAACGTGTGTTTATACAACAGCAGCTCCACGATAATTACCAGCTAATTTTAATTTAGGATAAATGACAAGGTTTTTAATTCAATTAATTCGTACACGCGTGCAATATTTCAATTTTGAATAAAAGCAAATTTAATTAGATTTGTAACTTTTCCTATTAAAGTAAATGTCAAAACTATCACTTTGAACGCAATTTATATTATTATTGTTATTTGTTATTGCTTTCGTATTAAGAACAAAAGTTGTACTGAGATGCCTGAAAAATCTTTATTTTGTTATACTATTGTACAACTCCTTTTTTATTTCACCTACCAAAAAATGAATATATGCGTGTTACAACGCTAATGTCGTAAACAGTGAATCTAGAAAAATCAGCTTTAGTAAAACTTCCAGCTAGTAGAAACACACACAGCTTATGTAGAACAGTCAAAAGTTAATGGAGTATAACGAAATTGCCTCACGCTAATGTAGTTTTACTATCGACGATCAGCATAGAATTATTATATTTTTTACAAAATTGAACCTTTGTTTAAAAAAAAGCGACCGCCTTGCTTTCTTCCTAAAAGCGGCCATCAGCATCAATGATTTATATGGTTTTACCATAAGCGGTGGATTGCTCTACATTAAACGGTTGTTACGATTAATTTGCTGGCGACCACCAGTCGTTTAACAGAGTTTTCTTTCTGATTGATAATAAATTGTGTTTGTCGCCCTCTATATTATTTACTTCGTTTACTACTTCGGCGCGGCTTCAGCATTATTTATTGTATTGCAGTACTAGAAATTGCAAGGCCCTTATTAAATAAAATAAATATATTAACTAAATATTGTTTTGCCATTTTTCTTCGCATCTAGACAAGATTGAAGAATATCTGCTTCAAAGACAAAGGCAATTGTGTAGTCAGGCCAGTAGATTTACACCAGCAACAATGCGTGGTAGATACACAGTTGACATTTCGCAGATGTTTACCGATATGGAACTACTGAAAGAAGGTGACAAGAATGAAGGCTGCAAACCAACAACATTAACAGAAGTGGTAGATGTTATCAGTTCCAAACCTGGATGTAGAGCTCTTATAGATGGAGAGGGTGGGATAGGTAAAACTACCATATTAAGGCATTTATCATACAACTGGGCTACGGCTACTCAATCAATTAAATCATTTAAAGGTAAAATTGTATTTCTTTTAAGTGTAAGGGATTTAGAAAAGGATGACAACATTTTCGATCAAATTGTTAAGCAAATTGATATGACAGATTTTAATTTAGATACAGATATCCCAGAGGACCCACGGTTAATTAAAAAATTCATAAAGAAAAATGACGATAAAGTTGTACTGCTACTAGATGGGTTAGATGAATTAAGATTTAATAATCCAAGCGTAATTAGTCTGTTCAACAAGAACAACTTAAAAAACAGTACCGTAATACTTACTTCACGATCAGAAAACATAGATGAATTCGTAAAAGAAAGTGACGTACATGTAAGAGTTAATGGGTTTAACAACGAGAGCATAGGAAAGTACATTGACAAACATTTTGAGTATTTTGAAAAACCACAATTGGGAGAATCCCTTCGAAACGAATTGAATATTGACACTAATTATTGGGCTGGGATAAAACATCCTGAAGCGTATGAAATGTGCAAAAACCCGATGCTACTTTTTTCAATCTGTTTGCTATGGGAAGGCAGTCAAAGCCTTCCTACAGATAAAGCTGAACTTTTTAAAGAAATATTTCGTAATATTTTAAATCAGTTCAACAAACAAGAACAATTCGCCAAGCTTTCTAAATTTGAAGACACACCAGCAAAATATGTTAATGCTATGATTTTGTTGGGAAAATGTATGTATGATAGCTTGAAAGTAAATCAACTTTCAATAAACATGAAAGATTTGAATGATAAACATACGAATAAAGATTTGGTTGATATGTCCGTGAAACTTGGATTTGTTTATGAAGAAGCACCGATTTTAAAATCGAATTTTGATATCATTTTTATGCCTCCCCACAAATTGATAGTAGAGTCATTGGTGGGATTTTACTTGTGCAAATTATGTGAACGTGAAGGTATGGAGAATGAGTGCTCAGATGTACGAACATTACTTACACCATTGGATGATGATGAGTGGGAGGTGATACGAGAGAGTAAGCATTTATACAGAGCGACAGAGTTTGCAATTGGTTTCCTTGGTGATAAAGCTGGCGGTTTCCTCAAGCACTGGGTTACAAATAGTTTGTCAACATATCGCAATCTGCCGAGAAATTTAAACTTGGTTAAAAAAGAACATAAAGATGCTGTGGTAAATGAATTAATTAATTACATGACAAGCAAAGATTTAGAAATAAATAATCATTTGGATGATATATCTACCTCTATAAGAATGTTTATTGATCACATTAGTCCAGGTGAACAATGTGACGGGCATTTCATACGTCTAATTATGCAATTGTATTGTATGCAATATGTTGATGTTAGTGTCGGTGCCTTTTGTAGTAAGATGGCATTGGAGCGAAAGGGAAGAGTTATTGCACACATTTTAGGCATTGAAGGTGAATATGACTATGTTGGGATTTGGAATCTATCACGTGATGTATTTAATGACTTTGTATCAGAATGTTCTCTCAAACAATTTCAATTAGCATTACGTTCTCTCGATATCTTTGATAGTAAACTTCACAACATTGATGTTAATACATTTTCTTCATTTCTCATTATGTGTCCTAAGCTGAGGGAGCTTTACATGAGGGATTGCAATCTATCAGCTGACGACATTCGTCACGTGTCTGAAAAGTGTTCAATAAGAAATATTAGATTTCATCATCCTAGTTTTCACTGATAACGTATGTTACTTCTACTATATAACAGACACATTTTTAAATCTCGCAGCAAGCAGGTGTCAATTTTTGATATCGCAAATAATTGCATTTCTAACATTAAATTTGTATTCAATATAAAAACGACCTGTTATATATAAATCGTATAGTAGATTAAATCAATATGATAATCTAAAACATAAAAATGTTTGTAAACATTTTATTTTGACATACTTTACCTTCATCGACGGAGCGCGCGCGCGTACTTCCGCACGCGGCACACTAGCAACGGAAGTAATAATTATTAACAGCTGTAGCATGCAGATAAACAAGAATGTTTGTTTCTTATTCATTATAATCTTTATAAGCTGTGCTGACATATTAAATGAAAATGATTTTTTTATAATAATGCAATGTTTTTTACTTTATATATTGTATAGAATTGGTTGTGCGTGTTTTAAAGTAATTATGTGATAATATTATATTAAATGTAATTAATACAACTCTTTATAATTAGGTTGGATGGTTAAATACTAAAAGTAAAGTGGTACAACTTGAAACTATAAAACATAACATGAACATAATGATGAAACGTAATTTGTTATCAAAAGCAGTTTTATTAAATGAAAACGTAATTAGAAATTAAATTAACAAATAAACACATTATGAGATGTTTTGGCACAGTAACAACAACAGAACAAAGTTGTAGTAGAATTTGTAAAACTAAAAATGACAAAAATCAAACAATGAAGACATTATATAATATAGTTTGATATCAATGATTAGTTTCATTGGTGTGTTTTTAAATATATTTTTTGATGTAGACTTATTTTTTATGTTATGATGTAGAAATAGTGAAATATAATTCTGTATAAAATAAATTTAAGGGTGAAAATATATAGATTGGAATAATTAAAAGTTCTACTTAATGTTCAGATATATTTGTGTACAGTCTTTGATTTTCTTTATGTTGTAAGAGTAATAACACTTGGTGTTAAAAATAGTTTAAACCTGAACACTGTGCTGACTTGTAATAACACTTGGTCTTAACAATAGTTTAAACCTGAACACTGTGCTGACTTGTAATAACACTTGGTGTTAACAATAGTTTAAACCTGAACACTGTGCTGACTTGTAATAACACTTGGTGTTAACAATAGTTTAAACCTGAACACTGTGCTGACTTGTAATAACACTTGGTGTTAACAATAGTTTAAACCTGAACACTGTGCTGACTTGTAATAACACTTGGTGGTAATAATAGTTTAAACCTGAACACTGTGCTGACTTGTAATAACACTTGGTGTTAACAATAGTTTAAACCTGAACACTGTGCTGACTTGTAATAACACTTGGTGTTAACAATATTTTAAACCTGAACACTGTGCTGACTTGTAAATAACACTTGGTGTTAATAATAGTTTAAACCTGAACACTGTGCTGACTTGTAATAACACTTGGTGTTAACAATAGTTTAAACCTGAACACTGTGCTGTGCAGAAAACAACAGTAACTACTTGCATAGAAATAAATGTCATAAATACCATTAACAATCCCAGATTTCAATTTGTGCAATATTGGGTATACAGTATGTGAACCCAGTACTGAGATCCTTAACGCCATGACATTCTCATCGCAGGATTCCAGAACCTTAAACACTTCATTTTCCTTTACTGGTTTCAATTTTTTCCCGCGTTATTCTCAACAAGGTCGCTGCGATCCAATAGGAGCTCAAGATCTGCGTCGCTGATGACTTGTTCTTCACAGTTTTTGATAATAGGGAGGTTTCGCAACGCTACAAATACGATAACGAAAACGGATACGTCATACATTTATGAAACTTTTGAGCTGATCCCCATTTCATATTCGTAAAGCGTATTTGTGTTGACGAATATCATCAGTCATATTCGTAACTACAAAACGAGTATAGTTTTTGATTATTTTCCACATTTTGCATTTGAATCAGAAATGATTCATGATTATAATATAATTATAGATTTATTGAAAGTAATTTACTAAAAGTAATTTACTAAAATAACAAGTCGATTTTGATAAATAGCAGTTTTTAAAGTGCTCACTCGCTTTGATGTTACGCTAGGCCTAGGCAGCCAAGCAACACGTACCTGCTGCGCTTCGAATTTACCGCAGTCACATTTTTTTTTTTGGATCGACGGCGCCCTCGATTTTTGCAGGCTTACGAAAACGAATACATGTGCGTGACGTATTCGTTTTCGTTATCGTATTCGTAGCGTTGCGAAACCTCTCTATTGCCAGAGTGATCAGTAGTAGTTCCATGGGATCCATCACAGCTTTTTACTGTAGAAGTCTATAAAACAATATGATTAATTTAACATATTTATTCGAATTGTTCAGGAGGGTTTTTAGGGAGGTGTGAAAGACAAAACTGACCTTGATGAATGACCATCTTCTCCAGCTTCCTCTTTGCAGCTGCTCTCTCCACTATCTTCTGGTCAATGGTGTTAATGGTCACTAACCTGTAGACAATCACTGGCTTTTCTTGACCAATTCTGTGGCATCTATCTTGGGCTTGTAGATCTGACTGTGGATTCTACAACTATATAAATGCTACTTTACAATGTATTGAAAGTCACTACACTAAAACAAAGATTACACCACAAGCTTGTGACTAATTATTATAACATGGGTTCAAGGATGTAGCCAATCAGACGCGCTGAAATGAGTCACTAGTGCGCTCTTTATTTTTTCACTATCATGCACTAGTGCAAAAAGTGCGCAGCTAAAAAGTATATTGCACTCTGTGTGTAAATTGTATGTCAGATTATTGATCACGCTGTAATAAAATGTAGTAATTATTTATTTAACTTACCCAATCACTGTCATATATAATGACTGTGTCAGCTGTTGTCAAGTAGATGCTTAACCCACCAGCTCTTGTTGAAAGCAGAAAGATGAAATAATCAGGACCATTGCTAAAATTACTAGTCTGAGAAAGATAATAACACAACTTTCTTCCACTAATTTTGAATAATTGAGACAAACAAACAAAAAACTGCTACAACCAACTGATATTAAAGATAATTAGCATTAGGTGGACATTTGGTAAAAATTAAGACAAACACATTTTCTATTTTTTCTCAGTAAAAACATTCATAATACTAATTAACATAATACAGCAGTAGTTGCTAAAATCAGAATGAGTGTATCAACTTAATTCAGTATCATTTATATTTACAAGTTCTTCCAAATAATTCTAAATTTCTTCATCTTCACCATATACCTGTTGTTGTCTCTCAGCAAAAGCCATGCTGCCATCTAGACGACAGTAGTTGTGGTTTCTTAAGTGGCAGTAATCTTCAAGTATGTCAAGCATTGAGGTCATCTGGGAAAAGATGAGGACCTACAGACAAACATATCAGACATTGAGGTCATCTGGGATAAGATCAGGACCTACAGACAAACAGACAAACATATCAGACATTGAGGTCATCTGGGATAAGATCAGGACCTACAGACAAACAGACATATAATTCAGATGTTTTTATAAAATAAGCTGGTACCAATTGCCAATTTCATTAACTTATTGCATTCTTTTAAACTAACATGAATATTTAAGATTGATACCTTGTGTCCACGCTTCTTTAGTTCAGGTAACATTCTCTCCAACACTAAAAGCTTTCCGCATGACTTGACAAGATCCTCGTCAACTTTGAACTGTTGCGTGACCGGGTCAAGTGGATATTCCAGTAGGTAAGGATGGTTACAGCATACAGTTATATTACAATGTTTTGAAGCTTAATATTAACTACTGATTCTGTATTTGATGGGGTCACACCAGGTGCAGTTGGTTCTCTGAAATAAATAATAAAAGGGGCATAAAGTAATGTACTCATGGATGTTGTAGTGGTGGAGGTGGACAGGGACACCCTCTCACCAGGTGCAGTCGCTTCTAGAGCATCCTCTCTTGGGTCGACCTTTTGGGGTCAATGTTACCTCTTCTCTTTTCTGTGGAACAAAAGGACGCCAAGATGAGTGACAACAACATTCTTTTTATATACACTTCAATAGTTTGGAACTTAATAACCTAAGGCACCTAAACAAACTATAGAAAGTGTGGCATTCGATTTTTTAACTTTTAGTTATCAACCAATCATTGGCTAATTCTTATGGCAATTTTTCAGCTGCAGAATCTCGCCTCATTTATTTTAGCATGTGTTTCTAATTTCATGTTAACTAACCCTAGATACTCTGGCTTGTAGGCAGCTAGGTTGATTATAACAGAGCCATGGCACGTGATGCAATGTTCTTACCTTGGGTTTGACATTATCAATAATTGACCTGTCTAGAGTTGATGCGTAGAATTCTTGTTGAATACTCGCCATTGGTGCATTTACAATGATCTCTTTCTTGGAGGTATTGTCAGGTCAACATCTGTCTTTAAGCGTCGTAATAAAAATGGCGTCAAGATCTATAAGATACAAACAGTTTAAATACAGAATAAAATTACAAACAGAAAATATCAACATTAATCTGTGCATGCATTTAAGCCGAGTATAATCTGTTCCGTTCTCATCGGGACTATAATTTGTCAATTTAACGTTCGGTCCGATAGATGGAGCAATTACCGTTCCCTTCGTTTTTGATCTAAGAAACTGTTAACTGATTTGTTGGCAGTACCTGGTGCATCATGGATATAACATGTTGTTCTCTCTCCTTAGCTACAATGGCTTCTTCATCTTCGTGACTTGAAAATGAATTAAAATCAAACCAGGATTCAAACCTGAAAAATAAAATAAAGAAAATTTACATCCACATCAGTTTTGTTCTTATACAGAGGGAAATTGTTTGGTGGGCAGTGATTGACATGTTTGCCTTTCACACCTGCTCCGGAAAATAAAAATCATGTCGCATTTTGTTTTCACGACGCACCATGTGCCATGTTCTTTTTCCTCGATATGCGTGTAGCTGCATGACACGTCATGAAAACAAAAAGTCACTAATGCTGTACGACGCACAATCTGTTGCGAACCTCAACTGGAGCTGGACCGGATCCAAATTGATAACAATTAAAACTTACGTTTGTAGATTATCAAACACTTCTGGTAGTAAGAAGTTTAGCATAGACCACAACTCAGACAGGTTGTTTTGAAGTGGGGTACCAGTAAGTAGAAGTCTGTTGGCAGATTGGTATGTCTTCAGTTCTCTAAAATAAACATAGTTGAATACAAATCAAACAATTTATCTTACCACCTTATTATTTTAATAGCTTGTATAAAGTGCCACCTGTAGGTCTACATGTTCGTGTTAGAGGTATAACTATATATGGTCTGTGTAGCAGCTGTAATCTTCAAGTATGTCACGCACTTTCATCCTGCTGTGAGAAGATGAGGACAATTAAGATCAGACATTGAGGTCATCTAGGCCCAGGCCTAGATAGTAGTAGGCTACTAAACTAGGCTAGTTAGAAGTCACACTTCCCTCCTGCGACTCTCTAGTTTGTGTGGGCTAGAAAAGAGAGAAAAAAAGAGTGGTACACGCACGACTGCTGGCTGCCTGTGTGTGGTGGAGGCCTATAGGGGGATAACAATTGATGTGTTCATAAATATTTGTCACGTTAGTTAGGTGCCATGCAGGCACCAGTAGAGTCTAGGCCTAGCGTATTACCAAAAAAGAAACAAACTAACACCCAGCTTACCTAAGTTTGTGGCTCTTAGAACAAACTACAACAGGCCTTACCTAGGCCTAGAGCTACACCTTTTTATTATTCATAAAGGCCGCGCTGTGTGAATTGATACCACCAAACCATTAACCACCTGCTCTAGTCGTTTTAAATAGAAACCAAAGAGCGCCTTCAACGGACAACATGACACCGTACCAGTTTTTTAAAAATAATTTATTTTACCAATTTAATTTTTCATCACTATTTCGATATCAAAATATAACTCAATTCGTTTATTTTTTTCGTACCCAGCATTTAAATACAATACAACAACAATTGTTTTGTAATATTGCCGGCGCAGTGACGATGCGATAATGCTGAGTCATCATGAGGACGGTAAAGATGCCAGTTTTAGCATATGAACCGTATAGCAAATATGTAAAAGGTATAAAATGATGAATGCCGACTGGACAAAGAAAGACAATGGAACAATTATGAGAATTGTTTGAAGGTTTGCTTGGCGAAATCAAATGTATATAAAGTTTGCAGTACCCACGTACGCGTATATTAGTTCTGAAATGAATGAATTGTTGGGTTTCTCGACGTTTCAATCATTAATTTGATCATCCTGTTTGTGAGAATCAGAAAATAAACTCCTCACTCTTAAGCAGGACGTCGGATCATAATTATCTATGAACATCAAAGCATAATTGATCGAAACGTTGAGAAACTCACGTCATTTTCAGAACCAAATAGGTTACCGTACGTTTTATTTAAACATTCTATTATGTATATTGATCTTGACATTTAAATCGAGGATTCTGTGTGTTTTTCTAAAAATAGTTTAGTGTAATTTTGAGTGAATAAGTATAGACTTCAGTAATCCTATTGTGTATCTACAGAAAGACCTGCATTAGACTGTGGAACAGCTTTTGTTACGTCACGGCCAAAGTCAATAGCGGCATGTGATCCCGATATTAAAGTTGACCTAGGGTGCAGTTGTTTCCAAATGAATATTGGAATAATTGATTCTTTTGCAATTTATATTTGTATACGTGTGTTTAGCTACAATCATCAATATACCTACTGTACCAGAAAAATTATTATCTGCAATTTTTTTTATTACTATAAGTCGGATACATTTTTGTTTGTTTGTTTTATTCGGTACAATCATTACCCTTAGATCTAAAAGAGCTTACCAATGGAGTCCTTATAACAAAAACATAGAAACATTCACAAAAATATAACAACCGTTCACAATTACTATCAGTCTAGCTATGCACATTAGGCCTACTAAGATAAAGCTTTATAGCACGTTTATACTCATTAAGTGTTTTTATACCTTTTATGTTTGGTGGAACATTATTCCAATCTTTAATATAGTATGATAATAAAATGTTTTCGAAGCTAACACTTTGATATTAGGAATTACAAAATGTTCATTTAATTTCCTCGTACAGTACGTAGAAATATTTGTAAAATTGTCTGCTAAAAAAGTGGAATCTACATCATGGTATATCTTATAGGCGTGGACCTATAATACCTGAAGTCTATCTTAGAAATTTAACTCTGTTGTTTATGTTCAGATAACCAACAGCCGTTTTGGTTGTTCCTGACCAATAGAGGCAATGTTGAGAATAAACCGTACAATTTTGTTTTGGGTTACCTGGAGTTTATTTGGAAGGAATGAAGTTATACCAGAATACCAGTCTGTTGCAGCATAGTCGAAAATACACTGAATTAATGCAGAGCATAACAGTTTCCCTTTGCTTGTCCAAACAGCTAGCCTGTCTGTACAGAAATTTCAATCTGGTCGAATTTGCTTTTGTTTCATAATAATACATGTAACATATTCTTCATTTGAAATACAGTTATCAATTTGTAAACCAAGGTACTTATGGAATCATGACTAAAGGACATTATGATCATTAAAAGTGATTTGAAATTCTAAATATTTTAAACTTTTCTTTTAGATCCAAACAAAATGCACTCCGTTTTTTGTGGGTGCATGGACAACTTATATTCAACTCCAACCACTTGTAACATAATTCCATACCATGACGTTTTGCAGTTTTTAAATATTATTTAAAAAGATTCTAGCTGGTAATTTTCTAAAAATACTTTCTCTGAAATTTTGAATGGAATATTTATAGACCAAAATATAAAGAAATTTCAATCTGGTCGAATTTGCTTTTGTTTCATAATAATACATGTAACATATTCTTCATTTGAAATACAGTTATCAATTTGTAAACCAAGGTACTTATGGAATCATGGCTAAAGGACATTATGATCATTAAAAGTGATTTGAAATTCTCAATATTTTAAACTTTTCTTTTAGATCCAAACAAAATGCACTCCGTTTTTTGTAGGTGCATGGACAACTTATATTCAACTCTAACCACTTGTAACATAATTCCATACCATGACGTTTTGCAGTTTTTAAATATTATTTAAAAAGATTCTAGCTGGTAATTTTCTAAAAATACTTTCTCTGAAATTTTGAATGGAATATTTATAGACGTCGTACGACGGTGTCGATATAATAATCGTATACATTGTGTTTCAACAGAAAGACAGTTGGACCGTGGAAAAGTTTTTGTGACGTCACGGACAAAGTCAATATAGCATACATATACGTGGATTATGAATAATAATTACACAGTAGTTGACGTCAAAGGGAGTGGTGCAGTTGCTGCTACAAATCGTCACATTTAACTGTATCGGTATATTGATAGTCCAGATACGAGATCCAGTTACAGTCCAGTCTTAAGCCATTTGTAAGTTTACACTGAATTATACAGTAGTTGACGTCAAAGGGAGTGGTGCAGTTGCTGCTATAAATCGTCACATTTAACTGTATCGGTATATTGATAGTCCAGATACGAGATCCAGTTACAGTCCAGTCTTAAGCCAATTTGTAAGTTTACAATTTCATTTTAATTAGTTCGGAACATTTATTTGCAAAACAATGAGAATATAGGTGTAGTTCTGATGACTTTTTTTAGTTAGGGGATAGGGTGTGGCTTCACGTGGTTTTGTTAAATAACTGAACGTAGGCCCTATTCCACATAATAATCGTAACAATAAACAGCGAGTTTCTCTGAACAGAAGAATGCCATCACAACAGGAAGTTGTCCCTGATCACAATAAACAATATATCATAATAATATAGGCATAAGATATAATACTTCTGCTTATATTTTAAGTAGGGTTCTAGTAATAAGGATACATTCAATTTATACTCATACGCAATGAATCAAAGATCTTGAAATCATTGAAAGTTCTATTCTCGTCCAACTTGACCGAAAAATAATAATAAAAACGAAGTCAGACTACCGTTTTGTAATGGAGTCTGGAATGATGCTTCTTTGTCTTTGTGTATGTTTTCGGCTCTCTTGTCTATCTTCCGTTTCTTTTCTTTTCTTGTCCCACTTTTTCATGAGTCAGACAGGGAACCAGCCTTCTTAAGATACTTACGTATCATCTCGAGCAGACATGTTTTCGGTTCTCTTGTCTCTCTTCCGTTTCTTTCATTCTCTTGTCCCACTCCTTTCCTCTGTGATTCAGACAGGGAACCAGCCTTCCCTAACATAATACTCCTTTTATAAAACTAAAACTGTATATGCAAGCAGAACGAAGCATTTTGGCATCAAGCCTTAGACCCTCTCATTCGAACTTTCTTTTTCGACTTAAAACTCGGTCTCTTTTTGTTTCAATATATTGCCTCTTTATAGGGGGTTTAGGCTCCACCCTGTAAGTCAATTAATCGATGCTGATTGGTTAAGTTCCTTTGTTTTTGGTATTTGATTTCTAGAAAATAAAAAATAAATAAATAAAATAAAACTTTATTGAACATAAGCCTTTAAATCGGCGGCACACGTTCTTACATACATTATGTTAGCCTGAAGGCTAAATAAAAGTATAAAGAGATGTAATAAATTACCATTCCCTAACATATACAGTAACATAGTATCTACATGAACATTCTAGAATAAGAGTATGTTTAGATTTAAGAAACCATGTATAATTAATATAAGAACAATCAGGAACATTCCAGAAGTATACTATAAACTGTAATCCAATAGAGTAAGAAGTATAAGGAATGATCTAGAAGGTCATATTGTATAATAAGGGGAAGTATGACAATTGTAAGGAGGGAGAAGGATTTTTGATTGAAGCATTTATTTTGAAGAAGGTAATTGAATATTAGATGTTGGATATTAGATTGTAAAGGTTATTGTGAAGCTGTTGTTTAAAGTGCTTACTGGATTGTTGAAGATTGAAGTTGATTGAAATGAAAGCTTTGTTTTGAGTTATTTTACAACTTTGTGGATTTTGTGTGTATACTTTTATGTCACAAGGGAGTTCCTAAAGTATTTTCAACCGCTCGGAAACATACATAAAGGGAGTTTGTGACAAGAGAAAATAAAAAAAAAACATTTATAAGAAAGGAAACGGATTGTACAATAAAGAAACTAAAGAGCAAAAAAGTACAATACTTAACTTTGATGGAGTGTTATTATTTATTATTAGTATTATTATCAATGTTATTAATATGTTATTTTTTAAAGAAAATATTATTAGACCTATTATTAAAGATGTCATTTAATTTAAATATTATATTGTTTATTATTATTTTATTATTTATGTTCTTGTTAATACTGTATATCATTTAATTATTATTATCACACTTTTTTGTCAAACTAGTTTGATAGTGTAGACAGAGCTTTAAGTTGGAATGAAAACGTATGAAACGACACTTCCTAAGTATACATCCTACCGGAAGTAGATTTATTTATTTGTAAATTAAATTATTTTTCAGAAATGAAGACACAAAATAGACACCATGGCAACAGGTAACACATAATGATTGTTTATTGTGTTGCATTGAGTAACGGTAGTGTATTGGAATTTTCAATTTTTATAATTATATGTTTTCATCATTGTAGATTTTAATCTGGATTTAGTGAACGTTTCAACTTGGTATGATGACCACCACCTATTTCGACTGCTGCAAGTTTTATACCGAGATTTAATTGCAGTAGCGGACATAGATAAAGCACGTAAAACGATAGACTTACTACACCAATTAATTAAATTTGGACATTTGAGTTCAGAAAAGCTTACAGTACTTTATCAAACAATCAAAATAACTCAAACGTTTGGTGTTATCAAAGTTCTCCAACAATCTTTTCTCGATGTTCAAGAAATCAAGATTACACATTTCACCCCATATCGACACTGGATTGTCAATTTAGGAAATGCACTGACCAAAGAAGATATCGGCAAAATTGATGCACTGTACAATGGCAGTGCGTTAAAGAATTATGAAGATGTCTGGAGTATGATTTGGGATTTGGAACAGAGAAAAATAATTTGTAAACAAAGAAAAGAAGAGTTTATTAATGATCTAAGAAAGATTGGACTGGAATCAAGAGTGAAACCTCCGACTGAAGGTAAGTTAGTGCGAAGCGTTATGACAAAATGGTACCAAATATTATAATATAACAAAATTACAGTCGGTATAAAGGTGCATGTTATGAACATAAATATCTCTCTTTTGTTAGTTTCTTATACATAATGAAACATACTCATGTTGAATTAATGCTCCCTACTGACATTTTTAAAAAGAGGTATAGAATATCATTATACATTACATTTTGTCATTTATTAAAACAGGGCAAGTGGCAACCAGTAGTAATGACGAACAAGGAATGCGAAAAGAAGTTAAATCAGAAACAGGTTAGTTAATAATAATGTACCGTATAATTTTGCTCTCAATCGTTTGTTTTTTAGGTAGAATAAGTATTTTCATTTTTTGTTCTTATTATTCTATTATTAAAACAGGGCAAGTGGCAACCAGTAGTAATGAAGAACAAGGAATGCGAAAAGAAGTTAAATCAGAAACAGGTTAGTTACTAATAATGTACCGTATAATGTTGCTCTCAATCGTTAGTTTTTTAAATATTAATAATTGTCTTTTAATTTTTGTTCTTATTATTTTATTATTAAAACAGTAGCGACCAGTAATGAAGGACAAGGAATGTCAAAAGAGGTTAAATCAGAAACAGGTTAGTTGCTTTCAGAATAATAATTTAAACAAAATACTTTTTGATGTTTAATTCCAATCCTGACCACAATGTAGAACGATATAATAATAAGGAAGCTTCATTGTTTTAAAAACGAAATGTTGTTAACATCATAATAAGTACCACTCATATTACACATATTATTATTCTTTGGGATCCAATAAGCTTAATTCTAATCCGCATTGCAAAGTTTGTTTACTGAATACAAATAAAAATAGGTCTACTAAAAGTTAGATTTTCAGAGGACGTTTTATTAATTCTAATGGATTAAAAATTGTGTTTGCCGCCCTCTATAATTCAGCCTATACTACAATTCAATGAAAAAACGAATGTTGCAACAATAACTTCATTAACCATAAAGTGTGATTAAAGTTTATGATCTGGCGAAAAAATAAACAACAATAATATATACATGGGAACATTTTAAAGTGAATACTTGGCTTCATACTACATTTCTGTAACAATCAAACATTCTTAAAGCATTAAAAACATGAGATGAGTAGTAATAATTTTTATTTTTAATTCATTTAATTATATGTAATTTTACTTTCTATGGACCAGAGATTCTGAGATTAAATAATAAAAGATTGAATGATTAATAAAATCACATCGTCTTGCTCATTATAAAATCATAATTAATTTGAAAATAAAATGTCTTCATAAAACATTTAACGAGATTTTGTAATCAGATTCAAAAATAGTAATTCACCGTCAAATATATAACATTGTTTAAAGTTTTGTTCTGATTAATAATATATTATGTATGCTGCCCTCTATAATCCCTTTGATTTTCATGGATACAGCATTTATTAAGGCCTATAAATGCACAATGGTATATGCCATTTGGCATAAAATTTCAATCATAAACATCTTACACAACAAATAGCCTTTTAACCTAATAACATACATGCATGGTATTTAAAAAAAAAAACAAACAAAATGTCACACCCTGGGTCGTGTATCATTTAACTCGTTTCATGCACGAAAGACCAAAGTTAATAGAATATGTAAAATCAATTACATTTAATATTGCAAACGTGTGTTTACAACAGCAGCTCCACGATAATTACCAGCTAATTTTAATTTAGGATAAATGGCAAGGTTTTTAATTAAATTAATTCGTACACGCGTGCAATATTTCAATTTTGAATAAAAGCAAATTTATTTACAATTTTAACTTTTCCTATTAAAATTAAATGTAAAAACTATCACTTTGAACGCATTTTCTATTTCTGTTAATTTGTTATTGCTTTTGTATTAAGAACAAAAGTTGTACTGAGATGCCTGAATAATCTAATAAAATTAATAATTTAATTTGTTTTACTACACTGTAGGCCTACAACACGTATTTATTTCACCTACAAAAAAATGAATATATGCGTGTTACAAGGCTAATGTCATAAACAGTGAATCTAGAAAAATCAGCTTTAGTAAAACTTCCAGCTAGTAGAAACACACACAGCTTATGTAGAACAGTCAAAAGTTAATGGAGTAACGAAATTGCCTCACGCTACCTCACGCTAATGTAGTTTTACTATCGACGATCAGCATAGAATTATTATATTTTTTACAAAATTGAACCTTTGTTTAAAAAAAAGCGACCGCCTTGCTTTCTTCCTAAAAGCGGCCATCAGCATCAATGATTGATATGGTTTTACCATAAGCGGTGGATTGCTCTACATTTAACGGTTGTTACAATTTGCTGGCGACCACCAGTCGTTTAACAGAGTTTTCTTTCTGATTGATAATAAATTGTGTTTGTCGCCCTCTATATTATTTACTTGGTTTACTACTTCGGCGCGGCTTCAGCACTATTTATTGTATTACAGTACTAAAAATTGCAAGGCCCTTATTAAATAAAATAAATGTATTAACTAAATATTGTTTTTGCCATTTTTCTTCGTATCTAGACAAGATTGAAAAATATCTGCTTCAAAGACAAAGGAAATTGTGTAGCCAGGCCAGTAGATTTACACCTGCAACAATGCGTGGTAGATACAAAGTTGACATTTCGCAGATGTTCACTGATATGGAACTACACAAAGAAGCTAAAAATAATAAAGGCTGCAAACCAACAACATTAACAGAAGTGGTAGATGTAATCAGCTCCACCCCTGGATGTAGAGCTCTTATTGATGGGGAGGGTGGGATAGGTAAAACTACCATATTAAGGCATTTATCATACAACTGGGCTACGGCTACTCAATCAATTAAAGCATTTGAAGGTAAAATTGTATTTCTTTTAAGTGTACGGGATTTAGACAAAGATGATAACATTTCCGATCTCATTGTAAAGCAACTGGATATGGAAGATTTTAATTTAAAAACAGATCTCCCAGATGATCCACGGTTAATTAAGAAATTCATAAACAAACATGACGATAAAGTTGTACTGCTACTAGATGGGTTAGACGAATTGAGATTTAATAATCCAAGCGTAATTAGTCTGTTCAAAAAGAACAACCTAGAAGAAAGTACCGTGATACTTACTTCACGATCAGAAAACATAGATGAATTCGTAAAAGAGAGTGACGTACATGTAAGGGTTAAGGGATTTAATGACGAGAGCATAGGAAAGTACATTGACAAACATTTTGAGTATTTTGAAAAACCACAATTGAGAAAATCCCTTCGAAACGAATTGGATATTGACACTTACCGGGCTGGGAGAAAACATCCTGAAGCGTATGAAATGTGCAAAAATCCAATGCTGCTTTTTTCAATCTGTTTGCTATGGCAAGACAGTCAAAGCATTCCTAAAGACAAAGCTGAACTCTTTAAAGAAATATTTCGTAATATTTTAAATCAGTTCAACAAACAAAAACAATTCGCAAAGCTTTCTAAATTTGAAGACACACCAGCAAAATACGTAAATGCTATGATATTGCTAGGAAAATGTATGTATGATAGCTTGAAAGTAAATCAACTTTCAATAAACATGAAAGATTTGAATGATAAACATACGAATACAGATTTGGTTGATATGTCCGTGAAACTTGGATTTGTTTACGAAGACACACCGATTTTAAAATCGAATTTTGATAACGTTTTTATGCCTCCTCACAAATTGATAGTAGAGTCATTGGTGGGATTCTACTTGTGCAAATTATGTGAAAGTGAAGGTATGGAGAATGAGTGCTCAGATGTACGAACATTACTTACACCATTGGATGATGATGAGTGGGAGGTGATACGAGAGAGTGAGCATTTATACAGAGCGACAGAGTTTGCAACTGGTTTCCTTGGTGATAAAGCTGGCGGTTTCCTCAAGCACTCGGTTACAAATCGTTTGTCAACATATCGCAATCTGCCGAGAAATTTAAACTTTGTTAAAAAAGAACATAAAGATGATGTGGTAAATGAATTAATTAATCACATGACAAGCAAAGATTTAGAAATTAATAATCATTTGGACGATATATCTACCTCTATAAGAATGTTTATTGATCACATTAGTCCAGGTGTACAATGTGATGGGCATTTCATCCGTCTAATTATGCAATTGTATTGTATGCGATATGTTGATCGTAGTGTCAGTGCCTTTTGTTGTAAGATGGCATTGGAGCGAAAGGGAAGAGTTATTGCACACATTTTAGGCATTGACGATAAATGTGACTATGTTTGGATTGAGAATCTATCACGTGATGTATTTAATGACTTTGTATCAGAATGTTCTCTCAAACTAGTTCAATTAGCATTAGGTGATCTCACTATCTCTGATAGTAAACTTCACAACATTGATGTTAATACATTTTCTTCATTTCTCATTATGTGTCCTAAGCTGACGAGGCTTGTCATGATGGATTGCAATCTATCAGCTGACGACATTCGTCACATGTCTGAAAAGTGTGCAATAAGAAATATTCTAATTATTCATTATTAGTTTTCACTGATAACGTATGTTACTTCTACTATATAACAAACACATTTTAAAATCTCGCAGCAAGCAGGTGTCAATTTTTAATATCGCAAATAATTGCATTTCTAACATTAAATTTGTATTCAATAAAAAAACGAACTTTTATAATATAAATCGTATAGTAGATTAAATCAATATGATAATCTAAAACATTAGCTTTTATAAAATGTTTTTAAACATTTTATTTTGACATACTTACCTTCATCGACGGAGCGTGCGCGCGTACTTCCGCACGCGGCACACTAGCAACGAAAGTAATAATTATTAACAGCTGTAGCATGCAGATAAACAAGAATGTTTGTTTCTTATTCATTATAATCTTTATAAGCTGTGCTGACATATTTAATAAAAATGATTCTTTTATAATAATGCAATGTTTTTTACTTGATATATTGTATAGAATTGGTTGTGCATGTTTTAAAGTAATTATGTGATAATATTATGTGATAAAATAATATTAAATCATAAATGTAATTTCACTCTTTATAATTAGGTTGGATGGTTTTAACCATCCAATACTAAAATTAAAGTGGTACAACTTGAAACTACAAAACATAACATGAACTTAATGATGAAACGTAATTAGTTATCAAAAGCAGTTTTATTAAATGAAAACGTAATTAGAAATTAAATTATTACAAATAAACACATTATGAGATTGGCACAGTAACAACAACAGAACAAAGTTGTAGTAGAATTTGTAAAACTAAAAATGACAAAAATCAAACAATGAAGACATTATATAATATAGTTTGATATCAATGATTAGTTTCATTGGTGTGTTTTTAAATATATTTTTTGATGCAGACTTATTACCTCCGCCAAGGAGGTTATGTTTTCACCCCTGTATGTTTGTGTGTGCGTGTGTGTGTGTGTGTGTGCGTTTGTGTGTGTGTCTGTGAACAGCCTGTAGGCCACAGTTTTTATCCGATTCTCACCAAATTTGGACACAATGATCTATGCCTCAAAGGCTCGGACGAGTTCGAATTTGAGGGGAAAAGGTCATAGGTCAAGGTCACAAATAACAAAAAACTATTTTACTGCCTAGAGGCCACAGTTTTTATCCGATTCTCACCAAACTTAGCCACAATGATCAATGACTCATCATATAATTGTGGTTAAATTTTGAAGGGTCAGGGTCAAAGATCAAGGTCCACAAAAAAAAAAAAATAAATAATAAAAAAAAAAAATCTCAGCGGGACTTGAACCTGCGATCTCAACTGTGAGAGGCTGGATACATAACCATTACACCAAAGTCTCATCCACAACTTTACTTTATAGTGTGCAGTTAGTCTATTTACATTGAGAACTAATTTTAAAAAATGTAAAAAAATATATATATATTTTCCGGGGACATTTTATGTAGGGGAATTTTACAGTAGGCGGAGGTTTGTACTCTCGGAGTACCCTCTAGTTTTTTATGTTATGATGTAGAAATAGTGAAATATCATTCTGTATAAAATAAATTTAAGGGTGAAAATATATAGATTGGAATAATTAAAAGTTCTACTTAATGTTCAGATATATTTGTGTAGTCTTTGATTTTCTTTATGTTGTAAGAGTAATAACACTTGGTGTTAACAATAGTTTAAACCTGAACACTGTGCTGACTTGTAATAACACTTGGTGTTAATAGTTTAAACCTGAACACTGTGCTGACTTGTAATAACACTTGGTGTTAACAATAGTTTAAACCTGAACACTGTGCTGACTTGTAATAACACTTGGTGTTAACAATAGTTTAAACCTGAACACTGTGCTGACTTGTAATAACAATTGGTGTTAACAATAGTTTAAACCTAAACACTGTGCTGACTTGTAATAACACTTGGTGTTAACAATAGTTTAAACCTGAACACTGTGCTGACTTGTAATAACACTTGGTGTTAACAATAGTTTAAACCTGAACACTGTGCTGTGCAGAAAAAACAGTAACTACTTGCATAGAAATAAATGTCATAAATACCATTAACGATCCCAGATTTCAATTTGTGCAATATTGGGTATACAGTATGTGAACCCAGTACTGAGATCTTTAACTCCATGACATTCTCATCGCAGGATTCCAGAACCTTAAACGCTTCATTCTCCTTTACTGGTTTCAATTTTTTTCCCGCGTTATTCCCAACAAGGTCGCTGCGATCCAATAGGAGCTCAAGATCTGCGTCGCTGATGACTTGTTCTTCACAGTTTTTGATAATGCAAGAGTGATCAGTGGAGCGTAACACTTTTAGTAGTTCCATGGGATCCATCACAGCTTTTGAGTCTCTCACCATAGTTTTACTGCCTTTGAATTTACCTAAAAAAAACAAGATAATGAATTTTTGAAATGAATGAGAACAATCAATGCCTAGAAGTTTGCATACTACTGTAGAAGTCTATAAAACAATATGATTAATTTAACGTATTCATTTGAATAAACGCCCCGGGCGTTTATTGTTCAGGAGGGTTTTTAGGGAGGTGTGAAAGACAAAACTGACCTTGATGAATGACCATCTTCTCCAGCTTCCTCTTTGCAGCTGCTCTCTCCACTATCTTCTGGTCAATGGTGTTAATGGTCACTAACCTGTACACAATCACTGGCTTTTCTTGACCAATTCTGTGGCATCTATCTTATCTTGGGCTTGTAGATCTGACTGTGGGTTCTATAATATAACTATAAATGCTACTTTACAATGTATTGAAAGTCACTACACTAAAACAAACATTACACCACAAGCTTGTGACTTGAGTGCAAAAAGTGCGCAGCAAAAAAGTATATTGCACTCTGTGTGTAAATCGTATGTCAGATTATTGATCACGCTGTAATAAAATGTAGTAATTATTTATTTAACTTGCCCAATCACTGTCATATATAATGACTGTGTCAGCTGTTGTCAAGTTGATGCCTAACCCACCAGCTCTTGTTGAAAGCAGAAAGATGAAATAATCAGGACCATTGCTAAAATTACTAGTCTGAGAAAGATAATAACAGAACTTTCTTCCACTAATTTTGAATAATTGAGACAAACAAACATGGTTTGTGGCTGCTACAACCAACTGATATTAAAGATAATTAGCATTAGGTGGACATTTGGTAAAAATTAAGACAAACACATTTTTTATTTTTTCTCAGTAAAAACATTCATAATACTAATTAACATAATACAGCAGTAGTTGCTAAAATCAGAATGTGTGTATCAACTTAATTCAGTATCATTTATATTTACAAGTTCTTCCAAATAATCTTCTAAATTCCTTTATCTTCACCATGCAGGTGCTTACCTGTTGTTGTCTCTCAAAGACGACAGTAGTTGTGGTTTCTTAAGTGGCAGTAATCTTCAAGTATGTCAAGCATTGAGGTCATCTGGGAAAAGATGAGGACCTACAGACAAACAAACAGATCAAACATGGAGGTCATCTGGGAAAAGATAAGGACCTATAGACAAACAGATCAGACATGGAGGTCATCTGGGTCATCTGGGAAAAGATGAGGACCTACCGACAAACAAACAGATCAAACATGGAGGTCATCTGGGAAAAGATAAGGACCTACAGACAAACATATCAGACATTGAGGTCATCTGGGAAAAGATCAGCAGGACCTACAGACAAACAGATATAATTCAGATGTTTTTATAAAATAAGCTGGTACCAATTGCCAATTTCATTAACTTATTGCATTCTTTTAAACTAGCATGAATATTTAAGATTGATACCTTGTGTCCACGCTTCTTTAGTTCAGGTAACATTCTCTCCAACACTAAAAGCTTTCCGCATGACTTGACAAGATCCTCGTCAACTTTGAACTGTTGCGTGACCGGGTCAAGTAGATATTCCAGTAGGTAAGGATGGTTACAGCATTTTCTTAGTTGCATTACAATGTTTTGAAGCTTAATATTAACTACTGATTCTGTATTTGATGGGGTCACACCAGGTGCAGTTGGTTCTCTGAAATAAATAATAAAAGGGGCATAAAGTAATGTACTCATGGATGTTGTAGTGGTGGAGGTGGACAGGGACACCCTCTCACCAGGTGCAGTCGCTTCTAGAGCATCCTCTCTTGGGTCGACCTTTTGGGGTCAATGTTACCTCTTCTTTTTTCTGTGGAACAAAAGGACGCCAAGATGAGTGACAACAACATTCTTTTTATATACGTTTCAATAGTTTGGAACTTAATAACATAAGGCAGCTAAACAAACTATAGAAAGTGTGGCACTCGATTTTTTAACTTTTAGTTATCAACCAATCATTGGCTAATTCTTATGGCAATTTTTCAGCTGCAGAATCTCGCCTCATTTATTTTAGCAAGTGTTTCTAATTTCATGTTAACTAACCCTCTGGCTTGTAGGCAGCTAGGTTGATTATAACAGAGCCATGGCACGTGATGCACTGTTCTTACCTTGGGTTTGACCTTATCAATAATTGACCTGTCTAGAGTTGATGCGTAGAATTCTTGTTGAATACTCGTCATTGGTGCGTTTACAATGATCTCTTTCTTTGGAGGTATTGTCAGGTCAACATCTGTCTTTAAGCGTCGTAATAAAAATGGCGTCAAGATCTATAAGATACAAACAGTTTTAATACAGAATAAAATTACAAACAGAAAATATCAACATTAATCTGTGCATGCATTTAAGCCCAGTATAATCTGTTCCAATCTCATCGGGACTATAATTGGTCGATTTAACGTTCGACACTGTTAAATGATTTGTTGGCAGTACCTGGTGCATCATGGATATAAACATTTTGTTCTCTCTCCTTAGCTACAATGGCTTCTTCATCTTCGTGACTTGAAAATGAATTAAAATCAAACCAGGATTCAAACCTGAAAAATAAAATAAAGAAAATTTACATACACATCAGTTTTGTTCTAATCTTATACAGAGGGGAATTGTTTGGTGGGATTGACATGTTTGCCTTTCACACCTGCTCCGGAAAATAAAAATCATGTCGCATTTTGTTTTGTTTTCACGACGCACCATGTGCCATGTTCTTTTTCCTCGATATGCGTGTAGCTGCATGACACGTCATGAAAACAAAAAGTCACTAATGCTGTACGACGCACAATCTGTTGCGAACCTCAACTGGAGCAGGACCGGATGCAAATTGATAACAATTAATACTTATGTTTGTAGATCATCAAACACTTCTGGTAGTAAGAAGTTTAGCATAGACCACAACTCAGACAGGTTGTTTTGAAGTGGGGTACCAGTAAGTAGAAGTCTGTTGGCAGATTGGTACGTCTTCAGTTCTCTAAAATAAACATAGTTGAATACAAATCAAACAATTTATCTTACCACCTTATTATATTAATAGCTTGTATAAAGTTGGAGGCAAAGTTGCACTGCTATAAATTCATTACAAACATGTTGGGATATTTCTATAAACATGATGGTGTGTTCCAAACAGTGAAAGTGGTAGGTAAGACTAGGTTATGAACAGACTTAAGTTGGTATGTGAAATATAAGCTGGGTAGAATCAATTTAGGTTAGGCTCAACTTCACTCAGCACAAATACTTCTTTACATATGACACTTTGTGTGTAAATCGTATGGCAGATTATTGATCACGCTGTAATAAAATGTAGTAATTATTTATTTAACTTACCCAATCACTGTCATATATAATGACTGTGTCAGCTGTTGTCAAGTTGATGCCTATAAACCCACCAGCTCTTGTTGAAAGCAGAAAGATGAAATAATCAGGATCATTGCTAAAATTACTACCCAGGCCTAGATAGTAGTAGGCTACTAAACTAGGCTAGTTAGAAGTCACACTTCCCTCCTGCGCTGCGACTCTCTAGTTTGTGTGGGCTAGAAAAGAGAGGAAAAAAATGGTACACGCACGACTGCTGGCTGCCTGTGCGTGGTAGAGGCCTATTATAGTAGTAGGGATATAACAATTGATGTGTTCATAATTGTCACGTTAGTTAGGTGCCATGCAGGCACCAGTAGAGTCTAGGCCTAGCATATTACCAAAAAAGAAACAAACTAACACCCAGCTTACCTAAGTTTTGTGGCTCTTAAAAGAAACTACATCAGGCCTAGGCCTACACCTTTTTATTATTCATAAAGGCCGCGCTGTGTGAATTGATACCAAACCATTAACCACCTGCTCTACTCGTTTTAAATAGAAACCAAAGAGCGCCTTCAACGGACAACATGACACCGTACCAGTTTTTTAAAAATAATTTATTTTACCAATTTAATTTTTCATCACTATTTCGATATCAAAATATAACTCTATTCGTTTATTTTTTTTCCTACCCAGAATTTAAATACAATACAACAACAATTGTTTTGTAATATTGTCGGCGCAGTGACGATGCGATAATGCTGAGTCATCATCATGATGACGGTAAAGATGCCAGTTTTAGCATAAAAAAACACTATAGCAAATAATTATATAAAAGGTATAAAATGATGAATACCGACTGAACAAAGAAAGACAATGGAACAATATGAGAATTGTTTGAAGGTTTGCTTGGCGAAATCAAATGTATATAAGAGGAGGATATAAATGTAAAGAAGCGAAGGTTACAGGGAACCAAGAGCAATCTACAGAAGATGGAGTTTTCAGTCTCCTGTTCTCAAATAAAGATGTTGAAAATATCGTCGGTGCAACTCCACTAAAAGATTATATACATGTTCACTACCTGAAGTACATAGCCCATATCTGTCGAGAACCAAATAACACATTAACAAAACGAATGCTCTTTGCACAAGCCCGAAAACCATACTATCGTGACACCTGGATCAAATTAAGCAATCTCCTTCAGTGCGATCCTAGTCAAGCTAAGAAGCTAACTCAGTCAAGGAAGCCCTTCAACAGTCGGACCCAGCATATATTTGGATGCTAGAGAAGACTGCCTCTTGGATGCGACTGGCATCAGTGGGAGGAACAAAACTGTACTGTACTACTGCAGTACCCACGTACGCGTATATATGAGTTCTGAAATGAATGAATTGTTGGGTTTCTCGACGTTTCAATCATTAATTTACTTTGATCATCCTGTTTGTGAGAATCAGAAAACAAACTCCTCACTCTTAAGCAGGACGTCGGATCATAATTATCTATGAACATCAAAGCATAATTGATCGAAACGTTGAGAAACTCACGTCATTTTCAGAACCAAATAGGTTACCGTACGTTTTATTTAAAAATTCTATTATGTATATTGATCTTGACATTTAAATCGAGGATTCTGTGTGTTTTTCTAAAAATAGTTTAGTGTAATTTTGAGTGAATAAGTATAGACTTCAGTAATCCTATTGTGTATCTACAGAAAGACCTGCACTAAACTGTGAAACAGCTTTTGTGACGTCACGGCCAAAGTCAATAGCGGCATGTGATCGTGATATTAAAGTTGACCTAAAGGGTGCAGTTGCTTCCAAATGAATATTGGAATAATTGATAGTTCTTTTGCAATTTATATTTGTATAAGTGTTTTTGGATACAATCATCAATCTACCTACCATAAAAATTATTATCTGCAATCACGAATTGCAATTTTTTATTACTATGTCGGATGCATTTGTTTGTTTGTTTGTTTGTTTTATTCGGTACAATCAACATACCAAGGATTACCCTTAGATCTAAGCTTTCCAATGGGATGGGGTCCTTAACAAAAACATAGACAATTTCACAAAAATATAACAACATTACTAACATAAAGCTTTATAACACGTTTATACTCATTAGGTGTTTTTATACCTTTTATGTTTGATGGAAGATTATTCCAATCTTTAATATAGTATGATAATAAAATGTTTTCGAAGCTAACACTTTGATATTAGGAATTACAAAATGTTCATTTAATTTCCTCGTACAGTACGTATGTTGTTTAGAAATATTTGTAAAATTGTCTGCTAAAAAAGTGGAATCTACATCATGGTATATCTTATAGGCGTGGCGTATAATAGTGTAATCTACATCATGGTATATCTTATAGGCGTGGACCTATAATAGTGTAATCTACATCATGGTATATCTTATAGGCGTGGACCTATAATAGTGTAATTTACATCACGGTATATCATATAGGCGTGGACCTATAATAGTGTAATCTACATCATGGTATATCTCATAGGCGTGGACCTATAATAGTGTAATCTACATCATGGTATATCTTATAGGCGTGGACCTATAATAGTGTAATCTGCATCATGGTATATCTTATAGGCGTGGACCTATAATAGTGTAATCTACATCATGGTATATCTTATAGGCGTGGACCTATAATAGTGTAATCTACATCATGGTATATCTTATAGGCGTGGACCTATAATAGTGTAATCTACATCATGGTATAGCTTATAGGCGTGGACCTATAATAGTGTAATCTACATCATGGTATATCTTATAGGCGTGGACCTATAATAGTGTAATCTACATCATGGTATATCTAGTTGTCCTGACCAATGTGTGCCCATGGGCAATGTGTGCCCTAGGGGAAATGTGTGCCCTAGGGCCAATGTGTGCCCTAGAGCCAATGTGTCCCCTAGGACCAATGTGTGCCCTAGGGGCAATGTGTGCCCTAGGGGCAATGTGTCCCCTACAAAATTACCTTTTGAAATTTGACTTATAAGACAATCATTTAGGTGAATGAGGACTGAGTCGGTAGAGAAGCCTCTTCTAAGACAATCGTTTAGGTGAATGAGGACTGAGTCGGTAGAGAAGCCTCTTT
This sequence comes from Antedon bifida, assembly GCF_963402885.1. NCBI lineage: Eukaryota > Metazoa > Echinodermata > Crinoidea > Comatulida > Antedonidae > Antedon > Antedon bifida. The sequence goes on along the minus strand of NC_136227.1, from coordinate 33,126,140 downwards.
TAAGACAATCATTTAGGTGAATGAGGACTGAGTCGGTAGAGAACCCTCTTCTAAGACAATCATTTAGGTGAATGAGGACTGAGTCGGTAGAGAAGCCTCTTCTAAGACAATCATTTAAGTGAATGAGGACTGAGTCGGTAGAGAAGCCTCTTATAAGACAATCATTTAGGTGAATGAGGACTGAGTCGGTAGAGAAGCCTCTTATAAGACAATCATTTAGGTGAATGAGGACTGAGTCGGTAGAGAAGCCTCTTCTAAAACAATCATTTAGGTGAATGAGGACTGAGTCGGTAGAGAAGCCTCTTATAAGACAATCATTTAGGTGAATGAGGACTGAGTCGGTAGAGAAGCCTCTTATAAGACAATCATTTAGGTGAATGAGGACTGAGTCGGTAGAGAAGCCTCTTATAAGACAATCATTTAGGTGAATGAGGACTGAGTCGGTAGAGAAGCCTTTTATAAGACAATCATTTAGGTGAATGAGGACTGAGTCGGTAGAGAAGCCTTTTATAAGACAATCATTTAGGTGAATGAGGACTGAGTTGGTAGAGAAGCCTCTTCTAAAACCACTTTGAAAAGTAGACAATAAATTATTGTCAGACAAGTACTTTTCACGTTGATTTTATAAACTACTTTTTCCAAAATTTTAGATACGGTACTTAAAATACAAATTGATATGTAATTCTTTATATTATCTTTGGGACCTTCCTTATGGAGAGGCAACACCTTAGCTAATTCCATATCACCACGAACAGAATTCTTAATTATAGATTTGTTAATAATAAACGTTAAAGGCTTTTTAAGAATCTGACTGGAATTTTATCAAAAATGTTTTCTTCGGTAACTTCAGGTAAAACTAATTTGTTCGGAAACACATTTCTAGAGTTGTAAAATGATTAAATAAATTTAGAGTCAGTATAATTATGAAGTATTGCACAAATAGAGTTCAGATACCAGATCAGAAGCAATATTAAAAAAATAGTTATTAAAATGATTAGATATAGTACAAGTTTTAAAACAGTTAATGCCGTCTATATTTATACACAAATGTGAATTCTCATTTCTTTTTATTTAAACCAATTCACTTTAGGTGTTTCCATAACATACATTTTGCAGTTTTTAAATATTATTTAAAAGATTCTAGGTAATTTTCTAAAACTAATTTCTAGGGAATTTTGAATGGAATATTTATAGACGTCGTACGACGGTGCCGATATAATCGTGTACATTGTGTCTTAACAGAAAGACAGTTGGACCGTGGAAAAGTTTTTGTGACGTCACGGCCAAAGTCAGTATAGCATACATATACGTGGATTATGAATAATAATTACACAGTACTTGACGTCAAAGGGAGTGGCGCAGTTGGTGGACAAATCGTCACATTTAACTGTATCGGTATATTGATAGTCCAGATACGAGATCCAGTTACAGTCGAGTCAATTTGTAAGTTTATAATATACTGTATTTCATATATATAATATAGTTCGGAACATTTATTTGCAAAACAATAATATGAGAATATAGGTATAATTCTGATGGTTATGCTTCCATGGTTATTTGAAGTAGAGTGTGGATTGTGGTAAATGTCTTGTTAATATCATGAATCCGTCATCTCAATGAAGGAAAAGGCAATACATTACTCGTATACGAGTATTTTGATTATTCACTGAATAATTTTAACCCAGAAATCTTAAAAGAGTCGGCGTTGTAGTAATTCGTTGCACGATTGACAATCAATGTTTGTATTTGTTTGCAACCTTTGGGCTCAGCCATGGAAATTTTCTACAGAGTTCAACAACAACAAAAGAAGCATTGCTATAAATATCAACGTTATGGTGTTCTACTCAATTGTTTAACTTCATTGTTATAATCTGTTCATACGTATCTGGACTATCAACCCACGCCATAAGTAACGCGTTTTTCATATTTAAAACTCACGACGATGCTGGAATGATAGATAATGTACGCCTATGAAAAACAAATGTACTGGTTTAATCATGAACTGTGTGAAATCAAATGACTTTTGACATTTTTGGTCGAACCAAATAAAACATACAATGTGAGCATTATCTATAAGACAATTTTTAAATCAAAAAATGCTCTAATATGCTTATTCTGACATTGTGTACAATTCAATATGAATAGGTAGGAATGGATTGGGCCATATAAGGAACTAATTCACTCTTTCTGGTATAATCTAAGCTTCTTTATTTGAGTGTGGCATATATGGTAGAAAGGCATATTTTATATACGGTAGAAAAAAAAGATCTGTTTAAAAACCACCATTCCATCGAAGTTGCTAAAATCAGTAAGAAGGAAAATTCGACAAAATTAAACTTTCAGTACGTATTTTTTATTTTTTTACAGATTCAAAATGGATGTAGAATTCCAAACATTTCTGAGAGAACTTAGTGAATACTATGCTGGTGTAAACCTGCGATGGCTGAAAATGCTTCTATTTGATATTATACCCATTGGACCTCTTAGTGAAAAATCAGCCCTTGATTTATTTAATCAACTTACTAACCGTGGATTTATTTCCAAAACTGATGTGAAGCTGTTGTCGGACATTGCTGAAGTAACCATGATGGCCTCAGCAACAAAACGCATAGACAAATATAAGAACACTATCCAAAGTAGCGATACAGCGGGTGTAGGATTAACAGCATATCGCAGAGCAATGTTTAATGTGCTAACTAACACTGACAACGACGATTTGATGACGGTTATAGGTTTCTACAAACTGCGTGCCTACAACTATAACAATATATGGGATGTTGTATATCACATTGAGAAAGCTGGACGCTTGAATTCACAAGACGATCGTGACACTTTTGCAAAGCTTATAAACCAACATGCACAAAGTTTTCTAAAAGGTAGATCACCACATTATTATGCATAGTACACTTACTGAGGTCATTTGATTTAAATAGAACCTAATTAGGTCTTTTTCAGTAATTTGCCTTTGGCTATTATTTCTAATAATTTAATCGTTTCAAATTAATTCATTAAACAAAATAACATCCGAGTCGAACAAAAGTGCATGTCTGTTTTCAGTAGTTTGCCTTTGGCGCTTCATGAATTAATATAATAATAATAATACTGAAAAGATGAGGGCGTATCAATTTGATCTCTGCATGGTGCGCGTGCGTACAATTGAGGGATTGGCGCTTTCTACCGTACCACGCCGAGAGTGTTAAAGAGTCGCTATCCAACAATACCATGACAGCCCCAGCATTCTAATGGTTGGACATCTGCATATAAAGCAGAATGTTCCGGGTTCGAATCTCAGTTGGGGCGACTTTTTCTCTATCTTACAGATTTCCTCAACTTTATCGTTTCAAATGAAACAATAAACAAAATAACATCCATTTACGTCCGAGTCCGAATAAAGGTGCAATTGTTATAACATAAATATTTCTGTTATGTTAGTTATAGGCCTATTTCTTATTACACGATGAAAGATAATTTATGTTGAATTAATGTTCCCAATAATTGAATTATTTGAGGTATAAAACATTCATTGTAATGTACCGCATAATTTTGCTCTCAATCGGTAGATTTTTTTTAGGTAGAATAATTGTCAAATTTTTTCTTATTATTTTCTTATTAAAACAGGGCAAGTGGCAACCAATAGTAATGAAGAACAAGGAATTCGAAAAGAGGTTAAATCAGAAACAGGTTTGTTGCTTTCAGAATAATAATATTTAAACAAAATCTTGTTTAATGTTTAATTCCAATCTGACCCCATGTAGAACGATATAGCATATTTCCGACACCTCCTGATGGATATAAAATTGTGTTTGCCGCCCTCTATAAATTCGTCTTTTCTACAATCAATGAAAAACGAACAATTATAAATTCATTAACCAAATTAATTAATTAAATTTTCTGTAGCAATAAAACATTCTTAATGCATTAAAAACATGAGATTATCTAGCCCTGCAAAAACATAAATAAATAGTTAACATGATTACATTCATATTCATTTAGTAAAAACACTGCCTAATGGATCGATTGATAATCGGCAATGTAATAATATTAATAATGTTTTCCAAAATAAAATATATTCAGAAAAGATAGACTTTAGTTATTTTTCTTAAACAGATGAGAAAGTGTCGACGACTCTTAAAGAACAACAAGGAAAGCGAAGAGAATATAATGACTCCGCCTCACGACGAAACAGAAAATCTGTCTTTGTTACTTTTTTCAAAAGATTGGGCTTGAAAAAATCAGATTCAAGTGAGTTACTTCAGTTATTATGCATTAACATAATAATATGGTATTTGAATGCAATAATTGTACATACAAGATTTCCTATTTAGAAAGTATATTAAGTAAAAATTAGTTGTTTGATGGGTTTAGATAGATTTAAAAATTTATTTTTGAAATAAAGTTTATTAAATAAAATCACATCTCAATTTTGTTCATTTAATCATAATTAATTTGAAAATAACATGTCTAAACAATTCATGAGATTTTGTAATCAAATTCAATAATAGTAATTGACTATTTTTATGCTGATGTACTGTAGAATTACAATCGTATTAACTCAAACACAGTTTAAAGTTTCGTTCTGATTAATTATATATTTTGTTTGCCGCCCTCTATAATCCCTTTCATTTTCATGGATACACGTCACACTCACAGGTACTGTAGTATTTTTTTTTTTTTTTTTTTTACCATATTTAAAGAGGATGATCCATCCAGCAATTGCTGATCATTAGTGACCCTCAGATGTTCACAAGACAAACATATATACAAGATGCTCTACATAAACAAAGTCTTATTACAAGTCTTTGGGAGTGGAGTTGTAATTTTGTCCTTAGAAAAAATCCTGACATGTGACGGGACTTGAACCCAGGACCCTTGGAGTGGTAGCCAAGCATCATAACCACCAAGCCACAACTCCACTTAATGCACAGTTGTACATGCCATTTTTGGCATACAAATGTGGATGATCATAAATAAATGTGATTATGACGCAGATTGTGAGTTTAGTTTCACTCATAAACGTACATGCAACAAATAGCCTACCTAATAATAACATTTATTAAAACAGGGCAAGTGGCAACCAGTAGTAATGAAAAACAAGGAATGCCAAAAGATGTTAAATCAGAAACAGGTGAGTTACTAATAATGTACCGTATAATTTTGCTCTCAATCGGTAGTTTTTTATGTAGTATTATTATTTCAATTTTTTCTTATTATTATTCTATTATTAAAACAGGGCAAGTGGCAACCAGTTATATTAGGCCTAATAAAGAACAAGTAATGCCAAAAGAGGTTAAACCAGAAACAGGTGAGTTACTAATAATGTACCGTATAATTTTGCTCTCAATTTTTTTGGTAGTACAGGTATAATTATTTCATTTTTTTTTATGTGATTATTAAAACAGGGCAAGTGGCGACCAGTAGTAGGCATAATGAACAAGGAATTCAAAAAGAGGTTAAATCAGAAACAGGTTAGAATTGCTTTCAGTATAATATTTAAACAAAATCATTTTGAACAACGATAAACAATTATAGGAAGCTTCTCATTTTAAAAACGAAATGTTGTTAACATCATAAGTAAGACTCATATTACACACATTATACCTTTACACAGAAATACTTAGCTTTAAATTAAAAATTGAATGAATAATCAAATCACATCGTCTTACTTTAATTTTGCTCATTTAATCATAATTAATTTGAAATAAAAGACTATAAATGCACAATTGTATATATGCCATTTTGCATGACATTGTGGATAATCATAAATAAATGTAAATAAATCATAAACATCTTACGTAACAAATAGCCTTTTAACTTAATAACATACATGCATGGTATTAAAAAAAACCCTGGGTCGTGTATCATTTAACTCATTTAAATAAAATACGCAAAATCAATTAAATTTAATATTGCAAACCAGTTAATTTTAATTTAGGATAAATGGCAAGGTTTTAAATTAAATTAATTCGTACACGCGTGCAATATTTCTGAATAAAGCAAATTTATTTAAAATTTTAACTTAACTTCCCTATTAAATGAAATGTAAAAACTATCACTTTGAACGCATTTTCTATTATATCTGTTATTTGTTATTGCTTTCGTATTAAGAACACTGAGATGCCTGAAAAATCTTTAATTTGTTATACTACTGTACAACACATTTTTTATTTCACCTACAAAAAAATGAATATATGCGTGTTACAACGCTAATGTCGTAAACAGTAAAAAATCAGCTTTAAAAACCTCCAGCTAGCTACTAATGTTGAAACATCAACAGCTTATGTAGTAAATAAAAACATAAAAAAACACCATCTACTGTAGTTATTTGAGTAACAAAATTGCCTCATAGCTAATGTAGTTGCTATGGACAGCTGGAGGTTTAATCATAAGCGGTGGATTGCTCTGCATTTAAACGGTTGTTACGATTTGCTGGCGACCACCAGTCGTTTAACCGAGTTTTCTTTCTGATTGATAATAAATTGTGTTTGTTGCCCTCTATATTATTTACTTGGTTTACTACTTCGGCGCGGCTCCAGCACTACTTATTACAGTACTAGAAATTGCAAGGTCCTTATTAAATAAAATAAATTTATTTTACTAAATATTATTTTCGCCATTTTTCTTCGCATCAAGACAAGATTGAAGAATATCTGCTTCAAAGACAAAGGAAATTGTGTAGCCAGGCCAGTAGATTTACACCAGCAACAATGCGTGGTAGATACATAGTTGACATTTCACATATGTTCACTGATTTGGAACTACGTAAAGAAGCTAAAAAGAATAAAGACTGCAAACCAACAACATTAACAGAAGTGGTAGATGTAATCAGTTCCACACCTGGATGTAGAGCTCTTATAGATGGAGAGGGTGGGATAGGTAAAACTACCATATTAAGGCATTTATCATACAACTGGGCTACGGCTACTCAATCAATTAAAGCATTTGAAGGTAAAATTGTATTTCTCTTAAGTGTACGGGATATAGACAAAGATGATAACATTTCCGATCTCATTGTAAAGCAACTGGATATGGAAGATTTTAATTTAAAAACAGATCTCCCAGATGATCCACGGTTAATTAAGAAATTCATAAACAAACATGACAATAAAGTTGTACTGCTACTAGATGGGTTAGACGAATTGAGATTTAATAATCCAAGCGTAATTAGTCTGTTCAAAAAGAACAACCTAGAAGAAAGTACCGTGATACTTACTTCACGATCAGAAAACATAGATGAATTTGTAAAAGAGAGTGACGTACATGTAAGGGTTAAGGGATTTAATGACGAGAGCATAGGAAAGTACATTGACAAACATTTTGAGTATTTTGAAGAACCAAAATTGGGAAAGTCCCTTAGAAAGGAATTAGGTATGTTCATAGGCAATTGGTATTGCCGAAAACGTAAGCATGAAGACGTATATTCAATGTGCAAAAATCCAATGCTGCTTTTTTCAATCTGTTTGCTATGGGAAGACAGCCAAAGCCTTCCTAAAGATAAAGCTGAACTCTTTAAAGAAATATTTCGTAATATTTTAAATCAGTTCAACAAACAAAAACAATTCGCAAAGCTTTCTAAATTTGAAGACACACCAGCAAAATACGTAAATGCTATGATATTGCTAGGAAAATGTATGTATGATAGCTTGAAAGTAAATCAACTTTCAATCAACATGAAAGATTTGAATGATAAACATACGAATACAGATTTGGTTGATATGTCCGTGAAACTTGGATTTGTTTACGAAGACACACCGATTTTAAAATCGAATTTTGATAACGTTTTTATGCCTCCTCACAAATTGATAGTAGAGTCATTGGTGGGATTTTACTTGTGCAAATTATGTGAAAGTGAAGGTATGGAGAATGAGTGCTCAGATGTACGAACATTACTTACACCATTGGATGATGATGAGTGGGAGGTGATACGAGAGAGTGAGCATTTATACAGAGCGAGAGAGTTTGCAATTGGTTTCCTTGGTGATAAAGCTGGCGGTTTCCTCAAGCACTGGGTTACAAATCGTTTGTCAACATATCGCTATCTGCCGGAAAATTTAAACTTTGTTAAAAAAGAACATAAAGATGCTGTGGTTAATGAATTAATTAATTACATGACAAGCAAAGATGTAGAAATAAATAATCATTTGGATGATATATCTACCTCCATAAGAATGTTTATTGATTACATTAGTCCAGATGTACAATGTGACGGGCATTTCATACGTCTAATTATGCAATTGTATTGTATGCAATGTGATCGTTATAGTGTCAGTGTCTTTTGTAGTAAGATGGCATGGGAGGGAAAGGGAAGAGTTATTGCACACATTTTAGGCATTCAAGATAAATGTGACATTGTTGTGATTGGGAATCTATCACGTGATGTATTTAATGACTTTGTATCAGAATGTTCTCTCAAACAAGTTCAATTAGCATTACGTGGTCTCGATATCTCTGGTAATAACCTTCACAACATTGATGTTAATACATTTTCTTCATTTCTCATTATGTGTCCTAAGCTGGTGTGGCTTGACATGTATGATTGCAATCTATCAGATGACGACATTCGTCACGTGTCTGAAAAGTGTTCAATAAGAAATATTAAATGTATTCATTAGTTAGTTTTCACTGATAACGTATGTTACTTCTACTATATAACAAACACATTTTTAAATCTCGCAGCAAGCAGGTGTCAATTTTTAATATCGCAAATAATTGCATTTCTAACATTAAATTTTTATACAATATAAAAACGAATAAAAACGACCTTTTATATATAAATCGTATAGTAGAATAAATCAATATGATAATCTAAAACATAAAATGTTTTTAAACATTTTATTTGGACATACTTACCTTTATCGACGGAGCGCGCGCGCGTACTTCCGCACGCGGCACACTAGCAACGGAAGTAATAATTATTAACAGCTGTTAGTCCATGGGCTGGAGGGGGTTACCGTGCACCCCCCCCCCCTCCCCCACAGTTAAACTTCTTTGGTATCATTTTCTTCCCACGGACATATAGAGTGAAAAAATCGATGTTAACAAGAAAAATATAGGGATGCATTGTATGTACTTGCGTCATTTGTAATGATCATCAGTGTTTTATCTTCAAATATTTTTTGGGGTAGGGGGTAACATTTATCCTAATAACCCAAGAATCCAACATCCAATTAGTATTATCTTAGTAACATTGTGTAGCATACATCTTTTAAAATCTTTTAAAATTTAAATAAAATTAATCGGAAGATTATTACGGTCAGTAGAGGTCAAAAGGTCATTGACCTTTTGCAAAATGCAAATTTTTCCCAAAATATAGATAAATTTCAGTATCGTATATACAATTTTCAATATTTTTTATCTTAATTGTGTTTTACTTGTGCTTACTGACATATTGAATAAGAAAATATATGTTAACAAGATAAAAATTGCAGTTCATTATATACAAATTGTTATTTTTTATTGTTAAAAATTGCAATAAAAATACATTTTTTGGGGTAGGGGGTAACAATAATAGCAATAACCCAAGAATCAAACATCTAATTAGTATGATCTTGGTGTCGTTGTGTAGCATTCATGTTTTTTAATCATATAAAATTTGAATAAAATTAATCGAACCATTTTTAAGGTCAGTAGAGGTCAAAAGGTCACTGACCTTTTGCAAAATTGCAAATATTTTCCATAATGAGATACATTTCAATATCAAATCTCCAATTTTCAATATTTTTTATTTTAATTGTGTTTTACTTGTGTTTACTGACATATTGAATAACAAAATATATGTTAACATGAAAAAAATTGCACTGCATTAATACCATTGTCATGTAATTTTGTTATTCTTCAAAATTACAATAAAAAGACATTTTTGGGGTAGGGGGTAACATTTATCCTAATAACCCAAGAATCCAACACCTAATAAGTATTATCTTGGTACCATTGTGTAGCATACATCTTTTAAAATCTTTTAAAATTTAAATAAAATTAATCGGAAGATTAGTAGGGTCAGTAGAGGTCAAAAGGTCATTGACCTTTTACAAAAATGCACATTTTTGCCAAAATATAGATAAATTTCAACATAGTATCTACAATTTTCAATATGTTTTATCTTAATTGTGTTTTACTTGTGCTTACTGACATATTGAATAAGACATTATATGTTAACAAGATTAAAATTGCAGTTCATTATACATAAATTACCATTTTTTATTGTTAAAAATTGCAATAAAAATACATTTTTTGGGGTAGGGTGGAACATTAATAGCAATAACCCAAGAATCAAACATCTAATTAGTATGATCTTGGTGTCGTTGTGTAGCATTCGTGTTTTTTAGTCGTATAGAATTTTAATAAAATTAATTGAACCATGTTTAAGGTCAGTAGAGGTCAAAAAGGTCACTGACCTTTTTCAAAATTGCAAATATTTGCCATAATGAGATACATTTCAATATCAAATCTCCAATTTTCAATATTTTTTATTTTAATTGTGTTTTACTTGTGTTTACTGACATATTGAATAACAAAATATGTGTTAACATGAAAAAAATTGCACTGCATTAATACCATCGTCATGTCATTTTGTTGTTCTTCAAAATTACAATAAAAAGACATTTTTGGGGTAGGGGATAGCATTAATACCAATAACCCAAGAATCTAACATCTAATTAGTACGATCTTGGTATTGATGTGTAGCATATATGTTTTTGTAATCATGCAGAATTTAAATGAAATTAATCGACTGATTACTAAGGTCAGTAGAGGTCAAAAGTCACTGACCTTTTGCAAAAATGTAATTTTTTGGCAAAATGAGATATATTTCAAAATCAGATCTCCATTTCTCGATATTTTTTTATTTGAATTGTCTTTTACTTGTGTGTTAAGATAAAAAATTGCAGTACATTGTATAAAAATTGTCAATTATTAATTGTTAAAAATTGCAATAAAAAGACATTTTTGGGGTAACGGGTAACATTTATAAGAATAACCCAAGTATCAAACATCTAATTTGTATGTTCTTGGTATCGTTGTGTAGAATTTCAAATAAAAATTATGCATTATTATAAATAAAATTAAACAAAATGCTACACAACGATACCAAGAACATACAAATTAGATGTTTGATTCTTGGGTTATTCTTCTTCTTATAAATGTTACCCGCTACCCCAAAAATGTCTTTTAATTAAAAATTGACAATTTGTATACAATGTACTGCAATTTTTTATCTTAACACACATTTTCTTATTCAATATGTTAGTAAGCACAAGTAAAAGACAATTCAAATAAAAAAATATCGATGAATTGGAGATCTGATTTTGAAATACATCTCATTTTGCCAAAAAATTACATTTTTGCAAAAGGTCAGTGAACTTTTGACCTCTACTGACCTTAGTAATCAGTCGATTAATTTCATTTAAATTCTACATGATTACAAAAACATATATGCTACACATCAATACCAAGATCGTACTAATTAGATGTTAGATTCTTGGGTTATTGGTATTAATGCTATCCCCTACCCCAAAAATGTCTTTTTATTGCAATTTTGAAGAATAATAAAATTACATGACAATGGTATTATTGCACTGCAATTTTTTTCATGTCAACACACATTTTGTTATTCAATGTCAGTAAACTCAAGTAAAACACAATTAAAATAAAAAGTATTGAAAAAATTGGAGATTTGATATTGAAATGTATCTCATTATGGCAAATATTTGCAATTTTGAAAAAGGTCAGTGACCTTTTTGACCTCTACTGACCTTAAACATGGTTCAATTAATTTTATTAAAATTCTATACGACTAAAAAACACGAATGCTACACAACGACACCAAGATCATACTAATTAGATGTTTGATTCTTGGGTTATTGCTATTAATGTTCCACCCTACCCCAAAAAATGTATTTTTATTGCAATTTTTAACAATAAAAAATGATAATTTATGTATAATGAACTGCAATTTTAATCTTGTTAACATATAATGTCTTATTCAATATGTCAGTAAGCACAAGTAAAACACAATTAAGATAAAACATATTGAAAATTGTAGATACTATGTTGAAATTTATCTATATTTTGGCAAAAATGTGCATTTTTGTAAAAGGTCAATGACCTTTTGACCTACTGACCCTACTTATCGTCCGATTAATTTTATTTAAATTTTATAAGATTTTAAAAGATGTATGCTACACAATGGTACCAAGATAATACTAATTAGGTGTTGGATTCTTGGGTTATCAGGATAAATGTTACCCCCTACCCCAAAAATATCTTTTTATTGTAATTTTAAAGAACAACAAAATGACATGACGATGGTATTAATGCAGTGCAATTTTTTTCATGTTAACACATATTTTGTTATTCAATATGTCAGTAAACAAAAGTAAAACACAATTAAAATAAAAAATATTGAAAATTGGAGATTTGATATTGAAATGTATCTCATTATGGCAAATATTTGCAATTTTGAAAAAGGTCAGTGACCTTTTGACCTCTACTGACCTTAAAAATTTTTCGATTAATTTTATTTAAATTTTATATGATTAAAAAACATGAATGCTACACAACGACACCAAGATCATACTAATTAGATGTTTGATTCTTGGGTTATTGCTATTAATGTTACCCCCTACCCCAAAAAATGTATTTTTATTGCAATTTTTAACAATAAAAAATAACAATTTGTATATAATTAACTGCAATTTTTATCTTGTTAACATATATTTTCTTATTCAATATGTCAGTAAGCACAAGTAAAACACAATTAAGATAAAAAATATTGAAAATTGTATATACGATACTGAAATTTATCTATATTTTGGGAAAAATTTGCATTTTGCAAAAGGTCAATGACCTTTTGACCTCTACTGACCGTAATAATCTTCCGATTAATTTTATTTAAATTTTAAAAGATTTTAAAAGATGTATGCTACACAATGTTACTAAGATAATACTAATTAGATGTTGGATTCTTGGGTTATTAGGATAAATGTTACCCCCTACCCCAAAAAATATTTGAAGATAAAACACTGATGATCATTACAAATGACGCAAGTACATACAATGCATCCCTATATTTTTCTTGTTAACATCGATTTTTTCACTCTATATGTCCGTGGGAAGAAAATGATACCAAAGAAGTTTAACTGTGGGGGGGGGGTGCACGGTAACCCCCTCCAGCCCATGGACTATGTAGCATGCAGATAAACAAGAATGTTTGTTTCTTATTCATTATAAATCTATATAAGCTGTGCTGACATATTTAATAAAAATGATTCTTTTATAATAATGCAATGTTTTTTACTTGATATATTGTATAGAATTGGTTGTGCGTGTTTTAAAGTAATTATGTGATATTATTATGTGATAAAATAATATTAAATCGTAAATGTAATTTCACTCTTTATAATTAGGTTGGATGGTTTTAACCATCCAATACTAAAAGTAAAGTGGTACAACTTGAAACTACAAAACATAACATGAAAATAATGATGAAACGTAATTAGTTATCAAAAGCAGTTTTATTAAATGAAAACGTAATTAGAAATTAAATTAACAAATAAACACATTATGAGATGTCTTTGGCACAGTAACAACAACAGAACAAAGTTGTAGTAGAATTTGTAAAACTAAAAATGACAAAAATCAAACAATGAAGACATTATATAATATAGTTTGATATCAATGATTAGTTTCATGTTCATGTTTTTAAATATATTTTTTGATGTAGACTTATTTTTTATGTTATGATGTAGAAATAGTGAAATATAATTATGTATAAAATAAATTTAAGGGTGAAAATATATAGATTGGAATTATTAAAAGTTCTACTTAATGTTCAGATATATTTGTGTACAGTCTTTGATTTTCTTTATGTTGTAAGAGTAATAACACTTGGTGTTAAAAATAGTTTAAACCTGAACACTGTGCTGACTTGTAATAACACTTGGTGTTAACAATAGTTTAAACCTGAACACTGTGCTGACTTGTAATAACACTTGGTGTTAACAATAGTTTAAACCTGAACACTGTGATGACTTGTAATAACACTTGGTGTTAACAATAGTTTAAACCTGAACACTGTGCTGACTTGTAATAACACTTGGTGTTAACAATAGTTTAAACCTGAACACTGTGCTGACTTGTAATAACACTTGGTGTTAACAATAGTTTAAACCTGAACACTGTGCTGACTTGTAATAACACTTGGTGTTAACAATAGTTTAAACCTGAACACTGTGCTGACTTGTAATAACACTTGGTGTTAACAATAGTTTAAACCTGAACACTGTGCTGACTTGTAATAACACTTGGTGTTAACAATAGTTTAAACCTGAACAATGTGCTGACTTGTAATAACACTTGGTGTTAACAATAGTTTAAACCTGAACACTGTGCTGACTTGTAATAACTCTGATACCATTGTTTTTTGTTAACTTTTCCTTGCAGATTACAAATGCAACACTTTTAAAAAATTTACTCCATTAGAAGTTTGGAATATTTTAATTTACATATTAAAGGCATATTACCATTTTTTTCTATTTTCGTCGTTTATTTTTATTATATATGTATATGTATTTATTACTTGTTGTGCATGGCAATATACTTTTATGAATATATTATGTCCCTTGAGACAAAACAAACACTATATTTTCTAAAAACAATTGCTTATTAATATGATTTGTATTGTATGTAGAAACGCCCTCATGAGTGGCGATATTAATCTAAACAGATGTGCATTATGTAATGGGTACGCACATGCCCAATGTTCTTCCATAGATCCAGAATGGTACTGTACGTCATGTAATATTTCTTTACTTCCGTTTAATCATATACTCAATGATGATGAGTTTTTACATGAAATAAAACAATTTCACGTAAACCAATTTGTTGATTTTGACCATCTAAATGCATTAAGTATTAACCCTTTTGACGTAAATACATCCATTCCTTCTACATGTAGATATCATCTCAGCGATAACTTTAATAGTTCCATTGAAAATATTAATAACAATTTTAGTTTTATTCATTTTAATTCACGTAGCCTGGTAAAAAACTTTACTGAAATAACTGAATATCTTGAAACTCTTAATCACAAATTTAATATATTATGTTTCACTGAGACCTGGTTTAGTTCAAATACTGTACATACTTTATATAACATTCCTGGTTATACATTAATTCATTGTGATAGAGTAGATAAGAAAGGTGGTGGCGTCTGTCTCTATATTATGGATGATATTAATTTTAGAATGAGAGATGATTTGAGTTCTTTAATTAATAATGAAGCTGAAAATATCTGTATTGAAATAGAATTAAAACCAAAAAATTATATTTTCTCACTAATATACCGACCACCAGAAAAATCCATAAAAACTTTTAATGAAAACATATCACTATTATTTGAAGTAATCAACACAGAAAAAAAAAGTTTTTATGCTTGTGGAGATTTTAATATTGATTTGCTTAAATTCAGTTCCCATTCACTAACATCAGATTTTTTAAATTGTATATATTCAGCTAATTTATTTCCCATAATAGACAGACCCACCCGTCTCACCCGTACATCTGCTACGTTAATTGACCATATCTACTCTAACAATTTTCATGAAAATATTTTTTCGGGATTACTGTATTGTGACATTACTGACCATTTACCTATATTTTTTATTTCTCATACATCCAAACCGTCTAATGAAATGAATGACCAAAAATATATATTTAAAAGAGTAATCAATGACACTACCACTTCATCACTAGGCATTGAATTACTAAATACTGACTGGTCAGAAATAATTTCGATTACAGATGACCCGGATAAAGCTTATAATTCTTTTCACACTAAATTTATGAACATTTATGACAAACACATTAAAATATGTAAAAAAAAATAAATTTTCGCAAGCAAAACAAACCATGGATAACAAATGGCATTATCAACTCCATAAATAAACGAAATAAACTATATAAAAGATACATACAGTCTGGTAAAGCCACTGATAAAACTAAATATACTGATTATAGAAACAAATTAACTAATCTAATAAGAATAGCACGTAGTATACATTACAAAAAGCAATTTGACACACATAAAAATGATATTAAGAAAACATGGCAAACTATAAATTCAGCTTTTGGCAGAAATATAAAAAGTAAACTTCCAACATATTTTTTAGAAAACAACATAAAAATTGATGACGAAATTCAAATTGCTAATAAATTTAATAAATATTTTGTTGATACTGGCCATACACTTTCACAATCAATTAACTCATCTCATTCAAACTTTTCAACCTATTTAAATCAACCCAACAATCACTCCATGTTCCTTTCACCAATCACTGAAAGAGACATAATTAATGCAACCGAAGAGCTCAAAAATAATAAAAGTCCTGGTGTAGATGAAATACATTCTAACGTTATTAAACAAATTTCTCCGTTTATTTCTAAAACTTTATGTCACATCTTTAACCTTTCATTTAAATGTGGGAAATTTCCTAATGCGTTAAAAGTTGCCAAAGTTGTGCCTATTTTTAAAAAAGATGACCCCCATAAATTTTCAAATTATAGACCGATTGCTTTACTTCCATGTTTTTCAAAAATATTTGAAAAGCTAATTTATGCTCGTCTAATTTTTTTTTTCACAAAACATAATATTATATACAACAATCAATATGGCTTTCGAAAATCACATTCCACAGATCTCGCACTTCTCCACTTATATGAAAGAATAACTAAATCACTTGCAAACAAGCACCATACTATCGGTATTTTTTTACACTTACACTTACACTTAATGTTTGATGGAAATAGTTTAGGCTAGTGCCTATTAGATTCCATTTCTAGCCGAAAATAGTTGTCAAGTCTAGACTTAAAGATGTTCACTGAAGAGGCTTGTATTACATATTTAGGCAGAGAATTCCAGTGATGTATGACTCTGATGGTAAAAAAGTTGACCCTGCACATAAGATTTCCTCTAAGTTTTGGACGATATAGTTTTAAGCTGTGTCCCCTGGTTCTGATGTTGTGAGACAATTTAAATAAATCTTTTGGGTCAATATCCTCAAAGCCTTTCAAAATTTTGAAAGCTTCAATCAAATCTCCTCGTAGTCTTCTTGTCTCTAATGGTTGAAGATCAAGATATTCTAACCTTTTATCATATGGTAGATCACTTATTGACTTAACCATCTTTGTAGCTCTTCTCTGCACCTTCTCCAAGATTTCTTTGTCTTTGTTATAGTAAGGAGACCAGGACTGTATACAGTATTCCATATGTGGACGGATGTATGCCTTGTACATGACCTGAAAACTTTCTTTGTCAATATTTTTGAATGTTCTTTTGACAGTTCTCATACTATTCGTCGCTCTAGCTGCTGCTGCAGCACACTGTCGGCTTGGCTTGCAGTCGCTAGTGAAGATAACACCAAGGTCTTTTTCTTCGTTTACTGCCAATAACGTTTCCCCATTTAGACAATATTCTGATTTCTCTGTCTTTCTGCCAACATGGAGCACTTCGCATTTCTTGGTATTGAATTTTAGTAGCCAGTCTTCTGACCATTCCTGAGCCCTATCAAGATCAATTTGAAGTTTTCTTGAATCCGATTTTTCTTTGATGGTCTTTATAATCTTTGCATCATCTGCAAACATGTTAAAGTCTGCGCTGATAATTTTATCTGGAAGATCGTTTATGAAGAGGATGAATAGGATTGGGCCAAGGACTGATCCTTGTGGGACTCCACTCACTACATCTACCGGCTTGGATGTTGTATTTCTTACAATTACTTTCTGTGTTCTTCCTGCCAGAAACTCAGCTATCCAATTTATAGTCTTACCAGATATTCCATAGCCTATCAGCTTGTGAATTAGTCTTCGATGTGGAACGCTATCGAACGCCTTCATATAATCAAGGTATACGATATCCACATCTTCACCACTATCTAGAGCTTCAGTGACTGTTTCGAATGTTTGTAGCAAATTTGTAAGACAAGACCTACCACTTAGGAATCCATGTTGACACCTAGACAGCATTCTACTTCCTTTAACAAAGCCAAGCACATTGTCTTTGATGATTGATTCAAAAACTTTACATGGTATTGATGTTAGGCTGATGGGCCGATAATTTTCAGCTTTCTTCTTGGATCCTTTCTTGAAAATTGGTGTGACATTTGCAGTCTTCCAATCTTTTGGTAATTTACCTGTCTCAAGTGAGAGCTTGAAAATGATAGTAAGTGGATGAGCTAGAGAACTGGCACATTGGTTCAGAACCATAGGATGGACACCATCTGGACCAGGAGCTTTGTTTGGTTGCTGTTGATTTAATTTCTTCTGAACATCTTCTTCCGAAAATACAATATTTTCAAGAATGTTGTCGCTGTTTCTGCTATCAAACTGGGGTAGGTCACCATCTGGTTCATGGGTATATACAGATTGAAAAAATTTGCTCAACATTTCAACTGCTTCCTGGTCACTTTCGGTCAAACTTCCATCTTCCTTTACAAGATTAGTTATACCTTCTTTTACTTTTTGTTGTTCCCTAATGTACTTGTACACTGGCTTAGGATTTTTCTTAAAGTTCTTCATTAACTTTTGCTCATGTTCTATACGTGCCTTTCTCACGTTTGCACTTGCGACATTCCTCTGTTTCTTGTACTCAAGGTAGTCCTTGTACTGGTTTGTCTGTCTGTACTTTTTGTATAATTTGTGTTTCTTCTTTATACTCTTCTTTATTCTAGCTTTCAGCCATACAGGTTTCATGTTCTTTCTCATTGACCTCTTAGGTATATATTTTTCAGTTTCTTCGTTGTAGATTTCCATAAATGTTTCCCATGCCTGGTTACAACTTTTAGCATCAAGCAGAGCATCCCAATTTAATTTCCCAAATGAATCATTTAGTTTCTCATAATCACCTTTTGCGTAATTCTTTTGTTTTTTCTCATCACTTCCAATAGGATTTCTTGAACAGGTATACTCAAAAAACAATACATCATGATCACTTTTCCCAAGTGGGCTACAATGTTGTATCTCTTCAATTGCACTTTCATCATTTGTCAATACCAGGTCAAGCATTGATGGCCTTTGTCCTTCTTTGTGTCTTGTCATCTCAATTACATGCTGATGTAAAAATAAGTCTTGGCTTGTTTCGTAGAAACTCTCAGCATCATCTCCCTTTATGCCTTCAGCTTCCACTCTATATTCCTCCCACTTGATCTGGGGATAATTAAAGTCTCCCATTAACAGTCTATGAGTTACATTCTGCTTCATGGATTCCTCGATTAGTATATTGAGGGCTCTGTTGTTTTGTCTTGAGCTACTGACACAGCTTCGGTAACATACTCCAACCAATAGTGTTTCATATAATGTTAACTTGATTTTGCACCAAATACTTTCGTTGAACTGATTCTCATTTAGCACATAGCACGGAGTGGCCTGCAAGGATTTGTGACAGAGCAACATTACTCCTCCTGCTGAGGTTTCGCCATCATGATCCCTTCGGAAAAGGTCGTAATCAGGAATAGAAAGTATACCGTCTGTTACTGTTTGCTTGCCCCACGTTTCAGTAATTCCAATAATGTGTGGCTTGTAGAGTTCAATATCCATTTTGAGTTCATCCATCTTTTTTACAATACTTTGTGCATTTGTGTAATAAACATTTAAAGACTCTCTATTTACAATATTTACATTTTCTATAGCTTCTGCATGTTTTCTAACGTCTCTCATCTGTTCCTTTCGCTCTCCGAAAGGGCTGATGAGGTTGACGTTCCACATATATCTCATCCTCCTCACTATCTTCTGAATCAGTAAATGATTTTCTTCCTACCATTTTTTCTTTAGGTACAGCACCCTTTACAGGAGTTTCTTTCATAATGTTGTTATCCTTCTTGGTTGTGACTAGAACAACTTTGTTTTTCTCTATCTTCCATTTCTGCCCATCTTTTCTTTTTATTTTTAGCTCTTCTCGTAGCTCCCTGCCTCTTTTCCTTTCCTCATAATTTAGATCAGGCGAAATGTACACATTGGAGAGAACCTTACTGACGCTGCTACGTAAATTCCTTGCTAATTTTAATACCTTTTGTTTATTTTCTGATGACGCCAGCTTAACTTTGATCAACCTTGGTTTTCCCTCATGGTTTTTTCTTCCAAGACGAGTTAGATCGAGTATTGATACATCAGATCTTTTTAGATCTGTCAAAAGCATTTGACACCATAAATCATAACATTATTATTTCTAAATTATCGAATTATGGTGTCAGAGGTCTTCCACTACTACTTTTAAAAGACTACTTATCATTTCGCCAACAATATACATCAATAAACTCAACCAATTCTCAACTCTTGCATGTTACCTGTGGGGTACCACAAGGGTCAATCCTTGGCCCACTACTCTTTTTAATTTACGTTAATGATCTTCCAAATGTTTCAAAATTATTTAATTTTATCTTATTTGCAGATGACACAAATGTTATTATTTCTCACGAAAACAAAAATAATCTTGTGTCTATAATTAATAATGAACTTAACAAAGTGTCTCTTTGGTTTAAAGCAAATAAGTTATCACTGAATATTTCAAAAACAAATTATATTTATTTTAATATTAATAAAAAAAGTAACAAACAGCTAACAGAGCAATTATATATCAATGGTAACCAAATAAAGAGAACAGAAAACTTAAAATTTCTTGGAGTCACTATTGACTCGGAACTAAACTGGAAACCTCACATAACATATTTAACTAAAATAATCTCGAGAAACGTTGGAATGTTAAGTAAATTGAAGTACATACTTCCTTTAAACATCTTATTTTCCCTGTATAATACCCTTATTTTACCCTATTTATCATACTGCAATGTTGCTTGGGCTACAACTGTAGATAAATTTACTGGATGCTGCCCCTGGACAGGTTCTGATAACACGAAAATTAATTCTCTCTTTAAATTACAAAAAAAGGCTATCAGAATCTGTTCGGGAGCACCTCCAAAATCTCACACTAAACCACTTTTTTATTCTCTCAATACTTTAAATATATTTGATATAAATAAACTCCAAACAGCTTTATTCATGTTCCGCCTAAATCATAATAAATTACCAACTCAATTTTACTCCTATTTTCAAAATTTTAATCATTCTTACAACACCAGATCTTCAACTGCAAAAAATCTAATATATGAAAAGCATACCATATTACTTAGAAGAACATCTTTTATTTACAATGGACCGTATATATGGAACAACTTACCGCTCAATCTAAAAGCAATAACCATCATAAATACATTTAAAACAAAATACAAACAAACACTTATTTCAAACTATTTAGAACATTAGTAATTCACAATTGCCTTAAGACTGTTTTTTTGTTTCTTTTTTGTGCCTTTTTGTTTAGTTTTATTTGTCAATTTGACGAAAGGAAGAACTTTTTTTTTTTTGTTCTCTCACTTAAATTAGATAATTAAATATATTACTTATCTGGAGGACCAAACTTAAAGCCTTGGCTTAATGTGTCCTCCTCGCACAATTGTATTTATTAATTTATGTTTCTGTTCATATTGTATTATATTGTGTGAAACAATAAACTTGAAACTTGAAACTTGATAACACTTGGTGTTAACAATAGTTTAAACCTGAACACTGTGCTGACTTGTAATAACACTTGGTGTTAACAATAGTTTAAACCTGAACACTGTGCTGACTTGTAATAACACTTGGTGTTAACAATAGTTTAAACCTGAACACTGTGCTGTGCAGAAAACAACAGTAACTACATGCATAGAAATAAATGTCATAAATACCATTAACAATCCCAGATTTCAATTTGTGCAATATTGGGTATACAGTATGTGAACCCAGTACTGAGATCTTTAACTCCATGACATTCTCATCGCAGGATTCCAGAACCTTAAACACTTCATTCTCCTTTACTGGTTTCAATTTCTTTCCCGCGTTATTCCCAACAAGGTCGCTGCGATCCAATAGGAGATCAAGATCTGCGTCGCTGATGACTTGTTCTTCACAGTTTTTGATAATGCCAGAGTGATCAGTGGAGCGTAACACTTTTAATAGTTCCATGGGATCCATCACAGCTTTTGAGTCTCTCACCATAGTTTTACTGCCTTTGAATTTACCTTAAAAAAAACAAGATAATGAATTTTTTAAATAAATGAGAACAATCAATGCCTAGAAGTTTGCATACTACTGTAGAAGTCTATAAAACAATATGATTAATTTAACGTATTCATTTGAATAAACGCCCCGGGCGTTTATTGTTCAGGAGGGTTTTTAGGGAGGTGTGAAAGACAAAACTGACCTTGATGAATGACCATCTTCTCCAGCTTCCTCTTTGCAGCTGCTCTCTCCACTATCTTCTGGTCAATATGGTGTTAATGGTCACTAACCTGTACACTATCACTGGCTTTTCTTGACCAATTCTGTGGCATCTATCTTGGGCTTGTAGATCTGACTGTGGATTCTATAATATAACTATAAATGCTACTTTACAATGTATTGAAAGTCACTACACTAAAACAAACATTACACCACAAGCTTGTAACTAATTATTATAACATGGGTTCAAGGATGTAGCCAATCAGACGCGCTGAAATGAGTCACTAGTGCGCTCTTTATTTTTTCACTATCATGCACTTGAGTGCAAAAAGTGCGCAGCAAAAAAGCATATTGCACTCTGTGTGTAAATCGTATGTCAGATTATTGATCACGCTGTAATAAAATGTAGTAATTATTTATTTAACTTACCCAATCACTGTCGTATAGTGACTGTGTCAGCTGTTGTCAAGTTGATACCTAACCCACCAGCTCTTGTTAAAAGCAGAAAGATGAAATAATCAAGATCATTGCTGAAATTACTAGTCTGAGAAAGATAAGAAAACAATCTTCCATTATTTTTTAATCATTGAAAAACAAATTAACGTGATTCATGGCTGCTATTATTATGAAAAAAAACAAAACAAAACAAAACATGGTCTGTGGCCTGCTACAAGTCCAACTGATATTATTGTATTAAAGATATTATCATTAATTGGACGTGTAAAAATGAAGACAAACACATTTGCCAACTGAATTAAGTTTTCTCTTTACTCTGACATATTCTGAAATACTTACATGTTGTCTATCAGTAAAACCATTCTTGCACTCATTCTTAAAAAAAACACAGAAACGTAATAATACAGCATGCAGTAGGCCTAGTTGCTGCTAAAATCAGAATGAATGAAATGTCTATATCAACTGGCCATTATTATTGTGCATTAACTATAATTTACATTTACAAATTGGCAAAAACATAGTTGTTTCTTTACTCTGTATCCATGAGTGCTTACTTGTCAACAGCCATGTAGACGACAGTAGTTCTGTCTCTGTACATGGAGGTATATGTAGGTCTACATGGTCGTGGTGGAGGTATTATTAACTCCATGGTCTGTATAGCAGCTGTAATCTTCACGTATGTCACGCACTGTCATCCTGCTGTGAGAAGATGAAGACAATTCTGATCAGACATTGAGGTCACCTACGTTAATTAGGCCTAGGCCTAGTAGTAGACTACTAAACTAGGCTAGTTAAAAGTAGAATTCACACTTCCCTCCGACTCTCCAGAGTTGTTTGTGAGCTAGGCCTAGGCCTCTAGTGGAGAAAAGAGTGGTACATCCTCCTCCTGCTGGCTGGCTGTGTGTGATAATAGTTAGGTGCCAGGCAGGCACCAGTAGGCCTATCGTAATACCAAAACTGAAAAAAACTATAAACACCCAGCTTACCTAAGTTTTGTGGCTCTTAGAAGAACAGGCTAGGCCTACACCTTTTATATTATTCATAAAGGCCGCGCTGTGTGTGTGAATTGATACCAAACCATAAACCGCCTGCTCTCTAGTCGTTTTTTAAATAAAAAAAACAAAGAGCGCCTTCAGCGGACAATGAGACCGTACCAGTTTTTGAAAAATAATTTATTTTATCAATTTAATTTTTATCACTATGTCGATGTCAAAATATAACCAAATTCGGGTTTTTTTTTCTACCCAGAATTTAAATACAATACAACAACAATTGTTTTGTAATATTGTCGGCGCAGTGACGATGCGATAATGCTGAGTCATCATGAGGACGGTGCAAAGATGCCGGTTTTAAGCGGTTTATAGCAAAATATATAAAAGGTATAAAATGATGAATGCCGACTGGACAAAGAAAGAAAATGGAAGAATTTGAGAATTGTTTGAAGGTTTTCATGACGAAATCAAAGATTATATAAAGTTTGCAGTACACCACGCGTATATAAAGTTCTGAAATGAATGAATTGTTAAGTTTCTCGACATTTCAATCAAATAAATAATTTGATCGTCCTCAGGAGAATCAGAACACTACTCCTCACTCATAAAGACGATCATGATATCTATTGATGGGACAAAAAAGCATAATATTGATCGAAACGCTAAGAAACTCACGTCAGTTCTTTTCAGAACATGTACTTGTAGGCCTACTTGTACTTTATATAATATGAGAATTCACAAATCATCAAAAAACAATTCCTGACATCATCCTGACTACCTTAATCCACACGCACCAATGCATTATGGGAAGGTCCAAATACATTGATCAACAACGCGCGCGTCAACAAACTACAAACACGATTTAAACGGAATTGTCTTCAAATTACTCGTGTCAATTGCATACAAGTAATTCCGGTATCTTATGGCAACTTCCGTCCTATCGCTATTGTGTTGCTGTTTATGAAATGTTGTAGGCCTATGTGTATGTATGTGCGTGTTTTAATAAACTCAACTAGCAGTAACCCGTGCTCCACACGGTCTTTTTCTGCCTTAATATCTTGTTATATACTTTGCATGGGCAGGTAATAACAGCGCACTTTGATAAAAGTACTTCGACAAATTATATAAAATAAAAACAAATTGTTATAACGAATAAAATTCGGAACTACTGTATTTTACGGCTATTGGTTTGTTATACACTAATCCTTCACTTCAATATATATGTAGGCTAAAAAATTAAAGCAATATAGTATATAGAGTGGATATAGAACTTTGACTTTACTTTTGACTGGAAAATAAAAGACGCTAAAGAAAAATTGTGCTGTGTAAATTAGATGATGCGCGCAAACACATAACGAAAGTATAAAATGCCAAACTATATTATTTTGGGTGTTTTTCGTGGTGTATTAATTATTTGATACGTAGAGATAAAAAAAGTGGAAAAAATCGAATGAAAAACACATTGATGCGGAAACACGAATTAAGTTTATTCATAAACATTTTTTTTTATTTCACTGGTTTTGATATTTTGCAATTTGTTTTGTATTGGAGATTTGTTACGTACAGTACTTGCTACTTTTGTAATTAAAGTGTGGTCTACCAGAAACCTGTGCTCCGTACGGTTTGTCTACCTTAATAATAATTCGCATGGCATGATTATTAAGAATAATAAAAGCGTACTTTTCCCGGCCACGATATTTCTTTTCTTACATAATTTGGGGACCATGTCCCTAAGCTACGTTAGAAATGAGCTAACAATTCGCTAATACAAAGGTTTTCTGTCGGACTTGTCGATGTATGGGGTTCGAATCCGATGAGCAAGTTCTTTTTACTTTATAATGAGAGAGAGATTATTTTAGAGGGTTAGGTTTAGTTATATTTATGAACTTAAGTAGTTCGGCTATCTTTCACATAAGGGCCCCAACTTCTGTACGAAATAAAAAATCGCTTCCCGGCCCCTGACAAATTGTTTTTTTTTTAAATTGTCAACTATAAAATTCGGAACTATTTACGGCCATTGATTTTGTTATACACGGAGTATTCCTTTACTTTGAAGTATATGTAAGCTACAAAATGAAAGCAATTCTGGATTTGGGGTGCGCCTCAGAAAGTGACATCGTGCATGAGCGGGACAGACTTCTGTCAATCAGTCGGCAGAGATTAAAACATGTTAATGATGAAGAAGACATTAAGATGTGAAGTATTGGAATAATAACAATGATTACGGACTCAACACCAAAAGTAGTCGAAATTAGATGATGCGCTCGACACAAACATTGTGGGTCTATTTTTCGTTGATATTTGATATTTAGCGGAAACACGACATTCATTTGGATTCGTTTTGTGTGTGTTTTTTTTTATTTTTATTTACATTTCATGGTTTTTTATAATCCCCTCACCTGATCCTCCCATAAAATGCTAAACAGCTACAAAATGAAACAACATTCATGCTATTATAATTTGCATAGTGCAATAGACATATATAGATATATACATATCTAGAACAAATATTGATATATTATAAATCATTAAGAAATGTTGATTTTATTTTACAATTTAGAATGCATAATTATATTCTAAAAATTCATGATAATTACAAAAATATAGCGTAAAATATGGAGGCATGAAGCAACAATGTGCGGGAAGAAAGATATTGGAACAGTACATTTAAATTTCAAGATGATGCAGAACTTGCTGTACTAATGTTTATCTAACAATATGTAAATAATCGATTTATCAACTCCAAATGTTTAATAAAAAATAGACAGAATTTTGTTGATTTTTGGATATTTGTATAATGTATTAGTTACGGACCAAACATTTTAATATAAAATACCTTGAAAGACATTCAAAATGTTTTATTGGGTTGTTGCATGATATATGTAACATGAATTTTGATAAACAGCAGCTATACTAGATTCTAATGAATACATGCAGTCTATATCTGGTTTTTAGAATCGATGGAAATAGAATTCTGGGAATGCCATTTTGAGAGAGTTGATTCCGTATATAGTATAGTATAGTGTAGTATAGTAGTAAGATTTTTTTTAATTATTTGTATTGTTTGTTCAATTTTATTTCTTAGTGTATAGATTATACACATGATTTATAATGAAATCTAGATAAAAAGAAACTTATGTCTTTATTATTATGTAACAAATGTGGTTTATGACATTATACGCAGAGGGATCTTTGATCGGATTGCGATACCGGCTATTGTATTTGCGTTAGTAAGATCCTAGCATATATTATAAATAATTAAAGATTCTGAGAAAATCAATCAATCAATATATCTTTTACAAATCAATTATCTTTATTTTAATCAATGCATATAACCTATAATTCGTCATAGTGACGAATTAAATCTAGTTATGTTTGGTTTTTGTATGGTCTCATATGTTAAGAACCTATGTCTGTATCTATAGCAACTAAAATGCATTATCTCTATGGAAATAAACAAATGATGTTTAAAAAACTCTTAACCGGATCACAGTGTACCACCGATATGTACATTTTTGCTCATTTACAATTCTGTTTTTATAGTTCATTTTTATACATATCTACTTCTTTCTTTCTGAAATAAAGATACTTAAAAATAAGTTGTTCATATGGATGTTTATTGTCTCAATGCTTTATCATCTACAGTATATACATATAAGTGGATATAACTTGTTAAATTAAATTCATTCATATTAAGTAGTTTAAAATGTCTCTCAAATAACAATATTTTCATTGTTTTAAAATAAAAATAGCCAAAATTATCAATTTGATTTTTATACATCTGAAACAATAAGTACTTTCAAATATAACCTTAAAATAGCAATTTTTTCGTAATTTGAAAATGAAAACATTATTACTTGAATTGATGTATTATTATTTAATGGCATGTTGACATTTACAAATTTTAAATACATTTAAAAATTGTTTTGTCTGTGCAAACAAATGCAGATACATAGATAAAATTGTATATTCTGTTAAAGTTTGTATTATTATTTAATGGCATGTTGACATTTACAAATTTTAAATACATTTAAAAATTGTTTTTCTGTGCAAACAAATGCAGATACAGTAGATACAATTGTATATTCTGTTAAAGTTTCTACATTTTTAAATACATTTTTAAAATACTTGTAATATTTAAAATGTAAACCAATCACAATGCTCTATGTAATGCTTTTGTTCACTTCCATTCCGGTTTATAGTCCTTATCCGAGAAGACTCGTTCTACCACCAGAACCATAGACCAAGCTTGGGAGCTTCGAAGCTTTGCTGATGTTATGGCTACGTAATTACGGTTCACCTGTCTTAACCGCTCGGTCACTCACTCACTCAATAAGTCCGGGTTAAGAACAAAACTAATTTAATTTTGTTTATACTAACTTGCTAATGAGACATTTTACAGCTTTAAATATTAGTGCGTTGAGCTCTTATCCGCTGTCTGCATCCTGTCCAGGACGATTCGGCCCTGAGATGATTCGGCCCAGGACTATTCGGCCCTGAGATGATTCGGCCCCGGACTATTCGGCCCACTTTTAGTGGATATAAAATTATGTAGAAATAATAAGTAGTTTAAAATATGTCTCTCAAATAACAATATGTTCATAGTTTAAAAATGAAAATAGCCAAAATTATCTTGATTTTTATATGCAAGTTGCAAAATAAATCAATACGGCCGAATCGTCCCACATTCAGACAAAAGATTAGTAGTATATTAGTAGTATATCATCATATAATAATCGGAAAATGTCTTCAGTATTTTGGCTGTCCAACTTTCTCATTTTAATTGAAAGTTTTTAATTATTTTTTAATGGACATTGAATTATTGTCTTCTCTTTGATATTGTTACTGCAATGTCGATCAACCTGGTCATCGTTATTTTCTACTATAAATTTATAGACAGTAGCCTAGGCCTATCTCTCATTAATTGAGAGATTTTTATTTTTTTAATTATTACGGTACTGTAATTCCTGAGTTTAACTGAAGTACAAATGTCATTCTTGTCAAATATATATTGATATTATACATTTAAATCGAGGACCATGTGTGTTTTCGTTATATTCACTACATGCACGAGTTTTTATGGTAAAATCGAACAGAATATAAAAAGGACCAAATTTCAATTTCAAATGTTCAAATTTCGATATTTTCATCATTAAATTATTATGCAGCAGCACGGTACTATATTGATGATGACCCGAGAGTGACGCACAGTAATATGTTATACTCATGTTGATACAATCATGTTACCATTAATAAACAATTTAACTATGATGATGATGACCCAAGAGTGACGTACAGTAATATGTTATACTCATGTTGATGCAATCATGTTACCATTAATAAACAATTTAACTATGATGATGATGACCCAAGAGTGACGTACAGTAATATGTTATACTCATGTTGACGCAACATGTTACCATTAATAAACAATTTAACTATATTGATGATGACCCAAGAGTGACGTACAGTAATATGTTATACTCATGTTGATGCAATCATGTTACCATTAATAAACAATTTAACTATGATGATGATGACCCAAGAGTGACGCACAGTAATATGTTATACTCATGTTGATGGAATGATGTTACCATTAATAAACAATTTAACTATGATGATGATGACCCAAGAGTGACGCACAGTAATATGTTATACTCATGTTGATGGAATGATGTTACCATTAATAAACAATTTAACTATGATGATGATGACCCAAGAGTGACGTACAGTAATATGCTATACTCATGTTGATACAATCATGTTACCATTAATAAACAATTTAACTATGATGATGATGACCCAAGAGTGACGCACAGTATGTTATACTCATGTTGATGCAATCATGTTACCATTAATAAACAATTTAATTAAACCTAATCAATTATTTTTAAAATGTTTTAATCATAATGTTCAGTATTGTTATATTGTCAATCTTGTAAAAATAAATGCTCTTGAAAAATCTTGAAAAACTTCAGCTTCAATTAATTTAAACGAAAATACAACATTTAGGCATGAGAAGAAACAAAATTGCTATAATAATTATTAATTTTTTCGCGTAGTAACTTTATTTGTTTTCGCGTGTTATTATTTCGCGTTATTTTTCGTGTGGAATCTATACTCCATCAATCAATTGTTCTAGGTAGAGTAAAGAAAGGGGTGGATTCAGACATATTCATTTTACTGTTCGCTATAGTATTAAACCAAAATGGGTATTAATTAGCGCACAGTGCTAAACTTCTCACTGATTTTATTCGTATCCTATTCATTAATCCGTGTGCGCGAGTACAACCAACATGGGTATAGTAGCACACAGTGGTAAGCTTCTCACTGATTTTAATCGTATCCTATTCATTATCACTGTGCGCAAGTACAACCAACATGGGTATAGTAGCGCACAGTGGTAAGCTTCTCATTGATTTTAATCGTATCCTATTCATTATCACTGTGCGCGAGTACAACCAACATGGGTATAGTAGCGCACAGTGGTAAAGCTTCTCACTGATTTTAATCGTATCCTATTCATTATCACTGTGCGCGAGTACAACCAACATGGGTATAATAGCGCACAGTGGTAAAGCTTCTCACTGATTTTAATCGTATCCTATTCATTATCACTGTGCGCAAGTACAACCAACATGGGTATAGTAGCGCACAGTGGTAAGCTTCTCATTGATTTTAATCGTATCCTATTCATTATCACTGTGCGCGAGTACAACCAACATGGGTATAGTAGCGCACAGTGGTAAAGCTTCTCACTGTTTAATCGTATCCTATTCATTATCACTGTGCGCGAGTACAACCAAAATGCAATGACCATCGCATGATCCTCAACATAGTTACAGGCCCGGTATGTTTTGCTTCTTAGAAAATATTGATAAATAGAATACCGTAATGATTATTGCACATTGATTCTTATAGACAAATATAGGTAATATTAGATCTATTTGCTTCACCAGAAAGACAACATTCTGCCGGTTTTGGTTTATAAGGAAAGAGATCGGAAAAGAGATGGTTTTGATAACTTCCTCATAATGCGATGGTAACAAGAACCCATTGTGACGTATAACGAAAAGAAAAACAACTCAATTACGGTTACACAGCGAAATAATACAATATGATACAGATTGAAATCTCATATCATATTTTGACTTTAATAAAACGTTAATATTATTATAACTAAAACAATGTTTATACAACTTCCACAAATGCATGTGTTTAAAAGGTCCTCCATTATTGAAGTTTTTAAAACCTAATGTGACGTCAGTGCTCACTCTTTTAATACTTTCGCAATCTCGTCAAAATCTAAATCATCAAGCTCTGTAGGCCTACTAATGTTCAAATCTAAGTCATTAAGGCGTGGATGTTTCATCTTAATGCTTTGCATGTTTACACTGGAAACGGACGTAGACGCAAGCTTTGACCTGCCTTATTCAAGATCGACGCCCTCTATTTAAACATTCTTTTTTCGTGCCAAACACAAATGTTGCTATTATTGATACATGTGCGCGTGCGTCATCATCATCATGTAATAGTGTTTAATCGAAATATTAGATTAAATTCACCATTTTACCGAAAATACACTTTACTATAATATCAACGTTTTCCCATAAATGTTGTCTAAATCCCTACTCATAACGAGAAACATTAATGTTGATACATACATAGTATATATTCAATTAAGAACATAAAAGTGAACTTGAGAACTTGGATTACTATTTTCTCCAACGTGCATTCTGTACATGGGTAATGTATGGCACGCCAACCCGACAAGAGTAATATGTATTGACAAAACAATAAAGGCCAACACAGACGGTAAGCGGAATACCGCGTAGCTTGTCCCACGTAGAATCTGTATTTATCCTGAGCGGAATACCGCGTAGCTTGTCCCACGTAGTCATTATCTATCCTGAGCGGAATACCGCGTAGCTTGTCCCACGTAGAGTCAGTATCTATCCTAAACGGAATACCGCGTAGCTTGTCCCACGTAGAATCTGTATCTATCATGAGCGGAATACCGCGTAGCTTGTCCCACGTAGAATCTGTATTTATCCTGAGCGGAATACCGCGTAGCTTGTCCCACGTAGTCAGTATCTATCCTGAGCGGAATACCGCGTAGCTTGTCCCACGTAGAGACAGTATCTATCCTGAGCGGAATACCGCGTAGCTTGTCCCACGTAGAATCTGTATCTATCATGAGCGGAATACCGCGTAGCTTGTCCCATGTAAAATCTGTATCTATCCTGAGCGGAATACCGCGTAGCTTGTCCCACGTAGAATCTGTATCTATCATGAGCGGAATACCGCGTAGATTGTCCCACGTAGAATCTGTATCTATCCTGAGCGGAATACCGCCCGTCCGCTCCGCGTTGTGTGTAAACGGTCATAAGGAATAACATGCTATATTTTCATTATCGTTACCTTCTGTGTAAATTGGCCTTTATGATGCATGAGTAATATTATTATATATGTCTTTATTTTCATTGTTTCCCATTCTTCGAATGCTGAATGAATTGCCCCAAGTTTGAAAAATGAAGCGACTGCAAAATAAATGTTCTTAAAGGGTCAAGGTATGTAGGCCTATGCCGCAAAATACTAAGTCAGTTACAGAATGCCTTTCTAATGTATAGGAAACAATTTGTACCTCGCTTATAGGCAGACAACACTGTGGGGAAGCAAAACGTTACGTCAATACCGCTTACGGGAATAGTAATGACGTCAGAATAAGACATTGTAAACTAATGGTATAGATGTTTGGTTCTTTTTTCTATTCAATCGATACTGTGTAACGTTATTTGCAAAAACAATTGTGAGGTAAACAAAGAGGTGGATTCAGACATGAAACATGATCATTGATCCTCAGTAGTTTGTAATGCTCTGCTTCTTAAGCTCTGTCTACACTATCAAATTGTATGTAACAACAAATGTGATGTGCCCATATTATGGACACGATGATGTCATATCACTACCATATTTGGGCACATCACAATTTTTTGTCAAACTAGTTTGATAGTGTGGACAGAGCTTTAGGAAAATATTGATAAATAGAATATTTTATTGCACATTTATTCTTATAAACACTGTTGTAAACAAGTACATCAGAAAACAATTAAGTTGAGAAATGTTATCTATTATAAACAAGATGGCTATAAGACAATATTGTGCTTAACTTCCTTATGTTATGATAGGCCTCTATGCGTGATGTAACAATATTCTGAAGATCTGATCTTGGAATTTGTTTCATTTTTCTTTTAAACATTAGTTTTATTTCCTTCACCAAAAAGACAACATTCTGCCAGTTTGGATTTATAAGGAAAGAGATCGGAAGGGAGATCGTTTTGATAACTTCCTTATAGCGTGCTAGTAACAAGAACCCATTGTGACGTATAACGAGAAGAAAAACAACTCAATTACGATTGCACGAATACAATGTAGACTATGATACAGATTGCAATCGTAGATCATATTTGACTTTAATAAAAACGTTAATATCAAAATAATACAATGTACAACTGCCACAAATCATGTGTTTAAAGGTCCTTCATTTACTGAAGTTTCCAAAAAACCTAATGTGACGTCAGTGCAGCCACTCTTTACTTCGCAATCTCGTCGTCACTCTTTTTTGTTGGAAACACAAATTATGCATTGTTGATACATGTGCATCGTCATCATCATCATCATTATCATCGTCATTATCATCATCATCATCATCATCGTTATCATCATCCTCATCATCATCGTCATCATCATCATCATTTTACTATGTAGTTTTTAAATCGAAATGTTAGAGAATCGAAATTCATCATTTTACCTAATATATAGATAGATGTTTTCAGCAATAATTAGTACATTGATCAATGTTTCCTGTTTTAAAATCTGCGTAGAATGTTGTAACAGTCGAAATGCAAGGTATTGCAACAAGCTGCACTCGACGACTACCACATTATAGTCTGTTTGTTAGTCACTCATTAACGACTACCTACAGTAGTCTGTCTGTTAGTCACTCATTCTAAAGATATACATATTTATGTTGATAGTGCACATTAAGTTGTTGTATGCTTTAATCAAAATCGTACATTATTGTTGTTCATTTGACCTTTGACATGACGAAATGTTCAGAGGTTTCAGCATCCGCGCCTACACAGAGTGTGTCTGTAGTTATAACACTTTATAATAATATGTCAAATAAATAAAATTTGTTCCGTACATGTGTACTAAAAAAAACAAAACATAAATCATTAAATATGGTAAACTGTTATAATACGAAGTTTGAACTAACAAATCATGTGGGTTTTTTTTAGTGATTATTTAAACATCACGCCATGCATGAATGCACAAAGGAAGCGGTACTTCCTTTTTGATGAAATATTAAAATCAAGAACCTAGAATTCTTATATTATTGTGGTATCAGCTTCTACGGCCTACTCATGAAATAGGACTTGAAAACCGTTGTTGTTTGTTCATTTCATGTAGCTCATCATTGAACTCACACAAAATCCTTATAAGTATATTTGACTCGGGCGGCGAAAACAGAAAGCCGAACATGGAAGAACCATGGAGAAATCTTATTTCTCCATGGAAGAACCATTAACCCCAAAATCAGAAACCAACCCAGTTTTAGTGATAACAAAAAAAGACTATAACAATCATTTTAAGTGTGTGTTTTAATAAACTCAAATAGGCACCAACTTTTTTCAAAAAGTCTATTATTATAGGTATTGATATTATTTAAATCGATATTCGATAAAACCATATCATTTCAGAAGGAAAAAGTATTTTTCTAAAATAGTTTCTGTAGAATTTTGAGTGATTAAGACAGAAAGACCTGCACCAGACTGTGGAACAGCTTTTGTGACGTCACGGCCAAAGTCAATAGCGGCATGTGATCGTGATATTCAATTCAATTCAATTTCATTTTATTTCGGAAATATCATCCATATAAATAAACTTATAAACCATAAAACTAAACTTAAGTATATAGAATGCTTCTCCATCTACAATACATTTTGGAGTTATGGAGCATATGTTTGCAAACACAAGCAACAAGGATGTTACCACTATTCAACATACGTTGCATGAAACTATAGGTAGATTTTCGCATGTACTGTAGGACCATCCTCCATCATCACGTTTAGTGTTTCTTGTATCATAATACCGTCTTATTATTGCATTCAATGGCCATAGTTCTGTATCATAGACATCACTTATATGCACTGCATCACATTTAATCAGAAAAGAAGCACAGTCATTAACTTTACAGGGCAACGAAGAAACATCGGCATCAATGTCCTTAGTGGTTTTTAAATGCAATTTAATATCATCAGTGGTATTATCGGGAGACATGTTACCCAGGTAAAACTTGCATGGAGGAGGCGGTCTACCCTTGAGTGCAATATTTACACCAGTTCCACGTTTATTTTTATTTTTACGTCGGCGCTGGGAGTGACGTTGAAATCGAAATCCATCTTCGTCCTCAAAAACAGCACGATTTCCATTACTGTCATCAGTCGATACATGGTCCCGGTTCCTGTCTGGCAGTATAGAAGCATTATCATCACTCTTCCGTGTAATGTCATCCGCCGAGAGGAGGCTATTACATTCTATGGTCGAATGGGGATTCCCCATTCGCCTGCTCATGACCGCCTTACTACCAATCTGTTGCTTGGCAACTGCTTGGGCAAACGATTTGGGACAATCACTCACATTAGTTGAGTCCGGTTTGGAATTATTTAATTGTATTACCTGATGTACTTGCTTAGAAATATCATTTCTTTGACTAGCAGCATAGGCAATGTCAGATCGGACTACTTGTAAGTCAGTTTTGAGCTTTTGGATCTCACGAAACAACAAAGTTGCATCAATCTTTTCAATCGGCACAAATGGTATTTTTGACAAATTAGCTGCTGCAAACGTAGGTAGGCACGTTACATCAGCATTGACTAAATATGTCAAAATATCATTAATCATTATTTTAAGTTGCCTTCTTGGTCTATGTACAATGCTATTGCAATCCTTAACATATAGACATAGTGTTTCTTTCGCTTCCCTTATGTCCAGCTCGGAGAAATGATTGAGGCAAATATCTAAAAGTTGGTCAAAGGTCATGGAATTCATGTTATTCAGTATATAACATAATAACTCATTAATTACACAAACAGGACCATTATACAAGATCACATCGTTGGTTACATCATTTACATCCTTTTTAGTGGTATTCGTGTCAGTATTCGATGATACAGATTAAAGTTCGATTAAAGTTGATCTCAAAGAGAGTGGCGCAGTTCTTGCTACGAAATGAATATTGGAATATTGAAATGACTATTGACAGTTCTTTTTGCAATTTACACATTTGTATAATCTGTATAAATTGCCCTTTTAATATTACATTTGTATAAGTGTGTGTGGGTACAATGCATATCAGAAAAAGTATTATCTGCAGTGACAAATTGGCCTTTTTAATATTACAAGTTTTAGTTTTAGTAAGTACCATTGTATTGCTGTTGTTAATTTACTAATCTTTAATCGTAATTATTATCTGCAATCACAAATTGCCCTTTTTGATATTACAAGTTTTAGTTTTAGTAAGTAGGCTACCTGTACCATATAATGTAATTGCTGTTTATTTACTAATCTTTAATCGTAAATATTATCTGCAATCACAAATTGCCCTTTTAATATTACAAATTTTAGTTTTAGTAAGTACCATGTCATTGTATTGCTGTTCATTTACTAATCTTCAATTGTAATTTGTAAAAGATACTTTATCTCAGCTTTTGGCTGCCACTGTATTTTAACGTTTTTGCAAATAAAAAATACCATGATTATAATATATACTAAAATAATCTAGGTAATTTTCTAAAAATACTTTCTAGGGATTTTTGAATGGAATAATAGACGTCGTACGACGACGATATAATTATAATCGTGTACATTGTGTTTCAACAGAAAGACAGTTGGTGGCGTCCACAGCCAAAGTCAATATAGCATACATAATACGTGGAGTGATGAATCATAATTACACAGTAGTTGACGTGAAAGGGAGTGGCACAGTTGCTGCTACAAATCGTCACATTTTACTGTATTGATAGTCCATATACAAAGATCCAGTTAAGCCAATTGTAAGTTTACAACATTTCATTAATATAGTTTAATTTATTGCAAAACAATGATTTGAGAATATAGGCATAATTCTGATAATATGCTTCCATGTGTGGGTTGTGGTATATGTCTTGTTAATATCACTGAACGTACTATTCTTGTGCCACACATAATCGTCAACAAACAGCGAGTTTGCAAAGAATTCCATCACAGCAAACAATATATCATATTATAAGATAATTTTAATACTTATGTATGTTTTTTATATTTAAGTACGGTTCTATACAAGGCTAACATTCAATCTCATTTTGCCAGTGATTGCCGAACCTGATCATAATCCTCGGGTTATTGCCGAACCTGATCATAATCCGCGGGTGATTGCCGAACCTGATCATAATCCTCGGGTTATTGCCGAACCTGATCATAATCCTCGGGTTATTGCCGAACCTGATCATAATCCTCGGGTGATTGCCGAACCTGATCATAATCCTCGGGTGATACCGAACCTGATCATAATCCTCGAGTGATTACCGAACCTGATCATAATCTTCGGGTGATTGCCGAACCTGATTATAATCCTCGGGTGATTGCCGAACCTGATCATAATCCTCGAGTGATTTCCGAACCTGATCATCCTCGGGTGATTTCCGAACCTGATCTTAATCCTCAGGTGATTGCCGAACCTGATGATAATCCTCGGGTGATTGCCGAACCTGATGATAATCCTCGGGTGATTACCGAACCTGATCATAATCCTCGGGTGATTACCGAACCCGGTCATAATCCTCGGGTGATTACCGAAGCTGATGATAATCCTCGGGTGATTACCGAACCTGATCATAATCCTCGGGTGATTACCGAACCTGATCATAATCCTCGGGTGATTGCCGAACCTGATCATA
This sequence comes from Antedon bifida, assembly GCF_963402885.1. Classification (NCBI taxonomy): domain Eukaryota; kingdom Metazoa; phylum Echinodermata; class Crinoidea; order Comatulida; family Antedonidae; genus Antedon; species Antedon bifida. The sequence goes on along the minus strand of NC_136227.1, from coordinate 33,088,390 downwards.
ATCCTCGGGTGATTACCGAACCTGATCATAATCCTCGGGTGAATACTGAACCTGATAATAATCATAAATGTTTGTTCACTCCTCTTGCGTTCTGCGCAATACTAACACCGCCAACTACAATAATATTAAATTTATTCGGACCCCATTTATAGACTTACTATAGTTATTTTTACGTTTAATGGGAGGGAGCGAGTATGTGGTTGTGGATCGAAAATGACATGTTCCTGTTAATTAAACGTACACCCTATAAAGAACAAGCAAACATTTTTCTCATCTCTCAATCCAGAATGTGGCCATCACAATAAACAAATCAGATACATACTTATCTTTCAGTTTTTATATTTTAACTATGCTAGTGTAATACAGTACATTCGTTTAATTTTGACTGATATTCCATTACTGTGAAGTTACTTTGAGTTCAGTTTGTCACTGATGCCCAACCTGTCCTGGCCAATCCTACGCACGGGTAGCAAGACATAAAGAACATTATTGCTGGGATGCTCCACACTTATTGACTATAAACAAACTGCAGACAGTTCAATCATTGATCTTATCGTTACATTGATTATTACTTAGTATGAAACAATCATCACTTCATAAGTATATATATCATAGCCTATCGGAAGTAGATATATTTGTGAATTATGGTCCGATTTAAACACTTATTTTTCAGGAATGAAGACAGAAATTTGAAAAATGGCAACAGGTACACTGATAATGTATTCACTTTTAAAGACTACAATATTATAAACATATTAGTATAATAAGTACTGACATAAAAAAGATCGGTCCGCTTTACATATATGATTATATACAGTAATCAGTGTTGCATTAAATAATAATAATACACTTTTTTAATATTGTTCTATTTTCACCATTTTATAGATTTTGATCTAGATTTAGTAAAGGTTTCAACTTGGTATGATGAACGTAATCTCGTCACAAAGCTGAAAGTTTTGTACCAAGATTTGATTGCAGCATCTAAAATAGACAGCGCCACCAACACAATACACTTACTACAGGAATTAAGGGCAAATGGACGTTTAAGTTCAGACAATCGTATATTGTTATACGAGACAATAAAAGTAACTGAACAGTTTGGTGTCATAGATCGTCTCAAACATTCTTTTCTTGAAGTTCAAGAAATTACAAAGTTCACTCGATATCGACTACAAATTGTAGCTTTCGGAAATGGACTTAGACAGGCTGATGTGGACAGAATCGATGCTTTGTACAATGGTAGTGCGTTAAAGAATTATAAAGATGCTTGGAGTATGATTCTGGATTTGGAACAGAGAAAAATAATCTGTGAAGAAAAAATTGAAGAATTTATTAACAATTTAAGACAAGTTGGACTGGAATCAAGAGTAACACCTCTGACTGAAGGTATGTTAGTGCGAAAAGCGTAAAAAACAATTTGGTAAAAAGAAATAAAAAAACAGTCTGACAACATTAAATCCATGTCGGCCGACTGAAGGTGCATGTTAATACATTGCTGCTGTTTTGTTATGTTAATTATTATTATTTTGTATATACAATGAAAAACATTTGTGTTGAATTAATGTAATAAATGATATTTTTAAGAAGTATACCGGTATAGAATATCATTGTAGCCTAAATTCAGGTTTTGTCCTGTCATTTATTAAACAGGGCAAGTGGCAACCACTAGTAATGAAGAACAAGGAATGCGAAAAAGATTTAAATCAGAAACAGGTTAGTTACTAATAATGTACCGTATAATTTTGCTCTCAATCGTTAGTTTTTTAAATATTAATAATTGTCTTTTAATTTTTGTTCTTATTATTTTATTATTAAAACAGGGCAAGTGGCGACCAGTAATGAAGGACAAAGAATGTCAAAAGAGGTTAACTCAGAAACAGGTTAGTTGCTTTCAGAATAATAATATTTAAACAAAATCCTTTTTGATGTTTAATTCAAATTATAGACCACATGTAGAACGATATAATAATTAGGAAGCTTCATTGTTTTAAAAACAAAATGTTGTTAACATCATAATAAGTAAGACTCATATTACACATATTATTATTCTTTGAGATCCAATAAGCTTAATTCTAATCCGCATTACAAAGTTTGTTTACTGAATACAAATAGGTCTACTAAAATGTTAGATTTTCAGAGGACGTTTTTTAGTTCCGATAGATTGAAAATTGTGTTTGCCGCCCTCTATAATTCCGCCTATACTACAATTCAATGAAAAATCGAAAGTTGCAACAATAATTACTTCAGTCCATAAAGTTTGTGATTAAAGTTTCTGATCTGGCAAAAAAGTAAACAATACATGGGAAAATTTTAAAGTGAGTACTTGGCCTTATACTACATTTCTGTAACAATCAAACATTCTTAAAGCATTAAAAAACATAAGATGAGTAGTAGTAATTTTTATTTTTAATTCATTTATATGTAATTTTAATTTCTATGGACCAGAGATTCCGAGATAAAAGATTGAATGAATAATAAAATCACATCGTCTTGCTCACTATAAAATCATAATTAATTTGAAAATAAAATGTCTTCATAAAACAATTAATGAGATTTTGTAATCAAATTAAAAAATAGTAATGCAACGTAATATTTCATGTACTGCAGTTACAATCATCTTAGTTCAAATATATAACATTGTTTGAAATTTCGTTCTGATTAATGATATATTATGTATGCCGCCCTCTATAATCCCTTTGATTTTCATGGATACAGCATTAATTTAGGCCTATAAATGAACAATTGTATCATGCCATTTGGCATCAAATTGAGGATAATCATAAATAAATGTGATTATGACGTAGAGAATTGTGAATTCAGTTTCAATCATAAATATCTTACGCAACAAATAGCCTTTTAACCTAATAACATACATGCATGGTATTTAAAAATAAAAAAAAAACAACATGTCACACCCTGGGTCGTGTATCATTTAACTCTTTTCACGAAAGACCAAAGAATAGAATATGTAAAATCAATTATATTTAATATTGCAAACGTGTGTTTCAAACAGCAGCTCTACGACAATTACCAGTTAATTTTAATTTAGGATAAATGGTAAGGTTTTTAATTAAATTATTATTCGTACACGCCTGCAATATTTCAATTTTGAATAAAAGCAAATTTAATTCCAATTTTAACTTTTCCTATAAAATTAAATGTCAAAACTATCACTTTGAACGCATTTTCTATTATATCTGTTATTTGTTATTGCTTTCGTATTAAGAACAAAAGTTGTTAGTATGAGATGAATGAAAAATCTTTAATTTGTTATAGGCTACTACTGTACAACTCATTTATTATTTCACCTACAAAAAAAATGAATATAATATGCGTGTAACAACGCTAATGTCGTAAACAGTGAATCTAGAAAAAGCAGCTTTAGTAAAACTTCCAGCTAGTAGAAACACACACAGCTTATGTAGAACAGTCAACAGTTAATGGAGTACCGAAATTTACTCACGCTAATGTAATTTTACTATCGACACCATAATTATAATTATTATATTTTTTACAAAATTGGACCTTTGTTTTAAAAAAACGACCGCCTTGCTTTCTTCTTATAAGCGGCCATCATCAATGATCATTAGCTGGAGGGTTTACCAGATTTGCTGGTGACCACCAGTCGTTTCAACCGAGTTTTATTTCTGATTGATAATAAATTGTGTTTGTCGCCCTCTTTATTATTTACTTGGTTTACTACTCTGCGCGGCTCCAGCACTACTTATTATTAGTAATTACAGTACTAGAAATTGCAAGATCCTTATTAAATAAAATAAATTTATTTTACTAAATATTATTTTCGCCATTTTTCTTCGTATCTAGACAAGATAGAAGAATATCTGCTTCAAAGACAAAGGGAATTGTGTAGTCAGGCCAGTAATTTTACACCACCAACAATGCGTGGTAGATACACAGTTGACATTTCGCAGATGTTCACTGATTTGGAACTACGCAAAGAAGCTAAAAATAATAAAGGCTGCAAACCAACAACATTAACAGAAGTGGTAGATGTTATCAGTTCCACACCTGGATGTAGAGCTCTTATAGATGGAGAGGGTGGGATAGGTAAAACTACCTTATTAAGGCATTTATCATACAACTGGGCTACGGCTACTCAATCAATTAAATTATTTGAAGGTAAAATTGTATTTCTTTTAAGTGTAAGGGATTTAGAAAAGGATGACAACATTTTCGATCAAATTGTAAACCAAATTAATATGACAGATTTTAATTTAGATACAGATCTCCCAGAGGACCCACGGTTAATTAAGAAATTCATAAAGAAAAATGACGATAAAGTTGTACTGCTACTAGATGGGTTAGACGAATTGAGATTTAATAATCCAAGCGTAATTAGTCTGTTCAACAAGAACAACCTAGCAAAAAGTACCGTAATACTTACTTCACGATCAGAAAACATTGATGAATTCGTAAAAGAGAGTGACGTACATGTAAGGGTTAAGGGATTTAATGACGAGAGCATAGGAAATTACATTGACAAACACTTCGAGTTTTTTGAGGAACCACAATTGGGAGAATCCCTTAAAAACGAATTGGATATTTTCATATACGATGGGTATAGCCTAGAACCTGAACGTAAACATGAAGACGTATATTCAATGTGCAAAAATCCAATGCTGCTTTGTTCAATCTGTTTGCTATGGCAAGACAGCCAAAGCCTTCCTACAGATAAAGCTGAACTCTTTAAAGAAATATTTCGTAATATTTTAAATCAGTTCAACAAACAAGAACAATTCGCAAAGCTTTCTAAATTTGAAGACACACCAGCAAAATACGTAAATGCTATGATATTGCTAGGAAAATGTATGTATGATAGCTTGAAAGTAAATCAACTTTCAATAAACATGAAAGATTTGAATGCTAAACATACGACTAAAGATTTGGTTGATATTTCCGTGAAACTTGGATTTGTTTACGAAGACGCACCGAATTCAAAATCCAATTTTGATAACATTTATATGCCTCCTCACAAGTTGATAGTAGAGTCATTGGTAGGATTTTACTTGTGCAAATTATGTGAAAGTGAAGGTATGGAGATTGAGTGCTCAGATGTACGAACATTACTTACACCATTGGATGATGATGAGTGGAAGGTGATACGAGAGAGCGAGCATTTACACAGAGCGAGAGAGTTTGCAATTGGTTTCCTTGGTGATAAAGCTGGCGGTTTCCTCAAGCACTGGGTTACAAATAGTTTGTCAACATATCGCAATCTGCCGAGAAATTTAAACTTTGTTAAAAAAGAACATAAAGATGATGTGGTAAATGAATTAATTAATTACATGACAAGCAAAGATTTAGAAATAAATAATCATTTGGATGATATATCTACCTCCATAAGAATGTTTATTCATCACATTAGTCCAGGTGTACAATGTGACGGGCATTTCATACGTCTAATTATGCAATTGTATTGTATGCAATATGGTAGTGTCGGTGACTTTTGTAGTAAGATGGCATTGGAGCGAAAGGGAAGAGTTATTGCACACATTTTAGGCATTGACGATAAATGTGTCGGTGTTTGGATTGAGAATCTATCACGTGATGTATTTAATGACTTTGTATCAGAATGTTCTCTCAAACAAGTTCAATTAGCATTACGTATTCTCACTATCCTTCATAGTAAACTTCACAACATTGATGTTAATACATTGTCTTCATTTCTCATTATGTGTCCTGAGCTGAGGGACCTTGACATGGATGATTGCAATCTATCAGCTGACGACATTCGTCACGTGTCTGAAAAGTGTTCAATAAGAAATATTACATTTGATCATTATTAGTTTTCACTGATAACGTATGTTACTTCTACTATATAACAGACACATTTTTAAATCTCGCAGCAAGCAGGTGTCAATTTTTAATATCGCAAATAATTGCATTTCTAACATTAAATTTGTATACAATATAAAAACGACCTTTTATATATAAATCGTATAGTAGAATAAATCAATATGATAATCTAAAACATAAAATGTTTTTAAACATTTTATTTGGACATACTTACCTTCATCGACGGAGCGCGCGCGCGTACTTCCGCACGCGGCACACTAGCAACGGAAGTAATAATTATTAACAGCTGTAGCATGCAGATAAACAAGAATGTTTGTTTCTTATTCATTATAATCTTTATAAGCTGTGCTGCCATATTTAATGAAAATGATTCTTTTATAATAATGCAATGTTTTTTACTTGATATATTGTATAGAATTGGTTGTGCGTGTTTTAAAGTAATTATGTGATAATATTATGTGATAAAATAATATTAAATCATAAATGTAATTTCACTCTTTATAATTAGGTTGAATGGTTTTAACCATCCAATACTAAAAGTAAAGTGGTACAACTTGAAACTACAAAACATAACATGAACATAATGATGAAACGTAATTAGTTATCAAAAGCAGTTTTATTAAATGAAAACGTAATTTGAAATTAAATTAACAAATAAACACATTATGAGATGTCTTTGGCACAGTAACAACAACAGAACAAAGTTGTAGTAGTAAAACTAAAAATGACAAAAATCAAACAATGAAGACATTATATAATATAGTTTGATATCAATGATTAGTTTCATTGGTGTGTTTTTAAATATATTTTTTGATGTAGACTTATTTTTTATGTTATGATGTAGAAACAGTAAAATATAATCCTGTATAAAATCAATTTAAGGGTGAAAATATATAGATTGGAATAATTAAAAGTTCTACTTAATGTTCAGATATATTTGTGTACAGTCTTTGATTTTCTTTATGTTGTAAGAGTAATAACACTTGGTGTTAAAAATAGTTTAAACCTGAACAATGTGCTGACTTGTAATAACACTTGGTGTTAACAATAGTTTAAACATGAACACTGTGCTGACTTGTAATAACACTTGGTGTTAACAATAGTTTAAACCTGAACACTGTGCTGACTTGTAATAACACTTGGTGTTAACAATAGTTTAAACCTGAACACTGTGCTGACTTGTAATAACACTTGGTGTTAACAATAGTTTAAACCTGAACACTGTGCTGTGCCGAAAACAACAGTAACTACTTGCATAGAAATAAATGTCATAAATACCATTAACAATCCCAGATTTCAATTTGTGCAATATTGGGTATACAGTATGTGAACCCAGTACTGAGATCTTTAATTCCATGACATTCTCATCGCAGGATTCCAGAACCTTAAACACTTCATTTTCCTTTACTGGTTTCAATTTTTTTCCCGCGTTATTCCCAACAAGGTCGCTGCGATCCAATAGGAGCTCAAGATCTGCGTCGCTGATGACTTGTTCTTCACAGTTTTTGATAATGCCAGAGTGATCAGTGGAGCATAACACTTTTAGTAGTTCCATGGGATCCATCACAGCTTTTGAGTCTCTCACCATAGTTTTACTGCATTTGAATTTACCTAAAAAAAACAAGATAATGAATTTTTGAAATGAATGAGAACAATCAATGCCTAGAAGTTTGCATACTACTGTAGAAGTCTATAAAACAATATGATTAATTTAACGTATTCATTTGAATAAACGCCCCGGGCGTTTATTGTTTAGGAGGGTTTTTAGGGAGGTGTGAAAGACAAAACTGACCTTGATGAATGACCATCTTCTCCAGCTTCCACTTTGCAGCTGCTCTCTCCACTATCTTCTGGTCAATGGTGTTAATGGTCACTAACCTGTACACAATCACTGGCTTTTCTTGACCAATTCTGTGGCATCTATCTTGGGCTTGTAGATCTGACTGTGGATTCTATAATATAACTATAAATGCTACTTTACAATGTATTGAAAGTCACTACACTAAATTTTAGTGTAGTGACTTTCAATACATTGTAAAGTAGCATTTATAGTCTGCATGGTGAAGATGAAGAAATTTAGAATTATTTGGAAGAACTTGTAAATATAAATGATACTGAATTAAGTTGATACACTCATTCTGATTTTAGCAACTACTGCTGTATTATGTTAATTAGTATTATGTGTTAGTATTTGTGTTATTATCTTTCTCAGACTAGTAATTTTAGCAATGATCCTGATTATTTCATCTTTCTGCTTTCAACAAGAGCTGGTGGGTTAGGCATCAACTTGACAACAGCTGACAGTCATTATATATGACAGTGATTGGGTAGGTATCAACTTGACAACAGCTGACACAGTCATTATATATACAAGTTCTTCCAAATAATTCTAAATTTCTTCATGCGGGTGCTTATCTGTTGTTGTCTCTCAGCAAAAGCCATGCTGCCATCTAGACGACAGTAGTTGTGGTTTCTTAGGTGGCAGTAATCTTCAAGTATGTCAAGCATTGAGGTCATCTGGGAAAAGATGAGGACCTACAGACAAACATATCAGACATTGAGGTCATCTGGGATAAGATCAGGACCTACAGACAAACATATCAGACATTGAGGTCATCTGGGAAAAGATGAGGACCTACAGACAAACATATCAGACATTGAGGTCATCTGGGATACGATCAGGACCTACAGACAAACAGTCATATAATTCAGATGTTTTTATAAAATAAGCTGGTACCAATTGCCAATTTCATTAACTTATTACATTCTTTTAAACATAAATATTTAAGATTGATACCTTGTGTCCACGCTTCTTTAGTTCAGGTAACATTCTCTCCAACATTAAAAGCTTTCCGCATGACTTGACAAGATCCTCGTCAACTTTGAACTGTTACGTGACCGGATCAAGTGGATATTCCAGTAGATAAGGATGATTACAGCATTTTCTTAGTTGCATTACAATGTTTTGAAGCTTAATATTAACCACTGATTCTGTATTTGATGGGGTCTCACCAGGTGCAGTTGGTTCTCTGATATAAATAATAAAAGGGGCATAAAGTAAAGTACTCATGGATGTTGTAGTGGTGGAGGTGGACAGGGACACCCTCTCACCAGGTGCAGTCACTTCTCTGAAATAAATAATAAAAGGGGCATAAAGTAATGTACTCATGGATGTTGTAGTGGTGGGGGTTGACATGGGCACCCTCTACCAGGTGCTAAGCATCTGTTCCGACTACAGGACATTATAGATATAGCACTAACCAACACCATAATACAAAGAATAATTTCAACAAAGCACTCACCCCATGCCACCTGAATACAACGAAATATTTTTTCCATTCAATCTTAACTTGTTGGTTCTCACGCCTAGACTTCTCTACTACTATTATAAACTCACTTGGCAAATGTGTCTCTAATCTTTTTGTACCAATCTTCAACATCATCAGATTCCTCAGTTTCATTAAATACAATGGAGCAGTCGACCGTAGAGCATCCTCTCTTGTGTCGACCTTTTGGGGTCAATGTTACCTCTTCTCTTTTCTGTGGAACAAAAGGACGCCAAGATGAGTGACAACAACATTCTTTTTATATACACTTCAATAGTTTCGAACTTAATAACCTAAGGCACCTAAACAAACTATAGAAAGTTATCAACCAATCATTGGCTAATTCTTACTGCAATTTCTCAGCTGCAGAATCTCGCCTCATTTATTTTAGCATGTGTTTCTTATTTCATGTTAACTAACCCTAGATACTCTGGCTTGTAGGCAGCTAGGTTGATTACAACAGAGCCATGGCACATGATGCACTGTTCTTACCTTGGGTTTGACCTTATCAATAATTGACCTGTCTAGAGTTGATGCGTAGAATTCTTGTTGAATACTCATCATTGGTGCATTTACAATGATCTCTTTCTTTGGAGGTATTGTCAGGTCAATATCTGTCTTTAAGCGTCGTAATAAAAGTGGCGTCAAGATCTATAAGATAAAAACAGTTTTAATACAGATTAAAATTACAAACAGAAAATATCAACATTAATCTGTGCATGCATTTAAGCCCAGTATAATCTGTACCATTCTCATCGGGACTATAATTGGTCGATTTAACGTTCGGTCTGATAGATGGAGCAATTACCGTTCCCTTCGTTTTTGATCTAAGAAACTGTTAACTGATTTGTTGGCAGTACCTGGTGCATCATGGATATAACATGTTGTTGTCTCTCCTTAGCTACAATGGCTTCTTCATCTTCGTGACTTGAAAATGAATTAAAATCAAACCAGGATTCAAACCTGAAAAATAAAATAAAGAAAATTTACATACACATCAGTTTTGTTCTTATACAGAGGGAAATTGTTTGGTGGGCAGTGATTGACATGTTTGCCTTTCACACCTGCTCCGGAAAATAAAAATCATGTCGCATTTTGTTTTGTTTTCACGACGCACCATGTGCCATGTTCTTTTTCCTCGATATGCGTGTAGCTGCATGACACGTCATGAAAACAAAAAGTCACTAATGCTGTACGACGCACAATCTGTTGCGAACCTCAACTGGAGCAGGACCGGATCCAAATTGATAACAACTAAAACTTACGTTTGTAGATTATCAAACACTTCTGGTAGTAAGAAGTTTAGCATAGACCACAACTCAAGACAGGTTGTTTTGAAGTGGGGTACCAGTAAGTAGAAGTCTGTTGGCAGATTGGTACGTCTTCAGTTCTCTAAAATAAACATAGTTGAATACAAATCAAACAATTTATCTTACCACCTTATTATTTTAATAGCTTGTATAAAGTTGGAGGCAAATTTGCACTGCTATAAATTCCTTACAAACATGTTGGGATATTTCTATAAACATGATGGTGGTTTCCAGTTAAAGTGGTAGGTAAGGCTAGGTTATGAACAGACTTAAGTTGGTATGTGAAATATAAGCTGGGTAGAATCAATTTAGGTTAGGCTCAACTTCACTCAGCACAAATACTTCTTTACATATGACACTCTGTGTGTAAATCGTATGGCAGATTATTGATCACGTGATTCATGGCTGCTATTATTATGAAAAAAACAAAACAAAACAAAACATGGTCTGTGGCCTGCTACAAGTCCAACTGATATTATTGTATTAAAAGGTATTACCATTAATTGGACGTGTAAAAATGAAGACAAACACATTTGCCAACTGAATTAAGTTTTCTCTTTACTCTGACGTATTCTGAAATACTTACATGTCTATCTATCAGTAAAAACATTCTTGCACTCATTCTTAAAAAAAACACAGAAACGTAATAATACAGCAGTAGGCCTAGTTGCTGCTAAAATCAGAATGAATGAAATGTCTACTGGCCATTAATTGTGCATTAACTATAATTTACATTTACAAATTGGCAAAAACATAGTTGTTTCTTTACTCTGTATCCAAGAGTGCTTACCTGTCAACAGCCAACAGGAGGTATATGTAGCTGTAGGCCTACATGGTCGTGGTGGTTCAGGGACGATTCGGCCCTGAGACGATTCGGCCCGGGACTATTCGGCCCACTTTTGGTGGGACGATTCGGCCCACTTTCGGGCCGAAACATCCCACTTTGTGGGCCGAAACGTCTCACCTCAGACCAAATTCATATTCATTTTTGTGGGTATTTATCAAGTTTTTAAAGGTGTTTAACAATCCGTATTTTATTGATATTGACATTTTGATATAATATATATAATAAATTACTAAAAAAAACGTAATTTTATAATGAATTTATTACTTCGAAAACCTTGTTTATTTCGTGCATTCGCCAAGCGGCCAACAGAGGGCGTAACTTGTTTACATCGTTCGCGTGACTAAAAATTGATCATTTTCGACAATGTTTTCAAAATGTTTGCTTTATTGCATCTTTATCCCTAGTAGTACTACCCCATAGTCTTTCTTGAAATAAAGTTTGGGGAAAAAACTTATTTTTGCTTATAAAATGCATATCAAAGCCGATAAATGTAAGTGTGCCGAATCGTCTCAGGGCCGAATCGTCCCGGGCCGAATAGTCCCGGGCCGAATCGTCCCAGGGCCGAATCGTCCCGGGCCGAATCGTCTCAGGGCCGAATCGTCCCGTTACCGGTCGGGTTGGAGGTAATATAATTAATATTTAATAACTCCATGGTCGTTATAGCAGCTGTAATCTTCACGTATGTCACGCACTGTCATCCTGCTGTGAGAAGATGAAGACAATTCTGATCAGACATTGAGGTCACCTACGTTAATTAGGCCTAGGCCTAGTAGTAGACTACTAAACTAGGCTAGTTAAAAGTAGAATTCACACTTCCCTCCGACTCTCCAGAGTTGTTTGTGAGCTAGGCCTCTAGGGGAGAAAAGAGTGGTACACCCTGCTGGCTGGCTGTGTGTGATAATAGTTAGGTGCCAGGCAGGCACCAGTAGGCCTATCGTAATAAAAGAAAAGAAACTATAAACACCCAGCTTACCTAAGTTTTGTGGCTCTTAGAAGAACAGGCTAGGCCTACACCTTTTATATTATTCATAAAGGCCGCGCTGTGTGTGTGAATTGATACCAAACCATAAACCGCCTGCTCTCTAGTCGTTTTTTAAATAAAAAAAACAAAGAGCGCCTTCAGCGGACAATGAGACCGGCCGTACCAGTTTTTGAAAAATAATTTATTTTATCAATTTAATTTTTATCACTATGTCGATGTCAAAATATAACCAAATTCGGGTTTTTTTTCTACCCAGAATTTAAATACAATACAACAACAATTGTTTTGTAATATTGTCGGCGCAGTGACGATGCGATAATGCTGAGTCATCATGAGGACGGTGCAAAGATGCCGGTTTTAAGCATAAAAACAATATAGCAAAATATATAAAAGGTATAAAATGATGAATGCCGACTTGACAAAGAAAGAAAATGGAAGAATTTGAGAATTGTTTGAAGGTTTTCATGACGAAATCAAAGATTATATAAAGTTTGCAGTACACCACGCGTATATAAAGTTCTGAAATGAATGAATTGTTAAGTTTCTCGACATTTCAATCAAATAAATAATTTGATCGTCCTGAGGAGAATCAGAACACTACTCCTCACTCATAAAGACGATCATGATATCTATTGATGGGACAATCAAAGCATAATATTGATCGAAACGCTAAGAAACTCACGTCAGTTCTTTTCAGAACATGTACTTGTAGGCCTACTTGTACTTTATATAATTATGAGAATTCACAAATCATCAAAAAACAATTCCTGACATCATCCTGACTACCTTAATCCACACGCACCAATGCATTATGGGAAGGTCCAAATACATTGATCAACAACGCGCGCGTCAACAAACTACAAACACGATTTAAACGGAATTGTCTTCAAATTACTCGTGTCAATTGCATACAAGTAATTCCGGTATCTTATGGCAACTTCCGTCCTATCGCTATTGTGTTGCTGTTTATGAAATGTTGTAGGCCTATGTGTATGTATGTGCGTGTTTTAATAAACTCAACTAGCAGTAACCCGTGCTCCGCACGGTCTTTTTCTGCCTTAATATCTTGTTATATACTTTGCATGGGCAGGTAATAACAGCGCACTTTGATAAAAGTACTTCGACAAATTATATAAAATAAAAACAAATTGTTATAACGAATAAAATTCGGAACTACTGTATTTTACGGCTATTGGTTTGTTATACACTATTCCTTCACTTCAATAATAATGTAGGCTAAAAAATTAAAGCAATAGTACAGTGGATATGGAACTTTGACTTTACTTTTGACTGGAAAATAAAAGACGCTAAAGAAAAATTGTTAGATGATGCGCGCAAACACATAACGAAAGTATAAAATGCCAAACTATATTATTTTGGGTGTTTTTCGTGGTGTATTAATTATTTGATACGTAGAGATAAAAAAAGTGGAAAAAATCGAATGAAAAACACATTGATGCGGAAACACGAATTAAGTTTATTCATAAACATTTTTTTTTATTTCACTGGTTTTGATATTTTGCAATTTTTTTGTATGGGAGATTTGTTACGTACTTGCTACTTTTGTAATTAAAGGGTGGTCTACCAGAAACCTGTGCTCCGTACGGTTTGTCTACCTTAATAATAATTCGCATGGCATGATTATTAAGAATAATAAAAGCGTACTTTTCCCGGCCACGATATTTCTTTTCTTACATAATTTGGGGACCATGTCCCTAAGCTACGTTAGAAATGAGCTAACAATTCGCTAATACAAAGGTTTTCTGTCGGACTTGTCGATGTATGGGGTTCGAATCCGATGAGCAAGTTCTTTTTACTTTATAATGAGAGAGAGATTATTTTAGAGGGTTAGGTTTAGTTATATTTATGAACTTAAGTAGTTCGGCTATCTTTCACATAAGGGCCCCACCTTCTGTACGAAATAAAAAATCGCTTCCCGGCCCCTGACAAATTGGTTTTTTTTTAAATTGTCAACTATAAAATTCGGAACTATTTACGGCCATTGATTTTGTTATACACGGAGTATTCCTTTACTTTGAAGTATATGTAAGCTACAAAATGAAAGCAATACTGGATTTGGGGTGCGCCTCAGAAAGTGACAACGTGCATGAGCGGGACAGACTTCTGTCAATCAGTCGGCAGAGATTAAAACATTTTAATGATGAAGAAGACATTAAGATGTGAAGTATTGGAATAATAACAATGATTACGGACTCAACACCAAAAGTAGTCGAAATTAGATGATGCGCTCGACACAAACATTTTGGGTGTATTTTTCGTTGATATTTGATATTTAGCGGAAACACGACACTCATTTGGATTCGTTTTGTGTGTGTTTTTTTAATTTTTTATTTACATATCATGTTTTTTATAATCCCCTCACCTGAACCTCCTATAAAATGCTAAACAGGTAAAAAATGAAACATTAACATTTATGCTATTATAATTTGCATAGTGCAATAGACATATATACATTATATACATATCTAGAACAAATATTGATATACCATAAATCATTAAGAAATGTTGATTTTATTTTACAATTTAGAATGCATAATTAATTATATTCTGAAAATTCATGATAATTACAAAAATATAGCGTAATATATGGAGGCAGTAAAGCAAAGATTTGTGGGAAGAAAGATATTGGAACAGTAAATTTTAAATTTCAAGATGATGCAAAACTTACTTTACTAATGTTTATCAATCATATGTAAATAATCGATTTATCAACTCCAAATGTTTAATAAAAAATAGACAGAATTTTGTTGATTTTTGGATATTTGTATAATGTATTAGTTACGGACCAAACATTTTAATATAAAATACCTTGAAAGACATTCAAAATGTTTTATCGGGGTGTTGCATGATATATGTAACATGAATTTTGATAAACAGCAGCTATACTAGATTCTAATGAATACATGCAGTCTATATCTGGTTTTTAGAATCGATGGGAATAGAATTTTGGGAATGCCATTTTGAGAGAGTTGATTCCGTATATAGTATATTATTATGTTTGGTTTTTGTATGGTCTCATATGTTGAGAACCTAAGTCTGTATCTAGGCTATAGCAACTAAAAATGCATTATCTCTATGGAAATAAACAAATGATGTTTAAAAAACTCTTAACCGGATCACAGTGTACCACCGATATGTACATTTTTGCTTATTTACAATTCTGTTTTTATAGTTCATTTTTATACATATCTACTTCTTTCTTTCTGAAATAAAGATACTTAAAAACAAGTTGTTCATATGGATGTTTATTGTCTCAATGCTTTATCATCTACAGTATATACATATAAGTGGATATAACTTGTTAAATTAAATTCATTCATAACATTATGTAGAAATAAGTAGTTTAAAATGTCTCTCAAATAACAATATTTTCATTGTTTTAAAATAAAAATAGCCAAAATTATCAATTTGATTTTTATACATCTGAAACAATAAGTACTTTCAAATATAACCTTAAAATAGCAATTTTTTCGTAGTTTGAAAATGAAAACATTATTACTTGAATTGATGTATTATTATTTAATGGCATGTTGACATTTACAAATTTTAAATACATTTAAAAATTGTTTTTTCTGTGCAAACAAATGCAGATACAGTAGATACAATTGTATATTCTGTTAAAATATCTACATTTTTAAATACATTTTTAAAATACTTGTAACTCTTAAAATGTAAATCAATCACAATGCTCTATGTGATGCTTGTGTTCACTTCCATTCCGGTTTATAGTCCTTATCCGAGAAGACTCGTTCTACCACCAGAACCATAGAGCAATGGAGCCGCCTCGAAGCTTTGCTGATGTTATGGCTACGTAATTACGGTTCAACTGTCCCGCTCGGTCACTCACTCACTCACTCAATAAGTCCGGGTTAAGAACAAAACAAATTTAATTTTGTTTATACTAACTTGCTAATGAGACATTTTATAGCTTTAAATATTAGTGCGTTGAGCTCTTATCTGCTGATATTGTTACTGCAATGTCGATCAACCTGGTCATCGTTATTTTCTACTATAAATTTATAATACAGTTAGCCAGGCCTATCTCTCAATAATTGAGAGATTTTTATTTTTTTTAATTGTTACGGTACTGTAATTCCTGAGTTTAACTGATGTACAAATGTCATTCTTGTCAAATATATATTGATATTATACATTTAAATCGAGGATCATGTGTGTTTTCGTTATATTCACTACATGCACGAGTTTTTATGGTAAAATCGAACAGAATTTAAAAAGGACCAAATTTTAATTTCAAATGTTCAAATTTCGATATTTTCATCATTAAATTATTATGCAGTACGGTACTATATTGATGATGACCCAAGAGTGACGCACAGTAATATTATGTTATACTCATGTTGATGCAATCATGTTACCATTAATAAACAATTTAACTATGTTGATGATGACCCAAGAGTGACGTACAGTAATATGTTATACTCATGTTGATGCAATCATGTTACCATTAATAAACAATTTAACTATATTGATGATGACCCAAGAGTGACGCACAGTAATATGTTATACTCATGTTGATGCAATCATGTTACCATTAATAAACAATTTAATTAAACCTAATCAATTATTTTTAAAATGTTTTAATCATAGTCATAATGTTCAGTATTGTTATATTGTCAATATTGTAAAAACAAATGCTCTTGAAAAATCTTGAAAAACTTCAGCTTCAATTAATTTAAACGAAAATACAACATTTTGTATGCGGCAACATAATAAAATAAAAATGACACACGAACTAAAAGGTAAATATTTTGTTTAGGGAGGATTGAGAGTCAAATCAGATGCCAAATAAAACGTATTGTGATATTCAAAAGCAATAGGCATGAGAAGAAACAAAATTGCTATAATAATTATTAATTTTTTCACGTAGTAACTTTATTTGTTTTCGCGTGTTATTATTTCGCGTTATTTTCGTGTGGAATCTATACTCCATCGATCAATTGTTCTAGGTAGAGTAAAGACATTCAGACATATTCATTTTACTATTCGCTATAGTATTAAACCAAAATGGGTATTAATTAGCGCACAGTGCTAAACTTCTCACTGATTTTATTCGTATCCTATTCATTAATCCGTGTGCGCGAGTCCAACCAAAATGGGTATAGTAACACACAGTGGTAAGCTTCTCACTGATTTTAATCGTATCCTATTCATTATCACTGTGCGCAAGTACAACCAACATGGGTATAGTAGCGCACAGTGGTATAAGCTTCTCACTGATTTTAATCGTATCCTATTCATTATCACTGTGCGCGAGTACAACCAGCATGGGTATTAGCGCACTGTGGTAAAGCTTCTCACTGATTTTAATCGTATCCTATTCATTATCACTGTGCGCGAGTACAACCAACATGGGTATAATAGGGCACAGTGTTAAGCTTCTCACTGATTTTAAGCGTATCCTATTCATTATCACTGTGCGCGAGTACAACCAACATGGGTATTGTAGCGTACAGTGGTAAGCTTCTCACTGATTTTAATCGTATCCTATTCATTATCACTGTGCGCGAGTACAACTAACATGGGTATAGTAGCGCACAGTGGTAAGCTTCTCACTGATTTTAATCGTATCCTATTCATTATCACTGTGCGCGAGTAAACCAAAATGCAATGACCATCGCATGATCCTCAACATAGTTACAGGCCCGGTATGTTTTGCTTCTTAGAAAATATTGATAAATAGAATACCGTAATGATTATTGCACATTGATTCTTATAGACAAATATAGGTAATATTAGATATATTTCCTTCACCAGAAAGACAACATTCTGCCGGCTTTGGTTTATAAAGAAAGAGATCGGAAAAGAGATGGTTTTGATAACTTCCTCATAGCGCGATGGTAACAAGAACCCATTGTGACGTATAACGAGAAGAAAAACAACTCAATTACGGTTACACAGCGAAGTAATACAATATGATACAGATTGAAATCTCATATAATATTTTGACTTTAATAAAACGTTAATATTATTATAATTAACACAATTAAAACAATGTTTATACAACTTCCACAAATGCATGTGTTTAAAAGGTCCTCCATTATTGAAGTTTTTAAAACCTAATGTGACGTCAGTGCTGCACTCTTTTAATACTTTCGCAATCTCGTCAAAATCGAAATCATCAAGCTCTGTAGGCCTACTAATGTTCAAATCTAAGTTATTAAGGCGTGGATGTTTCATCTTAATGCTTTGCATGTTTACACTGGAAACGGACGTAGACGCAAGCTTTGACCTGCCTTATTCAAGATCGACGTCCTCTATTTAAACATTCTTTTTTCGTGGAAACACAAATTTTGTGCGCGTGCGTCATCATGTAATAGTGTTTAATCGAAATATTAGATTAAATTCACCATTTTACCGAAAATACACTTTACTATAATATCAACGTTTTCCCATAAATGTTGTCTAAATCCCTACTCATAACGAGAAACATTAATGTTCATACATACATAGTATATATTCAATTAAGAACATAAAAGTGAACTTGAGAACTTGGATTACTATTTTCTCCAACGTGCATTCTCTACATGGGTAATGTATGGCACGCCAATCGACAAGAGTAATGTGTATTGACAAAACAATAAAGGCCAACACAGACGGTAAGCGGAATACCGCGTAGCTTGTCCCACGTAGAATCTGTATTTATCCTGAGCGGAATACCGCGTAGATTGTCCCACGTAGAGTCAGTATCTATCCTGAGTGGAATACCGGGTAGCTTGTCCCACGTAGAATCTGTATCTATCATGAGCGGAAACCGTCCGTCCGCTCCGCGTTGTGTGTAAACGGTCATACGGAATAACATAGATTCTATATTTTCAGTATCGTTACCTTCTGTGTAAATTGGCCTTTATGATGCATGAGTAATATTATTATATATGTCTTTATTTTCATTTTTTCCCATTCTTCGAATGCTGAATGAATTGCCCCAAGTTTGAAAAATGAAGCGACTGCAAAATAAATGTTCTACTTAAAGGTTTAAGGTATGTATGCCGCAAAATACTAAGTCTGTTATACAGAATGCCTTTCTAATGTATAGGAAACAATTTGTACCTCGCTTAGAGGCAGACAACACTGTGGGGAAGCAAAACGTTACGTCAATACCGCTTACGGGAATAGTAATGACGTCAGAATAAGACATTGTAAACTAATGGGATAGATGTTTGGTTCTTTTTTCTATTCCATCGATACTGTGTAACGTTATTTGCAAAAACAATTGTGAGGTAAACAAAGAGGTGGATTCAGACATGAAACATCATTGATCCTCAGTAGTTTGTAATGCTCTGCTTCTTAAGCTCTGTCTACACTATCAAATTGTATGTGACAACAAATGTGATGTGCCCATATTATGGACACGATGATGTCATATCACTACCATATTTGGGCACATCACCATTTTTTTGTCAAACTAGTTTGATAGTGTGGACAGAGCTTTAGGAAAATATTGATAAATAGAATATTTTATTGCACATTTATTCTTATAAACACTGTTGTAAACAAGTACATCAGAAACAAATAAGTTGAGAAATGTTATCTATTATAAACAAGATGGCTATAAGATAATATTGTGCTTAACTTCCTTATGTTATGATAGGCCTCTATGCGTGATGTAATAATAATCTGAAGATCTGGTCTTGGAATTTGTTTCATTTTTCTTTTAAATATTAGTTTTATTTCCTTCACCAAAAAGACAACATTCTGCCAGTTTAGATTTATAAGGAAAGAGGTCGGAAAAAAGATCGTTTTGATAACTTCCTTATAGCGTGCTAGTAACAAGAACCCATTGTGACGTATAACGAGAAGAAAAACAACTCAATACGATTACACAGCGAATACAATGTAGACTATGATACAGATTGCAATCATAGATCATATTTGACTTCAATAAAAACGTTAATATCAAAATAATACACTGTACAACTGCTACAAATCATGTGTTTAAAGGTCCTTCATTTACTGAAGTTTCTAAAAAACCTAATGTGACGACGTCAGTGCAGCCACTCTTTACTTCGCAATCTCGTCGTCACTCCTTATTCGGTGAAACACAAATTATGCATTGTTGATACATGTGCATCATCATCATCATCATTATCATCGTCATTATCATCATCATCATCATCATCATCATTATCATCATCGTCATCATCATCATCATCATTTTACAATGTAGTTTTTAAATCGAAATGTTAGAGAATCGAAATTCATCATTTTTACCTAATATATAGATAGATGTTTTCAGCAATAATTAGTAAATTGATCAATGTTTCCTGTTTTAAAATCTGCGTAGAATGTTGTAACAGTCGAAATGCAAGGTATTGCAACAAGCTGCACTCGACGACTACCACAGTAGTCTCTTTGTTAGTCACTCATTCTAAAGATATACATATTTATGTTGATAGTGCACATTAAGTTGTTGTATGCTTTAATCAAAACCGTACATTATTGTTGTTCATTTGACCTTTGACATGACGAAATGTTCAGAGGTTTCAGCATCCGCGCCTACACAGAGTGTGTCTGTTTAAGTTATAGCACTTTATAATAATATGTCAAATAAATAAAATTTGTTCCGTACATATTGTGTACTAAAAAAAACAAGTAAAAAAGTATATTTGACTCGGGCGGCGAAAACAGAAAGCCGAACATGGAAGAACCATGGAGAAATCTTATTTCTCCATGGAAGAACCATTAACCCCAAAATCAGAAACCAACCCAGTTTTAGTGATAACAAAAAAAGACTATAACAATCATTTTAAGTGTGTGTTTTAATAAACTCAACGATAGGCACCAACTTTTTTCAAAAAGTCTATTAACTTTAACTTTAACTTTAACTTTATTTCGTCCACATGGGAAAATATTTTGAGTGCTTTTCACAAAATTGTACAAAAATATATAAAAACGTTTCATATAAAAAATAATTAATTACAATATTTAATAAAAAATAAAAAATAAAAAGCTGCAATACATCAAAAATTTCAAAAATTATGCAAAATCATTTAACAGTCTAATAGAATACGGAACAAAAGAATTAAAATATCGCATAACCCTGCTATTGCACGATCTCAGCACATTTAGTCTTTTTGATCTCATTTTAACATAATGTTTATTTAAAGGGTGGTTTGAGTCGTCGCATATTTTCATAGCCTTATTTCTTATGATTTTGTTGCAAAGGTATTATTATAGGTATTGATATTATTTAAATCGATATTCGATAAAACCATATCATTTTAGAAGGAAATTGTAAGTATTTTTCTAAAATAGTTTCTGTAGAATTTTGAGTGAATAAGTATACAGAAAGACCTGCACCAGACTGTGGAACAGCTTTTGTGACGTCACGGCCAAAGTCAATAGCGACATGTGATCGTGATATTAAAGTTGACCTCAAAGAGAGTGGCGCGCATTAATTGTTGCTACGAAATGAATATTGGAATATTGAAATGAATATTGATAGTTCTTTTGCAATTTACACATTTGTATAAATGTGTGTTGGTACAATGCATATCAGAACAATTATTATCTGCAATCACAATTAAATTGCCCTTTGAATATTACAAGTTTTAGTTTTAGTAAGTACCATTGTATTGCTGTTGTTAATTTACTAATCTTTAATCGTAATTATTATCTGCAATCACAAATTGCCCTTTTTAATATTACAAGTTTTAGTTTTAGTAAGTACCATATAATGTATTGCTGTTTATTTACTAATCTTTAATTGTAATTTGTAAAAGATACTTATTTCAGCTTTTGGCTGCCACTGTATTTTAATGTTTTTGCAAATAAAAAATACCATGAATATAATATATACTAAAATAATCTGCAGTTTTTAAATATTATTCAAAAAGAGTCTAGGTAATTTTCTAAAAATGCTTTCTAGGGATTTTTGAATGGAATAATTATAGACGTCGTACGACGACGATATATTCGTGTACATTGTGTTTCAACAGAAAGACAGTTGGACCATGGAATAGCTTTTGTGACGTCACACACAAAGTCAATATAGCATACATGTACGTGGATTATGAATCATAATTACACAGTAGTTGACGTCAAAGGGAGTGGTGCAGTTGCTGCTATAAATCGTCACATTTTACTGTATCGGTATATTGATAGTCCAGATACGAGATCCAGTTACAGTCCAGTCTTAAGCCAATTTGTAAGTTTACAATATTTCATTAATATAGTTTAATTTATTTGCAAAACAATAATATGAGAATAAAGGCATAATTCCGATAATATGCTTCCATTGTTATTTGGAGTAGAGTGTGGATTGTGGTATCTTGTTAATATCACTGAACGTACTATCCTGTGTACCACACATAATCGTCAACAAACAGCGAGTTTCTCTGAGCAACAAAAGAATGCCATCACAACAAACAATGTATCATATTATAAGATAATTATAATACTTATGTATGTTTTTTATATTTAAGTACGGTTCTATACAAGGTTAACATTCAATCTCATTTTGCCAGTGATTGCCGAACCTGATCATAATCCTCGGGTGATTGCCGAACCTGATCATAATCCTCGGGTGATTGCCGAACCTGATCATAATCCTCGGGTGATTGCCGAACCTGATCATAATCATAAATGTAGCGGGTGTTCACTCCTCTTGCGTTCTGCGCAATACTAACACCGCCAACTACAATAATATTAAATTTACTCGGACCCCATTTATAGGCTTACTATAGTTATTTTTACGTTTAATGGGAGGGAGCGAGTGTGTGGTTGTGGATCGAAAATGACATGTTCCTGTCAATTAAACGTATCTGTACACCCTATAAAAAAACAAGCACACATTTTTCTCATCTCTCAATTCAGAATGTGGCCATCACAATAAACAAATCAGATACATACATCTTTCAGTTTTTATATTTTAACTATGCTATAGTGTAATACAGTAAATTCGTTTAATTTTGACTAATATTCCATTAATGTGTGAAGTTTACTTTGTGTTCAGTTTGTCACTGATGCCCAACCTGTCCTGTCCAATCCTGAAGTACGCACGGGTAGCAAGACATAAAGAACATTATATAAATTGCTGGGATGCTCCACACTTATTGACTATAAACAAACTACAGACAGTTCAATCATTGATCTTATCGTTACATTGAACTTAGTATGAAACGATCATCACGTCATAAGTATACATCAGCCTATCGGAAGTAGATATATTTGCGAATATGATCCGATTTAACACTTATTTTTCAGGAATGAAGACAGAAATTTGAAAAATGGCAACAGGTACACTGATAATGTATTTACTCATAAAGACTTAATACAAAATTATAAACATATATTAGTATAATAAGTACCGACATAAAAAAAGATCGGTCCGCTTTAGGCCTACATGATTATATACAGTAATCCTAGTGTTGCATTAAATAATAATACACATTTTTAATATTGTTCTGTTTTCACCATTTTATAGATTTTGATCTAGATTTAGTAAATGTTTCAACTTGGTATGATGAACGTAATCTCGTCACAAAGCTGAAAGTTTTGTACAAAGATTTGATTGCAGCATCGAACATAGACAGCGCCACCAACACAATACACTTACTACAGGAATTAAGGGCAAATGGACGTTTAAGTTCAGACAATCGTATATTGTTATACGAGACAATAAAAGTAACTGAACAGTTTGGTGTCATAGATCGTCTCAAACATTCTTTTCTCGATGTTCAAGAAATTACTATGTTCACTCGATATCGACTCCAAATTGTAGCTTTCGGAAATGGACTTAGACAGGCTGATGTGGACAGAATAGATGCATTGTACAATGGTAGTGCGTTAAAGAATTATAAAGATGCTTGGAGTATGATTCTGGATTTGGAACAGAGAAAAAAAATCTGTGAAGAAAAAATTGAAGAATTTATTAACAATTTAAGACAAGTTGGATTGGAATCAAGAGTAACACATCTGACTGAAGGTATGTTAGTGAGAAAAGCGTAAAAAACATTAATTTGGTAAAAAGAAATATAAAACAGCCTGGCAACATTAAATCCATGTCCGCCGACTGAAGGTGCATGTTAATACATTGCAGTTGTTTTGTTATGTTAATTATTATTATTTTGTATATACAATGAAAAATATTTGTGTTGAATTAATGTAATAAATGATATTTTTAAAGAAGCATACCGGTATAGAATATCATTGTAGCCTAAATTCAGGTTTTGTCCTGTCATTTATTAAATAGGGCAAGTGGCAACCAGTAGTAATGAAGAACAAGGAATGCGAAAAAGATTTAAATCAGAAACAGATTAGTTACTAATAATGTACCGTATAATTTTGCTCTCAATCGGTAGTTTTTTAGGTAGAATAAGTATTTCATTTTTTTTTTCTTATTATTATTATTCTATTATTAAAACAGGGCAAGTGGCAACCAGTAGTAATGAAGAACAAGGAATGCGAAAAGAAGGTAAATCAGAAACAGGTGAGGTACTAATGTACTGTATAATTTAAAACAAGGAATTCGAAAAGAGGTTAAATCAAAAAACAGTTTAGTTGCTTTCAGAATAATAATAATTAAACAAAATCCTTTTTGATGTTTAATTCCAATCCTAACCACGTGTAGAACGATATAATAATTAGGAAGATTCATTGTTTTAAAAACGAAATGTTGTTAACATCATAAAAAGTAAGACTCATATTACACATATCATTATTCTTTGGGATCCAATAAGCTTAATTCTAATCCGCATTGCAAAGTTTGTTTACTGAATTAAAATAAAAATAGGTCTACTTAAAAGTTTTTAAGATTTTCAGAGGACGTTTTATTATTTCCGATGGATTAAACATTGTGTTTGCCGCCCTCTATAATTCCGCCTATACTACAATTCAATGAAAAAACGAATGTTGCAACAATAACTTCATTAACCATAAAGTGTGATTAAAGTTTCTGATCTGGCGAAAAAATAAACAACAATAATATACAAGGGAAAATCTAAAAGTGAATAATGGCCTCATACTACATTTCTATAACAATCAAAAATTCTTAATGCATTAAAAACATGAGATGAGCAGTAATAATTTATGTAATCATTTATATTTAATTTTACTTTCTATGGACCAGAGATTCCGAGATAAAAGATTGAATGAATAATAAAATCACATCGTCTTGCTCATTATAAAATCATAATTAATTTGAAAATAAAATGTCTTCATAAAACAATTAATGAGATTTTGTAATCAAATTAAAAAATAGTAATTCACCGTAATATTACATGTACTGTACTGTAGTTACAATCATCTTAGTTCAAATATATAACATTGTTTAAAGTTTCGTTCTGATTAATGATATATTATGTATGCCGCCCTCTATAATCCCTTTGATTTTCATGGATACAGCGTTAATTAAGGCCTATAAATGCACATTGTATCATGCCATTTGGCATAAAATTGAGGATAATCATAAATAAATGTGATTATGACGTAGAGAATTGTGAATTCAATTTCAATCATAAACATCTTACGTAACAAATAGCCTTTTAACCTAGTAACATACATGCATGGTATTATAAAAAAACAACACGTCACAACCTGGGTCGTGTATCATAACTCTTTTCACGAAAGACCAACGAATAGAATATGTAAAATAAATTATATTTAATATTGCAAACGTGTGTTTATACAACAGCAGCTCCACGATAATTACCAGCTAATTTTAATTTAGGATAAATGACAAGGTTTTTAATTCAATTAATTCGTACACGCGTGCAATATTTCAATTTTGAATAAAAGCAAATTTAATTAGATTTGTAACTTTTCCTATTAAAGTAAATGTCAAAACTATCACTTTGAACGCAATTTATATTATTTTTTTTATTATTTGTTATTGCTTTCGTATTAAGAACAAAAGTTGTACTGAGATGCCTGAAAAATCTTTATTTTGTTATACTACTGTAAAACTCCTTTTTTATTTCACCTACCAAAAAATGAATATATGCGTGTTACAACGCTAATTTCGTAAACAGTGAATCTAGAAAAATCAGCTTTAGTAAAACTTCCAGCTAGTAGAAACACACACAGCTTATGTAGAACAGTCAAAAGTTAATGGAGTAACGAAATTGCCTCACGCTAATGTAGTTTTACTATCAACGATCAGCATAGAATTATTATATTTTTTACAAAATTGAACCTTCGTTTAAAAAAAAGCGACCGCCTTGCTTTCTTCCTAAAAGCGGCCATCAGCATCAATGATTGATATGGTTTTACCATAAGCAGTGGATTGCTCTACATTAAACGGTTGTTACGATTAATTTGCTGGCGACCACCAGTCGTTTAACAGAGTTTTCTTTCTGATTGATAATAAATTATGTTTGTCTCTATATTATTTATTTGGTTTACTACTTCGGCGCGGCCACAGCACTACTTATTGTATTACAGTACTAGAAATTACAATGCCATTATTAAATAAAATAAATTTATTTTACTAAATATTGTTTTTGTCATTTTTCTTCGCATCTAGACAACATTGAAGAATATCTGCTTCAAAGACAAGAGAAATTGTGTAGGCCAGTAGATTTACACCAGCAACAATGCGTGATAGATACAATGTTGACATTTCACAGATGTTTACTGATTTGGAACTACTGAAAGAAGGTGACAAGAATGAAGGCTGCAAACCAACAACATTAACAGAAGTGGTAGATGTCATCAGTTCCAAACCTGGATGTAGAGCTCTTATTGATGGAGAGGGTGGGATAGGTAAAACTACCTTATTAAGGCATTTATCATACAACTGGGCTACGGCTACTCAATCAATTAAATCATTTGAAGGTAAAATTGTATTTCTTTTAAGTGTACGGGATTTAGACAAAGATGATAACATTTCCGATCTCATTGTAAAGCAACTGGATATGGAAGATTTTAATTTAAAAACAGATCTCCCAGATGATCCACGGTTAATTAAGAAATTCATAAACAAACATGACGATAAAGTTGTACTGCTACTAGATGGGTTAGACGAATTGAGATTTAATAATCCAAGCGTAATTAGTCTGTTCAAAAAGAACAACCTAGAAGAAAGTACCGTGATACTTACTTCACGATCAGAAAGCATAGATGAATTCGTAAAAGAGAGTAACGTACATGTAAGGGTTAAGGGATTTAATAACAAGAGCATAGGAAAGTACATTGACAAACATTTTGAGTATTTTGAAAAACCAGAATTGGGAAAGTCCCTTAGAAAGGAATTAGATATTTTCATAGGCGATAGGTATTCGCGAAAACGTAAACATGAAGACGTATATTCAATGTGCAAAAATCCCATGCTGCTTTTTTCAATCTGTTTGCTATGGCAAGACAGCCAAAGCCTTCCTAAAGATAAAGCTGAACTTTTTAAAGAAATATTTCGTAATATTTTAAATCAGTTCAACAAACAAAAACAATTCGCAAAGCTTTCTAAATTTGAAGACACACCAGCAAAATACGTAAATGCTATGATTTTGTTGGGAAAATGTATGTATGATAACTTGAAAGTAAATCAACTTTCAATAAACATGAAAGATTTGAATGATAAACATACGACTAAAGATTTGGTTGATATGTCCGTGAAACTTGGATTTGTTTACGAAGACACACCGATTTTAAAATCGAATTTTGAAATCATTTTTATGCCTCCTCACAAATTGATAGTAGAGTCATTGGTGGGATTTTACTTGTGCAAATTATGTGAAAGTGAAGGTACGGAGAATGAGTGCTTAGATGTACAAACATTACTTACACCATTGGATGATGATGAGTGGAAGGTGATACGAGAGAGTGAGCATTTATACAGAGCGAGAGAGTTTGCAATTGGTTTCCTTGGTGATAAAGCTGGCGGTTTCCTCAAGCACTGGGTTATAAATAGTTTGTCAACATATCGCTATCTGTTGAGATATTTAAACTTTGTTAAAAAAGAACATAAAGATGATGTGGTAAATGAATTAATTAATCACATGACAAGCAAAGATTTAGAAATAAATAATCATTTGGATGATATATCTACCTCCATAAGAATGTTTATTGATTACATTAGTCCAGGTGTACAATGTGACGGGCATTTCATACGTCTAATTATGCAATTGTATTGTATGCAATATGATTGGTATAGTGTCAGTGACTTTTGTAGTAAGATGGCATTGGAGCGAAAGGGAAGAGTTATTGCACACATTTTAGGCATTCAAGATAAATATGACTATGTTGGGATTCACAATCTATCACGTGATGTATTTAATGACTTTGTATCAGAATGTTCTCTCAAACAAGTTCAATTAGCATTACGTACTCTCACTATCTATCGTAGTAAACTTCACAACATTGATGTTAATACATTGTCTTCATTTCTCATTATGTGTCCTGAGCTGAGGTACCTTACCATGATGGGTTGCAATCTATCAGCTGACGACATTCGTCACGTGTCTGAAAAGTGTTCAATAAGAAATATTACATTTAATCATCGTTAGTTTTCACTGATAACGTATGTTACTTCTACTATATAACAGACACATTTTTAAATCTCGCAGCAAGCTGGTGTCAATTTTTAATATCGCAAATAATTGCATTTCTAACATTAAATTTGTATTCAATATAAAAACGACCTTTTATATATAAATCGTATAGTAGATTAAATCAATATGATAATCTAAAACATAAAATGTTTTTAAACATTTTATTTTGACATACTTACCTTCATCGACGGAGCGCGCGCGCGTACTTCCGCACGCGGCACACTAGCAACGGAAGTAATAATTATTAACAGCTGTAGCATGCAGATAAACAAGAATGTTTGTTTCTTATTCATTATAATCTTTATAAGCTGTGCTGCCATATTTAATGAAAATGATTCTTTTATAATAATGCAATGTTTTTTACTTGATATATTGTATAGAATTGGTTGTGCGTGTTTTAAAATAATTATGTGATAATATTATGTGATAAAATAATATTAAATCGTAAATGTAATTTCACCCTTTACTTTTAGTATTGGATGGTTTTAACCATCCAATACTAAAAGTAAAGTGGTACAACTTGAAACTACAAAACATAACATGAACATAATGATGAAACGTAATTAGTTATCAAAAGCAGTTTTATTAAATGAAAACGTAATTAGAAATTAAATTAACAAATAAACACATTATGAGATGTCTTTGGCACAGTAACAACAACAGAACAAAGTTGTAGTAGAATTTGTAAAACTAAAAATGACAAAAATCAAACAATGAAGACATTATAAAATATAGTTTGATATCAATGATTAGTTTCATTGGTGTGTTTTTAAATATATTTTTTGATGTAGACTTATTTTTTATGTTATGATGTCGAAATAGTGAAATATAATCCTGTATAAAATAAATTTAAGGGTGAAAATATATAGATTGGAATAATTAAAAGTTCTACTTAATGTTCAGATATATTTGTGTACAGTCTTTGATTTTCTTTATGTTGTAAGAGTAATAACACTTTAGTTTAAACCTGAACACTGTGCTGACTTGTAATAACACTTGGTGTTAACAATAGTTTAAACCTGAACACTGTGCTGACTTGTAATAACACTTGGTGTTAACAATAGTTTAAACCTGAACACTGTGCTGACTTGTAATAACACTTGGTGTTAATAATAGTTTAAACCTGAACACTGTGCTGACTTGTAATAACACTTGGTGTTAACAATAGTTTAAACCTGAACACTGTGCTGACTTGTAATAACACTTGGTGTTAACAATAGTTTAAACCTGAACACTGTGCTGTGCCGAAAACAACAGTAACTACTTGCATAGAAATAAATGTCATAAATACCATTAACGATCCCAGATTTCAATTTGTGCAATATTGGGTATACAGTATGTGAACCCAGTACTGAGATCTTTAACTCCATGACATTCTCATCGCAGGATTCCAGAAC
Source organism: Antedon bifida (assembly GCF_963402885.1). Classification (NCBI taxonomy): domain Eukaryota; kingdom Metazoa; phylum Echinodermata; class Crinoidea; order Comatulida; family Antedonidae; genus Antedon; species Antedon bifida. The sequence goes on along the minus strand of NC_136227.1, from coordinate 33,058,185 downwards.
CTTAAACACAAGGTCGCTGCGATCCAATAGGAGCTCAAGATCTGCGTCGCTGATGACTTGTTCTTCACAGTTTTTGATAATGCAAGAGTGATGAGTGGAGCGTAACACTTTTAGTAGTTCCATGGGATCCATCACAGCTTTTGAGTCTCTCACCATAGTTTTACTGCCTTTGAATTTACCTAAAAAAAACAAGATAATGAATTCTTGAAATGAATGAGAACAATCAATGCCTAGAAGTTTGCATACTACTGTAGAAGTCTATAAAACAATATGATTAATTTAACGTATTCATCGTTTATTGTTCAGGAGGGTTTTTAGGGAGGTGTGAAAGACAAAACTGACCTTGATGAATGACCATCTTCTCCAGCTTCCTCTTTGCAGCTGCTCTCTCCACTATCTTCTGGTCAATGGTGTTAATGGTCACTAACCTGTACACAATCACTGGCTTTTCTTGACCAATTCTGTGGAATCTATCTTATCTTGGGCTTGTAGATCTGACTGTGGGTTCTATAATATAACTATAAATGCTACTTTACAATGTATTGAAAGTCACTACACTAAAACAAACATTACACCACAAGCTTGTGACTAATTATTATAACATGGGTTCAAGGATGTAGCCAATCAGACGCGCTGAAATGAGTCACTAGTGTGCTCTTTATTTTTTCACTATCATGCACTTGAGTGCAAAAAGTGCGCAGCAAAAAAGTATATTGCACTCTGTGTGTAAATCGTATGTCAGATTATTGATCACGCTGTAATAAAATGTAGTAATTATTTATTTAACTTGCCCAATCACTGTCATATATAATGACTGTGTCAGCTGTTGTCAAGTTGATGCCTAACCCACCAGCTCTTGTTGAAAGCAGAAAGATGAAATAATCAGGACCATTGCTAAAATTGGCTGCTACAACCAACTGATATTAAAGATAATTAGCATTAGGTTGACATTTGGTAAAAATTAAGACAAACACATTTTTTATTTTTTCTAAGTAAAAACATTCATAATACTAATTAACATAATACAGCAGTAGTTGCTAAAATCAGAATGTGTGTATCAACTTAATTCAGTATCATTTATATTTACAAGTTCTTCCAAATAATCTTCTAAATTTCTTTATCTTCACCATACAGGTGCTTACCTTTTGTTGTCTCTCAAAGACGACAGTAGTTGTGGTTTCTTAAGTGGCAGTAATCTTCAAGTATGTCAAGCATTGAGGTCATCTGGGAAAAGATGAGGACCTACAGACAAACAAACAGATCAAACATGGAGGTCATCTGGGAAAAGATAAGGACCTATAGACAAACAGATCAGACATGGAGGTCATCTGGGTCATCTGGGAAAAGATGAGAACCTACAAACATATCAGACATTGAGGTCATCTGGGAAAAGATCAGGACCTACAGACAAACAGACATATAATTCAGATGTTTTTATAAAATAATCTGGTACCAATTGCCAATTTCATTAACTTATTACATTCTTTTAAACTAACATGAAAATTTAAGATTGATACCTTGTGTCCACGCTTCTTTAGTCCAGGTAACATCCTCTCCAACACTAAAAGCTTTCCGCATGACTTGACAAGATCCTCGTCAACTTTGAACTGTTGCGTGACCGGGTCAAGTGGATATTCCAGTAGGTAAGGATGGTTACAGCATTTTCTTAGTTGCATTGCAATGTTTTGAAGCTTAATATTAACTACTGATTCTGTATTTGATGGGGTCACACCAGGTGCAGTTGGTTCTCTGAAATAAATAATAAAAGGGGTATAAAGTAATGTACTCATGGATGTTGTACTGGTGGAAGTGGACAGGGACACCCTCTCACCAGGTGCTAAGCATCTGTTCCGACTACAGGACATTATAGATATAGCACTAACCAACACCATACTACAAAGAATAATTTCAACAAAGCACCCACCCCATGCCACCTGAATACAACGAAATATTTTTCCCATTCAATCTTAACTTTATGGTACTCACGCCTAGACTTCTCTACTACAACTATTGTAAACTCACTTGGCAAATGTGTCTCTAATCTTTTTGTACCAATCTTAAGCATCATCAGATTCCTCAGTTTCATTAAATACAATGGAGCAGTCGACCGTTTTAGAGCATCCTCTCTTGGGTCGACCTTTTGGGGTCAATGTTACCTCTTCTTTTAGTTATCAACTAATCATTGGTTAGTTCTTACTGCAATTTCTCAGCTGCAGAATCTCGACTCATTTATTTTAGCATGTGTTTCTAATTTCATGTTAACTAACCCTAGATACTCTGGCTTGTAGGCAGCTAGGTTGATTATAAGAGAGCCATGGCACGTGATGCACTGTTCTTACCTTGGGTTTGACCTTATCAATAATTGACCTGTCTAGAGTTGATGCGTAGAATTCTTGTTGAATACTCATCATTGGTGCGTTTACAATGATCTCTTTCTTTGAAGGTATTGTCAGGTCAACATCTGTCTTTAAGCGTCGTAATAAAAATGGCGTCAAGATCTATAAGATACAAACAGTTTTAATACAGAATAAAATTACAAACAGAAAATATCAACATTAATCTGTGCATGCATTTAAGCCCAGTATAATCTGTTCCAATCTCATCGGGACTATAATTGGTCGATTTAACAATCGGTCTGATAGATGGAGCAATTACCGTTCCTTTCGTTTTTGATCTAAGACACTGTTAAATGATTTGTTGGCAGTACCTGGTGCATCATGGATATAACATGTTGTTCTCTCTCCTTAGCTACAATGGCTTCTTCATCTTCGTGACTTGAAAATGAATTAAAACAATTCAAACCTGAAATATAAAATAAAGAAAATTTACATACACATCAGTTTTGTTCTTATACAGAGGGAAATTGTTTGGTGGGCAGTGATTGACATGTTTGCCTTTCACACCTGCTCCGGAAAATAAAAATTATGTCGCATTTTGTTTTGTTTTCACGACGCACCATGTTCCATGTTCTTTTTCCTCGAAATGCGTGTAGCTGCATGACACGTCATGAAAACAAAAAGTCACTAATGCTGTACGACGCACAATCTGTTGCGAACCTCAACTGGAGCAGGACCGGATCCAAATTGACAATTAATACTTACGTTTGTAGATTATCAAACACTTCTGGTAGTAAGAAGTTTAGCATAGACCACAACTCAGACAGGTTGTTTTGAAGTGGGGTACCAGTAAGTAGAAGTCTGTTGGCAGATTGGTACATCTTCAGTTCTCTAAAATAAACATAGTTGAATACAAATCAAACAATTTATCTTACCACCTTATTATTTAAACAGCTTGTATAAAGTTGGAGGCAAATTTACATTGCTATAAATTCATTACAAACATGTTGGGATATTTCTATAAACATGATGGTGGTTTCCAAACAGTGAAAGTGGTAGGAAAGACTAGGTTATGAACAGACTTAAGTTGGTATGTGAAATATAAGCTGGGTAGAATCAATTTAGGTTAGGCTCAACTTCACTCAGCACAAATACTTCTTTACATATGACACTCTGTGTGTAAATCGTATGGCAGATTATTGATCACGCTGTAATAAAATGTAGTAATTATTTATTTAACTTACCCAATCACTGTCATATAATGACTGTGTCAGCTGTTGTCAAGTTGATGCCTAACCCACCAGCTCTTGTTGAAAGCAGAAAGATGAAATAATCAGGATCATTGCTAAAATTACTAGTCTGAGAAAGATAAGAAACCAATCTTCCACTATTTTTTAATCATTGAAAAACAAATTAACATGATTCATGGCTGCTATTATTATGAAAAAAAAACAAAACAAAACATGGTCTGTGGCCTGCTACAAGTCCAACTGATATTATTGTATTAAAGATAGTTATCATTACTTGGACGTGTAAAAATGAAGACAAACACATTTGCCAACTGAATTAAGTTTTCTCTTTACTCTGGCGTATTCTTGAATGCTTACATGTTGTCTATCAGTAAGAACATTCTTGCACTCATTCTAAAAAAGAAAACAGAAACGTAATAATACAGCAGTAGGCCTAGTTGCTGCTAAAATCAGAATGTGAAATGTCTATATCAACTGGCCATTAATTGCGCATTAACTATAATTTACATTTACAAATTGGCAAAAACAACATATAGTTGTTTCTTTACTCTGTAACTATCCATGAGTGCTTACCTGTCAACAGCCATCTAGACGACAGTAGTTCTGTCTCTGTACATGGAGGTATCTGTAGGTCTACATGGTCGTGGTGGAGGTATATCATAATAACTCCATGGTCTGTATAGCAGCTGTAATCTTCACGTATGTCACGCACTGTCATCCTGCTGTGAGAAGACAATTCTGATCACACATTGAGGTCATCTAGGCCCAGGCCTAGATAGTAGTAGGCTACTAAACTAGGCTAGTTAGAAGTCACACTTCCCTCCTGCGACTCTCTAGTTTGTGTGGGCTAGAAAAGAGAGAAAAACGACACGACTGCTGGCTGCCTGTGTGTGGTGGAGGCCTATTTTAGTATTATCATGGTATTATAGGGACAACAATTGATGTGTTCATAATTATTTGTCACGTTAGTTAGGTGCCATGCAGGCACCAGTAGAGTCTAGGCCTAGCGTATTACCAAAAAAGAAACAAACTAACACCCAGCTTACCTAAGTTTTGTGGCTCTTAGAAGAAACTACATCAGGCCTAGGCCTAGGCCTACACCTTTTTATTATTCATAAAGGCCGCGCTGTGTGAATTGATACCAAACCATTAACCACCTGCTCTACTCGTTTTAAATAGAAGCCAAAGAGCGCCTTCAACGGACAACATGACACCGTACCAGTTTTTTTAAAATAATTTATTTTACCAATTTCACTATTTCGATATCAAAATATAATTCAATTCGTTTAGTTTTTTCGTACCCAGCATTTAAATACAGTACAACAACAATTGTTTTGTAATATTGCCGGCGCAGTGACGATGACGGTGAAGATTCCAGTTTTAGCATGTAATAAAAAACACTATAGCAAATATGTAAAAGGTATAAAATGATGAATGCCGACTGGACAAAGAAAGACAATGGAACAATATGAGAATTGTTTGAAGGTTTGCTTGGCGAAATCAAATGTATATAAAGTTTGCAGTACCCACGTACGCGTATATATTAGTTCTGAAATGAATGAATTGTTGGGTTTCTCGACGTTTCAATCATTAATTTACTTTGATCATCCTGTTTGTGAGAATCAGAAAACAAACTCCTCACTCTTAAGCAGGACGTCGGATCATAATTATCTATGAACATCAAAGCATAATTGATCGAAACGTTGAGAAACTCACGTCATTTTCAGAACCAAATAGGTTACCGTACGTTTTATTTAAAAATTCTATTATGTATATTGATCTTGACATTTAAATCGAGGATTCTGTGTGTTTTTCTAAAAATAGTTTCTGTGTAATTTTGAGTGAATAAGTATAGACTTAGTAGTACCCTATTGTGCTTCTACAGAAAGACCTGCACTAGACTGTGGAACAGCTTTTGTGACGTCACGGCCAAAGTCAATAGCGGCAAGTCATCCCGATATTAAAGTTGACCTAAGGGGTGAAGTTGCTTCCAAATGAATATTGGAATAATTGATAGTTCTTTGGCAATTTATATTTGTATAAGTGTGTTTGGATACAATCATCAATATACCTACTGTACCAGAAAAAATATTATCTTCAATCACAAATTGCAATTTTAACATTACTGTAAGTCGGATACATTTTTGTTTGTTTGTTTGTTTTATTCGGTACAATCAACATACCAATGATTACCCTTAGATCTAGAAGAGCTTTCCAATGGGGTACAATCAACATACCAAGGATTACCCTTAGATCTAGAAGAGCTTTCCAATGGGGTACAATCAACATACCAATGATTACCCTTAGATCTAGAAGAGCTTTCCAATGGGGTACAATCAACATACCAATGATTACCCTTAGATCTAGAAGCGCTTTCCAATGGGGTACAATCAACATACCAATGATTACCCTTAGATCTATCTAGAAGAGCTTTCCAATGGGGTACAATCAACATACCAAGGATTACCTTTAGATCTAAGAGCTTTCCAATGGGGTACAATCAACATACCAAGGATTACCCTTAGATCTAGAAAAGCTTTCAAATGGGGTACAATCAACATACCAAGGATTACCCTTAGATCTAGAAGAGCTTTCCAATGGGGTACAATCAACATACCAAGGATTATCCTTAGATCTAGAAGCGCTTTCCAATGGGGTACAATCAACATACCAAGGATTACCCATAGAGCTAAGCTATCCAATGGGGTACAATCAACATACCAAGGATTACCCATAGAGCTAAGCTATTCAATGGGGTCATTATAACAAAAACATAGAAAAATTCAAAAATATAACAACAGTTCACAATGCATTAGTCTCCCTATGCACATTAGGCCTACTAAGATAAAGCTTTATAACATGTTTATACTCATTAGGTGTTTTTATACCTTTTATGTTTGATGGAACATTATTCCAATCTTTAATAGTATTATAATAGAATGTTTTCGAATCCAACACTTTGATATTAGGAATTACAAAATGTTCATTAATTTCCTCGTACAGTACGTATGTTGTTTAGAAATATTTGTAAAATTGTCTGCTAAAAAAGTGGAATCTACATCATGGTATATCTTATAGGCGTGGACCTATAATACCTGAAGTCTATCTTAGAAATTTAACTCTGTTGTTTATGTTCAGATAACCAACAGCCTTGGTTGTTCCTGACCAATAGAGGCAATGTTGAGAATAAACCGTACAATTTTGTTTTGGGTTACCTGGAGTTTATTTGGAAGGAATGAAGTTATACCAGAATACCAGGCTGTTGCAGAATAGTCTAAATAGTCGAAAATACACTGAATTAATGCAGAGCATAACAGTTTCCTACTTTGCTTGTCCAAACAGCTAGCCTGCTGCCTGTACAGAAATTTCAATCTGGTCGAATTTGCTTTTGTTTCATAATAATACATGTAACATATTCTTCATTTGAAATACAGTTATCAATTTGTAAACCAAGGTACTTATGGAATCATGACTAAAGGATATTATGATCATTAAAAGTGATTTGGAATTCTCAATATTTTAAACTTTTCTTTTAAACAAAATGCACTCCGTTTTTTGTGGGTGCATGGACGAAGTATATTCAACTCTAACCACTTGTAACATAATTCCATACCATGACGTTTTGCAGTTTTTAAATATTATTTAAAAAGATTCTGAGCTGGTAATTTTCTAAAAATACTTTCTATGGAATTTTGAATGGAATATTTATAGACGTCGTACGATTCGACGGTGCCGATATAATAATCGTGTACATTGTGTTTCAACAGAAAGACAGTTGGACCGTGGAAAAGCTTTTGTGACGTCACGGACAAAGTCAATATAGCATACATATACGTGGATTATGAATACTAATTACTCAGTAAAGGGAGTGGTGCAGTTGCTGCTACAAATCGTCACATTTAACTGTATCGGTATATTGATAGTCCAGATACGAGATCCAGTTACAGTCCAGTCTTAAGCCATTTGTAAGTTTACACTGAATTATACAGTAGTTGACGTCAAAGGGAGTGGTGCAGTTGCTGCTATAAATCGTCACATTTGACTGTATCGGTATATTGATAGTCCAGATACGAGATCCAGTTACAGTCCAGTCTTAAGCCAATTTGTAAGTTTACAATTTCATTTTAATTAGTTCGGAACATTTATTTGCAAAACAATGAGAATATAGGTGTAGTTCTGATGACTTTGTTTTTTAGTTAGGGGATAGGGTGTGGCTTCACGTGGTTTTGTTAAATAACTGAACGTAGGCCCTATTCCACATAATAGTCGTAACAATAAACAGCGAGTTTCTCTGAACAGAAGAATGCCATCACAACAGGAAGTTGTCCCTGATCACAATAAACAATATATCATAATAATATAGGCATAAGATATAATACTTCTGCTTATATTTTAAGTAGGGTTCTAGTAATAAGGCTACATTCAATTTATACTCATACGCAATGAATCAAAGATCTTGAAATCATTGAAAGTTCTATTCTCGTCCAACTTGACCGAAAAATAATAATAAAAACGAAGTCAGACTACCGTTTTGTAATGGAGTCTGGAATGATGCTTCTTTGTCTTTGTGTATGTTTTCGGCTCTCTTGTCTATCTTCCGTTTCTTTTCTTTTCTTGTCCCACTTTTTCATGAGTCAGACAGGGAACCAGCCTTCTTAAGATACTTACGTATCATCTCGAGCAGACATGTTTTCGGTTCTCTTGTCTCTCTTCCGTTTCTTTCATTCTCTTGTCCCACTCCTTTCCTCTATGATTCAGACAGGGAACCAGCCTTCCCTAACATACTCCTTTTATAAAACTATAACTGTATATGCAAGCAGAACGAAGCATTTTGGCATCAAGCCTTAGACCCTCTCATTCGAACTTTCTTTTTCGACTTAAAACTCGGACTCTTTTTGTTTCAATATATTGCCTCTTTATAGGGGGTTTAGGCTCCACCCTGTAAGTCAATTAATCGATGCTGATTGGTTAAGTTCCTTTGTTTTTGGTATTTGATTTCTAGAAAATAAAAAATAAATAAATAAAATAAAACTTTATTGAACATAAGCCTTTAAATCGGCGGCACACGTTCTTACATACATTATGTTAGCCTGAAGGCTAAATAAAAGTATAAAGAGATGTAATAAATTACCATTCCCTAACATATACAGTAACATAGTATCTACATGAACATTCTAGAATAAGAGTATGTTTAGATTTAAGAAACCATGTATAATTAATATAAGAACAATCAGGAACATTCCAGAAGTATACTATAAACTGTAATCCAATAGAGTAAGAAGTATAAGGAATGATCTAGAAGGTTATGAACATATTGTATATAAGGGGAAGTATGACAATTGTAAGGAGGGAGAAGGATTTTTGATTGAAGCATTTATTTTGAAGAAGGTAATTGGATATTAGATGTTGGATATTAGATTGTAAAGGTTAATATTGTGAAGCTGTTGTTTAAAGTGCTTACTGGATTGTTGAAAGTTGAAGTTTATTGAAATAAAAGCTTTGTTTTGAGTTATTTTACAACTTTGTGGATTTTGTGTGTATACTTTTATGTCACAAGGGAGTTCCTAAAGTATTTTCAACCGCTCGGAAACATACATAAAGGGAGTTTGTGACAAGAGAAAATAAAAAATAAACATTTATAAGAAAGGAAACGGATTGTACAATAAAGAAACTAAAGAGCAAAAAAGTACAATACTTAACTTTGATGGAGTGTTATTATTTATTATTAGTATTATTATCAATGTTATTAATATGTTATTTTTTAAAGAAAATATTATTAGACCTATTAAAGATGTCATTTAATTTAAATATTATATTGTTTATTATTATTTTATTATTTATGTTCTTGTTAATACTGTATATCATTTAATTATTATTGGGCACATCACACTTTTTTGTCAAACTAGTTTGATAGTGTAGACAGAGCATGAAAGAGTATGAAACGACACTTCCTAAATATACATCCTACCGGAAGTAGATTTATTTATTTGTAAATTAAATTATTTTTCAGAAATGAAGACACAAAATAGACACCATGGCAACAGGTAACAAATAATGATTGTTTATTGTGTTGCATTGAGTAACGGTAGTGTATTGGAATTTTCAATTTTTATAATTATATGTTTACATCATTGTAGATTTTAATCTGGATTTAGTGAACGTTTCAACTTGGTATGATGACCACCACCTATTTCGACAGCTGCAAGTTTTATACCGAGATTTAATTGCAGTAGCGGACATAGATAAAGCACGTAAAACGATAGACTTACTACACCAATTAATTAAATTTGGACATTTGAGTTCAGAAAAGCTTACAGTACTTTATCAAACAATCAAAATAACTCAAACGTTTGGTGTTATCAAAGTTCTCCAACAATCTTTTCTCGATGTTCAAGAAATCAAGATTACACATTTCACCCCATATCGACACTGGATTGTCAATTTAGGAAATGCACTGACCAAAGAAGATATCGGCAAAATTGATGCACTGTACAATGGCAGTGCGTTAAAGAATTATGAAGATGCTTGGAGTATGACGTGGGATTTGGAACAGAGAAAAATAATTTGTAGACAAAGAAAAGAAGAGTTTATTAATGATCTAAGAAAGATTGGACTGGAATCAAGAGTGAAACCTCCGACTGAAGGTAAGTTAGTGCGAAGCGTTATGACAAAATGGTACCAAATATTATAATATAACAAAATTACAGTCGGTATAAAGGTGCATGTTATGAACATAAATATCTCTCTTTTGTTAGTTTCTTATACATAATGAAACATACTCATGTTGAATTAATGCTCCCTACTGACATTTTTAAAAAGAGTTATAGAATATCATTGTACATTACAGTTTGTCATTTATTAAAACAGGGCAAGTGGCAACCAGTAGTAATGACGAACAAGGAATGCGAAAAGAAGTTAAATCAGAAACAGGTTAGTTAATAATAATGTACCGTATAATTTTGCTCTCAATCGTTTGTTTTTTAGGTAGAATAAGTATTTTCATTTTTTGTTCTTATTATTCTATTATTAAAACAGGGCAAGTGGCAACCAGTAGTAATGAAGAACAAGGAATGCGAAAAGAAGTTAAATCAGAAACAGGTTAGTTACTAATAATGTACCGTATAATTTTGCTCTCACTCGTTAGTTTTTTAAATATTAATAATTGTCTTTTAATTTTTGTTCTTAATATTTTATTATTAAAACAGTAGCGACCAGTAATGAAGGACAAGGAATGTCAAAAGAGGTTAAATCAGAAACAGGTTAGTTGCTTTCAGAATAATAATTTAAACAAAATACTTTTTGATGTTTAATTCCAATCCTGACCACAATGTAGAACGATATAAGGCCAAAAAAAAAAAATTATTGTGTTGGCCACGTTTTGGGTAAATCCTAAAAATGGGTAGGTCGGTAGGAAAAGTGTTTTTTTTTTTTTTTTTTTTTTTTTTCCAGACCAAAAATGTGTTGCCGGCAAAATAATAAACAATTTACACAATTGATACAAAAAGACTTTTAAACACTTTTCATAGCACCCTAGACTCACGCTAGCTATAATTCTTTCAACAAAAGTTTAAAAAAGGTTTATTAAATAAACGTAGGCCTAGCTTTTTGAGGCAAAAATGCCTAGGCTAGCCCTAGCTACCATTTTTAAAGCCAACAAAAACAATCAAGATCGAAATAAACTATTTCCGTGTTAATGCTACATTACGCAAGTTAACATATTATTCTAGATGAAAAATATTGAGTTTTATATTGTTTTATCCATACGTAATTACACTGGCATTAAAGATGTAACATTAAAATTTAGGCCGTTTTATGAGCCATATTTCGCCGATTTCTTATCGCGGGGAAATTCCCCACCAGCGACATCGATCGATCGAGGCTAGAGGTCCGGCTAGAAGCCTTGCGTGCATGCCGGAACGGATGGATTATCGCTATATAAATAACAAGTTTGAACAAAAGAGCTTACGACAATCTTAGGTACATTTTTATTAAACGTATATAGGCCTACTTGCTTGGCGAATCCATGCCTTTTAAATCATTTAACAAGTCCGTAATGGGATCGTAGTACTGTACAGTAAAACCAAAAAACACCGCATCAACAACCTCGTGCGATGTACGATCTGTTGTTCTTTTGCTGCAGATCAACATTGGTAGAGTCCATTAATTATGAGGGTGTTTAAAAATGTGATAACTATTAAAAACCTGTCTCAACCACTGTGTAATCTAAGTGTTTATTTAATTTAAACCTGGATCCCCCAAAAATTAATAATCGCGTATTCCGGTTATCACGTGATTGATTCACGGTTGGTTGCACGCTTCTTTTTTACACGTCCGGCGGAGGTGAAATATGTTCGCCAATTTGGCAAATAAGACAATATTTTTTCACCATTTGGTTTCAAAATTGCCGTTTGGCTCAACAAAAAAAAAAAAAAAAAAAAAAGCCGACCTTCATTTTCGGCAGTTTAGGGTCGGTCGGGCGTGGCCAACACAATAATTATTTTTTTTTGGCCTAATAATAAGGAAGCTTCATTGTTTTAAAAACGAAATGTTGTTAACATCATAATAAGTACCACTCATATTACACATATTATTATTCTTTGGGATCCAATAAGCTTAATTCTAATCCGCATTGCAAAGTTTGTTTACTGAATACAAATAAAAATAGGTCTACTAAAAGTTAGATTTTCAGAGGACGTTTTATTAATTCTGATGGATTAAAAATTGTGTTTGCCGCCCTCTATAATTCCGCCTATACTACAATTCAATGAAAAAACGAAAGTTGCAACAATAACTTCATTAACCATAAAGTGTGATTAAAGTTTATGATCTGGCGAAAAAATAAACTACAATAATATATACATGGGAACATTTTAAAGTGAATACTTGGCTTCATACTACATTTCTGTAACAATCAAACATTCTTAAAGCATTAAAAACATGAGATGAGTAGTAATAATTTTTATTTTTAATTCATTTATATGTAATTTTACTTTCTATGGACCAGAGATTCCGAGATAAAAGATTGAATGATTAATACAATCACATCGTCTTGCTCATTATAAAATCATAATTAATTTGAAAATAAAATGTCTTCATAAAACATTTAATGAGATTTTGTAATCAGATTCAAAAATAGTAATTCACCGTCAAATATATAACATTGTTTAAAGTTTTGTTCTGATTAATAATATATTATGTATGCTGCCCTCTATAATCCCTTTGATTTTCATGGATACAGCATTTATTACGGCATATAAATGCACAATGGTATATGCCATTTGGCATAAAATTTTTATCATAAACATCTTACACAACAAATAGCCTTTTAACCTAATAACATACATGCATGGTATGTAAATAAAAAACAAACAAAATGTCACACCCTGGGTCGTGTATCATTTAACTCGTTTCATGCACGAAAGACCAAAGTTAATAGAATATGTAAAATCAGTTACATTTAATATTGCAAACGTGTGTTTACAACAGCAGCTCCACGATAATTACCAGCTAATTTTAATTTAGGATAAATGTCAAGGTTTTTAATTAAATTAATTCGTACAAAGGTGCAATATTTCAATTTTGAATAAAAGCAAATTTATTTACAATTTTAACGTTTCCTATTAAAATTAAATGTAAAAACTATCACTTTGAACGCTTTTTCTATTTCTGTTATTTGTTACTTTCGTATTAAAAACAAAAGTTGTACTGAGATGAATGAAAAATATTTAATTTTTTTTACTACTGTACAACTCATTTTTTATTTCACCTACAAAAAAATGAATATATGCGTGTTACAAGGCTAATGTCGTAAACAGTGAAAAATCAGCTTTAAAAACCTCCAGCTAGCTACTAATATTGAAACATCAACATCTTATGTAGTAAATAAAAAAACACAAACAAAACACCATCTACTGTAGTTATTGGAGTAAAAAATTTGCCTCATAGCTAATGTAGTTACTATGGACAGCTGGAGGTTTAAGCGGTGGATTGCTACGATTTGCTGGCGACCACCAGTCGTTTAACCGAATTTTCTTTCTGATTGATAATAAATTATGTTTGTCGCCCTCTATATTATTTACTTGGTTTACTACTTCGGCGCGGCCTCAGCACTACTTATTGTATTACAGTACTAGAAATTGCAAGGCCCTTATTAAATAAAATAAATTTATTTTACTAAATATTGTTTTTGCCATTTTTCTTCGCATCTAGACAAGATTGAAGAATATCTGCTTCAAAGACAAAAGAAATTGTGCGGCCAGGCCAGTAGATTTACACCAGCAACAATGCGTGATAGATACAATGTTGACATTTCACAGATGTTCACTGATTTGGAACTACGCAAAGAAGCTAAAACGAATAAAGGAAGCAAACCAACAACATTAACAGAAGTGGTAGATGTTATCAGCTCCACACCTGGATGTAGAGCTCTTATTGATGGGGAGGGTGGGATAGGTAAAACTACCTTATTAAGGCATTTATCATACAACTGGGCTACGGCTACTCAATCGATTAAAACATTTAAAGGTAAAATTGTATTTCTTTTAAGTGTACGGGATTTAGACAAAGATGATAACATTTCCGATCTCATTGTAAAGCAACTGGATATGGAAGATTTTAATTTAAAAACAGATCTCCCAGATGATCCACGGTTGATTAAGAAATTCATAAACAAACATGACGATAAAGTTGTACTGCTACTAGATGGGTTAGACGAATTGAGATTTAATAATCCAAGCGTAATAAGTCTGTTCAAAAAGAACAACCTAGAAGAAAGTACCGTGATACTAACTTCACGATCAGAAAACATAGATGAATTCGTAAAAGAGAGTGACGTACATGTAAGAGTTAAGGGATTTAATGACGAGAGCATAGGAAAGTATATTGACAAACATTTTAAGTATTTTGAAAAACCAGAATTGGGAAAATCCCTTAGAAAGGAATTAGATATGTTCATAGGCAATTGGTATTGGGAAATACGTAAACATGAAGACGTATATTCAATGTGCAAAAATCCAATGCTGCTTTTTTCAATCTGTTTGCTATGGGAAGACAGCCAAAGCCTTCCTAAATATAAAGCTGAACTTTTTAAAGAAATATTTCGTAGTATTTTAAATCAGTTCAACAAACAGGAACAATTCGCCAAGCTTTCTAAATTTGAAGACACACCAGCAAAATACGTAAATGCTATGATTTTGTTGGGAAAATGTATGTATGATAGCTTGAAAGTAAATCAACTTTCAATAAACATGAAAGATTTGAATGATAAACATACGACTAAAGATTTGGTTGATATGTCCGTGAAACTTGGATTTGTTTACGAAGAAGCACCGATTTTAAAATCGAATTTTGATAACATTTTTATGCCTCCTCACAAATTGATAGTAGAGTCATTGGTGGGATTTTACTTGTGCAAATTATGTGAAAGTGAAGGTATGGAGAATGAGTGCTCAGATGTACGAACATTACTTACACCATTGGATGATGATGAGTGGAAGGTGATACGAGAGAGTAAGCATTTATACATAGCGAGAGAGTTTGCAATTGGTTTCCTTGGTGATAAAGCTGGCGGTTTTCTCAAGCACTGGGTTACAAATAGTTTGTCAACATATCGCTATCTGTTGAGATATTTAAACTTTGTTAAAAAAGAACATAAAGATGCTGTGGTAAATGAATTAATTAATTACATGACAAGCAAAGATTTAGAAATTAATAATCATTTGGATGATATATCTACCTCCATAAGAATGTTTATTGATTACATTAGTCCAGGTGTACAATGTGACGGGCATTTCATACGTCTAATTATGCAATTGTATTGTATGCAATATGATTATGTTAGTGTCCGTGACTTTTGTAGTAAGATGGCATTGGAGCGAAAGGGAAGAGTTATTGCACACATTTTAGGCATTGAAGATGAATGTTACGATGTTTGGATTGAGAATCTATCACGTGATGTATTTAATGACTTTGTATCAGAATGTTCTCTCAAACAAGTTCAATTACCATTACTTGGTCTCATTATCCGTGATAGTAAACTTCACAACATTGATGTTAATACATTTTCTTCATTTCTCATTATGTGTCCTGAGCTGACGTGGCTTGACATGATTGATTGCAATCTATCAGCTGACGACATTCGTCACGTGTCTGAAAAGTGTTCAATAAGAAATATTACATTTTCTCATTAGTTAGTTTTCACTGATAACGTATGTTACTTCTACTATATAACAGACATATTTTTAAATCTCGCAGCAAGCAGGTGTCAATTTTTAATATCGCAAATAATTGTATTTCTAACATTAAATTTGTATACAATATAAAAACGACCTTTTATATATAAATCGTATAGTAGAATAAATCAATATGATAATCTAAAACATAAAATGTTTTTAAACATTTTATTTGGACATACTTACCTTCATCGACGGAGCGCGCGCGCGTACTTCCGCACGCGGCACACTAGCAACGGAAGTAATAATTATTAACAGCTGTAGCATGCAGATAAACAAGAATGTTTGTTTCTTATTCATTATAATCTTTATAAGCTGTGCTGCCATATTTAATGAAAATGATTCTTTTATAATAATGCAATGTTTTTTACTTGATATATTGTACAGAATTGGTTGTGCGTGTTTTAAAGTAATTATGTGATAATATTATGTGATAAAATAATATTAAATCATAAATGTAATTTCACTCTTTATAATTAGGTTGAATGGTTTTAACCATCCAATACTAAAAGTAAAGTGGTACAACTTGAAACTACAAAACATAACATGAACATAATGATGAAACGTAATTAGTTATCAAAAGCAGTTTTATTAAATGAAAACGTAATTTGAAATTAAATTAACAAATAAACACATTATGAGATGTCTTTGGCACAGTAACAACAACAGAACAAAGTTGTAGTAGAATTTGTAAAACTAAAAATGACAAAAATCAAAGAATGAAGACATTATATAATATAGTTTGATATCAATGATTAGTTTCATTGGTGTGTTTTTAAATATATTTTTTGATGTAGACTTATTTTTTATGTTATGATGTAGAAACAGTAAAATATAATCCTGTATAAAATCAATTTAAGGGTGAAAATATATAGATTGGAATAATTAAAAGTTCTACTTAATGTTCAGATATATTTGTATACAGTCTTTGATTTTCTTTATGTTGTAAGAGTAATAACACTTGGTGTTAACAATAGTTTAAACCTGAACAATGTGCTGACTTGTAATAACACTTGGTGTTAACAATAGTTTAAACCTGAACACTGTGCTGACTTGTAATAACACTTGGTGTTAACAATAGTTTAAACCTGAACACTGTGCTGACTTGTAATAACACTTGGTGTTAACAATAGTTTAAACCTGAACACTGTGCTGTGCCGAAAACAACAGTAACTACTTGCATAGAAATAAATGTCATAAATACCATTAACAATCCCAGATTTCAATTTGTGCAATATTGGGTATACAGTATGTGAACCCAGTACTGAGATCTTTAATTCCATGACATTCTCATCGCAGGATTCCAGAACCTTAAACACTTCATTTTCCTTTACTGGTTTCAATTTTTTTCCCGCGTTATTCCCAACAAGGTCGCTGCGATCCAATAGGAGCTCAAGATCTGCGTCGCTGATGACTTGTTCTTCACAGTTTTTGATAATGCCAGAGTGATCAGTGGAGCATAACACTTTTAGTAGTTCCATGGGATCCATCACAGCTTTTGAGTCTCTCACCATAGTTTTACTGCATTTGAATTTACCTAAAAAAAACAAGATAATGAATTTTTGAAATGAATGAGAACAATCAATGCCTAGAAGTTTGCATACTACTGTAGAAGTCTATAAAACAATATGATTAATTTAACGTATTCATTTGAATAAACGCCCCGGGCGTTTATTGTTTAGGAGGGTTTTTAGGGAGGTGTGAAAGACAAAACTGACCTTGATGAATGACCATCTTCTCCAGCTTCCACTTTGCAGCTGCTCTCTCCACTATCTTCTGGTCAATGGTGTTAATGGTCACTAACCTGTACACAATCACTGGCTTTTCTTGACCAATTCTGTGGCATCTATCTTGGGCTTGTAGATCTGACTGTGGATTCTATAATATAACTATAAATGCTACTTTACAATGTATTGAAAGTCACTACACTAAATTTTAGTGTAGTGACTTTCAATACATTGTAAAGTAGCATTTATAGTCTGCATGGTGAAGATGAAGAAATTTAGAATTATTTGGAAGAACTTGTAAATATAAATGATACTGAATTAAGTTGATACACTCATTCTGATTTTAGCAACTACTGCTGTATTATGTTAATTAGTATTATGTGTTAGTATTTGTGTTATTATCTTTCTCAGACTAGTAATTTTAGCAATGATCCTGATTATTTCATCTTTCTGCTTTCAACAAGAGCTGGTGGGTTAGGCATCAACTTGACAACCGCTGACAGTCATTATATATGACAGTGATTGGGTAGGTATCAACTTGACAACAGCTGACACAGTCATTATATATACAAGTTCTTCCAAATAATTCTAAATTTCTTCATGCGGGTGCTTATCTGTTGTTGTCTCTCAGCAAAAGCCATGCTGCCATCTAGACGACAGTAGTTGTGGTTTCTTAGGTGGCAGTAATCTTCAAGTATGTCAAGCATTGAGGTCATCTGGGAAAAGATGAGGACCTACAGACAAACATATCAGACATTGAGGTCATCTGGGATAAGATCAGGACCTACAGACAAACATATCAGACATTGAGGTCATCTGGGAAAAGATGAGGACCTACAGACAAACATATCAGACATTGAGGTCATCTGGGATACGATCAGGACCTACAGACAAACAGTCATATAATTCAGATGTTTTTATAAAATAAGCTGGTACCAATTGCCAATTTCATTAACTTATTACATTCTTTTAAACATAAATATTTAAGATTGATACCTTGTGTCCACGCTTCTTTAGTTCAGGTAACATTCTCTCCAACATTAAAAGCTTTCCGCATGACTTGACAAGATCCTCGTCAACTTTGAACTGTTACGTGACCGGATCAAGTGGATATTCCAGTAGATAAGGATGATTACAGCATTTTCTTAGTTGCATTACAATGTTTTGAAGCTTAATATTAACCACTGATTCTGTATTTGATGGGGTCTCACCAGGTGCAGTTGGTTCTCTGATATAAATAATAAAAGGGGCATAAAGTAAAGTACTCATGGATGTTGTAGTGGTGGAGGTGGACAGGGACACCCTCTCACCAGGTGCAGTCACTTCTCTGAAATAAATAATAAAAGGGGCATAAAGTAATGTACTCATGGATGTTGTAGTGGTGGGGGTTGACATGGGCACCCTCTACCAGGTGCTAAGCATCTGTTCCGACTACAGGACATTATAGATATAGCACTAACCAACACCATAATACAAAGAATAATTTCAACAAAGCACTCACCCCATGCCACCTGAATACAACGAAATATTTTTTCCATTCAATCTTAACTTGTTGGTTCTCACGCCTAGACTTCTCTACTACTATTATAAACTCACTTGGCAAATGTGTCTCTAATCTTTTTGTACCAATCTTCAACATCATCAGATTCCTCAGTTTCATTAAATACAATGGAGCAGTCGACCGTAGAGCATCCTCTCTTGTGTCGACCTTTTGGGGTCAATGTTACCTCTTCTCTTTTCTGTGGAACAAAAGGACGCCAAGATGAGTGACAACAACATTCTTTTTATATACACTTCAATAGTTTCGAACTTAATAACCTAAGGCACCTAAACAAACTATAGAAAGTTATCAACCAATCATTGGCTAATTCTTACTGCAATTTCTCAGCTGCAGAATCTCGCCTCATTTATTTTAGCATGTGTTTCTTATTTCATGTTAACTAACCCTAGATACTCTGGCTTGTAGGCAGCTAGGTTGATTACAACAGAGCCATGGCACATGATGCACTGTTCTTACCTTGGGTTTGACCTTATCAATAATTGACCTGTCTAGAGTTGATGCGTAGAATTCTTGTTGAATACTCATCATTGGTGCATTTACAATGATCTCTTTCTTTGGAGGTATTGTCAGGTCAATATCTGTCTTTAAGCGTCGTAATAAAAGTGGCGTCAAGATCTATAAGATAAAAACAGTTTTAATACAGATTAAAATTACAAACAGAAAATATCAACATTAATCTGTGCATGCATTTAAGCCCAGTATAATCTGTACCATTCTCATCGGGACTATAATTGGTCGATTTAACGTTCGGTCTGATAGATGGAGCAATTACCGTTCCCTTCGTTTTTGATCTAAGAAACTGTTAACTGATTTGTTGGCAGTACCTGGTGCATCATGGATATAACATGTTGTTGTCTCTCCTTAGCTACAATGGCTTCTTCATCTTCGTGACTTGAAAATGAATTAAAATCAAACCAGGATTCAAACCTGAAAAATAAAATAAAGAAAATTTACATACACATCAGTTTTGTTCTTATACAGAGGGAAATTGTTTGGTGGGCAGTGATTGACATGTTTGCCTTTCACACCTGCTCCGGAAAATAAAAATCATGTCGCATTTTGTTTTGTTTTCACGACGCACCATGTGCCATGTTCTTTTTCCTCGATATGCGTGTAGCTGCATGACACGTCATGAAAACAAAAAGTCACTAATGCTGTACGACGCACAATCTGTTGCGAACCTCAACTGGAGCAGGACCGGATCCAAATTGATAACAACTAAAACTTACGTTTGTAGATTATCAAACACTTCTGGTAGTAAGAAGTTTAGCATAGACCACAACTCAAGACAGGTTGTTTTGAAGTGGGGTACCAGTAAGTAGAAGTCTGTTGGCAGATTGGTACGTCTTCAGTTCTCTAAAATAAACATAGTTGAATACAAATCAAACAATTTATCTTACCACCTTATTATTTTAATAGCTTGTATAAAGTTGGAGGCAAATTTGCACTGCTATAAATTCCTTACAAACATGTTGGGATATTTCTATAAACATGATGGTGGTTTCCAGTTAAAGTGGTAGGTAAGGCTAGGTTATGAACAGACTTAAGTTGGTATGTGAAATATAAGCTGGGTAGAATCAATTTAGGTTAGGCTCAACTTCACTCAGCACAAATACTTCTTTACATATGACACTCTGTGTGTAAATCGTATGGCAGATTATTGATCACGTGATTCATGGCTGCTATTATTATGAAAAAAACAAAACAAAACAAAACATGGTCTGTGGCCTGCTACAAGTCCAACTGATATTATTGTATTAAAAGGTATTACCATTAATTGGACGTGTAAAAATGAAGACAAACACATTTGCCAACTGAATTAAGTTTTCTCTTTACTCTGACGTATTCTGAAATACTTACATGTCTATCTATCAGTAAAAACATTCTTGCACTCATTCTTAAAAAAAACACAGAAACGTAATAATACAGCAGTAGGCCTAGTTGCTGCTAAAATCAGAATGAATGAAATGTCTACTGGCCATTAATTGTGCATTAACTATAATTTACATTTACAAATTGGCAAAAACATAGTTGTTTCTTTACTCTGTATCCAAGAGTGCTTACCTGTCAACAGCCAACAGGAGGTATATGTAGCTGTAGGCCTACATGGTCGTGGTGGTTCAGGGACGATTCGGCCCTGAGACGATTCGGCCCGGGACTATTCGGCCCACTTTTGGTGGGACGATTCGGCCCACTTTCGGGCCGAAACATCCCACTTTGTGGGCCGAAACGTCTCACCTCAGACCAAATTCATATTCATTTTTGTGGGTATTTATCAAGTTTTTAAAGGTGTTTAACAATCCGTATTTTATTGATATTGACATTTTGATATAATATATATAATAAATTACTAAAAAAAACGTAATTTTATAATGAATTTATTACTTCGAAAACCTTGTTTATTTCGTGCATTCGCCAAGCGGCCAACAGAGGGCGTAACTTGTTTACATCGTTCGCGTGACTAAAAATTGATCATTTTCGACAATGTTTTCAAAATGTTTGCTTTATTGCATCTTTATCCCTAGTAGTACTACCCCATAGTCTTTCTTGAAATAAAGTTTGGGGAAAAAACTTATTTTTGCTTATAAAATGCATATCAAAGCCGATAAATGTAAGTGTGCCGAATCGTCTCAGGGCCGAATCGTCCCGGGCCGAATAGTCCCGGGCCGAATCGTCCCAGGGCCGAATCGTCCCGGGCCGAATCGTCTCAGGGCCGAATCGTCCCGTTACCGGTCGTGGTGGAGGTAATATAATTAATATTTAATAACTCCATGGTCGTTATAGCAGCTGTAATCTTCACGTATGTCACGCACTGTCATCCTGCTGTGAGAAGATGAAGACAATTCTGATCAGACATTGAGGTCACCTACGTTAATTAGGCCTAGGCCTAGTAGTAGACTACTAAACTAGGCTAGTTAAAAGTAGAATTCACACTTCCCTCCGACTCTCCAGAGTTGTTTGTGAGCTAGGCCTCTAGGGGAGAAAAGAGTGGTACACCCTGCTGGCTGGCTGTGTGTGATAATATTAATAGTTAGGTGCCAGGCAGGCACCAGTAGGCCTATCGTAATAAAAGAAAAGAAACTATAAACACCCAGCTTACCTAAGTTTTGTGGCTCTTAGAAGAACAGGCTAGGCCTACACCTTTTATATTATTCATAAAGGCCGCGCTGTGTGTGTGAATTGATACCAAACCATAAACCGCCTGCTCTCTAGTCGTTTTTTAAATAAAAAAAACAAAGAGCGCCTTCAGCGGACAATGAGACCGGCCGTACCAGTTTTTGAAAAATAATTTATTTTATCAATTTAATTTTTATCACTATGTCGATGTCAAAATATAACCAAATTCGGGTTTTTTTTCTACCCAGAATTTAAATACAATACAACAACAATTGTTTTGTAATATTGTCGGCGCAGTGACGATGCGATAATGCTGAGTCATCATGAGGACGGTGCAAAGATGCCGGTTTTAAGCATAAAAACAATATAGCAAAATATATAAAAGGTATAAAATGATGAATGCCGACTTGACAAAGAAAGAAAATGGAAGAATTTGAGAATTGTTTGAAGGTTTTCATGACGAAATCAAAGATTATATAAAGTTTGCAGTACACCACGCGTATATAAAGTTCTGAAATGAATGAATTGTTAAGTTTCTCGACATTTCAATCAAATAAATAATTTGATCGTCCTCAGGAGAATCAGAACACTACTCCTCACTCATAAAGACGATCATGATATCTATTGATGGGACAATCAAAGCATAATATTGATCGAAACGCTAAGAAACTCACGTCAGTTCTTTTCAGAACATGTACTTGTAGGCCTACTTGTACTTTATATAATTATGAGAATTCACAAATCATCAAAAAACAATTCCTGACATCATCCTGACTACCTTAATCCACACGCACCAATGCATTATGGGAAGGTCCAAATACATTGATCAACAACGCGCGCGTCAACAAACTACAAACACGATTTAAACGGAATTGTCTTCAAATTACTCGTGTCAATTGCATACAAGTAATTCCGGTATCTTATGGCAACTTCCGTCCTATCGCTATTGTGTTGCTGTTTATGAAATGTTGTAGGCCTATGTGTATGTATGTGCGTGTTTTAATAAACTCAACTAGCAGTAACCCGTGCTCCGCACGGTCTTTTTCTGCCTTAATATCTTGTTATATACTTTGCATGGGCAGGTAATAACAGCGCACTTTGATAAAAGTACTTCGACAAATTATATAAAATAAAAACAAATTGTTATAACGAATAAAATTCGGAACTACTGTATTTTACGGCTATTGGTTTGTTATACACTATTCCTTCACTTCAATAATAATGTAGGCTAAAAAATTAAAGCAATAGTACAGTGGATATGGAACTTTGACTTTACTTTTGACTGGAAAATAAAAGACGCTAAAGAAAAATTGTTAGATGATGCGCGAAAACACATAACGAAAGTATAAAATGCCAAACTATATTATTTTGGGTGTTTTTCGTGGTGTATTAATTATTTGATACGTAGAGATAAAAAAAGTGGAAAAAATCGAATGAAAAACACATTGATGCGGAAACACGAATTAAGTTTATTCATAAACATTTTTTTTTATTTCACTGGTTTTGATATTTTGCAATTTTTTTGTATGGGAGATTTGTTACGTACTTGCTACTTTTGTAATTAAAGGGTGGTCTACCAGAAACCTGTGCTCCGTACGGTTTGTCTACCTTAATAATAATTCGCATGGCATGATTATTAAGAATAATAAAAGCGTACTTTTCCCGGCCACGATATTTCTTTTCTTACATAATTTGGGGACCATGTCCCTAAGCTACGTTAGAAATGAGCTAACAATTCGCTAATACAAAGGTTTTCTGTCGGACTTGTCGATGTATGGGGTTCGAATCCGATGAGCAAGTTCTTTTTACTTTATAATGAGAGAGAGATTATTTTAGAGGGTTAGGTTTAGTTATATTTATGAACTTAAGTAGTTCGGCTATCTTTCACATAAGGGCCCCAACTTCTGTACGAAATAAAAAATCGCTTCCCGGCCCCTGACAAATTGGTTTTTTTTTAAATTGTCAACTATAAAATTCGGAACTATTTACGGCCATTGATTTTGTTATACACGGAGTATTCCTTTACTTTGAAGTATATGTAAGCTACAAAATGAAAGCAATACTGGATTTGGGGTGCGCCTCAGAAAGTGACAACGTGCATGAGCGGGACAGACTTCTGTCAATCAGTCGGCAGAGATTAAAACATTTTAATGATGAAGAAGACATTAAGATGTGAAGTATTGGAATAATAACAATGATTACGGACTCAACACCAAAAGTAGTCGAAATTAGATGATGCGCTCGACACAAACATTTTGGGTGTATTTTTCGTTGATATTTGATATTTAGCGGAAACACGACACTCATTTGGATTCGTTTTGTGTGTGTTTTTTTAATTTTTTATTTACATATCATGTTTTTTATAATCCCCTCACCTGAACCTCCTATAAAATGCTAAACTGGTAAAAAATGAAACATTAACATTTATGCTATTATAATTTGCATAGTGCAATAGACATATATACATTATATACATATCTAGAACAAATATTGATATACCATAAATCATTAAGAAATGTTGATTTTATTTTACAATTTAGAATGCATAATTAATTATATTCTGAAAATTCATGATAATTACAAAAATATAGCGTAATATATGGAGGCAGTAAAGCAAAGATTTGTGGGAAGAAAGATATTGGAACAGTAAATTTTAAATTTCAAGATGATGCAAAACTTACTTTACTAATGTTTATCAATCATATGTAAATAATCGATTTATCAACTCCAAATGTTTAATAAAAAATAGACAGAATTTTGTTGATTTTTGGATATTTGTATAATGTATTAGTTACGGACCAAACATTTTAATATAAAATACCTTGAAAGACATTCAAAATGTTATATTGGGTTGTTGCATGATATATGTAACATGAATTTTGATAAACAGCAGCTATACTAGATTCTAATGAATACATGCAGTCTATATCTGGTTTTTAGAATCGATGGGAATAGAATTCTGGGAATGCCATTTTGAGAGAGTTGATTCCGTATATAGTATATTATTATGTTTGGTTTTTGTATGGTCTCATATGTTAAGAACCTATGTCTGTATCTAGGCTATAGCAACTAAAAATGCATTATCTCTATGGAAATAAACAAATGATGTTTAAAAAACTCTTAACCGGATCACAGTGTACCACCGATATGTACATTTTTGCTTATTTACAATTCTGTTTTTATAGTTCATTTTTATACATATCTACTTCTTTCTTTCTGAAATAAAGATACTTAAAAACAAGTTGTTCATATGAATGTTTATTGTCTCAATGCTTTATCATCTACAGTATATACATATAAGTGGATATAACTTGTTAAATTAAATTCATTCATAACATTATGTAGAAATAAGTAGTTTAAAATGTCTCTCAAATAACAATATTTTCATTGTTTTAAAATAAAAATAGCCAAAATTATCAATTTGATTTTTATACATCTGAAACAATAAGTACTTTCAAATATAACCTTAAAATAGCAATTTTTTCGTAGTTTGAAAATGAAAACATTATTACTTGAATTGATGTATTATTATTTAATGGCATGTTGACATTTACAAATTTTAAATACATTTAAAAATTGTTTTGTCTGTGCAAACAAATGCAGATACATAGATAAAATTGTATATTCTGTTAAAGTTTGTATTATTATTTAATGGCATGTTGACATTTACAAATTTTAAATACATTTAAAAATTGTTTTTCTGTGCAAACAAATGCAGATACAGTAGATACAATTGTATATTCTGTTAAAGTTTCTACATTTTTAAATACATTTTTTAAATACTTGTAATACTTAAAATGTAAACCAATCGGCAATAAAGACTAATCACTTTCACGTAGATATGAACACTTTTAATAAACCAAAATAATATCAATCGACACTAAGCCTACTAGAACCAACTAACACATATTATGGCGACCACGAGGTCGGTCGATAGGGCGCAAGGTGGCGCACTGCAACAACAACACACGAGGGCATGCGAGTGTGATGGCGCAACCGCCACTTCCTTCCACCTTTCTTTCAAAAATTGAAAAAATAAAAAACACAATAAAAGCAAAATAAAAGAATATGGACAAGTAACTGGAATACAGAAATAATAGTCCAATGGTATACAGAATTGGGCAATCTGAGTTGCTAGTGTCATAGGCAAATCAAAAAAACTAAGTGATGCTGGAATGAAATTGGTAGTGGCATCAATGTCAAGTGTCGCCTTCACTGGGAAATGATGAAAAGATGTGTTCAAAGATGGTGCTTGAATAACATTGACTTGGCTGGTTGAAGCTGGTTTGTCGATTAGGCCGGTGGGCAGATCATGTTGTGGACCTTGAGTGAGGTCTTCGATACAAAGTTCTTCGTCAGGGAGTGCAGTATATTCGTTCTCTGCGTCGTCAGGGAGTGTGATATAGTCGTTCCCTGCGAGTACGAAATGTGAATTGCCGAGACTATTTCTATCAGCTGCTGGAAGAAATCTGCACTGACTTGTTGAGTGTGAAGTGTGTGGTCGTTGAGAAGATTGGCACATAATGCACGATTTACAAAAGGCTTGGTTAGGAGCCATTTGTTTGGAAAAATTGTTATACTGTGGCCAGTGTGCTTTGTTGACAATAGCTGTGGGACATGCTTTGGAGTCGGCCTGAGGTTTTTTGGCTGGTAGCGTAGTGATGTTTGGGAGATCCAAGTTGTGCGCTCCCAAAGACTGGAAACCAAAGTGCTGGCAAATTTTTTGCCAGATGTCAGAAAGAGATGTCGATCGCTTAATAAAAGTATTCCTGGATATAACTGGGCAAAAGTAGGCGATTTGGCTCAACATATATTCCAGTTGAATATTTTTTTGGTGCGAGGTTTTTCTCGATGTGGCTGAGACAGTGTTCTCATCGTCAAGTATTCCCCTTGTGGGGTTTCCTGCGGTTTTCATTTTCCAAGTGAATGCGTCAGCAAGGAATGGTGAAAGATTAGCGTCAAGAGAAAAAATATATAATAAATTCTGTCGCCAGTTTTCAAAGGAGTTAACTGTTTCATTTTTGGTAAGTTGCCATTGTTCTGGGGCTTTCGCAGTAGCCATGTTGTGAGCAGTTGACGGTAACGTAACAAGGCAAGGCTTTACTCACGTGTCGGCTGAGGACAGAGTGCGATCGATATATCGGATTATCTAGCCTATGCGAGCTAGACTTCGGGATCGAGTCCGGGAGCCTAGAAAAATGTTCAGTGATTTGTAAAGGTATGAAAAGTCTCTGTCTTCTTTTTGTTGATGCGATTTCGCGGTAGTGGGTAATGCGCTGCCACCACGGCAATAAAGACTAATCACTTTCACGTAGATATGAACACTTTTAATAAACCAAAATAATATCAATCGACACTAAGCCTACTAGAACCAACTAACACATATTATGGCGACCACGAGGTCGGTCGATAGGGCGCAAGGTGGCGCACTGCAACAACAACACACGAGGGCGTGCGAGTGTGATGGCGAACAGAGCCATATATTGAGAGAGTTACGACTTCGAATGGATTAGAAGCCATGTTTGTGTCCAACTATTCCTATGTAGCGTATGGAGTTGAGTGTTTTATTTTGAAAATGTATAACATTCAAAAGGCTATAATTATCGAATTTAATATCAAAACAATCAGTTTGTTTAAAGGTTTTTGTTAAAATAATAAAAAAATTATAAAGTTACTGCGAACATGGTTTTAAACAACAAAAATAGCAATTTCGGAACGGCTCTGGTTGTGCGCTCCATGCACGCTCTACGCGTGCGCGTTTAGTTTGTACAGCGATTCTCTATAGTAATGCATTGTTTTTACATTTTCTTGTTTAAAATCATGTTCGCAGTTACTTTATGATTTCGTTATTATCTTAACAAAAGCCTTTAAACAAATTGATTGTTTT
This sequence comes from Antedon bifida, assembly GCF_963402885.1. Lineage (NCBI taxonomy): Eukaryota > Metazoa > Echinodermata > Crinoidea > Comatulida > Antedonidae > Antedon > Antedon bifida. Next base: position 33,030,077 of record NC_136227.1, on the reverse strand, counting down.
GATATTAAATTCGATATTTAAAGCCTTGTGAATGTTATACATTTTTAAAGCAAATGACTCGACTCCATACGCTACATAGGCATAGTTGGACACAAACATGGCCGGTGTGCACACCACGTGACTTTCTAAAATCCGTGAACGCAATGACGTAACTCTCTCTATATATGGCTCTGATGGCGAATCACAATGCTTTATGTGATGCTTTTGTTCACTTCCATTCCGGTTTATAGCCCTTATCCGAGAAGACTCGTTCTACCACCAGAACCATAGAGCGAGTGAGCCGCATCGAAGCTTTGCTGATGTTATGGCTACGTAATTACGGTTCAACTGTTTTAACCGCTCGGTCACTCACTCACTCACTATAGAGCAAGGGAGCCCTGATGTTATGGCTACGTAATTACGGTTCAACTGTCTCAACCGCTCGGTCACTCACTCACTCCCCATAGAGCAAGGGAGCCCTGATGTTATGGCTACGTAATTACGGTTCAACTGTCTTAACCGCTCGGTCACTCACTCACTCAATAAGTCCGGGTTAAGAACAAAACAAATTTAATTTTGTTTATACTAACTTGCTAATGAGACATTTTACAGCTTTAAATATTAATGCGTTGAGCTCTTATCTGCTGATATTGTTACTGCAATGTCGATCAACCTGGTCATCGTTATTTTCTACTATAAATTTATAATACAGTTAGCCAGGCCTATCTCTCAATAATTGAGAGATTTTTATTTTTTTAATTGTTACGGTACTGTAATTCCTGAGTTTAACTGATGTACAAATGTCATTCTTGTCAAATATATATTGATATTATACATTTAAATCGAGGATCATGTGTGTTTTCGTTATATTCACTACATGCACGAGTTTTTATGGTAACATCGAACAGAATTTAAAAAGGACCAAATTTTATTTTCAAATGTTCAAATTTCGATATTTTCATCATTAAATTATTATGCAGTAGCACGGTACTATATTGATGATGACCCAAGAGTGACGCACAGTAATATGTTATACTCATGTTGATACAATCATGTTACCATTAATAAACAATTTAACTATATTGATGATGACCCAAGAGTGACGTACAGTAATATGTTATACTCATGTTGATACAATCATGTTACCATTAATAAACAATTTAACTATATTGATGATGACCCAAGAGTGACGTACAGTAATATGTTATACTCATGTTGATGCAATCATGTTACCATTAATAAACAATTTAACTATATTGATGATGACCCAAGAGTGACGTACAGTATTATGTTATACTCATGTTGATGCAATCATGTTACCATTAATAAACAATTTAACTATATTGATGATGACCCAAGAGTGACGCACAGTAATATGCTATACTCATGTTGATACAATCATGTTACCATTAATAAACAATTTAATTAACCTAATAAATTATCTTTAAAATGTTTTAATCATAATCACAATGTTCAGTATTGTTATATTGTCAATATTGTAAAAACAAATGCTCTTGAAAAATCTTGAAAAACTTCAGCTTCAATTAATTTAAACGAAAATACAACATTTTGTATGCGGCAACATAATAAAATAAAAATGACACACGAACTAAAAGGTAAATATTTTGTTTAGGGAGGATTGAGAGTCAAATCAGATGCCAAATAAAACGTATTGTGATATTCAAAAGCAATAGGCATGAGAAGAAACAAAATTGCTATAATAATTATTAATTTTTTCACGTAGTAACTTTATTTGTTTTCGCGTGTTATTATTTCGCGTTATTTTTCGTGTGGAATCTATTGTTTTAGGTAGAGTAAAGACATTCAGACATATTCATTTTACTGTTCGCTATAGTATTAAACCAAAATGGGTATTAATTAGCGCACAGTGCTAACTTCTCACTGATTTTATTCGTATCCTATTCATTAATCCGTGTGCGCGAGTCCAACCAAAATGGGTATAGTAACACACAGTGGTAAGCTTCTCACTGATTTTAATCGTATCCTATTCATTATCACACTGTGCGCAAGTACAACCAACATGGGTATAGTAGCGCACAGTGGTAAGCTTCTCACTGATTTTAATCGTATCTTATTCATTATCACTGTGCGCGAGTACAACCAACATGGGTATTGTAGCGTACAGTGGTAAGCTTCTCACTGATTTTAATCGTATCCTATTCATTATCACTGTGCGCGAGTACAACCAAAAGGCAATGACCATCGCATGATCCTCAACATAGTTACAGGCCCGGTATGTTTTGCTTCTTAGAAAATATTGATAAATAGAATACCCTAATGATTATTGCACATTGATTCTTATAGACAAATATAGGTAATATTAGATCTATTTCCTTCACCAGAAAGACAACATTCTGCCGGTTTTGGTTTATAAAGAAAGAGATCGGAAAAGAGATGGTTTTGATAACTTCTCATATCGCGATGGTAACAAGAACCCATTGTGACGTATAACGAGAAGAAAAACAACTCAATTACGGTTACACAGCGAAGTAATACAATATGATACAGATTGAAATCTCATATAATATTTTGACTTTAATAAAACGTTAATATTATTATAATTAACACAATTAAAACAATGTTTATACAACTTCCACAAATGCATGTGTTTAAAAGGTCCTCCATTATTGAAGTTTTTAAAACCTAATGTGACGTCAGTGCTCACTCTTTTAATACTTTCGCAATCTCGTCAAAATCTAAATCATCAAGCTCTGTAGGCCTACTAATGTTCAAATCTAAGTCATTAAGGCGTGGATGTTTCATCTTAATGCTTTGCATGTTTACACTGGAAACGGACGTATACGCAAGCTTTGACCTGCCTTATTCAAGATCGACGCCCTCTATTTAAACATTCTTTTTTCGTGGAAACACAAATTTTGCTATTATTGATACATGTGCGCGTGCATCATCATGTAATAGTGTTTAGTCGAAATATTAGATTAAATTCACCATTTTACCGAAAATACACTTTACTATAATATCAACGTTTTCCCATAAATGTTGTCTAAATCCCTACTCATAACGAGAAACATTAATGTTCATACATACATAGTATATATTCAATTAAGAACATAAAAGTGAACTTGAGAACTTGGATTACTATTTTCTCCAACGTGCATTCTCTACATGGGTAATGTATGGCACGCCAATCGACAAGAGTAATGTGTATTGACAAAACAATAAAGGCCAACACAGACGGTAAGCGGAATACCGCGTAGCTTGTCCCACGTAGAATCTGTATTTATCCTGAGCGGAATACCGCGTAGCTTGTCCCACGTAGAGTCAGTATCTATCCTGAGTGGAATACCGCGTAGCTTGTCCCACGTAGAATCTGTATCTATCATGAGCGGAAACCGTCCGTCCGCTCCGCGTTGTGTGTAAACGGTCATACGGAATAGCATAGATTCTATATTTTCAGTATCGTTACCTTCTGTGTAAATTGGCCTTTATGATGCATGAGTAATATTATTATATATGTCTTTATTTTCATTTTTTCCCATTCTTCGAATGCTGAATGAATTGCCCCAAGTTTGAAAAATGAAGCGACAGCAAAATAAATGTTCTACTTAAAGGTTCAGGGTATGCATGCCGCAAAATACTAAGTCTGTTACAGAATGCCTTTCTAATGTATAGGAAACAATTTGTACCTCGCTTAGAGGCAGACAACACTGTGGGGAAGCAAAACGTTACGTCAATACCGCTTACGGGAATAGTAATGACGTCAGAATAAGACATTGTAAACTAATGGGATAGATGTTTGGTTCTTTTTTCTATTCCATCGATACTGTGTAACGTTATTTGCAAAAACAATTGTGAGGTAAACAAAGAGGTGGATTCAGACATGAAACATGATCATTGATCCTCAGTAGTTTGTAATGCTCTGCTTCTTAAGCTCTGTCTACACTATCAAATTGTATGTGACAACAAATGTGATGTGCCCATATATGGACACGATGATGTCATATCACTACCATATTTGGGCACATCACAATTTTTTGTCAAACTAGTTTGATAGTGTGGACAGAGCTTTAGGAAAATATTGATAAATAGAATATTTTATTGCACATTTATTCTTATAAACACTGTTGTAAACAAGTACATCAGAAAACAATTAAGTTGAGAAATGTTATCTATTATAAACAAGATGGCTATAAGACAATATTGTGCTTAACTTCCTTATGTTATGATAGGCCTCTATGCGTGATGTAATAATAATCTGAAGTTCTGATCTTGGAATTTATTTCATTTTTCTTTTAAATATTAGTTTTATTTCCTTCACCAAAAAGACAACATTCTGCCAGTTTGGATTTATAAGGAAAGAGATCGGAAGGGAGATCGTTTTGATAACTTCCTTATAGCGTGCTAGTAACAAGAACCCATTGTGACGTATAACGAGAAGAAAAACAACTCAATTACGATTACACAGCGAATACAATGTAGACTATGATACAGATTACAATCATAGATCATATTTGACTTCAATAAAAACGTTAATATCAAAATAATACACTGTACAACTGCTACAAATCATGTGTTTAAAGGTCCTTCATTTACTGAAGTTTCTAAAAAACCTAATGTGACGACGTCACTCAGTGCAGCCACTCTTTACTTCGCAATCTCGTCGTCACTCCTTATGACTTTATAATGACTTTATATTAGGTCAAATAAATAAAATTTGTTCCGTACATGTGTACAAAAAAAAAAACATAAATCATTAAATATGGTAAACTGTTTAATACGAAGTTTGAACTAACAAATCATGTGTTTTTTTTTAGTGATTATTGAAACATCACGCATGAATGCACAAAGGAAGTCGGTACTTTTTGATAAAATATTAAAATCAAGAACCTATAATTCTTATTTTATTGTGGCATCAGCTTCTACGGCCTACTCATGAAATAGGACTTGAAACCGTTGTTGTTTGTTCATTTCATGTCGCTCATCATTGAACTCACACAAAATCCTTATATGTATATTTAACTCGGCGGCGAAAACAAAGCCGAACATGGAAGAACCAACCCCAAAATCAGTAACCAACCCAATTTTAGTATGTGATAACAAAAAAAAGACTGTTTTAATAAACTCAACGATAGGCACCAACTTTTTTCAAAAAGTCTATTATTATAGGTATTGATATTATTTAAATCGATATTCGATAAAACCATATCATTTCAGAAGGAAATTGTAAGTATTTTTCTAAAATAGTTTGAGTGAATAAGTATACAGAAAGACCTGCGCCAGACTGTGGAACAGCTTTTGTGACATCACGACCAAAGTCAATAGCGACATGTGATCGTGATATTAAAGTTGACCTCAAAGAGAGTGGCGCGCATTATTGTTGCTACGAAATGAATATTGGAATATTGAAATGAATATTGATAGTTCTTTTGCAATTTACACATTTGTATAAGTGTGTGTGGGTACAATGCATATCAGAAAAAGTAGTATTATCTGCAATCACAAGCTGCCCTTAATTTAATATTACAAGTTTTAGTTTTAGTAAGTACCATGTAATTGTATTGCTGTGTGTTTACTAATCTTTAATTGTAATTTGTAAAATATACTTTATTTCAGCTTTTGGATGCCACTGTATTTTAATGCTTTCGCAAATAAAAGATACCATAAATATAATACATACTAAAATAATCTGCAGTTTTTAAATATTATTCAAAAAGAGTCTAGGTAATTTTCTAAAAATACTTTCTAGGGATTTTTGAATGGAATAATTATAGACTTCGTACGACGACGATATATTCGTGTACATTGTGTTTCAACAGAAAGACCGTTGGACCGTGGAATAGCTTTTGTGACGTCACGACCAAAGTCAATATAGCATACATATACGTGGATTATGAATAATAATTACACAGTAGTTGACGTCAAAGGGAGTGGCGCAGTTGCTGCTACAAATCGTCACATTTTACTGTATCGGTATATTGATAGTCCAAATACGAGATCCAGTTACAGTCTAGTCTTAAGCCAATTTGTAAGTTTACAATATTTCATTAATATAGTTCGGAACAATAATATGAGAATATAAGGCATAGTTGTGATGGTTATGCTTCCATGGTTATTTGAAGTAGAGTGTGGGTTGTGGTAATGTCTAATATCACTGAACGTACTATTCTGTGTGCCACACACTAATCGTCAACAAACAGCGAGTTTCTCTGAGTAACAAAAGAATGCCATCACAACAAACAATATATCATATTATAAGATAATTATAATACTTATGTATGTTTTTTATATTTAAGTACGGTCCTATACAAGGCTAACATTCAATCTCCTGATCATAATCCTCGGGTGATTACCGAACCTGATCATAATCCTCGGGTGATTGCCGAACCTGATCATAATCCTCGGCTGATTACCGAACCTGATCAAAGGAATTAAATTGTGATTTCTGTAGTAGTGTGTGCCTTTAATTGTATTTGTTTTGGAGATACCTTGATATAATATACCTATAATACTGTGCATAAGCGAGCATAGCGTAATAGTTGTAATCAATCAAACCATCTACTTTTTTTTATTGTGTTTTCACTCTTGAATATTATTTTGATTCCTACGCAATTTTATATAACACCTACATACATTCATGTCATTTGATTGGACGATTGTATCACATGGCGTGAAATAGTACGTACCAGAGCCATATATATATATGGCTCTGGTACGTACTATTTAACGATCGTGAAAAAGTACTTTTTTTTTCATTTTTCGCGTATATCCAATACAGCACCGTCTGTTCTGTGACGCGCACCACGCGATCGCTCCTTCACAACGAGATCACAACAATCAGTCGGAGAAAGCCGCGTTGGTAACGCATCACTGATTTCATTCATTGTGAGGGCGCGCTTCGTGGAAAATGTTGGCATTTTTGCTATTTTAGTACACTTAGAAAATGGTATAATTTTGATATTAAATGAAATCAATAAACGTATTTCAATAGTTGAACTACAAGCGTAAATAATGATAAAAACTGTGATCTAAATTCCACAGATTTTTTGTTTCAAGAAATATCATTATTTTATGTATAAACTTTTTTACTTTAATTTTTTTTTAAATGATGGTAAAAAATCATTAAATTTCATATTTTCTAGATAAGGTTTCAAAGCGAATTTAAAATCCTTTCAAGATAAACTATTAAGCTATCTATTAAAATAAAAATCTAATTTTAAGCTTTCTTGGGATGCAACTCCCACTAATCAAACCAAACCTACTACATTTCTGTTCTGTTTCGATCGAAAAATCGCCATTTTGAAACTTTGTTTACGTTTTACGAAGCTGGTACGAATCGTCCCGGACCGAATCGTGTCTGTGTTCAATACAGTTTTCATGCAGGCGTATTACGTCATAGGCCTAAGATTTCAATTTGCTCCCCAATTATTGTTCTATTTGGTTTCTGAGCTAGGAAAGGCTACCTACTATAATTACTTACTTGATTTCTAGCCTAGCTAGGCCTAAAAATAGTATTTTCTAGGCCTAGCTAGGCTGAGTAATTCTGATATAATACTAATATTAGATAGGTAGGCCTACCCTAGTGAGTGTTAATAATATTAGCTGGGTATTCTATAGTCTAGGCTGGTGGTAGGTCTATCCCAGCTCTGCTCATATACCAAGCAAGAAGAAGCCTGAAGGAGAAACTAGGCCCAGAACAAATAAAAAACTGTTAAAAAAACAATAAATGGAAAAACAAAAAAAAAATAACCCATTTTCAATTTATATAATATGGGGAATGTTTTATAAAATCGGGCATGTTTGTTTCAGAGACTCAAACGTGTATTTTTATATGGTCATGTTTTTAAAAAAGATAATTATGGGCCCAGCTGAAACCAAGATATAAAAATATAAGTCCATCATTTACTTGAGTATTGTTACAGTGATTGGTTGGTACTCAGTATTTCAGTATCTGGCAGTAAATGTCACACTTGTATATAAATATTACTTTATTAGATACAACTTGCATTTCACACAAGCAACCAATTTTTTTTTTACGTATACAGAATGTGAAAAAGCAGTTTTTAATACAAATATCTTTCAAACAATACTGATATAAATAGTAAATACTACTACTGTATATAAAAACTTGCTTTTATTTAAATAGCACCTTGTTCATCAAACATAACAAACTAGCTAGGCCTATATCATATTAACTTACGTGAGTCTTACGGTTGTAATGATTTTATGATTGTTTTATATGTTTATATTGTATGTATCTGTGTGACTCTGGTTGATAAAGTAAATCAATCAATCAATTGCAACTTAATTTATATCTTATCATTGACTGATCTGAAACGCTTCTAAAACTTGAATGCGTATGAATGTATATGTTATATTATTATTAGCGAATAAAATGAAAAACTATCAGCTGCAGCAATGATATTGAAATCGACAAAACCATTACAGCTTCCACCGTCCAACCTCATATTGAAGAACGAGACAGAAAATCGTCGAGTCTTGATACCAACAAAAAACCTAAAATGAAAATGAATAGCTGAAATGTAATGAATGAAACTATTTAAATAATTGTCACTATGATATGAACAAAACATTGCATCGTTATACAGTATTCAACAACCTGAAAACATTTTCAGATATAGGCCTACCATGAAAAAGCAGCAAATACAAAATTTCATTATGTCTGTTTATTGTAATAATTATTAATATTATAAATAAATTGTACCCCTCAGTTGTCAATAATTTTACTATAAATAAATATTTAACTATAGAATAGGTAGGCCTATACCTGTATCAGGCTGCGATTTGCTTAATTATCTTTTTAAAACTTCCCAATGCATCTTCAATATAGAGTAGGATTGTAACGATACTTTAATAATACTAAATTGTAACTAAAGTATTTAAATTATTAACAGAACATGTTACTAGGCCTAGGCCGATATAATACGACAACGATCCACCAGGTCGTGCATATACTCACCTACAACAACCACAATCAACACACCATGGACCACACACGACGGAACTAGTGCCGCGAGACGTAAAAATATATGACATGAGGACCTTTTTTAAAATGTTCGCTATAGGAAGCTTAAATAGGGTTTCAAGCCAATTTTAACGTAAAACAGACTATTGATACTTACTCTATCCATATACGTCGGTTTTTTGGTAATTCACTGTATGGGATGCAAATCCCACTAATGGAAAATTTGTAAACAAACACCTGTTAGAAAACTTCAGTTTTGACGGACGCACACGAACTTTGGAAAGAAATTGTCGCTGACAACAAATCCAACAAATTATTCAGAAAATTAGGTGACCTGCGACATCTTAAACATATAAGGAACTGATCTTACCATATATGGTTAATTTTTCGCCTACTAATGTTTATTAAACAGCTATTAAATGACGTATACTTTATGCTAATGTTTTCGCGCGAAACGTTGATGCTTCTGTGCCGAGAGAGGGCTTCTAAAATTTATGACGTCATGCGAAGTCGAAAATTCAGCGATAACGGTCATATTTCCCAACGCGGCTCTCCGACTGAATGACAGTGGCAATGACAAGAATCTATTTCGATGTTCTATAACAAATACGGTAATGAATGTTTTTATATTCGTTCTATTTCATATTTAAAACTCAAGACGATGCTGCTAGGTATATGGTAAGTAACGTACGCCTATGAAAAACAAATGTACTGGTATAATGAACTGTGTGAAATCAATGACTTTTGACATTTTTGGTCCAACTGAATAAAACATAAAATGAGAGCATTATTTCTATAATACAATCAAAATAATGGTCTATTATGCTTATTAATAATATTCTGAAAATGTGTACAATTCAAAAAGTATTTTTAAAACGGTAGAAAAAAAAAAACATTTCTATCGAAGTTGCTAAAATCAGTAAGAAAGTAAAATTCGACAAAATTAAATTTATTATTATTCTTTACAGATTCAAAATGGATGAAAATGTTGTAGAATTCCAAACATTTCTGAGTGAACTCAGTGAACACTATTCTGGTGTAAAGATGCGATGGCTGAGAATGCTTCTATTTGGTATTATACCCATTGGAACTCTTGATGAAAAATCAGCCCTAGTTTTATTTAATCAACTTACTGACCGTGGATGTATTTCCAAAACTGATGTTAAGCTGTTGTCGGACATTGCTGAAGTAACCATGATGGCCTCAGCAACAAAACGCATAGACAAATATAAGAACACTATCCAAAGTAGCGATACAGCAGGTGTAGGATTAACAGCATATCGCAGAGCAATGTTTAATGTGCTAACTAACACTGACAACGACGATTTGATGAAGGTTATTGGTTTCTACACACTGAGTGACCACAACTATAACAACATATGGGATGTTGTATATCACATTGAGAAAGCCGGACGCTTGAAATCACAAGACGACCGTGACACTTTTGCAAAGCTTTTAAACCAACATGCACAAAGTTTTCTAAAAGGTAGATCGCCACATTATTATGCATAATACACTTACTTGAGATCATTTGATTTAATTTCTTCTTCTTCTTAACCTATTTCTTTCCACTGCAGGATCGGACGACCTCTTCACCAATTGACCATTTACTTCTGTCTCTAACTACTCTTTGCCATGCAATGCCACCGTGACCATGTGTTGTTAGTTTATCCCTCCCTCTGCCTCTTTTGTAGGTTCTTGGAGTCCAATTTGTCAGTCTGACTGTCCATCTGTTGTCACATCTCCTGGCCAAATGTCCTGCCCACCTCCATTTCTTTGATTTTATGCTGCTTATTATGTCCTGAACTCCTGATCTAAATCTGAGATTTGTATTTGACACTTTATCTTTCTTTGTGACACCTATTAGTACTCTTTCCATTGCCCTTTCTGTAATACTCTCAGCCTTTTTTCTAGACGCTTAGTAATGGTCCATATTTCCGAACTGTAGATATGATGCATTGGTTGAATTGATTTAAATAGAACCTAATTAATTACGTAATTTTGAAATGTGTATTTAACTATAATAAACGAAGTTATTAGTTATAATATTATTATAAAACGGGTTTGATTTACATATACAGTACACAATATTAAAAGGTTAAATCAGAAACAGGTTAGTTACTAAAAATGTACCGTATCATTTTGCTCCCAATCGGTAGATTTTTATTAGGTAGAATAATTGTCTTTTCATTTTTTGTTCTTATTATTATTCTATTATTTAAACAGAGCAAGACGTTGCAACCAGTAGTAATGAAGAACAAGGAATGCGAACAGACGGTAAATCAGAAACAGGTTTGTTGCTTTCAGAATAATAATAATATTTAAACAAAATCCTCTTTGATGTTTGATTCAAATCCTGATATAATAATTAGGAAGCTTCGTCGTTTTAAAAACGAAATGTTGTTAACATCATAATAAGTAAGACTCATATTACACATATTATTATTCTTTGAGATCCAATAAGCTTAATTCTAATCCGCATTACAAAGTTTGTTTACTGAATTAAAATAAAATAGTAGTATACTTAAAAGTTAGATTTTCAGAGGACGTTTTATTAGTTCCGATGGATTAAAAATTGTGTTTGCCGCCCTCTATAATTCCGCCTGTACTACAATTCAATGAAAAACCGAAAGTTGCAACAATAACTTCATTAACCATAAAGTGTGTGATTAAAGTTTCTGATACTGGCGAAAAAATAAACAACAATAATATACATGGGAAAATTTTAAAGTGAATACTTGGCCTCAATACAATACAATACAATTTAATGGATTCACTTGAGTAACAGTGGCACACGTTAGACAATACCTAACGGTGCATCCAAAACAAAATTAAAAAGAAAAAAGAGATCTAGTCTCACTAACAAAGTACAAATTAAAAGCAATTAATATACAGTTAAAAACAAAAAAAAAACAATTTAAACATTATTTGCAGGGTTATTTAAAATTTCAGTTCGTTTTTTCCAAGAGTCTTTTAAATAAATCTTACAAAACTTGTCAAAAATTGAACCAAGTGTGGCATTCTCAGAAAATAAATCATCAAGTAAATAGTGAAGTTTTAGGTCAGCAGAACAATTTGTAAATATGTCCCAGTACTCTTGTAGATTGTTTTCATATAAAGAATTTTTAATTTCATCAAACACCTTATACCTAATATTATTTAATCCAGGACATTCTAAAAGGAAATGTTTAATATTTTCAATTGACCCATTAATACATAATTTACAACAACCATTGAAATTCTCGTGCCAACCAATCTTTCTTCCTTCAAGATCCAAACAGTTAGACCTAGCTTTAAATTTTAAATTTAATCCTTTAAAGTCAATTTTGTCATCCAAGTATTTTTCGAATGATGGTTTATCTTTATACATTAAATAATTGTTTAATGTTGATTTCTTTTGGGCTCTTTCGAACCATTCTCGATCATCATTATTGCAATTTACTGGCATAAAATTTAACGAAAGGTCAACTGATGGATCTATATTAAAATAATTACACAAATCGTATTTTGAAAGTAGGCATCGAATATGGCTTAGCCACTTCCATTTCAGGTTATTTTGATTTTGCATGATTGCTTTGAAGAGTAGACGTGGCCACCTATCATCATCTTTCTTCAACCGTTGGAAATATTTTATTCTAAAGTTGTTATGTATAGTGGCAAGTGAGTACCATCCTAGGTCACCATAGAGAGCTTCTTTAGCTGTATTTCTAGGTGCTTTTAGAATTATCCTTGCCATTTGATACTGAAGGTTTTCTATTTTTTCAGATTTCCCTCCACTTAACCAAACGGAGCATCCATAATTGATAGTGGGCAGGCCAATCACTCTCCAAAGCAAATCACCAAAATACACTCTATTAAAATCATCTTGGTTGTAAATTATAGATTTTATGTATGCAATTATCCTATTACCTTTCATTAGGACTTCCTCAACATGTTGTGAATCGGTGTTAACGTTAGAGATGTAGATCCCAAGATATTTATAAGAATTAGTTTCCGTAATGTAGTGGTTTCCTAATTTCCACTTTTTATATTTGTTTGTCCGTTGTCCGGTGATGAGGACATTGGATTTGTTAAAATTAAAAGCAAGCTTCCACTTTCTGGAAAATTCACTTGCTGTTTGGAGAAGAAGGTTCAATTCTCTTTCGTCATCACCGATTAACACTACATCGTCAGCCCAAAAGAGAGCTCCAATTCTAACATCAAATATGTTTACTCCAAGGTCTTTGGTACGTATCATTGTTCTAAGTTCATTTATGAAGATGGAAAATAAAATTGGGGATAGTGAACACCCTTGTTTTACACCTTCTTCAATGTTAAAAAAGTCAGTTTCAATATCACCAAACCTAACTTTACCTTTTACATTCATATAAAGATTCTTAATAATTTCTAGCATATTACCCCTAATACCTATTCTCTTAACAGCTGAAAAAAGTCCATCTCTCCAAACAGTGTCAAATGCTTTCTTAAAATCCAAAAAAGCGAGAAATGTTTTTTTCCCTTCTGATTGTCTTGCACTTATAATGCTCTTAAGTGTGAAGATGTGATCTTCACATCTTCTTTCTGCTCTAAAACCACCCTGAACTTCGCTCAAGAGGTTGAATTCTTCGATGAAGTTTGACACTGTTTGGGAGATGATACGGTTATAAACTTTAGCAACACATGAGTTAAGCGTTATACCCCTGTAGTTGTTTAGATCTCTAGGATCACCTTTTTTTAAGAGCGGAATTATAGTACCCATGTTCCAATCATTTGGGATAGTTTTAAGTTCACATAACCTCTTAAATAGATTAAACAATGAATTTGTAAGAGCATGACCTCCATTTTTTAACATTTCATTTGTTATCGTATCTAAGCCAGGACTTTTGTTGTTTTTGCAATGTTTGATTGCATTGGCAACGTCATCGAAAGTGAGATTAAGTTCATCTAGGTTATTATCATTATCCCAGTTACAGTCTGGATTATCATCCTCTTCTAAATACATGGATAAATGATCATCATTTGATATTAAATTGGTTTTACCTAGGTTCTTATAATATTCGGCTATTGATGATTTCATCGTTTCCCTATCAGACGTTACATTCTGTGTGTTAGGAATAATAATAGAGTTTGCTTTGTTGTTTTTCTGTTTACCTTTTAACATCGACCAAAAATCACTACATTGGGCGCCACCCTTTTCAGCAAGCTTTGTACATTTATTTATTCGATTAAGCATAATTTTCTGATTTATTATTAATTTGCATTCTTTGCGTTTAAGCTGATAATGGTTCCATAATGTATTACACCTATCTTTATCGAAGTCAATATTATCTTTGTTCTTGGAATAATGGCGGTGCGCTTGACAGGCGTTTCGTCTTTCCAAAATTAACCCTTCAATTTCTTTATCAAACCATGGTTTGTGTTTTTTAGATTTTGATCTGTAACCAAAGCAACATTCAGCAGTGGATATGATATTATCTTTCCACTGACTCCATGCTTCATCTGCATTTAAATTTGAAGGATTCCAATTTACAAATTTAGTTTTAATAGCTTGCTGAAATGGTTCCCAATTTTGATCTCGGTTTATATTCCAGTAAGTTTGTTTACTATCAATATGAACCGTATCATTCTTCTTGTTATATTCATGTTTTAGGTCAATAATAATTACATTGTGGTCGCTACCCAAGTGGTACAGACAATTGTCATCGATTAAAAATTCATTAATTTTTTCGTAAATATTAAAGGTCACAAGACCATAATCTAAGACACTCTTTTGTTGGTTTTTAAACCATACTACATTTCTGTAACAATCAAACAATCTTAAAGCATTAAAAACATGAGATGAGTAGTAATAATTTTTATTTTTTAATTCATTTATATGTAATTTTACTTTCTATGGACCAGAGATTCCGAGATAAAAGATTGAATGATTAATACAATCACATCGTCTTGCTCATTATAAAATCATAATTAATTTGAAAATAAATTGTCTTCATAAAACATTTAATGAGATTTTGTAATCAGATTCAAAAATAGTAATTCCCCGTCAAATATATAACATTGTTTAAAGTTTTGTTCTGATTAATAATATATTATGTACGCCGCCCTCTATAATCCTTTTGATTTTCATCATGGATACAGCATTTATTAAGGCCTATAAATGCACAATGGTATATGCCATTTGGCATAAAATTTCAATCATAAACATCTTGCACAACAAATAGCCTTTTAACCTAATAACATACATGCATGGTATTTTAAAAAAAAAACAAACAAAATGTCACACCCTGGGTCGTGTATCATTTAACTCGTTTCATGCACGAAAGACCAAAGTTAATAGAATATGTAAAATCAATTACATTTAATATTCCAAACGTGTGTTTACAACAGCAGCTCCACGATAATTACCAGCTAATTTTAATTTAGGATAAATGGCAAGGTTTTTAATTAAATTAATTCGTACACGGGTGCAATATTTCAATTTTGAATAAAAGCAAATTTATTTACAATTTTAACGTTTCCTATTAAAATTAAATGTAAAAACTATCACTTTGAACGCATTTTCTATTTCTGTTATTTGTTATTGCTTTCGTATTAAAAACAAAAGTTGTACTGAGATGCCTACAAAATATTTAATTTGTTTTACTACTGTACAACTCATTTTTTATTTCACCTACAAAAAAATGAATATATGCGTGTTACAACGCTAATGTCGTGAACAGTGAAAAATCAGCTTTAAAAACCTCCAGCTAGCTACTAATATTGAAACATCAACATCTTATGTAGTAAATAAAAAAACACAAACAAAACACCATCTACTGTAGTTATTGGAGTAACAAAATTGCCTCATAGCTAATGTAGTTGCTATGGACAGCTGGAGGTTTAAGCGGTGGATTGCTACGAGACCACCAGTCGTTTAACCGAATTTTCTTTCTGATTGATAATAAATTATGTTTGTCGCCCTCTATATTATTTACTTTGTTTACTACTTCGGCGCGGCTCCAGTACTACTTATTGTATTACAGTACTAGAAATTGCAAGGCCCTTATTAAATTAAATAAATTTATTTTACTAAATATTGTTTTTGCCATTTTTCTTCGCATCTAGACAAGATTGAAGAATATCTGCTTCAAAGACAAAAGAAATTGTGCGGCCAGGCCAGTAGATTTACACCAGCAACAATGCGTGATAGATACAATGTTGACATTTCACAGATGTTCACCGATTTGGAACTACTGAAAGAAGCTAAAAAGAATGAAGGCTGCAAACCAACAACATTAACAGAAGTGGTAGATGTTATCAGCTCCACACCTGGATGTAGAGCTCTTATAGATGGGGAGGGTGGGATAGGTAAAACTACCTTATTAAGGCATTTATCATACAACTGGGCTACGGCTACTCAATCGATTAAAACATTTAAAGGTAAAATTGTATTTCTTTTAAGTGTACGGGATTTAGACAAAGATGATAAAATTTCCGATCTCATTGTAAAGCAACTGGATATGGAAGATTTTAATTTAAAAACAGATCTCCCAGATGATCCACGGTTGATTAAGAAATTCATAAACAAACATGACGATAAAGTTGTACTGCTACTAGATGGGTTAGACGAATTGAGATTTAATAATCCAAGCGTAATTAGTCTGTTCAAAAACAACAACCTAGAAGAAAGTACCGTGATACTTACTTCACGATCAGAAAGCATAGATGAATTCGTAAAAGAGAGTGACGTACATGTAAGGGTTAAGGGATTTAATGACGAGAGCATAGGAAAGTATATTGACAAACATTTTGAGTATTTTGAAAAACCAGAATTGGGAAAGTCCCTTAGAAAGGAATTAGATATGTTCATAGACGATGGGTGGTCTTCGCGAACACGTAAACATGAAGACGTATATTCAATGTGCAAAAATCCCATGCTGCTTTTTTCAATCTGTTTGCTATGGCAAGACAGTCAAAGCCTTCCTACAGATAAAGCTGAACTCTTTAAAGAAATATTTCGTAATATTTTAAATCAGTTCAACAAACAAAAACAATTCGCAAAGCTTTCTAAATTTGAAGACACACCAGCAAAATACGTAAATGCTATGATATTGCTAGGAAAATGTATGTATGATAGCTTGAAAGTAAATCAACTTTCAATAAACATGAAAGATTTGAATGCTAAACATACCACTAAAGATTTGGTTGATATTTCCGTGAAACTTGGATTTGTTTACGAAGACGCACCGAATTTAAAATCGAATTTTGATAACATTTATATGCCTCCTCACAAGTTGATAGTAGAGTCATTGGTGGGATTTTACCTGTGCAAATTATGTGAAAGTGAAGGTATGGATAATGAGTGCTCAGATGTACGAACATTACTTACACCATTGGATGATGATGAGTGGAAGGTGATACGAGAGATTAGGCATTTACACAGAGCGAGAGAGTTTGCAATTGGTTTCCTTGGTGATAAAGCTGGCGGTTTCCTCAAGCACTGGGTTAAAAATCGTTTGTCAAAATATCGCTATCTGTTGAGATATTTAAACTTTGTTAAAAAAGAACATAAAGATGCTGTGGTTAATGAATTAATTAGTCACATGGCAAGCACAGATTTAGAAATTAATAATCATTTGGATGATATATCTGCCTCCATAAGAATGTTTATTGATCACATTAGTCCAGGTGTACAATGTGATGGGCATTTCATACGTCTAATTATGCATTTGTATTGTATGCAATAATGATATTGATAGTGTCAATGTCTTTTGTAGTAAGATGGCATTGGAGGGAAAGGGAAGAGTTATTGCACACATTTTAGGCATTGAAGATAAATGTGACTTTGTTGGGATTGGGAATCTATCACGTGATGTATTTAGTGACTTTGTATCAGAATGTTCTCTCAAACAAGTTCAATTAGCATTACGTCGTCTCGATATCTATGATAGTAAACTTCACAACATTGATGTTAATACATTGTCTTCATTACTCATTATGTGTCCTAAGCTGGAGTGGCTTGTCATGTGGTATTGCAATCTATCAGCTGACGACATTCGTCACGTGTCTGAAAAGTGTTCAATAAGAAATATTAGATTTGATCCTCGTTAGTTTTCACTGATAACGTATGTTACTTCTACTATATAACAGACACATTTTTAAATCTCGCAGCAAGCTGGTGTCAATTTTTAATATCGCAAATAATTGCATTTCTAACATTAAATGTGTATACAATATAAAAACGACCTTTTATATATAAATCGTATAGTAGATTAAATCAATATGATAATCTAAAACATAAAATGTTTTTAAACATTTTATTTTGACATACTTACCTTCATCGACGGAGCGCGCGCGCGTACTTCCGCACGCGGCACACTAGCAACGGAAGTAATAATTATTAACAGCTGTAGAATGCAGATAAACAAGAATGTTTGTTTCTTATTCATTATAATCTTTATAAGCTGTGCTGCCATGTTTAATGAAAATGATTCTTTTATAATAATGCAATGTTTTTTACTTGATATATTGTATAGAATTGGTTGTGCGTGTTTTAAAGTAATTATGTGATGATATTATGTGTCAAAATAATATTAAATCATAAATGTAATTTCACTTTTTATAATTAGGTTGGATGGTTTTAACCATCCAATACTAAAAGTAAAGTGGTACAACTTGAAACTACAAAACATAACATTAACATAATGATGAAACGTAATTAGTTATCAAAAGCAGTTTTATTAAATGAAAACGTAATTAGAAATTAAATTAACAAATAAACACATTATGAGATGTCTTTGGCACAGTAACAACAACAGAACAAAGTTGTAGTAGAATTTTTAAAACTAAAAATGACAAAAATCAAACAATGAAGACATTATATAATATAGTTTGATATCAATGATTAGTTTCATGTTCTTGTTTTTAAATATATTTTTTGATGTAGACTTATTTTTTATGTTATGATGTAGAAATAGTGAAATATAATTATGTATAAAATAAATTTAAGGGTGAAAATATATAGATTGGAATAATTAAAAGTTCTACTTAATGTTCAGATATATTTGTATACAGTCTTTGATTTTCTTTATGTTGTAATAACATTTGGTGTTAACAATAGTTTAAACCTGAACACTGTGCTGACTTGTAATAACACTTGGTGTTAACAATAGTTTAAACCTGAACACTGTGCTGACTTGTAATAACACTTGGTGTTAACAATAGTTTAAACCTGAACACTGTGCTGACTTGTAATAACACTTGGTGTTAACAATAGTTTAAACCTGAACACTGTGCTGACTTGTAATAACATTTGGTGTTAACAATATTTTAAACCTGAACACTGTGCTGTCTTGTAATAACACTTGGTGTTAACAATATTTTAAACCTGAACACTGTGCTGTGCCGAAAACAACAGTAACTACTTGCATAGAAATAAATGTCATAAATACCATTAACGATCACAGATTTCAATTTGTGCAATATTGGGTATACAGTATGTGAACCCAGTACTGAGATCTTTAACTCCATGACATTCTCATCGCAGGATTCCAGAACCTTAAACACAAGGTCGCTGCGATCCAATAGGAGCTCAAGATCTGCGTCGCTGATGACTTGTTCTTCACAGTTTTTGATAATTGCAGAGTGATCAGTGGAGCGTAACACTTTTAGTAGTTCCATGGGATCCATCACAGCTTTTGAGTCTCTCACCATAGTTTTACTGCCTTTGAATTTACCTAAAAAAAACAAGATAATGAATTTTTTAAATGAATGAGAACAATCAATGCCTAGAAGTTTGCATACTACTGTAGAAGTCTATAAAACAATATGATTAATTTAACGCATTCATTTGAATAAACGCCCCGGGCGTTTATTGTTCAGGAGGGTTTTTAAGGAGGTGTGAAAGACAAAATTGACCTTGATGAATGACCATCTTCTCCAGCTTTCTCTTTGCAGCTGCTCTCTCCACTATCTTCTGGCCAATGGTGTTAATGGTCACTAACCTGTACACAATCACTGGCTTTTCTTGACCAATTCTGTGGCATCTATCTTGGGCTTGTAGATCTGACTGTGGATTCTATAATATAACTATAAATGCTACTTTACAATGTATTGAAAGTCACTACACTAAAACAAAGATTACACCACAAGCTTGTGACTAATTATTATAACATGGGTTCAAGGATGTAGCCAATCAGACGCGCTGAAATGAGTCACTAGTGCGCTCTTTATTTTTTCACTATCATGCACTTGAGTGCAAAAAGTGCGCAGCTAAAAAGTATATTGCACTCTGTGTGTAAATCGTATGTCAGATTATTGATCACGCTGTAATAAAATGTAGTAATTATTTATTTAACTTACCCAATCACTGTCATATATAATGACTGTGTCAGCTGTTGTCAAGTTGATGCCTACCCAATCACTGTCATATTATATAATGACTGTGTCAGCTGATGTCAAGTTGATGCCTAACCCACCAGCTCTTGTTGAAAGCAGAAAGATGAAATAATCAGGACCATTGCTAAAATTACTAGTCTGAGAAAGATAATAACACAACTTTCTTCCACTAATTTTGAATAATTGAGACAAACAAACAAAAAACTGCTACAACCAACTGATATTAAAGATAATTAGCATTAGGTGGACATTTGGTAAAAATTAAGACAAACACATTTTCTATTTTTTCTCAGTAAAAACATTCATAATACTAATTAACATAATACAGCAGTAGTTGCTAAAATCAGAATGAGTGTATCAACTTAATTCAGTATCATTTATATTTACAAGTTCTTCCAAATAATTCTAAATTTCTTCATCTTCACCATATACCTGTTGTTGTCTCTCAGCAAAAGCCATGCTGCCATCTAGACGACAGTAGTTGTGGTTTCTTAAGTGGCAGTAATCTTCAAGTATGTCAAGCATTGAGGTCATCTGGGAAAAGATGAGGACCTACAGACAAACAGACAAACAGATCAAACATGGAGGTCATCTGGGAAAAGATAAGGACCTATAGACAAACAGATCAGACATGGAGGTCATCTGGGTCATCTGGGAAAAGATGAGAACCTACAGACAAACATATCAGACATTGAGGTCATCTGGGAAAAGATCAGGACCTACAGACAAACAGACATATAATTCAGATGTTTTTATAAAATAATCCGGTACCAATTGCCAATTTCATTAACTTATTACATTCTTTTAAACTAACATGAATATTTAAGATTGATACCTTGTGCCCACGCTTCTTTAGTTAGGTAACATTCTCTCCAACACTAAAAGCTTTCCGCATGACTTGACAAGATCCTCGTCAACATTGAACTGTTGCGTGACCGGATCAAGTGGATACTCCAGTAGGTAAGGATGGTTACAGCATTTTCTTAGTTGCATTACAATGTTTTGAAGCTTAATATTAACTACTGATTCTGTATTTGATGGGGTCACACCAGGTGCAGTTGGTTCTCTGAAATAAATAATAAAAGGGGCATAAAGTAATGTACTCATGGATGTTGGTAGTGGTGGAGGTGGACAGGGACACCCTCTCACCAGGTGCAGTCGCTTCTAGAGCATCCTCTCTTGGGTCGACCTTTTGGGGTCAATGTTACCTCTTCTTTTTTCTGTGGAACAAAAGGACACCAAGATGAGTGACAACAACATTCTTTTTATATACACTTCAATAGTTTGGAACTTAATAACCTAAGGCACCTAAACAAACTATAGAAAGTGTGGCACTCGATTTTTTAACTTTTAGTTATCAACCAATCATTGGCTAATTCTTACTGCAATTTTTTAGCTACAGAATCTCGACTCATTTATTTTAGCAGGTGTTTCTAATTTCATGTTAACTAACCCTAGATACTCTGGCTTGTAGGCAGCTAGGTTGATTATAACAGAGCCATGGCACGCACTGTTCTTACCTTAGGTTTGACCTTATCAATAATTGACCTGTCTAGAGTTGATGCGTAGAATTCTTGTTGAATACTCATCATTGGTGCATTTACAATGATCTCTTTCTTTGGAGGTATTGTCAGTTCAGCATCTGTCTTTAAGCGTCATAATATAAATGATCTATAAGATACAAACAGTTTTAATATCAACATTAATCTGTGCATGCCCAGTATAATCTGTTCCAATCTCATCGGGACTATAATTGGTCGATTTAACGTTCGGTCTGATAGATGGAGCAATTACCGTTCCCTTCGTTTTCGATCTAAGAAACTGTTAACTGATTTGTTGGCAGTACCTGGTGCATCATGGATATAACATGTTGTTCTCTCTCCTTAGCTACAATGGCTTCTTCATCTTCGTGACTTGAAAATGAATTAAAATCAAACCAGGATTCAAACCTGAAAAATAAAATAAAGAAAATTGACATCCACATCAGTTTTGTTCTTATACAGAGGGAAATTGTTTGGTGGGCAGTGATTGACATGTTTGCCTTTCACACCTGCTCGGGAAAATAAAAATCATGTCGCATTTTGTTTTGTTTTCACGACGCACCATGTGCCATGTTCTTTTTCCTCGATATGCGTGTAGCTGCATGACACGTCATGAAAACAAAAAGTCACTAATGCTGTACGACGCACAATCTGTTGCGAACCTCAACTGGAGCAGGACCGGATCCAAATTGATAACAATTAAAACTTACGTTTGTAGATTATCAAACACTTTTGGTAGTAAGAAGTTTAGCATAGACCACAACTCAAGACAGGTTGTTTTGAAGTGGGGTACCAGTAAGTAGAAGTCTGTTGGCAGATTGGTACGTCTTCAGTTCTCTAAAATAAACATAGTTGAATACAAATCAAACAATTTATCTTACCACCTTATTATATTAATAGCTTGTATAAAGTTGGAGGCTAAGTTGTACTGCTATAAATTCATTACAAACATGTTGAGATATTTCTATAAACATGATGGTGGTTTCCAAACAGTGAAAGTGGTAGGTAAGACAAGGTTATGAACAGACTTAAGTTGGTATGTGAAATATAAGCTGGGTAGAATCAATTTAGGTTAGGCTCAACTTCACTCAGCACAAATACTTCTTTACATGACACTCTGTGTGTAAATTGTATGGCAGATTATTGATCAGGCTATAAGAAAATGTAGTAGTTATTTGTTTAACTTACCCAATCACTGTCATATATAATGACTGTGTCAGCTGTTGTCAAGTTGATGCCTAACTCACCAGCTCTTGTTGAAATCAGAAAGATGAAATAATCAGGATCATTGCTGAAATTACTAATCTGACAAAGATAATAACGCAACTTTCTTCCACTAATTTTTAATCATTGAAAAACAAATTAACATGATTCTTGGCTGCTATTTAATTATGAAAAAAAAACAAAAAACAAAACATGGTCTGTGGCCTGTTACAAGTCCAACTGATATATTCTATTAAAGATAATTATTATTACTTGGACGTGTAAAAATTAACACATTTGCCAACTGAATTAAGTTTTCTCTTTACCTTTAATCTGTCGTATTCTTGAATACTTACATGTTGTCTATCAGTAAGAACATTCTTGCACTCATTTAAAAAAAAACAAAAAAAAACATAATAATACAGCAGTAGGCCTAGTTGCTGCTAAAATCAGGATGTGAAATGTCTATATCAACTGGCCATTCTTAATTGTACATTCACTATAATTTACATTTACAAATTGGCAAAAACATAGTTGTTTCTTTACTCTGTATCCATGGGTGCTTACCTGTCAACAGCCATCTAGACGACAGTAGTTCTGTCTCTGTACATGGAGGTATATGTATGTAGAGTAGGTCTACATGTTCGTTTTGGAGGTATATGTGTAGCAGCTGTAATCTTCAAGGGGGAACAGACGATCGGGACCACGGACGATCGGGACCACGGACGATCGGGCCCAGAAAAGATGGTCCCGATCGTCTTCAGCGTTTGGCCCGATCGTCATACCAGTTGGGCCCGATCGTCCAGTGTTTTCAGAACCACGTTGGGCCCGATAGTCTTACCAGTTGGTCCCGATCGTCTTAGCGTTGGGCCCGATAGTCGTTTGTGTTATATAAAATAATGTGCCACATTTCATCATTTTTAATTCCTAGTGCTAGTGTCAACGTGCTTTTCTTGCGTAATTAATAATAATAATAATTTAAATTAATAATAGCCTGTTCTTATATAGCGCATAAGCAGGCTCTCAATGCGCTTTACATCAAAAATAAAAGCAGGAAATTTTAATTAAAAAGGTTAATTAGATTTTTTTCTGATTTTATCATAATTTTCCCCTAATAATTAACACGTCTACTGGTTTTAAAAATGTCTTACCAATACTCTCGATTTATGAATAAATGTGATTGATTTTGATTGTTATTATTGTGTTGTTTGTATTTGCGTATTTATTTTTTTTTAATTTTCCGAGAATGTTTTGGGTCCGATCGTCTTGTTTGTTGGGCCCGATCGTCTGGGCCCGATCGTCTCTGGGCCCGATCGTCTTTCACCCTTGATGGGCCCGATCGTCTCACGATTTGGGCCCGATCGTCTTGAAGTGGGCCCGATCGTCTGGGCCCGATCGTCCGTGGTCCCGATCGTCTGATAACCATCTTCAAGTATGTCACGCACTTTCATCCTGCTGTGAGAAGATGAGGACAATTAAGATCAGACATTGAGGTCATCTAGGCGGTGTCAGATGAAATCGGTCGCGCTTGAAATCGGTCGCGTTTGAAATCGGTCGCGATAAAATCAACTTCCGGTATTTTGTATGGCGCGCCGCTAGAGCTATACTTTTGATTATATCGGTCGCGTTTGAAATCGGTCGCGCTATTTTGTATGGATCGAGCGGGATGCATGCTAGAGCGGGATATACATTTTTCGTTTATATAGATTTAATTGATATTTTTTAGGAACTAGATTATTTATGTGGATATTTTTTATTTGGTTAATAAATATTTATTGTCAATCATTAAATTAATTTTTTTTTTGTATTTCACAGGTCTCGGAGAAGGACTGTGTCTGTTCAAAATGGCCATTTCTAAACACGTTTAAATATTATATTAGGCATAATTTATATGTACTGTAATTAATATATTATATAGAGAATATACGTCTGTCGTGTCTTTTATTATGCAAACAATTACGTATGGTTTTAGGATATTAATAAAATATATAGATAATATGCCGTTATAAATCAATCTACCGGCCTACAGTAAGACTATGATGTACAATGATTGACGTGAGAATAATAATGTATGGATAATGAAGGTGGACACGATTCT
Organism: Antedon bifida; assembly: GCF_963402885.1. Taxonomy (NCBI): domain Eukaryota; kingdom Metazoa; phylum Echinodermata; class Crinoidea; order Comatulida; family Antedonidae; genus Antedon; species Antedon bifida. The sequence continues at coordinate 33,004,936 of NC_136227.1, read as the reverse complement.
CAAAGAGGTAATCTGCACTGATATTTAAACATTTATATTTACGAACGGCGTATGAATGTGAGACACTGAGTTGCACTTACTTAAATTTACATTAAAATGGATATGAAAGGATTTTAAAATTTCACAAAAATGACTTTGTATGAATCCTTTTAATCTTAATAAACAGCACACAAAAAATTAGATTCAAATACCTAGTAGAACTTGAGAAATAAACAAATTAAATTTTGGTATAAAACGTCCGCAAAATGGCCGACCAACTGGCACGCCATCTTAATTGTTATGAACGTTCTATACGCACGTACGAGATCGTCAAATTTAGAGTTTGAAACACCCGGGGTTGTAGCCACGGCAGTAGTCGTTTTGTGATTGGTTAATGAATTTTAATACAGTCCAATCACCGCCTTGTCTCGTTCGCGGACTGTGTGGTGTAAACAAAATAAACAAACCCATCCTACACGAAACTCACGTGTTGCAATCTCCCTGTTGCTGCAGTCGTAGAAAATATCGATATTTCACAAATCAATAAAAAGTTATGTCTGCAAAGATTGTACGTGAAAAGAAGAAAGGGTGTATTTGTACATCTCACACTAAACCACTCACGCAGACTACAAAGTAGGCTAGGTCTAGTAGACTATAGTTTCTTCTAAATTCGCTAGTACTATACTAGGCCTACACATAGAGTTACTCCATGGCCTACAGTACAAGAGAGTAGTAGTAGCCGGTCCACCGACGAACCTCCAGGAAGTGGACAAGGCGCGGGCGTAGACGTATGTAAAAGGCGACGTAAATAAAAAAGGTAAGCTTGTGTTGAACTTGTTTTTGGCTCTGACTTTTGTTATCGACTAATATAGTAATATAATAAAACTAATAATTAAAGTAGAGCAGAGGTGAGGCAGAGAGGATTATTATAGTTTAGTTAGTACTGTAATTAAATAATAACCTCCTTCTGTTTGTTACCAAGTCATAAAATATAATACTATATAGGGCCTAGGTAGGATTGAATAAAAATAATAGTACATTTCCATCCATTTATTGGTCTTATCTTTGCAGATTTATGGAATCAACAGTACATGAGATGGCTTTGAAGAACTCAAATTATATGGCAGAAATAGTGTGTGGAATGAATTTTATTGAACAAATGTATCATAATGAGTTTGGAACAAGCAGGATTTTTCAAACGGGACATAAATTACTTTTGAGACCTGAGTGATACATTTTAATTCTATCAACACCAGCCAGCTCCATCATATTCAAGAGATGGATTCTTTCATAATTGTCCATTGTACATAGTATTTGGCTAAATAAATTTAAAAAAAAGTACAGTAGTGGTTTATTTGTTTATATACCCAGACCCATTTAGATGGTTAAACACTATATGATGCACTCCTACTACTAGTGTACTGTCTGGTAGTACATTACCATAGTTACAGTATGACTGTAACCATAGCATTCACGTCTAAAGCATTCTATTATGCATATTTTACTATTCTTCATAAATATTTAGTTCTGTAATTTTAATTGTCTGCGCTCATTCTATACTTGGTGTCTTAGTATACTGCATATGTATCGTGCAAGCATGATCCAAGTAGCATCTATTATAAAGTACGCTGGGCATCTTTTTATTCACCTGAAAAAAGGAAAATGAATAAGCACATGTTTATCTGCCCTCAAAACAAAATAATAATTTAGTATAATGTATTATGTAGGTTTGATCAACAGTTTAAAATAGCAATGCTCAGTATCCTGTTACCTTAATATTATAATTTGACTCTAACATTTGCGCTTCCATTCCAATCAATAAATACATTTGCTTATCCCGTCCATCAATTATCATAGTTGCACTCCAATTATAGACCTGTAGGTAGGTAAAAATACAAATGAATTGTTTATTTATACTGTATTAATAATATATGATACAAGCTCAAATACCCTTAACTAGACCTGGCCTGGCCTGTTATACCCTTTATTACTACATTAGAGAAAATCCACCTCTATTCATTTTATTGGGAATCCTAATATTTAGTTAGTATTCAGTGTTGCCTAGCCTAGGGCGGCATGTAATAACAAAAAAATATTTTAATATTAATGCGTTAGTCAGAAACGGACACTACAGCACACAACAATATTAATAAACGTACTTATAAATAATGTGTATATATACATATACAGTAACACAATTGTGCCTACCATTAACACCCTCAACGATACATCAAGGAGCATACCCTCTCAGCTCACCTCTGGCCGGGCGACTAAACATCGTATCCAGCAGCAGTCATCACTACTAAAAAGGCCTAGCCTAGGCCTAGCTAGCTCCAGGCCATGGCATTGTCAAACACCATTTACTCGTCCAACGGTTTCTTCAAAACGATGTTAACACCCGTGTTAACAAGACGATGTGGACGAATTTCCATCAATTTCAGTTAATTACAACGAAATAATAATAAAATGAATGTTTCAATAATACGTGTATACTAAATAGCGAAATAAACATCGCTCGCGAGAGGAGGGTCGAGAGAGAGGCGCGCCAAGGTGATCGACTCTGTGATTCTCACGCATGCGCAAAATAACTCCGTGTACCCAGCAAGATAGGCATTTGGCTATGAATTTCGTGAAAGGTGGCCTTGAAAAACGAAATTAAAATCCGTTTAAAAAAAAACATGGTTGATAATATGAATTAATTTTATTCGATTAAGCTAACATACTTATCCAAGAATAAAAGTATAAAAGCGATAAGTAATTACTACCATGCTTTTGCATCAATCAATGATTTACTCCTAAATTCCTATCTCTGTAATACAAAAATAACTTTTAGTGACGTCACAAAAAGTTTTTCACAGGTTTCCCAGGGGCGTTTTGAGGGCGTTGTCGTCCTCCAAAACATTAAGTATGACTATGGCAAGCTTAAAACTGATTGATCTACACGTTGAGCCAATAAAATGATATTGCTAGGAACTCTTTCATATCCATTTTAAATGATTATTATAAATGAAGAAATAAAAGATAATTATTAAATTATATATAAATCATGCTGTCAAATAATAGAAAAAGTGATTTGTTCGGAATTATTATGGATAAGCAAGCCTGTGAGCTACAGCGGTTTAATTGCTTTAGCTTATCCTTGCCTCCTTAGATTTCCACGTGTCTTGATTTGGTTACCTATGTTTTAAATGTATTTCGATTTTAAAGGCTAAATAAAGAATGAATGAACATGATCTCATAATCGCGTCGAGCATCTATAGCTCATTGGATCGTTTCACAAAAACACGTGCAGGAGGCCTATAGACGTTTCAAACGTATGGTTATTAGTAATAGACGTCATCTTTACCTCGCCATGGACAACGATCGTACGTGTTTTGTCCATGAGTTGACACACAAACAAGTGCGTGTTTTTTAAATAGGGGAAACCCCGTCAGCAAAATAACGTATTGTTAGAGGAAACAGCTGCACGATCATAGAAGGCGCATCTCCGATATGGCTTATGTGGGGGGTTATTTCAGTTACTCGCCTTTTAACCATCCGCATATAATGATCATTTTACTAAAAACTATTTTAAACATTAGAAATATATATACACATTTGCCTCAACAATAATCATTATACACTTAATATTATCCTACATAACGGATAGAAATAAAAATAAGGTGATCGAATAGTATGTTGTTAACTACATTGATATGATATAATCTGCCAGTTTATAGTATAAAAATGGATACGCTGGCTTTACGGGCTATATTGTAAAAATTATTGTTTTTAAATAAATTGTTCTCTTTTATGTAATTGTTTGCATAATAAAAGACACGACAGACGTATATTCTCTATATAATATATTAATTACAGTACATATAAATAGAGGTAAATTATTATATGCCTAATATAACATTATGCCAAATATAATTTAAACGTGTTTAGAAATGGCCATTTTGAACAGACACAGTCCTTCTCCGAGACCTGTGAAATACAAAAAAAAAAAAAATTTAATGATTGATAATAAATAAATATTTATTAACCAAGTAAAAAATATCCACATAAATAATCTAGTTCCTAAAAAATATCAATTAAATCTATATAAACGAAAAATGTTTATCCCGCTCTAGCATGCATCCCGCGCGGCTCGATCCATACAAAATAGCGCGACCGATTTCAAACGCGACCGATTTCATCAAAAGTATAGCTAGCTCTAGCGGCGCGCCATACAAAATACCGGAAGTTGATTTTATCGCGACCGATTTCAAACGCGACCGATTTCAGACGCGACCGATTTCATCGTAAACCATCTAGGCCCAGGCCTAGATAGTAGTAGGCTACTAAACTAGGCTAGTTAGAAGTCACACTTTCCTCCTGCGACTCTCTAGTTTGTGTGGGCTAGAAAAAAGAGAAAAAAAGAGTGGCACACGCACGACTGCTAGCTGCCTGTGTGTGGTGGAGGCCTACTAGTACTAGTACTAGGTAGGGGGATAACAATTGATGTGTTCATAAATATTTGTCACGTTAGTTAGGTGCCATGCAGGCACCAGTAGAGTCTAGGCCTAGCGTATTACCAAAAAAGAAACAAACTAACACCCAGCTTACCTAAGTTTTGTGGCTCTTAGAAGAAACTACAACAGGCCTTACCTACTAGGCCTAGGCCTAGACCTACACCTTTTTATTATTCATAAAGGCCGCGCTGTGTGAATTGATACCAAACCATTAACCACCTGCTCTACTCGTTTTAAATAGAAACCAAAGAGCGCCTTCAACGGACAACATGACACCGTACCAGTTTTTTAAAAATAATTTATTTTACCAATTTAATTTTTCATCACTATTTCGATATCAAAATATAACTCAATTCGTTTATTTTTTTCCTACCCAGAATTTAAATACAATACAACAACAATTGTTTAATTGTAACATATTTTACTATTTTAAGAAACTATGTATTAAATAATTTTATGAACATCTTTTTAACTTGGATTTTTAATCATAATTTTGTATTTTTAATGTATGGTTCTCACATTTTAGTATTTTTAGACTGTTTAATTTTAGCAATTTTTATTATATTATATAATTATGTATATTGTTATGTTTTATGCTGGACCTTTTGAAAAACAACAATGTCCCCTTTGTGGGACAACGTTGATATTGTCATCCAGTAGAAATATGTTTATAAATAAATAAATAAAAAATAAAAAATTGTTTTGTAATATTGCCGGCGCAGTGACGATGCGATAATGCTGAGTCATCATCATGATGACCGAAAGATGTCAGTTTTAGCATAAAAAACACTATACCGGTAGCAAATATGTAAAAGGTATAAGATGATGAATGCCGACTGGACAAAGAAAGACAATGGAAGAATATGAGAATTGTTTGAAGGTTTGCTTGGCGAAATCAAATGTATATAAAGTTTGCAGTACCCACGTACGCGTATATGAGTTCTGAAATGAATGAATATTGTTGGGTTTCTCGACGTTTCAATCATTAATTTACTTTGATCATCCTGTTTGTGAGAATCAGAAAACAAACTCCTCACTCTTAAGCAGGACGTCGGATCATAATTATCTATGAACGTCAAAGCATAATTGATCGAAACGTTGAGCTCACGTCATTTTCAGAACCAAATAGGTTATACCGTACGTTTTATTTAAAAATGCTATTATGTATATTGATCTTGACATTTAAATCGAGGATTCTGTGTGTTTTTCTAAAAATAGTTTAGTGTAATTTTGAGTGAATAATGATAGACTTCAGTAATCCTATTGTGTATCTACAGAAAGACCTGCACCAGACTGTGCAACAGCTTTTGTGACGTCACGGCCAACCGGGCGGCCAACGTCAATAGCGGCATGTGATCGTGATATTAAAGTTGACCTAAGGGGTGAAGTTGCTTCCAAATGAATATTGGAATAATTTTGCAATTTATATTTGTATAAGTATTTTTGGATACAATCATCAATCTACCTACCAGAAAAATTATTATCTGTAATCACGAATTGCAATTTTTTTATTACTATGTCGGATACATTTGTTTGTTTGTTTGTTTTATTCGGTACAATCAACATACCAAGGATTACCCATAGATCTAAGCTTTCCAATGGGATGGGGTCCTTAACAAAAACATAGACAATTTCACAAAAATATAACAACATTACTAACATAAAGCTTTATAACACGTTTATACTCATTAGGTGTTTTTATACCTTTTATGTTTGATGGAAGATTATTCCAATCTTTAATATAGTATGATAATAAAAATATGTTTTCGAAGCTAACACTTTGATATTAGGAATTACAAAATGTTCATTTAATTTCCTCGTACAGTACGTATGTTGTTTAGAAATATTTGTAAAAATTGTCTGCTAACAAAGTCGAATCTACATCATGGTATATCTTATAGGCGTGGACCTATAATAGTGTAATCTACATCATGGTATATCTTATAGGCGTGGACCTATAATAGTGGAATCTACATCATGGTATATCTTATAGGCGTGGACCTATAATAGTGGAATCTACATCATGGTATATCTTATAGGCGTGGACCTATAATAATACCTGAAGTCTATTTTAGAAATCTAACTCTGTTGTTTATGTTCAGATAACCAACAGCTTTTAGTTGTTCCTGCAATGTGTGCCCTAGGGGCAATGTGTGCCCTAGGGCCAATGTGTGCCTTAGGGGCAATGTGTGCCCTAGGGCCAATGTGTGCCCTAGGGTCAATGTGTGCCCTAGGGGCAATGTGTGCCCTAGGGGAAATGTGTGCCCTAGGGTCAATGTGTGCCCTAGGGCCAATGTGTGCCCTAGGGCCAATGTGTGCCCTAGGGCCAATGTGTGCCCTAGGGGCAATGTGTGCCCTTGGGCCAATGTGTGCCCTAGAGCCAATGTGTGCCCTTGGGAAATGTGTGCCCTAGAGCCAATGTGTGCCCTAGGGCCAATGTGTGTCCTAAGGGCAATGTGTGCCCTAGGGGCAATGTATGCCCTAGGGGCAATGTGAGCCCTAGGGCCAATGTTGAGAATAAACTGTACAATTTTGTTTTGGGTTACCTGGAGTTTATTTGGAAGGAATGAAGTTATACCAGAATACCAGGATGTTGCAGCATAGTCGAAAATACACTGAATTAATGCAGAGCATAAAAGTTTCCTACTTTGCTTGTCCAACCAAACAGCTAGCCTGTCTGTACAGAAATTTCAATCTGGTTGAATTTGCTTTAGTTTCATAATACATATTCTTCATTTGAAATGCAGTTATCAATTAGTAAATCAAGGTGCTTATAGAATCATGACTAAGGATATTTGATCATTAAAAGTGATTTTGAAATTCTCAATATTTTTAACTTTTCTTTCAAACAAAATGCACTCCGTTTTTTGTGGGTGCATGGACAAAACTTATTTTGAACTAACCACTTGTAACATAATTCCATACCATGACCTAGTTTATGTGAAATGTATAATGGATCACGATGAGCCACCAATCGGCAATAGTTTGCTATCATTATCAATACGACATATCGATAATATAACAAATATAAAGGAGCGGGCCTAGAATACTGCCCTGTGAAACTCCATGAGTACATTGTAATGTTGGGAAAATATTAATCAATACAAACAATTTGTCCTCTATTTGATAAATAAGATCTAAACCAATCGATCGACCCAATCCCCATTGCCTCTAATTTCTTACAAAGGATAGAGTGGTCAACGGTATCAAACTCCTTCTGCAGGTCAAGCATGACCATGTCTACAAAATTACCTTTTGAAATTTGACTTCTAAGACAATCATTTAGGTGAATGAGGACTGAGTCGGTAGAGAAGCCTCTTATAAGACAATCATTTAAGTGAATGAGGACTGAGTCGGTAGAGAAGCCTCTTATAAGACAATCATTTAGGTGAATAAGGACTGAGTCGGTAGAGAAGCCTCTTATAAGACAATCATTTAGGTGAATGAGGACTGAGTCGGTAGAGAAGCCTCTTCTAAGACAATCATTTAGGTGAATGAGGACTGAGTCGGTAGAGAAGCCTCTTATAAGACAATCATTTAGGTGAATGAGGACTGAGTCGGTAGAGAAGCCTCTTATAAGACAATCATTTAGGTGAATGAGGACTGAGTCGGTAGAGAAGCCTCTTATAAGACAATCATTTAGGTGAATGAGGACTGAGTCGGTAGAGAAGCCTCTTATAAGACAATCATTTAGGTGAATGAGGACTAAGTCGGTAGAGAAGCCTCTTCTAAGACAATCATTTAGGTGAATGAGGACTGAGTCGGTAGAGAAGCCTCTTCTAAGACAATCATTTAGGTGAATGAGGACTGAGTCGGTAGAGAAGCCTCTTATAAGACAATCATTTAGGTGAATGAGGACTGAGTCGGTAGAGAAGCCTCTTATAAGACAATCATTTAGGTGAATAAGGACTGAGTCGGTAGAGAAGCCTCTTATAAGACAATCATTTAGGTGAATGAGGACTGAGTCGGTAGAGAAGCCTCTTATAAGACAATCATTTAGGTGAATAAGGACTGAGTCGGTAGAGAAGCCTCTTATAAGACAATCATTTAGGTGAATGAGGACTGAGTCGGTAGAGAAGCCTCTTATAAGACAATCATTTAGGTGAATGAGGACTGAGTCGGTAGAGAAGCCTCTTATAAGACAATCATTTAGGTAAATGAGGACTGAGTCGGTAGAGAAGCCTCTTATAAGACAATCATTTAGGTGAATGAGGACTGAGTCGGTAGAGAAGCCTCTTATAAGACAATCATTTAGGTGAATAAGGACTGAGTCGGTAGAGAAGCCTCTTATAAGACAATCATTTAGGTGAATGAGGACTGAGTCGGTAGAGAAGCCTCTTATAAGACAATCATTTAGGTGAATAAGGACTGAGTCGGTAGAGAAGCCTCTTATAAGACAATCATTTAGGTGAATGAGGACTGAGTCGGTAGAGAAGCCTCTTATAAGACAATCATTTAGGTGAATGAGGACTGAGTCGGTAGAGAAGCCTCTTATAAGACAATCATTTAGGTGAATGAGGACTGAGTCGGTAGAGAAGCCTCTTCTAAGACAATCATTTAGGTGAATGAGGACTGAGTCGGTAGAGAAGCCTCTTATAAGACAATCATTTAGGTGAATGAGGACTGAGTCGGTAGAGAAGCCTCTTATAAGACAATCATTTAGGTGAATAAGGACTGAGTCGGTAGAGAAGCCTCTTCTAAGACAATCATTTAGGTGAATGAGGACTGAGTCGGTAGAGAAGCCTCTTATAAGACAATCATTTAGGTGAATGAGGACTGAGTCGGTAGAGAAGCCTCTTATAAGACAATCATTTAGGTGAATGAGGACTGAGTCGGTAGAGAAGCCTCTTATAAGACAATCATTTAGGTGAATGAGGACTGAGTCGGTAGAGAAGCCTCTTCTAAGACAATCATTTAGGTGAATGAGGACTGAGTCGGTAGAGAAGCCTCTTATAAGACAATCATTTAGGTAAATGAGGACTGAGTCGGTAGAGAAGCCTCTTCTAAGACAATCATTTAGGTGAATGAGGACTGAGTCGGTAGAGAAGCCTCTTATAAGACAATCATTTAGGTGAATGAGGACTGAGTCGGTAGAGAAGCCTCTTCTAAGACAATCATTTAGGTGAATGAGGACTGAGTCGGTAGAGAAGCCTCTTCTAAGACAATCATTTAGGTGAATGAGGACTGAGTCGGTAGAGAAGCCTCTTCTAAGACAATCATTTAGGTGAATGAGGACTGAGTCGGTAGAGAAGCCTCTTCTAAGACAATCATTTAGGTGAATGAGGACTGAGTCGGTAGAGAAGCCTCTTCTAAGACAATCATTTAGGTGAATGAGGACTGAGTCGGTAGAGAAGCCTCTTATAAGACAATCATTTAGGTGAATGAGGACTGAGTCGGTAGAGAAGCCTCTTCTAAGACAATCATTTAGGTGAATGAGGACTGAGTCGGTAGAGAAGCCTCTTATAAGACAATCATTTAGGTGAATGAGGACTGAGTCGGTAGAGAAGCCTCTTATAAGACAATCATTTAGGTGAATGAGGACTGAGTCGGTAGAGAAGCCTCTTCTAAGACAATCATTTAGGTGAATGAGGACTGAGTCGGTAGAGAAGCCTCTTCTAAGACAATCATTTAGGTGAATGAGGACTGAGTCGGTAGAGAAGCCTCTTCTAAGACAATCATTTAGGTGAATGAGGACTGAGTCGGTAGAGAAGCCTCTTCTAAGACAATCATTTAGGTGAATGAGGACTGAGTCGGTAGAGAAGCCTCTTATAAGACAATCATTTAGGTGAATGAGGACTGAGTCGGTAGAGAAGCCTCTTATAAGACAATCATTTAGGTGAATGAGGACTGAGTCGGTAGAGAAGCCTTTTATAAGACAATCATTTAGGTGAATGAGGACTGAGTCGGTAGAGAAGCTTCTTCTAAGACAATCATTTAGGTGAATGAGGACTGAGTCGGTAGAGAAGCCTTTTATAAGACAATCATTTAGGTGAATGAGGACTGAGTCGGTAGAGAAGCTTCTTCTAAGACAATCATTTAGGTGAATGAGGACTGAGTCGGTAGAGAAGCCTTTTATAAGACAATCATTTAGGTGAATGAGGACTGAGTCGGTAGAGAAGCCTCTTCTAAGACAATCATTTAGGTGAATAAGGACTGAGTCGGTAGAGAAGCCTCTTATAAGACAATCATTTAGGTAAATGAGGACTGAGTCGGTAGAGAAGCCTCTTATAAGACAATCATTTAGGTGAATAAGGACTGAGTCGGTAGAGAAGCCTCTTATAAGACAATCATTTAGGTGAATGAGGACTGAGTCGGTAGAGAAGCCTCTTATAAGACAATCATTTAGGTGAATGAGGACTGAGTCGGTAGAGAAGCCTCTTATAAGACAATCATTTAGGTGAATGAGGACTGAGTCGGTAGAGAAGCCTCTTATAAGACAATCATTTAGGTGAATGAGGACTGAGTCGGTAGAGAAGCCTTTTATAAGACAATCATTTAGGTGAATGAGGACTGAGTCGGTAGAGAAGCCTCTTCTAAGACAATCATTTAGGTGAATGAGGACTGAGTCGGTAGAGAAGCCTCTTCTAAGACAATCATTTAGGTGAATGAGGACTGAGTCGGTAGAGAAGCCTCTTATAAGACAATCATTTAGGTGAATGAGGACTGAGTCGGTAGAGAAGCCTCTTATAAGACAATCATTTAGGTGAATGAGGACTGAGTCGGTAGAGAAGCCTCTTATAAGACAATCATTTAGGTGAATGAGGACTGAGTCGGTAGAGAAGCCTCTTATAAGACAATCATTTAGGTGAATGAGGACTGAGTCGGTAGAGAAGCCTCTTCTAAGACAATCATTTAGGTGAATGAGGACTGAGTCGGTAGAGAAGCCTCTTATAAAACAATCATTTAGGTGAATGAGGACTGAGTCGGTAGAGAAGCCTCTTATAAGACAATCATTTAGGTGAATGAGGACTGAGTCGGTAGAGAAGCCTCTTCTAAGACAATCATTTAGGTGAATGAGGACTGAGTCGGTAGAGAAGCCTCTTCTAAGACAATCATTTAGGTGAATGAGGACTGAGTCGGTAGAGAAGCCTCTTATAAGACAATCATTTAGGTGAATGAGGACTGAGTCGGTAGAGAAGCCTCTTATAAGACAATCATTTAGGTGAATGAGGACTGAGTCGGTAGAGAAGCCTCTTCTAAGACAATCATTTAGGTGAATGAGGACTGAGTCGGTAGAGAAGCCTCTTATAAGACAATCATTTAGGTGAACGAGGACTGAGTCGGTAGAGAAGCCTCTTATAAGACAATCATTTAGGTGAATGAGGACTGAGTCGGTAGAGAAGCCTCTTATAAGACAATCATTTAGGTGAATGAGGACTGAGTCGGTAGAGAAGCCTCTTATAAGACAATCATTTAGGTGAATGAGGACTGAGTCGGTAGAGAAGCCTCTTCTAAGACAATCATTTAGGTGAATGAGGACTGAGTCGGTAGAGAAGCCTCTTCTAAGACAATCATTTAGGTGAATAAGGACTGAGTCGGTAGAGAAGCCTCTTCTAAGACAATCATTTAGGTGAATGAGGACTGAGTCGGTAGAGAAGCCTTTTATAAGACAATCATTTAGGTGAATGAGGACTGAGTTGGTAGAGAAGCCTCTTCTAAAACCACTTTGAAAAGTAGACAATAAATTATTGTCAGACAAGTACTTTTCACGTTGATTTTATAAACTACTTTTTCCAAAATTTTAGATACGGTACTTAAAATACAAATTGATATGTAATTCTTTATATTATCTTTGGGACCTTCCTTATGGAGAGGCAACACCTTAGCTAATTCCATATCACCACGAACAGAATTCTTAATTATAGATTTGTTAATAATAAACGTTAAAGGCTTTTTAAGAATCTGACTGGAATTTTATCAAAAATGTTTTCTTCGGTAACTTCAGGTAAAACTAATTTGTTCGGAAACACATTTCTAGAGTTGTAAAATGATTAAATAAATTTAGAGTCAGTATAATTATGAAGTATTGCACAAATAGAGTTCAGATACCAGATCAGAATCAATATTAAAAAAATAGTTATTAAAATGATTAGATATAGTACAAGTATTAAAACAGTTAATGCCGTCTATATTTATACACAAATGTGAATTCTCATTTCTTTTAGTATTTAAACCAATTCCATTTAGGTGTTTCCATAACATTCATTTTGCAGTTTTTAAATATTATTTAAAAAGATTTTAGCTGGTAATTTTCTAAAAATACTTTCTATGGAATTTTGAATGGAATATTTATAGACATCGTACGACGCTGCCGATATAATCGTGTACATTGTGTTTCAACAGAAAGAGCGTTGTACCATGGAATAGCTTTTGTGACGTCACGGACAAAGTCAATATAGCATACATACGTGGATTATGAATAATAATTACACAGTAGTTGTCGTCAAAGGGAGTGGTGCAGTTGATGCTATAAATCGTCACATTTGACTGTATCGGTATATTGATAGTCCAGATACGAGATCCAGTTACAGTCCAGTCTTAAGCCAATTTGTAAGTTTACAATATTTCATTAATATAGTTCGGAACAATAATATGAGAATATAAGGCATAGTTCTGATGGTTATGCTTCCATGGATATTTGGAGTAGAGTGTGGGTTGTGGTAAATGTCTTGTTAATATCACTGAACGTACTATTCTGTGTACCACACACTAATCGTCAACAAACGGCGAGTTTCTCTGAGTAACAAAAGAATGCCATCACAACAAACAAAATATATCATATTATAAGCTAGATAATTATAATACTTATGTATGTTTTTTATATTTGAGTACGGTCCTATACAAAGCTAACATTCAATCTCATTTTGCCAGTGATTGCCGAACCTGATCATAATCCTCGGGTGATTGTCGAACCTGATCATAATCCTCGGCTGATTGCTGAACCTGATCATAATCCTCGGGTGATTACCGAACCTGATCATAATCCTCGGGTGATTGCCGAACCTGATCATAATCCTCGGCTGATTACCGAACCTGATCTTAATCATAAATGTAGCGGGTGTTCACTCCTCTTGCGTTCTGCGCAATACTAACACCGCCAACTACAATAATACATTTGTATTGCAACTTAAAGGAAACATTACAACAGTTGGTACTTAAGTGAAAAGGCTCTGACGACGACAAAAGAGGAAACATTGTTCATAGCAACAGACGACCTCGTTAACCTGTAAGTAATCTATATTTGTTTCTGTTTTGTAGGTGAGAATCATCGAATTTGTCCATTCTTACCTTTCTTTGCTAATAATATAATGTATACACTCTTAACAACAACGCATGCATTTTCTCGTCTCTTAATTCAGAATGTGGCCATCACAATAAACACAACAGATAAAATACTTACATTTCTGTTTTAATCATTTTACTATGCTAGTGTAATACAGTAAATTCGTTTAATCTTGACTATTCCATTTTGGTGAGGTTACTCCAGTTTGTCACTGATTACCCAACCTATCCAATATAATCCTAAGTACGCGTGCGAAACATGAAGAACATTATAAATTACCCGAATGCTCGTCACTAAATTGACTATGAACAAACTGCACACGATCGTTTCATACCAAGTTCAATACTTGGTATGAAACGTCACTTCATAAGTTTGACATATTTCACCAACCCTATTTGATCTAATCTAACAGACTCATACAGAGGTAAATAAGATAAAGATAAGATAAAACCTAAATTTATCCAAATTATACCAAAATGGTTGTTAAAAAGGAATTATTACTACTAACTTAGCAGGTATCATTCAGGAAAGTCATTGTTAATTGAAACATTTTTTCTAGACAAATCGTGCAAATAAAATACGCTAAAAATGCTTTTTAGTCGAAAGAAAAGATACGGGACGCTGTTTGATGACATTGATAAATAATTGTGCAAACACATATAGTTTAGATTTGTTTCAACTCCTCTATAATGTGGTGCGTAGATTTGTAAAAACTAGGGCTACAAAAAAGAATTTGGCAAATGGTGACATCCATAATGGCTTCTGATTCTGAATGAACGAGCAATAATAACCTTATAATACTGCATGTTTCGATGGAATGGTTAAACTTTTTTTTTAATTCTCTTTTTCAACTAAAGTACGTGGAAAAAATTACTATTCTATAAAAAAATGTCTACAAACCAAAATACGAATCAATATAAAATATTTATGACCACATTTTTTCGCCGCACTTTATGGAATGAAAGGAAAGAAATTAAATTGTGATTTCTGATGTGTGCATTTAATTGTGTTTGTTTTGGAGATACCTTGATATAATTAATGCCTATACTGTACATAAGCGAGCATAGCATAATAGTTGTAATCAATCAAAACTACCTATTTTTTTTTTATTGTGTTTTCACTCTTGAATATTATTTTGATTCCTACTTCTTATAATATTATGTTTTATGTATTTTATATTTGATTTTTTTTTTGTGCCACTAATTTTAAAAGGTGATAACCAATGAATTAAACAATTTTATATAACACCTACATACATTTATGTCATTTGATTGGATGATTGTATCACATGGCGTGAAATAGTACGTACTATTTAACGATCGTGAAAAAGTACTTTTTTTTTCGCGTATATCCAATACAGCACCGTCTGTTCTGTGACGCGCACCACGCGATCGCTCCTTCACAACGAGATCAGAACAATGACAGTGGCAATGACAAGAATCTATTTCGATGTTCTATAACAAATACGGTAATGAATGTTTTTATATTCGTTCTATTTCATATTTAAAACTCAAGACGATGCTGCTAGGTATATGGTAAATAATGTACGCCTATGAAAAAAAAATGTACTGGTATAATGAACTGTGTGAAATCAATGACTTTTGACATTTTTGGTCCAACTGAATAAAACATAAAATGAGAGCATTATTTCTATATACAATCAAATATTTGGTCTATTATGCTTATTAATAATATTCTGAAAATGTGTACAATTCAAAAAGTATTTTTAAAAACGGTAGAAAAAAAACATTTCTATCGAAGTTGCTAAAATCAGTAAAAAAGTAAAATTTGACAAAATTAAATTTATTATTATTCTTTACAGATTCAAAATGGATGAAAATGTTGTAGAATTCCAAACATTTCTGAGTGAACTCAGTGAATACTATGCTGGTGTAAAGATGCGATGGCTGAGAATGCTTCTATTTAGTATTATACCCATTGGAACTCTTGGTGAAAAATCAGCCCTAGTTTTATTTAATCAACTTACTGACCGTGGATGTATTTCCAAAACTGATGTGAAGCTGTTGTCGGACATTGCTGAAGTAACCATGATGGCCTTAGCAACAAAACGCATAGACAAATATAAGAACACTATCCAAAGTAGCGAAACAGCGGGTGTAGGATTAACAGCATATCGCAGAGCAATGTTTAATGTGCTAACTAACACTGACGAAGACGATTTGATGAGGGTTATTGGTTTCTACAAATTGAGTGACCACAACTATAACAACATATGGGATGTTGTATATCACATTGAGAAAGCCGGACGCTTGAATTCACAAGACGACCGTGACACTTTTGCAAAGCTTATAAACCAACATGCACAAAGTTTTCTAAAAGGTAGATTGCCACATTATTTGCATAATACACTTACTTACGAATATTATTATAAAACCAATCTCGGTTGGGCCAGTTTGTTTTTTCTCAGTTTCACAGTTTCAAAATTAATAATAATAAACAAAATAACACCCATGTTAAGTCCGAATAAAGGTGCATGTTATGAACATAAATATTCTGTTATGTTAGTTATATTTGAATGAAACATAATTTATATTAAATTAATGCTCCCAATAATTGAATTATTAAGATGTATAAAACATTCATTGTAAATTCAGGTTTTTTTACTTTCATTTATTAAATAGGTCAAGTGGCAACCAGTAGTAATGAAGAACAAGGAATGCCAAAAGAAGTTAAATCAGAAACAGGTTAGTTACTAATAATGTACCGTATAATTTTGCTCTCAATCGGTAGTTTTTTAGGTAGAATAAAAATAATAATTGTTTATTAATTTTTTTTTCCTATTATTTGATTATTAAAATAGGTCAAGTGGCGACCAGTAGTAATGAAGAACAAGGAATGCGAAAAAGATTTAAATCAGAAACAGGTTAGTTACTAATAATGTACCGTATAATTTTGCTCTCAATCGGTAGTTTTTTAGGTAGAATAAGTATTTCATTTTTTTTATTCTTATTATTATTTTATTATTAAAACAGGGCAAGTGGCAACCAGTAGTAATGAAGAACAAGGAATTCGAAAAGAGGGTAAATCAGAAACAGGTTAGTTGCTCTCAGAATAATATTTAAACAAAATCCTTTTGGATGTTTAATTCCAATCCTGACCACAATGTAGAACGATATAATAATTAGGAAGCTTCATTGTTTTAAAAACGAAATGTTGTTAACATCATAATAAGTAAGACTCATATTACACATATTATTATTCTTTGAGATCCAATAAGCTTAATTCTAATCCGCATTGCAAAGTTTGTTTACTGAATACAAATAATAGGTCTACTAAAAAGAGGACGTCACTAGTTCCGATAGATTAAAATTTGTGTTTGCCGCCCTCTATAATTCCGCTTATACTACAATTCATTTCATTTCTTTATTCGACAACAAGCGGTCCAGGGGTTATTCAATGAAAACACGAAAGTTGCAACAATAACTCCATTAACCATAAAGTGTGTGATTAAAGTTTCTGATACTGGCGAAAACATAAACAACAATAATATATACATGGGAAAATTTGTAAGTGAATACTTGGCCTCATACTACATTTCTGTAACAATCAAACATTCTTAAAGCATTAAAAAACATGAGATGAGTAGTAATAATTTTTATTTTTAATTCATTTATATGTAATTTTAATTTCTATGGACCAGAGATTCCGAGATTAAATAATAAAAGATTGAATGAATAATAAAATCACATCGTCTTGCTCATTATAAAATCATAATTAATTTGAAAATAAAATGTCTTCATAAAACAATTAATGTGATTTTGTAATCAAATTCAAAAATAGTAATTCACCGTAATATTTCATGTACTGCAGTTACAATCATCTTAGTTCAAATGTATAACATTGTTTAAAGTTTCGTTCTAATTAATGATCTATTATGTATGCCGCCCTCTATAATCCCTTTGATTTTGATGGATAGAGCATTTTATTAAGGCCTATAAATGCCCAATGGTATATGCCATTTGGCAAAAAATTGTGGATAATCATAAATAAATGTGATTATGACGTAGAGAATTGTGAATTAAGTTTCAATCATAAACATCTTACGCAACAAATAGCCTTTTAACATAATAACATACATGCATGGTATTATAAAAAAACAACATGTCACACCCTGGGTCGTGTATCATAACTCTTTTCACGAAAGACCAAAGAATAGAATATGTAAAATCAATTATATTTAATATTGCAAACGTGTGTTTACAACATAAGCTCCACGATAATTACCAGTTAATTTTAATTTAGGATATTATGGCAAGGTTTTTAATTCAATTATTTCGTACACGCGTGCAATATTTCAATTTTGAATAAAAGCAAATTTAATTGGAATTTTAACTTTTACTATTAAAGTTAATTGTCAAAACTATTACTTTGAACGCAATTTCTATTATATCTGTTATTTTTTTATTGCTTTCAACAAAAGTTGTACTGAGATGAATGAAAAATCTTATTTTGTTATACTACTGTACAACTCATTTTTTATTTCACCTACAAAAAAATGAATATATGCGTGTTACCGTAATGCTAATGTTGTAAACAATGAATCTAGAAAAATCAGCTTTACTAAAACTTCCAGCTAGTAGAAATACACACAGCTTATGTAGAACAGTCAACAGTTAATGGAGTAACGAAATTGCCTCACGCTAATGTAGTTTTACTATCGACAGCATAGAATTATTATATTTTTTACAAAATTGAACCTTTGTTTAAAAAAAAGCGACCGCCTTGCTTTCTTCCTAAAAGCGGCCATCCATCAGCATCAATGATTGATATCGTTTTACCATAAGCGGTGGATTGCTCTACATTTATCGGTTGTTACGATTTGCTGGCGACCACCAGTCGTTTAACAGAGTTTTCTTTCTGATTGATAATAAATTGTGCTTGTCGCCCTCTATATTATTTACTTGGTTTATTACTTTGGCGCGGCTTCAGCACTACTTATTGTATAATAATAGAAAATTGCAAATAAAATACATTTATTAACTAAATATTGTTTTTGCCATTTTTCTTCGTATCTAGACAAGATTGAAGAATATCTGCTTCAAAGACAAAGGAAATTGTGTAGCCAGGCCAGTAGATTTACACCAGCAACAATGCGTGATAGATACAAAGTTGACATTTCACAGATGTTTACCGATATGGAACTACTGAAAGAAGGTGAGAAGAATGAAGGCTGCAAACCAACAACATTAACAGAAGTGGTAGATGTTATCAATTCCAAACCTGGATGTAGAGCTCTTATAGATGGCGAGGGTGGGATAGGTAAAACTACCATATTAAGGCATTTATCATACAACTGGGCTACGGCTACTCAATCAATTAAATCATTTAAAGGTAAAATTGTATTTCTTTTAAGTGTACGGGATTTAGATAAAGATGACGACATCATTGATCTAATTTTAAAGCAAATTGATATGAAAGACTTTAGCAGGAACACAAAACTTCCACGAAATTCAGAGTTAATTCAAGATTTTCTAATAACCAATGACGATAAATTTGTATTTTTCTTAGACGGATTAGATGAATTGCGATTTAATAATCCAAGCGTAATTAGTCTGTTCAAAAAGAACAACCTAGCAAAAAGTACCGTGATACTTACTTCACGATCAGAAAACATAGATGAATTCGTAAAAGAGAGTAACGTACATGTAAGAGTTAAGGGATTTAATGACGAGAGCATAGGAAAGTATATTGACACACATTTTGAGTATTTTGAAAAACCAGAATTGGGAAAATCCCTTCGAAACGAATTGGATATTTTCATAGACTATGAGTATTGGGAAACACGTAAACATGAAGACGTATATTCAATGTGCAAAAATCCCATGCTGCTTTTTTCAATCTGTTTGCTGTGGCAAGACAGTCAAAGCCTTCCTACAGATAAAGCTGAACTCTTTAAAGAAATATTTCGTAATATTTTAAATCAGTTCAACAAACAAAAACAATTCGCAAAGCTTTCTAAATTTGAAGACACACCAGCAAAATACGTAAATGCTATGATTTTGTTGGGAAAATGTATGTATGATAGCTTGAAAGTAAATCAACTTTCAATAAACATGAAAGATTTGAATGATAAACATACGACTAAAGATTTGGTTGATATGTCCGTGAAACTTGGATTTGTTTATGAAGAAGCACCGATTTTAAAATCGAATTTTGAAATTATTTTTATGCCTCCTCACAAATTGATAGTAGAGTCATTGGTGGGATTTTACCTGTGCAAATTATGTGAAAGTGAAGGTATGGAGAATGAGTGCTCAGATGTACAAACATTACTTACACCATTGGATGATGATGAGTGGGAGGTGATACGAGAGAGTGAGCATTTATACAGAGCGACAGAGTTTGCAACTGGTTTCCTTGGTGATAAAGCTGGCGGTTTCCTCAAGCACTGGGTTACAAATCGTTTGTCAACATATCGCAATCTGCCGAGAAATTTAAACTTTGTTAAAAAACAACATATAGATGCTTTGGTAAATGAATTAATTAATCACATGACAAGCAAAGATTTAGAAATAAATAATCATTTGGATGATATATCTACCTCTATAAGAATGTTTATTGATCACATTAGTCCAGGTGTACAATGTGATGGGCATTTCATACGTCTAATTATGCAATTGTATTGTATGAAATTTGATAGTGGTAGTGTCCGTGACTTTAGTAGTAAGATGGCATTGGAGCGAAAGGGAAGAGTTATTGCACACATTTTAGGCATTGTAGATAAATGTGACGATGTTTGGATTCGGAATCTATCACGTGATGTATTTAATGACTTTGTATCAGAATGTTCTCTCAAACAAGTTCAATTAGCATTACGTCGTCTCTATATCTATCATAGTAAACTTCGCAACATTGATGTTAATACATTGTCTTCATTTCTCATTATGTGTCCTGAGCTGGAGATGCTTGCCATGAGGTTTTGCAATCTATCAGCTGACGTCATTCGTCACGTGTCTGAAAAGTGTGCAATAAGAAATATTACATTTGATCATTGTTAGTTTTCACTGATAACGTATGTTACTTCTACTATATAACAGACACATTTTAAAATCTCGCAGCAAGCAGGTGTCAATTTTTAATATCGCAAATAATTGCATTTCTAACATTAAATTTGTAATCAATATAAAAACGACCTTTTATATATAAATCGTATAGTAGATTAAATCAATATGATAATCTAAAACATAAAATGTTTTTAAACATTTTATTTTGACATACTTACCTTCATCGACGGAGCGCGCGCGCGTACTTCCGCACGCGGCACACTAGCAACGGAAGTAATAATTATTAACAGCTGTAGCATGCAGATAAACAAGAATGTTTGTTTCTTATTCATTATAATCTTTAAAAGCTGTGCTGCCATATTTAATGAAAATAATTCTTTTATAATAATGCAATGTTTTTTACTTGATATATTGTATAGAATTGGTTAAGTAATTATGTGATAGTATTATATATTAAATGTAATTAATACAACTCTTTATAATTAGGTTGGCTGGTTAAATACCAAAAGTAAAGCGGTACAACTTGAAATTATAAAACATAACATTAACATATTAATGATGAAACGTAATTTGTTATCAAAAGCAGTTTTATTAAATGAAAACGTAATTAGAAATTATATTAACAAATAAACACATAATGAGATGTCTTTGGCACAGTAACAACAGAACAAAGTTGTAGTAGAATTTGTAAAACTAAAAATGACAAAAATCAAAGAATGAAGACATTATATAATATAGTTTGATATCAATGAATTTTGCATTTAGTTTCATTTAATTGCTGTGTTTTTAATATATTTTTTGATGTAGAAATATTTTTTCTATATGATGTAGAAATAGTGAAATATAATTCTGTATAAAATAAATTTAAAGTTGATAAGTTATGGATTACCATTTTTTTTATCACTATTTGTATTATATTAAAAGTTCTACATAAGATATATTTGTGTACAGTCTTTGATTTTCTTTATGTTGTAAGAGTAATAACACTTGGTGTTAACAATAGTTTAAACCTGAACACTGTGCTGACTTGTAATAACACTTGGTGTTAACAATAGTTTAAACCTGAACACTGTGCTGACTTGTAATAACACTTGGTGTTAACAATAGTTTAAACCTGAACACTGTGCTGACTTGTATTAACACTTGGTGTTAACAATAGTTTAAACCTGAACACTGTGCTGACTTGTAATACAGGGAAAAATTTCATTTTAAAATTTTGTTTAGCAATATTGCTAATCAAACTAATTTTTTAGTCCAGAAACATAGTTTTGTATTGTAATTTTTGCTACACAATTTTAGAACTGTGTAGCAATAAGGTTGTTTTGTATAGCTTTTTGCTATGCTACACTGGCGAAATTATTCCCTGTAATAACACTTGGTGTTAACAATAGATTAAACCTGAACACTGTGCAGACTTGTAATAATACTTGGTGTTAACAATAGTTTAAACCTGAACACTGTGCTGACTTGTAATACGACTTGGTGTTAAACCTGAACACTGTGCTGACTTGTAATACGACTTGGTGTTAAACCTGAACACTGTGCTGACTTCTAATAACACTTGGTGTTAACAATAGTTTAAACCTGAACACTGTGCTGTGCAGAAAACAACAGTAACTACTTGCATAGAAATAAATGTCATAAATACCATTAACGATCCCAGATTTCAATTTGTGCAATATTGGGTATACAGTATGTGAACCCAGTACTGAGATCCTTAACGCCATGACATTCTCATCGCAGGATTCTAGAACCTTAAACACTTCATTCTCCTTTACTGGTTTCAATTTTTTTCCCGCGTTATTCTCAACAAGGTCGCTGCGATCCAATAGGAGCTCAAGATCTGAGTCGCTGATGACTTGTTCTTTACAGTTTTTGATAATGCAGAGTGATCAGTGGAGCGTAACACTTTTAGTAGTTCCATGGGATCCATCACAGCTTTTGAGTCTCTCACCATAGTTTTACTGCCTTTGAATTTACCTAAAAAAAACAAGATAATGAATTTTTGAAATGAATGAGAACAATCAATGCCTAGAAGTTTGCATACTCCTGTAGAAATCTATAAAACAATATGATTAATTTAACGTATTCATTTGAATAAATGCCCCGGGCGTTTATTGTTCAGGAGGGTTTTTAGGGAGGTGTGAAAGACAAAACTGACCTTGATGAATGACCATCTTCTCCAGCTTCCTCTTTGCAGCTGCTCTCTCCACTATCTTCTGGTCAATGGTGTTAATGGTCACTAACCTGTACACAATCACTGGCTTTTCTTGACCAATTCTGTGGCATCTATCTTATCTTGGGCTTGTAGATCTGACTGTGGATTCTATAATATAACTATAAATGTTACTTTACAATGTATTGAAAGTCACTACACTAAAACAAACATTACACCACAAGCTTGTGACTAATTATTATAACATGGGTTCAAGGATGTAGCCAATCAGACGCGCTGAAATTAGTCACTAGTGCGCTCTTTATTTTTTCACTATCATGCACTTGAGTGCAAAAAGTGCGCAGCAAAAAAGTATATTGCACTCTGTGTGTAAATCGTATGGCAGATTATTGATCACGCTGTAATAAAAAATTTAGTAATTATTTATTTAACTTACCCAATCACTGTCATATATAATGACTGTGTCAGCTGTTGTCAAGTTGATGCCTAACCCACCAGCTCTTGTTGAAAGCAGAAGATGAAATAATCAGAATCATTGCTGAAATTACTAATCTGAGAAAGATAATAACACAAGTTTCTTCCACTAACTTTGAATAATTGAGAAAAACAAACATGATTTGTGGCTGCTACAACCAACTGATATTAAAGATAATTAGCATTAGGTGGACATTTGGTAAAAATTAAGACAAACACATTTTCCATTTTTTCTCAGTAAAAACATTCATAATACTAATTAACATAATACAGCAGTAGTTGCTAAAATCAGAATGTGTGTATCAACTTAATTCAGTATCATTTATATTTACAAGTTCTTCCAAATAATTCTAAATTTCTTCATCTTCACCATATACCTGTTGTTGTCTCTCAGCAAAAGCCATGCTGCCATCTAGACGACAGTAGTTGTGGTTTCTTAGGTGGCAGCAGAAAGACAAACTATAGAAAGTGTGGCACTCGATTTTTTAACTTTTAGTTATCAACCAATCATTGGCTAATTCTTATGGCAATTTTTCAGCTGCAGAATCTCGCCTCATTTATTTTAGCATGTGTTTCTAATTTCATGTTAACTAACCCTAGCCACTCTGGCTTGTAGGCAGCTAGGTTGATTATAACAGAGCCATGGCACGTGATGCACTGTTCTTACCTTGGGTTTGACCTTATCAATAATTGACCTGTCTAGAGTTGATGCGTAGAATTCTTGTTGAATACTCGTCATTGGTGCGTTTACAATGATCTCTTTCTTTGGAGGTATTGTCAGGTCAACATCTGTCTTTAAGCGTCATAATAAAAATGGCGTCAAGATCTATAAGATACAAACAGTTTTAATACAGAATAAAATTACAAACTGAAAATATCAACATTAATCTGTGCATGCATTTAAGCCCAGTATAATCTGTTCCAATCTCATCGGGACTATAATTGGTCGTTCCCTTCGTTTTTGATCTAAGAAACTGTTAACTGATTTGTTGGCAGTACCTGGTGCATCATGGATATAACATCTTGTTCTCTCTCCTTAGCTACAATGGCTTCTTCATCTTCGTGACTTGAAAATGAATTAAAATCAAACCAGGATTCAAACCTGAAAAATAAAATAAAGAAAATTTACAACATCCACATCAGTTTTGTTCTTATACAGAGGGAAATTGTTTGGTGGGCAGTGATTGACATGTTTGCCTTTCACACCTGCTCCGGAAAATAAAAATCATGTCGCATTTTGTTTTGTTTTCACGACGCACAATGTTCCATGTTCTTTTTCCTCGATATGCGTGTAGCTGCATGACACGTCATGAAAAAAAAAGTCACTAATGCTGTACGACGCACAATCTGTTGCGAACCTCAACTGGAGCAGGACCGGATCCAAATTGATAACAATTAATACTTACGTTTGTAGATTATCAAACACTTCTGGTAGTAAGAAGTTTAGCATAGACCACAACACAGACAGGTTGTTTTGAAGTGGAGTACCAGTAAGTAGAAGTCTGTTGGCAGATTGGTACGTCTTTAGTTCTCTAAAATAAACATAGTTGAATACAAATCAAACAATTTATCTTACCACCTTATTATTTTAATAGCTTGTATAAAGTTGGAGGCAAATTTGCACTGCTATAAATTCATTACAAACATGTTGAGATATTTCTATAAACATGATGGTGGTTTCCAAACAGTGAAAGTGGTAGGTAAGTAGGTTATGAACAGACTTAAGTTGGTATGTGAAATATAAGCTGGGTAGAATCAATTTAGGTAGAATCAATTTAGGTTAGGCTCAACTTCACTCAGCACAAATACTTCTTTACATATGACACTCTGTGTGTAAATCGTATGGCAGATTATTGATCACGCTGTAATAAAATGTAGTAATTATTTATTTAACTTACCCAATCACTGTCATATATAATAATGACTGTGTCAGCTGTTGTCAAGTTGATGCCTAACCCACCAGCTCTTGTTGAAAGCAGAAAGATGAAATAATCAGGATCATTGCTAAAATTACTACCCAGGCCTAGATAGTAGTAGGCTACTAAACTAGGCTAGTTAGAAGTCACACTTCCCTCCTGCGCTGCGACTCTCTAGTTTGTGTGGGCTAGAAAAGAGAGGGGAAAAAATGGTACACGCACGACTACTGCTGGCTGCCTGTGCGTCGTGGTGGAAGCCTATTATTAGTAGAAGGGATATAACAATTGATGTGTTCATAATTGTCACGTTAGTTACTAAGTTGGGTGCCATGCAGGCACCAGTAGAGTCTAGGCCTAGCATATTACCAAAAAAGAAACAAACTAACACCCAGCTTACCTAAGTTTTGTGGCTCTTAGAAGAAACTACATCCGGCCTAGTAGGCCTAGGCCTAGGCCTACACCTTTTTATTTTTCATAAAGGCCGCGCTGTGTGAATTGATACCAAACTATAACCACCTGCTCCACTCGTTTTAAATAGAAACCAAAGAGCGCCTTCAACGGACAACATGACACCGTACCAGTTTTTTAAAAATAATTTATTTTACCAATTTAATTTTTCATCACTATTTCGATATCAAAATATAACTCTATTCGTTTTTTTTTTTTCCTACCCAGAATTTAAATACAATACAACAACAATTGTTTTGTAATATTGTCGGCGCAGTGACAATGCGATAATGCTGAGTCATCATCATGATGACGGTAAAGATGCCAGTTTTAGCATAAAAAACACTATAGCAAATAATTATATAAAAGGTATAAAATGATGAATGCCGACTGAACAAAGAAAGACAATGGAACAATATGAGAATTGTTTGAAGGTTTGCTTGGTGAAATCAAATGTATATAAGAGGAGGATATAAATGTAAAGAAGCGAAGGTTACAGGGAACCAAGAGCAATCTACAGAAGATGGAATTTTCAGTCTCCTGTTCTCAAATAAAGATGTTGAAAATATCTTCGGTGCAACTCCACTAAAAGATTATATATATGTTCACTACCTGAAGTACATAGCCCATATCTGTCGAGAACCAAATAACACATTAACAAAACGAATGCTCTTTGCACAAGCCCGAAAACTATACTATCGTGACCCATGGATCAAATTAAGCAATGTCCTTCAGTGCGATCCTAGTCAAGCTAAGAAGCTAACCCAGTCAAGGAAGCCCTTCAACAGTCGGACCCAGCATATATTTGGATGCTAGAGAAGACTGCCTCTTGGATGCGACTGGCATCAGTGGGAGGAACAAAACTGTACTGTACTACTGCAGTACCCACGTACGCGTATATATGAGTTCTGAAATGAATGAATTGTTGGGTTTCTCGACGTTTCAATCATTAATTTACTTTGATCATCCTGTTTGTGAGAATCAGAAAACAAACTCCTCACTCTTAAGCAGGACGTCGGATCATAATTATCTATGAACATCAAAGCATAATTGATCGAAACGTTGAGAAACTCACGTCATTTTCAGAACCAAATAGGTTACCGTACGTTTTATTTAAATTATATTATGTATATTGATCTTGACATTTAAATCGAGGATTCTGTGTGTTTTTCTAAAAATAGTTTAGTGTAATTTTGAGTGAATAAGTATAGACTTCAGTAATCCTATTGTGCTTCTACAGAAAGACCTGCACTAAACTGTGAAACAGCTTTTGTGACGTCAAGGCCAAAGTCAATAGCGACATGTGATCGTGATATTAAAGTTAAAACCTAAAAAGGGTGCAGTTGCTTCCAAATGAATATTGGAATAATTAATAGTTCTTTTGCAATTTATATTTGTATAAGTGTTTTTGGATACAATCATCAATCTACCTACCATAAAAATTATTATCTGCAATCACGAATTGCAATTTTTTATTACTATGTCGGATACATTTGTTTGTTTGTTTGTTTTATTCGGTACAATCAACATACCAAGGATTACCCATAGATCTAAGCTTTCCAATGGGGTCCTTAACAAAAACATAGACATCAGTCTAGCTATGCACATTACTAACATAAAGCTACACGTTTATACTCATTAGGTGTTTTTATACCTTTTATGTTTGGTGGAACATTATTCCAATCTTTAATATAGTATGATAATAAAATGTTTTCGAAGCTAACACTTTGATATTAGGAATTACAAAATGTTCATTTAATTTCCTCGTACAGTACGTATGTTGTTTAGAAATATTTGTAAAATTGTCTGCTAAAAAAGTGGAATCTACATCATGGTATATCTTATAGGCGTGGCGTATAATAGTGTAATCTACATCATGGTATATCTTATAGGCGTGGACCTATAATAGTGTAATCTACATCAAGGTATATCTTATAGGCGTGGACCTATAATAGTGTAATTTACATCACGGTATATCTTATAGGCGTGGACCTATAATAGTGTAATCTACATCATGGTATATCTTATAGGCGTGGACCTATAATAGTGTAATCTACATCATGGTATATCTTATAGGCGTGGACCTATAATAGTGTAATTTACATCACGGTATAGCTTATAGGCGTGGACCTATAATAGTGTAATCTACATCATGGTATATCTTATAGGCGTGGACCTATAATAGTGTAATCTACATCATGGTATATCTTATAGGCGTGGACCTATAATAGTGTAATCTACATCATGGTATATCTTATAGGCGTGGACCTATAATAGTGGAACCTACATCATGGTATATCTTATAGGCGTGGACCTATAATAGTGGAATCTACATCATGGTATATCTTATAGGCGTGGACCTATAATAGTGTAATCTACATCATGGTATATCTTATAGGCGTGGTCCTATAATAGTGGAATCTACATCATGGTTTATCTTATAGACGTGGACCTATAATAGTGGAATCTACATCATGGTATATCTTATAGGCGTGGACATATAATAGTGTAATCTACATCATGGTATATCTTATAGGCGTGGACATAATAGTGTAATCTACATCATGGTATATCTTATAGGCGTGGACCTATAATAGTGGAATCTACATCATGGTATATCTTATAGGCGTGGACCTATAATAATACCTGAAGACTATCTTAGAAATCTAACTCAGTTGTTTATGTTCAGAATTAACAGCTTTTAGTTGTCCTGACCAATGTGTGCCCATGGGCAATGTGTGCCCTAGGGGAAATGTGTGCCCTAGGGCCAATGTGTGCCCTAGAGCCAATGTGTCCCCTAGGACCAATGTGTGCCCTATAGGGGCAATGTGTGCCCTAGGGGCAATGTGTCCCCTACAAAATTACCTTTTGAAATTTGACTTATAAGACAATCATTTAGGTGAATGAGGACTGAGTCGGTAGAGAAGCCTCTTCTAAGATAATCATTTAGGTGAATGAGGACTGAGTCGGTAGAGAAGCCTCTTATAAGACAATCATTTAGGTGAATGAGGACTGAGTCGGTAGAGAAGCCTCTTATAAGACAATCATTTAGGTGAATGAGGACTGAGTCGGTAGAGAAGCCTCTTATAAGACAATCATTTAGGTGAATGAGGACTGAGTCGGTAGAGAAGCCTCTTATAAGACAATCATTTAGGTGAATGAGGACTGAGTCGGTAGAGAAGCCTCTTATAAGACAATCATTTAGGTGAATGAGGACTGAGTCGGTAGAGAAGCCTTTTATAAGACAATCATTTAGGTGAATGAAGACTGAGTTGGTAGAGAAGCCTTTTATAAGACAATCATTTAGGTGAATGAGGACTGAGTCGGTAGAGAAGCCTCTTCTAAAACCACTTTGAAAAGTAGACAATAAATTATTGTCAGACAAGTACTTTTCACGTTGTTTATAAACTACTTTTTTCAAAATTTTAGATACGGTACTTAAAATACAAATTGATATGTAATTCTTTATATTATCTTTGGGACCTTCCTTATGGAGAGGCAACACCTTAGCTAATTCCATATCACCACGAACAGAATTCTTAATTATAGATTTGTTAATAATAAACGTTAAAGGCTTTTTAAGAATCTGACTGGAATTTTATCTAAAATGTTTTCTTCGGTAACTTCAGGTAAAACTAATTTGTTCGGAAACACATTTCTAGAGTTGTAAAATGATTAAATAAATTTAGAGTCAGTATAATTATGAAGTATTGCACAAATAGAGTTCAGATACCAGATCAGAATCAATATTAAAATAGTTATTAAAATGATTAGATATAGTACAAGTATTAAAACAGTTAATGCCGTCTATATTTATACACAAATGTGAATTCTCATTTCTTTTAGTACCAATTCCATTTAGGTGTTTCCATAACATTCATTTTGCAGTTTTTAAATATTATTTAAAAAGATTTTAGCTGGTAATTTTCTAAAAATACTTTCTATGGAATTTTGAATGGAATATTTATAGACATCGTACGACGCTGCCGATATAATCGTGTACATTGTGTTTCAACAGAAAGAGCGTTGTACCATGGAATAGCTTTTGTGACGTCACGGACAAAGTCAATATAGCATACATACGTGGATTATGAATAATAATTACACAGTAGTTGTCGTCAAAGGGAGTGGTGCAGTTGATGCTACAAATCGTCACATTTTACTGTATCGGTATATTGATAGTCCAGATACGAGATCCAGTTACAGTCCAGTCTTAAGCCAAATTGTAAGTTTACAATATTTCATTAATATAGTTCGGAACAATAATATGAGAATATAAGGCATAGTCCTGATGGTTATGCTTCCATGGATATTTAGAGTAGAGTGTGGGTTGTGGTAAAGGTCTTGTTAATATCACTGAACGTACTATTCTGTGTACCACACACTAATCGTCAACAAACGGCGAGTTTCTCTGAGTAACAAAAGAATGCCATCACAACACACAAAATATATCATATTATAAGATAATTATAATACTTATGTATGTTTTTTATATTTGAGTACGGTCCTATACAAAGCTAACATTCAATCTCATTTTGCCAGTGATTGCCGAACCTGATCATAATCCTCGGCTGATTGCTGAACCTGATCATAATCCTCGGGTGATTGCCGAACCTGATCATAATCCTCGGGTGATTACCGAACCTGATCATAATCCTCGGGTGATTACCGAACCTGATCATAATCCTCGGGTGATTGCCGAACCTGATCATAATTCTCGGCTGATTACCGAACCTGATCTTAATCATAAATGTAGCGGGTGTTCACTCCTCTTGCGTTCTGCGCAATACTAACACCGCCAACTACAATAATACATTTGTATTGCAACTTAAGGAAACATTACAACAGTTGGTACTTAAGTGAAAAGACCCTGACAACGAACTCAGAGGAAACATTGTTCATAGCAACAGACGACCTCGTTAACCTGTAAGTAATCATATTTGTTTCTGTTTTGAGGTGAGAATCATCGACTTTGTCCATTCTTACCTTTCTTTGCTAATAATATAATGTATACACTCTTAACAACAACGCATGCATTTTCTCGTCTCTCAATTCAGAATGTGGCTATCACAATAAACACAACAGATAAAATACTTACATTTCTGTTTTAATCATTTTACTATGCTAGTGTAATACAGTAAATTCGTTTAATCTTGACTATTCCATTTTGGTGAGGTTACTCCAGTTTGTCGTCACTGATTACCCAACCTATCCAATATAATACTAAGTACGCGTGCGAAACATAAAGAACATTATAAATTACCCGGATGCTCGTCACTAATTGACTATGAACAAACTGCACACGATCGTTTCATACCAAGTTCAATACTTGGTATGAAACGATCGTCACTTCATAAGTTTGACATATATTTCACCAACCCTATTGATCTGATCCAACAGACTCATACAGAGGTAAATATGTTTTAAGATAAAACCTAAATTTATCCAAATTATACCCTTAAGGGTCTTCTTGTTAAAAGGAAACATTACTACTAACTTAGCAGGTATCATTCAGGAAAGTCATTGTTAATTGAACATTTTTTCTAGACAAATCGTGAAAATAAAATACGCTAAAAATGCTTTTTAGTCGAAAGAAAAGATACGGGACGCTGTTTGATGACATTGATAAATAATTGTGCAAACACATATGGTTTAGATTTGTTTCAACTCCTCTATAATGTGGCGCGTAGATTTGTAAAAACTAGGGCTACAAAAAAGAACTGGGCAAATAGTGACATCCCTAATGGCTTCTGATTCTGAATGAACGAGCAATAATAACCTTATAATACTGTATGTTTCGATGGAATGGTTAAACTTTTTTTTGAATTCTCTTTTTCAACTAAAGTACGTGGAAAAAATTACTATTCTATAAAAAAATGTCTACAAACGAAAATACGAATCAATATAAAATATGTATGACCGTGTTCACATTTTTTCGCCGCGCTTTATGGAATGAAAGGAAAGAAATTGTGAATCCTGATGTGTGCATTTAATTGTGTTTGTTTTGGAGATACCTTGATATAATTCCTATAATACTGTACAAAAGCGAGCATAGCGTAATAGTTGTAATCAATCAAAACCACCTATTTTTTTTTTATTGTGTTTTCACTCTTGAATATTATTTTGATTCCTACTTCTTATAATATTATGTTTTATGTATTTTATATTTGATTTTTTTCTGTGCCACTAATTTTAAAAGGTGATATCCAATGAATTAAATAATTTTATATAACACCTACATACATTCGATTGTATCACATGGCGTGAAATAGTACGTACTATCCGATCGTGAAAAAGTACTTTTTTTTTCATTTTTCGCGTATATCCAATACAGCACCGTCTGTTCTGTGACGCGCACCACGCGATCGCTCCTTCACAACGAGATCAGAACAATGACAGTGGCAATGACAAGAATCTATTTCGATGTTCTATAACAAATACGGTAATGAATGTTTTTATATAATATTCGTTCTATTTCATATTTAAAACTCAAGACAATGCTGCTAGGTATATGGTAAATAACGTACGCCTATGAAAAACAAATGTACTGGTATAATGAACTGTGCGAAATCAAATGACTTTTGACATTTTTGGTCCAACTGAATAAAACATAAAATGAGAGCATTATTTCTATAATACAATCAAATAATGGTCTATTATGCTTATTAATAATATTCTGAAAATGTGTACAATTCAAAAAGTATTTTTAAAAACGGTAGAAAAAAAGACATTTCTATCGAAGTTGCTAAAATCAGTAAGAAAGTAAAATTCGACAAAATTAAATTTATTATTATTCTTTACAGATTCAAAATGGATGAAAATGTTGTAGAATTCCAAACATTTCTGAGTGAACTCAGTGAATACTATGCTGGTGTAAAGATGCGATGGCTGAGAATGCTTCTATTTGGTATTATACCCATTGGAACTCTTGATGAAAAATCAGCCCTAGTTTTATTTAATCAACTTACTGACCGTGGATGTATTTCCAAAACTGATGTTAAGCTGTTGTCGGACATTGCTGAAGTAACCACGATGGCCTCAGCAACAAAACGCATAGACAAATATAAAAACACTATCCAAAGTAGCGATACAGCAGGTGTAGGATTAACAGCATATCGCAGAGCAATGTTTAATGTGCTAACTAACACTGACGAAGACGATTTGATTACGGTTATTGGTTTCTACAAACTGAGTGCCTACAACTATAACAACATATGGGATGTTGTATATCACATTGAGAAAGCTGGACGCTTGAATTCACAAGACGACCGTGACACTTTTGCAAAGCTTATAAACCAACATGCACAAAGTTTTCTAAAAGGTAGATCGTCACATTATTATGCATAATACACTTACTTGAGATCATTTGATTTCAATAGAACCTAATTAATTACGTAATTTTTGTATTTAACTATATAACAAAGTTTATTATTTATAATATTATTATAAAACGGGTTTTTAGATATTTGATTTACATATACAGTACACAATATTAAGAGGTTAAATCAGAAACAGGTTAGTTTACTAAAAGTGTACCGTATAATTTTGCTCCCAATCGGTAGATTTTTAGGTAAAATAATTGTATGAACAAGGAAAGCGAAAAGGAGTTAAATCAGAAACAGGTTAGTTACTAATAAGTATAATTTTGCTCTCAATCGGTAGTTTTTTAAGTAGAATAAATATTTCTAATTTTTGTTCTTATTATTATTATTCTATTATTAAAACAGGGCAAGTGGCAACCAGTAGTAAAGAAAAACAAGGAATTCGAAAAGAGGGTACATCAGAAACAGGTTTGTTGCTTTCAGAATAATATTTAAACAAAATCCTTTTTGATGTTTATTTCCAATCCTGACCACATGTAGAACGATATAATAATTAGGAAGGTTCATTGTTTTGAAAACGAAATGTTGTTAACATCATAATAAGTAAGACTTACACATATTATTATTCTTTGAGATCCAATAAGCTTAATTCTAATCCGTATTGCAAAGTTTGTTTACTAAATACAAATAAAATTAGGTCTACTAAAAAGTTAGATTTTCAGAGTAAATATTTATGTTTTATTAGTATTTTAATACACTAACACTCCGCACGGTGTACGGCTCTGAAAATTGTTATTTTTCTGTTTGCTGCCCTCTGTTGAGCATATTTAGACAACCCCTGATGGATTAAAAATTTTGTTTGCCGCCCTCTACAATTCCGCCTATACTACAATCAATGGAAAAACGAAGTTTTTGTAACAATAAAACATTCTTATGCATTAACAACAATCATGATATTATCAAGAAAATCTTGCTTTGTTACTTTTTTCAAAAGATTGGGCTTGATAAAATCAGATTCAAGTGAGTTACTTCAGTTCATAGCTAATGTAGTTGCTATGGACAGCTGGAGGTGGATTGCTCTACATTTATCGGTTGTTACGATTTGCTGGCGACCACCAGTCGTTTAACAGAGTTTTCTTTCTGATTGATAATAAATTATGTTTGTCGCCCTCTATATTATTTATTTGGTTTACTACTTCGGCGCGGCCACAGCACTACTTATTGTATTACAGTACTAGAAATTACAATGCCATTATTAAATAAAATAAATTTATTTTACTAAATATTGTTTTTGTCATTTTTCTTCGCATCTAGACAAGATTGAAGAATATCTGCTTCAAAGACAAGAGAAATTGTGTAGACAGGCCAGTAAATTTACACCAGCAACAATGCGTGATAGATACAAAGTTGACATTTCACAGATGTTCACTGATTTGGAACTACGCAAAGAAAGTGACAAGAATAAAGGCTGCAAACCAACAACATTAACAGAAGTGGTAGATGTTATCAGCTCCACACCTGGATGTAGAGCTCTTATTGATGGCGAGGGTGGGATAGGTAAAACTACCATATTAAGGCATTTATCATACAACTGGGCTACGGCTACTCAATCAATTAAATCAATTAAATCATTTGAAGGTAAAATTGTATTTCTTTTAAGTGTACGGGATTTAGACAAAGATGATAACATTTCCGATCTCATTGTAAAGCAACTGGATATGGAAGATTTTAATTTAAAAACAGATCTCCCAGATGATCCACGGTTAATTAAGAAATTCATAAACAAACATGACGATAAAGTTGTACTGCTACTAGATGGGTTAGACGAATTGAGATTTAATAATCCAAGCGTAATTAGTCTGTTCAAAAAGAACAACCTAGAAGAAAGTACCGTGATACTTACTTCACGATCTGAAAACATAGACGAATTCGTAAAAGAGAGTGACGTACATGTAAGGGTTGAGGGATTTAATGACGAGAGCATAGGAAAGTACATTGACAAACATTTTGAGTATTTTGAAAAACCACAATTGAGAAAATCCCTTCGAAACGAATTGGATATTGACACTTACCGGGCTGGGAGAAAACATCCTGAAGCGTATGAAATGTGCAAAAATCCAATGCTGCTTTTTTCAATCTGTTTGCTATGGCAAGACAGTCAAAGCATTCCTAAAGACAAAGCTGAACTCTTTAAAGAAATATTTCGTAATATTTTAAATCAGTTCAACAAACAAAAACAATTCGCAAAGCTTTCTAAATTTGAAGACACACCAGCAAAATACGTAAATGCTATGATATTGCTAGGAAAATGTATGTATGATAGCTTGAAAGTAAATCAACTTTCAATAAACATGAAAGATTTGAATGATAAACATACGAATACAGATTTGGTTGATATGTCCGTGAAACTTGGATTTGTTTACGAAGACACACCGATTTTAAAATCGAATTTTGATAACGTTTTTATGCCTCCTCACAAATTGATAGTAGAGTCATTGGTGGGATTTTACTTGTGCAAATTATGTGAAAGTGAAGGTATGGAGAATGAGTGCTCAGATGTACGAACATTACTTACACCATTGGATGATGATGAGTGGGAGGTGATACGAGAGAGTGAGCATTTACACAGAGCGAGAGAGTTTGCAATTGGTTTCCTTGGTGATAAAGCTGGCGGTTTCCTCAAGCACTGGGTTACAAATAGTTTGTCAACATATCGCAATCTGCCGAGAAATTTAAACTTTGTTAAAAAACAACATAAAGATGATGTGGTAAATGAATTAATTAATTACATGACAAGCAAAGATTTAGAAATAAATAATCATTTGGATGATATATCTACCTCCATAAGAATGTTTATTGATCACATTAGTCCAGGTGTAAAATGTGACGGGCATTTCATACGTCTAATTATGCAATTGTATTGTATGCAATATGATCGTGATAGTGTCAGTGTCTTTTGTAGTAAGATGGCATTGGAGCGAAAGGGAAGAGTTATTGCACACATTTTAGGCATTGACGATAAATGTGGCAGTGTTTGGATTGAGAATCTATCACATGATGTAGTTAATGACTTTGTATCAGAATGTTCTCTCAAACAAGTTCAATTAGCATCACGTGCTCTCGGTATCTCTGATAGTAAACTTCACAACATTGATGTTAATACATTTTCTTCATTTCTCATTATGTGTCCTAAGCTGAGGTGGCTTGGAATGAGGGATTGCAATCTATCAGCTGACGACATTCGTCACGTGTCTGAAAAGTGTGCAATAAGAAATATTACATTTGATCATTGTTAGTTTTCACTGATAACGTATGTTACTTCTACTATATAACAAACACATTTTTAAATCTCGCAGCAAGCAGGTGTCAATTTTTAATATCGCAAATAATTGCATTTCTAACATTAAATTTGTAATCAATATAAAAACGACCTTTTATATATAAATCGTATAGTAGATTAAATCAATATGATAATCTAAAACATAAAATGTTTTTAAACATTTTATTTTGACATACTTACCTTCATCGACGGAGCGCGCGCGCGTACTTCCGCACGCGGCACACTAGCAACGGAAGTAATAATTATTAACAGCTGTAACATGCAGATAAACAAGAATGTTTGTTTCTTATTCATTATAATCTTTATAAGCTGTGCTGCCATATTTAATGATAATGATTCTTTTATAATAATGCAATGTTTTTTACTTGATATATTGTATAGAATTGGTTGTGCGTGTTTTAAAGTAATTATGTGATAATATTATGTGATAAAATAATATTAAATCGTAAATGTAATTTCACTCTTTATAATTAGGTTGGATGGTTTTAACCATCCAATACTAAAAGTAAAGTGGTACAACTTGAAACTACAAAACATAACATGAACATAATGATGAAACGTAATTAGTTATCAAAAGCAGTTTTATTAAATGAAAACGTAATTAGAAATTAAATTAACAAATAAACACATTATGAGATGTCTTTGGCACAGTAACAACAACAGAACAAAGTTGTAGTAGAATTTGTAAAATGACAAAAATCAAACAATGAAGACATTATATAATATAGTTTGATATCAATAATTAGTTTCATTGGTGTTTTTAAATATATTTTTGGATGTAGACTTATTTTTTATGTTATGATGTAGAAATAGTGAAATATAATTCTGTATAAAATAAATTTAAGGGTGAAAATATATAGATTGGAATAATTAAAAGTTCTCCTTAATGTTCAGATATATTTGTGTACAGTCTTTGATTTTCTTTATGTTGTAAGAGTAATAACACTTGGTGTTAAAAATAGTTTAAACCTGAACACTGTGCTGACTTGTAATAACACTTGGTGTTAACAATAATTTAAACCTGAACACTGTGCTGACTTGTAATAACACTTGGTGTTAACAATAGTTTAAACCTGAACACTGTGCTGACTTGTAATAACACTTGGTGTTAACAATAATTTAAACCTGAACACTGTGCTGACTTGTAATAACACTTGGTGTTAACAATAATTTAAACCTGAACACTGTGCTGACTTGTAATAACACTTGGTGTTAACAATAGTTTAAACCTGAACACTGTGCTGACTTGTAATAACACTTGGTGTTAACAATAATTTAAACCTGAACACTGTGCTGACTTGTAATAACACTTGGTGTTAACAATAGTTTAAACCTGAACACTGTGCTGACTTGTAATAACACTTGGTGTTAACAATAGTTTAAACCTGAACACTGTGCTGACTTGTAATAACACTTGGTGTTAATAATAGTTTAAACCTGAACACTGTGCTGACTTGTAATAACAATTGGTGTTAACAATAGTTTAAACCTGAACACTGTGCTGTGCAGAAAACAACAGTAACTACTTGCATAGAAATAAATGTCATAAATACCATTAACAATCCCAGATTTCAATTTGTGCAATATTGGGTATACAGTATGTGAACCCAGTACTGAGATCCTTAACGCCATGACATTCTCATCGCAGGATTCTAGAACCTTAAACACTTCATTCTCCTTTACTGGTTTCAATTTTTTTCCCGCATTATTCTCAACAAGGTCGCTGCGATCCAATAGGAGCTCAAGATCTGCGTCGCTGATGACTTGTTCTTCACAGTTTTTGATAATGCCAGAGTGATCAGTGGAGCGTAACACTTTTAGTAGTTCCATGGTATCCATCACAGCTTTTTACTGTAGAAGTCTATAAAACCATATGATTAATTTAACATATTTATTCGAATTGTTCAGGAGGGTTTTTAGGGAGGTGTGAAAGACAAAACTGACTGACTGATGAATGACCATCTTCTCCAGCTTCCTCTTTGCAGCTGCTCTCTCCACTATCTTCTGGTCAATGGTGTTAATGGTCACTAACCTGTACACAATCACTGGCTTTTCTTGACCAATTCTGTGGCATCTATCTTGGGCTTGTAGATCTGACTGGATTCTACAACTATATAAATGCTACTTTACAATGTATTGAAAGTCACTACACTAAATCAAACATTACACCACAAGCTTGTGACTAATTATTATAACATGGGTTCAAGGATGTAGTCAATCAGACGCGCTGAAATGAGTCACGTGTGCGCTCTTTATTTTTTCACTATCATGCACTTGAGTGCAAAAAGTGCGCAGCAAAAAAGCATATATTGCACTCTGTGTGTAAATCGTATGGCAGATTATTGATCAGGCTGTAATAAAATGTAGTAATTATTTATTTAACTTACCCAATCACTGTCATATATAATGACTGGGTCAGCTGTTGTCAAGTTGATACCTAACCCACCAACTCTTGTTAAAAGCAGAAAGATGAAATAATCAGGATCATTGCTGAAATTACTAGTCTGAGAAAGATAAGAAAACAATCTTCCATTATTTTTTAATCATTGAAAAACAAATTAACGTGATTCATGGCTGCTATTATTATGAAAAAACAAAACAAAACAAAACATGGTCTGTGGCCTGCTACAAGTCCAACTGATATTATTGTATTAAAGATAGTTATCATTACTTGGACGTGTAAAAATGAAGACAAACACATTGGCCAACTGAATTAAGTTTTCTCTTTACTCTGACGTATTCTGAAATACTTACATGTTGTCTATCAGTAAAAACATTCTTGCACTAATTCTTTAAAAAAAAACACAGAAACGTAATAATACAGCATGCAGTAGGCCTAGTTGCTGCTAAAATCAGAATGAATGAAATGTCTATATTAACTGGCCATTAATTGTGCATTAACTATAATTTACATTTACAAATTGGCAAAAACATAGTTGTTTCTTTACTCTGTATCCATGAGTGCTTACCTGTCAACAGCCAACAGGAGGTATAGCTGTAGGCCTACATGGTCGTGGTGGAGGTAATATAATTAATATTTAATAACTCCATGGTCGTTATAGCAGCTGTAATCCTGCTGTGAGAAGATGAAGACAATTCTGATCAGACATTGAGGTCACCTACGTTAATTAGGCCTAGGCCTAGTAGTAGACTACTAAACTAGGCTAGGCTAGTTAAAAGTAGAATTCACACTTCCCTCCGACTCTCCAGAGTTGTTTGTGAGCTAGGCCTCTAGGGGAGAAAAGAGTGGTACACCCTACTGGCTGGCTGTGTGTGATATAGTTAGGTGCCAGGCAGGCACCAGTAGGCCTATCGTAATACCAAAACAGAAAAAAACTATAAACAACCAGCTTACCTAAGTTTTGTGGCTCTTAGAAGAACAGGCTAGGCCTACACCTTTTATATTATTCATAAAGGCCGCGCTGTGTGTGTGAATTGATACCAAACCATAAACCGCCTGCTCTCTAGTCGTTTTTTAAATAAAAAAAACAAAGAGCGCCTTCAGCGGACAATGAGACCGTACCAGTTTTTGAAAAATAATTTATTTTATCAATTTAATTTTTATCACTATGTCGATGTCAAAATATAACCAAATTCGTGTTTTTTTTCTACCCAGAATTTAAATACAATACAACAACAATTGTTTTGTAATATTGTCGGCGCAGTGACGATGCGATAATGCTGAGTCATCATGAGGACGGTGCAAAGATGCCGGTTTTAAGCATAAAAACAATATAGCAAAATATATAAAAGGTATAAAATGATGAATGCCGACTTGACAAAGAAAGAAAATGGAAGAATTTGAGAATTGTTTGAAGGTTTTCATGACGAAATCAAAGATTATATAAAGTTTGCAGTACACCACGCGTATATAAAGTTCTGAAATGAATGAATTGTTAAGTTTCTCGACATTTCAATCAAATAAATAATTTGATCGTCCTCAGGAGAATCAGAACACTACTCCTCACTCATATTGACGATCATGATATCTATTGATGGGACAATCAAAGCATAATATTGATCGAAACGCTAAGAAACTCACGTCAGTTCTTTTCAGAACATGTACTTGTAGGCCTACTTGTACTTTATATAATTATGAGAATTCACAAATCATCAAAAAACAATTCCTGACATCATCCTGACTACCTTAATCCACACGCACCAATGCATTATGGGAAGGTCCAAATACATTGATCAACAACGCGCGCGTCAACAAACTACAAACACGATTTAAACGGAATTGTCTTCAAATTACTCGTGTATTGCATACAAGTAATTCCGGTATCTTATGGCAACTTCCGTCTTATCGCTATTGTGTTGCTGTTTATGAAATGTTGTATGTGTATGTGCGTGTTTTAATAAACTCAACTAACCTTACCAGAAACCTGCCTTAATATCTTGTTATATATTTTGCATGGGCAAAATAATAACAGCGCACTTTGATAAAAGTACTTTGACAAATTATTTTTTTTATATAAAAACAAATTGTATCACGAATAAAATTCGGAACTACTGTATTTACGGCTATTGGTTTGTTATACACTATTCCTTCACTTCAATATGTAGGCTAAAAAATTAAAGCAATAGTACAGTGGATATGGAACTTTGACTTTACTTTTGACTGGAAAATAAAAGACGCTAAAGAAAAATTGTGCTGTGTAATTTAGATGATATATTATTTTGGGTGTTTTTTGTGGTGTATTAATTTGATACGTAGAGATAAAAAAAAAGTGGACAAAAATCGAATGAAAAACACATTGATGCGGAAACACGAATTAAGTTTATTCACTGCATTTTTATTTTTATTTCACTGGCTTTGATATTTTGCAATGTTTTTGTATGGGAGATTTGTTACGTACTTGCTACTTTTGTAATTAAAGTGTGGTCTACCAGAAACCTGTGCTCCGCACGGTTTGTCTACCTTAATAATAATTCGCATGGCATGATTATTAAGAATAATAAAAGAGTGAGTCAAATGGCCGAGCGGTTAAGGCAGGGGCGCCGTTTACCGTACCTAAAGAGCCAACAACATCGGCAAGGGTTCGAGGCCGACTCGCTCTTAGTTCTGGTGGTGGAACAAGTCTTCTCGGATAAGGACTATAAACCGTAGGTCCAGTGTACACAGTTATAACCTGTGTGCACTTTAAAGAACCCAGTTCATTATTCGAAAAGAGTAGGGGTTACCCCGGTGAACTGGTTCACAAAATAGCCCCTGTATCAGGGGGATTACCACCTATCTGATAGGACAGTGATTAATTCACTATTGGTAATCCTTGGCCACATTGCCTAAAGACATAAAATAAAATAATAAATAAATAAAAGCGTACTTTTCCCGGCCACGATATTTCTTTTCTTACATAATTTGGGGACCCCCTCATGAGACGTCACAAAATTAACATGAATATTCATTAATCATTTTTCCTAAGCTACGTTAGAAATGAGCTAACAATTCGCTAATACAAAGGTTTTCTGTCGGACTTGTCGATGTATGGGGTTCGAATCCGATGAGCAAGTTCTTTTTACTTTATAGTGAGAGAGAGAGATTATTTAGAGGGTTAGGTTTAGTTATTTTTATGAACTTAAG
Organism: Antedon bifida; assembly: GCF_963402885.1. Lineage (NCBI taxonomy): Eukaryota > Metazoa > Echinodermata > Crinoidea > Comatulida > Antedonidae > Antedon > Antedon bifida. The sequence continues at coordinate 32,962,894 of NC_136227.1, read as the reverse complement.
TAGTTCGGCTATCTTTCACATAAGTGCCCCAACTTCGTTACGAAATAAAAAAATCGCTTCCCGGTCCCTGACAAATTGTTTTTGTTTTTTATTTTAAATTGTCAACTATACAATTCGGAACTATTTACGGCCATTGATTTTGTTATACACGGAGTATTCCTTTACTTTGAAGTATATGTAAACTACAAAATGAAAGCAATACTGGATTTGGGGTGCGCCTCCAGAAAGTGACAACGTGCATGCTGAGCGGGACAGACTTCTGTCAATCAGTCGGCAGAGATTAAAACATGTTAATGATGAAGAAGACATTAAGATGTGAAGTATTGGAATAGTAATAATAATAAATGAAAATTTATATAGCGCCGGTATCCTCCACCCATGTGGCGCTCATGGCGCTTTGTGCATTAACAACGTGCGAGAACATCAGCGAATAGCGACGTCTTTAGGTTGGTCTTGAAACTGTTTAGACTAGTCGAGCATTTAACTGTTGCTGGTAAGCTGTTCCATACACTTGCGGCCGCAACGTAAAAAGATCTCTGACCCCACTGATTTTTCGCTCTACGCTCTTGAAGAAGGTTTTGTGACAATGATCGTAGGCCTCTGCGGGATGATTCGTAACGATCCACAAGGTCAGATAAATAAGCAGGAGCACTGTCATTTAGAATCTTGAATACAAACAACGCAAGTTTGTACTTAATACGTTGTTGAACAGGCAACCAATGCAAATCCATCAGGACAGGAGTTATGTGAGCGTTTGATTTTGTATAAGTTACAATTCTAGCTGCCATATTTTGCAAGCGCTGCAAACGTTGTATTTGAGATTTTGGTATGCCAAACAACAAGGCATTACCAATGTCAATTTTAGAAGTGACAAATGAGTGTACAATCAATTCAGCTGTTTTCTTGTTAAGATTACCGCGAATACGACCAAGGTTCCTAATCGATATGCATGCTGCTTTGGATACAGTTGTTATTTGTGCTTCCATAGTGAGATTACTATCCAGCATGATTCCCAGATTCCGGACCACCGATGAGGGAGCGATGTTAGAGTTTCCGATTCTGATATGTGTGATGTTGATTTTGGAGATGTTACATTTAGACCCGACGATAATAAACTCTGTCTTTCCATCATTCAACTTTAGGTAATTTGTTGTCATCCAATTGCGAACATCTTCTATACAGGCTTCCATCTTACTGATTGCTGCAGCAACATCCCTTTGCACTGGTTTTACTGACACATAAATCTGTGTATCATCTGCATAGAAATGGAAATGTAGACTGTGTTTGCGAATAATGTCACCAAGGGGAAGCGTATAAATGGAAAACTGGCCAGGCCCAATTACTGACCCCTGTGGTACACCATATTCCAGGCAAGCTTCATCTGAGAATGCATCATTGATACAGACTAGCTGACGTCTTCCTGTAAGATATGACTGGAACCAGTTAAGAGCAACACCATTTATGCCAATGCGATTTTTCAGACGGGTTATCAGTCTTTGGTGATCAACTGTATCAAACGCTGCTGACAAATCCAACAACACCAATAGCGTTATTTTCCCATCATTCATTCCTTGTAACAAATCATTCTGTACCTTTAAAAGGGAACTCTCCGTGCTATGACATGCACGATATGCCGACTGGTAATTCTCATTTAAATTATGCTTTTGAAGATATGGAGTAATGCGTGATGTCACTACACGCTCCAGAGTCTTTCCAAGAAAAGAAAGATTCGACACCGGGCGGTAATTTTTCAGCGTGTTATGATCCAAGTTTTGCTTTTTTATTAAAGGACGAACGTGAGCAATTTTCAGTTCATCTGGCACTATGCCGGTATTAAGAGAATGGTTAATGATTTCCGTTATTATTGGAACGACTGCGTCTATACACTTCTTCAGTATAGAAGTAGGAACTGGATCTAACCTGCATGATTTTGTTGGTGATTTCATCAGAATGTTGCGGATCTCATCTTGAGATGCTGGTGTAAATGTTGTGAGATGCTGATGGACAGCTGTCACAGGCTCATTAAATGACATGTCATCAATCTTGAAGTCGTCTCTGATGATCTTGATCTTGTCTGTGAAAAACTGACAGAACCTGTTCGCAAGATCAAAGTCAGAAAGACTATCTGGGAGAGGTGATACCTGGCGATGATGAAGGAGTTGGTTAACAATTTTAAAAAGTCCTTTCTGATCTGCTGCATGTTCTTCACACAAGCCAATGTAGTAGTTGGCCTTTGCCTTTCTTACCATGGAATTTACATTCCTCTTCTGTGCAATGTAAGCTTGACGATCTATTTCCAGATGAGAGATTCTCCATTTCTTTTCAAGCTTACGCTTTGTTCTTTTCTCAGCATAGATGTCACTGTTATACCAACTAGTGTTTGGTCGGACCTTTACTGTTCTCTTTTTCGGTGGTGCATGTTTGTCAAGAAGTTCACTCAAAGTGGTGACATATAGTCGTACTTTACTTGATAAATCAAGATTTGAGAGCGAAGTTCCGAGATCAGACTGTGTGATATCTTTACATAATGTCTCAAAATTTATAGCATTCCAATGACGAGTTTCGATGGATTTAGTGATTACGGGTGGCTTCTTGATAAGGAGATTACATGTGATTGCATAGTGATCTGATATACCATCAATGACATTAAGGTTTGAGAAAACAGGAGGATCAGATGAACGTGTGATCAGCAAGTCTAATGTATGACCATGTCGGTGTGTAGGTGTAGACACATGCTGTTGAAGACTGCTTGCTACAAGTAGATTCCGAAAATGAATTGCATCTGCATCATTTGGCATATCCACATGGATGTTAAAGTCTCCAACGAATAGTATGGGAGCCGGCTTCAATACATAGTGATCAACCAAAGTTGAGAATTCTTCAGTGAAAACATTTAGACTGCAACCCGTTGATTTACTTTGAGGTCGATATACTGCTACGAGGAAAACTGAGGATGCATTGCTGACTATTTCCACATTTAGCAGTTCAAATGATTTTGGTAATAATCCCGTGTCATAACATTTAACCGCTATGCTTTCCTTGTAAAGAAGTGCAACTCCACCACCTCTTTTAGTACCAGCACGGGGAGCATGTTTGAGAGAGTATCCGTTGGGTGTAATATTTCCTATAACTGATGTGTCTTCTGGTTTAAGCCACGTTTCCGAAAGGGCAACAACATCCAGATTATGTTCGATAACGAAATCCACAAATTCTGTTGTTTTGTTCCGAACGGATCTTGTATTAATACTGCAAAATTTAATATTGTTTTTAGATAAGAGAGAGTTTGATGATAAGTCCGGAAATGATAGATTGTTTTTAGTGTGTTTGTCACGCCCAGCTCTTGTACCACGCCTGGTTTTTCTTTTTGGCCTCCTTGGTAATAGGTGGATACTACAGCTACTGGAGTTCAACTTAAAAGATTGTATAATTAAGCAAGATTCTTCAAGAAGTTCACAACTGTTATTGTTGTTGGTTACACAGCCCTGTAAACCATGAAGAAACTCAGAGCTATAGCTAATTAGCATGACAACAGCAGGTCTTCAAGCATGAGGTGTACAAGGTCATTTACATAACAATATGCACAGTCAGATTGAAAGTACAGGGCTAGCTTCCCACTGATGCTAGTAGACCATTGTTCTTGGGCAGTGATGAGTTTGAATTAAAACAATAAAGGCACAAGCAGGGCCTAGCTGAACTTCAGGAAACAACAAGAAAAACAACTGCGATTTACTCCAAGATACGATTATTTCCACATAAGAAATTTGTGAATATATGGTGCTCAATTTGTTATTCCAGCATCCAGTAAAACTTATTTGATGAAAAAACCATCTGCAAACAGATACGAAGTTGTTATGCACAGAGCAATATAGAGCCGCCACATGGGCGCTGCAACAATCCTCTTCTTTATAGTAACAATGATTACGGACTCAACACCAAAAGTAGTCGAAATTAGATGATGCGCTCGGACACAAACATTTTGGGTGTATTTTTCGTTGATATTTGATATTTAGCGGAAACATGACACTCATTTGGATTCGTTTTGTGTGTTTTTTTTTTTTTACATTTCATGGTTTTTATATTCCCTCACCTAAACATAAAATGCTAAACAGCTAAAAAATGAAGCAACATTCATGCTATTATAATTTGCATAGTGCAATAGACATATATACATATATACATATCTAGAACAAATATTGATATACCATAAATCATTAAGAAATGTTGATTTTATTTTACAATTTAGAATGCATAATTATATTCTAAAAATTCATGATAATTACAAAAATATAGCGTAATATATGGAGGCAGTAAAGCAACCATTTGCGGGAAGAAAGATATTGGAACAATAAATTTGAAATTTCAAGATGATGCAAAACTTGCTGTACTAATGTTTATCAAACAATATGTAAATAATCGATTTATCAACTCCAGATGTTTAATAAAAAAAATAGACAGAATTTTGTTGATTTTTGGATATTTGTATGTATTAGTTACGGACCAAACATTTTAATATAAAATACCTTGAAAGACATTTAAAATGTTTTATCGGGATGTTGCATGATATATGTAACATGAAATTTGATAAACAGCAGCTATACTAGATTCTAATTATTATCTGTCTATATCTGGTTTTTAAAATTGATGGGAGTTTACATAAAATAGTCTAATAGAAATCTGGGAATACCATTTTAAGCGAGTTGATTCTGTATATAGTATATTATGTTTGGTTTGTTGCTGATTTGAAAACCTATGTCTGTATCTATAGCAACTAAATTGTTATGAAATGCATTATCTCTATGGAAATGAACAAATGTAAAAAAAAAAACTCTTAACCGGATCACAGTGTACCACCGATATGTACATTTTTTTGTTTTTATAGTTCATTTTTATACATATTTACTTCTTTATTTCGGAAATAAAAATACTTAAAAATAAGTTGTTCATTTGGATTTTTATTATCTCTTTATATCATCTACAGTACCGTATATAAATCACACATGATTTTTATACATATAAGTGGATATAAAATTATGTAGAAATAATAATACTGTAAAAAATGAAAATAGCCAAAATTATCTTGATTTTTATACGCAAGTTGCAAAATAAAATTGATATACGTTATGTTGAAACATATAAGTACTTTAAAATATGACAGTTTTTTTCGTAGTTTGAAAAACAATTATTAATTGAATTGATGTATTATTATTTAATGGCATGTTGACATTTACAAATTTTAAATACATTTAAAAATTGTTTTTCTGTGCAAACAAATGCAGATACAGTAGATACAGTTGTATATTCTGTTAAAGTATCTACATTTTTAAATACATTTTTAAAACTTTTAACTCCTAAAATGTAAATCAATCACATGCTCTATGTAATGCTCTATGTAATGCTTGTGTTCACTTCCATTCCAGTGAGTGGTTTGTGTCTATGGTTGCGTTCAATTATGTGTTCAATAATGTACTGTCAATTCTTTTTTAAATTCTGTAGTGTCTATGGTTGCGTTCAATTTTGTGTTCAACACTGTAGTGTCTATGGTTGCGTTCAATTCTGTGTTCAACACTGTAGTGTCTATGGTTGCGTTCAATTCTGTGTTCAACACTGTAGTGTCTATGGTTGCGTTCAATTCTGTGTTCAACACTGTAGTGTCTATGGTTGCGTTCAATTTTGTGTTCAACACTGTAGTGTCTATGGTTGCGTTCAATTCTGTGTTCAACACTGTAGTGTCTATGGTAGCATTCAATTCTGTGTTCAACACTGTAGTGTCTATGGTTGCGTTTAATTCTGTGTTAAATACTGTAGTGTCTATTGTTGTGTTCAATTCTGTGTTCAACACTGTAGTGTCTATGGTTACGTTCAATTCTGTGTTCAATACTGTAGTGTCTATGGTTGCATTCAATTCTGTGTTAAATACTGTAGCGTCTATGGTTGCGTTCAATTCTGTGTTCAATACTGTAGTGTCTATGGTTACGTTCAATTCTGTGTTCAATACTGTAGTGTCTATGGTTGCATTCAATTCTGTGTTAAATACTGTAGTGTCTATTGTTGCGTTCAATTCTGTGTTCAACACTGTAGTGTCTATGGTTGCATTCAATTCTGTGTTAAATACTGTAGTGTCTATTGTTGTGTTCAATTCTGTGTTTAATACTGTAGTGTCTATGGTTGCGTTCAATTCTGTGTTCAATACTGTAGTGTCTATGGTTACGTTCAAGTCTGTGTTCAATACTGTAGTGTCTATGGTTGCATTCAATTCTGTGTTCAATACTGTAGTGTCTATGGTTACGTTCAATTCTGTGTTCAATACTGTAGTGTCTATGGTTACGTTCAATTCTGTGTTCAATACTGTAGTGTCTATGGTTACGTTCAATTCTGTGTTCAATACTGTAGTGTCTATGGTTACGTTCAAGTCTGTGTTCAATACTGTAGTGTCTATGGTTGCGTTCAAGTCTGTGTTCAATACTGTAGTGTCTATGGTTACGTTCAATTCTGTGTTCAATACTGTAGTGTCTATGGTTACGTTCAATTCTGTGTTCAATAATGTAGTGTCTATGGTTACGTTCAATTCTGTGTTAAATACTGTAGTGTCTATGGTTACGTTCAATTCTGTGTTCAATACTGTAGTGTCTATGGTTACGTTCAAGTCTGTGTTCAATACTGTAGTGTCTATGGTTGCGTTCAAGTCTGTGTTCAATACTGTAGTGTCTATGCTTACGTTCAATTCTGTGTTCAATACTGTAGTGTCTATGGTTACGTTCAATTCTGTGTTCAATAATGTAGTGTCTATGGTTGCGTTCAATTCTGTGTTTAATACTGTACATTTCACACTTGTTCAGTTTCAGATCTTCTTTTTCTGTGTTTTGTTTTCCTCCTCTTACGTTTGCTGGATGACCTACAAAATAAAACAATAAATAAATGTTTATTTAGAATCTAATACTGCACACACAAACATAAGGTATTAACGTCTTGTATGAGGCTTAGGTTGCGCAATGATAGAAAAACACTCTAGCAATATGAGACAATCTTACCTGTTATTTACTCCATTGAGGGCAGCACCAATAGCCGATGAAAGTTCACCCGATCTTTTGATTTCTGTTTTGTCCTTTAATTTCTGCAACAAACTTCTAATCACATCAAATCCTTCTTTCTGTTGGTGAAAAACAAATTGTGAATATTTATTTGACACTTGCACAAGCGTTTCTTTTATTACTTAAATACCATAAGATAATTGTGAATTATTACGTCATTAAGACTCTGTTTGAGGGCAGCAAACTCTTTTATCAACATTAAAAACTGCAAGATGAACTTTGGCCTGAATGTAGACTCCGAATCCAGTGTGTTTGCGACAACCTGTTTAATGCAAAGAATATCATAAAACCGATCAATACAAAATATCTATATTGAAATATTGATAAACACTATCGATATAAAACACATACACCTGATTAAAATAGAATATGTAATTTCATTGTATACCTTTGAAATCATTGAAGATAATTGTTTACAGATTTTCTTTGGATCCTCATTTCCCTATAAATAAATAAAATGTAATAATCAAAATTATTCATTATAATTAAACCATTCACTAATAATTATCTTTCCTACTTCAGTGCAAAAACTACAAAAAAAGTCTACATACCAAATATGGTCGTTTACTGATTAAATTTGTCAACATCAAACAAGCTTGTTTCTGAAATTAAAAAAAAACAAAAGATTTCAAATGACGAAAAATCTGCTTTAACATAGATCAAAATTATTATTTAAAATTTACACAAAAAAATCTTACAGAACTGTGGTCTTACCTTACGATATATCTGAATATTTTCAGTTGTGTACTGAATAAGTTGAGGGGCTACGAACCATCCAAGATTCTATCAACAAATAAATAAATACATTATAAACGGATTGTTTTGTTTTCAGACTATACTATAGTATGTAATATATATGTACATAATATTGTAACTACATTAATTAGTAAGCACAAAGATTTTATTATTATTTATCATTATGGTATGATAGAACACATGACACATAATATAAAGGTATATACCAGTGAGTTGTTAATTAACAACTCTCTGGTACCCTTCAAAATCATATTCTTTAGTATAGTTGTTAAATTAGAATTTATAGGTCCATTGTTGTACAACAAAAACACATGAAAGGATGCTCTATGATTCAATAATAGCTGATTAACTTACTGGAAATCGTTCTATAAGATCTGTAAACAGCACAGGGTGTAGACAAGTTGCTCTGAGAAAATAACAATAGTCAAAAATAGTATTAACCTTCAACAAAACAATGAACTTTGTAATTCAAGATATCCCTTATTCGGAAAAATAACACAGAACATACACACAATTTCCAAACACTTATTTCAATGTGCATGATACATTACACAGATAATTACCTAACTTATCTTGGTGATGAGTTAAAATCTAAATGCTTATATCTTACCTGTATGTCATAAAATCCAAAAGTGATTTATTGTACAAAGCTGAAATTCTTTCTTTATCTGAAGAATCATTCTGCATCACAAAAAAAACCAGACATGAATATTTTTACAATAGTATTGTAACCCACTAAAAGCACTATTAGATTAGAGTTCTGAAAAACATTAAGGCCAATTTACACAGAGAAGCGGCAACGTTAATAAAAATATAGAATCTTTGTTATTCCTTATGACCATTTACACACAACACGGAGCTGACAGATGGTTTCCAGTAAGGATAGATACAAATTCTATGTGGGACAAGCTACGTCGTTTTGCCGCTTACCGTTGGTCTGTGTAAATTGGCCTTTATTTAAAAGGATGTACTTTACCTCAGCATGTTTCTCTTGTGTGGCATCTTTACGTTGTCTCCTAGTTTTAAGGGGCGATTGGTCGGTAGATGATGTCAATATACGCACAAGGAATAGACAACCACTAGAAATCAGTGATACTATGAACACTGATGAAGCTGTAAAAAATAAAAAAAACAGATATATCATTCAAAGGGTTATACAGTGTATCTCAACTATATCTTCAGAGTCAACTATACAGTATATCTTCATAGAGTCAACTAAAACATTGTGATTATGTAGTAGTATAGTATTTGTCTACCTTTCCTTAGGGCTTTCATCATTTCTTCTAAGCATTTATGCAACTCTTCTTTTTCATCGCCTGATACTTTCGGATACTAAAAATAACAAATAAATATTCAAATATTTGATCATCTGTTTAGTAATTTACTGTGAATAAGTTGCAGTGTTTATCAAAATAATATATTATAATTATAGGAGAACCCCATGTCTCGAAAATAGAGGTTTACTGTAAACAAAATTGGTGTTCTTACCTTTTTTGGTCGACAGAGTTTAGTCTTATATATGTTTGCAGCTTTATCTTTTAATAAATCCTGATCTTTATCACTAGAAGCTGCCTGTATCATGTAGACCAGCGGTAACAAAAGATCCTAAATCCAATTTAACGAAAAATGATAGGATGAGTATTACAAACATGCAAAATAATATTGGCGTTTAAATATTTTGGCACAAATGGCGTTTCAGAGCTGTTTCAGACAAAAATCAAAAAACTGACTGGCTAACACAAAAAAACTACAGACTTGGGCCAAGTCTATATTGGTGTTTGCATTCCATTTGAATGGCTTTTACTGTCATAAAACTTACAGCGACTAGGATGTTCTCCGGTTGCTGTTTGATGAAAATCGTTACAAGATCAAGAACACGCAACTTAAAATGTAACACGAGCGTTACAGCTTCCATTTTGGATTTCTTCTTTTGCAGTTTTTCTTTGAATGCCGCTGCTAAGACTGAATCGAATCTCATCATTGTCTCGTCATCCATGTCATCATCTTCCTCATCCTCCTGCTCATCTTCCTAAAAACGAATAAATAGCGGAATTACTCTTTATGTTAAGATAAAAAGCTGTTTTACACAAACATAATGTGTACTGTACATATGTATCAGACTGGAGGAGATTAGTCTAATCTACATATAGAGATTAGTCTAATCTACATATAGAGATTATATAACATATATAGCAACAGTATGCATTTACATACAAAGATGGAAGGACTTGGTGAACTGTATCGCATCTACTACGCCCCTACGATCTTCTAGGTCACAGGAAAACTAGAACTAGATATTTTTACTGCAAAGCATATCTCTCTCCTTTATTGCATCTATTAGTGATGCACAAGCCACATTTCTTTATTTTATTATCAAACATATTACGAAAAAATTGTTTGTGTATTACAACTATAAAATATTTATTTAAATAGTAAAATATTCCTCCTCCAAGTATATTGAGTCGTACCTCATCACTTAGTTGAACAGCGGCGTCTCCTAAAGCATCTCGGATTTGAGCTCTGAACTCATCATCGACCATCTCGATATCATCTTCATCCTCCTCATCATCTTCCTCATCATCTTCCTCATCACTTTCATCATCCTGTTTGGAACCGTCTTCTTCAATCTCATCTTCTTCGTTAATGTTACCATTACTCTGAAAAATAATAAGATTGTTTACCAGTACAATACTATCAAAAGATATAACTACAATCAAATTTTTTGTGCCCATATATGGACACAATGACATCATATCACTTCCACATTTGGGCATATCACTACCATATTTGGGCACATCACACTTTTTTGTCAAACTGGTTTGATAGTGTAGACTGAGCTTAAGGACAAAAGCAAAGTACAACTTACTGGTGAATTTTCCTTATCCTCATCGATATCTTCTTCTTCTATATTAAAAAAAAAAGGAAATACAAAATGAGGAATGTAAGCAAAGAAGAAGTTAAACAATTTTTTAAAAGAACATATAATATACTAACGGAAAGAGATTGTAGTGAGATACTTTATTTCATAAGTTTCATGTCAATAGGTTATAGGTCATAAAAATCATAATAGGTCATAGGTCATAATTGAGATTATTTTTACCTGAATCATTAACCAATTCCACATTACTATCTTCTTCTTTGTTCTTTGATGGATCTAAAACCTACAAAATCAAAAATAAAATGTGAATTTGGAGAGGACAAAACTGGTTATCAATACATTCATAAATAAAATATAAAATAAATTAACATTAACAACAATTTTTAAACAACAGTTTCAATTTATACTCCTATCATAGCAGGCTTTCCAGTTAGGCTTAAACTAAGGTATCCAAATATAGGCAGCTCCCTCCACAAACACCTACATCTACTAAAAGAGACAATGCCTTCTTTGTCATATGCGAACAGATCATCTTGAAGGTATTGTCGACAACTGCCCTCAATAGATGAGATGATTTAGAGAGAAGGCCAATCAGAATATCAACAACTACTTCTACCCACTCTGGTTCTGAAAAAATAAAATGACAGTAAAATTATAAACACATCTATTGTTTACAGTACCTCTACATTTGTTTTTCTATGAGTAATCTGTACACTTTTCTGTGGAATTAACTTTATAAATATTATGATCTTAAAATAGAGATAATTAGTATATTATTTTTACCATCAACTTGTTTAGCAACAGACCGGCGTTTGGTGAATGCCTTCTTGTAACAATTGCTTAATTCCTATAAAAACAAAACAAACAAAGGTGAAATATAAAAATTAAATTCATGAATATATTTTATGTATAAATAATATTATATATTTTCAATAACTAGACACCGATTATGAATTAATTCTGACCTCAACAAGGTCAACTGCATTGCTTGGTTCCATAAATATCTGAAGTCCGACATGAAGAAAGAGGAGCTGGAAGGCCGATCCTGCCGTTATGTTCCTTTTACTTTCCATCTTGGATTCTACATCTGCCACTGAAGAAAGCATCTTCTCCCATGCTGATTTCATCTATGAACAGAAATCACTGCATGTTAAAAATTGTGCATTTATATATTCAATAGTTTGTATAAAATGACTGTAGAAATGTTGTAGGATGAAATAAAAAGGTGTTTGTATTGACATCAAAGTCTTACTTCAGAAGTGAATTCAATGCGAAAGGTGACATGTGGTGAGGTCACTAACTGTTGGGCGTATTGCACTATCAACTTGACCCAGAGGTCACCTCCAGATGTCATTCCCAATGTCCTTTGATTCTGACCTGGCTCATTTTCTTCAACCAACACTGAAACCAAAAAATAAATAAATAGTATGATATAATAATTTCGGTCTTTATTTCACACTCTCTTGGCAATAACAAAATGAATTGTGGGTAGATTACAATATATATAAAATAAACCAATATAAATATAATACCTTGTGAGGCAGGCATGTTGCTAAGCGACGTCAAGCAACTTTGAAACAGGCTGGCCAGGAGCTCCTGTAAATCTTTCCCAATCTTATGAGCTAAAAGATGTTTGCACTGGGGGATACTTGTATCATTTGATTCAATATTAAAATATGCATGAACAAACAGGAACTGAGTAACATCTAAAACCCATTGTTCCTGCTTAGGAATCCCAGGACTTCTTATTAACGACAGCATCTACCAAGTAAAAACAAATCAAAATACACCGATTTAAACAAAGTAAAAACCTTATTTGTTAAAATAAAAAATGTAAATATACAACAATTTAAATAATATTCAATCTAACCTCATGACACACCCATCTGCGAGTAGAGTCGAGATCTGGTACTTTCTCAAAACTGTAGAAAAAAAATTAAAATATACAATATAAAATTTTAATTGGAAACGCAATTTGTCTTACTAGATTGTTATATGCTTTACTATTGATAAAGTCTAACAACATTACCTGTCTTGGGTTGGACCATTGATGAATAGGTTCTTTAGAAACTTTACATACAACTTTACTCCTTTAAGATTTAACTAAAAACAAAGGGAAATCAAAGAATTTTAAAAATACTGAAAAAATGGATCACTACTTCAGACATAGATACATATATACTGTACATAGAAAAAACATTATTTTATATGACTGGTATACTCACATTGTTTATTAAATTATGTACGGATCTCGTCTTTGTAATTTGATCAAAGTGTATATTTCCTGACCTAAGAAGATCAAGTAATGACATATAGGGTTATGATAAAATAAACAAAATAGAACATGAACATTCTGACTGGATTAGCATTAAACATTAGTTAATGTTGGACTCTTTGACTACTACACTTGTAGTAAAAAAAAATATTATTTATACTGGGTGACCTCTCCAGTCAAAGACTGGTCTCCCAGAGGGCCCAGTTATGATCAGTGGCTGTGATGTACTAGTACACCGGGGTAACTCCATACTCGTCTCAAAAGATGTACTAGGTTTTTTATAGTGCTAAATGTGTACACTGGACCTACGGTTTATAGTCCTTTTTCGAGAAGACTCGTTCTACCACCAGAACCATAGAGCGAGATGAGCCTCGAAGCTTTGCTGATGTTATGGCTACATAATTACAGTTCCACTGTCATAACCGCTAGGTCACTCACTCACTCAGAGAAAAACAGTACAGAATATGTTTGAATAAGTCTGGGTTAAGAACAAAACACATTTTATTCTGTTTATACTAACTTGCTTATGAGACATTTTACAATCTCAAGTTGCGTGGCACCATCTTGAATCTCCTTGACAACCAATGGTAATGTTGCACTCTAAAAAATCACACAAAAAAAACATTTGAATTGTTAATTGTTCTAAATCTATGTTGTAAAAATTATAAAATAAGAGATTTATATATTTCTTTATATTTATAATAATGTAGACACTTGTAATTTTGTTCTTGAGCTATGGAGAATTTTGTACTATATTCTATCTACTCTATTCTTTTTTCCGAAATAAAAGATGAAACGAATATTAGGTGTATTATAAAGTAATTATAAATCATGGGTTAGTTATCCTTCTTTCGGGCAAACACATTTCACTTACAAACTTTTTACTAGCCTCATGCAAAAAATGTTGTTTGTTTGCCAGGCTATTAATCAGTATCTTGACTACTGCTGGGCTTAACACATGATCAACTTCTTCTGCGCTACATTCACGTAGGAGGCGCTCAACGAGTTGCAATGCCAGGTAGCGGCATTCTTGACGAGCATGAAGCAGGCCACCTATAAGTACACAGTACAGAGTTCATTTATGTGTATGTTTTGCTATTGTTTTTAGCTTTCACACCAGTCCCATTCTATTTTTATTCCCAGTTTCCTGGACTTTCTGCATTCTGACTCCTGAGGACGATCAAAGCATATTGATCAAAACGTCAAGAAACTCAACAGTTCTTTTCTGAACTATCTACATAGCGTACCGCAAACTTTATATCAATATTTGTATGTTCATGTGAAATTGAATGGGGAGAATATTTCGTTAGTTAAAATATTGACTGCTCTATATGACATTGGCCGCAGAGTAGAACAATTATGCAGTGACTTGACGTATTCAAGAATAAAAGGAAGCTTACTATCAATAACTTGTTGACAAAACACAGTAACCTTTTCCTGATCTTGAAGAACAAGTTTCAACACCTCATCACAAACACTGTTGACATTAGGGTGAGATATGATAGTAGATTCCTGAGGAAAAACATTATCATTATTTAATTAAAAAATGAAAAACAAGCGAAAAATAAATTTCAAAAAGTTACACCACATTGACCTAATTAATTTCTCATAAAAGTTTTCAATTTTGGAATACAACAGGAACAATACATTTAAAAATATGTATATGCTTATTATTTATTATGGGTGACCTCTTCAGTCAAGGACTGGTCTCTCAGAGGGCCCAGTTATGATCAGTGGCTGTGAGTGTACTAGTACGCCGGGGTAACCCCCTACTAGATTAAAAAGTATTTATATGCTTATTATTTATTATGGGTGACCTCTTCAGTCAAGGACTGGTCTCTCAGAGGGCCCAGTTATGATCAGTGGCTGTGAGTGACAGTGGCTGAGTGTGTACTAGTACGCCGGGGTAACCCCTACTCGTCTCGAAAGATGTACTAAGTTATTTAAAGTGCACATGAACTAGATGTGTACACTAGATCTACGGTTTATAGTCCTTATCCAAGAAGACTCGCTTTACCACCAGAACCATGGAGCGAGTGAGCCTTGAACCCTTGCCAATGTTATGGCTAAGTAATTACAATTTCACTGCCTTAACCGCTCGGTGACTCACTCGTTGATATCGCTGTACTTACAGTGAAGATTTTCACAACATGATTTAGATTGTCGGGGTGCAATATGTCTTTATGTCCCCAATGAGTCTTCAAAAACTTGCCTTTGACAACATCCTATAAAATACAAAAGAAATAGATACAATTTCAATACCGATAGACAATAGCAATCTTTTTACAAGAACAATTAACCTACAGTACCGTTAAGCTCTGTCTACACTATCAAACTTTATGTGATGTGCCTATGGACATGATGATGTCATATCGCTACCATATTTAAGCATATCACTACTATATATGGGCACATCACACTTTTTTTGTCAAACTAGTTTGATAGTGTAGACAGAGCATAATAAATTGTTATGCCTTTTCTCATTTTTGCTAGGTACTTACAGGAAAACAATGATGGCAAGTTAGCAACGTCTGCAGGGTGTGAGGAGAGCACCCTTCCCAGCCACAACTGAGATCAGACTTGATCGACGGCCAGATGTGTTCACTAAATGTTTCTTTGGAACTCTTCATGAACAAAGGAAAAATGTATGAAAAAACTAGTTTAGTAAATGATAAAATATGAACTTTATCCTCGATAGCAAAATAGTAAGAGACATCTTATTTCCTTGCCCCTTGTGTCATCTTGATTATTCATTTTCATTTAAAATTACAGTATAATAGTGCTGGTTTTTTAAACATTTAACATGTGATTTGTAGGCTATTGTTTTAAGCTCTGTCTACACTATCAAATTTGATGTGACAAAAATGTGCCCATATATAGACATGATATCATATCACTACCATATTTGGGCACATCACACTTTTTTTGTCAAACTCGTTTGATAGTGTAGACAGAGCCTTACCATACTAATCAGGTCCATTGATGCTTGAGTACAAAGATCTTGTAGATAACTTTTCTTTTCAGAAAATCCTTTCAATTTTGTTAGAACATTAACAGTATATTTTCCATCTTCCTGTTTATTGAAAAAAAGAACCATTTTAATAAATTGCCACAAAATAACTTAATAAAACAATACAATAAAACAGAATTAGGTATTTACTGCTTGTAATCTGCCTGATTGAACAACTGCAATATATGCAAACACTTGACCAAACATATGCTCCCTCTCTTCCTTAAAAAAGAAAAAAAAATCCCATAATTGTTATTGTTTTAAACAATGAATGACTAGTTTAATTCAATTCAATTTATTTTCATAAGATACATCATAATATAACAGAAAATGAGAGAAACTTGAATAAGCTCAGGGGACACCAGAACTATTAAAGTAAAATATGTAAATATTACCATTTCAAGAGTAGGCAAAACAATAATTAAATAATAAACTAAATAATGAAATAAATAAATAAAGGTTAAAAAAACACAATAAGTAAAAGAAGAGAAAGTTACTATTATCATTATTATAAATTATTATATTATTATTGTTATGATTATTATCATTTTTGATTGACAATTACAAAATAAGAGTAGTTGTTGTTATCTACCTGTTTACTGGAGTTGGAATGCAGATGTTTCTTAATCAAAGAAAACACTTCTTTTAAGCTGATTATGGGTAACAATGTCAGAAGCTAAATAAACAGCAACAAATATAAACAACAATATTATTAATGATTTATTTATTTTTATTTTACTTATTTATTTCAACAATATTTTACGAGGGTGGTCCATCCAGCCGAAGCTGATCATTGGGGCCCAATCTAGAAGCAGCCAATGAATTTTTAGCTTTACTTAACACAACCCATCCTGCGATAGCGTTCACAATGGAAACTGCCGTGAACAATTCAATCCCTTTCCTAGGAATGCTGATAACCAAAGATTTGAAAAAAGTATAAAAGGTCACTTATTATAACTATGTTAAATCGGGCTTACAAACTATCGTCGACCCACCAGCTTTTTAATGATGAATGTGAAATTCTAAGGAAGATTTTTAAGTGTCTGAAATTTCCAGATGAACTAATAACAACAACCATACAGAATTTTAAACCAGCAGAGAGCAATAACAACACAGCAGAAGGTGAAACAGATTTATCCGAAATACCAGTGCGAATCATCCTGCCATTCAAAGACCAGAAATCTGCGAACTCCGTCAAGCGACAACTATGCCAACTAAGTCACAAGATAAACAAAAACATTGTCCCTGTATTCATAAGTAAGAAAGTTAAAGATAACATTAGGAAAGTCGAAAAGAAACCAACTATTATAAGTCAACAATTAGTCTGGGCTCCAGACGGAGTTTTTTCTTAATATTAGTAAAAATATAAATATTTTTGCACATATGGCGTTTCATACGTGTATTACTTGAGTTTGGATACTGTATTTTCAGACAAAAATCGCAGTCGAAATAAAAACAAATAAATAAAAATAAAACACAATACAGACTTGGGGCAAGTCTAGTCAACAATGTGTATAAATTTAAATGTGACTTGTGCGATGCAAGTTATGTTGGATATACATGCCGACACCTCTACCAACGCATTGTTGAACATAGTAGATGCTTAATAGGACAGCATTTAAAGGATCATAACGCGATTGTTAATCCAAGTAAAATTAATTCATGTTTCTGTATACTTAGGAAATGCAAAAACAAATTTGACTGTCTTATCTATGAAATGTTGTATATCAGACAATTAAAACCTAGTCTGAATAAACAAAGTGACTCTGTAAAAGCTAAGCTTTTCATTTGACAGGATGTTAGACAATAGGTCTTTTGTTATTTAAACTTTGACCCTTGGCTTGTGCTATTTAATTAGTTGTTGTTTTATATTTTATTCATTGTACTGGATAATGACCCCATGATGGAGTCGAAACGTCGTTCTTTTTTAAGCGTTATTTTTATATTATGTATATCATTACTTGGACGTGTAAAAATTAAGACAAACACATTTGCCAACTGAATTAAGTTTTCTCTTTACTGACTCCATCGTATTCTGAAATACTTACATGTTGTCTATCAGTAAGAACATTCTGCACTCATTCTTAAAAAAACACAGAAACGTAATAATACAGCATGCAGTAGGCCTAGTTGCTGCTAAAATCAGAATGAATGAAATGTCTATATCAACTGGCCATTATTATTATTGCGCATTAACTATAATTTACATTTACAAATTGGCAAAAACATAGTTGTTTCTTTACTCTGTATCCATGAGTGCTTACCTGTCAACAGCCATCTAGACGACAGTAGTTATGTCTCTGTACATGGAGGTATATGTAGGTCTACATGGTCGTGGTGGAGGTATTATAATAACTCCATGGTCTGTATAGCATCTGTAATCTTCACGTATGGCACTGTCATCCTGCTGTGAAAAGATGAAGACAATTCTGATCAGACATTGAGGTCACCTACGTTAATTAGGCCTAGTATATAGTAGACTACTAAACTAGGCTAGCTAAAAGTAGAATTCCCTCTCCTCCGACTCTCCGGAGTTGTTTGTGGGCTAGTTAGGCCTAGTATAGGGAGGGGAGAAAAGAGTGGTAGGCCTATAGGCTAGGCTGGCTGTGTGTGATAATTGTCACGTTAGTTAGATGCCAGGCATGCACCAGTAGGCCTACCGTAATACCAAAACAGAAAAAAACACCCAGCTTTATACCTAAGTTGTGTGGCTCTTAGAAGAACAGGCTAGCCTAGGCCTACGCCTTTTATATTATTCATAAAGGCCGCGCTGTGTGAATTGATAGCCTACCAAACCATTAACCACCTGCTCTCTACTCGTTTTTTAAATAAAAAACCAAAGAGCGCCTTCAACGGACAATGAGACCGTACCAGTTTTTGAAAAATAATTTATTTATCAATTTAATTTTTATCACTATGTCGATATGTCAAAATATAACCAAATTCGGTTTTTTTTCTTTCTACCCAGAATATAGATACAATACAACAACAATTGTTTTGTAATATTGTCGGCGCAGTGACTATGTGATAATGCTGAGTCATCATGAGGACGGTGCAAAGATGCCAGTTTTAGCATAAATGAACAATAATAGCAAATATGTTAAAAGGTATAAAATGATGAATGCCGACTTGACAAAGAAAGACAATGGAAGAATATGAGAATTGTTTGAAGGTTTTCATGATGAAATCAAAGAATCAGCGCACTTTGATAAATTATTAAAATAAAAACAAATTGTATCACGAATAAAATTCGGAACTACTGTATTTACGGCTATTGGTTTGTTATATACACTATTCCTTCACTTCAATATATGTAGGCTAAAACATTAAAGCAATAGTACAGTGGATATGGAACTTTGACGTTACTTTTGACTGGAAAATAAAAGACGCTAAAGAAAAATTGTGCTGTGTAATTTAGATGATGCGCGCAAACACATAACGAAAGTATAAAAATGACAAACTATATTATTTTGGGTGTTTTTCGTGGTGTATTAATTATTTGATACGTAGAGATAAAAAAGTGGAAAAAATCGAATGAAAAACACATTGATGCGGAAACACGAATTAAGTTTATTAATTTACATTTTTTTTAAATTTAACTGGTTTTGATATTTTGCAATTTTTTTTGTATGGGAGATTTGTTACGTACTTGCTACTTTTGTAATTAAAGTGTGGTCTACCAGAAACCTGTGCTCCGGTACGGTTTGTCTACCTTAATAATAATTCACATGGCATGATTATTAAGTATAATAAAAGCGTACTTTTCCCGGCCACGATATTTCTTTTCGTACATATTTGGGGACCCCTCATGAGACGTCACAAAATAAACATGAATATTCATTAATTGTTTTTCCTAAGCTACGTTAGAAATGAGCTAACAATTCGCTAATACAAAGGTTTTCTGTCGGATTTGTCGATGTATGGGGTTCGAATCCGATGAGCAAGTTCTTTTTACTTTTTAGTAAGAGAGAGATTATTTAGAGGGTTAGGTTTAGTTATATTTATGAACTTAAGTAGTTCGGCTATCTTTCACATAAGGGCCCCAACTTCTGTACGAAATAAAAAATCGCTTCCCGGCCTCTGACAAATTGTTTTTTTTTTCAATTGTCAACTATACAATTCGGAACTATTTACGGCCATTGATTTTGTTACACACGGAGTATTCCTTTACTTTGAAATATGTAAGCTACAAAATGAAAGCAATACTGGATTTGGGGTGCGCCTCAGAAAGTGACAACGTGCATGAGCGGGACAGACTTCTGTCAATCAGTCGGCAGAGATTAAAACATTTTAATGATGAAGAAGACATTAAGATGTGAAGTATTGGAATAATAACAATGATTACGGAGTCAACACCAAAAGTAGTCGAAATTAGATGATGCGCTCGGACACAAACATTTTGGGTGTATTTTTCGTTGATATTTTTATATTCCCTCACCTAAACCTCCCATAAAATGCTAAACAGCTAAAAAATGAAACAACATTCATGCTATTATAATTTGCATAGTGCAATAGACATATATAGATATATACATATCTAGAACAAATTTTGATATACCATAAATCATTAAGAAATTTTGATTTTATTTTACAATTTAAAATGCATAATTATATTCTAAAAATTCATGATAATTACAAAAATATAGCATAATATATGGAGGAAGTAAAGCAACCATTTGAAGAAAGATATTGAAAGTCAATTTTGAAATTTCAAGATGATGCAAAACTTGCTGTACTAAGGTTTATCAAACAATATGTAAATAATCGATTTATCAACTCCAGATGTTTAATAAAAAAATAGACAGAATTTGTTTGATTTTTGGATATTTGTATGTATTAGTTACGGACCAAACATTTTAATATAAAAAAACCTTGAAAGACATTCAAAATGTTTTACCGAGAAGTTGCATGATAATTATATGTAACGTGAATTTTGATAAACAGCAGCTATACTAGATTCTAGATAATACCTGTCTATGTCTGGTTTTTAGAATAGATGGGAGTTGTTTACATAAAAAGAATAGAATTCTGGGAATACAATTTTGAGAGAGTTGATTCTGTATATAGTATATTATTATGTTTGGTTTTTGTATGGTCTCATATGTTGAGAACCTATACATGTCTGTATCTATAGCAACTAAATTGTTATGAAATGCATTATCTCTATGGAAACAAACAATGATGTGAAAAAAATCTCTTAACCGGATCACGTGTACCACCGATATGTACATTTTTGCTCATTTACAATTCTGTTTTTATAGATCATTTTTATACATATCTACTTCTTTCTTTCTGAAATAAAGATACTTAAAAATAAGTTGTTCATATGGATGTTTATTGTCTCAATGCTTTATCATCTACATCAGTATATATCACACATGATTTTTATACTTTTAAATACATTGTTAAAAATTGCAGATACAGTAGATAAAATGACTAGTATATTCTGTTAAAGTTTCTACATTTTTAAATACATTTTAAAAATACTTGTAATATTTAAAATGTAACAAAAGAAACATTTACAATACTTATGCTGGTACCTAAGTGACAAACAAAAGAACAGAAAACAATAGGTTGAACCATGGAGGTATACCTCCATGGTTGAACAATGCGAGAAGTGTTAAAAACACATTATTTAACAACTGAATAACTGACCATAATATGCAAATAAATAGAACGCAATACACAGAGTAATAAGTACAGGTATTACCATGTTGGAGAAAATAATTATAATCTATTTATCATTATTGTATAACTAATGTGGATTAAAAATTTAACACCATTTAAATGCAATAAAATACTGTATAACAAATACATTACAGCCCTGACAAAGCTTGGTACAGTATTTCTATCTGGCTGTTTTCTTTTACGTTTTGATTAACAGCTATTTGTATATATCTCAATTGAGATCCAATCACTGTTACTCGTAGCATAGTAAATTGTCTTTGGATAATATATAAAAATATGAAAAAATAATATTACAGTACTTTTTTTAAAAACCTTTATTTTTGGTATTAGTCAACGTTTTACATCCCTACTTTTATAATGGAAGAGTCAATAAACACCGAAAAACTCACGCTGGTGGTTTTGAAACAAACAAGTGTTTTTAAACTACTCATATATAAAAACACAAACCTTATTCTAAAATATATTTACAAATTATAAATAAGTAACCATAACTCTTATCTCTCGTACAAAAATGAAATGTTTTGGACTGGTAGTTCTGGAGTAAATACAATTTTTGTTTAGAATCTAAATTAGACGAACTCGCGAATGATTCGATGACTTTTGAAATGTTCTCCTATTCGGTCAAGCCAAGTCACTGTCTCATTGAAAGGGGTGTTCCAACGAGCACTGTGAACCAATCAAATTACTTTTAGGTTATTAGAAAGCTTGATTGGTCAGTTATTGCATAGTGAAACAACCATCGTAATCGGACAATGATATCAGAAGTTAGAGACGATTTTGTAACCCTATCTAAAGATTTTATAAACAGGCCTATACTTAAACCATAGGACGATTTTAAATGGTGTTACTTTAAAAATCTCTCCGACGACGTTTTAAAAAATTACAAATTAAAAATAACATGAGGTTGTAGGTTATTAATTAATTAAGAAGATCGTTGCAAAAACAGCCATAAGAATCGGTCTAATATTTTTTGAAATACACTAAAAAAACTACCGTAAAATGGCTGTTCTCCATCGATTTCGTGCCGTTTAGCGCTTTCCTCACACTTTCAACATGTTTTTATTTTTTGCTTTTTTCTTATGAAGTAGGCCTAAAGTAAATTAATTGCATCGTTTTGTACAATTAATTTTACTTTTAATCTTTGTAACAAACTAGGCCTACCTTTGTTACAATGGTTGCTGAAAAAACGAATACAAAAGTTGGATAATGTCAAAATAAAAAATGTAACCGTAACGAATTAATTGAGTGCGATAGTAGAAGTCAATTATATGCGATCGTTCAGGCCCAGTTGTGATTTGTGTGATGGGACAGAAGTGGGGGAACAATAGAACTGACTACGTGCAGCTTACAGACAGATTGGTGCATTTGGCCTACTAAAAGATAACATGTTATTTATTCAGTGATTATCTATTTTATTCAAACAATATCACGTCAGGTATGAATGTCATACTTTGCTTGTGACCAGCACAGCGCCCTCTGTGTATTGGATATACCTGGATATGATTGAGCTCATTCGACCACCGTTTATTTCTAAACGTATAGCTTTGCCCACTTTTACAACACGTTAAGCCTGATACATGTTTTTTTGTTAATTAAAAATCTTCTTTTCTCGAAGTACAGTAAATTAAATGCATCGTTCTGTACGAGTAATATATATTTATTGTACAACAATCTACATTATTAGTTTTGTTACAATGTTTTGCAGACAAAATGAATACAAATTTGGATGTTTTTAACAGAAACTTCAAAATAAGTAAAACTTTAACAAATTGAGTCTAACACCAGGAATATACTCAGTAGTTGTGATTGTGTGATGGGACAGAAGTGGGGGATCAATAGAACTGACTACATGCAGGCCTCAGTCATACAATGTGCATTTGGCCTACTAAAAGATAACATGTTATTTATTCAGCAGTGATTATCTATTTTATTCAAACAATATATCACGTATAAATGTAACCTTTGGTCATATTTTGCTCGTAACCAGCACAACGCCCTGTATTATCTATATACCTGGATATACCTCGTGATTTAGCTCATTCGTTCCTCAGCTTTCATGGCAATAGCTGCTGTAGCTCGGCATCACTTAACTACAGACGAAACATAGTTTTGCTTTTGCCTAAAGAGTGGGACTCAACACCGAAAGTGTAATATCATCGCCGCATGAGTGATACACTGCATTATCATTGTCCAATCAGAAGAAACTGTAAATAATTGTAAAGCAAAGCTGGGAACTGAGTTAAGAAAACTGTTCACTCTACCAGATAGCAGGTGACGTCACCGTTAAAAACCGTGAGTTGCATATAAAAATTGAAAAAATAATAGTACCATATATATATATGTATATATATGTATATATATATGTATATTACTTGCATTGGTTTTTAGTTACAGCGCATTCGTTGATAAGTGCGATTAAGGCGTAGGCAGAATGTAAAACAGGTATATTTTACCTGATTGTGAAATGTTGTTAACAAGATATCTAGTAACGTGGTGAATTTCCGCATTTTCCATTGTCGCTATGACGTGACGTAGTCCAAGTCGGACTTGCTTCAACATGTTTTAAGGGCCTTTCACTCCTGTTACGGCACGGTTCCGGTCCGGCGAATCGAACGCCAATGTTTGTTTTCACGACTCTCCACGCGGCTATGCACTGATCGATATGCGCGTAGCCACGTACAAACAAAACATTGACGTTCGATTGGATTTGCCATCGCCGGACCGGAACTATGCCGGAGCAGGTGTGAAAGCTCCTTTAGCCATGATATTTATGCCCTCTACGGCGAATAAATAACTAGCTTTTATAACACTTGACCTACTTAATTTTTAGTTGCGTGGACGCGACTCTATAGTTCACTATGTCGGTCGGTCGGTCGGTCTGTCTGTCGGTCGGTATCACTATGCATAGCACGCGACTTAATGGCTGTTGGCCTTGTTTCAAAATATTTTGGTATGGATCGATGACCCTTGACCTACTCTACTATTTGCCACCCTAGTTCCGCGAAAATTGTTTGCGTCTACGCCCTTTACGGCGAATAAGTAACTATTTTTACGAACGTTATAACACTTGACCTACTTAATTTTTTCAAAATATTTTGATATGGACCGATGACCCTTGACATACGCTACCATTTGCCACCATAGTTCCGCGAACTTTTTTGCGTCTACGCCCTCTACGGCGAATAAGTAGCTAACTTTATAAACGTTATAACACTTGACCTACCTAATGTTTTCAAAGTATTTTAGAATGGATTGATGACCCTTGACCTACGTTACCATTTTCCACAATAGTTCTGCATTATTTATTAAGACCAAATATTTATGTCTGGAAGTGTTTAGTTTGTTTCTGTATAAGATTGAAAGAATGTTCTTTCATACCCTGAAAAAGGGTCGATAAAGAAATAAAGAATCATTGTCATTGTCATTGCAAACTTGTTTGCGTCTACGGTGAATAAGTAACTAACTTTACAAACGTTATAACACTTGACCTACTTAATGTTTTCAAAATGTTTTGTTTTGGATCGATGACTCTTGACCTATTTTACCATTTGCCACCCTATTTCCGCGAACTTTTTTGCGTCTACGCCCTCTTCGGTGAATAAGTAACTAGCTTTACAAATGTTTTAACAATTGACCTACTTTCAATATATTTTGGTATGGATCGATGACTCTTGACCTACTTTACCATTTGCCACCCTATTTCCGCGAACTGTTTTACATCTACACCCTCTACGGCGAATAAGTAACTAGCTTTACGAACGTTATAACAATTGACCTATTTATTTTTTCAAAATATTTTGGTATGCATCGATGACCCTTGACCTACTCTACCATTTGCCACCCTAGTTCTGCAAACTTGTTGGCGTCTACGCCCTCTACGGCGAATAAGTAACTGGCATTACGAACGTTATTACAATTGACCTACTTAATATTTTCAAAATATTTTGGTATAGATCGATGACCCTTGATCTATTTTATCATTTGCCACCCAAGTTCCGCGAACTTTTTTGCATCTACGCCCTCTACGGCGACTAACTAACTAGCTTTTACGAACGTTATAACACTTGACCTACTTAATATTTTCAAAATATTTTGGTATGAATCGATGACCCTTGACCTACTTTACCATTTTCCACCCTAGTTCCGCAAACTTTTTTTGCGTCTACGCCTTCTACGGCGACTAAGTAACTATAAGCTTTACAAAAGTTATTACACTTGACCTACTTTCAACGTTCAACGCTAGAAATCAAATGTTCGTTGAACTCAACGATGATAGCGTCGAATAAAACAAAACAGGCTTAACATTAAAGACAAACATTCAATTAAATTCTTTTAACATTATAATTTAGTTTGACTTACACTAGTTATTTTGTAATATCAGACCTCAAAAGTGTACAAAAAAGGTGAAAAACATCACCGCGTTGTAAAAATTCAAGAATTGTCAGCGCGTACATACTTTTTCACAAACTTCAATGACGTAATTTGTGAACCATTTTGGTTCGTCAGTTTTAACGATCCGAGTTCAACTTCAACGATTGCAGATTTCAACGATTTTTAACATTGATTTTTACCCCATTTTCCTGTAAAATCGTTGAACCTGTCTCAACTCGCTGTAACGTTACGTCAAGAGGAAAACAAGTTTTATATTTGTTGTATGTGCCACTAATTTGTTGATTGTCGATATCCACTAAATTAAAAAAGCAAACATTATGTTATATTATATGAATCATTTGTTTTATTTTCATATTTACAGCAGGTCAAGACGAAGCTGAGTGTGGAGATATTGTACATTTTTGGTCGAACCGAATAAAACATAAAATGTGAGCATTTTCTATAAGACATTTTTTAATCGAATAATGGTCTATTAGGCTTATTAATAACATTCTGGCATTGTGTACAATTCAATATATAAATAGAGAATAAGTTATTATGGAAGTAATTCACTCTTCCTGGTATAATCTAAAGCTTTTCTAGCATGCTATCGAAGTTGCTAAATCATTAAGAAGATAAGAAGGAAATTCGATAAAATTAAATTTATTCAGATTGAAAAATAAGAATTTTGTTTTATTGTTTAACAGATTCAAAATGGATGAAAACGATGTAGAATTCCAAACATTTCTGAGAGAACTAAGTGAACACTATTCTGGTGTAAAGATGCGATGGCTGAGAATGCTTCTATTTGGTATTATACCCATTGGAACTCTTGATGAAAAATCAGCCCTATATTTATTTAATCATCTGACTGAACGTAGATTGATTTCCAAAACTGATGTGAAGCTGTTGTCGGACATTGCCGAAGTAAGCATGATGGCCTCAGCAACAGAACGCATAGACAAATATAAGAACACTATCCAAAGTAGCGATACAGCAGGTGTAGGATTAACAGCATATCGCAGAGCAATGTTTAATGTGCTAACTAACATTGACAACGACGATTTGATGTCGGTTATTGGTTTCTACAAACTGCGTGCCTACAACTATAACAATATATGGGATGTTGTATATCACATTGAGAAAGCCGGACGCTTGAAATCACAAGACGACTGTGACACTTTTGCAAAGCTTATAAACCAACATGCACAAAGTTTTCTAAAAGGTAGATCGCCACATTATTATACATAATACACTTACTTGACACCATTTGATTTCAATAATAGAACCTAATTAATTACGTAATTTTGAAATTCAGTGTATTTAACTATATAACGAAGTTATTAGTTATAATATTATTATAAAACGGGTTTTTAGATATTTGATTTACATATACAGTACACAATATTAAGAGGTTAAATCAGAAACAGGTTAGTTTACTAAAAGTGTACCGTATAATTTTGCTCCCAATCGGTAGATTTTTAGGTAAAATAATTGTATGAACAGGGAAAGCGAAAAGGAGTTCAGAAATCAGAAACAGGTTAGTTACTAATAAGTATAATTTTGCTCTCAATCGATAGTTTTTTAAGTAGAATAAATATTTCTAATTTTTTTTGTTCTTATTATTATTATTATTCTATAATTAAAACAGGGCAAGTGGCAACCAGTAGTAATGAAAAACAAGGAATTCGAAAAGAGGGTACATCAGAAACAGGTTTGTTGCTTTCAGAATAATATTTAAACAAAATCCTTTTTGATGTTTATTTCCAATCCTGACCACATGTAGAACGATATAATAATTAGGAAGGTTCATTGTTTTGAAAACGAAATGTTGTTAACATCATAATAAGTAAGACTCATATTACACATATTATTATTCTTTGAGATCCAATAAGCTTAATTCTAATCCGTATTGCAAAGTTTGTTTACTAAATACAAATAAAATTAGGTCTACTAAAAAGTTAGATTTTCAGAGTAAATATTTATGTTTTATTAGTATTTTAATACACTAACACTCCGCACGGTGTACGGCTCTGAAAATTGTTATTTTTCTGTTTGCTGCCCTCTGTTGAGCATATTTAGACAACCCCTGATGGATTAAAAATTGTGTTTGCCGCCCTCTACAATTCCGCCTATACTACAATCAATGGAAAAACGAAGTTTTTGTAACAATAAAACATTCTTATGCATTAACAACAATCATGATATTATCAAGAAAATCTGGCTTTGTTACTTTTTTCAAAAGATTGGGCTTGATAAAATCAGATTCAAGTGAGTTACTTCAGTTATTATGCATTAACATAATAATATGGTATTTAAATTCAATAATTGTACACACAAGATTTCCTATTTAGAAAGTACACTAAATTAATTGTTTGATGGGTTTAGATAGATATATAATTTATTTTTAAATAACGTTTATTAAATAAAATCACATCTCAATTTTGCTCATTTAATCATAATTATTTGAAAATAAAATGTCTAAAACAATTCATGAGATTTTGTAATCAAATTCAATAATAGTAATTGACCGTACTATTTCATGCTGATGTGCTGTAGTTCCAATCATCTCAAACACCGTTTAAAGTTTCGTTCTGATTAATGATATATTTTGTTTGCCGCCCTCTATAATCCCTTTAATTTTCAAGGATACACGTCACACTCACAGCCTACTGTATTATTAATTATATGCACAATTGTACATGCCATTTTTGGCATACAATTGTGGATGATCATAAATGAATGTGATTATGACGCAGATTGTGAGTTTAGTTTCACTCATAAACGTCCATGCAACAAATAGCCTACCTAATAATAACATTTATTAAAACAGGGCAAGTGGCAACCAGTAGTAATGAAAAACAAGGAATGCCAAAAGTTGTTAAATCAGAAACAGGTTAGTTACTAATAATGTACCGTGTAATTTTGTTCTCAATCGGTATTTTTTTAGGTAGTATTATTATTTCATTTTTTTTCTTATTATTATTCTATTATTAAAACAGGGCAAGTGGCAACCAGTTATATTAGGCCTAATAAAGAACAAGGAATGCGAAAAGAGGTTAAACCAGAAACAGGTGAGTTACTAATAATGTACCGTATAATTTTTCTCTCAATTTTTTTGGTAGTACAGGTATAATTATTTAATTTTTTTTTTATTATGTGATTATTAAAACAGGGCAAGTGGCGACCAGTAGTAGGCACAATGAACAAGGAATTCGAAAAGAGGTTAAATCAGAAACAGGTGAGTTACTAATAATGTACCGTATAATTTTTCTCTCAATTTTTTTGGTAGTACAGGTATAATTATTTCATTTTTTTTTATTATGTGATTATTAAAACAGGGCAAGTGGCGACCAGTAGTAGGCATAATGAACAAGGAATTCGAAAAGAGGTTAAATCAGAAACAGGTTAGAATTGCTTTCAGAATAATATTTAAACAAAATCATTTTGAACAACGATAAACAATTATAGGAAGCTTCTCATTTTAAAAATGAAATGTTGTTAACATCATAATAAGTAAGACTCATATTACACACATTATACCTTTACACAGAAATACCTAGCTTTAAATTAAAAATTGAATGAATAATCAAATCACATCGTCTTACTTTAATTTTGCTCATTTAATCATAATTAATTTGAAATAAAAGACTTTAAATGCACAATTGTATATATACCATTTTGCATGACATTGTGGATAATCATAAATAAATGTAAATAAATCATAAACATCTTACGTAACAAATAGCCTTTAAACTTAATAAAATACATGCATATGGTATTTAAAAAAAACAACATGTCATACCCTGGGTCGTGTATCATTTAACTCTGTTCACGAAATAACAAAGAATAAAATGCGCAAAATCAATTAAATTTAATATTGCAAACCAGTTAATTTTAATTTAGGATAAATGGCAAGGTTTTAAATTAAATTAATTCGTACACGCGTGCAATATTTCTGAATAAAGCAAATTTATTTAAAATTTTAACTTAACTTCCCTATTAAATGAAATGTCAAAACTATCACTTTGAGATGCCTGACAAATCTTTAATTTGTTATACTACTGTACAACACATTTTTTATTTCACCTACAAAAAAATGAATATATGCGTGTTACAACGCTAATGTCGTCGGAAAAATCAGCTTTAAAAACCTCCAGTATAGCTACTAATATTGAAACATCAACATCTTATGTAGTAAATAAAAAAACAAAAACAAAACACCATCTACTGTAGTTTTTGGAGTAACAAAATTGCCTCATAGCTAATGTAGTTGCTATGGACAGCTGGAGGTTTAAGCGGTGGATTGCTCTACATTTATCGGTTGTTACGATTTGCTGGCGACTACCAGTCGTTTAACAGAGTTTTCTTTCTGATTGATAATAAATTATGTTTGTCGCCCTCTATATTATTTATTTGGTTTACTACTTCGGCGCGGCCACAGCACTACTTATTGTATTACAGTACTAGAAATTACAATGCCATTATTAAATAAAATAAATTTATTTTACTAATAATATTGTTTTTGTCATTTTTCTTCGCATCTAGACAAGATTGAAGAATATCTGCTTCAAAGACAAAAGAAATTGTGTAGACAGGCCAGTAGATTTACACCAGCAACAATGCGTGATAGATACAATGTTGACATTTCACAGATGTTTACTGATTTGGAACTACTGAAAGAAGGTGACAAGAATGAAGACTGCAAACCAACAACATTAAAAGAAGTTGTAGATGTTATCAGCTCCAAACCTGGATGTAGAGCTCTTATAGACGGAGAGGGTGGGATAGGTAAAACTACCTTATTAAGGTATTTATCATACAACTGGGCTACGGCTACCCAATCGATTAAAACATTTAAAGGTAAAATTGTATTTCTTTTAAGTGTACGGGATTTAGACAAAGATGATAACATTTCCGATCTCATTGTAAAGCAACTGGATATGGAAGATTTTAATTTAAAAACAGATCTCCCAGATGATCCACGGTTGATTAAGAAATTCATAAACAAACATGACGATAAAGTTGTACTGCTACTAGATGGGTTAGACGAATTGAAATTTAATAATCGAAGCGTAATTAATCTGTTCAAAAACAACAACCTAGAAGAAAGTACCGTGATACTTACTTCACGATCAGAAAGCATAGATGAATTCGTAAAAGAGAGTAACGTACATGTAAGGGTTAAGGGATTTAATAAAGAGAGCATAGGAAAATACATTAACAAACATTTTGAGTTTTTTAAAGAACCACAATTGGGAAAATCCCTTCGAAACGAATTGAATATTGACACTTACCGGGTTGGGAGAAAACATCCTGAAGCGTATGAAATGTGCAAAAATCCAATGCTGCTTTTTTCAATCTGTTTGCTATGGCAAGACAGTCAAAGCATTCCTAAAGATAAAGCTGAACTCTTTAAAGAAATATTTCGTAATATTTTAAATCAGTTCAACAAACAAAAACAATTCGCAAAGCTTTCTAAATTTGAAGACACACCACCAAAATACGTAAATGCTATGATATTGCTAGGAAAATGTATGTATGATAGCTTGAAAGTAAATCAACTTTCAATAAACATGAAAGATTTGAATGCTAAACATACGACTAAAGATTTGGTTGATATGTCCGTGAAACTTGGATTTGTTTACGAAGACACACCGATTTTAAAATCGAATTTTGATATCGTTTTTATGCCTCCTCACAAATTGATAGTAGAGTCATTGGTGGGATTTTACTTGTGCAAATTATGTGAAAGTGAAGGTACGGAGAATGAGTGCTCAGATGTACGAACATTACTTACACCATTGGATGATGATGAGTGGGAGGTGATACGAGAGAGTAAGCATTTATACAGAGCGAGAGAGTTTGCAATTGGTTTCCTTGGTGATAAAGCTGGCGGTTTCCTCAAGCACTGGGTTACAAATAGTTTGTCAAAATATCGCTATCTGCTGAAAAATTTAAACTTGGTTAAAAAACAACATAAAGATGCTGTGGTTAATGAAATAATTAATTACATGACAAGCGAGGATTTCGAAATAAATAATCATTTGGATGATATATCTACCTCCATAAGAATGTTTATTGATCACATTAGTCCAGGTGTACAATGTGACGTGCATTTCATACGTCTAATTATGCAATTGTATTGTATGCGATATGGTGGTTATAGTGTCAGTGTCTTTTGTAGTAAGATGGCATTGGAGCGAAAGGGAAGAGTTATTGCACACATTTTAGGCATTGAAGATAAATGTTCCTTTGTTGTGATTGGGAATCTATCACGTGATGTATTTAATGACTTTGTATCAGAATGTTCTCTCAAACAAGTTCAATTAGCATTACGTCATTTCCATATCTATTATAGTAAACTTCACAACATTGATGTTAATACATTTTCTTCATTTCTCATTATGTGTCCTGAGCTGGAGTTGCTTATCATGATTGATTGCAATCTATCAGATGACGTCATTCGTCACGTGTCTGAAAAGTGTTCAATAAGAAATATTACATTTCTTCATCGTTAGTTTTCACTGATAACGTATGTTACTTCTACTATATAACAGACACATTTTTAAATCTCGCAGCAAGCAGGTGTCAATTTTTGATATCGCATATAATTGCATTTCTAACATTAAATTTGTATTCAATATAAAAACGACCTTTTATATATAAATCGTATAGTAGATTAAATCAATATGATAATCTAAAACATAAAATGTTTTTAAACATTTTATTTTGACATACTTACCTTCATCGACGGAGCGCGCGCGCGTACTTCCGCACGCGGCACACTAGCAACGGAAGTAATAATTATTAACAGCTGTAGCATGCAGATAAACAAGAATGTTTGTTTCTTATTCATTATAATCTTTATAAGCTGTGCTGACATATTAAATGAAAATGATTCTTTTATAATAATGCAATGTTTTTTACTTTATATATTGTATAGAATTGGTTGTGCGTGTTTTAAAGTAATTATGTGATAATATTATATTAAATGTAATTAATACAACTCTTTATAATTAGGTTGGATGGTTAAATACTAAAAGTAAAGTGGTACAACTTGAAACTATAAAACATAACATTAACATTAATGATGAAACGTAATTTGTTATCAAAAGCAGTTTTATTAAATGAA
Source organism: Antedon bifida (assembly GCF_963402885.1). NCBI lineage: Eukaryota > Metazoa > Echinodermata > Crinoidea > Comatulida > Antedonidae > Antedon > Antedon bifida. The sequence continues at coordinate 32,929,693 of NC_136227.1, read as the reverse complement.
AACGTAATTAGAAATTAAATTAACAAATAAACACATTATAAGATGTCTTTGGCACAGTAACAACAACAGAACAAAGTTGTAGTAGAATTTGTAAAACTAAAAATGACAAAAATCAAACAATGAAGACATTATATAATATAGTTTGATATCAATGATTAGTTTCATTGGTGTGTTTTTAAATATATTTTTTGATGTAGACTTATTTTTTATGTTATGATGTAGAAATAGTGAAATATAATTCTGTATAAAATAAATTTAAGGGTGAAAATATATAGATTGGAATAATTAAAAGTTCTACTTAATGTTCAGGTATATTTGTGTACAGTCTTTGATTTTCTTTATGTTGTAATAACACTTGGTGTTAACAATAGTTTAAATCTGAACACTGTGCTGACTTGTAATAACACTTGGTGTTAACAATAGTTTAAACCTGAACACTGTGCTGACTTGTAATAACACTTGGTGTTAACAATAGTTTAAACCTGAACACTGTGCTGACTTGTAATAACACTTGGTGTTAACAATAGTTTAAACCTGAACACTGTGCTGACTTGTAAATAACACTTGGTGTTAATAATAGTTTAAACCTGAACACTGTGCTGACTTGTAATAACACTTGGTGTTAACAATAGTTTAAACCTGAACACTGTGCTGTGCAGAAAACCACAGTAACTACTTGCATAAAAATAAATGTCATAAATACCATTAACAATCCCAGATTTCAATTTGTGCAATATTGGGTATTCAGTATGTGAACCCAGTACTGAGATCCTTAACGCCATGACATTTTCATCGCAGGATTCTAGAACCTTAAACACTTCATTCATCTTTACTGGTTTCAATTTTTTTCCCGCATTATTCTCAACAAGGTCGCTGCGATCCAATAGGAGCTCAAGATCTGCGTCGCTGATGACTTGTTCTTCACAGTTTTTGATAATGCCAGAGTGATCAGTGGAGCGTAACACTTTTAGTAGTTCCATGGGATCCATCACAGCTTTTTACTGTAGAAGTCTATAAAACAATATGATTAATTTAACATATTTATTCGAATTGTTTAGGAGGGTTTTTAGGGAGGTGTGAAAGACAAAACTGACCTTGATGAATGACAATCTTCTCCAGCTTCCTCTTTGCAGCTGCTCTCTCCACTATCTTCTGGTCAATGGTGTTAATGGTCACTAACCTGTACACAATCACTGGCTTTTCTTGACCAATTCTGTGGCATCTATCTTGTGCTTGTAGATCTGACTGTGGATTCTACAACTATATAAATGTATTGAAAGTCACTACACTAAATCAAACATTACACCACAAGCTTGTGACTAATTATTATAACATGGGTTCAAGGATGTAGCCAATCAGACCCGCTGAAATGAGTCACGTGTGCGCTCTTTATTTTTTCACTATCATGCACTTGAGTGCAAAAAGTGCGCAGCAAAAAAGCATATTGAACTCTGTGTGTAAATCGTATGGCAGATTATTGATCACGCTGTAATAAAATGTAGTAATTATTTATTTAACTTACCCAATCACTGTCATATATAGTGACTGTGTCAGCTGTTGTCAAGTTGATGCCTACCCAATCACTGTCATATATAGTGACTGTGTCAGCTGTTGTCAAGTTGATACCTACCCAATCACTGTCATATATAGTGACTGTGTCAGCTGTTGTCAAGTTAATGCCTAACCCACCAGCTCTTGTTGAAAGCAGAAAGATGAAATACTGTAATCAGGATCAATTGCTAAAATTACTAGTCTGAGAAGATAAGAAAATAATCTTCCACTATTTTTTAATCATTGAAAAACAAATTAACGTGATTCCTGGCTGCTATTATTATGAAAAAACAAAACATGGTCTCTGGCCTGCTACAAGTCCAACTGATATTATTGTATTAAAGATAATTATGATTACTTGGACGTGTAAAAATTAAGACAAACACATTTTTCAACTGAATTAAGTTTTCTCTTTACTCTGACGTATTCTGAAATACTTACATGTTGTCTATCAGTAAAAACATTCTTGCACTTATTCTTAAAAAAAACACGCAGAAACGTAATAATACAGCATGCAGTAGGCATAGTTGCTGCTAAAATCAGAATGTGAAATGTCTATATCAACTGGCCATTCTTAATTGTGCATTCACTATAATTTACATTTACAAATTGGTAAAAAAACATAGTTGTTTCTTTACTCTGTATCCATGAGTGCTTACCTGTCAACAGCCATCTAGACGACGACAGTAGTTCTGTCTCTGTACATGGAGGTATATGTAGGTCTACATGGTCGTGTTGGAGGTATTATAATAACTCAATGGATGGTCTGTATAGCAGCTGTATCTTCACGTATGTCACGCACTGTCATCCTGCTGTGAAAAGATGAAGACAATTCTGATCAGACATTGAGGTCACCTACGTTAATTAGGCCTAGGCCTAGTAGTAGAATACTAAACTAGGCTAGTTAAAAATAGAATTCACACTTCCCTCCTCCGACTCTCCAGAGTTGTTTGTGGGCTAGGCCTAGGGGAGAAAAGAGTGGTAAGCCTAGGCTGGCTGTGTGTGATAATTGTCACGTTAGTTAGGTGCCAGGCAGGCACCAGTAGGCCTAGCGTAATACCAAAACAGAAAAAAACACCCAGCTTACCTAAGTTTTGTCTAGGTAAGAAATATTAGTTTAAAACGGTTATACTTAACGGAGCATTTCTAAGCTGTTTGATTTGTGTCCGTGAAACCTACACCTTTTATATTATTCATAAAGGCCGCGCTGTGTGAATTGATAGCCTACCAAACCATTAACCATCCTCTCTACTCTACTACAAAAAAAACAAAAGAGCGCCTTCAACGGACAATGAGACCGTACCAGTTTTTGAAAAATAATTTATTTATCAATTTAATTTTTATCACTATGTCGATATGTCAAAATATAACCAAATTCGTTTTTTTTTTTCTAACCAGAATTTAGATACAATACAACAACAATTGTTTTGTAATATTGTCGGCGCAGTGACGATGCGATAATGCTGAGTCATCATGAGGACGGTGCAAAGATGCCAGTTTTAGCATAAATGAACAATATAGCAAATATGTAAAAGGTATAAAATGATGAATGCCGACTTGACAAAGAAAGACAATGGAAGAATATGAGAATTGTTTGAAGGTTTTCATGATGAAATCAAAGAATCAGCACACTTTGATAAATTATTAAAATAAAACAAATTGTATCACGAATACAAAATTCGGAACTACTGGATTTACGGCTATTGGTTTGTTATATACACTATTCCTTCACTTCAATATAATAATGTAGGCTAAAAAATTAAAGCAATAGTACAGTGGATATAGAACTTTGACGTTACTTTTGACTGGAAAATAAAAGACGCTAAAGAAAAATTGTGCTGTGTAATTTAGATGATATATTATTTTGGGTGTTTTTTGTGGTGTATTAATTTGATACGTAGAGATAAAAAAAAAGTGGACAAAAATCGAATGAAAAACACATTGATGCGGAAACACGAATTAAGTTTATTCATAAACATTTTTATTTTTATTTCACTGGCTTTGATATTTTGCAATTTTTTTGTATGGTAGATTTGCTACGTACTTGCTACTTTTGTAATTAAAGTGTGGTCTACCAGAAACCTGTGCTCCGCACGGTTTGTCTACCTTAATAATAATTCACATGGCATGATTATTAAGTATAATAAAAGCCTACTTTTCCCGGCCACGATATTTCTTTTCTTACATAATTTGGGGACCCCTCATGAGACGTCACAAAATAAACATGAATATTCATTAATTGTTTTTCCTAAGCTACGTTAGAAATGAGCTAACAATTCTCTAATACAAAGGTTTTGTGTCGGACTTGTCGATGTATGGGGTTCGAATCCGATGAGCAAGTTCTTTTTTACTTTATAGTGAGAGAGAGATTATTTAGAGGGTTAGGTTTAGTTATATTTAGGAACTTAAGTAGTTCGGCTATCTTTCACATAAGGGCCCCAACTTCTGTACGAAATAAAAAAATCGCTTCCCGGCCCCTGACAAGTTGGTTTTTTTTTATTGTCAACTATAAAATTCGGAACTATTTACGGCCATTGATTTTGTTATACATGGAGTATTCTTTTACTTTGAAGTATATGTAAGAAAGCTACAAAATGAAAGCAATACTGGATTTGGGGTGCGCCTCAGAAAGTGACAACGTGCATGAGCGGGACAGACTTCTGTCAATCAGTCGGCAGAGATTAAAACATTTTAATGATGAAGAAGACATTAAGATGTGAAGTATTGGAATAATAACAATGATTACGGAGTCAACACCAAAAGTAGTCGAAATTAGATGATGCGCTCGGACACAAACATTTTGGGTGTATTTTTCGTTGATATTTGATATTTAGCAGAAACACGAAACTCATTTGGATTCGTTTTGTGTGTTTTTTTTTTTACATTTCATGGTTTTTTTATATTCCCTCACCTAAACCTCCCATAAAATGCTAAACAGCTAAAAAATGAAACAACATTCATGCTATTATAATTTGCATAGTGCAATAGACATATATAGATATATACATATCTAGAACAAATATTGATATACCATAAATCATTAAGAAATTTTGATTTTATTTTACAATTTAAAATGCATAATTATATTCTAAAAATTCATCATAATTACAAAAATATAGCATAATATATGGAGGAAGTAAAGCAACCATTTGCGGTAAGATATTGAAACAGTCAATTTGAAATTTCAAGATGATGCAAAACTTGCTGTACTAATGTTTATCAAACAATATGTAAATAATCGATTTATCAACTCCAGATGTTTAACAAAAAAAATAGACAGAATTGTTTTGATTTTTGGATATTTGTATGTATTAGTTACGGACCAAACATTTTAATATAAAATACCTTGAAAGACATTCAAAATGTTTTATTGGGACGTTGCATGATATATATAACATGAATTTTGATAAACAGCAGCTGTACTAGATTCTAGATAATACCTGTCTATGTCTGGTTTTTAAAATCGATGGGAATGCCATTTTGAGAGAGTTGATTCCATATATAGTATATTATGTTTGGTTTTTGTATGGTCTCATAAGTTGAGAACCTATACATGTCTGTATCTATAGCAACTAAAAATGCATTTTAAAAAAAATAAATAAATGTAAAAAAACTCTTAACCGGATCACAGTGTACCGCCGATATGTACATTTTTGCTCATTTACAATTTCTGTTTTTATAGTTCATTTTTACAAACATCTACTTCTTTCTTTCTGAAATAAAGATACTTAAAAATAAGTTGTTCATATGGATGTTTATTGTCTCAATGCTTTATCATCTACAGTAAATAAATCACACTTGATTTTTATACATATAAGTGGATATAACCTCGTAAATTAAATTCACTCATAACATTATGTAGAAATAAGTAGTTTAAAATGTCTCTCAAATAACAATACTTTCATAGTTTAAAAATGAAAATAGCCAAAATTATCAATCTTGATTTTATACACCTGTAAGTTGCAAAATTAAATATACATAATGTTGAAAACAATTACAAGTACTAACAAATATGACCTTAAAATAGCAATTGAAATACATTGTTAAAAATTGTTTGTCTGTGCAAGCAAATGCAGATACAGTAGATAAAATTGTATATTCTGTTAAAGTATCTACATTTTTAAATACATTTTTTAAAACTTGTAACTCTTAAAATGTAAATCAATCACAATGCTCTATGTAATGCTTGTGTTCACTTCTATTTCAGGGAGTGGTTTGTGTCTATGGTTGTGTTCAAATATGTATAGTTCACACATGTTCAGTTTCAAATTTTATTTTTAACTACTATGGTTGTGTTCAATTCTGTGTTCAATACTGTAGTGTCTATGGTAGCATTCAATTCTGTGTTCAATACTGTAGCGTCTATGGTTGCGTTCAATTCTGTGTTCAATAATGTAGTGTCTATGGTTGCGTTCAATTTTGTGTTCAAATACTGTAGTGTCTATGGTTGTGTTCAATTCTGTGTTCAATACTGTAGTGTCTATGGTTTCATTCAATTCTGTGTTCAATACTGTAGTGTCTATGGTAGCATTCAATTCTGTGTTCAATACTGTAGCGTCTATGGTTGCGTTCAATTCTGTGTTCAATACTGTAGTGTCTATGGTTGTGTTTAATTCTGTGTTCAATACTGTAGTGTCTATGGTTGCGTTCAATTCTGTGTTCAAATACTGTAGTGTCTATGGTTGTGTTCAATTCTGTGTTTAATACTGTAGTGTCTATGGTTGTGTTCAATTCTGTGTTCAACACTGTAGTGTCTATGGTTGCGTTCAATTCTGTGTTCAATACTGTAGTGTCTATGGTTGCGTTCAATTCTGTGTTCAACACTGTAGTGTCTATGGTTGCGTTCAATTCTGTGTTCAACATTGTAGTGTCTATGGTTGCGTTCAATTCTGTGTTCAATACTGTAGTGTCTATGGTTGCGTTCAATTCTATGTTTAATACTGTACATTTCACACTTGTTCAGTTTCAGATCTTCTTTTTCTGTGTTTTGTTTTCCTCCTCTTACGTTTGCTGGATGACCTACAAAATAAAACAATAAATAAATGTTTATTTAGAATCTAATACTGCACATACAAACATAAGGTATTAACGTCTTGTATGAGGCTTAGGTTGCGCAATGATAGAAAAACACTCTAGCAATATGAGACAATCTTACCTGTTATTTACTCCATTGAGGGCAGCACCAATAGCCGATGAAAGTTCACCCGATCTTTTGATTTCTGTTTTGTCCTTTAATTTCTGCAACAAACTCCTAATCACATCAAATCCTTCTTTCTGTTGGTGAAAAACAAATTGTGAATATTTATTTGACACTTGCACAAGCGTTTCTTTTATTACTTAAATACCATAAGATAATTGAGAATTATTACGTCATTAAGGCTCTGTTTGAGGGCAGCAAACTCTTTCATCAACATTAAAAACTGCAGGATGAACTTTGGCCTGAATGTAGACTCCGAATCCAGTGTGTTTGCGACAACCTGAATGCAAAGAATATCATAAAACCGATCAATACAAAATATCTATATTGAAATATTGATAAACACTATCGATATAAAACACATACACCTGGTTAAAATAGAATATGTAATTTCATTGTATACCTTTGAAATCATTGAAGATAATTGTTTACAGATTTTCTTTGGATCCTCATTTCCCTATAAATAAATAAAATGTAATAATCAAAATTATTCATTATAATTAAACCATTCACTAATAATTATCTTTCCTACTTCAGTGCAAAAACTACAAAAAAAGTCTACATACCAAATATGGTCGTTTACTGATTAAATTTGTCAACATCAAACAAGCTTGTTTCTGAAATTAAAAAAAAAAGATTTCAAATGAAGAAAAATCTGCTTTAGATCAAAATTAATTTTAAAAATTACAACAAAAAAATCTTATAGAACTGTGGTCTTACCTTACGATATATCTGAATATTTTCAGTTGTGTACTGAATAAGTTGAGGGGCTACGAACCATCCAAGATTCTATCAACAAATAAATAAATACATTATAAACGGATTGTTTTGTTTTCAGACTATACTATAGTATGTAATATATATGTACATAATATTGTAACTACATTAATTAGTAAGCACAAAGATTTTATTATTATTTATCATTATGGTATGATAGAACACATGACACATAATATAAAGGTATATACCAGTGAGTTGTTAATTAACAACTCTCTGGTACCCTTCAAAATCATATTCTTTAGTATAGTTGTTAAATTAGAATTTATAGGTCCATTGTTGTACAACAAAAACACATGAAAGGATGCTCTATGATTCAATAATAGCTGATTAACTTACTGGAAATCGTTCTATAAGATCTGTAAACAGCACAGGGTGTAGACAAGTTGCTCTGAGAAAATAACAATAGTCAAAAATATTATTAACCTTCAACAAAACAATGAACTTTGTAATTCAAGATATCCCTTATTCGGAAAAATAACACAGAACATACACACAATTTCCAAACACTTATTTCAATGTGCATGATACATTACACAGATAATTACCTAACTTATCTTGGTGATGAGTTAAAATCTAAATGCTTATATCTTACCTGTATGTCATAAAATCCAAAAGTGATTTATTGTACAAAGCTGAAATTCTTTCTTTATCTGAAGAATCATTCTGCATCACAAAAAAAACCAGACATGAATATTTTTACAATAGTATTGTAACCCACTTAAAGCACTATTAGATTAGAGTTCTGAAAAACATTAAGGCCAATTTACACAGACAAGCGGCAACGATAATAAAAATATAGAATCTTTGTTATTCCTTATGACCATTTACACACAACGCGGAGCAGACAGATGGTTTCCAGTAAAGATAGATACAAATTCTATGTGGGACAAGCTACGTCGTTTTTCCGCTTACCGTTGGTCTGTGTAAATTGGCCTTTATTTAAAAGGATGTACTTTACCTCAGTATTTTTCTCTTGTGTGGCATCTTTACGTTGTCTCCGAGTTTTAAGGGGCGATGGGTCGGTAGATGAGGTCAATATACGCACAAGGAATAGACAACCACTAGAAATCAGTGATACTATGAACACTGATGAAGCTGTAAAGAGTAAGTATAACAGATATATCATTCAAAGGGTTATACAGTGTATCTCAACTATATCTTCAGAGTCAACTATACAGTATATCTTAACTATATCTTCAGAGTCAATTATACAGTATATCTCATAGAGTCGACTAAAACATTGTGATTATGTAGTAGTATAGTATTTGTTTACCTTTCCTTAGGGCTTTCATCATTTCTTCTAAGCATTTATGCAACTCTTCTTTTTCATCGCCTGATACTTTCGGATACTAAAAATAACAAATAAATATTCAAATATTTGATCATCTGTTTAGTAATTTACTGTGAATAAGTCGCAGTGTTTATCAAAATAATATATTATATAGGAGAACCCCATGTCTCCAAAATAGATGTTTACTGTAAACAAAATTGGTGTTCTTACCTTTTTTGGTCGACAGAGTTTTGTCTTATATATGTTTGCAGCTTTATCTCTTAATAAATCCTGATCTTTATCACTAGAAGCTGCCTGTATCATGTAGACTAGCGGTAACAAAAGATCCTAAATCCAATTTAACGAAAAATGATAGGAGGAGTATTACAAACATGCAAAATTATATTGGCGTTTAAATATTTTGGCACAAATGGTGTTTCAGAGCTGTTTCAGACAAAAATCAAAAAGCTGACTGGCTAACATAAAAAAGACTACAGACTTGGGCCAAGTCTATATTGGTGTTTGCATTCCATTTGAATGGTTTACTTACAGCGACTAGGATGTTCTCCGGTTGCTGTTTGATAAAAATCGTTACAAGATCGAGAACACGCAACTTAAAATGTAGCACGAGCGTTACAGCTTCCATTTTGGATTTCTTCTTTTGCAGTTTTTCTTTGAATGCCGCTGCTAAGACTGAATCGAATCTCATCATTGTCTCGTCATCCATGTCATCATCTTCCTCATCCTCCTGCTCATCTTCCTAAAAACGAATAAATAGCGGAGTTACTCTTTATGTTAAGATAAAAAGCTGTTTTACACAAACATAATGTGTACTGTACATATGTATCAGACTGGAGGAGATTAGTCTAATCTACATATATGTGTATTACAACTATAAAATATTTATTTAAATAGTAAAATATTCCTCTTGTAAACATCTAAATCTGACAAGTATATTGAGTTGTACCTCATCACTTGGTTGAACAGCGGCGTCTCCTAAAGCATCTCGGATTTGAGCTCTGAACTCATCATCGACCATCTCAATATCATCTTCATCATCTTCCTCAACATCATCCTCCTCATCATCCTCATCACTTTCATCATCCTCATCACTTTCATCATCGTGTTTGGAACCGTCTTCTTCAATCTCATCTTCTTCGTTAATGTTACCATTACTCTGAAAAATAATAAGATTGTTTATCAGTACAATACTATCAAAAGATATAACTACAATCAAATTTTCACTTTGGTAACTAAAGTTCTGTCTATCAAACTTTATGAAAAAAAATTTAATGTGCCCATATATGGACACAATGACATCATATCACTTCCACATTTGGGCATATCACTACCATATTTGGGCACATCACACTTTTTTGTCAAACTGGTTTGATAGTGTAGACTGAGCTTAAGGACAAAAGCAAAGTACAACTTACTGGTGAATTTTCCTTATCCTCATCGATATCTTCTTCTTCTATATTAAAAAAAAAGGAAATACAAAATGAGGAATGTAAGCAAAGAAGAAGTTAAACAATTTTTTAAAAGAACATATAATATAATAAAGGAAAGAGACTGTAGTGAGATACTTTATTTCATAAGTTTCATGTCAATAGGTTATAGGTCATAAAAATCATAATAGGTCATAGTTCATAATTGAGATTATTTTTACCTGAATCATTAACCAATTCCACATTACTATCTTCTTCTTTGTTCTTTGATGGATCTAAAACCTACAAAATTGAAAATAAAATGTGAATTCGGAGAGGAAAAAAACTTGTTTTCAATACAAAAAAAAAACAAATTAACATGACACTTTTGGTCAGTTATAATTTATACTCCTCTTATAGCAGGCTTTTCAGTTAGGCTTAAACTAAGGTATCCAAACATAGGCAGCACATAACAAGCTCCGTCCACTAACACTTACATCTACTAAAAGAGACAATGCCTTCTTTGTCATATGCGAACAGATCATCTTGAAGGTATTGTCGACAACTGCCCTCAATAGATGAGATGATTTAGAGAGAAGGCCAATCAGAATATCAACAACTACTTCTACCCACTCTGGTTCTGAAAAAATAAAATGACAGTATAATTATAAACACATCTATTGTTTACAGTACCTCTACATTTGTTTTTCTATGAGTAATCTGTACACTTTTCTGTGGAATTAGCTTTATAAATATTATGATCTTAAAATAGAGATAATTAGTATATTATTTTTACCATCAACTTGTTTAGCAACAGACCGGCGTTTGGTGAATGCCTTCTTGTAACAATTGCTCAATTCCTATAAAAACAAAACAAACAAAGGTGAAATATAAAAATTAAATTCATGAATATATTTTATGTATAAATAATATTATATATTTTCAATAACTAGACACTCATTATTAATTAATTCTGACCTCAACAAGGTCAACTGCATTGCTTGGTTCCATAAATATCTGAAGTCCGACATGAAGAAAGAGGAGCTGGAAGGCCGATCCTGCCGTTATGTTCCTTTTACTTTCCATCTTGGATTCTACATCTGCCACTGAAGAAAGCATCTTCTCCCATGCTGATTTCATCTATGAACAGAAATCACTGCATGTTAAAAATTGTGCATTTATATATTTAATAGTTTGTTTAAAATGACTGTAGAAATGTTGTAGGATGAAATAAAAAGGTGTTTGTATTGACATCAAAGTCTTACTTCAGAAGTGAATTCAATGCGAAAGGTGACATGTGGTGAGGTCACTAACTGTTGGGCGTATTGCACTATCAACTTGACCCAGAGGTCACCTCCAGATGTCATTCCCAATGTCCTTTGATTCTGACCTGGCTCATTTTCTTCAACCAACACTGAAACCATAAAATAAATAAATAGTATGATATAAGAATTTTGGTCTTTATTTCACACTTTCTTGGCAATAACAAAATGAATTGTGGGTAGATTACAATATATATAAAATAAACCAATATAAATATAATACCTTGTGAGGCAGGCATGTTGCTAAGCGATGTCAAGCAACTTTGAAACAGGCTGGCCAGGAGCTCCTGTAATTCTTTCCCAATCTTATGAGCTAAAAGATGTTTGCATTGTGGGATACTTGTATCATTTGATTCAATATTAAAATATGCATGAACAAACAGAAACTGAGTAACATCTAAAACCCATTGTTCCTGCTTAGGAATTCCTGGACTTCGTATTAACGACAACATCTACCAAGTAAAAACAAATCAAAATACATCAATTTAATAATAAAAATAATAATTAGTAAAGATCCAATTTAAAAATATTTATACAAAATGTAAATAATATTCTATCAAACCTCATGACACACCCATCTGCGAGTAGAGTCGAGATCTGGTACTTTCTCAAAACTGTAGAAAAAAAATTAAAATATACAATATAAAATTTTAATTGGAAACGTAATTTGTCTTACTAGATTATTATATGCTTTACTATTGATAAAGTCTAACAACATTACCTGTCTTGGGTTGGACCATTGATGAATAACTTCTTTAGAAACTTTACATACAACTTTACTCCTTTAAGATTCAACTAAAAACAAAGGGAAAATCAAAGAATTTTAAAAATACTGAAAAAATGGATCACTACTTCAGACATAGATACATATATACTGTACATAGAAAAAACATTAATTTATATGACTGGTATACTCACATTGTTTATTAAATTATGTACGGATCTCGTCTTTGTAATTTGATCAAAGTGTATATTTCCTGACCTAAGAAGATCAAGTAATGACATATAGGGTTATGATAAAATAAACAAAATAGCACATGTAAATTCTGACTGGGTTAGCATAAACATTAGTTAATTTTGGACTCTTTGACTACTACACTTGTAGTCAAAAAAATTATTATTTATACTGGGTGACCTCTCCAGTCAAAGACTGGTCTCTCAGAGGGCCCAGTTATGATCATTGGCTGGTAACCCCTACTTGTCTCAAAAGATCTACTAGGTTTTTTATATTGCTAAATGTATACACTGGACCTACGGTTTATAGTCCTTATTCAAGAAGACTCGTTCTACCACCTGAACCATGGAGTGAGACGAGCCTCGAGGCTTTGCTGATGTTATAGCTACATAATTACGGTTCCACTGTCATAACCGCTAGGTCACTCACTCACTCAGAGAAAAACAGTACAGAATATGTTTGAATAATTCGGGGTTAAGAACAAAACACATTTTATTCTGTTTATACTAACTTGCTTATGAGACATTTTACAATCTCAAGTTGCGTGGCACCATCTTGAATCTCCTTGACAACCAATGGTAATGTTGCACTCTTTAAAAAATCACACAAAAAAAAACATTTTAATTGTTAATTGTTCTAAATCTATGTTGTAAAAATTATAAAATAAGAGATTTATATTTTTTTTTTCTTTATATTTATAATAATGTAGACACTTGTAATTTTGTTCTTGAGCTATGGAGAATTTTGTACTATATTCTATCTACTCTATTCTTTTTTCCGAAAAAAAAGATGAAACGAATATTAGGTGTATTATAAAGTAATTATAAATCATGGGTTAGTTATCCTTCTTTCGGGCAAACACATTTCACTTACAAACTTTTTACTAGACTCATGCAAAAAATGTTGTTTGTTTGCCAGGCTATTAATCAGTATCTTGACTACTGCTGGGCTTAACACATGATCAACTTCTTCTGCGCTACATTCACGTAGGAGGCGCTCAACGAGTTGCAATGCCAGGTAGCGGCATTCTTGACGAGCATGAAGCAGGCCACCTATAAGTACACAGTACAGAGTTCATTTATGTGTATGTTTTGCTATTGTTTTTACCTTTCACACCAGTCTCATTCTATTTTTATTCCCAGTTTCCTGGACTTTCTGCATTCTGACTCCTGAGGACGATCAAAGCATATTGATCAAAACGTCAAGAAACTCAACAGTTCTTTTCTGAACTATCTACATAGTGTACCGCAAACTTTATATCAATATTTGTATGTTCATGTGAAATTGAATGGGGAGAATATTTCGTTAGTTAAAATATTGACTGCTCTATATGACATTGGCCGCGGAGTAGAACAATTATGCAGTGACTTGACGTATTCAAGAATAAAAGCTTACTATCAATAACTTGTTGACAAAACACAGTAACCTTTTCCTGATCTTGAAGAACAAGTTTCAACACCTCATCACAAACACTGTTGACATTAGGGTGAGATATGATAGTAGATTCCTGAGGAAAAACATTATAATTATTTAATTAAAAAAGGAAAAACAAGCGGAAAATACTAAAGAAAATAAATTTCAAAAAGTTACACCACATTGACCTAATTAATTTCTCATAAAAGTTTTCAATTTAGGAACAATATATTTGAAACTATTTATTTATTATGGGTGACCTCTTCAAGTCAAGGACTGGTCTCTCAGAGGGCACAGTTATGATCAGTGGCTATGAGTGACAGTGGCTGTGTGTGTACTAGTACACCGGGGTAACCCCCTACTCGTCTCGAAAGATGTACTAAGTTATTTAAAGAGCACATGAGGTGGATGTGTACACTGAACCTGCGGTTTATAGTTTTTATCTGAGAAGACTAGTTTTACCACTAGAACCTTGGAGCGAGTGAGCCTTGAACCCTTGCCAATGTTATGGCTAAGCAATTACAGTTTCACTGCCTTAACCGCTCGGCCACTCACTCGTTGATATCGCTGTACTTACTGTGAAGATTTTCACAACATGATTTAGATTGTCGGGGTGCAATATGTCTTTATGTCCCCAATGCGTCTTCAAAAACTTGCCTTTGACAACATCCTATAAAATGCAAAAGAAATAGATACAATTTCAATATTTATAGACAATAGCAATCTTTTACAAGAAAAATGAACCTGCAGTACCGTTAAGCTCTGTCTACACTATCAAACTTTATGTGATGTGCCTATATATGGACATGATGATGTCATATCGCTACCATATTTAAGCATATCACTACTATATATGGGCACATCACACTTTTTTTGTCAAACTAGTTTGATAGTGTAGACAGAGCATTATAAATTGTTATGCCTTTTCTCATTTTTGCTAGGTACTTACAGGAAAACAACGATGGCAAGTTAGCAACGTCTGCAGGGTGTGAGGAGAGCACCCTTCCCAGCCACAACTCAGATCAGACTTGATCGACGGCCAGATGTGCTCACTAAATGTTTCTTTGGAACTCTTCATGAACAAAAGAAAAATTTAAGAAAAAAAAAACTGTTTTAGTAAATGATAAAATATGAACTTTTGTATCATTCTCGATAGCAAAATTACTGTAAGAGACATCTTATTTCCTTGCCCCTTGTGTCATCTTGATTATTTATTTTCATTTAAAATTACAGTATAATAATGCTTATTTTTTAAACATTTAACATGTGATATGTAGGCTTGATTGAAATATATATTTATACTGGGTAACCTCTTCAGTCAAAGACTGGTCTCCCAGAGGGCCCAGTTGGTGATCAGTGGCTGTGATGTACTAATACACCGGGGTAACCCCCTACTCGTCTCGAAAGATGTACTAGGTTCTTTAAAGTGCACACGAGCAAGTTGTGTACACTGGACCTACGGTTTATAGTCCTTATCCGAGAAGACTCGTTCTACCACCAGAACCATGGAGTGAGTGAGCCTCGAACCCCTGCCGATGTTATGGCTACGTGATTACGGTTCCACTGTCTTAACCGCTTGACCACTCACCCACCCACCCACTGTTGGGCTGTTGTTTTAAGCTCTGTCTACACTATACAATTTTATGTGACAAAAAAATGTGATGTGCCTATATATAGACATGATGATGTCATATCATATTTGGGCACATGACACTTTTTTTTTGTCAAACTAGTTTGATAGTGTAGACAGAGCCTTACCATACTAATCAGGTCCGTAGATGCTTGAGTACAAAGATCTTGGAGATAACTTTTCTTTTCAGAAAATCCTTTCAATTTTGTTAGAACATTAACAGTATATTTTCCATCTTCCTGTTTATTGAAAAAAAAGACAACTTTAATAAATTGCCCACAAAATAACTTAAATAAAACAATACAATAAAACAGAATTAGGTATTTACTGCTTGCAATCTGCCTGATTGAACAACTGCAATATATGCAAACACTTGACCAAACATATGCTCCCTCTCTTCCTAAAAAAAGAAATTTTTTTTTATTGGTTAAAACAATGAATGACTAGTTTAATTCAATTAAATTTATTTTCATAAGATAGATACATCATAATATAACAGAAAATGAGAGAAACTTGAATAAGCCCAAAACAGAATAAGTAAAAGAAAAGCAAGTTATTATTATGATTATTATCATTTTTTATTGACAATTACAAAATAGGAGTAGTTGTTGTTATCTACCTGTTTACTGGAGTTGGAATGCAGATGTTTCTTAATCAAAGAAAACACTTCTTTTAAGCTGATTATGGGTAACAATGTCAAAAGCTAAATAAACAGCAACAAATATAAACAACAATATTATTAATGATTTATTTATTTTTATTTTACTTATTTATTTCAACAATATTTTACGAGGGTGGTCCATCCAGCCGAAGCTGATCATTGGGGCCAAATCTAGAAGCAGCCAATGAATTTTTAGCTTTACTTAACACAACCCATCCTGCGATAGCGTTCACAATGGAAACTGCCGTGAACAATTCAATCCCTTTCCTAGGAATGCTGATAACCAAAGATTTGGAAAAAGTATAAAAGGTCACTTATTATAACTATGTTAAATCGGGCTTACAAACTATCGTCGACCCACCAGCTTTTTAATGATGAATGTGAAATTCTAAGGAAGATTTTTAAGTGTCTGAAATTTCCAGATGAACTAATAACAACAACCATACAGAATTTTAAACCAGCAGAGAGCAATAACAACACTGCAGAAGGTGAAACAGATTTATCCGAAATACCAGTGCGAATCATCCTGCCATTCAAAGACCAGAAATCTGCGAACTCCGTCAAGCGACAACTATGCCAACTAAGTCACAAGATAAACAAAAACATTGTCCCTGTATTCATAAGTAAGAAAGTTAGAGATAACATGACATTAGGAAAGTCGAAAAGAAACCAACTATTATAAGTCAACAATTAGTCTGGGCTCCAGACGGAGTTTTTTCTTAATATTAGTAAAAATATAAATATTTTTGCACATATGGCGTTTCATACGTGTATTACTTGAGTTTGGATACTGTATTTTCAGACAAAAATCGCAGTCGAAATAAAAACAAATAAATAAAAATAAAAAACAATACCGACTTGGGGCAAGTCTAGTCAACAATGTGTTGTGTATAAATTTAAATGTGACTTGTGCGATGCAAGTTATGTTGGATATACATGCCGACACCTCTACCAACGCATTGTTGAACATAGTAGATGCTTAAAGACCCCTTCCCTGCAATTTTGGACGTTTTTTGGAAAATAATACATATATATCACTTTAAAAACATTAAACCATGTCATTCCTTGTCTTAAATGTACGTTTTATGGTAAATTATGATAAAAAGTGAGAAACAATGCACTACCTAAGTAGCTCGCGGCGATCGACCTCTCGTGGACGGTCTTAGGCCTAGCCTAGCTAGGCTTAGTTTTGTAGGCCTAGCTGGTAAACATCGGTAACGTACGAACATCGTACGCTAGCTATATACCTAGCCTGACGTTGTATAGTTGCTGCATTAATTGTCTTTCTATTTTTGCCAGACTCCGTTGATACAAATTGGGGAAAACCCGGTATTTTCGCTGAAAAGTTAGGAGTCTTCCATTTGTTTTGGCCTCACGATCGATCGAAAAGTGGGCGAATTACAGGTGAAAAACAAAAATATCAATCCGCGCGCAATGCATTTTGGGATTTATAGCGGGCCGCTATAATTATTAGAATCGACTTATTTTTCCCATTTTTAACCGTTTAAAGACGAAAAAAGTTATTGCAATAGGACCATATAGTATTATTTTTACATTAAATATAGTTAGTCATCTTAAATTAGATCTAAAAAACGTAGGGAAGGGGGCTTTAATAGGACAGCATTTAAAGGATCATAACGCGATTGTTAATCCAAGTAAAATTAATTCATGTTTCTGTATACTTAGGAAATGCAAAAACAAATTTGACTGTCTTATCTATGAAATGTTGTATATCAGACAATTAAAACCTAGTCTGAATAAACAAAGTGACTCTGTAAAAGCTAAGCTTTTCATTTGACAGGATGTTAGACAATAGGTCTTTTGTTATTTAAACTTTGACCCTTGGCTTGTGCTATTTAATTAGTTGTTGTTTTATATTTTATTCATTGTACTGGATAATGACCCCATGATGGAGTCGAAACGTCGTTCTTTTTTAAGCGTTATTTTTATATTATGTATATCATTACTTGGACGTGTAAAAATTAAGACAAACACATTTGCCAACTGAATTAAGTTTTCTCTTTACTGACTCCGTCGTATTCTGAAATACTTACATGTTGTCTATCAGTAAGAACATTCTGCACTCATTCTTAAAAAAACACAGAAACGTAATAATACAGCATGCAGTAGGCCTAGTTGCTGCTAAAATCAGAATGAATGAAATGTCTATATCAACTGGCCATTATTATTATTGCGCATTAACTATAATTTACATTTACAAATTGGCAAAAACATAGTTGTTTCTTTACTCTGTATCCATGAGTGCTTACCTGTCAACAGCCATCTAGACGACAGTAGTTCTGTCTCTGTACATGGAGGTATATGTAGGTCTACATGGTCGTGGTGGAGGTATTATAATAACTCCATGGTCTGTATAGCATCTGTAATCTTCACGTATGGCACTGTCATCCTGCTGTGAAAAGATGAAGACAATTCTGATCAGACATTGAGGTCACCTACGTTAATTAGGCCTAGTATATAGTAGACTACTAAACTAGGCTAGCTAAAAGTAGAATTACCTCTCCTCCGACTCTCCGGAGTTGTTTGTGGGCTAGTATAGGGAGGGGAGAAAAGAGTGGTAGGCCTAGGCTAGGCTGGCTGTGTGTGATAATTGTCACGTTAGTTAGGTGCCAGGCATGCACCAGTAGGCCTACCGTAATACCAAAACAGAAAAAAACACCCAGCTTTATACCTAAGTTGTGTGGCTCTTAGAAGAACAGGCTAGCCTAGGCCGCGCCTACGCCTTTTATATTATTCATACATTTTTAAATAAAAAACCAAAGAGCGCCTTCAACGGACAATGAGACCGTACCAGTTTTTGAAAAATAATTTATTTATCAATTTAATTTTTATCACTATGTCGATATGTCAAAATATAACCAAATTCGTTTTTTTTCTTTCTACCCAGAATATAGATACAATACAACAACAATTGTTTTGTAATATTGTCGGCGCAGTGACTATGTGATAATGCTGAGTCATCATGAGGACGGTGCAAAGATGCCAGTTTTAGCATAAATGAACAATAATAGCAAATATGTAAAAGGTATAAAATGATGAATGCCGACTTGACAAAGAAAGACAATGGAAGAATATGAGAATTGTTTGAAGGTTTTCATGATGAAATCAAAGAATCAGCGCACTTTGATAAATTATTAAAATAAAAACAAATTGTATCACGAATAAAATTCGGAACTACTGTATTTACGGCTATTGGTTTGTTATATACACTATTCCTTCACTTCAATATATGTAGGCTAAAACATTAAAGCAATAGTACAGTGGATATGGAACTTTGACGTTACTTTTGACTGGAAAATAAAAGACGCTAAAGAAAAATTGTGCTGTGTAATTTAGATGATGCGCGCAAACACATAACGAAAGTATAAAAATGACAAACTATATTATTTTGGGTGTTTTTCGTGGTGTATTAATTATTTGATACGTAGAGATAAAAAAGTGGAAAAATCGAATGAAAAACACATTGATGCGGAAACACGAATTAAGTTTATTAATTTACATTTTTTTTAAATTTAACTGGTTTTGATATTTTGCAATTTTTTTTGTATGGGAGATTTGTTACGTACTTGCTACTTTTGTAATTAAAGTGTGGTCTACCAGAAACCTGTGCTCCGTACGGTTTGTCTACTTTAATAATAATTCGCATGGCATGATTATTAAGTATAATAAAAGCGTACTTTTCCCGGCCACGATATTTCTTTTCGTACATATTTGGGGACCCCTCATGAGACGTCACAAAATAAACATGAATATTCATTAATTGTTTTTCCTAAGCTACGTTAGAAATGAGCTAACAATTCGCTAATACAAAGGTTTTCTGTCGGATTTGTCGATGTATGGGGTTCGAATCCGATGAGCAAGTTCTTTTTACTTTTTAGTAAGAGAGAGATTATTTAGAGGGTTAGGTTTAGTTATATTTATGAACTTAAGTAGTTCGGCTATCTTTCACATAAGGGCCCCAACTTCTGTACGAAATAAAAAATCGCTTCCCGGCCTCTGACAAATTGTTTTTTTTTTTACTTGTCAACTATACAATTCGGAACTATTTACGGCCATTGATTTTGTTACACACGGAGTATTCCTTTACTTTGAAATATGTAAGCTACAAAATGAAAGCAATACTGGATTTGGGGTGCGCCTCAGAAAGTGACAACGTGCATGAGCGGGACAGACTTCTGTCAATCAGTCGGCAGAGATTAAAACATTTTAATGATGAAGAAGACATTAAGATGTGAAGTATTGGAATAATAACAATGATTACGGAGTCAACACCAAAAGTAGTCGAAATTAGATGATGCGCTCGGACACAAACATTTTGGGTGTATTTTTCGTTGATATTTGATATTTAGCGGAAACACGACACTCATTTGGATTCGTTTTGTGTGTTTTTTTTTTTACATTTCATGGTTTTTTTATATTCCCTCACCTAAACCTCCCATAAAATGCTAAACAGCTAAAAAATGAAACAACATTCATGCTATTATAATTTGCATAGTGCAATAGACATATATAGATATATACATATCTAGAACAAATATTGATATACCATAAATCATTAAGAAATTTTGATTTTATTTTACAATTTAAAATGCATAATTATATTCTAAAAATTCATGATAATTACAAAAATATAGCATAATATATGGAGGAAGTAAAGCAACCATTTGAAGAAAGATATTGAAAGTCAATTTGAAATTTCAAGATGATGCAAAACTTGCTGTACTAAGGTTTATCAAACAATATGTAAATAATCGATTTATCAACTCCAGATGTTTAATAAAAAAATAGACAGAATTTGTTTGATTTTTGGATATTTGTATGTATTAGTTACGGACCAAACATTTTAATATAAAAAAACCTTGAAAGACATTCAAAATGTTTTACCGAGAAGTTGCATGATAATTATATGTAACGTGAATTTTGATAAACAGCAGCTATACTAGATTCTAGATAATACCTGTCTATGTCTGGTTTTTAGAATAGATGGGAGTTGTTTACATAAAAAGAATAGAATTCTGGGAATACAATTTTGAGAGAGTTGATTCTGTATATAGTATATTATTATGTTTGGTTTTTGTATGGTCTCATATGTTGAGAACCTATACATGTCTGTATCTATAGCAACTAAATTGTTATGAAATGCATTATCTCTATGGAAACAAACAATAATGTGTAAAAAATCTCTTAACCGGATCACGTGTACCACCGATATGTACATTTTTGCTCATTTACAATTCTGTTTTTATAGATCATTAATTAGATAAAATGACTAGTATATTCTGTTAAAGTTTTACATTTTTAAATACATTTTAAAAATACTTGTAATATTTAAAATGTAACAAAAGAAACATTTACAATACTTATGCTGGTACCTAAGTGACAAACAAAAGAACAGAAAACAATAGGTTGAACCATGGAGGTATACCTCCATGGTTGAACAATGCGGGGAGTGTTAAAAACAAATTATTTAACAACTGAAACTGACCATAATATGCAAATAAATAGAATGCAATACACAGAGTAATAAGTACAGGTATTACCATGTTGGAGAAAATAATTATAATCTATTTATCATTATTGTATAACTAATGTGGATTAACAATTTAACACCATTTAAATGCAATAAAATACTGTATAACAAATACAATTTAGCCCTGACAAAGCTTGGTACAGTATTTCTATCTGGCAGTTTTCTTTTACGTTTTGATTAATAGCTATTTGTATATATCTCAATTGAGATCCAGCCACTGTTACTCGTAGCATAGTAAATTGTCTTTGGATAATATATAAAAATATGAATAAATAATATTACAGTACTTTTTTTAAAAAACCTTTATTTATGGTATTAGTCAACGTTTTACATCAGGTATACTACTAGCCCAGCATTGCCTCCCTACTTTTATAATGGAAGAGTCCATAAACACCGCAAAACTCACGCTGGTGGTTTTGAAACAAACAAGTGTTTTTAAACTACTCATATATAAAAACACAAACCTCATTCTAAAATATATTTACAAATTACAAATAAGTAATCATAACTCTTATCTCTCGTACAAAAATAAAATGTTTTGGATTGGTAGTTCTGGAGTAAATACAATTTTTGTTTAGAATCTAAATTAGACGAACTCGCGAATGACTTTTGAAATGTTCTCCTATTCTTTAGCACTAGCTGATTTCGGTCAAGCCAAGTCAATGTCTCGTTGAAAGGGGTGTTGTGACGAGCACTCTCAACCAATCAAATTACTTTTAGGTTATTAGAAGCTTGATTGGTCAGTTATTGCATAGTGAAACAGCCATCGTAATCGGACAATGACGTCAGAAGTTAGAGACGACTTTAAATTAATGATTAATTTAAAAAATCCCTCCGACGATGTTTTATGAAATTAAAAATTAAAAATAACATGAGGTTGTAGGTTATTAAGGAGAGCGTTGCAAAAACAGCCATAAGAATCGGTAAAATATTTTTTAAAATACACTAAAAAAACTACCATAAAATGGTTGTTTTCCATCGATTTCGTGCCGTTTAGCGCTTTCCTCACATTTTTAACATGTTTTATTTGTTGTTTTCTTTTCTTATGAAGTAGGCCTAATTAAAGTAAATTAATTGCATCGTCTTGTACGATTTATTTTAATCTTTGTAACAAACTACTTTTGTTACAATGTTTGCTGAAAAAAACGAATACAAAAGTCGGATAATAATAAAATAAAAACGTAAATTGAGTGCGACACCAGGCCTCTAGTTGTGATTGAAGTAGTAAGTCAATTATATGCGATCGTTCAGGCCTAGATGTTATTCAAAGTAGTAAGTCAATTATATGCGATCGTTCAGGCCTAGATGTTATTTGTGTGGTGGGACAGACAGAAGTGGGGGATAATAGAACTGACTACGTGCAGTCCTCAGTCATACAATGGTGCATTTGGTCTATTAAAGATAACATGTTATTTATTCAGTGATTATCTATTTTATTCAAACAATATCACGTCAGGTAATAAATGTAACCTTTGGTCATATTTTGCTCGTAACCAGCACAACGCCCTGTATATCTATATACCTGGATATACCTCGTGATTTAGCTCATTCGTTCCTCAGCTTTCATGGCAATAACTGCTGAAGCTCGGCATCACTTAACTACAGACGAAACATAGTTTTGCTTTGCCTAAAGAGTGGGACACAACACCGAAAGTGTAATATCATCGCCGCATGAGTGATACACTGCATTATCATTGTCCAATCAGAAGAAACTGTAAAGAATTGTAAAGCAAAGCTGGGAACTGAGTTAAAGAAACTGTTCACTCTACCAGATGACGTCACCGTCTCTACCAGATAGCAGAAGACGTCACCGTTAAAAACCGTGAGTTGCATATATGAATTGAAATAATAATATTACCATTAGTATATTACTTGCATTGGTTAATAGATTAAGGCGTATTCGTTGATAGATGCGATTAAGGCGTATTCGTTGATAGATGCGATTAAGGCGTATTCGTTGATAGAGATGCGATTAAGGCGTATTCGTTGATAGATGCGATTAAGGCGTATTCGTTGATAGATGCGATTAAGGCGTATTCGTTGATAGATGCGATTAAGGCGTATTCGTCGATAGATGCGATTAAGGCGTATTCGTCGATAGATGCGATTAAGGCGTATTCGTCGATAGATGCGATTGAGGCGTATTCGTTGATAGATGCGATTAAGGCGTAGACTGCAGAATGTAAAACAGGTATATTTTACCTGATTGTTAAATCCTGCATTATTATATTATGTTGTTAACAAGATATCTAGTAGACCATCCAGCTAGCTGGACAAACGAATGTCAGCAGTTTATTTCAGGGTCCTTTAAAATTCTATTCAAAATATTACATATAAAAATCATCTTGGCGATACAGTACATGACGTCACATAATTGACTTACTACATTTATTTTTGTTGCATTGCGGCGCGGTCAAAGCTAGGCCTTGCCTTACTAAAATGACTATAAAATGATGTTCTGGAAAGTAGGCGTTGTAGATAGGTCTAACGCTCGTATTCTTAAACCGAACTTTAGTCGTAGTTTAAACTTCGACTTCAAAAAGTGCTAGTTCCACTGTTGGTTACATTCTTTTTTTTTGTATTCATTGTATAATTGTATGTAAAACAAAATGCTATTACTTCAAATTAGATTCATAGAAGTAGTCGAAGTTTGCAGTTCGACTTAATGAAGTCGAGCTTTTATAGTCTATTTTGTTACAACTAAACTTTTTAAACATCAACTATAATAATAAATATAATAATAATTTTAATCGTTTATTATTGGAACAAGATCAGTATTAATTAATTTAACAACGTACTTCATAGCGTGACTTCTTCTGGTCAAATTTCAATAACATGTTATGCATTTATGCCCTCTACGGCGAATTATAAGTAACTAGCTTTTACGAACGTTATAACACTTGACCTACTTAATTTTATCAAAACATTTTGGTATGGATCGATGATCCTTGACCTACTCTACCATTTTCCACTCTAGTTCCGCGAACTTGTTTGAATCTACGCCTTCTGCGGCGAATAAGTAACTAGCTTTACGAACGTTATAACACTTGACCTACTTATTTTTATCAAAATATTTTGGTATGGATCGATGACCCTTGACCTACTCTACCATTTGCCACCGTAGTTCCGCGAACATTTTTTTGCATATACGCCCTCTACCGCGAATAAGTAACTAGCTTTACGAACGTTATAACACTTGACCTACTTAATTTTTTCAAAATATTTTGGAATGGATTGATGACCCTTGACCTACTCTACCGTTTGTTATCCTAGTTCCGAGAACTTTTTTGCATCTACGCCCTCTACGGCGAATAAGTAACTAGCTTTACAAACGTTATAACACTTGACCTACTTAATGTTTTCAATTTTGGTAGAAGACAGGATTGTCAACTCTAATTCAACGCTAGAAATCAAATGTTCGCGCTGTCTTTACACTAACATTAAATTAAATTCTTTTAACATTATAATTTAGTTTGACTTACACTTGTTATTTTGTAATATCAGACCTCAAAAGTGTACAAAAAACGTTACGTCGACAGGAAAACAGGTTTTATATTTGTTGTTTGTGCCACTACTTTGTTACTACTAAATTAAAAAGCAATCATTTTATCATAATAAATCATTCGTTTTATTTTCATATTTAGAGCAGGTCAAGACGAAGCTGGGTATGGAGATATTGTACATTTTTGGTCGAACCGAATAAAACATTTTTTAATCAAATAATGGTCATATTAGGCTTATTAATAATATTCTGACATTGTGTACAATTCAATAATAGTGACATTACAATTTAGTAAGTTATTAAGGAACTCATTCACTCTTCCTGGTATAATCTAAAATCTTGAGTGGGTTAGTCGAAAATGGCTTCTCGAAGGCATATTTTCATATTTTAAACTTGTTTAAAAACTAGCATGCTATCGAAGTTGATAAATCAGTAAGAAGATAAGAAGGAAAATTCGATAAAATTAAATTTCATTCAGATTGAAAAAAAAGATTTTTTTTTGTTATTGTTTTACAGATTCAAAATGGATGAAAAAGATGTAGAATTCCAAACATTTCTGAGAGAACTTAGTGAATACTATGCTGGTGTAAAGCTGCGATGGCTGAGAATGCTTCTATTTGATAATATACCCATTGGATCTCTTAGTGAAAAATCAGCCCTTGATTTATTTAATCAACTTACTAACCGTGGATTTATTTCCAAAACTGATGTGAAGCTGTTGTCGGACATTGCTGAAGTAACCATGATGGCCTTAGCAACAAAACGCATAGACAAATATAAGAACACTATCCAAAGTAGCGACACAGCAGGTGTAGGATTAACAGCATATCGCAGAGCAATGTTTAATGTTCTAACTAACACTGACGAAGACGATTTGATGACGGTTATTGGTTTCTACAAACTGAGTGCCTACAAATATAACAATATATGGGATGTTGTATATCACATTGAGAAAGCCGAACGCTTGAATTCACAAAACGACCGTGACACTTTTGCAAAGCTTATAAACCAACGTGCACAAAGTTTTCTAAAAGGTAGATCGTCACATTATTATGCATAATACACTTACTTGAGATCATTTGATTTCAATAGAACCTAATTAAATACGTAATTTTGAAATGTGTATTTAACTATAAAACAAAGTTTATTAGTTATAATATTATTATAAAACGGGTCTTTAGATATTTGATTTACATATACAGTACACAATATTAAGAGGTTAAATCAGAAACAGGTTAGTTTACTAAAAGTGTACCGTATAATTTTGCTCCCAATCGGTAGATTTTTAGGTAAAATAATTGTATGAACAGGGAAAGCGAAAAGGAGTTCAGAAATCAGAAACAGGTTAGTTACTAATAAGTATAATTTTGCTCTCAATCGATAGTTTTTTAAGTAGAATAAATATTTCTAATTTTTTTTGTTCTTATTATTATTATTATTCTATTATTAAAACAGGGCAAGTGGCAACCAGTAGTAATGAAAAACAAGGAATTCGAAAAGAGGGTACATCAGAAACAGGTTTGTTGCTTTCAGAATAATATTTAAACAAAATCCTTTTTGATGTTTATTTCCAATCCTGACCACATGTAGAACGATATAATAATTAGGAAGGTTCATTGTTTTGAAAACGAAATGTTGTTAACATCATAATAAGTAAGACTCATATTACACATATTATTATTCTTTGAGATCCAATAAGCTTAATTCTAATCCGTATTGCAAAGTTTGTTTACTAAATACAAATAAAATTAGGTCTACTAAAAAGTTAGATTTTCAGAGTAAATATTTATGTTTTATTAGTATTTTAATACACTAACACTCCGCACGGTGTACGGCTCTGAAAATTGTTATTTTTCTGTTTGCTGCCCTCTGTTGAGCATATTTAGACAACCCCTGATGGATTAAAAATTGTGTTTGCCGCCCTCTACAATTCCGCCTATACTACAATCAATGGAAAAACGAAGTTTTTGTAACAATAAAACATTCTTATGCATTAACAACAATCATGATATTATCAAGAAAATCTTGCTTTGTTACTTTTTTCAAAAGATTGGGCTTGATAAAATCAGATTCAAGTGAGTTACTTCAGTTATTATGCATTAACATAATAATATGGTATTTAAATTCAATAATTGTACACACAAGATTTCCTATTTAGAAAGTACACTAAATTAATTGTTTGATGGGTTTAGATAGATATATAATTTATTTTTAAATAACGTTTATTAAATAAAATCACATCTCAATTTTGCTCATTTAATCATAATTATTTGAAAATAAAATGTCTAAAACAATTCATGAGATTTTGTAATCAAATTCAATAATAGTAATTGACCGTACTATTTCATGTTGATGTGCTGTAGTTCCAATCATCTCAAACACCGTTTAAAGTTTCGTTCTGATTAATGATATATTTTGTTTGCCGCCCTCTATAATCCCTTTAATTTTCATGGATACACGTCACACTCACAGCCTACTGTATTATTAATTATATGCACAATTGTACATGCCATTTTTGGCATACAATTGTGGATGATCATAAATAAATGTGATTATGACGCAGATTGTGAGTTTAGTTTCAGTCATAAACGTCCATGCAACAAATAGCCTACCTAATAATAACATTTATTAAAACAGGGCAAGTGGCAACCAGTAGTAATGAAAAACAAGGAATGCCAAAAGATGTTAAATCAGAAACAGGTGAGTTACTAATAATGTACCGTATAATTTTGCTCTCAATCGGAATTTTTTAGGTAGTATTATTATTTCATTTTTTTTCTTATTATTATTCTATTATTAAAACAGAGCAAGTGGCAGCCAGTTATATTAGGCCTAATAAAGAACAAGGAATGCGAAAAGAGGTTAAACCAGAAACAGGTGAGTTACTAATAATGTACCGTATAATTTTTCTCTCAATATTTTTGGTAGTACAGGTATAATTATTTCATTTTTTTTTATGTGATTATTAAAACAGGGCAAGTGGCGACCAGTAGTAGGCATAATGAACAAGGAATTCGAAAAGAGGTTAAATCAGAAACAGGTTAGAATTGCTTTCAGAATAATATTTAAACAAAATCATTTTGAACAACGATAAACAATTATAGGAAGCTTCTCATTTTAAAAATGAAATGTTGTTAACATCATAATAAGTAAGACTCATATTACACACATTATACCTTTACACAGAAATACCTAGCTTTAAATTAAAAATTGAATGAATAATCAAATCACGTCTTACTTTAATTTTGCTCATTTAATCATAATTAATTTGAAATAAAAGACTTTAAATGCACAATTGTATATATACCATTTTGCATGACATTGTGGATAATCATAAATAAATGTAAATAAATCATAAACATCTTACGTAACAAATAGCCTTTAAACTTAATAAAATACATGCATATAGTATTTAAAAAAACCAACATGTCATACCCTGGGTCGTGTATCATTTAACTCTGTTCACGAAATAACAAAGAATAAAATGCGCAAAATCAATTAAATTTAATATTGCAAACCAGTTAATTTTAATTTAGGATAAATGGCAAGGTTTTAAATTAAATTAATTCGTACACGCGTGCAATATTTCTGAATAAAGCAAATTTATTTAAAATTTTAACTTAACTTCCCTATTAAATGAAATGTCAAAACTATCACTTTGAGATGCCTGACAAATCTTTAATTTGGTATACTACTGTACAACACATTTTTTATTTCACCTACCTATATGCGTGTTACAACGCTAATGTCGTCGGAAAAATCAGCTTTAAAAACCTCCAGTTAGCTACTAATATTGAAACATCAACATCTTATGTAGTAAATAAAAAAAACACAAACAAAACACCATCTACTGTAGTTATTAGAGTAACAAAATTGTCTCATAGCTAATGTAGTTGCTATGGACAGCTGGAGGTTTAAGCGGTGGATTGCTCTACATTTATCGGTTGTTACGATTTGCTGGCGACCACCAGTCGTTTAACACAGTTTTCTTTCTGATTGATAATAAATTGTGTTTGTCGCCCTCTATATTATTTACTTGGTTTACTACAAAGATCTTATATACTAAAGATAGGACACTCTCGGAATTTTACGTGCAATTTATGTAACACACATGGAGCTCATTTTATAGGGCGCCCTCTCGCTCAAACAAGTAGATTTATGGATCAGATATGTCTACTGTATTGTAACTGAATACTCAATTTTTTTCATCACAATAATTGCGGTAATGTGCGATTAAATTATAATAAATTATTTCCTGTACTTTGTATATCTCTATTTGTTTTAATTACTGAATATTGTTGTTATTATTGAATGTTTATCATCATCCTCAAAATCATCATTTAGGAGTAATCATCACTCACATCACTACTACTTATTTATGCGAGTCGGTCCCTCTGGTATTAACAACACTAAGCGCATCGTATTCCGTTTTTGTTCTTGATATGTTCTTCCTTTTCATCCAGCAGCAAAACAGTATAGATTAGGAAAATATAGTAGTCAAATAGTGTGTTATAAACAATTAAAAAAGAACAAGAAGTCACTTTTTGAAAATCACTACTTCGACTATTTTATTGCAGTAATTTGTAGGAATATATTTATAAACAATCATAGGCTTAAGCCTACAGTCATGACATGAAACAGATTATGATAGTCAATTCTGAGACAATTCATACTAGGACTACTGTATTATGTACCCATCATTCGCCATGACATTTATTTGTTATTATAATTTATTTAAAACCTGAGATAGCAATTAGTTATGTTATAGTAGTCTCAGTTTAAAATTAACTCAAAAGCTATTGCAAAATGATGCACGGGCCACCCAGAGGAAATATAAAAAATGTAGAAACATTGAAATAAAATCATCATATTTATAATTATTCAATCATCATACCAGACCGTCGTAATGATCATCATTTCTAGCCGATAATGCACAGACTGAGGCGCGTACAGACCTCCTACAACTTTATGGCATACCTCATAAATGTGATACTTTAATTAATTTTTCACTCTTCTTCTTATCATTGATTATGTCTCTGTTGAAGAATTTAACAGCATAGAATATGCGTAGGTTTACGTACGTTTCAATTAGCAATGTTTCAATTGCTGGTGAACAAACATTCAACTTCATATAGGAACTAGCTGCTTTGGGTCTTCCAGTTTTCGATTGGTTTCTCGCATCGCACTGTTTACAGATATCGCAATTGTGCATTACACTTGCTTTCTTGACGACGTAACCGGCTACATATACTAAAGTATTTAGCTGAGTCATCTCAAAGTCTTCTAAGCAGCAGTCGTCGTCAGAGCATCGTTGTCAACATGATGCGATGATGATGATGATGATGATTGGGCCATCATTATTGCATCAATTCCATTTAGCTGTCGATCAGTGTCTTCTAGGCAATTCGAATTCCCTGACGGAATTAACATCCTGTTGCACATAACTTCCTTCAGGGAGGCTCTAAATTCATCTGCCATCGGGTAATAGCGATGACCCCCTCTCCCTCTGACAATAGAAAATAAGTTCTCAAGGCAATCTTGATTTAGTCTGCCTGTGAGTATAAACTTAAAGGCGTGATTGTTGATTAATCAGTATTTGAGATTCTTCGAAATGAATATTGCACAAGTGGCAATTACGTGTAAATAGGAACTTGGTTTCCTTCTCAAATCCGCGCGTCGTGTGTTTTGGGCCCATTTTGCGCACCTGTAAATTAATAATTGTCTAGTGAGTTTTTGCTTTATCATAATTAACGTTTACGTAATTATAGGACGTCTACGTGCATGCTAATTGATTTTCAAATTGGTTAGGGCTTAAAATCAAATACTTAAGCCTAACCTAAAACCACTAACTAACTAACGGTTGAATTTCATAAATATTAAGTATAAGATTCAATTAAAAATTGTTTGTTAGGGCTACTCAACGGATAAGTAATATAACCAGGGAACAATAAAAATAGTGTAATTTCACTGATATTATAACTAATCATAATGTCCTAGCCTAATAATGAATTATTTCATGCGTTAATATACTGTAATGTAAACGGCTAGTTAAATTAAACGAAATAAAATAACCATGAGACAGAAAGCAAATATTAACCATGAGACGGAAAGCATGAAATAATCAAGATCACAATTTGTTTATATTAAGTATTATTATTATTATTTTTTGTATAATGTAAAAAGAGGGACTAGGCCTACAGCGACATGCCAATTGGGCTTCTTGTAGTCTTTCGACCAAATTTTTACTTATATGCCAACAATTGTAATGATATATATTTGGTCAATAAATGTTTCTTGAATTGAAAGTTTTAAAAATTGTTTGTTAAGGGTACTAGGCCTAGCCTAAATGTTAGAGGATAAGTAATATAACCAGGGAACAGTGAAATTAGTGTAATTTCACTGTTATATAACTAATGTACTAGCCTAGTAGGCCTAGCCTAGGCCTAGTAGCCTAATAATGATAATAATAATCATTTCATACGTTTAATTATTAATAATAGGCCTAACTAGCCTAGTTTATTAATATAGCCTAGGCCTAGGCCTAGCCTATGTATAAATTGAATAGTAAAAAAAAGTAAAGTAAGATTAGGCTAGTCCCTATGCCTACATAGTCATAGCATATGTTAAGATGTACTAGGCTACTTAGGCCTATTTAATTACATAAATTTACCTGATCTTGTCTTTGGAAAAATTGTAAAACTTAAGTTCTGGGTTGGCCTTTCAATTGCTTTTACAATTAATTGCAGCACAGTACATCCCTCCACTTTTTCTCTTTTCATTCAGTGTTTCTTAACCATACAAACTTTGGCGCGACTTCTCAATCCCATTTTATAAAGAATATTGCGATCGTCACGCAAAAGTTCGTTACTTGTTTAAGCGAGGGGGCGCACTATAATTTGACGCTTCTAAAGTGTTACGCGTAAACGCGGGTAGTGTCACATCTTTAGATTATAAGATCTTTGGTTTACTATTTCGGCGCGGCACCAGCACTACTTATTGTATTACTAGAAATTGCAAGGCCCTTATTAAATAAAATAAATTTATTTTACTAAATATTGTTTTTGCCATTTTTCTTCGCATCTAGACAAGATTGAAGAATATCTGCTTCAAAGACAAAAGAAATTGTGCGGCCAGGCCAGTAGATTTACACCAGCAACAATGCGTGATAGATACAATGTTGACATTTCACAGATGTTCACTGATTTGGAACTACGCAAAGAAGCTAAAAAGAATAAAGGAAGCAAACCAACAACATTGACAGAAGTGGTAGATGTTATCAGTTCCACACCTGGATGTAGAGCTCTTATTGATGGAGAGGGTGGGATAGGTAAAACTACCATATTAAGGCATTTATCATACAACTGGGCTACGGCTACTCAATCAATTAAATCATTTAAAGGTAAAATTGTATTTCTTTTAAGTGTACGGGATTTAGATAAAGATGACGACATCATTGATCTAATTTTAAAGCAAATTGATATGAAAGACTTTAGCAGACACACAAAACTTCCACGAAATTCAGAGTTAATTCAAGATTTTCTAATAACCAATGACGATAAATTTGTGTTTTTCTTAGACGGATTAGATGAATTGCGATTTAATAATCCAAGCGTAATTAGTCTGTTCAAAAAGAACAACCTAGCAAAAAGTACCGTGATACTTACTTCACGATCAGAAAACATAGACGAATTCGTAAAAGAGAGTGACGTACATGTAAGGGCTAAGGGATTTAATGACGAGAGCATAGGAAAGTATATTGACAAACATTTTGAGTATTTTGAAAAACCAGAATTGGGAAAATCCCTTAAAAACGAATTGGATATTTTCATACGCGATGGGTATTGGGGAACACGTAAGCATGAAGACGTATATTCAATGTGCAAAAATCCAATGCTGCTTTTTTCAATCTGTTTGCTGTGGCAAGACAGTCAAAGCCTTCCTACAGATAAAGCTGAACTCTTTAAAGAAATATTTCGTAATATTTTAAATCAGTTCAACAAACAAAAACAATTCGCAAAGCTTTCTAAATTTGAAGACACACCAGCAAAATACGTAAATGCTATGATTTTGTTGGGAAAATGTATGTATGATAGCTTGAAAGTAAATCAACTTTCAATAAACATGAAAGATTTGAATGATAAACATACGACTAAAGATTTAGTTGACATGTCCGTGAAACTTGGATTTGTTTACGAAGAAACACCGATTTTAAAATCGAATTTTGATAACGTTTTTATGCCTCCTCACAAATTGATAGTAGAGTCATTGGTGGGATTTTACTTGTGCAAATTATGTGAAAGTGAAGGTACGGAGAATGAGTGCTCAGATGTACGAACATTACTTACACCATTGGATGATGATGAGTGGGAGGTGATACGAGAGAGTAAGCATTTATACAGAGCGAGAGAGTTTGCAATTGGTTTCCTTGGTGATAAAGCTGGCGGTTTCCTCAAGCACTGGGTTACAAATAGTTTGTCAACATATCGCTATCTGTTGAGAAATTTAAACTTTGTTAAAACAGAACACGAAGATGCTGTGGTTAATGAATTAATTAATTACATGACAAGCAAAGATTTAGAAATAAATAAACATTTGGATGATATATCTACCTCCATAAGAATGTTTATTGATTACAAAAGTCCAGGTGTACAATGTGATGGGCATTTCATACGTCTAATTATGCAATTGTATTGTATGCGATATGATAGTGTTAGTGTCCATGCCTTTTGTAGTAAGATGGCATTGGAGCGAAAGGGAAGAGTTATTGCACACATTTTAGGCATTCTAGATATGTGTGACTGGGTTGTGATTGAGAATCTATCACGTGATGTATTTAATGACTTTGTATCAGAATGTTCTCACAAACAAGTTCAATTAGCATTACGTGGTCTCGGTATCCATGATAGTAAACTTCACAACATTGATGTTAATACATTTTCTTCATTTCTCATTATGTGTCCTAAGCTGATGTGGTTTGACATGTGGGATTGCAATCTATCAGCTGACGACATTCGTCACGTGTCTGAAAAGTGTTCAATAAGAAATATTTCATTTGATCATATTGTTAGTTTTCACTGATAACGTATGTTACTTCTACTATATAACAGACACATTTTTAAATCTCGCAGCAAGCAGGTGTCAATTTTTGATATCGCAAATAATTGCATTTCTAACATTAAATTTGTATACAATATAAAAACGACCTTTTATATATAAATCGTATAGTAGATTAAATCAATATGATAATCTAAAACATAAAATGTTTTTAAACATTTTATTTTGACATACTTACCTTCATCTACGGAGCGCGCGCGCGTACTTCCGCACGCGGCACACTAGCAACGGAAGTAATAATTATTAACAGCTGTAGCATGGAGATAAACAAGAATGTTTGTTTCTTATTCATTATTTATAAGCTGTGCTGCCATGTTTAATGAAAATCATTCTTTTATAATAATGCAATGTTTTTTACTTGATATATTGTATAGAATTGGTTGTGCGTGTTTTAAAGTAATTATGTGATAATATTATGTGATAAAATAATATTAAATCATAAATGTAATTTCACTTTTTATAGTTTTAACCATCCAACAATACTAAAAGTAAAGTGGTACAACTTGAAACTACAAAACATAACATTAACATAATGATGAAACGTAATTAGTTATCAAAAGCAGTTTTATTAAATGAAAACGTAATTAGAAATTATATTAACAAATAAACACATTATGAGATGTCTTTGGCACAGTAACAACAACAGAACAAAGTTGTAGAATTTGTAAAACTAAAAATTACAAAAATCAAACAATGAAGACATTATATAATATAGTTTGATTTTGCATTTAGTTTCATTGGTGTGTTTTTAAATATATTTTTTTATGTAGAAATAGTGAAATATAATTTTGTATAAAATAAATTTAAAGTTGATAAGTTATGGATTACCATTTTTGTTATCACTATTTGTATTATATTAAAAGTTCTACAGAAGATATATTTGTGTACAGTCCTTGATTTTCTTTATGTTGTAAACCTGAACACTGTGCTGACTTGTAATAACACTTGGTGTTAACAATAGTTTAAACCTGAACACTGTGCTGACTTGTAATAACACTTGGTGTTAACAATAGTTTAAACCTGAACACTGTGTTGACTTGTAATAACACTTGGTGTTAACAATAGTTTAAACCTGAACACTGTGCAGACTTGTAATAACACTTGGTGTTAATAATAGTTTAAACCTGAACACTGTGCTGACTTGTAATAACACTTGGTGTTAACAATAGTTTAAACCTGAACACTGTGCTGACTTGTAATAACACTTGGTGATAACAATAGTTTAAACCTGAACACTGTGCTGACTTGTAATAACACTTGGTGTTAACAATAGTTTAAACCTGAACACTGTGCTGACTTGTAATAACACTTGGTGTTAACAATAGTTTAAACCTGAACACTGTGCTGACTTGTAATAACACTTGGTGTTAACAATAGTTTAAACCTGAACACTGTGCTGACTTGTACTAACACTTGGTGTTAACAATAGTTTAAACCTGAACACTGTGCTGTGCAGAAAACAACAGTAACTACTTGCATAGAAATAAATGTCATAAATACCATTAACGATCCCAGATTTTAATTTGTGCAATATTGGGTATACAGTATGTGAACCCAGTACTGTAGTAAATTTAAAGCCAGGAGCCATGGATTTGATGTGGATATCTTGATTCTCCTTTACTGGTTTCAATTTCTTTCCCGCCTTATTCCCAACAAGGTCGCCAATAGGAGCTCAAGATCGGCGTCGCTGATGACTTGTTCTTCACAGTTTTTGATAATGCCAGAGTGATCAGTGGAGCGTAACACTTTTAGTAGTTCCATGGGATCCATCACAGCTTTTGAGTCTCTCACCATAGTTTTACTGCCTTTGATTTACCTAAAAAAAACAAGATAATGAATTTTTTAAATGAATGAGAACAATCAATGCCTAGAAGTTTGCATACTACTGTAGAAGTCTATAAAACAATATTAATTTAACGTATTCATTTGAATAAACGCCCCGGGCGTTTATTGTTCAGGAGGGTTTTTAGGGAGGTGTGAAAGACAAAACTGACCTTGATGAATGACCATCTTCTCCAGCTTCCTCTTTGCAGCTGCTCTCTCCACTATCTTCTGGTCAATGGTGTTAATGGTCACTAACCTGTACACAATCACTGGCTTTTCTTGACCAATTCTGTGGCATCTGTCTTGGGCTTGTAGATCTGACTGTGGATTCTATAATATAACTATAAATGCTACTTTACAATGTATTGAAAGTCACTACTACACTAAAACAAACGTTACACCACAAGCTTGTAACTAATTAATAAAACATGGGTTCAACGATGTAGCCAATCAGACGCGCTGAAATGAGTCACGTGTGCACTCTTTATTTTTTCACTATCATGCACTTAAATGCAAAAAGTGCGCAGCAAAAAAGCATATATTGCACTCTGTGTGTAAATCGTATGGCAGATTATTGATCAGGCTGTAATAAAATGTAGTACAGTAATTATTTATTTAACTTACCCAATCACTGTCATATATAATGACTGGGTCAGCTGTTGTCAAGTTGATACCTAACCCACCAGCTCTTGTTAAAAGCAGAAAGATGAAATAATCAGGATCATTGCTGAAATTACTAGTCTGAGAAAGATAAGAAAACAATCTTCCACTATTTTTTAATCATTGAAAAACAAATTAACGTGATTCATGGCTGCTATTATTATGAAAAAAAAACAAAACAAAACATGGTCTGTGGCCTGCTACAAGTCCAACTGATATTATTGTATTAAAGATAGTTATCATTACTTGGACGTGTAAAAATGAAGACAAACACATATTTGCCAACTGAATTAAGTTTTCTCTTTACTCTGACGTATTCTGAAATAATTACTTGTCTATCTATCAGTAAAAACATTCTTGCACTCATTCTTAAAAAAAACACAGAAACGTAATAATACAGCAGTAGGCCTAGTTGCTGCTAAAATCAGAATGAATGAAATGTCTACTGGCCATTAATTGTGCATTAACTATAATTTACATTTACAAATTGGCAAAAACATAGTTGTTTCTTTACTCTGTATCCAAGAGTGCTTACCTGTCAACAGCCAACAGGAGGTATATGTAGCTGTAGGCCTACATGGTCGTGGTGGAGGTAATATAATTAATATTTAATAACTCCATGGTCTGTATAGCAGCTGTAATCTTCACGCACTGTCATCCTGCTGTGAGAAGATGAAGACAATTCTGATCAGACATTGAGGTCACCTACGTTAATTAGGCCTAGGCCTAGTAGTAGACTACTAAACTAGGCTAGTTAAAAGTAGAATTCACACTTCCCTCCGACTCTCCAGAGTTGTTTGTGAGCTAGGCCTCTGAGAAAAGAGTGGTACACCCTGCTGGCTGGCTGTGTGTGATAATAGTTAGGTGCCAGGCAGGCACCAGTAGGTCTATCGTAATACCAAAACAGAAAAAAACTATAAACACCCAGCTTACCTAAGTTTTGTGGCTCTTAGAAGAACAGGCTAGGCCTACACCTTTTATATTATTCATAAAGGCCGCGCTGTGTGTGTGAATTGATACCAAACCATAAACCGCCTGCTCTCTACTAGTCGTTTTTTAAATAAAAAAAACAAAGAGCGCCTTCAGCGGACAATGGGACCGTACCAGTTTTTGAAAAATAATTTATTTTATCAATTTAATTTTTATCACTATGTCGATGTCAAAATATAACCAAATTCGGGTTTTTTTTCTACCCAGAATTTAAATACAATACAACAACGATTGTTTTGTAATATTGTCGGCGCATGCAGTGACGATGCGATAATGCTGAGTCATCATGAGGACGGTGCAAAGATGCCGGTTTTAAGCATAAAAACAATATAGCAAATATGTAAAAGGTATAAAATGATGAATGCC
Source organism: Antedon bifida (assembly GCF_963402885.1). NCBI lineage: Eukaryota > Metazoa > Echinodermata > Crinoidea > Comatulida > Antedonidae > Antedon > Antedon bifida. Next base: position 32,891,480 of record NC_136227.1, on the reverse strand, counting down.
GACTTGACAAAGAAAGAAAATGGAAGAATTTGAGAATTGTTTGAAGGTTTTCATGACGAAATCAAAGATTATATAAAGTTTGCAGTACACCACGCGTATATAAAGTTCTGAAATGAATGAATTGTTAAGTTTCTCGACATTTCAATCAAATAAATAATTTGATCGTCCTCAGGAGAATCAGAACACTACTCCTCACTCATAAAGACGATCATGATATCTATTGATGGGACAATCAAAGCATAATATTGATCGAAACGGTAAGAAACTCACGTCAGTTCTTTTCAGAACATGTACTTGTAGGCCTACTTGTACTTTATATAATTATGAGAATTCACAAATCATCAAAAAACAATTCCTGACATCATCCTGACTACCTTAATCCACACGCACCAATGCATTATGGGAAGGTCCAAATACATTGATGATCAACAACGCGCGCGTCAACAAACTACAAACACGATTTAAACGGAATTGTCTTCAAATTACTCGTGTCAATTGCATACAAGTAATTCCGGTATCTTATGGCAACTTCCGTCTTATCGCTATTGTGTTGCTGTTTATGAAATGTTGTATGTGTATGTGCGTGTTTTAATAAACTCAACTAGCAGTAACCTTACCAGAAACCTGCCTTAATATCTTGTTATATATTTTGCATGGGCAAGTAATAATAACAGCGCACTTTGATAAAAGTACTTTGACAAATTATTTTTTTTTTTATATAAAAACAAATTGTATCACGAATAAAATTCGGAACTACTGTATTTACGGCTATTGCCGGGTTTGTTATACACTATTCCTTCACTTCAATATGTAGGCTCAAAAATAAAACTTTGACTTTACTTTTGACTGGAAAATAAAAGACGCTAAAGAAAAATTGTGCTGTGTAATTTAGATGATATATTATTATTTTGGGTGTTTTTTGTGGTGTATTAATTTGATACGTAGAGATAAAAAAAAAGTGGACAAAAATCGAATGAAAAACACATTGATGCGGAAACACGAATTAAGTTTATTCATAAACATTTTTATTTTTATTTCACTGGCTTTGATATTTTGCAATTTTTTTGTATGGTAGATTTGTTACGTACCGTACTTGCTACTTTTGTAATTAAAGTGTGGTCTACCAGAAACCTGTGCTTCGTACGGTTTGTCTACCTTAATAATAATTCGCATGGCATGATTATTAAGTATAATAAAAGCGTACTTTTCCCGGCCACGATATTTCTTTTCTTACATAATTTGGGGACCCCTCATGAGACGTCACAAAATAAACATGAATATTCATTAATTGTTTTTCCTAAGCTACGTTAGAAATGAGCTAACAATTCGCTAATACAAAGGTTTTCTGTCGGATTTGTCGATGTATGGGGTTCGAATCCGATGAGCAAGTTCTTTTTACTTTTTAGTAAGAGAGAGATTATTTAGAGGGTTAGGTTTAGTTATATTTATGAACTTAAGTAGTTCGGCTATCTTTCACACAAGGGCCCCAACTTCTGTACGAAATAAAAAATCGCTTCCCGGCCTCTGACAAATTGTTTTTTTTTTTAATTGTCAACTATACAATTCGGAACTATTTACGGCCATTGATTTTGTTACACACGGAGTATTCCTTTACTTTGAAATATGTAAGCTACAAAATGAAAGCAATACTGGATTTGGGGTGCGCCTCAGAAAGTGACAACGTGCATGAGCGGGACAGACTTCTGTCAATCAGTCGGCAGAGATTAAAACATTTTAATGATGAAGAAGACATTAAGATGTGAAGTATTGGAATAATAACAATGATTACGGAGTCAACACCAAAAGTAGTCGAAATTAGATGATGCGCTCGGACACAAACATTTTGGGTGTATTTTTCGTTGATATTTGATATTTAGTGGAAACACGACACTCATTTGGATTCGTTTTGTGTGTTTTTTTTTTTACATTTCATGGTTTTTTATATTCCCTCACCTAAACCTCCCATAAAATGCTAAACAGCTAAAAAATGAAACAACATTCATGCTATTATAATTCGCATAGTGCAATAGACATATATACATATATACATATCTAGAACAAATATTGATATACCATAAATCATTAAGAAATTTTGATTTTATTTTACAATTTAAAATGCATAATTATATTCTAAAAATTCATGATAATTACAAAAATATAGCGTAATATATGGAGGTAGTAAAGCAAAGATGTGTGGGAAGAAAGATATTGGAACAGTAAATTTGAAATTTCAAGATGATGCAAAACTTGCTGTACAATGTTTATCAAACAATATGTAAATATTCGATTTATCAACTCCAGATGTTTAATACAAAAATAGACAGAATTTTGTTGATTTTTGGATATTTGTATGTATTAGTTACGGAAAAACATTTTAATATAAAATACCTTGATAGACATTTAAAATGTTTTATCGGGATGTTGCATGATATTATGTAACATGAATTTTGATAAACAGCAGCTATACTAGATTCTAATGAATACATGCAGTCTATGTCTGGTTTTTAGAATCGATGGAATAGAATTCTGGGAATGCCATTTTAAGAGAGTTGATTCCGTATATAGTATATTATTATGTTTGGTTTTTGTATGGTCTCATAAGTTGAGAACCTATACGTCTGTATCTATAGCAACTAAAAATGCATTATCTCTATGGAAATAAACAAATGATGTTTAAAAAACTCTTAACCGGATCACAGTGTACCGCCGATATGTATATTTTTGCTCATTTACAATTCTGTTTTTATAGTTCATTTTTATACATATCTACTTCTTTCTTTCTGAAATAAAGATACTTGTTGTTCATATGGATGTTTATTATCTCAATGCTTTATCATCTACAGTATATAAATCACACATGATGTTTATACATATAAGTGGATATAACTTGTTAAATTAAATTCATTCATAACATTATGTAGAAATAATAAGTAGTTTAAAATGTCTCTCAAATAACAATATTTTCATAGTTTAAAAATGAAAGTTTTGATATTAAAATTTATATACATTATGTTGAAACAACAAGTACTTTCAAATATAACCTTAAAATAGTCATTTTTTCGTAGTTTGAAAATGAAAACATTATTAATTGAATTGATGTATTATTATTTAATGGTATACACTTAGTGGCATCTAGACATTTACACATTTTTTTTAATTGTTTTGTCTGTGCAAACAAATGCAGATACAGTAGATAAATTGACTAGTATATTCTGGTAAAGTATCTACATTTTTAAATACATTTATAAAAAAAATTGTAATACTTAAAATGTAAATCACAATGCTTTATGTGATACTTTTGTTCACTTCTATTATTCCGGTTTATAGTCCTTATCCGAGAAGACTCGGACCACCAGAACTAAAGAGCAAGCTTGGGAGCCTCGAAGCTTTGCTGATGTTATGGCTACGTAATTACGGTTCAACTGTCTTAACCGCTCGGTCACTCACTCACTCAATAAGTCCGGGTTAAGAACAAAACAAATTTAATTTTGTTTATACTAACTTGCTAATGAGACATTTTACAGCTTTAAATATTAGTGCGTTGAGCTCTTATCTGCTGTCTGCATCCTGTCCAGGACGATTCGGCCCTGAGATGATTATAAAATTATGTAGAAATAATAAGTAGTTTAAAATATGTCTCTCAAATAACAATATGTTCATAGTTTAAAAATGAAAATAGCCAAAATTATCTTGATTTTTATATGCAAGTTGCAAAATAAATCAATACGGCCGAATCGTCCCACATTCAGACAAAAGATTAGTAGTATATTAGTAGTATATCATCATATAATAATCGGAAAATGTCTTCTTTTGACTGTCCAAATTTCTCATTTTAATTGAAAGTTTTTAATTATTTTTTTAATAGACATTGAATTATTATCTTCTCTTTGATATTGTTACTGCAATGTCGATCAACCTGGTCATCGTTATTTTCTACTATAAATTTATAGTACAGTAGCCTAGGCCTATCTCTCATTAATTGAGAGATTTTTATTTTTTTAATTGTTAGGTACTGTAACATTAACTGATGTACAAATGTCATTCTTGTCAAATATATATTGATATTATACATTTAAATCGAGGATCATGTGTGTTTTCGTTATATTCACTACATGCACGAGTTTTTATGGTAAAATCGAACAGAATTTAAAAAGGACCAAATTTCAATTTCAAATGTTCAAATTTCGATATTTTCATCATTAAATTATTATGCAGTAGCACGGTACTATATTGATGATGACCCAAGAGTGACGCACAGTAATATGTTATACTCATGTTGATGCAATCATGTTATCATTAATAAACAATTTAATTAAACCTAATAAATTATTTTTAAAATGTTTTAATCATAATCATAATGTTCAGTATTGTTATATTGTCAATCTTGTAAAAATAATTGCTCTTGAAAAATCTTGAAAACTTCAGTTTCAATTAATTTAAACAAAAATACAACATTTTGTATGCGGCAACATAATAAAATATAAAATGATTGACACACGAACTAAAAGGTAAGTATTTTGTTTAGGGAGGATCGAGAGTCAAATCAGATGCCAAATAAAACGTATTGTGATATTCAAAATCAAAAGGCATGAGAAGAAACAAAATTGCTATAATAATTATTAATTTTTTTCGCGTGGTAACTTTATTTGTTTTCGCGTGTTATTATTTCGCGTTATTTTTCGTGTGGAATCTACTCCATCGATACAAAATCAATTGTTCTAGGTAGTGTAAAGAAAGGGGTGGATTCAGACATATTCATTATCACTGTTCGCTAGTATTAAATCAACATAAGTATTAGCGCACATTGGTACCAGGAGATGGTACCCTGTGGTACTAAAACTTCTCACTGATTTTAATTGTATCCTATTTGTGATTTGTATTATACCATTTCAGAAGGAAATTGTAAGTATTTTTCTAAAATAGTTTCTGTAGAATTTTGAGTGAATAAGTATAGACTTAGTAGTAACCCTATTGTGCTTCTACAGAAAGACCTACACTAGACTGTGGAACAGCATTTGTGACGTCACGGCCAAAGTCAATAGCGGCATGTGATCGTGATATTAAAGTTGACAAAGAGAGTGGCGCGCAGTTGTTGCTACGAAATAAATATTGGAATATTGAAATGAATATGTACACGTTTGTATAAGTGTGTGTGGGTACAATGCATATCAGACAAAGTAGTATTATCTGCAATCACAAATTGCCCTTTTAATATTACAAGTTTTAGTTTTAGTAAGTACCATGTAATTGTATTGATGTTTATTTACTAAATTAATTGTAATTTGTAAGATACTTTATTTCAGCTTTTGGCTGCCACTGTATTTTAATGTTTTTGCAAATAAAAGATACCATGAATATAATACATACTAAAATAATCTGCAGTTTTTAAATATTATTCAAAAAGAGTCTAGGTAATTTTCTAAAAATACTTTCTAGTGATTTTTGAATGGAATAATTATACGTACGACGACGATATAATCGTGTACATTGTGTTTCAACAGAAAGACCGTTGGACCGTGGAATAGCTTTTGTGACGTCACGACCAAAGTCAATATAGCATACATATACGTGGATTATGAATAATAATTTCACAGTAGTTGACGTCAAAGGGAGTGGTGCAGTTGATGCTACAAATCGTCACATTTTACTGTATCGGTATATTGATAGTCCAGATACGAGATCCAGTTACAGTCCAGTCTTAAGCCAATTTGTAAGTTTACAATATTTCATTAATATAGTCTAATTTATTTGCAAAACAATAATATGAGAATATAGGCATAATTCCGATAATATGCTTCCATTGTTATTTGGAATAGAGTGTGGATTGTGGTAAATGTCTTGTTAATATCACTGAACGTACTATTAGTGTGTGCCACACACTAATCGTCAACAAACAGCGAGTTTCTCTGAAGAATTCCGTCACAACAAACGATATATCATATTATAAGATAATTATAATACTTATGTATGTTTTTTATATTTAAGTACGGTTCTATACGGCTAACATTCAATCTCATTTTTCCAGTGATTGCCGAACCTGATCATAATCTTCGGGTGATTGCCGAACCTGATCATAATCCTCGGGTGATTGCCGAACCTGATCATAATCCTCGGGTGATTGTCGAACCTGATCATAATCATAAATGTAGCGGGTGTTCACTCCTCTTGCGTTCTGCGCAATACTAACACCGCCAACTACAATAATATTAAATTTACTCGGACCCCATTTATAGGCTTACATATATAGTTATTTTTACGTTTAATGGGAGGGAGCGAGTATGTGGTTGTGGATCGAAAATGACATGTTCCTCCTGTTAATTGAACGTACACCCTATAAAGAACAAGCACACATTTTTCTCATCTCTCAATTCAGAATGTGGCCATCACAATAATCAAATCAGATACATACATCTTTCAGTTTTTATATTTTAACTATGCTATAGTGTAATACAGTAAATTCGTTAAATTTTGACTAATATTCCATTAATGTGAAGTTACTTTGTGTTCAGTTTGTCACTGATGCCCAACCTGTCCTGGCCAATCCTAAAGTACGCACGGGTAAGACATAAAGAACATTATATAAATTGCTGGGATGCTCCACACTTATTGACTATAGGCCTAAACAAACTGCAGACAGTTCAATCATTGATCTTATCGTTACATTGAACTTAGTATAAAAAGATCATCACGTCATAAGTATACATTATAGCCTATCGCAAGTAGATATATTTGTGAATTATGATCCGAATTAACACTTATTTTTCAGGAATGAAGACAGAAATTTGAAAAATGGCAACAGGTACACTGATAATGTATTTACTCATAAATTATAAACATATATTAGTATAATAAGTACCGACATAAAAAAAGATCGGTCCGCTTTACATGATTACATACAGTAATCCTAGTGTTGCATTTAATAATAATACACATTTTTAATATTGTTCTGTTTTCACCATTTTATAGATTTTGATCTAGATTTAGTAAATGTTTCAACTTGGTATGATGAACGTAATCTCGTCACAAAGCTGAAAGTTTTGTACAAAGATTTGATTGCAGCATCGAACATAGACAGCGCCACCAACACAATACACTTACTACAGGAATTAAGGGCAAATGGACGTTTAAGTTCAGACAATCGTATATTGTTATACGAGACAATAAAAGTAACTGAACAGTTTGGTGTCATAGATCGTATCAAACATTCTTTTCTCGATGTTCAAGAAATTACTATGTTCACTCGATATCGACTCCAAATTGTAGCTTTCGGAAATGGACTTAGACAGGCTGATGTGGACAGAATAGATGCATTGTACAATGGTAGTGTGTTAAAGAATTATAAAGATGCTTGGAGTATGATTCTGGATTTGGAACAGAGAAAAAAAATCTGTGATGAAAAAATTGAAGAATTTATTAACAATTTAAGACAAGTTGGACTGGAATCAAGAGTAACACATCTGACTGAAGGTATGTTAGTGAGAAAAGCTAAAAAAACATTAATTTGGTAAAAAGAAATATAAAACAGTCTGGCAACATTAAATCCATGTCCGCCGACTGAAGGTGCATGTTAATACATTGCAGTTGTTTTGTTATGTTAATTATTATTATTTTGTATATACAATGAAAAATATTTGTGGTGAATTAATGTAATAAATGATATTTTTAAAGAAGCATACCGGTATAGAATATCATTGTAGCCTAAATTCAGGTTTTGTCCTGTCATTTATTAAATAGGGCAAGTGGCAACCAGTAGTAATGAAGAACAAGGAATGCGAAAAAGATTTAAATCAGAAACAGATTAGTTACTAATAATGTACCGTATAATTTTGCTCTCAATCGGTAGTTTTTTAGGTAGAATAAGTATTTCATTTTTTTTTTCTTATTATTATTATTCTATTATTAAAACAGGGCAAGTGGCAACCAGTAGTAATGAAGAACAAGGAATGCGAAAAGAAGGTAAATCAGAAACAGGTGAGGTACTAATGTACTGTATAATTTAAAACAAGGAATTCGAAAAGAGGTTAAATCAAAAAACAGTTTAGTTGCTTTCAGAATAATAATAATTAAACAAAATCCTTTTTGATGTTTAATTCCAATCCTAACCACCTGTAGAACGATATAATAATTAGGAAGATTCATTGGTTTAAAAACGAAATGTTGTTAACATCATAAAAAGTAAGACTCATATTACACATATCATTATTCTTTGGGATCCAATAAGCTTAATTCTAATCCGCATTGCAAAGCTTGTTTACTGAATTAAAATAAAAATAGGTCTACTTAAAAGTTTTTAAGATTTTCAGAGGACGTTTTATTATTTCCGATGGATTAAACATTGTGTTTGCCGCCCTCTATAATTCCGCCTATACTACAATTCAATGAAAAAACGAATGTTGCAACAATAACTTCATTAACCATAAAGTGTGATTAAAGTTTCTGATCTGGCGAAAAAATAAACAACAATAATATACAAGGGAAAATCTAAAAGTGAATAATGGCCTCATACTACATTTCTATAACAATCAAAAATTCTTTATGCATTAAAAACATGAGATGTACTGTACTGTAGTTACAATCATCTTAGTTCAAATATATAACATTGTTTCGTTCTGATTAATGATATATTATGTATGCCGCCCTCTATAATCCCTTTGATTTTCATGGATACAGCGTTAATTAAGGCCTATAAATGCACATTGTATCATGCCATTTGGCATAAAATTGAGGATAATCATAAATAAATGTGATTATGACGTAGAGAATTGTGAATTCAATTTCAATCATAAACATCTTACGTAACAAATAGCCTTTTAACCTAGTAACATACATGCATGGTATTATAAAAAAACAACACGTCACAACCTGGGTCGTGTATCATAACTCTTTTCACGAAAGACCAACGAATAGAATATGTAAAATAAATTATATTTAATATTGCAAACGTGTGTTTATACAACAGCAGCTCCACGATAATTACCAGCTAATTTTAATTTAGGATAAATGACAAGGTTTTTAATTCAATTAATTCGTACACGCGTGCAATATTTCAATTTTGAATAAAAGCAAATTTAATTAGATTTGTAACTTTTCCTATTAAAGTAAATGTCAAAACTATCACTTTGAACGCAATTTATATTATTTTTTTATTATTTGTTATTGCTTTCGTATTAAGAACAAAAGTTGTACTGAGATGCCTGAAAAATCTTTATTTTGTTATACTACTGTAAAACTCCTTTTTTATTTCACCTACCAAAAAATGAATATATGCGTGTTACAACGCTAATTTCGTAAACAGTGAATCTAGAAAAATCAGCTTTAGTAAAACTTCCAGCTAGTAGAAACACACACAGCTTATGTAGAACAGTCAAAAGTTAATGGAGTAACGAAATTGCCTCACGCTAATGTAGTTTTACTATCAACGATCAGCATAGAATTATTATATTTTTTACAAAATTGAACCTTCGTTTAAAAAAAAGCGACCGCCTTGCTTTCTTCCTAAAAGCGGCCATCAGCATCAATGATTGATATGGTTTTACCATAAGCAGTGGATTGCTCTACATTAAACGGTTGTTACGATTAATTTGCTGGCGACCACCAGTCGTTTAACAGAGTTTTCTTTCTGATTGATAATAAATTATGTTTGTCTCTATATTATTTATTTGGTTTACTACTTCGGCGCGGCCACAGCACTACTTATTGTATTACAGTACTAGAAATTACAATGCCATTATTAAATAAAATAAATTTATTTTACTAAATATTGTTTTTGTCATTTTTCTTCGCATCTAGACAAGATTGAAGAATATCTGCTTCAAAGACAAGAGAAATTGTGTAGACAGGCCAGTAGATTTACACCAGCAACAATGCGTGATAGATACAATGTTGACATTTCACAGATGTTTACTGATTTGGAACTACTGAAAGAAGGTGACAAGAATGAAGGCTGCAAACCAACAACATTAACAGAAGTGGTAGATGTCATCAGTTCCAAACCTGGATGTAGAGCTCTTATTGATGGAGAGGGTGGGATAGGTAAAACTACCTTATTAAGGCATTTATCATACAACTGGGCTACGGCTACTCAATCAATTAAATCATTTGAAGGTAAAATTGTATTTCTTTTAAGTGTACGGGATTTAGACAAAGATGATAACATTTCCGATCTCATTGTAAAGCAACTGGATATGGAAGATTTTAATTTAAAAACAGATCTCCCAGATGATCCACGGTTAATTAAGAAATTCATAAACAAACATGACGATAAAGTTGTACTGCTACTAGATGGGTTAGACGAATTGAGATTTAATAATCCAAGCGTAATTAGTCTGTTCAAAAAGAACAACCTAGAAGAAAGTACCGTGATACTTACTTCACGATCAGAAAGCAAAGATGAATTCGTAAAAGAGAGTAACGTACATGTAAGGGTTAAGGGATTTAATAACAAGAGCATAGGAAAGTACATTGACAAACATTTTGAGTATTTTGAAAAACCAGAATTGGGAAAGTCCCTTAGAAAGGAATTAGATATTTTCATACGCGATGGGTATTCGCGAAAACGTAAACATGAAGACGTATATTCAATGTGCAAAAATCCCATGCTGCTTTTTTCAATCTGTTTGCTATGGCAAGACAGACAAAGCCTTCCTACAGATAAAGCTGAACTTTTTAAAGAAATATTTCGTAATATTTTAAATCAGTTCAACAAACAAAAACAATTCGCAAAGCTTTCTAAATTTGAAGACACACCAGCAAAATACGTAAATGTTATGATTTTGTTGGGAAAATGTATGTATGATAGCTTGAAAGTAAATCAACTTTCAATAAACATGAAAGATTTGAATGATAAACATACGACTAAAGATTTGGTTGATATGTCCGTGAAACTTGAATTTGTTTATGAAGAAGCACCGATTTTAAAATCGAATTTTGAAATTATTTTTATGCCTCCTCACAAATTGATAGTAGAGTCATTGGTGGGATTTTACCTGTGCAAATTATGTGAAAGTGAAGGTATGGAGAATGAGTGCTCAGATGTACAAACATTACTTACACCATTGGATGATGATGAGTGGGAGGTGATACGAGAGAGTAAGCATTTATACAGAGCGACAGAGTTTGCAACTGGTTTCCTTGGTGATAAAGCTGGCGGTTTCCTCAAGCACTGGGTTACAAATAGTTTGTCAACATATCGCTATCTGTTGAGATATTTAAACTTTGTTAAAAAACAACATAAAGATGCTGTGGTAAATGAATTAATTAATTACATGACAAGCAAAGATTTAGAAATAAATAATCATTTGGATGATATATCTACCTCCATAAGAATGTTTATTGATGACATTAGTCCAGGTGTACAATGTGACGGGCATTTCATACGTCTAATTATGCAATTGTATTGTATGCAATATGATCGTGATAGTGTCAGTGCCTTTTGTCGTAAGATGGCATTGGAGCGAAAGGGAAGAGTTATTGCACACATTTTAGGCATTGAAGGTAAATGTAACGTTGTTGTGATTCAGAATCTATCACGTGATGTATTTCATGACATTGTATCAGAATGTTCTCTCAAACGTAACAAGTTCAATTAGCATTACGTGCTCTCCATATCTATGATAGTAAACTTCGCAACATTGATGTTAATACATTTTCTTCATTTCTCATTATGTGTCCTGAGCTGGAGGTGCTTACCATGAGGGATTGCAATCTATCTTCTGACGTCATTCGTCACGTGTCTGAAAAGTGTTCAATAAGAAATATTACATTTTGGCATTAGTTAGTTTTCACTGATAACGTATGTTACTTTTACTATATAACAAACACATTTTTAAACCTCGCAGCAAGCAGGTGTCAATTTTTAATATCGCAAATAATTGCATTTCTAACATTAAATTTGTATACAATATAAAAACGACCTTTTATATATAAATCGTATAGTAGAATAAATCAATATGATAATCTAAAACATAAAATGTTTTTAAACATTTTATTTTGACATACTTTACCTTCATCAACGGAGCGCGCGCGCGTACTTCCGCACGCGGCACACTAGCAACGGAAGTAATAATTATTAACAGCTGTAGCATGGAGATAAACAAGAATGTTTGTTTCTTATTCATTATAATCTTTATAAGCTGTGCTGCCATATTTAATAAAAATGATTCTTTTATAATAATGCAATGTTTTTTACTTGATATATTCTATAGAATTGGTTGTGCGTGTTTTAAAGTAATTATGTGATAATATTATGTGATAAAATAATATTAAATCATAAATGTAATTTCACTCTTTATAATTAGGTTGGATGGTTTTAACCATCCAATACTAAAAGTAAAGTGGTACAACTTGAAACTACAAAACATAACATGAACATAATGATGAAACGTAATTAGTTATCAAAAGCAGTTTTATTAAATGAAAACGTAATTAGAAATTAAATTAACAAATAAACACATTATGAGATGTCTTTGGCACAGTAACAACAACAGAACAAAGTTGTAGTAGAATTTGTAAAACTAAAAATGACAAAAATCAAAGAATGAAGACATTATATAATATAGTTTGATATCAATGATTAGTTTCATGTTCATGTTTTTAAATATATTTTTTGATGTAGACTTATTTTTTATGTTATGATGTAGAAATAGTGAAATATAATTATGTATAAAATAAATTTAAGGGTGAAAATATATAGATTGGAATAATTAAAAGTTCTACTTAATGTTCAGATATATTTGTGTACAGTCTTTGATTTTCTTTATGTTGTAATAACACTTGGTGTTAACAATAGTTTAAACCTGAACACTGTGCTGACTTGTAATAACACTTGGTGTTAACAATAGTTTAAACCTGAACACTGTGCTGACTTGTAATAACACTTGGTGTTAACAATAGTTTAAACCTGAACACTGTGCTGACTTGTAATAACACTTGGTGTTAACAATAGCTTAAACCTGAACACTGTGCTGACTTGTAATAACACTTGGTGTTAACAATAGTTTAAACCTGAACACTGTGCTGACTTGTAATAACACTTGGTGTTAACAATAGTTTAAACCTGAACACTGTGCTGACTTGTAATAACATTTGGTGTTAACAATAGTTTAAACATGAACACTGTGCTGACTTGTAATAACACTTGGTGTTAACAATAGTTTAAACCTGAACACTGTGCTGTGCCGAAAACAACAGTAACTACTTGCATAGAAATAAATGTCATAAATACCATTAACAATCCCAGATTTCAATTTGTGCAATATTGGGTATACAGTATGTGAACCCAGTACTGAGATCTTTAACTCCATGACATTCTCATCGCAGGATTCCAGAACCTTAAACAAAAGGTCGTTGCGATCCAATAGGAGCTCAAGATCTGCGTCGCTGATGACTTGTTCTTCACAGTTTTTGATAATGCCAGAGTGATCAGTGGAGCGTAACACTTTTAGTAGTTCCATGGGATCCATCACAGCTTTTGAGTCTCTCACCATAGTTTTACTGCCTTTGAATTTACCTAAAAAAAACAAGATAATGAATTTTTGAAATGAATGAAAACCATTAATGCCTAGAAGTTTGCATACTACTGTAGAAGTCTCTAAAACAATATGATTAATTTAACGCATTCATTTGAATAAACGCCCCAGGCGTTTATTGTTCAGGAGGGTTTTTAGGGAGGTGTGAAAGACAAAATTGACCTTGATGAATGACCATCTTCTCCAGCTTCCTCTTTGCAGCTGCTCTCTCCACTATCTTCTGGTCAATGGTGTTAATGGTCACTAACCTGTACACAATCACTGGCTTTTCTTGACCAATTCTGTGGCATCTATCTTGGGCTTGTAGATCTGACTGTGGATTCTATAATATAACTATAAATGCTACTTTACAATGTATTGAAAGTCACTACACTAAAACAAAGATTACACCACAAGCTTGTGACTAATTATTATAACATGGGTTCAAGGATGTAGCCAATCAGACGCGCTGAAATGAGTCACTAGTGCGCTCTTTATTTTTTCACTATCATGCACTTGAGTGCAAAAAGTGCGCAGCTAAAAAGTATATTGCACTCTGTGTGTAAATCGTATGTCAGATTATTGATCACGCTGTAATAAAATGTAGTAATTATTTATTTAACTTACCCAATCACTGTCATATATAATGACTGTGTCAGCTGTTGTCAAGTTGATGCCTAACCCACCAGCTCTTGTTGAAAGCAGAAAGATGAAATAATCAGGATCATTGCTAAAATTACTAATCTGGGAAAGAAAACAATCTTACAATATTTTGTAATCATTGAAAAACAAATTAACATGATGCATGGCTGCTATTATTATGAAAAAACAAAACAAAACAAAACATGGTCTGTGGCCTGCTACAAGTCCAACTGATATTATTGTATTAAAAAAGATAGTCATTACTTGGACGTGTAAAAATTAAGACAAACACATTTTCCAACTGAATTAAGTTTTCTCGTTACTCTGACGTATTCTGAAATATTTACATATTGTCTATCAGTAAAAACATTCTTGCACTCATTCTTAAAAAAAACCACAGAAACGTAATAATACAGCATGCAGTAGGCCTAGTGGCTGCTAAAATCTGAATGAATGAAATGTCAACTAGCCATTAATTGTGCATTAACTATAATTTACATTTACAAATTGGCAAAAACATAGTTGTTTCTTTACTCTGTATCCATGAGTGCTTACCTGTCAACAGCCATGTAGACGACAGTAGTTCTGTCTCTGTATATGGAGGTATATGTAGGTCTACATGGTCGTGGTGGAGGTATTTAATAACTCCATTTTTTGTGTGTAGCAGCTGTAATCTTCACGTATGTCACGCACTGTCATCCTGCTGTGAGAAGATGAAGACAATTCTGATCAGACATTGAGGTCACACTTCCCTCCTCCGACTCTCCAGAGTTGTTTGTGGGCTAGGGGAGAAAAGAGTGGTACAATTAAATTGTACGCTGGCTGGCTGGCTGTGTGTGATAATTGTCACGTTAGTTAGGTGCCAGGCAGGCACCAGTAGGCCTAGCGTAATACCAAAACAGAAAAAAACTATAAACACCCAGCTTACCTAAGTTTTGTGGCTCTTAGAAGAACAGGCTAGGCCTACACCTTTTTATTATTCATAAAGGCCGCGCTGTGTGAATTGATACCACCAAACCATTCCACCTGCTCTCTCTACTCGTTTTAAATAAAAAAAAAACCAAAGAGCGCCTTCAACGGACAATGAGACCGTACCAGTTTTTGAAAAATAATTTATTTTATCAATTTCATTTTTATCACTATGTCGATATTAAAATATAACCAAATTCGTTTTTTTTTAACCCAGAATTTAAATACAATACAACAACAATTGTTTTGTAATATTGTCGGCGCAGTGACGATGTGATAATGCTGAGTCATCATCATGATGACAGTAAAGATGCCAGTTTTAGCATAAAAACACTATAGAAAATATGTAAAAGGTATAAGATGATGAATGCCGACTGGACAAAGAAAGACAATGGAAGAATATGATATTTTTTTAAGGTTTGCATGAAGAAATCAAATGGTTTTATAAAGTTTGCAGTAACTGTAAACCACGCGTATATATACCACCGTAGTTCTGAAATGAATGATTGTTAAGTTTCTCGACGTTTCAATCAAATAACATTATACTTTGATCAACCTCAGGAGAATCAGAAAATACTACTCCTCGCTCCTAAGGACGATCATATTTATCTTATGGATGGGACGATCAAAGCATAATACTGATCGAAACGTTAAGAAACTCACGTCAGTTTTTTTCAGAACTAAATATAGGCCTACGTGCACGTGGCCGCAAACTTTATAATATGAGAATTCACAAATCATCAATAAACAATTCCTGACATCATCCCTGACTACCTTATATTCCACACGCACCAATGCATTATGGGAAGGTCCAAATTCATTGATCAACGCGCGCATCAACAAACTACAAACACGATTCAACCGGAATTGCCTTCAAATTACTCGTGTCAATTGCATACAAATTACAAGTAATTCCGGTATTGTGTTGCTGTTTATGAAATGTTTTATAGGTGTTTTGTAATTTTGTCACCAAATACATTTTATTTAAAAAGTCTATTATTGATATTATACAATATTTAAATCGAGGATCATGTGTGTTTTCGTATAGTTATATTCACTATGCGCGAGTTGTTATGGTAAAATCGAACGACCAAATTTCAATTTCAAATGTTCAAATTTCGATATTTTTATCATGAAATTATTTTGCAGTACGGTACTATATTGATGATGACCCAAGAGTGACGCACAGTAATATGTTATACTCATGTTGATGCAATGATGTTACCATTAATAAACAATTTAACTATGATGATGATGACCCAAGAGTGACGCAAAGTAATATGTTATACTCATGTTGATGCAATGATGTTACCATTAATAAACAATTTAACTATATTGATGATGACCCAAGAGTGACGTACAGTAATATGTTATACTCATGTTGATACAATCATGTTACCATTAATAAACAATTTAACTATATTGATGATGACCCAAGAGTGACGTACAGTAATATGTTATACTCATGTTGATGCAACATGTTACCATTAATAATAATAATAATAATAAATAACATTTATAAAGCGCAAGAGACAAAGGTTTCAAAGCGCTGTGTTTTCCAAGATCTGTGCAAGTAGTAGCGTGTGATTATGCTTCTCTGAAGAGATGAGTTTTGAGTTTAGTTTTAAATGTGATTACAGATTTTGATGAGCGTATTTCGAGGGGTAGAGTGTTCCAGAGTTTTGAGGCTGCGACAGCGAAAGCACGATCACCGTAAAACCGAGTTCTGGAACGGGGTCCAGGTTTTAGAAGAAGTCTGCAGGATGAACGAAGCGAAGAGTTGGTTGACGGAGTAATGATGTCACATATGTAGGCTGGAGCACATCCGTTGATGGCCTTATATGTCAGCAACAGGATTTTAAAACGAATGCGCTGAACTACAGGCAACCAGTGTAAGTCACGAAAAACGGGAGAAATATGTTCATGTCGTTTAGTGCCAGTGATAAGTCTTGCGGCGGAATTTTGGATTCTTTGAAGAGGAGACAGATAAGAAGTTGGTAGGCCGTACAGAAGCGAGTTATGACAGTCAAGACGAGATGAAACAAAAGCATGAACAAGACGTTCAGTTGATTAATAAACAATTTAATTAAACCTAATAAATTATTTTTTAAATGTTTTAATCATAGTCATAATGTTCAGTATTGTTATATTGTCAATATTGTAAAAACAAATGCTCTTGAAAAATCTTGAAAAACTTCAGCTTCAATTAATTTAAACGAAAATACAACATTTTGTATGCGGCAACATAATAAAATAAAAATGACACACGAACTAAAAGGTAAATATTTTGTTTAGGGAGGATTGAGAGTCAAATCAGATGCCAAATAAAACGTATTGTGATATTCAAAAGCAATAGGCATGAGAAGAAACAAAATTGCTATAATAATTATTAATTTTTTCGCGTAGTAACTTTACTTGTTTTCGCGTGTTATTATTTCGCGTTATTTTTCGTGTGGAATCTATACTCCATCGATCAATTGTTCTAGGTAGAGTAAAGAAAGGGGTGGATTCAGACATATTCATTTTACTGTTCGCTATAGTATTAAACCAAAATGGGTATTAATTAGCGCACAGTGCTAAACTTCTCACTGATTTTATTCGTATCCTATTCATTAATCCGTGTGCGCGAGTCCAACCAAAATGGGTATAGTAGCACACAGTGGTAAGCTTTTCACTGATTTTAATCGTATCCTATTCATTATCACTGTGCGCGAGTACAACCAACATGGGTATAGTAGCGCACAGTGGTAAGCTTCTCACTGATTTTAATCGTATCCTATTCATTATCACTGTGCGCGAGTACAACCAACATGGGTATTGCAGCGCACTGTGGTAAAGCTTCTCACTGATTTTAATCGTATCCTATTCATTATCACTGTGCGCGAGTACAACCAACATGGGTATAATAGCGCACCGTGGTAAGCTTCTCACTGATTTTAATCGTATCCTATTCATTATCACTGTGCGCGAGTACAACCAAAATGCAATGACCATCGCATGATCCTCAACATAGTTACAGGCCCGGTATGTTTTGCTTCTTAGAAAATATTGATAAATAGAATGCCGTAATGATTATTGCACATTGATTCTTATAGACAAATATAGGTAATATTAGATCTATTTCCTTCACCAGAAAGACAACATTCTGCCGGTTTTGGTTTATAAGGAAAGAGATCGGAAAAGAGATGGTTTTGATAACTTCCTCATATCGCGATGGTAACAAGAACCCATTGTGACGTATAACGAGAAGAAAAACAACTCAATTACGGTTACACAGCGAAATAATACAATATGATACAGATTGAAATCTCATATCATATTTTGACTTTAATAAAACGTTAATATTATTATAATTAACACAATTAAAACAATGTTTATACAACTTCCACAAATGCATGTGTTTAAAAGGTCCTCCATTATTGAAGTTTTTAAAACCTAATGTGACGTCAGTGCTCACTCTTTTAATACTTTCGCAATCTCGTCAAAATCTAAATCATCAAGCTCTGTAGGCCTACTAATGTTCAAATCTAAGTTATTAAGGCGTGGATGTTTCATCTTAATGCTTTGCATGTTTACACTGGAAACGGACGTATACGCAAGCTGTGACCTGCCTTATTCAAGATCGACGCCCTCTATTTAAACATTCTTTTTTCGTGGAAACACAAATTTTGCTATTATTGATACATGTGTGCGCGTGCGTCATCATGTAATAGTGTTTAATCGAAATATTAGATTAAATTCACCATTTTACCGAAAATACACTTTACTATAATATCAACGTTTTCCCATAAATGTTGTCTAAATCCCTACTCAAAACGAGAAACATTAATGTTCATACATACATAGTATATATTCAATTAAGGACATAAAACTGAACTTGAGAACTTGGATTACTATTTCTTCAACATGCATTCTGTACATGGGTAATGTATGGCACGCCAACCCGACAAGAGTAATGTGTATTGACAAAACAATAAAGGCCAACACAGACGGTAAGCTTGTCCCACGTAGAATTTGTATTTATCCTGAGCGGAATACCGCGTAGCTTGTCCCACGTAGTCAGTATCTATCCTAAGCGGAATACCGCGTAGCTTGTCCCATGTAGAGTCAGTATCTATCCTGAGCGGAATACCGCGTAGCTTGTCCCACGTAGAATCTGTATCTATCATGAGCGGAATACCGCGTAGCTTGTCCCACGTAGAATCTGTATCTATCCTGAGCGGAATACCGCGTAGCTTGTCCCACGTAGAATCTGTATCTATCATGAGCGGAAACCGTCCGTCCGCTCCGCGTTGTGTGTAAACGGTCATACGGAATAACATAGATTCTATATTTCAATATCGTTACCGTCTGTGTAAATTGGCCTTTATGATGCATGAGTAATATTATTATATATGTCTTTATTTTCATTGTTTCCCATTCTTCGAATGCTGAATGAATTGCCCCAAGTTTGAAAAATGAAGCGACTGCAAAATAAATGTTCTTCTTAAAGGGTCAAGGTATGTAGGCCTATGCCGCAAAATACTAAGTCAGTTACAGAATGCCTTTCTAATGTATAGGAAACAATTTGTACCTCGCTTAGAGGCAGACAACACTGTGGGGAAGCAAAACGTTACGTCAATACCGCTTACGGGAATAGTAATGACGTCAGAATAAGACATTGTAAACTAATGGGATAGATGTTTGGTTCTTTTTTCTATTCCATCGATACTGTGTAACGTTATTTGCAAAAACAATTGTGAGGTAAACAAAGAGGTGGATTCAGACATGAAACATGATCATTGATCCTCAGTAGTTTGTAATGCTCTGCTTCTTAAGCTCTGTCTACACTATCAAATTGTATGTGACAACAAATGTGATGTGCCCATATATGGACACGATGATGTCATATCACTACCATATTTGGGCACATCACCATTTTTTTGTCAAACTAGTTTGATAGTGTGGACAGAGCTTTAGGAAAATATTGATAAATAGAATATTTTATTGCACATTTATTCTTATAAACACTGTTGTAAACAAGTACATCAGAAACAATTAAGTTGAGAAATGTTAATCTATTATAAACAAGATGGCTATAAGATAATATTGTGCTTAACTTCCTTATGTTATGATAGGCCTCTATGCGTGATGTAATAATAATCTGAAGATCTGATCTTGGAATTTGTTTCATTTTTCTTTTAAATATTAGTTTTATTTCCTTCACCAAAAAGACAACATTCTGCCAGTTTAGATTTATAAGGAAAGAGGTCGGAAAAGAGATCGTTTTGATAACTTCCTTATAGCGTGCTAGTAACAAGAACCCATTGTGACGTATAACGAGAAGAAAAACAACTCAATACGATTACACAGCGAATACAATGTAGACTATGATACAGATTGCAATCATAGATCATATTTGACTTCAATAAAAACGTTAATATCAAAATAATACACTGTACAACTGCTACAAATCATGTGTTTAAAGGTCCTTCATTTACTGAAGTTTCTAAAAAACCTAATGTGACGACGTCAGTGCAGCCACTCTTTACTTCGCAATCTCGTCGTCACTCCTTATTCGGTGAAACACAAATTATGCATTGTTGATACATGTGCATCATCATCATCATTATCATCGTCATTATCATCATCATCATCATCATCATCATCATCATCGTCATCATCATTTTACAATGTAGTTTTTAAATCGAAATGTTAGAAAATCGAAAGTCATCATTTTTACCGAAAATATGGATAGATGTTTTCAGCAAGAATGAGTACATCTTTGATCAATGTTTCCTGCTTTAAAATCTGCGTAGAATGTTGTAACAGTCGAAATGCAAGGATATTGACGTACTTCAACAAGCTACACTCGACGACTACCTACAGTAATCTGTCTGTTAGTCACTCATTCTAAAGATATACATATTTATGTTGATAGTGTACAATAAGTTGTTGTATGCAATCAAAACCGTTCATTGTAGTTCATTTGACCTTTGACATGACGGAATGTTCAGAGGTTTCAGCATCCGCGCCTACACAGAGTGTGTCTGTTTAAGTTATAGCACTTTATAATAGGTCAAATAAATAAAATTTGTTCCGTACATGTGTACAAAAAAAAAAACATAAATCATTAAATATGGTTTAATACGAAGTTTGAACTAACAAATCATGTGTTTGTTTTTAGTGATTATTGAAACATCACGCATGAATGCACAAAGGAAGTCGGTACTTTTTGATAAAATATTAAACTCAAGAACCTATAATTCTTATTTTATTGTGGCATCAGCTTCTACGGCCTACTCATGAAATAGGACTTGAAAACCGTTGTTGTTCTGTTCATTTCATGTCGCTCATCATTGAACTCACACAAAATCCTTATAAGTATATTTAACTCGGCGGCGAAAACAAAGCCGAACATGGAAGAACCAACCCCAAACTCAGTAACCAACCCAGTTTTAGTATGTGATAACAAAAAAAGACTATAACAATAATTTTAAGTGTGTGTTTTAATAAACTCAACGATAGGCACCAACTTTTTTCAAAAAGTCTATTATTATAGGTATTGATATTATTTAAATCGATATTCGATAAAACCATATCATTTCAGAAGGAAATTGTAAGTATTTTTCTAAAATAGTTTCTGTAGAATTTTGAGTGAATAAGACAGAAAGACCTGCACTAGACTGTGGAACAGCTTTTGTGACGTCACGGCCAAAGTCAATAGCAACATGTGATCGTGATGTTGACCTCAAAGAGAGTGGCGCGCATTAATTGTTGCTACGAAATGAATATTGGAATATTGAAATGAATATTGATAGTTCTTTTGCAATTTACACATTTGTATAAATGTGTGTTGGTACAATGCATATCAGAACAATTATTATCTGCAATCACAAATTGCCCTTTTTAATATTACAAGTTTTAGCCTTAGTAAGTACCATTGTATTGCTGTTGTTAATTTACTAATCTTTAATCGTAATTATTATCTGCAATCACAAATTGCCCTGTTTGATATTACAAGTTTTAGTTTTAGTAAGTAGGCTACCTGTACCATATAATGTATTGCTGTTTATTTACTAATCTTTAATCGTAAATATTATCTGCAATCACAAATTGCCCTTTTAATATTACAAATTTTAGTTTTAGTAAGTACCATGTAATTGTATTGCTGTTCATTTACTAATCTTCAATTGTAATTTGTAAAAGATACTTTATCTCAGCTTTTGGCTGCCACTGTATTTTAATGTTTTTGCAAATAAAAAATACCATGAATATAATATATACTAAAATAATCTAGGTAATTTTCTAAAAATACTTTCTAGGGATTTTTGAATGGAATAATAGACGTCGTACGACGACGATATAATTATAATCGTGTACATTGTGTTTCAACAGAAAGACAGTTGGTGGCGTCACAGCCAAAGTCAATATAGCATACATAATACGTGGAGTGATGAATCATAATTACACAGTAGTTGACGTGAAAGGGAGTGGCACAGTTGCTGCTACAAATCGTCACATTTTACTGTATTGATAGTCCATATACAAAGATCCAGTTAAGCCAATTGTAAGTTTACAACATTTCATTAATATAGTTTAATTTATTTGCAAAACAATGATATGAGAATATAGGCATAATTCTGATAATATGCTTCCATGTGTGGGTTGTGGTATATGTCTTGTTAATATCACTGAACGTACTATTCTTGTGCCACACATAATCGTCAACAAACAGCGAGTTTGCAAAGAATTCCATCACAGCAAACAATATATCATATTATAAGATAATTTTAATACTTATGTATGTTTTTTATATTTAAGTACGGTTCTATACAAGGCTAACATTCAATCTCATTTTGCCAGTGATTGCCGAACCTGATCATAATCCTCGGGTTATTGCCGAACCTGATCATAATCCTCGGGTGATTGCCGAACCTGATCATAATCCTCGGGTTATTGCCGAACCTGATCATAATCCTCGGGTTATTGCCGAACCTGATCATAATCCTCGGGTGATTGCCGAACCTGATCATAATCCTCGGGTGATTACCGAACCTGATCATAATCCTCGGGTGATTACCGAACCCGATCATAATCCTCGGGTGATTACCGAACCTGATCATAATCCTCGGGTGATTACCGAACCCGATCATAATCCTCGGGTAATTACCGAAGCTGATGATAATCCTCGGGTGATTACCGAACCTGATCATAATCCTCGGGTGAATACTGAACCTGATAATAATCATAAATGTTTGTTCACTCCTCTTGCGTTCTGCGCAATACTAACACCGCCAACTACAATAATATTAAATTTACTCGGACCCCATTTATAGACTTACTATAGTTATTTTTACGTTTAATGGGAGGGAGCGAGTATGTGGTTGTGGATCGAAAATGACATGTTCCTGTTAATTAAACGTACACCCTATAAAGAACAAGCAAACATTTTTCTCATCTCTCAATCCAGAATGTGGCCATCACAATAAACAAATCAGATGCATACTTATTTTTCTGTTTTTATATTTTAACTATGCTAGTGTAATACAGTAAATTCGTTTAATTTTGACTGATATTCCATTACTGTGAAGTTACTTTGAGTTCAGTTTGTCACTGATGCCCAACCTGTCCTGGCCAATCCTACGCACGGGTAGCAAGACATAAAGAACATTATTGCTGGGATGCTCCACACTTATTGACTATAAACAAACTGCAGACAGTTCAATCATTGATCTTATCGTTACATTGATTATTACTTAGTATGAAACAATCATCACTTCATAAGTATATATACCATAGCCTATCGGAAGTAGATATATTTGTGAATTATGGTCCGATTTAAACACTTATTTTTCAGGAATGAAGACAGAAATTTGAAAAATGGCAACAGGTACACTGATAATGTATTCACTTTTAAAGACTACAATATTATAAACATATTAGTATAATAAGTACCGACATAAAAAAGATCGGTCCGCTTTACATATATGATTATATACAGTAATCAGTGTTGCATTAAATAATAATACACTTTTTTAATATTGTTCTATTTTCACCATTTTATAGATTTTGATCTAGATTTAGTAAAGGTTTCAACTTGGTATGATGAACGTAATCTCGTCACAAAGCTGAAAGTTTTGTACCAAGTTTTGATTGCAGCATCTAAAATAGACAGCGCCACCAACACAATACACTTACTACAGGAATTAAGGGCAAATGGACGTTTAAGTTCAGACAATCGTTTATTGCTATACGATACAATAAAAGTAACTGAACAGTTTGGTGTCATCGATCGTCTCAAACATTCTTTTCTTGAAGTTCAAGAAATTACAAAGTTCACTCGATATCGACTACAAATTGTAGCTTTCGGAAATGGACTTAGACAGGCTGATGTGGACAGAATCGATGCATTGTACAATGGTAGTGCGTTAAAGAATTATAAAGATGCTTGGAGTATGATTCTGGATTTGGAACAGAGAAAAATAATCTGTGAAGAAAAAATTGAAGAATTTATTAACAATTTAAGACAAGTTGGACTGGAATCAAGAGTAACACCTCTGACTGAAGGTATGTTAGTGCGAAAAGCGTAAAAAACATTAATTTGGTAAAAAGAAATAAAAAAACAGTCTGACAACATTAAATCCATGTCCGCCGACTGAAGGTGCATGTTAATACATTGCTGTTGTTTTGTTATGTTAATTATTATTTTGTATATACAATGAAAAATATTTGTGTTGAATTAATTTAATAAATGATATTTTAAAGAAGTATACCGGTATAGAATATCATTGTAGCCTAAATTCAGGTTTTGTCCTGTCATTTATTAAACAGGGCAAGTGGCAACCAGTAGTAATGAAGAACAAGGAATGCGAAAAAAAGGTAAATCAGAAACAGCTTAGTTACTAATAATGTACCGTATAATTTTGCTCTCAATCGTTAGTTTTTTAAATATTAATACCGTAATTGTCTTTTAATTTTTGTTCTTATTATTTTATTATTAAAACAGGGCAAGTGGCGACCAGTAATGAAGGAAAAAGAATGTCAAAAGAGGTTAACTCAGAAACAGGTTAGTTGCTTTCAGAATAATAATATTTAAACAAAATCCTTTTTGATGTTTAATTCAAATTATAGACCACATGTAGAACGATATTATAATAATTAGGAAGCTTCATTGTTTTAAAAACAAAATGTTGTTAACATCATAATAAGTAAGACTCATATTATACATATTATTATTCTTTGAGATCCAATAAGCTTAATTCTAATCCGCATTACAAAGTTTGTAGTTTACTGAATACAAATAGGTCTACTAAAAGGTTAGATTTTCAGAGGACGTTTTTTAGTTCCGATAGATTGAAAATTGTGTTTGCCGCCCTCTATAATTCCGCCTATACTACAATTCAATGAAAAACCGAAAGTTGCAACAATAATTACTTCAGTCCATAAAGTGTGTGATTAAAGTTTCTGATCTGGCAAAAAAGTAAACAATACATGGGAAAATTTTAAAGTGAATACTTGGCCTCATACTACATTTCTGTAACAATCAAACATTCTTAAAGCATTAAAAAACATAAGATGAGTAGTAGTAATTTTTATTTTTAATTCATTTATATGTAATTTTAATTTCTATGGACCAGAGATTCCGAGATAAAAGATTGAATGAATAATAAAATCACATCGTCTTGCTCATTATAAAATAATTAATTTGAAAATAAAATGTCTTCATAAAACAATTAATGAGATTTTGTAATCAAATTAAAAAATAGTAATTCAACGTAATATTTCATGTACTGCAGTTACAATCATCTTAGTTCAAATTATATAACATTGTTTAAAATTTCGTTATGAATAATGATATATTATGTATGCCGCCCTCTATAATCCCTTTGATTTTCATGGATACAGCATTAATTAAGGCCTATAAATGAACAATTGTATCATGCCATTTGGCATCAAATTAAGGATAATCATAAATAAATGTGATTATGACGTAGAGAATTGTGAATTCAGTTTCAATCATAAATATCTTACGCAACAAATAGCCTTTTAACCTAATAACATACATGCATGGTATTTAAAAATAAAAAAAAAACAACATGTCACACCCTGGGTCGTGTATCATTTAACTCTTTTCACGAAAGACCAAAGAATAGAATATGTAAAATCAATTATATTTAATATTGCAAACGTGTGTTTCAAACAGCAGCTCCACGACAATTACTAGTTAATTTTAATTTAGGATAAATGGTAAGGTTTTTAATTAAATTATTATTCGTACACGCCTGCAATATTTCAATTTTGAATAAAAGCAAATTTAATTCCAATTTTAACTTTTCCTATAAAATTAAATGTCAAAACTATCACTTTGAACGCATTTTCTTTTATATCTGTTATTTGTTATTGCTTTCGTATTAAGAACAAAAGTTGTTAGTATGAGATGAATGAAAAATCTTTAATTTGTTATAGGCTACTACTGTACAACTCATTTATTATTTCACCTACAAAAAAAATGAATATAATATGCGTGTTACAACGCTAATGTCGTAAACAGTGAATCTAGAAAAAGCAGCTTTAGTAAAACTTCCAGCTAGTAGAAACACACACAGCTTATGTAGAACAGTCAACAGTTAATGGAGTACCGAAATTTACTCACGCTAATGTAATTTTACTATCGACAGCATAATTATAATTTTTATATTTTTTACAAAATTGGACCTTTGTTTAAAAAAAACGACCGCCTTGCTTTCTTCTTATAAGCGGCCATCATCAATGATCATTAGCTGGAGGGTTTACCAGATTTGCTGGTGACCACCAGTCGTTTCAACCGAGTTTTATTTCTGATTGATAATAAATTGTGTTTGTCGCCCTCTATATTATTTACTTGGTTTACTACTCTGCGCGGCTCCAGAGCACTACTTATTATTAGTAATTACAGTACTAGAAATTGCAAGATCCTTATTAAATAAAATAAATTTATTTTACTAAATATTATTTTCGCCATTTTTCTTCGCATCTAGACAAGATAGAAGAATATCTGCTTCAAAGACAAAGGGAATTGTGTAGTCAGGCCAGTAATTTTACACCAGCAACAATGCGTGGTAGATACACAGTTGACATTTCGCAGATGTTCACTGATTTGGAACTACGCAAAGAAGCTAAAAATAATAAAGGAAGCAAACCAACAACATTAACAGAAGTGGTAGATGTTATCAGCTCCACACCTGGATGTAGAGCTCTTATAGATGGGGAGGGTGGGATAGGCAAAACTACCTTATTAAGGCATTTATCATACAACTGGGCTACGGCTACTCAATCAATTAAATTATTTGAAGGTAAAATTGTATTTCTTTTAAGTGTAAGGGATTTAGAAAAGGATGACAACATTTTCGATCAAATTGTTAAGCAAATTGATATGACAGATTTTAATTTAGATACAGATATCCCAGAGGACCCACGTTTAATTAAGAAATTCATAAAGAAAAATGACGATAAAGTTGTACTGCTACTAGATGGGTTAGATGAATTAAGATTTAATAATCCAAGCGTAATTAGTCTGTTCAACAAGAACAACTTAAAAAACAGTACCGTAATTCTTACTTCACGATCAGAAAACATAGATGAATTCGTAAAAAAGAGTGACGTACATGTAAGGGTTAAGGGATTTAATGACGAGAGCATAGGAGAGTATATTGACAAACATTTTGAGTTTTTTGAAAAACCAGAATTGGGAAAATCCCTTATAAAGGAATTATATATGTTCATAGGCGATAGGTATAGGCGAACACGTAAGCATGAAGACGTATATTCAATGTGCAAAAATCCCATGCTGCTTTTTTCAATCTGTTTGCTATGGCAAGACAGTCAAAGCCTTCCTACAGATAAAGCTGAACTTTTTAAAGAAATATTTCGTAACATTTTAAATCAGTTCAACAAACAGGAACAATTCGCAAAGCTTTCTAAATTTGAAAACACACCAGCAAAATACGTAAATGCTATGATATTGCTAGGAAAATGTATGTATGATAGCTTGAAAGTAAATCAACTTTCAATAAACATGAAAGATTTGAATGATAAACATACGACTAAAGATTTGGTTGATATGTCCGTGAAACTTGGATTTGTTTACGAAGAAGCACCGATTTTAAAATCGAATTTTGAAATCATTTTTGTGCCTCCTCACAAATTGATAGTAGAGTCATTGGTGGGATTTTACTTGTGCAAATTATGTGAAAGTGAAGGTATGGAGAATGAGTGCTCAGATGTACGAACATTACTTACACCATTGGATGATGATGAGTGGGAGGTGATACGAGAGAGTAAGAATTTATACAGAGCGAGAGAGTTTGCAATTGGTTTCCTTGGTGATAAAGCTGGCGGTTTCCTCAAGCACTGGGTTACAAATCGTTTGTCAACATATCGCTATCTGCCGAGATATTTAAACTTTGTTAAAAAACAACATAAAGATGATGTGGTAAATGAATTAATTAATTACATGACAAGCAAAGATTTAGAAATAAATAATCATTTGGATGATATATCTACCTCCATAAGAATGTTTATTGATTACATTAGTCCAGGTGTACAATGTGATGGGCATTTCATACGTCTAATTATGCAATTGTATTGTATGCGATATGATAATCGTAGTGTTGGTGACTTTTGTAGTAAGATGGCATTGGAGCGAAAGGGAAGAGTTATTGCACACATTTTAGGCATTGAAGATAAATGTGACATTGTTTTGATTCGGAATCTATCACGTGATGTATTTAATGACTTTGTATCAGAATGTTCTCTCAAACAAGTTCAATTAGCATTACGTGGTCTCGCTATCTCTGATAGTAAACTTCACAACATTGATGTTAATACAATGTCTTCATTACTCATTATGTGTCCTAAGCTGAGGGAGCTTGGCATGAGGCGTTGCAATCTATCAGCTGACGACGTTCGTCACGTGTCTGAAAAGTGTGCAATAAGAAATATTACATTTCGTCATTATTAGTTTTCACTGATAACGTATGTTACTTCTACTATATAACAGACACATTTTTATATCTCGCAGCAAGCAGGTGTCAATTTTTAATATCGCAAATAATTGCATTTCTAACATTAAATTTGTATTCAATAAAAAAACGAACTTTTATAATATAAATCGTATAGTAGATTAAATCAATATGATAATCTAAAACATTAGCTTTTATAAAATGTTTTTAAACATTTTATTTGGACATACTTACCTTCATCGATGGAGCGCGCGCGCGTACTTCCGCCCGCGGCACACTATCAACGAAAGTAATAATTATTAACAGCTGTAGCATGCAGATAAACAAGAATGTTTGTTTCTTATTCATTATAATCTTTATAAACTGAGCTGCCATATTAAATGAAAATGATTCTTTTATAATAATGCAATGTTTTTTACTTGATATATTGTATAGAATTGGTTGTGCGTGTTTTAAAGTAATTATGTGATAATATTATGTGATAAAATAATATTAAATCGTAAATGTAATTTCACCCTTTACTTTTAGTATTGGATGGTTTTAACCATCCAATACTAAAATTAAAGTGGTACAACTTGAAACTACAAAACATAACATGAACATAACGATGAAACGTAATTTGTTATCAAAAGCAGTTTTATTAAATGAAAACGTAATTAGAAATTAAATTAACAAATAAACACATTATGAGATGTCTTTGGTACAGTAACAACAACAGAAAAAAGTTGTAGTAGAATTTGTAAAACTAAAAATGACAAAAATCAAACAATGAAGACATTATATAATATAGTTTGATATCAATGATTAGTTTCATTAGTGTGTTTTTAAATATATTTTTGGATGTAGACTTATTTTTTATGTTATGATGTAGAAATAGTGAAATATAATTCTGTATAAAATAAATTTAAGGGTGAAAATATATAGATTGGAATAATTAAAAGTTCTCCTTAATGTTCAGATATATTTGTGTACAGTCTTCGATTTTCTTTATGTTGTAAGAGTAATAACACTTGGTGTTAACAATAGTTTAAACCTGAACACTGTGCTTACTTGTAATAACACTTGGTATTAACAATAGTTTAAACCTGAACACTGTGCTGACTTGTAATAACACTTGGTGTTAACAATAGTTTAAACCTGAACACTGTGCTGACTTGTAATAACACTTGGTGTTAACAATAGTTTAAACCTGAACACTGTGCTGACTTGTAATAACACTTGGTGTTAACAATAGTTTAAACCTGAACACTGTGCTGACTTGTAAATAACACTTGGTGTTAATAAGTTTAAACCTGAACACTGTGCTGACTTGTAATAACAATTGGTGTTAACAATAGTTTAAACCTGAACACTGTGCTGTGCAGAAAACAACAGTAACTACTTGCATAGAAATAAATGTCATAAATACCATTAACAATCCCAGATTTCAATTTGTGCAATATTGGGTATACAGTATGTGAACCCAGTACTGAGATCTTTAACTCCATGACATTCTCATCGCAGGATTCCAGAACCTTAAACACTTCATTTTCCTTTACTGGTTTCAATTTTTTTCCCGCGTTATTCCCAACAAGGTCGCTGCGATCCAATAGGAGCTCAAGATCTGCGTCGCTGATGACTTGTTCTTCACAGTTTTTGATAATGCCAGAGTGATCAGTGGAGCGTAACACTTTTAGTAGTTCCATGGGATCCATCACAGCTTTTTACTGTAGAAGTCTATAAAACAATATGATTAATTTAACATATTTATTCGAATTATTCAGGAGGGTTTTTAGGGAGGTGTGAAAGACAAAACTGACCTTGATGAATAACCATCTTCTCCAGCTTCCTCTTTGCAGCTGCTCTCTCCACTATCTTCTGGTCAATGGTGTTAATGGTCACTAACCTGTACACAATCACTGGCTTTTCTTGACCAATTCTGTGGCATCTATCTTGGGCTTGTAGATCTGACTGGATTCTACAACTATATAAATGCTACTTTACAATGTATTGAAAGTCACTACACTAAATCAAACATTACACCACAAGCTTGTGACTAATTATTATAACATGGGTTCAAGGATGTAGCCAATCAGACGCGCTGAAATGAGTCACGTGTGCGCTCTTTATTTTTTCACTATCATGCACTTGAGTGCAAAAAGTGCGCAGCAAAAAAGCATATATTGCACTCTGTGTGTAAATCGTATGGCAGATTATTGATCAGGCTGTAATAAAATGTAGTAATTATTTATTTAACTTACCCAATCACTGTCGTATATAGTGACTGTGTCAGCTGTTGTCAAGTTGATGCCTAACCCACCAGCTCTTGTTGAAAGCAGAAAGATGAAATAATCAGGATCATTGCTAAAATTACTAGTCTGAGAAAGATAAGAAAACAATCTTCCACTATTTTTTAATCATTGAAAAACAAATTAACGTGATTCATGGCTGCTATTATTATGAAAAAAACAAAACAAAACAAAACATGGTCTGTGGCCTGCTACAAGTCCAACTGATATTATTGTATTAAAAGGTATTATCATTAATTGGACGTGTAAAAATGAAGACAAACACATTTGCCAACTGAATTAACTTTTCTCTTTACTCTGACGTATTCTGAAATACTTACATGTCTATCTATCAGTAAAAACATTCTTGCACTCATTCTTAAAAAAAACACAGAAACGTAATAATACAGCAGTAGGCCTAGTTGCTGCTAAAATCAGAATGAATGAAATGTCTACTGGCCATTAATTGTGCATTAACTATAATTTACATTTACAAATTGGCAAAAACATAGTTGTTTCTTTACTCTGTATCCATGAGTGCTTACCTGTCAACAGCCAACAGGAGGTATATGTAGCTGTAGGCCTACATGGTCGTGGTGGAGGTTAATATTTAATAACTCCATGGTCTGTATAGCAGCTGTAATCTTCACGCACTGTCATCCTGCTGTGAGAAGATGAAGACAATTCTGATCAGACATTGAGGTCACCTACGTTAATTAGTCCTAGTAGTAGACTACTAAACTAGGCTAGTTAAAAGTAGAATTCACACTTCCCTCCGACTCTCCAGAGTTGTTTGTGAGCTAGGCCTCTAGTGGAGAAAAGAGTGGTACACCCTGCTGGCTGGCTGTGTGTGATAATAGTTAGGTGCCAGGCAGGCACCAGTAGGCCTATCGTAATACCAAAACAGAAAAAAACTATAAACACCCAGCTTACCTAAGTTTTGTGGCTCTTAGAAGAACAGGCTAGGCCTACACCTTTTATATTATTCATAAAGGCCGCGCTGTGTGTGTGAATTGATACCAAACCATAAACCGCCTGCTCTCTAGTCGTTTTTTAAATAAAAAAAACAAAGAGCGCCTTCAGCGGACAATGAGACCGTTACCAGTTTTTGAAAAATAATTTATTTTATCAATTTAATTTTTATCACTATGTCGATGTCAAAATATAACCAAATTCGGGTTTTTTTTCTACCCAGAATTTAAATACAATACAACAACAATTGTTTTGTAATATTGTCGGCGCAGTGACGATGCGATAATGCTGAGTCATCATGAGGACGGTGCAAAGATGCCGGTTTTAAGCATAAAAACAATATAGCAAAATATATAAAAGGTATAAAATGATGAATGCCGACTTGACAAGGAAAGAAAATGGAAGAATTTGAGAATTGTTTGAAGGTTTTCATGACGAAATCAAAGATTATATAAAGTTTGCAGTACACCACGCGTATATAAAGTTCTGAAATGAATGAATTGTTAAGTTTCTCGACATTTCAATCAAATAAATAATTTGAACGTCCTCAGGAGAATCAGAACACTACTCCTCACTCATAAAGACGATCATGATATCTATTGATGGGACAATCAAAGCATAATATTGATCGAAACGCTAAGAAACTCACGTCAGTTCTTTTCAGAACATGTACTTGTAGGCCTACTTGTACTTTATATAATTATGAGAATTCACAAATCATCAAAAAAACAATTCCTGACATCATCCTGACTACCTTAATCCACACGCACCAATGCATTATGGGAAGGTCCAAATACATTGATCAACAACGCGCGCGTCAACAAACTACAAACACGATTTAAACGGAATTGTCTTCAAATTACTCGTGTCAATTGCATACAAGTAATTCCGGTATCTTATGGCAACTTCCGTCTTATCGCTATTGTGTTGCTGTTTATGAAATGTTGTATGTGTATGTGCGTGTTTTAATAAACTCAACTAGCAGTAACCTTACCAGAAACCTGCCTTAATATCTTGTTATATATTTTGCATGGGCAAGTAATAATAACAGCGCACTTTGATAAAAGTACTTTGACAAATTATTTTTTTTTTTATATAAAAACAAATTGTATCACGAATAAAATTCGGAACTACTGTATTTACGGCTATTGGTTTGTTATACACTATTCCTTCACTTCAATATGTAGGCTCAAAAATAAAACTTTGACTTTACTTTTGACTGGAAAATAAAAGACGCTAAAGAAAAATTGTGCTGTGTAATTTAGATGATATATTATTTTGGGTGTTTTTTGTGGTGTATTAATTTGACACGTAGAGATAAAAAGAAAGTGGACAAAAATCGAATGAAAAACACATTGATGCGGAAACACGAATTAAGTTTATTCATAAACATTTTTATTTTTATTTCACTGGCTTTGATATTTTGCAATTTTTTTGTATGGTAGATTTGTTACGTACTTGCTACTTTTGTAATTAAAGTGTGGTCTACCAGAAACCTGTGCTTCGTACGGTTTGTCTACCTTAATAATAATTCGCATGGCATGATTATTAAGTATAATAAAAGCGTACTTTTCCCGGCCACGATATTTCTTTTCTTACATAATTTGGGGACCCCTCATGAGACGTCACAAAATAAACATGAATATTCATTAATTGTTTTTCCTAAGCTACGTTAGAAATGAGCTAACAATTCGCTAATACAAAGGTTTTCTGTCGGACTTGTCGATGTATGGGGTTCGAATCCGATGAGCAAGTTCTTTTTACTTTATAGTAAAAGATAGAGTTTTTTTAGGGTTAGGTTCATTTTAATGATAGATGTGAAGTATTGGAATAATAACAATGATTACGGACTCAACACCAAAAGTAGTCACAAACATTTTGGGTGTATTTTTCGTTGATATTTGATATTTAGTGGAAACACGACACTCATTTGGATTCGTTTTGTGTGTGTTTTTTTTTTTTTTTTTACATTTCATGGTTTTGTTTATATTCCCCTCACCTAAACCTCCCATAAAATGCTAAACAGCTAAAAAATGAAAGAACATTCACGCTATTATAATTTGCATAGTGCAATAGACATATATAATCTAGAACAAATATTGATATATTATAAATCATTAGGAAATGTTGATTTTATTTTACAATTTAAAATGCATAATTATATTTAAAAAAATCATGATAATTACAAACATATAGCATAATATATGGAGGCAGTAAAGCAACCATTTGAAGAAAGATATTAAAACAGTAAATTTGAGATTTCAAGATGATGCAAAACTTGCTGTACTAATGTTTATCAAACAATATGTAAATAATCGATTTATCAACTCCAGATGTTTAACAAAAAAATAGACACAATTTTGTTGATTTTTGGATATTTGTATAATGTATTAGTTACGGACCAAACATTTTAATATAAAATACCTTGAAAGACATTCAAAATGTTTTATTGGGTTGTTGCATGATATATGTAACATGAATTTTGATAAACAGCAGCTATACACGATTCTAATGAATAACTGTCTATGTCTGGTTTTTAAAATCGATGGGAATGCCATTTTGAGAGAGTTGATTTCATATATAGTATATTATTATGTTTGGTTTTTGTATGGTCTCATAAGTTGAGAACCTATACATGTCTGTATCTATAGCAACTAAAAATGCATTATCTCTATGGAAATAAACAATTCAAATGATGTGTAAAAAAACTCTTAACCGGATCACAGTGTACCGCCGATATGTACATTTTTGCTCATTTAAAATTTTGTTGTTTTTATAGTTCATTTTTATACATATCTACTTCTTTCTTTCTGAAATAAAGATACTTCAAAATAAGTTGTTCATATGGATGTTTATTATCTCATCTTTATCATCTACAGTATATAAATCATACATATAAGTGGATATAACTTGTTAAATTAAATTCAGTCATAGCATTATGTAGAAATAATAAGTAGTTTAAAATATGTCTCTCAAATAACAATATGTTCATAGCTTAAAAATGAAAATAGCCAAAATTATCTTGATTTTTATATGCAAGTTGCAAACTAAATCAATACGGCCGAATCGTCCCGCATTCAGACAAAAGATTAGTAGTATATTAGTAGTATATCATCATATAATAATCGGAAAATGTCTCATTTTAATTGAAAGTTTTTCATTATTTTTTTAATAAACATTGAATTATTGTCTTCTCTTTGATATTGTTACTGCAATGTCGATCAACCTGGTCATCGTTATTTTCTACTATCAATTTATAGTACAGTAGCCTAGGCCTATCTCTCATTAATTGAGAGATTTTTATTTTTTTAATTATTACGGTACTGTAATTCCTGAGTTTAACTGATGTACAAATGTCATTCTTGTCAAATATATATTGATATTATACATTTAAATCGAGGATCATGTGTGTTTTCGTTATATTCACTACATGCACGAGTTTTTATGGTAACATCGAACAGAATTTAAAAAGAACCACATTTTATTTTCAAATGTTCAAATTTCGATATTTTCATCATTAAATTATTATGCAGTACGGTACTATATTGATGATGACCCAAGAGTGACGCACAGTAATATGTCGGTACTACAGTATATTGATGATAACCCAAGAGTGACTCACAGTAATATGCTATACTCATGTTGATGATGACCCAAGAGTGACGTACAGTAATATGCTATACTCATGTTGATGATGACCCAAGAGTGACGTACAGTAATATGCTATACTCATGTTGATGATGACCCGAGAGTGACGCACAGTAATATGTTATACTCATGTTGATGCAATCATGTTACCATTAATAAACAATTTAACTATGATGATGATGACCCAAGAGTGACGCACAGTAATATGTTATACTCATGTTGATGCAATCATGTTACCATTAATAAACAATTTAACTATATTGATGATGACCCAAGAGTGACGCACAGTAATATGTTATACTCATGTTGATGCAATCATGTTACCATTAATAAACAATTTAATTAAACCTAATCAATTATTTTTTAAATGTTTTAATCATAATCACAATGTTCAGTATTGTTATATTGTCAATCTTGTAAAAATAAATGCTCTTGAAAAATCAATTAATTTAAACAAAAATACAACATTTTGTATGCGGCAACATAATAAAATATAAAATGATTGACACTCGAACTAAAAGGTAAGTATTTTGTTTAGGGAGGATCGAGAGTCAAATCAGATGCCAAATAAAATGTATTGTGATATTCA
This sequence comes from Antedon bifida, assembly GCF_963402885.1. Lineage (NCBI taxonomy): Eukaryota > Metazoa > Echinodermata > Crinoidea > Comatulida > Antedonidae > Antedon > Antedon bifida. The sequence goes on along the minus strand of NC_136227.1, from coordinate 32,854,906 downwards.
AAATCAATAGGCATGAGAAGAAACAAAATTGCTATAATAATTATTAATTTTTTCGCGTGGTAACATTATTTGTTTTCGCGTGTTATTATTTTGCGTTATTTTTCGTGTGGAATCTACTCCATCGATACAAAATCAATTGTTCTAGATAGTGTAAAGAAAGGGGTGGATTCAGACATATTCATTATCACTGTTCGCTAGTATTAAACCAACATGGGTATTAGCGCACATTGGTACCAGGAGATGTAAAATTTATTTTACATCTCCCTGGTGGTACTAAAACTTCTCACTGATTTTAATTGTATCCTAATCATGATTTGTATTATACCATTTCAGAAGGAAATTGTAAGTATTTTTCTAAAATAGTTTCTGTAGAATTTTGAGTGAATAAGTATAGACTTAGTAGTAACCCTATTGTGCTTCTACAGAAAGACCCAGTTGTATAAGTGTGTGTGGGTACAATGCATATCAGAAAATGTAGTATTATCTGCAATCACAAATTGCCCTTTTAATATTACAACCCAGTGGGCAAAAATTGGTTGAATTAACGTTAATTCAACGTTATCTGCAAACGTTGAAATAACGTTGAAAAAGTGGTTGAAAATGAAAGTTTGCCTCAACGTAAATGTCAACGTTGAATCAACATAGAAATTATCAACGTTGAAACAACGTTAAAATAAGTAACGTTGAAATAACGTTGAAAAAATGGTTGAAAATGAAAGTTGCGGCCTCAACTTTCAATGTAGAAAAATGTTATGTATTTCACTAATTCTATTCAACAAAGTGTCAAATCACACAAACAACAATGGTTCAATCCTGACCTAGTGCTAGGGTTGTAACTCATGACCCATTCAACTCCACTCCCTAAGCGTCAAATAAGACTTTATAAGCACGATAAATTATAAAATATTATTTTGAAATTTTTGAAAAATAAATAAAAAATAATGATTGTTATTCATTCATTAAATCTTTTATTTTGGAATCTCTGGTCCATAGAAAGTAAAAATTACATATAAATGAAATAAATATTGTTTATATTAATTAAACCTTTTTTAGCTACTGAAAGCTAAGTTATTAGCCAAAAAGAACCTAGAGAAGAGAGCGAAAGCAGAGGCAGAAGCTGAGAAACAGAAACAGAAAGAGCAGCTACAACAAAATCCAAACCAAGAGAAACAACCCCTAGTACAGAAGCAACTTGAGCCGATTCTCTCGTCTGCATTCGATGATATAATAATACCAGAAATAAGTTATGATGTTGATGCTTTGATTAGTAGTGAGGACGTAGACGCTCCCACGGCTGAAAAGAGCAGGTGAGAGGTTATTATGTATTTGAGGCAATTGGATGGTAGTATTGTATTTACCAAAATGTCTACTGATCTATGACAATCCAATGGTTTCCTTCGAACCTTGGTTCTAAGGAAACCAATTCTAGATGATTGTTGAGATAGCAGAACATCTTTCAGATGAACTGAAACAGATGAAGCTGTAATTCCATGTGCAACATAAGCCATGTGAATGTATTACTTTTTTAAAGTACAGTGAACGCTCCAAATATCAGATTCTCTAAAAACCATAAAATCTCCAAAACCAAAAAGAGTTGACCTTCTAAAGACTTTAACAAATAGAAAAAAAGTGTAAAATAATATATTTGTTAATATTGTTTGTTTAATAATTTTTGTTTTAGACCATTGCAGGCATTACAGGGATGTCTTCAGAATCTTAAAGATCAAATGGGTCAATTACAACATCAAATGGATGACCATACAGTTGCTGTAAATTCATCACAGCAAACATGGAAGTAAGATAAAGCAAATTACTTTGCCCTCTGGAATGGTCATTTAGCCGGGGATCCAGCTGGCCTCTTTATACTGTTAATTGGTTGACAAACCTTTTACATACATATTTTCTTCAAATTAAAAACAATTCATAGAATTAACACAAAATACAGATGTAATGATCAGGCATTGTAGACATACTGTAACAGAAAAGTTGTCCCCATACTTAGGGCAAACAACTTATTCTAATACACATGCTTTGTTTGTTTTCAGGGAAGTGAAAAACAGTCTGACTGGGGTGAAAGAAGCATGTATGAAGCCTAACCAAAAGCAGGGACTTAGCCCATCAAATACAATGCAACACAATTCTTCTCCTTTGCCAAACCTACCCAATGTTTATAACCTTTAGAATACACAATGTTGTATATTACTTTTATGAATACCAAATTGTATAGATAAGAGGAATAAACTACAGTATTCAGTGCTTCCAGATGTATGTTTTTGTAAATGAAAATGGGAATAAAAACAAATTCGTCTAAGGTTCTACCATGGAGGTATAATTATTTTATACCTATATGGTTCTACCTACGGTATTGATTAACATTGTACCAACTTTCTGATTAAAAAATGAATTAATTATTATAAAAAAAAAATGATTATAAATAAATTACATGATGAATTGATTGTATCAATTTTCTGATCCCAAATGTGGTCTCTCTCTCTGTCTACACTATCAAACAAGTTTGACAAAAAAAAGTGCACACATATGGTATTGATATGCTTAAATATGGTAGTGATATGACATCATCATGTCAATATATGGGCACATCACATTTTTTTGTCACATAAAGTTTGATAGTCTGACTGGGCTTAATTGGATGTATGTTTATAACTGTTTGTACAGCACAATTGGTAAAGGTTTTTAGATATACTTTCTTTTCATACTATTTAAATGTACGGTGCTTTTAGATTGACAATATAAATAGGTTTTTTGATCTACGCCGGCTTTCTTTATTGTCCGTAATCTTCAATATAGCCGTGCGGTATTTTGCTTTAAAATATAGTTCATGCTATTATAATTTGCATAGTGCAATAGACATATATAGATATACAGTATATACATATCTAGAACGAATATTGATATATTATAAATCATTAAGAAATGTTGATTTTATTTTACAATTTAGAATGCATAATTATATTCTAAAAATTCATGATAATTACAAAAATATAGCGTAATATATGGAGGTAATTCTAAAATTGAAATTTCAAGATGATGCAAAACTTGCTGTACTAATGTTTATGTTTAATAAAAAAGAAGTCGATGGAATTTTTGGATATTTGAATGTAATTGTTATGGACCAAACATTTTAATATAAAATACCTTGAAAGGCATTCAAAATGTTTTATCGGGATGTTGCATGATATATGTAACATGAATTTGATAAACAGCAGCTATACTAAATTCTAATTATTATCTGTCTGGTTTTTAGAATTGATGGGAGTTTACATAAAATGGTCTAATAGAAATCTGGGAATACCATTTTGAGAGAGTTGATTCTGTATATAGTATATTATTATGTTTGTTTTTTTATGGTCTCATAAGTTGAGAACCTATACATGTCTGTATCTATAGCAACTAAATTGTTATAAAATGCATTTATCTCTATGGAAATAAACAGACAAATGATGTGTAAAAAAACTCTTAACCGGATCACAGTGTACCACCGATATGTACATTTTTGCTCATTTACAATTCTGTTTTTATAGATAATTTTTATACATATCTACTTCTTTCTTTCTGAAATAAAGATACTTAAAAATAAGTTGTTCATACGGATGTTTATTGTCTCAATGCTTTATCATCTACAGTTTAAATGATTTTTATACTTTTAAATACATTGTTAAAAATTGCAGATACAGTAGATAAAATTGTATATTCTGTTAAATTATCTACATTTTTAAATACATTTTTATAATACTTGTAATACTTAAAATGTAACAAAAGAAACATTTACAATACTTATGCTGGTACCTAAGTGACAAACAAAAGAACAGAAAACAATAGGTAGAACCATGGAGGTATACCTCCATGGTTGAACAATGCGGGGAGTGTTAAAAACAAATTATTTAACAACTGAAACTGACCATAATATGCAAATAAATAGAACGCAATAAAGTAATAAGTACAGGTGTTACCATGATGGAGAAAATATTATAATCTATTTATTATTATTGTATAACTAATGTGGATTAACAATTTAACACCATTTAAATGCAATAAAATACTGTTTAACAAATACATTACAGCCCTGACAAAGCTTGGTATTTCTATCTGGCTGTTTTCTTTTACGTTTTGATAAATAGCTATTTTTATATATCTCAATTGAGATCCAGCCACTGTTACTCGTAGCATAGTAAATTGTCTTTGGATAATATATACAAATATGAATAAATAATATTACAGTACTTTTTTAAAAACCTTTATATCCATGATTTATGGTATTAGTCAACGTTTTACATCAGGTATACTAGCCCAGCATTGCCTCCCTACTTTTATAATGGAAGAGTCAATAAACACCGCAAAACTCACGCTGGTTGTTTTGAAACAAACAAGTGTTTTTAAACTACTCATATATAAAAACACAAACCTTATTCTAAAATATATTTACAAATTATAAATAAGTAATCATAACTCTTATCTCTCGTACAAAAATGAAATGTTTTGGACTGGTAGTTCTGGAGTAAATACAATATTTGTTTAGAATCTAAATTAGACGAACTCACCAATGATTCGATGACTTTTGAAATGTTCTCCTATTCTTTAGCACTAGCTGATTTCGGTCAAGCCAAGTCACTGTCTCATTGAAAGGGGTGTTCCAATGAGCACTCTGAACCAATCAAATTACTTTTAGGTTATTAGAAAGCTTGATTGGTCAATTATTGCATAGTGAAACAGCCATCGTAATCGGACAATATCAGGAGTTAGAGACGATTCTGTAACCCTATCTAAAGAGTTTATAAACAGGCCTATACTTAAACCATAGGACGATTTTAAATGGTGTTACTTTAAAAATCCCTCCGACGACGTTTTAAGAAATTACAAAATAACATGAGGTTGTAGGTTATTAATTAATTAAGAAGATCGTTGCAAAAACAGCCATAAGAATCGGTCTAATATTTTTTGAAATACACTAAAAAAACTACCGTAAAATGGCTGTTCTCCATCGATTTCGTGCCGTTTAGCGCTTTCCTCACACTTTCAACATTTTTAATTTTTTGCTTTCTTTTCTTATGAAGTAGGCCTAAAGTAAATTAATTGCATCGTTTTGTACAATTACTTTTAATCTTTGTAACAAACTACTTTTGTTACAATGTTTGCTGAAAAAACTAATACAAAAGTTGGATAATGTCAAAATAAAAAACGTAACCGTAACAAATTAATTGAGTGCGATAGTAGAAGTCAGTTATATGCGATCGTTCAGGCCCAGTTGTGATTTGTGTGGTGGGACAGAAGTGGGGGAACAATAGAACTGACTACGTGCAGTCTTACAGACAAATTGGTGCATTTGGCCTACTAAAAGATAACATGTTATTTATTCAGTGATTATCTATTTTATTCAAACAATATCACGTCAGGTATGAACTATGAATGTCATACTTTGCTTGTGACCAGCACAGCGCCCTCTGTGTATCGGATATACCTGGATATTGAGCTCATTCGACCGCCGTTTATTTCTCAAACGTATAGTATAGCTATGCCCACTTTTACAACACGTTAAGCTTGATACATGTTTTTTAGGTGATCATCATTTAGAATAAAATGATCACCTATTGTTATTGTATAAAATCTTTATTATTATTTTTTTTATTAGGTGATCATTTAGAATGCTAAATGATCACCTATTGTTATTGTATGAAATCTTTATTGTTTCTGTACACTATTTTGTGTAACAATTATCTCAAAAAGTTTAATGTCAATGATTACCAAAATTTCAGAATATCTTTCAAATAATACAACTTAATCCTAATAAGCTTTCCAGCGTGATCACTCATCCGTGACGTCATTTATACGCCATTTTGTGAAATCACATTATCAATCATATCTCCATAATTAATCATCACATAATAATGAAATTCACTACACGTAAACTTTAGGTCAAGGGTAAAAATATTAACAAATAAAAACGCGCGCACACGTAGGGTCATGCGCGTTAAATCGCGCGTTAAAAATTTAAAAAGCTCAAAATTAAGTTTTGATCAATTTAGAGCATGAATTAGGCCATTTGCGTGTTTCAAAAAATTACTGCGCAAAAAAATATTTTGCGCGCGCGATACTTACAAAGCGTAAAAAATGCAATTTTTTTATACAAATCGCATTCTACTCACCAGCCTTAGTACATTCACCAAATTTGAGTCAGTTCCAACTTAAAATAACGATATACGAGCAGGTTAAAAATGACAAAATGCGCAAATTAATTGCATCAAAGTGCTGAAAATGGTGAAAAATAAGGCCTTTTTAAAATGAATATAAATCTTCAGAATGGCAGGTGACCCCTAATTTTTTTAACTTATTCGGGAAGCCATTGGGTTGTAGATACATATTCATGTACACATTAGACGTACAAAATGGTATGACGTCATCAAATGGCCACTTGAATTTAAAAATTAGTAATTTTTATCTTTTTGTGTGGGTTATCACATTCAATAGAGCGCATCTCCGTTATTTGAGCCCTATTTTCGCAAAAATTTTAGAATGTGCTTGCTGAATTGATTATCTTTCTCATGGGTTGTAAACATTTTTATTTTGATGACGTCATCACGCGTAAAAACTTGAATAACCTAGGTCGTGTAATTTTAGCTACACCATACATTTGAATATCTAATAGCTCTTCAGAATTAAAGGTGACCTTGAAGATTATAACTTATTATGAAAGCTGTTGAAATGTAGATATGAATTCATATAAAAATTAAGCCTATCGGATGTTGTGATGTTATCATATGGCCAGTTGAAGTTAAAACGTAGTTTTTAGATTTCTTTAGTCGAAGTTATACAAATTTCAATGAGCGCGCATTGCGCTTCTACGTATCAAATTCTCTTCCAATCCTTATATTTATTTGCTCAATTCATTATCTTTCGAAATTGTCATCTTTGAGTTTATTTTGATAATTCCATCATACCAACAAATTTGAACATGATGTGGGTCCCGTAATTTTACCTATGCTACACTGTATATAGATATACAGTATATACTGTATATATTGTATATGACACATAATAGGTACAACTCAGCACTATAAGTGTTTATGCATCATGTCATAGGATGGCGTACATCAGCTTTTTACGATCGTATGTTAACGTACGTGCATGTTTAAAAAATGTTAATTTCATTAAAATGATAAAAATGATCACCTATAATTCGTCAAAGTGACGAATTAAATTCTAGTTAGGTGATCATTTAGAATAAAATGATCACCTATTGTTATTGTATGAAATCTTTATTGGTTATCCGCCTCAAGCGGATAACCTTTGTTATTGTAGTGTTACTTTTTTTTTTTTATTATTATTCTTTCTTTCTCAGATTTTGTGCACGCTTTTTCTCTTCAACGTGTTAACATAACATGTTGTAACTTGGTCAACATTTAGACATTTAACTGAAGATGTTCTGCCAAGCTTTTGGACGCTGTCAGATCCGCGTAGCGTAAGTCACGCGCGATTTTCTGAAAATCTTAAATCGGTCATAACTTCGAAACCGATAAATATTTTTTAACGACATTTTCTGCCACGTTTTCTTCACATCAATGGCTAACTTTTGGAATGTTTAACAAATTTTTGGAGATTAGAAAGTTTTCGCGTAAATTGCGTTTGAAATATTTTACTCTTCTTATTTTGTGCACGCTGTTTCTCTTCAACGTGTAAACATAATATGTTGTAACTTTTTCAGCATTTAGGCATTTTACTGAAGTTGTCCAGCCAAGCTTTTTGACGATGTCAGAGCCGCGTAGCGTAAGTTACGCGTGATTTTCTGAAAATCTTAAATTGGTTATAACTTCGAAACAAATGAATATTTTTTAACTTCATTTTCAGTCACGTTTGCTTCACATAAATAGTTAACTTTTTTAACGCTACCGCAATTTGTAACATTAGAAAGTGCGCGCGTAAATGGCGTTTGAAATTTTAAAATGCTTCAAATCAATTTCTGATTAAATTAGAGCACGATTCAGGTCATTTTAAGCGTTTAAAAAATTGCCACTGGTGCGCACATTTTTACGCGCGCACGGCGCAGGGAACACATATGAACATTTCTTTTACACGATTTGTGTTTTTAAATCTTCGGTTAACAATTTTACGTTATTTTATTCACTTTTCAACTTGAAATGGCATTCTACGAGCACGTTAAACATGACAGGTTGCGCACGAAAACGTCAACAAATTGTGAAAATGTTGCAAAATATGTCTACTTTTAAAAATGAAACAGTTCATCAGAATGCAAGGTTACCCCCATTTTTTATTTTATTTTCTTGCAGTGTATTAATCATAGGTCTAATTTATTATAGTCTTGAATGTTAAAAAGTGTTTGATAGCTACATTGTTTGCATATTAAATGTAATTTTTGAAATAATTATCAACAAACAAACATAAACATATTCAAAGAGTAAAACAATAAACATAACGTTTATCTTTTTTCTTTACATGTTAATACATAAAACTTGAAAGTATGCACTTTCATAATATGTCAGTGTTTAAAATTTGTGAAGATTTCATCATAGTAAAAATTATGATTTAAGTTCGATATGTAATAATCAACTTGCATCGAGGGGGTTCACGACATACCGAATGAACGAGGACTCTTTCTTCGGATTTTCTTCACCAGGTGCTCATATGGCTCGATGTGTAGTGCAACCGACTTTGGTATTAGAGGTACCGGGATCGAATCCCATCACGGGAAAGCAATTAATTAAAAGTATTTATTAGGTTATTACACTGAAAGGGAAGTTTTAATTTTGAATAGGCTACTTTTTTGGAAAAGTCATAACTGAGAAGTACTTTAATACGCAAGATACGTTTTGTTGCGGGCGGATAACCAAACTCGTCCTCAAGTGACGAGTTTAGATCTAGTTCCTATTATTTATTTCTCTCTGTACAAATTTGTGTAACAAATATCTCAAAAAGTTTAATGTCAATGATTACCAAAATTTCACATTGTATTTTAAGTACTTTAACTTAGCCATAATAAGCTTTTCAGCGTGATCACTCATCCGTGACGTCACGTATACGCCATTTTGTGAAATCACATTATCAATCATATCTCCATAATTCATTATCACATATTAATGAAATTCACTACACGTAAACTTCAGGTCAAGGTAAAAAATATAAGCAAATAAAAACTTGCGCGTTTCAAGGTCATGCGCTTGAAATCGCGCGTTCAAATTTTAAAAAGCTCAAAATTAAGTTTTGATCAATTTAGAGCATGAAATAGGCCATTTGCGTGTTTCAAAAAATTACTGCGCAAAAACACATTTTTGCGCACGCGATTTCAAAAAAGGGTAAAAAATAAAATTTGATGTATACATCACATTCTACTCACAATCCTTAGTACATTCTCCGACTTTGAGTCCATTCCGACTTCAAATAACGCTATACGAGCACGTTAAAAATGACAAAATGTGCACATTAATTGTACAGAAGTGCTAAAAATGGTAAAAATTAAGGCCTTTTTAAAAAGAATATAACTCTTCAGAATGGCAGGTGACCCCCAATTTTTTTAACTTATTATGGAAGCCAATAAGTTGTAGATATAAATATATATACATATTAGACGTACAAAATGATATGACGTCATCAAATGGCCACTTGAATTTAAAAATTAGTAATTTTTATCTTTTTGTGTGGGTTATCACATTCAATAGAGCACATCTCCGTTATTTGAGCCCGATTTTCGCACAAAATTTAGTATGTGCTTGCTCAATTAATTATCTTTCTTATGAGTTGTCAACATTTTTATTTTGATGACGTTATCACGCGTAAAAACTTGAATAAACTAGGTCGTGTAATTTCAGCTACACCATACATTTGAATATCTTACAGCTCTTCAGAATTAAAGGTAACCTTGAAGATTATAACTTATTATGAAAGCTGATGAAATGTAGATATGAATTCATATAAAAATTAAGCCTATCGGATGTTTTGATGTTATCATATGGCCAGTTGAAGTTAAAAAGTAGTTTTTAAATTTTGTTAGTCGTAGTTAATCAAATTTCAAAGAGCGCGCATTGCGCTTCTACGTGTCAAATTCTTTTCCAATCCTTATATTTATTTGCTCAATTCATTATCTTTCGAAATTGTCATCTTCGAGTTTATTTTGATAATTCCATCATACCAAAAAATTAGAACACGATGTGGGTCCCATAATTTCACCTATGCTACACTGTATATAGATATACAGTATATACTGTACATATTGTATGACACATAATAGGTACAACTCAGCGCTATAAGTGTATATGCATCATGTCATAGGATGGCGTACATCAACTTTTTACGATGGTATGTTAACGTACGTGCATGTTTAAAAAATGTTAATTTCATTAAAATGATAAAAATGATCACCTATAATTCGTCAAAGTGACGAATTAAATTCTAGTTAGGTGATCATTTAGAATAAAATGATCACCTATTGTTATTGTATCAAATCTTTATTAGGTGATCATTTAGAATAAAATGATCACCTATTGTTATTGTATAAAATCTTTATTATTATTAGGTGATCATTTAGAATAAAATGATCACCTATTGTTATTGTATAAAATCTTTATTATTATTGGTTATCCGCCTCAAGCGGATAAGCCCTTGGAATTGTAGTGTTACTTTTTTTTTATTGGTTATCCGCCTCAAGCGGATAACCTTTGTTATTGTAGTGTTACTTTTTTTTTTTTATTATTCTTCTTTCTTTCTCAGATTTTGTGCACGCGTTTTCTCTTCAACGTGTTAACGTAACATGTTGTAACTTGGTCAACATTTAGACATTTAACTGAAGATGTTCAGCCAAGCTTTTGGACGCTGTCAGATCCGCGTAGCGTAAGTCACGCGCGATTTTCTGAAAATCTTAAATCGGTCATAACTTCGAAACCGATAAATATTTTTTAACGAAATTTTCAACCACGTTTTCTTCACATCAATGGCTAACTTTTGGAATGTTTAACAAATTTTTGGAGACTAGAAAGTTTTCGCGTAAATTGCGTTTGAAATATTTTACTCTTCTTATTTTGTGCACGCTGTTTCTCTTCAACGTGTAAACATAATATGTTGTAACTCGTTCAGCATTTAGACATTTTACAGAAGTTGTCCAGCCAAGCTTTTTGAAGATGTCAGAGCCGCGTAGCGTAAGTTACGCGTGATTTTCTGAAAATCTTAAATTGGTTATCACTTCGAAACAAATGAATATTTTTTAACGTCATTTTCAGCCACGTTTGCTTCACATCAATTGTTAACTTTTTTAACGCTACCGCAATTTGTAACATTAGAAAGTGCGCGCGTAAATGGCGTTTGAAATTTTAAAATGCTTCAAATCAATTTCTGATTAAATTAGAGCACGATTCAGGTCATTTTAAGCGTTTAAAAAATTGCCACTGGTGCGCACATTTTTACGCGCGCACGGCGCAGGGAACACGTATGAGCATTTCTTTTACACGATTTGTGTTTTTAAATCTTCGGTTAACAATTTTACGTTATTTTATTAACTTTTCGACTTGAAATGGCGTTCTACGAGTACGTTAAACATGACAGGTTGCGCACGAAAACGTCAACAAATTGTGAAAATGTTCCAAAATATGTCTACTTTTAAAAATGAAACAGTTCATCAGAATGCAAGGTTACCCCCATTTTTTATTTTATTTTCTTGCAGTGTATTAATCATAGGTCTAATTTATTATAGTCTTGAATGTTAAAAAGTGTTTGATGGCTGCATTATTTGCATATTAAATGTAATTTTTGAAATAATTATCATCAAACAAACATAAACATATTCAAAGAGTAAAACAATAAACATAACGTTTATCTTTTTTCTTTACATGTTAATATATACAACTTGAAAGTATGCACTTTCATAATATGTCACTGTTTAAAATTTGTGAAGATTTCATCATAGTAAAAATTATGATTTAAGTTCGATATGTAATAATCAACTTGCATCGAGGGGGTTCACAACATACCGAATGAACGAGGACTCTTTCTTCGGATTCTTACAGCAGGTGCTCATATGGCTCGATGTGTAATGCAACCGACTTTGGTATCAGAGGTACCGGGTTCGAATCCCATCACGGGAAAACAATTAAATAAAAGGATTTGTTTGGTTATTACACTGAAAGGGCAGTTTTAATTTTGAATAGGCTACTTTTTGAAAAAGTCACAACTGAAAAGTACTTGAATGCGCAAGATACGTTTTGTTGCGGGCGGATAACCAAACTCGTCCTCAAGTGACGAGTTTAAGATCTAGTTATTCTTCTTTCTTTCTCAGATTTTGTGCACGCTGTTTCTCTGCAACGTGTTAACATAACATTTTGTAACTTTCTAAACATTTAGACATTTAACTGAAGTTGTACTGCGAAGCTTTTGGACGCTGTCAGAGCCACGTAGCGTAAGTTACGCGCGAATTTCTGAAATTCTTAATATGATCATAACTTTGAAACAAATAAATATTTTTTAACGAAATTTTCAGCCACGGTTGCTTCACATCAATTGTAAACTGTTTTATCGCTACCGAATTTTGTAACATTAGAAAGTGCGCGCGTAAACGGCGTTTGAAATTTTAAAATGCTTCAAATCATTTTCTGATTAAATTAGCGCACGTTTAAGGTCATTTTAAGCGTTTAAAAAATTCCCACCAGATGCGCACATTTTCACGCGCGCACGGCGCAGGGAACGCGTATGAGCCTTTATTTTGCATAGACTGTGTTTTTCAAACTTCAGTTAACAATTTTGCGTTATTTTATTCACTATTCAACTGGAAATGGCGTTACACGAGCACGTTAAACATGACTGGTTGCGCACGTAAAATGTCTAATAATTGTGAAAATGTTGCAAAATATGTCTACTTTTAAAAACGATACAGTTCATCAGAATGCAAGGTTACCCCCATTTTTTATTTTATTTTCTTGCAGTGTATGAATCATAGGTCTGATTTATTATAGTCTAGAATGCTAAAACGTGTTTGATGGCTACATTATGTGCATATTCAATATAATTTTTGAAATTTTGATCATCAAACAAACACTAACATTTTCAAAGAGCAAAACAATAAACATAACGTTTATCTTTTTACTTCACATTTTAATATATAAAACTTGAAAGTATGAACTTTCATAATATGTTACTGTTCAAAATGTGTGAAGATTTCATTATAGTAAAAATTATGATTTAGTTTGATAGGTAATAATCAACTTGCATCGAGGGGTTCACGACATACCGAATGAACGAGTAATTGTTCTTCGGATTTTATTCGACAGGTGCTCATATGGCTCGATGTGTAGTGCAACCGACTTTGGTATCAGAGGTACCGGGATCGAATCCCGTCACGGGAAAACATTTAAATAAAAAGATTTATTTAGTAATTAAACTGAAAGAGCAGTTTAAATTTTGAATGAGCTAATTTTTGGAAAAGTCATGATTGAAAAGTACTTGAATGCGCAAGATACGTTTTGTTGCGGGCGGATAACCAAACTCGTCCTCAAGTGACGAGTTTATTCTTCTTTCTTTCCCAGAATTTTGTGTCACGTGTATCTCAAATTCTGATCAACATTACATCGTATAACTTTGTCAGAAGATTTACCTCTATCTGTAGAAGTGCAGGACAGTTCGTTTTTTTACTTTAGAGTCGCGCAGCGTAAGCTACGCGCGATTTTATGAATTTTGCGTATTTAACATAGACTAAAAACCAAAAGTCATTTTGTAATGACACTTGGTGAACATTTAAGTCATATCAAGTGCAAACTTTCTATGGATTAAAAATGGCATGTTTCACAGAAAGTTACGCGCGCACGCGCGTTTAAAATTTCAGAATGCGTAAAATCAATTTCTAATCAACTTTCTACGCGTTTCAGGTCATTTTGAGCATTTCAAAAATTCCCACGCGTGCGCAATATTTTTACGCGCACGTGCGCACGTAGCGCAAAAACATCTTTTTTTTGCTTGATTTTTGTTTTTTCAGCCTTTTCTAGTAAATTTACCAATTTTCAATCAATTTCGACTTAAAATCACGTCATACGAGCACGTAGAATTAAACAATTTGCGCGCGTTTTTAATGAAAAAGTTAAAAAATTTGTCAAAATTTTGCCTTTTTTAAAACAGTCATAGATTGTAAACTACATGGTGAACTTTTTTAAAATTGCATATTCTGGAAGTTGATGAGTTGTAGATATCGAATCATGCATCGATATTGCTAACCGGACATTGTGACGTCATCGTATGGCCACTCGAATATGAAATATAGGATTTTTGTCTCTTTCGCATAGCTCATCACATTTAATAGAGCGCATCTCCACTTATCCGTATTCCATTTCCTCCCATTTTGTTATATTGTCTAGGCCAATCAATTATCTTTCGCATAATCTACCATTTTTTAAATTGTGATGACGTCATCATGTCCAAAAGCGTCAATAACTTGGGTCCCTTATTTTCACCTATTCTGCACTGTATGTAGTACGTATACAGAATATAGTGTATACCGTATATACTTTGACGTGACGCAAAATAGAGAGCGCACTAACATTTTTACAATGGCATAATCGTTTTTCTGCGCGCAATATTCTAACGTATGACGTGCACGTGGCTTTTGCGCTGCGGATAACCTAACTCGTCCGTAGTGACGAGTTCAAATCTAGTTATTCTTCTTTCTTTCTCAGATTTTGTGCACGCTGTTTCTCTGCAACGTATTAACATAACATTTTGTAACTTTCTAAACATTTAGACATTTAACTGAAGTTGTACTGCGAAGCTTTTGGACGCTGTCAGAGCCACGTAGCGTAAGTTACGCGCGAATTTCTGAAATTCTTAAATTGATCATAACTTTGAAACAAATAAATATTTTTTAACGAAATTTTCAGCCACGGTTGCTTCACATCAATTGTAAACTGTTTTATCGCTACCGAATTTTGTAACATTAGAAAGTGCGCGCGTAAACGGCGTTTGAAATTTTAAAATGCTTCAAATCATTTTCTGATTAAATTAGCACACGTTTCAGGTCATTTTAAGCGTTTAAAAAATTCCCACCAGATGCGCACATTTTCACGCGCGCACGGCGCAGGGAACGCGTATGAGCCTTTATTTTGCATAGACTGTGTTTTTCAAACTTCAGTTAACAATTTTGCGTTATTTTATTCACTATTCAACTGGAAATGGCGTTACACGAGCACGTTAAACATGACTGGTTGCGCACGTAAAATGTCTAATAATTGTGAAAATGTTGCAAAATATGTCTACTTTTAAAAACGATACAGTTCATCAGAATGCAAGGTTACCCCCATTTTTTATTTTATTTTCTTGCAGTGTATGAATCATAGGTCTGATTTATTATAGTCTTGAATGCTAAAACGTGTTTGATGGCTACATTATGTGCATATTAAATATAATTTTTGAAATGTTGATCATCAAACAAACACTAACATTTTCAAAGAGCAAAACAATAAACATAACGTTTATCTTTTTACTTCACATTTTAATATATAAAACTTGAAAGTATGAAGTTTCATAATATGTTACTGTTTAAAATGTGTGAAGATTTCATTATAGTAAAAATTATGATTTAGTTTGATAGGTAATAATCAACTTGCATCGAGGGGTTCACGACATACCGAATGAACGAGTAATTGTTCTTCGGATTTTATTCGACAGGTGCTCATATGGCTCGATGTGTAGTGCAACCGACTTTGGTATCAGAGGTACCGGGATCGAATCCCGTCACGGGAAAACATTTAAATAAAAAGATTTATTTGGTAATTAAACTGAAAGAGCAGTTTGAATTTTGAATGAGCTAATTTTTGGAAAAGTCATGATTAAAAAGTACTTGAATGCGCAAGATACGTTTTGTTGCGGGCGGATAACCAAACTCGTCCTCAAGTGACGAGTTTAAGATCTAGTTTTTTTTTTTTTTCTTTTTATTGTTTCTGTACACTATTTTGTGTAACAATTATCTCAAAAAGTTTAATGTCAATGATTACAAAAATTTCAGAATATCTTTCAAATAATATAACTTAATCCTAATAAGCTTTCCAGCGTGATCACTCATCCGTGACGACATTTATACGCCATTTTGCGAAATCACATTATCAATCATATCTCCATAATTCATTATCACATATTAATGAAATTCACTACACGTAAACTTCAGATCAAGGGTAAAAATATTAGCAAATAAAAACGCACGCGCACGTAGGTTCATGCGCGTGATATCGCGCGTTAAAAATTTAAAACGCTCAAAATTAAGTTTTGATCAATTTAGAGCATGAATTAGGCCATTTGCGTGTTTCAAAAAATTACTGCGCAAAAATGCGTTTTTGCGCGCGCGATACTTAAAAAGCGTAAAAAACATGATTTTTTTTTACAAATCTCATTCTACTCACCATCCTTAGTACATTCACCAAATTTGAGTCAGTTCCGACTTAAAATAACGCTATACGAGCACGTTAAAAATGACAAAATGCGCACATTAATTTTACAAAAGTTCTGAAAATGGTGAAAAATAGGTCTTTTTTAAAATGAAAATAATTCTTCAGAATGCAAGATGACCCCCGATTTTTTTAACTTATTCTGGAAGCCATTGAGTTGTAGATATGAATTCATGTACACATTTTACGTACAAAATGTTTTGACGTCATCAAATGGCCACTTGAATTTAAAAATTAGGATTTGTTATCTTTTTGTGTAGATTATCACATTCAACAGAGCGCATCTTGGTTATGTGTGCTCGAATTTCGCACAACTTTCAGTATGTGCTTGCTTAATTAATTATCTTTATCATGAGTTGACACTATCTTCATTTTAATGACGTCATCACGCGTAAAAACTTGAATAATGTAGGCCGTGTAATTTCACCTTCGCAGTAAATTTGAATATCTTACAGCTCTTCAGAATTGAAGGTTACCTTGATGATTATAATTTATTATGACAGCTGATGAAATGTAGATATTAATTCATATAAAAATTAAGCCTATCGGATGTTGTGACGTTAACATATGGCCAGTTGAAGTGAAAAAGTAGTTTTTTCATATTTTTCGTCAAAGTTATACACAATTCAAAGAGCGCGCACAGCGCTTCTACGTGCCAAATTTTTTTCCAAATCTTAAATTTTTTTTGCTCAATTAATTATCTTTCGAAATTGTCATCTTAAAGTTTAGTTTGATAACGTCATCATGCCAAAAAATTAGAACATGTGTGTCCCGTAATTTCACCTATGCTACACTGTATATAGATATACAGTATATACTGTACATATTGTATATGGCATATAGGCACAACTCAGCACTATAAGCATATAATAGGATGGCATACATCAACATTTTCCGATCGTATGTTAACGTACGTGCATGTTTAAAAAAAATTAATTTCAGTAAAATGATAAAAATGATCACCTATAATTCGTCAAAGTGACGAATTAAATTCTAGTTTTTTTTTTTTTTTTTTTTATTATTGGTTATCCGCCTCAAGCGGATAAGCCCTTGGAATTGTAGTGTTACTTTTTTGGTTATCCGCCTCAAGCGGATAAGCCCTTGGAATTGTAGTGTTACTTTTTTTTGGTTATCCGCCTCAAGCGGATAAGCCCTTGGAATTGTAGTGTTACTTTTTGGTTATCCGCCTCAAGCGGATAAGCCCTTGGAATTGTAGCGTTTCTTTTTTTTGGTTATCCGCCTCAAGCGGATAAGCCCTTGGAATTGTAGTGTTTCTTTTTTATTATTCTTCTTTCTTTCCGCCACTTTTGTTCGCGCCGTTTCTCTGCAACGTGTTAACATAACATGTTGTAACTTGGTAAACCTTTAGACATTTAACTGAAGATGTGCAGCCAAGCTTTTGGACGCTGGCAGAACCGCGTAGCGTAAGTTACGCGCGATTTTCTGAAAATCTTAAATTGATCATAACTTCGAAATCGATAAATATTTTTTAACGTAACTTTCAGCCACGTTTTCTTCACATCAATGGCTAACTTTTTCGATCTTTAAAACATTTTTGGAGACTAGAAAATTTGCGCGTAAATTGCGTTTGAAATTTTAAAATGCTCCAAATTTGTTCACGCTGTTTCTCTGCAACGCGTTAACATAACATGTTGTTACTTGGTCAACATATAGACATTTAACTGAAATTGTGCAGCCAAGCTTTTGGACGCCGTCAGAGGCGCGTATCGTAAGTTACGCGCGATTTTCTGAAAATCTTAAATTGGTCATAACTTTGAAACAGATAAATATTTTTTAACGTAATTTTCAGCCACGTTTGCTTCACATCAATTGTTAACTTTTTTATCCCTACCGAATTTTATTACATTAGAAAGTGCACGCGTAAACGGCGTTTGAAATTTTAAAATGCTTCAAATCAATTTCTGATTAAATTAGAGCACGTTTCAGGTCATTTTAAGCGTTTAAAAAATTGCCACCGGTGCGCACATTTTTACGCGCGCATGGCGCAGGGAACGCATATAAGCTTTTCTTTTACATAAATTGTGTTTTTCAAACTTCGGTTAACAATTTTACGTTGTTTTATTCATTTTGAAAACTTAAATTGGCGTTCTACGAGCACGTTAAACATGACAGGTTGCGCACGAAAACGTCAACAAATTGTGAAATTGTTGCAAAATATGTCTAATTTTAAAAATGAAACAGTTCATCAGAATGCAAGGTTACCCCCATTTTTTATTTTATTTTCTTGCAGTGTATGAATCATAGGGCTGATTTATTATAGTCTTGAATGTTAAAAAGTGTTTGATGGCTACATTATTTGCATATTAAATGTAATTTTTGAAATAATTATCATCAAACAAACATAAACATATTCAAAGAGCAAAACAATAAACATAACGTTTATCTTTTTTCTTTACATGTTAATATATAAAACTTAAAAGTATGCACTTTCATAATATGTAACTGTTTAAAATTTGTGAAGATTTCATCATAGTAAAAATTATGATTTAAGTTCGATATGTAATAATCAACTTGCATCGAGGGGGTTCACGACATACCGAATGAACGAGGACTCTTTCTTCGGATACTTTTCAGCAGGTGCTCATATGGCTCGATGTGTAGTGCAACCGACTTTGGTATCAGCGGTACCGGGTTCAAATCCCATCACGGGAAAGTAATTGAATAACAGTATTTATTTGGTTATTACACTGAAAGGGCAGTTTTAATTTTGAATAGGCTACTTTTTTGGAAAAGTCATAACTGAGAAGTACTTTAACACGCAAGATACGTTTTGTTGCGGGCGGATAACCAAACTCGTCCTCAAGTGACGAATCCCATCACGGGACATTACATTTATAACAGGATTTGTTTATTTGGCTATCGCACTGGACAGATAGTATATATTTTTTTTATTTTATGAAATAAAATGTACTTTAATGTGTCAATTTTTTTCTTTTTTTTTAAAGATTTTTCACAGTAAAATGTATAAATTATGTAATAATCTGTCTGTATTAGGTAAGTGGGATGGAATGTTTTCGACATGGCAAATACACTAGGAATCTTTTTTTGTGTTCTATTCAATTGTGTATATAGCCCGACGTGTAGTATAATCGGCTTTACCATCGGCGATACCGGGATCGAATCCCGCCTTGCGAAACCAAATAAAACAAGTATTTTTTGGTTATTACACTTTTTTTTGTACAAAGTTGTTTCTGTGCTAATTTATGTAAATCAATACAATAGATACTATTTATTATGTTTTCCACACTAGGTGGATAGTTAGTTTAAAAGGTTATCCGCAAAATTTGAAATTAATGTAACCTAACTATTATTTTCGATCATAACATGTGATATAAACATTAAGGTCATTCGGAATATTCTAATCAAAAATTAATTTGAATTGCCTCATGATAGCTATAATAAATTGGAATCACTTTAACTTGTAATGAGTCTAGACCTTTGCTATAAACATGATCGATTATTGTATTGTTTTCCGTAGTTGAACATGTAACATGCTGTTGGTACCCATTCTCTAACATTAAATTATTGACTCTGGAAATTTGTTTTAAAAGATTTTCATTAAAGTCACCCATTATGATAGATTTTATATTTACTTGGTGTAATTTTTCTAACAGTTTCCTTAAATTTTGGCAGAATTCATTTATGTCGTAGCTCGGAGGTCGATAAATCACTGACACAACAACTGAAGTTGGACACGTAATTAAAAATGAAATTACTTCAATATCAATATTACATAATTCTAATCTACTGGAAAATGTATTTTTGGTATATACTGCAATGCCACCATGATCCTGATTTTTTAATTTTGAAGTCAGACGATTTTTATTAGAATACGAGTTATATCTTGCTTGTCGGTATAATTTATATGGGTCTATACTGAAGTCAAAAACATCTTCATCCTTACTTAACCATGTTTCAGTTAGACATATGATACTAGAATTCATAAACAACTGATTAGACTGAAGATCAACAAAATGTTGTTTTAACCCTTGAATGTTATGTAACATTATGGAAAAATTAAAATCGTAATTATCAACTTCTTTATCACAATGTATGTCTACACATGAATTCATTTTATTTAAACATGTCTTTATGTTTGGATCACAGTAAATCAGGTTAGGATTAAAATGTTCAATGGTAAGTCCAGATATTGAGGTAACACGACTGAGGCCTACGTATGCTTGTCCAGGCACAAAAGTATTTTTAAAGCTAACTGATGCCTTATTCATTGTCATTCCCTGCACTTTATGAACTGTACATGCATAAGCTAATTTGAGAGGAAATTGCTTTCGGCTGTATTTTTTGCCAATAGATTCTTGAAACATTTCAATTAACTGAATACCAATTTCATTGTTGTCAAAATTCACTTTAATAGATATTGGTTTTTTGTTTTGATAATGCTTGGTTATTTCTTCAACATATCCCATACATCCATTTGTTAAGCCTTTTTTAACATCTACATTTTTAATCAACATCACTCTTGCTTTAGGTGCAATCCACAAATAATTTAATAAATTAGTTTTACGTGATTTCCGAGGTGTATCGCACTTTCCGTGTTCTTTCTTGCTGTTAACTACAATATCTTCTGCTTGAATGCATATAATATTCGTACAGGTTTTATGCAACATTTTCTTATTCCATTCATTAACTTGCTTATTACATGGATATATATGAACAGCATCCTCACAGGGTTCACCAGTTTCACGAGATTTCAAAGTTAATAAATCTTTATCAGATAAACAGTCATGTTTTTCTTTTGTACGCAATTTGTTTAACAACAAAGCGAATTCGCTATCTTCCTTTTGTCTCATGATTTGATCTAATTGTATTTGTCTAAAGTTATCAATCCACAATAAGCCTTCCAGTGTGTCTTTATACAAAGAACTTCCCATCACAGGCGGTAACTGATAAAAATCACCTACTGCAATTACCGAAATGTTACCAAATGGACTATCGTTGCGTATTTGTTTTATTTGCCTCAATCTTCCGTGGATATACCAAAGTAACGTTTGATTTACCATTGATATTTCATCTATAATAACAATTTGCAACTGACCCAACTGATTACGAAGTGCACTTATTTTTTCTTCTCCGAGTGGTTGATATGGAAGTGAGATACTAATCGGAATAGACAACGCACTATGTATTGTTTTACCCTGAATATTATATGCTGCAATCCCCGTAGGAGCTAACTTTAGTATTGACAAATCGTCTGGATTCTCCATAATTTTACCAAGAATACGGGTTGCTTCATTATAAATACAATTTACTAAATGACTTTTACCAGTTCCTGCGCCTCCAGTAATAAAAGTGTAAAACGATTCAGGTGTTTTACCATTGACTTTGTCTAAGCACCATTGTCTTGTCTTATAAAATATCTGTTGTTGTTTTTTATTTAAAGATCGAATCATTTTATTCAATTCTGGTCTTGAAATATAAGATGAATTACACTCTTTAGTAGATGATTGATTTTTTAGTCCAAAATCTGGAATAAAAAATTCATTTTCTCTATCATCAATGTCTACATTTGGTTTTGGATGATCTAATCTTTCTTTTTCAGTTTCTGGACATAATAGACCCCATGCATCTTCTTGTAGTCCAAATTTTGCTAAGAACTCTTGTGCGTCCTCTACATCATCAGCGCTTTTTTCATACTGTTTCATGTTTCCTTGAACTATGATCTTTACTCTTTGCAATTGACTTCCACATAATTTGACAGATCCTTCCTCGTAGAATTGTTCAAAAGTTTGAAATTTCGGTGGTTTTAATTGTTTTTCTGTTCGAAATGGCAGAAATAATTGCAATATACTCAGAAAATATTTTTCAGATGCTGAATTTACAGGAAACCGAGGATATCGTACAATAGCATTTCCGGTTCTTGTTCTTTTCTGGATGAATCCTAAGTTGTTTTGTAAATGAAATACATTCTTCTTTTGTTTGTTTCCTTTCGTTTCGGATGAACTAATAATTCTATAGTTAGAGCAAAATGTTGCAAGACACGTTTTATTAAATTCAGAACTATGAGGGCGAGCTTTATATTTGTCAATTTTATTTGGCAACCATGGGCTTCTATCATCATCTGGTTTATTTTTAATTACGTTTAGTGGCAAACTCATTCTAACAGGATTAGGTCCTACAGGGATAAATTCAACTTTCCTTGAACATTCTTTTAACCTCAAACCACAGACACGATAAACACTTTCTTGTGCAGACACTTCTCGATTATTCATATACACATGACCAAGTTTTCGTAAACTTTTTCCAACATCTTCATTTCCTTCTTTCATTTCTGATGCTGCATGAGATAACAGTAAGCCCATTTCCCGCTCAGATTTTGACATGTATGACACAAGGTAAATAATACATGCATATACATTTGTAATATACTGAATATCCATGTTAGCATTCCATGCTTTTAGTAAGGAAGGATTATACTGATTTACCCACACATCTTGAGGGTTTCTTTTTATAACAATCTTTTCTTCAGTAGCTATACAATTATTTGCATCCTCAAATGCATTCTGTGTAATGCCTAAACTTTGAAAGAGTTCTTTTGCTTTTTGATACGTTTCTTCATTGGACACAGCATCTTTTACTTTTGTTAATAACTCTTTTGCCTGTTTAGTGCCATCCTTATCATCATTGTTTTTGTCCACAATAGGCCTCATAACAAATGTTTTTTCAGAAGGTTGTCTGGGAAAATTAAATCTACAATTTGTTCCCTTTTTCTTACACGATTTCGAATGCTTTTTACTGTGAATCTGCACACTGGTAACAATTTCATTCATTTCAGGATCTAAAATTGTGCATGGTACGGCACAAGAAATATACTTATCAACAAAATCAACAACTTTCTTATCTTCATCTAAACCGAAAACAGGAGCATCTTCGACCCACACTAACATATGAACATGTGGACTTCCTCTCATTTGAAATTCAATTCTGTAAAAATAATCTATAACTTTACCAATAGGATGTGCTTCAGACAAAATTACTCTTTTTAAAAAAGTATGAAAGCGTTTGTCGAACATTCTGGCAACAGTCACTGGATTCGATTTTAGCAAATTACATTTGTCTGTCCATTCCAATTCATCGATATTTCTTTGGTCTCCTGTTTGAATTAATAACGTCGTCATTATTTCTTTCCAACGGAAATCAGCACTTGAAAATGAAAGAAAGAATGCTGGCTTTCCAATCTGTCTAACCATTGCTATTACATCTTTCTGTGTTGCTTGCCAGTAAGGCGGAGTTCCACGTATTTGTTTTAAAAATTTATAACCCTTATCAGATTTCAAAATTTCCTCAATTTTTTTGGCATTTTTTAAATCAGATATAGTTAGTTTACTAAAATCATCCTTTTTACTCGACCCTTTTCGCAAGGCAATGGAAATACTCGATAGAATTTGTTGAAGTTCATATATAGATTGAGCATAAAATATGAATTCTGTATTTTTGGCAAATCTGTTATCTATGTGGCATACATTACTTTTAGCTTTTTAATTATTTTACTTTTAATTGATTTACAGCATTTTGGAATGCTATTAAGTATTTTGTTGATTTGTTTTTGACTTAAAATGTGAATAGACACCACATTTACTCCCCATAGGGTAATCTGGAAATGCCTGTGGTCCACTATTTGTTTATAGGATTAACCATTATATAATCTTTTGGTCATTGATATCTGTTTCGGCCATTAATCAATTAGCTTTAATTCCTGTTTTAGTAATTAAGTGTATTTTCTTTGTTCTGATAATGATTAAACTTAATGCAAATGGTTTGGAAGAGCATTCGCAGTCAGAGCCTTAAGTGAGCAACATCAATAAAGCAATTTCTCACACTATATTTTGTACCTGTATTTGAGTCTTTTGTGTTTTGCACGTCGTGTAATAGTAAAGGTTACATATTTGGCGATCCTGCCAGGACCAGTAAAATCAAATTTGAGCGCAATATATTTATTTTATTAATTTGTTGGCTGCAAAATTGTCTGTTTACTGTAAAATCGAATGGCAAGACGACGTGCAAGAAGGCAAACACTTGAAAATGAGATGGAGGAGGTGACAATGCAGCACCCTGATTTGAACTCGCCATCTAGGCCTACACAAAACACAGGTACTGGTCATTCGTTGTACCACCAAGTAAAGAATGTTCCAGTGTTTACCGGAAGAGCAGGAAGCGGAATCGACATTGATGACTGGGTAAGAGACATTAACTATTTGGTGAATGTTACTCAGATGCCAATAGAGGCACAATTCAATACCATAGTGCGGTATTTAGGGGGAGCGGCAAGAAAACTTGTGTTAAATCTTCCGCAAACGGAACAGACCCCACAGAACGCCTTTGAGGAATTGAAAGCGCAATTTGGTGAGTCGTTTTTTGCCGGGGATCCGCTCGCTGAATTCTATGAAAGAGTCCGATATCCAGCAGAGACTCCTTCAATATATGCCGTAGAGCTAGAAGCAGTCCTGAGAGAGGTGGAAGAAAGAGTGCAACATCCAATGGTTGATGGTGACCATATGCTGACGCAACAGTTTATGAGGGGAGTAAGAGATGCGCATGTAACGCAGAGACTTGCTCCCATGAGACCAAGATCTATGACATTCAAAGATGTAAAAGCAGAGCTTCGTCTTATGGAACGAGAGAACAAGACTACAAAAAATGTACAACAACAGTCAAATCAAGCTGACCGTCCAGAAAAAACGAAATTAGACAATTTGACAAAATCAATGAACGATTTAAAAGAACAGTTTACACAACTGCTGTCTATACAACAAGCCCAAGCAAGACCTGATTTCATGAGCGCACAACAACAACAATATGAAAATCAAGAACTTATAAGGTGCAGAAAGTGCGGACAAGAAGGTCATATTGCTGTTGGATGCAGAATGCCGCCGTTAAACTACAATGTTCCACGGTGGAGAGGTGCACCGTGGGACCAACACCACAAGTAAGCCTTAACAATGTAATTACTTCTAATAATGTTTCCTCTATTCGTAGTTCTCTCATAGGAGAGGCTAATGAGGATATTGTAGAAATTAATGGCATCACCTATAGGTCATTAATAGACTCCGGGTCCCAGGTAACATCAATTACTGAAACTCTGTGGAAAGCTCATCCACAATTATGCAAACTAAATTTAAATCATGTTAATGTAAATATCAAAGCTGCTAATGGGCAAAATGTAAATTATCTTGGTACTATTCCTATAACAGTTAAAATTTTAAATATGATTTACAAAGATGTGCCTGCTTTTGTAGTCCCCGATGATACCTATAGGTCCAGAGTACCTGTACTCTTGGGCACAAATGTTATTCGAGCATCTAAAAAAGACCAAGAGCAAAAGTATGGGAATGAATTTATGGATAGGATTAAGAATGAAAACAGTTCATGGCACACTGCATTTGTTGAATCTATAATATGCAATAGTAGTATAGGTGACCAAAATAAAACGGTTGGTTATGCTAAATATATTGGTCGTTCACCGTATGTTTTACAGCCTGGCCAAGAAGTTAGTTTGGTGTGCCAAGGTCCACCAGTTTACAGAGCAGGTTATAATTATACATGTGTAGTAGACAATTTAAGTTCTTCACATTTATCAATTCATATTGTACCCCACATAACTTGTGTCACCGCCGACAGAAAGATACCAATTAGATTATGTAATAGATTTTCACGGCCAATAACTATTGCGCCGCACAGTAAAATTGCACAGGTATCTTTCGTACATAATTTGCATGACTTTGATAATAATGATTTCAGCATAAATGAAACCAATAACTTAAGTCCAGGGCTAGCAGTGAATTGTAATATGAGTAATTTAAGGGTCACAGATAATGAAACTCTATCACAACTTGACTTATCCAAATCAGATTTTGACAATCCACATCAAAAATCTCAACTCACAAATTTGTTACACAATTACTCTGATGTATTTTCAAAAGATTCTTTAGATTTCGGTTGTACATCAACAATTAAACACTCCATCCCCTTAATAGACAGTAATAGCCCACCATTTCGTCTCCCATACCGACGTATACCTCCATCACAGTACCAAGATGTGAAACAAGTTTTAAATGAAATGTTAGAGTCAGGTGCGATAAAACGAAGTGCTAGTCCGTATGCCTCACCAATTGTTATAATTAGAAAACGCGACGGGTCGATCCGAGTTTGTATTGATTATAGGCAATTGAATCAACAGACTGTACGCGATGCTTTTCCTTTACCTCGTATAGAAGATGCATTAGACGCACTAGGTAAATCCAAATATTTTTCCGCTTTTGATCTTACTTCTGGGTATTGGCAAGTAGAGGTTGAGGAACGTGACAAGCCTAAAACAGCGTTTACTACGCCAATGGGTCTTTTTGAATGTAATAGGATGCCTTTTGGTTTAAAAAATGCCCCTGCTACTTTCCAGCGACTAATGCAAACATGTTTAGGCGATTTGAACTACTCTTCTTTACTTTTATATTTAGATGATATCCTCGTTTTTTCTTCAACATTTGAAGAACACCTTGCCCGTATTGAACTAGTGCTTCAACGCTTAAGAAAGCATGGTCTTAAACTTAAACCATCCAAATGTCATCTACTTCAAAAAGAAGTTCGTTATTTAGGTCATATAATTTCAGCTCATGGTGTTGCCACTGACCCAGACAAAATTAGTCAAGTTCAAACATGGCCAACTCCCACTAATCGACGTGATGTACAACGTTTCTTAGGTTTTTCTGGTTATTACCGTCGGTTCATTAAGGATTATTCTAAAATTGCTGCCCCACTATATAGATTGACTTCGGGCGACCCTAAACGAAAGAAAAGAGGAAAAATCCATTATCCAACCCAACCTTTTATCTGGACTAGCGATTGTCAGGAGGCCTTTAATAATTTAATTTCTATTTTAACATCAGCTCCCATTCTTAGTTATGCTGATTATGCTCTACCATTTACAGTTCGTACCGATGCTTCAGGAGTAGGTTTAGGTGCAGTTCTCAGTCAGGAACAAAATGGTAATGAACGTGTTATCGCCTATGCAAGCCGAAGTTTAACCCCTTCCGAATCTCGCTACCCAGCCCATAAGTTAGAGTTTCTTGCATTGAAATGGGCAGTAACCGACAAATTCCGAGATTACCTGTTAGGCAACATATTTACAGTCTATACAGATAATAACCCCCTCTTATATGTAATGACAACAGCCAAATTAGATGCCACCGGTCAACGATGGGTTGCTGCTTTATCGCAGTTTGAGTTTGCCATTAAATATGTGCCTGGAAAAAATAACGATGCAGCTGATGCTTTATCTAGAACTGATTCTGATTCTACTCCGTTAAAATTACCCAACTCATCTTACCCCTGCAAAATTCTCTCCCCTCAAGTAGTACAAGCTGTTTGCGATGGACATTTAACTGACCCTACCCCGTTTCTTCCACCCGTAGATGTAAACTGTTCCTATTCAACACTCGATCCCAACAATAACACTCCCCTTGCAACAGGTTCCTTTAGGCTACCCCATTTGTCTAAACAGGAGCTCATTAATGCTCAAAGGGATGATCCTAATATCGCTCAAGTAATATACTTACTTGAACATCACAATCAACTAAATAAGAGAAATAAGTACCCATATGAAATTCAATTATATTTGAGACAATGGAATAAGTTACATTTGCGTGATGATTTACTTTATAGGTCTAGATGTGTAGATGGGAACATAACCTATCAATTAGTGTTACCATGTGAGTTGCGCAAACTCTCCCTGGAAAGCCTGCACAATAATGGTGGTCATTTAGGCATAGAACGTACTCTCGATCTTGTCCGACGTAGATTTTTCTGGCCCCAAATGACTGAATTTGTCAAAGGTTGGGTTGAAAGTTGTAAGAATTGTTCTCTTAGAAAGACGCCAATTAGCACTAGAGTCCCTATGGTTAATATAACTAGTTCAGAGCCTATGGAGATAATTGGTATGGACTTCCTAAAATTAGAAAGGTCCAAAGGCGGGTATGAAAATATACTGGTAATAACGGATCACTTCACTAAATATTCTCAAGCTTACCCTACTCGCGATCAAAAAGCCGAAACCGTAGCAAAATTATTATGGGAAAATTTTATTTTGCATTATGGTATTCCCACCAAAATTCACACAGACCAAGGTCGAAACTTTGAAAGCAATTTAATTAAGGAACTTTGCAAATTATGTAACATTAAAAAATCCCGAACCACACCCTACCATCCTCAGTGTAATGGACAAACTGAACGATTCAACCGCACCTTGTTGAACATGTTAGGTACTTTAGATTCCAAAGAAAAATTGAACTGGAAAGAATTTGTGAGCCCTATGGTTCATGCATACAATGCAACTCGTCATGATTCAACAGGGTATGCTCCCTTTTATTTAATGTTTGGCCGTCACCCAAAATTACCAATCGACGTCATTCTCGGCCTTAAATCCGATTCCGACCCAGCTTCCTATGAAGAATATGTAAACCAGTTGCGAAATCGCCTCGAATTATCTTATACTACTGCAACAGATTGCCTTAAAAAAGCTCGACATAAACAAAAGCAAAATTATGATAAAGGAACAATTGATGCTGTCTTAGAACCTGGTGACCGTGTATTAGTTCAACGTAAACATATTGTAGGTACACAGAAACTAGCAAATAAATGGGAATCAGCTCCTTATATAGTAATTTCTAAACACCCAGATGTTCCAGTTTATACCGTTTCAAATACAGAAAATGACAAGCTTAGAACTGTTCACCGCAATCTGTTAACAAAATGTATGTTCCTTCCTATAAATGTTGATGATGATCTTATTGTCGACCCTCCACCGGTTGACGACAATTCAGAAGCCGAGGGGAAAGGGGTACCAACTGAAATTGAGAAAGAAACACCAGATACAGAAAATATAATACCTAGCAATAACATCCCTAGTTCAAATCTTAGTGACACAGAAACTTTATCTAATACAACAAATACACCACTAAGACCAATTCGAACCCGTAAAAATATTGACAGATATGGCTTTACATCAAATCAACACATTTTAAGTGAAAGTCTAACTACACCTATAACCCATCAACCACAGTCAATGTCATTATCTCTGTTTGAGTTTTAATTATCTGTGACAAATTGTATATCGTTTTATAGTGTGTGTTTTATAATAATATCATTTATTTTTATTTCACTGTATATCTTTTATCAATAGTTTTAACCTAAGTATTATTTTCCGTATTTTTGAAATTGAAACAATACAGTATGTTATTAGATTACCGTAAACAATATTTCATTATAACTGTATTTCATTATGCTATATCGCCGTTTCAACTATGATTTTAAGAAGTAATATATTTAAAGTTTATCTTTTATTCTATTTGATTTTTTTAATAACATAGTGTTATGTTAAATGTGCTGTTAAATTTTGTAAAGAAATGTCAGGTGCCATTTCCTGAAAGGAGGGGTGAATGTGGCATACATTACTTTTAGCTTTTTAATTATTTTACTTTTAATTGATTTACAGCATTTTGGAATGCTATTAAGTATTTTGTTGATTTGTTTTTGACTTAAAATGTGAATAGACACCACATTTACTCCCCATAGGGTAATCTGGAAATGCCTGTGGTCCACTATTTGTTTATAGGATTAACCATTATATAATCTTTTGGTCATTGATATCTGTTTCGGCCATTAATCAATTAGCTTTAATTCCTGTTTTAGTAATTAAGTGTATTTTCTTTGTTCTGATAATGATTAAACTTAATGCAAATGGTTTGGAAGAGCATTCGCAGTCAGAGCCTTAAGTGAGCAACATCAATAAAGCAATTTCTCACACTATATTTTGTA
Source organism: Antedon bifida (assembly GCF_963402885.1). NCBI lineage: Eukaryota > Metazoa > Echinodermata > Crinoidea > Comatulida > Antedonidae > Antedon > Antedon bifida. The sequence continues at coordinate 32,824,625 of NC_136227.1, read as the reverse complement.
CCTGTATTTGAGTCTTTTGTGTTTTGCACGTCGTGTAATAGTAAAGGTTACATATACATGCATTAATCTATTGTGTAAGTATCGTCCAAGTGTTATTTTAACATCTCTAACATCGTGGAATGTTGGTTGACCTGTTGGAAATAACACTGGGAATGATTTTGCTTCATTGCTTTCATTACTTAACAATGCAATAGGGCTATTATTTTCACACGGTGCACAACAAATTATATCACGAAAATATTCATCAACCACATTTTGTCGTCTGTCAACAGGTTGGAGACTTGTGTCAAAAGCAACACCACATAATCGGTCTTCTACTTCATCTTCGTCATTGTTTTCTACACAGGTTTGTTGATTTTCTACATTATCAATTTCACTTTCAATGTTTTCTTTCGATAAGTAATTGTGCCATTTTTCATCAATAGCTACGTCATAATACCATTTATTGTGATCTTGTAAATATTCTAGAGCTTGAATAACATTGGCTGTGTTAACAAATTTGTATTTGTAATAACCTTTGTAAGACAACTTTCGCTTCAATTTTACTGATATTAACTGATCATCGGCCTTTGGTCTAGGCAGTAGTTTTACAGTTTCAATTGTATTTGACGGTACACATACAACTGGTCCATGTATCCCATTCTGTCCGCCTTTTGGTAAATTCATTAATTTCATAAAAGAAATATTTAATCCTATCAAATGTTGCTCTAAATTATTTAAACACTTTAGTTCAGGAGGAATATCATGTAATTGTAAATTGTTTGAATTGGCTTCTGCTGGGACTTTTCCATGTAACAATTTCTTGTGGCATGTGAAACAAATCCATAATAAACATCTTGGTGATTTATTACATTTATCGTTGCAAATATGCAAATACTTTTCATTTATACAAGTCCTATTTTCGTACTTAGCTTTGATGCACTTCATAACTTGATTTTTAAATAATAGCTTAAAACATACACAACAAACATATTCAGGACCCTGTGAAATTGTTTCCCTAAAGTTTGTCAAAACGAATTCAAAATTACACATTTTTGCTTTTCTTATTTTACGGTGCCTCGTGTTTTTCTTTACAACATTTTTTCGAAACACTGAGTCATCATGATACTTTTCTGTAAACCTTTGCTTACAACTTTTTTTACAATTTTGACGGAATCTTGAATTATTGTGATACTTTTCTGCTAATTTTTGCCTCAAGTTGTGTCTAAATTGTAAATCATTGTCATACTTAATTTTTCTTTTTTGTTGTAAATTTTGCCTAAATTTGTCATTTAATTTATAATTCAGCACACTTTTTACTTTTTTAGTGATTCGATAATCGAAATTAGTTTTGTATTTTTGCCTCATCTTGCTTCGTATCTTAAGGTTATATACAGGTTCACATCTATACCGTTTTTGCTGCTTTTCTCGGTTTTTCATTCTTTTTTGTATTTTATAATAATGATCATCATACTTTATTTGTTGTGCCTCTTTCATTTTACGTTTCTTTCCTTCTCTGTATACAGAATCAGTTCGGTATTTGTTTCTTTTGGCATCTACTTTACTTGAATTACCATTTTCTACTTTCTGCCTGTTGTTTTTGACATCCATTGTATTTTCTTTTGAACGTTTCTTTCTCATTCGAATTTTGTCATTTTGTCGTTTTATTCTTTTAGATGTTTTTCTCTTTCTTCTTAAATTCTTTACTCCGTTATTAGAACAAGGTCCTGCAACATTTATACTCCTTTTTTGTTTGGGTTCTATAACGTCTTCCAGTGTGTCATGACTCTCGGCTTTTGTTCGTTTTCGTTTATTTATAGAAAACGTTTTTTCCGAGAACGTATTCACATCAAGTTTTCTTGTTTCTTGAACACAATTGGAATTGATATCGACAGATTCCACTACATCAAAATGCACATTTCTGGTGTACAGAATATACATACCGTTGTCAGTTGTAACATCATTTATTATTCCTGGCTTTTTGGCAGAAAACATTTGCCATGTCAAAAATTGATCATTGAACGAATAAATATCTGTTTTAAGAAAGTTTGCCATCGCACTTATTTCGGTGTTAGAAGCCCATGTTCCATTATCCATAACTCTCTTTCTAAATACATATTCTTTAACGGTTCTAAATTCATGACTAAATGTATCGTTAAATATTTCACCAGTGCCCAATAAATGATTAACAATTGCTCTTCTTAAAATCAAATGATTATTTTCCGTCCCAGATATAATGTATGAAATCGCACGATAAAAACAATTACCATCACCAGTAATATGCTTAATCTGTAGAGGATGCCCAATATGACTGTCTCCGTTAATAACACTACATATATGTTCAAAATTAATGTCTAATTTATTACACATGCTTTTCTTTTGTGCTTCTAAGAGCGGAATAAATTTAAAATTCTTGTCAGGTTTTTCTCCATACTCAACATTAACGATTTCAATGTCGCCATCACCTCCTTTATTATTATGTGTTTGACCCTTAACTTTGGAATCAATATTCTGATCAGGTAATTTATACGGGCAAGTACTAGGTGCATCAACATCGATTTTTTTCGATATTTTTTTTTCACAATTATCATTTAACATGATAGAAGAATCCATAGACTTATTTTCAACATTTACTCCAGTCAGTTCAAACTCGGTTTCATGTAAATTACAGTTCATTGACCTCGCTAATTTTATACAATAACTGTATACACCTTGCCAAGATGTACTGTAAATTAAAATGCTCTTTCCATGTCCACTAACACAACCAAATATATCTCTTGCATGTGGATCAAATATAAGGAAACCATTTAAACGTTTAATTATGGAGAATGTACTTCTATTGAAATTCATGAAACATGCATCATGTTGGTGTAATTCTTGTTCAAGAGCTTGATTTAATGACAAAGCGCCACACTCGGCCATCAATTCGAAATCCCCATCTATAATGCCAAACACTGATTCACTGGGAAGGATTACAAATGTGTTATTCAAAATATCTAATTCGTTCGGCAGTTCAGAAATCATCAGAAGGTCCTCATGCATAGTGGAATCTTTCTGAATGTAATAGTACAACTCATTTCCAAGAGTCAATATTTTGTCAAGATCAGTAGAGAAAAAATCATTTCCATTTCTCATTGTTGAATAAAGAATAGCGACAAGACTATTTGCAACACACTGCTTACCACGTGAAAAGCCAAATCGAGAATCTCCTTGATTAAAACTACCCTGTGTTAACACATTATTAGTAATGCTTTTACATATGTTGGGCACACTTGTATTATTGTTACCTTTATCATCTGATGACTGCTGTTTCTCTAATATTTTAATATCCTCATCTGATAATACATTTGTTGAAAATTTTAAATTCTTGTCAGGTTTTTCTCCATACTCAACGTTAACGATTTCAATGTCGCCATCACCTTCTTTATTATTATGTGTTTGACCCTTAACTTTGGAATCAATATTCTGATCAGGTAATTTATACGGGCAAGTACTAGGTGCATCAACATCGATTTGTTTCGATATTTTTTGTTCACAATTATCATTTAACATGATAGAAGAATCCATAGACTTATTTTCAACATTTACTCCAGTCAGTTCAAACTCGGTTTCATGTAAATTACAGTTCATTGACCTCGCTAATTTTATACAATAACTGTATACACCTTGCCAAGATGTACTGTAAATTAAAATGCTCTTTCCATGTCCACTAACACAACCAAATCTATCTCTTGCATGTGGATCAAATATAAGGAAACCATTTAAACGTTTAATTATGGAGAATGTACTTCTATTGAAATTCATGAAACATGCATCATGTTGGTGTAATTCTTGTTCAAGAGCTTGATTTAATGACAAAGCGCCACACTCAGCCATCAATTCGAAATCCCCATCTATAATGCCAAACACTGATTCACTGGAAAGGATTACAAATGTGTTATTCAAAATATCTAATTCGTTCGGCAGTTCAGAAATCATCAAAAGGTCCTCATGCATAGTGGAATCTTTCTGAATGTAATAGTACAACTCATTTCCAAGAGTCAATATTTTGTCAAGATCAGTAGAGAAAAAATCATTTCCATTTCTCATTGTTGAATAAAGAATAGCGACAAGACTATTTGCAACACACTGCTTACCACGTGAAAAGCCAAATCGAGAATCTCCTTGATTAAAACTACCCTGTGCTAACACATTATTAGTAATGCTCTTACAATTGTTGAACACACTTTTATTAATGTTAGCTTTATCATTTGACGGTGGAAGCTTCTCTACTTTTTTAATATGCTCATCTACTACATTTGTTGAAACGTTGATATCCAGATTTTGATCAGTGTTATTCAATTGTTTACTTTCATTTTTAGCTTTAATTTTTCCATAGGATGTTTTTTGTTGTCCATTATCAATTATTAATAGGCCTACGTCTGAAAATTCATAATTTGCACATGTATTATTTTCATGATCTGTAACATCAAAATCGTTATATGGTCTTATACTAGTTTCATTCATTTCACTATTACTATTTGGTACATCACCAGCTTCTGTGTTACCGTAATATTCATTACATTTCATTTTACAATTTTCGTCAGTTTTCATTTCTGAAATGTCATTGTTGTCTGGAACAATATTTCTACTAAGCTGTTCCATTTTATCGTCAAATTTTGAATTCAGTTTCAAACAATCATGTGATTGTTTCTTATTAAGAGTTTTACTTTTGACAAAACGACAACTCTTGTTCTTTAAACTCTGTGCTACAGTTACATTATTAGAACTGCTACATGGTTTTATAAAACTTTTATTTGTATTACTTTTAACATTCAAACACAGAGTACTTTCTTTAATTGTATCATCAGATACATTGCATAGATGTGTTGAAACTTTAATATCCATATTTTGATCACTATTATTTTGTTCACATTCATTTTTAGCTTCAGTATTCTGCCTAGTCTTTCCATTGGATGCGTTTTTCTGTCCCTTAATTATCAATTCATTTTTCTCTAATTCATGATCTGCAACATTACTACGGTCAAGTCTTTCACTTGGTGCTATCATATAACCAGTTGCTTTACTGTTTCCTTCAATATATTTCATTTCCTCATAGGTATTCAGTTTTAAACGGTCACTTTTCTCAGGAATGATATTTTCACCAACCTTTTCTGATTTATCGTGGTCTGATCGTGATTCTTTATTATTATGCTTTTTGGTTTTGACAAAACGACCCTTCTTGTTTCTTAAACGTTGTGAGCCACCACCACCAGAGAGTTGTTGTATTTCGTTTCTTGTTATACAATTCACAAAACTGCTTCTAAATGTCTTATTTACTTTATCTTCAATTGATTTGGCATTACAAGTATTAACATCACATGTATTGACAATTTTTTGCTTTTTAATATTAATTGCATCTTCTTTAATCACGTTGTCACATAAACAGCATTCATAAAGTATGTTTAGTATATCATTAACTACTGTTATGAATTCATACATATCCATTATGCCTTGCCTTGTTTTTTTAAATTCCTATGACAATTGATCTATGTATTCTAAAATTTCAATAATAATATTTAATATAATAATTAAGTTCTTCTTCTCTTTATTCAAACGTTGAGGAAATACTTTCTTTAAAGTATTCTTATATTATAAATACAATTCTAAGATTATATTCTGTTTTAATCTATATTTATAATTTTATTTTTTGATTAATTTATTTGTTTAGCTATGTTCACAAATTTTGTTTTCAAGTTTGGTTTCCAAGTTTGGTTTTCAAGTTTGGTTTTCAAGTTTGGTTTTCAAGTTTTGTTTCAAGTTTGGTTTTCAAGTTTGGTTTTCAAGTTTGGTTTTCAAGTTTGGTTTTCAAGTTTGGTTTTCAAGTTTGGTTTTCAAGTTTGGTTTTCAAGTTTGGTTTTCAAGTTTGGTTTTCAAGTTTGGTTTTCAAGTTCGGTTTCCAAGTTCGGTTTTCAAGTTCGGTTTTCAAGTTCGGTTTTCAAGTTCGGTTTCCAAGTTTGGTTTCCAAGTTTGGTTTCCAAGTTTGGTTTACAAGTTTGGTTTACAAATTCGGTTTCAAGTTCGGTTTTCAAGTTTGGTTTTCAAGTTTGGTATTATCCACTCCAAATCTTAAAAAAAAAATTATTTTTTATTTATATGCAATAATGTAACAATTCTATTGCAATAAAAATGCAAAAAATAATTGTTATTATATTCTGTTTTTAAGCTTCTGTAATTATTTAAATTATCTGGTTGTTTAAATATATGTAAAGTTCTTTTGATTATAATTATATTTTCTGGTTTCAAGCTTCTAATCAATATTGCTATACTTTTTTCAAGCTTCTGTAAATTACTTCTTTGATGTTTAAAGTTGCTCTGATTATCAAGGTTCAGCTCAATATTGATTATACAATTATGAGGAAAGCATATACTAAAATGTAAGGTAATAAAAGTCTTTGGGGACAATTTTTTTTTCTTTTTATGAAGTAAAAAAACAATTGGTCCTTAATGGTCTATATAGTGTAAGATATATATTTATATATATATATTTATATGCTCAGCTTAGTATTGCTTCTGAAATTCATTTACGGTATGGTTTTCAAGAAAATCGTTTACGGTATGGTTATCAAGAAAATTGTTTACGGTTTGGTTTTCAAGAAAATTGTTTACGGTATGGTTACTTTCTTTACTTGTTTACTTTTGTTGAGTGCTGATTTCTGACAACACACTAATTGCATTCAATCTGAAAAATAAAAATAATAAAATTATTCCTCAATTTGTTATCGTTATCACGAGTTTAATAATATTTTATTGAAAATTTAATTGGTCTGATTTATTTGTGAAATAGCAATACCATCATCATTTTTCCAGACAGAACACATATTCATACACATTCATTAACTTTTCAAAGATTTTTAATGTCACATAATAGTTTTTGTCAACTAATAAACCCATGAATAAATAGACTTCTAAACAATAAACCATGTCACTATTTTTCTCTTTTTTTGTATTTCACTTCTATCATAATTCCTTAAAATACAAAATTACTTACAACGTAAAATACTAAAATGATCCACAGGTTACTGTCACTGCCAGAAACACTACAGGTATTAAGTTAAATTAAATGTTAGAACTTCTACAGGTCGCTGTCACTGCCAGAAACACTACTGGTATTAAGTTAAATTATATTTCAGAACTTCTTTGTAAACCTGTAATTATAAAAAAAATATATATATACTTTAAGCATCACAACTATTATAACACACCTAAGTAGATTCTTGTCATTTGATTGGTTTGGTTTGGCATGATTTTAATACTATTTAATTAAAATTTTGGTCAGTAATTGGTCAGATTTAATTGTGAAATAGCAATACATCATCAGACAGAACACATATTCATCAACCGTAGACTGGTGTACTTTGATAAAATTTACCAAAACATTTAGTAACCTTAGTTTAAAAAAAATTATAACTGTAATTTAGATAAGGTAATTTGTAAAAATATTACTAAATATATGAAAAAGGCTTTTCCCCTAAGAGCATTATTCTGCCTCATTATATATTCATCATACTGTTATCTGATTGGTCAATTACTGTAGTTGAGACCTTTTGTCAAATTATTTCTATAGGTGTTTGTAGATAAGCCCTAATAATAATAATAATTATTTTAAATTTTATATTTATAAACATATTTTGGGATAACTGGTCAATTCAAGTGACAGAGTATACCCCAAGAGTCAAATAAGACAAAAATCTCAATTTCGAAAAAAAAATGTAGTTAAGCCCTTTTCTCTAAGTACACATTCATCAACTTTTCAAAGATAGGCACATCATATTGAAACTAAATATGATTGCTAACTAATAAAACCATGAATAGACTTCTAAACAGTAAACCATGTCACTAATTTTCTCCATTTTTTAAATTTCACTTCTATCATAATTCCTTAACATACAAATTTACTTACAACGTAAAATACGTAAATGATCCACAGGTTACTGCCACTGCCAGAAACACTACTTAAGTTAAATTAAATTTTTGAACTTCTTTGTTCATCTGTAATTATAAAAAAAATGTATATATATTAAGCATCACAACTATTATACACACCTAGGTAGATTCTTGTCATTTAATAATTGGTTCAACCATTGTTGTCAAATGATATATAAATATTCTATTAAACTCTTAATTACGTAATTGACAGTTCAATGTCACTTTCCTTTATAATATGAGCATTGTAATTTGAATTAGTACAGTGCGTTTATTTTTGTTACACATAGAGCAACCACATGCACCTCACACAGCTACGTTGTTGTTGACTGCTCAAGTTCGATCAACCTGTCAAATTTGGAGCACTGCCTTTTCAAATGGTTAAAACATAAAAAATGAAGATTAATTAAGTCATACCTTGAATATAAAATCGATGGCTGCCAAACCCTGTATGGATAAAATCGGTTCCGGGCAGTAAGACTGTTTTTGGCAGCCAAATATGGTCCGGTCTTACAATATATGGTGCGCAAAATTAGTCATAATGTATATATCGTTCAAAAAATGTCATGATTAGTCATAATATTGAAAATTACAGGGTTTTATTTGTTATTTTAATATTATAAATTAAGCTTATTCAATTGAAATAATTTATTTCGACCACAATCAGCAAACATCAACATAGTGTGTAAATTATACACAAAAAATAAAAATAAACAAAGTATCATTTTACCTCCCTAAACAGGCAATCGCGTAATCTGAAATCATGTGACGGATCATTTGATTAAGAAATTTATTAAATACACTGGGTTTAATGTATGCTATTGAAGAAGTTTCCTTTGTTAACAATGCATGGGTGACTGGCTGGCATAATAAAATAATTAATAATTAATTAACAATAATATTTTTTCTGTATTGTTCCGTATTGTAGGTTACATAAACAACACATTTGTATTTTCCCATTTAATAGACACCCTTCTCTACATAAAGCATAATACACCACAGCCTTATCATCAACATATATAATTATGATATAGTCCATACAGGTGGTCGACGTGGCAAAAACGGCACCTGATCCCAAATATGTTATTAAAAAAAAGTTCAAACACATTTGAAATCTTGATACATACACAAAAATGTATATTAATCATTGGTTGGACAAAATGACACGTTTCAGTCCCCAAAGTGAGACGTTTCGGCCCAAAAATTAAAAAGTTTGAGCCGAATCGCCTCAGGGCCGAATCGCCTCAGGGCCGAATCGTCTCGGATCCTCACAAGGTCTACGCGGGGTCTACACATACGTACAGTGCCGCCTTTTTTTGTCCTTCTTTGCCTAACTAGCTAGCCTACACATGAAATCCAACACACCCAAGCCATGACAAATACAAATCAATCCAAAAACATCTTACCCGTTTCTTCTAGGCTTTGTATTAAATTAAAATACAAAATGTCGTAGACTCTTATGTGAATTGTTTAACTCGCGTCTCGTCTCTCTCCAAACCAGCTAGCTATACTATAATAAACACCACACGTCGTGCAGGCAATGAACAATTTTAATAACAAAAGCGGCTTTGAACGTACGTAGGAAATGTGTCAGTAATCATGATGATTTTTAGATACAGGTGTCGATATACTGATATGCGCATGTGCTCGATACAACTTAAAAGCAAGCGTCAAATTTTAAAATGCTCCAAATCAATTTCTGATTAAATTAGATTCAGGTCATTTTAAGCGTTTAAAAAATTGCCACTAGTGCGCATATGTTTACGCGCGCACGGCGCAGGTAACGCGTATAAGCCTTTATTTTGCATAAATTGTGAAAACGTTGCAAAAGATGTCTACTTTTAAAAATAATACAGTTCATCAGAATGCAAGGTTACCCTTATTTTTTATTTAATTTCCTGGCATTTTCAAAGAGCAAAACAATAAACATAACGTTTATCTTTTTTCTTTACATGTTAATATATAAAACTTGAAAGTATGCACTTTCATAATATGTAACTGTTTAAAATTTGTGAAGATTTCATCATAGTAAAAATTATGATTTAAGTTCGATATGTAATAATCAACTTGCATCGAGGGGGTTCACGACATACCGAATGAACGAAGACTCTTTCTTCGGATTTTCTTCAGCAGGTGCTCATATGACTCGATGTGTTGTGCAACCGACTTTGGTATCAGAGGTACCGGGTTCAAATCCCATCATGGGAAAACAATTAATTAAAAGGATTTATTTGGTTATTACACTGAAAGGGCAGTTCTAATTTTGAATAGGCTACTTTTTTGGAAAAGTCATAACTGAGAAGTACTTTAATACGCAAGATACGTTTTGTTGCGGGCGGATAACCAAACTCGTCCTCAAGTGACGAGTTCAGATCTAGTTTTTTTTTATTGGTTATCCGCCTCAAGCGGATAAGCCCTTGGAATTGTAGTGTTACTTTTTTTTTATTATTCTTCTCGATTTCCGCCACTTTTTGTGTTCAACTTTTCTCTGCAACGTGTTAACATTACATGTTGTAACTTGGTAAACATTTAGACATTTAACTGAAGATGTGCAGCCAAGCTTTTTGACGATGTCAGAGCCGCGTAGCGTAAGTCACGCGCGATTTTCTGAAAATCCTAAGTTGATCATAACTTCGAAACAGATGAATATTTTTTAACGTAATGTTCAGCCACGTTTGCTTCACATCAATTGCTAACTTTTTTATCGCTACCGAAATTTGTAACATTGGAAAGTGCGCGCGTAAACGGCGTTTGAAATTTTAAAATGCTCCAAATCAATTTCTGATTAAATTAGAACACGATTCAGGTCATTTTAATCGTTTGAAAAATTGCCACCAGGTGCGCACATTTTTACGCGCGCACGGCGCAAGAAACACGTATGAGCATTTCTTTTGCAGGATTTGTGTTTTTCAATCTTCGGTTAACAATTTTACGTTATTTTATTCACTATTCAACTTGAAATGGCGTTCTACGAGCACGTTAAACATTACTGGTTGCGCACATAAAACGTTAAAAAATTGTGAAAATGTTGCAAAATATGTCTACTTTTAAAAATGATACAGTTCATCAGAATGTAAGGTTACCCCTATTTTTTATTTTATTTTCTTGCAGTGTATGAATCGTAGGTGTGATTTATTATAGTGTTGAATGTTAAAACGTGTTTGAAGGCTACATTATTTGCATATTAAATATAATTTTTGAAATTTTTATCATCAAACAAACATAAACATTTTCAAAGAGCAAAACAATAAACATAATGTTTATATTTTTTCTTCACATGTTAATATATAAAACTTAAAAGTGCACTTTCATAATGTGTCACTGTTTAAAATTTGTGAAGATTTCATTATAGTAAAAATTATGATTTAGTTTAATAAGTAATAATCTATTTGCATCGAGTGGTTCACGACATACCGAATGAACGAGTAAACTTTCTTCGGATTTTATCAGCAGGTGCTCATATGGCTCGATTTGTAGTGCCACCAACTTTGGTATCAGAGGTACCGGGATCGAGTCCCGTCACGGGAAAACAATTTAATAAAAGGATTTATTTGGTTGTTACACTGAAAAGGCAGTTTTAATTTCGAATAGGCTACTTTTTGGAAAAGCCATAACTGAAAAGTACTTGAATGCGCAAGATACGTTTTGTTGCGGGCGGATAACCAAACTCGTCCTCAAGTGACGAGTTCAGATCTAGTTATTCTTCTTTCTTTCCGCCACTTTTGTTCGCGCCGTTTCTCTGCAACGTGTTAACATAACATGTTGTAACTTGGTAAACATTTAGACATTTAACTGAAGATGTGCAGCCAAGCTTTTGGACGCTGTCAGACGCGCGTAGCGTAAGTTACGCACGATTTTCTGAAAATCTTAAATTGATCATAACTTCGAAACCGATAAATATTTTTTAACGTAACTTTCAGCCACGTTTTCTTCACATCAATGGCTAACTTTTTCGATCTTTAGCACATTTTTGGAGACTAGAAAGTTTGCGCGTAAATTGCGTTTGAAATTTTAAAATGCTCCAAATTTGTTCACGCTGTTTCTCTGCAACGCGTTAACATAACATGTTGTTGTAACTTGGTCAACATATAGACATTTAACTGAAATTGTGCAGCCAAGCTTTTGGACGCTGTCAGAGGCGCGTATCGTCAGTTACGTGCGTTTTTCTGAAAATCTTAAATTGATCATAACTTTGAAACAGATAAATATTTTTTAACGAAATTTTCAGCCACGTTTGCTTCACATCAATTGTTAACTTTTTTAACCCTACCGAATTTTGTAACATTAGAAAGTGCGCGCGTAAACGGCGTTTGAAATTTTAAAATGCTTCAAATCAATTTCTGATTAAATTAGAGCACGTTTCAGGTCATTTTAAGCGTTTCAAAAATTGCCACTGGTGCGCACATTTTTACGCGCGCACGGCACAGGGAACGCGTATGAGCATTTCTTTTGCACGATTTGTGTTTTTTAATCTTCGGTTAACAATTTTACGTTATTTTATTCACTATTCAACTTGAAATGGCGTTCTACGAGCACGTTAAACATGACTGGTTGCGCACATAAAACGTTACAAAATTGTGAAAATGTTGCAAAATATGTCTACTTTTAAAAATGATACAGTTCATCAGAATGTAAGGTTACCCCTATTTTTTATTTTATTTTCTTGCAGTGTATGAATCGTAGGTGTAATTTATTATAGTGTTGAATGTTAAAACGTGTTTGAAGGCTACATTATTTGCATATTAAATATAATTTTTGAAATTTTTATCATCAAACAAACATAAACATTTTCAAAGAGCAAAACAATAAACATAATGTTTATCTTTTTTCTTCACATGTTAATATATAAAACTTAAATGTATGCACTTTCATAATATGTCACTGTTTAAAATTTGTGAAGATTTCATCATAGTAAAAATTATGATTTAGTTTGATAAGTAATAATCTATTTGCATCGAGTGGTTCACGACATACCGAATGAACGAATAAACTTTCTTCGGATTTCATCAGCAGGTGCTCATATGGCTCGATGTGTAGTGCCACCGACTTTGGTATTAGAGGTACCGGGATCGAGTCCCGTCACGGGAAAACAATTTAATAAAAGGATTTATTTGGTTGTTACACTGAAAAGGCAGTTTTAATTTCGAATAGGCTACTTTTTGGAAAAGCCATAACTGAAAAGTACTTGAATGCGCAAGATACGTTTTGTTGCGGGCGGATAACCAAACTCGTCCTCAAGTGACGAGTTCAGATCTAGTTTTTTATTGGTTATCCGCCTCAAGCGGATAAGCCCTTGGAATTGTAGTGTTACTTTTTTTTTATTGGTTATCCGCCTCAAGCGGATAAGCCCTTGGAATTGTAGTGTTACTTTTTTTTTTTTTTTTTATTATTCTTCTTTCTTTCTCAGATTTTGTGCACGCATTTTCTCTTCAACGTGTTAACGTAACATGTTGTAACTTGGTCAACATTTAGACATTTAACTGAAGATGTTCTGCCAAGCTTTTGGACGCTGTCAGATCCGCGTAGCGTAAGTCACGCGCGATTTTCTGAAAATCTTAAATCGGTCATAACTTCGAAACCGATAAATATTTTTTAACGAAATTTTCAGCCACGTTTTCTTCACATCAATGGCTAACTTTTGGAATGTTTAACAAATTTTTGGAGACTAGAAAGTTTTCGCGTAAATTGCGTTTGAAATATTTTACTCTTCTTATTTTGTGCACGCTGTTTCTCTTCAACGTGTAAACATAATATGTTGTAACTTGTTCAGCATTTAGACATTTTACTGAAGTTGTCCAGCCAAGCTTTTTGACGATGTCAGAGCCGCGTAGCGTAAGTTACGCGTGATTTTCTGAAAATCTTTAATCGGTTATAACTTCAAAGCAAATGAATATTGTTTAACGTCATGTTCAGCCACATTTGCTTCACATCAATAGTTAACTTTTTTAACGCTACCGCAATTTGTAACATTAGAAAGTGCGCGCGTAAATGGCGTTTGAAATTTTAAAATGCTTCAAATCAATTTCTGATTAAATTAGAGCACGATTCAGGTCATTTTAAGCGTTTAAAAAATTACCACTGGTGCGCACATTTTTACGCGCGCACGGCGCATGGAACACGTATGAGCATTTCTTTTACACGATTTGTGTTTTTAAATCTTCGGTTAACAATTTTACGTTATTTTATTCACTTTTCAACTTGAAATGGCGTTCTACGAGCACGTTAAACATGACAGGTTGCGCACGAAAACGTCAACAAATTGTGAAAATGTTCCAAAATATGTCTACTTTTAAAAATGAAACAGTTCATCAGAATGCAAGGTTACCCCCATTTTTTATTTTATTTTCTTGCAGTGTATTAATCACAGGTCTAATTTATTATAGTCCTGAATGTTAAAAAGTGTTTGATGGCTACATTATTTGCATATTAAATGTAATTTTTGAAATAATTATCATCAAACAAACATAAACATATTCAAAAAGTAAAACAATAAACATAATGTTTATCTTTTTTCTTTATATGTTAATATATAAAACTTGAAAGTATGCACTTTCATAATATGTAACTGTTTAAAATTTGTGAAGATTTCATCATAGTAAAAATTATGATTTAAGTTCATTATGTAATAATCAACTTGCATCGAGGGGGTTCACGACATACCGAATGAACGAGGACTCTTTCTTCGGATTGTCTTCAGCAGGTGCTGATATGGCTCGATGTGTAGTGCAACCGCCTTTGGTATCAGAGGTACCGGGTTCGAATCCCGTCACGGGAAAACAATTAATTAAAAAGGTTTATTTGGTTATTACACTTAAAGGGCAGTTTAAATTTTGAATAGCCTACTTTTTTTGGAAAAGTCATAACTTAGAAGTACTTGAATACGCAAGATACGTTTTGTTGCTGGCGGATAACCAAACTCGTCCTCAAGTGACGAGTTTAGATCTAGTTATTCTTCTTTCTTTCTCAGATTTTGTGCACGCTGTTTCTCTGCAACGTGTTAACATAACATTTTGTAACTTTCTAAACATTTAGACATTTAACTGAAGTTGTACTGCGAAGCTTTTGGATGCTGTCAGAGCCACGTAGCGTAAGTTACGCGCAAATTTCTGAAATTCTTAAATTGATCATAACTTTGAAACAAATAAATATTTTTTAACGAAATTTTCAGCCACGGTTGATTCACATCAATTGTAAACTGTTTTATCGCTACCGAATTTTGTAACATTAGAAAGTGCGCGCGTAAACGGCGTTTGAAATTTTAAAATGCTTCAAATCATTTTCTGATTAAATTAGCGCACGTTTCAGGTCATTTTAAGCGTTTAAAAAATTCCCACCAGATGCGCACATTTTCACGCGCGCACGGCGCAGGGAACGCGTATGAGCCTTTATTTTGCATAGACTGTGTTTTTCAAACTTCAGTTAACAATTTTGCGTTATTTTATTCACTATTCAACTGGAAATGGCGTTACACGAGCACGTTAAACATGACTGGTTGCGCACGTAAAATGTCTAATAATTGTGAAAATGTTGCAAAATATGTCTACTTTTAAAAACGATACAGTTCATCAGAATGCAAGGTTACCCCCATTTTTTATTTTATTTTCTTGCAGTGTATGAATCATAGGTCTGATTTATTATAGTCTTGAATGCTAAAACGTGTTTGATGGCTACATTATGTGCATATTAAATATAATTTTTGAAATTTTGATCATCAAACAAACACTAACATTTTCAAAGAGCAAAACAATAAACATAACGTTTATCTTTTTACTTCACATTTTAATATATAAAACTTGAAAGTATGAACTTTCATAATATGTTACTGTTTAAAATGTGTGAAGATTTCATTATAGTAAAAATTATGATTTAGTTTGATAGGTAATAATCAACTTGCATCGAGGGGTTCACGACATACCGAATGAACGAGTAATTGTTCTTCGGATTTTCTTCAGCAGGTGCTCACATGGCTCGATGTGTAGTGCAACCGACTTTGGTATCAGAGGTACCGGGATCGAATCCCGTCACGGGAAAATAATTAAATAAAAGGATTTATTTGCTTATTACACTGAAAGGGAGTTTTATTTTCGAATAGGCTACTTTTTGGAAAAGTCATGATTGAAAAGTAGTTGAATGCGCAAGATACGTTTGTTGCGGGCGGATAACCAAACTCGTCCTCAAGTGACGAGTTAAGATCTAGTTATTCTTCTTTCTTTCTCAGATTTTGTGCACGCTGTTTCTCTGCAACGTGTTAACATAACATTTTGTAACTTTCTAAACATTTAGACATTTAACTGAAGTTGTACTGCGAAGCTTTTGGACGCTGTCAGAGCCACGTAGCGTAAGTTACGCGCGAATTTCTGAAATTCTTAAATTGATCATAACTTTGAAAAAAATAAATATTTTTTAACGAAATTTTCAGCCACGGTTGCTTCACATCAATTGTAAACTGTTTTATCGCTACCGAATTTTGTAACATTAGAAAGTGCGCGCGTAAACGGCGTTTGAAATTTTAAAATGCTTCAAATCATTTTCTGATTAAATTAGCGCACGTTTCAGGTCATTTTAAGCGTTTAAAAATGTCCCACCAGATGCGCACATTTTCACGCGCGCACGGCGCAGGGAACGCGTATGAGCCTTTATTTTGCATAGACTGTGTTTTTCAAACTTCAGTTAACAATTTTGCGTTATTTTATTCACTATTCAACTGGAAATGGCGTTACACGAGCACGTTAAACATGACTGGTTGCGCACGTAAAATGTCTAATAATTGTGAAAATGTTGCAAAATATGTCTACTTTTAAAAACGATACAGTTCATCAGAATGCAAGGTTACCCCCATTTTTTATTTTATTTTCTTGCAGTGTATGAATCATAGGTCTGATTTATTATAGTCTTGAATGCTAAAACGTGTTTGATGGCTACATTATGTGCATATTAAATATAATTTTTGAAATTTTGATCATCAAACAAACACTAACATTTTCAAAGAGCAAAACATTAAACAGAACGTTTATCTTTTTACTTCATATTTTAATATATAAAACTTGAAAGTATGAACTTTCATAATATGTTACTGTTTAAAATGTGTGAAGATTTCATCAAAGTTAAAATTATGATTTAGTTTGATAGGTAATAATCAACTTGCATCGAGGGGTTCACGACATACCGAATGAACGAGTAATTGTTCTTCGGATTTTCTTCAGCAGGTGCTCATATGGCTCGATGTGTAGTGCAACCGACTTTGGTATCAGAGGTACCGGGATCGAATCCCGTCACGGGAAAATAATTAAATAAAAGGATTTATTTGCTTATTACACTGAAAGGGAGTTTTATTTTCGAATAGGCTACATTTTTGGAAAAGTCATGATTGAAAAGTACTTGAATGCGCAAGATACGTTTGTTGCGGGCGGATAACCAAACTCGTCCTCAAGTGACGAGTTAAGATCTAGTTTATTAGGTTATATGCATGATATGCATATAACCTCTTGATTCTGTCAGGATCTTTATTTATTTATTTATTTATTTATTTATTTATTCTTTCCTTAGCACTATTTTGTCCGTGAATTATCTTGGCATCAGTTTCATCTAGCTAAGTCAATTTTTCAGAGTATATTCCTTATGGCCAGGAATCGATGTGGTCATGTTTTCACGGTGCGCAATCATAAATTACGCGGTCTACGCGCGATTTAATGAAATCACGTTTGTAATCATATCTTCACAAGCATGAATCACTTTTAAACAAAATTTGGTACTCATAAATTTCAGGTCATATTTCATCATATGGCAATATAATTACGTGCGTAGCGCATATAACGCATGCGTACGCGCGCTTAAAAGTTTTAAAATTGTCAAAATTTATTTTCGATGAAATTAGAGTACGTTTCAGGCAATTTCAAGCGTTTAAAAAATTGCCACGAGTGCGCAGAATTTTGCACGCGCACTGCGCGTTAAACGTTAATGCGCACTATTTTTTCCCGATTTCTGTTTTACAACCTTTCTTTAATAATATCATCATATTTGATTCACTTTTCAACTCGAAATTGCGTTATACAAGCACGTCAAAAGTGACAGGCTACGCACGTATAAGTTAACAAAATAGTGAAAATATGCTAAATTTTTAAATTAATATATATCGTCAGAATGCTGGGGAACACCTATTTTTTATTTCATTTTCTTGAAGTGTATGTATCATATGTATGATTTATTATCAAATTAAGAGAACAAAAGTTGATTAAGTCATCATTAATTGCATATTGAATTAAAAAAAATTAATTTCGACAATCAAACAAATTTTGACATTTTCTTAGGCCGAAATAACAAACTTAACATTAACTTTCTTTCTTAAGAAGTTCATATATTAAAGTTAAAAGTATATAGTTTGACAGTGCACCATTTTTTTAAATTTTTAAAGATGTCATCATAGTAATAAATTATAATTCATTGCGGTATGTAATAATCTATCTGCACCAAAGTGGCTACTGAATAGTAAATACACGGAGGAATCTTTCTACATGTTTTAGTAAGTTGTATATGGCTCGGTGGTCTGTGCTCGTGTCTATAGCATTCAAGGTACCGAGATCGAGCCTCACCTTGGGTAACGAAACGAAATAAGATTTTTTTTTATTATTTGTATTGTTTGTTCAATTTTATTTCTTAGTGTATAGATTATACACATGATTTATAATGAAATTTAGATAAAAAGAAACTTATGTCTTTATTATTATGTAACAAATATGGTTTATGACATTATACGCAGAGGGATCTTTGATCGGATTGCGATACCGGCTATTGTATTTGCCTTAGCAAGATCTTAGCATATATTATAAATAATTAAAGATTCTGAGAAAATCAATCAATCAATATATCTTTTACAAATCAATTATCTTTATTTTAATCAAATGCATATAACCTATAATTCGTCATAGTGACGAATTAAATCTAGTTATTCTTCTTTCTTTCTCAGATTTTGTGCACGCTGTTTCTCTGCAACGTGTTAACATAACATGTTGTAACGTTCTAAACATTTAGACATTTAACTGAAGTTGTACTGCGAAGCTTTTGGACGCTGTCAGAGCCACGTAGCGTAAGTTACGCGCGAATTTATGAAATTCTTAAATTGATCATAACTTGGAAACAAATAAATATTTTTTAACGAAATTTTCAGCCACGGTTGCTTCACATCAATTGTAAACTGTTTTATCGCTACCGAATTTTGTAACATTAGAAAGTGCGCGCGTAAACGGCGTTTGAAATTTTAAAATGCTTCAAATAATTTTCTGATTAAATTAGCGCACGTTTCAGGTCATTTTAAGCGTTTAAAAAATTCCCACCAGATGCGCACATTTTCACGCGCGCACGGCGCAGGGAACGCGTATGAGCCTTTATTTTGCATAGACTGTGTTTTTCAAACTTCAGTTAACAATTTTGCGTTATTTTATTCACTATTCAACTGGAAATGGCGTTACACGAGCACGTTAAACATGACTGGTTGCGCACGTAAAATGTCTAATAATTGTGAAAATGTTGCAAAATATGTCTACTTTTAAAAACGATACAGTTCATCAGAATGCAAGGTTACCCCCATTTTTTATTTTATTTTCTTGCAGTGTATGAATCATAGGTCTGATTTATTATAGTCTTGAATGCTAAAACGTGTTTGATGGCTACATTATGTGCATATTAAATATAATTTTTGAAATTTTGATCATCAAACAAACACTAACATTTTCAAAGAGCAAAACAATAAACATAACGTTTATCTTTTTACTTCACATTTTAATATATAAAACTTGAAAGTATGAACTTTCATAATATGTTACTGTTTAAAATGTGTGAAGATTTCATCATAGTAAAAATTATGATTTAGTTTGATAGGTAATAATCAACTTGCATCGAGGGGTTCACGACATACCGAATGAACGAGTAATTGTTCTTCGGATTTTCTTCAGCAGGTGCTCATATGGCTCGATGTGTAGTGCAACCGACTTTGGTATCAGAGGTACCGGGATCGAATCCCGTCACGGGAAAATAATTAAATAAAAGGATTTATTTGCTTATTACACTGAAAGGGAAGTTTTATTTTCGAATAGGCTACTTTTTGGAAAAGTCATGATTGAAAAGTACTTGAATGCGCAAGATACGTTTGTTGCGGGCGGATAACCAAACTCGTCCTCAAGTGACGAGTTAAGATCTAGTTTTTATTATTCTTCTCGATTTCCGCCACTTTTTGTGTTCAACTTTTCTCTGCAACGTGTTAACATTACATGTTGTAACTTGGTAAACATTTAGACATTTAACTGAAGATGTGCAGCCAAGCTTTTTGACGATGTCAGAGCCGCGTAGCGTAAGTCACGCGCGATTTTCTGAAAATCCTAAGTTGATCATAACTTCGAAACAGATGAATATTTTTTAACGTAATGTTCAGCCACGTTTGCTTCACATCAATTGCTAACTTTTTTATCGCTACCGAAATTTGTAACATTGGAAAGTGCGCGCGTAAACGGCGTTTGAAATTTTAAAATGCTCCAAATCAATTTCTGATTAAATTAGAACACGATTCAGGTCATTTTAATCGTTTGAAAAATTGCCACCAGGTGCGCACATTTTTACGCGCGCACGGCGCAGGAAACACGTATGAGCATTTCTTTTGCAGGATTTGTGTTTTTCAATCTTCGGTTAACAATTTTACGTTATTTTATTCACTATTCAACTTGAAATGGCGTTCTACGAGCACGTTAAACATGACTGGTTGCGCACATAAAACGTTAAAAAATTGTGAAAATGTTGCAAAATATGTCTACTTTTAAAAATGATACAGTTCATCAGAATGTAAGGTTACCCCTATTTTTTATTTTATTTTCTTGCAGTGTATGAATCGTAGGTGTGATTTATTATAGTGTTGAATGTTAAAACGTGTTTGAAGGCTACATTATTTGCATATTAAATATAATTTTAGAAATTTTTATCATCAAACAAACATAAACATTTTCAAAGAGCAAAACAATAAACATAATGTTTATCTTTTTTCTTCACATGTTAATATATAAAACTTAAAAGTATGCACTTTCATAATGTGTCACTGTTTAAAATTTGTGAAGATTTCATCATAGTAAAAATTATGATTTAGTTTAATAAGTAATAATCTATTTGCATCGAGTGGTTCACGACATACCGAATGAACGAGTAAACTTTCTTCGGATTTTATCAGCAGGTGCTCATATGGCTCGATGTGTAGTGCCACCAACTTTGGTATCAGAGGTACCGGGATCGAGTCCCGTCACGGGAAAACAATTTAATAAAAGGATTTATTTGGTTGTTACACTGAAAAGGCAGTTTTAATTTCGAATAGGCTACTTTTTGGAAAAGCCATAACTGAAAAGTACTTGAATGCGCAAGATACGTTTTGTTGCGGGCGGATAACCAAACTCGTCCTCAAGTGACGAGTTCAGATCTAGTTATTCTTCTTTCTTTCCGCCACTTTTGTTCGCGATGTTTCTCTGCAACGTGTTAACATAACATGTTGTAACTTGGTAAACCTTTAGACATTTAACTGAAGATGTGCAGCCAAGCTTTTGGACGCTGGCAGAGCCGCGTAGCGTAAGTTACGCGCGATTTTCTGAAAATCTTAAATTGATCATAACTTCGAAACCGATAAATATTTTTTAACGTAACTTTCAGCCACGTTTTCTTCAAATCAATGGCTAACTTTTTCGATCTTTAGAACATTTTTGGAGACTAGAAAATTTTCGCGTAAATTGCGTTTGAAATTTTAAAATGCTCCAAATTTGTTCACGCTGTTTCTCTGCAACGCGTTAACATAACATGTTGTTACTTGGTCAACATATAGACATTTAACTGAAATTGTGCAGCCAAGCTTTTGGACGCTGTCAGAGGCGCGTATCGTAAGTTACGCGCGATTTTCTGAAAATCTTAAATTGATCATAACTTTGAAACAGATAAATATTTTTTAACGTAATTTTCAGCCACGTTTGCTTCACATCAATTGTTAACTTTTTTATCCCTACCGAATTTTATAACATTAGAAAGTGCACGCGTAAACGGCGTTTGAAATTTTAAAATGCTTCAAATCAATTTCTGATTAAATTAGAGCACGTTTCAGGTCATTTTAAGCGTTTAAAAAATTGCCACTGGTGCGCACATTTTTACGCGCGCATGGCGCAGGGAACGCGTATAAGCTTTTCTTTTACATAAATTGTGTTTTTCAAACTTCGGTTAACAATTTTACGTTGTTTTATTCATTCTGAAAACTTAAATTGGCGTTCTACGAGCACGTTAAACATGACAGGTTGCGCACGAAAACGTCAACAAATTGTGAAATTGTTGCAAAATATGTCTAATTTTAAAAATGAAACAGTTCATCAGAATGCAAGGTTACCCCCATTTTTTATTTTATTTTCTTGCAGTGTATGAATCATAGGTCTGATTTATTATAGTCTTGAATGTTAAAAAGTGTTTGATGGCTGCATTATTTGCATATTAAATGTAATTTTTGAAATAATTATCATCAAACAAACATAAACATATTCAAAGAGCAAAACAATAAACATAACGTTTATCTTTTTTCTTTACATGTTAATATATAAAACTTGAAAGTATGCACTTTTATAATATGTTACTGTTTCAAATGTGTGAAGATTTCATCCTAGTAAAAATTATGATTTAGTTTGATAGGTAATAATCAACTTGCATCGAGGGGTTCACGACATACCGAATGAACGAGTAATTGTTCTTCGGATTTTCTTCAGCAGGTGCTCATATGGCTCGATGTGTAGTGCAACCGACTTTGGTATCAGAGGTACCGGGATCGAATCCCGTCACGGGAAAATAATTAAATAAAAAGATTTGTTTGCTTATTACACTGAAAGGGAGTTTTATTATCGAATAGGCTACTTTTTGGAAAAGTCATGATTGAAAAGTACTTGAATGCGCAAGATACGTTTGTTGCGGGCGGATAACCAAACTCGTCCTCAAGTGACGAGTTTAAGATCTAGTTATTTTTTTTCTTTTTATTGTTTCTGTACACTATTTTGTGTAACAATTATCTCAAAAAGTTTAATGTCAATGATTACAAAAATTTCAGAATATCTTTCAAATAATACAACTTAATCCTAATAAGCTTTCCAGCGTGATCACTCATCCGTGACGACATTTATACGCCATTTTGCGAAATCACATTATCAATCATATCTCCATAATTCATTATCACATATTAATGAAATTCACTACACGTAAACTTCAGATCAAGGGTAAAAATATTAGCAAATAAAAACGCACGCGCACGTAGGTTCATGCGCGTGATATCGCGCGTTAAAAATTTAAAACGCTCAAAATTAAGTTTTGATCAATTTAGAGCATGAATTAGGCCATTTGCGTGTTTCAAAAAATTACTGCGCAAAAATGCGTTTTTGCGCGCGCGATACTTAAAAAGCGTAAAAAATATGAATTTTTTTTACAAATCTCATTCTACTCACCATCCTTAGTACATTCACCAAATTTGAGTCAGTTCCGACTTAAAATAACGCTATACGAGCACGTTAAAAATGACAAAATGCGCACATTTATTTTACAAAAGTTCTGAAAATGGTGAAAAATAGGTCTTTTTTAAAATGAAAATAATTCTTCAGAATGCAAGATGACCCCCGATTTTTTTAACTTATTCTGGAAGCCATTGAGTTGTAGATATGAATTCATGTACACATTTTACGTACAAAATGTTTTGACGTCATCAAATGGCCACTTGAATTTAAAAATTAGGATTTGTTATCTTTTTGTGTAGATTATCACATTCAACAGAGCGCATCTTGGTTATGTGTGCTCGAATTTCGCACAACTTTCAGTATGTGCTTGCTTAATTAATTATCTTTATCATGAGTTGACACTATCTTCATTTTAATGACGTCATCACGCGTAAAAACTTGAATAACGTAGGCCGTGTAATTTCACCTTCGCAGTAAATTTGAATATCTTACAGCTCTTCAGAATTGAAGGTTACCTTGATGATTATAATTTATTATGAAAGCTGATGAAATGTAGATATTAATTCATATAAAAATTAAGCCTATCGGATGTTGTGACGTTAACATATGGCCAGTTGAAGTGAAAAAGTAGTTTTTTCATATTTTTCGTCAAAGTTATACACAATTCAAAGAGCGCGCACAGCGCTTCTACGTGCCAAATTTTTTTCCAATTCTTATATTTATTTGCTCAATTAATTATCTTTCGAAATTGTCATCTTAAAGTTTAGTTTGATAACGTCATCATGCCAAAAAATTAGAACATGTGTCCCGCAATTTCACCTATGCTACACTGTATATAGATATACAGTATATACTGTACATATTGTATATGGCATATAGGCACAACTCAGCACTATAAGCATATAATAGGATGGCATACATCAACATTTTCCGATCGTATGTTAACGTACGTGCATGTTTAAAAAAAAATTAATTTCAGTAAAATGATAAAAATGATCACCTATAATTCGTCAAAGTGACGAATTAAATTCTAGTTAGGTGATCATTTAGAATAAAATGATCACCTATTGTTATTGTATAAAATCTTTATTATTATTTTTTAGGTGATCATTTAGAATAAAATGATCACCTATTGTTATTGTATAAAATCTTTATTATTATTTTTTTTTTTTTTCTTTTTATTGTTTCTGTACACTATTTTGTGTAACAATTATCTCAAAAAGTTTAATGTCAATGATTACAAAAATTTCAGAATATCTTTCAAATAATATAACTTAATCCTAATAAGCTTTCCAGCGTGATCACTCATCCGTGACGACATTTATACGCCATTTTGCGAAATCACATTATCAATCATATCTCCATAATTCATTATCACATATTAATGAAATTCACTACACGTAAACTTCAGATCAAGGGTAAAAATATTAGCAAATAAAAACGCACGCGCACGTAGGTTCATGCGCGTGATATCGCGCGTTAAAAATTTAAAACGCTCAAAACTAAGTTTTGATCAATTTAGAGCATGAATTAGGCCATTTGCGTGTTTCAAAAAATTACTGCGCAAAAATGCGTTTTTGCGCGCGCGATACTTAAAAAGCGTAAAAAACATGAATTTTTTTTACAAATCTCATTCTACTCACCATCCTTAGTACATTCACCAAATTTGAGTCAGTTCCGACTTAAAATAACGCTATACGAGCACGTTAAAAATGACAAAATGCGCACATTAATTTTACAAAAGTTCTGAAAATGGTGAAAAATAGGTCTTTTTTAAAATGAAAATAATTCTTCAGAATGCAAGATGACCCCCGATTTTTTTAACTTATTCTGGAAGCCATTGAGTTGTAGATATGAATTCATGTACACATTTTACGTACAAAATGTTTTGACGTCATCAAATGGCCACTTGAATTTAAAAATTAGGATTTGTTATCTTTTTGTGTAGATTATCACATTCAACAGAGCGCATCTTGGTTATGTGTGCTCGAATTTCGCACAACTTTCAGTATGTGCTTGCTTAATTAATTATCTTTATCATGAGTTGACACTATCTTCATTTTAATGACGTCATCACGCGTAAAAACTTGAATAACGTAGGCCGTGTAATTTCACCTTCGCAGTAAATTTGAATATCTTACAGCTCTTC
The DNA here is from genome assembly GCF_963402885.1 of Antedon bifida. Lineage (NCBI taxonomy): Eukaryota > Metazoa > Echinodermata > Crinoidea > Comatulida > Antedonidae > Antedon > Antedon bifida. Next base: position 32,799,035 of record NC_136227.1, on the reverse strand, counting down.
AGAATTGAAGGTTACCTTGATGATTATAATTTATTATGAAAGCTGATGAAATGTAGATATTAATTCATATAAAAATTAAGCCTATCGGATGTTGTGACGTTAACATATGGCCAGTTGAAGTGAAAAAGTAGTTTTTTCATATTTTTCGTCAAAGTTATACACAATTCAAAGAGCGCGCACAGCGCTTCTACGTGCCAAATATTTTTCCAAATCTTATATTTTTTTGCTCAATTAATTATCTTTCGAAATTGTCATCTTAAAGTTTAGTTTGATAACGTCATCATGCCAAAAAATTAGAACATGTGTGTCCCGTAATTTCACCTATGCTACACTGTATATAGATATACAGTATATACTGTACATATTGTATATGGCATATAGGCACAACTCAGCACTATAAGCATATAATAGGATGGCATACATCAACATTTTCCGATCGTATGTTAACGTACGTGCATGTTTAAAAAAAATTAATTTCAGTAAAATGATAAAAATGATCACCTATAATTCGTCAAAGTGACGAATTAAATTCTAGTTTTTTTATTATTAGGTGATCATTTAGAATAAAATGATCACCTATTGTTATTGTATAAAATCTTTATTATTTTTTTTCTTTTTATTGTTTCTGTACACTATTTTGTGTAACAATTATCTCAAAAAGTTTAATGTCAATGATTACAAAAATTTCAGAATATCTTTCAAATAATATAACTTAATCCTAATAAGCTTTCCAGCGTGATCACTCATCCGTGACGACATTTATACGCCATTTTGCGAAATCACATTATCAATCATATCTCCATAATTCATTATCACATATTAATGAAATTCACTACACGTAAACTTCAAATCAAGGGTAAAAATATTAGCAAATAAAAACGCACGCGCACGTAGGTTCATGCGCGTGATATCGCGCGTTAAAAATTTAAAACGCTCAAAATTAAGTTTTGATCAATTTAGAGCATGAATTAGGCCATTTGCGTGTTTCAAAAAAATACTACGCAAAAATGCGTTTTTGCGCGCGCGATACTTAAAAAGCGTAAAAAATATGATTTTTTTTTACAAATCTCATTCTACTCACCATCCTTAGTACATTCACCAAATTTGAGTCAGTTCCGACTTAAAATAACGCTATACGAGCACGTTAAAAATGACAAAATGCGCACATTAATTTTACAAAAGTTCTGAAAATGGTGAAAAATAGGTCTTTTTTAAAATGAAAATAATTCCTCAGAATGCAAGATGACCCCCGATTTTTTTAACTTATTCTGGAAGCCATTGAGTTGTAGATATGAATTCATGTAGACATTTTACGTACAAAATGTTTTGACGTCATCAAATGGCCACTTGAATTTAAAAATTAGGATTTGTTATCTTTTTGTGTAGATCATCACATTCAACAGAGCGCATCTTGGTTATGTGTGCTCGAATTTCGCACAACTTTCAGTATGTGCTTGCTTAATTAATTATCTTTATCATGAGTTGACACTATCTTCATTTTAATGACGTCATCACGCGTAAAAACTTGAATAACGTAGGCCGTGTAATTTCACCTTCGCAGTAAATTTGAATATCTTACAGCTCTTCAGAATTGAAGGTTACCTTGATGATTATAATTTATTATGAAAGCTGATGAAATGTAGATATTAATTCATATAAAAATTAAGCCTATAGGATGTTGTGACGTTAACATATGGCCAGTTGAAGTGAAAAAGTAGTTTTTTCATATTTTTCGTCAAAGTTATACACAATTCAAAGAGCGCGCACAGCGCTTCTACGTGCCAAATTTTTTTCCAAATCTTAAATTTTTTTGCTCAATTAATTATCTTTCGAAATTGTCATCTTAAAGTTTAGTTTGATAACGTCATCATGCCAAAAAATTAGAACATGTGTGTCCCGTAATTTCACCTATGCTACACTGTATATAGATATACAGTATATACTGTACATATTGTATATGGCATATAGGCACAACTCAGCACTATAAGCATATAATAGGATGGCATACATCAACATTTTCCGATCGTATGTTAACGTACGTGCATGTTTAAAAAAAATTAATTTCAGTAAAATGATAAAAATGATCACCTATAATTCGTCAAAGTGACGAATTAAATTCTAGTTAGGTGATCATTTAGAATAAAATGATCACCTATTGTTATTGTACAAAATCTTTATTGGTTATCCGCCACAAGCGGATAACCTTTGTTATTGTACGTGTTTCTTTTTTTTTTTATTGGTTATCCGCCTCAAGCGGATAAGCCCTTGGAATTGTAGTGTTACTTTTTTTTTATTATTCTTCTCGATTTCCGCCACTTTTTGTGTTCAACTTTTCTCTGCAACGTGTTAACATTACATGTTGTAACTTGGTAAACATTTAGACATTTAACTGAAGATGTGCAGCCAAGCTTTTTGACGATGTCAGAGCCGCGTAGCGTAAGTCACGCGCGATTTTCTGAAAATCCTAAGTTGATCATAACTTCGAAACAGATGAATATTTTTCAACGTAATGTTCAGCCACGTTTACTTCACATCAATTGCTAACTTTTTTATCGCTACCGAAATTTGTAACATTGGAAAGTGCGCGCGTAAACGGCGTTTGAAATTTTAAAATGCTCCAAATCAATTTCTGATTAAATTAGAGCACGATTCAGGTCATTTTAAGCGTTTGAAAAATTGCCACCAGGTGCGCACATTTTTACGCGCGCACGCCGCAGGAATCACGTATGAGCATTTCTTTTGCACGATTTGTGTTTTTCAATCTTCGGTTAACAATTTTACGTTATTTTATTCACTATTCAACTTGAAATGGCGTTCTACGAGCACGTTAAACATGACTGGTTGCGCACATAAAACGTTAAAAAATTGTGAAAATGTTGCAAAATATGTCTACTTTTAAAAATGATACAGTTCATCAGAATGTAAGGTTACCCCTATTTTTTATTTTATTTTCTTGCAGTGTATGAATCGTAGGTGTGATTTATTATAGTGTTGAATGTTAAAACGTGTTTGAAGGCTACATTATTTGCATATTAAAAATAATTTTTGAAATTTTTATCATCAAACAAACATAAACATTTTCAAAGAGCAAAACAATAAACATAACGTTTATCTTTTTTCTTCACATGTTAATATATAAAACTTAAAAGTATGCACTTTCATAATATGTTACTGTTTAAAATTTGTGAAGATTTCATCATAGTAAAAATTATGATTTAGTTTGATAAGTAATAATCTATTTGCATCGAGTGGTTCACGACATACCGAATGAACGAGGAAGCTTTCTTCGGATTTTATTCGACAGGTGCTCAAATGGCTCGATGTGTAGTGCCACCGACTTTGGTATCAGAGGTACCGGGATCGAGTCCCGTCACGGGAAAACAATTTAATAAAAGGATTTATTTGGTTGTTACACTGAAAAGGCAGTTTTAATTTCGAATAGGCTACTTTTTGGAAAAGCCATAACTGAAAAGTACTTGAATGCGCAAGATACGTTTTGTTGCGGGCGGATAACCAAACTCGTCCTCAAGTGACGAGTTCAGATCTAGTTATTCTTCTTTCTTTCTCAGATTTTGTGCACGCTGTTTCTCTGCAACGTGTTAACATAACATGTTGTAACTTTCTAAACATTTAGACATTTAACTGAAGTTGTACTGCGAAGCTTTTGGACGCTGTCAGAGCCACGTAGCGTAAGTTACGCGCGAATTTCTGAAATTCTTAAATTGATCATAACTTTGAAACAAATAAATATTTTTTAACGAAATTTTCAGCCACGGTTGCTTCACATCAATTGTAAACTGTTTTATCGCTACCGAATTTTGTAACATTAGAAAGTGCGCGCGTAAACGGCGTTTGAAATTTTAAAATGCTTAAAATCATTTTCTGATTAAATTAGCGCACGTTTCAGGTCATTTTAAGCGTTTAAAAAATTCCCACCAGATGCGCACATTTTCACGCGCGCACGGCACAGGGAACGCGTATGAGCCTTTATTTTGCATAGATTGTGTTTTTCAAACTTCAGTTAACAATTTTGCGTTATTTTATTCACTATTCAACTTGAAATGGCGTTCCACGAGCACGTTAAACATGACTGGTTGCGCACGTAAAACGTTACAAAATTGTGAAAATGTTGCAAAATATGTCTACTTTTAAAAATGAAACAGTTTATCAGAATTAACGGTTACCCCCATTTTTTATTTTATCTTCTTGCAGTGTATGAATCGTATGTCTAATTTATTATAGTGTTGAATGCTAAAACGTGTTTGATGGCTACATTATTTGCATATTAAATATAATTTTTGAAATTTTGATCATCAAACAAACACTAACATTTTCAAAGAGCAAAACAATAAACATAACGTTTATCTTTTTTCTTCACATGTTAATATATAAAACTTGAAAGTATGCACTTTCGTAATATGTCACTGTTTAAAATTTGTGAAGATTTCATTATAGTTAAAATTATGATTTAGTTTGATATGTAATAATCAACTTGCATCGAGGGGGTTCACGACATACCGAATAAACGAGTAATCTTTCTTTGGATTTTATTCGACAGGTGCTCATATGGCTCGATGTGTAGTGCAACCGACTTTGGTATCAGAGGTACCGGGATCGAATCCCGTCACGGGAAAACATTTAAATAAAAAGATTTATTTGGTAATTAAACTGAAAGAGCAGTTTAAATTTTGAATGAGCTAATTTTTGGAAAAGTCATGATTGAAAAGTACTTGAATGCGCAAGATACGTTTTGTTGCGGGCGGATAACCAAACTCGTCCTCAAGTGACGAGTTTAAGTTCTAGTTATTCTTCTTTCTTTCTCAGATTTTGTGCACGCGTTTTCTCTTCAACGTGTTAACATAACATGTTGTAACTTGGTCAACATTTAGACATTTAACTGAAGATGTTCAGCCAAGCTTTTGGACGCTGTCAGATCCGCGTAGCGTAAGTCACGCGCGATTTTCTGAAAATCTTAAATCGGTCATAACTTCGAAACCGATAAATATTTTTTAACGAAATTTTCAGCCACGTTTTCTTCACATCAATGGCTAACTTTTGGAATGTTTAACACATTTTTGGAGACTAGAAAGTTTTCGCGTAAATTGCGTTTGAAATATTTTACTCTTCTTATTTTGTGCACGCTGTTTCTCTTCAACGTGTAAACATAATATGTTGTAACTTGTTCAGCATTTAGACATTTTACTGAAGTTGTCCAGCCAAGCTTTTTGACGATGTCAGAGCCGCGTAGCGTAAGTTACGCGTGATTTTCTGAAAATCTTAAATCGGTTATAACTTCGAAACAAACGAATATTTTTTAACGTCATTTTCAGCCACGTTTGCTTCACATCAAAAGTTAACTTTTTTAACGCTACCGCAATTTGTAACGTTAGAAAGTGCGCGCGTAAATGGCGTTTGAAATTTTAAAATGCTCCAAATCAATTTCTGATTAAATTAGAGCACGATTCAGGTCATTTTAAGCGTTTAAAAAATTGCCACTGTTGCGCACATTTTTACGCGCGCACGGCGCAGGGAACACGTATGAGCATTTCTTTTACACGATTTGTGTTTTTAAATCTTCGGTTAACAATTTTACGTTATTTTATTCACTTTTCAACTTGAAATGGCGTTCTACGAGCACGTTAAACATGACAGGTTGCGCACGAAAACGTCAACAAATTGTGAAAATGTTCCAAAATATGTCTACTTTTAAAAATGAAACAGTTCATCAGAATGCAAGGTTACCCCATTTTTTTATTTTATTTTCTTGCAGAGTATGAATCACAGGTCTAATTTATAATAGTCTTGAATGTTAAAAAGTGTTTGATGGCTACATTATTTGCATATTAAATGTAATTTTTGAAATATTTATCATCAAACAAACATAAACATATTCAAAGAGTAAAACAATTAACATAACGTTTATCTTTTTTCTTTACATGTTAATATATTAAACTTGAAAGTATGCACTTTCATAATATGTCACTGTTTAAAATGTGTGAAGATTTCATCATAGTAAACATTATGATTTAAGTTCGATATGTAATAATCAACTTGCATCGAGGGGGTTCACGACATACCGAATGAACGAGGATTCTTTCTTCGGATTTTCTTCACCAGGTGCTGATATGGCTCGATGTGTAGTGCAACCGACTTTGGTATCACAGGTACCGGGTTCGAATCCCATCACGGGAAAACAATCAAAAAAGGATTTATTTGGTTATTACACTTAAAGGGCAGTTTTAATTTTGAATAGGCTACTTTTTTGGAAAAGTCATAATTGAGAAGTACTTTAATACGCAAGATACGTTTTGTTGCGGGCGGATAACCAAACTCGTCCTCAAGTGACGAGTTTAAGATCTAGTTGTTGTTATTCTTCTTTCTGTACACTTTTTGTGTAACAAATATCTCAAAAAGTTGAATGGCAACGATCACAAAAATTTCACCATGTCTTTCAAATACTTTAACTTAGCCATAATAAGCTTTTCAGCGTGATCACTCATCCGTGACGTCACGTATACGCCATTTTGTGAAATCACATTATCAATCATATCTCCATATTTCATTATCACATATTAATGAAATTCACTACACGTAAACTTCAGGTCAAGCTAAAATATATTGGCAAATAAAAACTCGCGCGTTTCAAGGTCATGCACGTGAAATCGCGCGTTGAAATTTTAAAAAGCTCAAAATTAAGTTTTGATCAATTTAGAGCATGAAATAGGCCATTTGCGTGTTTCAAAAAATTACTGCGCAAAAACACATTTTTGCGCCCGCGATTTTTAAAAAGCGTAAAAAAAAAAATTTGATGTATACATCACATTCTACTCACAATCCTTAGTACATTCTCCGACTTTGAGTCCATTCCGACTTAAAATAACGCTATACGAGCACGTTAAAAATGACAAAATGTGCACATTAATTGTACAAAAGTGCTAAAAATGGTAAAAAATATGGCCTTTTTAAAATGAATATTACTCTTCAGAATGGCAGGTGACCCCCAATTTTTTTAACTTATTATGGAAGCCAATAAGTTGTAGATATAAATATATATACATATTAGACGTACAAAATGGTATGACGTCATCAAATGGCCACTTGAATTTAAAAATTAGTATTTTTTATCTTTTTGTGTGGATTATCACATTCAATAGAGCGCATCTCCGTTATTTGAGCCCGATTTTCGCACAAATTTTAGTATGTACTTGCTCAATTAATTATCTATCTTAGGAGTTGTCAACATTTTTATTTTGATGACGTCATCACGCGTAAAAACTTGAATAACCTAGGTCGTGTAATTTCAGCTACACCATACATTTGAATATCTTATAGCTCTTCAGAATTAAAGGTGACCTTGAAGATTATAACTTATTATGAAAGCTGATGAAATGTAGATATGAATTCATATAAAAATTAAGCCTATTGGATGTTGTGATGTTATCATATGGCCAGTTGAAGTTAAAAAGTAGTTTTTAAATTTCTTTAGTCGAAGTTATACAAATTTCAAAGAGCGCGCATTGCGCTTCTACGTGTCAAATTCTCTTCCAATCCTTATATTTATTTGCTCAATTCATTATCTTTCGAAATTGTCATCTTCGAGTTCATTTTGATAATTCCATCATACCAAAAATTTAGAACACGATGTGGGTCCCGTAATTTCACCTATGCTACACTGTATATAGATATACTGTACATATTGTATATGACACATAATAGGTACAACTCAGCACTATAAGTGTATATGCATCATGTCATAGGATGGTGTACATCAACTTTTTACGATCGTATGTTAACGTACATGCTTGTTTAAAAAATGTTAATTTCATTAAAATGATAAAAATGATCACCTATAATTCGTCAAAGTGACGAATTAAATTCTAGTTAGGTGATCATTTAGAATGCTAAATGATCACCTATTGTTATTGTATGAAATCTTTATTTTTTTTCTTTTTATTGTTTCTGTACACTATTTTGTGTAACAATTATCTCAAAAAGTTTAATGTCAATGATTACCAAAATTTCAGAATATCTTTCAAATAATATAACTTAATCCTAATAAGCTTTCCAGCATGATCACTCATCCGTGACGACATTTATACGCCATTTTGCGAAATCACATTATCAATCATATCTCCATAATTCATTATCACATATTAATGAAATTCACTACACGTAAACTTCAGGTCAAGGGTAAAAATATTAGCAAATAAAAACGCACGCGCACATAGGTTCATGCGCGTGATATCGCGCGTTAAAAATTTAAAACGCTCAAAATTAAGTTTTGATCAATTTAGAGCATGAATTAGGCCATTTGCGTGTTTCAAAAAATTACTGCGCAAAAATGCGTTTTTGCGCGCGCGATACTTAAAAAGCGTAAAAAATATGAATTTTTTTTACAAATCTCATTCTACTCACCATCCTTAGTACATTCACCAAATTTGAGTCAGTTCCGACTTAAAATAACGCTATACGAGCACGTTAAAAATGACAAAATGCGCATATTAATTTTACAAAAGTTCTGAAAATGGTGAAAAATAGGTCTTTTTTAAAATGAAAATAATTCTTCAGAATGCAAGATGACCCCCGATTTTTTTAACTTATTCTGGAAGCCATTGAGTTGTAGATATGAATTCATGTACACACTTTACGTACAAAATGTTTTGACGTCATCAAATGGCCACTTGAATTTAAAAATTAGGATTTGTTATCTTTTTGTGTAGATTATCACATTCAACAGAGCGCATCTTGGTTATGTGTGCTCGAATTTCGCACAACTTTCAGTATGTGCTTGCTTAATTAATTATCTTTATCATGAGTTGACACTATCTTCATTTTAATGACGTCATCACGCGTAAAAACTTGAATAACGTAGGCCGTGTAATTTCACCTTCGCAGTAAATTTGAATATCTTACAGCTCTTCAGAATTGAAGGTTACCTTGATGATTATAATTTATTATGAAAGCTGATGAAATGTAGATATTAATTCATATAAAAATTAAGCCTATCGGATGTTGTGACGTTAACATATGGCCAGTTGAATTGAAAAAGTAGTTTTTTCAAATTTTTCGTCAAAGTTATACACAATTCAAAGAGCGCGCACAGCGCTTCTACGTGCCAAATTTTTTTCAAAATCTTATATTTTTTTGCTCAATTAATTATCTTTCGAAATTGTCATCTTAAAGTTTAGTTTGATAACGTCATCATGCCAAAAAATTAGAACATGTGTGTCCCGTAATTTCACCTATGCTACACTGTATATAGTGTACATATTGTATATGGCATATAGGCACAACTCAGCACTATAAGCATATAATAGGATGGCATACATCAACATTTTCCGATCGTATGTTAACGTACGTGCATGTTTAAAAAAATTAATTTCAGTAAAATGATAAAAATGATCACCTATAATTCGTCAAAGTGACGAATTAAATTCTAGTGTAAAATTGTTTTTATACAAAAACAATTTTACTTCCCAATTTCTTTCTGTACAGATTTTGTGTAACAAATATCTCAAAAAGTTTAATGTCAATGATTACCAAAATTTCACAATTTCTTTCAAATACTTTTACTTAGTCCTAATAAGCTTTTCAGCGTGATCACTCATCCGTGACGTCATTTATACGCCATTTTGTGAAATCAATATATCAATCATATCTCCATAATTAATCATCACATAATAATGAAATTCGCTACACGTAAACTTCAGGTCAAGGGTAAAAATATTAGCAAATAAAAACGCACGCACACGTAGGGTCAAGCGCGTGAAATCGAGCGTTTAAAATTTTAAAAGCTCAAAATTAAGTTTTGATCAATTTAGAGCATGAATTAGGCCATTTGCGTGTTTCAAAAAATTACTGCGCAAAAACACGTTTTTGCGCGTGCGTACATACAAAGCGTAAAAAATAACAATTTTTTGCACAAATTGCATTCTACTCATCTTCCATAGTACATTCACCAAATTTGAGAACATTTCGACTTAAAATATTGCTATACGAGCACGTTAAAAATGACAAAATGCGCACCTTAATTGTACAAAAGTGCTGAAAATGGGGAAAAATAAGGCCTTTTTAAAATGAATATAACTCTTCAGAATGGAAGGTGACCCCCCATTTTTTTAACTTATTATGGAAGCCAATGAGTTGTAGATATAAAGGTATATACACATTAGAAGTACAAAATGGTATGAAGTAGTCATTTGGCCACATGAATTTTTAAAATAGGGTTTTTTTCCCCTTTTGTCATAGACCACCATATTAAACAGAGCGCAACTCGCTTATCTGTGATCGATTTTCTTGTAATTTTTAAAATATTCTACGTGCCAAATTCTCTTCCAATTCTTTTATTTATTTGCTCAATTCATTATCTTTCGAAATTGTCATCTTCGAGTTTATTTTGATAATTCCATCATGCCAAAAAATTAAAACATGATGTGTGTCCCGTAATTTCACCTATGCTACACTGTATATAGATATACATTATATACTGTACATAATGTATATGGCATATAATAGGCTCAACTCAACGCTATAAGCGTATATGCATCATGTCATAGGATGGCGTACATCAACTTTTTACGATCGTATGTTAACGTACGTGCATGTAAAAAAAAAAATTAATTTCATTAAAATGATAAAAATGATCACCTATAATTCGTCAAAGTGACGAATTAAATTCTAGTTTTTTTTTGGTTTTCCGCAACGAAGTTGCAGGAAAACCTCTTGTGATTGTACGAAATCATCATCATCATCTTTTTTTTCATCTTCTTTCTTTCTGTATGATTTTTGTGTAACGCTTTTCTCTAAAACTTGCAAACATAACATTTTTTTAACTATGTTGACATTTTGACATTTATGTAACGTCGTCAAGCGAAGCTTTTCATGATGCTTACAATTGCGCAACGTGACGTACGCGCGATTTAACGATTTTCTCGTATTTAACATAGCTCGACAACCAAATAACATTTCAACTTGAAACTTTGCAAAAGTTTAATTTATATCATGCGCTAACTTTCTGTGGAAAAAAAATTGCGTGTTTTACACAAAGTTACGCGCGCACGCGCATTTAAAATTTCAAAATGCGCAAAATTAATTTATAATCAATTTTCTACGCGTTTCATGTCGTTTTAAGCATGTCAAAAATTCCCACGCGTGCGCACATTTTTACGTGTGCGGTGCGCACGTAGCATTGAAAACGTATTTTTTTCGCGTGATTTATGTTTTTCCAGCCTTTTCTAGTAATTTTACCAAATTTTAAACAATTTCGACTTAAAGATACGTCATACGAGCACGTCGAATTGAACAATTTGCGCGCGTTTTTTATGAAAAGGTTAAAAAATTCGTTTAAAATATGCATTTTTTTAAACAATCGTAATTTCTAAACTAGACGGTCAACTTTTTGTGGATGACATTTTCTGGAAGTTAATGAGTTGTAGATATCGGATCATGTATTAATATGGCTAACCGGATATTGTGACGTCATCGTATGGCCACGCTAATATAAAATTTAGGATTTTTGTATCTTTCGTCATAGCTCATCACATTTAATAGAGCGCATCTCCACTTATCCGTTTTCCATTTTCACCCAAATTTTGATATTGTCTATGTCAATCAACTGTCTTTCGCATGAATTAGAAATATTTTAATTTTTATGACGTCATCATTCCTAAAAATTTAAATTACGTGTGGCATTAATTTCATCTTTACAGTAAATTTTAATCTGTTATAGCTCGTAAGAATAAAATTTGATAATCACGATTAAAACGTTTTATGGAAGCTATTGGATTGTAGATACGAAATCATGTGAACATTTTGCCAATCGGATGTTGTGACGTCATCATATGGCCAGTTAAATGAAAAAAGTCGTATTTTCATCTTTTGCGTCATAATTCATTACATTTAAAAGAGCGCGCATCAATATTTCACGTATTCAAATTTCTTCTAGACGTTAATATGTTGTTGCTGAGATAATTTCCTTCCGAAATTGCTACCTTTGCATTTCATTTTAAAACCGTCAACATCTTAAAATTTGCAATAAATAGCGGGTCCCGTAATTTCACCTATTCTACACTGTGTGATATGGATACAGATTATACTGTGTATACTATATATGAATCGAAATAATAGAATTTAGCAATAACAACATATCATATTCTTCAGTTCAGGTCATAATGCCAACGTGAACACTTCCTTTTGTCCTCAACCCATCCCTTAATGTTAAAAGGTACGTCGTTACACGTTCATGTTGCACCACTTGCGCGGCGGAAAACCAAACTCGTCAAAGTGACGAGTTACATGTCTAGTCTTTTTATTGTTTCTGTACACTATTTTGTGTAACAATTATCTAAAAAAGTTTAATGTCAATGATTACAAAAATTTCAGAATATCTTTCAAATAATACAACTTAATCCTAATAAGCTTTCCAGCGTGATCACTCATCCGTGACGACATTTATACGCCATTTTGCGAAATCACATTATCAATCATATCTCCATAATTCATTATCACATATTAATGAAATTCACTACACGTAAACTTCAGATCAAGGGTAAAAATATTAGCAAATAAAAACGCACGCGCACGTAGGTTCATGCGCGTGATATCGCGCGTTAAAAATTTAAAACGCTCAAAATTAAGTTTTGATCAATTTAGAGCATGAATTAGGCCATTTGCGTGTTTCAAAAAATTACTGCGCAAAAATGCGTTTTTGCGCGCGCGATACTTAAAAAGCGTAAAAAATATGAATTTTTTTTACAAATCTCATTCTACTCACCATCCTTAGTACATTCACCAAATTTGAGTCAGTTCCGACTTAAAATAACGCTATACGAGCACGTTAAAAATGACAAAATGCGCACATTTATTTTACAAAAGTTCTGAAAATGGTGAAAAATAGGTCTTTTTTAAAATGAAAATAATTCTTCAGAATGCAAGATGACCCCCGATTTTTTTAACTTATTCTGGAAGCCATTGAGTTGTAGATATGAATTCATGTACACATTTTACGTACAAAATGTTTTGACGTCATCAAATGGCCACTTGAATTTAAAAATTAGGATTTGTTATCTTTTTGTGTAGATTATCACATTCAACAGAGCGCATCTTGGTTATGTGTGCTCGAATTTCGCACAACTTTCAGTATGTGCTTGCTTAATTAATTATCTTTATCATGAGTTGACACTATCTTCATTTTAATGACGTCATCACGCGTAAAAACTTGAATAACGTAGGCCGTGTAATTTCACCTTCGCAGTAAATTTGAATATCTTACAGCTCTTCAGAATTGAAGGTTACCTTGATGATTATAATTTATTATGAAAGCTGATGAAATGTAGATATTAATTCATATAAAAATTAAGCCTATCGGATGTTGTGACGTTAACATATGGCCAGTTGAAGTGAAAAAGTAGTTTTTTCATATTTTTCGTCAAAGTTATACACAATTCAAAGAGCGCGCACAGCGCTTCTACGTGCCAAATTTTTTTCCAAATCTTATATTTTTTTGCTCAATTAATTATCTTTCGAAATTGTCATCTTAAAGTTTAGTTTGATAACGTCATCATGCCAAAAAATTAGAACATGTGTGTCCCGTAATTTCACCTATGCTACACTGTATATAGATATACAGTATATACTGTACATATTGTATATGGCATATAGGCACAACTCAGCACTATAAGCATATAATAGGATGGCATACATCAACATTTTCCGATCGTATGTTAACGTACGTGCATGTTTAAAAAAAAATTAATTTCAGTAAAATGATAAAAATGATCACCTATAATTCGTCAAAGTGACGAATTAAATTCTAGTTAGGTGATCATTTAGAATAAAATGATCACCTATTGTTATTGTACAAAATCTTTATTTGGTTTTCCGCAACGAAGTTGCAGGAAAACCTCTTGTGATTGTACGAAATCATCATCATCATCATCATCTTTTTTTTCATCTTCTTTCTTTTCTTCTTTCTTTCTGTATGATTTTTGTGTAACGCTTTTCTCTAAAACTTGCAAACATAACATTTTTTTAACTATGTTGACATTTTGACATTTATGTAACGTCGTCAAGCGAAGCTTTTCATGATGCTTACAATTGCGCAACGTGACGTACGCGCGATTTAACGATTTTCTCGTATTTAACATAGCTCGACAACCAAATAACATTTCAACTTGAAACTTTGCAAAAGTTTAATTTATATTATGCGCTAACTTTCTGTGGAAAAAAAATTGCGTGTTTTACACAAAGTTACGCGCGCACGCGCATTTAAAATTTCAAAATGCGCAAAATTAATTTATAATCAACTTTCTACGCGTTTCATGTCGTTTTAAGCATGTCAAAAATTCCCACGCGTGCGCACATTTTTACGTGTGCGGTGCGCACGTAGCATTGAAAACGTATTTTTTTCGCGTGATTTATGTTTTTCCAGCCTTTTCTAGTAATTTTACCAAATTTTAAACAATTTCGACTTAAAGATACGTCATACGAGCACGTCGAATTGGACAATTTGCGCGCGTTTTTTATGAAAAGGTTAAAAAATTCGTTTAAAATATGCCTTTTTTTAAACAGTCGTAATTTCTAAACTAGACGGTCAACTTTTTGTGGATGACATTTTCTGGAAGTTAATGAGTTGTAGATATCGGATCATATATTAATATGGCTAACCGGACATTGTGACGTCATCGTATTGCCACGCTAATATAAAATTTAGGATTTTTGTATCTTTCGTCATAGCTCATCACATTTAATAGAGCGCATCTCCACTTATCCGTTTTCCATTTTCACCAAAATTTTGATATTGTCTAGGTCAATCAACTGTCTTTCGCATGAATTAGAAATATTTTAATTTTTTTGACGTCATCATTCCTAAAAATTTAAATTACGTGTGGCATTAATTTCATCTTTACAGTAAATTTTAATCTGTTATAGCTCGTAAGAATAAAATTTGATAATCACGATTAAAACGTTTTCTGGAAGCTATTGGATTTTAGATACGAAATCATGTGAAAATTTTGCCAATCGGATGTTGTGACGTCATCATATGGCCAGTTAAATGAAAAAAGTCGTATTTTCATCTTTTGCGTCATAATTCATTGCATTTAAAAGAGCGCGCATCAATATTTCACGTATTCAAATTTCTTCTACACGCTAATACGTTGTTGCTGAGATAATTTCTTTTCGGAAATGCTACCTTCGCGTTTCATTTTAAAACCGTCAACATGTTAAAAATTGCAATAAATAGCGGGTCCCGTAATTTCACCTATTCTACACTGTATGTGATATGGATACAGATTATACTGTGTATACTATATATGAATCAAAATAATAGAATTCAGCAATAAAAACATATCATATTCTTCAGTTCAGGTCATAATGCCAACGTGGACACTTCCTTTTGTCCTCAACCTATCCCCTTAATGTTCGGTACGGTAAGGTACGTCGTTACACGTTCATGTTGCACCACTTGCGCGGCGGAAAACCAAACTCGTCAAAGTGACGAGTTACATGTCTAGTTAGTTATCCGCAACGAAGTTGCAGGATAACTCCTTGTGATTGTACGAAATCATCATCTTTTTTTTCTTTATCTTCTTTCTTTCTGTAATTTTTGTGTCACGCGTATCTGTAAAACTTGCAAACATAACATTTCGTAACTTTCCCAACATATCTTCATTCATATGAAGTTGTGCAGCGAACCTTTTCAGGATGTTTACAATTGCGCAACGTGACTTACGCGCGATTTAACGATTTTCTCGTATTTAACATAGGTCAAAAACCAAATAACATTTTAAATTGAAACTTTGCAAAAGTTTAATTTATATCATGCGCTAACTTTCTGTTGAAAAAAAATTGCGTGTTTTACAAAAAGTTACGCGCGCACGCTTATTTAAAATTTCAAAATGCGCAAAATTAATTTCTAATCAACTTTCTACGCGTTTCATGTCGTTTTAAGCATGTCAAAAATTCCCACGCGTGCGCAAATGTTTACGTGTTCGGTGCGCACGTAGCATTAAAAACATATTT
Source organism: Antedon bifida (assembly GCF_963402885.1). NCBI lineage: Eukaryota > Metazoa > Echinodermata > Crinoidea > Comatulida > Antedonidae > Antedon > Antedon bifida. The sequence goes on along the minus strand of NC_136227.1, from coordinate 32,783,015 downwards.
TTTTCGCGTGATTTATGTTTTTCCAGCCTTTTTTAGTAATTTTACCAACTTTTAAACACTTTCGACTTAAAGTTACGTCATACGAGCACGTCAAATTGGACAATTTGCGCGCGTTTTTGATGAAAAAGTTCAAAAATTCGTCAAAATTATGCCTTTTTTTAAACAGTCGTAATTTCTAAACTGCACGGTCAACTTTTTGTGGATGACATATTATGGAAGTTGATGAGTTGTAGATATCAGATCATGTATTAATATGGCTAACCGGACATTGTGACGTCATCGTATGGCCACGCGAATATAAAATTTATGATTTTTGTATCTTTCGTCATAGCTCATCACATTTAATAGAGCGCATCTCCACTTATCCATTTTCCATTTTCACCCCGATTTTGATATTGTCTAGGTCAATCAACTATCTTTCGCATGATTTAAAAATATTTTAATTTTTATGACGTCATCATGCCTAAAAATTAAAATTACGTCTGGCATTAATTTCATCTTTATAGTAAATTTTAATCTGTTATAGCTCGTAAGAATAAAATGTGATAATCACGATTAAAACGTTTTCTGGAAGCTATTGGATTGTAGATACGAAATCATGTGAACATTTTGCCAATCGGATGTTGTGACGTCATCATATGGCCAGTTAAATAAAAAATGTCGTATTTTCATCTTTTGCGTCATAATTCATTACATTTAAATGAGCGCGCATCAATATTTCACGTATTCAAATTTCTTCTACACGTTAATATGTTGTTGCTGAGATAATTTCCTTCTGAAATTGCTACCTTCGCGTTTCATTTTAAAACCGTCAACATGTTAAAAATTGCAATAAATGGCAGGTCCCATAATTTCACTTATTCTACACTTATGTAATATGTATACATATTATACTATATATACTATACGACACAAAATTGACAGAAATCAGCACTAACAACATATCATATTCTTCAGTTCAGGTCATAATGCCATAATCTTTTTCTGTGTGCAATATTCCAACGTATGACGTGCACGTAGCGTTTGTCGTGCGGATAACTAACTCGTCAAAGTGACGAGTTACATGTCTAGTGTTGTTTTTTGGTTTTCCGCAACGAAGTTGCAGGAAAACCTCTTGTGATTGTACGAAATCATCATCATCATTGGTTTTCCGCAACGAAGTTGCAGGAAAACCTCTTGTGATTGTACGAAATCATCATCTTTTTTGTCATCTTCTTTCTTTCTGTATGATTTTTGTGTAACGCTTTTCTCTAAAACTTGCAAACATAACATTTTTTTAACTATGTTGACATTTTGACATTTATGTAACGTCGTCAAGCGAAGCTTTTTATGATGCTTACAATTGCGCAACGTGACGTACGCGCGATTTAACGATTTTCTCGTATTTAACATAGCTCGACAACCAAATAACATTTCAACTTGAAACTTTGCAAAAGTTTAATTTATATTATGCGCTAACTTTCTGTGGAAAAAAAATTGCGTGTTTTACACAAAGTTACGCGCGCACGCGCATTTAAAATTTCAAAATGCGCAAAATTAATTTATAATCAACTTTCTACGCGTTTCATGTCGTTTTAAGCATGTCAAAAATTCCCACGCGTGCGCACATTTTTACGTGTGCGGTGCGCACGTAGCATTGAAAACGTATTTTTTTCGCGTGATTTATGTTTTTCCAGCCTTTTCTAGTAATTTTACCAAATTTTAAACAATTTCGACTTAAAGATACGTCATACGAGCACGTCGAATTGGACAATTTGCGCGCGTTTTTTATGAAAAGGTTAACAAATTCGTTTAAAATATGCCTTTTTTTAAACAGTCGTAATTTCTAAACTAGACGGTCAACTTTTTGTGGATGGCATATTCTGGAAGTAGATGAGTTGTAGATATCGTATCAGGTATTATTATGGCTAACCGGACATTGTGACGTCATCGTATGGCCACGCGAATATAAAATTTAGGATTTTTGTATCTTTCGTCATAGCTTACCACATTGAATAGAGCGCATCTCCACTTATCCGTTTTCCATTTTCACCCCGATTTTGATATTGTCTAGGTCAATCAACTATCTTTCGCAGGAGTTAAAAATATTTTAATTTTTTTGACGTCATCATGCCTAAAAATGTAAATCACGTGTGGCATTAATTTCATCTTTACAGTAAATTTTAATCTGTTATAGCTCGTAAGAATAAAATGTGATAATCACGATTAAAACTTTTTCTGGAAGCTATTGGATTGTAGATACGGAAATATGTAAAAATGTTGCCAATCGGATGTTGTGACGTCATCAAATGGCCAGTTAAATAAAAAAGGTCGTATTTTCATCTTTTGCGTCATAATTCATTACATTTAAAAGAGCGCGCATCAATATTTCACGTATTCAAATTTCTTCTACACGCTGATACGTTGTTGCTGAGATAATTTCCTTTCGGAAATGCTACCTTCGCGTTTCATTTTAAAACCGTCGACATGTTAAAAATTGCAATAAATATCGGGTCCCGTAATTTCACCTATTCTACACTGTATGTGATATGGATACAGATTATGCTGTGTATACTATATATGAATTTAAATAATAAAATTCAGCAATAACAACATATCATATTCTTCAGTTCAGGTCATAATGCCAACGTGAACACTTCCTTTTGTCCTCAACCTATCCCCTTAATGTTAATGTTGCACCACTTGCGCGGCGGAAAACCAAACTCGTCAAAGTGACGAGTTACATGTCTAGTCTTTTTTTTCATCTTCTTTCTTTCTGTATGATTTTTGTGTAACGCTTTTCTCTAAAACTTGCAAACATAACATTTTTTTAACTATGTTGACATTTTGACATTTATGTAACGTCGTCAAGCGAAGCTTTTCATGATGCTTACAATTGCGCAACGTGACGTACGCGCGATTTAACGATTTTCTCGTATTTAACATAGCTCGACAACCAAATAACATTTCAACTTGAAACTTTGCAAAAGTTTAATTTATATTATGCGCTAACTTTCTGTGGAAAAAAAATTGCGTGTTTTACACAAAGTTACGCGCGCACGCGCATTTAAAATTTCAAAATGCGCAAAATTAATTTATAATCAACTTTCTACGCGTTTCATGTCATTTTAAGCATGTCAAAAATTCCCACGCGTGCGCACATTTTTACGTGTGCGGTGCGCACGTAGCATTGAAAACGTATTTTTTTCGCGTGATTTATGTTTTTCCAGCCTTTTCTAGTAATTTTACCAAATTTTAAACAATTTCGACTTAAAGATACGTCATACGAGCACGTCGAATTGGACAATTTGCGCGCGTTTTTTATGAAAAGGTTAAAAAATTCGTTTAAAATATGCCTTTTTTTAAACAGTCGTAATTTCTAAACTAGACGGTCAACTTTTTGTGGATGACATTTTCTGGAAGTTAATGAGTTGTAGATATCGGATCATATATTAATATGGCTAACCGGACATTGTGACGTCATCGTATTGCCACGCTAATATAAAATTTAGGATTTTTGTATCTTTCGTCATAGCTCATCACATTTAATAGAGCGCATCTCCACTTATCCGTTTTCCATTTTCACCCAAATTTTGATATTGTCTAGGTCAATCAACTGTCTTTCGCATGAATTATAAATATTTTAATTTTTTTGACGTCATCATTCCTAAAAATTTAAATTACGTGTGGCATTAATTTCATCTTTACAGTAAATTTTAATCTGTTATAGCTCGTAAGAATAAAATTTGATAATCACGATTAAAACGTTTTCTGGAAGCTATTGGATTTTAGATACGAAATCATGTGAAAATTTTGCCAATCGGATGTTGTGACGTCATCATATGGCCAGTTAAATGAAAAAAGTCGTATTTTCATCTTTTGCGTCATAATTCATTGCATTTAAAAGAGCACGCATCAATATTTCACGTATTCAAATTTCTTCTACACGCTAATACGTTGTTGCTGAGATAATTTCTTTTCGGAAATGCTACCTTCGCGTTTCATTTTAAAACCGTCAACATGTTAAAAATTGCAATAAATAGCGGGTCCCGTAATTTCACCTATTCTACACTGTATGTGATATGGATACAGATTATACTGTGTATATACTATATATGAATCAAAATAATAGAATTCAGCAATAAAAACATATCATATTCTTCAGTTCAGGTCATAATGCCAACGTGGACACTTCCTTTTGTCCTCAACCTATCCCCTTAATGTTCGGTACGGTAAGGTACGTCGTTACACGTTCATGTTGCACCACTTGCGCGGCGGAAAACCAAACTCGTCAAAGTGACGAGTTACATGTCTAGTGTTATTATTCTTTCTGTACACTTTTGTGTAACAATTATCTCAAAAAGTTGAATAGCAATGATCACAAAAATTACACAATGTCTTTCAAATACTTTAACTTAACCATAATAAGCTTTTCAGTGTGATCACTCAACCATGACGTCAATAATACGCGATTTTGTGAAATCACACTATCAACCATATCTCCATAATTCATTATCACATATCAATGAAATTCACTACACGTAAAATTCATGCCAAGGGTAAAAATATAAGCAAATAAAAACTTGCGTGTTTCAAGGTCATGCGCGTGAAATCACGCGTTAAAAATTTAAAAAGCTCAAAATTGAGTTTTGATCAAATTAGAGCATGAATTAGGCCATTTGCGTGTTTCAAAAAATTACTGCGCAAAAACATGTTTTTGCGCGTGCGTATATAGAAAGCGTAAAAAATAACAATTTTTTGTACAAATTCCATTCTACTCATCTTCCTTAGTACATTCACTAAATTTGAGTCCATTTCGACTTCAAATAGTGCTATACGAGAACGTTAAAAATGACAAAATGCGCAAATTAATTGTACAAAAGTGCTAAAAATGGTAAAAAATAAGGCCTTTTTAAAATGAATATAACTCTTCAGAATGGCAGGTGACCCCCAATTTTTTTAACTTATTATGGAAGCCAATAAGTTGTAGATATAAATATATATACATATTAGACGTACAAAATGGTATGACGTCATCAAATGGCCACTTGAATTAAAAAATTAGTAATTTTTATCTTTTTGTGTGGGTTATCACATTCAATAGAGCGCATCTCCGTTATTTGAACCAAATTTTTGCACAAATTTTAGTATGTGCTTGCTCAATTAATTATCTTTCTCATGAGTTGTCAACATTTTTATTTTGATGACGTCATCACGCGTAAAAACTTAAAAAACCAAGGTCGTGTATTTTCAGCTACACCATACATTTGAATATCTTACAGCTCTTCAGAATTAAAGGTGACCTTGAAGATTATAATTTATTATAAAAGCTGATGAAATGTAGATATGAATTCATATAAAAATTAGGCCTATCGGATGTTGTGACATTATGAAATGGTCAGTTGAAGTTAAAAAGTAGTTTTTTTCTCTCTTTCGTCAAATGTATACAAATTTCAAAGAGCGCGCATTGCGCTTCTACGTGTCAAATTCTCTTCCAATCCGTATATTTATTTGCTCAATTCATTATCTTTCGAAATTGTCATCTTCGAGTTTATTATGATAATTCCATCATACCAACAAATTAGAACATGATGTGGGTCCCGTAATTTCACCTATGCTACACTGTATATAGATATACAGTATATACTGTATTGTATATAACACATAATAGGTACAACTCAGCACTATAAGTGTATATGCATCATGTCATAGGATGGCGTACATTTACGATCGCATGTTAACGTACATGCATGTTTTAAAAATGTTAATTTCATTAAAATGATGAAAATGATCACCTATAATTCGTCAAAGTGACGAATTAAATTCTAGTTAGGTGATCATTTAGAATAAAATGATCACCTATTGTTATTGTATAAAATCTTTATTATTATTTTTTTTATTTTTTTTCTTTTTATTGTTTCTGTACACTATTTTGTGTAACAATTATCTCAAAAAGTTTAATGTCAATGATTACAAAAATTTCAGAATATCTTTCAAATAATATAACTTAATCCTAATAAGCTTTCCAGCGTGATCACTCATCCGTGACGACATTTATACGCCATTTTGCGAAATCACATCATCAATCATATCTCCATAATTCATTATCACATATTAATGAAATTCACTATACGTAAACTTCAGATCAAGGGTAAAAATATTAGCAAATAAAAACGCACGCGCACGTAGGTTCATGTGGTGATATCGCGCGTTAAAAATTTAAAACGCTCAAAATTAAGTTTTGATCAATTTAGAGCATGAATTAGGCCATTTGCGTGTTTCAAAAAATTACTGCGCAAAAATGCGTTTTTGCGCGCGCGATACTTAAAAAGCGTAAAAAATATGAATTTTTTTTACAAATCTCATTCTACTCACCATCCTTAGTACATTCACCAAATTTGAGTCAGTTCCGACTTAAAATAACGCTATACGAGCACGTTAAAAATGACAAAATGCGCACATTAATTTTACAAAAGTTCTGAAAATGGTGAAAAATAGGTATTTTTTAAAATGAAAATAATTCTTCAGAATGCAAGATGACCCCCGATTTTTTTAACTTATTCTGGAAGCCATTGAGTTGTAGATATGAATTCATGTACACATTTTACGTACAAAATGTTTTGACGTCATCAAATGGCCACTTGAATTTAAAAATTAGGATTTGTTATCTTTTTGTGTAGATTATCACATTCAACAGAGCGCATCTTGGTTATGTGTGCTCGAATTTCGCACAACTTTCAGTATGTGCTTGCTTAATTAATTATCTTTATCATGAGTTGATACTATCTTCATTTTAATGACGTCATCACGCGTAAAAACTTGAATAACGTAGGCCGTGTAATTTCACCTTCGCAGTAAATTTGAATATCTTACAGCTCTTCAGAATTGAAGGTTACCTTGATGATTATAATTTATTATGAAAGCTGATGAAATGTAGATATTAATTCATATAAAAATTAAGCCTATCGGATGTTGTGACGTTAACATATGGCCAGTTGAAGTGAAAAAGTAGTTTTTTCATATTTTTCGTCAAAGTTATACACAATTCAAAGAGCGCGCACAGCGCTTCTACGTGCCAAATTTTTTTCCAAATCTTATATTTTTTTGCTCAATTAATTATCTTTCGAAATTGTCATCTTAAAGTTTAGTTTGATAACGTCATCATGCCAAAAAATTAGAACATGTGTGTCCCGTAATTTTACCTATGCTACACTGTATATAGATATACAGTATATACTGTACATATTGTATATGGCATATAGGCACAACTCAGCACTATAAGCATATAATAGGATGGCATACATCAACATTTTCCGATCGTATGTTAACGTACGTGCATGTTTAAAAAAAATTAATTTCAGTAAAATGATAAAAATGATCACCTATAATTCGTCAAAGTGACGAATTAAATTCTAGTTAGGTGATCATTTAGAATGCTAAATGATCACCTATTGTTATTGTATGAAATCTTTATTGTTTCTGTACACTATTTTGTGTAACAATTATCTCAAAAAGTTTAATGTCAATGATTACCAAAATTTCAGAATATCTTTCAAATAATACAACTTAATCCTAATAAGCTTTCCAGCGTGATCACTCATCCGTGACGTCATTTATACGCCATTTTGTGAAATCACATTATCAATCATATCTCCATAATTAATCATCACATAATAATGAAATTCACTACACGTAAACTTTAGGTCAAGGGTAAAAATATTAACAAATAAAAACGTGCGCACACGTAGGGTCATGCGCGTTAAATCGCGCGTTAAAAATTTAAAAAGCTCAAAATTAAGTTTTGATCAATTTAGAGCATGAATTAGGCCATTTGCGTGTTTCAAAAAATTACTGCGCAAAAAAATATTTTGCGCGCGCGATACTTACAAAGCGTAAAAAATGCAATTTTTTTATACAAATCGCATTCTACTCACCAGCCTTAGTACATTCACCAAATTTGAGTCAGTTCCAACTTAAAATAACGATATACGAGCAGGTTAAAAATGACAAAATGCGCAAATTAATTGCATCAAAGTGCTGAAAATGGTGAAAAATAAGGCCTTTTTAAAATGAATATAAATCTTCAGAATGGCAGGTGACCCCTAATTTTTTTAACTTATTCGGGAAGCCATTGGGTTGTAGATACATATTCATGTACACATTAGACGTACAAAATGGTATGACGTCATCAAATGGCCACTTGAATTTAAAAATTAGTAATTTTTATCTTTTTGTGTGGGTTATCACATTCAATAGAGCGCATCTCCGTTATTTGAGCCCGATTTTCGCAAAAATTTTAGAATGTGCTTGCTCAATTGATTATCTTTCTCATGGGTTGTAAACATTTTTATTTTGATGACGTCATCACGCGTAAAAACTTGAATAACCTAGGTCGTGTAATTTTAGCTACACCATACATTTGAATATCTAATAGCTCTTCAGAATTAAAGGTGACCTTGAAGATTATAACTTATTATGAAAGCTGTTGAAATGTAGATATGAATTCATATAAAAATTAAGCCTATCGGATGTTGTGATGTTATCATATGGCCAGTTGAAGTTAAAACGTAGTTTTTAGATTTCTTTAGTCGAAGTTATACAAATTTCAATGAGCGCGCATTGCGCTTCTACGTATCAAATTCTCTTCCAATCCTTATATTTATTTGCTCAATTCATTATCTTTCGAAATTGTCATCTTTGAGTTTATTTTGATAATTCCATCATACCAACAAATTTGAACATGATGTGGGTCCCGTAATTTTACCTATGCTACACTGTATATAGATATACAGTATATACTGTATATATTGTATATGACACATAATAGGTACAACTCAGCACTATAAGTGTTTATGCATCATGTCATAGGATGGCGTACATCAGCTTTTTACGATCGTATGTTAACGTACGTGCATGTTTAAAAAATGTTAATTTCATTAAAATGATAAAAATGATCACCTATAATTCGTCAAAGTGACGAATTAAATTCTAGTGAGAAATTGTTTTTGTAAAACAAAAAATGTTTCTTCGCAATTTCTTTCTGTACAGATTTTGTGTAACAAATATCTCAAAAAGTTTAATGTCAATGATTACCAAAATGTCTGAATGTCTTTCAAATACTTTAACTTAGTCCTAATAAGCTTTTCAGCGTGATCACTCATCCGTGACGTCATTTAGACGCCATTTTGTGAAATCACATTATCAATCATATCTCCATAATTCATTATCACATATTAATGAAATTCACTACACATAAACTTTAGGTCAAGGGTAAAAATATTAACAAATAAAAACGCGCGCACACGTAGGGTCATGCACGTGAAATCGCGCGTTAAAAATTTAAAAAGCTCAAAATTAAGTTTTGATCAATTTAGAGCATGAATTAGGCCATTTGCGTGTTTCAAAAAATTACTGCGCAAAAAAATATTTTGCGCGCGCGATACTTACAAAGCGTAAAAAATGCAATTTTTTTATACAAATCGCATTCTACTCACCAGCCTTAGTACATTCACCAAATTTGAGTCAGTTCCAACTTAAAATAACGCTATACGAGCAGGTTAAAAATGACAAAATGCGCAAATTAATTGCATCAAAGTGCTGAAAATTGTGAAAAATAAGGCCTTTTTAAAATGAATATAAATCTTCAGAATGGCAGGTGACCCCTAATTTTTTTAACTTATTCGGGAAGCCATTGGGTTGTAGATACATATTCATGTACACATTAGACGTACAAAATGGTATGACGTCATCAAATGGCCACTTGAATTTAAAAATTAGTAATTTTTATCTTTTTCTGTGGGTTATCACATTCAATAGAGCGCATCTCCGTTATTTGAGCCCGATTTTCGCAAAAATTTTAGAATGTGCTTGCTGAATTGATTATCTTTCTCATGGGTTGTAAACATTTGTATTTTGATGACGTCATCACGCGTAAAAACTTGAATAACCTAGGTCGTGTAATTTTAGCTACACCATACATTTGAATATCTAATAGCTCTTCAGAATTAAAGGTGACCTTGAAGATTATAACTTATTATGAAAGCTGTTGAAATGTAGATATGAATTCATATAAAAATTAAGCCTATCGGATGTTATGATGTTATCATATGGCCAGTTGAAGTTAAAACGTAGTTTTTAGATTTCTTTAGTCGAAGTTATACAAATTTCAATGAGCGCGCATTGCGCTTCTACATATCAAATTCTCTTCCAATCCTTATATTTATTTGCTCAATTCATTATCTTTCGAAATTGTCATCTTCGAGTTTATTTTGATAATTCCATCATACCAACAAATTTGAACATGATGGTGGGTCCCATAATTTTACCTATGCTACACTGTATATAGATATACAGTATATACTGTATATATTGTATATGACACATAATAGGTACAACTCAGCACTATAAGTGTATATGCATCATGTCATAGGATGGCGTACATCAGCTTTTTACGATCGTATGTTAAAGTACGTGCATGTTTAAAAAATGTTAATTTCATTAAAATGATAAAAATGATCACCTATAATTCGTCAAAGTGACGAATTAAATTCTAGTTTTTCTTTTTATTGTTTCTGTACACTATTTTGTGTAACAATTATCTCAAAAAGTTTAATGTCAATGATTACCAAAATTTTAGAATATCTTTCAAATAATATAACTTAATCCTAATAAGCTTTCCAGTGTGATCACTCATCCGTGACGTCATTTATACGCCATTTTGTGAAATCACATTATCAATCATATCTCCATAATTCATTATCACATATTAATGAAATTCATTACACGTAAACTTCAGATCAAGGGTAAAAATATTAGCAAATAAAAACGCACGCGCACGTAGGTTCATGCGCGTGATATCGCGCGTTAAAAATTTAAAACGCTCAAAATTAAGTTTTGATCAATTTAGAGCATGAATTAGGCCATTTGCGTGTTTCAAAAAATTACTGCGCAAAAATGCGTTTTTGCGCGCGCGATACTTAAAAAGCGTAAAAAATATGAATTTTTTTTACAAATCTCATTCTACTCACCATCCTTAGTACATTCACCAAATTTGAGTCAGTTCCGACTTAAAATAACGCTATACGAGCACGTTAAAAATGACAAAATGCGCACATTAATTTTACAAAAGTTCTGAAAATGGTGAAAAATAGGTCTTTTTTAAAATGAAAATAATTCTTCAGAATGCAAGATGACCCCCGATTTTTTTAACTTATTCTGGAAGCCATTGAGTTGTAGATATGAATTCATGTACACATTTTACGTACAAAATGTTTTGACGTCATCAAATGGCCACTTGAATTTAAAAATTAGGATTTGTTATCTTTTTGTGTAGATTATCACATTCAACAGAGCGCATCTTGGTTATGTGTGCTCGAATTTCGCACAACTTTCAGTATGTGCTTGCTTAATTAATTATCTTTATCATGAGTTGACACTATCTTCATTTTAATGACGTCATCACGCGTAAAAACTTGAATAACGTAGGCTGTGTAATTTCACCTTCGCAGTAAATTTGAATATCTTACAGCTCTTCAGAATTGAAGGTTACCTTGATGATTATAATTTATTATGAAAGCTGATGAAATGTAGATATTAATTCATATAAAAATTAAGCCTATCGGATGTTGTGACGTTAACATATGGCCAGTTGAAGTGAAAAAGTAGTTTTTTCATATTTTTCGTCAAAGTTATACACAATTCAAAGAGCGCGCACAGCGCTTCTACGTGCCAAATTTTTTTCCAAATCTTATATTTTTGTGCTCAATTAATTATCTTTCGAAATTGTCATCTTAAAGTTTAGTTTGATAACGTCATCATGGCAAAAAATTAGAACATGTGTGTCCCGTAATTTCACCTATGCTACACTGTATATAGATATACAGTATATACTGTACATATTGTATATGGCATATAGGCACAACTCAGCACTATAAGCATATAATAGGATGGCATACATCAACATTTTCCGATCGTATGTTAACGTACGTGCATGTTTAAAAAATATTAATTTCAGTAAAATGATAAAAATGATCACCTATAATTCGTCAAAGTGACGAATTAAATTCTAGTTAGGTGATCATTTAGAATGCTAAATGATCACCTATTGTTATTGTATGAAATCTTTATTTTTTTTCTTTTTATTGTTTCTGTACACTATTTTGTGTAACAATTATCTCAAAAAGTTTAATGTCAATGATTACCAAAATTTCAGAATATCTTTCAAATAATATAACTTAATCCTAATAAGCTTTCCAGCATGATCACTCATCCGTGACGACATTTATACGCCATTTTGCGAAATCACATTATCAATCATATCTCCATAATTCATTATCACATATTAATGAAATTCACTACACGTAAACTTCAGGTCAAGGGTAAAAATATTAGCAAATAAAAACGCACGCGCACGTAGGTTCATGCGCGTGATATCGCGCGTTAAAAATTTAAAACGCTCAAAATTAAGTTTTGATCAATTTAGAGCATGAATTAGGCCATTTGCGTGTTTCAAAAAATTACTGCGCACAAATGCGTTTTTGCGCGCGCGATACTTAAAAAGCGTAAAAAATATGAATTTTTTTTACAAATCTCATTCTACTCACCATCCTTAGTACATTCACCAAATTTGAGTCAGTTCCGACTTAAAATAACGCTATACGAGCACGTTAAAAATGACAAAATGCGCATATTAATTTTACAAAAGTTCTGAAAATGGTGAAAAATAGGTCTTTTTTAAAATGAAAATAATTCTTCAGAATGCAAGATGACCCCCGATTTTTTTTACTTATTCTGGAAGCCATTGAGTTGTAGATATGAATTCATGTACACACTTTACGTACAAAATGTTTTGACGTCATCAAATGGCCACTTGAATTTAAAAATTAGGATTTGTTATCTTTTTGTGTAGATTATCACATTCAACAGAGCGCATCTTGGTTATGTGTGCTCGAATTTCGCACAACTTTCAGTATGTGCTTGCTTAATTAATTATCTTTATCATGAGTTGACACTATCTTCATTTTAATGACGTCATCACGCGTAAAAACTTGAATAACGTAGGCCGTGTAATTTCACCTTCGCAGTAAATTTGAATATCTTACAGCTCTTCAGAATTGAAGGTTACCTTGATGATTATAATTTATTATGAAAGCTGATGAAATGTAGATATTAATTCATATAAAAATTAAGCCTATCGGATGTTGTGACGTTAACATATGGCCAGTTGAATTGAAAAAGTAGTTTTTTCAAATTTTTCGTCAAAGTTATACACAATTCAAAGAGCGCGCACAGCGCTTCTACGTGCCAAATTTTTTTCAAAATCTTATATTTTTTTGCTCAATTAATTATCTTTCGAAATTGTCATCTTAAAGTTTAGTTTGATAACGTCATCATGCCAAAAAATTAGAACATGTGTGTCCCGTAATTTCACCTATGCTACACTGTATATAGTGTACATATTGTATATGGCATATAGGCACAACTCAGCACTATAAGCATATAATAGGATGGCATACATCAACATTTTCCGATCGTATGTTAACGTACGTGCATGTTTAAAAAAATTAATTTCAGTAAAATGATAAAAATGATCACCTATAATTCGTCAAAGTGACGAATTAAATTCTAGTTAGGTGATCATTTAGAATAAAATGATCACCTATTGTTATTGTATCAAATCTTTATTTTTGGTTATCCGCCTCAAGCGGATAAGCCCTTGGAATTGTAGTGTTACTTTTTTTTTTTTTTTTTATTATTCTTCTTTCTTTCTCAGATTTTGTGCACGCGTTTTCTCTTCAACGTGTTAACATAACATGTTGTAACTTGGTCAACATTTAGACATTTAACTGAAGATGTTCAGCCAAGCTTTTGGACGCTGTCAGATCCGCGTAGCGTAAGTCACGCGCGATTTTCTGAAAATCTTAAATCGGTCATAACTTCGAAACCAATAAATATTTTTTAACGAAATTTTCAGCCACGTTTTCTTCACATCAATGGCTAACTTTTGGAATGTTTAACAAATTTTTGTAGACTAGAAAGTTTTCGCGTAAATTGCGTTTGAAATATTTTACTCTTCTTATTTTGTGCACGCTGTTTCTCTTCAACGTGTAAACATAATATGTTGTAACTTGTTCAGCATTTAGACATTTTACTGAAGTTGTCCAGCCAAGCTTTTTGACGAAGTCAGAGCCGCGTAGCGTAAGTTACGCGTGATTTTCTGAAAATCTTAAATTGGTTATAACTTCGAAACAAACGAATATTTTTTAACGTCATTTTCAGCCACGTTTGCTTCACATCAATAGTTAACTTTTTTAACGCTACCGCAATTTGTAACATTAGAAAGTGCGCGCGTAAACGGCGTTTGAAATTTTAAAATGCTTCAAATCAATTTCTGAATAAATTAGAGCACGATTCAGGTCATTTTAAGCGTTAAAAAAATTGCCACTGGTGCGCACATTTTTACGCGCGCACGGCGCAGGGAACACGTATGAGCATTTCTTTTACACGATTTGTGTTTTTAAATCTTCGGTTAACAATTTTACGTTATTTTATTCACTTTTCAACTTGAAATGGCGTTCTACGAGCACGTTAAACATAACAGGTTGCGCACGAAAACGTCAACAAATTGTGAAAATGTTGCAAAATATGTCTACTTTTAAAAATGAAACAGTTCACCAGAATGCAAGGTTACCCCCATTTTTTATTTTATTTTCTTGCAGTGTATGAATCATAGGTCTAATTTATAATAGTCTTGAATGTTAAAAAGTGTTTGATGGCAACATTATTTGCATATTAAATGTAATTTTTGAAATAATTATCATCAAACAAACATAAACATATTCAAAGAGTAAAACAATAAACATAACGTTTATCTTTTTTCTTTACATGTTAATATATAAAACTTGAAAGTATGCACTTTCATAATATGTGACTGTTTAAAATTTGTGAAGATTTCATCATAGTAAAAATTATGATTTAAGTTCGATATGTAATAATCAACTTGCATCGAGGGGGTTCACGACATACCGAATGAACGAGGATTCTTTCTTCGGATTTTCTTCACCAGGTGCTCATATGGCTCGATGTGTAGTGCAACCGGCTTTGGTATCAGAGGTACCGGGTTCGAATCCCATCACGGAAAAACAATCAATTAACAGGATTTATTAGGTTATTACACTGAAAGGGCAGTTTTAATTTTGAATAGGCTACTTTTTTGGAAAAGTCATGATTGAAAAGTACTTGAATGCGCAAGATACGTTTGTTGCGGGCGGATAACCAAACTCGTCCTCAAGTGACGAGTTTCAGATCTAGTTCTTTTTATTGTTTCTGTACACTATTTTGTGTAACAGATATCTCAAAAAGTTTAATGTCAATGATTACCAAAATTTCAGAATATCTTTCAAATGATATAACTTAATCCTAATAAGCTTTTCAGCGTGATCACTCATCCGTAACGTCATTTATACGCCATTTTGTAAAATCACATTATCAATCATATCTCCATAATTAATTATCACATATTAATGAAATTCACTACACGTAAACTTCAGGTTAAGGGAAAAAATAATAGCAAATAAAAACGCACGCACACGTAGGGTTATGCGCATGAAATCGCGCATTAAAAATTTAAAAAGCTCGAAATTAAGTTTTGATCAATTTAGAGCATGAATTAGGCCATTTGCGTGTTTCAAAAAATTACTGCGCAAAAACACGTTTTTGTGCGTGCGTATATAGAAAGCGTAAAAAATAACAATTTTTTGTACAAATTCCATTCTACTCATCTTCCTTAGTACATTCACTAAATTTGAGTCCATTTCGACTTCAAATAGTGCTATACGAGAACGTTAAAAATGACAAAATGCGCACATTAATTGTACAAAAGTGCTAAAAATGGTAAAAAATAAGGCCTCTTTAAAATGAATAGAACTCTTCAGAATGGAAGATGACCCCCAATTTTTTTAACTTATTATGGAAGCCAATGAGTTGTAGATATAAATGCATATACACATTAGACGTACAAAATGGTATGACGTCATCATTTGGCCACATGAATTTTTAAAATAGGGTTTTTTCCCCTTTTGTCATATACCACCATATTCAACAGAGCGCAACTCGCTTATCTGTGATCGATTTTTTTTTAATTTTTAATATATTCTACCTCAACCAATTATGTTACTTATGAGTTGCCAATATTTTCATTTTGATGGTGTCATCATGTCTTAAAATTTGAATAACGGTGGTTACGTAATTTCACCTACAACGTATATTTGAATACCTTACAGCTCTTCTGAATTAAAGTTGACCTTGATGTTTATAACTTATTGTGAGAGCTGGTGAAATGTAGATATGAATTCATATAAAAATTAAGCCTATTGAATGTTGTGACGTTATCATATGGCCGTTGAAGTTAAAGAGTAGTTTTTTTATCTCTTTCGTCAAAGTTATACAAATTTGAAAGAGCGCGCACCGCGCTTCTACATGCCAAATTTTCTTCCAATTGTTATATTTTATTGCTCAATTCATTATCTTTCGATATTGTTATTCACAAGTTTATTTTGATAATGTCATCAGTGCCAACAAATTAGAACATGATGTGTGTCCGTAATTTCACCAATGCTACACTGTATATAGATATACAGTATATACTGTACATAATGTATATGGCATATAATAGGCACAACTCAGCACTATAAGCGTATAATAGGATGGCATACATCAACATTTTCCGATTGTATGTTAACGTACGTGCATGTTTAAAAAATATTAATGTCAATAAATTTATAAAAATGATCACCTATAATTCGTCAAAGTGACGAATTAAATTCTAGTTAGGTGATCATTTAGAATAAAATGATCACCTATTGTTATTGTATGAAATCTTTATTCTTCTTTCTGTACACTATTTTGTGTAACAAATATCTCAAAAAGTTAAATGTCAATGATCACAAAAATTTCACAATATCTTTCAAATACTGTAACTTAATCCTAATAAGCTTTTCAGCGTGATCACTCAACCGTGACGTCATTTATACGCCATTTTGTGAAATCACATTATCAATTATATCTCCATAATTAATCATCACATAATAATGAAATTCACTACACGTAAACTTCGGGTCAAGGGTAAAAATATTAGACAATAAAAACTTGCGCGTTTCAAGGTCATGCGCGTGAAATCACGCGTTAAAAATTTAAAAAGCTTGAAATTAAGTTTTGATTAATTTAGAGCATGAATTAGGCCATTTGCACGTTTTAAAAAATTACTGCGCAAAAACACGTTTTTGCGCGCGCTGTACTTAAAAAGCGTAAAAAATACGAATTTTTTGTACAAATCGCATTCTACTCACCATCCTTAGTACATTTACTAAATTTGAGTCCGTTCCGACTTAAAATAACGCTATACGAGGAGGTTAAAAATGACAAAATGCGCACATTAATTGCATAAAAGTGCTGAAAATGGTGAAAAATAAGTCATTTTTAAAATGAAAATAATTCTTCAGAATGCACGATGACCCCCAATTTTTTTAACTTATTCTGGAAGCCATTGAGTTGTAGATATGAATTCATGTACACATTTTCCGTACAAAATGTTGTGACGTCATCAAATGGCCACTTGAATTTAAAATTAAGTTTTTTTTCTCTTTCGTCATATTTTATCACATTCAATAGAACGCATCTCTGTTATTTTGTGCCCGATTTTCGCTCAAATTTTAGTATGTGATTGCACAATTAATTGACTTTCTCATGAATTCCCACTATTTTTATTTTTATGACGTCATCACGCGTAAAAACTTGAATAACGTAGGTCGTGTAATTTTACCTTCGCCGTAAATTTGAATATCTTACAGCTCTTCATAATTGAAGGTTACCTTGATGATTATAATTTATTATGGAAGCTGATGAAATGTAGATATGAATTCATATAAAAATCAAGCCTATCGGATGTTGTGACGTTAACATATGGCCAGTTGAAGTTTAAAAGTAGTTTTTTCATCTTTTTCGTCAAAGTTATACAAATTTCAAAGAGCGCGCACAGCGCTTCTACGTGCCAAATTCTCTTCCAATTCTTATATTTATTTGCTCAATTCATTATCTTTCGAAATTGTCATCTTCAAGTTTATTTTGATAATTCCATCATACCAAAAAATTAGAACATGATGTGTGTCCCCTAATTTCACCTATGCTACACTGTATATAGATATACATTATATACTGTACATATTGTATATGGCATATAATAGGCTCAACTCAACGCTATAAGCGTATAATAGGATGGCATACATCAACATTTTCTGATCATATGTTAACGTACGTGCATGTAAAAAAAAAAATTAATTTCATTAAAATGATAAAAATGATCACCTATAATTCGTCAAAGTGACGAATTAAATTCTAGTGTAAAATTGTTTTTATACAAAAACAATTTTACTTCCCAATTTCTTTCTGTACAGATTTTGTGTAACAAATATCTCAAAAAGTTTAATGCCAATGATTACCAAAATTTCACAATGTCTTTCAAATCCTTTAACTTGGTCCTAATAAGCTTTCCAGTGTGATCACTCATCCGTGACGTCATTTATACGCCATTTTGTGAAATCACATTATCAATCATATCTCCATAATTAATCATCACATAATAATGAAATTCACTACACGTAACCTTCAGGTCATGGGTAAAAATATTAGCAAATAAAAACGCACACACACGTAGGGTCATGCGCGTGAAATCGCGCGTTTAAAATTTGAAAAGCTCAAAATTATGTTTTGATCAATTTAGAGCATGAATTAGGCCATTTGCATGTTTTAAAAAATTACTGCGCAAAAACACGTTTTTGCGCGTGCGTACATAGAAAGCGTAAAAAACACCAATTTTTTGTACAAATTGCATTATACTCATCTTCCTTAGTACATTCACCAAATTTGAGTCAGTTCCGACTTAAAATAACGCTATACGAGCACGTTAAAAATGACAAAGTGCGCACATTAATTTTACAAAAGTTCTGAAAATGGTGAAAAATAGGTCTTTTTTAAAATGAAAATAATTCTTCAGAATGCAAGATGACCCCCGATTTTTTTAACTTATTCTGGAAGCCATTGAGTTGTAGATATGAATTCATGTACACATTTTACGTACAAAATGTTTTGACGTCATCAAATGGCCACTTGAATTTAAAAATTAGGATTTGTTATCTTTTTGTGTAGATTATCACATTCAACAGAGCGCATCTTGGTTATGTGTGCTCGAATTTCGCACAACTTTCAGTATGTGCTTGCTTAATTAATTATCTTTATCATGAGTTGACACTATCTTCATTTTAATGACGTCATCACGCGTAAAAACTTGAATAACGTAGGCCGTGTAATTTCACCTTCGCAGTAAATTTGAATATCTTACAGCTCTTCAGAATTGAAGGTTACCTTGATGATTATAATTTATTATGAAAGCTGATGAAATGTAGATATTAATTCATATAAAAATTAAGCCTATCGGATGTTGTGACGTTAACATATGGCCAGTTGAAGTGAAAAAGTAGTTTTTTCATATTTTTCGTCAAAGTTATACACAATTCAAAGAGCGCGCACAGCGCTTCTACGTGCCAAATTTTTTTCCAAATCTTATATTTTTTTGCTCAATTAATTATCTTTCGAAATTGTCATCTTAAAGTTTAGTTTGATAACGTCATCATGCCAAAAAATTAGAACATGTGTGTCCCGTAATTTCACCTATGCTACACTGTATATAGATATACAGTATATACTGTACATATTGTATATGGCATATAGGCACAACTCAGCACTATAAGCATATAATAGGATGGCATACATCAACATTTTCCGATCGTATGTTAACGTACGTGCATGTTTAAAAAAAATTTATTTCAGTAAAATGATAAAAATGATCACCTATAATTCGTCAAAGTGACGAATTAAATTCTAGTTAGGTGATCATTTAGAATAAAATGATCACCTATTGTTATTGTATGAAATCTTTATTCTTTATTTCTCTCTGTACAGATTTTGTGTAACAATTATCTCAAAAAGTTGAATGTTGAAGATGACAAAATTTTCACAATATCTTTCAAATACTGTAACTTAATCCTAATAAGCTTTTCAGCGTGATCACTCAACCGTGACGTCATTTATACGCCATTTTGTTAAATCACATTATCAATCATATCGCCATAACTCTTTATCACATATCAATAAAATTCACAATACGTAAACTTCAGGTAAAAGGTAAATATATTAACCAATAAAAGGCACGCGCACGTAGGGTCATACGCGTGAAATCGCGCGTAAAAAATTTAAAAAGCTCAAAATTAAGTTTTGATCAATTTAGAGCATGAATTAGGCTATTTGCGTGTTTCAAAAAATTACTGCGCAAAAATGCGTTTTTGCGCGCGCAATTCTTAAAAAGCGTAAAAATACGAATTTTTTGTAGAAATCGCATTCTACTCACCATCCTTAGTACATTCACCAAATTTGAGTCCGTTCCGACTTAAAATAACGCTATACGAGCATGTTAAAAATGACAAAATGCGCACATTAATTGCATTAAAGTGCTGAAAATGATGAAAAATAAGGCATTTTTAAAATGAAAATAATTCTTCAGAATGCACGATGACCCCTAAGTTTTTTAACTTATTCGGGAAGCCATTGAGTTGTAGATATAAATGTATATACACATTAGACGTACAAAATGGTATTACGTCATCAAATGGCCACTTGAATTAAAAAATTAGGATTTTTTTCCGTTTTGTGTAGGTTATCACATTCAATAGAGCGCATCTCCGCTATTTGAGCTCGATTTTCGCACAAATTTCAGTGTGTGCTTGCTTAATTATTTATCTTTATCATAAGTTGTCAGTGTTTTCATTTTGATGACGTCATCACGCGTAAAAACTTGAATAACGTAGGTCGTGTAATTTCACCTTTGCCGTAAATTTGAATATCTTACAGCTCTTCAGAATTGAAGGTTACCTTGATGATTATAATTTATTATGAAAGCTGATGAAATGTAGATATGAATTCATATAAAAACTAAGCCTATCGGATGTTGTGACGTTAACATATGGCCAGATGAAGTTAAAAAGTAGTTTTTTCATCTTTTTCGTCAAAGTTATACAAATTTCAAACAGCGCGCACAGCGCTTCTACATGCCAGATTCTCTTGCAATTCTTATATTTATTTGCTCAATTCATTATCTTTCGAAATTGTAGCTCAAAATTAAGTTTTGATCAATTTAGAGCATGAATTAGGCCATTTGCGTGTTTCAAAAAATTACTGCGCAAAAAAATATTTTGCGCGCGCGATACTTACAAAGCGTAAAAAATGCAATTTTTTTATACAAATCGCATTCTACTCACCAGCCTTAGTACATTCACCAAATTTGAGTCAGTTCCAACTTAAAATAACGCTATACGAGCAGGTTAAAAATGACAAAATGCGCAAATTAATTGCATCAAAGTGCTGAAAATTGTGAAAAATAAGGCCTTTTTAAAATGAATATAAATCTTCAGAATGGCAGGTGACCCCTAATTTTTTTAACTTATTCGGGAAGCCATTGGGTTGTAGATACATATTCATGTACACATTAGACGTACAAAATGGTATGACGTCATCAAATGGCCACTTGAATTTAAAAATTAGTAATTTTTATCTTTTTCTGTGGGTTATCACATTCAATAGAGCGCATCTCCGTTATTTGAGCCCGATTTTCGCAAAAATTTTAGAATGTGCTTGCTGAATTGATTATCTTTCTCATGGGTTGTAAACATTTGTATTTTGATGACGTCATCACGCGTAAAAACTTGAATAACCTAGGTCGTGTAATTTTAGCTACACCATACATTTGAATATCTAATAGCTCTTCAGAATTAAAGGTGACCTTGAAGATTATAACTTATTATGAAAGCTGTTGAAATGTAGATATGAATTCATATAAAAATTAAGCCTATCGGATGTTATGATGTTATCATATGGCCAGTTGAAGTTAAAACGTAGTTTTTAGATTTCTTTAGTCGAAGTTATACAAATTTCAATGAGCGCGCATTGCGCTTCTACATATCAAATTCTCTTCCAATCCTTATATTTATTTGCTCAATTCATTATCTTTCGAAATTGTCATCTTCGAGTTTATTTTGATAATTCCATCATACCAACAAATTTGAACATGATGGTGGGTCCCATAATTTTACCTATGCTACACTGTATATAGATATACAGTATATACTGTATATATTGTATATGACACATAATAGGTACAACTCAGCACTATAAGTGTATATGCATCATGTCATAGGATGGCGTACATCAGCTTTTTACGATCGTATGTTAAAGTACGTGCATGTTTAAAAAATGTTAATTTCATTAAAATGATAAAAATGATCACCTATAATTCGTCAAAGTGACGAATTAAATTCTAGTTTTTTGGTTTTCCGCAACGAAGTTGCAGGAAAACCTCTTGTGATTGTACGAAATCATCATCATCATCTTTTTTTTCATCTTCTTTCTTTCTGTATGATTTTTGTGTAACGCTTTTCTCTAAAACTTGCAAACATAACATTTTTTTAACTATGTTGACATTTTGACATTTATGTAACGTCGTCAAGCGAAGCTTTTCATGATGCTTACAATTGCGCAACGTGACGTACGCGCGATTTAACGATTTTCTCGTATTTAACATAGCTCGACAACCAAATAACATTTCAACTTGAAACTTTGCAAAAGTTTAATTTATATTATGCGCTAACTTTCTGTGGGAAAAAAATTGCGTGTTTTACACAAAGTTACGCGCGCACGCGCATTTAAAATTTCAAAATGCGCAAATTTAATTTATAATCAACTTTCTACGCGTTTCATGTCGTTTTAAGCATGTCAAACATTCCCACGCGTGCGCACATTTTTACGTGTGCGGTGCGCACGTAGCATTGAAAACGTATTTTTTTCGCGTGATTTATGTTTTTCCAGCCTTTTCTAGTAATTTTACCAAATTTTAAACAATTTCGACTTAAAGATACGTCATACGAGCACGTCGAATTGGACAATTTGCGCGCGTTTTTTATGAAAAGGTTAAAAAATTCGTTAAAAATATGCCTTTTTTTAAACAGTCGTAATTTCTAAACTGCATGGTCAACTTTTTGTGGATGACATTTTCTGGAAGTTAATGAGTTGTAGATATCGGATCATGTATTAATATGGCTAACCGGACATTGTGACGTCATCGTATGGCCACGCTAATATAAAATTTAGGATTTTTGTATCTTTCGTCATAGCTCATCACATTTAATAGAGCGCATCTCCACTTATCCGTTTTCCATTTTCACCCAAATTTTGATATTGTCTAGGTCAATCAACTTTCTTTCGCAGGAGTTAAAAATTTTTTAATTTTTTTGACGTCATCATGCCTAAAAATTTAAATCACGTGTGGCATTAATTTACTCTTTACAGTAAATTTTAATCTGTTATAGCTCGTAAGAATAAAATGTGATAATCACGATTAAAACTTTTTCTGGAAGCTATTGGATTGTAGATACGAAACTATGTAAAAATGTTGCCAATCGGATGTTGTGACGTCATCATATGGCCAGTTAAACAAAAAAGGTCGTATTTTCATCTTTTGCGTCATAATTCATTACATTTAAAAGAGCGCGCATCAATATTTCACGTATTCAAATTTCTTCTACACGCTAATACGTTGTTGCTGAGATAATTTCCTTTCGGAAATGCTACCTTCGCGTTTCATTTTAAAACCGTCAACATGTTAAAAATTGCAATAAATATCGGGTCCCGTAATTTCATCTATTCTACACTGTATGTGATATGGATACAGATTATACTGTGTATACTATATATGAATTTAAATAATAAAATTCAGCAATGGAATAGCCCAAATTGTTTATTTCCTACCTATTTGTATAATGTAGCAGGCCAAATAAGACGTTATTTTTACAGGATAGAGGGCGTGAAAGGGTCGAATTTGGCAATCATAATGCTGGTTTCATTAATTTCACCTTTACAGTAAAGTTTAATCTGTTGTAGCTCGTAAGAATAACATTGTATAATCACGATTAAAACGTTTTCTGGAAGCTATTGGATTTTAGATACGAAATCATGTGAAGATGTTGTCAATCGAATGTTTTGACGTCATCAAATGGCCAGTTAAATGGAAAAAGTCGAATTTTAATAATTAATGACATTTAAAAATACATCTTTATTCAAGAATTTAAAAGATCTATAAATCATTCCTAGTTTCTTATTAGCTCTTTTACAGATATCCGTGACATGACAAGAAATGTGCCTATCTTAATACATTCCTCAAAAAGAGAAGTCGAGGTGGCGAATTTGCGACCATCCCTTAATGTTAAAAGGTACGTCGTTACACGTTCATGTTGCACCACTTGCGCGGCGGAAAACCAAACTCGTCAAAGTGACGAGTTACATGTCTAGTCTTTTTATTGTTTCTGTACACTATTTTGTGTAACAATTATCTCAAAAAGTTTAATGTCAATGATTACCAAAATTTTAGAATATCTTTCAAATAATATAACTTAATCCTAATAAGCTTTCCAGTGTGATCACTCATCCGTGACGTCATTTATACGCCATTTTGTGAAATCACATTATCAATCATATCTCCATAATTCATTATCACATATTAATGAAATTCATTACACGTAAACTTCAGATCAAGGGTAAAAATATTAGCAAATAAAAACGCACGCGCACGTAGGTTCATGCGCGTGATATCGCGCGTTAAAAATTTAAAACGCTCAAAATTAAGTTTTGATCAATTTAGAGCATGAATTAGGCCATTTGCGTGTTTCAAAAAATTACTGCGCAAAAATGCGTTTTTGCGCGCGCGATACTTAAAAAGCGTAAAAAATATGAATTTTTTTTACAAATCTCATTCTACTCACCATCCTTAGTACATTCACCAAATTTGAGTCAGTTCCGACTTAAAATAACGCTATACGAGCACGTTAAAAATGACAAAATGCGCACATTAATTTTACAAAAGTTCTGAAAATGGTGAAAAATAGGTCTTTTTTAAAATGAAAATAATTCTTCAGAATGCAAGATGACCCCCGATTTTTTTAACTTATTCTGGAAGCCATTGAGTTGTAGATATGAATTCATGTACACATTTTACGTACAAAATGTTTTGACGTCATCAAATGGCCACTTGAATTTAAAAATTAGGATTTGTTATCTTTTTGTGTAGATTATCACATTCAACAGAGCGCATCTTGGTTATGTGTGCTCGAATTTCGCACAACTTTCAGTATGTGCTTGCTTAATTAATTATCTTTATCATGAGTTGACACTATCTTCATTTTAATGACGTCATCACGCGTAAAAACTTGAATAACGTAGGCTGTGTAATTTCACCTTCGCAGTAAATTTGAATATCTTACAGCTCTTCAGAATTGAAGGTTACCTTGATGATTATAATTTATTATGAAAGCTGATGAAATGTAGATATTAATTCATATAAAAATTAAGCCTATCGGATGTTGTGACGTTAACATATGGCCAGTTGAAGTGAAAAAGTAGTTTTTTCATATTTTTCGTCAAAGTTATACACAATTCAAAGAGCGCGCACAGCGCTTCTACGTGCCAAATTTTTTTCCAAATCTTATATTTTTGTGCTCAATTAATTATCTTTCGAAATTGTCATCTTAAAGTTTAGTTTGATAACGTCATCATGGCAAAAAATTAGAACATGTGTGTCCCGTAATTTCACCTATGCTACACTGTATATAGATATACAGTATATACTGTACATATTGTATATGGCATATAGGCACAACTCAGCACTATAAGCATATAATAGGATGGCATACATCAACATTTTCCGATCGTATGTTAACGTACGTGCATGTTTAAAAAATATTAATTTCAGTAAAATGATAAAAATGATCACCTATAATTCGTCAAAGTGACGAATTAAATTCTAGTTAGGTGATCATTTAGAATGCTAAATGATCACCTATTGTTATTGTATGAAATCTTTATTTTTTTTCTTTTTATTGTTTCTGTACACTATTTTGTGTAACAATTATCTCAAAAAGTTTAATGTCAATGATTACCAAAATTTCAGAATATCTTTCAAATAATATAACTTAATCCTAATAAGCTTTCCAGCATGATCACTCATCCGTGACGACATTTATACGCCATTTTGCGAAATCACATTATCAATCATATCTCCATAATTCATTATCACATATTAATGAAATTCACTACACGTAAACTTCAGGTCAAGGGTAAAAATATTAGCAAATAAAAACGCACGCGCACGTAGGTTCATGCGCGTGATATCGCGCGTTAAAAATTTAAAACGCTCAAAATTAAGTTTTGATCAATTTAGAGCATGAATTAGGCCATTTGCGTGTTTCAAAAAATTACTGCGCACAAATGCGTTTTTGCGCGCGCGATACTTAAAAAGCGTAAAAAATATGAATTTTTTTTACAAATCTCATTCTACTCACCATCCTTAGTACATTCACCAAATTTGAGTCAGTTCCGACTTAAAATAACGCTATACGAGCACGTTAAAAATGACAAAATGCGCATATTAATTTTACAAAAGTTCTGAAAATGGTGAAAAATAGGTCTTTTTTAAAATGAAAATAATTCTTCAGAATGCAAGATGACCCCCGATTTTTTTTACTTATTCTGGAAGCCATTGAGTTGTAGATATGAATTCATGTACACACTTTACGTACAAAATGTTTTGACGTCATCAAATGGCCACTTGAATTTAAAAATTAGGATTTGTTATCTTTTTGTGTAGATTATCACATTCAACAGAGCGCATCTTGGTTATGTGTGCTCGAATTTCGCACAACTTTCAGTATGTGCTTGCTTAATTAATTATCTTTATCATGAGTTGACACTATCTTCATTTTAATGACGTCATCACGCGTAAAAACTTGAATAACGTAGGCCGTGTAATTTCACCTTCGCAGTAAATTTGAATATCTTACAGCTCTTCAGAATTGAAGGTTACCTTGATGATTATAATTTATTATGAAAGCTGATGAAATGTAGATATTAATTCATATAAAAATTAAGCCTATCGGATGTTGTGACGTTAACATATGGCCAGTTGAATTGAAAAAGTAGTTTTTTCAAATTTTTCGTCAAAGTTATACACAATTCAAAGAGCGCGCACAGCGCTTCTACGTGCCAAATTTTTTTCAAAATCTTATATTTTTTTGCTCAATTAATTATCTTTCGAAATTGTCATCTTAAAGTTTAGTTTGATAACGTCATCATGCCAAAAAATTAGAACATGTGTGTCCCGTAATTTCACCTATGCTACACTGTATATAGTGTACATATTGTATATGGCATATAGGCACAACTCAGCACTATAAGCATATAATAGGATGGCATACATCAACATTTTCCGATCGTATGTTAACGTACGTGCATGTTTAAAAAAATTAATTTCAGTAAAATGATAAAAATGATCACCTATAATTCGTCAAAGTGACGAATTAAATTCTAGTTAGGTGATCATTTAGAATAAAATGATCACCTATTGTTATTGTATCAAATCTTTATTTTTCTTTTTATTGTTTCTGTACACTATTTTGTGTAACAGATATCTCAAAAAGTTTAATGTCAATGATTACCAAAATTTCAGAATATCTTTCAAATGATATAACTTAATCCTAATAAGCTTTTCAGCGTGATCACTCATCCGTAACGTCATTTATACGCCATTTTGTAAAATCACATTATCAATCATATCTCCATAATTAATTATCACATATTAATGAAATTCACTACACGTAAACTTCAGGTTAAGGGAAAAAATAATAGCAAATAAAAACGCACGCACACGTAGGGTTATGCGCATGAAATCGCGCATTAAAAATTTAAAAAGCTCGAAATTAAGTTTTGATCAATTTAGAGCATGAATTAGGCCATTTGCGTGTTTCAAAAAATTACTGCGCAAAAACACGTTTTTGTGCGTGCGTATATAGAAAGCGTAAAAAATAACAATTTTTTGTACAAATTCCATTCTACTCATCTTCCTTAGTACATTCACTAAATTTGAGTCCATTTCGACTTCAAATAGTGCTATACGAGAACGTTAAAAATGACAAAATGCGCACATTAATTGTACAAAAGTGCTAAAAATGGTAAAAAATAAGGCCTCTTTAAAATGAATAGAACTCTTCAGAATGGAAGATGACCCCCAATTTTTTTAACTTATTATGGAAGCCAATGAGTTGTAGATATAAATGCATATACACATTAGACGTACAAAATGGTATGACGTCATCATTTGGCCACATGAATTTTTAAAATAGGGTTTTTTCCCCTTTTGTCATATACCACCATATTCAACAGAGCGCAACTCGCTTATCTGTGATCGATTTTTTTTTAATTTTTAATATATTCTACCTCAACCAATTATGTTACTTATGAGTTGCCAATATTTTCATTTTGATGGTGTCATCATGTCTTAAAATTTGAATAACGGTGGTTACGTAATTTCACCTACAACGTATATTTGAATACCTTACAGCTCTTCTGAATTAAAGTTGACCTTGATGTTTATAACTTATTGTGAGAGCTGGTGAAATGTAGATATGAATTCATATAAAAATTAAGCCTATTGAATGTTGTGACGTTATCATATGGCCGTTGAAGTTAAAGAGTAGTTTTTTTATCTCTTTCGTCAAAGTTATACAAATTTGAAAGAGCGCGCACCGCGCTTCTACATGCCAAATTTTCTTCCAATTGTTATATTTTATTGCTCAATTCATTATCTTTCGATATTGTTATTCACAAGTTTATTTTGATAATGTCATCAGTGCCAACAAATTAGAACATGATGTGTGTCCGTAATTTCACCAATGCTACACTGTATATAGATATACAGTATATACTGTACATAATGTATATGGCATATAATAGGCACAACTCAGCACTATAAGCGTATAATAGGATGGCATACATCAACATTTTCCGATTGTATGTTAACGTACGTGCATGTTTAAAAAATATTAATGTCAATAAATTTATAAAAATGATCACCTATAATTCGTCAAAGTGACGAATTAAATTCTAGTTAGGTGATCATTTAGAATAAAATGATCACCTATTGTTATTGTATGAAATCTTTATTCTTCTTTCTGTACACTATTTTGTGTAACAAATATCTCAAAAAGTTAAATGTCAATGATCACAAAAATTTCACAATATCTTTCAAATACTGTAACTTAATCCTAATAAGCTTTTCAGCGTGATCACTCAACCGTGACGTCATTTATACGCCATTTTGTGAAATCACATTATCAATTATATCTCCATAATTAATCATCACATAATAATGAAATTCACTACACGTAAACTTCGGGTCAAGGGTAAAAATATTAGACAATAAAAACTTGCGCGTTTCAAGGTCATGCGCGTGAAATCACGCGTTAAAAATTTAAAAAGCTTGAAATTAAGTTTTGATTAATTTAGAGCATGAATTAGGCCATTTGCACGTTTTAAAAAATTACTGCGCAAAAACACGTTTTTGCGCGCGCTGTACTTAAAAAGCGTAAAAAATACGAATTTTTTGTACAAATCGCATTCTACTCACCATCCTTAGTACATTTACTAAATTTGAGTCCGTTCCGACTTAAAATAACGCTATACGAGGAGGTTAAAAATGACAAAATGCGCACATTAATTGCATAAAAGTGCTGAAAATGGTGAAAAATAAGTCATTTTTAAAATGAAAATAATTCTTCAGAATGCACGATGACCCCCAATTTTTTTAACTTATTCTGGAAGCCATTGAGTTGTAGATATGAATTCATGTACACATTTTCCGTACAAAATGTTGTGACGTCATCAAATGGCCACTTGAATTTAAAATTAAGTTTTTTTTCTCTTTCGTCATATTTTATCACATTCAATAGAACGCATCTCTGTTATTTTGTGCCCGATTTTCGCTCAAATTTTAGTATGTGATTGCACAATTAATTGACTTTCTCATGAATTCCCACTATTTTTATTTTTATGACGTCATCACGCGTAAAAACTTGAATAACGTAGGTCGTGTAATTTTACCTTCGCCGTAAATTTGAATATCTTACAGCTCTTCATAATTGAAGGTTACCTTGATGATTATAATTTATTATGGAAGCTGATGAAATGTAGATATGAATTCATATAAAAATCAAGCCTATCGGATGTTGTGACGTTAACATATGGCCAGTTGAAGTTTAAAAGTAGTTTTTTCATCTTTTTCGTCAAAGTTATACAAATTTCAAAGAGCGCGCACAGCGCTTCTACGTGCCAAATTCTCTTCCAATTCTTATATTTATTTGCTCAATTCATTATCTTTCGAAATTGTCATCTTCAAGTTTATTTTGATAATTCCATCATACCAAAAAATTAGAACATGATGTGTGTCCCCTAATTTCACCTATGCTACACTGTATATAGATATACATTATATACTGTACATATTGTATATGGCATATAATAGGCTCAACTCAACGCTATAAGCGTATAATAGGATGGCATACATCAACATTTTCTGATCATATGTTAACGTACGTGCATGTAAAAAAAAAAATTAATTTCATTAAAATGATAAAAATGATCACCTATAATTCGTCAAAGTGACGAATTAAATTCTAGTGTAAAATTGTTTTTATACAAAAACAATTTTACTTCCCAATTTCTTTCTGTACAGATTTTGTGTAACAAATATCTCAAAAAGTTTAATGCCAATGATTACCAAAATTTCACAATGTCTTTCAAATCCTTTAACTTGGTCCTAATAAGCTTTCCAGTGTGATCACTCATCCGTGACGTCATTTATACGCCATTTTGTGAAATCACATTATCAATCATATCTCCATAATTAATCATCACATAATAATGAAATTCACTACACGTAACCTTCAGGTCATGGGTAAAAATATTAGCAAATAAAAACGCACACACACGTAGGGTCATGCGCGTGAAATCGCGCGTTTAAAATTTGAAAAGCTCAAAATTATGTTTTGATCAATTTAGAGCATGAATTAGGCCATTTGCATGTTTTAAAAAATTACTGCGCAAAAACACGTTTTTGCGCGTGCGTACATAGAAAGCGTAAAAAACACCAATTTTTTGTACAAATTGCATTATACTCATCTTCCTTAGTACATTCACCAAATTTGAGTCAGTTCCGACTTAAAATAACGCTATACGAGCACGTTAAAAATGACAAAGTGCGCACATTAATTTTACAAAAGTTCTGAAAATGGTGAAAAATAGGTCTTTTTTAAAATGAAAATAATTCTTCAGAATGCAAGATGACCCCCGATTTTTTTAACTTATTCTGGAAGCCATTGAGTTGTAGATATGAATTCATGTACACATTTTACGTACAAAATGTTTTGACGTCATCAAATGGCCACTTGAATTTAAAAATTAGGATTTGTTATCTTTTTGTGTAGATTATCACATTCAACAGAGCGCATCTTGGTTATGTGTGCTCGAATTTCGCACAACTTTCAGTATGTGCTTGCTTAATTAATTATCTTTATCATGAGTTGACACTATCTTCATTTTAATGACGTCATCACGCGTAAAAACTTGAATAACGTAGGCCGTGTAATTTCACCTTCGCAGTAAATTTGAATATCTTACAGCTCTTCAGAATTGAAGGTTACCTTGATGATTATAATTTATTATGAAAGCTGATGAAATGTAGATATTAATTCATATAAAAATTAAGCCTATCGGATGTTGTGACGTTAACATATGGCCAGTTGAAGTGAAAAAGTAGTTTTTTCATATTTTTCGTCAAAGTTATACACAATTCAAAGAGCGCGCACAGCGCTTCTACGTGCCAAATTTTTTTCCAAATCTTATATTTTTTTGCTCAATTAATTATCTTTCGAAATTGTCATCTTAAAGTTTAGTTTGATAACGTCATCATGCCAAAAAATTAGAACATGTGTGTCCCGTAATTTCACCTATGCTACACTGTATATAGATATACAGTATATACTGTACATATTGTATATGGCATATAGGCACAACTCAGCACTATAAGCATATAATAGGATGGCATACATCAACATTTTCCGATCGTATGTTAACGTACGTGCATGTTTAAAAAAAATTTATTTCAGTAAAATGATAAAAATGATCACCTATAATTCGTCAAAGTGACGAATTAAATTCTAGTTAGGTGATCATTTAGAATAAAATGATCACCTATTGTTATTGTATGAAATCTTTATTGGTTTTCCGCAACGAAGTTGCAGGAAAACCTCTTGTGATTGTACGAAATCATCATCATCATCTTTTTGGTCATCCGCAACGAAGTTGCAGGATAACCTCTTGTGATTGTACGAAATCATCAACTTTTTATTTGGCTTCTTTCTTTCTGTATGATTTTTGTGGAACGCTTTTCTCTAAAACTTGCAAACATAACATTTTGTAACTTTCTCAACATATCGTCATGCACATGAAGATGTGCTGCGAAGCTTTTCATGACGTTTACAATTGCGCAACGTGACTTACGCGTGATTTAACGATTTCCTCGTATTTAACATAGGTCGAAAACCAAATAACATTTCAAATTGAAACTTTCCAAAAGTTTAATTTATATCATGCGCTAACTTTCTGTTGAAAAAAAATTACGTGTTTTACACAAAGTTACGCGCGCACGCGCATTTAAAATTTCAAAATGCGCAAAATTCATTTCTAATCAACTTTCTACGCGTTTCATGTCGTTTTAAGCATGTAAAAAATTCCCACGCGTGCGCAAATTTTTACGTGTGCGGTGTGCACGTAGCATTGAAAACATATTTTTTTCGCGTGATTTATGTTTTTCCAACCTCTTCTAGTAATTTTACCAAATTTTAAACAATTTCGACTTAAAGTTACGTCATACAAGCACGTCAAATTGGACAATTTGCGCGCGTTTTTGATGAAAAAGTTCAAAAATCCGTTAAAAATATGCCTTTTTTTAAACAGTCGTAATTTCTAAACTACACGGTCAACTTTTTGTGGATGACATATTCTGGAAGTTGATGAGTTGTAGATATCGGATCAGGTAATAATATGGCTAACCGGACATTGTGACGTCATCGTATGGCCACACGAATATAAAATTTAGGATTTTTGTATCTTTCGTCATAGCTCATCACATTGAATAGAGCGCATCTCCACTTATTCGTTTTCCATTTTCACCCCGATTTTGATATTGTCTAGGTCAATCAACTATCTTTTGCATGAGTTAAAAATATTTTAATTTCTATGACGTCATCATTCCTAAAAATTTAAATTACGTGTGGCATTAATTTCATCTTTACAGTAAATTTTAATCTGTTATAGCTCGTAAGAATAAAATGTGATAATCACGATTAAAACGTTTTCTGGAAGCTATTTGATTGTAGATACGAAATCATGTAAAAATTTTGCCAATCGATGTTGTGACGTCATCATATGGCCAGTTAAATAAAAAAGGTCGTATTTTTATCTTTTGCGTCATAATTCATTACATTTAAAAGAGCGCGCATCAATATTTCACGTATTCAAATTTCTTCTACACGTTAATATGTTGTTGCTGAGATAATTTTCTTCCGAAATTGCTACCTTCGCGTTTCATTTTAAAACCGTCAACATGTTAAAAATTGCAATAAATAGCGGGTCCCGTAATTTCACCTATTCTACACTGTATGTGATATGGATACAGATTATACTGTGTATACTATATATGAATCTAAATAATAAAATTCAGCAATAACAACATATCATATTCTTCAGTTCAGGTCATACGTGAACACTTCCTTTTGTCCTCAACCTATCCCCTTAATGTTAATGTTGCACCACTTGCGCGGCGGATAACCAAACTCGTCAAAGTGACGAGTTACATGTCTAGTTTTTCATCTTCTTTCTTTCTGTATGATTTTTGTGTAACGCTTTTCTCTAAAACTTGCAAACATAACATTTTTTTAACTATGTTGACATTTTGACATTTATGTAACGTCGTCAAGCGAAGCTTTTCATGATGCTTACAATTGCGCAACGTGACGTACGCGCGATTTAACGATTTTCTCGTATTTAACATAGCTCGACAACCAAATAACATTTCAACTTGAAACTTTGCAAAAGTTTAATTTATATTATGCGCTAACTTTCTGTGGGAAAAAAATTGCGTGTTTTACACAAAGTTACGCGCGCACGCGCATTTAAAATTTCAAAATGCGCAAATTTAATTTATAATCAACTTTCTACGCGTTTCATGTCGTTTTAAGCATGTCAAACATTCCCACGCGTGCGCACATTTTTACGTGTGCGGTGCGCACGTAGCATTGAAAACGTATTTTTTTCGCGTGATTTATGTTTTTCCAGCCTTTTCTAGTAATTTTACCAAATTTTAAACAATTTCGACTTAAAGATACGTCATACGAGCACGTCGAATTGGACAATTTGCGCGCGTTTTTTATGAAAAGGTTAAAAAATTCGTTAAAAATATGCCTTTTTTTAAACAGTCGTAATTTCTAAACTGCATGGTCAACTTTTTGTGGATGACATTTTCTGGAAGTTAATGAGTTGTAGATATCGGATCATGTATTAATATGGCTAACCGGACATTGTGACGTCATCGTATGGCCACGCTAATATAAAATTTAGGATTTTTGTATCTTTCGTCATAGCTCATCACATTTAATAGAGCGCATCTCCACTTATCCGTTTTCCATTTTCACCCAAATTTTGATATTGTCTAGGTCAATCAACTTTCTTTCGCAGGAGTTAAAAATTTTTTAATTTTTTTGACGTCATCATGCCTAAAAATTTAAATCACGTGTGGCATTAATTTACTCTTTACAGTAAATTTTAATCTGTTATAGCTCGTAAGAATAAAATGTGATAATCACGATTAAAACTTTTTCTGGAAGCTATTGGATTGTAGATACGAAACTATGTAAAAATGTTGCCAATCGGATGTTGTGACGTCATCATATGGCCAGTTAAACAAAAAAGGTCGTATTTTCATCTTTTGCGTCATAATTCATTACATTTAAAAGAGCGCGCATCAATATTTCACGTATTCAAATTTCTTCTACACGCTAATACGTTGTTGCTGAGATAATTTCCTTTCGGAAATGCTACCTTCGCGTTTCATTTTAAAACCGTCAACATGTTAAAAATTGCAATAAATATCGGGTCCCGTAATTTCATCTATTCTACACTGTATGTGATATGGATACAGATTATACTGTGTATACTATATATGAATTTAAATAATAAAATTCAGCAATGGAATAGCCCAAATTGTTTATTTCCTACCTATTTGTATAATGTAGCAGGCCAAATAAGACGTTATTTTTACAGGATAGAGGGCGTGAAAGGGTCGAATTTGGCAATCATAATGCTGGTTTCATTAATTTCACCTTTACAGTAAAGTTTAATCTGTTGTAGCTCGTAAGAATAACATTGTATAATCACGATTAAAACGTTTTCTGGAAGCTATTGGATTTTAGATACGAAATCATGTGAAGATGTTGTCAATCGAATGTTTTGACGTCATCAAATGGCCAGTTAAATGGAAAAAGTCGAATTTTAATAATTAATGACATTTAAAAATACATCTTTATTCAAGAATTTAAAAGATCTATAAATCATTCCTAGTTTCTTATTAGCTCTTTTACAGATATCCGTGACATGACAAGAAATGTGCCTATCTTAATACATTCCTCAAAAAGAGAAGTCGAGGTGGCGAATTTGCGACCATCCCTTAATGTTAAAAGGTACGTCGTTACACGTTCATGTTGCACCACTTGCGCGGCGGAAAACCAAACTCGTCAAAGTGACGAGTTACATGTCTAGTTCTTTATTTCTCTCTGTACAGATTTTGTGTAACAATTATCTCAAAAAGTTGAATGTTGAAGATGACAAAATTTTCACAATATCTTTCAAATACTGTAACTTAATCCTAATAAGCTTTTCAGCGTGATCACTCAACCGTGACGTCATTTATACGCCATTTTGTTAAATCACATTATCAATCATATCGCCATAACTCTTTATCACATATCAATAAAATTCACAATACGTAAACTTCAGGTAAAAGGTAAATATATTAACCAATAAAAGGCACGCGCACGTAGGGTCATACGCGTGAAATCGCGCGTAAAAAATTTAAAAAGCTCAAAATTAAGTTTTGATCAATTTAGAGCATGAATTAGGCTATTTGCGTGTTTCAAAAAATTACTGCGCAAAAATGCGTTTTTGCGCGCGCAATTCTTAAAAAGCGTAAAAATACGAATTTTTTGTAGAAATCGCATTCTACTCACCATCCTTAGTACATTCACCAAATTTGAGTCCGTTCCGACTTAAAATAACGCTATACGAGCATGTTAAAAATGACAAAATGCGCACATTAATTGCATTAAAGTGCTGAAAATGATGAAAAATAAGGCATTTTTAAAATGAAAATAATTCTTCAGAATGCACGATGACCCCTAAGTTTTTTAACTTATTCGGGAAGCCATTGAGTTGTAGATATAAATGTATATACACATTAGACGTACAAAATGGTATTACGTCATCAAATGGCCACTTGAATTAAAAAATTAGGATTTTTTTCCGTTTTGTGTAGGTTATCACATTCAATAGAGCGCATCTCCGCTATTTGAGCTCGATTTTCGCACAAATTTCAGTGTGTGCTTGCTTAATTATTTATCTTTATCATAAGTTGTCAGTGTTTTCATTTTGATGACGTCATCACGCGTAAAAACTTGAATAACGTAGGTCGTGTAATTTCACCTTTGCCGTAAATTTGAATATCTTACAGCTCTTCAGAATTGAAGGTTACCTTGATGATTATAATTTATTATGAAAGCTGATGAAATGTAGATATGAATTCATATAAAAACTAAGCCTATCGGATGTTGTGACGTTAACATATGGCCAGATGAAGTTAAAAAGTAGTTTTTTCATCTTTTTCGTCAAAGTTATACAAATTTCAAACAGCGCGCACAGCGCTTCTACATGCCAGATTCTCTTGCAATTCTTATATTTATTTGCTCAATTCATTATCTTTCGAAATTGTCATCTTTGAGTTTATTTTGATAATTCCATCATACCAAAAAATTAGAACATGATGTGTGTCCCGTAATTTCACCTATGCTACACTGTATATAGATATACAGTATATACTGTACATATTGTATATGGCATGCACAACTCAGTACTATAAGCGTATGCATCATGTCATAGAATGGCATACATCAACCTTTTAACGATCGTATGTTAACATACGTGCATGTTTAAAAAGTTTTAATTTCATTAAAATGATAAAAATGATCACCTATAATTCGTCAAAGTGACGAATTAAATTCTAGTTAGGTGATCATTTAGAATAAAATGATCACCTATTGTTATTGTATAAAATCTTTATTATTATTTTTTTTATTTTTTTTTTTATTGGTTTTCCGCAACGAAGTTGCAGGAAAACCTCTTGTGATTGTACGAAATCATCATCATCATCTTTTTTTTCATCTTCTTTCTTTCTGTATGATTTTTGTGTAACGCTTTTCTCTAAAACTTGCAAACATAACATTTTTTTAACTATGTTGACATTTTGACATTTATGTAACGTCGTCAAGCGAAGCTTTTCATGATGCTTACAATTGCGCAACGTGACGTACGCGCGATTTAACGATTTTCTCGTATTTAACATAGCTCGACAACCAAATAACATTTCAACTTGAAACTTTGCAAAAGTTTAATTTATATTATGCGCTAACTTTCTGTGGGAAAAAAATTGCGTGTTTTACACAAAGTTACGCGCGCACGCGCATTTAAAATTTCAAAATGCGCAAATTTAATTTATAATCAACTTTCTACGCGTTTCATGTCGTTTTAAGCATGTCAAACATTCCCACGCGTGCGCACATTTTTACGTGTGCGGTGCGCACGTAGCATTGAAAACGTATTTTTTTCGCGTGATTTATGTTTTTCCAGCCTTTTCTAGTAATTTTACCAAATTTTAAACAATTTCGACTTAAAGATACGTCATACGAGCACGTCGAATTGGACAATTTGCGCGCGTTTTTTATGAAAAGGTTAAAAAATTCGTTAAAAATATGCCTTTTTTTAAACAGTCGTAATTTCTAAACTGCATGGTCAACTTTTTGTGGATGACATTTTCTGGAAGTTAATGAGTTGTAGATATCGGATCATGTATTAATATGGCTAACCGGACATTGTGACGTCATCGTATGGCCACGCTAATATAAAATTTAGGATTTTTGTATCTTTCGTCATAGCTCATCACATTTAATAGAGCGCATCTCCACTTATCCGTTTTCCATTTTCACCCAAATTTTGATATTGTCTAGGTCAATCAACTTTCTTTCGCAGGAGTTAAAAATTTTTTAATTTTTTTGACGTCATCATGCCTAAAAATTTAAATCACGTGTGGCATTAATTTACTCTTTACAGTAAATTTTAATCTGTTATAGCTCGTAAGAATAAAATGTGATAATCACGATTAAAACTTTTTCTGGAAGCTATTGGATTGTAGATACGAAACTATGTAAAAATGTTGCCAATCGGATGTTGTGACGTCATCATATGGCCAGTTAAACAAAAAAGGTCGTATTTTCATCTTTTGCGTCATAATTCATTACATTTAAAAGAGCGCGCATCAATATTTCACGTATTCAAATTTCTTCTACACGCTAATACGTTGTTGCTGAGATAATTTCCTTTCGGAAATGCTACCTTCGCGTTTCATTTTAAAACCGTCAACATGTTAAAAATTGCAATAAATATCGGGTCCCGTAATTTCATCTATTCTACACTGTATGTGATATGGATACAGATTATACTGTGTATACTATATATGAATTTAAATAATAAAATTCAGCAATGGAATAGCCCAAATTGTTTATTTCCTACCTATTTGTATAATGTAGCAGGCCAAATAAGACGTTATTTTTACAGGATAGAGGGCGTGAAAGGGTCGAATTTGGCAATCATAATGCTGGTTTCATTAATTTCACCTTTACAGTAAAGTTTAATCTGTTGTAGCTCGTAAGAATAACATTGTATAATCACGATTAAAACGTTTTCTGGAAGCTATTGGATTTTAGATACGAAATCATGTGAAGATGTTGTCAATCGAATGTTTTGACGTCATCAAATGGCCAGTTAAATGGAAAAAGTCGAATTTTAATAATTAATGACATTTAAAAATACATCTTTATTCAAGAATTTAAAAGATCTATAAATCATTCCTAGTTTCTTATTAGCTCTTTTACAGATATCCGTGACATGACAAGAAATGTGCCTATCTTAATACATTCCTCAAAAAGAGAAGTCGAGGTGGCGAATTTGCGACCATCCCTTAATGTTAAAAGGTACGTCGTTACACGTTCATGTTGCACCACTTGCGCGGCGGAAAACCAAACTCGTCAAAGTGACGAGTTACATGTCTAGTTGGTTATCCGCCTCAAGCGGATAAGCCCTTGGAATTGTAGTGTTTCTTTTTTTTATTATTCTTCCATATTTCCGCCACTTGTTGTGTTCAGCTTTTCTCTGCAACGTGTTAACATAACATGTTGTAACTTTGTAAACATTTAGACATTTAACTGAAGTTGTACTGCGAAGCTTTTGGACGCTGTCAGAGCCACGTAGCGTAAGTTACGCGCGAATTTCTGAAATTCTTAAATTGATCATAACTTGGAAACAAATAAATATTTTTTAACGAAATTTTCAGCCACGGTTGCTTCACATCAATTGTAAACTGTTTTATCGCTACCGAATTTTGTAACATTAGAAAGTGCGCGCGTAAACGGCGTTTGAAATTTTAAAATACTTCAAATCATTTTCTGATTAAATTAGCGCACGTTTCAGGTCATTTTAAGCGTTTAAAAAATTCCCACCAGATGCGCACATTTTCACGCGCGCACGGCGCAGGGAACGCATATGAGCCTTTATTTTGCATAGACTGTGTTTTTCAAACTTCAGTTAACAATTTTGCGTTATTTTATTCACTATTCAACTGGAAATGGCGTTCCACGAGCACGTTAAACATGGCTGGCTGCGCACGTAAAATGTCTAATAATTGTGAAAATGTTGCAAAATATGTCTACTTTTAAAAACGATACAGTTCATCAGAATGCAAGGTTACCCCCATTTTTTATTTTATTTTCTTGCAGTGTATGAATCATAGGTCTGATTTATTATAGTCTTGAATGCTAAAACGTGTTTGATGGCTACATTATGTGCATATTAAATATAATTTTTGAAATTTTGATCATCAAACAAACACTAACATTTTCAAAGAGCAAAACAATAAACATAACGTTTATCTTTTTACTTCACATTTTAATATATAAAACTTGAAAGTATGAACTTTCATAATATGTTACTGTTTAAAATGTGTGAAGATTTCATCATAGTAAAAATTATGATTTAGTTTGATAGGTAATAATCAACTTGCATCGAGGGGTTCACGACATACCGAATGAACGAGTAATTGTTCTTCGGATTTTCTTCAGCAGGTGCTCATATGGCTCGATGTGTAGTGCAACCGACTTTGGTATCAGAGGTACCGGGATCGAATCCCGTCACGGGAAAATAATTAAATAAAAGGATTTATTTGCTTTTTACACTGAAAGGGAGTTTCATTTTCGAATAGGCTACTTTTTGGAAAAGTCATGATTGAAAAGTACTTGAATGCGCAAGATACGTTTGTTGCGGGCGGATAACCAAACTCGTCCTCAAGTGACGAGTTTAAGATCTAGTTTTTATTGTTTCTGTACACTATTTTGTGTAACAATTATCTCAAAAAGTTTAATGTCAATGATTACAAAAATTTCAGAATATCTTTCAAATAATATAACTTAATCCTAATAAGCTTTCCAGCGTGATCACTCATCCGTGACGACATTTATACGCCATTTTGCGAAATCACATTATCAATCATATCTCCATAATTCATTATCACATATTAATGAAATTCACTACACGTAAACTTCAGATCAAGGGTAAAAATATTAGCAAATAAAAACGCACGCGCACGTAGGTTCATGCGCGTGATATCGCGCGTTAAAAATTTAAAACGCTCAAAATTAAGTTTTGATCAATTTAGAGCATGAATTAGGCCATTTGCGTGTTTCAAAAAATTACTGCGCAAAAATGCGTTTTTGCGCGCGCGATACTTAAAAAGCGTAAAAAACATGAATTTTTTTTACAAATCTCATTCTACTCACCATCCTTAGTACATTCACCAAATTTGAGTCAGTTCCGACTTAAAATAACGCTATACGAGCACGTTAAAAATGACAAAATGCGCACATTAATTTTACAAAAGTTCTGAAAATGGTGAAAAATAGGTCTTTTTTAAAATGAAAATAATTCTTCAGAATGCAAGATGACCCCCGATTTTTTTAACTTATTCTGGAAGCCATTGAGTTGTAGATATGAATTCATGTACACATTTGACGTACAAAATGTTTTGACGTCATCAAATGGCCACTTGAATTTAAAAATTAGGATTTGTTATCTTTTTGTGTAGATTATCACATTCAACAGAGCGCATCTTGGTTATGTGTGCTCGAATTTCGCACAACTTTCAGTATGTGCTTGCTTAATTAATTATCTTTATCATGAGTTGACACTATCTTCATTTTAATGACGTCATCACGCGTAAAAACTTGAATAACGTAGGCCGTGTAATTTCACATTCGCAGTAAATTTGAATATCTTACAGCTCTTCAGAATTGAAGGTTACCTTGATGATTATAATTTATTATGAAAGCTGATGAAATGTAGATATTAATTCATATAAAAATTAAGCCTATCGGATGTTGTGACGTTAACATATGGCCAGTTGAAGTGAAAAAGTAGTTTTTTCATATTTTTCGTCAAAGTTATACACAATTCAAAGAGCGCGCACAGCGCTTCTACGTGCCAAATTTTTTTCCAAATCTTATATTTTTTTGCTCAATTAATTATCTTTCGAAATTGTCATCTTAAAGTTTAGTTTGATAACGTCATCATGCCAAAAAATTAGAACATGTGTGTCCCGTAATTTCACCTATGCTACACTGTATATAGATATACAGTATATACTGTACATATTGTATATGGCATATAGGCGCAACTCAGCACTATAAGCATATAATAGGATGGCATACATCAACATTTTCCGATCGTATGTTAACGTACGTGCATGTTTAAAAAAAATTAATTTCAGTAAAATGATAAAAATGATCACCTATAATTCGTCAAAGTGACGAATTAAATTCTAGTTTTTTTTATTTTTTGGTTATCCGCAACGAAGTTGCTGATAACCTCTTGTGATTGTACGAAATCATCAACATCAACATCATCTTTTTATTTCTCTTCTTTCTTTCTGTATGATTTTTGTGTAACGCTTTTCTCTGAAACTTGCAAACATAACATTTTGTGAACTAGGTTAACATTTTGACATTTATGTAACGTCGTCAAGCGAAGCTTTTCATGATGTTTACAATTGCGCAACGTGACGTACGCGCGATTTAACGATTTTCTCGTATTTAACATAGGTCAAAAACCAAATAACATTTTAAATTGAAACTTTGCACAAATTTAATTTATATCATGCGCTAACTTTCTGTTGAACAAAAATTGTGTGTTTTACACAAAGTTACGCTCGCACGCGCATTTAAAATTTCAAAATGCGCAAAATTATTTTCTAATCAATTTTCTACGCGTTTCATGTCATTTTAAGCATGTCAAAAATTCCCACGCGTGCGCAAATATTTACGTGTGCGGTGCGCACGTAGCATTGAAAACATGTATTTTCCGCGTGATTTATGTTTTTCCAGCCTCTTCTAGTAATTTTACCAACTTTTAAACAATTTGGGCTTAAGGTTACGTCATACGAGCACGTCGAATTGGTCAATTTGCGCGCGTTTTTGATGAAAAAGTTCAGAAATTCGTCAAAATTATGCCTTTTTTTAAACAGTCGTAGTTTCTAAACTGCACGGTCAACTTTTTGTGGATGACATATTCTGGAAGTTGATGAGTTGTAGATATAGGATCATGTATCAATATGGCTA
This sequence comes from Antedon bifida, assembly GCF_963402885.1. Taxonomy (NCBI): domain Eukaryota; kingdom Metazoa; phylum Echinodermata; class Crinoidea; order Comatulida; family Antedonidae; genus Antedon; species Antedon bifida. The sequence goes on along the minus strand of NC_136227.1, from coordinate 32,739,951 downwards.
ACCGGACATTGTGACGTCATCGTATGGCCACGCGAATATAAAATTTAGGATTTTTGTATCTTTCGTCATAGCTCATCACATTTAATAGAGCGCATCTCCACTTATCCGTTTTCCATTTTCACCCCGATTTTGATATTGTCTAGGTCAATCAACTATCTTTCGCATGAGTTAAAAATATTTTAATTTTTTTGACGTCATCATGCCTAAAAATTTAAATTACGTGTGGCATTAATTTCATCTGTACAGTAAATTTTAATCTGTTATAGCTCGTAAGAATAAAATGTGATAATCACGATTAAAACGTTTTCTGGAAGCTATTGGATTGTAGATACGAAATCATGTGAAAATTTTGCCAATCTGATGATGTGACGTCATCATATGGCCACTTAACTAAAAAAAGTCGTATTTTCATTTTTTGCGTAATAGTTCATTACATTTAAAAGAGCGCGCATCAATATTTCACGTATTCAAATTTCTTCTGCACGTTAATATGTTGTTGCTGAGATAATATCCTTCCGAAATTGCTATCTTTGTATTTCATTTTGATGCCGCCGCCATGTTAAAATTTGGAATAAATGGCGGCTCCCGTAATTTCACCTAATCTACACTGTATGTAATATGTAAACAGATTTTACTGTTTATACCGACTGTAATGGAATAGCTCAAATCGTTTATTTCCTACCTATTTCTATAATGTAGCAGGCCAAATAAGACGTTATTTTTACAGGATAGAGAGAGGCAAACAATATTTTTCTCATATCAGAGCCGTTCATCGTTGTTAGGAGATATGTGATTTCTATTACATTTTCTGGTTTTGTTTGTCAGTTGCTTGTCCGGCCTGTAGGTCATAATGCCAACGTGAACGCTTCCTTTTGGCCTCAACCTATCCCCTTAATGTTAAAAGGTACATCGTTAAACGACCATGTTTCACCACTTGCGCAGCGGATAACCAAACTCGTCAAAGTGACGAGTTTCATGTCTAGTTTTATTTTTTTTCTTTTTATTGTTTCTGTACACTATTTTGTGTAACAGATATCTCAAAAAGTTTAATGTCAATGATTACCAAAATTTCAGAATATCTTTCAAATGATATAACTTAATCCTAATAAGCTTTCCAGCGTGATCACTCATCCGTGACGTCATTTATACGCCATTTTGTGAAATCACATTATCAATCATATCTCCATAATTCATTATCACATATTAATGAAATTCACTACACGTAAACTTCATGTCAAGGGTAAAAATATTAGCAAATAAAAAGTTGCGCGTTTCAAGGTCATGCACGTGAAATCGCGCGTTAAAAATTTAGAACGCTCAAAATTAAGTTTTGATCAATTTAGAGCATGAATTAGGCCATTTGCGCGTTTCAAAAAATTACTGCGCAAAAACACGTTTTTGCGCACGTGATTCTTAGAAAGCGTAAAAAATAAAATTTGATGTATAAATCACAATCTACTCACAATTCTTAGTACATTCACCAATTTTGAGTCCATTCTGACTTAAGATAACGCTATACGAGCACGTTAAACATGACAAAATGCGCAAATTAATTGCATCAAAGTGCTGAAAATGGTGAAAAATAAGGCATTTTTAAAATGAAAATAACTCTTCAGAATGCAAGATGACCCCCATTTTTTTTAACTTATTCGGGAAGCCATTGAGTTGTAGATATGAATTCATGTACACATTTGACGTACAAAATGTTGTGACGTCATCAAATGGCCACTTGAATTTAAAATTAAGTTTTTTTTCTCTTTTGTCATATTTTATCACATTCAATAGAACGCGTCTCTAATAATTTGTGCCTGATTTTCGCTCAAATTTTAGTATGTGATTTCTCAATTAATTGACTTTCTCATGACCTGCCACTATTTTTATTTTGATGACGTCATCACGCGTAAAAACTTGAATAACGTAGGTCGTGTAATTTCACCTTCGCCGTAAATTTGAATATCTTACAGCTCTTCAGAATTAAAGGTTATCTTGATAATTATAATTTATTATGAAAGCTGATGAAATGTAGATATGAATTCATATCGGAATGTTGTGACGTTAACATATGGCCAGTTGAAGTTAAAAAGTAGTTTTTTCATCTTTTTCTTCAAAGTTATACAAATTTCAAAGAGCGCGCACAGCGCTTCTACGTGCCAAATTCTCTTCAAATTCTTATATTTATTTGCTCAATTCATTATCTTTCGAAATTGTCATCTTCGAGTTTATTTTGATAATTCCATCATACCAAAAAATTAGAACATGATGTGTGTCCCGTAATTTCACCTATGCTACACTGTATATAGATACATTATATACTGTACATATTGTATATGGCATATAATAGGCACAACTCAGCACTAAAGCGTATAATAGGATGGCATAAATCAACATTTTCTGATCGTATGTTAACGTACGTGCAAAAAAATTATTTCGGTAAAATGATAAAAATGATCACCTATAATTCGTCAAAGTGACGAATTAAATTCTAGTTTGTTAATTAAAAGTCTTCTTTTCTCGAAGTAGAGTAAATTAAATGCATCGTTCTGTACGAGTAATATATATCTATTGTACAACAATCTACATTATTACTTTTGTTACAATGTTTTGCAGACAAAATTAATACAAATTTGGATATTTTTAACAGAAACTTCAAAATAAGTAAAACTTTAACAAATTGAGTCTAACACCAGGAATATACTGTAGTTGTGATTGTGTGATGGGACAGAAGTGGGGGATCAATAGAACTGACTACGTGCAAGCCCCAGTCATACAATGGTGCATTTGGCCTACTAAAAGATAACATGTTATTTATTCAGTGATTATCTATTTTATTCAAACAATATCACGTCAGGTATAAATGTAACCTTTGGTCATATTTTGCTCGTAACCAGCACAACGCCTTGTGTATCTATATACCTGGATATACCTCGTGATTTAGCTCATTCGTTCCTCAGCTTTCATGACAATACCTGCTGTTGCTCATCATTTAACTACAGACGAAACATAGTTTTGCTTTGACTAAATAGTGGGACTCAACACCGAAAGTGAACATCATCGCCGCATGAGTGGTACACTGCATTATCATTGTCCAATCAGTAGAAACTGTAAAGAATAAAGCAAAACTGGGAATATAGACGATTGAGTTAAGGAAAAATGTTCACTCTATCAGATGACGTCACCGTCCCTACCAGATAGCGGATGAAGCTTTAACAGACGTCACCGTTAAAAACTGTGAGTAGCATATAAAAATTCAAATAATAATAGTACCATTAGTGTATTACTTGCATTGGTTCTTATAGTTACAGCGCATTCGTTGATGGATAGATGCGATTAAGGCGTAGACTGCAGGAGCACAATGTAAAACAGGTATATTTTACCTGATTGTGAAATGTTGTTATCTAGTAGCCCATCTAGCCGGCAGCAGTTCATGTTCAGGGTCCTTTAAAATTCTACCAACAAAATATTAATAAAATAAATAAATGAAAAAATTTAACTTAAATGATTTGATTATCCCAATAGCATATTTTTATATTGTATTCATAAATAAAGAGTGTACCCTCCCAGTTCTCTCGCTCTTTCATATCTTTTAAATAGGCTTAGGTACAGTATGACGTCACCCGATGACATTCCGATTAGCAATACATTTTATAACGCTTGATTGTAATAGAGCCTAAGTTATTGAAACGAAAAGTCATACTTTGAAAAACAAGCAGGATTGTCCATTCCGAACGTGACGTCATTTATCCTAAATATAACATTTATATTTTTCAGAAATGAAGACAGAAAATTGACAACATGGCAACAGGTAACGAACAATTACAGATTGCTTTTGTTCAATTGAGTAACGGTAAGTTTAAAATATCTAGTTTACAAATTGTTTTTTTTCACTGTTTTGTAGATTTTAATGTGGATTTAGTGAACGTTTCGACTTGGTATGATGACCACAACCTCTTTCGACAGCTGAAAGTTTTATACCGAGATTTAATTGTAGTAGCGGACATAGATAAAGCACGTAAAACGATAAACTTACTGCATCAATTAATTAAATCAGGATATTTGAGTTCGAGCGGGCTATCCTTACTTTACGAAACAATCAAAATAACTCAAACGTTTGGTGTCATCAAAGTTCTCCAACAATCTGTTCTCGATGTTCAAGAAATCAAGATTACACATTTCACCCCATATCGACACTGGATTGTCAATTTAGGAAATGCACTGACCAAAGAAGAAATTGACAAAATTGATGCTCTGTACAATGGCAGTGCGTTAAAGAATTATGAAGATGCTTGGAGTATGATTTGGGATTTGGAGAACAGAAACATACTTTGTAAAGAAAGAAAAGAAGAGTTTATTAACGATCTAAGAAAGATTGGACTGGAATCAAGAGTGAAAACTCCGACTGAAGGTAAGTTAGTGCGAAGCGTTATAACAAATTGTACCACAAACATTATATAACAAAATTACATCCATAGAGTTATGTTATAACATAAATATATCTGTTTTGTTATGTTAGTTTCTTAACATAATGAAACATATTTCGTGTTGAATTAATGCTCCCAATTCACATTTTTAAAAAGAGGTATAGAATATCATTAGATTTTGTCGTCATTTATTAAAACAGGGCAAGTGGCGACCAGTAGTAATGAAGAACAAGGAATGCCAAAAGAAGTTAAATCAGAAAAAAGTTAGTTACTAATAATTTACCGCAGGCCTATAATTTTGCTCTTTTGTGTAGCATACAAATTTTAAATATTTGCTACAACAAGACATAATATTTACAAAATATTTACTGAATTAATTAAGATTTTAGGCCAAAGGTTTTCAACGAAATTCAACTCTTGAATTTATAGTCATTGCTAAATAATGATTGAACTGTGATAAATTGTAAATGTTCTAAATATGTCTTTTTCAGCCATTAATGCATTTTTCTATTATTATTAAAGAGGCTCAATTACGCTTAACTCTGAAACGCAAACGAGGCCACCAAAGTAAAAATCCTGTTGAGATTTTAGATCTTCTTTACAAACATAGAGGCAAGCTGAAGTGTAATGATGCATCGGTATTTAAGGGTAAACTACAAAAGCTTGTTAACTACTACAATCAGATTGGTATAACATTAACCCTCATAACAGACGGATGTATAGTCTTCCACTTATCTACCATTGATAAATATGCGCTGATAAATTTACATGAAATCCATGATAGTGGACAACTTTTGAAAGACTTAGCTGAAATATTAGTGGCAGAGGAAAATCAGCAGAAATTGTTTCAAGAGGAATGGATCACACACATTGATGAAATTGAATATCACAAGGCGCTCTGTGTGCTAAAAGAAAACGGTAAACAAAATTTGTATAATATTGTATCACTATCTCTATTAGTGTGTTGTTGAAAACAAGAACTATTGTGGTATTGTATTATATAATTTATATGACACATTTGTAATTTTCATTTTGTTGTAATTGTATTTTTAAAATATTCATGAAAATTGACTTGCTGATTTTATAAATGTGAATACAAATATTTTTTGATCTTGCAACAAATTGTATTTTGCTAGATTACTTTCTGTTTTATACTTTTAAAAACCTTAAAGTATACATTTATGAAAATGATGGTAGTTTGATTCATTTGCATAACATTTCTACACAAACTAAAATTGTTTAACACATTCATACATGTCTGTTTTATATTTAATTTTAGCTCAATCAGATACATTTATTGAAGAAGAATCAGATGCATCTGTTGAGTCAAAAACAGGTACTGTATGATATTTTAGTATAACATAATTAACACTGTTTCCTTTCGGCATAGTTTATCATTTTAAAATTCAGAATGTATCCTGTATTATTTTAATTCAAACCAATTAAAAACGTATTCTATTAGAGAGAGTGTAAAAAAACAATTACCAATTAATTTGCTAATTTTAATATTACAAATAATTTCTTTAGTATAATAATTTTGTTTTGTCATTACAGTCTACACTTTTTTCTGTTTTTTATGCCCTCTGCAAAAACATTGAATGTATACTGTGTAATGTATATTGCTCCTGTAGGGCCAGCGTTGCCCGCGATAAAATTTAAATTATGCCATACCGTAGCCGCGCCTGTCTCAAATAATGCCAGATTGGGAAAAATAATGCCTAATCCCAAAAATGTGGCCCTAAACAGCGCCACAAATGGTTGAATGTCTAAATTTCCCTCCAAAAAAAAAACCTGTTACAGCCATGGAAATTTAGAATTTTTGAGCTATATATGTACGAAAACAGCATAAAAATATGTTAATGTCTTCAAGACCTCAGCCTCACCATGGTCACTGGGGCTGAGGTAAGAACATTTTGAAAAATAGGGCACAAAACACAAAATTATGCCAGACTATGCTAAAAACGGCTAAATAATGCCGCGGCATTATGCCAGATGCCGTGGGCCTTCAAAATGCCAAAAAGCATAATAATGCCAGAAATAACAACTATGACCGCACATCGTGGTGGTAGAGCGCTAGCGAGTGTCGCTTTCGTGACGTAGCTAATTAATTAGTAATATGATGTCAGTATATGAACCGGAAGTAGAGTTCAACCGATCGAAAAGATAAGAATGTACATTTTTAGTCGCGTTCATCGCGACTCTACAGCTCACTATGTCGGTCGGTTGGTCGGTCGGTAAACACAGTAACTTGAGCACGCGACTGCAGCCATGTATATGGCCTTGTTCTTATTCCCCAAAAACGAATTATAAATAATGCCAAGAATGAATGTATTCTATGTATATATGGTGTTTTAAACATACGGGATGACAATATCTGTCTATTGTCCTTTAATGAACATGATATATCTCTGTTTTGTTATGTTAGTTTCTTATACATAATGAAACATATTCATGTTGAATTAATGCTCCCAATTGAAATTTTTTTAAAGAAATATAGAATATCATTTAGATTTTTGTCATTTATTAAAACAGGGCAAGTGGCGACCAGTAGTAATGAAGAACAAGGAATGTCAAAAGAAGTTAAATCAGAAACAGGTTAGTTACTAATAATGTACCGTATAATTTTGCTCTCAATCGGTAGTTTTTAGGTAGAATAATAATATTTTTTTTTTTTTATTTTTTTCTTATTATTTGATTACTAAAACAGGTCAAGTGGCAACCAGTAGTAATGAAGAACAAGGAATGCGAAAAGGAGTTAAATCAGAAACAGGTTAGTTACTAATAATGTACCGTATAATTTTGCTCTCAATCGGTAGTTTTTAGGTAGAATAATAATAATTTTTTTTTTAATTTTTTTCTTATTATTTGATTACTAAAACAGGTCAAGTGGCAACCAGTAGTAATGAAGAACAAGGAATGCGAAAAGGAGTTAAATCAGAAACAGGTTAGTTACTAATAAGTATAATTTTGCTCTCAATCGGTAGTTTTTTAAGTAAAATAAATATTTCTATTTTTTTTTGTTCTTATTATTATTATTCTATTATTAAAACAGGGCAAGTGGCAACCAGTAGTAATGAAGAACAAGGAATGCAAAAAGAGGGTAAATCAGAAACAGGTTAGTTGCTTCATAATAATAATATTTAAACAAAATTCTTTTTGATGTTTAACTCCAATCCTGACCACATGTAGAACGCTATAATAATTAGGAAGGTTCATTGTTTTAAAAACGAAATGTTGTTAACATCATAATAAGTAAGACTCATATTACACATATTATTATTCTTTGAGATCCAATAAGCTTAATTCTAATCCGTATTGCAAAGTTTGTTTACTAAATACAAATAAAATTAGGTCTACTAAAAAGTTAGATTTTCAGAGTAAATATTTATGTTTTATTAGTATTTTAATACACTAAAACTTCTAAAATTGAAATTGAATTGAACGGTGTACGGCTCTCTGAAAATGTTTATTTTTCTGTTTGCTGCCCTCTGTTGAGCATATTTAGACAACCCCTGATGGATTAAAAATTGTGTTTGCCGCCCTCTATAATTCCGCGTATACTACAATCAATGGAAAAACGAAGTTTCTGTAACAATAAAACATTCTTATGCATTACAACAATCATGATATTATCAAGAAAATCTTGCTTTGTTACTTTTTTCAAAAGATTGGGTTTGATAAAATCAGATTCAAGTGAGTTACTTCAGTTATTATGCATTAACATAATAATATGGTATTTAAATGCAATAATTGTACACACAAGATTTCCTATTTAGAAAGTACACTAAATTAATTGTTTGATGTTCACATTTCCCTACACTACACAATCTTTATCTGCATGACATTACTAGTATTCCATTTTATTAACAATTTGAACATGGTATTTCTTTCCCTGGCGATATTTATAATGAAATTCAAGTAGTTTCTTAAAACATAAATAGTTTTATTATTATATTTTGTATAGGCCTACACAATGAAACATGTTAAATTTAATGAATGTTCAAAATAATTGATATTTTTTAAGAGGTAGAATATCATTGTAATTTAGATTCAGATCAAGGGGCGACCAGTAGTAATGAAGAAAAAGGAGTGCGAAAAGAAGTTAAATCAGAAACAGGTTAGTGGCTTCAGTTACAAAAACTGTCAGAATATATTGAAAATAAAATCCTTTTTAATGATAAGTTTATTTATCTGTTTGCTGCCCACTGTTGAGCATATTTTCGACACGGTCCTTCCGATGGATTAAATTTGCCGCCCTCTATAATTCCGATTATACTATAATTCAATGGAAAAAAGGCAAAATTTCATTAACTATTCTACTACAAAGAGTAAGAGATAGACCGACATTACGTCATCTAAGTAAGTTAAAATATATTATATGGCAATAAAAGTGGGACGGGCCCAAAAACGACAAAATATATATATATAATACTACATTATCTGTAACAATAAAGAAAAGTCTTAATGCATTAACAACATGAGATTATCTAGCTCTGCAAAAAAAATATCAAACAAATGGTTAACATGATTAAATTCATGGTTGGTAAAAAATACTGCTGAATGAATTAAGTTATATTTTTAATCAATAATGTTTTCCCAAATAAAATATATTCAGAAAAGATAGAACTAGTTATATTTCCTTAACAGATGAGGAAGTGTCGACGTCTCTTAAAGAACTTGAACAAGGAAAGCGAAGAGAATATGACTCCGCCTCACGACGAAACAGAAAATCTTGGTTTGTTATCGTTCTCGAAAGATTGGGCTTGAAAAAATCAGATTCAAGTGAGTTACTTCAGTTATGCATTAACATAATAATATGGTATTTAAATGCAATAATTGTACACACAAGATTTCCTATTTAGAAAGTACACTAAGTAAAAAGTAATTGTTTGATGGATTTAGATAGATATATAATTTATTTTTAAATAAAGTTTATTAAATAAAATCACATCTCAATTTTGCTCATTTAATCATAATTATTTGAAAATAAAATGTCAGGTGAGTTACTAATAATGTACCGTATAATTTTTCTCTCAATTTTTTTGGTAGAACAGGTATAATTATTTAATTTTTTTTTTATTATGTGATTATTAAAACAGGGCAAGTGGCGACCAGTAGTAGGCACAATGAACAAGGAATTCGAAAAGAGGTTAAATCAGAAACAGGTGAGTTACTAATAATGTACCGTATAATTTTTCTCTCAATTTTTTTGGTAGTACAGGTATAATTATTTCATTTTTTTTTATTATGTGATTATTAAAACAGGGCAAGTGGCGACCAGTAGTAGGCATAATGAACAAGGAATTCGAAAAGAGGTTAAATCAGAAACAGGTTAGAATTGCTTTCAGAATAATATTTAAACAAAATCATTTTGAACAACGATAAACAATTATAGGAAGCTTCTCATTTTAAAAATGAAATGTTGTTAACATCATAATAAGTATAAAGACTCATATTACACACATTATACCTTTACACAGAAATACCTAGCTTTAAATTAAAAATTGAATGAATAATCAAATCACATCGTCTTACTTTAATTTTGCTCATTTAATCATAATTAATTTGAAATAAAAGACTTTAAATGCACAATTGTATATATACCATTTTGCATGACATTGTGGATAATCATAAATAAATGTAAATAAATCATAAACATCTTACGTAACAAATAGCCTTTAAACTTAATAAGATACATGCATATGGTATTTTAAAAAAAACATGTCATACCCTGGGTCGTGTATCATTTAACTCTGTTCACGAAATAACAAAGAATAAAATGCGCAAAATCAATTAAATTTAATATTGCAAACCAGTTAATTTTAATTTAGGATAAATGGCAAGGTTTTAAATTAAATTAATTCGTACACGCGTATTTCTGAATAAAGCAAATTTATTTAAAATTTTAACTTAACTTCCCTATTAAATGAAATGTCAAAACTATCACTTTGAGATGCCTGACAAATCTTTAATTTGTTATACTACTGTACAACACATTTTTTATTTCACCTACCTATCGTGTTACAACGCTAATGTCGTCGGAAAAATCAGCTTTAAAAACCTCCAGCTAGCTACTAATATTGAAACATCAACATCTTATGTAGTAAATAAAAAAACAAAAACAAAACACCATCTACTGTAGTTATTGGAGTAACAAAATTGCCTCATAGCTAATGTAGTTGCTATGGACAGCTGGAGGTTTAAGCGGTGGATTGCTCTACATTTATCGGTTGTTACGATTTGCTGGCGACCACCAGTCGTTTAACAGAGTTTTCTTTCTGATTGATAATAAATTATGTTTGTCGCCCTCTATATTATTTATTTGGTTTACTACTTCGGCGCGGCCACAGCACTACTTATTGTATTACAGTACTAGAAATTACAATGCCATTATTAAATAAAATAAATTTATTTTACTAAATATTGTTTTTGTCATTTTTCTTCGCATCTAGACAAGATTGAAGAATATCTGCTTCAAAGACAAGAGAAATTGTGTAGACAGGCCAGTAGATTTACACCAGCAACAATGCGTGATAGATACAATGTTGACATTTCACAGATGTTTACTGATTTGGAACTACTGAAAGAAGGTGACAAGAATGAAGGCTGCAAACCAACAACATTAAAAGAAGTGGTAGATGTTATCAGCTCCAAACCTGGATGTAGAGCTCTTATTGATGGAGAGGGTGGGATAGGTAAAACTACCTTATTAAGGCATTTATCATACAACTGGGCTACGGCCCGGGCTACGGCTACTCAATCAATTAAACCGTTTGAAGGTAAAATTGTATTTCTTTTAAGTGTACGGGATTTAGACAAAGATGATAACATTTCCGATCTCATTGTAAAGCAACTGGATATGGAAGATTTTAATTTAAAAACAGATCTCCCAGATGATCCACGGTTAATTAAGAAATTCATAAACAAACATGACGACAAAGTTGTACTGCTACTAGATGGGTTAGACGAATTGAGATTTAATAATCGAAGCGCAATTAGTCTGTTCAACAAGAACAACCTAGAAGAAAGTACCGTGATACTTACTTCACGATCTGAAAACATAGATGAATTCGTAAGAGAGAGTAACGTACATGTAAGGGTTAAGGGATTTAATAAACAGAGCATAGGAAAGTATATTGACAAACATTTTGAGTTTTTTGGAAAACCACAATTGGGAAATTCCCTTAGAAAGGAATTAGATATTTTCAAAGACGATGGGTCTTCGCGAACACGTAAACATGAAGACGTATATTCAATGTGCAAAAATCCCATGCTGCTTTTTTCAATCTGTTTGCTATGGCAAGACAGTCAAATCCTTCCTACAGATAAAGCTGAACTTTTTAAAGAAATATTTCGTAATATTTTAAATCAGTTCAACAAACAAAAACAATTCGCAAAGCTTTCTAAATTTGAAGACACACCAGCAAAATACGTAAATGCTATAATATTGCTAGGAAAATGTATGTATGATAGCTTGAAAGTAAATCAACTCTCAATAAACATGAAAGATTTGAATGCTAAACATACGAATAAAGATTTGGTTGATATTTCCGTGAAACTTGGATTTGTTTACGAAGAAGCACCGATTTTAAAATCGAATTTTGATAACATTTATATGCCTCCTCACAAATTGATAGTAGAGTCATTGGTAGGATTTTACTTGTGCAAATTATGTGAAAGTAAAGGTATTGAGAATGAGTGCTCAGATGTACGAACATTACTTACACCATTGGATGATAATGAGTGGAAGGTGATACGAGAGAGTTGGCATTTATACAGAGCGAGAGAGTTTGCAATTGGTTTCCTTGGTGATAAAGCTGGCGGTTTCCTCAAGCACTGGGTTACAAATAGTTTGTCAACATATCGCTATCTGTTGAGATATTTAAACATTGTTAAAAAAGAACATAAAGATGATGTGGTAAATGAATTAATTAATTACATGACAAGCAAAGATTTAGAAATTAATAATCATTTGGATGATATATCTACCTCCATAAGAATGTTTATTGATTACATTAGTCCAGGTGTACAATGTGACGGGCATTTCATACGTCTAATTATGCAATTGTATTGTATGCAATATGATGAGTATAGTGTCCATAACTTTTGTCATAAGATGGCATTGGAGCGAAAGGGAAGAGTTATTGCACACATTTTAGGCATTGACGATAAATGTGGCGGTATTGGGATTGGGAATCTATCACGTGATGTATTTAATGACTTTGTATCAGAATGTTCTCTCAAACAAGTTCAATTAGCATTACGTGATCTCGGTATCTCTGGTAAACTTCACAACATTGATGTTAATACATTTTCTTCATTTCTCATTATGTGTCCTAAGCTGGTGGGGCTTTACATGTGGCATTGCAATCTATCAGCTGACGACATTCGTCACGTGTCTGAAATGTGTGCAATAAGAAATATTGCATTTTTTCATCCTAGTTTTCACTGATAACGTATGTTACTTCTACTATATAACAAACACATTTTTAAATCTCGCAGCAAGCAGGTGTCAATTTTTGATATCGCAAATATTTGCATTTCTAACATTAAATTTGTATACAATATAAAAACGACCTTTTATATATAAATCGTATAGTAGATTAAATCAATATGATAATCTAAAACATAAAATGTTTTTAAACATTTTATTTTGACATACTTACCTTCATCGACGGAGCGCGCGCGCGTATTTCCGCACGCGGCACACTAGCAACGGAAGTAATAATTATTAACAGCTGTAGCATGCAGATAAACAAGAATGTTTGTTTCTTATTCATTATAATCTTTATAAGCTGTGCTGTCATGTTTAATGAAAATGATTCTTTTATAATAATGCAATGTTTTTTTACATGATATATTGTATAGAATTGGTTGTGCGTGTTTTAAAGTAATTATGTGATAATATTATGTGATAAAATAATATTAAATCATAAATGTAATTTCACTTTTTATAATTAGGTTGGATGGTTTTAACCATCCAATACTAAAAGTAAAGTGGTACAACTTGAAACTACAAAACATAACATGAACATAATGATGAAACGTAATTAGTTATCAAAAGCAGTTTTATTAAATGAAAACGTAATTAGAAATTAAATTAACAAATAAACACATTATGAGATGTCTTTGGCACAGTAACAACAACAGAACAAAGTTGTAGTAGAATTTGTAAAACTAAAAATGTCAAAAATCAAACAATGAAGACATTATATAATATAGTTTGATATCAATGATTAGTTTCATTGGTGTGTTTTTAAATATATTTTTTAATGTAGACTTATTTTTTATGTTAGGATGTAGAAATAGTGAAATATAATCCTGTATAAAATAAATTTAAAGTTGATAAGTTATGGATTACCATTTTTGTTATCACTATTTGTATTATATTAAAAGTTCTACATAAAATATATTTGTGTATAGTCTTTGATTTTCTTTATGTTGTAAGAGTAATAACACTTGGTGTTAAAAATAGTTTAAACCTGAACACTGTGAACACTTGGTGTTAACAATAGTTTAAACCTGAACACTGTGCTGACTTGTAATAACACTTGGTGTTAACGATAGTTTAAACCTGAACACTGTGCTGACTTGTAATAACACTTGGTGTTAACAATAGTTTAAACCTGAACACTGTGCTGACTTGTAATAACACTTGGTGTTAATAATAGTTTAAACCTGAACACTGTGCTGACTTGTAATAACACTTGGTGTTAACAATAGTTTAAACCTGAACACTGTGCTGACTTGTAATAACACTTGGTGTTAACAATAGTTTAAACCTGAACACTGTGCTGTGCAGAAAACAACAGTAACTACTTGCATAGAAATAAATATCATAAATACCATTAACAATCCCAGATTTCAATTTGTGCAATATTGGGTATACAGTATGTGAACCCAGTACTGAGATCTTTAACTCCATGACATTCTCATCGCAGGATTCCAGAACCTTAAACACTTCATTTTCCTTTACTGGTTTCAATTCCAACAAGGTCGCTGCGATCCAATAGGAGATCAAGATCTGCGTCGCTGATGACTTGTTCTTCACAGTTTTTGATAATGCCAGAGTGATCAGTGGAGCGTAACACTTTTAGTGGTTCCATGGGATCCATCACAGCTTTTGAGTCTCTCACCATAGTTTTACTGCCTTTGAATTTACCTAAAAAAAACAAGATAATGAATTTTTGAAATGAATGAGAACAATCAATGCCTAGAAGTTTGCATACTACTGTAGAAGTCTATAAAACAATATGATTAATTTAACGTATTCATTTGAATAAATGCCCCGGGCGTTTATTGTTCAGGAGGGTTTTTAGGGAGGTGTGAAAGACAAAACTGACCTTGATGAATGACCATCTTCTCCAGCTTCCTCTTTGCAGCTGCTCTCTCCACTATCTTCTGGTCAATGGTGTTAATGGTCACTAACCTGTACACAATCACTGGCTTTTCTTGACCAATTCTGTGGCATCTATCTTATCTTGGGCTTGTAGATCTGACTGTGGATTCTATAATATAACTATAAATGCTACTTTACAATGTATTGAAAGTCACTACACTAAAACAAACATTACACCACAAGCTTGTGACTAATTGTTATAACATGGGTTCAAGGATGTAGCCAATCAGACGCGCTGAAATGAGTCACGTGTGCGCTCTTTATTTTTTCACTATCATGCACTTGAGTGCAAAAAGTGCGCAGCAAAAAAGTATATTGCACTCTGTGTGTAAATCGTATGTCAGATTATTGATCACGCTGTAATAAAATGTAGTAATTATTTATTTAACTTACCCAATCACTGTCATATATAATGACTGTGTCAGCTGTTGTCAAGTTGATGAAAGCAGAAAGATGAAATAATCAGGATCATTGCTAAAATTACTAGTCTGAGAAAGATAATAACACAAATACTAACACATAATACTAATTAACATAATACAGCAGTAGTTGCTAAAATCAGAATGTGTGTATCAACTTAATTCAGTATCATTTATATTTACAAGTTCTTCCAAATAATTCTAAATTTCTTCATCTTCACCATGCAGGTGCTTACCCTGTCTCTCAGCAAAAGCCATGCTGCCATCTAGACGACAGTAGTTGTGGTTTCTTAAGTGGCAGTAATCTTCAAGTATGTCAAGCATTGAGGTCATCTGGGAAAAGATGAGGACCTACAGACAAACATATCAGACATTGAGGTCATCTGGGATAAGATCAGGACCTACAGACAAACAGACAAACATATCAGACATTGAGGTCATCTGGGAAAAGATGAGGACCTACAGACAAACATATCAGACATTGAGGTCATCTGGGATAAGATCAGGACCTACAGACAAACAGACATATAATTCAGATGTTTTTATAAAATAAGCTGGTACCAATTGCCAATTTCATTAACTTATTGCATTCTTTTAAACTAACATGAATATTTAAGATTGATACCTTGTGTCCACGCTTCTTTAGTTCAGGTAACATCCTCTCCAACACTAAAAGCTTTCCGCATGACTTGACAAGATCCTCGTCAACTTTGAACTGTTGCGTGACCGGGTCAAGTGGATATTCCAGTAGGTAAGGATGGTTACAGCATTTTCTTAGTTGCATTACAATGTTTTGAAGCTTAATATTAACTACTGATTCTGTATTTGATGGCGTCACACCAGGTGCAGTTGGTTCTCTGAAATAAATAATAAAAGGGGCATAAAGTAATGTACTCATGGATGTTGTAGTGGTGGAGGTGGACAGGGACACCCTCTCACCAGGTGCAGTTGGTTCTCTGAAATAAATAATAAAAGGGGTATAAAGTAATGTACTCATGGATGTTGTAGTGGTGGAAGTGGACAGGGACACCCTCTCACCAGGTGCTAAGCATCTGTTCCGACTACAGGACATTATAGATATAGCACTAACCAACACCATACTACAAAGAATAATTTCAACACAGCACCCACCCCATGCCACCTGAATACAACGAAATATTTTTCCCATTCAATCTTAACTTTATGGTACTCACGCCTAGACTTCTCTACTACAACTATTGTAAACTCACTTGGCAAATGTGTCTCTAATCTTTTTGTACCAATCTTCAACATCATCAGATTCCTCAGTTTCATTAAATACAATGGAGCAGTCGACCGTTTTAGAGCATCCTCTCTTGGGTCGACCTTTTGGGGTCAATGTTACCTCTTCTTTTTTCTGTGGAACAAAAGGACGCCAAGATGAGTGACAACAACATTCTTTTTATATACACTTCAATATTTTGGAACTTAATAACATAAGGCACCTAAACAAACTATAGAAAGTGTGGCACTTGATTTTTTAACTTTTAGTTATCAACCAATCATTGGCTAATTCTTACTGCAATTTCTCAGCTGCAGAATCTCGCCTCATTTATTTTAGCATGTGTTTCTAATTTCATGTTAACTAACACTCTGGCTTGTAGGCAGCTAGGTTGATTATAACAGAGCCATGGCAAGTGATGCACTGTTCTTACCTTGGGTTTGACCTTATCAATAATTGACCTGTCTAGAGTTGATGCGTAGAATTCTTGTTGAATACTCATCATTGGTGCATTTACAATGATCTCTTTCTTTGGAAGTATTGTCAGGTCAACATCTGTCTTTAAGCGTCGTAATAAAAATGGCGTCAAGATCTATAAGATACAAACAGTTTTAATACAGAATAAAATTACAAACAGAAAATATCAACATTAATCTGTGCATGCATTTAAGGCCAGTATAATCTGTTCCATTCTCATCGGGACTATAATTGGTCGATTTAACGTTCGGTCTGATAGATGGAGCAATTACCGTTCCCTTCGTTTTTGATCTAAGAAACTGTTAACTGATTTGTTGGCAGTACCTGGTGCATCATGGATATAACATGTTGTTGTCTCTCCTTAGCTACAATGGCTTCTTCATCTTCGTGACTTGAAAATGAATTAAAATCAAACCAGGATTCAAACCTGAAAAATAAAATAAAGAAAATTTACATACACATCAGTTTTGTTCTTATACAGAGGGAAATTGTTTGGTGGGCAGTGATTGACATGTTTGCCTTTCACACCTGCTCCGGAAAACAAAAATCATGTCGCATTTTGTTTTGTTTTCACGACGCACCATGTGCCATGTTCTTTTTCCTCGATATGCGTGTAGCTGCATGACACGTCATGAAAACAAAAAGTCACTAATGCTGTACGACGCACAATCTGTTGCGAACCTCAACTGGAGCTGGACCGGATCCAAATTGATAACAATTAATACTTACGTTTGTAGATCATCAAACACTTCTGGTAGCAAGAAGTTCAGCATAGACCACAACTCAGACAGGTTGTTTTGAAGTGGGGTACCAGTAAGTAGAAGTCTGTTGGCAGATTGAAACGTCTTCAGTTCTCTAAAATAAACATAGTTGAATACAAATCAAACAATTTATCTTACCACCTTATTATTTTAATAGCTTGTATAAAGTTGGAGGCAAAGTTGCACTGCTATAAATTCATTACAAACATGTTGGGATATTTCTATAAACATGGTGGTGTGTTCCAAACAGTGAAAGTGGTAGGTAAGACTAGGTTATGAACAGACTTAAGTTGGTATGTGAAATATAAGCTGGGTAGAATCAATTTAGGTTAGGCTCAACTTCACTCAGCACAAATACTTCTTTACATATGACACTCTGTGTGTAAATCGTATGGCAGATTATTGATCATGCTGTAATAAAATGTAGTAATTATTTATTTAACTTACCCAATCACTGTCATATATAATGACTGTGTCAGCTGTTGTCAAGTTGATGCCTACCCAATCACTGTCATATATAATGACTGTGTCAGCTGTTGTCAAGTTGATGCCTAACTCACCAGCTCTTGTTGAAATCAGAAAGATGAAATAATCAGGATCATTGCTGAAATTACTAATCTGACAAAGATAATAACGCAACTTTCTTCCACTAATTTTTAATCATTGAAAAACAAATTAACATGATTCGTGGCTGCTATTTAATTATGAAAAAAAAACAAAAAACAAAACATGGTCTGTGGCCTGTTACAAGTCCAACTGATATATTCTATTAAAGATAATTATTATTACTTGGACGTGTAAAAATTAACACATTTGCCAACTGAATTAAGTTTTCTCTTTACCTTTAATCTGTCGTATTCTTGAATACTTACATGTTGTCTATCAGTAAGAACATTCTTGCACTCATTCTTAAAAAAAAAAAAAAAAACATAATAATACAGCAGTAGGCCTAGTTGCCTAATCAGGATGTGAAATGTCTATATCAACTGGCCATTCTTAATTGTACATTCACTATAATTTACATTTACAAATTGGCAAAAACATAGTTGTTTCTTTACTCTGTATCCATGAGTGCTTACCTGTCAACAGCCATCTAGACGACAGTAGTTCTGTCTCTGTACATGGAGGTATATGTATGTAGAGTAGGTCCACATGTTCGTTTTGGAGGTATATGTGTAGCAGCTGTAATCTTCAAGGGGGAACAGACGATCGGGACCACGGACGATCGGGCCCAAGACGATCGGGCTCAGAAAAGATGGTCCCGATCGTCTTCAGCGTTTGGCCCGATCGTCATACCAGTTGGGCCCGATCGTCCAGTGTTTTCAGAACCACGTTGGGCCCGATAGTCTTACCAGTTGGTCCCGATCGTCTTAGCGTTGGGCCCGATAGTCGTTTGTGTTATATAAAATAATGTGCCACATTTCATCATTTTTAATTCCTAGTGCTAGTGTCAACGTGCTTTTCTTGCGTAATTAATAATAATAATAATTTAAATTAATAATAGTCTGTTCTTATATAGCGCATAAGCAGGCTCTCAATGCGCTTTACATCAAAAATAAAAGCAGGAAATTTTAATTAAAAAGGTTAATTAGATTTTTTTCTGATTTTATCATAATTTTCCCCTAATAATTAACACGTCTACTGGTTTTAAAAATGTCTTACCAATACTCTCGATTTATGAATAAATGTGATTGATTTTGATTGTTATTATTGTGTTGTTTGTATTCGCGTATTTATTTTTTTTTAATTTTCCGAGAATGTTTTGGGTCCGATCGTCTTGTTTGTTGGGCCCGATCGTCTGGGCCCGATCGTCTCTGGGCCCGATCGTCTTTCACCCTTGATGGGCCCGATCGTCTCACGACTTGGGCCCGATCGTCTTGAAGTGGGCCCGATCGTCTGGGCCCGATCGTCCGTGGTCCCGATCGTCTGATAACCATCTTCAAGTATGTCACGCACTTTCATCCTGCTGTGAGAAGATGAGGACAATTAAGATCAGACATTGAGGTCATCTAGGCCCAGGCCTAGATAGTAGTAGGCTACTAAACTAGGCTAGTTAGAAGTCACACTTTCCTCCTGCGACTCTCTAGTTTGTGTGGGCTAGAAAAAAGAGAAAAAAAGAGTGGCACACGCACGACTGCTGGCTGCCTGTGTGTGGTGGAGGCCTACTAGTACTAGTACTAGGTAGGCCTAACTAGGGGGATAACAATTGATGTGTTCATAAATATTTGTCACGTTAGTTAGGTGCCATGCAGGCACCAGTAGAGTCTAGGCCTAGCGTATTACCAAAAAAGAAACAAACTAACACCCAGCTTACCTAAGTTTTGTGGCTCTAAGAAGAAACTAGGCCTTACCTACTAGGCCTAGACCTACACCTTTTTATTATTCATAAAGGCCGCGCTGTGTGAATTGATACCACCAAACCATCACCTGCTCTAGTCGTTTTAAATAGAAACCAAAGAGCGCCTTCAACGGACAACATGACACCGTACCAGTTTTTTAAAAATAATTTATTTTACCAATTTAATTTTTCATCACTATTTCGATATCAAAATATAACTCTATTCGTTTATTTTTTTTCCTACCCAGAATTTAAATACAATACAACAACAATTGTTTTGAAAGAGATGCCTTTGAAATTGCGATACAAAAAAAGTGCGCAGTAAGTAATGATAGAACAATAAAGGAACGGGATGAGTATAATAAACTTAGGGACATATTGAGGGATAGGCAAAGCAAAGGGGAAAAAGACTTGGTAATTAGAAGGGGGAAAATAACTCGGTTTCGTTCCCAAAGCACTACCCAATCGGAAGAGAACACTGCCTAACAATGTAAGTTCCACGCAGTCAGAAGATGTTAATGATTTTTTTAATGTGTTTTATACAAATTGTGATTCCCTTCTAAATAAGAAGAATGAGCTTTTGTTGCGTTTATCTTCAGAGAAAGCTGATATCATTGCTTTGACTGAGATTCTACCAAAGAAGTACTTTTTTGAATTGTCTATAGAAGAGTTTCATATCCCTGGATATCAGATGTTTTTGCCAAATGAAAAGCTTTCATCTGGTAGAGGAGTTGTTATTTATGTTCGAAATGGGATGTCTGCCACTCCTGTTTTGTTTAAAGATATTTTGTTTGAGGAATCCATGTTTGTTGAGATTAGAGTCAAAGATCGCACCTTAATAATTGGATGTGTGTATAGAAGTGACTCCGGATCTAATGTCAATAATTCTGCCTTGTGTTCTCTGTTTAGAAAAGTGGCATCCTTTTCTTGTTCCGATTTTATTATAGTTGGAGATTTTAATTATAGGAGTATTAATTGGGAGCTAGGATATGTGACTGGTGAAGATGGTAAAAATAGTCATAATTTTTTCGACACCATTAATGACTTATTTTTAGCTCAGCATGTACGAGACCCAACCCGTTATAGAATAGGAGAACAGCCCAATGTTCTGGACCTGGTATTTACATCAAATGAGGATTCTATTAGTGAGGTCCTTCAAGCTCCACCCTTAGGTAAGAGTGATCATATGGTACTTCGATTTAAAATTCCTGTTAACTTAATCAAAGATGAGGTGGTAGAGGTCAGAAATTATTTCCATGCTGATTATGATAAGTTTCGTGGTTTTCTTGATAGTGTCGATTGGGACACTGAGTTATTGGATAAGGACGGGTTACACTCGCACGGTTCTTTTGATGAGATTTTATCTAGAGGTATGGAACAGTTTGTTCCAAAGTGTAAGAAACACTTGTCTGGAAATTTTAAGAGACCTTTGTGGTTTACTAAGGAGGTTGATAAGTCTATTAAACAGAAGAATAAATGCTGGAAACAGTATATCAAAGCAAAGCGTAAAGGGCATGAAAGTGCTAGTGTCAAATGGAACACGTTTATTAGAGTAAGGAATGATACTGTCAACTTGATTAAGAGTTCTAAAAGCATCCTTGAAAATAAGATTGCAAATGAGGTTAAAGTCAATGAAAAGTCTTTCTGGCGCTATGTAAATTCTCAGTTAAAAACCAGATCTGGTATTCCAACTCTTAGAAATTTTGAGGGTAAACTTGTTGTAGATGACCAAGAGAAAGCCGAGTCTTTTAATTCTTTTTTTAGCAGTGTCTTTTGTAAGGAGAACTTATCGAATGTTCCAAATCTGGATAAAAAGATTGAGGCTTCTTTGTCAGATATTGAGTTTAGTGTAGAAGATATTCACAAGCTGTTGTCTAACTTAGTTATAGATAAGTCAGCTGGCCCTGATGGCTTTCACCCACGGGTTTTGATTGAATTAAAGGATCAAATTGCTTACCCTCTCAGTCTAATATTCACTAGATTATTCAATGATCAGAAGGTCCCTCTATCGTGGAAGGAGGCAATTGTAATACCTATATTCAAAAAAGGAAAAAAGGAGGACCCGGCTAACTATAGACCGGTTAGTTTAACGTCGGTCATAGGGAAAATGATGGAAAGGATTATTAGGGATAAACTTGTAATGTATCTTGAGAGTAATGGTCTTTTGTGCAACGAACAATTTGGATTCAGACAAGGTAGATCATGTGCATTACAACTACTTGATGTCCTGGAGAGTTGGACTACTAACCTGGATAACCATGATAGCTTTGATTGTGTCTATTTAGACTATAAAAAGGCTTTTGATAGTGTGCCACACCAAAGGCTTCTAGTCAAATTGAAAGGTTTTGGTATTACGGGAAATCTACTAGGTTGGTTCTCTAATTATTTGTCAAATAGAACGCAACGAGTTAGTGTCAATGGTCAATTATCATCACAGGCTCCAGTATTAAGTGGAATTCCACAGGGTAGCGTTGTGGGCCCAATCTTATTTTCAATCTTCATTAACGATTTACCTGATGTTGTCGAATCTAGTATACGTTTATTTGCAGACGACACTAAGTTGTATAGAGTGGTCAATAACATTGATGATGCGGATTTATTTCAGAGAGACATTGACAGTGCTTCCCATTGGTCTAATGTTTGGCAATTGCCATTTAATGACACTAAGTGTAAGGTATTTCATTATGGTCGTGATAATCTTAAGTTCTTGTATTCAATGGCTGGTAATTTACTACATGAGGTAAAGCAGGAGAAAGATCTGGGTGTTACCTTTGATCCTAGTTTAATCTTTAATTTGCATGTAGCGGATATCTGTAAAAGGGCTAATAAGAAACTAGGAATGATTTATAGATCTTTTAAATTCTTGAATAAAGATGGATTTTTGAAGCTGTATAAGTCTATTGTCAGGCCAACGCTTGAATATTGTAACACTGTTTATAATCCTATTAGAAAACGAGATCAGGATGAAATAGAGAAGGTCCAGCAAAGAGCAACAAGATTGATTCCTAGGTACCGAAATATCCCTTATGAACAACGTTTGAGAATTCTTGGTCTTCCTACTATGAGATATCGAAGGCAGAGAGCGGATATTATCCAAGTTTTTAGGATTGTTAAGGGTTTCGATCGTATCTCGATCAACACATTTTTTGAATTTGATCTAGAATCTCGGACCCGTGGACACACATATAAACTCAAGTTTAAAAGCTCTCGTCTTAATATTAGGAGGGACACCTTCTCCAGGAGAGTTATTCTCTTATGGAATGCTCTGCCTACGGATGTAGTTTCATGTGCTACGGTGAACTCGTTCAAAGCAAAACTTAACGTCGCATGGTCTAACCACCCGCTGAAGTTTTCACCCTATATTGAATATGATTTTATTGCTAAGAGGGGCTTTTAAGCACTGAGTGCTTCGCCTCGATCCCGTAGACGAAAGTGTACGGGAAACAAGTAAACAAGTAATATTGTCGGCGCAGTGACAATGCGATAATGCTGAGTCATCATCATGATGACGGTAAAGATGCCAGTTTTAGCATAAAAAAACACTATAGCAAATAATTATATAAAAGGTATAAAATGATGAATGCCGACTGAACAAAGAAAGACAATGGAACAATATGAGAATTGTTTGAAGGTTTGCTTGGCGAAATCAAATGTATATAAGAGGAGGATATAAATGTAAAGAAGCGAAGGTTACAGGGAACCAAGAGCAATCTACAGAAGATGGAATTTTCAGTCTCCTGTTCTCAAATAAAGATGTTGAAAATATCGTTGGTGCAACTCCACTAATAGATTATATACATGTTCACTACCTGAAGTACATAGCCCATATCTGTCGAGAACCAAATAACACATTAACAAAACGAATGCTCTTTGCACAAGCCCGAAAACTATACTATCGTGACCCATGGATTAAAGTAGGCAATCTCCTTCAGTGCGATCCTGAGCTAAGAAGCTAACCCAGTCAAGGAAGCCCTTCAACAGTCGGACCCAGCATATATTTGGATGCTAGAGAAGACTGCCTCTTGGATGCGACAAGCATCAGTGGGAGGAACAAAACTGTACTGTACTACTGCAGTACCCACGTACGCGTATATATGAGTTCTGAAATGAATGAATTGTTGGGTTTCTCGACGTTTCAATCATTAATTTACTTTGATCATCCTGTTTGTGAGAATCAGAAAACAAACTCCTCACTCTTAAGCAGGACGTCGGATCATTATTATCTATGAACATCAAAGCATAATTGATCGAAACGTTGAGAAACTAACGTCATTTTCAGAACCAAATAGGTTACCGTACGTTTTATTTAAAAATTCTATTATGTATATTGATCTTGACATTTAAATCGAGGATTCTGTGTGTTTTTCTAAAAATAGTTTAGTGTAATTTTGAGTGAATAAGTATAGACTTAGTAGTAATCCTATTGTGCTTCTACAGAAAGACCTGCACTAAACTGTGAAACAGCTTTTGTGACGTCACGGCCAAAGTCAATAGCGGCATGTGATCGTGATATTAAAGTTGACCTAAAGGGTGCAGTTGCTTCCAAATGAATATTGGAATATTGATAGTTCTTTTGCAATTTATATTTGTATAAGTGTGTTTGGATACAATCATCAATATACCTACTGTACCAGAAAAAATATTATATGCAATCACAAATTGCAATTTTAACATTACAATAAGTCGGATACATTTTTGTTTGTTTGTTTTATTCGGTACAATCAACATACCAAGGATTACCCTTAGATCTAGAAGAGCTTTCCAATGAGGTACAATCAACATACCAAGGATTATTAGATCTATAAGAGCTTTCCAATGGGGTACAATCAACATACCAAGGATTACCCATAGAGCAAGCTATTCAATGGGGTCCTTATAACAAAAACATAGAAAAATTCAAAAATATAACAACAGTTCACAATGCATTAGTCTCCCTATGCACATTAGGCCTACTAAGATAAAGCTTTATAACATGTTTATACTCATTAGGTGTTTTTATACCTTTTATGTTTGATGGAACATTATTCCAATCTTTAATAGTATTATAATAGAATGTTTTCGAATCCAACACTTTGATATTAGGAATTACAAAATGAAATATTTGTAAAATTGTCTGCTAAAAAAGTGGAATCTACATCATGGTATATCTTATAGGCGTGGACCTATAATACCTGAAGTCTATCTTAGAAATTTAACTCTGTTCTACTCGTTTTAAATAGAAACCAAAGAGCGCCTTCAACGGACAACATGACACCGTACCAGTTTTTTAAAAATAATTTATTTTACCAATTTAATTTTTCATCACTATTTCGATATCAAAATATAACTCTATTCGTTTATTTTTTTTCCTACCCAGAATTTAAATACAATACAACAACAATTGTTTTGTAATATTGTCGGCGCAGTGACGATGCGATAATGCTGAGTCATCATCATGATGACGGTAAAGATGCCAGTTTTAGCATAAAAAAAACACTATAGCAAATAATTATATAAAAGGTATAAAATGCCGACTGAACAAAGAAAGACAATGGAACAATATGAGAATTGTTTGAAGGTTTGCTTGGCGAAATCAAATGTATATAAGAGGAGGATATAAATGTAAAGAAGCGAAGGTTACAGGGAACCAAGAGCAATCTACAGAAGATGGAATTTTCAGTCTCCTGTTCTCAAATAAAGATGTTGAAAATATCGTCGGTGCAACTCCACTAAAAGATTATATACATGTTCACTACCTGAAGTACATAGCCCATATCTGTCGATAACCAAATAACACATTAACAAAACGAATGCTCTTTGCACAAGCCCGAAAACTATACTATCGTGACCCATGGATTAAATTAAGCAATCTCCTTCAGTGCGATCCTAGTCAAGCTAAGAAGCTAACCCAGTCAAGCTAAGAAGCTAACCCAGTCAAGGAAGCCCTTCAACAGTCGGACCCAGCATATATTTGGATGCTAGAGAAGACTGCCTCTTGGATGCGACTGGCATCAGTGGGAGGAACAAAACTGTACTGTACTACTGCAGTACCCACGTACGCGTATATATGAGTTCTGAAATGAATGAATTGTTGGGTTTCTCGACGTTTCAATCATTAATTTACTTTGATCATCCTGTTTGTGAGAATCAGAAAACAAACTCCTCACTCTTAAGCAGGACGTCGGATCATAATTATCTATGAACATCAAAGCATAATTGATCGAAACGTTGAGAAACTCACGTCATTTTCAGAACCAAATAGGTTACCGTACGTTTTATTTAAAAATTCTATTATGTATATTGATCTTGACATTTAAATCGAGGATTCTGTGTGTTTTTCTAAAAATAGTTTAGTGTAATTTTGAGTGAATAAGTATAGACTTAGTAGTAATCCTATTGTGCTTCTACAGAAAGACCTGCACTAAACTGTGAAACAGCTTTTGTGACGTCACGGCCAAAGTCAATAGCGGCATGTGATCGTGATATTAAAGTTGACCTAAAGGGGTGCTTTTGCTTCCAAATGAATATTGGAATATTGATAGTTCTTTTGCAATTTATATTTGTATAAGTGTGTTTGGATACAATCATCAATATACCTACTGTACCAGAAAAAATATTATCTGCAATCACAAATTGCAATTTTAACATTACAATAAGTCGGATACATTTTTGTTTGTTTTATTCGGTACAATCAACATACCAAGGATTACCCTTAGATCTAGAAGAGCTTTCCAATGGGGTACAATCAACATACAAGGATTACCCATAGATCTAGAAGAGCTTTCCAATGGGGTACAATCAACATACCAAGGATTACCCTTAGATCTAAGAGCTTTCCAATGGGGTACAATCAACATACCAAGGATTACCCTTAGATCTAGAAGAGCTTTCCAATGGGGTACAATCAACATACCAAGGATTACCCTTAGATCTAAGAGCTTTCCAATGGGGTACAATCAACATACCAAGGATTACCCATAGATCTAGAAGAGCTTTCCAATGGGGTACAATCAACATACCAAGGATTACCCATAGAGCTAAGCTATTCAATGGGGTCCTTATAACAAAAACATAGAAAAATTCAAAAATATAACAACAGTTCACAATGCATTAGTCTCCCTATGCACATTAGGCCTACTAAGATAAAGCTGTATAACATGTTTATACTCATTAGGTGTTTTTATACCTTTTATGTTTGATGGAACATTATTCCAATCTTTAATAGTATTATAATAGTATGTTGTTTAGAAATATTTGTAAAATTGTCTGCTAAAAAAGTGGAATCTACATCATAGTATATCTTATAGGCGTGGACCTATAATACCTGAAGTCTATCTTAGAAATTTAACTCTGTTGTTTATGTTCAGATAACCAACAGCCGTTTTGGTTGTTCCTGACCAATATGTACCTTAGAGGCAATGTTGAGAATAAACCGTACAATTTTGTTTTGGGTTACCCGGAGTTTATTTGGAAGGAATAAAGTTATACCAGAATGCCAGTCTGTTGCAGCATAGTCGAAAATACACTGAATTAATGCAGAGCATAACAGTTTCCTACTTTGCTTGTTCAAACAGCTAGCCTGTCTGTACAGACATTTCAATCTGGTCGAATTTGCTTTAGTTTCATAATAATACATGTAACATATTCTTCATTTGAAATACAGTTATCAATTTGTAAACCAAGGTACTTATGGAATCATGACTAAAGGACATTATGATCATTAAAAGTGATTTGGAATTCTCAATATTTTTAACTTTTCTTTTAAACAAAATGCACTCCGTTTTTTGTGGGTGCATGGACAACGTATATTCAACTCTAACCACTTGTAACATAATTCCATACCATGACGTTTTGCAGTTTTTAAATATTATTTAAAAAGATTCTAGCTGGTAATTTTCTAAAAATACTTTCTATGAAATTTTGAATGGAATATTTATAGACGTCGTACGACGGTGCCGATATAATAATCGTGTACATTGTGTTTCAACAGAAAGACAGTTGGACCGTGGACAAGTTTTTGTGACGTCACGGACAAAGTCAATATAGCATACATATACGTGGATTATGAATACTAATTACACAGTAAAGGGAGTGGTGCAGTTGCTGCTATAAATCGTCACATTTGACTGTATCGGTATATTGATAGTCCAGATACGAGATCCAGTTACAGTCCAGTCTTAAGCCATTTGTAAGTTTACACTGAATTATACAGTATTGTATTTGACGTCAAAGGGAGTGGTGCAGTTGGTGGTACAAATCGTCACATTTGACTGTATCGGTATATTGATAGTCCAGATACGAGATCCAGTTACAGTCCAGTCTTAAGCCATTTGTAAGTTTACACTGAATTATACAGTAGTTGACGTCAAAGGGAGTGGTGCAGTTGCTGCTACAAATCGTCACATTTAACTGTATCGGTATACTTGATAGTCCAGATACGAGATCCAGTTACAGTCCAGTCTTAAGCCAATTTGTAAGTTTACAATTTGATTTTTATTAGTTCGGAACATTTATTTGCAAAACAATGAGAATATAGGTGTAGTTCTGATGACTTTGTTTTTTAGTTAGAGGATAGGGTGTGGCTTCACATGGTTTTGTTATAGGCCTATAACTGAACGTAGGCCCTATTCCACATAATATTCGTAACAATAAACAGCGAGTTTCTCTGAACAGAAGAATGCCATCACAACAGGAAGTTGTCCCTGATCACAATAAACAATATATCATAATAATATAGGCATAAGATATAATTTTATTTTTTATATTTTAAGTAGGGTTCTAGTAATAAGGCTACATTCAATTTATACTCATACGCAATGAATCAAAGATCTTGAAATCATTGAAAGTTCTATTCTCGTCCAACTTGACCGAAAAATAATAATAAAAACGAAGTCAGACTACAGTTTTGTAATGGAGTCCGGAATGATGCTTCTTTGTCTTTGTGTATGTTTTCGGCTCTCTTGTCTATCTTCCGTTTCTTTTCTTTTCTTGTCCCACTTTTTCATGAGTCAGACAGGGAACCAGCCTTCTTAAGATACTTACGTATCATCTCGAGCAGACATGTTTTCGGTTCTCTTGTCTCTCTTCCGTTTCTTTTATTCTCTTGTCCCACTCCTTTCCTCTATGATTCAGACAGGGAACCACCCTTCCCTAACATACTCCTTTTATAAAACTACTGTATAATGCAAGCAGAACGAAGCATTTTGGCATCAAGCCTTAGACCCTCTCATTCGAACTTTCTTTTTCGACTTAAAACTCGGTCTCTTTTTGTTTCAATATATTGCCTCTTTATAGGGGGTTTAGGCTCCACCCTGTAAGTCAATTAATCGATGCTGATTGGTTAAGTTCCTTTGTTTTTGGTATTTGATTTCTAGAAAATAAATAAATAAAATAAAACTTTATTGAACATAAGCCTTTAAATCGGCGGCACACGTTCTTACATACATTATGTTAGCCTGAAGGCTAAATAAAAGTATAAAGAGATGTAATAAATTACCATTCCCTAACATATACAGTAACATAGTATCTACATGAACATTCTAGAATAAGAGTATGTTTAGATTTAAGAAACCATGTATAATTAATATAAGAACAATCAGGAACATTCCAGAAGTATACTATAAACTGTAATCCAATAGAGTAAGAAGTATAAGGAATGATCTAGAAGGTCATATTGTATAATAAGGGGAAGTATGACAATTGTAAGGAGGGAGAAGTATTTTTGATTGAAGCATTTATTTTGAAGAAGGTTGGATATTAGATGTTGGATATTAGATGTTTGATATTAGATTGTAAAGGTTATTGTGAAGCTGTTGTTTAAAGTGCTTACTGGATTGTTGAAGATTGAAGTTGATTGAAATTAAAGCTTTGTTTTGAGTAATTTTACAACTTTGTGGATTTTGTGTGTATACTTTTATGTCACAAGGGAGTTCCTAAAGTATTTTCAACCGCTCGGAAACATACATAAAGGGAGTTTGTGACAAGAGAAAATAAAAAAAAAACATTTATAAGAAAGGAAACGGATTGTACAATAAAGAAACTAAAGAGCAAAAAAGTACAATACTTAACTTTGATGTAGTGTCATTATTTATTATTAGTATTATTATCAATGTTATTAATATGTTATTTTAAAAAAAATATTATTTTAGACCTATTAAAGATGTCATTTAATTTAAATACTATATTGTTTATTATTATTTTATTATTTATGTTCTTGTTAATACTGTATATCATTTAATTATTTTTGGGCACATCACACTTTTTTTGTCAAACTAGTTTGATAGTGTAGACAGAGCTTTAGACAAAATTCACATAACGACCAAGATGTTCTCAAATAAAAGTGGAACGTAAAATTAAAAAAGAAAATTAAGCGTAAATTCAGAAATACGGTCCCTTACATTCTGGCGGAGGTACGAATACAGCACCATTGCCTAATAGGTTCACAAGTAGTAAAACTTGAAACTATCTAACTAATAAATTATAATCACTTGGAACACTGATCTTACCATTGAGAAGCTTTTTTCCATGATCTTTGGTTACAATTAAAAGGGTTTAAAAATGACTCACAAACACTCATAAGCCATCCATCCGTCTAATCGCTAAACCTATAATTTTGTTGCTGTTTGTGAAATGTTTTATGTGTTTTGTATTGTAAGTGTGTGTGTGTTTTAATAAACTCAATGATTGGTACCAATTAAATAGAATTTCTTTAAAAAGTCTATTACAGGTATTGATATTATACATTTAAATCAAGGATCCTGTGTGTTTTTCTAAAAATAGTATTTGTGGAAGTTTGAGTGAATAAGTATAGACTTCAGTAATCCTATTGTGTATCTACAGAAAGACCTGCACTAGACTGTGGAA
This sequence comes from Antedon bifida, assembly GCF_963402885.1. Classification (NCBI taxonomy): domain Eukaryota; kingdom Metazoa; phylum Echinodermata; class Crinoidea; order Comatulida; family Antedonidae; genus Antedon; species Antedon bifida. Next base: position 32,709,057 of record NC_136227.1, on the reverse strand, counting down.
CAGCTTTTGTGACGTCACGACCAAAGTCAATAGCGACATGTGATCGTGGTATTATTAAAGTTGACCTCAATGGTGCAGTTGCTGCTACGAAATCTATAGTTATTTTTATACGCGTATACGAGGGAGAGTGCATGTTTTGGAAAATGACTGTACCACACACCGGGACCACACACAATAATAAAACAGCCAGAGTTTCTCTCCGGTAATGTGTCCATCACAATAAACAAAATATCTGCTTTTATTCGTTTATTTTCGGCTAATAATATTTAATTATTTGGTGAGACTACTTTGTGTTTAGTTTGCCACTGATTGCCGAACCTCATGACCATAAGCCTAAAGGTAGTCTTCATAGCAAAACTTTAAACTAATAATAAAGTTGAACATTATAAATGGCCCGGATTCTCTAAACTAATGGAACACAAAGATTGTATAGCGCCAAGTAGCGTGGAGACGCTAATACATACGCACGCAACTAAAGACGTAAAAACACAATCAAAATCAATCACATCGCGCGCGATGGCTCATTTCAAGTCTTAAGTTGGAATGAAAACGTATGAAACGACTCTTCCTAAATATACATCCTACCGGAAGTAGATTTATTTATTTGTAAATTAAATTATTTTTCAGAAATGAAGACACAAAATAGACACCATGGCAACAGGTAACAAATAATGATTGTTTATTTTGTGTTGCATTGAGTAACGGTAATGTATTGGAATTTTCAATTTTTATAATTATATGTTTTCATCATTGTAGATTTTAATCTGGATTTAGTGAACGTTTCAACTTGGTATGATGACCACCACCTCTTTCGACAGCTAAAAGTTTTATACCGAGATTTAATTGCAGTAGCGGACATAGATAAAGCACGTAAAACGATAGACTTACTACACCAATTAATTAAATTTGGACATTTGAGTTCAGAAAAGCTTACAGTACTTTATCAAACAATCAAAATAACTCAAACGTTTGGTGTTATCAAAGTTCTACAACAATCTTTTCTCGATGTTCAAGAAATCAATATTACACATTTCGCTCCATATCGACACTGGATTGTCAATTTAGGAAATGCACTGACCAAAGAAGATATTGGCCAAATTGATGCACTGTACAATAGTAGTGCGTTAAAGAATTATGAAGATGCTTGGAGTATGATTTGGGATTTGGAGCAGAGAAAAATACTTTGTAAAGAAAGAAAAGAAGAGTTTATTAACGATCTAAGAAAGATTGGACTGGAATCAAGAGTGAAACCTCCGACTGAAGGTAAGTTAGTGCGAAGCGTTATAACAGTCCGTATAAAGGTGCATGTTATGAACATAAATATCTCTCTTTTGTTAGTTTTTTACACATAATGAAACATATTCATTTTGAATTAATGCTCCCTACTGACATTTTTTAAAAGAGGTATAGAATATCATTGTACATTACATTTTGTCATTTATTAAAACAGGGCAAGTGGCAACCAGTAGTAATGAAGAACAAGGAATGCAAAAAGAAGTTAAATCAGAAACAGGTTAGTTAATAATAATGAGCCGTATAATTTTGCTCTCAATCGTTAGTTTTTTAAATATTAATAATTGTCTTTTAATTTTTGTTCTTATTATTGTATTATTAAAACAGGGCAAGTGGCGACCAGTAATGAAGGGCAAGGAATGTCAAAAGAGGTTAAATCAGAAACAGGTTAGTTGCTTTCAGAATAATAATATTTAAACAAAATCCTTTTTGATGTTTAATTCAAATTATAAACCACATGTAGAACCATATAATAATTAGGAAGCTTCATTGTTTTAAAAACAAAATGTTGTTAACATCATAAATAAGTAAGACTCGTATTACACACATTATTATTCTTTGAGATCCAATAAGCTTAATTCTAATCCGCATTGCAAAGTTTGTTTACTGAATACAAATAAAAAAAGGTCAACTAAAAAGTTAGATTTTCAGAGTAAATATTTCTGTTTTATTAGTATTTTAATACACTAAAACTCCAAACGGTACGGCTCTCTGAAAATTGTTATTTTTCTGTGTGCTGCCCTCTGTTGAGCATATTTCGACAGCGCCTGATGGATTAAAAATTGTATTTGCCGCCCTCTATTCAGATTCAGATTCAGATAACATTTATTCAGATAATAATGAATGAACATATAGAATAGAAAAAAGACGGTAACTGAAAGTCATTATTATCATGGATCCCTTCTAGAAGTTAAAACTAGTCTCGCAGGAACCCACAAACAAAACATTACTACAGTAAAAGAGTAAAAATAAACCTAGAGTATATAATTACATAGTTGAGGATAACAAAAATTACAGTATAGGCTAATAACATAACTAACATCTTCTTTATCAAAATTATTTAAAATTATATTTCTATATTTTCTTGATATAAGTGAAATAAGTACCGACATCGGTAAATGAAAAATATATAATCACATATACATTTACATACATATACATATATATGGTTACGATGATTGGATAGAGTAAGTATATAGATTAATGATTGCAATAATAAACAACAACTAATATTTATGTGTAAACTTAAATAGTATATTGAGTATAAATAATAATAATAAGCGTATTAACTAAGCTGTATAATATTTAGATATGTAATGATTCTTTAATTTTTTTCGGAAAGTAAATAACGATATTGAAGCCTATACTACAATCAATGGAAAAACGAAGTTCCTGTAACAATAAAACATTCTTATGCATTAAAAACAATCTTGATATTATCTAGCCCTGAAAAAAACATAAATAAATAGTTAACATGATTACATTCATATTAATTTGGTAATACTTCCTACTGGATCAATTGATAATCGGCAATGTAATAATATTAATAATGTTTCCAAAAAAAATATATTCAGAAAAGATAGAATTAGCTATTTTTCCTTAAACAGATGAGGAAGTGTTGACGAAAGGAAAGCGAAGAGAATATAATGACTCCGCCTCACGACGAAACAGAAAATCTGTCTTTGCTTTTTTCAAAAGATTTGGCTTTAAAAAATCAGATTCAAGTGAGTTACTTCAGTTATTATGCATTAACATAATAATATGGTATTTGAATGCAATAATTGTACACACAAGATTTCTTATTTAGAAAGTATATTAAGTAAAAATGAGTTGTTTGATGGGTTTAGATAGATTTAAAAATTTATTTTTGAAATAAAGTTTATTAAATAAAATCACATCTCAATTTTGTTCATTTAATCATAATTAATTTGAAAATAACATGTCTAAACAATTCATGAGATTTTGTAATCAAATTCAATAATAGTAATTGACTATTTTCATGCTGATGTACTGTAGAATTACAATCATATTAACTCAAACACAGTTTAAAGTTTCGTTCTGATTAATTATATATTTTGTTTGCCGCCCTCTATAATCCCTTTCATTTTCATGGATACACGTCACACTCACAGGTACTGTAGTATTAATTATATGCACAATTGTACATGCCATTTGGCATACAATTGTGGATGATCATAAATGAATGTGATCATGAAGCAGATTGTGAGTTTAGTTTAACTCATAAACGCCCATGCAACAAATAGCCTACCTAATAATAACATTTATTAAAACAGGGCAAGTGGCAACCAGTAGTAATGAAAAACAAGGAATGCCAAAAGATGTTAAATCAGAAACAGGTTAGTTACTAATAATGTACCGTATAATTTTGCTCTCAATCGGTAGTTTTTTAGGTAGTATTATTATTTCATTTTTTTTTTATTATTATTCTATTATTAAAACAGGGCAAGTGGCAACCAGTTATATTAGGCCTAATAAAGAACAAGTAATGCGAAAAGAGGTTAAACCAGAAACAGGTGAGTTACTAATAATGTACCGTATAATTTTGCTCTCAATATTTTTGGTAGTACAGGTATAATTATTTCATTTTTTTGTATGTGATTATTAAAACAGGGCAAGTGGCGACCAGTAGTAGGCATAATGAACAAGGAATTCGAAAAGAGATTAAATCAGAAACAGGTTAGAATTGCTTTCAGAATAATATTTAAACAAAATCATTTTAAACAACGATAAACAATTATAGGAAGCTTCTCATTTTAAAAACGAAATGTTGTTAACATCATAAGTAAGACTCATATTACACACATTATACCTTTACACAGAAATACTTACTTTAAATTAAAAATTGAATGAATAATCAAATCACATCGTCTTACTTTAATTTTGCTCATTTAATCATAATTAATTTGAAATAAAAGACTATAAATGCACAATTGTATATATGCCATTTTGCATGACATTGTGGATAATCATAAATAAATGTAAATAAATCATCATCTTACGTAACAAATAGCCTTTTAACTTAATAAAACAACATGTCATACCCTGGGTCGTGTATCATTTAACTCTGTTCACGAAATAACAAAGAATAAAATACGCAAAATCAATTAAATTTAATATTGCAAACCAGTTAATTGTAATTTAGGATAAATGGCAAGGTTTTAAATTAAATTAATTCGTACACGCGTGCAATATTTCTGAATAAAGCAAATTTATTTAAAATATTAACTTAACTTCCCTATTAAATGAAATGTCAAAACTATCACTTTGAGATGCCTGACAAATCTTTATTTATCTTTGTTATACTACTGTACAACACATTTTTTATTTCACCTACAAAACAATGAATATATGCGTGTTACAACGCTAATGTCGTAAACAGTGAAAAATCAGCTTTAAAAACCTCCAGCTAGCTACTAATGTTGAAACATCAACATCTTATGTAGTAAATAAAAAAAACACAAACAAAACACCATCTACTGTAGTTATTAGAGTAACAAAATTGTCTCATAGCTAATGTAGTTGCTATGGACAGCTGGAGGTTTAAGCGGTGGATTGCTCTACATTTATCGGTTGTTACGATTTGCTGGCGACCACCAGTCGTTTAACAGAGTTTTCTTTCTGATTGATAATACATTATGTTTGTCGCCCTCTATATTATTTACTTGGTTTACTATTTCGGCGCGGCCCCAGCACTACTTATTGTATTACAGTACTAGAAATTACAAGGCCCTTATTAAATAAAATAAATTTATTTTACTAAATATGTTTTTGTCATTTTTCTTCGCATCTAGACAAGATTGAAGAATATCTGCTTCAAAGACAAGAGAAATTGTGCGGCCAGGCCAGTAGATTTACACCAGCAACAATGCGTGGTAGATACACAGTTGACATTTCACAGATGTTCACTGATTTGGAACTACGCAAAGAAGCTAAAAACAATAAAGGCTGCAAACCAACAACATTAACAGAAGTGGTAGATGTTATCAGTTCCACACCTGGATGTAGAGCTCTTATAGATGGGGAGGGTGGGATAGGTAAAACTACCTTATTAAGGCATTTATCATACAACTGGGCTACGGATACTAAATCGAATAAAGCTTTTGAAGGTAAAATTGTATTTCTTTTAAGTGTACGGGATTTAGACAAAGATGATAACATTTCCGATCTCATTGTAAAGCAACTGGATATGGAAGATTTTAATTTTAAAACAGATCTCCCAGATGATCCACGGTTGATTAAGAAATTCATAAACAAACATGACGATAAAGTTGTACTGCTACTAGATGGGTTAGACGAATTGAGATTTAATAATCCAAGCGTAATTAGTCTGTTCAAAAAGAACAACCTAGAAGAAAGTACCGTGATACTTACTTCACGATCAGAAAGCATAGATGAATTCGTAAAAGAGAGTGACGTACATGTAAGGGTTAAGGGATTTAATAACAAGAGCATAGGAAAGTACATTGACAAACATTTTGAGTATTTTGAAAAACCAGAATTGGGAAAATCCCTTCGAAACGAATTGAATATTGACACTTACCGGGTTGGGAGAAAACATCCTGAAGTGTATGAAATGTGCAAAAATCCAATGCTGCTTTTTTCAATCTGTTTGCTATGGCAAGACAGTCAAAGCATTCCTAAAGATAAAGCTGAACTCTTTAAAGAAATATTTCGTAATATTTTAAATCAGTTCAACAAACAAAAACAATTCGCAAAGCTTTCTAAATTTGAAGACACACCAGCAAAATACGTAAATGCTATGATATTGCTAGGAAAATGTATGTATGATAGCTTGAAAGTAAATCAACTTTCAATAAACATGAAAGATTTGAATGATAAACATACGAATAAAGATTTGGTTGATATGTCCGTGAAACTTGGATTTGTTTACGAAGAAGCACCGATTTTAAAATCGAATTTTGATAACGTTTTTATGCCTCCTCACAAATTGATAGTAGAGTCATTGGTGGGATTTTACTTGTGCAAATTATGTGAAAGTGAAGGTATGGAGAATGAGTGCTCAGATGTACGAACATTACTTACACCATTGGATGATGATGAGTGGGAGGTGATACGAGAGAGTGAGCATTTATACAGAGCGACAGAGTTTGCAACTGGTTTCCTTGGTGATAAAGCTGGCGGTTTCCTCAAGCACTGGGTTACAAATAGTTTGTCAACATATCGCAATCTGCCGAGAAATTTAAACTTTGTTAAAAAAGAACATAAAGATGATGTGGTTAATGAATTAATTAATTACATGACAAGCAAAGATTTAGAAATAAATAATCATTTGGATGATATATCTACCTCCATAAGAATGTGTATTGCTTACATTAGTCGAGGTGTACAATGTGACGGGCATTTCATACGTCTAATTATGCAATTGTATTGTATGCAATATGATCATTGTAGTGTTAGTGACTTTTGTAGTATGATGGCATGGGAGCGAAGGGGAAGAGTTATTGCACACATTTTAGGCATTCAAGATAAATGTGACGGTGTTTGGATTGAGAATCTATCACGTGATGTATTTAATGACTTTGTATCAGAATGTTCTCTCAAACAAGTTCAATTAGCATTACATGATCTCGTTATCCTTAAGCTTCGTAATACACTTCACAATCTCATTATCTATGATAGTAAACTTCACAACATTGATGTTAATACATTGTCTTCATTTCTCATTATGTGTCCTAAGCTGGGGAGGCTTGTCATGGAGGATTGCAATCTATCAGCTGACGACATTCGTCACGTGTCTGAAAAGTGTTCAATAAGAAATATTACATTTTATCATTATTAGTTTTCACTGATAACGTATGTTACTTCTACTATATAACAGACATATTTTTAAATCTCGCAGCAAGCAGGTGTCAATTTTTAATATCGCAAATAATTGCATTTCTAACATTAAATTTGTATACAATATAAAAACGACCTGTTATATATAAATCGTATAGTAGATTAAATCAATATGATAATCTAAAACATAAAATGTTTTTAAACATTTTATTTTGACATACTTACCTTCATCGACGGAGCGCGCGCGCGTACTTCCGCACGCGGCACACTAGCAACGGAAGTAATAATTATTAACAGCTGTAGCATGCAGATAAACAAGAATGTTTGTTTCTTATTCATTATAATCTTTATAAGCTGTGCTGCCATATTTAATGATAATGATTCTTTTATAATATTAATAATGCAATGTTTTTTACTTGATATATTGTATAGAATTGGTTGTGCGTGTTTTAAAGTAATTATGTGATAATATTATGTGATAAAATAATATTAAATCGTAAATGTAATTTCACCCTTTACTTTTAGTATTGGATGGTTTTAACCATCCAATACTAAAAGTAAAGTGGTACAACTTGAAACTACAAAACATAACATGAACATAATGATGAAACGTAATTTGTTATCAAAAGCAGTTTTATTAAATGAAAACGTAATTAGAAATTAAATTAACAAATAAACACATTATGAGATGTCTTTGGCACAGTAACAACAGAACAAAGTTGTAGTAGAATTTGTAAAACTAAAAATTATATAATATAGTTTGATATCAATGATTAGTTTCATTGGTGTGTTTTTAAATATATTTTTGGATGTAGACTTATTTTTTATGTTATGATGTAGAAATAGTGAAATATAATTCTGTATAAAATAAATTTAAGGGTGAAAATATATAGATTGGAATAATTAAAAGTTCTACTTAATGTTCAGATATATTTGTGTACAGTCTTTGATTTTCTTTATGTTGTAATAACACTTGGTGTTAACAATAGTTTAAACCTGAACACTGTGCTGACTTGTAATAACACTTGGTATTAACAATAGTTTAAACCTGAACACTGTGCTGACTTGTAATAACACTTGGTGCTAACAATAGTTTAAACCTGAACACTGTGCTGACTTGTAATAACACTTGGTATTAACAATAGTTTAAACCTGAACACTGTGCTGACTTGTAATAACACTTGGTGTTAACAATAGTTTAAACCTGAACACTGTGCTGACTTGTAATAACACTTGGTGTTAACAATAGTTTAAACCTGAACACTGTGCTGACTTGTAATAACACTTGGTGTTAACAATAGTTTAAACCTGAACACTGTGCTGACTTGTAATAACACTTGGTGTTAATAATAGTTTAAACCTGAACACTGTGCAGACTTGTAATTAACACTTGGTGTTAACAATAGTTTAAACCTGAACACTGTGCTGTGCCGAAAACAACAGTAACTACTTGCATAGAAATAAATGTCATAAATACCATTAACAATCCCAGATTTCAATTTGTGCAATATTGGGTATACAGTATGTGAACCCAGTACTGAGATCCTTAACGCCATGACATTCTCATCGCAGGATTCTAGAACCTTAAACGCTTCATTCTCCTTTACTGGTTTAAATTTCTTTCCCGCATTATTCTCAACAAGGTCGCTGCGATCCAATAGGAGCTCAAGATCTGCGTCGCTGATGACTTGTTCTTCACAGTTTTTGATAATGCCAGAGTGATCAGTGGAGCGTAACACTTTTAGTAGTTCCATGGGATCCATCACAGCTTTTTACTGTAGAAGTCTATAAAACAATATGATTAATTTAACATATTTATTCGAATTGTTCAGGAGGGTTTTTAGGGAGGTGTGAAAGACAAAACTGACCTTGATGAATGACCATCTTCTCCAGCTTCCTCTTTGCAGCTGCTCTCTCCACTATCTTCTGGTCAATGGTGTTAATGGTCACTAACCTGTACACAATCACTGGCTTTTCTTGACCAATTCTGTGGCATCTATCTTGGGCTTGTAGATCTGACTGGATTCCAGAACTATATAAATGCTACTTTACAATGTATTGAAAGTCACTACACTAAATCAAACATTACACCACAAGCTTGTGACTAATTATTATAACATGGGTTCAAGGATGTAGCCAATCAGACGCGCTGAAATGAGTCACTAGTGCGCTCTTTATTTTTTCACTATCATGCACTTGAGTGCAAAAAGTGCGCAGCAAAAAAGCATATATTGAACTCTGTGTGTAAATCGTATGGCAGATTATTGATCAGGCTGTAATAAAATGTAGTAATTATTTATTTAACTTACCCAATCACTGTCATATATAATGACTGTGTCAGCTGTTGTCAAGTTGATACCTAACCCACCAGCTCTTGTTGAAAGCAGAAAGATGAAATAATCAGGATCATTGCTGAAATTACTAGTCTGAGAAAGATAAGAAAACAATCTTCCATTATTTTTTAATCATTGAAAAACAAATTAACGTGATTCATGGCTGCTATTATTATGAAAAAAAACAAAACAAAACAAAACATGGTCTGTGGCCTGCTACAAGTCCAACTGATATTATTGTATTAAAGGTATTATCATTAATTGGACGTGTAAAAATGAAGACAAACACATTTTCCAACTGAAATAAGTTTTCTCTTTACTCTGACGTATTCTGAAATACTTACATATCTATCTATCAGTAAAAACATTCTTGCACTCATTCTTAAAAAAAACACAGAAACGTAATAATACAGCAGTAGGCCTAGTTGCTGCTAAAATCAGAATGAATGAAATGTCTACTGGCCATTAATTGTGCATTAACTATAATTTACATTTACAAATTGGCAAAAACATAGTTGTTTCTTTACTCTGTATCCAAGAGTGCTTACCTGTCAACAGCCAACAGGAGGTATATGTAGCTGTAGGCCTACATGGTCGTGGGTGGAGGTAATATAATTAATATTTAATAACTCCATGGTCGTTATAGCAGCTGTAATCTTCACGTATGTCACGCACTGTCATCCTGCTGTGAGAAGATGAAGACAATTCTGATCAGACATTGAGGTCACCTACGTTAATTAGGCCTAGGCCTAGTAGTAGACTACTAAACTAGGCTAGTTAAAAGTAGAATTCACACTTCCCTCCGACTCTCCAGAGTTGTTTGTGAGCTAGGCCTCTCTAGATAGGGGAGAAAAGAGTGGTACACCCTGCTGGCTGGCTGTGTGTGAAAATAGTTAGGTGCCAGGGAGGCACCAGTAGGCCTATCGTAATACCAAAACAGAAAAAAACTATAAACACCCAGCTTACCTAAGTTTTGTGGCTCTTAGAAGAACAGGCTAGGCCTACACCTTTTATATTATTCATAAAGGCCGCGCTGTGTGTGTGAATTGATACCAAACCATAAACCGCCTGCTCTCTATCTAGTCGTTTTTTAAATAAAAAAAACAAAGAGCGCCTTCAGCGGACAATGAGACCGTACCAGTTTTTGAAAAATAATTTATTTTATCAATTTAATTTTTATCACTATGTCGATGTCAAAATATAACCAAATTCGGGTTTTTTTTCTACCCAGAATTTAAATACAATACAACAACGATTGTTTTGTAATATTGTCGGCGCAGTGACGATGCGATAATGCTGAGTCATCATGAGGACGGTGCAAAGATGCCGGTTTTAAGCATAAAAACAATATAGCAAAATATATAAAAGGTATAAAATGATGAATGCCGACTTGACAAAGAAAGAAAATGGAAGAATTTGAGAATTGTTTGAAGGTTTTCATGACGAAATCAAAGATTATATAAAGTTTGCAGTACACCACGCGTATATAAAGTTCTGAAATGAATGAATTGTTAAGTTTCTCGACATTTCAATCAAATAAATAATTTGATCGTCCTCAGGAGAATCAGAACACTACTCCTCACTCATAAAGACGATCATGATATCTATTGATGGGACAATCAAAGCATAATATTGATCGAAACGCTAAGAAACTCACGTCAGTTCTTTTCAGAACATGTACTTGTAGGCCTACTTGTACTTTATATAATTATGAGAATTCACAAATCATCAAAAAACAATTCCTGACATCATCCTGACTACCTTAATCCACACGCACCAATGCATTATGGGAAGGTCCAAATACATTGATCAACAACGCGCGCGTCAACAAACTACAAACACGATTTAAACGGAATTGTCTTCAAATTACTCGTGTCAATTGCATACAAGTAATTCCGGTATCTTATGGCAACTTCCGTCTTATCGCTATTGTGTTGCTGTTTATGAAATGTTGTAGGCCTATGTGTATGTATGTGCGTGTTTTAATAAACTCAACTAGCAGTAACCCGTGCTCCGCACGGTCTTTTTCTGCCTTAATATCTTGTTATATACTTTGCATGGGCAGGTAATAACAGCGCACTTTGATAAAAGTACTTCGACAAATTATATAAAATAAAAACAAATTGTTATAACGAATAAAATTCGGAACTACTGTATTTTACGGCTATTGGTTTGTTATACACTAATCCTTCACTTCAATATATGTAGGCTAAAGAATTAAAGCAATATAGTATAAAGAGTGGATATAGAACTTTGACTTTACTTTTGACTGGAAAATAAAAGACGCTAAAGAAAAATTGTGCTGTGTAACTTAGATGATGCGCGCAAACACATAACGAAAGTATAAAATGCCAAACTATATTATTTTGGGTGTTTTTCGTGGTGTATTCATTATTTGATACGTAGAGATAAAAAAAGTGGAAAAAATCGAATGAAAAACACATTGATGCGGAAACACGAATTAAGTTTATTCATAAACATTTTTTTTTATTTCACTGGTTTTGATATTTTGCAATTTGTTTTGTATTGGAGATTTGTTACGTACTTGCTACTTTTGTAATTAAAGTGTGATCTACCAGAAACCTGTGCTCCGCACGGTTTGTCTACCTTAATAATAATTCGCATGGCATGATTATTAAGTATAATAAAAGAGTACTTTTCCCGGCCACGATATTTCTTTTCTTACATAATTTGGGGACCCCTCATGAGACGTCACAAAATTAACATGAATATTCATTAATCATTTTTCCTAAGCTACGTTAGAAATGAGCTAACAATTCGCTAATACAAAGGTTTTCTGTCGGACTTGTCGATGTATGGGGTTCGAATCCGATGAGCAGGTTCTTTTTACTTTATAGTAAGAGAGAGATTATTTAGAGGGTTAGGTTCATTTTAATGATAAAGAAGACATTAAGATGTGAAGTATTGGAATAATAACAATGATTACGGACTCAACACCAAAAGTAGTCACAACCATTTTGGGTGTATTTTTCGTTGATATTTGATATTTAGTGGAAACACGACACTCATTTGGATTCGTTTTGTGTGTGTGTTTTTTTTTTTACATTTCATGGTTTTGTTTATATTCCCCTCACCTAAACCTCCCATAAAATGCTAAAAAATGAAAGAGCATTCACGCTATTATAATTTGCATTGTGCAATAGACATATATAATCTAGAACAAATATTGATATATTATAAATCATTATGTTGATTTTATTTTACAATTTAAAATGCATAATTATATTCTAAAAATTCATGATAATTACAAAAATATAGCGTAATATATGGAGGCAGTAAAGCAACCATTTGAAGAAAGATATTGGAACAGTAAATTTGAAATTTCAAGATGATGCAAAACTTGCTGTACTAATGTTTATCAAACAATATGTAAATAATCGATTTATCAACTCCAGATGTTTAACAAAAAAAATAGACAGAATTGTTTTGATTTTTGGATAATTGTATGCATTAGTTACGGACCAAACATTTTAATATAAAATACCTTGAAAGATATTCAAAATGTTTTATTGGGACGTTGCATGATATATATAACATGAATTTTGATAAACAGCAGCTATACTCGATTCTAGATAATACCTGTCTATGTCTGGTTTTTAAAATCGATGGGAATGCCATTTTGAGAGAGTTGATTCCATATATAGTATATTATGTTTGGTTTTTGTATGGTCTCATAAGTTGAGAACCTATACGTCTGTATCTATAGCAACTAAAAATGCATTTAAAAAAAAAATAAATAAATGTAAAAAAACTCTTAACCGGATCACAGTGTACCGCCGATATGTACATTTTTGCTCATTTACAATTTCTGTTTTTATAGTTCATTTTTACAAATATCTACTTCTTTCTTTCTGAAATAAAGATACTTAAAAATAAGTTGTTCATATGGATGTTTATTGTCTCAATGCTTTATCATCTACAGTAAATAAATCACACTTGATTTTTATACATATAAGTGGATATAACCTCGTAAATTAAATTCACTCATAACATTATGTAGAAATAAGTAGTTTAAAATGTCTCTCAAATAACAATACTTTCATAGTTTAAAAATGAAAATAGCCAAAATTATCAATCTTGATTTTATACACCTGTAAGTTGCAAAATTAAATATACATAATGTGACCTTAAAATAGCAATTGAAATACATTGTTAAAAATTGTTTGTCTGTGCAAGCAAATGCAGATACAGTAGATAAAATGACTAGTACATTCTGTTAAAGTATCTACATTTTTAATTACATTTTTTAAAACTTGTAACTCTTAAAATGTAAATCAATCACAATGCTCTATGTGATGCTTGTGTTCACTTCTATTTCAGGGAGTGGTTTGTGTCTATGGTTGTGTTCAAATATGTATAGTTCACACATGTTCAGTTTCAAATTTTATTTTTAACTACTATGGTTGTGTTCAATTCTGTGTTCAATACTGTAGTGTCTATGGTAGCATTCAATTCTGTGTTCAATACTGTAGCGTCTATGGTTGCGTTCAATTCTGTGTTCAATAATGTAGTGTCTATGGTTGCGTTCAATTCTGTGTTCAAATACTGTAGTGTCTATGGTTGTGTTCAATTCTGTGTTCAATACTGTAGTGTCTATGGTTTCATTCAATTCTGTGTTCAATACTGTAGTGTCTATGGTAGCATTCAATTCTGTGTTCAATACTGTAGCGTCTATGGTTGCGTTCAATTCTGTGTTCAATACTGTAGTGTCTATGGTTGTGTTTAATTCTGTGTTCAATACTGTAGTGTCTATGGTTGCGTTCAATTCTGTGTTCAAATACTGTAGTGTCTATGGTTGCGTTCAATTCTGTGTTCAACACTGTAGTGTCTATGGTTACGTTCAATTCTGTGTTCAATACTGTAGTGTCTATGGTTGCGTTCAATTCTGTGTTCAATACTGTAGTGTCTATGGTTGCGTTCAATTCTGTGTTCAACACTGTAGTGTCTATGGTTGTGTTCAATTCTGTGTTCAATACTGTAGCGTCTATGGTTGCGTTCAATTGTGTGTTTAATACTGTAGTGTCTATGGTTGCGTTCAATTCTGTGTTTAATACTGTACATTTCACACTTGTTCAGTTTCAGATCTTCTTTTTCTGTGTTTTGTTTTCCTCCTCTTACGTTTGCTGGATGACCTACAAAACAAAACAATTAATAAATATTTATTTAGAATCTAATATTGCACATACAAACATAAGGTATTAACGTCTTGTGTCAGGCTAGGTTGCGTTATAATAGAAAAACACTTTAGTAATCGTGAGAAATCTTACCTGTTATTTACTCCATTGAGGGCAGCACCAATAGCCGATGAAAGTTCACCCGATCTTTTGATTTCTGTTTTGTCCTTTAATTTCTGCAGCAAACTCCTAATCACATCAAATCCTTCTTTCTGTTGGTGAAAAACAAATTGTGAATATTTATTTGACACTTGCACAAGCGTTTCTTTTATTACTTAAATACCATAAGATAATTGAGAATTATTACGTCATTAAGGCTCTGTTTGAGGGCAGCAAACTCTTTCATCAACATTAAAAACTGCAGGATGAACTTTGGCCTGAATGTAGACTCCGAATCCAGTGTGTTTGCGACAACCTGTTTAATGCAAAGAATATCATAAAACCGATCAATACAAAATATCTATATTGAAATATTGATAAACACTATCGATATAAAACACATACACCTGGTTAAAATAGAATAGGTAATTTCATTGTATACCTTTGAAATCATTGAAGATAATTGTTTACAGATTTTCTTTGGATCCTCATTTCCCTATAAATAAATAAAATGTAATAATCAAAATTATTCATTATAATTAAACCATTCACTAATAATTATCTTTCCTACTTCAGTGCAAAAACTACAAAAAAGTCTACATACCAAATATGGTCGTTTACTGATTAAATTTGTCAACATCAAACAAGCTTGTTTCTGAAATTAAAAAAAAAAAAAGATTTCAAATGACGAAAAATCTGCTTTAGATCAAAATTAATTTTAAAAATTACAACAAAAAAATCTTATAGAACTGTGGTCTTACCTTACGATATATCTGAATATTTTCAGTTGTGTACTGAATAAGTTGAGGGGCCAGGAACCATCCAAGATTCTATCAACAAATAAATAAATACATTATAAACGGATTGTTTTGTTTTCAGACTATACTATAGTATGTAATATATATGTACATAATATTGTAACTACATTAATTAGTAAGCACAAAGATTTTATTATTATTTATCATTATGGTATGATAGAACACATGACACATAATATAAAGGTATATACCAGTGAGTTGTTAATTAACAACTCTCTGGTACCCTTCAAAATCATATTCTTTAGTATAGTTGTTAAATTAGAATTTATAGGTCCATTGTTGTACAACAAAAACACATGAGAGGATGCTCTATGATTCAATAATAGCTGATTAACTTACTGGAAATCGTTCTATAAGATCTGTAAACAGCACAGGGTGTAGACAAGTTGCTCTGAGAAAATAACAATAGTCAAAAATATTATTAACCTTCAACAAAACAATGAACTTTGTAATTCAAGATATCCCTTATTCGGAAAATAACACAGAACATACACACAATTTCCAAACACTTATTTCAATGTGCATGATACATTACACAGATAATTACCTAACTCATCTTGGTGATTAGTTAAAATCTAAATGCTTATATCTTACCTGTATGTCATAAAATCCAAAAGTGATTTATTGTACAAAGCTGAAATTCTTTCTTTATCTGAAGAATCATTCTGCATCACAAAAAAAAACCAGACATGAATATTTTTACAATAGTATTGTAACCCACTAAAAGCACTATTAGATTAGAGTTCTGAAAAACATTAAGGCCAATTTACACAGACAAGCGGCAACGTTAATAAAAATATAGAATCTTTGTTATTCCTTATGACCATTTACACACAACACGGAGTGGACAGATGGTTTCCAGTAAGGATAGATACAAATTCTATGTGGGACAAGCTACGTCGTTTTGCCGCTTACCGTTGGTCTGTGTAAATTGGCCTTTATTTAAAAGGATGTACTTTACCTCAGCATGTTTCTCTTGTGTGGCATCTTTACGTTGTCTCCTAGTTTTAAGGGGCGATGGGTCGGTAGATGATGTCAATATACGTACAAGGAATAGACAACCACTAGAGATCAGTGATACTATGAACACTGATGATGCTGTCAAGAGTAAGTGTAACAGATATATCATTCAAAGGGTTATACAGTATATCTCAACTATATCTTCATAGTCAACTATACAGTATATCTCATAGAGTCGACTAAAACATTGTGATTACTGTAGTAGTATAGTATTTGTTTACCTTTCCTTAGGGCTTTCATCATTTCTTCTAAGCATTTATGCAACTCTTCTTTTTCATCACCTGATACTTTCGGATACTAAAAATAATTGATCATCTGTTTAGTAATTTACTGTGAATAATTCGCAGTGTTTATCAAAATGATATATTATATAGGAGAACCCCATGTCTCGAAAATAGATGTTTACTGTAAACAAAATTGGTGTTCTTACCTTTTTTGGTCGACAGAGTTTAGTCTTATATATGTTTGCAGCTTTATCTTTTAATAAATCCTGATCTTTATCACTAGAAGCTGCCTGTATCATGTAGACCAGCGGTAACAAAAGATCCTAAATCCAATTTAACGAAAAATGATAGGAGGAGTATTACAAACATGCAAAATAATATTGGCGTTTAAATATTTTGGCACAAATGGTGTTTCAGAGCTGTTTCAGACAAAAATCAAAAAGCTGACTGGCTAACATAAAAAAGACTACAGACTTGGGCCAAGTCTATATTGGTGTTTGCATTCCATTTGAATGGTTTTTACTGTCATAAAACTTACAGCGACTAGGATGTTCTCCGGTTGCTGTTTGATGAAAATCGTTACTAGATCGAGAACACGCAACTTAAAATGTAACACGAGCGTTACAGCTTCCATTTTGGATTTCTTCTTTTGCAGTTTTTCTTTGAATGCCGCTGCTAAGACTGAATCGAATCTCATCATTGTCTCGTCATCCATGTCATCATCTTCCTCATCCTCCTGCTCATCTTCCTAAAAACGAATAAATAGCGGAGTTACTCTTTATGTTAAGATAAAAAGCTGTTTTAAACAAACATAATGTGTACTGTACATATGTATCAGACTGGAGGAGATTAGTCTAATCTACATATAGAGATTAGTCTAATCTACATATAGAGATTATATAACATATATAGCAACAGTATGCATTTACATACAAAGATGGAAGGACTTGGTGAACTGTATCGCATCTACTACGCCCCTACGATCTTCTAGGTCACAGGAAAACTAGAACTAGATATTTTTACTGCAAAGCATATCTCTCTCCTTTATTGCATCTATTAGTGATGCACAAGCCACATTTTTTTATTATCAAACATATACCGAAAAAATTGTTTGTGTATTACAACTATAAAATATTTATTTAAATAGTAAAATATTCCTCCTCCAAGTATATTGAGTCGTACCTCATCACTTAGTTGAACAGCGGCGTCTCCTAAAGCATCTCGGATTTGAGCTCTGAACTCATCATCGACCATCTCGATATCATCTTCATCCTCCTCATCATCTTCCTCATCATCATCCTCATCACTTTCATCATCATGTTTGGAACCGTCTTCTTCAATCTCATCTTCTTCGTTAATGTTACCATTACTCTGAAAAATAATAAGATTGTTTACCAGTACAATACTATCAAAAGATATAACTAAAATCAAATTTTATGAAAAAAAATTTAATGTGCCCATATATGGACACAATGACATCATATCACTTCCACATTTGGGCATATCACTACCATATTTGGGCACATCACACTTTTTTGTCAAACTGGTTTGATAGTGTAGACTGAGCTTAAGGACAAAAGCAAAGTACAACTTACTGGTGAATTTTCCTTATCCTCATCGATATCTTCTTCTATATTAAAAAAAAAGGAAATACAAAATGAGGAATGTAAGCAAAGAAGAAGTTAAACAATTTTTTAAAAGAACATATAATATACTAAAGGAAAGAGACTGTAGTGAGATACTTTATTTCATAAGTTTCATGTCAATAGGTTATAGGTCATAAAAATCATAATAGGTCATAGGTCATAATTGAGATTATTTTTACCTGAATCATTAACCAATTCCACATTACTATCTTCTTCTTTGTTCTTTGATGGATCTAAAACCTACAAAATTAAAAATAAAATGTGAATTTGGAGAGGACAAAACTGGTTATCAATACATTCATAAATAAAATATAAAATAAATTAACATTAACAACAATTTTTAAACAACAGTTTCAATTTATACTCCTCTCATAGCAGGCTTTCCAGTTAGGCTTAAACTAAGGTATCCAAATATAGGCAGCTCCCTCCACAAACACCTACATCTACTAAAAGAGACAATGCCTTCTTTGTCATATGCGAACAGATCATCTTGAAGGTATTGTCGACAACTGCCCTCAATAGATGAGATGATTTAGAGAGAAGGCCAATCAGAATATCAACAACTACTTCTACCCACTCTGGTTCTGAAAAAATAAAATGACAGTAAAATTATAAACACATCTATTGTTTACAGTACCTCTACATTTGTTTTTCTATGAGTAATCTGTACACTTTTCTGTGGAATTAACTTTATAAATATTATGATCTTAAAATAGAGATAATTAGTATATTATTTTTACCATCAACTTGTTTAGCAACAGACCGGCGTTTGGTGAATGCCTTCTTGTAACAATTGCTTAATTCCTATAAAAACAAAACAAACAAAGGTGAAATATAAAAATTAAATTCATGAATATATTTTATGTATAAATAATATTATATATTTTCAATAACTAGACACTGATTATTAATTAATTCTGACCTCAACAAGGTCAACTGCATTGCTTGGTTCCATAAATATCTGAAGTCCGACATGAAGAAAGAGGAGCTGGAAGGCCGATCCTGCCGTTATGTTCCTTTTACTTTCCATCTTGGATTCTACATCTGCCACTGAAGAAAGCATCTTCTCCCATGCTGATTTCATCTATGAACAGAAATCACTGCATGTTAAAAATTGTGCATTTATATATTTAATAGTTTGTTTTAAATGACTGTAGAAATGTTGTAGGATGAAATATTGACATCAAAGTCTTACTTCAGAAGTGAATTCAATGCGAAAGGTGACATGTGGTGAGGTCACTAACTGTTGGGCGTATTGCACTATCAACTTGACCCAGAGGTCACCTCCAGATGTCATTCCCAATGTCCTTTGATTCTGACCTGGTTCATTTTCTTCAACCAACACTGAAACCAAAAAATAAATAAATAGTATGATATAATAATTTCGGTCTTTATTTCACACTCTCTTGGCAATAACAAAATGAATTGTGGGTAGATTACAATATATATAAAATAAAACAATATAAATATAATACCTTGTGAGGCAGGCATGTTGCTAAGCGACGTCAAGCAACTTTGAAACAGGCTGGCCAGGAGCTCCTGTAATTCTTTCCCAATCTTATGAGCTAAAAGATGTTTGCATTGTGGGATACTTGTATCATTTGATTCAATATTAAAATATGCATGAACAAACAGGAACTGAGTAACATCTAAAACCCATTGTTCCTGCTTAGGAATGCCTGGACTTCGTATTAACGACAACATCTACCAAGTAAAAACAAATCAAAATACATCAATTTAATAATAAAAATAATAATTAGTAAAGATCCAATTTGTAACAACTTAAAAATATTTATACAAAATGTAAATAATATTCAATCTAACCTCATGACACACCCATCGTCGAGTAGAATCTAGATCTGGTACTTTCTCAAAACTACAGAAAAAATTTAAAATATACAATATTACATTTTAATTGAAAACTCAATTTGTCTTACTAGATTAATATTTGCTTTAATATTGATAAATTGTTACAACATTACCTGTCTTGGGTTGGACCATTGATGAATAACTTCTTTAGAAACTTTACATACAACTTTACTCCTTTAAGATTTAACTAAAAACAAAGGGAAAATCAAAGAATTTTAAAAATACTGAACAAAATGGATCACTACTTCAGACATAGATACATATACACTGTACATAGAAAAAACATTATTTTATATGATTGGTAAACCGTATACTCACATTGTTTATTAAATTATGTACGGATCTCGTCTTTGTAATTTGATCAAAGTGTATATTTCCTGACCTAAGAAGATCAAGTAATGACATATAGGGTTATATTACATAGCCTATGTAAATACGTGAACGTGATTGGTTGAAACTGCGTCACATGACTGTCGCTTCGAGGATCGTAAATCGTATATATCCTCGAGAACGATGATATTGACTGAGTAATTTTCGCGTAATTATCGTGTCCCCTGTCATTAATCCTATACATTCTCGAGTTCGATGATATTGACTGTGTAATTTTCGTGTGGCAACACTCGCGTTCGCCGATAAATAAACAAAAGTCATCTACTGGATTTGAACTCGGGTGGGAATTGTCACTCCATCGCAAGACAACGCTTCCGCCGTTGCGCCACGGAAGTTGCTTCAAGAAATTATTCATCTAAACTATTTAAACTATGCATACATAGCGCCCTCATTTGTTATTAGTCCTCCCTAAATGTGATGAAACACCGTTTGTGATTGGTCAATACTCACGGTAGTAACCTAGTAACTAGTACGCGCTGAACATCCGGTGATTCGGCTTCTCGAAGAGAAGACGATGAATTGTTTATTCGGCCTACCTGATTATAATATTATTATTAATAGGCTTATTGATGGAAATTCTTCTGTTAATTTAAACGACCTAGGCCTAAGTGAATATTTTATTGCCAAGGAATCATTAATTAGTAATTATCTGTATATTATTCTTCGCAAGGTAAGGTGTCTAGCTAGGCAGGAGGCTTGTTTACATACAATACAAATACTATAGAATAGGAGGCCTAGCCTAGCTTCACCAGCAGACTTGTTCTTGGCTATATAATATAACAGATATTGCCTTTTATATCGGTTAAATATAAGATTTGACATCCCCTTGGGAATGATATTATGTTCTCGGGGAATATATATTTCCCTCAGCTGGCGCTTCGGGAAATATATATTCCCTCGAACATAATATCATTCCCTCGGGGATGTCAAATCTTGTATTTAACCTCTAAAGCAGTCAATATCTGTATAATAATAAAATAAACAAAATAGAACATGAACATTCTGACTGGATTAGCATTAAACATTAGTTAATGTTGGACTCTTTGACTACTACACTTGTAGTAAACAAAATTATTATTTATACTGGGTGACCTCTCCAGTCAAAGACTGGTCTCCCAGAGGGCCCAGTTATGATCAGTGGCTGTGATGTACTAGTACACCGGGGTAACTCCATACTCGTCTCAAAAGATGTACTAGGTTTTTTATAGTGCTAAATGTGTACACTGGACCTACGGTTTATAGTCCTTATCCGAGAAGACTCGTTCTACCACCAGAACCATGAAGCGAGATGAGCCTCGAAGCTTTGCTGATGTTATGGCTACATAATTACAGTTCCACTGTCATAACCGCTAGGTCACTCACTCACTCAGAGAAAAACAGTACAGAATATGTTTGAATAAGTCGGGGTTAAGAACAAAACACATTTTATTCTGTTTATACTAACTTGCTTATGAGACATTTTACAATCTCAAGTTGCGTGGCACCATCTTGAATCTCCTTGACAACCAATGGTAATGTTGCACTCTTTAAAAAATCACACAAAAAAAACATTTTAATTTTTAATTGTTCTAAATCTATGTTGTAAAAATTATAAAATAAAAGATTTATATATTTTTTTTTCTTTATATTTATAATAATGTAGACACTTGTAATTTTGTTCTTAAACTATGGAGAATTTTGTACTCTATTCTATCTACTCTATTCTTTTTTCCAAAATAAAAGATGAAACGAATATTAGGTGTATTATAAATTAATTCTTTCGGGCTACTGCAAACACATTTCACTTACAAACTTTTTACTAGCCTCATGCAAAAAATGTTGTTTGTTTGCCAGGCTATTAATCAGTATCTTGACTACTGCTGGGCTTAACACATGATCAACTTCTTCTGCGCTACATTCACGTAGGAGGCGCTCAACGAGTTGCAATGCCAGGTAGCGGCATTCTTGACGAGCATGAAGCAGGCCACCTATAAGTACACAGTACAGAGTTTATTTATGTGTATGTTTTGCTATTGTTTTTACCTTTCACACCAGTCCCATTCTATTTTTATTCCCAGTTTCCTGGACTTTCTGCATTCTGACTCCTGAGGACGATCAAAGCATATTGATCAAAACGTCAAGAAACTCAACAGTTCTTTTCTGAACTATCTACATAGCGTACCGCAAACTTTATATCAATATTTGTATGTTCATGTGAAATTGAATGGGGAGAATATTTCGTTAGTTAAAATATTGACTGCTCTATATGACATTGGCCGCGGAGTAGAACAGTAATGCAGTGACTTGACGTATTCAAGAATAAAAGGAAGCTTACTATCAATAACTTGTTGACAAAACACAGTAACCTTTTCCTGATCTTGAAGAACAAGTTTCAACACCTCATCACAAACACTGTTGACATTAGGGTGAGATATGATAGTAGATTCCTGAGGAAAAACATTATCATTATTTAATTAAAAAATGAAAAACAAGCGAAAAATAAATTTCAAAAAGTTACACCACATTGACCTAATTAATTTCTCATAAAAGTTTTCAATTTTGGAATACAACAGGAACAATACATTTAAAAATATGTATATGCTTATTATTTATTATGGGTGACCTCTTCAGTCAAGGACTGGTCTCTCAGAGGGCCCAGTTATGATCAGTGGCTGTGAGTGACAGTGGCTGTGTGTGTACTAGTACGCCGGGGTAACCCCTACTCGTCTCGAAAGATGTACTAAGTTATTTAAAGTGCACATGAACTAGATGTGTACACTAGATCTACGGTTTATAGTCCTTATCCAAGAAGACTCGCTTTACCACCAGAACCATGGAGCGAGTGAGCCTTGAACCCTTGCCAATGTTATGGCTAAGTAATTACAATTTCACTGCCTTAACCGCTCGGCCACTCACTCGTTGATATGGCTGTACTTACTGTGAAGATTTTCACAACATGATTTAGATTGTCGGGGTGCAATATGTCTTTATGTCCCCAATGAGTCTTCAAAAACTTGCCTTTGACAACATCCTATAAAATACAAAAGAAATAGATACAATTTCAATACCTACAGACAATAGCAATCTTTTTACAAGAACAATTAACCTGCAGTACCGTTAAGCTCTGTCTACACTATCAAACTTTATGTGATGTGCCTATATATGGACATGATGATGTCATATCGCTACCATATTTAAGCATATCACTACTATATATGGGCACATCACACTTTTTTTTGTCAAACTAGTTTGATAGTGTAGACAGAGCATTATAAATTGTTATGCCTTTTCTCATTTTTGCTAGGTACTTACAGGAAAACAACGATGGCAAGTTAGCAACGTCTGCAGGGTGTGAGGAGAGCACCCTTCCCAGCCACAACTGAGATCAGACTTGATCGACGCCCAGATGTGTTCACTAAATGTTTCTTTGGAACTCTTCATGAACAAAGGAAAAATGTATGAAAAAACTAGTTTAGTAAATGATAAAATATGAACTTTTTTTATCCTCGATAGCAAAATAGTAAGAGACATCTTATTTCCTTGCCCCTTGTGTCATCTTGATTATTCATTTTCATTTAAAATTACAGTATAATAGTGCTGGTTTTCTAAACATTTAACATGTGATTTGTAGGCTATTGTTTTAAGCTCTGTCTACACTATCAAATTTGATGTGACAAAAATGTGCCCATATATAGACATGATATCATATCACTACCATATTTGGGCACATCACACTTTTTTTGTCAAACTCGTTTGATAGTGTAGACAGAGTCTTACCATACTAATCAGGTCCATTGATGCTTGAGTACAAAGATCTTGTAGATAACTTTTCTTTTCAGAAAATCCTTTCAATTTTGTTAGAACATTAACAGTATATTTTCCATCTTCCTGTTTATTGAAAAAAAAGACCATTTTAATAAATTGCCACAAAATAACTATATTTTCCATCTTCCTGTTTATTGAAAAAAAAGACCATTTTAATAAATTGCCACAAAATAACTTAATAAAACAATACAATAAAACAGAATTAGGTATTTACTGCTTGCAATCTGCCTGATTGAACAACTGCAATATATGCAAACACTTGACCAAACATATGCTCCCTCTCTTCCTAAAAAAAGAAAAAAAAATCCCATAATTGTTATTGTTTTAAACAATGAATGACTAGTTTAATTCAATTCAATTTATTTTCATAAGATACATCATAATATAACAGAAAATGAGAGAAACTTGAATAAGCTCAGGGGACACCAGAACTATTAAAGTATGTAAATATTACCATTTCAAGAGTAGGCAAAACAATAATTAAATAATAAACTAAATAACGAAATAAATAAATAAAGGTTAAAAAAACACAATAAGTAAAAGTAGAGAAAGTTACTATTATCATTAATATAAATTATTATATTATTATTGTTATGATTATTATCATTTTTGATTGACAATTACAAAATAAGAGTAGTTGTTGTTATCTACCTGTTTACTGGAGTTGGAATGCAGATGTTTCTTAATCAAAGAAAACACTTCTTTTAAGCTGATTATGGGTAACAATGTCAGAAGCTAAATAAAACAGCAACAAATATAAACAAATATTATTAATATTTAATTATTTTTATTGTAGTTATTTCAACAATATTTTAGTTTTTTACAAGGGTGGACCATCCAGCCGAAGCTGATCATTAGGGACCCTCACAAAAATACATTAGCAATTAAATTAAAATAGGCCTAAATATAATTAATATAGAAACAATAGAAAAAATGAATTAATTCAAATTAATGTATTCGTCATTGTAACCCGATTTAAAGATATTTGTCATTTACTGCATTTATAGAACAGTCTTGAATTTGGAAAAATAAATGTCATGACATACTGTAACAGTTAGAATAATATTATAATGCTGAAAGTTTCTTTATTTATAATTATTTATACCTCTGAAAGTGCCGTGGCGTAGCCCTGTCTTGCACCTTGACGTGAAGAAGCCAAACCTTTCACTAATCTCTGTAGAGAATATGTAACATCATCACAAAGTGTCTCTTCCTGAAAAGAA
The DNA here is from genome assembly GCF_963402885.1 of Antedon bifida. Taxonomy (NCBI): domain Eukaryota; kingdom Metazoa; phylum Echinodermata; class Crinoidea; order Comatulida; family Antedonidae; genus Antedon; species Antedon bifida. Next base: position 32,683,323 of record NC_136227.1, on the reverse strand, counting down.
AAAAAAAACATGTATTTTTTATAATAAATAATAATAGTTTTTAAATAAATCGTACATATAATGATATATTTGTAAATAAATTGTGTTTAAAATATATAAAATACAATTTCAGCTATTTTTCTATAAAATTTAGATTTCAATTATACTATTTATATTTAGCCTTAAAAGTCTACTTATGACTATGTCTTGTCGTTGACTAGACCAAGCTTTAGTCTAGACCTAATACTATTATACCCCTGTCTCAGCACTTGTTGGCCGCTATGAACTATCTGAACTAACTAAAACGTGTGCTTTTAGCGAGGCCTACGACGGCAATCCACATCTACTCACGTTATCATGTAAGCTTTGTTTATTTTGAAGAATTTCTAGCAGTGTATTAGCACCACTGACTCGTTTTTCATCGTTAGCAGCAGCCAAAGACCAAAAAGTATTCATTAGATGTTGCTTTTCTGAAGGTTCCATCGTTTCCTTTCTGGACGACGACACATGTGTTATGGGCGCAGCCATGATGGTTCAATCTGTTTTCGTTTTTAGATAAAAGATTAAAAGAATAGTTATGCGATTAAACAAATACATTTAAAAAACAAAGAAACACATTAATAAGCATAAAATAAAAATTACATAATACGATTTATTTAAAAACTAATATTTGTAAATTAATTATTTTAACGTCATTTAAATTAATTTTAAAATAATATTTTGTAACATCCTGAGCTACATACAGGGAGTCTCTTGTAAAAATGTCGGATAGTTATCGTGATCAATATTCTCATGGAGGAGGAGGAGGATACTACGGAGATAGGTATGCTTTTATATAATGCACATTTTGAAACTACAATATATTTATGTTGTATTTAAGATTGCAAATTCTTCGTAAACCTGTGCAATCGTGTAATTTATTGCCTTCAATCTGCGGCATTCTGTAGCTGGCACCAGCCAGTGACCATCACACACGGTCGGTGCCTGGCCCAGAACCTGGTGCAGCAGCGGCGGAGGGCGCTACTCTAGGCTAGCTTAGCACAAAATGTTCACGTTTCACATACTGCATGTTGAACTGACTGGGCCTAGCCAGAAATCTGGGCCTACTGTATGGTTTCAAGATAAGGTTAAGAGGGGATTGCTTTTCTTTACCACTATTTCAATTGTCTATTAAGAAATATGGACATGCATATAGGGGCCTAGGCCTACTAACTTTTTATTATTAGGCCTATTAATTAAGTGTTATTTGTATTATTAAGTTATGATGGATCGGAAACAAAAAAATATTTATTTTTCATTCATTCTAAGAGATTTCATTTTCTTGTTTTGTTTTTATGTTTAATTACAATTTCATGTTTAAATCCAATTCATGTTGTTTTATTAAATTGTAGAAGAGGAGGTGGCAGAGGTCGTGGACCACCAAAAGAATTGCCCACTGAGCCACCCTTCACAGCATTTGTTGGAAACCTACCATTACAAGCAGTTCAAGGAGATTTAGATCACATATTTGCAGAACTTAAGGTTGAGATAAAAATATTTAAAATGATTGTTTTATTGCAACATTATTAACTAGGTTTTATGTTTTTTTTTTACAAAATAAAAATGTATTGCTTTCCACGTTAACGTTTCAGGAAAAGTACCAATAACTAATATTATAATAAATGTTTCCATTTTTTCAGATTGAAAATATTCGATTAGTAAGAGACAAAGAAACAGACAATTTTAAAGGTGAGATTATTTTCAGTTTCGATGAATAAAATATTTTTGTTTTTGCTGACAATCATTCATTTGATTGTGTAGATTTCAGAAAATTAAATTAAATGATTTTGTTCTTTTATTCAGGATTTTGTTACGTTGAATTCAAGACACAAGATGACTTGAAAGAAGCCTTGTCATATGATGGAGCTGTAAGTAGATGTACTATATATATATACATAGAGGTATTATACTAAGGCTAGAGAGTCAACTATGCAGTAGTAAAGCTATACGAACAGGGAATCATCAAAATGGCCATATTTGTTCGAAAATAATATTAGTAAATCAAATTATAAAAATAGTATTAAATAAAAAAATAAATACAGTAAAATTTTACAAAATTAATGTTAATAAAATTAAAAATGTATTTTGCCTTATAATAATTATTTATTAATATCAATGTCCGCTCTAATTTCAAATTTAAAATAATCGTTTATTATGAATTTTGTTATAGACGTATGAAAATCGTGAATTAAGAGTTGATATTGCAGCTGATCGCAGCCGTGACAAGGGTAACAGAGGAGGTATGTATCGTGCTACTTTATCATAACAATCATTTCAGTTTAACAGTGTACCTTATACTACATCTTTAAGATTAGACATCGGTTTCTCTTTACCATACTAAACTTATCATGATTGCAATTTTATACGATCATCATACCTAGTGTCTCCTGAATAGATCTTCATCCTCATTTACCATTTGTCCTATTTTCTCAGGGTTCAGAGGTCGTGGACGTGGTGGCGGAGGAGGTGGACGAGGAGGATACGACAGAGGGGGATTTGATAGAGGGCCACCAAGAGATAATTGTAAGTAATTGAACAATTGCCAATTTTAATTATTGTTTTTGTAAATGTAATAATGGTAAAATTGTTTGGTTACCTCAATAATATAACAGCAAATCACAATGTTCTTTGGAAGACTAAAAACTGGTAATCGTTCACCATCAATTTACTTCCAACGTAAAATCTGTACATCGCATATAGAAAATGATCGTACTGAGAAAAGGGGGAGCTGCGTACGTCTGGCCACATACAGGGCTTGATTTTATAATTCAAATTTAGTTACTAGACAACCGAGATAGTTCATTGTGAGATTCAAAAGCCCACTGGCTACTTCACAAACCCACTCGTTGGCTAATTCTTACTGTGTATTACAATATCTAGGCTGCTGAGTTGTTTGTTTATGTGAGCATAATTTTGGCCCAATTTCAACTTCTACTGCTAGACACCTAGGCTTATAGGAAATTAGCTTGACTGGCCCAGAGCCATTTTTACTATATGTCTGGCTAGTGAAATACTGAGACCTGACATAAGCTAAGCAAGTAACTCTAGCAGTCAGTAAATTATCTACTACATATGGCAGGCAGTATTGTATAAATGTAAATGTATTTATTACGTCAATCGTATCGTCGTTCCTATTACTGTACCAGTGGCAGTCTTCATTCAATCATGATATCGAGGCAGGGAAAATTATTTTCACTTGTCTTTTCGATGAATTTTATGGTAATTATTTAGTTTTAGTTTATTAAATAAAGAACTTAAATACCACTTACTTCAGGTGTGCTACTGTATTTGTCTCTGACTGCGCCTTTTTTTTAATTAATGCATTATAAACACCTTTTATTACTATCATTATGTAACAACTTTTTTTTTAGGCGTATCTAAAAATTCTTTCAAATAATATTTTGGACTTGAAATGAACATTTTTAAGAATTTTTAGAATAAAATAACTCCTGTTATATTGCAGACAATAATTATAGAGGTGGCGGAAACCAGGGAAGTCGTGATAGATATGAGGACCGAGGTCGTCCAAGAGAAGATTATGGAGGCAGAGGTGGCTATCAGTCGTCACGACCCCCTCCTGTTCAGGATGAATTTAAAGAATTGTCCGCAGGTAGAATTTTAATACATGTTGTTATTTAGGCTTTGAGATTAAATCCAAGATCAGATGATACTAGCAAATCTTGGAGCTTCCCAAAAAAAAAAGAGTTTAGGCCTAATTTTTTCCAATTTTCCCAGATTTTTAATGCAGATCCTCGCCTACCCGAAAATTGATTATTTCCCCCCCAAAAATCTGGACGAGTTAGGCCTAGGGCTAGCTACCAACGAGGGTGAAAAAGGACTTTACTTTAAAAATATTTTTTACTTGAAAATGTCTGTGAAACAAAGTCTACTTTATTAACAAAATTATCGTAGGCCTAGGTGGCTAGGCTATACCACACTGGAAAGGTGTCTGACATTACCCATTGTTTAACCTGCAGGTTGTAGGTAGGCCTAGTAAATTTGGTATTGGATATCCCAGATGATGTACGCTCAAGATTTTTTTTATAACCTAATAATATTAGCTTAAATAGCGCCCTCTATATAATTTTTAATTATTATAGGACGCCCTGTATTGTTTACTCGAAATTTCGTTTTTTCAACATGGTACCTCTGCTCTATGTTCTGGTCACATGTAGATAACACTATTTCACAATATCTGAGGCCTTGGAATAGATAATACTCTTTTTATAATGTCCCTTTCACATTGCCTGGCACATACACACACACACCATGCAAAATGCTGTTGTTGACACCCTGCTTACCGTTGTTTACCAGCTAGGCCTACAAAACTAAGTCTGGCTAGGCTAGGCCTAAAGACGGCCAACGAGCGGACATTTGATGCGAGCTACTTAGGTAGTGCATTGTTTCTCTCTTTTTATCATTACAATAAAACATACGTTTAAGACAAGGAATGACCTGGTTTAATGTTTTTAAATTAATATATATACATTATTTTTAACAAAACTTCAACAATTGTAAGGATAGTGTTTTTAAACATTTTGAAATTTTATTTTTCAGAGGAGGCAGCAGCCAGGCCGCGATTAAAATTAAAACCAAGAACAGTACAAGATCCTGTTAATCAGTTAGCGGCAGATATGAAGCGTAGTGCTATCTTTGGTACAGGGAAACCACGCGAAGAGGGTAAAGGGTCCGAGGATAAAGGGTCCGACGCGAAATCAGAAACAAGCTAGTAAATGAATTAGATTAAAACAAATATCAAAATAACAAAAACATTAAAATGTTTTTTTTGCATAATATTGTTCGTAATACAATTCTTATATTCCTATAAAAGGATTATTATAAACTATGGCATGGTATTCAGTTACTGGTGTGCATTGTCAGTTACTGACATTTTTCATGCATTTAGCTCTTTTTGCATACATTTATTTTCAACGAGTGAGGAGGCCGATTTGTCTTGTAAAGTACCGGCCTTTTTTGGGTTAGTAGTATATTAGCTGTCACTACCAGCAGAAGTTGGCTTCAACCTGTCGCTGGATTGTTTACAAATGCTCATTTTATAATAAATTAAAAATTAAACTTATGGCAGTAATTTGTCATAGTTATTTTTATTATATAAGTTTTATTGTAGATAAAAATAAAGGTTATCTATAAAAGTGAGTCCTTACTAAATACTAAGTGTCTATCCCAGGAAAACTTTAAATATGTATTTCGGCATTTAATTGCTGTAAAAAAAGGGTTTACCATTATTTTGTGGTGCATAAAAGTGTGCCTGTAATTCTCGTGTCTACTTTGACGTCACGTAAGGATGTACGTTTTACGAAATTAAATTGACCAATCACAGATGACAGTTATCCACCGTTTGTGATTGGTCAGATTACGTGCGTTGCGCGTGCATTCTCGATGCTTCGTAGTGGAGGAAACAAAACTTAATGGTGTCCTGTCTCTCCCCGAGAGGGAGTCTGATATCAGTTATAGGTCTAATACGTAGGTAAAATATCAAGCATAAAATAATGTAGAAAAAAAAGATAGTTTTTTGAATTTTTACTTTAAAGGCAAAGAATGTTTATTTCATCACGATATCAATTTCAATGTATGAAATAGACGAATTGTACAAGTTATATTTATGTGCAGTACTTCACTGTTCATGTATTAAATGTACATATCTTTGTTGAGTCCGTTCGAGAGGAGAAGAAAATGAGAATTAAAAAAAGTTGTTGAAATAATGATGTCATGTTTTTTATTAGAAGTTTTACAAACTATTTTTTTATAGTAACATTTATTTGTCAGTCATAAACAACATTACAAAGTTACATTTTAACTATAAATAAAATGTAAGGCTAAAAATAACTTTTCCAGTGAACGAAAGAAAATGTGTTTCATTTTGAAAATATACACTATAGTGAAGTTGATTGTGTTTCGGACGGTGACGATGTGTGAAATACACGTGCCTTGTGTTCAATAGAAATATTTTACTGGATATTAAGTAGGCCTACATTGTTTTATTTATTACAGAAATAACATTTCATCATAGATTAGACGTTTAAATCGACAAAGCATGTTTTCACGTTAATGTACACCATAAAATAAATATATACCAACCGACTAAAATCAACACAATATTAAACACATGTTCACTGTAGTTCTAGTGTTATTCCGACTTTATAAAGTCAATTATATAATTAATAATAATACGCCGATCTTATCTAAACTCTTCACATTATTATCCCGGTAATGTTTTGAATAAAACACCTCTGGAAACACTCCTATAATGTTGCAGACGTAATCAGCGCAGTTGTGTTTTGACAGGTACCCATTTATACACCTGGGTGAGGAGAGGCAAAGGCAAGTAAATCGTCTTGCCCAAGGATACAAGCAATGCAACGAGTTTTGAATTCGAACCACGATCAGAAATCCAATGCCCAACACACACCCTTAAAGTTCGGTTATCATCGCAAGAGGTTCACCTAAACAAGATCATTATTTTTTGTTTCTTCCTTAGTTTGTTCTTTCGTATTCATACAACCCCTAGGACTTCCAATCTTATCCTGTAAAGAAAATACTGTACATCATCATAATTATACAGTATAATATGCCACAAACAGATGCTTGAATATGTATCAAACGTATAGCAACTGTATACATCCTATATAGACGAACAATACTGAAGAATTACCAAAATTCCAGCCCCATATGATTACCTGAAGGGGATTATTTCCTCGTCTTGTTAGTTGTAACGCCTTCGAGAGAAGTTGGTGTATTTCAGCATTCACTGCTGTGTTACCAGTATCAATGTTAGATTTCACTAGAGCTTCCATTCTTTCTACGACAGACAAGTTTCCTTCTTTTCGTTTGTTTTCAGTCCTACTTGCATTATGTGAACCACCTAAATATTAGTAAAAATACATTGTCATTAATGCTGATTTTAATATGATACTTGGCAATATATATACTGTAGGACACCAAGTTTTCGCAATCACATAAAATCAAAGACACCAAACAATTGGCAAAAACGATATGATTTTCTAATTCCGTGTGTGCAGTATATGGCACTCTAGGGACGATGTTTTGGATAAAATCGAAGGAAAAAGTTTTTTTCTAAGAGGGAGACGTTTAGACAGTGTATTTATTATTTATAGACATTACTGCTTTAAGGGTCTTTCACACCTGTTCCGGCACGGTTCCGGTCCGGCGCCGGAAAATCCAATCAAACGTCAATGTTTCGTTTTCACGCGGCTACGCGCATATCGATTGGCGCATAGCCGCGTGGAGCGTCGTGAAAACGAAACATTGATGTTCGATTCGCCGGACCGGAACCGTGCCGGAACAGGTGTGAAAGACCATTAAGGCTGGTTTGATTGCATTGATGTAAAACTTGGTTCTCGCGCAACGCAAGGACGTACGTAAGCGCACCGCAAGAGAAGTAATTTGATAAATCATGATGCGATGGATTATCCGAACTGTCGGTTGTGATGATTGGTCACATCGTTGTCTATACGTTTTTGCGTTTCATCCAAATGAGAACCAAGCGTTAGGGTGTCTTTTACTTACTGAAGCTAACTGCACTACTACCGGTTCCCGTCTTATGAACACGTTTTTTAGATGGATTCAGTTGTTTCTGAAGTTTATTCATTGATGCAATGGTATACAGATACGGATTGATGGCTGAATTGATTGGTAGGACGAACACTGCAGACCAAGCGTACACCTCTGCCGGAATATCAACTGTTCTTGTCAAAGATAACATCCCCATTATTATAATCGGCATCCAGCAACAGAAATCCGTAGCAATGATAAAACCCATTCGAACAGCCATAGCAATGTGTTGATTTTTGGCGGCATTTATATTCCCAGTCTGTTGGATGTTACTGCTTGATATCTTCACCAGAATGAAAAGTCCTGCGTAACATACAAATATCAATACGAAACAAAACATATTGAAACCTATGAAGACGGCGGCCGTGTACTCCCATCCTAGCACTCTTTCTGACGTCAGTGGTAGTGCCAAACACACGCTGGTGACACCGTAGAACTCATTGTTGAAGTAGGGCAGTGGTAGTATAGGGACAGCGCTCATTACTATTGTCAAGAACCACCCCAGAGCTACCGCGTATTTGACCGAGGTCGATGTCAAATGAACGCTACGAAATGGAAACGCTATGTGAAGAAATCTGTCACAGCTAAGAACAGTCAGCGTGAAAACAGACAATTCGCTTGACAGAAAAGCTAAGATTCCGGCAAAAGTACACGTAAGACTTTGCCTCCAGTGCTTCGCATGTGTGACGTAATCATCTCTGTAGAATACGTCAGCACTTGCTATGATTAGCATGTAGACACCCATGAGTGCGTCTGACACTGCTAGATTCATCACCAGTAAAGACTGTGTGTACGACGCACTTTCACGTGATGGCCAATTTCTACATCTCCATCCTATTACAAACATGTTACCAAATAGCGCGCTTATTCCAAAGGCCCATAAGAAGATTCTGAGTATCTCGTTCTGCATCAGGTTGGCACAGGACGAAAAGACATCGGCGACTGGTGTGCAGTCTACATCCATGCTAGGATTCAGTAAACAGCAGAATGAGTGGTCATCGGATATTCTGAAATGTGAATCATAGTCACGTCACGTGTCAACTTTGTTTGTTCTATCTAAAGCTCTATCTACACCATAAAACTAGTTTGACGAAAAAGGTGTAATGTGCCCAAATATGGTAGTGATATGATGTCATCGTATCCATATATTATGGGATCACATGTTTTTGTCACATCAGGTTTGATAGTGTAGACAGTGTCTTAGTATTTCATGAATATCTGTTTAAGATTTGTTGGAAACAGAATAGGAAGATACAATAGGCCTAACTCATTATGCTTATACACAGAATTGCAACCTTCCATTCGACTAATAGTAGTACTCTCAGGAATATAGTCTCGATGTCTTCGATATCCAGTGTCTCGTATAACTCCAAATAACATAGATACCAATTACACTTCAAATTATATTGGCTCACTTGAAGGAAATTTACTTACAATGTTTTAAGTGACGTTAGGTCCATAAATATGTTTGTATCGACTTGTTCAATGTCGTTTGCAGATATATCTCTGTAATTCGTAAATAAAGCATCGTAAATGAAACATTGAAATATGGAAATGAAATAACTATTCATGAGTTTCCTTTTGAAAAACTAGGTGAAATTGTTGATTTTTAATTTTGATGTAATTTATTTTTGTAACTGTATTGTTATTGTTAGAACGCATCGTTTTATAAATGTGTGCCGCTGATCCAAAAGCGTTGTTCGAAGTTTGAGTTTGAGTTTCGCCATGGAAAGAACTGAGAGTTTATTACTTACAAGTATTCAAGTTCTGCTAATTCAGAAAACGCCATTTCGTCTATAGACTTTACTCCATTCCCATGTAGATCACTAATACAATAAAAACCAGAAATAATTATAATACATTCTTCAATAATTGGTGTATAAATAGTATGTTTATTCATCTTATTATATACTGATGAAGTTATTTCAATAACAGTCGATCATTTTTGTTCACTTAGTTTCTTTACGAAACGACCCATATATTTAATGATTTGTTCTGTTTTTATCAGCCGATTTTCGGTACTGTATACCGAAATCATAGGAATATTTGTGTATACAGTATTTGTTTCGTATGTATCTAGTATAGTAACTTAACCCTTAACCTAACCTTCATAATACAGGCACCACATGTGATATAGGCCTTTAAAACTTTAAATATGTATTTCGGCATTTAATTGCTGTAAAAAAAGGGTTTACCATTATTTTGTGGTGCATAAAAGTGTGCCTGTAATTCTCGTGTCTACTTTGACGTCACGTAAGGATGTACGTTTTACGAAATTAAATTGACCAATCACAGATGACAGTTATCCACCGTTTGTGATTGGTCAGATTACGTGCGTTGCGCGTGCATTCTCGATGCTTCGTAGTGGAGGAAACAAAACTTAATGGTGTCCTCTCTCTCCCCGAGAGGGAGTCTGATATCAGTTATAGGTCTAATACGTAGGTAAAATATCAAGCATAAAATAATGTAGAAAAAAAAGATAGTTTTTTGAATTTTTACTTTAAAGGCAAAGAATGTTTATTTCATCACGATATCAATTTCAATGTATGAAATAGACGAATTGTACAAGTTATATTTATGTGCAGTACTTCACTGTTCATGTATTAAATGTACATATCTTTGTTGAGTCCGTTCGAGAGGAGAAGAAAATGAGAATTAAAAAAAGTTGTTGAAATAATGATGTCATGTTTTTTATTAGAAGTTTTACAAACTATTTTTTTATAGTAACATTTATTTGTCAGTCATAAACAACATTACAAAGTTACATTTTAACTATAAATAAAATGTAAGGCTAAAAATAACTTTTCCAGTGAACGAAAGAAAATGTGTTTCATTTTGAAAATATACACTATAGTGAAGTTGATTGTGTTTCGGACGGTGACGATGTGTGAAATACACGTGCCTTGTGTTCAATAGAAATATTTTACTGGATATTAAGTAGGCCTACATTGTTTTATTTATTACAGAAATAACATTTCATCATAGATTAGACGTTTAAATCGACAAAGCATGTTTTCACGTTAATGTACACCATAAAATAAATATATACCAACCGACTAAAATCAACACAATATTAAACACATGTTCACTGTAGTTCTAGTGTTATTCCGACTTTATAAAGTCAATTATATAATTAATAATAATACGCCGATCTTATCTAAACTCTTCACATTATTATCCCGGTAATGTTTTGAATAAAACACCTCTGGAAACACTCCTATAATGTTGCAGACGTAATCAGCGCAGTTGTGTTTTGACAGGTACCCATTTATACACCTGGGTGAGGAGAGGCAAAGGCAAGTAAATCGTCTTGCCCAAGGATACAAGCAATGCAACGAGTTTTGAATTCGAACCACGATCAGAAATCCAATGCCCAACACACACCCTTAAAGTTCGGTTATCATCGCAAGAGGTTCACCTAAACAAGATCATTATTTTTTGTTTCTTCCTTAGTTTGTTCTTTCGTATTCATACAACCCCTAGGACTTCCAATCTTATCCTGTAAAGAAAATACTGTACATCATCATAATTATACAGTATAATATGCCACAAACAGATGCTTGAATATGTATCAAACGTATAGCAACTGTATACATCCTATATAGACGAACAATACTGAAGAATTACCAAAATTCCAGCCCCATATGATTACCTGAAGGGGATTATTTCCTCGTCTTGTTAGTTGTAACGCCTTCGAGAGAAGTTGGTGTATTTCAGCATTCACTGCTGTGTTACCAGTATCAATGTTAGATTTCACTAGAGCTTCCATTCTTTCTACGACAGACAAGTTTCCTTCTTTTCGTTTGTTTTCAGTCCTACTTGCATTATGTGAACCACCTAAATATTAGTAAAAATACATTGTCATTAATGCTGATTTTAATATGATACTTGGCAATATATATACTGTAGGACACCAAGTTTTCGCAATCACATAAAATCAAAGACACCAAACAATTGGCAAAAACGATATGATTTTCTAATTCCGTGTGTGCAGTATATGGCACTCTAGGGACGATGTTTTGGATAAAATCGAAGGAAAAAGTTTTTTTCTAAGAGGGAGACGTTTAGACAGTGTATTTATTATTTATAGACATTACTGCTTTAAGGGTCTTTCACACCTGTTCCGGCACGGTTCCGGTCCGGCGCCGGAAAATCCAATCAAACGTCAATGTTTCGTTTTCACGCGGCTACGCGCATATCGATTGGCGCATAGCCGCGTGGAGCGTCGTGAAAACGAAACATTGATGTTCGATTCGCCGGACCGGAACCGTGCCGGAACAGGTGTGAAAGACCATTAAGGCTGGTTTGATTGCATTGATGTAAAACTTGGTTCTCGCGCAACGCAAGGACGTACGTAAGCGCACCGCAAGAGAAGTAATTTGATAAATCATGATGCGATGGATTATCCGAACTGTCGGTTGTGATGATTGGTCACATCGTTGTCTATACGTTTTTGCGTTTCATCCAAATGAGAACCAAGCGTTAGGGTGTCTTTTACTTACTGAAGCTAACTGCACTACTACCGGTTCCCGTCTTATGAACACGTTTTTTAGATGGATTCAGTTGTTTCTGAAGTTTATTCATTGATGCAATGGTATACAGATACGGATTGATGGCTGAATTGATTGGTAGGACGAACACTGCAGACCAAGCGTACACCTCTGCCGGAATATCAACTGTTCTTGTCAAAGATAACATCCCCATTATTATAATCGGCATCCAGCAACAGAAATCCGTAGCAATGATAAAACCCATTCGAACAGCCATAGCAATGTGTTGATTTTTGGCGGCATTTATATTCCCAGTCTGTTGGATGTTACTGCTTGATATCTTCACCAGAATGAAAAGTCCTGCGTAACATACAAATATCAATACGAAACAAAACATATTGAAACCTATGAAGACGGCGGCCGTGTACTCCCATCCTAGCACTCTTTCTGACGTCAGTGGTAGTGCCAAACACACGCTGGTGACACCGTAGAACTCATTGTTGAAGTAGGGCAGTGGTAGTATAGGGACAGCGCTCATTACTATTGTCAAGAACCACCCCAGAGCTACCGCGTATTTGACCGAGGTCGATGTCAAATGAACGCTACGAAATGGAAACGCTATGTGAAGAAATCTGTCACAGCTAAGAACAGTCAGCGTGAAAACAGACAATTCGCTTGACAGAAAAGCTAAGATTCCGGCAAAAGTACACGTAAGACTTTGCCTCCAGTGCTTCGCATGTGTGACGTAATCATCTCTGTAGAATACGTCAGCACTTGCTATGATTAGCATGTAGACACCCATGAGTGCGTCTGACACTGCTAGATTCATCACCAGTAAAGACTGTGTGTACGACGCACTTTCACGTGATGGCCAATTTCTACATCTCCATCCTATTACAAACATGTTACCAAATAGCGCGCTTATTCCAAAGGCCCATAAGAAGATTCTGAGTATCTCGTTCTGCATCAGGTTGGCACAGGACGAAAAGACATCGGCGACTGGTGTGCAGTCTACATCCATGCTAGGATTCAGTAAACAGCAGAATGAGTGGTCATCGGATATTCTGAAATGTGAATCATAGTCACGTCACGTGTCAACTTTGTTTGTTCTATCTAAAGCTCTATCTACACCATAAAACTAGTTTGACGAAAAAAGTGTAATGTGCCCAAATATGGTAGTGATATGATGTCATCGTATCCATATATTATGGGATCACATGTTTTTGTCACATCAGGTTTGATAGTGTAGACAGTGTCTTAGTATTTCATGAATATCTGTTTAAGATTTGTTGGAAACAGAATAGGAAGATACAATAGGCCTAACTCATTATGCTTATACACAGAATTGCAACCTTCCATTCGACTAATAGTAGTACTCTCAGGAATATAGTCTCGATGTCTTCGATATCCAGTGTCTCGTATAACTCCAAATAACATAGATACCAATTACACTTCAAATTATATTGGCTCACTTGAAGGAAATTTACTTACAATGTTTTAAGTGACGTTAGGTCCATAAATATGTTTGTATCGACTTGTTCAATGTCGTTTGCAGATATATCTCTGTAATTCGTAAATAAAGCATCGTAAATGAAACATTGAAATATGGAAATGAAATAACTATTCATGAGTTTCCTTTTGAAAAACTAGGTGAAATTGTTGATTTTTAATTTTGATGTAATTTATTTTTGTAACTGTATTGTTATTGTTAGAACGCATCGTTTTATAAATGTGTGCCGCTGATCCAAAAGCGTTGTTCGAAGTTTGAGTTTGAGTTTCGCCATGGAAAGAACTGAGAGTTTATTACTTACAAGTATTCAAGTTCTGCTAATTCAGAAAACGCCATTTCGTCTATAGACTTTACTCCATTCCCATGTAGATCACTAATACAATAAAAACCAGAAATAATTATAATACATTCTTCAATAATTGGTGTATAAATAGTATGTTTATTCATCTTATTATATACTGATGAAGTTATTTCAATAACAGTCGATCATTTTTGTTCACTTAGTTTCTTTACGAAACGACCCATATATTTAATGATTTGTTCTGTTTTTATCAGCCGATTTTCGGTACTGTATACCGAAATCATAGGAATATTTGTGTATACAGTATTTGTTTCGTATGTATCTAGTATAGTAACTTAACCCTTAACCTAACCTTCATAATACAGGCACCACATGTGATATAGGCCTAAATGAGATTCTGTATTACTAAATATTTCTATGATACTTCGGAAATAGTATGTGGAGCTGAGATACAGCACTGGGAATCGGGTTTTATATCTATTTATGATTATTATATACTTACAGATATTTTAGCTGTATTAAATCTTTGAAAACGTCGTCCGTTATTGTCGTTATCTGATTGGTGTGAATATATCTGAAATATAGTATTAATTAGCATAATCATACAGGTAATACGGACTTGCTTATGAGTCATAAAATATAGGAAAAACTACGTCATTATTGTGTGTTCTAGCCCATGGGTTTGTTTACGGGTAACGGAAATGATGACGTAACTTACAATGTTTTAAGATGATACAACTTTTCAAACGGTTGATCCATTAATTCTTTCACATTGTTGCCAGATATATCCCTACAAAATACGATACGATTGTTTGTATTAAATAACAGAAACCGAATTTAGTGCGTACAAATACCGTGTGGTGTAGTAGAAATGGTGCTGTTTGTGGAAGCGATCACAACGACAATTACTATCTAAGCATGCGTAGATAATCTGCTGTTCGTCATTACGTCATAGCGAAAAACAGTAATCATTTAAATACTTACAAAACAACGATAAAAGTGAAATTATCCGGGTTCATGAAAATTGTTTCAGCTATTGAAGCGCCCTCTGAAGTATGCGATGATACGCTGCTCATGTTTCTAAAAACAATAATTGTTTTTAAATTAAATAATGATTTTATAATAAATAGGTCGGATTTAAAAAGTCAAATGCTTTGTAATAGTCCTATATACGAGTATTATTTATCTACGTAATAAGCATCTGTTTTCAAGTATGATTTTCATCTGCGGGATTAAGCGTTAGTTTATGCGCATGCGTATTCATATTTCCATATACAGTACAGTACGTTTTATTTGCGATGCTGAAAAATGTGCAACCAATCAGAGCTCAGAGCTTTTTATATTTAGTAAGGTAAATATCGATACACTATTCTTACAAGTATCTAATATCAGATGGTATAAGAGCAGCTTTGTCCGCGTCCCAGTCAATTCCAGAGCAATTAAAAGAAAGATCAGTGCAGGTACATCCTTTGGGGCATGTTACATCTATAACAAAAGAAAACTCACATTTTAGATTGTTATATATTGACAATTTATTGCTGATTTCTGTCCATAGCATAGCGTCGCTTTCGATGCTAATGGCCTCACCTGCCGGTCGGTTTGGAAAAATCACAAATACTATAGTGGAAATTGATAATTGTTTTCAGTGTTTTACCAGTCTTTCATACCGCCATTTTTTTTTCAGCTCATGTTCTTTGAATAAACAAGCATAATAATAATAATAATAATAATAATAGTAAAAAATCAACAGTTCTTTTCAGAACTAAATATAAGTGGTGTACGGCAGATTTTATATCAAAATTTGATTTCGCCATGCAAACCGTCAAACAATAAAAATTCACTTACTACAAAATAGTTCATCGTCGGCGCGAATGCAGTCTTTGATGTTATCACACACACGGTTTTGAGAAATACAATTTGACGCATCTTGGCATTTGAAAGATCCGGGACAGTCATATTCGTCTGAAACATGATAAAGATAGATATTTTAGGACGCAACGCAAGGCCGGCCGTAAGCCGCAACGCAAGCGAATTAACCAATCACGACGCGATGATCATCGGATCTGTCGCTTGTGATTGGTCAACTTGCTTGCGCTGTGCCTACGTCACGTCGCTGCTTCCAATTGGATCCACGCTTTACATTGGTTACGTAGTGGAATATTTTAATTCAATTAGGAATCTGACTTACCACAGTTAAGTTCGTCTTCTCCATTCTCACAGTCGATTGTCCCATCACATCGACTTTTGATTGTAATACAGAATGAGTTTAGACACTTGTACGTATGTGAAGGACACTGAAATGCGTCTGCAACAAAAAACCAATGGTGTTTTTGCCCATATGACATGTTGGCTAGGCTATATAGGCATAATGTCATTTTGGCTAGGCATAATGTCACAGAGATATTGCCTTTTCTATATAGGTAGGCCTACGTGTAGTATAGAATTATATATCTCTCAGAGCAGGCAATAATACACGTTTTTAAACAAGGCGTGTAAAACATTGAAACGTTTCGGAATAGCGTGAGAGTGAGACTCCTCTAAAGCTTGGTTCCCACTAGCGACGCAACGTAACGCAATATACGCAACGTACGAAAATGCCCTTCTAATAATTGTGTTTTCCCCCGTCTGCGATGTTTGCAGCACTGTTGCGTCGTCGGTTCCCACTTGTGATTACGCAATACAGCACTTTGCGTCAATACGTCGTTACGCAACGACGTATTGACGCAAAGTGCTGTAGCAAATGAACTTATAAATATGAAAGTATAACCTACCACAGTTACGTAATAATACGTAATAACCTACCACAATTACGTAAGAGGCTGCGATCTCGACATCCCAGTATATTTCCATACTCATCATAGTCTAACATACACACGTATTTGGGATCAACGCAAATTTCGTTATCACATTTGATTTCATCTTCGTTGTCACATACAGCTCCAAGTGAATTGAAATCTGCAGTTAAAATTACAACATATTTTCTACTGCAGTATTTCTAAGGAACTTACGCTTTGTTCCCACTAGTACACAACGCAATGACGTAAACGCGACGCACGCAAGTTGACCAATGAGAGAGCGAATAATCCATCGTTTGTGATTGGTCAATTTACTTTTTGCTTACGTCCTTTCGTTGCGTCCTAATGGGAATAATAAGCGTTCAGATTCATATCATATCTACGACTATATTCACTATTTTTAAATTGAGGGTCTTAAAACATTGACTATGTTGTACGCATGCGCAGGTGCTTGGTATGCTTCTTGCTTCGAAGTGGTTGTGTCGCGAAGACAAAAAGAGAACCATCCAATACGTATTATTACCAAATTATTTCCAGACAGATAAAACAATGAAATATGTGTTTTCCCTTCAATAACCATAGGACATGCTTACTTAAATGAACTGTTATTAAAGCTTGGTTCTCACCCTAGGATGCAACGCAAGAACGTAAGCCGCAACGCAAACCAATTGACCAGTTGGAATAAGCCTTTGATTGATCAATTCGCTTGCGTTGCGGCTGCTTGGTTCCCACTAGAACGCAACACAACGTAACGCAGCGAGGTATCGACGCAAGGTTATGTATTGCGTAATCACAAGTGGGAACCGCGATGCAACATTGTTACAAAAATCGCATTGCTAAAAAAGGTTTGATTTCACGCAGGCGGGGGCAAACACAATGATTGGAAGGGCATTTTCTTACGTTGCGTAGATTGCGTTACGTTGCGTCGCAAGTGAGAACCAAGCTTTAGTCTTTACGTTGCGTGCTAGAAGGAACCAAGCTTAAACGTAAGCATACGTACGGCAATTAACTTCGTCTAAACCTTTCGGACAGTCGGAAGTGCCATCGCATATGTATTTTGGATGTAAACATTTACCGTCACTGCATCGTAAGAAAGTATCGCTACATTGAACTTTAAAAAGAAAAAATGAAATTAAGTATACAAAATAGATCGTTTGCACTTGACGTCACATATCCCATCAGCCTTTTCGAATCGCCGTCTTGGTTGTCACGACAAACAACAATGTTAGTTAGTCGTATGTGCGTGTTCAAAATATTACAATGTTGGACCGTGTGAACCGTGTGAACGGGGACTCCGGATGGCGAAAATAATTTAAAACAAATACAGGCAAAATAAAGGGGAAATTATTTGCGTATCTTACCACACTTTAACTCATCTGTTCCGTCAGCACAATCCGTAATTCCATTACATCTAGATGATGGTTCCAAACAACGATTATTGTCACACACAAAATCAGTATTAGCGCAGCTAGGAAATACTAAACAAAATATAGATAAACATAGCGATGTACGATTACAGCAGCAACGTCTCCGTCAGGTAATTAAATTAAAATATAAACAATTAAAATTGTTTTCAGCTCATTTTTTATTTTTCATAATCCGTCCTTCTCAACTATAGTTTTATTGCAAAAAAAATTGCCGTGGTAATAACGCAAATGTCATGAAATGTGTAAAGCTCTGTCTACACTATCAAACTAGTTTGACAAAAATGGTGTCCAAATATGGTGATATGCCCAGATATGGTAGTGATATGACATCAATATGTGCACATCATATTTTTCGTTGTCACATTAAGTTTAATAGTGTAGACAGAGCTTTATGTTATTAAGTTTATTGATTTATATCCTACTACAGTGAGTTTCGTCCGAATTATCTGGACAGTTGTTCCTATGATCGCAGTAGAATGAGTATGAGATACAATGGCCTGATCCACATCTAAAACTCGTAGGCGGACAAACACGATTCTCTTCTGGTTCTAAAAGATTAAATGACATTTTAATTCATAATGTCTGCTTTCCATGTACAGTCAATTAGAATTAAAGTATCGAGTGATTTCTGAATCTATTTTGATTATTAGAAAAAAGCAGTATTTCGATGCCGATGTTGCTGTTGATGTTCTCTTGCTCTGGCATGATGTTAGTTAATTGTTGTTGCTTTTGTTGTTTATTATATACGTTATTGTAGGAGTGGAGAGAAGTGTAGGAGCTATAAGTAGGGAGTATTATTATATACGATCCGTCGGACGTTGGTTCTGATTGGTCAGAAGTACATACATGACTTGCCATGACGTCATACCTTGGATTAGTCATCGTGCTTGTAAGAAGGAGCTATAAGACGTGTTGATGGTTTAGTCAATCATATGCAACAGTGTTCACAATCGGTATGAGACTAAACATACCCAGAAGTTGGTTCTGATTGGTCAGAAGTACACACGTCTTACATGACGTCATCCCTTCCGTGTCATTGCGGGTCTCATTTCCTATATACTTACCACAGCGCGGAACGGCACAATCGTTCATTTCGTAAAAGTTGCCAGAATAGCACCAAGGTCGGCACCTTCCGTTAGGATTTCTACAAAAGTTGTGATCGCCAATGCCTTTATTGGTGTAGTCAACTGGATAAATAGCATCTCTGCCTTTGATAGTACTAGTCCACGAGAGACAATATCGGCCATTTTCCGTGGTGTCCTGAGTTCCACGGTAATCCGATCCATCAGACACTTTGAAACATTCTGAAATCAGAGAAATATATTATCTATATTTCACAACTCACGTATTCAAAGAAATACAAGAAGTAAACGCAATCTAAACACATTAACACACATGATTATAGAGAAACGTTGCGAATGTAGTAGTAGTAGTAGTAGTGGTAGTGCCAATTGTTAGTGGTAGTGGTAATGTTAGTAGTAGTGGTAGTGGCAAGTGTTAGTGGCAAGTGTTAGTGGTAATGGTAGTGGCAAGTGTTAGTGGTAATAGTAGTGGCAATTGTTATTGGTAGTGGCAAGTATTAGTGGTAGTGGCAAGTATTAGTGGTATTGGCAAGTGTTAGTGGTAATGTTAGTGGTAGTGGTAGTGGCAAGTGTTAGTGGTAATGGTAGTGATAGGGTATAGTGGTAGTGGTAATTTTAGTGGTAGTGGTAGTAAGGCGTAGAGTACCTTGAATGCAGTTTTCTCCGTTCTCATCACTGTTATCCGGACAATCAAAGTTACCATCACATACCAATGACTTTAAAATACACGCACCAGACGTACAGGTAAACTGGTTGGTGGAACAGGTATGATTCACTTCTATATATGGTTCAACAAATGGAAATTGTTATGTTTCAGACCCAGACATGTTTGCGTAAGGTTAGAGAGCGAAATTGTGTGTGTATATTATGACTTGAGGCTTTGTAGACTTACTACAGTCTGGTTGCATGTGATGTCTGCAAGTGGTGTAAGTTTGGGTACACACGGTCTAATTCGGGCTTATAACACATAAACCCATTCATTATTAAGCTTGGTTCCCAGCAAGGACGTAGACGCAACGCAAGCGAGTTGACCAATCACACGCGATTGTTCGAATAATCTGTTCCTTGTGATTGGTCAAATCACTTTGCTTTGCGTTACCTCCTTACGTTGCGTCATAGTGGGAACCAAGCTTTAGATCTGAGGAATGAAAGTAAATTGCGTACCTTCGGTTTGAACGCTGTTGAGTGGTCCAAGCCATATAGGATTTACACGTGATTCTGAAATATTATACATAATATAAATTCAATGTTAATCTTGTTTTTATCAACGTAGATTCGTTTCTTTGATTAAAAAAAATGATTTAATTTTTAAAACTGTATTTACCAGAAAAGCAAGACACGGCCGCGTCCTCTGAGTGTTCGCAATCATTTTCCCGTTGACTGCCACACTGTAAAAGGCCTGTCTCATTGCCTGTGCATTGTACCTCATCTAGATGTATAGGTCCTTCGCCCGAACCGTATCTGTCGCTACTGTACGAACCGCTTGCACCGTCGAACCCAAGTTGACGGCAGACGACGAACGCGTCGTCTATGTCCCAGTTATCGTCACACACTGTACCCCATTGACCGTCGATGTACAACTCTACACGTCCGGCCGATTCACTCCCGTCGGAAAGCCGAATAAACTCTATTTAACAACAAAAAACATAGCATGGTCAAATTACTGTTTTATTGACGCAAAGTGCTGTATTACGTAATCACAAGTGGGAACCGACGACGCAACAGTGCTGCAAAAAAGGTTTGATTTCAGGCAGGCGGGGGCACAATGATTGGAAGGGCATTTTCTTACGTTGCGTAGATTGCGTCGCTTGTGAGAACAAAGCTTTATATTTATTATTATTGTTGAAAACATCATAAAAGAAAATGACAACAATTCAAATGATAATTACGCTTTCGTCACCAGTCATATTACGTTATTTTACGTGTTTAATTTACCTGTATAGCAGAGCAAGCCAACATCATCTGCATGTCCACATGGTGTGGTTGATGTAGAATGTGATGTAGACGGACAGTCGAATAGGTTAGTTTCATCGCCATTGCACAGAAAACTACGTGGAAGTATCGAACCAACGCCCTTGCCATACGCGACATACGTATATATTGTGATAGCTTCAGGGTAGCCTAGCATTCGACACGCTACATGAGCGTCATTAATGTCCCAGTCTCTGTTACAAATGGTGCTCCATTCACCGTCTGAATACACTTCAACACGACCAGCGTTTTGTATTGGTGACCCCTGTAAACGTATTCCAACTGAGAAAAAAAATTATATTTCAGTCTTCTAAAAAAAATATTATTCAACTCTAAAGCGTGGTTCCCACTAGCGACGCAACGTAATGCAACACAGCGACGTATTGACGCAAAGTGCTGTATTGCATAATCACAAGTGGGAACCGACGACGCAGTATAGTGCTGCAAACATCGCAGGTTTTATTTCTCGCAGGCGGGGGCAAACGCAATCATTGGAAGGACATTTTCTTACGTTGCTAAAGCGTGGTTCCCACTAGAACACAACGCAACGTAACGCGGCGACGTATCGACGCAAGGTGCTGTATTGCGTAATCACAAGTGGGAACCGACGACGTAACAGTGCTTCAAACATCGCAGGTTTGATTTCACGCAGGCGGGGGCAAACACAATTATTGGAAGGGCATGTTCTTACGTTCCGTAGGTTGCGTCACTAGTGGGAACCAAGCATTACGCAACTTGGATTGATTGGTTGTTTTCGTGCACTTAGGTTAAGTTACTTTATTACCAGGCCTACAGTATGTTCGTCATAACATAATGAATACAATATTATGCAGATTACCATCAGAGCAGCAGGTGACGTGTGCAGTAGTACTCGCACATGATACAGTATCATCTATTGGACATTGCAACAGACTTGATTCACTTCCATTACACTGGATCACAACAGCGTCTGGTGACGGATTAGATAGAATATGAATCGTTTGTACTGGATTGACATCAAGAAAGTGGAGCTCTTTGCAAGTTATCTTTGCTGTTTCCAAATTCCAGTGATCATTACAAACCGGTAACCATCGACCATCTCGAAAGACTTCCACCATTCCCTGGTTACCTCCTCCCTTAATTCGTGTGACGTCTAATTGTGGATAATGGTTATATGTAATTATACTGTAGTTAGATATGTTCATTCATTTAATTCATCCTTTTATTTCGGATTACCATGATCTCATGATAATATATATTACAATAGGGTGTCTCTGTTAGTTATACAGTACTTCTTTCTCTAAAGCATTGTCACACTATCAAAAAGTGTGATGTGTCCTAATATGGTAGTGATGACATCACCATGTCCATATATAGACACATCCCATTTTTTTGACACAAAAAGTTTGATTGTGTAGACAGAACTTAATTATCCCTGTGCTTTTTATTGCAGTTTTATATATGAATGAATTATATTATCATCGTACCTTGTGAACATTCTACGTAGTCGTACTGTTCGTACGCCGTCGTCTGTGTTCGGTTGTTCGGGTTCTCTTCGGGTGAAACACACTCAAACGGTCCACTCTCTTGAGTACAGTACGTGCAGCCTTGTCCGTATGCTGTTCTTTCTTCATCCTTTCGTAATAAATATACGCCACTTGTTTGCTTTTGAATGCAAAACATATCAAGTGAGGCTTCCGTTTCGCACAGATACGTCCATGTGTTGTTGAGGTATGCTTGTGGAAACCCTGATAGTCGGTTATATCCATGAGTCAATCTGTATCCCGCTATGATGGAAAAATCAAATAATCTATAATGCTTAGTCAGATCTTATTTATTTCAAAAACTACGTCCAATATATAAATCAGAAATGCTTTATGACGCTTTGGTAGTGCCACTCTTTTGGTCATATGTGGACAACAATTGTGTTTGTGGCAGAGACAGGAACTCAACCCATTGGATTAATTCATCAGTCTACATTAAGTACCACCACCAACCAGCCTAAAGTGTCAGAACATTACATAGGCCTTTAAGGACTCAATGTGCAATTGTTGATGCCTGCTATATAGTTACTTTCCAGTATCTTTCACGATTCCCGTATTACAAACTAAACGTAGCCTAAATACAATTATGCCTAATTTTCGTGCTCTTCTCGGCACCAGACTTATTGGTTAATATTCGTGTTCAGTAATAATATTGCTCCGATTGATGTGATGCGACTTACATCTATTTCACCCCCCAGACCTATTTTGTTTTTCTCTACAACTATTTATAAATGTATCTATCTTTGTATAATCGAGCGTACATTTTTTGCAGGATATGTAGGCATCCGCTAGACAACTTCGTTGATTTGTTACGTCAAAACCGCACTGCTCAAATCTAGTCTCCGATCCAGAACAATTCACGTTGTAGATAGTCGATACATTCCTAGCAATGCTGCTGACGTTGCCAATACTCAAAATGTCTTCAAAGTCTAGCTGCTTGCATATTACCCTGCCAGCGTCCATGTTTAAGTCCCTGGCACACACTGAATGCCATTCTGAATCTGTGTACACTTCAAGTCGCCCATCAGATGCAAACTCACCATCGGTTAAGCTAACTCCATCTAGATATAAATCAAAACAAATCAAAACATAATGAACCGTTAAGGACCTAACTTCCTAAAACCTACCCCTTTGGTTGACTATCTGACATCATTAGGTTAGTACAGGTTTAGTTGAAGTTTGGTCCCCATTCGGATGTAAGTTGACCAATCATAACGCGATGGGTCATCCGAACTGTCGCCTGGAATTTGTCAAATCGCGTTTTGCGCCTACGTCGATGCGTTGCGTCCAAATAGGAACCAAGCTTTAGCTAGTACCTGAAAACAAAATATCACAAAACACGACAATCTAACAACATGCTGAGCTCCATTGGATTAAAGGTTTTATGTGTGGCTGCAACACGATCAGTTCCACACAGAAACTGGAGAATAATGTACCTTGATACTGTAACCGCAACTAGTATGACTTTTTCGCAGCCAATCCTAAGATCAAAGGACTGTTGCAAGTTCCTATTTTGGCAAGAAAAGCTCAGCATCCTGTTTTTAATATTGTCTTGTTCAAGCAGTAGCAATTATAAACTCGATACCTGCTTACCTGTTGAACACCTCACTCCTGATTTGTAACTACCGTCGTCTACTAACCATTTGAACAAACAGTCACTCAGGTCTGTCTCATCACCCGTACATTCCACATCATACGGTAATGTCTCGTCTTCAGACGTAGTTCCGCCAGTACAGCAATCTGTGTAATTTGCAGATGGGTATCCTAAGGTACGGCAGATGACGTCAGCTTCGTTTATATCAATCGCTGACATCATAGACCATTCGCCACGGTGAAAAAACTCCACCCTACCTTCGTGTAACTCATCTCCAATTAATCGAATTCTCACTACAAAATGCCAGGAAAGTGCATTAAATACTTATTGAAATATGATTTTCGTTTGTTCGTGAAGAGATTAAGTTTAATAGCCATCTAACTTAGATGTGTCTGTATTCATTAGGAACCACACCCACCCTTCTTTTTTTGTTAACTCTCACCCATCCCCGCTCCCCTTCCCAACCTCTCCTTCCAACCGATTTACTACTTACGTGGTAAACACACGACACCAACATCATTATCATGACCACAAGATGTATCGGATGTTACATTAACAGGGTCGCACGGAAAACCGTATCCTAGGAGACAGCTACTGTAGTTTGTCCACACGTCATCAGTTCCCTCTCCGAAATCATAAACTAAATGTTTTTCTGCTCCTTCATACCCCAGTTTCCTACAAACGATATTAGCGTCTTCCTCTGTCCATCCTTCGGCACAGATGGTACCAGCATACTCACCCACACTTTGTATTCGGCCTTCTCTGGCTACTGCACCGTCGACCAGAGATACTGTGATAAAGGAAGATATATTTTGAACCGATGTAGTTATGTTCTACAAAGCTTGGTTCCCACTAGAGATGTAAGGATGTAACGCAACGTGACCAATCACAAGCGATGGATTATTTGAACAGTCGCTTGTCATTGGTCAACTCACTTGCGTTGCGTCTACATCCTTGCGTTGCGTCTCTACTGGGAACCAAGCGAATGGCTAGGTAAGGCTGTTTTACTGAAGAATTGTGAAATATGATTAATTGGGACGTTTATTTATAATACGATAGTAATGTCGTTATGAAGACGAAATATTTTAATTCAAAAGTAAAAAACTGGTCAATAGGCCTATATTTGTTTTACTTTTGAATTCAGTTTTTGTTGTTTGTTCGTTTCTACTCATTACGTCATTCTACTCATTCTATTCGTTCTCACTCATCATTCTCATATTAAAATATTTCTTCACTTCTCTGTTACTTAAGCTTGGTTTCCACTAGCGACGCAACGGAACGCAGCGCAGCGACGTTTGACGCAAAGTGCTGTATTGCGTAATCACAAGTGGGAACCGACGACGCAACAGTGCTGCAAACATCGCAGGTTTGATTTAACGCAGGTGGGAGTAAACACAATTATTGGAAGGGCATTTTCTTACGTTGCGTAGGTTACGTTACGTTGCGTCGCTAGTGGGAACCAAGCTTTAATTTGTATTTAGTTTGTTCTGAGGCAATATACCGCAAGTTTCGTGTCTCTATAATGACATGCAATCCATCATCTTATTCTTAAGGTGGGGCTTTGATCAATTTGATTAGCAATATTATCTTATTAACTTGGGATGGATTCAGATTTTTGAGGAGAGATTATCCTAGTAAAGATCAAAGACGCACCGCAGTGATATACGTTTCTTCGACAACATCTAATACAAATATCACCTAAATCCTTATTTCCATTGATGAATTTATCAATACAGAATTCTGTTGGTTTCGCATTTAAAAATCCAAAAAAAATAGATGACAATAGATGCGCGTAAATCAACCGAAGGACGCAGTGACCAGAAGTGGAACTTCGAGTTGAAGATCTTATCACATTAATGTAATTGTTTGTGAACTAATCTATTATAAGAGAGAGATACTTTTTTTGGCTATTAGGCCTACACGCATCAAACCTGTGTATGACCTCAACTGTACGGGAAAGTGTTGAACACTTTTGAAAATCGTCCCGAGTGTCTTTGCTAGTAAAATTACCAAGACTTGCCCCAAGTCTGATCTTTTCGATGTTTGTAGTATACGTATGAAACGTCATATGGGCCAAAATATTTTCCTTTTTACTAATATTAAGTCAAAACTATTACCCTTTATTACAAAATTAAAGAATAACATTTCATAAAACAAATATTTGTATCGATTTATCAATTCAAAAATGATATTACTTTGGTTATTGTATTACCGTCTGATTTTACAGTAACTGGAACACACACAGAGTCAGTTTATATAATTAGTATTTTATTGCTTGACCCCTTTTTAGTAGGCTTTTTTAGTAATATTATATTCTTCTTTAATTAGTCTCATTGTACCAGAGTGTAGTAGTATCGTATCTGATATAGGCTTCTCATAATTCGTCTTGGTGTATAATTATGTCTTTCTTTCATTGTTGCTTTATTAAGACCACCAGAATGAAAATCGTTTAATATAGATATATATTCTGGCTAACGGTGAACATTGTGATTGACAGGCAGGAATGTATCATATCCCATGTGAAATTACAGTTACCTCCTCTTGAAACTATCCGCCTAAAAACAAGTCATTGCATCATCATTTTATTTTCACGATATAATTCAATTTCAAAGATATAGAAAATAAATGTTCCTTTTGTTCCAAACGTCCTTTTTGTAGTCGTAGTACATACATTGTGTTTGTTTGAATTTGAAAAAAAATGAATTGTTTCGAGTTCCGTAATTGAAATTCAAATGACAATAATTGTAATTATTACATTCAATTTAACCTGTACACCGGTACAATACAATGAGAAAGCAAGCAAACTGTTAGTGGCGGTAATTATCGCTGTTGGTTTCGATTGAATAAAATAAAAAATAAAAAATAAAATATAATTACATTAGTATCTGTCATTGTTTAACGACATACGGTAATTGATTGACAAACAAATAGACGTTCTTCTATCTATTAACAATCATTGACAGCAGTGTTATTGTTCATCAATATATTTGTTTTATCACCGGTTGTCTATATTGTAATTTGATCTTCTGCTATAAAATTTTAATATTATATTAATTGCAATATATTATTGAATATTTTTACCCCGGTAACTAACGTACACTATAAGTCATTTATTCATATTAAAAAGTAATATTTTTTCAAAATGTTGAATTTATTTATTTGATCTCTTTGTGAGAAGTTATTAGTAGAGCATACTTCTTTAATGAGTGTACTCACCTACCGCCAATTAGTTTTCCTATATAGTCTAATTGTTTCTATAATTCTACATTATGGATAACATATTAAAGTGTATTCAACATTGGTTAATACGCTATGTAATGATAAATAAAGGTAATGTTCATATATATAATAATAATGGCTGTTTTACTCTTTTTACTCGTTTTGATTTAGCTTCGCTTTTTTTTTATATCTCCATTGAGATCCAGCCACTGATACCCACAGCATTTTTTCAGTAATTTGCCTTTGGATTGAAATATATAATAATTTATATTTTTCTTTGTCTTAATAATCATAATAATATCCTGGATTTATAAAGCACCGAATGTTGTGAAACCTCTAAGCACTGTACATACATACCATGAAAAAAGCTAAAGCTCTGTCTACACTATCAAACTTTATGTGACAACAAAATGTGATCATATATGGACATGATGTTGTCACATCACTACCATATTTGGGTATATTACTACCTTATTTGGGCACAATGCACTTTTTTTGTCAAACTAGATAGTGTAGACAGAGCTTTAACCCAACCCAAAGTATGGGGGTACGTGCCCTCGTCGCTAACCAATGCTGCTCAGTCTAAATTGAACCCTGGTCAGCACCAGTTTTGTCTCGGGCATCCCTCTTATAGAATACTATGCACTGTCGTTTTGTTTTTAATATATAAACAATTCTCACCTGCAACATTTGCAGTAATTCCTATTGAGAAGTAACATGTACACTGCGGACAACTTAGCGAAATGGTGACATCCACAAGAAATGACACCTAAAAGCAAATACGAGAATATTCCATCCATAAAATACATACACAGACTAAGAATAATAAATTAATACCTATATTTTTCTAAAAATCGAATGATAGTGGCAACGAAACACAAAACTGTTCCATTGTGCAATTTTAAACCTTATAATTTGAAACATAAATTTGAGAAATTAATGAATGTAATACATAGTCCAAAGAGGTTGTCCATAAATAGTTTTAAAAAAAACACATTTTGGTCTTCAAAACTCTACAAATATTCATTAAAATAGTTTCACAATTTTGCCATACAGGTAAAAAGCATTAGTCATAATACAGTGCACCACCTTCTACCTAATTTTCAGGGCGAAAATGCCTTCAACCGAAAATTCCTGTAATCGCGTGACTAAATGCATTATTAATTATTATTATGAATAAGTAATACAACATGCAAATGTTACATTAGTTTAGTTCAGTTCAGGCCTATCCCCATATCGACATTTTTAATTCCAATCTTTATCTGTTTCGTCGCAATTTAAGTGTTTCTGAGTTGTTGTAATTGTCTCTGTATCTGTTAAACCAAGCTGTAAGTGACGGATTTGTTTCTGCTGTTGTTTCTGGTTTTAAAAATAAAATAAAATAAAAATAAAAGGTTACCTGTAAAAAGGACAAAAGCAATCTCTTCAGCATCAGCATTTCTGATTCATTGATGTTCAGTTTTGTTTCCGTGGCAAATATTAATTGATAAATAAATTTGATGATACCAAAAAGTATTAACGTCTTTCGGTTGCAACAAATATTTCTAATTCATGTTTTGCGACAGATATCCGCTCTATTAAAGCAGAAATAAGTTGTCGGTATTAAACCTTGCTGCATGCTGCGCAAGATTATGTGAATCGATGAAAATACTGACTGTTTTATATCGATGAGCCTATATTGGGGGCGTCATCATTAAATAAAGCAAGAACGCAAGGATGTACCATGTCTGCGTGTAAAAGAAGACGAGCTGAGATGAAAATCATATCTATTACCTCATGAATAAGTAAACGGCAATCAGCGAAAGAACGCGTTTTAAGTTGCATGTCAACGGACAATGCGTTTAGAAATACAATAGAAAAACGGTCCTTCTTCTTTCGTCTTTTTTATTCAATCAATGATGGATTTTACAAAGGATTAAATAATATTATAACTGAAGTTCCCAAAGTGTTTGCTGTCAAATTTAAAGAGAATAGCATGCCGTAGTAAAAGACTAATCTATAATAACTAAAGACATTTCTTAATTTAAAAATATTTTCTCAATTGTATAGAATTTAAAGTAATGATTCACAATGGCAAATGTTTAACCCAACTAATACTAGTTTTACGTTGGAAAATCAATTGAATTCGTTACAAACAAAATAACGGATGCCTTTAACCTTTAAATCTCATTGGGCCTAACATAGTAACTATTTCCATTTGGAAAAGGATAACTTAACCCTGTTTTTGTATTTTAAAAGACGAAAAACAAGAACAAGAAATATCAAGAATATTAATAATACTTAACTATAGGCGTAGATAAATAAGATTAAAGTATTTAATATTAATATCATATTATTTACATTATACATTGTAAATGATCGAAAGTCATAATGCTTAGTAAAATGTGGGAGAATGGTTGTATAATAGTAAGTAGATAACTACAGTTGTTATTTATTGTCATAGTACCGTACGAAAATCGTGTGAAAAACGGCTAAAGCTACAAAATGTGACATTCAGTTTGCGGTCGATTTCTCATCACTTTATCACTTAGGCTTCGTTCCTACTTGAACGCAACGCAAGGACGTAATACGCAACGCAATTGACCAACCACAAGGAACGGTTCGAATAATCCTTTGCTTGGATTGGTCAATTCGCTTGCGTTGCGGCTTACGTCGTTGCGTTCTAGTGGGAACAAGGCTTAAACCTACAAAATGTGACATTCAGTTTGCGGTCGATTTCTCGTCACTTTATCGCTTAAGCTTGGTTCCCACTAGAACGCAACGCAAGGACGTAATACGCAACGCAATTGACCAACCACAAGGAACGGTTCGAATAATCCGTTCCTTATGATTGGTCAATTCGCTTGCGTTGCGGCTTACGTCGTTGCGTTCTAGTGGGAACAAGGCTTAAACCTACAAAATGTGACATTCAGTTTGCGGTCGATTTCTCATCACTTTATCACTTAGGCTTCGTTCCTACTTGAACGCAACGCAAGGACGTAATACGCAACGCAATTGACCAACCACAAGGAACGGTTCGAATAATCCTTTGCTTGGATTGGTCAATTCGCTTGCGTTGTGGCTTACATCGTTGCGTTCTAGTGGAAACAAGGCTTAAACCTACAAAATGTGACATTCAGTTTGCGGTCGATTTCTCGTCACTTTATCGCTTAAGCTTGGTTCCCACTAGAACGCAACGCAAGGACGTAAGACGCAACGCAAGCGAATTGACCAATCATAAGGAACGGTTCGAATAATCTTTTGCTGGGATTGGTCAATTCGCTTGCGTTGCGGCTTACGTCCTTGCGTTGCGTTCTAGTGGGAACAAAGCTTAAACCTACAAAATGCGGCATTCAGTGTGCGGTCGATTTCGCATCACTTTATCGCCTTGGCGCGTACAGCATTGTATAATGTTCAACATTGTTTTGTGTGTTTGTGGATCAACTTCATGATCACGGACTGTGTAGTTACGAACTGTGAAGATAAACTGGATGCCCAGATCTTCCAGATCACTGACAATCTCTTCGACTCGATGCTCCTTTGCTTCGTCTATGTGAGTAACGACTGCTATTGGCAGTTCACCTGAAATATAGTGGTACAAATTTAGCCTAGCCTAGCTCAAGTCAGACGTTCGTTCGAGTTTTGACTTAATATTAGTAAAAAGATATATATTTTAGCACATATGGCGTTTCATACGTATACTACCTGAGCTCGAAACACCCCGATTTCAGGTTCAGACAACCATCGAAAAGCCTCGAAATAACTACAGACTTGGGGCAAGTCTAGTAAACGTTGGTGACGTATGCATACTTACTTGTAGCCATTTTTATTCGTTTTGCAAATTCTCCCATCTCTTTTACACGCAGTGTACGATCTGATGCGCTAGAGAAAAAAGAAATGAACCATATCAATATGTAATGTCTCAATTGGGTAATTATGTAGGTATATCCTGGTACTTTACTTACCTGACAACTAACAGAGCAATATGAATCTGGCAATCTTTAGTGTCTCCTCCTCGTAACGCCATCTCTTTTGCGTCAACTAGTTTATCAACGACGTTCCTATTCCAGTTCACATTGTCCGAATTTTCACGCAAACCACCTAAAATGAAGGAATGTAGGCCTAAATATTTATTACAGGAATAATAATGATGATGATGATGATGATAGGTGCAATGAGTGTTATAATTCAGAAAATATTAGTTTATACCATAAATGCTCAAACACCATTTCAATTTAAATGAAGTAGACTTGAACAAGTAGGTATAAATATGTTTAATATAATACCATCTTAATGGGGTTTTAATTGTTTAAAAAAGTTACTTCATACATAATTGTGTAGCTACAACAGCTACGGTAGCTTCGTCGAAATCCGGCATACCACGGTTGTCGAACACCGCAATCTGATCTGTCAAGAACACTTTGAGAAAGCCTCTGGTCTTACTGTCATCTGTCGTGTTACACACGCCAGTTCGTTCGCCTGTAATATCCTCGTATGCTTTCTTCTGATCGTAACCCAAGACATATTTAAGTGAATTGATGAGGCAAGATTTGCCGGATCCAACTGAGCCGAAGACAGCGATGTAGAGTTCTTTAGGAAGGTCTTCAGCGAGCGGTCTGTCAGTGGGCTCCAGCGTTGTACTTGGCTTGTATCGTTTAAGCGTCTTTAAAGTTTGCCTAG
Organism: Antedon bifida; assembly: GCF_963402885.1. Taxonomy (NCBI): domain Eukaryota; kingdom Metazoa; phylum Echinodermata; class Crinoidea; order Comatulida; family Antedonidae; genus Antedon; species Antedon bifida. The sequence goes on along the minus strand of NC_136227.1, from coordinate 32,651,141 downwards.
CCTCTTTATCCAGATCAATGATGTTGAGTTGACGTAAAAACTGATAGCCAGGGGCATACATTATGACGTAATCAGTGCCAGGAATTTTTAAACCTTCTTCCAAATTATACTAAAAAATTATAAATGAAAATATGTTTAGTTTATACAAGTGGTGACGGACGGGATTTAAATTTTGCATTAATAATATAACGCTTGAGAAACTCAACAGTTCTTTTCAGAACTAAGATACGTGGTGTACCGCAAACATTATATCAACATTTGATTTCGCCATTCAAACCTTCAAACAATATAATATAACGCGCAAATGAAAGAATAGTAACTACATTAAAATTACCTTTAAAATGTCATTTCTCAGTTACAAGTAGTGTCGTTTCATAATCATTTCCTATGCCTAAAATTCAATATACGTTCAAGCACAGGCTGTAGTACTTTGTAAACATCCAGATTGTACGCCAGCGGCACACAAACTAATATTGATCTCTGCCAATTTATTTTTCTAATCTATTTATATTTGATCTGTTAACAATGATGTCATATCGATTAACAATGATGGCATATCGATTAACATCGATTTGTTTATTGTATAAATGATAGTTTGATGGTTTAATCGGATGATAGGATCAAAGAAAATATCGCCGTGGGAACAGACATTATGACGATAATATTAACCTATAAAATAATTGTCATTAAAAGTACATATATGTATAACTATACATTATATCAGTATAGATATAATAAAGTATCGAAAAGGATTCTACTTTTCACACGGCACTCTTTTGAAGAGTACCTCTTTCAATTATATTATTATGCACACGACACTTTTGCTTGAATGTTTTGGCAGAGATCAAGTGAGAAAGATCAAGAGTCGTATGTAATGTAACTGAGAATATAGTATTAAGACTGAGTAAATTTACTGAAAGCCAACAATGATGACGATGCTGAATAGAGCTCTAAAGCAAGATTGGTAAATCGAAAGAAGATTGATATTTAGATTAATTTTTAAAGCCCTGTCTTCACTATCAAATAAAACAGTGTGATGTGCCCAAATATGGTAGTGGTATGATGTCATGTGAGTCCATATGGGCATATCACATTTTGTGTCACATAAAGTTTGTAAGAAAGAGAAGGTTGATTCCGCTGACAATAATGACAGCAATAAAGATGATACTGAAAGCGGATGACAATAAGTATGACGATGATTCTGTTGATGAAAAGAAGGAAGATGATGATGATGATGATGATGATAATAATAATAATTGTCTTTTGTATAGCACTTAACCAAAATATATTTTTTTTAAAGCGTTACGATCACAAAGCTTGAAACAAGGTGGAAATTACGTCATTTCATATTCTATGCGAAAGAGATGATGATGATCGAGAAGATGATGACGATAAGTACGATGATGTTATTGATAATAATGATGATGATGATGATGATGATGGTAACGGCATATCGCAATCAACCAGGATGATGGCAACCCGTTGATAATGATATTGAAGATGATAATGATAATACTGATGAAAACCTACTTACAACCTCGGTTTTCTTGGTTCCCGGTAATCTTGGTTCAGCCGGTATTAATATCTCTGACATCCTGGTGCAAATGAAGCGCACATTTTGATCTGTACGTCTGGTCCTGTGCTCACAAAGTCAAATACTGTGATCAGCAGAACGAAATTAAATCAATTTATTTCGCTTCATTGGTAATTTAATACAAATACAAAAATGTGGGTGGTGGTTAAATCAGGTACCATGCAATATAGGGTGTTCAAATATCGATTTGTATTGATCCGCCTGTTGATCGTTTATTTAGGACGTCCACGTCAACAGATGCTCAATAATAATTTGTGATTGTAATGATTGTTTTTTCCATAAATTTATTATCACTTTTCAAACTTTATGAAGGCCAAAACCACGGTAAATTTATGATAAATCGATCGTACAGTGTTCGAAACGTGTATAATTGATTAAGCCTACAGTACTGTAAAAAGAAATGATAAAATATTTGACTGAAACTCTATCTTCCTGAAAGTCAAACATTCATGCCAATACCTATTTTTTTTAATTATTTAAAAGATTTTATCTACAAGAAATAGTCATATTGACTGTGTGTGATGTAATTATAAAACAGTATAGCGCCACCAATATAATCTCAAAAATCAACTTTCCGTTGGTGGCGGGCGCTGCTCTTTTCACAAAAAAATCGTCTGCTGCGAGCTACTGGATTGAAAAGTACTTTCTGCCTCTTTTTTGGCCTAATAGTAGTAGCCTAGAAGGCTAGGCCTATTCAATCTTATCTTACTGGTCGAAATAATATGTCTTTTAATAACAGGTAGATAACACTTAAATGTTTCTTACACAGCAACTTCATCTTTATGACCCTAACTTTTAGGCCTAGCCTATCCTCTAGGGCTAGGCTAGCCTAGGGTAGGCTGACCCAGTTTGACTGGATGCTAGTCAAGTCGCCCCATCGTAAAGTCGCCCCATACAAAGTCGCCCCTTACACAGTCGCCCCATCGCAAAGTCGCCCCAAAACAAAGTCGCCCCGACACAGTCGCCCCATCACAAAGTCGCCCCATCGCAAAGTCGCCCCAACGCAAAGTCGCCCCATCGCAAAGTCGCCCCATCACAAAGTCGCCCTATCGCAAAGTCGCCCCAAAACGTTAAAAAATAGTTTACAAGTGCGTAAAATGTCGCAATGATACACAAAATAACACGGAACGTGTATGCATAAAAGGGGAAGCCCCGCCATGTAGTCTCAGGTTACACAATCGGCACGCACCCCCATCATCAGAGAGGAAACCCCGACTAATCACTCCGCGGTCGCACTAACGTGCTAGCTTACCAGAGGGAAACCCCCGTAATTACTCCGCCGTTGTCGCACTACAACGCACCATCTGAAGATGGGGAAACCCCGCCGGAGTTTTACGATGATATCAGTCGCGTTCGAAATCGGTCGCGTTTAATTTTGGTCGCGATAAAATGATGTTATACGATCTAGATTATTTTTACTTTGGTCGATGAATATTTATTATTATTATTAGGCCTATATTAATAATTGATTTTTTTGTTTTTATTTTACAGGTCAGTATGATGAGAAAGATGTGTGCCTTAAAAAATGACAATTTGTAAACATAGTTTAAGATTATAGTATTATCCAGCATAATGTCATTTAACAGTACATAATTATTTAAATGTGAAATATTTTATAGGAAACGTAGGCTGCGTCTGTGTCTTTTATTTTATATGCAACAATTTACGTAAAACAATTTATTTATAAACATTCAGTTTACTATTATATACATAGTATTACAATGAACATTGATTCTAAGCCTGGAAAGGCAATCCCATCATTATATCCATTATAAAATTGCATCATATCACCACTATATGTCGTAAATGATGACGTACGTGTACGTGCGTGTGTGTATTCGTCGTACGTCCGTGTACGTATTATTCCGTGCCTCTTCACTGTCTTGTTTAATTTAAAATTAAATAAACACCCGATATGAGGATATTTATTAGGCATGATAATTAGAATGTTCTATAACCAAAAGGGTTGAAAAGAATTTCTTCAGTAAAATGATCATTGTGCTGTTGAATAAAAGGCGACTCGCCATCTGAAACATTCTCTGAAACCAATCGGAGCTGCGCCTTCTGGTATCTGTTTCCTCACAGCTGCTACGTCTTTCTGCTGACCGTCGGGGATTCCCCTTTTTAAAAAACACGCACACGATACTGTACGATGGTTATTCCATGGTCAAAATGTAGCGTTTTGAATTTTACAAAAATACCTGCATGTAAAACAATCATATCGGTGATGAAATTTTTTTTTTTTTTTCTTCATTTTGAAAAGTCATTATAAAATTAAGACACATAACTTGTCAATAAATGCAAAATGATCAATAAGTAGCCTATAACACTCATTGTCTTACAACACTGTTATTGTTTTAACTACTGTAAATCTATACGAAGGCCTACTACACATTTATTATATTATCCTAAAAATGAGCTGGTATCCACGCGTAGGTTGAAGAAAGATTCGTAATAGTGGCTCTGGTAACTAATTTTAAAATCATATTAAATTAACATTTTCGAAACTATAAATCAGGGATAATCTTTTTAGAACTTTCAAACAAGGGACTATTTCTTTAATGATTTTTAAAAAGCACATCACTCCATTAAAACCTGTAAAATAAAAATTAAAACACAAATTATGTATATAATAGGATAAACATTATAATGTATATACGACATTTACTTTAGCGCGACCAAAGTAACAACGCAATCGATATCAAACGCAACCGACTACAGCGTACTACTAGCGGCGGCGCTTCATAATCATACCGAAATAAAACCGTGGGCGACTTTGCGATGGGGCGACTTTGCGTTGGGGCGACTTTGCGTTGGGGCGACTTTGCGTTGGGGCGACTTTGTAATGGGGCGACTTTGTAATGGGGCGACTTTGCGATGGGGCGACTTTGTTTTGGGGCGACTTTGCGATGGGGCGACTTTGTATTGGGCGACTTTGTATGAGGCGACTTTGCGATGGGGCGACTTGACTGGATCCCGTTTGACTGACTGTCTGAGCTGTGTGGGCGGTACACAGGGATCCAGTCAAGTCGCCCCATCGCAAAGTCGCCTCATACAAAGTCGCCCAATACAAAGTCGCCCCATCGCAAAGTCGCCCCAAAACAAAGTCGCCCCGGCACAGTCGCCCCATTGCAAAGTCGCCCCAACGCAAAGTCGCCCCAACGCAAAGTCGCCCCATCGCAAAGTCGCCCCATCGCAAAGTCGCCCACGGCTTTCGGTATGATTATGAAGCGCCGCCGCTAGTAGTACGCTGTAGTCGGTTGCGTTTGCTATCGATTGCGTTGTTACTTTGGTCGTATACATTATAATGTTTATCCTATTATATACATAATTTGTGTTTTAATTTTTATTTTACAGGTTTTAATGGAGTGATGTGCTTTTTAAAAATCATTAAAGAAATAGGCCTAGTCCCTTGTTTGAAAGTTCTAAAAAGATTATCCCTGATTTATAGTTTCAAAAATGTTAATTTAATATGATTTTAAAATTAGTTACCAGAGCCACAATTACGAATCTTTCTTCAACCTACGCGTGGATACCAGCTCATTTTTAGGATAATATAATAAATGTATAAATGTGTAGTAGGCCTTCGTATAGATTTACAGTAGTTAAAACAATAACAGTGTTGTAAGACAATGAGTGTTATAGGCTACTTATTGATCATTTTGCATTTATTGACAAGTTATGTGTCTTAATTTTATAATGACTTTTCAAAATAAAGAAAAAAAAAAAAATTTCATCGCCGACATGATTGTTTTACATGCAGGTATTTTAGTAAAATTTAAAACGCTACATTTTGACCATGGAAAAACCATCGTACAGTATCGTGTGCGTGTTTTTTAAAAAGGGGAATCCCCGACGGTCAGCAGAAAGACGTAGCAGCTGTGAGGAAACAGATACCAGAAGGCGCAGCTCCGATTGGTTTCAGAGAATGTTTCAGATGGCCAGTCGCCTTTTATTCAACAGCACAATGATCATTTTACTGAAGAAATTTTTTTCAACCCTTTTGGTTATAGAACATTCTAATTATCATGCCTAATAAATATCCTCATATCGGGTGTATATTTAATTTTAAATTAAACAAGACAGTGAAGAGGCACGGAATAATACGTACACGGACGTACGGCGAATACACACACGCACGTAATCATTTACGACATATAGTGGTGATATGATGCAATTTTATAATGGATATAATGATGGGATTGTCTTTCCAGGCTTAGAATCAATGTTCATTGTAATACTATGTATATAATAGTAAACTGAATGTTTATAAATAAATTGTTTTACGTAATTTGTTGCATATAAAATAAAAGACACAGACGCAGCCTACGTTTCCTATAAAATATTTCACATTTAAATAATTATGTACTGTTAAATGACATTATGCTGGATAATACTATAATCTTAAACTATGTTTACAAATTGTCATTTTTTAAGGCACACATCTTTCTCATCATACTGACCTGTAAAATAGAAACAAAAATCAATTATTAATATAGGCCTAATAATAATAATAAATATTCATCGACCAAAGTAAAAATAATCTAGATTGTATAACATCATTTTATCGGGACCAAAATTAAACGCGACCGATTTCGAACGCGACTGATATCATCGTAAAACTCCGGCGGGGTTTCCCCATCTTCAGATGGTGCGTTGTAGTGCGACAACGGCGGAGTAATTACGGGGGATTCCCTCTGTCTGGTAAGCTAGCACGTTAGTGCGACCGCGGAGTGATTAGTCGGGGTTTCCTCTCTGATTATGGGGGTGCGTGCCGATCGTGTAACCTGAGACTACATGGCGGGGCGGGGCTTCCCCTTTTATGCATACACGTTCCGTGTTATTTTGTGTATCATTGCGACATTTTACCTACGCACTTGTAAACTATTTTTTAACGTTTTGGGGCGACTTTGCGATAGGGCGACTTTGTGATGGGGCGACTTTGCGATGGGGCGACTTTGCGTTGGGGCGACTTTGCGATGGGGCGACTTTGCGATGGGGCGACTGTGTCGGGGCGACTTTGTTTTGGGGCGACTTTGCGATGGGGCGACTGTGTAAGGGGCGACTTTGTATGGGGCGACTTTGCGATGGGGCGACTTGACTAGCATCCGGTACACACAGCAGGCGGACTGAGCGAGGATTGATTTTATTCTGCCTACCCAGCAGAAGATTTGATTTAGGCCTAGGCTAGCCGGCGCTGGTTATATAATATGCTAGGGCCTACTAGGCCTAGGCCTTTAACTAGAACTAAATATCTTACAATACAAATTTAATTAGGGCCTAGGCTAGGCCTAGCCTCTACTCTAGCCTATCTAGTCTCTATCTAGGCCCTTAGGCTAGGCTAGTAGTAATTAAAATATACTGTAAGCTATATAAATTATAATAATATCAATTATAAATTGAGTGGAGGAGACTGGAACCAGGTATGCCTAACCTACAATCTTTTTTATAACAATTTTTTCAAAATTTTGTTTTAACTTTCTAGAAATCCTCAAGTGCCAAATCCTGGTAAGTTTAAATGACTATGCCTCGGCTTATTAAATAAAAACGATAAATATAAAATATTTCTCAGTAAGTTATGATAATTAATTCCATTTAAAGTGCATACCTTTATAGTATTTCTCCCAATTCATAACAGAAGCACTAAAAGCTATTTAATTCTCATGTATGTTTGATGATAATTTTAGGTACAATGAATAGGTTACCAGGTCAACAGCAACTAACCCCCGGCCAGATGCAGCAGGGCATGATGGGAGTTATGCCTAATCAACAATTTCCCATGATGCAACAAGGGATGATGCCGGGACAAATGTACCATCAGCAAATGTATGCGAGACAAATGAATCCTCAGGTAACATTACATGAAAATAAGTTAATATAAATGTACCAGTAGCAACATTATTTCAGTGTGTACAGTCACCAAACAATGTGCTACACCAATGGCTAAACTCATAGGTAACAACACACAGTTAATATGTATTCATAATTATTTATTATAAACCCCAACAAATAACACAGGTTTCCCGGCATGAAACACTGACACAATGATCGTAGTGAAAGAACATAATTGTCACATACAATCAATGTTACCATCTACAGTATAAGAACTTGACTACCCAAGTTCCTAAAAATAAACCAACTCTAGTTATGTTATTCCAAATCTGAATACCCAAGTCAATCAATTAAAAGCACCAACTTGATTACGCATACTATAGAACTTTCAAGGTATGCCAGGCCCTGGTCAACAACAAGCCTACAATATGCAGATGCAGGGATATATGATGCAAAGGGTACCTTTTCAAGGGTAAGTCACTATTTGTTTATTTTAACTTTATTAGAAATAGTAACACTTCAAAGAAACCTTCATAGCTTCAGTACTTGTCTTGTCAGTTTTTTCTTTGTACTGAAGGTTTGTTAATTTAGAATTAATGAAGAATATTGATACTTTTTTTTCTGATTAGGTCACCACATGAACAAGAAGAAATGAAGAAGAAAATGGAAAAAGACAAAAAAGACCGTCAGTTTCAAGAGCAGCAGAGACGCCTTAAAAGTATGGAAAAACCTGGTGTCAGAAGTGGTGTTAATCCTCTTGATGATTTGATAGGACGACAGTTGGGCCAGGACTCAAAGAAGCACCCACCAGGAGGTAATACTTACATTCTCTCTCAGAGACATGTTAGTAGTAGAAAGTACCCAGTAGTTAAAGAGTTTCCGCCTGAACTTTATTTGTTAAATATGCCATTTCATGTTACAAAATAATTATTCACTTTGACAAAATTGCAATACAATGATACAAAAATGATTACTTAATTTGTTTATATTTAGTAAATATGATTCAAGAGATTCAAATTTCATTCTCATCCATTTCTGGAAATTCCATTGCTTGCATTAGAAATTACAAAATAATGTTTATTCACTTTGACCATGGAGGAAATATAAATATTTCCTCCATGCTTTGAACACGAATACAATACAATGATATAACAATTATTTACTTTAATTGTTTGTATTTAGTAAATATGCCTGGAAGTTACATGCAAGGAGGTAATTACATGCAACAGTTACCACAAGCAAATAGACCAGGGATACCACAGATGGGAATGTACCAAACTCAGACAGTACAATCACAGCATCTAGGTATTCAACAACAACAACAGTATATGGCTACTCAAATGCAGAGCTTTCAAGGAATGGTAGCCCCAGGCCAACATTCACAAGGCATGATGCCGACTCAGAATCCAGTATCTGCTGGTCAACAGTCTCAAAGTATGATGGCATCACAGATGATGTCTAATCAACCGTCACAAGGCATGATGTCAAGTCAGATTCCAGTAACTGCTAACCAACAACAGCAAGGCATGATGCCGACTCAGAATCCAGTGTCTGCTGGTCAACAGTCCCAAGGTATGATGGCATCTCAGATGATGTCTAGTCAACCATCACAAGGCATGATGCCAAACCAGATTCCAGTAACTGCTAACCAACAACAGCAAGGCATGATGCCGACTCAGAATCCAGTGTCTGCTGGTCAACAGTCCCAAGGTATGATGGCATCTCAGATGATGTCTAGTCAACCATCACAAGGCATGATGCCAAACCAGATTCCAGTGACCGCTAACAAACAACCACAAGGTATGATAAACCAGGCCGGTATGAATGTATTACAACCGCAGAACACACTACAACCAGCACCTGATAATTCTGCTGTGACTGACGACTTTGGAGACTTCCACCAAGGACCAACCATGGCTTCTCAACCTGCCAACAATAAAGTAACTTCATTCTCAACAGAGATAACAACACATGTAACCACAAGCCAGCCACAGGTGGTACAAAGTAGTAGTGACAGTGATTTTGGTAGCTTCTATCAGGTATCGGTGAAATCAACAAATGAGGTTGCTATTCAAAAGGAGAGTCCTGAAGAACCAGCACCAGTTTTGGACGAAAGTTTTGGTGAATTTGAGAAAGGACCTCAAGAAGATGTAGCAAATACAAAGAAACCAGAAGGTGAGGCATTGATGTGTGGTGTTTTTTTTTTATTATTAATTTATACAGTCCTTGGAAAAGCGAAATATTGGGAGAATTTATGAAAGCATAGCCGAACTGTAGAGGGTATTATTAAAACAGTCATAGGCATTTGCATTTATAGTAAATAACGATATTTCAGTTGCATTTCTTGTGTCCTTGGGCAAAACACTTATGTTTGCCTCTCTGCACCCATACCAGGTTTACAAATAGGTACCTAGTAAGATAAAACAAAACTGAGCTAAATCTGCATTATGGGAATATGTTTCCATTCATGTTTAATTCAAAAATATGTGAAGCACTTAGAGGCTTTATGCATGAAGCGCTATATAAGAATGACATATTATTATTGTTATCGAAATATGTTATTTTCCCCGTAGCTTTATCTTTAGAGGAGATGATGTCACAATCGACAAACTTAAGTGCAGCACCAAAGACCTCTCGCAAAATGTTCAACCAAAAGAAATCATTGAATGATGTCAAAACATCAACATCCAAAACACAAAAAGTTTTTAATGACAGTACAAAGGCAAGAGTGTGGTCTGGATCAGACAGTCTCACAGGGATGTTTGCTGGAGAGAGCAAAGGAACTAACATAGAAGGAAGTATAGCAACTGCAGAGGAGAACAGTCAACAACAAGAAGCTTCTAGTAATGTTGATAAAGAATTTCCAAAATGGTAAGAAACTAGTCAGTCCCTACTGACTGTAGGGACTGATTGATAATGTAAGCTTTGTTTAATGTCCTGGTTGTGTCCCATTTCCCGCTTGTCTTTGTCCCTTCATTCTGTATCCCAGGCAGACCCGACTCAAGATCCTGTATCTTTCTGGGATCCTGTATCTTTCTGGGATCCTGCCTTCTTCCTTTTCCCCCAGCTTTATTGTCATTTGTATATGATTATTTTTTATTTATTCCATTATTGTTTCAATCTTAAAAGGAAGAAAATAAATGTTGTTTTTGACTTACTTAGTACTGTTTAGTAGTCAGTGCTTTTAAGCTATTAAAATAGAATAACCATATAGGCAAAGATAGCTATCACAATACAGTAATATCCACAAAAAGTAATAATACTGTTCAAAATATACACTAGGTGCTCTACATAAACAAAGACAGATCTTCGGAAGTTATATGGAAAATATGAACATATCTGACATGATATGACATATGGACAACCCAGCGACCAGTAACCATGCATCTTAATCAAATCAAATAAACATTTATTTCGACTGATAAAAGTATTACAGTTTGTTTATATATCAAAGTAGAAATGAAAGTGACATGAAAGTCTTTGGCAGAGTAGTACTGAATCATAGTGAAAACATTTTCTTCTGGCTTCTATTGGTATATTAATATGTTAGTTAGTTTAGTGTAAACCAGTATAATTTAACCCACAGTTTTGTCTAGCTATCAGCTTGACTTCTTCAGTTGCTATGCGTTATGACCCCATTTGGCCTCCTTTCCAGTCACTAGATGTTCAAAAGTACTGAATCATGTTGTTTTTTTACAGGTGCTACAATGAGGCCAGCTTACCACTTGTGTATCATCAGGTATTAGAAGCCACTTGGAACGGTACTGAAGTACAGACAGACAAGCTTCGGCCAATTCTGATGTGTTCCAACTTGGACAATATGACGTTAGGCCACATATGGGCCCTGGTTAACAACACTAAGCCAGGCCAGTTAACTAAACAGGAGATGTATATGGCGTTAGCATTGATTGCACTTGCTCAGGTTTATAATTATAATTTCTTTATGTTTTTTTTTTCTCTCAGCGCTTTGGAACAATTTTGATTGTATAAGCACTTTATAAATCGATTAACATTATATATTTTTTCCGTTTCCAATCCTGTGAATATGAAGAAAGGTAACGCAACATATGAATAGAATTACCTATTAAATTCATTCTTCCAGGCTTAATGCTATGGGTTTACATATACGGTATATTCAATATTTAGTTTTCACATTGGACCATTGCTAACAAAACAGTCGTGGAGCTGTAACTTGGTGGTAACGTGCTTGCCTTCCAGTCCCAAGGTCCAGAGTTCAATCCTGACCTAGTGTCATGACTCGTTCAACTCCACTCATGAAGTCTCAAATTTATAAGCATGATAAATCATAAAATAGTTTATCCATCCTGTAATTGGCGAGTTTGTGCTCACTGTTGGATATAATGAAAAAATAAATAAAATTTAATTCTTATTATTTTTATTACTATATAGAATAGAGTAAAACCACTTACTATTGAAATGTTGAACAACTTCAGAGAAGCTCCTATACCCCAGTTGGTTCCAAAACAAAATGCATCGGAGAATAGTAATCAAATACTGTCTGCGAGCACAGTAAAAGATACTGATGAAGATTTCACTCCATTTCAAGAAGCCCCTAAACAAGTTCAAGGCAAGTTACTCAAAGATGTCTTAAACACCCCTCCCACCCTCTAAAAAAATTAATGAAATCAGTATACAGTCTTTGGGCTGGCCAAATACAGTATGTCTGGTTTTGTGGAAAGTCTAGTATTCAGAATGTGTTTTTAATAGTAAAAACAAATTGGGACTTTTGGGCCTCAAGAAAAGTCTGGTTTTAGGAAAGTTTCCAGTATTCAGAGTATTGGGAGAGTTTACTGTATATACTGCAGTATATATATCTGTATTTTTAAATTTAACTTAAAATCGAAATAATTCACTTAAAACAAGGTTAATTTTTTTTTTACTAAGAATGATAAATCTAAATTCTATAGTACCTATCAGCATATATTTGATTGAGTGAAAGTAGACTATTGATGTGTGTATATATATTTATGCAATAATTGATTTGAAACGATAAGATGAGGAAATCTGTGAGAAAAAGTCGCCCCAACTGAGATTCGAACCTTTATCGTTTCAAATTAATTAATACATTTTCAGTATATCACCAGGCAGTTTAGAATTTGTGGTGTTTATATTTATTTAATATTTACAGCATCCACGCCTCCTAACCTCTCCCAACCGATACAGTTTCCATCTTTTGACAATCAAAATGTGATGATGCCAACATCAACTTCATCAAACATTGTTCCTCATCCTCCAGTAAGCACGACAAACGATGTATTAAGTGATGACCTCGAGATGGTGTCATATTTTGATCAAGGTATGGTATTTTTTTTTTTTTAAATGATGTTTGGGTATGTCTGCTATTCTAAAGCTCTGTCTACACTATCAAAAAAGTGTGATGTGCTCAAATATGGTAGTGATATGCCCAAATTTGGTAGTGATATGACATCATCATTTGCATATATGGGCACATCACATTTTTGTCACATAAAGTTTGATAGTGTAGACAGAGCTTAACTATGTATACCTCTAATTAAAGACCTCTTATGGGCAGTGTAGTTAGCAATTGTATTCTCTGAGTATAGACTCAAAAGGTGAGCTTATATACTATTAATACTGTTTACAAATTAAATGTATGATGATGTTGGTACTAAAATATGGTATTATAAACAGACCTTCTGTCAAGTATCGAATCATAAACTCATTACAAAATGTACAGCTCTAAATTTGGCTGTTATAGAAGATCGATTTTCTGACCATTTTTACATCAACAAAATATGAGCATGCAATAGTACTGTATCTTCTACTATCATTAAATGGGACAAAATAATGCACACAAATGAACCAATCAAATGGGAAGGATACACTTAAGTGTGTTTTAAGAAAGTTTTTATATAAGAGTGTTGATGTTGCAATGTACAGTAATTCTTTTTCTAGATTCAGCTATAAAGAAATAACCAGGCCATATCTACCCTTTGAGTAGTAATAAATATCTACTAAAGATCTAAAGTTCTGTCTACACTATCAAACTTTATGTGACAAAAAAAACGTGATGTGCCCATATATGGACATGATGATCAGACTTGAGCACATCACATTTTGTTGTCAAACTAGTTTGATAGTGTAGATAGAGCTTAATATGTTTAAATATATCTTCCATATTGTAAATAATGTATTTTTATATAATAAATGCAACAATTAATCAGGGATGAAATCATACAACTTCCTTGAGTCTAAATCGTGTAACTCGAGTTGTCACAGCTCCCCAATAACTTCAAGTCATGACACAGCCCTTGACAAACTTTGGAAACCTGCTTGCGGAGAATCATCTAGCCCATCAACAGGTTTGTGTTGGATGATATGTAGCCCAAATTGATGTGAAGTTGTTTTTTTTAACCCTATAGCTCCTACCACTTGATCTTTAGAATGTCACTTTAGTACTAACATTTTTGTAGAAGGTATTAATACCTCACTTGAGTTCATTTTTTCACACCCTTATGAATCGATTTCTGTTCGTTTGTTCCTTACCACCACATCTACAATGCCAACACCAAATTGCATGTAAAAATGTCATCCATGCAAAACATATTGCATTTGTTATCCTAGAAGTTTGCTTTAAATTGTTATCATTTTTATTTAAAATTCAATAAAATATTTTCCAATAAATCGAAATTTTAGAAGTTCATTCATCTTATGTATTGCTATCATTTTCATGTTTTTAATGTGTGAAGTATGAGCAAAAGGTATCTAATAAATAAATTTTTTTAAATAAATTTAAAACTGTATTTAAAATCTTATGTTTGAAAAAAAAATGTTTGTGATTGCTCCCACAAATACTCTGATACACAATTACTCAGCATTCTCTTACTGTACCTTCAACTACAACTGTACAAAGGATCCTTTATGGCACTTCTTTTGCGTTCTATTTATTTTTATCATCCAAATTAAATTTACCTTAACTAAGTTTCAGTTCCTTTTTTCCGATCGGTGATGTGAAAGTTTAAGCCTTCTTGATATTCTTCTCTTCATTGAGTTTTTCATAGGTTTGCTTGAGAAATGGGTTGTGTGGGCTTGATGGAATCCTTACTTGGGGTCAATGGCTTTCAAATGTGTTTTAATGTTCAATTTTTAGAATGATTTCAAGTTACTCAAGAGGGTTTTCTAAAAGGGATGTTTGTATCCCTAGTTATAACCTCTCGTTTCCACTGCCTGAACACATGCACTTAAATTTATCTGCAACACATTTGAAACTCACACAAACAATGCACAATGTCCCGCAAAAGAGGAAGAATTTTTTTTTGAATTATTTTATTTTACACAATATTTGTTAAATCCTTGTCACTCACCAAATTTTTTCCTAGATCAAATATATAATTCTATCATCAAAATTATTATAAAAATTGTTTGTAAATTAAATTTTTATTCTCAACAGACGAAGATTTTACAGAATTCCAATCGGGCTCAGGTTCCTTGTCTCTTGAAGATCGGAAAAATGACTTTGATGATTTCAGTGAGATTTCTTCAACAAAAGAAAGTAACACGGTTTCTTCAAACTCCTACAGTGATAATAAAATTCCAACTGTGAAACCCATTGGAAAATCTACTGGAAAATCCACTGGAAATTCCACTGGGAAATCCACTAGAAAATCTAATACCAAACAAAACTTCAACATAAACTTTGATGCATATAAAAGAAATGATAAGAAAGGAACAAAGAAAATGGCATCTTCTGCATCAGTGCCAAAGTTAACCAAACTTGGAGAAGTCTTGCCAATTTCTGGATCTCAAAACCAGAAGGAAGAGGATTTTGCTGAATTTCAAGCATTCTCTTCTGCCAATAATGGTACTAATTCCATCCAGTCTTCAAAGAAGTCGGAAAGTGTCAATGACTTTGGTAATTTCCAGCAAAGTAGTGGTTTTGCAGATTTCCAAAACGTGAAGCACTCGGCGTCAGACACTAATCTCATGGCTCTGGGCGACGTCGATAAATATTCAGCGTTGAGAGACATCATGGGAGATTCTTCGGATAAGAACAACTCTGAAGAACTCTTACAAACTAACTTTGATAGTGTGTCTCAAGAAAGCTCATCTGGAATTCCTGGAAGTAGTGGAGGACAACCACCTGTGTTGAATCTATTTGGAGATGAATCTCAACCCGCTTCTGACAACCAAAATGACGATGATGGATTCGCAGACTTCCAACATTTTCCTACTACGAATCCATCTTCCGATGGTTTTGCGGACTTCCAAACAGCGCCGTCGAACATTGACAAATCTGATGTATTTCCAGCATTTCAGAATAACCCTGGAATTCCGACAAATGTTGATAATTTTGGAGAATTCAAATCGTCAACAGCTTCTAGTGAACTTAATAGAGTAGACAATGTCCAAAATACAGCTTCAATACCTGATGATGACTTTGCTAATTTCCAGTCTGCCCCAGCAAACAGTAATTCTAAACAGACCGAAAATAAATATGATGTATTTAAAAGCTTTCAAGCGGACACGCCCTCACTCTTCAAGAACTCTGAAGACACTATTCCATCTACTAATGACAAACAGTCAAGTATAAATTTTGAGTCGTTCAAGTCTGTTAACCCAATATCATCAGAACAGTCTAGCAATGGTTTTAAAAACAAGGTGAATACTGGCGTAGAAAATGACGACGATGATGATTTTGGTGACTTTACATTTAATGAACCGCCTCCCTTGGACGATCATAACTTTGGCGGTACGTCTGTTGAAGACGATCACTTCGGAGGTTTTGACAGCAGTGTCGCCGATTACTATGGCGTGGAATTTGATTCCATTGATGACTTGCCTAAATCAACCAACCAACAAACCAAAAATACAAACTATTTTGGAACTTACCACGCAGATAAAAACAAGAAAAGTCTGGGGAAATTAGAGTCAATTGCAAATCTTGACCTGAAGTCTTTTGATCTCGATTTGAATCTGGGTGGAAAGACCAGTGAGGAGGCAGAGGTACAGGATGATTCATTTGGGGAATTTAGCAGTGTACCACCTGATAACAATAAAGGTATGTAATTGCTGTACTGTAAGTAAGTATAATACTGCCCTGGGGTTGATAATAAAAGAACCATTTCTGGTGGTTGGGTTTTGTGGTTTAAAATAAGTGGTTAAAGGTCACCCAAATACTTCATTGATAACATTGGTACGGTAATTGAGCTTTTGTTTCAGGACAGTGGAAGAGGGCGACTGTAATTTAACATACTGTTACAAGTGGAACATGTAGTCCGTTGGAAAACATGGTCTGTTAAATTATCACCTCATTCGTCTACCGTCCCAAAGCAATTGATTCTTGGGTTGGGTGTCATTCTGGCCATATGTTTTGAGTGCTTATCAAAATGTTGATACTGCACTTCCAACTATATGCATTTCATTGGACTTCTGCAATGAAAGGCTAGAGTGTAACCATTACTTTCAGCATTTTTAATCTTAATGTTAAATACATATTTTGAATGATATTATAACACAGATTTAACATCTACTGTAATGCATAGTCAAGATGCAGTTAGCCAGATGGTTGGCAGCACACCTGCCTTTGGAGGGGATCGCTATGCCATGCTTGCTGGTGATATACAGGTAAGCTCATCAAATACCTCATTAAGGCCATTTTACACAGATGAGTGGTAACAGTAAGTGGAAAACCGCTTAGCTTGTCCCACGTAGAATCTGTATCTATCGTGAGCGGAAACTGCCCGTACAGTAGGTAGGGTGCTTGGCTACTTAACCCCAAAGCCTTGGTTCAAATCCTATCAGATGTCAGGATTTGTTTTTCATAACTCCACTTTTATAGACTTGTTGTAAAGCTCTGTCTACACTCTCAAACTTTATATGGACATGATGTCTTATCACTACCATATTTGGGTATATCACTACCATATTTGGGTATCACAATTTTTTTGTCAAACTAGTTTGATAGTGTAGACAAAGCTTTAATATCAGTTCTTATTTAATAAAGACCTGCATGGGTGACCCCTTTAAAAATGGTTAATAAATGTATTTAATAACTGTATTTGTTTATGCAGGACGATACTCGGCATGCGGTGTTATGGAAGCGTTGTTTAACGAGTTGCCTAAAGGTAATCCAGCAAGCCAATGATACGCTGAATAACATCAGCAGCTCATCTGTTTGTAATGAAGTCATCAAGTCAGTAGATGGCTCAGAATATCTCAAAGGTAATTCCTTTTGTTCATTCTCTTCAGTTTTTTCTTCCTTTAGTTCTTGGATTAGATAAAATAGTAGGTGAGGTATCATCTACAATATCTTGACTGTTGGGTTGGAATTTCATTATATTGTATCATTTATTTATACTGGCCTCTTCAGTCAAAGACTGATGTCCCAGAGGACACAGTTATGATCAGTGGCTGTGATGTACTAGTACACTGGGGTAACCCCCTACTCATCTTGAAAGATGTCCTAGGTTCTTTAAAGTGCACATGAGCTAGATGTAGGAGCAAGCCTATTTTGTTTCTTACTCTCGGTCTCACCCAGGCACATGATAGTACGAATAGTGAATAATTTAGTTTCATATAACCGCAGTACAATTTGTTATATTTTATTGTTCATTTGGCAGGTGTCATTGAAATATATCGTGTAGCTTGTCGTGTATCCACTTCTGTAGAAGCAGCGGGTGTTGGAACAGAAGAGCTAAACCTAATGCGCAAGAATATAGAGTTGGTTTGGAATAATCTCTCAGCTTTCTTGGCTAGTGCTAGCATTCTGGTTAGTAGAACTGTATTGTTTCATTGTATTATTACTGTAGGCACACTGTCAACCGAGTCAAATCATAAATTAGACACAAATCAACCATGCCATCAGTGGTGTAACACATGAGGTAATGGCTCTTGGTTTAGCAATCGCGTAATCAAAGTAACAACCAATAACGCAATAGTGCTGCAAACATCGCAGGTTTTATTTCACGCAGGTGGGGGCAAACACAATTATTAGAAGGGCATTTGCTTACGTTGCGTAGATTGCGCTACGTTGCGTCGCTAGAGGCTAATGCTGCATATTTGCATTTGGGTTACTCATTCACGCTCTGTGACCCCTTAAGCTCTGGGGCCCTGCATTTATCCAGTGAGCCGTTATGCCACTGCATACCATTGTCATTTCCAAATCTGTATCTGTTGCTATTTTTAAAAAAGAACTTAAAACGCATCTTTTTAACATCGAATACAAACTCCTTGATTTTTACTTCAGTTTAGTTGATACTGGCGCTATACAAATACCTAAATTATTTTTATTATATTATAATATTGGTAATGTTTCTTTTTTACAGCCTGAAGACAAATCATTCCTCTTCAAAACGGCACTATTACATCCTGAACCTAGTAACATTAACATGGCATGTGGTGTCTGTTTACTAAATGTTGATGCTAAAATTAAGTCACTGGATTGTTCTGAAGACAGTCATAAACTGATGTATGGCGGACGTCAATATCACACAACATGTGCCAATCTTTGGGTGAACTTAGTGGATTCCATTCTGCCAGCTCTACCATTTAACCAGCTCCTATAGAGATCATTTCTGGCGCGTTGATGCTAAAATTAAATCACTGGATTGTTCTGAAGACAGTCATAAACTGATGTATGGCAGACGTCAGTACCACACAACATGTGCCAATCTCTGGGTGAACTTAGTGGATTCAATTCTGCCAGCTCTACCATTTAAAGATGTATTGTCCCTCAAAAACATGAAAAATGAAGATTATTAAAATCAGACCTCGGATATGCCATTTTGTAGTTTTAACAAAGTTAATCACTTCCGTAGAAAAAAATTCCGAAAAAATAATGTTTTTACTTATAAAATGACGAAATAAACAGGTGTATAAATGGGTACCCGGTTAGATCAAGACACAACTTTGCGCTGATTACTAGCTGCATATATGGGAGTATGTTTCCATAGGTGTTTGATCAGGAAATGACTGGGGTAATAATGTTCAGCGCATTGAGAGCTTGCTTATATGCGCTATATAAGAATGAACTATTATTATTATTATTAAATTCAACCAAAAACCCATTGGCTGGCAGCCAATTTGACTATTTTTTGCTTTAAATTACATTTTTTTCAGGTAAATAATTTTTTGTCCGATCCAATTTTTGGTCAAAGTATCAAACTATTATGTGACAATGTATATGTATGCAATGGCATATTCAACAAACAAATTTCAAAAAATTATTTTTTCAGGGGGACAATACATCTTTAACTATCTCCTATAGAAATCATTTCTGGAGTGTTGATGCTAAATTAAATCACTGTATCATGTAGAAACATCTGGGTGGACTTAATGGCATCTCTTCTACTAACTCAATTCCAGTTTTAACAATTTAACAGTACAAGAATTAAGATATTTTAATTTTTGAAAAAAAATACTGAAAAAAAAAATGACAATGCTGTGGGTATCAGTGGCTGGATCTCAATGGAGATACAGAACAAAATAAGCACTGAAAAATGACAATGCTATGGGTATCAGTAGCTGGATCTCAATGGAGATACAAAAAAAAATAAAGCAAAACAGCCAGAAAAGTTAGCAGAGCTTTTGATCGAGCAACACTAGGGCTAGTGTGAAGATTAAATTGAAATACATATTTCTTGAAAATAATTATGTTAGAAATAAACAAAAACAAATGCACAATGAATTACCAATAATGTGTTATATACCTGTAATTTGTATAAATATAGTATATAATGTGTACTGTATATATTGTAGAGAGAGATCATTTAATATATCAATTATTTGTTTGTATTTTATGTGCTTGTTTAATAATGCATATTGAACGGTAGCTTGATGGAACATGCTTGTTTATTAATACCACTAATTCTGGGTTCAAAGTCCCATTTCACTTTCACCCACTCCCCGCTAAAAAAAGGTTAATTCAAGTACTGTACCATAGCTGATTTGTTTTCTGGTAGTAAGGGCTTCCGTTTAAAAACACAGTGATTTAATGATGTCAAAAATCGTTTTCTGGAATTAAAATAAACTTTTGCCAAATGTAAATGCTGATGATGCTTTTGCGGTGCTCTTGAATTTAGACTGTATAAAGTATGATTGTATATAATATATATAGTATTATTATTTATTCGTGCAATGTACTGTAGGCTTATTACAATGTTTTTTCAATAAACCTAGATGAAGCAACTATTCTCTATGATTAACTAATTCAATTTCAAATTGAAGTACACTTCTTATTATGTGCCATAAAAAATGTTTTAAATAGTATTTTTATTCAATATTATTCTGCCTTGGAGACACATAGTGAGAGACGCTAATTATGATGTTAAAATTGTGACATTGTCTATGTTGATTTCCAAAAACAGAAAAGAAAATAAATACAATGTTTAAGCCAACAAAATGTGTATTTTAAACAATTTTTAATATGATTGTGATGCGCGCGCACGTGTGACGTAATTAGATAGGTCGAAACGACCAAATGCAAAAAAAGTAACAAAACAACTTGAAAGCTGACAATTCGATTCTAAAGCTCAAAGGAGGAAGTGATCCAAACAGTCAGGCGTGCTGAAGTCTGCTGAATTTTGAGTATGGCTTATCGTCACAAAGATAGATATACATGCAAACATTGTTTACAAAACTTTTCAGCAAAAACGAATGTTTACCGGCACATAAGGAATGTTCACTCTGAAGTACACAATAAAGGTATAGTTTCTAATCAGGCCTAGGCCTCCTGGAGGCGTGAACGAAGAACTGCCGAGCGGCGGGGGAGACACATAGCTCCCGCGCGAGTGTGATATATTTGTCAGGCCTAGGATTTATTTTTACGGCTGCGAATATATCACCTAAATGACGATTATTGTTCAAAATAGTGGTAAAATAAATAGTTTCAAAATACAAAGTTGCTGGGATTTGATTACAATTTTTGTTTTATTTAATGTGGTAATTAGATCTAGGCCTAGATTTAAGTTAGAAATGGGTGAGGGGTCATTGGCAATTGGGCATGGGAATTTATTATACTGATTTGTGATAAATTTAAATAAAGAGATAAAAAGTTAAATTATTAGATTTTTCTTTGTAGAATCAAACAAGATCGAGTGTGTAAAATGCGAGTATCGTGGACGTCGTCTGGATCAACTACTGGAACACGTCAAAGAAGTACATCACGTGAAACTAGACATCGTTAAATTAGAATTTGATAACAATCTGGACTTTTTATTTTGGAAAGGAGAACAAGAGAAAATAACAATGTCAGTCTATGCACAGAAAACTTCAGCAAAAACAATTGGGGAAAATAAATATTTTTATTATTACTGTAACAAAAGTGGTTATATTGCTGTAAATAATGAAGGACATAGAAAAAAGCCCAGAGTCAGTGCAAAGGCTAAAACGAAAGCGTACTGTATTGCGTATATAAAGGCTATAGTTGAAGGTGATGGAAAAGTAAAGGTAGAATTCTGTCAAACACATTTTGGTCACGATGAAGTATGCTCTAAGAAAACCAATGAAAAGAAGAAAGAACGCTTAGATAAGGCAACAATAAAGAGTTCAAAATCCAAATAAGTTTAGATAAAAAATTTCCATAAATATATCATTCATTAATACAAAAAGAAAAGGAAATAAAATGTTGTTAAATAAAGACAATTATTTCACTGTAGTCATATTGTGTGTATTTGTAAAGAAAAAAGAATCATGTCAAAGTTATTCTACTACACTGTTACACTACAATCATTCTTTTTTTTCTGCAATTAAATGTATGAGGCAATCACATACAACAATAAACAGCGATGTGTATGATTTGCAAAAAAATTGCATAAATAAGTAAAGTAACACATTTAGTTACTGCAGCAGTAATTGCAGTAGTATTTTTGACATGATCAGGGAAAAAAATGTTCATGATGCAGGAAGAAATAAAAAAATGTTTGGGTCTACATTTGTTACCCCTTCAACTTTATATTATATCGTCATAAACAACCTAGCAATACTTCTGAAATACGTCCGTTCGTAAATTCTCACGGTATTTGCACAATGTCACTTCTGGATCCTCATACTTATATATTTCCCAATGACGTCATAACATCAACTATCACACGTCCCCTCTGGGCTACTGTATTTCATCACTGCGTGCATTGTGGGTAATTTTGAACGTGTGGGAACGGAAGAAATTTACGACATATTTTGGAGTTGTTTTCCATTACTTTTTGACGTAGTTGTTTTACTAATATAGTAAAAGTGCCGGTTGGAGGTTTGTCTGTTTAGTTTCATTGTGTAGGGTTATTTCTAAAATGTATAAATGAAGAATCGTCAGAGAAATTCCACTCTAGGAGAGTGGTCGCCATCTTGCTGTCTGAAAAAGTGGGAGTGATCGCTACGGATTTTCCTCCTCTTGTCTCTCCTCTGGCCTTTTTTAGGCTGCAGACATCCGAATGTCATGCAATATGTTACTTGAAATCTAGCTTATTTAATCAGAATTTAAATAGTGCTCGATGATTGTGAAAACTGTAATTTTATGTTTTTAGGTTATACTTCTTCAAAACCATTTACAAAGAAGGAAGAATTTTTTTTGTTCATTTTAAGAATCCATTATTGATTGTGTATAGCCTGGAGGTGTAGGCCTAGCTAGAGGGCTAGGCTGGGCCTGGTTCCTAGCTTTTATCTAGGCCAGCTTGTAGAATTTGTTGTCAAAATACTTCATCAAAAGGAGGAAGTTATACAACTCTCAAACATTTAATTTCATGTCTGAAAATCATTAAAAACAAAAACATGATACAGACAAGGAGTTGAGATTAAAGATTTGATGGAAAATGTTATAAGATTTTTAAAATGATATAATAAATGATTTTATTTCTATCTAGAAATTTGTGTAGTTTATAATGGACTAATGTATTGTATAAAGCACATTGAAAATACAAGAATATCAACAATTATATAATCTAAAATATAAACAGATAAAAAGTTAATTAGGCCTACCATAGATAAATGACCACCCCTATAAATTATGGGGTGGTCATTTAGCCCTAAATTAAAATTAAGAATTCAGATTATACTCAAGCATTGAATTGTTATTATTTAAAAATTTCAAATTATTATTCCTACTTCAGATCCTAAATATTAAAGAATACAAAGAAAACCCAGACAGGAAATCCTATATACTTGGATTACTGCTCCCTCCCATCCTTTCGCTAACATTAACAATCACTAAATGTCATTTTATTTCTTTTACAGAATGAAAACTGGTTAAAATTAAATTTACTATTTCATGCACATTTGAAAGATTTCACTGTTAATCAGCAATAGTTATTATCAAGGAATTTTAAACATTGTATTATGGACTTTTGATGTATAAATATTTCCGCATCAAATAGAGACAATCAACCAAAATGGTTTTATCACAAAGACAAAGAGAAGAATTGTAAGTATCGCATTACCGTATTACTGTCGTAAATTTGCATAATGTATGTGAATTAGGTAAATAAAGCAAATTGTGAAAGTTATGATCTACAACCAACATTTGTTTGCCAACTGTACTTTGAACATTCTAAACTTAAAATTTAAAAAGATGCATATTTTATGTTTTTTTATAGAAATAAATCAATTGCAGACTATTTACGGTCTAATGGCTATGAACAGGCACTAAATGAATTTATTAAAGAAACTGATATGGTAAGTACAATCATTGTGTTTAAATATCATTGAGTGGAGTCATTTATCAGTGTTCACACAGAAACAACAGGAAATTAAAGAACTCAAACTAGTTTGTGTGATGTGCCCAAATATGATAGTGATATGACATCATCATATGCATATATTTTTTGTCACATAAAGTTTGATAGTGTAGACAGAGCTTTACTGAAAACATTTCCAGGCCTTTAAAGTCGTAGGAAACTTAAAAAGTCATGAAAGGTGAAATAGAATAAAGATGTTTTATACAACCTGACATGTAAAAATGTTTAAAAGTCATGGAATTTAAACTACAGTAAAAAGCTTGTGGAAACTCCATTATAGAATAAATGAATCTTATTAAATAAAATGTGGTTCCCAAGAGCCTGTAACATAACAGACTCTTATTAAAAACAGTCACAGAATACTACTGAACATCACAATTGTTTTATGAAAACATTTTCCTCTAGTTTTGATTAGAAGTCTAGCTGAAAGCTAGACGAAACTGTCTTGAAACGTAAGTTAAAATTACTGGTTTACTTATGAACTACATATCAACAATTTTTTGTGTTTACAGCCTGGCGAGATAGAGAAGAAATATGTAGGTCTACTAGAAAAGAAGTGGACTTCGGTGATCCGTTTACAGAAAAAAGTCATGGACTTAGAATCTAAATTAAATGAAGCAGAAAGAGAATTCCAAAGTGGTCCTACACGTGATAAGCGCATTCCATCAGAATGGATACCAAGGCCTCCTGCAAAGTATTGTTTAAGCGGGCACCGAAGCCCCATCACAAAAGTTATATTCCATCCAGTGTATAGTTTAATAGTATCCTCATCAGAGGATGCGTCAATTAAGGTGAGTTTGTTTATTTGTTAGACTTAAGAGAGGATGGTTTAAATAATTTTTGTTATAATACTAATAGAAGGTGGTTTATCCCATTTTTGTTCATAAGGAGGGATTATTGATTGATTGATTGATTGATTGATAACTATACAACAAACAATACATAACGGAAAATCACAACAAAATAGGATTTTCTGCCATTTAGAGATTTGAAGATCCTAACAGATAGTTTGTAGTACACCTAACAAGATCATTTTCACTATTCAAAACTCTTCAATTCAATTTTCCATCATAGAGAATGCTTATTAGTTTACTTTTGTTATGGAGGGTGGTTTTAATATTTTCTATCTCAATGAATGTTGTACAATCTGATAATTTATCCCATTTCGGTTGGTAATATTTGTATGCATTGTTTTTGTATGAATTCATTTCCATGCCAACATCCCACAAAGTCTTTTTCTCATTTTCTATGAGATTCTTCTATGACATTATTTCTTTCAAATAAACTATTTGGTAGACTTTTGAACTGAACCCCATGTAAGATACAGACAATATGCCAGGTCATGCGTAAACATACTTCAAATTCTTTCATTATTTGCATAAAAAAATCTTTGAACTTTTTGGATCTAAAGATAACAGGAAGTCTAGGCTATATTTAGAATTATCAATTGTGGAGTTTATAAATCACAACAATAAATATGAGGTCAAATATCTTTTATTAGTAGCTTAAGTAGTATTATGATTAGTTTATTAGTAGCTTAAGTAGTATTGTGATTAATTTATTTATTAGTGATTTTCTAAATAGATTCAAATCAAATCAAAAGTGTGTGTTTACTATTAAAATAAAGAGAGAGAGAGATTTTATTTGTATTTAAATGTTTATCTATTCAACTTCTCACTGAAATGTACATACAAAGAAATAGACATAACACATATTTAGTGAAAGATGGAACACCTGGTAAACACCTCTAAAATGGTCTAGTTCCAAGTAATGAAAAAGTTTATATAAAATTATGATAAATATTATAATTATAAACCAGGAAGTGATTATTCAACTTATTTTTCCATTCCATACATTTGTTTTTTCATAGGTATGGGACTATGAAACTGGCGACTATGAAAGGACTCTAAGAGGGCACACGGATGCGGTACAAGATGTAGCCTTTGACCAGACTGGCAAACTCCTTGGTAATAAGTCTCAAATATCCGAAATCTCTGTCTACACTACACAAACTTTATGTGACAAAAAAAATTTGATTAGCCCATTTATGGGCATGATGATGTCATATCACTACCTTATTTGAGTATATCACCACTATATATGGGCACATCACACTTATTTTGTCAAACTAGTTTGATAGTGTAGACAGAGCTTAAGGGATTATGTATAAATGATTTTACTGCAGTAACTTCATTTTTTTTACTGCAATAACTTAAGATTTTATTTTTTAATAATGTAGAGGTTTATAATTGTATTCACTGAATGACCACCCATGCTAAATAATTGCTTGAAAATGTTAAGAGTTTTTCAAAGTGTAGTTTCTGCAGTAACTGCAGTACAATAATTTCCACATAGTTTATTTTTTCTTTCAAATGCTCATAATGTAGATACAGTCAACTTTCCCTGTTAATACCAAACTCTCTGTAACCCAGAAACGCTCCAAAAACTAGACAAAACTTTTTTTGCCATTAAAAGCGCATTTGGAATACCAGACTTTCCAGAAAAAAACTGGACATATTAGGCCAGCTTAAGGGTTGTCCAGTATTGAGACAGTTAGTTGGTTGTATTTCATTTTGATTGTTTTATAACAGTTGAATCAACTATGTTTTTTCTTTCTTTTTTTCTAGTGTCTTGTTCTGCCGATATGTCTGTAAGGATATGGGATTTTGGTTCATACGAATGTACAAAAACACTACAAGGCCACGATCATAATGTATCCTCTGTATCATTCGCTCCTAACGGGGATTTTGTGTTTTCGTGTTCGCGCGACAAGACAATCAAAATGTGGGAGGTCGCATCTGGGTAAGTTCTGCTTCCAGATTTGATATTAATTTATTAGTGGTTACCGACCGAGTAACAATTCGTATCATGGTTCTTGATAAGTCAAATTCATAACAGTAGAAATAAATAATGTTACATAAGGGGTGGATAAGAACCATATGGAATGCCTTAAGCTCTGTCTACACTCTATCAAACTAGTTTGACAAAAAAAGTGTGATGTGCCCAAATATAGTAGTGATATGTTAAATATAGTAGTGATATGTTAAATATAGTAGTGATATGTTAAATATAGTGGTGATATGACATCATCATGTCCATATATGGACACATCACATAACGTTTGATAGTGTAGACAGAGCTTTACATTAACTGTAGACTGGGTGATGAGTGCCCCATTCATTGACTACATCCATGCATGCTTTTGATGTTTAAGGGATTTTAAAATGATATCATTTTGACGTGATGTATTTATTGTTTTTTTTAGATACTGTGTAAAGACATTTACTGGCCATAGAGAATGGGTACGAATGATTAAAATCTACCATGATGGATCGCTTATAGCTAGCTGTTCTAATGATCAGGTAAGTCTTAAGCTCTGTCTAAACTATCAAACTTTATGCGATAAAAATGATGTGATGTGCCCATATATGGACATGATGGTGTCATATCACTACCATATTTGGGCATATCACTGCCATATTTTTTTGTCAAACTAGTTTTTAGTTAAATTGTAGACCTAAACATATGGCAAAGGTAGGATAATACAGTAGACCCCTATTAACATAATGTGTCTCCATAATAGCTAATGCCGTTCTATGAGAATAGTAGTTGACTGTAATATTAACTATATTTTAAATGTTCAAATTTAAATTTCAATTGTTTGTAGACTGTAAGAGTATGGGCTGTTTCCAGCAAAGAATGTAAAGCAGAATTAAGAGAACATGACCATGTTGTTGAATGTATAGCCTGGGCCCCTGAAAATGCTCATCCCATAATCAATGAAGCCATTGGATCTGAGGTAAGTGTTTATTATTTATATATTCAATATAAGCAGAGACCTCTAGTAATGATTTATTGTAGATTATGTACTGAATCACTGTGATAATGGCACAAAATTATAAAGGTTTTTATTGTTTTTATTAGATTAAAAAAGGAGGCAGATCTGGTCCATATCTAATTTCTGGATCACGTGATAAAACCATTAAAATGTGGGACGTCAGTGCTGGAATCTGTATCATGACATTGGTAAGATATTTTACTTTACTTAATTGTGATGTGCCCATATATTGACATGATGGTGTCATATCACTACCATATTTGGGCTACAATACCATATTTGGGCACATCACACTTTTTACTAACTGTAACTGTGTACAAGGTGTACTGTTATATAGATTTTAATATTATTTATATTTTTCATAGGTTGGACATGATAACTGGGTACGAGGTGTTCTGTTTCATCCAGGTGGAAAGTACATAATGAGCGCGGCTGATGATAAGACACTCAAAGTGTGGGATTACAAGAATAAACGTTGCTCCAAGACACTAGATGCCCACGAACATTTCACCACATCTTTAGGTATGTAAATGTAGAAGGAGAAAACCAACAAATTTCATCTCATTTGTGTCATACATCCTCTACCAAAAAGTGCTCATTTGTCGAATACTGGGGTAGACCAAAATACTGGGGTAGACCAAAATACTGGGGTAGACCAGAATACTGGGGTAGACTAAAATACTGGGGTAGACCAGATTACTGGGGTAGACCAGAATTTTGGGGTAGACCAGAATACTGGGGTAGACCAGAATACTGGGGTAGACCAGAATACTGGGATAGACCAGAGTACTGGGTTAGACCAGAGTACTGGGTTAGACCAGAATACTGGGTTAGACCAGAATACTGGGGTAACACCCTACATCTGTCCACAACACCAGGGGGCTGAGATTAGACCAGAATTCTAGGATAACACCTTACTCTTCCAAAAGTTGAATTGGGTTCTTTATGATACATGCTTGAAGCCAGATGTGTACTGTGTACCTCCAGTTTTTGGGTCCTAATGGTCAAGGAAGGATATTTAAAAAGCAATAAGTTGTGGTGCTCCTACCCTAACCGCTTGGGCCATTCCATTTGATTTAAAATCTGGTATTACAGTCTCTGAAAACCAAATTCATTTTCCAGGAAAGTGTTAATGCTTTTTTCTGACATATATATTAATTAACTGAATTAACTAATTGTGTATTTATTGTTTTTAAGTAACAACTTACATACGTTTTTCCTTATATCTTGTATAGATTTCCATAGAAGTGCACCATATGTTATCTCCGGTAGCGTGGACTTGACGCTTAAAGTCTGGGAGTGTCGCTGATCGGATCATCCTCAAATATAGTGCTGTCACCAAGGTGATGATTCATCTGCAGTTATTTATCTGTTCAACTCGCTATTGTAAACACGTAAGCGGTACATTCAAATAAAAAAAAAACTCCTATTAAGCTTAACTGTTCAGAACTAAAATATTAAGTCTATTTGCTTATCAGACCATTCTGCAAGTCCTCTCTCATTTTTTTTCTACACACAAGCTAGCTGTTAGATTGAATTTTTTATTTTTACTGTAAGACATGTAGAAAACATAAGATAAGTGAGTGAGATTGGGCTTATAAAAGAATGGGGGAAAGAAGATAACATAGGAAACACACATATGTATAATGATGTATGTTCATTATATTACAGTTGTGAATGAATAGGATTGTTTGTATTGTCTGGAATATGTAAAGATGCACTATCCTATATCAGATTGACTATTAATACTAATTAATGTATGAATTGATATAAAATGTAGAGGCCCAGGTGAAACTTATTATTATCGGGGTGAAAAAAACATTTGTTATTTATTTGGTGTATTGTATGTCGGCCTAATTACTATAAGGAAAAATACATGCGAGTTATTACAACCAGGGTGGCCATTTTTTAAACGCCAAGTCGTTATGACATTAATTATGTGTTTTAAATGTTGTGAATGTTGTCTGAGCATCTTAATGTGCAGCACATTTACCAGAAGTAAATTGAACGCCTCGTGTATCAACGTAAGCCTGATGTCAAACGTCTGCTTGTAGTTTTAAAACGCTAGTTGACCGATTAGCAGAGTGTATGATATTACCTGGTGTTATCTGCAGTACTTCCAAATTGATATATATAGTACAGTTTCTATCGTTACTGTACAGACTTCTCTATTGGTCCAGTGTGTAGTCTATTGGTCCAGTGCAGAGTCTATTGGTCCAGTACTTTAATTGCCAGTAAAGTGGTTAAAACTATTAATTGTTGAACGCATGTAGAGCCATGTTTCCCAATCTGGGGTTTGTGCCTGCTGAATGAAAGGAATACACAGTTGCAGTCTATACTTGGCGGTCCACAATACTGAATTTTCACAAGAAAGAAATGTGGTTCCATAACCAGTGAAATCTTCCTTTAAAGAATGCCTCGATTTCACAATTGTCTTTGAGTGCCATTTGTAGTGGTCTAGAGGTGGTTTCTCATTCATTCAGTCTCATTCATAAACCTGGCAGATTGCAAAACAATAAGAAAATTACATTCACAGTACATTGTTCTTACATAGCAATTATCTGCGTATATTTACAAACCAAAAGGTGTTAAATTGGAATTGATTAGTTTATGGAAGTGGAGAGTACAGTATCTATTGGTACTGTACAGACTTCTCTATTGGTCCAGTGTGTAGTCTATTGGTCCAGTGCAGAGTCTATTGGTCCAGTGCAGAGTCTATTGGTCCAGTGCAGAGTCTATTGGTCAGTGCAGAGTCTATTGGTCCAGTGCAGAGTCTATTGGTCCAGTGCAGAGTCTATTGGTCCAGTGCAGAGTCTATTGGTACTGTTCAGATCTGTCGATAACTGTTAAAATGGTTAACTGCTTCCTCATGCAACATGAACAATTGTGGCGATTTTATGTAAATCAGGCTTTAGTTTATGTCTCCCTGTTGAGGAAAACAAATGGTAAAGTAGTCTAAAAGATTCTGCACATCCGTCATTTAACAATATGTAATTAGAAATTTAAACCCAAGCTAAACTTCTTTGCATCCACTATTGACAAATTAAAAAACTAGTAACTATTTTTGTGAACTA
This sequence comes from Antedon bifida, assembly GCF_963402885.1. Lineage (NCBI taxonomy): Eukaryota > Metazoa > Echinodermata > Crinoidea > Comatulida > Antedonidae > Antedon > Antedon bifida. The sequence goes on along the minus strand of NC_136227.1, from coordinate 32,620,100 downwards.
AATATTAAAATTTCAAAATAATTGAATGAAAAAAATCTGCTCCAAAATTGTGAAATGTAATGTATTATATAACATATTAACTGTAAGTAAAGTGTGTTCTATTGTTTTCTGAAATTGAAAAATATCCAGTTTGTTCCAAAAATGCATAACAAACATTTTTTGTTAAAATAATATGGGTTATAGTAAATTATATTTATGCTAATTTACACATGCAACAGCAAAGTACTATAGAGATGTGTTCACACCAAGTTCAAATTCTGCTGGTCAAGCATTGGTATAAAGTGCAAAGTTGAAAAAAAAGGGGGAAAGGTGGTCACAACAAATAATTTGGGGGTTTCATTGAGGTTATCGTAAAGCGGTTTTTGTGTAATTTGTGTTTTTGGTTTTTGACTGTCAGTGTCAGGAATGTGTGTATACCTGACATAAACCGATTGTCATATGTGTTAAAGGATTTTTAACAAAGTGCCTGGGAAGTATAAAATATTGTGTCCAAGCGCAGGATTGAATGGGCTTGGTGTGAAACGTACCTTAAATATTTCAAATTTAAAACTTCTTCAAGCACGTAAACATAAAGAATAAATCATATACTGGTTATAGGTTGGTTTAAAAGATTGTTTTTTATAAATACAGCTAGTAAAACACTTAATATAATAATAATTACTGTTTTTTAATAAGCAAATTTGTTACTCATTTCAAAGGTCATTTATTTGTTAATGATTTAAATATTCATTAAGTGATTTAAATATTCATTAAGAAAAATATATAATTTATTGATCAATACGGCTATTATAGTTTTGGTAATGTTTATATTTAATGTATAACATTTTTGCAGTTTAAACACTAAAAAGTAATAGCATACACGTGTACATGTGTTTCTTCCATTAACAAGGATATATTTGATATAATGTTGATAGAAATTATAAACCACAAATGTCTAACCTGTGAGGGAGCATGTTAAAATCATTACTACATTATGTTCCTATAGCAAGCTTGTTCTTGGTTGCAGTGACTGTCTCATAACAATGTTGAAACAAACTAAAATCATACGTTATTACAGTAAAAAAATGTAGTACTGCAGTAGAATGATTTTGACGTTATTTCTAAGTGGAAAACATCTATGTGAGTGAAAAAAAGTTGCTCTAAAGGTACACCATTATCAAGCAGAAGAATTTATGTTTGGTGATTTTTCGTCACTCATAAACTTCTCATCACAGATTACACAGTTTCTAATACTAATTACAATTATTTAATACTGCTATTGTCAAAACCTTCAAGTATACTATGACTTTACAAACAGTATTTGGAAGTTTTGTTTATCAATTTAATTTTTGTTAATACTGGAATCTATGAATTAAACTTACTAGATTAAGACACGCTCTGTATATATAGGAATATGCTGTCATATCTGTCTTCTAAAAATCCTGTACTGTAACTGCAAATGTAATAATTTTTTTTTTTTAAACAGGGGTTTTCTGTATTAATGTTTAATTCGTCAAAAGAAAACTCCCCTTAAACTCGCCAAAATGTGTAATTTTTTTTAAGGTCCCAAAATCCCACCCTCCTAAACTATTGTTCTGAATCCAGATATTTTTGGCCAGCATTAAATTTAAAGTTGATTTAAAGGTGATCGCTGACCTTGAAGGGGAGGTCGAGGATGGGCCTCTGATTTTATTTTATTAACAATATAGTGAAAATGCCTTTAAAATATTTGATTTCATCTAATTATGTCTAATACTGTATTTAATTATCAACATTAATACTTATTTTTATCTATGGCCAGGTCACCTAACAAAATATGTATTTCCTTTTTTTAATAGATGACAAACAACAACTGTGTATTTGCTTCCTTTAATCAATAGATAACAATGCCTTATTGTAAAAGCTATAGATAACAATGCCCTATTGTAAAAGCTATAAATAACATACATAAACAAAGCTTAGTTTATAGCATTTACAAGGAAATATTTATCTTCTATTGAAAAGGGAAATAAAAATGTCTAAAGTGGCCTTTTTATTGTACTATGTACTATTATAATTAAGTTGGAATTTTGTTTGAGGTCATGTCAAACTTATTCTACTTCAGTTACTGCAGTAATTGCATTTTGTTTACTCTTTATTACCAGTTTATGAAAGTATATATCAAGCTCTTGTCTGAGTATAATACACATTGTTTATTATTGTAGTGACTGTATTATAAATTTATACATTATAACTAAATGCATACATTATTGTTGAAAAAATGTGGTTACTGCAGTAATTGCAGTATTATAATTTAGACATGATCCCTTAATTTAATTAACTTTTGTATAAAAATGAATTTAAAATATTGATGTGCAGTAGAGTGTAATAGAGAATATGAGATACTGTATAAACAGTCTGGCACAGATTTAGCAGTTCACAATTTGCACATTTAATTTTAGCAACAGTGCGTAAACAAATAATAAACCTATTCTTATAAATGTATGTTTACGTAAACTATCTTAATGTGATCATAACCACACATTATTATAACAATACAGTACAATTATTCCGGTATAAGGCTTATTTATCAGAAATATATAAGTCGGTGTTCTTCGTCAATAAAGCCAGTTTTTTTGCTGAAATAACTGTACGAACAGAATTTAACTTCAGTTGTATGTGTATGCAAATAGTAGTTTTATATTTATTGTATTTTTATGTACAGTAATTGATCTGTATTGGCCAACTATCCCACCTGAATGCCACAGAATTGTTAAACATGTAGCCTGTAGTTCTTCTTAGGTTTGTTCAACATGTTTCTTTACATTTGATATTCATTTTATAACATAAATCAAAATGAAGGTGTGGACGGCTTAGAAACACACAAAATGTGTTGCGCTACTGGCGCTCCATAGTTCAACAGGAAGAGGTTGCTATAACAAACTTTACCTCCCGCCGCGATGCAGTCGATCTAGAATTTAGGCCTAGACTAGGCCTTAATTCTTTGCGTTAAGAAACTCATTTAAGAAATGTAATTAGACCAGTCTTTAAATAAAATGCAAATAGTAAACCAGGCCAATATACTTTTTAATGCTGATCTCTGTACGGTATAGGCTAGTATAATAACACATATTTACTGCTACTAGCAAGCTAGGCCCAGCCAGGCCTACTCTACTCACTGTCAGTGTCAGTCAGTAGCCTAGGTAGGCTCTGCGTTAGGTCTCATCAATTGATGACCCGTGCTGGGTGGTCGGCATAGGCCTAGAACTATATTGCTTCTCATGGCATAAGATAGGACTAGGCCTAGGCCCTACTACTACTAGGAAATAGCGAGAGATAACATTTTATGGTATCATTAAAACCCTACTGAAATGGTACCGGGTGTAGATTAATATTAATAAAAAAAGGCCTAGCCTAGGCTATATGATGATGATGTGCACTCACTACACTAGGCCTAGGCCTCTTTTCCATTTCGGTTTGATTTCACTCCCAAGAAGATAATATTGCCTTGTCTTATGGCTTATGCTGGTGATATAACACTTGAAATATATTCCCCCCACCTCTCCCACAGTATTATTATTAATATTAATTTATATTTATTATTTATTTAATTTTAATTTATATTCTTCTTTTCAGGTGATTGAAGGTACAAGAAATCAAGCTCATGTCAATAAAAATGAATAATTCAAGGTCAAATTCACGACCTTTTGGATCTGTAAAAATGAATCGTGGAATAATTTTTCCACCTCTGACACGTTTAGGAAATGAATCCGGAAGGAATTCATTAACACAAAATAGACTTTCCATACAAGGGGATGGAATGGTTACACATCAAAGAGTTCCAGAAAAAGATGAAACACCAAGAACACCTGGCAGTAATAGTAGACCACATACATCAAAGTCAGAACCAAATCAGAAGTTACAAGATGACATCAGAGAATATCAGGTATTCCTCTCACTACAACAGTTACCATAAGCAGAACCAAGATGGGGAATCTTCCCTCCCTCCCTTACCGCCCTTACCTCACCTCCCTCACTTAGTATTGAATACTAAAATGATAGATTTTTTTTTTATTTCACCATTGTTTAAAAGCTCTGTCTACACTATCAAATTGTATGTGACAAATAAATGTGATGTGCCCATGGACATGATGATGTCATATCACTACCATATTTGGGCACATCACACTTTTTTTTTTCAAACTAGTTTGATAGCGTAGACAGACTATTTCAAAGTCCTGGACCCAACACTGGGCATTTTTCTGAAACCAATATTCTGGGCCAGTTCTTGCCCAGAAAGTGTTTCCTAGTAGGCCCCCTCCCCCTCTTTTTTTTCAACTTTTAAAACTGTGATACATTGTACATTTTTTTTAGAATCGTGAGAGGCAACACAAAAATCGAATACAATCTCTGCAGAAATTAAATGAACAGTTTAAAAGTGAAATTGCAGAAAAACAAGAAGAATTGGACGCTTTACGTATCAAGCTTAATGAAAGCGTAAGTTTTAAATGCATGCTTAAACTGTCTGTATACAGTATAGTGAGATTGTACATTATGTAATATTTCTTGTTTCTTTTAATGAGATGATTATTTAATAATAATAATGAATGAAAACTTGTATAGTGCCGGTGTCCCCCACCCATGTGGAGCTCATGGCGCTTTGTACATTACCAACGTGCGATTACATCAGCGAATAGTCAAATGTACATGGTCAAATATGAGCAGGATACACGACCGTAAATAGACCATAAAAGACCACAGATAAAGATCTAATCTATGTGTCTTGACACAAAAAGGACCATAGGAAATAAAAACTACCAAAACTGCGTAAAAGTGAAGAGTCACATCCCAAAGTCCCTGTATGCGCATAAATCATCAATCAATCAAAATTAACATTTATTTGCAAAAATGGTGATGTCACCAATAAAGCAAATGCTTGTGTCAGGGAAGCCATAACCAAACAGACAAAAGAAAATAAAACATATATATACATACAGTATATAAATCACAGAAATGGCGGTATAATTCAATTGCAGTATAAATCATATTAATACATTTTCAATTGGTAGAGGTAAATATATTAACAAAAATTAATGTGATGTAATCACATATCAATAGCTCCCTCTATTCACCTCCATTAATGTTAAATGTGTATTTTGTTTTATTACAGGTTACTCAGGAAGAACATTACAGAGTATTATATGAGAAGGAAAAGAAAACTCATCAAGCAACAAAACTAGAATTAGAAAAAGCAAAGCAATCTGTAACGGAGAAGGCTAAATTAATTGTAGAATTGAAATCATTACACGAGTTGAACCTGAATGAGATGAATACAAAGGTATGTACAGTACTATATGTAATGAATGGAATGGACACAATGATGAAGCTCTGTCTACACTATCAAGCTTATGTGACAAAAACATGTGATGTGCCCATATATGGACACGATGATGTCATATCACTACCATATTTAAGCATATCAGTACCATATTTGGGCACATCACCCTTTTTTTTATTTAGTGCTATTTACATAACAGTTTACACATGGAAAATGATACAAACAACAATAATAATTGTATGCACCATAAATTCTTGGTGTCAAGACATACACGTCTTTCCTTAGTCCGTATTATATTATACGTATGAAACATCATATGTGCCAAAATATTTATCTTTACTAAATTACGGGCTAGAATCTAGTCTAGTCCTCCACAGACAGGCAATTAAACTCGGAGATGTAATTTTAATTTTTTTTTTGTGGACAAATATTAACTGGTCATTCCAGAGTTGTGGTCCATAGTGTGATAGTGTAGACAGAGCTTGAGAAGTCAAGTTTGTACACAAAGGTGTGACTGTTGATATACACAGCATCATTTTCTTGCTTCAACCTGAAGACCACACATTTATTGTAGGCTTCATTTCCATCTTTTTCTAATGCCATTCGTTGGTACCAGATGTATTTGTTTTAAATCATTTTTATTAGCAAATAAAATTAGCAAGTTTATGGTTTGTTTTCTTTCAGTACAAAACAGAATTGAACGAATTAGAAACAAGCAAAAGTAAAGAAATATCTGATAGAGAAGACAAAATAAAAAAACTCAAACTGCAAATGGGTAGCATTTTAAAAGATAATTCATGGTATGTATTTGATTCTCTTTCGTTGTTTTTTGCTGTAATTTACAGATTTGACTTTTTTTTGGTTATATATTTAGGCAAATTGTCAAGGATAACCAGCAAATTCATTCACTATCCTTCTTAAAAGGTGGCAATCCCCGACAAAGACAAACATATACACAAGATACTCTACATAAACAAAGTCAAGTGGCTAACCAAAATGGAAATTGAAAAGAGTTATATAATTAATATACGTTAACCTTCTATTGATTTTGAAGCAATAATAATCTTATTATTTGTTAATTTGTTTGTGTGTATCAGGGAAAGGCAACAGCAGTTAGAAGAACTGACTAAAGAACTAAACAAAATTTCAGAAGAAGCGAACATATTGAGAACTAAGTTAAAAAACCATATATGTAAAGCGAAAGGCAGCTGCGAAAATTGTTTCACGTATAAAAAGTCACTTGAACTTAAGAATAGGAAACTTGAAGAACAAGAAAAAACAGTTGTACACTTGATGACTTTAGTGAAGAAGTTTGAAACTCAACTTATGCAACAGGTTGGTGACAATTGTATTTAATAAATGCTCACATTCACTTAGTGAGAAACTGATAATACTGAAATAGTGTTTAAAGATATATTGTCCCCCTGTAAACAAAACAAAAAATCATTTTTTGAATATTTTTTTTGAATATGCCAGTTTGATGTTCCATAATAGTTATTCACTTTGACCAAAAATTGGTTTAAAACAAATTACCTGAAAAAACTGTAATTTAAAGTAAAAATTAGTTAAATTTGCTGCCAGCCAACAGGTTTTTGGGTGAATTTAACCGTTTGTTTTGTCTTTGTATAATTATGTGAAAATATTATTTGTTTTTTGTTGTTGCAGTGATTAACTTTAGGAGGCCAACCCCTATTCAAGGGACATATTCTTGATTAACTTTAGGAGGCCAACCCCTATTCAAGGGACATATTCTTGATTAACTTTAGGAGGCCAACCCCTATTCAAGGGACATATTCTTGATTAACTTTAGGAGGCCAACCCCTATTCAAGGGACATATTCTTGATTAACTTTAGGAGGCCAACCCCTATTCAAGGGACATATTCTTGATTAACTTTAGGAGGCCAACCAATATTCTTGGGTCCCGAAGGTGTACCCTTAAGATATGTTTTACTGTAGTATGTTTAAGTCCAATTATGAGAGGATGTCTGTGTATATGTTATTGAATGTCTCATTAATATTATTGGTTGGGATTTTTTCTACAGGATATGCTGTTAAAAGAGTTTGCAATGAAGAAAGGGTTTAAAACCAATTACCAGCCAAAATGATGATATTCAAATATACTAGGTGCTGTAAAAACAGATGACTTCCATTTGCAGCTTTTCAAGGGTGTTTTAGGTGCTATTTTATTCCTCTTTGGCGTTACATACATTTATTGAAGCTTGGACCCCAGCCGGGTGCAATACAAGGATGTAATTGTAACTGTACAACAAGTAATTTGACCAATCAGGATGCTATGGACCACTGAACTGTCAGTTTTGATTGGTCAACTCACTTGCATTGTGCCTACGTTGTTGCGTTTCATCCAAGCTTAAAGGGTATGTCCATTACCTTCAACATTCTAGATTGTTGACTGACAACAAAATGTTACTTACTGCTGAGGCGATGTGCAACTGTACTTCTGTACCAGTTTCTGCACAGTACAAGAAGATGATGATGACTTTTGGTGGAGAAAGTTATTTTTTCCTATTTCAGCTCATTTTCTTCTACTGTATATGCTTTTGTGTGCTCTTTTATAATACAATATGATTCAGGTTTAAAGCTCTGTCCACACTATCAAACTTGTGACAACAAAATGTGATGTGCCCATATAATGAACATGATGATATCATATCACTACCATATTTGGGAATATCACTAACTACCATATTTGGGCACATCACACTTTTGTTGTCAAACTAGTTTGATTGTGTAGACAGAGCTTTTATGCCTGACTAACAAGTGTTGATTTACTGCTCTACTTTTAATTGTGGACCACTTTTTAGTTAGTGGTCTTCTTTCTAAAATAGAGCTACTTATTTTAAATCTTAATTTGAAGAAAACATGTATATAATATGATATAAAATTGCAATTAAATTGTTTTGTACATAAATTTGTAATAATCATTTTTATTAAATTTTAATGGCTTGTGTTACAAGATTTACTCTTTTTTTCTGGTGTAAATTTTTCATTTTATCCATTTTCTAAATATAGTGATTGACTTTGAAACAGAAATTCTGTAAAACAAGAAGATGAAAACAATTTTACATAATTTATTATTTTACAATCAAAATTCAAAACTGCTTTATAATTCTAAATTATTTACAATTTAGAGTTACAGTACTGTATATAAATATATATTAACAACTCTATTCTAAATACAGTTTTACGGTAATATTCGTGTCGGACTACGTATACAGTAATAATAATATAAAATAAATAAAAAAATAACAAAAATTATGTCGTAGGCCTAGTTAGCTACACATACTGTATATAGCCGATTTTTTTACCCTAAATGACTAATAATTCGCGACGGGTTTCAGTGGTGTACGAGGCTCTCTATCTGCAAACCTAATGGATATATTTTTGTTATTCAGCAAATTAGCGCAATAATTCAAGTTTAGAGTTGCGACCCAACATGTGCACTCTAGGCCTATATATTGTTCAAATTGCCGCAATACTGAAACACAAACGTGAATTACTGTTCAGTATTATAGTTGATTAACTGTGCGCACTTTGATTTACGGAAGAATATCGAGTAAAAACTATTTGCATCTGTGGTAAAATTAATGGTGTTTTTTAAATCGATTCCTCTCTGCTGTACTCCCTCGAATCATTTATTTACGTAATTTACGGTAAATCTTTTGTTAGTTTTAAAGAATAAATGAACAAATAAATGAGTTTGCTGTCGAATGTTTTGTTGATGCAATAATGTGCAATTAATGTTCGATTTCCCTCGAGAATTACTGGTCTCGAGTTCAGCATTAAAAGTATCTATTTTTGATTGTGTATCCTGCTTTCCTGAGTAGCGACTTAACGACATTGTCCCAGTTATTCTTAAATTGAAATTCTCGGTTTAAAACTGTTCAATTGTTAATAATACTCGAAATCATAATCGTTATTAGTAATAACATTGATATCTGACTAACGCCACTTTTTTCGGACACCTTGTTCAAATGAACACGAAATAAGCAGTTGAGTAACGGCTATGAGCGCTCACTGGCTAAACCCACCCATGGACTCCGGAGCTTACAGGGGCCCCTGAGCAGTGCCAAGAGGAAAAAATCAGGCAATAAAATATGTCGAAAAAGCTAAAAACGCCCGAGGCCACCAGCGTTGGAGGGCCACATAGGGTTCCAAAACCAGGGGCCTCGGGCGTCTGCGTTACGCCACTGGAAATAGGTCAAATTTACATTTTAAATCCGGAGCGGTCCTTTAAACACAAGAGCATTTTGGAAATTTAAAAGACATTGGTCGTCCATCAATCTCTGAATAATGTACGTCACAGTCTTCTGGCACCTGCGACGCAACAGATCTCATCCAATGTGCTACGTCATCAGAGGTCTGTACTTGCTGAAGAGCATGAAAATCTTTTGGGTCGCTATACATATCTTGATGAATGACCGTTTCGTTTGGGGATAGTCTTGGCGGTCTACCACACAGACAGCAATAACATACTGGTGTTATTGCCAAAAACAGAAAGAAAACAAATGCTCCTGTTAACCCTATGACGGCGACGACTACAGGAACGCCAAGAAAATGTCCTTTATTGTTATCATAAACACCACCAGTTGTTAATTCCTCTTGATGACTATCGCTCTCCTCCTCTTGGAGATGTAGGGTAACGGACGATGATGATGTACCCATTGAGTTCGTAGCTACGCATGTTAACATACACCCTTCATCCGATAACGAAGGGTTTAATAATCGTAATATCTGATACGTATTATCGTCTATGACTACCTTACTCGTCAATTGTGACGATACGTTCCATTTGTATGTTGTCGACGTAGGATTTGCAGTGCTCTCGCATATATAAACCGATTCCTTTCCGACGTAAATCACGTCCGAATATCGACGAATCGTTATTATAGGTTTGTGTAAAACCACCAGAGGGGTTAGATCACATTGTGGAGATTTTGACTTTATCGCGGATGACGTCATGGTACACATAAACCTGTCACCGTTATCATCTGGGTTTGGTACAAAAGTGTAATGCGTTTTAATTAAACTATTTTGTAGATCCTTTTCGATTATTGAAGGGACAACTTGTTCGTTACGCGTCCATTGAAGCGTCACGGGTGGGGTGACGATTTCCGACACACACGTCAATGTCACTTCTTCGCCTTCGGGAAACCCACCGTCCTTTTCAGTTAAACATTTCGGATACTGCGATCCTGGGAGTTGATTCACAATTAAACTTGCGTGTTTAGATGACGTTCGTACCTTCATGCGCTCCTCGGCTAAACACGTATAAACACCAGCGTCTGATACAGTGACGGGGTTTATTTTTAGAACGTACATAAAACCACTGGTTGTACGAACCAAATCAGACTCGATATGATGACCTACTTGTATTGTCGGACCAAGTACTGAATGTTCCTGCGCTATAGTCGTTTCGTCCTTTTTCCATATGAGTATGTATTCTTCATCGTCCAACGTATTTGCAATTTCACAAACTAACGTAACCGTCTCTCCTTCCATTACGCTTGTTCGTAGAGGCTCGATACGAAACGTGTACATTTCACAGAGAGGTAAAAATGTTGAGCAAAATCCTGCAATCACAAGTATCACTAACCGTGACATTTTCCTCTTAACATCCAAGAAAGTATTCCTAAGTTTTAGGTACGAATTTGAATATAATACAAACAGTAGGCCTATTAAACGATATTTTCTCCGTGGTTTTATATACACCGTTTTGATAGTAGACAGAGACCGAATGACAGTAAAAAGAGAAATAAACGCAATCCGATCAATTCCATGAATTATCACCTGCTGTATTTCTCATTTTCATGCAATCAATATTTTACCGCCTTTTTTACAGGTGGTATTCCAGTTTCGACACAAACACTTACGAGTATCATGAATACATATTGCCTGCTGTTTTCTATATAAAACATTCTAATCATAACAATATAAAGCTTATAGTAAGCTTGTAGAATTATAATGAATCCATATCGGCTACCTTCGAAGTAGCAGCTTGTGTGTCGTGCGTATTTAAGACTCAATTTCCGTTTTATAATAGGATGCTAACGAATAATAGCCACAAAGAAGATTTTATTGCCGTAATCGCTTCTTGAAGACAATGGAAAAAAAAATGAAAACAAAAGAACGATAGGTTACCGAGTTTGTAAAAATACAATACGTTTAAACGCACTGTTTGTAACGGGAGAGCCTCTGGCTAATTTCATATTGTACTCTGTGCGTGTCAGGCAACTCTCTTTCCTATGAGGTTTATATAATTTAATCAAATGGTCATCATCAGAAGGAATTGAACCATCGAAAGGTTGATAGGCCTAACCAAATTAGGTCAGACTGCTGCACTTCTTAAAACTTCCACGTACCAACTTCCACTTTCGTGTAGCAAACAAAGTAACTGATTAATACCAACATTCCTGAAAATTATTTATTTATTCTTTTCTTCCCTCTTTGTTTTGGTGGTGGTGCTGCAACTCGTAATCAACACGTGACGCTTTTTTCAGTTGATTTTACGATTTGCATTTTTAAAAAGCATATTTCGTAATATAATTATTTTACGAATTACGTTGATTTGTATGTTTAAAAAATTACGTTACGTTTACGTTTTGAGTTGTCACTGCTATGCAACTTCAGTTAGTGTATAGAGAGGATATGAGGCCTATCAGTTTTGATTTTAAGTCAATCCAATACTGAGCCTAATTTATGATATAATTTTAGCGTAGTCTATACTTAATCAGATTGTGTCAGCCTTTGGCTACCCTCTGTTTTCTACAATAAAATACCTCATAATATATGATGCAAAGGAAGTTGTCTATAATGGCAGCGTCGGTCCATGGAGGTATAAAAATATTTTTATACCTCCATGGTCGGTCTATGGTATGTAGGCCTACACAACATGTACTTAAGCCAATAATTGTTAATTTTTAGTGATTGTCGAGGATGGGGAGCGTAGGAGAGGTTGTTTGGACGTCATGGTACCCTGATCAGGGAGTAATTGCCCGCTTCATATTTTTGTATTTTTAGTTTGATGGATTTTTAATATTGTTGCGGCTTGACTTGTTCACGTTTTTGATTGGTTAATAGTAAAAATATCAGATTAACGTTGATGGCGCATAGCATATTTTTCAGAGAGAGAGCGCGAACTTCGTCTCTGTCGCACAAACGATCGACGGCCTAGGCCTAGCTATAGTACCTTCCTTCCCTCCTCTGCTGCTGTCTGGTGGTGACACACATCATCAGGTAGACAACTAGCCGGGGCCTAGACCTAATAATTATATTTATACTTAACTAATTGTTTAAGTAGTAGGCATATAGTAACAACTAAACTAGGCTAGGCCTAGCCCTACACCTAGGCCTACTAGGCCTAGAGGTAGACTAGGCCTAACTAGCTGGCCTACTATCTAGGCTTCCCTTACAAAAATGTTCTATAGAATTCTATAAAAAAAAATTCTATAGAAGATATATAGAATTTTCTATAGATTTTCTATAAAGTTTTTTATAGAAACAATCTATAGAAATTCTATGGAAACTCTATGAAAACTCTATGGAAATTCTATAGATATTTCTATGGAAACTCTATGAAAATTCTATGAAAACTCTATGGAAACTCTATAAAAATTCTATGGAAACTCTATAAAAATTCTATGGAAATTCTATAAAAATTCTATGGAAACTCTATAAAAATTCTATAGAATTTCTATGGAAACTCTATAAAAATTCTATGGAAACTCTATAAAAATTCTATAGAATTTCTATGGAAACTCTATAAAAATTCTATGGAAACTCTATAAAAATTCTACGGAAACTCTATAAAAATTCTATGGAAACTCTATAAAAATTATAATAGGTCTATAGAAACTCTATAGAAATTATATAAAGCTCTATAGAAATTCTATGGAGACTCTAAAGAAATTCTATAGAAACTCTGTAAAAACTATAATAGGTCTATAGAAACTTTATAGAAATTATATAAAGCTCCATAGAAACTCTATAGAAATTATATAGAGCTGTATACAAATTCTATAACATTTTCTATAGAACTTCCATGAAAAAGTTTCACTTTTCTATAGAAACCCAACAACTTTCTATAGAAAATGAGTAGCCAAACAATGTTTATTTTCTATGGGTGGTTGAGATCTTCAGCTTGAAATAAATACAAGTCCGCTATTAGACCTTCTTTCATGCGACAGCAAATCGTTTGTTAGGCATAGGCGAAAAGAATACTGTAATAAAATCTAAAGTCAATTTTTCATCTGTTTCAGTGCGTACTGCAATTTATTGAAATATCAATAAAATATTTAGGATAACAATATAAAAACGAAATTACACATATATACATACACATAAAAATATACTATTATACACTATTAAATATTGTTTTTGCAGTTGAATAACTAGTAGTTGGTTCGGTGTCTTTTATATATATATTCTGGATTGTTTTGGTTGTACCTTGTGGGAAATAGGGATAATATCACTTTAAAAAGATCAAGGTTTTGGATAAATTAAATAACTAATTTAGAATTAAAAATATAAAACTAATAATTACACATCAGCATACACTTTACCGGTCAGTTATGAGTTGGAGTAATGAATACAAGAATTAATAACAAGGTGCAACAAAATATACAAAACATAAAAACTATTCAGTATCTTCTTCCTGCTGTGGCTCCTGTGCGCTAACCTTCTGTGTTTTGTTCATCTCTTTTACTTTGTTGGCCAATGACTATCGCAGCAAAAAAACAGCTTTACAGTATAATCTGGTAAAGAGATGGCGAGATCTATAAAACAATAGAATAAGGACAGAATTGTTTATATCATGATATAGGCTTAAAACGTGTTGTTTTTATTTAAGCAATGAAGTAGGTCTTTTCTTTTGAAGGCACAAAACGAATTAAATTCTTAATTAGCTAGGCCTAGCTTCCCTAACCAATCCCAAGTCACCATATGTAGGCCTAGTAGTAGTAGGCCTTACTTTAGCTGGCTTGTTGGCCTGATTCTCATAGGCCTACTACTATTTAGGCCAAAAAGCATAGATTCTTATATTATGTAACTCATATATGGTATGTGTAAGCTAGGTTAATAATACAATACTAATTAACCAACCTTTGGCTAAGACTGTACATGATTCAAAGTATTCATCTTTCTTCAAATAAAATTAGAGGCTAGCTTGCTTGGCTGCTACACAATTAAAATCCTCCCGCCGATTTTCTTCTTGCAGTTGCACCAAGCTATCCCATGAGGCACTGCATGCACGGACCAATCCATTATGGCTTGGAGTAGTGTTTGTTAAAACCAGGGAGGTGTTAATTAACGACTCCCATTAATTAAACAATGAAAAATGATAATAATTGATGATATACAGTAAGCAAAAGTTGATATAATTCAAATACACAGCATTGATAATTAGTTCATGTTAATATTACAAATGTGTTCTATAGAATTAAATAAAAATATTTTTATAGAATTTATATCAACTATTCTATAGAATTTCTATAGAATGATTCTATAAAATCTCTATTAAAATTCTATAGAGATTTCATAGAGTTTATATAGAAAAGCGTTGTATTGTTTTTCTATATTTTGTCCAAGTTAATTAGATTTTCAACAGTCTATAAAGAAAAATCATATTCTTTTACATGCAAAATTGTAAAAGGCATTATTGTATTGCTATTGGCAAAATCAAAATGTAACCCCCATTAAGCAATAAAAATTATAATAATTGATGATATACAGTAAGCAAAAGTTGATATAATTCAAGTACACAATGATAATTGGTTCATGTTAATATCCCTTACAAATTTGTTCAAATTTTGTCAAATCAAATAAATAGAATTTATATCAAATATTCTATAGAATTCGTTTATAGATTTTCTATAGAATGATTGAATAAAATCTCTATCAAAATTCTATAGAGATTTCATAGAGTTTCTACAGAAAAGTGTTATATTGTTTTTCTGTATTTTGTCCAGATTTTAATTTGATTTTCAACAATCTATAAACTGGTAAAGAAAAATCCTATTCTTTTACATGCAAAATTGCTTATCATATAATTTTTTGTAAGCGATGAAAAAAAAAATTGTTATTGGCAAAATAAAAATGTAATTATCAATCCACTTCATTCCATGATCTTTCAATAATGGTGAGACAATGTATTAATCACATATATAAATTCATAAATAAATTCTATAGAAATTCTATAAAATTATAGGTTCTATAGAAAAAAAGAAACATTCTATAGACACAAAATAAATTCTATAGAAATTGAAATATGTTTCTATAGAAATTTTGTACTTCTATAGAATACCATAGAGCTCTATAAAATGTTCTATAGAACTCTATAGAATTCTATAGAACTTTTTTGTAAGGGTTACTAGCTTATGAATGAGCTCCTTATTAAATTAGATCTAGCCTATAGTATATACCTCTCTGCTAGTTAGTATAACACAGTCACACTATATCTACGCCCGGTAGTAGGCCCTATCGCCTGGTATTTGTAAGGTTTATTATATTATAATGATATCAATAAGGACTAAGGTTTATCGCAAATTGCGTGAGCGATGCATAATGGGAAGGATTTGGGAGCAATAGCGCCACCACCAGTATATAAAGTTTGTATTACACGGTGGCGCTATTGCTCCAAAACCCTTCCCATCATGCATTGTGCAATGACGTTTCTCGCGAAATCAAGGTATTTGCGATAAACCAAGGAGGCCTACTCTACATAAATATTAACATGCTCTATAATAGTGGTAAATTTAACTTCATATATATATTTTTCTTTCCAGAAACAATTTAAAATATTGCTAAACTTTAAACCCGTCAATCCGCTTCATTTATCACAGAGGGTGCAGTCTTCAATAATATTTGGAAAAAATGTATATTAAAATGTACAATTAAATATCACAATAACATCAAATATAATGTTAGCATGTACTGGATAACATTTATATTATCGGACCCAGCTTGGCGTAGATTATAGTATGACACTTATAACAACCCTGCCTAGGCCTTAGTATATTTATCCAACATAATACATATCTTTATTATTGCTGGTACAGTAGCCCTACTTTTCTAGTAAGACTTCGATAGTAAGTAAAAGTACTTGAGCTACTTGCTTAGTTAGCTCAAATTCTAAGTATAAAGTATTCCACTCGAATTTCTAGCCTAGGCCTAGTTAAGACTGAAAATAAGATATAAACATTTTTGCTTTCAAATACAGGATAATCATTTTTTTCAAATTAAATAAGTGTCTGCATTTGAATATAAAAACAAGTTTTATATTTGTTTTTCAGCTTCTCATCTGCAAACAGAAGATTGACTAGGCCTTGTCAAGAATGGTAAGCAATTTGAAATATTAGCTAAATTAAACCACCCCACCATTCAACCTGCCTCATTTTTCATTAACAATTTTGATTAGCTATGATTGCTAATCAATCAATTTTTACTAGAAAACATAGTTATATTGCATGATGAATGCGGCAATTAATGTAGTTTGCGTTGGAATTTTGAATGCGTAAAAAAATGGGTACATTAAACCATACAACCTGTCCCATCATACTGTAGTTGTGTAGGGTTGTATTATATTGTACATTGCTACCCCATTGTTCAATTACTCCATCACTGACACTGTATTAAATTCAATTCAAGAAACATTTATTGACCAAAAATATTATATCATAACAATGGTTGGCATATAATAGTCGAGAGACTACAAAAGGCCCAATGGGTCTGTCGCTGTAGTCCCTCTTTACATTATACAAATAATAATAATACAACACTTAATCTTAATTAGCCGTTACGTACATTATATAAATGTACGTATAGGGGTAAACATTATGCTGCCTGCCCCGACTTACCAGACAGTAATATGTTTATTTATGTATACAGTCATCCCCAACATACAGTACAGTAGTAATGTGTGCATGGTAAACTCCTGCTCCAACAAGAGTATGTGTTATTATGTCATCTGCCCGACATTCTGTACAATACTTTTTTTCTATGGCTCTTTACATTAGTAGAAGTAAAAAAAAATAAAAACAAACAAAAGCAATTATTTCATAGTTAAATCTTATATTCCATCTACTAATGTACACAGCACAGATTATGCCACCTGCCACAACATAAGGAACAATATCCACATATATATAATATATAATACAACAATATCCAATGCCCAGCATAATGTATAGTTGTACTGTACATAATATGTGCTAGCTAAACATGCCACTCTGCCTCAACATACTACTGTATAACAATATGTGTGGACACATGCCACCTGCCCCAACATGTTGTACATTTAGTGTGAACATGGTACACATTACCACCCCCTGCCCCAACAAGTTGTACATTTAATGTGAACATGGTACATATTTACCATCCCCTGCTCCAACAAGTTGTACATTTAGTGATGTGAACATGGTACATATTTACCATCCCCTGCTCCAACAAGTTGTACATTTAGTGTGAACATAGTACACATTACCATCCCCTGCCCCAACAAGTTGTACATTTAGTGTGAACATGGTACATATTTACCACCCCCTGCCCCAACAAGTTGTACTAGTGTGAACATGGTACACATTACCACCCCCTGCTCCAACAAGTTGTACATTTAGTGTAAACGTAGTACACATTACCACCCCCCTGCCCCAACAAGTTGTACATTTAGCATATGAACAGGATGCACATGATGCCACCAGGCCCCCAACATATTTGACCTGCCTCCATTCAACCTTCCCCTTCACAATCATAAGTGCAGGGTGGTTTCATACTTCCCTACCTACCTACCACATTATAAGGATGCATTTGTCAAATAAATCTTGATGTAAACCGTTAAAACTTGTCAGTTGTTGTCAGGAATTTTCGCAATTACTCACAACTGTCATCTATGTTGATATAAATTGTGCAATTATTTTATTGATACCTGAGGGGACAAAAAAATGACGAGCAAGCATATAGGAAGAGCCAGAAGCATCTCTGAAAATAACCTTAACGAGTCGTACAAAACGTTAATGTATGAATTCTGGCCATGTAGAGAAAATATAAAAAATTAATATTTGCATTTTTGGACCTGCAGTAAAAATGTATCAAACTTGAATTGATTATATTCAAATTTTGAATATCGAATAAAATCTTGAATGTTTTTCTCTTCCTACACGCAGCATATATATGTAGTCAGTTTTATAATGTAAGAGTTAATATTTTATGATATTATTTATAGCAGCTAATTAAACATTATTATGCACATGAACTTAACCATAGTTTCAAAATACAAAATATGATATTTTATACTTGTAACTGTGATTCAAAGAAACTGTATCAATTTCAATATTCTTTTCTCAGGAGGATTTATAAAAATAGAAAATTAATATCTAAACTTATTTTATTTAAATTTAAGAAGTGCAATTTGTACCGGTTCCCTTTCTACATTTAAGCTTTAGATTTATATTGTTTTTTCCCATATGTATTTAGATGTTATGTATACTTGTCATACAATTTTATTCTTGTCTGTTCTTTTTGTTCCCTTTATTCCTACGTAAAATTCAATCTCTGTTTACTTAGATTGCAATAAAGATTAGGCCCTATTTCAATTTGCAATTGAATATTGAGTTAATATTTTATGACATAATTTATAGCAGCTAATTAACATTACTATGCACATGAACTTAACCATAGTTTCAAAAGACATAAAAAGACATACAAAATATGATATTTTATACTTGTACTGTGATTCAAAGAAACTGTATCAATTTCAATATTCTTCTTTTGAGTTTTCTCATGAGGATTTGTAAAAATAGAAAATTAATAACTAAACTTATTTTATGTAAATTTAAGAAGTGCTATAGATTAATTTTATATTTATATCCTGGGTGTATTTTATGGTAATACATAACTATTATAATCAACAATTGTTCTCTTGGCTGGACCATGACAAGAGAATTTTCCCCTTCACCAACCAAGGAGCTTAGACAACCACTCTCTCAGCCAATTGTTAAGATTTAAGATAAAGGATACTTTATTCTAGGGGAGCTCATTAGGAAAGCCTCTAGCTTAGGCCTAGAATAACTCAGAAGATAGCATGTCTACCAAAACCAAAATATCCATGTACTGTAAATACAATCTTTGCATCTTAATTAATTAATAACAAAAACCCAGTGTATGGTATTTTCCTCTTTTTCCAATTTTCATTAGTCTCTCTATGTTTAATTGATTTATATCAAGAACTACTTACTATATTAGAATGAATGTTAAATTGAAGTGGTCATTAATTGTAGAGAACTCAGATCTTACATTCCTATATCTAGGTCACAAATAAGAATCATTTAAATGAGAATCAGTTGTTTTAATTGAAGGAATGTTTTGGAAGAAAGAGCTTTGTCATCGCTACTTTATCAACTTAGCTTAAACCAGAAAAAAAAAAATTACTAACATTCTATTTAAAAAATGAATTTGCTATTTCAACCGATTCATAATTCAATTTCTTGTGATAATTACAATTTGAGATCTACAATATGTTCCCAGTTGATTATTTTAGCCGTGATTAGTTCTGCTAATGATTTTCTAGCTCGTGTCCTACGCACGCCAGTATCAATTGGCCAATCCATCATCAGCTAAACTAATCAAGTAAATACTAGTTTTATACTACAATTAGCAAAAGACTGAGATTTCATTAAATCCACGGGGAATGAATGATTTCAACTTTAACGAATGGTTACATTGGCAAATGCTTTGTTTATATTACTAATGACCATTCTGATTACAGTTTGTTGATATTTCATTATTATTTAATAATTAAAAAGGTCACTTGCGTTTAAATTCGAGTTTAGTATATACAAACCAGACATTAGTATTATTTAAAACATTATGTAGTCTTATATTTCATTTCATTGTATTTATAACATAATTGTTTGTAATTGTATTTTATCTATGTTTTGTTGATATTTCATTAATAATTTAAAAAGTCACTTGCGTTTAAATTCAAGTTTAGTATATACAAACCAGACATTTGCATTATTTAAAACATTTTAGAGTCTTATATTTCATTGTATTTGTAACTTAATTGTTTGTAATTGTGTTTTATCTATATAAAAACATTATTTTATGAGAGTGGTCCATCCAGCTGAAATGATCATTAGAGACTCTCGGAACAAGACAATGGCAACAATAACAGTTCAGAACAATTAAAATAATAGATTCAATTTTAGTATACAAACCAGACATTTGCATTATTTAAAACATTATGTAGTCTTATATTTCATTGTATTTGTAACTTAATTGTTTGTAATTGCATTTTATCTGTTTATTTAAACGTTATTTTACGAGAGTAAAGGATCATTAGAGACTCTCTGGAACAAAACCATGACAACAATAACAGTTGAGAACAATGGAAATAATAAATTCAAAAATAGAATTTAGAAACTAAATATTATAATTTATGAAACTACTATACTTTATGAACCTTGCATTGTTTGATTTACCTTTATACTTTCTAAGATTATTTTAAATAATAATATTTTTGATGCCAGAATAGTTAGTCAATATTTGATATCTCATTGTCACTCAAGTTGTATTTTTTTAATGTATTCATTTTTCTCAATTATTGCTTGGACTACTACTTGGAAATCTTTAAATCAACAATAATCTCAAATTACACGTAGTTTTTGAAATCTAGATATACGTCTAACAATTCTGATATCGCTGTGTTCTTTACAGTCTTAGTTTGTCAATTAATACTTGAGTACAGATATTGTATTCTTAAAATATTTAAATTAACCATTTTTGAATATCAAATTACTTTTTGTTATTCTTATTCAGATTCATCTTTTATACATTTATCTTTCATGATTTAATATTCTTGAATATTGCTATTATTCTAAAAATATTTAATTAACCAATTTTGAATATCAAATTATTTTTTTTTATTCTTATTCAGATTCATCTTTTATACATTTATAGTTCCTAAATTAATATTTTTGAATATTACGATATTCTGAAAATAGTTAATAAATCAATTTTGAATCTCATCATTTTTTAAATTCTTAGATGTATTTGAAAGCATTATTTTTTTTTTAATACAGTAGACAATGGGACATCATCAAGACCCAAAAGTGTCCTGATAAGTGTCCCCTAAATAGAGGTTGGTCCGTTTCACAGGAAAGTAATGGTATTGGTTCATGTATCTGGTAACCATTGAATTTTTTCGTTTAATAGGTATGTCCCCATAATAATAATAATATCCTGGATTTATATAGCGCCTAATGTTGTGAAACCTCTTAGCGCTGAACATTATTACCCCAGTAATTTTTTTTTGTGGATCAAACACGTATGGAAACATACTCCCATAATGCAGCTAGTAATCAGCGCAAAGTTGTGTCTTGATTTAACCAGGTTCCCATTTATACACCTGGGTGGAGAGAGGCAAATGTAAGTAAAGTATTGCCTAAGGATACAAGCAATGCGGCGAGAGTTGAACGTCCAACACACTGCGCCACACTCCCTTACAATAATAGGTTGTTCCCTGAATAACGTCCCCTGAATAGGTATTTCCCTGAATATTAGATTAAATGTATTTACTAGTGGACTGTATTACTATATTAAAATATTTAAATCAACAATATTTGAGTCTCTCTGATTCTTATTCATTCTTGTATTTTATCTTAATACATTATCTTTTGTCAATTAATACTTCGAATAATTACTTTATTCTGAAAATATTTAAATCAACAATATTTGAATCTCTCTGATTCTTATTTATTCTTGTATTTTATCTTAATACATTATCTTTTCTCAATTAATACTTCGAATATTACTTTATTCTGAAAATATTTAAATCAACAAATTTTTGAATCTCAAATTACGAGTATTTTTTTTCCGTGTTCCACTTGATTTCATCTACATCAATTATCTTTGAAATCAATCCAGCATGCTGAGAAGAAATCTAGCAACGCATGCTTCAGTTGCTCGTGTGTGATTAACTTTTACAGTGGATTCAGAATCGTGTCTTCAGGGACTTCAAACTTCAAAATTGTCATTAATATCCTTAGTTTCATATAACCTTCTTGCTTTAAGTTCAGAACAAAGATTTTGATATTATGCTTCAATTTCAGTACATAATTTTATTATGGTTCTATAGAGAAGCTCCTCTTTGATAGGAAAGGCTTATTTTTTTAATAAAGAACTCGACAATAATTAATGAAAGTAGTACTTATTTTGATTGAATTAATTATTGATAAATGATTAAATTTTGTTTTTAAATGTTCTATTTTTAAATGGTTAAAAATTATGTAATTGTTTAAATAAAATAAATAATATATTTTAAAAATATTTTTCATTAAAGGACATCCCAACCCCTGGGCTGGCATTTATCAATCTTTTTGTTTAAATCAAGATCGCTTTATTTATCAAACCAGTCGTGTTACCTATTTCATGGAAAGGATTTATTTGTCATCTTCGATTTAAGAAAAAAAAATTATGTAAAAATATTTGCTCAGGTAATTTTGAAAATTGACTTCAGCATGATTGGCTAAAAACGTATATATATATATATATCGTATATATGTGAATTTTATTCAATCAATCGTATATTGCATTTTTGGTATTATAATGGTAACCATAATAATGTGTATTTACAGTGATTTTTACACAAAAAAAATAAAATTAAGATGATTTGTTACTAAAAATATTCGATAAATTTGAACCCCTCCAAGTGTCCTAATATCAGAAAATGTTATTATGGTAATACGAGAAAAAAAATTATGGAAAAAGAACATTTATAATTCAATAACTCAATTAATCCAGATTTATTTCAGATTTAACACAAATGTATCCTTGCTCTTAAATAATCTTGGTTCAAGTTCAGAATAAAGATTTTGAATTTAAATTGTTGAATTTTATAATTCCATGTGCAATAACAAAAATAATGAATAATCGTTGCTCATTTGTATAAGTACAGTACATCATAACTATAAAATTGGTAAAATAATTACTGAAATGTTTTATATATTCATTGCAAGTTTTATAATGTTTGATACTGTATACCTGATGTAGGTTAAGAGCTTTGCCCTTTTCAATTCTGTTATGATGTAATGTTGTATAATAAACATTCAATTCAATCAATTAGTATTTAATGATTGATGGATGAAACTTTATAGTACTATTTGGTAATTTGTAGAAACATTTTGTTGCATTGTTTAATTTAAAGGATGTGCATACTATAATTAAACGCAGTAAAATAAAAGCAGTGATTGAATAAAGCACAACAGTCGAATAAGTCCAAAAATTGAATATCCGAACAGTTGAATAACTGTACAGTTGGCAGTTGAATAAGCACAACAGTCAAATAAGAGCATTAGTCGAATTACTGTAGTACATCAGTCAAATAAGTATAGTAGTCAAATAAGCATAGTAGTAAAATAATTATAGTAGTCAAATAAGTGTAGTAGTCAAATAAGTGTAGTAGTCAAATAAGTGTAGTAGTCAAATAAGTGTAATAGTCAAATAAGTATAGTAGTCGAATAAGTATAGTAGTCGAATAAGTATAGTAGTCGAATAAGTGTAGTAGTCAAATAAGTGTAGTAGTCAAATAAGTGTAGTAGTCAAATAAGTGTAGTAGTCAAATAAGTGTAGTAGTCAAATAAGTGTAGTAGTCAAATAAGTGTAGTAGTCGAATAAGTATAGTAGTCGAATAAGTATAGTAGTCGAATAAGTGTAGTAGTCAAATAAGTGTAGTAGTCAAATAAGTGTAGTAGTCAAATAAGTGTAGTAGTCAAATAAGTGTAGTAGTCAAATAAGTGTAGTAGTCAAATAAGTGTAGTAGTCAAATAAGTGTAGTAGTCAAATAAGTATAGTAGTCGAATAAGTATAGTAGTCGAATAAGTGTAGTAGTCAAATAAAAATGTAGTAGTCAAATAAAAATGTAGTAGTCAAATAAGTGTAGTAGTCAAATAAGTATAGCACTTAAATAAACTCAGTAGTTGAATAAGCGCAACTGCCCACAGCAGTCAAATAAGTATAGCGGTCAAATAAGCAAAGCAGTAAAATAAGTGCAGCAGTCGAATAAGTGCAGCAGTCGAATAAGTCCAGCAGTCTAGTAAGTGTAGCAGTTGAATAAATGCAGTGGTTGAATATTAAGCACAACTGTCCACAGAAGTCAAATAAGTATAGCAGTCGAATAAGCGAAGCAGTAAAATAAGCGGAACAGTTGGATAAGTACAGCAGTCTACTAAGGGCAGCAGTCTAATAAGGGCAGCATTTGAATAATGATAAAAATATTGACCAGAGTGACGTACATACATCAAAAATGATAAATCTTGAAATTACCTGACATTTGAAAAAAAAAACTACAAGCATTTGAATAAGCATATCAATTAAATAAGTGCAGCATTTGAATAAGCATAGCAAATAAATAAGTGCAGCATTTAAATAAGCATATCAATTAAATAAGTGATTCAGTTGAATAAGTGCTTCAGTTGAATAAGTGCAGCAGTAGAATAGCAGTTGAATATAGCAAATATAAGGCCTTATAAAGCTTTTAGGTTTTAGACATCATAATATGACCACAGGCACACTACACACACCCACAGATAATCAGAATAATATACTGAATTTTGAAATATGATACTTTCTTTGACTCATTCACCTCTGATATTTAACTATGTGCTTCTATAATTTTTAATATGGTTTTTTTATTTTCGCTAACATTCAATAACACATAAGCTTTTGCTTTTTACTCTGGGCATTTCTGATTCAAACTGATGTTAAGATTATTAACATTTTCCAAGTAATGAAGCTTAGAGATTTCATGAAAATTAATTGTGATGATTATTTTGTCAAAAATACTGACTCCTTCATTTGAGTATCTATATATAAATTATGGTTAATTCTGACATAGGTGAGCACAATGCAAAAACTTTGGTACAAATCTATGCCATGGATACCTACCTTATCTATCTTAGATGTACCGCGAAACGTAGATTTGATAACATTAGTGTTCAGTTCGACGCTATTGTTCCATATTTCTATCTTAAAGATATTATAAAGAGTTTTTTAACAAAATTTATGATTTCAACAGTAGATTTTCAACTCAATTTCAATTCTTCGCGGTCAAAGTAATTTCTGGGTTCACCTTGCAACAACCTGATTTCAACTATTTTCTCTCTTTTATACACAAGGGAGCAGTTAAAATAATAGATTTGACCCTAAAGGTGACTGGAAACAGGCACTTTCCATCATACAATACAGTGTCGCTTTGGAAAAAGGAAGAAAAAAACAGATAGTAGGACTGGAGCTTAAGTTGGCCATTAGTCATAGCCATTTCAGTTTTTTGTTTATTTTAGGAACGGACCACGCGTGTGTGAAGGTACAGTAGTTAAAAAATAAAAATTATACTGCAAATAATAAAGATCAAATTAAATATATGCCATAAAAATCGGAATATATTATGGGAAATAGTATTATAAAATTACATAGGGAGATTTGATGATAAGACATTTTGTGACATCGAGTGAAATCCCGATAGCTGAGTTTTATTGAGTAAGCTGGCAGGAATAACTGTAGGCTATCTATGTCCCGTTAGGACCGAGATGTCTGCCCATGTTGCAAGCCGTAATGTCTTCCTTCTTGGGCCCACTCTGTCACGGCACTTAGTTTCAAAAGATGTTTAAATTAAATAATGTATTAATAATTATTAGGATGGTATTTATTTGAATAAACGCCTCTCCAATAAAACATCCATTTGAATAATAATCCCCCCACCCCCAACCCAACTATCTAATAAACGTCCATCCACATTTATAATAACACAATTATACTATTTGTAGTAGAATTCATCGCACTGTTATCTACAATTTACCAAGCATTTGTTATTCTTTTTTACTACTTTTCATATCTATTAGATAGAGGATTTAATTTGATTATAAATATTACCATATTATTAAAACTAAAAAAATTAACATATATACCCTCGAATAAGCACCTCCCTCAAATGAACTCCGCCTCCCCAAAGATAAAACCAAACAATAAACACTATACTTTAAAATGTTATTAATCATCTAAAACACTGTGAAACAGAGTATAGTTTAGTTTTACGAATGTCAAGCATTTTCAATAATGGTAACCAACAGAAAACGTACAAGGAGAACATTTTTATCATTCCGAGAACCATCGTCTACACTTCCTAGAGGGGGAGCGAGCGAAGCGAGCTCACCCTCTAGTATTTTAGAATAATAATAAAAGTAAATGAGTTAAACATTAATGAAAAATTTACCGTGACCATATATTATAATTTTTTATTAATTATTATTATTTTGTAAAAAATGAAGATACTGACTCCTTGATTATATTAATTTTAGATTCAATATTAAAAGTAAATGAGTTAAATTTAAATTAGTTTATCATTTACTATCTTAGACAGATAATATCATTTTGTATTAAATTAAAATTAGAATTATATTATTATGTTAATTTTAGATTTGGAAAAGTTGAATTCCAAGGTCTTAACAATTAGTAACCAATATTCTATTTGAATTATTATCAAAAAAGAAGTGTAAAAAAAATAATTCTTTTGTGATGACGTATTTTGGATGTTTATCCATAACCTATTCGATTGTTGAAAATAAAAGTAGACAATTAAATATTTAGATTCATGTGCATGTTTTAACAATTAATATATTTAGTGTGATGGGAAAGGATAAGACATAAGTACAATACAGTATACATTATTTTTTTTCTTGTGTAGTGAATTTTTATGAGAAAAACTGATAAGTTGGAATTGCGTTATTTACATGTTACAAACTGCGTAACGAGAGCTACTTATGCTCTCTACTTTTTTTTGTTTTATGAGAAACGAGTGAAAACTGTGATTCACAAATCTTAACAAAAAAAATAAAGAAGTAGGTCTTGTCAGAGAAATGACTTGAAGATTGTTTTGATACATAATCTCTGAAATGAATTTGATTTATACATTATAGGTAGTATCTATAATGTTAGACCATCCATCAAGCGTTTAGATGTGTTTTCCCCAAGATATTCATCTACAAGTATACCAAGTGATAACGTAACATTCCTCCGGGACCAGACTTGTTATAGATAATGGAAGTTTTGCATCCACTCATAACTTTAAGATTTAATATTCCATTTAAGTGCAAATTTTTAATATCTAAACAGATTTATTTTTAGAGTAGTGTCTGCTATGGATTTAAATATTGTGATAGATGACCATATAAAGGCCTGTTTTATCACGCTTTTCGTGCCTCATCAAAATCAAATATTAAAAAAGAAAATTGATAATTATGACGGGTAATATGTTTTTCTTTTTGATTGATTTTTTTTTCAAAACAATTTGTTTTGTATTGAATAAGGTAATTTTATATTGAAAAAGAATGAGCAGTATTACGGTAAGATTAATTGTTTGAATATGCTTATTATTTTGCAAATTGGTTTCTGATTTTACTTTCTATATTTTTTTCCTTTATTGTATATTCTACTCAAAGGTTAGATATTGCAAAGAACACAACATTTAACATGTTAACAATATATTTGCACCAGTTTAATTTATTTAAATTTTAAAACTTAAAACATTCTTCCTATGGTGATGTTGATAGTAACATTAAGCTTGTTTCTATAATGTAATTTACAAATGTAAACAGCAACTGAGAAACTGTGAAACTATCCTAACAATAGATTTGAAATGAATATTAAACAATGGGCCTGTTGAAACTTAGTTACCCAAATGTACCCAAATATGGTCGTGATATGTCCAAATATGGTGGTGATATTCCCAAATATGGTAGTGATATTACATCATCATATCCATATATGGGCACATCACATTTATTTGTCACATAAAGTTTGATAATGTAGACCGAGCTTTAGTTGGTTTTATGGGCACAGTTATTACTAACTGTGATGGGTAAATAACTTAGAAGTCAGCCCAAATAAGACTCAAATTCAACAAAATGGTTGATGTTTATACTGTAGACCGCTTAGCTTTTTTTACAAGTACAGTACATATCATAAAACTAATAAATAAATAATACCCTTTATCAAGTTATCTTTTAACTCAAGTGGTCTATAGGTCTGTCTGCGTATCTGACAAAAAACCCAGGTTCAAGTCTCATTTGGGATAACTTCAATCATGCATTTTCTTGTCTGAACGTTTTTAAATCGTTGAAAAATCATTGCATGTTGCGTGATTTCTAATCAGTGTACTGTACCGCACACTGTAGTCATTACCTCACAACCTACAAGGCATCAACAAAATGTCATACTGCCATTTTTCTTTATTAAACTTTAACTAAAATGTAGAATTTTTTTAGTAGTCGAAAGCAACTAATATTTTGGTAATTTATAATTAATATATCTCCTTTTTTGACATTTTAATATCCTGAGATATATGAGTGATAAAAAGTTTACAGCAGCATAAATGCAACATAAACACAACATACAGAATAAAAAGGCAGCAAATCATAACATTGATTGTTAAATATACAGTAGATTTTCTGTCTGTTTTATTTGATTATTAGTTCAATTTGTTTTAAAGTAACTATTTACACATAATATCATGAAGGTAAAACTACTACAGTACTACAAAGTATCTTTTGCAAAATTGTTGGATTTCAATTAAAATTTAAAACATGTAGCTTTGCCTCATGAGTATAACATAATATTTTGCCCTATACTCCTAAATGCTCAGTCCATTGAGAACACAAGCCAATTATTTAACACATGATTACAGTACAGTGTCCCCTTAAAGATGTATTGTCCCCTGAAAAAATAATTCATAACAAAATTTTTGTTGAATATGCCATTTTAATGAAAAAAAATTATTTACCTGAAAAAACTGTAATTTAAAGCAAAAAATGGTCAATTTGGCTGCCAGCCAATGGGTTTTTGGTTAAATTTAACTATTTATTTTGTCATTTCATAAGTGAAAACATTATGTTTTTCGCTTTTTTTTCTACGGAAGTGATTAACTTTATTAAAACTACAAAATAACATATTCAAAGTCTGATTAATTAATCTTCATTTTTCATCTTTTGGGGGACAATGCATCTTTAATAAATAGGGATGTCCAAAGGAGGGTTTCGACTGTAATATAATTTAAATTTATAAATGATTTATAATAATAACAAATCAGTTTATGCCTCGATGACAAACTAACAATATGGAGTATGTTGCTACTGGTTTGACACAAATTTTGTTTGTCACCAAAAATACAAAACATAGATAGATAATGGACCAAATATATAGACCACTACTTTTATAAAAAAAAATGTGTATGATGATGAAGACCATGTTTGTATTTTGCCCAAAAATGTTATTAATCATTAAAGTATCAGTAGTAGTTTGTACCAAAATTATATTTTATTAATTCGGCACCATTTTCCCCTTTAATTTTACTTATAAATTTTAAATTCACAGTATTTTTCATACACATTTTGTATTCAAAATCTTTCGGATGTATAATGTTCATTATAAATCTGTCTATAATTATATGGAAAACATATTTTTATCCACATCGCAAACAAGATACGTATTCATACATTATGTCCCCATAGAATAAATATTCTTAATAGTAATTTTTCAAAAATCTGTTATAGTCATTATACGCACTGATGTCACTATTTTCATTAAAATTTGTAATGACAAAAAAAAATGTTTTAAACATTGATGTTACAGTACAGCACATATAATTTAACAAAATAAATGTCAATGTTCTAAACCAAACTGTAAACTCAGTAGTTACAGCTTTAGTACATAACTGTGTTTACCATTTGTGGTAGAAGTCTTTTACTAGGTTGTGATAAAATCAAGTGGCCGTATTCACCAACCACACCACACAGTAAAATATTTTCCTTAAATATTAAGTATTTCACTTAACTCAATAAATATTTAAGTATTTATTTATCTTAAATTGTATTCAATTTAGATAAGGTGTCATTTTTGTCCTCTGATTAAAGGGTTTGCCATGGTTAAAACAAATTTAGTCACTTATTCATTTCTTACGGGAAAATGTCTGGGATTGGGTTGTCCCTGAATAGGGTACTTCTAAGCTATTGTATTATTAAAAATCTACTTTATGTATTCTACTTTATTTAAACATATTCAGATTTAGTTGACCTGCCCCTAGAGATGTTCAACGCTCCTCCTTCTCCTTCCACATGTGCGTATACATCTTCTATTTCTATTTCTAACGGCACTTGTACTCCGACAGATCGCTTCCACTTTCCATGAACCGTTCTTGACGGTATCATTGGAAGTGTTCTATTTTCATTTGGGTCTGATGAAAAAGCCATATCTTTAGGCTCTGAATAAACATCTGGTTGAAGCATTATCGGAGGTCTTCTAGGCATGTACAAGCCTTCTTCTTGCCTTTGACAGGTATAATAGTAACATACAGGAATGACCATTAACAGCAAAATCAAACTAGAACAACCAACGGCAACTAATACAATAGCAAACAACGAAACCGTACTACTATCGGTATTGTTATTGTTCACGCTTGGTTTTGATTCGAGAGTATTTGTCGACGATTCCGACTTCTGAAGTTTAAGCGTCATTTTTTTGGTAGCACTACCGATCGAGTTTGTCGCAGTACAAGCAATTTCGGTCATGTTGTCGTGGATTGTAGGAGTAATACGTAACACGGCGTGATTAGGTTGAAACTGGTGGTCCTTTAAATGGTCTGGGATATTCCACTTGTAAGTGTGGGTCTGTGGGTTTGCATTAGAGAGGCATATATATACTGCTTCCTTATCGACTGGTAAGCTATCAGGCACGTGGATTGTTATTTTTGGTTTGTACAATACATTTAATTGTCCAGGAGTGCAAGACATTGTTTTACCCGTTATCTCAACGAACATGCTGCATTTCAATAAAGCACCACTGTCATTTTGTTGGGCAATGAATGTATAATTTAATAAGTCCTCTTTTCTATTTTTATCTAAATCACTAATTCCCTGTAATTTTGTTCCATTTTTAGTCCAATCGAGTTTAACTTTTGGTTGAATGGTCTCGCCTCGGCATGTCACCCTAACCACAGAGTTTTCAATGTATCCACTTTTGATCGGATCACATATAGGATACTTAGATTTTGGAACTTCTAAAACCTTAATCCTAGCTGGATGATCATGAGTAGCAATCCTTTTATCATTGTCAAATACTGCGCATTTGTATTCCCATCTATCGTCGTCACGTCTAATATGCTCAATCTTCAGGGCGAAATCGTTTTCCCCGTGATTCAGAATCTCATAATAAGATTTGTCGACGAGTACCTCTTTATTTAAGGTGATCCTTTGCGTATCTCTTAACCAGGATACATTGTATATACCAAGGTTCTTAACCGTGCAGAAGATGGTTACTTCATCGCCCTCATTTCCCTCCGTTATATCTTGCGGAACAGTTTGTATGGATGGGTTCGGTGGTGACCCACTTTTCGAAAATTTGACATCAATAATGAGAAAAAGTAGTAGAAGTTTTAGACTAGCCAAGTGTTTCAGTACAGAGTTAGACATAATTCAACTAATTTTTAACTTTAGAATGTTATAAAAATTGATTTGCTGTAAAGTTAAATTTTAACAAATAATTAAAATCATATTTCCAAATTATGTTTGTTGGTAATGCTGGATCATCAAATCAATGCCATTAATGCAAGTTGTGTCAAAAATCAATAAAAGCCGAGTTCTTCATATCAGCCAAAATGTCTTTAGTATCTTCCAATGTATCTAGAATAGATGAATTATTCACTATTTTGTTTGTCCTGAAAGTAAAAAATAAATAAACGACTATAAACAAAATAATGTGAGTTTAATTTTTCCTTTTTTTAAAGCAATATTACACTTTAATTATAAATTATATTGAAAAAAATTTTTTTTTAAAAATTTAATATTGCATAATTAATAAAAGTGAAATCATTTTTTCCCTACAAAAGTGAATAACTTGATTAAAACATCAAAATTGCCATTCAAAGTTTCATGTTTTTGAGAGACAATACAGTACATGTTTAATATCATTTTAGCCAATAGTATAATTGATGTCTGATATGATTTATTATTTTAGTTCAATTTTAAATAGATGTCTTCAAAAACAAGAAGAAAACTTATTAACATAATGTGCAACATGATAATATTCAAATATAATCAAAATAAACGATATCTATAATTACATTTCACTCACTTGAAATGTGGTTAACTTGATATTGCGACTAGATCAAAGCGAATGTACCACTTGTATTATATTCAGAAATAATACCATCAGATTAGGATGTCCATGACACGTTCTGGCTCCTGATAATTGAAATTTTTAAAGTACTTCTAGTAGATGTATAGTCTTAAGTTATCTTGGTGTTTTAAGCAATTTTCGTCATCCTCTTATCTTCAGATACTTCGTAAGCCTTCCAGATTTACCACTGTTTTCAAATCAAAAACAAAATGTGGATTTTAGTTTAACGATACAGATATACGCCACCATTAGCCAAAATCTCTTGTTTTTTAAGATTATCTTGGAGATGTTCCAACCCAATTAAACTTTAACTATTACAGGTTCCACTAAAGCATGGCCATATGGTATTGCCAAAGATTTCTATTAGGAAAGCACTTGAGATTTTATGATTTGCGAGAAGAAAAATAATATATATAACATGAATTGTGTTGACAATCATACTGAATTTAATTAAGTGAAAATACAACAGTTTGTCTTTGAATTATTTATCATTTGATAGTGAAATTATTTTTTCATTTAATCAGTGATTTATTATTCATTAAATTAATATTTTAACAACAAACTATTGTTAGTTTCGTGATTAAATATTCATTAAAATTTTATTTTTCATACTTTAATGAATTTAGAGATTCCGTAATCTATAATGATATACAGTATTCATTGTTTTGTAATAAAAGTAATATTTTTCTTATAGGGGACGGAGAGTTGGGTGGGATACACAATTTTGATATAATTAGGATTGGGACTATACTAGGATATTGAAAGATATGAAATTCGTATAGCATCATATCTGAGAACCACAAATTTAGAGGTGGAATTATTGTACTG
Source organism: Antedon bifida (assembly GCF_963402885.1). Taxonomy (NCBI): domain Eukaryota; kingdom Metazoa; phylum Echinodermata; class Crinoidea; order Comatulida; family Antedonidae; genus Antedon; species Antedon bifida. The sequence goes on along the minus strand of NC_136227.1, from coordinate 32,586,744 downwards.
TAGTCGAGCATGAAATTATACTTGGTCATGCAATTATATATATATTTTATAACTTTTTTATTTATTTTTATATTTTACTAAAATTCTACTTTGTTTTTATTACTACTGTATATGACGTCGCAAAGTCCTACATTCAAATCTAGGACAGTTGTCATATCATTATCATGCCACGTGTAATAAAATAATAAATAATAAATACAAAGCTTAAAAAAATACATTTTTTGATTTATTTGTTTCAAAATTTTTTCTGTATTTCATATCTTTTTTACATTTTTGAACATTAAAAAAAAATTTTGTTTTTGAAATTTATTTATGTATTAACATGTAAATAACTGAATGTCGGGGACTTAAACATTTGTATTATTTTTCCGTTGAGTGTTTGATAATTAATAATAAAATCATTTTTAATGTTAAAGATGTACAGTATTGTCCCCTGACAAAAATAATTCTTAACATTTTTTTTTAATATGCCATTTTAATGTAACATAATAGTTATAATCCACTTTGACCAAAAATTGTCTGATTTAATTCATCTTCATTTTTCATGTTTTTGGGGGACAATACATCTTTAAACAAACTTGTTAATTTTTACTTATTTAGCTTTTTATTTATTTATATATTTACAAACATATTTTACATGGATAATATTTACAATTAAATTAAAATGTTCTTGCAAATGGTTCATGGTCCACTCTACTATGAAAAAGAAAGACTCTTATCAAAGTCTTTTAATTAATTAAGTGCTGTTTACAAAACACTTTAAGAATTAAAATATTAATTTAAATTAATTGATTTTGTAAACCTAATGGTGTTTATAACATAGAGATATCATAAACATCTTCATATTAACAGAATTCTTTCACTTTTAAGTTATCTCTTCTATGAACACTCTACTTAAAGTGTTATACATTAATTATTCAATGGTACATTTTAAGTGCCTCACAAACCCTTATGAATTATACAAACAAATAGAATTCAGATCAAATGGAACCGTAGAAGATGTTTCTAATAGAATTACTCTAAATAAAAGCTGTTGATTCATGAATGTTATTGTTAAATGTTACAGAAACGAAATCCTAATACATTTAGAACATTACAGTGATAGGCTAACTAACGATATGCTGTAAGAACTGTGTTATAAGTTATTGGGTACAAAAGGCAAAAGAAAAGTACTTACCTTATATTCAGGTATGATTACTGTGTGAGAAGGAGTAAGGACTAAAAGTTCCTAGTATAAAAACACAGGTTTTCAGTAAGTTGTTTGCTTAGAAGTGAAAAACTTGCAAATACGAACAAACAAAAACTATTCACAGTACGTTCAGTGTACTCCACTGTACAATTTCAAAGAATTCATATGTTCCTATATAATTGAAAAAAAGCACCATCACAGAATATATGTACTGTACTCGTACGTTGATTTCAACATTAAACGTACACGTTGACGATTTGATCACTATTCAAAACATTCTGAAGAGTTTAAGTGTATACAGTGGATCCTGTGTATTGAACACAAGTATGATTCGTTAAGCATTTATTTGCTTAGAAGTCATGTGATTGGCCAATGCTGTTTGCAATTAATTGAGATGGAAACAAGAAAAATGGCATTACGAATCATCGTGATTTAAGTGTCTATACTGAGAGGATCGTCTTACTGTACTGCTACTCTTCATGATTACCTTCCTTACGTTACTTCTGCGTGGATATCTGAAATTTGATAATCTTTTGTTTCAATACCAATGTAATTAATAAATGTATTATTAACAAATTAATTATTTGTGTACACTAATTCGGAAAACATTTAAAATTGGTGTTAATTCAGTTGAGTAATATTAATAATCCTGTATTAAATCTATAAAGTGTATATACTTTTGAACCCCTCATTTTGGACACCCCTATTCATTCAAGGGACATCCCTAATAAGGCTCTAGCTGCAACAGCTGATAAGAGCATGTGTACTTACGAGGTTAATCTTTTTTAATAGCACATATTCAAGATATAAAATACAAATCAAAATAAATACCTAATTGAACATAGTATTTAACTTAAAGGAAGATAATTATTCATGTTGAGATTTACTTCCTTTTAAAGTAATGAAGAAAATCAATGCATACAATTATATTCCATGACAAACAATAATGAAGGTGATATGGATAGGATGTGCTGTATTAAAAAACAAATTATCCTCAAGGGACTCAAATTTAAAATGCATAAAGTCAATCAAGTCAATAGCAATTACTGGTTAATTCATTTTTTTTTCTTTGTACATAACGATTACACATTTCAAAATAGTAATTATCCTTTATGTTATAGATAAAGAAATGTTACAGACCACATTGACTGCACAGTATCCTCTTTAAAATTACCAAGCTTTTGGAGTAATCATACATACAGTACTGTTAACATAAGGATTATCGCAAATAGCGTGCGCGATGCATGGTTGGAAAGGTTTAGGAGCAAATGTCACATCATGTACGTACGTGATTTGTTTTATTGTACGCGTTGTTTGCTCCCAAACCCTTCCCATCATGCTTTGTGCAATGATATTCCTCGCGAAATCAAGCTATTTGCGATAAACCTTATTAAAACTCTGAACTAAAATAATACGTAAAATAATATTTATATTTACTTGGATGGAGGATCCTAAATTCAAAAGTTTCAAGAGTGCACCCCCCCCCCCTTTTTTTTTTCTTTTTTTTTTATCAAAATAAATCATAGTTATGTACAGTACTTGCTGTTGAATGTGTACTTTTAAAATGCTATATAAAGCAAAAGAAGTGTGTCAAGCCACTGTGTTTCAAAGTTGATTTGTTTATCTTCTCTGATTTATATTACAATACTTTAAATTATACAAGCATATCAATGTTAATGTTCTTCTGTACCGAATAAACACATAAAAGTTTGAAACATAGAATCATGATAGTGATTTATGTTTTTATGTGTTTTAGCATAAACCACCTACTGTGTCACAGATAACGTTTGATAAGATAACATTTTATGGAGACCAGTACATTTATTTTGTTATTCAGTATTTTTATTATACTACCCTTCTGGTAAAATCTCAGTATATAAGTAAGTATAGTTGATAAAGTGAATGTTGACAAGGTTAACCTTTAAGCAGAATCTCTTCTCTCTACCTTTCTATCTCTTCTCCTTTTGCCTTCCTTTCTCTCTTCTGTCCTATTCCATCTTCCCTATTTCTCCTCCCTCCCTATCTCCCTTCTCTCTCCCCTCCCTTTCCTTTCTCCTTTCCTTCTCCTACCTATCTTTCTTCCCTCCTCCTCTTTCCCTTTATATTATACCACCCTTCTGTTAACGTCTCAAACCAGACCACCACCTATTTACAACCCAGTTGATAGCCCTATATTTATATATGCCATAACATTTGCCTCTCTCCACTCAGGTGTATAAATGGGTACCCAGTTAGACACAACTTTGCGCTGATTACTAGCTGCATTATGGGAGTATGTTTCCATACGTGTTTGATCCAAAAAAAAATGGCTGGGGTAATAATGTTCAGCGCTTAGAGGTTTCACAACATATATAAATCCAGGATATTATTATTATTATTATTATATTGAATGAACTTAATATCATTCATACTCCTAATAGTATTAAAGAGTATTCGTATTTGATTGATTCGATATTTAAACCGCATCTTCAAGTAATTAACTTAGCGTGGGAAATGATGTATCGTATAATTAACTAATTCTGATTTAATAAGGCTTCCTTAATTAAACATAAGGTGGCCTTGTTTTAACAAAGGTACATTTTAATTATACAAGTACAAATATGTTAATAATCACTATGTCATAGTGCGTACATATTCAGTGTTTGACACCTACTGTGCTTATTTTAGGAGGGGGCAAGCCGGAACAGCCCTATCCCCCTATTTCGAAATTCATTTTACCATTTTTAGGGACCTTATATTTCAAATTACTGGATCTTCCACTGCGTGTGCGCTTGGAATGAATTTATGATATTCAGATATAAATAGTTCATTGTCCTTTCAAAATGATCTTCAATAGTTAAATTAGTATTTAATTTAATTAAATATCAAGATACAGTGTATTTCTCTTGGCAAACATTGAAGTTTGATTATGATTGCTAGGTAATTCAATTATAATCAACAAAGAAATTGTAATTATAATTTTTGAAGTGAGGAAAGTGTCTCGTACGGGTTCATCAGCACATACGCAAAATCAATGTGTTTACATCTTGTATTGATACAGCTGAGAGAAGCAAGTGTAAAATTGTACCATCGCTGGTAATGAAGCAAATATTGGACACGGATCAATATCATGGGTAAACTTCTATCTATGTTTGTATTCATTTCATCGTCTGTAATTAGTGCACACTAATGAGTAATCAAATTCTGTTCATTTGATTTAACATGATGCTTTGATTTGAGGTTTTTAATATCAAATATACATAATTATGATAAATATCGTAATTTGATAAGTTGTATTTGATATCATGGCTCTTTCAAATTCAACCGTAGATTTCGCTTGAACATCTAAATTAATTTTTATTATTGTATTATTTCTATCTCATGTCAACTTGTCATAATTTTGGCAATGTCGTTTGGCCATAAAAAAAATACCTGGTGTTCAGCCAGATACTGTACCATCATTATTGGTTCCAAATTTTTCGTTTATGAGAATGCAATGATATACATAAGTAAAATTTTAAGTTAGCCAGTGGTGTAACAGCTATGAGCACTCATATCACTGACTAAACCCAGGGGCCCCGGAGCTTAAAAGATGTATCAGAGTGTGAACAGCCCCAATTCAACTACCCAGTATTTGAGGGCCATTGGTAGCGCTAAACCAGGGGCCTTTGCCCCCTGTGTTACACCACTGAAGTTAAAACTCCCCCATTCATCATGTGTACACTTAGTACATAGCTATTTCAGCTCGTAAATATATTCTTCACATTTGACGAATACAAATGATTTTTTGTATACTCGTAACTGTAGCCTATAATACATGTGAATGTTAAGACTTCTTCAGCTCAATCTAAAGTCTAGCTAAGTTGAGAATATCTACAATTGTACATTTAGATAATCTTGTTTACAAGACGGCTATTATTAATATTTCCAAAACTCATTTACCTTTTACAAGATTCGCAGTTTTGCTGTAGATAACAATTTAAAAGATTTTCCATAATCCGCTATAGCAGAGTGGTATTTTGAAATTGGCATTATGATTACATTACTGTAAAAAAAGCAAGAGTTATTCTATGTCTGTATAATGATATCGATGTAGTCTGTAGAAAAAAAAGAACCAAATGATTAATAAAGAACGGAAAATAAAAATCTACATAATGTTTAGCCATAAAGAAATTATTCAGAGTACTAACATTGTATGTATATTAATGATATTAAAAAAAATGTGTTGATTGGTTTTTCGTCACTTGAGAAATTGCAGTTACGTTTAATAAAAATGTAAATTTTATTTGGCACATTGCCAAGGACTGGCCAAGCGAATTTGTTCACTGTCATGAAATACAGGTAAGAATCCATTCATAAGACATGCACATTTGTCACACAAGATACTCTATAACTAAAGTCCTTGGAAGTGAAGTTTTTTTTGTTGTGAGAAAAAATTCTTGACACCTGACAGGATTTGAACCAATGAATCCGGGATTGGTAGCCAAGTATCTTGGTAGCCAAGTATCTTAACCACCAAGCATAGTGAACTATAGTTCACTATGTCGGTCTGTCTGTCGGTCCGGTATCACTATGCATTTTAGCACGCGACTTTAATTAATTAATGAAATATATTTGATTACTTCGAATGCAGATGCAATATTGAACTAGGATTGAACAAGGAATCTGAGATAGTATGACTTTGAGATGCAGCGTCTCTGTGTCCTTAGGCAAGATGCTGTACTAACTCTCATTGTCGCGTCCTTCGGATGGGACATTTACTTGGAACGCATTATGATTATGGTTTCTAGCAAAGATTACAAGTGAGAGAATATCAATTGATATGAAAATCTTGCATAAATGCATGGATAACAGGGTTAAGGCCATTTACACAGACAAGCGGTAACAGTAATAAAAATATAGAATCTGTGTAATATTCCTTATGACCATTTACATACAACGCAGAGCGGACGGCTGGTTTCTGCTCAGGATAGATACAGATTCTACATTAGACAAGCCACACAGTTTTTCGCTTAGCGTTACTGCTTATCTGTGTAATTTGGCATTTAAGAATTAGATTCCACTAGCTATAGTGTCAAGTACAGATAAAAAATCTGAAGTTGAATAAAAACACCAAAAAGTCATTTATTCATCTGATAAAATGTTTATTTTTCGTATTTAAAAAAAAATATTGTACTTTGTACAAAAAATCAGGGTGTGTCTAAAAACTCCTCCCTTTTTTCCATTTCAATTTTGTGTAGTGTTCTGTTGTCTGTGCCGCTATATAAATTTATGACCAGAATCATAGAAAATTAGTGGGTCTTTCGTATAATACAATTTGTTTATTTTCATACACTCATTGAAAATAGTTTCTGCAAAAAAAAGCCATCAATACAATATTTTTTTCAATTTTCTACATTTGCTGCAATGGCAACATTAACTCAACAAAATGTTATAATAGCTGAATGTTAACACTGGATTGCGCCCTCTCTAGACTTAAAACTTTAATAATTACATTGAGGGCAGTAAAACACTTTTTATGTATATCATAATGTCCTATGAATAATAATAATAAAGGGACAGATATTACACACCAAATTTAGATTAATATTATCATGAAACATTAAAATATGTAGTTAAGCTCTGTCTACAATATCAAACTTTATGTGACACCAAAATGTGATGTGCCTATATATGGACATGATGATGTCATATCACTACCATATTTGAGCATATCACTACCATATTTGAGCACAAATTTTTGTCAAAATAGTTTGATAGTGTAGACAGAGTTTTAAAAATAGTAATTTTCTAGGTTTTAAAACATTCTGTCTGTATCAATCAAATGTGTTCACTACCAAACATATTTTTCTTTTAAATAAAGATTTAGAAATAGCGCCCTCTGTAATGAATGGTTTGGTCAAGATCCCTCTTCTCCGCAATTCTCATTCTCAAAATGATCCATGTACTCAAGTACATGTCTGATCTCTAAATAACCAACCCGAATTTTATTGCATTTTTTAATGTACAGTATGTATGACAGCTTCTAAATATTAGGAACAGTAGACCTATGTAATAATAAAAAGGGTTAAATATACCTCTCTTTTTTATACTGTGAATGGAAACAGGGATGAAATCTCCTTTCCCCATTCCAATCCAGGTTAATTTAGGGCATCTACTGGTGCATGTATCGTTTATTATAAATTTGAAATGAAGAGAAATTAATGAAAAGCTTTAATTGACAGAAAAATGGCCTTTATGACGTGTAGATCTTCCAACCCAAATGTTTTGTATACAAACAATATCTGCCTGAATAGTGTACTCGGCCAAATGTAGTAGAAATAATTGTATATTTCCAGTCTTTTTCACTTATTATATTCTCCATGACCTTGGGTAAAAAGCATATGGTATTAGAAATTGTATAAAGTTTATTGCTAATTTGGATTTGTGATGAATGAACAAAGAAAAACAATGCTGGTATTACCGACAATAAACTGCAAAAATCACGGCTGGAATTTTGCTTCATAAATTTATACTAATAGTGTAAATATGTAGATAATGTATAAAATTCCTTTTATATTAATATATTTTCTGGATTTATGCTAAATATGAGGGCATCTAAATGGGATGTTTGTGCTTTTTTATTATACCACAATAAGTTGCTATCCATATTATTACTATCTATAATAAAGTAGATCCCTCCCCTGTTAAGAGGACACTATTAACAGGCACTTTCTTGTGGGAAATATGATTTTTAACACTACAGCCAAGCCTCTCCTATTAAGAGGACACTTTTTTGTTAAAATGTTCCCTTAATAAACATTCCAATGTACTTTTCTTCTTATTACTTTTATTCTTATAGAAATAATTTAATGTCAACTGAAAATGTCCACATTCATATCAAATATAATTTATTTTCTTAAATTTATTATATTTTTTTTTCAATGTTTGGTATACTGTATGTTTGAATATATTTTCTATATCAATTTATATACCCAACTGAACAGAGAATAATTCATTAGCTTATTCACCAATATCAATCTTGATATAAATGTTTGCAAGTGACTAATACTCATTTTTATCACTAGATTTTTCGTGTGGGAAAAAAAAAATTATTTTTCTATTATTGGTTGCTTTTAAAGATTTAAATCAAAATGTTTATTGCTTGCCGTTTCATTTTTACAATCTCTCTCCAATAAGTGAAGGATTTCTCGCCGTTTAGTAAGATTTTTTAAAATTTAAATAGTTTTAACAGTTTGGTTAGATGATAATGTTTAAAACACTCTTGTTGTAGTAATGCTAGTTTATAGAATTGCGATGTCGGCTGTTTTTTTTATTACCGTTTCCACTATTAAAATGGAAACAGATTTCATCGTAAATCAGTAGCCTAACACATACATAGATTAACTGAGATTTTCAGTAGGCATAGAATGTGGACATGTGGGAAATCGTAGAATCCTAGTATCCGTGATTAATTCATGCATTTTTAGATCATTCACCGTGTCATTTACTCGGAGATTAATTGCCGCTGCGGAAGTTTGGTCACACTAATACTGCATTGCTAAGTGCATCTTTACTTCTTATAGAGCACGAATGTGAATTAAAGTGTATGGCTGAATGCGTGTCTGGAATATTTATATCTCAATTTTACCTCAAAAAGTAGTACTCGCAATGCCTATACTACTTTAATATTACTTTCATTTAATATTGAAGTTCATTCAAGTTTTTACATCTTTGTATTTTATTTATTATTTAAAAATCAAAATACTAAAGAAGAGTTCTTTCCAAATGTTAATAGATGCACCTATTATGTTAAATGATTAACATACAGGGTTTTTGTTAAGGTCGCAGATGCAGAGACATTTCGTTTGTAACATCGTGTCTTGGCCATCGTCTGAAACTAAATTCCGCAAAGCAAATACTCCACTCATAATTTTAATGAACTTTTCCATTAAACTCTGTCTACACTATCACACTTTATGTTACAAAAAAATGTGATGTGCCCATATATAGACATGATGACATATCACTACCATATTTTGGCATATCACTTCCATATTTAGGCACATCACTCTTTTTTTGTGAAACTAGTTTGATATGTAGACAGAGCTTTAAGCCTTGTCTACATTATCAAACTTTATGTGTCAAAAAAATGTGATGTGCCCATATATAGACATGATGATGTCATATCTCTACCATATTTGGGCATATAACTTCCATATTTAGGCACATCGCTCTTTTTTTGTAAAACTAGTTTGATATGTAGACAGAGCTAACTTTAAGCCTTGTCTCAACACTATCAAACTTTATGTGTCAGAAAAATGTGATGTGCCCATATATAGATATGATGATGTCATATCACTACCATATTTGGGCATATAACTTCCATATTTAGGCACATCGCTCTTTTTTTGTCAAACTAGTTTGATATGTAGACAGAGCTTTAAAATATAGCAGATAAATTATTAACAATAAATAAAACAAAAAGCTTATTCAAGGTTTTTAATCATTTTATTTTTCTTTTGCAATTTATAGTATTGGATAGACATTTTTAAAAGATATTTAACAAATTTACAATAAATAATAGGTGATTTATGCTAAATAGATATAATAAACGTATTTACATTTGTCTCATTTTACTACTAAATTAAACATGTGAGTGGGTGAAGATAGGAAATGTGTATGTACTACATAACTAATTCATACTGTATGAATTTGTATGTAATGTACTCTTTACAGGCAGATTGGCTAACTTTTGAATGGGTAAATAATAATGAATTAAAACATACAGGGTGCATATTACCTTATTTGGACATTAGTTGAAAATAAAGAGAGGGATGGTGTGGTTCATATTTGGGTAAATTTTGGTGAACAATACAAATCAATACATTAACAGGTTGTTGCATCGGTGGGTTTGTTAAAGAAATTGTTCAAAATTACACATTCATTGCTTTTAAAAAAAAATTACATACAATGTTTAATTGGAATTGTTGATTTACAGAGGTTAATGTTAATGTCTGTGAATTATTTCAGATGCTCAGTCAGTTTATTCCTACCCAAAACGGATTTTTTCCGTTGTTTGTTCCCCATTCCACATTTCTGTAATTCCAATTACTAATTTCCAATTAAATAATAATAAACATTTCATATTTTATAATCTAGGTATCCATTAATAAGTGCCAGATGTTTTGATCATCTCTATTGTAATTAACCAACTACATACCTAGTTAAAAACTCCCTTATGCTATTCTGTAATTGATAATAATATTTAAGGCTCTACTCTATATAAAACTATAATATTCAGATCCCAAATAAACACAGAAAATAATATTTTAATGAATGCGTCACAGAATTTATGAAAACCACACAAGTTCAAATAAATAGATTTGGAAAATCCCAAAAATCGGTTGTCCAGAAAACTGGTATGAAGCTAACGTATTCAAAATTCATATTATTTTAAATCCTTTCTGAGATTAAAACATCCCTAAGTTTGTGATTTGAAAAGACGATAAATAAATAAAAATAAATTACGAAAACAGCATTTCAACATTTTAAATATAAATAGATTTACGAGAGTATATAATAGACAGCTCTTTGTCTTCAATTTCTTCCATAACTTCAGCGTACGTCGAATCTAAATCGCCTCCTGTATCGGACACTTGAACCGCCACTGATCTTCTCCACGATGCGTACTGTTCTTCGCTAGGGACTGGCGGTAAAACACGATCTTTTGGTTCAAAATAAACATCTGGTTGCGGGATTTTATGACCGTTGACGTCCATAACTTCGCGACATGCTGGTCTGAAACAAACTGGTATTACAGCAAAGAAAACGATAATAACTGAAAATATTCCTACGATCAAAAAGATAATTGCGACAGTGTTGGTTTCAATTGACGAAAAGTTATCATCATTGCCACTCTCAACCGGCGTTACCTTGCCGTTTCTTTTAAATTCGTCTTCTGGTGGATCAATACCTTGAACAATTAAAATAGATTGGTCTTTTGCGTAACCAGCAGTATTATAAGCAACGCACTCGATTATTGTGCCGTTCATACGAGTTCGTGGACTATACAAACGAAGGGTACGTCCAGAGTGATCGATATCATAGAGTTCTTGCTCGATATCTGGCTCAAAATGCCACGTGTGAATAAATGGTTCTGGATTTCCTGTGGAGTTGCAGAACATGTAGATTTGATCTCCAGCCGTTGCGAACACAGGCTCAATGTGGACCGTCGGTAGAAAGTCTATTTCCAACGGACCTGCCGTACAAATTTGTACAATGTTTGTATCAAATTCTGTGGTTAGCCTACATGTAAACTCTGCTAGATTATGAATTTTGGTAACTTCAAACGAAAATCGTGACTGAACAAATTCCAAATCATTATTAACATTTATTGATCCAAAGTCTACAGGTTCTCCATTGTACAACCACTGTAAAGTGACAGAAGGCATCAAGAACTCAGCTATACAGTTTAAAATGACCCTTGACCCTTCAATAAACCGATAATCTTTGGATGATGAACTGCATTCTGGGTAATTGAGGCTCGGCTTTTGCCAAACTTCAAGTTCTGCATATTCAGATTTATAAATTGGATAAACTGTTCCTTCTTCAAATATTGCGCATGCATATCTATTTGCATCTGAAGGTCTTGTGACGTTGAATGCGAGGATGTACCCATAGCTGTCCAGACGAACCCTCAAGTGGTTTAAATCTACCAACAACATGGTATTTTTTGTGATGCGTTCTTGATCCCTCATCCATCCGAGAGTCTGTCCGTCCGTCAGTTCTTGGGATTGGCAGTACAGATTTGCTGATTCACCAACGTTTACACGGATGTCGGTTGGTTCGGTTTTAAATTGTTGCATAAAAGCGCTTCCTATGTAATTCATAATTATTATAAAATTAAATAAAATCCAAGTTCTGTTTTTATTTTTCTGGCCGCCGACTTCCATTTTTGTAATAAATGTGCCGTTAAAGTACGTAGAGCGTCTATGCAATTGTATCTGTATCCTTCTTAATTAATGTTTGTTATTAAACTTTAATGATCTTGCTAATATCTTGTTTGTGTACCATCTCACCTTTGTGTTGTTTGTTGACAATTAATCTTTTCCAACTCACCTGAAAGAAAGATAATCGTATTTGGGTATTATGTGGAAGGCAAGCATAAATGAGAAAACAAATGAGCCTATTGTACTTTACAAGATAGTGCTTATTTTGAAAGCCTTAAAAGGTAATCAAGTGAAATGAGTTTGTGTGTTTGTTAATTTTGTGAAACTTATAATTATAGCTGCCTGCTTATTAGAAATCGCTCATTACACAGTAATGTATCTGTACATCCTTTAATTTCTATCTGGTCTTTAAACTGTTTACATTGTCCAGTACTTTAATTAAACGCATCTAAAATATTCCCTTGACATTTGATTGATAAGTTTAATTGCATCATATGGTATGGTCATTTAGTTCTATTCAACTGATATTGAATGATTCCTTATACAATGACCATATGTAATAATAATTTTGAGATTTTATAAATAATGCAACACGATTTGAAATATTTAAAATATCCTTCAAACCCAGGTAGGATTGAATTTAGTCGATATTTTTGTAAAATTACCTATTTATAATGTGTGTACTGTAGTTAAGACCTCTAGGCCTATGAATTTCTATAGCTGTATAATAAGTTCAAGACTTTTTGTTTAAAGTAGGGACATTTCCATATTGAATGAAGTAGTCACGTACAAAAGTAGTTCTACGATGTCAGGCCGTGATTGATTAAGATGCTATGAGAGGGATTCGTGCAATACAACCCATATTAATGGCTAGGAAGTTAGTATGGCAACTATTAATAGTAGTATTAGACTATTTGCATCTACGACCAAATTACTATGTTCATCCTACATACGTTGATGCAATTTTCATAATCTTTCATTTTGACTGACTATCAGGTTTTGTTAAAGGTAGTTTCAAATTTTAAAATATTAAACCCTCATTTTTTGTAATGTAAGTTTCCATCTAATTATAATTTTTATTTAAGAAATGATTTTTTTAACGTTACAAGGAAAGGACTGTAATTATTAAAGTTATATTACATTATTATATTAAAGTTTATTTAATTTGAAATGATTAAAATGTCGATCAAATTAATATAAGTAATCACCAGGAAATTGAAATAATTCAACGATGCTAAAAATGAATTAAAATTAATTTTTAATATTAAATACCAATAATATGTTAAATTAATTGTAATAAATTATCAGACAATTGTAATAATTGACTTTTTGTAGTATGATTGACAGTAAATATATTGATTGTTAAAATTTAATCAAATTACTATAAATACATAAATATGTATTATTACTAAACAACTATATAATTCTTTTTTTTTAAGTCCAAGATTTAGGAATGAAATAAATTTGTATCTACATATTCTAAGTTAAATTTAAATTTATAAAATTTGCTACATTTTTAAAATTGTATTTTATGTTATTTCAGTTATACCCAACAGCGATATCACCAATTGCAGGATGACTTTAATATACATATCAAATTAATATATAATATTAAAACACAATAAATATTAAAATAACACCAAAAGGGTAAAAAATAGAATAATAAATAAATGCCAATTCATATCGATTTTCAAACTGGATTTAAAAATTGACAAATTTTAATCGATACCCAAAGTTGTTTCTATTGCTGAACCTCAAGCAAGGACAGTGTACTCACTAATTTGAATGCATAGAGTAAATAATACTATTCTATCCATATTATTATTATTCACTGAACTACTGTAATATTTATAAATGTTCTATCTCTACTCAGGAAATACTTTAGAATTGATTTAATGAGAATAATTTATTTAGTATGCTAAAGGGGCCAACGACATGGATTTAATTCATGGTCTATACATACATTTAAAGGGTATGTCCGGGTTTAAAAGTATAATGTTTATTATTAAATTATTGAATGTTGATAATATAAACCCAACTAATTTTTCAAGCGGTAAAGTAGAACAGGAATGGTGAAATAAGCCCCTGTTCTAAAAAGTGATGCTACAGGACTTTTTCATGTACAACGTATTTCTGACTTTGAGTTATCAGTTTTTATATGTGAAATCTACACAAAAATAAAGTAATTGATGATTTAATAGGAATAATTCAGCCCCTGACCATATATTATTTTTTTTAATGATATTTTGATTCATTAAAATTTGAGCAAAATCAAATACAATTTATTTCTATTATTTAAAATGTCAATTCAGACGTTAGCTGGTACTGGTAGTGTTATCTTGATTGTGTTATTATTCACACATTGAAATATCAATCTAGCATTTGCACATCAAATATAGGCCTAGATTTGAATTTTGCAAATACAATTTCTAATTTCTTATTATCTTTATTTGTGGTACATCTATAATACTACCAACATTTTTAAAAAACTTCATATTGTTACTTATTTACTGAACTTACCTCTGTTTAGGAATATCACTGTAAAACTTCATTGTAAAAATTGAATTCATTAAAACTAAATAAATAGTGATCAAGTATACTATAACATTAGAAACAATTGTCTGTCTCGTGTAAACAAATCCTTGTGAAAATTCTTTTATAAGTATTTCCTTTTTGATATCCGTATAGTTTTTTTTTTCTGATTAAATAGGATGCAGATCCGACGGCGGACTGTGCTCATTCACACGTCTCATCTCACTGTTTGACTAGTGTACAGCACATGTAGCGTGTGCTGGCTGTGGAAGTTACCCATGCATATTAAATTAGCACTTAATGAATATTCATGAGCAGGATGGTTTTAGCTCACACATAAGTGGGTTTTTCGTAAGTTCACTGTCTACTACTATTTATCATAGACACTTTAACTTTTCACTGTAATTCAACAACTAGTGAGCAAAATACATAAATAAAAAACAAATTAAGGAATATTTTTTCAGCTCTTCAACCAAGTCATGATAGATTACTGTACTAATCTCAACTGCCTGTTTGTAAATTTCTGTTCTTCATTTTTCAAGATATTGTAAAAATGTTTACACACAATTGTAATTGCTCTTCCATAGGCAATAATAAATATTAAATGAACAATTTTGAAACATTGTATTTAATATTTTGTCTAGAGAAACATTTTAAACTACATAATATAAAGACCATGCACACATTTATTATTGCACTGTTTTTGTAGCGACATATCTATCATGGTATTGAAACCGTCAATCGAAGATCGTCAACGAAAACAATTCTCAACAAGTTTTCTCTATGTATATTATACTATATTATTAATATGGAAATGATGTTACCACTGATGAATGAATAGAGATATGAGTCACTTATTTTAGTTTAAGTTTACAGTATCCTGTTATAGAATGTTTTATACATTATTTTATAGAAGGTATTCTGTATTCGCATGATACAGTATTATTACACAAACAAAGCAAGTAATATACAGTATATCCTCTATTAAGAAGACGTCTTCAGGACCAAGTTTTATTTCCCTTTGTATGTATTTTCTATTGTGTTATGCTGAAATAATTATTGAAAGAAAGTGTCTAATTAGGAGAATTGGCTGTAGTGCAGTACCTTTGTTCAGTGAAGTGTCCCATTAATAGAGGTTCCCCATGAACAAGGGTTGGCTGTAGTATTAAAAACATTTCAATTGCCCTTCTTCATTCCAAAGGAGATTATGTCCCCTTAATAGAGCTTCCCTATGACTGAGAGGTGTGCCATAAATAAGGATGTCCCAATGTTGGATTTCTAATGTACAAACACATTTCGCCAAGAACCAGCCAATTATAAAGACTTATAATTTTGAAGCATACAGTAGCTCATCGACAAACCATTTTGTTATTTAAAGTAGTAGCTGGAAATGACATTGATTTTAATTATCAGAAACCTAATAATATATTTCAAGTGCTTCGGAGATGATACAAATATATGTCAAGCTGTTCTTTGCATTCCCCGACAATTATGGTTATCTTTTTCTTTATCTTTAATAGGCAAGCAGCCACATTTGTTTTCATTTATCTGACAGGTTATGTCGCCGGCTTCATCCGCTCGTATAGCTTGTATCTCATTTTTAACTTTTCTCCAATTTATTTTAAGTTTATGATAGAGAAAAATAATTGTGTTGTCAGTATTTTAAGCCTAATTTAAATACAAATATATTTTACTTTAGGGGGAAAAAGAGAAAGGAAATGAATGAAGCCGTAGTAATGATGTAGTATGAGAAATACGCAGAAAACAGGCCAACTGTGAATTGCATTTAATGAAAAGTCGTGTTATCACCCATGCTTTCATTTCATGCAGTTATGCTAATATCAAATGGTACTTTAGGATTTGTTCAATTACAATTGTTAAAGTAATCAAGTAACTAATTTGTAGAAAGGTTTTAAAATGTTTTTTCAAAGTTAAAAAATTAACTACTTTTCTCTGTTGTTTGGAGCCCAACCCAGATAAATAAATGGCAAATATGTTTATATTTTAGCATGGCCTAGCCTTCGACATTCAATCAATGGAAGAGGCTCGTTTAATTCATTCATTTATTCATTTATTCTTTATTTCGTAATTTTGTACATATAACAATATAACATAATAAAAACTCTTTACATGCACAGCTAAACAAAAAAGATACAATGAATACCTCATCCCGAAATCCATCCCTATTCCTGTTTATCTCATTTACCATTGTACCCCGCCCCAGACTAGATCTATTTCGTGCTCACTTCCTAACAAAAACATTGACGTAATTTTTTATATTATTGTTTAATAGGAATCTAATTTAGCGTGTGGGTTTATGTGTTAACATATTGTGTTGTATTACCAGGGTAAACAGGCTGTTATGTAAGCATGGGTGAGCTAGAAAACAAGTGGGCTTTGTACACATCTACAATAATATGACAGGACAATGATGACAAATATTATGATATACAGTATATTTTTTAGGTGAAATGTATCCTGTATTTTCTTTACACAACTTTGGAATGATATACTCTGTTACCAAGTACCATACTTATTTTTTAATAATCCCTTTTATGGTACAACGTTGGTGCAAATTGGTATTTTACGATATTGTAGGTTGGTTTTGTGGAAGTTGCTTATATTATTAATTTCCTGGTGAAATTGTTTCTCTTTTTGTATGATTTGTATGGATGTACTATACGAAATAAAGAAATAAATGAATGAATATATGTTTAACAATGAAACAGAAGTATAATTTTCCAAAATAATTTTATAATGAGCTTTCTGTATGATTATACTGTGCCTGTTACTTGGTAGATAGAAAATCCCTCAATTTTTTTAATAAAATCCCTCAAGATATTAATAGCCCAAAATTGTTGTTATATAGACATTGGATGGGCTAGTCCTAAACCGAACCATGTTTATACTTTTCCTATATCAATAATTCAATTATATTGAATTTCAGTAGTCATTATCTGCACATTACAAGAACATTAAAATCTCCATAAGGTGTAATTAAATAGATAATTACAAATAAAATTATGCAAATAATCCGGTCTTTGAGATATGGTTCAATACACGCAGAAAAAGGTGACAAATAATAGCAGATGAAATCAGTGTGTGCTAGTTAAAGTCTCGTAGGCAACGCTTCGCGCGGATCTCGAGGGACGTTATTGTATTAACCAAACACCTAGGCAGTACTTGGATGTGAACATTATGATGAAACTGTAGCTGTTTGTTTGTTACTGAGAAAGAAACTAGATGGACTTCCTTCTGCCTTAAGGAATAGAAATCTGGTTTACTGACTCCGCCGAGTGAATTAAATGTTTTATCTGCTTGTCTGCTTTGCATTATGAATGGTTAGAAGAATTTGAAACTCTCGGGGATAGAGTGCGTGCGCGAGCATCTTTCATTTTTATACCGTATAAATAAATAAATTTAAGATGATTTTAACATCCTTATTAATGATTTTAAAATTGTCATTTTAATTTAGTAGTGTACTGTATTTGCTCAGTCTTTGCTTCGTCGCATTTACTCTGGTCAGCAGTTGCTCAGTCAGCAGTTGCTCAGTTAGTATTTACTTGATCAGAGTTGCTCCATCGCATTTACTCAGGTCAGCAGTTGCTCAGTTAGTATTTACTCTGGTCAGCAGTTGCTCAGTCAGCAGTTGCTCAGTTAGTATTTACTTGATCAGAGTTGCTCCATCGCATTTACTCAGGTCAGCAGTTGCTCAGTTAGTATTTACTCTGGTCAGCAGTTACGTAGTCAGCAGTTGTTCAGTTTGTATTTACTCAGGTCAGCAGTTGCTCAGTCAGCAGTTGCTCAGTCAGCAGTTGCTCAGTCAGCAGTTGCTCAGGTCAGCAGTTGCTCAGTCAGCAGTTGCTCAGGTCAGCAGTTGCTCAGTCAGCAGTTGCTCAGTCAGCAGTTGCTCAGTATTTACTCGGTCAGCAGTTACTCAGTTAGTATTTACTCAGGTCAGCAGTTGCTCATTCAGCATTTGCCCAGTTAGCATTTACTCGGTTTGCATAGCAGTTACTCAGTCTGTATTTGCTCAGTTAGCATTTGCTCAGTTAGCATTTGCTTGGTTAGCAGTTGCTCCATCGGAATTTACTGGGCCATGTGGCTCAGTCTGTATCTCAGTCACTATACCCAGTCTTTCTGGACTGCTCTATGTAATTTTGCATATTTTAATGTGCACAAACTAATCACTGTACATTTATTTGTACTGTATGTGGTAAACAATAAACATGACAGACATCAATATCACCATTTTCTCAATCAACATTTGTTTGTACAAACATACTTAATTAAATTTCAATTTCTGTGTTAAGGTTTAAAAACAGAAAAGCTGTGTAATGAAAATCATGCGAGTACAGTAAACATAATGACATACAGTATTACAGTTTAGTAGTATTATAATAAAAGGTGTCAAATTAGTCATTTAACAAAGCTTCTAATCACCTCCTATAACATTTAATAACAATAACATTTTGATTATTATAGTGTTACTTTTAACTATGACTTATAAATAAAAAAAAAAATCAATGATGTAATCTATTCATTACCGTGGATTAGGTATTGTAACTCTTTGTAACTATTTTCCTTTGTTAACAACAAAACAAAATCAATGTTTTTATAAACAATAAAATATCGCTATTATTATATTGTATTAAAGTTTGTAAATAAATGTATATCCCCTGGTAAAGAAAGTACACTTGTCAATTATATAGTTATTGTTGATATTATTGTATCGACATTGGTAAAACTAACAGAACGCACAATTCTCTGTTACTATATAAATACTTGTTCTATAGGATCAGTCTCTGGCCATTGTTTTGTTCTCGTCAATTTGCCCAGTCGTGCTATTCACAGGTGCTTAACACCAAACGCTGATAAAACACTCAAGCTGAAAATCAATGCCTAAAGTAAAGGCAGTGCGTTGTTTCACGCCCTGTTTACTCAGATCGTATGTTCCCAGGCTCCCATACTCTACAAATTCAATGAAAACCATTGATTCCAGACCATTGGATCAAAGTATGATACGCACAAACTGTGATATTAAACTTTGCTGCTGTTAGGTTTCCATAGAATCTTCTACCTTTCCCTTGGGAATGTTGTTAGCCACCAAATTTCTCATTTTTAATGAGAACTTTTGGGATACTATATTGAATCAATTTAATATGTGTGATGGTAATATAATACATATCTTCATAACCAAAACAAGTATAATATTATAGTAGAACCTCTAGTAAGGGGACACTTCGGGACCACTGGATAGTGATTACCCGTAGTGTTAAAACACTATAAATATATTACCCCTTGTTTGTTTAAAAAAAGTGTCCCCTTAATCGGAGCGTCCCATTTATAGTCGTGTAGATAAATTCAACTTTAAAAAAATTAAGTTTGTATGTTATTTTTTTTTTTTTAACAAAATTATAATGTTTACCTCTTATTTTTTAATGTAAAAAGTGTTGAATGTGTTTTAAAGTAGTATTACTCTGTTAGTTCTTGAATTCTTGATTGAATCTCTAGGTCACACATTATAAGGTATTTTATTTTCAGTGGACATCCCTATTAAGGTACTCTTTTATGTAAACGAATCAGGCGCAATATATATATATAAGCTCTGCTAACTTTTCTGGCTGTTTTACTTTATCGTTTTGATTTTTCTTTTCGCTTTTTTTTTGTATCTCCATTGAGATCCAGCCACTGATACCCACAGCATTGTCATTTTTCAGTATTTTGCCTTTGGATTTATATACTAATATATTTTAACAAACACTAAGAGCAACTCTATTCAGAGGACACTTTATTGGGACCTGAAGATGTCCACTTAAATAGGGGTTGCAGTATAATAAAGAATAAACAATATATACAGTATCCAATATAGATTTCTTTATTTTTTTTTTCAGTCGAAAAAAAGAGGACTCAGTTTGGAGGAGAAAAGGACCAGGATGATGGAGATATTTTTTGAAAAGGTTTGTTGACATAATTCTAAATTATATTTGAGATATTAAATAAGTTATTAATAGTGTATAGAGTACATCCCAGAATGTAGCTAGAGAAGTAGGGAAAGAAGTTAAAGATGTTGTCCCCTGAAACATGAAAAATTAAGATTAATAACAAAGATTTTAAAGTTAATCACTTCTGTAGAAAAAAAAAAAAGTAAATAATGTTTTCACTTCATAAAAAAATAAAAATGGTTAAATTCAACCAAAAACCCATTGACTTCTAGTCAATTTGACTATTTTTTGCTTTAAATTACAGTTTTTTTTAGGTAAATACATTTTTTTTTGGGTCAAAGTGAATTATGTGACATTAAAGTAGCATATTAGAATGTTTTTCAGGGGGACAATATATCTTTAAAGTGTGATAACAACAATATGCACTTACAGCTATCTAGCGTTTTTCCTAATCTGTTTCAAAAGTGTTTCTTTCCTTGAATGTCTGAATTTTCAGCGGAAACATTTTGGGACGTTCAAGATCATACGTTTCTTGTTTTTAAGGAATTTTTTTTTTTGTGGAGCATTGACTGTTATTACATTTCTACGTAAAACATTCAAGATTTGAAACCTTGAAATGTAAAGTAAGTTATGGATTTGAGCTCATTTAGCATCTAATGACAGACTGTATTTGATCGTTAAAATATAGCCCAAGAGAAAAATATTCAAGTAAAGAAACGCAGCCCATGTATTTAATTGTGTCACGTTACACAGCACCAACGGATATGTTCATTAAATTTCATGGCATTCAAAATGACGAGGTCATTTGTTAAATATACAGTATTGAGTCAGCAAATACAAAAAGAGTACTATTTAAACATGCTCACTGTTGAAAACAATGTTAATGAACTGAAACTGGTAAAGTTATGTAAATATTAATAATTTCAAAAAGATACATAAGATTCAATCAATAATCACCATCTGGGCATTTTCAGTGGTAAATTTCACATAATTTTAGAAAAATACTTTCGTAGGACCAATATATTTGGTACAAAGTAATAATGCATGTTTCATGCACTATTACACTTGTGTATCCTTGTCAGTTGATTGTTTGACTTCTTACAAATGCTTTACAGTGCATTATTTTCTTCCATTTCAACGGTTAAGGGTACTATTACACGGTCAACAAGATGGTTGTGTGATGCGGTAAGCATGCTTTGAACAGGTATTATACCTCCCTGCTTTGAATATCTGTGAAATATAAAACCACTTTTTGAATATCTGCTCACCTATAGTATGGATGAGAAAACCAAAAACCTTGTCCACCTCCAAATGTGTTTTATACCCATTTCACTAGGAAAACACACCGGAGTGGCAATGTATGTGTTTTGCATGTGCCTTGGCCAGTGTGTGTTCTGCAGAGCGAAGAGATGTGAAAGGGGTATATAGTGTATCTTTGTCGATTGATTTCTTACACTTTTTTTTCTCCCATTTTAATGGTTCAAGGTACTGTTTTACTGTAAATGGTCAGCTTTTTGTAATAATGTTGGGATTATAGGAGTAGGCATGAATAATTATAGTATACCTGTATATTATAAATACCAGGGAATAATTTCGCTGTTGTAGCATAGCAAAATGCTATACAAAACGGCCTTATATTGCTACACAGAATTGTGTAGCAATAAATACAATATCAGAGACGGAGATGATGACAGACTTTATATAATGTAACCAACAGACTCCTCACACATTGTTACTCAACTAAAAAATCAGTTTGATTAGCAATATTGTTAAACAAAATGTTGTACCACACTAAGTCTTGAATATCTACCATTTGAAAAATAACAACCTTCTGAATATTTCCACAACCTGTTTTAAACACGTGATTATTAATTATATACAAAAACTGAACTAAAAATATGTATGCCTTGTTTTATTGGAATGACGATAACGAAAACAGTCTGTGACTAGATATCCTGTGTTTGTTATCAGATTCGTAAGGTTATGAAACCTCTTATAAACGTGTGGTCGTTGACAACTTTTTAATGAAGTAGACTGACAACCCTAGCATATAAAATGATCTTTAATTATGTTTTGTTGCACTTGCCCGCTGTCGATGTTAAAATTTTAATTAAGATTAGCGAGAAGTACAAACACTAGAGTTTCATCCGTCAACACCCACGATTCATAAAGGGATTAAATTTAACATTAATTTTGTAAGGTGTTTGCCAACTCTTGATTTCTACTTCTAAATATTTGCTTGACTAATCATCATTGTTATTTGAAAACAAAATCTTTAAATTTTAAAAATCAATTTATTTCATAATATAATTCTCATTTAAACTTAATACACCAGTAAATTGTTCACCGTACACACTATAAACATTTATGTCTACAAATAACAAGACAA
This sequence comes from Antedon bifida, assembly GCF_963402885.1. Lineage (NCBI taxonomy): Eukaryota > Metazoa > Echinodermata > Crinoidea > Comatulida > Antedonidae > Antedon > Antedon bifida. Next base: position 32,563,779 of record NC_136227.1, on the reverse strand, counting down.
CAGATTTATAATACCAGTACTGTACTAACATGTGAACACCTATAAACATTTATGTGTACAAAATAAAAAGACAACAGATTTACAATACTAGTACTAACATTTGTTGCACTGAGTACTCTATACCTCTATAAACATTTATGTCTACAAATAACAGGACAACAGATTTATAATACCAGTACTGTACTAACATGTGTTCCTGCACACCTATAAACATTTATGTTTAAAAAAATAACAGATTTAATACCACTAACATTTTACCCAGTTCGTCATACTGTATTGACTAATATACCTAATAAATATTTTATTCCATAACAATATCAAGACAACATGTTTATAATACCAGTACTAACATTTTGTGCAGTACTCCATACCTCTATAAACATTTATTTCTACATAAATACTGTAAAAGACAACAATTTTCCAGTACTGTTGTACCCAATTCTTGACCTCTGTAATGTTTTATTATAATACATACCAGTCCAGTTCTTTATATAAATATATTTTATGCCTTTTTGATGCGTTTTCTACTATTTTTACCGTTTTATTGTAAGTGTTTTGTATTTGTTGTCTTGTTTTGTCCGGCATATGCTTGGTCCTCCAAGCTGTGACCTGGGATGTTTGTTACATTGTTACATTGCCTCATCCTTCGGATGGAATGTAAAGCCGTTGGTCCTGTGTACTTAACAGTGCACATTAAAGAACTTGTTACACTATTCGAAAAGAGTAGGGGATCGTCTCCCAGTGTGCTGATCTGGTAGGCGCTGCACTGCTGGCTGCCGTGGGTCCGTAAAGGGCCTAATCCGAATTTCCTCAGTTTCCAGTTAAGCTTGAGGACAAATATAAATACCTTTATCTTTATCTTTTTGTTAACATTCTTATGTTTTTTATTCGAAATAAAGAATGATTTTACATATTTTCTACAAAAGATCAATTATAATACCAAAAATATGAACATTTTACCCAATTTTACTTTATTTCTACGCAAATATTAAAGCACAAAGACTTTTGTTTCTGGATGTTACTGTATTATAGGCCGAAAATACAATTAATATGAATGGGATTGCAAAATTATAATTGATACCTTACGTCCCAATCAATAAGTTGAAATGTAATCTTCATCTATGCGGTCTTAAAGTCCCTATGGCTATATTTAATGATAAGCTTCATTAGCCTCTCATAGGTAGACTCATTCTTAAACAAAGTAACTAACTTGTTATTTATTCCAGTTCATTTTCTTTATGTTTGGGCGAACAGCATTGCAAAAGGCTGGAGTTATCTTGTTAGTATGTTAAAAGTAGTCGTTGCAAATATTTTAACTTCAAACCGAGACCGACTTTAAAATATTGTTTTTTAATTTTTTTCTTTATATATATATATATGGCATGGTTCACACTAATATTCAAAGTTTAACGGTTGAGTTTTTAAAAAGATAGAAAAAAAAAAAAAGATATTTAGCCAGTCACAACAATTTTAACTTCAAACCGAAACAGACTTAAAAATATTGTTTGTTTTTTAATTTTTTTCTTTATATATATATTTTTCTCATTCTCACAGATTTCCTCATCTTTATCGTTTCAAATTAATTAATTAAATTTCAGTATATCATTATATATTAATGTTCTTTGCCTGATTTGTTTATATATATATATATATAAATCCAAAGGCAAATTACTGAAAAAATGACAATGCTGTGGGTATCTGGCATATATGGCATGGTTCACACTAATATTCAAAGTTTAACGGTAGATTTTTTTTCTAAGAAATGTTAAGATATTTACAGTAGGTAGTTACAATAATTTTAACTTCAAACGGAAAGAGATTTCAAAATTATTGTTTTATCATTTAAGTTTTTCTTCTTTTGTCATCATGGTATGGTTTGCTAATATTCAAAGTTTAACCATTTATTTTTATTCTAAAGCTCTGTCTACACTATCACACTAAATGTGATGTGCCCAAATATGGTAGTGATATGCCTAAATGTGGTAGTGATCTGACATCATCATGTCCGTATATGGGCACATCACATTATTTTGTCACATAAAGTTTGATAGTGTAGATAGGGCTTAAGACATTTTTTAATGCTCAGCAAGTTTTTGTAAAACATTAGTTAAAGAAGTGTAGCCTTGAAGAGAAGGAATAACAAGATGCTTCAACAACGTCAAATGATAAGAAGCTTATAGTCTTTTCTGCCTCTTCAAATCTCAACAGTTTATTGATGGCTGCAAGCCTAGCATATCATTACTATTCTGAATATTTCAATTCTTCGTACACATGCAAAGGCCAAATTTGAAATAACTTTTGGTTTTTAAGATACATATGTTTTTTGTATGAAACAATTCTAAAAATGAAAGAATATGTAAATATGGTGTAAATTCATTATACATTATTAAAGAGAATTAAACTTCTTACTTTGCAAAGGCCAAATTTCCAAAAAACTTTTGGTTTTTAAAGACGCATATGTTTTTTGTATGAAAAAATCCTAAAAACAAAAAAATAAATAAATTTGGTGTAAATTCATTCTATAATTCGTATATAGCCTAAATAGTAACATTTTACTTTTACATCTAATGCAAAGAAATAATTTTAAATAAATATTCTTTATTTAATTTTCTAACATGGATATAAAGATTTACAAAACATAGAATAAAAAATATATAATAATGAAACAAACAATACATTCATTATACCACAAATCACAATATCCTAACCCTTCACCCCTTATACAAAGCAACCCTATACAAAACAAAAAGTTAATATTTTAATCATATTTATTTATAAAAATTATTATTTAATAAAGCAACTTCTATTAGATTACTTTAAATATTTAACACATTTTTATTTATACTGGTAATGATTCAGTATTATGTTGTTGATTGTCCAATATGTATCATTTTGAATGCCAATATACAGTATGTATGGGTGTGGTCTTGTACCCCAAAGGGGTATTATATCATTGTTCATAAGGTTTATAGTTATACAGTAAAATCCCTTCTTTGGGACACACCTACTGTATTAAGGGGACACGCCTATTAAGGGGACACACCTATTAAGGGGACACTTTATCTAGAAATAAATGAGAGCTAATATTTTAACACTACAGCCAATTTCTATGTTGTGTACTTCTTCGGGACATGCCTATTAAGGAGACACGCCTATTAAAAGGACACTTTATTTAGAAATGAATAAGAGGCTATATATTTTAACACTACAATCAATTTCTATTTGTACTTTGGGACACGCCTATTAAGGAGACACGCCTATTAAGGAGACACGCCTATTAAGGAGACACGCCTATTAAGGGGACACGCCTATTAAGGAGACACGCCTATTAAGGAGACACGCCTATTAAGGAGACACGCCTATTAAGGAGACACGCCTATTAAGGGGACACGCCTATTAAGGGGACACGCCTATTAAGGTGACACTTTGAATGAGAGGCTACATAATTTAAAATAAAACTAAAGCACTCCTATTAAGGTGATTTTCTGTTTGGCCTGAAAAGTGTCCCCTTAATAGGTGTTCTACTGTGAAGATAGATTATACTAGGAACACCATGAGAATTAGTATGAAAAATACTTAATTTAATGTAGTTCTTTCGAGGTCATGCTGTACATTATAATGTATAGCAGCAGAATATTTAGTAATTTATTATCGTACTTTAATACTGCAAGTCAACATAAGCAGATTACGGTCTTGTTAATATCCACACTCTGTTTCCTGCGAATGGTAAGCTGCTGCGTTGTCAAATATTCTCGTTTAACAAAAAAACATTTGCATGTTATAATGTATTACTACTCTTCTTAAACCTCATCTCTCGTCCGCTGTTTGAACAGCCTACATTTAGATCAGTTATGTACCGGATGTTGTATCGGATTATTAAACCAAAATTATATTGTGCAAAATTCATTTCTTTAAATGCAGATTAGTGAGACCAATATGAATTTTTAAAGAAATTAAATTTTTATAACTTAAGTTGCTTTGTCTCATTACACTCCCGCAAAATTACTTCATGATTAAATTGATCCCATTTTAATCCGATGAAATATCACATTTTTTTTCCTGAAGATAAAATATTCCAACTAAAAAAGAAGACAAACAAATCAAATAAACAGTAATTTTTATTTAAATTTACCTTTTTTTAATGAATATACAAAATCATGTCAAACATCAAGAAAATTAATTTTAAGATTCCAATTTAAAAAACTTGTGTGTTGTACTTGACTGTTGTACTTTTCTGTTTTTATATTGTCTTTTCTATTGAGAAGAAACACAATTTTAAATTTATTTTATACAAATGATATAATAAATACAATTGAATTGAAAGTACATGAAAAATCATTTCCCTTGGACACTATATACAGTATGAGAATTATGTAATATTTTTTCTTTCTTTAAAATGCTTTAAAACCCTCCTATAACAATAGATGAACCTCTTTTTACAGTTAACTCTGTGACTCTTTCATACACAAATTCAAATTCATAAGAATTTCCATGAATTTCAATTAATAACATTAATTAAATGAATTAAATCAGAATTGTACTCACATGCGTAGAATATTTTACAAATGTCAAATTAATTCTTCAAATGATTCATATTAAAATAATAATTAGAATTTCAAATTATGAAATTAAGAAATAATGTCCATTAGTTCTAACAAATGCATATTTTACACCCAAGATTAATTTTTGAATTTATCATTTAAATATGGAAAAGCAAAACACTGTGATTGAATTAAAATAATACCATTTCCATCAGAAGACATTTTTGTTAAATGAGGCATAGAACATTTCCTGCGTTCAAACAAAATTGATAAAATGTTGATGTATTTTCTGGATGTAACAGTAGGCTATGCTAATACATCACGTTATAATGCAATACATATTACGTGTTCACTAAAGCACTTGCTACATTTTCTTCCAAGATTTAATGTAAGTCTATACTGAAAATCATTTACTTTGCATCATAAACTCAACAAAGATCGTTGAATTTGTTAGTGTAGTTTACATTTTAACTGTATTTTTATGCATGAATTTCACATTTGTAAACTAGGACTCATCGAGTTTATTAGGCAGATAAGTTTATACAGACAGTCTATCCTACATGCATTGATTTACTTTATAGCATACGGTGATATAAATACTTGTATCCTGTAAAAATTTATAGCACACTACTGAGTCTTAGAATAATATATTTGTATGGGAAGCATAATCTAAATACATAAGAGAGTAATAAAATACTATACTTAAGCGCCCTTCTCGTATAAGTACCTCCTCAATTTGTTCAAAAAAACTAAGGCATCTAACAGTATCGCTGCCGTAATTTAGAATTCTCTGCTCCAAATACACATCTATAGCATTTCCATCACTGCGTTGATTTATAAATCGGTTCGTTTATAAAGTACAAAAAAATAATGATTAATTATACAGCAATATATACCGTAAACCGAATTTGTTGACATATATAAAATTATTTTTATTTTCATTCGGTAAAACCTGAATTTTCCTTCATTTCACCAATTCCATGCCCCTCTGTATAGATAATTAATTTGTATGCACCTTGGAAATTTACTAAAACAAACCCATTTTCATTTCCTGTTGTCTGCTGACTGTTAAGACACTTGGCTGTCATTGATGGATACTTAGTATAAGTTGACTTGACTGCTGGTGTACTCGAGATACGTTTATATCATGCTATACACTTTTATTTTATTTTTTGATTTAAATTTGAGTTTTAAATATTGTTTTTATAATGTGCTCATATTAAAAACAAAAAATATATTAATTCTTTCTTTAATGGAGAATAGATCCTTAAAAAAAGAAAAAAAAAAGCCCAGTTAAATAAGAGTCCCTAAAATTTATTTTACATCAAATATTTTATGGCTTTATTTGTGCAGGTATGGTATACTACAAAACAAGTAGAATAGTTGTATCACGTTTGTTACTGAGTATCATGTGCATCATATGATCTCATCTATAAAAAAACAAGAGCAATAATAGTGTAGCATAACTATATTGGATTTATAGGGCTTATAGATAGTTCACCAACATGAAATTTGAATTGTGAATTACACAATAAATATTTTTCTGCTTTAATTTTTGTTTTATGTTTATTTATTATTTGTTTATCACAAACTGAGAACTGAAGATAAAACCATTAAAAAAGAAATTAACACCATGGCTAAATTTGTTTTTTTTTTATATATGTTTAAAAAAAATTTTTTTTTTGCAGTCTTCTCTTTTAAAACTCTTTTTATGAACCTTTCTTTACCATTTCTATTCTATTTTAAAATTATTTCTGTGTGTTTTAATGTATACGTTTCTTTTTCCTTTAAATTTATATCGATTTAACAGTTGCACTTCCTATGCCGTTACAGGAATTTACTAACTACTTTACAACATACAATATAGTCTAAAAACAACAAACATTGCATTAAATTAACTGCTGTATTTTGTGTTTTTTTATTTCAAATTAGCTCATTTGCGGTTATATTTTATAACTGAATGTAAGCTTTGACAAGATAATGTTCGCATTTGACATATCCCTTTGCAGAAAACTGAGCCGGGATTTCCGAAGACATGTAATTGATGTCTTAATAATTTATTGCTGATCGAGCTGAGTACATTTTGGCTGTAGTAATTTGCACAAGTAGAAAATGTGTAAAAATAACATATAATTCCGTTTTCACAAATGTTCGCTGTTCACTGCATGTCGTTTTCAATGTGAATATAGTCTACTTAAAAATATTATAGCCCCTTTTTATTTATGTATTACTTTGGTTTGATTATATATTACCTTCTTCATAAGTACCTTTTTTGAATTAAATGAATATATTTTTATTTCAATAATGTTTCTTGATATTTACAGATTATTTGTCTATTCTATTGTGCACTTTAGATAATTATTACAATAATGTAAATATTAATGAAAGGCAAACATTAATAAAAGTGTTCTTAATTGGAGGGTGAACCCTAATTAATGAACCTTTTTTTTTTTTATTAGAAACAATTTTTTCAATTGAAGGAGTTGGAAAAGATTGCCCCGAAAGAGAAAGGAATAAGTAAGTGACGTTGATTTTAAATAAATTTTTTATTTTTGGGAATTTTTTATTTATTGATCCATACTGACATTATAAATATTTTCTATCGATATTGATTTATTAAAAATGTATTTAAGAAACAGAAAAAACACAAATAGTTATATGAATGAATATGAATTTAATTTGTGAAATTTAGACATAAAATTTGTCATCGATGAATTTAGGTGATATGTGCAACAGCAAAATCATCTTAGAATATGGGTGGGTCCTGTAATTTTACTGTACATAGTAACTTATTTTATTGTTTATTGTTTTATATTTCTGTTCATGTATTATACTTATTTGTATTGTCGGGGCCCTTTTTTTTTTCTTTTTTTTTTTACACCATATTTAATGAGGGTGATCCATCTAACAATTGCTGATCGTTAGGGACCCTCAGAGGTTCACAAGACAAACATATACACAAGATGCTCTACATAAACAAAGTCTTATTACAAGTCTTTGGGAGTGGAGTTTTAATTTTGTCCTTAGAAAAAATCCTGACATGTGACAGGACTTAAACCCAGGACCTTGGAGTGGTAGCCAAGCATCATAACCATCCACCAAGCCACAACTCCACTTTGAGACAAGCTTCTACTCTAGTGTGGGCCCTAGTTATTATTGTTATAACTGAATAAATGTGTATGAATGAATGAATACTATAGATACAAAATAGATACAATTCTCCACAGTAAATATTTAGTTCAGGTTATAAATTCTAATTTGACAGATGGCATGTCCGTGAAAGATGTCGTCCAGAGCCTCGTGGATGATGCAATGGTGGACACGGATCGTATTGGCACTTCTAATTACTTCTGGGCTTTTCCAAGTAAAGCGTCTCAAAATGTATGTCATTTTGTTCATTAATATTCTACCTTCTCAATAAAGGAATAGTTGACATATACAGCGGCGTGATTTTCCAGTGTTTTCATTGATTTTTAATCTGTTACAACATTTTTCGTAAATCACAAATCCGGTGATAAAATTTGCTTTGGGAGAGGGAGTGTTACCAGCTAATGCCATTTTGGAGTGAGTGCAGAATTAATCGAGGTTATTTTCACTCCTGGTTATTCAATGGTGATATTATAATTATTATTATTTTTAGAATCTCACAAATTTGACATGTTCCAATAGAGAGATTGTAACATAAAGATGAGGACACATTTAGCTGTAATGGAACAGGATGTCTGTTTTGTCAATTTGTCACATTCATCACTGTCTTGTTATTTTTGGTGGAGAAATATGTAACTGTCTAAAACAAATCGTAGAGAGATTTCAACGCAAAGACTGACCGGATTTAGATGAAACATTGATAGACATACATCAATTTTACACACATTTCATATAGTTGCTTTACAGTATTTAAACCATAGAGGGCATCATTTTAAAATATGTATATTTCTTCTATTAATTGAAATTGTATCAGGAAAGTAATTTGAGTGTTTTGTGAATTGATGGCTATTAAACTAGTTCACCAAAAAAGTATGATGTGCCCAAATTTGGTGGTGATATGCCCAAATATGGTAGTGTTATGCCCAAATATGGTGATATCATCATGTCCATATACGGGCGCATCACATTTTTTTATCACATAAAGTTTGATAGTGTAGACAGAACTATAACATACTAATCATAAATTGCCCCATCTGCAGTTGTCACCTCACCATCAAACTTACAGATAATTCAACATAATATTTACAGATTTTAAAAATGTGCTAACTAACGTAAACAGTCAAATGATGTCTATAAATGAAATGTGTTTTTTTTTTCCAAAGAGGAAACAAAAAATATTGGAACTTACAGAAGCATTGGAACAAAATGAAATGAAATTAAAAACAACATCACAAAAAATTCAAGAAGCTACCAAAGGAAAAGAAGAAAGTGTAAGTAAATGACAGGCTTTGACAAAAATCGATTGTCACAGGATTTGAACCAACAACCCTGGGATTGCTATTAAAGCAAGTATGTCAACCACAAGCCATTATGATTAATGCAATAATTTATTTAAATAAACTGATTTTCATATTAATTTTTAAAGGAGGAAAGAACAAATGTGTTGAAAGAGTTGAACAAGAAAGAAAAACAGTTGTCAGAAATCTCCTCTGATTTGGAGAGATTTAGAGATTGTGATCCTGAAGTGATTGAGTGTTTGAAAAAACAGAGTCACACAGCGTTAGAAGCAGCCAATCGCTGGACAGGTTAGTTATTAATAGATTACTCTCGTTACTTTCAATCAATGTGCGACCAACATTTTTAAGAGAGACATGTTTTTCAACTGTTCTGTGACAACTATATCATACAGTAGTCCATATTTTCCTGGTTATGGTAAAAACATGTGATACTGTATTTAGGAATTTGCTATGATACTAATCAAATATGACATTTACATAGATACACTAGCAGACTAATATATGCTATTCTAATCATTTTGTGCTACTTAAAAATCCCAATTAACAAAATGCCATGATATTCATACAGCTCATTATTTATAGGCTTGTATCAAACAGCAATAAAATCTCTTCAAACTGTGTGGGGGCGATAATATATACCACCAATTATTGGGGGTATTTTTAGACATTTTGTGTGATGGCTTTTGCTTAAAGGACCATTATTTTACCACAGTAACTTACTACTTTACTCTTTAACATGTTTACACAATTATTTAGAAAGCTTTTTCTTAGTAATCATACATACTGTTTATTGCAGTGACTGGCTCATAAACTTTTACATTAAAAAAAACGAAATAATATATTACGAATTAAAAATTTAGTTACTGCATTAAAATAGTTTTTGACGTGATCCGTTTTATTAAGTATGAATTGTTTTTATAAAACATAAACAACTGTCAATAATACACAAAATATTATTTTAATATCCAAATTCATAGCTACTAGTTAATTTTATGTTGGTCTTATTAATTTAAGATTTTTTCATCAATTTTTTATTTAAACTCTGTCTACACTATCAAACTTTATTTGACAAAAAAAACGTGATGTGCCCATATACTGTATGTTGACATGACGATGTCCTATCACTACTATATTTGGGCACATCACACTAGTTTGATAGTGTAAACAGAGCTTAAATAATCTACCAACTAAAATTTTCATTTAATTCTTAGTCAATTTTAACAGCTACTGTAAAGCGTGACTGGGAATCTTTAATAAGAAATAGTACACCTCCTCCTCTCCTTCCTTCCGTCGGTCTTTACATTATAAAGTAAAGCCATCAATAGACATGTACAGTAATACTATACATATAAAGTACTTAAGTATAAGAGAACAACAGACATTAAAGATGCACTTGTGGCAATACAAAGCTTCTTCACTTTTGCGTTAGTTGTCGAGATTAGTCTTCCAATACGTGATGGTAATTAAAGCATGTATTTTAAGATGGTGATTAAAGTGAAGTGACATTCTTGTTAATCAACATGCACCACCTATCTACTAATTAGGTCAGTAACTCTTTTTAATGGTTATTACTATAGCTTCTGGCTAAATCCAGTAATTGCCTATTATTATAACAAGCCAATAAAGTTGATAATATAGGATGCATTGTTGTTACTATGGTATTGTAATCAGCTGTACAGTACGTGTTGGTTCCTACTATTAATAGTATCTTCATATTAATTTGTCAATTGTGTTTATGGCTTGCCCACTTGAAGTGGGCAATGTCCAGGCTTTACTTGCCCACCAGAGGCGGACCAAAAATTGTGTAAACTGGAAAGCACTAACATAAAGCTCTGTGTACACTATCAAACTAGTTTTACTAGTGTGATGTGCCCAAATATGGTAGTGATATATACCCAAATATGGTAGTAATATAACATTATGTTTTTATTTTAGAGAGCAATAATAGTCATGTCAAATATCGTTATCAAAGAGTAGTTCATATGTTCATTTTAGCTTTACCAGATCTGGACAATAACAATAAATCCTAACACAAATCCTAACACTAATCCTAACACTAGTCCTAACACTATCCTAACACTACTAGTCCTAACACTAAATCCTAACACTAAATCCTAACACTACTAGTCCTAACACTAATCCTAACCTAACACTAGTCCTAACACTAGTCCTAACACTAATCCTAACACTAATCCTAACACTAATCCTAACACTAACACTAATCCTAACTAACAGCAATAAGTATTTCTTCAGTAGGAGCATCTGTAATTTTACAAGTATTTGAACTGTAGAGGGTGTATTTCTAGCTAGTGTTTATTGAGAAAGTTTAAGGTGGCCTCTAGGCTGATATGCAATAAATCAGAGCTCATCAGTGTTTGATAATTAAACAATTCCACAGCTATCTTTAAGAGTGATAAATTGACAGATAAACTGTAAACAAATTAATCATTATGGATTCTTTTATGTAATGAGTGATTGCCGCATGCAACTGAAAGAACTTATGACAAGATAATAAATGATACTCACACATTTTTTCTCTAATTAAATATTTCTTTAATCAGCTGAACCAGCTCTCTGTCCAGATTGTATCACTAGATTTAAACTCTTCTAATTTAAAGGAGAATTTCTAGGTTTCAATTTTCTTTATTTGTTTGCGACACTTCAGCTTTGGCAAACAGACATGTCATTAACAAGCTGTGTGGTACAACACTACACAGTACAGTCTATTCGTGCCTAGCTTACCTGGATAAACCGACGATACCCCTCCTCTCCAGATGGAGGGCTTAAAGTTAAGGATCTTAGGATACTCCTGGACCATAATGGACTGGTCTGCAGCCACATCCTCATGTGGGAACATTCCAACTAAACTAAAACTAAAAATCAATATACCATATATAAATAAGTACAAAGCTAAACTGCCAGAATAACCTAAATTAAACCAAACATGGCATATATTTAGCATAATTAAAAACAGCGCAAAAAACAACTACAAAAGACTTACAGTATTTTGGAAAAGGATATAAAATCACAACAGAAAAATCAATTAAAATAAAAAATAAAATTTATGGGTTTTTAGCTTTAAACGCTCGCCCAAGTGAAACAGTTACAAACTGATACAATATAATTATTTGTAAACAGATTTATTCAGCAGATGTTTTGCAACATGGCTTCATAATAAAAATATTTATAGGCCTATATATAAATCAAACAACGTCACATTTACATAAGAATGCTATTTTGATAACACATGTTTAACCTAGTTTAACTGGGTATTAAACAAGTTGAACACTACAGTACAACTTAGTTTAAAGGGCTTGTTTCACTTGCTTCAAAGGGTTAGTTAAGTTAATACTAACAATAATATATTAAACATGTATTGTCCCCCAAAAACATGAAAAATGAAGATTAATTAAATCAGACTTTGAATAGGTTATTTTGTAGTTTTAATAAAGTTAATCACTTCCGTAGAAAAAAAACGGAAAAAAAAATTCACTTATAAAATAACACAATAAATGGTTAAATTCATTTTTTGCTTTAAATTTCATAAATTTTGTTTCGATCCAATTTTTCCAACTATTATGAGACATTAAAATGGCATATTCAATAACAAAAATTTGTTGTTTTTAGAAAGTATTACATTTAAAAAAAATGGTAGTAGAATATATGAGAATAAATGTAAAACCAGAAAAATAGAATGAAGGGGGGGGCGGGGTGTTTTAGATTGTTATGGGATGATCCCTGGTGAATCTCCCATCACCCCCTTGCAGGTTCAAGTAACCCCTTGTGTAGGGTATTTTCAGAAAAGAAAAACACAAAATGTTTATACTTCCTTGTATTTTATCAGGTTCCAGTCCATGTGACTTTAGAGTTTAAAGAAATTATATTGCAGAGGAATAAAGTCAATACTAATAAACATTTATCACATCCCTTATCAATCGATAAAAGAAAAATAAATAAAAAATTATTTACGAATTAAAAGACGTTTACTATATAATTTCAATATAAAATTTATTGACAAAAAGAGAGATTAACGTTTCGGTACCATCATAGAACCATGGTTCTATGATGGTACCGAAACGTCGATCTCTCTTTTTGTCAATATAGTTTATATTGAAAAAAATATTTATAGGCCTATATATAACATACATAAGAATGCTACTTTGATAACACATGTTTAACCTAGGGTATTCCCAGAAGAAGAAAAAAACAAAAATGTTAATACACTAATTACAATTTGACAGGCTCCGGTCCATGTGAGTTTAGAGTTTAAAGAATTTAAAGTGCAGAGGAATAAAGTCAATACTAATAAACATTTATCACATGCCACATCAATCGAGTGGAAATTATTTGGTTGGAGAAGATTCATATGTTTCATTGTTTACTGCTTACTATTTGTTATATAATAGTTATATGTTACGTAATTATATATATTAGGAAAGAGCTTTGTATCTGTAATGCTGTTTATGTACATTTGAATACGAAATAAAGAATAAATGAAAAAAATAAAATTTGCTAGCTGCTAGATTAACTTTTTCCATTTAATTATGTTAATTAATAAATTGTACAAAAAGAAAATCTAAAACAAATTGTTTCGTTTTTGAAAATACAAATATTATTAATCCCTTGAATGTTATAGTTAACTTATAATGGTTGTACAAATATTTAAATCCAGTATTGCTTTTTACAGAAAAAAATGCTCCCAAAAAATGTATAAAATTCTCGGGTAATAATAGATAATATTTAGGCAAACCCAAATCCTATATTGGCACCATGGATGAACAATTTCCCTCATGATCGCCCCCACGCTAAGGCTCGCTAGTTGCTAAGCTCCTACAACACTACGATGCATGTAATTTCATCGCCGCGATTCACGTGGGCAGCAAGATATGTTGGCTTTAGTAGATTTCTTCAATACACAATTCATTTTATTATTTCCGTCATTTGATTATCTTTCCGATTCTAATCTGTCTGCTCCAATAACTTCCAATTGTTTTATTTTATGCTTTACATATTTTAAATCAATTACCTACTAATTTTTGTATTTATTTGTCTTGAAAGTTTTGTCTGATCAAATAAAAAGGCAATATTTATTGTTGATTCTTTGTTTTTCCTCTTAAAAGCAGTAGGAAGCATACGACAGGTTTAATTGATGATAAAAATTCGCTAGAAAGCGATTACGAGTTGGATACGGCCGTAATATTGCCTAAGGTCTCTCTTGATTGTCTTGGTTTCCTGCCATTAATGTTACTACGTGATCTTAATATAAGTTGGTTGTTAATTACACCAGAGTTCGTTCAAGTCTGGTGCCAAGGTATTACCATTATCATCTCAAAATTACTACCTCGTACAAACTATTTGATCGTCTCTTTTATTTATTATCTCTTTTATCATTGTCTAATAAAGTCAGTATTTTAAATAATTTGATAAATCATCTTTCGTTTCAGATAATTATTTGTACAATTTATTTTTTTTTACGTTAACTAGGAATTTTTTTAATGCTACTAAAATTTGTGATGAGTTAGACTAATTGTATATATTGATACAAATACAAATTATATTAGACAAGTTTAGTAATTCGTAAGATTTCGAGTCATCCTCCTCGTATTGTAAGCGGAATTTGATCTAGCGTATTATCGAATAGTAAAGCATAAAGATTATAAAATTGACCGGTCACAACATGAACTTAATCAGATGTTTAGCTTTTAATATATAAATAGATATAATAAATTAAATTTGAATGTTAGCTTGGCTATGTAAATCCTTGTTAAGTAATGATGATAAAATTGACCGGTTACAACATGGACTTATTCAAATCTTTAGCTTTTAAGTATATTAATGGATATAATCAGTTAACGTACTGAATATTATTTCCCCGACACAATAATCTAAATTACATTTAGTAAAGACTGTAATATTTACCAATCCTAGAATACTGTAGGCTATAATAATTAGATGTTCGCTTGTGTAGTATAAATTGATCAAGTAATGTATGTAAATGGTAACAAGACTGGGTGAATCTCTTAGGGACCATGTCAACATTATTTCTACTGCAGTTGCTGCAGTAACTGCAGTAACTAAAAAGTAACTCTTTATCCTGTTTATACAATATTTAGCATACATTTTTTTTTAAACAGAACATGAATATTTTCCCTGTTTTTATTATCTGTTGGTATTATCATCTATTTTAAAACTACTGCAGTTGCTGCAGTAACTAAAAAGTAACTATTTATCCTGTTTATACAATATTTAGCATACATTTTTTTTAAACAGAACATGAATATTTTCCCTGTTTTTATTATCTGTTGGTATTATTATCTATTTTAAAACTACTGCAGTTGCTGCAGTAACTAAAAAGTAACTATTTATCCTGTTTAATGCAAAATTTAGCATGCATACAATTATTTTTTTTAAACAGAACATGAATATTTCCCTGTTTATATTATCTGTTGGTATTATTATCTATTTTAATGTCCGATGCAGATCCCTTTATTTTTTTTTTTCTTAAATTATTAACATCACCAAATATTTTTCTTTATTTATTTCAGATAACATATTTTCGATTCAAAGCTGGTGCCGAAAAAAGTTTTCTATAGAAACGAAGACTTTAAACAAACAATTTGGAATTCCTGAAGACTTCGACTATATTGAGTAAAATCATCAAACTACAGCAGAAGACACCCTCTTTAAAGGGACACTTGCAGAACAAGGTGGAATTATGTGTATTAACACGGCCAACCCATAGGGACACCCATATAAGGATATGCTTTGTTGCGTCACAAAAGCTTCCCTACTGTATTTCAAAATTTGATCAACCAAAGAGAGAAAAGAAGTTGTGGAAAATTGTTAAGCTCTGTCTACACTGTCAAACTAGTTTGACAAAAAAAAAGTGTGCCCAAATATAATAGTGATATACCCAAACATGGTAGTGATATGACATCAGCATGTCCATATATGGGCAAATCACATTTTTTTGTCACATAAGTTTAATAGTGTAGAGAGAGCTTTAGATTTTCTATCTGAAAGAAGCTATCATCGATTAAGAATTTTCTACAATATTTATTAAACAAGATCATCTCTTAAATCAAACACAATTCCTGACCAAAAACATGATTCTTATAAAACACATGAACTACTGTACAAGTCAGTAAGTACTAACTACAGTATATTCTTATTTTGCACATTTAGCTTGTTCTACATTTAATACTTGTTGGTTAACATGATATAGTTAAGGTATAGTTAAGTCCGTTTTGGAACATTTTGAAATCTTATTAAATCTATTGTCCCAATATGGTCAAAGATTAAGTGAAAAAAAAATCATAGTAAAGGAAACACATATCTTTACAGTATATAATTATGATAAACAAATACATAGCGTTAAGTTATAGAGAGTGGTATTACAATTGTAATTTCACTGTTCCCTGGTTATAGTTAACACAGTATATCTAGAGAATATATATAAACAAAAATAGGTACATAAAGTTAATCATTAACATATAGCATGTATAACATCATCAATGGTTCTCTGTGACAGTGTTACTGCTATGGTCCTGATAAATGTAACAAAAAATAAGTAGAAATCTTTCAGCTAATCTAATAATATTAACGTACACAAATATATATATATGTATATGTATTAACAAAAAAGTTATTCACTAAAATATAAATAGTTAGAACAACATCAACAGTTCTCTGTGACAAGTGTTACTGCTATGGTCCTGATTTTAAATGCAAAAAAAATAAGTAGAAATTGTTTAATGTAATATTAAAGCACACAAATATGTATATATGTATTAACAAACAAGTTATTCTCTAAATAACTATAGTATAATTAGTTAAAACCATATTATTGGTGATTGTTTTATGGTCCAGGTTTTAAATATATAAAAAAAGTAGATCGTTCAGCTAATATTAAAGCACACAAAAGTATATATATATGTATTAACAAACAAGTTATTCACTAAAATATAAATAGTTTAAACCACATTAATGTTTCTCTGATAGTTTTATCGTCCAGGTTTTAAATTTAAAAAAAAAATAAGTAGAAATTATTCAACTATGATAAGCACACAAATGAAAAATGGGAAAAGCTACTGTATATATTATTTTATAATTCTTCTAAAGTTTTACTAAATATATATATATATATATTGCAACTATTTTAATAGGAAACTAGGGACGGGAATTGACTAATACTTGTTTAGGTATAATTTACTATTTAAACTATTTCAAAATAGCTTTTAATTTAGAGATGTCTATATTACCTCCACACAGGACGACTGCAACTTTCTTGAGGTTATGTTCTTGTATAAGTTGGTTAAACCGACTTGAACGAACCGCGGCTACTCCTACTGCCGAGGACGGTTCTATTAACAGTTTGGTCTTCTCAAGCATCAATCTAAGATTATCCTAAAAAAAAATATAATATATTCATTAATTTAATAATTAACTAAATATTAATAATATTTAAAAGACATTAGACTATAATCTTAATTTAGGTTATTTTGACTTGAGTACAGTTGAATCCATATTTAGAGGTCACTTTTAGGACCCAAAAGTGTACCCTGAATAGAAGTTGGCTGTAGTGTTAAAATTGCATATATTTCCACTTTTTAGTTGTACAGAAAGTGTCCCCTTAACAAGGTTAATAACGGTGCATTTAATTGTATTAACAAAAATTAAAATTCTTTTAATCAAAGAATAAACTCCTGGTAGAGGGCGACAAACAGTCTAGTTGGACAGCAAGTCTATGACTATTACTGTTAATGCATTCAAGCATGACCATCTGTCTTATACCGGACTCTCTGAAAACCAGAAACTTCCCAATACCAGACATTTCTTGAAGTTCACATAGTCCCAAAATTTTACCATTAAAAACATATTTCGAAAACACCAAACTTTCCGGAAAACCAGACATATTTGGCCAGCCCAAATCTGTCCGTTATTGACTGTACTGTATTTTATTCAATTTGGCATTCAAACACTATATTTTTATTTGGTCTATGTGTGGCAGGAATAAAAGAAAGAATCGAACCAGGATTTCTTCCTCAGATACCAGAATGACGTCATCTAACAACTTGTGTAATATTGGCCATGTTACTGGTCCAACAGAGACTCGAAGGCCGTCAGCTACAGTGTCAGGTGTATTTTCATTCGGAAGAAGTTTGTGAGCCTTCATTGATCGTGCACAGTCATCTGCGTTTATCGGCTCGGCTGCATAGATTTTGATAGAAGGTTTAATGGACTTGGCTGCTATACAGATACCAGACAACATCCCACCTCCCCCAACAGGAGCAACAATCGCATCCAAGTCTGCAACCTAATTTAAAGTGATACAAGTTGTATTGGTCAGGCAGTTTTGAAATGAATTCAGACAAAAGACAAATAGTTCCTCCTAGTTTTAAACTGGTGGACTATCCCTATTGTGTAAATCTCTGTATACACTATCAAACTAGTTTGACAAAATATGGTAGTGATATGACATCATCAAGTCTATATGTGCACATCATTTTGTCACATAAAGTTTGATAGTGTAAACAGAGCTTAAGACTTTGTTCTGGTCACAAAAAAATGATTTAAAATGTTAATTTAGATAGAATGTACTGTACACGTGATATACTTTTTATTAGAGTTTTTTAATATTTGTACGGTTATTTCAATGTGGAGAACCTTTTGACTGTTTTTTTTATATATGTCCATGTTTTTATTTGCCGAAATTTATGATATATATATAATAAAAATCTGTTATGGAAGTAACACCAACAGCAGGGTCTGAGATGACAACCAATAGTTTCTTTTGATACGGTACTACTTACTTGTTCTAGAAGTTCTAAACCAATAGTGCCTTGTCCAGCGATTACATCTAGGCTTTGAGATGAATGAATGAAACAACCATTAGTTTCTTTAACAACTTTACTTGCCTCTTCTTCTCTAGCCTGTGAGAAAGCACAACAATTGTTTACCACACACATTTTTGTACCGTAAATAGTATATTATTTATTGATATAATTGTAGGTTCCCACACTAAAAGCTATTAAGCTTACAGTGGGTACCAATTTCACTCAATATTTTCAATTAATATTTATTTATCTATATACTATCTGTCTGTTGTGGTGAAATTAAATTTTGAATAATTCCACCAATTAAATATAAGCCAAGTTCAGATTTGAAATTTCAGTCACATTTATACAGTTATGTGCAATAACAGGGACCCTCACTAGAAATCTGGGACTATACTTGGGTCACATCAAGGCAATCTAACAACAGGACACTGAGCTCGCCTTGCCAAAATTGAAACTTGTCCTTTGATCTTATGTCTGGCTGCAACATATACCAACAATACTGTACTATTTACATATTCTCTGTGGCACACATTGCCTGTTAAGGGGCGTGGAACTAATTGTGTCACAGCCAGAGATAAACCCTTTGTTCTCCGGAGCTGAGAATCCTAAATTGTTGGTCATATACAGTAGTACATTGGACAAACTTACACGCTCAGATGGAAAGCAATGTATAACAGTTGCACCATAACCTTTGACCCCATTCACCTTACAGGTTGGGGCATTTGATGGCATGACAATATGTGCTTTTACATGACATAGTTTAGCTGCTAAGGCAACAGCTTGGCCATGGTTACCACTAGAGTGTGTGACGACAGTAACATTATCAGTTGGTGCTTCCTTTTCAACTAATTTGGAAACAGAGTTAATTGCCCCACGAAACTGCAAAAGAGAAAATAAAAGCATGAACAATTTCTATAAAAAAATACCCTAAAGCTCTGTCTATACTATCAAACTATTTTGACCAAAAAAAAGTGTGATATGCCCAAATATGGTAGTGATATGACATCATCATGTCAATGTATGGGCACATTACATTTTGTTGTCACATCAAATTTGATAGTATAGACAGAGCTTTAGACTCTTGCAAAAGATGGTTATTATTACTGTCATTTCTGGTAGATCCAGGATTTTTTATGTGGGGGAGCACTATAACATTTTTTAAATATTAATATTAAAATATTATTAGTCTGTCAAAGATATAATATCAAAAGGGTGGAGCACACACCCCAAGCGCTACCCTCTGGAACTTCCCCTGGTTTATCAAATCCAAGGTACTGTATACTGTATAGCAATGTGAATTGGTGAAACTCATTGCCCATAAAAATGGCAAAGACAAACACTTGATTGCAGTACAAACATAACTGCTTTATCTGTACAAACGTTAATTCAGTAAATATTAGCACTGGTTTTTTTATTGAATTGAATGACTCCTTGAATAAATTTACATTGTGATAGTCATCGATCAGTTATTGATAACAAATTTTTTAATGAAAATGTTCCCTGTCAACCCTAGGTCAATCTGGGTTGATAAAACTAGGGAATTCTATATGTTCCTAAATCTCAATTATCTAAAACTTTTTACAGGCAAAAATCCATTCAGTAAATTGAAAACGAGAGTAATTTTAAGAAAAATGTTAAATCATATTTTTGTACTTTTCAACCAAATAACTAGTCAATCGTAGTCTTTTAACTTTACTTGTTACTCGGGATACCCGAGTCTAGGACTTACTCATTTTCTCCTCCATCTGGACACTATTGCGATAAGTGCGATTTATAAAGTACTACTCCTCCCTTATTCGTTGTAGTATTGAGCTGGGATTTGGCATGAATATACTACAGGGACATGTATTGTCCTCAAATCTATAGAGCCGGATGTTTTAATTTCAAACCAGATGCAGCCATATCACGTCTCGAAGATGGTACCGTATAGCCGTATTTGGTAGCGAGGTTATTGATGTGTATGTGACGTTACATCCGGTCTTATGATGTTTATTTATATATTAGTTTAATTGTTATATTTATGTGTTTAATGAAATGTAACTTTTAGATTATAAAAGGATCCCAATGGAAATAAGCTAATAAGCTTTTTTGGCTATCCTGGAAAATCTTTTATAATATATTTATTTGTAAATGTCAGTAATGTTATGATTTGTATGTATTTTTTATGATTTAAATTCAAATCAAAATCAAACCTACCTTAAATGATCCGGTTTTCTGAAACAACTCGCATTTGAAATATAGTTTACAAGAAACTTTATTATCAAAATAGTCAAAATCCATGACAGGAGTAACTTTTGTGTGTCGTTTGACGCGTTCATGAGCCTGCTGAACATCATTCAGTTCTATCCCAAAATCCTTCATGTTTACGCTAGTAGTGGTCAAATCCATCGCAGCTTAATACCGAATTCCTTCTTGTCATTTGTTTCAAACTTTCTCTTCTGTATAAATAATTATGTATTAGTAAGTGTTTTCGCTTTCTTCTGCGAAAAATAACCGACTCAATAGCTGAATAAATTACAACCAATTTCTTGTAAGCAGAAATTATTATTATGATTAATTATTAAATTATGCAGGCAGTAGAAATAGACCCTCAATGGTTTTAATCTAAAAGACCTTGATGAAACCAATCAAAATGACAGTTGACAATTTAAATTCTGTCATTATTCAGATATAAAATATTTAAAAGAAAAAAAATCTCTTAGAATACGTTTTGAACGGTTTAATTTTATTGGGGTTTTTTCTATAATTGTTAGCAAACATTTTCAGCCTTTATTATGCTGCTGTTTGTATGTTTTTATATATATTGAAATAAATAAAAGGAAGTTATTGAAGTCAAAGTACTGTAACATTTGTTCGGGCTGGCTATTGAAGGGTCCAGAACAATTAAGAAATAAATAAATTAGAAAAAAATATTTTAAAAATATATAATTTAAAATTAGCTATAAATATGTTAGAATTCTCTTATGGAGAGTACACCCACTTTTATTTCTTCTATCAAAATTGCAAACTGAAAAAAAAGTGTATTTTTTAAATTTTTATGTACAGACTATTCTTTTTTTACGGGTGTTTCACACCTGTTCCGGCACGGTTCCGGTCTGGCGAATCGAACATCAATGTTTCATTTTCACGATGCTTCACACAGCTATGCGCCAATCGATATGCGCGTAGCCGCATGAAAATGAAACATTGAAGTTCAATATACAGTTGATTCTTATAAAATCAGTATGTTTTTGTCATCTACTTTATAAATTTATATACTGTATTTTTCCTAAATTACAATTTAAACTGTATGTACAATATATTCTTGTTTGAGCTAAAATGAAAATGTTTTAGGTAATGAGTTAAAGGTTAGAATTTGTTTTAACTTAACTTTAGTGATATCTTACCTTTGTGATATAAGGAGGCTTTATGTCAGTATTACTATTACTACTATATTATTCACCATAGACAGAGGCCCACAGCACCACTACCTATAGCTAGTTAGTAGCAGAGGCCTAAATCAGTCTACTGAAAGATGATGAGAGAGAGAATGGATGCTCTAGCTAGCTAAGGTCAGCTGGTCAGACCATACAAACAATATGGTACACACAGAGTACCGTTTTATAGAGAAGATTTCCTCCTGAGATCGCATCTCCATGTCATGATATAGATGGATCTAAGTAGATTAAAATCTAAATAAAGTAAAATGATATCTACATAATATTATACACGTTTAAAAACTACTAACCTGATAACCTGGAACGAATCAAGAGGCGTTCATTCTGTTGATACAAAATCAATACGATCTTTGATGATTTGATACATCAAGGCCAAAGGGGAATTCCCTGATATGCAAATGAGTAGGTATTCAGTGAAGTGGAACGGATTAATAAAGCTCAATTAATTTTAACAGTTTATCCAGACCATGGAGGTATACCTCCAAGTCCAGACGTAATATAATTATAGGAGCTGTTTTTATCATTCTCTTGTTTACAACATATTTATTATTATATCAATGACATGATTGGCAATTCAAAATAGTTTGATCATATGACTGCTGCTGGCCGCATCATGATGCTGTATGATTTTAAATATTATAAAACCGAGACTATAGAATGTTTAAAATCCTTTAATATTTTATATACATATTAAAATAGTAAACATGATTATTTAATATATGATTATATTAATTAGTATGAATGAATTCGAAAATACAGAAGTAATTATGTGTTACGATTTATTACAAAATCAGATCTAAGTTTGTGAACTTAATTTGCATGTACGCGCGCGCGCACACATGGAAGTTAAATCTGCATGAGGCCAAAAGAAGGAATTATTATTTGAAAAAAAGCTATATAAATCTGCAGAACGGGAAATTCCAGACTCTACACTTTTTGAGAAGTTACCGTAAATCGGCAAAATTAAATCTGAGCATGTCGGGTTGAGAATTATAAAAATGTAGCTTTCGAAACGATTTTCATGCCAATCTTTGTCTGCTAAACAAATAAAAACAAATGGCGAACAGTTTGGAAACCGTAGTTCGCGTAACATACAACGACCTAATAGAGGACAATAAAATGGAGAAAAAAATTAATGGTAATATGTTTTGCAATTATTATTATAATTCATTTATTGTTAAGTATATTTTGCATGGTTATAACAAGTAGTTATGTTTATTCGTGATTATAATTTGATGTTGCTGAAATCCTCGCTAGGCCTATGAACAGGTTCATTTTTGAAAACGTACACACGACACGGCCACGACAGCCTATGCTCCTACCTTACCAATGCACTGTACCCCGGCCTAGATTTGCTCTGGCCTAAACCCAATGTTAAAATAGTATTATGTGAACAGTATTTAAAGGGTAGCTAGGCCTGAAAGCTTACATTAAATATTTGATATTTGTTTGATGCAAAACCATTATTTTCATAATTTAAAAAAAAATCTGTATATTTTATACATACAGCGTAAAGTGTTAAAGGCTACTACTACTAGCTATGCCTACCACTGTACTATGTAGCTATAATAATGTTGAATAGGCCCCATTCAAAGTTCTGATTCTACTTCAAATAAATAGCTTTAACCTGTACACCCATTATTGTTGTGTATTCAATTAAGATTTAATAGTGACATGATTCTTTTTTAGAATTAGAAATTGGTGATCAAGATGCTGCAATTGAGAAAAAGAAGAAAAAAGAACACAAAAGGCCGTCAAGAGCTATATACCAGCCAGGAGTTTCGCGACTCTCAAGAATCAAAGATGAACAGAACAGTGGAAAACACGACAAAGAATCAAGTCCATCAAAAGATATTCCCCATTCTTCTACTCCCACTAAACAAAACCAAAGTCAAGCCATCTCAAAACCTCACAAACCAGCGGCATCACAAAAGTCTGATAAAATGGTAAATAAAGAAGAGAATGTCATTCAGGAAAAGTCTAAACAAATTCCAAATGTTACAAATCCGTCATCAGCTCCTCAGAAATCAGACAATGACTATAAAAAAGAAGAAAACATCATTTCAGATAATTCTAAACATTTCCCAAACCAGTTGCCCAGTCCTCAGAGATCACACAAAGCAAGCTATAGAGAAGAGACCATCACTCAAGAGAAATCACAGCATTTCCCAAACCAGCCGTCTGGTCCTCAAAGATCACACAAAGCCATCTCTAGAGAAGAAAACATCACTCAGGAGAAATCACAGCATTTCCCAAACCAGCTACCTGGTCCTCAGAAGCCACACAGAGCAAGTTATAAAGAAGGAGACATCACAACTCAGGAGAAATCAAAGCATTTCCCAAACCAGCTACCTGGTCCTCAGAAGCCACACAGAGCAAGTTATAAAGAAGGAGAGATAACAACTCAGGAGAAATCAAAGCAACCTCAGAAATCACATAGAGCAAGCTATAAAGAAGAACATTTTAATTCTGGAAAGTCAAAACCTTCATTTGGTGGAACTAATCAAAAAGAAGCTAGTAAGTTTGTGAATGAAGATAATTCTAAATCAAATATGAGGGTTTTAACTCAGGTATTTACACAATCAAGTAGACATGGTGGGAGAGGTGTTGGACAACAGTACTCTAACAACACTCAACAGCAATCAAAACCAAAACCTCCAGCTCTGATGGACTTAGTGCTTGATAAAAAAGATCTCAAACCTTTTGGACGTGGTAGAGGTCGAGGTGACCACACAAAGTATTCTAATTCAAAACCGCAGAGCCCCAAGAGCCGCTCAACAAATGTTCAAACTCAAAAAGAGGCAGATGGAATCATTAAAAGCTCTGATAATAATCAAACAAACACAAAATCTTTGGAAACTGACAATGATCGTTTGACAATCACCTTTGGTGTTGGTTCTAAGCAGAGACAGGTAATGCAAACATCTAGCAATAAAAAACATAAAAGTTCCGATCCAGTAGTTCCACAGCCAATCCTTCAAGACCATCAGGTGATACCAGTTCCATCTGAAAATTGGCACTCACATTCTGATGAAAACGTTGTCAAAGTTCTTTCAGAAAATTGGCAAGCAGCTGAGTATAATCATAAAAGATTTGAAGCGAAGGATAAAACTTCAGATGATCAAATTTTTGTTAGAAGTTCACCAGAATCAGTGGTCAAAATTGAGTCTGAAAATATTTTGCCAGTAGCAACAGAATTTGACCATGTGCTACCAGAGAAACATCAGACTTCGATTGAAAAGGAACCTGGCAGAGGAAGGTTAAGAGAAGATGAGAGGCAGAACACAACTGAAACAACGAAAGATAAACATAAAAAAATGAGAGATTTTAGAGAGGAGCCATCCCATGTGCCTTGTCAAGACATGAAATTATCAATTACTGTAAACAAAAATGTCAGAGAAGTTAGAAACGTGTCAAACCTTAGTCGTTCTAGAAATAATTCTGATTCAGAACAAGCTGGAAAACGCATCAAGAACAGTGCGCAATCTGGAAGGAGACAAAGGGAAGAATGGAATAGAGGAGAAGGTGTTCATACAGATGAAGATTGGAAGCGTGGAGAAGTTGGACATAGACATGGTAAAAACCACGGTAAAAATTTAAACAGAGAACCAGCAAATAAGAAAACCGAATCTGAACAATCGTTACCAAGAGGTGGTGGTATCCTAAAACTACCAAATGATAATTCAGGCATAGCTGGTTCACCTCCAAAAGTGCAGCATCAAGGTGTGAACAGAACGAGCCATACACAGTACACACAACATGAGTCACGGCCCCAAAGACAGCAGGAACACAGAGGAAGAACCAGACGCGGTGACCAAAGTAGGTTATGGAATCCAAACAGACCAAATGAAAAGCCTGCCATATCATCTAAGAAACTTCATCAGGATGAATTACAGTTTCAGGATCCTGATGAAGAAAATCATTTTGAATATCGCAATATGACAGAGTTCGAAGGTCACTCAAATCAATATGGTGTCTACAACCAACTTGCAGGGCCTACTAACTGGGCTGATCAGGTAGAAAGTGGGTATTCTCCGCTTCCGCAGGACTTCTACCAAAGAGCTCCTCCTCAACCTTCTCCAGAATACATCCAGCAAACTCAGGCGTTGCAGACTCTACATCGAGATTCTGCCAAACGATTGCTACGCGATGCTGAAAGGTATCGAGATGATCTGCGCAAAATGATCGACCGAAGACTTAACAGTGAAGAGAGACTAGCAAAGGTGTTTGAAACGAGGTGAGAGAAAATGCAATATATTGTTTCTGTAAGGCAATCTTAGCAGTTGAAACAAAACACTGATCTGTTTATTTTTCTTCATTGATTTCTGCATTTTTAGTATGACAGTATTATTTTTAAATGATGTTCTAGCCAAGACAGCACATCAGATCTTGAACCTATGCCTTCCCACATGCCCCTCCCAATTCCTTGTTATTGCTCACTTTCCCAGATTCAAAGGTTTTTTTTCCAAGGGAAAGCACCTTAAAAGTGTTGTCCCAAAGGAGGGGTTCTACTGTATGTTAATTAATTATGTTAATTTATGCAGATATTTTATCATGTTAATCAATAGGAGTGACTTGGAGCAGCAGTATGAAGGTGTAGTACTTTTAGATCTTAACCTTTGTCATGAGAACTGCGTAGAACAGATCCTTTGGAAGTATGCCTATCATCAGGTTATTGAAGCACTACGTACAGAAATGCAGGATCAGGAGGCAGATGAAGTTGCAATGTTGAAGTCATCTTTACTGAAGCTGCTGGACCATGTGAGTACTTTAATTGTACATCCATGTTTAAGTCATCTAAGGCTGTAGCCATGTTGTTCAAGTGTTTGAATCATTTCCCCCACCCCCATTTTTTTTTCTGAATTGGCCTTTTCTTTACACTAGAAACTAGCAGCAGAAGTGATGGTAACCAAACTACAGTAGCTCATGATGATTTTTTTAGAAAAAAAACTCTTATAAATATCCCCTATAGACATGTAATGATAATAATACAGGTATATAATATTTATCAAAGTAAACACTGTGTGAGCATGGATGATTCCTCCGTGGTGTGAGGAAGATACATTAAACCAAAAGCTTCATAAAGCTCTGTCAACACTATCAAACTGGTTTGACAAAAAAGTATGATGTGCCCAAATATGGTAGTGATATGCTTAATTAATAAGGTAGTGATATGACATCATCATGGCCATTGGGCACATCATATTTTTTTGTCACATAAAGTTTGATAGTGTAGACAGAGCTTTAGTTTGGTTCTCAACAACAAAATACACAAGTATTAAATGACCTATTTTGCTTGTAGGGTACAAGTTTTTATGAGGGACTCATAGCAAAGCTGCAATCATCATATGGATTTAATTTACAGCAACACACCACATGCCTTGATCCACTGCATTCAGAGAAAACCAGAAAGGTAGTCTAGTTGGTTTTTTAAACACTTTAGTACATACATATTAATTTAATAGATTAATCCTTATGTGCATACACTAGCTATAGCTTACAAATCTGTGAGTTCTTGTTTGCACATACCAACCATCGCAATCTATTCCAAAGAAAGTTCTATAAAACTATAATCAACCATATTTGGTGGTTACACAATGGAAAAAAATATTTTACCACATCATATATACACTAGTATACAATATTGAAAATTAAGCAAAAATTATAAAAATGAATTAAATTTACTGTTGTATTGTAGGTTGTTTTATTCTACCTCAATTATTTATGTTTTTATTTTCTACATTGTTGATACTGTATTTTATTTGTATTTTTTTATGCTCAGATAAAGCTTTGTCTGTTAAGTGCTCAACGATGCATGATAGCTTTGGGAGATCTTGCTAGATACAAGGAACATGCCAACGATACTAGTAATTTTGGAAAAGCCAGAAGGTTAGGGGTTTTCTGTGTTTTCTTTTTTTGTTAATGATGCATAAACACAATATTTTAAAGATGAAATTTTTCTAGATTTCTTGTTTTTGTACATGCAGGCTAGAAAAAAGATATCTGTTAAAATTATAAATTATTTAATATTCTTATTCATGATTTTTCTTTTCAGTTGGTATTTAAAAGCTCAGCAGTTGGCACCAAGAAATGGCAGGCCATACAATCAACTAGCTCTTCTCGCACTAAATACTGTAATTATATTTTCTAATATTAATTTCACATTATATAAATTGTGCTTTCATCTATTTGGAATAATAATACAGTCCAATACCAGACTCTCTGAAAACTGGAAACTCTCCCAATATATTACAGTCCAAAAGGTCCCAAATTAATTTTTATCATTAAAAACACATTCCAAATACCAGAAAACCAGACATATTAGGCAAGCCCAAAGGTGTCCGATATTGGGAGAGTTGAATGCAATCACTTTATTTATATTTGTAATCAATTGTAGAGAAGGAAACTAGATGCTGTGTATTATTATATAAGAAGTCTTGAAGCTAGCAACCCATTTGAGTCGGCTAGAGAGAGCTTGAACACTCTTTTTGAAGAAGTTCGTCGCAAAGTAAGCCATGTTCTCAGTAACAGCACATTATTTATTTAAATCAACTAGCTTCTCATTGGATGATAAAAGACCTCCCATTAGACTATGCAGTGTTCAATCGTCGCCTGAAATACATTATTTTACCCGCAGAGGGCAAAGGCATAACAACTTGCCATGGTTATCTTAAGCCAATGTTTTTTAGTCAAACAATGAACTTTAGGCTCTAATAATGCAATGAAGCCTGATGATGAAAGTCAAATTGCTGTGCAGAATATAGGCTTACTATCTATCCCTGGAGGTATTTTTGAAATAGAATACTTTGATAGGTATATTTACTTTGGGTTTGTTTCAGGTTGCATTTACTGAACAATCTAAGATGGACGAACACAAGAAGAAAATGATACTAAAGCGTCAACAAATTAAACAACACAACAATGAGCTGAATGCTAGGAGGGAGGTTTGGATCAGCCACGATGGGCACAGAGTGGAAGAGACAAAAGAAGATTTGAAAGATGCTGATAATGAGCAAGAAGACCTTGCTAGACTTACACCTGTAGAGGTACACAGCGCCCTCCTTAATTCATATTTTGACCCATTTTGAAGGAATGATGTATGTTAGGCAATTAATTATAGATCAGAAGGACACAGATTCAATATGACAAACAAAAAAATCTTAGGCCAATGTTTTTTAGTCAAACAATGAGCTTTAGGCTCTAAAAAGCAATGAAGCGTGATGGGAGGTCAAATTGCTATGCAGAATGCCTCAACAATCATTTTACAGCGTGCAGAATTCAAACTCTTTTTTTCTTTCTATGCACAGTTGAACAAACGATTTGTTGTGAGCTTCTTGAATGTCCATGGGAAACTGTTCACAAAAATTGGGTAAGTTTATCATCAATTTACAGAATAAGTATCCCAAAATGCATCACTGAATATGGTTTGCCAAATGTGAAAATTACATTTTTTTTTTTTGTTTTTAGAATGGAAACGTTTACTATGGCAGTTGAAGGTCTATTGAATGAGTTTGCAGGCCTTTTAAATCACAGCCCCCCTCCTATCAACAGTACAAGACTCCTGCAATTAATGGCTATTAACATGTTTTCTATTAAACACACTGGCTACAAAGGTTTGTTGATGTTCATATATTTGGGAGCTTTTGACTGACAGTCAAACAATGTTATGTTAGTTCATTGTGCGCATACAGCAATATTAGGATGCATGTCCTCATTTCTCACCTCAACGCAGGTTTGACGGTCTCTAGGTCCAGGCGATGACCGACGACACATCGATTGACCTGACCTATGTTGGTCATTGGTCCTCGGTCGCCGCAAATCGAATACTCTCTATTTTAGTATTAAAAAATGCATATTTTGAATATTTTCACCAAATGTACAGATTATAAAACGTACTACATGTTTTTTATTTTACCTTAGAGTCTTTTATTTTACCTTAGATTCCAAAGACACCTATCATTATGGACGTACATCTCTGCAAGAGCAAGCAATTCAGGTTGGACTACAAATGTTTGCGTTACTCCTCAATTCCTGTACACCACTTATAAAAGGTATTGTAAGAATCATACACAGTACATACATACGTATTCACCACCACTTTCCACTCAAGTCCATAAATATTTAAAGAACTTACTTCACATGATGTATAACATTTTCTTCATCCTTAGCAGGAAATTCATTTGATGAAATACTTTTTTCTTTTTTACATAGTTTATTTCTGAACAATTATGTGAATTAAGTGACCACACCCCATGAGCGATATGTATGAAAGGCACTAGAAATTTGGCATTTCATAGAAACTGACCACAAAATGGTACACCAAACTAGAATACAGATATAGATTTGTAAACTGTTTCATTTTTTCTGTTTGAAGCCTTTAGGGCACAATTTAGTTTGAACCGTGCATTATAGTGTGTTTTACTTTTTACAGAGCACATTAGAAGTACTTCAAATGAAGGCAATGTATTGAATGAAGATCTACGTGAATTGTTGCCAGGCGTCAAGGTATGGGCTGACTGGATGATGTCACATATATTGCTTTGGGAACAACCGTTGCTCAATCCAAGGCACTACAGGTATTTAAAACATTCTACATAAGTAGTGAAGCTGTAGCCTTGTAGCCTTCCAATCCCAAGGGTCAGGGTTCAATCCCTACCCTAGTACCAGTGCAGTGTTGCTCTCCCTAAGCCTGGCCAGTAAACCTTTTACACTCCTTTAAAAACGAAGTTGTATATCTCTTGTTTTGCCATCTTAAACATGTCCCATTATTCTAGAAGTGGTTTCTACAATGATATTGTTGATTTTCATATTAAAAAAAGATTTTCAATATTTTTAGTAGATTACTTGATTTGATTTTTTTTGTAGTGTCACTAAAGATGTATGGGAAGAAATAGCTAATCTTCTGAATGTTATCATTATAGTTGATTCATCACCAATAAACTTCTCTTTAAAAAAGGAAGAAGGTAATTTATTTATTTTGTGTTATTATATTATTAATATTAACAGTCTGCAACTAGAAGAAGGATTTCAGAGACCACAACTATGAGGTACCATCTACATCCAACAGATTGTAAATTTGCTAATAACTTTATGTGATGATGGTGAAATCTTTGTAATTGGGAGGGTTTGGTGGCCATGCTGTTTTTCGGTAATGAAACAATACTGCACAATTAAAACATTCAATTGTTTAGTACTGTAAATTCATTTGTAGGCTGGCAGGAAGTGGTGTTACCAGAGGATGCAGCGATGGCAGGCTTTGTCCCCCTCCAGACCATCCCATTGCAGCCATTTTATCTTCCACCAGGACAAGATAAGGTGGGCTAACATTTTTGTTTTGTAAATGATGCTTTTCAGGAGCGACAGTTTTCACCCCTGGTTTAAACTGTCAACCAGTGTATGGCATTTAAAAATAATCAGTTTTTGCGATTCTGTCCAACATTAGAAAAAATACTTATTTTTACTTTTGAATTCCAGAATAATTCTCCAAATATTGCTTTTATACAGTCTTTTGAATTGGAAGTAAATATATCATAAATTGGATTGAACGTAAAGATATATCCTCCCCCTGAAAAAAAATATATTATTCACTTTGACCAAAAATGGGATTGAAAAAAAATATATATATTTACCTAAAAAAAAACTGTAATTTAATAAAGCAAAAAATAGTCAAATTGGCTGCCAATGTTTTTGGGAGACAATACATTTTTTATTTTATTTTTAGATTCCAGCAATGGACAAGGTTCGCGTGAATGCACTGGTGACGTGGGGTAACATACTGGAAGGTCAAGAGAGGCCATTGATTGCATACAGTGCCAGCAATAAGCAATACTACTCATGTGCTCCTTTGCATAGTCATCCAGCATTGCCCACTAATGATGTAAACCATGATTTTAGTAGTGTGGTAAGGTTTTTGCATCACAACTAAAACAGTTTTCATAGATCTATACTGTTTTTACATATACAGTAGTTCACTATCCAGTCATTGATGCGACTGAACCATTGTGTGCACAACAAAACAATATTCCATATTCATAGAAAAAGGTATCTGTACCATAGAGGTAATGAAGCTGAAACTAGCCAGCAAGTGTAGATTTTAATTAAGGGATGTTCTCATAAAAGCTGTTGCAAAAATGTTATCTTACAATATTATATGGCCTTACCACGTTGAAACACTGGTTCTCGTTAAGCCCGGTTAGAGCATGGATGGGTGACCATCTTAGATTACCGGGTGCTGTATGGAGCTGGGGACCCATTAGGCATTTGAAATCAGCACTGCTGACTCTTATGGCAGCCTCTGCATCTAGTATCTGTCTCAGACATACACATATATGCCTCTCCTCTGGTTAAGGTGGGTACTGGACGAGAGAAGCCCTTGGTCAATGTTGGGACCAGCCAAAGGTGCTTTAAACAGTCTTGGCTTAGTCATCATTCAGATGAATGTAAGACTAATTGACATTGTCGTTTACGACAGAAGTCGGCCATATCTTACAATATAACATAACAATGTTTATTCTAGAAAATGTTATTCTATGCAAATATCTCACTACCATTGTTGGTCAAAACCACCACCATTCTTGGTCAACACCACCACCATTCTTGGTCAACACCACCACCATTGTGGGTTCATGTGGGTGGTTCCCAAAGTATTAAATTCTATATCATTGTATTTTAGGAGGAAGATGTGATAGTGGAAGGCGAGGTGTATGAGGACGATGAGAGAGAAGAGGATGGAAACATAACAATGTTGAAGCAAACTAAAGAACAACTTACGAGGAAATTAGAAGAACAAAATAGAAAGGAAAGAGAAATTGAGGTAACAGGTTTTAATTAAATAATCACAAAAGAAATATTTTAAATATTATAAATGAATATTTTCTTTAGTTCATTGATCTCAACTTTTAGTTATTTTCTGCCCTGTGTGAATCCATCAGAACCAATTTAAAGACAGATTGACTCGTTTGTGTTTTTTTTCTTTCTATAAAGAATATACAAATACAGTACAAAACAATCCATCGTAAAGACAGAGCCTGTATTGTATGAAGAGTTCACTATATTTCTTTAAATATAGAATATAAAATTAAAAACTAATTTTTTTTTAAACAGGCAATTGTAGAAAGTCATCGGACACAAAGACAACTGATCTTAGAGATCGCTCCAATATACTTGGTTGCTGACACCAATTGCTTTATTGATCATCTACACGTTATACAGAGTCTTGTTGAAACAAAAAGATACACACTGGTTGTACCTCTTGTAGGTGAGTTCAGGCTATAGGTTTGAGAGACAGTGGTGGATCCAGGATTTTGAAATAGAGGTGGAGGTGTGAAACAGGGCTTGAAAAATAATTTTTTCTGAACTTAGCATAATGTCCTATCTTTTTAAACATTCTTCTTTTGCTAAAAGTAGGTGAGTGGGGGGAGGGGATGGTAGCAGGTTGTTGGACCTTGGATCTGCCTATGAGATAAAGGTTTTTTTATTACATAAAAAACAGTTTCTGGATGTATGTTGTATTACCTTCAACTAAAGTCATGCTTTTGAATGTAAATAGTGATTACCTAGAAAAGATTAAGATTGAGTTTTTTTTTTAGTAATTAATGAGCTGGACGGGCTGTCAAAAGGTGGACGAGACGATGCTACCTCAGGTCATATATTGGCGGTTCAAAAGAATGCGACAACAGCAGTTGAATACCTAGAAGATGAGTTTGAGAATCGTAACCGACACATTCGGGCTCTCACAGCCCAGGGAAACATCTTGCAAAGCATATCAATAAGAACGGAAGAAGCCTCAAATAAGGTATACTGGTTTGTCTTAATATTGTGTGGTTTCACACCATCTGACAGCAAATAAATGACTCTGCAATTACAGGATGAGAACCCATGCTTTCTAAAGCCAAAGCAACCACCAAGCCACAGTGCCACTCCTCCTATATATAGAACTATATTGTATATTTTCCCTATTTTATTTCTAACAAAATCAAATGAATTCTGCCTATTTCTTTATACAACCTTTGACCTTTATCTTTTTTATATGAGAAACCTTTTGTTTTTTTGACAGGGGAATAACGATGATTTGATATTAAACTGTTGTGTGTTTTACTGCTCTGACAAAGCCAGGGATTACATGCCAAAGGAAAAAGGTTATAACACTTCTTCTTTCTTTATTTTGTCACTTGATGCATTATGGGGCTGTTAACCTACAGTGCATTGAAGTTATTACAATTCTGAATATGTAGTTTTATGTTCTTCCACAAACAAAATTTGTCGTACCTTTTTTTTTTTTGACGGATTCACTACTATGGTGAATTAACTGTCTTTTACTTCACAATGATTTCTTTTAGATGCACCGATTTACCTAAGGAGGGAGGTAGTTCTACTGACGGAAGATCGTAATCTACGAGTCAAAGCGTTGAATCGCAATGTACCTGTTAAGGATATCGTCAATTTTAGCAAGTGGGCTAAAATCAAGAAGTGATTAAAGAAATATGATATTTATGAAGTGATGAAAATGGAAGAAATCTGATATCTACATCTTGGAAGAATTTCTAAAGAGTTGGCAAATCTGGAGAAATGATGAAGAAGAAGAAATTAACAGTTTGATTAAGAAAGAGAGAGAGCAACAGATAGACTAAGAAAGAAATTGAGGGAAGGATCTTAGAAGCTAACTGGATGAATAGACATTTAAGGAGATACAATGGTTATAGAAACAAATTAACAAAGTGACTGAGGTTGAATAGACATTTGAGGAAATACAAGGGTTTAAGAAACAAATTAACAAAGTGACTGAAGTTGAATAGACATTTGAGGAGATACAATGGTTATAGAAACAAAGTGACTGAGGTTGAATAGACATTTGAGGAGATACAAGGATTATAGAAACAAAGTAACTGACTGAGGATGAATAGACATTTGCGGGGATACAAGGGTTTTAGACAACTGCCTGATGAATTGGCATTTGAGGAGATGCAATGATCTTAAATGCAGAAAATTCTAATACATATCAGATTGCCTATACAGAAGCAGAAATTGTAGCTGATGCAAAGATCTTAATTCAAATAAAAGAAGAAGAAATCGACTTGAAAGACTACTGCAGCAGATTATGATCGCAAATAAAAATTAAATGGCTGAAAAGAAAGAGTAAAGCTCTGTCTACACTATCAAATATGGTAGTGATATGACATCATCATGTCCATATATGGGCACATCACTTAGTTTGATAGTGTAGACAGAGCTTTAGAGTGACCGATTGATTTTAAAGATTTTTTTAGACAAATGATCAATTACAAACTTGTTAAAAAGGAAATAGTGAAAGTTTACAATAGATAAGTATCTAAATGCAATAGGAACTGCTAAAATAATTATAAGTACTAATAAACACATTTGTTAATGGTGGCTTGTTAACATATTTAACAGATTTAGAAGTTTTGAAAATTCAAAGATGTGACGTTTTAATCATAGATTTGTAAAAGTAATTAAAAAATGTTTGAAATGCTTTTGAAGCAAACACAATAGCAGAATAAGAACTGTAAGTACAAGGAACGAAACAGAAAATAAAATTACAAATTGGTTATGTATTTTACTAGAGTAACCGTTTCAGTTTGGTTCATTTTTTTTCCAAAGAAATTTGTCTTTAAAATATATTTTAACTTTTACAAGCACCTTGTTTGATTTTAACTACACTAAGTTAAATTTTTGTTTTGCATGTTGCAGAACAAAATTAACATTTTTAAGCAGTATATCACATCTTGTATAGATATGTTTTGCTATAGTTTATGATAAACTATGACTATTTACTGTGTAAACAAAATAAATAATTTGAAGTTAAAATACAAATTTGTTTTATTTGATATGTAACAAATATTCTGGTAATGTATGATTTTATTTGATTGGTTGAATGAAGAAGTTTATGAAGCAGTCATAGCAATAAACAATATGTGTATGTTTATAAAAAAAAGCTTGCTATATACTTGCATAAACAAGTTTTACAGAGCAAACAAAATGCAATTTCTTCAGTAACTGCAGTAGAATAAGTTTGACATTGTCCCTTAATTACTAGACTACAAAAAAAAACCTTTTTGAAGATTTTGGGGTTTATTTTGGGCCCATAACACCAATGTTACGAAATATGAAGATTGTGTTAAACATTTTTTAATTAGTTTCAAACGTGCAGTTAAAAATTTGTACTTTGTATATTAATTTGTGAACTGTGGTTTTGTTTAAACTTGATTGTGTTTTTGGTTAACTTTTTTTGTTGTTTAATACTGCTAGTCCTAAATTTGTGGTGAATGAAATCACTTACTTTATAAACCCAAAATTGGATTAGTGTACATTCCAAGTTTAATTTGATGTTACATAATGAAAATGCCCCTATAGTGTTGTAAATACTATAGGCCTACACAAGTTTGTATATAGTAAATGTCAGTACAGTATTGCAAAATGTTAATAAACATTATTTTAGTTATTTATGGAAACTGTTGTTTTTGAATGTTGTTCTTTTCCACCAATGACATCATGATTTAATGTCACATGTTAAATGTCGACGCTTTACTGTCAATACAATAGCTTTTATTGTGAAATTGTATAATGATGTCATTATATATTGGGTATTGTAGTTATTGTATTTTTCAAGTCTAGACTTTCCTTTAGTAAAACCTTATCTACAGATGCATATTGAAGTGACTGCATCTCTACATACATCTTCAACATCATTTATCAACTGAGAGAAATACAAATATCAAACATAAAACTCCCACCGTATACACCTGTCACCAACATTTATGATAGGCCTAGTGTACACTGTGACCACATGAGCGCATGTCACATATTTATATTCTCTACTGATATAAATACCATATACCCCAAGCCCCTTTGTCATACTCGAATGTAATCCCACCCCCTAATTTAGGCTACATTTTATACCCCAAGCCCCTTTGTCACACTCGAATGTAATCCCACCCTCTAATTTAGGCTACATTTTATACCCCAAGCCCCTTTGCCAAACTCAAATTTAATCCCACCCCCTAATTTAGGTTACATTTTATACCCCCAGGCCCCTTTGTCACACTCGAATGTAATCCCACCCCTAATTTAGGCTATATTTGATACCCCAAGCCCCTTTGTCATACAGTGTATGGTTAAGAGATAGGTCATAGCCCTACTGTACAGTACGGAAGCCCGTTCGGGCCACAAGTTAACTATATTTTAAAAGCTGTTATCTGGCGGCCGCCACTTAATTATCTGGCGGCCGCCACTTAAGAATTAGTACATGTCCCGCCACTTAATTATCTGGCGGCCTCCACTTAATAATTAGTACATGTCCTGTCACTGGACATGTACGTGCATTGGATCAGAGGCGATGTTGCATGCAATAAAAGGCAGGCAATGCAATCATGGCGGCAGATAATTATCTGGCGGCCGCCAGATAATTAAGTGGCGGCCGCCAGATAACAGCTTTTAAAATATAGTTAACTTGTGGCCCAAACAGGCTTCCGTAGTACAGTACCTCAACGAGGAAGTAAATATTACATACCTGAGTAATTTGTGTTAATCAAATTTCTATAACTCTTTGAAAGAACTATTATTATTATTTTCTGCTTTCATTTCCTTATGTGAACTGGCTTGGATAACCAACTTCCTGTTGCAATTTATGTAATATTTCTTAGTTTTGGAAATTTTAAGCTACTATTGATTATAGAACGGTAATTATGTTTATTTTCTTAATTCTGTAATTCATGTTTTTTACCACATCATCACCATCATGTTGCATAAATACATGTTTATTTTCATTCTATTGGTGTCTAAATTGTTTGAATCCAACCCTAGCCACCAGCTCAAGTTTGGTGGTCTAGAGCAGCCTGTCTAGATGTTATGTATGCCAAGCTAGTGATCTGTTGGTCATGGGTTCGAGAATTTTCTTCTTTTTTTTTCGCAAAAGTAATTTAACAAAATGTATAAAGTAAAATTATATCAGAGTAAGTAAACACATGTATGTAAACTATATACTGTATACATACTATACTGTCTTCATTGTTATGATTTTATACCTCTTTAGCATTTCAAGTTTTAAAAATAAAACATGGGGAAAGACTGTGACCAGACTACTACAGTGGCACCAACACCAGCAGGTATTAGTATGGAAAATGAGTGTAAACATTATATTTTTATTTTGAATATCTCATGGCTAACCATGTAACTATACATTGTCATTGTCAAAATCTTATGCCTGTAGTCTGTAATACAATTCCAAATATTATTTACTAAAACCAGTTTTAATAGAGGGTAATTCTATGTCGATGAATCTATATCATCTTTATCTGCTGACCTCCTAAATACAGACTGGTCCGATATATATGCGAATAATGACAATCCCAATCGTGCCTATCAATTGTTTAATAACAAGTTAACCAGTCTGTACAATTCCAGTATTAAAACTACACGTATTAAACGTAATTTTCGCAAAGAGCGTAAACCATGGATCACTGTCGGTCTGATTAAATCAATTGGTACCAGAAATAAGCTCTATACTGCCTACCTCAAATCTAAGAAACAGACCGATAAGTACAAATACATAAACTATAGAAACAAACTAACTAATTTACTTCGCATAGCAAATAAAGAGTATTATGCCTCAAAATTCAACCAGTATACCAACAATATTCATAAAACCTGGCGAACAATCAATGGAATCTTAGGTAAAAATAAAAAACAAAACCAACCCTCTCACTTATTTAAAAACAATTGTAAAATTACTAATCCCGGACTTATTGCTGAACACTTTAATGATTATTTTATTAATATTGGGAACAACCTTGCGCAAAGTATTTCATATAATGGCAACTCAAATTTTAAATCATTTCTTAATCATTCCTCTATTTCAAACTCTCTCTATTTAACTCCAATAACGGAAACTGAAATTGTTGATATAATCTTAAAACTTAGGGACAATAAGAGTCCAGGATCTGATGGATTTTCCAATCAAGTTATTAAAAACATCATAAACTTTATATCCAAGCCTTTAGTCCATATTTTTAACCTATCATTTCAAACTGGAATTTTTCCAGACCTTTTAAAAATTGCCAAAGTAATTCCTATATTCAAAAAAGGCGATCCCCATTACTTTGAAAATTACAGACCGATTTCCCTGCTGCCTTGCCTGTCCAAGGTTTTAGAACGCCTAATCTACAACAGACTTTATACTTTTTTTTCTAAATACGATATCCTCTTTAAGCATCAGTACGGTTTTAGAAAAGCTTTTTCCACTGACCTTGCAATAACTGATCTCTATGATAAACTGACTTCTGCACTTTCAAACAATGAACACACCATTGGTATTTTTCTTGACTTGAGTAAGGCCTTTGACACTATCAATCATGAGATACTTCTTCACAAACTTCAGCATTATGGTGTCAGAGGCCTTCCTCTTAAACTCTTAAAAAGCTACCTTACCAGTCGCCAACAATTCACTGCTTTCCCCCCTTTTGACTCAAAACTATCCTCCATTCTATGCGGCGTTCCGCAAGGCTCCATACTCGGTCCCTTATTATTTTTAACATATATAAACGATCTCCCCAACTGTTCTAAATTACTCAAATTTATACTTTATGCGGATGACACTAATATTATTTATTCTCATAAAAATGATCAAATTTTAGTTAATACAATTAATAGTGAATTACGCAAAGTTTCTGATTGGTTCCAAATCAATAAATTATCGCTAAATGAATCCAAATCAAATTATATTATATTTAAACATAAAAACAAAAAATCCATCTCTCAAAACTTAAAAGTTTTAATTAATGACAAGGTAATCACACGTGTTGAGGAAACCAAATTTCTTGGCATCTCTATTGACTCAAAATTATCTTGGAAACATCATATCAATACAATCTGCAACACAATTGCGAGAAACACTGGTATGATGAACAAATTAAAGTACACACTTCCATCAAACATTTTATTTAATTTATATAATACTTTAATTCTTCCGTACATATCATACTGCAACATTGCCTGGGCCGTTACACCTGGCAAGTTCAGCACTTTATGCCCCTGGACTAGTTTCGAAACTACCAATATTGACCGAATTTTTAAATTGCAAAAACGAGCAATCCGAATCTGTTCAGGGGCATCATTCAGATCTCATTCAAAACACTTATTTTTTAACTTTACATCTCTCAACGTCTTAGATGTTAATAAACTTCAAACTGCATTATTCATGTACCGACTTACAAATAATCTACTTCCGACCCACATATGTTCACTCTTTACTAAACCTTCTGATACCCATACACATTTTACCCGTTTTTCCAATACTAATGTATACACTGTTAAAAACTGCGACTCGCACATTAGACGTCATTCAATACTTTATACCGGACCTAAACTTTGGGAAAGTCTTTCACATTCACTGATAAAGAAACCTTCACTTTTTAGTTTTAAAATTACATATAAGCAATCTCTAATCCAAGCATATGATGAATAAGGTGTTATGATTATTTTTAATAATGTTAATTTATTGTTATTCTATTTTTTATATATTATAATTTAGTCACAACTATTACTGATATTTGTTATTCGCTAATTTTTACTAGGCATTTTGTACAGCAAATATCAATATTTCATGTGCTGTTTTTTGTCATGTACCGTAACTGCAGTCTTGTTAGGGGGTCAAGCTTAAAGTGTCTTACTTATTTGACCTCCTTTCACACTTCTTTGTTGTACAAGTTTCTCTATATATTTTGTTTAAATTAGTTTGATTACCTTAATGTTTCACATAACTTGTATTATTTTTGAAGTGTGAAAAATTGAATAAAAGAAAAAAAAAAAGAAAAAATGTCGTAATAAATAGCTATAGTAATGACAATAATAACTATAGTAATGATAACAACAATTTTGTATCTAAATATGTATATGTTTGTATGATGTAGTATGTTTTAGCGGATATTAGCCCTTGATGGCATTTGCAGCAATAAAGAAATTGAATTGAATTATGAATAGGCTACTTTCTTAAATACATAGTACAGTAAGATTAAAGGGGGACTCCCGGTTTAAAGTTTCTATTGAACAATAGCAATGAAAAACCCGGAGCTACCCTTTAAGAATAACCACCAAAAGGATCATATACCTTGTTTCCATAGCTGTTATTATTCAATTCAACGTAAACATTTATTTTCTTTCTTTCAATCAATAATAAAACAAATGAATAAGGTATTAAAAATTCTTTCAAATCGTATTATTTATTGTTTCAGAGTCTTCTCCTGCAATAACTGTTTTATCCATAATTTTCATTTCTATGGGATGTTTGTACTGCCTTTATGTCTTGTTCAAACTGATAGTATGGCTTTCTAATTTCAAGAAAAGAAAACAGAGTAGAGGTATGTAAACTTAATTTTGAACATTCTCCCTTTAAAAAGGTTGAAAACGATTGGTGATTAATTATTATCACAATAGTATTATCAGTGCTGATGTCATATAAAGCACCACAATTGAATAAGTGCTACTGGCATATAAGCACCACTGTTGAATAAGTTCTGCTGGTAAACAAGTACCACAATGGAATAAGTGCTGCTGGCATATAAGCACCACAATTGAATAAGTGCTGATGTCATATAAAGCACAACAATTGAGTAAATGCTGCTGGCATATAAGCACCACTGTTGAATAAGTGCTGCTGGCATATAAGCACCACAATTGAATAAGTGCTGCTGGCATATAAGCACCACAATTGAATAAGTGCTGCTGGCATATAAG
Source organism: Antedon bifida (assembly GCF_963402885.1). Taxonomy (NCBI): domain Eukaryota; kingdom Metazoa; phylum Echinodermata; class Crinoidea; order Comatulida; family Antedonidae; genus Antedon; species Antedon bifida. Next base: position 32,521,771 of record NC_136227.1, on the reverse strand, counting down.
TACCACAATTGAATAAGTGCTGCTGGCATATAAGCACCACAATTGAATAAGTGCTGCTGTTGAATTATCATTTCCCATATCTGTAAGTTGTTATGTTTCATTCATTAGAAAAGATAGAGGGATATACCAAAGAATGTGATGGATGTCAAAAGATGAAGTATTTTTGCGCATGTGACAAAAAAAAAGATGATCAGAACATTGATGACAAAACTTCTTCAAGTGAAAATACTGCCATTGGATTTGATAACAATCTAAGTTACATCAAAGAAGAAGATGAAGAGGGAGAAGAAAAAGCAGAAGAAGCCATAGTTGGACTTGAAGGTAAATAAATCCCATTTCAGCAATCCATGACCCATGACACCCCCCCCCCCCCCACTATGAGGTGATCAATACTGTTATACTGTTTTAGACTTTGTTTACATTGTATGCTGTGCTTTAGCATTTATAATGATATTATTGATGGCTTGACTGCAGTTTATTTAGTGACAAATATCCGTGGTCACCGTTTGCTGGTCGATCATTTTTTAGAAATAATGGAAACAGAAGATAATTGATACGTTTTGCTTATTTGGAGTTTTTGTTTTTTTATATGACCATAAAATATTAGTTTAGTTCTCTGCGTTTGTTTACCTTGCCCCCCGAGTGTTTTAATTAAATGTTGAATTCAAAGTGTATAAATAAAAACAGAGGTTAAAAAGTAGTGCTGTTTAATGAAATAGTTCAAACATTGTTTAAGAATGAATTGCCATTTTTCAAAAGACCTTTAAAGATTCTCTAGTTTTGTAATTATATAAGACTCGGGAGTGTAGCGCTATCTTATTTTCAATTACCTTTTCACATTATTTTTACTAGATATAGTGGAGCTTTAGCTTGGTGGTTAACGTGATTGCCTTCCAATCCCAAGGTCCAGGGTCCAATCCTGACCTAGTGCCAAGGTTGTAAATCTTGACTCTTTCAACTCCACTCCCTAAGCCTCAAATGAGACTTAGTTTATAAGCACGATAAATTATAAAATAGTTTATCCATCCCGCAATTGGTGAGTTACTTGCTGTTGGATGCGTATGAAATGGAAAAAATAAAAAAAACTCTTCACCCTTTTTTATGTTTCTCCTTTGTTTACTGTTGCTATTGTATATAATTAGTATCAAGAAACACTATAATGTTCTACTGTTTAGGGCTGGCTTTCAACAGGCCTTGATTTTGTACCCTCTTCATTATTATTATTATTATTCCTACCTTATTAGAAATTGAACTTTTACACTATATGGTCAACGTCCGTCTCACTTACATTTTGACATAGAAAATATAATTTAATAGTTAATAATTACCATTATTGATAATATGTATTCTTCTACTGTAGAAGATTCAAATTACAATAACACACAAAGCAGAGAGGAAATCAAAGAAAGTACAGAAGAGGGAGTAACAGCAAATGATTCAACCATCGATACAACAGACGATGTTCAAGTAGCTGATACTAAATTTGTTGATCTTCAAACTGATGATGTTGCCCCTATCTTAGAAAATGTTGATAGTTCTGTTGCATAAAAATAAATGAATAATTAAATAATGGAAAATCATATTATTAGTAGGCATGGGTGCAAAGAGGCCATTATCCCAGCGGAATTTATTACACAATGTATGTATTTACTACTGGTACCGTGTTAATATTGGTGGTTTCTGTAGGTGTTGTAGACGTAGGCTTAAACTATGGAAATAGTTGCTGTTTTTTAAAATTAATTTGAAATATGGTCAACATTTTGTGAATCAAACCTGATTCCATGTTTAAAACTGTAGTTAATTTAATTAACTACTAATGTAAATTAATAAAATGTTTAAGCTGGATATTTTTTGATATTGTCTGTTAGCAAATTGTCAGCAGTCGGCATAGTGTTCGGTCGGCTAATTGTCTGTCGGCCAATTGTAAAATAGTTGTCAACGTCCTTGTACCGTGTTGCTTATTAAATTGTATCCTATTCCATTTTCCTGTTGTTTCGTTATGTATTATTTTGTGTTTCGATTTTAAAATAAGAATGTCAATGAAATGGTATTACACAAAATTCTCGAATTAACCCTTATATTATACGATTTTTCAGTAGCAATTCAGATTTTCTAAATAAAAAAAAAGTTTTGTAAACTTCTTGTCGATAGAGGGCTTAATAGTACAATAAAAATGTCAACAAAGCATGTGAAAAAATCCAAGAAGTCGGTATACTTTTACGTACACTCTGGGAATTTTGTTTTGATTTAAATGACCTTAGGATACTCTACAGCTACAGTAATGTAAGTAATTAATTATGCAACATGTGAATCACTTTTCATAATTGAATCATAAAAATGTTTAGCCCTACTTCTACTAGCCTAGCCTTACTTAAAGAAAAAGGCCTAGCTAGAAAAGCTAGGCCTAGGCTATTAGGCCTTGTACTACCTGAATAGTGCTACCTAACTAACTAACTAGCTAGCTAGGCCTAGCTAGGGCTACCTAGTAGGAATTCCTAAATATCAAACTAGAGCAGAGGCCTAGATCCTCTCCCGGTCAGTCATCAGATGATCGGGATCCTACTAGGCCTAGCTAGGCCTATATACTGAAACTAAGCAATCGATCCGAAAGCACTGTTTAAAGTTAAAAAGAGTGCAATGGTGTATATTCAGAAAATTGTCCAACCAGTAGGCATCAACGCGGTATAGATTCTCGCTGCCTGACATCATCCCCTCCTACAAAAAATTCCTACATCTGTGCCAGAATACAGCGTTACAAGGTAAGATCGATTTATAAGTAGGATAAAATTAGATAAAGATTGATTTAAAAACATGCGTTATGCTTCAGTTGGGTCCTAAAACACCACCACTACTTTTCATCTACTGATGTAAAATGAAACACCTTGTCTTTTTTATCTATTTATATCAAATCCATTAAAGGGAAGCAAGTAATTGACTAGTAAATTATACTGGAGTTTGTAAATCAAAAGAAAGTTTCTTGTTCTGTGGACCCAAGTTTAAAAGTCACATTTAGAATCCTAGAATATCTGGTAATAAATGTCTCTGTTTGGCATTAAAAGAACATAACATAATTTATTGGCTTTTTAATTGCAATTTGATTTTGTTTTCAAAAAATAATAAATTAATAACTCTCATATAATTTACCCTTTCAGTTAACAGGTGTTAAGACATTAACTATTACAATTCACAATAAATCTACTATTATTTAATAAACAAATAGGATATCGTTGGTACTGTAATAAGATTATGCTGATGCCATAATGTAGGTGGAGTTAAGAGAAAAGTGACACTAAAACTAGGACCTCTTCTAGTAGTGTACAGGAGAATATTTGCACTATATTACTGCTAATGCTATAGAACACAAAACGGCATCTGACAATAAATGAATGAATTAATTAAATATGTGTAAAGGCAAAATGCACTTTTGCCTGTCATACATGAAGCAACAAAAATATAAACTTCAATAGAAAATGTTCTTCTTTGTTTAAAATTTAGATGTACAGTACTGGATTTTGCTCCAGGTCAGAGGTCAAAGACAATCATTACCCAGCATTCGATGGATGACTCTCGAGAATAACATTTTAATGCAATTCAATAAAACATTAAGAAAACATACTTTTTCTTACTCATATTTATTACATTTAACTGAATAAGGATATTTTGATATGATATCAACTTTACATAATTCACTTCCACTTCAAAGCAAAAAAAAAAAGAACAAATGAAAAAAAATGTAAATAATCACATAAAGTACAGTATCATCAGCATCATGTACATTCTGCACCATTTTAGCAAAATTACAGTTTCATCTATTCAAAAATGTACATTTGCCAGTTAAGTGAAAATTAAATTTTATTTGACTATATTCAAAATTATTTGAAAACTGTTTTTTTATATATTTATTCTTATAGCGCATTTACTTATTGGAATATAAATAAAATGTTTTACTACAAAATACAATATTGTTTTGTAAAAAAAAACTATTAAAAAAAAAATTAGTTTACAAAGTAATTTTTAGGTCATTTGCATTTAAAGCAAAATGATATGTTATTACATTATACTTTGTTACTTCATTAAATTTTAGACATATTGTTAATGAGTTTATTACAGTTTGTCTGAATATCTGCATGATAATACTTTACGCTGCATAAAGCAAAAAGCCTGAGAATGAGCAGATATTACAGATATTACAGTATTACATAACATTTAAAGCATTGTGATATATTATTACAGTATACTTTGTTACTTCATTCAATTTTATACATTTCTAAATCATTATATTACTTTATTTTGCATAAAGCAAAAAGCCTGTGAATGAGCACTGGCCCCAGCTGTTACTATAGTAATAGTTATTGTTTGTATCATATGGCTGAGTCCATACTTCATCACCTGATACTAGATCTAGAACCACCATTGTGCTTGCAGAATCAGAAAAATCACCCTGTGTACCTGTTACTATTTGAAGACTCCCATTTTTCATGATTTTCGTTGAAACTGATTGACTATTGCCATGACTCTTCCTTGATGTCACCTGGAATACATAAACACCTGGAATTGCACAGACAAACTTGCCTGTATTTTTGTTGTAATGATTTCCAACATTTGTAATTATTGTGTCATACTTCATTGGACTAACGGCAAGACGACCTGGGAGTGATGTAAAAATTGCTGTAAAAGCAGATTTCTTCTGACTAGCCTTTTCACCTTTGTCTCCTTTTACACCATTTTCACCTGGTAGTCCAATGAGGCCTTGAGGTCCTTTTGGTCCTAATTTACCAGGAATCCCATCAAATCCTTTGCTGCCATCATCTCCTTTCATTCCTTGTTCTCCTTTCATTCCTTGTTTTCCATTCATTCCTTGTTCTCCATTCATTCCCTGTTCTCCTTTTATTCCATGTTCTCCATTAACTCCTTGTTCTCCATTCATTCCATGTTCTCCATTAATTCCTCTTTCTCCTTTTATTCCATTCATTCCTTGTGGCCCTGACACACCTGGATTACCATGATTTCCTGGAATGCCAGGAATCCCAGGTGTACAACAGCTATTACAAGCTTCAGTATCTGTTTGTGCTGCTGATTTCGCGATGTGAATGACAACAAGTTGTACAGCAATTGTGAACAACATGTTTGGAAATCTGAAATTCAATAAAATTATAATCCTAAATCAGAAACAAAGATCCTGGTTTTTAAATCATGTCATGAATATTCTAGACATATATGCACAACAAATTTTTGTATAGGGCTTCTTCACACGAGTTTATCAATTTTAGATAGGCCAATGAGATAAGGGAAAGTATTACATTTGAATGTGTTTATAAATATACTACTGTAAACAAAAAAGAGTAATTTTATGCTCTAAATACAAGTTAAATTTTAAATTCCAAAACTTCTCTACTTCAAAACATTCAGTAGTTGAAATAACAAATGTTTGTTGCACCCGAAATATATATTGTTGTTGCTTGCTACAGTACTATGACAATTTGAATCAGAGCTCGCATAGTAATATTTGATATTTAATAAAACTAGAAGTTTATCAGAACTAATCACAACTCTAAGACATATTTATTATAAAATAAACTTACCCAGAATGCATGATAGTTTGTAGAATATCTTGTATTGCTGTTGATTAGTAAAACTAGATGTTTCTCTTTCATCTACTGATGTAAAATGAAACACCTTGTCTTTTTTCTCTATTTATATCAAATCCATTATGTCAAAATGGAAGCAAATAAATGACTAGTAAATTATACTGGAGTTTGTAAATCAAAAGAAAGTTTCTTGTTTTGTGGACCCAAGTTTAAAAGTCACATTTAGTAGCTATTTTGTATAAATAAATTTATGGAAGATTCGCAGAATATCTGGTAATAATTGTCTGTATGTTTGACATTAAAAGTACATAACATAATTCGTTGGTATTTTAATTGCAATTTCATTTAAAGATGTTTTGGTTTTTAAAAATCTTTTGAACTTTCTCATATAATTTAACTTTTCAATTGACATGTTTTAAGTCATTAAATATGACAATTCACAATAAATCTACTTTTATTTAATAAACAAACTCAGAAAGGAAAACAAGTAGAGTAGTTTAAATCTGTTGTACTGTAGTGTTCTCTCCTGACTCATAAATATTAAGGCAAGACCAGCACATGAAATCTATCCCAGCATGTAATTAAAGACTATTAAACATAATGTTTTTAATGCAGTTGAATTAAACATTGAGAAAATACTTTTTCTGTAATACTTAGTAGTTTTTTATTTATTACATTTAACTGTATAAAGAGACATTTTAATTGATATTAAACTTTACATAATTCACTTCAAAGCAAAAAAGAAGCAAAAAGGAAAATAATTTTGAATCACATAAAGTGGGATCGTTAACATCATTTGTATCGGCTCATTTTGGCTAGGCCATGTAAAGTACAATAACTGTATGCTTTAAAATCACATTAATTTTTAACAATTATTTTAAAATATGCCTGATAAAAACTTCTATTTAGAAATGTACATTTGCAAGTAAATTAAAAATTACATTGAATTTGACCATTAAAAAGTTAAAAATGTTTAAACTGAAAATACAATTACAGTTAATAGTAAAAATACTTTATTAGAAATATAATTATTGAATAATTCTTGTACTGTTTACAGTCCCATTAAATTATAAGAATATACAAATATTTCAACTGAAAGCATATGATGATAAATATAAAAGAAACCAAAGTAAAATATTGTTTGATTGATAGAACTTTAAACCTATAAAAGTGTATTTATAGTATAGTAGCTTACTGAATTATTTTGCTTAATTTTATTTACAATTATTAAAAGTAAACTGAATTAGTTTTTAAAAAATAATACATTATATAAGATATTACAGCATTACATAGCATTTAAAGCATTGTGATATAATATTACAGTATACTTTGTTACTTCATTCAATTTGAGATATTTTGTTTATTACAGTTTGTCTGATTATCAGCATATATTACTTTATGCTGCATAAAGCAAAAAGCCTGAGAATGAGCAATGTCCATAGCTAGAACTATAGTAATAGTTAGAGGTTGTACTAGTTGGCTCAGTCCATACTTCATCACCTGATACTAGATCAAGTACCACCATTGTGCTTGCTGAAGTATAATTATTTCCATCTGAACTTGTTGTTATTTGACCACTTTCATTTTTCATGATTCTTGTTGAAACTGCTTGACCATTGGTACCATCCTTCCTTGATGTCGTCTGGAATACATAAACACCTGGAATTACACAGACAAACTTGCCTGTTTCTTTGTTGTAATTATTTCCAACATTTGTAATTATTGTGTCATACTTCATTGGGCTAACGGCATGACGACCTGGGGATGATGTAAAAATTGCTGTAAAGGCAGATTTCTTCTGACTAGCTTGTTCACCTTTTTCTCCTTTTATACCATTTGCACCTGGTAGTCCAATGAGGCCTTGATTTCCTTTTTGCCCTCTTATCCCATCTAAGCCATTCCTTCCATTATCTCCTTTTATACCATTTGTACCTGGTAGCCCAATGATGCCTTCAGGTCCTTTTGCTCCTAATTTACCAGGAATTCCATCTAATCCTTTGCTTCCATCATCTCCTTTAATTCCTTGTTCTCCTTTTATTCCCTGTTCTCCTTTTATTCCTTGTTCTCCTTTCATTCCTTCTTCTCCTTTTGTACCATTTGTACCTGGTAGCCCAATGATGCCTTGTGATCCCATTGGTCCTAATTTACCAGGAATCCCATCTAATCCTTTGCTTCCATCATCTCCTTTCATTCCTTGTTCTCCTTTTATTCCTTGTTCTCCAATCATTCCTTGTTCTCCTTTCATTCCTTCTTCTCCTTTTGTACCATTTGTACCTGGTAGCCCAATGATGCCTTGTGATCCCATTGGTCCTAATTTACCAGGAATCCCATCTAATCCTTTGCTTCCATCATCTCCTTTCATTCCTTGTTCTCCTTTCATTCCTTGTTCTCCATTCATTCCTTGTTCTCCTTTCAATCCATATTTTCCATTCATTCCTTGTTCTCCTTTCACTCCATTCATTCCTTGTGGCCCTGACACACCTGGATTACCATGATTTCCTGGAATGCCAGGAATCCCAGGTGTACAACAGCTATTACAAGCTTCAGCATCTGTTTGTGCTGCTGATTTCACTGGGGCGGATCCAGAGGGGGGGTCCACGGGGTCCGGACCCCCCCTAAATTTTAAGGGTGCCCTTTTTTTAGAGGTTCAATATTTTATTCGTGTGACATATTTGTGTGTATATAAATATGCACAGAGTAGGCTACACTAACCCCAAAAATAAAAACAGAAATTTATCACAATGCGTGCGATGTTAAGTTACGGCGGCCGATCAAAGAGCATCGTGAGAGGTGGTGACGCGTGATGATCTCTACTTAAACTTCTAAAAATAGATCGTTTCACATACTACAGATGGCGCATGTAAACTTTTTTCGCGCTATTTTCAAGAAGATGCCTCGTAAGGAGAGAGGGAGAAAGCGCAAACAGCAAGATTTGGCAGAACAAGCCAAACATTGTGTCAAATTAAGTGGCTGGTTGTTACATACTAGTAATAAGGATGATCAGCTAGATACCTCTGGACCACCTATTTTTTTACCCGCCGCCGCTAAAGTCTGTAATAATGATCAGCAAGGCTTAGATACCTCAAGCTCTGGACCACCTACTTTTTTACCCGCCGCCGCCGACGAGGTCTGTCTCTTCCCAGGTTGGTGACTTTAACATATGTACTTTAAATATTAATCCAGTATCGCAAAGATATAATGATTGCCTTATAAGAAATGGTTTTAGTAATGTTATTAAGGATATAACTAGAATAGGAAAAGAAAAAAGCTCATGTTTGGACCACATTGTTACTAATGTACAAAATAATGTGAAGCAATCTGGAGTAATTAACATTGGCCTTAGTGACCATTTTCTTATTTATTGCACTAGAAAAATACCTAAGTCTCATGTTCATAAAAATGAACACAACTCCGCAAAATTACGATCTTTAAAAAACTATAATGTAAATAACTATCTTGAAACACTTAACGATATCGATTGGTCTGTTGTCACTAATAATGTCGATGTAAATATCGCGTGGTTAACTCTTAAAGATATCATCATTAAGGTGATCGACTCAATAGCGCCAATAAAAAAAGTTAGACTTAAACAAAACATAGCACCCTGGTTTACCTCCGAAATTGCCGATGAAATCAAAGTAAGAGACACACTTTTAAAACAATTCAAGAAAGATAAATCTAATCTAGATATATACAAATATTATTGTGCCTCTAGGAACAAAGCTCAGCGGCTGATCAAAAAAGCTAAATCTAATTATTTTCTCAATAAGATTGATGAAAATAAAGACAACCCTAGAAAATTATGGAAAACCCTCAAACAGCTCGGATACGAGAAGAAATGTAAAACAAACACTAAAATCGTTCTCGATGACAATGGTAAACAAACTTTCTGTCCAAAAGGCGTTGCCTCTCGTTTTAATGAGTTTTTCACGAATGTTGCGTCAACACTCGTCAAAAAACTCCCAAAATGCATAGGTCTTTTCACCATGTCCACTAACGATCTTCTTAAATACTACGTTAAATTAAAAGGAAAAATGTTTAAGCTAGAGCCTGTTACCATAGAATTTGTTAAAACTCAACTCGAAAGCCTAAATGTAAACAAAAGCGTCGGTCTAGATAATATTCCCTCAAGATTCTTACGTGACGGTGCGATAATCTTGGCTGAACCGATAGCTCATATCATTAACCTTTCGTTTAAAACTAATTGTTTTCCTCATGATCTTAAAATTGCTAAAGTTACCCCTCTATTTAAGAAAAATACTAGAACAAATGTTGAGAATTATCGGCCGATTAGTATTCTGCCTACGGTATCTAAGATTCTTGAAAAATCTGTAGCTATACAAGTTGAAAGGTATCTTTCCAAAAATAATATACTTTATGCCTATCAATCCGGTTTTCGGCAGGCCCATTCAACTGAAAGCAACCTCATAAATCTCATCGACGGTTTAAAAAACAATAAGTCCAAAGGCCTTCTTACTGGAATGGTTCTAATTGACTTACAAAAAGCTTTCGATACCGTCGATCATGTGATTTTAATTAACAAGCTAAAATGCATGGGTTTTAAGTGTACTGACTGGTTTCAATCTTATCTCGCTAACCGCACACAAGTTGTCAGTGTGAATGGTACCTGCTCTGAACCTCTTATAGTTACTCATGGTGTACCGCAAGGTAGCATCTTGGGCCCTATTCTTTTTCTATGTTATTTAAATGATATTGCTTCTTGTATTGATTCTGATGTTCAATTATTGCTTTATGCTGATGATTCTACGATTCTGTATTCTCATCACGATGCCACCAAAATCGCTCATAAATTAAGTACTGTCCTAACTAAGTGCCAGGACTGGTTAACTGAAAACAAATTATCTTTACATGTTGGCAAAACCGAAAGTATTATCTTTGGTAGCAGAGCGAAGCTTAACAAAGTAAAAGAGTTTTCTGTAGAATTAATGGGCCGTAGAATCAAAAGTACTAAGCAAGTTAAATATTTAGGTATTGATTTAGACCAATATGTATCATGTGATATCATTGCAACTAGTGTTATCAGTAAAGTTAAGTCAAGGTTGAAGTTTTTACATAGGCAAAGTTCGTGCTTGAATAAAAAATGTCGTAAACTATTAAGCACTGCTTTAATACAATGTACATTTGACTATTCTGCCTCGGCATGGTACGGCGGTGTCAATAAGAATCTTAAACATAAATTACAAACTGCCCAAAACAAGATGGCACGTTTCATTTTAAATGTTGGTCCGAGGTCTCACATAGGTGCCAAAGAGCTTTCCGATCTTGGGTTTCTTAATGTCAGCCTCAGAAATAAGTTTTTAAGATTAAATTATGTTCACAAAATTCGTTATAACTTTAATACGCCTTCTTTCCTTAAGGATAACTTTTTGTTAATTTCTGATCATCACAACCATTTCACCAGGGGTACAACATTTAATTTTGTCACTCCTAAGGCTACTGGCGTTAATGATACGACTTTTTATTTCTTAGGTATCCGTGACTGGAACAGGCTCCCCAATTCACTCAAATCAATACAAAATAATGCAACCTTCAAAATAAAACTTAAAGAATATTTTAATAATGAACAGCTTGGTATTTCAGTTTAATTAAGCTATTTTTAATATTGTTTTTTTGATGTTTTCTTGTCTTGTATGTATTTTCTTGTTTTTTCATTTTTACTGAGTCATACTTAACGATAATTGTACTAGGCCCAACCACTCACTTTTCAGTCATTACGGATTGGACCCCATTGGAAATAAGTTTACTTTTTTGTCGACTTAATGGGTTATCCAGGTATTCTTTTTATACATTGTATATTTTAACTTTTATGTATGAATATCAAATAAAATCAATCAATCAATCAGGTTAGTACACTGTACCTACAATTCAGTATTAACTAAGTTAGTCTATATTATTAGCCTAATGATCATAATACAGTAAGTGTATATTTAGGTCTAGGCTTAGGGTAGTATTTCCTAGTTAAATTACCTTGCATACATTTTAGTAAATCTATTCTTAATCTTAACAGCGCAGGGACTCCATTTTCATTACCACGATTAAACGGCGCGCACGTTACTATGCGCGTAATGCCGCCATTCGCGCGGTGTTGTTACACATTATTAATAAACACTTTTTAGTTTTATTCTGAAAATAAATTAATCATGAAAATATTTTTTTTAGTGAATATTTATTTACCTATAATATAAGATCAAGTATTTTTTATTTCCATTTCACTCAACCACAAACATGTGAATAATGAATGTGGTTGTTAAAACTAAAAAGATTGTTATTAATATTATCGTCCTACTAGCTAGATAGAGGCCTATAATATACTATCTATAGGCCTAGCTAGTAGTAGTAGTATAGCTTTTTTGTTTACTACGAAACCCTCGAACGGCTCCATTGGCATTATCTACCTTATTTTTAAGTTGTAGTTAGCCTCTTATGACCTCAAAATGTTTTTTCTACACCAGGTGTTGATGAGGATGGTAACCTATCCGATCCAGAAACGGCCGTCAATGATGACATTGATGTAGACATTCAACTTCCTGTGGATTTAGAGATGCCCATTGAGCAAGAAGGAGGTAAATAATAATTCGTCACGACTGTCCATGTTCATGATGCAGACAGTATCACGCGTTAGTGAAGAATGTATGTATCCTAAACAACTATAAAATTAAAAATTTACAAAACGGACATATTTTCAATTAATGTTCTGATTATTTTGCAGTTATTTGCAAGGATGTTGGGGACATTGTTAACAAGCTTATTGATATATCAACTCTAACACCATCAGAAAAGCTTAAATACATCGACAACCACTTTGTACCCGATTCAAACTATAAGCATTTTTTAAAACAAATAGTAATGCAGGGTGAAGGTCGATCAAAGACACTAACTTTTCAGTATTCGTGGTTAGATCAATATAAGTGGTTAGTGTACAGCCCATCAGATCATGGTGGATACTGCAAGTATTGTGTGATGTTCCCTCCAGGTAAGACTAATTTATCCAATGCAGTATTAGTTGGGAGACCATTTAAAATTCTTAAGCACGCCAAAGGTAAAGATGGAGTACTTGATTGCCACACTAATTTCCTGTATCATAAAACTGCTGTAGACAAATACAAGCAGCTTAGTATGTCTTTCCTGCATCCTGAACATCATGTTGATGTTCTGCTAAGTGACGCTAGCAAACAAATCTACAAGGACAACATCCATATTCTCCAAAGTATCATCGAGGCAGTACTGCTATGTGGCAAGCAGAATATTGCCCTTCGTGGCCATCGAGATGATAGTACAAGCAGCTGTAGCAACACTGGGAACTTTCTGGCCATATTAAAGTTATTAAGTGGTAGAGATCCAATATTGAGGAAACACCTGGAATCTAGTAATAAAAATAGCACTTACACTTCGAAAACCATACAAAATGAATTGATAGGTATAATTGGTGAATTTGTTAGGAATAAGATAACAATTGATTTGTCTGATCAAAAGTATTCGAAGTACTACACTATTATAGCCGATGAGGTTACTGATACTACCACCAACAAAGAGGTATTATCAATTTGTTTACGGTTCTTAACCGGTGATGAGCAGGTGGAAATTGCAGAACATTTTGTCGACTTTGTCAACTTAAACCGCACCACAGGCAAGGCGATTGCTGATGCCATCATGAAATCGTTGAGTGACAATGGATTCAACTACCAAAATCTCAGAGGTCAGGCATACGATGGGGCTTCGGCTATGTCATCTGCTGTAAGAGGTGTGAATGGTAGAATAAGAGAGGTAGTACCATTAGCACTATACTCCCACTGTAAAAGTCACATTCTGAATTTGAGTATCGCATCATCCTGTAAGCTACAAGAAATTAGAAATATGATTGGTTCAATCAATGAAGTATTTTTGTTTTTTTCAAACTCGCCAAAACGTCAAGCAATGTTTGAAAGCGTTTTAGAACATTCTGATTATGATGGGAAAAAAAAGAAAATTAAGGGTTTGTGTAAAACACGTTGGGTGGAGCGTCATGATTGTTATGAAACGTTTCATGAGTTGTTTGCACACATAGTTACCACACTTGAAGTTATACTTCGGCCTAATGATTTCCCCGACATAATTGGTAATGAAGATTGGTCATGGGATCCCGACACCAGGACGAAAGCACAGGGACTATATTCAACACTACAGTCTTTTGAGTTTTTAATGTCATTTTTTGGACAAAGCAGTGCTTGTTTCCAATTAGACCGATTGCTGTCAAGTTACAACGCAGTAATTTGGACTCTTTCGAAGCCTACCATAAGATTGACACAGTAATTAGTCAGTTACAAGAGATAAGACGTGATATTGATAATCATTTTTCTGCTTGGTTTTCTGATGCATCACAACTTACTGTAAGTGTTGGTGGCGTAGTATCCAAACCAAGAACCAACAGGCGACAATTGCACAGAAGCAATGTGCCAGCAGATACCATTGAAGAGTATTTCCGGAAAAACCTGGCTATACCATTCATAGATCACTTGCTCAATGAAATGGAGACAAGATTCAATGCTCAGTCTAGAGTTATCGCTTCACTGTTTGAAATAATTCCCGAATTAATCATCAAGAGCGTCAACGTTGCACCCGTCTGTGAAAAATTGTTATTTTGGAAGAGCGACTTGCCATCTCCTTTGTCATTATGTAATGAATTAAGGTACTGGAGAGCCCATTGGGTAACCGTGAAGAGAGAAGAACATCCACAAAATTTACTTGAATGTCTAAGAAATTGTGACAAGGATATTTATCCCAATATTTATGAGCTCCTCTGTATAGGTTGTGTCTCACCAGTTGGTAGTGCAGAAGCGGAACGCTCCTTCTCAGGGTTAAGACGAGTGAAGAGCTACCTCCGTAATAGGATGACGGTAGAGAGACTGACCGGATTATCACTAATGATGATACATCATGATGTTGATGTTGATGTAAATGTAATTTCAGACATTTTTATTCGTAGAAACAATAGGAGATTGTTCAAACGGAGCATTCTCAACATGTTGTAAATACTTTAAGATACTAGATAATAATGTTAAATGTTCGTGGTGGTGAGCCAGAATAACAGTATTCTGGAGTGAGGGTATGGGTTACCTCTACCTCTCTAGGCCCCCCAGACGCACACTGGGTTAACAAATGTATTGTAAATAATGTTAAATGTTCGTGGTGGTGAGCCAGAATAATAGTATTCTGGAGTGAGGGTATGGGTTACCTCTACCTCTCTAGGCCCCCCAGACGCACACTGGGTTAACAAATGTATTGTAAATAATGTTAAATGTTCGTGGTGGTGAGCCAGAATAAAAGTATTCTGGAGTGAGGGTATGGGTTACCTCTACCTCTCTAGGCCCCCCAGACGCACACTGGGTTAACAAATGTATTGTAAATAATGTTAAATGTTCGTGGTGGTGAGCCAGAATAAAAGTATTCTGGAGTGAGGGTATGGGTTACCTCTACCTCTCTAGGCCCCCCAGACGCACACTGGGTTAACAAATGTATTGTAAATAATGTTAAATGTTCGTGGTGGTGAGCCAGAATAAAAGTATTCTGGAGTGAGGGTATGGGTTACCTCTACCTCTCTAGGCCCCCCAGACGCACACTGGGTTAACAAATGTATTGTAAATAATGTTAAATGTTCGTGGTGGTGAGCCAGAATAAAAGTATTCTGGAGTGAGGGTATGGGTTACCTCTACCTCTCTAGGCCCCCCAGACGCACACTGGGTTAACAAATGTATTGTAAATAATGTTAAATGTTCGTGGTGGTGAGCCAGAATAATAGTATTCTGGAGTGAGGGTATGGGTTACCTCTACCTCTCTAGGCCCCCCAGACGCACACTGGGTTAACAAATGTATTGTAAATAATGTTAAATGTTCGTGGTGGTGAGCCAGAATAACAGTATTCTGGAGTGAGGGTATGGGTTACCTCTACCTCTCTAGGCCCCCCAGACGCACACTGGGTTAACAAATGTATTGTAAATAATGTTAAATGTTCGTGGTGGTGAGCCAGAATAAAAGTATTCTGGAGTGATGGTATGGGTTACCTCTACCTCTCTAGGCCCCCCAGACGCACACTGGGTTAACAAATGTATTGTAAATAATGTTAAATGTTCGTGGTGGTGAGCCAGAATAATAGTATTCTGGAGTGAGGGTATGGGTTACCTCTACCTCTCTAGGCCCCCCAGACGCACACTGGGTTAACAAATGTATTGTAAATAATGTTAAATGTTCGTGGTGGTAATACACTACTTGAAAACTTATAAAGTTTTACCATATATTTTACGATGGGTATTGTCTAAATTCTTGATTTTGTGTTGATCAATAGAAACGGAAAAACTGCTAATTTTTAAATCAAATAAATTCAGTAATCAACATGAAAACAATGTCGAATGATAAAAGATTACATGCATCATCAATTGATAATAATAATGAATTATTATCATTTTATGACCGAATCGGAAGTACGTTCATCTGGGACTTCCCCCGACCTTTGCATTGAACGCAACAAAAAAAGATGTATCTATTGTTAGTCGCCGCGTGCTAGGCTTAGGCTATGCTCACTTTGCTGTTTGCTAGCTAGCGCGCTAATAAAGTGTCATTTCCGGCGAACTAGAAAGGTGCCATTTATCATGGATTTTGCGTGCGAGAGTACCATTTCCGGCCATCTAAGTGTGTCCTGTAACAAAATTCGCTTCGCCACAACCCCCACCATGGGGGGGCTGTGGCTCAAATACTCAATATCTGATGTGCCCTTTTATCGGCGGACCCCCCCTCTCAAAAATTTCTGGATCCGCCCCAGTTTCACGATGTGAATGACAAGAAGTTTTACAGCAATTCTGAACAACATGTTTGGACATCTGAAATCCAATCAAATTATAATCCTTAAAAATCAGAAATAAAGATCCTGGTTTTTAAATCATGAATATTCTAGACATATATGCACAACAACTTTTTGTATAGAGCTTCACAGGAGTTTATCATTTTTAGATAGGCCATTTAGATAGGGGAAAGTGTCACATTGAAATGTGCTTAAAAATATGCTACTGTAAAAGAAAAAAAAAGTAATTTTATGTTCTAAATACAAATTACAAAATTTAAATTCCAAGTCATCTCTACTTCAAAGCATTCAGTAGTTGAAATAACCTTTGCTACAATACTGTACAATTTTTATACAAAAAAAATGAAATAGCATCCAACACATGTATTGTTGCTTGCTACAGTACAGTGACAATTTGAATCAGAGCTCATAGTAATATTTGATATTTAATAAAACTAGAAGTTTATCAGAACTATTCACAACTCTAAGAAATATTTATTATCAAATAAACTTACCCAGAATGCATGATAGTTTGTAGAATATCTTGTATTGCTGTTGATCAGTAAAACTAGATGTTTCTCTTTCATCTACAGATGTAAAATGAAACACCTTGTCTTTTTTCTCTATTTATATCAAATCCATTATGTCAAAATGGAAGCAAATAAATGACTAGTAAATTATGCTGGAGTTTGTAAATCAAAAGAAAGTTTCTTGTTCCTTTGACCCAAGTTTAAAAGTCACATTTAGTAGCTGTTTTGTATAAATAAATTTAGAGAAGAATCACAGAATATCTGGTAATAAATGTCTCTGTTTGACATTAAAAGAACATAACATAATTCATTGGATTTTTAATTGCAATGATTCAAAGATGTTTTGTTTTCAAAAAATCTTTTGAACTTTCCCATATAATTTACCTTTCAAAATGACAGGTTTTAAGACATTAAATATGACAATTCACAATAAATCTACTATTATTTAATAAACAAACTCAGAAATGAAAACAAGTAGAGTAGTTTAAATCTGTTGTACTGTAGTGTTCTCTCCTGACTCATAAATATTAAGGCAAGACCAGCACATGAAATCTATCCCAGCATGTAATTAAAGACTATTAAACATAATGTTTTTAATGCAGTTGAATTAAACATTGAGAAAATACTTTTTCTTACTCATTAGTTTTTTATTCATTACATTTAACTGTATAAAGACTTTTAATTGATATAGACTTTACATAATTTACTTCAAATCATTTTGGCTAAGCCATGTAAAGTACACTACCTTTATGCTCTAAAATCACATGTTTGTACTGTATACTGCATTAAATTCTAAAAATATGTTTTGTTTTCAACAAACATATATGATCATAAATAAAAAAATAAACCAATGTGCAATATTGTTTGATTAAATAAAATTTAAAACTTAAAATTTGAAAGTGGTATAATAATAATAATAATAATATCCTGGATTTATATAGCGTCTAATGTAATGAAACCTCTAAGCGCTGAATTATTTTACTTATTTTTATTTACAATTATTAAAAGTAAATTGGATCTGTGTTTTCAAATTAATACATTATATAAGATATTACAATTTTACATAGCATTTAAATCATCGTGATATAATATTTCAGTATACTTTGTTACTTCATTCAATTTTAGACATTTCTAAATCAGTTTATAATAGTTTGATTATCTGCATAATATTACTTTATGCTGCATAAAGCAAAAAGCCTGAGAATGAGCAATGTCCATAGCTAGAACTATAGTAATAGTTATTGTATGTATCATGTGGCTGAGTCCATACTTCATCACCTGATACTAGATCAAGTACCACCATTGTGCTTGCAGAATTATACCCTGAAGCATCCATCCTTATGGACACTTGAGTAGTCCCATTTTTCTTAATCAATGTTGACATTTTACCATCATCATTCCTTGATGTGACTTGGAATACATAAACACCTGGAATTTCACAGACAAACTTGCCTGTATTTTTGTTGTAATGATTTCCAACATTTGTAATTATTGAGTTATACTTCATTGGGCTAACGGCATGACGACCTGGGGATGATGTAAAAATTGCTGTAAAGGCAGATTTCTTCTGACTAGCTTGTTTACCTTTTTCTCCTTTTATACCATTTGCACCTGGTAACCCAGTGATGCCTTGTGTTCCCATTGGTCCTAATTTACCAGGAATCCCATCTAATCCTTTGCTTCCATCATCTCCTTTCATTCCTTGTTTTCCATTTATTCCTTGTTCTCCTTTGCTTCCATCATCTCCTTTCATTCCTTGTTCACCTCTCACTCCATTCAGTCCTTGTGGCCCTGACACACCTGGATTACCATGATTTCCTGGAATACCAGGAATCCCAGGTGTACAACAGCTATTACAAGCTTCAGCATCTGTTTGTGCTGCTGATTTCACGATGTGAATGACAAGAAGTTTTACAGCAATTCTGAACAACATGTTTGGACATCTGAAATCCAATCAAATTATAATCCTTAAAAATCAGAAATAAAGATCCTGGTTTTTAAATCATGAATATTCTAGACATATATGCACAACAACTTTTTGTATAGAGCTTCACAGGAGTTTATCAATTTTAGATAGGCCATTTAGATAGGGGAAAGTGTCACATTGAAATGTGCTTTAAAATATACTACTGTAAAAGAAAAAAAAGTAATTTTATGTTCTAAATACAAATTACAAAATTTAAATTCCAAGTCATCTCTACTTCAAAGCATTCAGTAGTTGAAATAACCTTTGCTACAATACTGTACAATTTTTATACAAAAAAAAATGGAATAGCACCCAAAACATGCATTGTTGCTTGCTACAGTACTATGACAATTTGAATCAGAGCTCATAGTAATATTTGATATTTAATAAAACTAAAAGTTTATCTGAACTAATCACAACCCTAGGAAATATTTATTATAAAATAAACTTACCCAGAATGCATGATAGTTTGTAGAATATCTTGTTTTTGTTGTTGATCAGTAAAACTAGATGTTTCTCTTTCATGTACTGATGTAAAATGAAACACCTTGTCTATTTTCTCTATTTATATCAAATCCATTATGTTAAAATGGAAGCAAGTAATTGACTAGTAAATTATACTGAAGTTTGTAAATCAAAAGAAAGTTTTTTATTCTGTGGACCCAAGTTTAAAAGTCACATTTAGTAGCTGTTTTGTATAAATAAATTTATGGAAGATTCACAGAATATCTGGTAATAAAGGTCTGTAAGTTTGACATTAAAAGTACATAACATAATTTGTTGGTATTTTAATTGCAATTTGATTTAAAGATGTTTTGGTTTTTAAAAATCTTTTGAACTTTCTCATATAATTTACCTTTTCAAATGACAGGTTTTATGTCATTAAATATGACAATTTACAATAAATCTACTATTATTTAATAAACAAACTCAGAAATGAAAACAAGTAGAGTAGTTTAAATCTTTTGTATTGTAGTGTTCTCTCCTGACTCATAAATATTGAGACAAGACCAGCACATGAAATCTATCCCAGCATGTAATTAAAGACTATTAAACATAATGTTTTTAATGCAGTTGAATTAAACATTGAGAAAATACTTTTTCTTTAATACTTAGTAGTTTTTTATTTATTACATTTAACTGTATAAAGAGACATTTTAATTGATATTAAACTTTACATAATTCACTTCAAAGCAAAAAAGAAGCAAAAAGGAAAATAATTTTGAATCACATAAAGTGGGATCATTAACATCATTTGTATCGGCTCATTTTGGCTAGGCCATGTAAAGTACAATAACTGTATGCTTTAAAATCACATTAATTTTTAACAATTATTTTAAAATATGCCTGATGAAAATAATAAAAACTTCTATTTAGAAATGTACATTTGCAAGTAAATTAAAAATTACATTGAATTTGACCATTAAAAAGTTAAAAATGTTTAAACTGAAAATACAATTACAGTTAATAGTAAAAATAGTTTATTAGAAATATAATTATTGAATAATTCTTGTACTGTTTACAGTCCCATTAAATTATAAGAATATACAAATATTTCAACTGAAAGCATATGATGATAAATATAAAAGAAACCAAAGTACAATATTGTTTGATTGACTTTAAACCTATAAAAGTGTATTTATAGTATAGTAGCTCACTGAATTATTTTGCTTAATTTTATTTACAATTATTAAAAGTAAACTGAATTAGTTTTTAAAAAATAATACATTATATAAGATATTACAGCATTACATAGCATTTAAAGCATTGTGATATAATATTACAGTATACTTTGTTACTTCATTCAATTTGAGATATTTTGTTTATTACAGTTTGTCTGATTATCAGCATATATTACTTTATGCTGCATAAAGCAAAAAGCCTGAGAATGAGCAATGTCCATAGCTAGAACTATAGTAATAGTTAGAGGTTGTACTAGTTGGCTCAGTCCATACTTCATCACCTGATACTAGATCAAGTACCACCATTGTGCTTGCTGAAGTATAATTATTTCCATCTGAACTTGTTGTTATTTGACCACTTTCATTTTTCATGATTCTTGTTGAAACTGCTTGACCATTGGTACCATCCTTCCTTGATGTCGTCTGGAATACATAAACACCTGGAATTACACAGACAAACTTGCCTGTTTCTTTGTTGTAATGATTTCCAACATTTGTAATTATTGTGTCATACTTCATTGGGCTAACGGCATGACGACCTGGGGATGATGTAAAAATTGCTGTAAAGGCAGATTTCTTCTGACTAGCTTGTTCACCTTTTTCTCCTTTTATACCATTTGCACCTGGTAGTCCAATGAGGCCTTGATTTCCTTTTTGCCCTCTTATCCCATCTAAGCCATTCCTTCCATTATCTCCTTTTATACCATTTGTACCTGGTAGCCCAATGATGCCTTCAGGTCCTTTTGCTCCTAATTTACCAGGAATCCCATCTAATCCTTTACTTCCATCATCTCCTTTAATTCCTTGTTCTCCTTTTATTCCTTGTTCTCCTTTTATTCCTTGTTCTCCTTTCATTCCTTTTTCTCCTTTTGTACCATTTGTACCTGGTAGCCCAATGATGCCTTGTGATCCCATTGGTCCTAATTTACCAGGAATCCCATTTAATCCTTTGCTTCCATCATCTCCTTTCATTCCTTGTTCTCCTTTTATTCCTTGTTCTCCATTCATTCCTTCTTCTCCTTTCATTCCTTCTTCTCCTTTTGTACCATTTGTACCTGGTAGCCCAATGATGCCTTGTGATCCCATTGGTCCTAATTTACCAGGAATCCCATCTAATCCTTTGCTTCCATCATCTCCTTTCATTCCTTGTTCTCCTTTCAATCCATATTTTCCATTCATTCCTTGTTCTCCTTTTACTCCATTCATTCCTTGTGGCCCTGACACACCTGGATTACCATGATTTCCTGGAATGCCAGGAATCCCAGGTGTACAACAGCTATTACAAGCTTCAGTATCTGTTTGTGCTGCTGATTTCACGATGTGAATGACAACAAGATGTACAGCAATTGTGAACAACATGTTTGGAAATCTGAAATCCAATCAAATTATAATCCTTAAAAATCAGAAATAAAGATCCTGGTTTTTAAATTATGAATATTCTAGACATATATGCACAACAACTTTTTGTATAGAGCTTCACAGGAGTTTATCAATTTTAGATAGGCCATTTAGATAGGGGAAAGTGTCACATTGAAATGTGCTTAAAAATATACTACTGTAAAAGAAAAAAAAAGTAATTTTATGTTCTAAATACAAATTACAAAATTTAAATTCCAAGTCATCTCTACTTCAAAGCATTCAGTAGTTGAAATAACCTTTGCTACAATACTGTACAATTTGTATACAAAAAAAATGGAATAGCATCCAAAACATGTATTGTTGCTTGCTACAGTACTATGACAATTTGAATCAGAGCTCATAGTAATATTTGATTAATAAAACTAGAAGTTTTTCTAAACTAATCACAACCCTAAGAAATATTTATTATAAAATAAACTTACCCAGAATGCATGATAGTTTGTAGAATATCTTGTATTTGTTGTTGATCAGTAAAACTAGATGTTTCTCTTTCATGTACTGATGTAAAATGAAACACCTTGTCTTTTTTCTCTATTTATATCAAATCCATTATGTCAAAATGGAAGCAAGTAATTGACTAGTAAATTATGCTGGAGTTTGTAAATCAAAAGAAAGTTTCTTGTTTTGTAGACCCAAGTTTAAAAGTCACATTTAGTAGCTGTTTTGTATAAATAAATTTATGGAAGATTCACAGAATATCTGGTAATAAATGTCTCTGTTTGACATTAAAAGAACATAACATAATTCATTGGATTTTTAATTGCAATGATTCAAAGATGTTTTGTTTTCAAAAAATCTTTTGAACTTTCCCATATAATTTACCTTTCAAAATGACAGGTTTTAAGACATTAAATATGACAATTCACAATAAATCTACTATTATTTAATAAACAAACTCAGAAATGAAAACAAGTAGAGTAGTTTAAATCTTTTGTATTGTAGTGTTCTCTCCTGACTCATAAATATTGAGACAAGACCAGCACATGAAATCTATCCCAGCATGCAATTAAAGACTATTAAACATGATGTTTTTAATGCAGTTGAATGAATCATTAAGAAAATACCTTTTCTTACTCAGTAGTTTTTTATTTATTACATTTAACTGTATAAAGACTTTTAATTGATATAAACTTTACATAATTTACTTCAAATCATTTTGGCTAAGCCATGTAAAGTACACTACCTTTATGCTCCAAAATCACATGTTTGTACTGTATACTGCATTAAATTCTAAAAATATGTTTTGTTTTCAACAAACATATATGATCATAAATAAAAAAAAACCAATGTGCAATATTGTTTGATTAAATAAAATTTAAAACTTAAAATTTGAAAGTGGTATAATAATAATAATAATAATATCCTGGATTTATATAGCGCCTAATGTAATGAAACCTCTAAGCGCTGAATTATTTTACTTATTTTTCTTTACAATTATTAAAAGTAAATTGGATCTGTGTTTTCAAATTAATACATTATATAAGATATTACAATTTTACATAGCATTTAAATCATCGTGATATAATATTTCAGTATACTTTGTTACTTCATTCAATTTTAGACATTTCTAAATCAGTTTATAATAGTTTGATTATCTGCATAATATTACTTTATGCTGCATAAAGCAAAAAGCCTGAGAATGAGCAATGTCCATAACTAGAACTATAGTAATAGTTAGAGGTTGTATGATATGGCTGAGTCCATACTTCATCACCTGATACCAGATCAAGAACCACCATTGTGCTTGCAGAATCATTATAATCGCTCTCTGAAATTGTTGTTATTTGAAAACTTCCATTTTTCATGATTTTCGTTGAAACTGATTGACTATTGCCATTACTCTTCCTTGATGTCACCTGGAATACATAAACACCTGGAATTGCACAGACAAACTTGCCTGTATTTTTGTTGTAATGATTTCCAACATTTGTAATTATTGAGTTATACTTCATTGGGCTAACGGCATGACGACCTGGGGATGATGTAAAAATTGCTGTAAAGGCAGATTTCTTCTGACTAGCTTGTTTACCTTTTCTCCTTTTATACCATTTGCACCTGGTAGTCCAATGGAGCCTTGATTTCCTTTTTGCCCTCTTATCCCATCTAAGCCATTCCTTCCATTATCTCCTTTTATTCCTTGTGTTCCTTTCATTCCTTTTTCTCCCTTTACACCATTTGTACCTGGTAGCCCAATGATGCCTTGTGATCCCATTGGTCCTAATTTACCAGGAATCCCATCTAATCCTTTGCTTCCATCATCTCCTTTCATTCCTTGTTTTCCATTTATTCCTTGTTCTCCTTTGCTTCCATCATCTCCTTTCATTCCTTGTTCACCTTTCACTCCATTCATTCCTTGTGGCCCTGACACACCTGGATTACCATGATTTCCTGGAATGCCAGGAATCCCAGGTGTACAACAGCTATTACAAGCTTCAGCATCTGTTTGTGCTGCTGATTTCACGATGTGAATGACAAGAAGTTTTACAGCAATTCTGAACAACATGTTTGGACATCTGAAATCCAATCAAATTATAATCCTTAAAAATCAGAAATAAAGATCCTGGTTTTTAAATCATGAATATTCTAGACATATATGCACAACAACTGTTTGTATAGAGCTTCATAGGAGTTTATCAATTTTAGATAGGCCATTTAGATATAGGGGAAAGTGTCACATTGAAATGTGCTTAAAAATATACTACTGTAAAAGAAAAAAAAAGTAATTTTATGTTCTAAATACAAATTACAAAATTTAAATTCCAAGTCATCTCTACTTCAAAGCATTCAGTAGTTGAAATAACCTTTGCTACAGTACTGTACAATTTTTATACAAAAAAATGGAATAGCACCCAAAACATGTATTGTTGCTTGCTACAGTACGGTGACAATTTGAATCAGAGCTCATAGTAATATTTGATATTTAATAAAACTAGAAGTTTATCAGAACTAATCACAACTCTAAGAAATATTTATTATCAAATAAACTTACCCAGAATGTATGATAGTTTGTAGAATATCTTGTATTGCTGTTGATCAGTAAAACTAGATGTTTCTCTTTCATCTACTGATGTAAAATGAAACACCTTGTCTTTTTTCACTATTTATATCAAATCCATTATGTCAAAATGGAAGCAAGTAAATGACTAGTAAATTATGCTGGAGTTTGTAAATCAAAAGAAAGTTTCTTATTCTGTGGACCCAAGTTTAAAAGTCACATTTAGTAGCTGTTTTGTATAAATAAATTTAGGGAAGAATCACAGAATATCTGGTAATAAATGTCTCTGTTTGACATTAAAAGAACATAACATAATTCATTGGATTTTTAATTGCAATGATTCAAAGATGTTTTGTTTTCAAAAAATCTTTTGAACTTTCCTATATAATTTACCTTTCAAAATGACAGGTTTTAAGACATTACATATGACAATTCACAATAAATCTACTATTATTTAATAAACAAGTAGCAAATAATTTGTACTGTGATAAGATTATGCTGATGCCATAATTAATACTGTAGGTGGAGAAAAGTGACACTAAAACTAGGACCTCTTCTAGTAGTGTATCAGTGTGTCCCCACAAGATGTGTTTTTCATCTTTCTGGGCTTGTACCTTCTTCTTTCTAATTTTTTTTCTTTATATATTGTACATTGAAATTAGTTTTGTAATACTAAGATGATCATAACTGTATATACTGATAATGCTATAGAACACAGAAGAGCATCTAACAATAACTGAATTATTTAAGTATGTGTAAAGGCAAAATTCAACTGATAATTTAGTGCACTTTTGCCTGTCATACATGAAGCAACAAAATCATAAACTTCAATAGAAAATGTTCTTCTTTGTTTAAAATTTAGATATGTACTTTATACTGCTCCAGGTTAGAGGTCAAAGACAATCATATCCCAGCATTCAATGGATGACTCTTGAGAATAAAATCTTTATGAAATTCAATAAAGCATTAAGAAACATGCTTTTTCTTACTCAGTAATATGTTTATTACATTTAACTGTATAAAGGCAAAAATTAAAATGATATCAACTTTACATAATTCACTTCCACTTCGAAGCAAACAAAATAAGCACAAATGGAAAAAATGTAAATAATCACATAAAGTACAGTATCATCAACATCATGTATATTCTGCGCCATCTTAGCAAAATTACAGTTTCATCTATTGAAAAATGTACATTTGACTATATTAAAAATTATTTGAAGACTATTTTTTTAAATATATTTATTCTTAGCTCATTTACTTATTGGAATATAAATAAAATGTTTACTACAAAATACAATATTGTTTGGTAAAACTAAAAAACTATTTAAAAAAATTAGTTTAACAAGTAATTTTTAGGTCATTTGCATTTAAAGCAAAATTATATGTTATTACATTATACTTTGTTACTTCGTTAAATTTTAGATATTTTGTTTATTACAGTTTGTCTGATTATCTCCATGTTATTACTTTACGCTGCATAAAGCAAGAAGCCTGAGAATGAGCAATGTCCATAGCTAGAACTATAGTAATAGTTATATGTTGAACTATATGGCTGAGTCCATACTTGATCACCTGATACCAGATCAAGAACCACCATTGTGCTTGCAGAATTATCACCATCAGCCATAGAAATTGTTGCTATTTGAACACTCCCATTTTTCATGATTCTTGTTAAAACTCCTTTATTACCAGTGCTAGCATTCTTCCTTGATGTCACATGGAATACATAAACACCTGGAATTGCACAGACAAACTTGCCTGTTGCTTTGTTGTAGTGATTTCCTACATTTGTAATTATTGAGTTATACTTCATTGGGATAACGGCATGACGACCTGGGGATGATTTAAAAATTGCTGTAAAGGCAGATTTTTTCTGACTAGCTTGTTCACCTTTTTCTCCTTTTATACCATTTGCACCTATTAGTCCAATGCGGCCTTGATTTCCTTTTTGCCCTCTTATCCCATCTAAGCCATTCCTTCCATTATCTCCTTTTATTCCTTGTTCTCCTTTCAGTCCCTTTACTCCTTTTACACCATTTGTACCTGGTAGCCCAGTGATGCCATCAGGTCCGTTTGCTCCTAATTTACCAGGAATTCCATCTAATCCTTTGCTTCCATTATCTCCTTTAATTCCTTGTTCTCCTTTTATTCCTTGTTTTCCTTTCATTCCATGTTCTCCTTTCAGTCCCTTTTCTCCTTTTACACCATTTGTACCTGGTAGCCCGGTGATGCCTTCAGGTCCTTTTGGTCCTAATTTACCAGGAATCCCATCTAATCCTTTGCTTCCATCATCTCCTTTCATTCCTTGTTCTCCTTTTATTCCTTGTTTTCCTTTCATTCCATGTTCTCCTTTCAGTCCCTTTTCTCCTTTTGTACCATTTGTACCTGGTAGCCCAGTGAGGCCTTGTAATCCCATTGGTCCTAATTTACCAGGAATTCCATCTAATCCTTTGCTTCCATCATCTCCTTTCATTCCTTGTTCTCCTTTCATTCCTTGTTCTCCTTTTATTCCATTCATTCCTTGTGGCCCTGACACACCTGGATTACCATGATTTCCTGGAATCCCAGGTGTACATCAGCTATTACAAGCTTCAGTATCTGTTTGTGCTGCTGATTTCACGATATGAATGACAACAAGTTGTACAGCAATTGTGAAAAACATGTTTGGAAATCTGAAATTCAATAAAATTATAATCCCTAAATCAGAAACAAAGATCCTGTTTTTTAAATAATGAATTTCATGTTCCGTAAATCTTCTAATAGTAACCCACTACTCTAATAGTAACCCATGGGGGTTACTATAGAGTCACAACAACTTATAATGCAGCCATATATCAAAGAATAATAACCCAGGGTTACAATTAGAAGATTTACAGTATATAGACATAGCCTATATGCACAACACAGTTTTGTATAGGGGAGAAAGTGTTACATTAAACTGGGCTTATAAATATACTACTGTAAAAGAAAAAAGGAGTAATTTGATACTCTAAATACAAGTTAGAAAATTTAAATTCCAAGTCATCTCTACTTCAAAGCATTCAGTAGTTGAAATAACATTTGCTACAATACTGTACAATTTTTATACAAAAAAAATGGAATAGCACCCAAAACATGTATTGTTGCTTGCTACAGTACAGTGACAATTTGAATCAGAGCTCATAGTAATATTTGATATTTAATAAAACTAGAAGTTTATCAGAACTAATCACAACTCTAAGAAATATTTATTATCAAATAAACTTACCCAGAATGCATGATAGTTTGTAGAATATCTTGTATTGCTGTTGATCAGTAAAACTAGATGTTTCTCTTTCATCTACTGATGTAAAATGAAACACCTTGTCTTTTTTCACTATTTATATCAAATCCATTATGTCAAAATGGAAGCAAGTAATTGACTAGTAAATTATACTGGAGTTTATAAATCAAAAGAAGGTTTCTTATTCTGTGGACCCAAGTTTAAAAGTCATATTTAGTAGCTGTTTTGTATAAAGAATCACAGAATATCTGGTAATAAATGTCTCTGTTTGGTAATAAATGAACATAACGTAATTCATTGGATGTTTAATTGCAATTTGATTTAAAGATGTGTTGGTTTTTAAAAATCTTTTAAACTTTCTCATATAATTTACCTTTTCAAATGACAGGTTTTAAGTCATTAAATATGACAATTCACAATAAATCTACTATTATTTAATAAACAAACTCAGAAATGAAAACAAGTAGAGTAGTTTAAATCTTTTGTACTGTAGTATGCTCTCCTGACTCATAAATATTGAGGCACGACCAGCACATGAAATCTATCCCAGCATGCATTGAATAACTATTAAACATATGCATTTGAATCATTGAGAAAATACTTTTTCTTGCTCATTAGTTTTTTATTTATTACATTTAACTGTATAAAGACATTTTAAAATGATTAAAACTTTACATAATTAACTTCAAAGCAAAAACAAAAAACTAAATGTACAGCAGAATCACATAAAAGTGTGGTATCCTCGACATCATTTCTATCGGCTCATATTGACTAGGCCATGTAAAATAAGTAACTTTACATTTAAAGTTAAAAACATATGATCATAAATATAAGAAACCATTTTCACTACAAAATACAATACTTTTAAAAACCTATAAAACATTTACTCTATAATATAGTAGCTCGGTATTGTTTTCCTTTTTTTATTTACAATTATTAAAAGTAAATTGGATCATGATTTTTTCTTAATTTAAAGTTGATACACTAATAATACAAGTATATGTTGCTTTATTAAATTTGGTACTAATACAGAAATTTCTTAACATCAATCATTACAGTTTGTCTGATTGTCTGCATAATATTACTTTATGCTACATAAAGCAAAAAAAAAGACAAATACTGTACTGAAAGTAGTAATAGTACATCTTAAGTTACGTATGTTTAAAGAATACTTTTATGCTGCATAAAGCAAAAAGCCAGAGAATGAGCAACGACCATATACTGTACTGAAGTAATAGTTAGAGGTTTCCCCATAAGGCTGAGTCCATACTTGATCTCCTGATACTAGATTAAGTACCACCATTGTGCTTGCAGAATTATTTCCATAAGCCTCCATCTCGATGGATACTTGAGTTGACCCATTTTTCATGAGTCTTGTTGATATTATCCCTTTATTGGTTTTCCTTGATGTGACTTGGAATACATAAACACCTGGAATTGCACAGACAAACTTGCCTGTTTCTTTTTTGTAATGACTTCCAACATTTGTAATTATTGTGTCATACTTTAATGGGCCTTTAGGACGATTTAACTTGTGTTTAAAAACAACTGTAAAGGCAGATTTCTGCTGATTAGCTTGTTCACCTTTTTTTCCTTGTACACCATTGAAACCCTGAGTTCCTTTTTGTCCTTTAATCCCATCTAATCCATTCCTTCCGTTATCTCCTTTTATTCCTCGTTCTCCTTTCATTCCTTGTTCTCCATTTGCACCTGGTATGCCCATGAGTCCTTGATTTCCTTTTTGTCCTTTAATCCCATCTAATCCATTCCTTCCGTTATCTCCTTTTATTCCTCGTTCTCCTTTCATTCCTTGTTCTCCGTTTACACCATTTGCACCTGGTAGGCCCATGAGTCCTTGATTTCCTTTTTGTCCTTTAATCCCATCTAATCCATTCCTTCCGTTGTCTCCTTGTTCTCCTTTTATTCCTTGTTCTCCTTTTATTCCTTGTTTTCGTTTTATTCCTTGTTCTCCATTTATTCCTTGTTCTCCATTCATTCCTTGTTCTCCATTCATTCCTTGTTCTTCTTTTATTCCTTGTTCTCCTTTTATTCCTTGTATTCCGTTTACACCATTTGCACCTGGTAGTTCATTGAGGCCTTGGATTCCTTTTATCCTATCTAACCCACTTTTTCCATTATCTCCTTTTATTCCTGGTGGATAAGAGTTATTCTCAATTTCAGAGTTGGTCCGTGCCGCAGATTTGATGATGTAAATACAAAGAAGTTGTACAGCAATTGTAAAAAACATATTTGGAAATCTGAAATGTAATAATTTTAATATTGTATTCTAAAATAATTAGAAAAGTAAAGAGATAAGAAATATTGTTGGATAAGGAGTCATCCTCATGTTGATTTTAAATGTCTTCTGGTGGAGTATACAATTGTACTAATACTATGTCTCTACAGTATTGGGTAATGTCAATTCAACCTACTCACAATTTCAAAATTTGTTACACTATGCCTATACTTAAAGATGTATTGTCCCCCAAAAACATGAAAAACTAGAAAGCCACTCCAAGAGTGCATACCTCCGCCTACTGTAAAATTCTCCTACATAAGATTTCTCCGAGAAAAAGTATATATATATTTGTGTGTGTCTTAATGCTGTTTGTGATTTAGGCTAATTTCACTACAAGCATGTGTAATGGTTATGTAACAAGCCTTTCAATTAACAATAGCTTCAGTTGACTAACAATAGAACAGCAACGCGAAAATCAAACGAGTGAATTTGAAAAGAAATAGGTTTTTTTAGCTACTGGCATCAAAAATCGTGCACATTAAATCAAATTATGTTTTAAAATTACAAATCACAAATTATAACTCTTGCCTCTTGTATAAAAATGAAGTTTTTTGGACTAGAAGTAGTTCTCGAGAAAATACAATTTCAGTTTACTTGTTACTTTAAGACTGCTCGCCGGCTTTTGAAAAATTTTGTCCTATCTTTTAACACTAGCAGGTCTGAAAAGTATACTAAAAAGTGGTCCAGAATTGGGACCATGGTCCCAATTTAATGGAATGGTCCTTGACAACATATCTATCTGTATATTCATTTTGGTAAAGATCTTGTAATTACTTTTTGAGTAATCCTGCTAACAAACAAACAAACAGACAAACAAACAAACAGACAGACAAACAAACACACGCGATCGATTACATCTCCTTGGCGGAGGTAAATAAAGATTAATAAAATCAAACTTTGAATAGATTATTTTGTAGTTGTAATGAAGTTAATACAAAATAAATGGTTAAATTATACGAAAAACTTATTGGCTGGCTGCTAATTTGACTATTCTTTGCTTTAAATTACAGTTTTTTAGGTAAATACAATTTGTTTTTGATCAAATTTTTTGGTAAAAGTGGATAACTGTTAGGTGATATTAAAATGGCATATTCAACAAACAATTGTTTAAGAATTATTTTTTCAGGGAGACAATACATCTTTTTAAAAACCTAAAGAAAAATAGAATTTTTGCTAAAATGTTAAAAAGAGTAGTTACAAATTCTTCGAAGAAGGTGAACTCTCTGATGACTGAATAAAGTACTATAATTGCAATTGTTGTTATGAAATAATTAATATGAAACAAAAACTTACTTACATGCAGTAGTTTGTCTTTTCTGTTGATCACCGAACGCAAAATGAAACAACTTTTGTAAACATATGGTATTTATGAATACATCTTTGAAACTTAAAAAAAAGTTATTTAAAAAAAAAATGTTTTCAAAAATATGGTTGTCTGCAGTAACAGGTGGTGTAGTTTCACCAAAGGTCATTATCTTGTCTTAGACACACATTATAAATGATTTCAGTAAAAGTAAATTAAATTATTATCTTGTTAGGCAAGGGGAAACACATTAATGTGTTTCTAATCAGCACCAGCATTTTGGTGCAGGATGTCCAATCATATATAGTTTTTTGTTTTGTTTTTATACATTTCTACACAAAGTCTTACTACTCTATGGGAGTGGAGTTATAATTTGTCATTACAAAAAATCCTGACATATGACAGGACTTGAACCCAGGACCCTTGTATTGGTAGCATCAAAACCACAACTCCACTCCTGTCATGGGCCTTGTTATGGCCTACATTTTTACATTATCATTATAGAAATATCAAAATGAGACAACAATATGTAGTTTTTTTTTATCTCCGTATTTTTCTTTCTTCAAAAAATAAGAAGAAAGGTGGTATATGAACTTTGGGTTAAATTTCACAGGCAGACAGCCAACAAGAACCTTGTCACTTATTTCCCATGGCTTTATCAAGGATGCATTCATTATAAACTAAAATGACAACTATTACCTTCTGAACTATCCCACAGTAAAGTTTAAACTTTAAGATGACAGATTTTTTTTTTTTTAACACATTCAATCTATCAAAAACTTATCTATTAAACATACCCATATATTTTTGGACGAATAGAAACTCTTATGTACAGCTAATGGCATTTGGTTGACTCCTATTGGCTGGATGAATAAGCCAATAGAGAGAGAGCAAGTGACAATACTCAAGGTTCAAACAGATGACCAAGTAAAGGGGTGTGAATGGATGGCAGTGATAACTTTATGTATTACAAAAAAAAAACCTATATTTTATTAAATTAGGGATAGGCCTAAAATATAAGAAAAGAATACTGTTCAGAAACATAATAGGACAGAAATTTACTAACATTTTGTTGTTTTCTGTTCAGTTTCAGTGCAATAATAATCTTGTTTGGGATAAACTTACTCATCATGGAAAAGGTACTGCTGTTTTTTTCTCCTCCTAATTTAAGAAAATTTTAGTTGGACCAAATGATGAAAAAAAGTAGTAATTGATAATAGTATAAATCTAAAGGCGAATTACTAAAGAAATGACAATGCTGTGGCTGGATCCCAATGAGATTTAGCATACTCTCCCATTATCTTTTTTAGGATAATAATCTTTTAAACATTAGAATTATCTACTTTTAACATATTCTTTTTATAGAGTATAATAAAGGAACATAAAACAAACAAAAAAAGCCTTTTTGATTTAAAAAATAAATATTTCCCTCACAGAAGTGTCAAAGGTGAATTATGTTTACTGGTCCCAAAAGTGAAAGTCTGTAATTAGATGCAAAATTGGGCCTAATTTTTATTGATAAAAACATCTTTTTAGGTTAGTAAGCTATTTTTCCTGGTCCCAAAAGTGGTGTGTAATTAGATGCAAAATTGAGCCTAATCTTTAATGATACAAAACATCTTTTAGACTGGTAAATATGTTTACTTGTTCAAAAAGTGGTCTGTAATTAGCAGCAAAATTGGGCCTAACTTTTATTGATACAAACCATCTTTTTAGGCTGGTAAACTATGGGGAGGAAGATTCACAGGAATGACAGATCCTATCATGGAGAGATTCAATGCGTCAATCTCCTTCGACAAGAGGTTGTGGAAAGAGGACCTGGCTGGAAGTCAGGCTTACGTAAAGGCTCTGAGAAAGGTTGATATTGTTACCGAAGATGAGATGAAAGAAATACAAGATGGTCTTAACAAGGTGCTCATTCTCTAGAATATATTTACAATATTCAAGATATGTCCATATTCAGTTAGGATATTATTATTATTATTACTTGTATAGCGCACATTTATACAACATTTAATTATAATCAGCGGCGCTTCACATCAATTAGTATCGTAACATTGTTTGAAATATAGTGCTTTTAAATGTTTTTTAAACTGATTATAGTCGTCTAAGTGTTTAATGTAACTTGGTAATCTGTTCCAAATTTTGGGTCCTGCTACGGCGAACGAACGGTCAGCAAATGTCTTTCGTTTAGTTCGTGGGATTGTCAGGTTATAATTGCTGGTGCTTGAACGAGTACTGCGAGAAACATTCCGCACAGTAAGAATATCTTTCAGGTATGCCCATATATAGGTATATGCCCATATTTAGTTAGAATATGCCCATATTTAAGTCTTGATACTCTCAAATTTAATAAGGATACGCCCACATTTAGTCAAGACCCATATTTAGTCAGGACACTCCCATATTTAGTCAGAATACTCTCATATTTAGTCAGGACATGCCCATATTTAGTCAGAATACTCCCATGTTTAGTCAAGGTGTACCCATATTTAGTCAGGATACCTACAATATATTTAATAATGTGTCCATATTTAGTTGTGACATGCCCTTATTTAGTCATAATACATAATATTCATTAATGTACCTAATATTTAATTGTTATACATACATACAGATGTGATATCTAGTCAATTACGTAATTTCATATTATTGGGATATTTTAATAATTGTTAGGCATGGTCTAGTGTATCTTTGTAAAAATGCTCAAGATATTTAAAATGAAATACAATACAAAAAACACAATAAGTCCATAAAATATAGAACTATTACATCCAGATGGTGTATTGTTGACATGTTCATGTGTAATCTGCATTCATTTATTATTACAGGTGCATGATGAATGGAGTAATAATCAGTTTGTGTTGCAGCCAAGTGATGAGGACATACACACAGCAAATGAACGTCGTCTTAAAGAGTTTATTGGAGCATCAGCTGGTAAGCTGCATACAGGAAGAAGTAGAAATGATCAGGTAAATTCCAAACAAACAAATCTAGGTTGTGGTTTAAATACAGAGAACAAAATGAAACTTGTAAATAAACTTTAACACAAATAAGAGTGTTGGTCCCCGCAGGCGTCTGTTTTTTTATATATAATTTTACACAGTGTTATGGTGCCAACCTTCCCACAGGTTGCATCCCCTCCACATTCCTCCCAATGGTTCTTCCCCCTCTTCCCCATGCCTTTATTTTTTAACCTTTTTCTGTAATCCAACATTTTTAGAAGCACTGGGCCAAAATTAGAAGAGTATACTAAGACGTGTGCAATGATATAATTACAAAATGTAGTATTCTGCCTTTATAAATTAATATTAAATAATTTATTTATTTATTTATTTGAACTTACACCTTTAAATCGGTGGCACTCAATCAATGACAATTGGTGCGTTCTTAAGTAAAAGTTACAAATTCACAAACTTAACTAAACAAATATGTGAAAAAAAATTCATAAACATTAGCTAAAGTCTCCAACAAAATAACAATTTAAAACTTAAATTAACTGATAATATTCAGTAATAATATAATTATGTTTCTAGGTTGCTACAGATATGAGGCTATGGATGCGAAATAATTTGGCTTCAATAAGAACATTTTTCCTTGAATTTATACAAGTAATTGTCAACAGAGCTAAAATGTAAGTATTCAGAAGAAGAAGATTGTCCCTTTAAAGATGATTGTTTCTTTAAAGATTATTTGTTCTTTTAAGATGGTTGTCTCTTTAAAAGATAGTTGTCTCTGTAAGATTGGTTCCCACTTGCGACGCAACGTAAGCAAATGCCCTTCTAATAATTGTGTTTGCCCCCGCCTGCGTGAAATCAGACCTGTGATTTTTGCAGCACTATTGCGTCGTCGGCTCCCACTTGTGATTACGCAATACATCACTTTGTGTCAATACGTCGCTGCGTTGCGTTCTAGTGGGAACCAAGCTTTAAAGATGATTGTTCCTTTAAAGATGATTGTCTCTTTAAAGATGAGTGTCCCTTTTAAGATGATTGTTCCTTTTAAGATGATTGTCTCTTTAAAGATGATTGTTCCTTTAAAGATGATTGTCTCTTTAAAGATGAGTGTCCCTTTAAAGATGATTGTCTCTTTTAAGATGATTGTTCCTTTAAAGATGATTGTCTCTTTAAAGATGATTGTCCCTTTAAAGATGATTGTCTCTTTTAAGATGATTGTTCCTTTAAAGATGATTGTCCCTTTAAGTCTCCTGAGTAAATGCTGTCTTTAATCAATTTTCCATTAGGGTTCTCTGATTATATAAGTACTTTGTTTGATAATGTCATTGAATAGTATAGAGATTGAAACTTCATTTGAACGTAATTGAACTTTCAAGCTTACAATTATGTTAATATAAACTCTGAAAAAAGAAGTCAGTATTGTGTGATTCAATATATAAAGAAGGTTTTCTTCTTTTTTTCCCTTCAATTTTTTAATAACATATGTAATGTAAACATAGGTACTAATAATATATTAAGATGGCTATGAAACAGTCGTCTTTAATTTTCAGTGAAGTTGATATTCTGATGCCTGGTTATACACACATGCAGGTAAGGGAATTCAAATGTAAAGCTATGTCTACACTATCATACTAGTTTGACCAAAAAGGTGTGCTCAAATATGGTAGTGATATGCCCAAATGTGGTAGTGGTATGACATCATCATATCCATATATGGGCACATCACATTTGTTTCCCACATAAAGTTTGATAGTGTAGACAGAGCTTTAGTGATCAATTCATGATGGTATGAATGTATCTAATATTTAGTGTAGAGTAATACACAATTACACCGTTATTCCATTGTAAATATAGAAATTTGCAGACTTTTTGTCAAAACATTTTTTAGCTTTGATAAGCACTAAGAAACATGCATTTAAGTAGTGGAACTTTAACCTAATAGTCAAGTGTTAGTATGATTTAGTCCAGGAGTATTAGACAAAAAAAGGGCCAAAGGTAGAAATAAATATGCTAAAGCTGAAATGTTTAGGATAGGTCCCCAATGTTGTCTGGAACAACATACTAAAAGTCCCCGGGTTTCCCCGTTGTGCTTCACCCTGATTCGGCCATTTTTCAAAATGGCGGCCATCTTAACATTATTTACCATATTTTGACAACCAGTAGGTGTAAGTAAACAATTTTGGTGTCAAAATACTCAGAAGACCAATGTTTATATTCACTGTAATAGAGAAGTTTTTAAAAAAATTACCGGAAATGCCTGTTTTGACCTTTGGCCATAAATTTGGATTATCTCAATATCTCATCAACGACTGGCCGTAGAGAGTTCAAAATTGTCCCAAATTATTCAGAATGCCCAACTTTCTATTCACTCTAATGAAAGAAAAATACTAAATTCCTTTAGAAACCTTTTATTCTGACCTTTGAACTATTGACCTAAGCATATTTTAATTTTATAGACATCTTGGTGATCGATAGGAGTACATAAGCGAAATTGGTGTCAAAATACTCAGAAGACCCATATTTATATTCATTATAATGGAAAAGTTTTTAAAAAAATGACCGGAAATGCATGTTTTGAACTTTGACCCTAAATTTGGATTATCTCAATATCTCATCAACGACTGGCCGTAGAGACTTCAAAGTTGTCACAAGTTATTCGGAATGCCCAACTTTCTATTTACTTTAATGGAAGAAAAATACCAAAAACCTTTAGAAACCTTCTATTTTGACCTTTGAACTATTGACGTAGGCATATTTATTTTTATAGACATCTTGGTGATCGATAGGATACGAAATTGGTTTCAAAATTTATAACTTTGACCCTTAATTTGGGTTAAAGATTCAATACCGCATCAACTGCTGGCCGTAGAGACTTCAAAATTGTCCTAAATTAAGCAGTGTGCCCAACTCTCTATTCACTGTAGTTAAAGAAAAATACTAAAAGCCTTTAGAAACCACCTATTTTGCCATTTGAACTATTGATCTGGCCAATACAGTATTTTATATCATAATTATATAGAAATCTTGGTGATCGATAGGAATACATAAGCGAATTTGTTGTCAAAATATTCCAAAACACCCATGTTTTTTTACCTTATGTCTTTAATCACTACATTATAATTTAATAATTTAAGTCCCAAATAGCATGATGGACATATCATACCATTCATCATGCCATGAGATGTCAAATTTATCTGAAACAGCCTAGA
This sequence comes from Antedon bifida, assembly GCF_963402885.1. Taxonomy (NCBI): domain Eukaryota; kingdom Metazoa; phylum Echinodermata; class Crinoidea; order Comatulida; family Antedonidae; genus Antedon; species Antedon bifida. Next base: position 32,483,727 of record NC_136227.1, on the reverse strand, counting down.
AAAAATGTCCGATGGACGAATAATAATATTCATCAATATAGATATGAGGCCATAATTTCAGGTATCAAAGGGTCACAATGTGTCATTTGACAAATCACCTAAATAATAAAATACAATATGAAACTCTTACAAATCTATCAAGATGGATTATAAAGAAATTGTCACTGTAAAGTTGTTATGGTCTTCAACAGATTTTCATGCCCTTATTTTATTAACCATATAGTCCTGAAGTATTTTCGATTTTTAGAGAATTTTGATTAGAAAAAAAAGAGAGGTCAAAGGTCAAAACACTTTCAATCGCATTTAGTACATTATTTCTATAAGAGTAAACAGAAACATGGGTGTTTTGGAGTATTTTGACACCAAATTCCCTTATGTATTCCTATCGATCACCAAGATTTCTATACAATTTTGGTATAAAATATGACCAGATCAAGGGTTCAAAGGTCAAAATAGAAGGTTTCTAAAGGAATTTGGTATTTTTCTTTCATTAAAGTGAATAGAAAGTTGGGCATTCCGAATAATTTGGGACAACTTTGAAGTCTCTACGGCCAGTCGTTGATGAGATATTGAGATAATCCAAATTTAGGGTCAAAGTTCAAAACATGCATTTCCGGTCATTTTTTAAAAAACTTTTCCATTATAATGAATATAAATATGGGTCTTCTGAGTATTTTGACACCAATTTCGCTTGTGTACTCCTATCGATCACCAAGATGTCTATAAAATTAAAATATGTCTAGGTCAATAGTTCAAAGGTCAAAATAGAAGGTTTCTAAAGGAATTTGGTATTTTTCTTTCATTAAACTGAATAGAAAGTTGGGCATTCTGAATAATTTGGGACAACTTTGAAATCTCTACGGCCAGTTGTTGATGAGATATTGAGATAATCCAAATTTAGGGTCAAAGGTCAAAACAGGCATTTCTGACCATTTTTTGTTAAACTTTTTCATTACAGTGAATATAAATATGGGTCTTCTGAGTATTTTGACACCAAGATTGTTTACTTACACCTACTGGTTGTCAGCATATGGTAAATAATTTTAAGATGGCCGCCATTTTGAAAAATGGCCCAATCGGGTTGAAGCACAACGGGGAAACCCGGGGACTTTTAGTATTTTGTTTCAGACAACATTAGGGACCTATCCTGAAAAATTCAGCTTTAGCATATTTATTTCTACCTCAAAGTCTAATACTCCTGGACTAATTGTGAATCTCCAGTATAATTGCACATAACTGCATGTACAATCAATATATCCATTACCTATATATATCATTACCACTTTTTTTATTGTATTGTTTTACCATTGATAGAAATAATAAATGTTGAATTAATAATTACCTATATCAATTACTTCCCTCATTACGTCAATTACCTGTTACTGAATCTTTTCCTCATCTTTTATCATCTATTGACTCTTTCCTTCATGATTATTATCTTTAATTCTTTTTTTGCATATTTAATTAAAATTTTTTTGTATATAATAATTGTTCTTTTTTTTTGTATATTCATGGCCTAATACATTATTTTTTTATTATAAATTTATTTTAGTTAAGGTCATGGGACTGCTGACTCTTGTAGTTATTGTAATCTTATTTACTTTAGCAGTCCCTGACCAATTCATCTCTTTTTGATAATACCTGTACTGTTTTTTTTTAAATAGAGAGCACAGCCAATCAGATGGAGCCATTGGCTTTTAAGGTATAGATAATTATTATTTGAATGTAGTTATTCATTTACAGTTTTTCCTCAGATGATGAAGAACATCTGTTATATTATTATTAGGAGTTCAGATTAATTTCAAATTTGATAATGTTTATTGTTTCTATAATTATTATCCAATTTTGTTTAGTTTTGAGACAAGGACCACATGCTACAATTCGATACCATACCTTACTAAAAATTAAAAGGATTGACTTGTGTGTGTGCATATAAGCCCATAGGGGTTCTCCTTTCCATAAATGGGGCAAAAAATGTAGTTGGCATTACTTCTACTGCTGATCAGGAAACCGGCTTTTGCATCCAACCTGTTGTGATAGTATTAATAATAATAATAATAGTTCATTCTTATATAGGGCATATAAGCAAGCTCTCAATGCGCTGAACATTATTACCCCAGTCATTTTTTTGGATCAAACACGTATGGAAACATACTCCTATAAATGCAGCTAGTAATCAGTGCATTATTATATTCAGAGCCAAGCACATGAAGATTGAGTTCATACTCATGAAACAGCCTGTTGTAGTGCAATCAAATGTTCACTTGGTAATTTACAAGCGTCTTTATCATTTCTATGTTCTAACAAATACATTTATTCACATTCAATTAATTTTAATTTTATTTCATTAGTTATGCTTGGTCTTTTCACCGTGATTTGCAGTACATGGATGAATTTGTTAATAGAATGAATTATTTACCTCTAGGATCGTAAGTTATATACTATTTCAGTTTGTACATGTTCATCCTGTTGCCTTTTATGTTAAAAGCCCATTTATACTAGGACGATAACTATCGACGATAAATAGAAAAATTTGCATTTTTCGTACATAAAACAAAATAAAGTTTTCATCACTGTTGGATAACCATCTATACTGCCTTTGAAGAAAGTGATATTTTCACACATCCAATCAAATGACGTCATGAACGATTTTATTGTCATTGATTGAATATTATTTGTATCAAAGACAGCATAGATGATTATTCTATATCCTAAAACGTTTCTAATTTATATGGTTTTATGTAAGAAAAATGCATGCTTATCTATTTATCATCGATCGTTATTGTCCTAGTGTAAATGGGCCTTTAATGTATTTTTTTATATATTGGCAATAAAAGTTGAATGACATGACATGAATTTCCTCAATGTTATCAATAATGTATACATGTCATAACACTTGAATCAGGGTGTTTATATCATAAATCATAAATCACTGTGGGGGATGTTGGCACTCCGTTATTTTTGGCTGGGTCAGTGATTAATGTTATAGCTTGTTGTTGACAATATAACCAGACTCCCCATGCTCACAATTTGGTCTTTACTTTATAGCAACAGGTGTTTAAAAACTTTGTACAACCAAATACACTTTCACACAGTGAATGTTAAATCTCAAAACTTGTTATACTAGAGTTTGATGTACTGATATTTAAGAAACCATATGTTTGTTTTTTAGTGGTGCTTTGGCTGGAAATCCTTTTAATGTTGATCGAGAATTTCTTGCAAAAGGTATGAAAATTAAACCCATTTATTATCAACATTTAGGCATGTTAAGGATAAACTGCAAACTAGAATGTCCCCTCCCTTACATTCTTACAGGCACTTCTCTCCTCCCCTTTATAAAATAACTCCTTTTAAAGGTGAGTGTTCCTTTAAAGATGATTGTCCCTTTAAAGATGATTGTCCCTTTAAAGATGATTGTCCCTTTAAGTCTCCTGAGTAAATGCTGTCTTTAATCAATTTTCCATTAGGGTTCTCTGATTATATAAGTACTTTGTTTGATAATGTCATTGAATAGTATCGAAGAGATTGAAACTTCATTTGAACGTAATTGAACTTTCAAGCTTTCAATTATGTTAATCAAAAGCTTTGGCTACACTATCAAACTAGTATAACTAAAAGGCTCCTCATGTTGACAATTCTCACCTCTGTCCCCAAACTGTAAATCTCCCCCTCCCTACCAACCCCAAATCAACACACCACTTTTCAAAACAGATGTCATGTTTCAGTAAACAGTACATGATTTTCATCATATCTATAAAAATAAATGTGTTCATAATTCTTTTTTCAGAACTTGGATTTCTCGGAGCGACAGCTAACAGCATCGATGGTGCAAGTACTCGTGACTTTGTGACCGAGTTTTTGTTTTGGTCTTCACAAACTATGCTTCATCTTAGCAAGTTGTCGGAAGATCTTATTATATATAGCTCAAAGGAGTTCAGTTTTGTCAAGTTATCTGATGCTTACAGGTATCTAGCAATCTTTAATTAGGTCCTTTTCACACAATATTATTATAAAAATAATAAATGTTTAATTGATAAAATTAATGTTTTAAGAAAGAAAGATTTGTTTATACATTATAATTTATATATCTGTTTGTATTTTTAAACAGCACAGGTAGTAGCCTTATGCCCCAGAAAAAAAATGCTGATAGTTTGGAGCTAATCCGTGGCAAGTGCGGTCGTGTCGTTGGACGGGTCAGTAATTTTCTGATTATCTGACAATTATAGTTCTAGACACTTTGTCTGCTTCTTTATATTAAAGCAGTTTTTTTAATTTTAGTAAGCATGTCCTGGACCCAGTTGATTTAGCGAGCAAACTAGGGACTGGCTGGGAGCCAAATACAGTATTATAGCTTATATTGTATTCACTGCTTTTGTAACTAGCCATTAAATATTATTTATTCAATCATTTCTTGTGAGAGACCAAAGTACCTTCACTGTTGTTTTTTTGTATTTGAAAATAAAGAGAAATAATTTTTTATTTGATTTTGATTTGAAAACCGTAGGATCAAAGTATGTATGTAATTCTTTATTCACCAAAGGCAAAACAGTATAAACAAATAGCTTTCGCTAGTCAATGGTTTACACCTGATTAACAAATATAATACTGTTCAGTGCAAACGATTTTGATAATATAATTATGCAATAATGTAAGAAAACACAGTCATTCTTTATTTCAAGGGATAGGTATAATGAAATAAAATCATTAATCAATGCATATATTTTATTTATACTACTGTACTACATATTTTAATGATGATTGTGTGTTAATACAGTGTACAGGTTTTATGATGACAGTCAAAGGACTACCTAGTGCGTTTAACAAAGATTTTCAGGAAGATAAGGAGGCAACTTTTGATGTGTATGATACAATGCAAGGTATGTGTATCTTTACATCCTGTACATCCTGTGTGTTTTTAATATTCTGGATATCATTTTTAATGTTATTGTATATGTTTTTATTTTGATTTTGGAATAAAAATGTTGATTGATTGACTTTATGAAATCATGTTTAAATTAATGCCATCCAGTTCAATTTATTGTCCGCATTTTATTTTGTTTTTATACTAAAAAATATAAATTATTATAGGAGTCTACAATACTGTGTATTCTTTGATATAGTAGTCACCTTTTGCTATTATTATATTTTATACATTGTATAACTGTTAAAGCAGTTTTTTAAAACTGATATGTAACTTTTATCTTGTGTTCGATTATCATACTACAGTTAGAATGAAAAAGAGCAATGCCATTTATCTCATAGGAGATGCTGTACAAAATAATACACTGAAGTGCAGACAGAAATTAGTTATAGATTATAATTATTTGTGATTTAATATTGATAATAATATTTTGTTTTCTTTAGACGTGATTAGAGTTGCTACAGGTGTTATATCAACGCTTTCAATTAACCGTGAGACTATGTATAATGCTCTGAGCCCTGACATGCTAGCAACAGATCTAGCCTACTACCTTGTACGAAAGGGGGTAAGTTGACTACTTAAAATAGCTTTATACTATAATACAGTGAATATTCACCTGCTGTGCGAGGTTGATTTAAACTCAAATGGCTACACCAATAAAATGAGGAGGGAGGAGGAAATAACACAGTAAGAGCCATATATCCATGTGGCATGAGGGAAGTGAAGTTGCTGTTTAATGTAGATTTCATTGCATGCTACATCCACAATAAAAGGGAGTGTGTGGATTGAGAGGAGGAATTACAACATTAAGAGCTATGTTTGCGTGATGGAAGGGAAAGTTTACTATTGTGTAAATTTTATTGCATATACTTATATATTTGTTAGGTTCCATTTCGTGAAGCTCATGGTCTTTCCGGTTCAGTGGTTGCGTTGGCAGAGAACAAGGATTGTGCAATGACGTCATTATCACTTGCTGATTTAAAGACAGTTAGGTCAGTATCAGCTGAAAGTTCCTGATAGTTATACTAAGTTGAAACAGCTCAAAAACATATGATCATTAAATAACAGAGTACATTTTTGCCAGTACATTAATAATAGAGAGGTAATCTTGACCCATTGAGGATAACCATGAAATGGACAAAAACTAAATAGAGGTTGGGGTAGCTGACTCAATTTAGTTACAGTGCTTTGCTGCCCCTGCCCAGCATATTTCATATGTTGTATTGCATGTTATTGTATCTTCTTGTGATATTATGCTGGTCAAATAAATGAACAAAACAAAATAAAAAAATTGTTTTCTTTTTCCAGTACTTATTTTGAAAAAGATGTTAGTGAGGTTTGGAATTATGAGAACAGCGTTGAGCAGTATACCTCAACAGGTGGAACAAGCAAAGCGAATGTATTGCTACAAGTTGATGAACTTACTACATGGTTAGAAAAGCTAAAAGCCAAATAAATTATTTTTAATTTGATGCTAAACAAACGCACAAAATTAGTTGTACTTAACTTATTGTTTAAAGATTGGTGCTTTAAATACATACATAGTATGTTGATATACAGTTTGCAGTACACCTTTTTAGTTCAATAAAATAGGATAGTACAAATAGAACATGCTTTAATTTTAAATTATTTTATTTATATGAAAACATTCTGTGGTGTTTGTTGTTGGTATTTTAGGGTGCTGTAGAGTGTCTGTCTAGTATAGTTGTTCAGTATACTTTTCACATAGGAAAAATACTAGTTTTAATGTGCTTACTGTGTTCACCAATGAATTATTATTATATTGACTATTATAGATATTGACTGCTTAGAGGTTAAATATAAGATTTGACATCCCAGAGGGAATGATATTTTGTTCGAGGGAATATATATTTTCCAAAATTACACGAAAATTACTCAGTCAATATCATCGTACTCGAGGATATATACGATTTACGATCCTCGCATCATGTGATGCAGTTTCAACCAATCACGTTCACGTATTTACATCTATATAATATAAAAAAATATGAACTTGCTGGATACTCTTGAACAACTAGAAAATAAATGTGATGGGGTAGCATGAGCACAGGTGCCAATATCCTTCAAGGTACGAATATAAATGTTATCTTTAAAATATTTTTTACTTGAAATAAAGTGTATTTTATTAAACATTTAAAATTTAATGCAATATATAATCAGTAATTTTCAACTAAAGAATATTTTAAAGGTCAAATTAGCTATTCAGGAATTCAAATGAGTGAATAGATAGTAGTATTTAATCTATGGTACCAAAAATGTTTAGAAGTATTTACTATTAAATGTTTTATGTATTCTTGCCAAAAAGTGTATCATTTCTGTTGTCTGTAAAAATAATATTATCATAATAGTTGAATTTTTTCGGGAAAAAAAAATAGCCAATACAGTATTTATTTTTCGGCAATACTGGTTTCTAGGGGACCGTATAAGATGATGATATCGCAATATATGATAATATACAGCAATATTATTGCATAATAATTGGATTTTAAAAACTTGATATTTTGAGCTCTTTTCGAAAAAATCCCTGTACACAGATTTTTTCAAAAAAATAGCAAATTTTCGACCATTTTATTTTTCGACAATAACTGGTTTCTGGAGCACTATAAGATGATGATATTGTAATATATGATCATATAAAGCAATATTATTGCATAATAATTGAATTTTAAAACTTTATATTTTGGCCATTTTTACGAAATATTCCCTGTACTATATAGTACACAGATTTTTTAAAAAAAATAGCAAATTTTCGACCATTTTATTTTTCGACAATAACTGGTTTCTGGAGCACTACAAGATGATGATATCGCAATATATGATCATATAAAGCACTGCGCATGTCAATTGTGCAATAGTAAACACTTTTGACATAAATGGTTACTATAGCATAATAAACATGCGCAGAGTCGAATAATGCGTTCTACGCATGTCAATTGTGCTATAGTAACCAGTTTTATCGAAAAATAAAAAGGTTGAAAATTGGCAATTTTTTGAAAAAATTCCTGTACTATAGTACAGGGAAATTTTCGAAAAATGGCCGATTTTCTACCCTTTTATTTTTTGACATAAATGGTTACTATAGCATAATAAACATGCGCAGAGTCGAATAATGGGTTCTGCGCATTTCAATTGTGCAATAGTAAACACTTTTGACATAAATGGTTACTATAGAATAATAAACATGCGCATAGTCGAATAATGCGTTCTACGCATGTCAATTGGCAATTTTTTGAAAAAAATCCTGTACTATAGTACAGGGAAATTTTCGAAAAATGGCTGATTTTCTACCCTTTTATTTTTTGACATAAATGTCGAATAATGCGTTCTGCGCATGTCAATTGTGCTATAGTAACCAGTTTTATCGAAAAATAAAAAGGTCGAGAATTGGCAATTTTTTTGAAAAAATCCCTGTACTATAGTACAGGGAAATTTTCGAAAAATGGCCGATTTTCTACCCTTTTATTTTTTGACATAAATGGTTACTATAGCATAAAAAACATGCGCAGAGTCGAATAATAGGTTCTGCGCATGTCAATTGTGCTATAGTAACCACTTTTGACATATAAATGGTTACTATAGCATAATAAACATGCGCAGAGTCGAATAATGCGTTCTACGCATGTCAATTGTGCTATAGTAACCAGTTTTATCGAAAAATAAAAAGGTTGAAAATTGGCAATTTTTTGAAAAAAATCCTGTACTATAGTATAGGGAAATTTTCGAAAAATGGCCGATTTTCTACCCTTTTATTTTTTGACATAAATGGTTACTATAGCATAATAAACATGCGCAGAGTCGAATAATGGGTTCTGCGCATTTCAATTGTGCAATAGTAAACACTTTTGACATAAATGGTTACTATAGCATAATAAACATGCGCAGAGTCGAATAATGCGTTCTACGCATGCCAATTGTGCTATAGTAAACAGTTTTATCGAGAAATAAAAAGGTCGACAATTGGCAATTTTTTGAAAAAATTCCTGTACTATAGTACAGGGAAATTTTCGAAAAATGGTCGATTTTCTACCCTTTTATTTTTTGACATAACTGGTTAAATATAGCATAAAAAACATGCGCAGAGTCGAATAATAGGTTCTGCGCATGTCAATTGTGCTATAGTAACCACTATTGACATAAATGGTTACTATAGCATAATAAACATGCGCAGAGTCGAATAATGCGTTCTACGCATGTCAATTGTGCTATAGTAACCAGTTTTATCGAAAAATTAAAAGGTTGAGAATTGGCCATTTTTTTGAAAAAATCCCTCTACAGGGAAATTTTCGAAAAATGGCCGATTTTCTACCCTTTTATTTTTTGACATAAATGGTTACTATAGCATAATAAACATGCGCAGAGTCGAATAATGGGTTCTGCGCATGTCAATTGTGCTATAGTAACCACTTTTGACATAAATGGTTACTATAGCATAATAAACATGCGCAGAGTCGAATAATGCGTTCTACGCATGTCAATTGTGCTATAGTAACCAGTTTTATCGAAAAATAAAAAGGTCGAAAATTTGACATTTTTTGAAAAAAATCCCTGTACTAATAGTACACAGACTTTTTCAAAAAAATTGCCAATTTTCGACCATTTTTTGGAAAAATCGGCAATATATCGACTTTTCAAAATATGTATTGAGGTAAAATGCGCAGAACACAACGTGGGTCTGCACATGTCAAATTATTATATAGTTGCTGTTACAACTTATGTAAAAAAATAAAAGAATCACAATTTTGCCATTTTTTCTGTAATATGTACTGATGTAACAATAAAGATAACAAAATATAAAATAACAATAAAATACCTTTATATTTAATAATACTCAGTAAAAACTTTACAAATGTTACATTTGCATTTATATCAATAAAACAAAATGTTTATACATCAAGACAAACAATTTAGAACATTCAACTGTAATTCACAATAAGATGTTGACATAAAATTATCAGTTTTGTTTTTCAGTTTTTGAAAAGTGGGAAATTTATACATTGTTAAAAGGTCACAGAATGACAATCATGGCGACCTGTTTTTCTGGCAAACCAACATTTTCGGTTTTTAGGATCAAAAATATTTGTTTTCATTTTCTACGATAAAATACACTACAGCATTAATAAAATAAAACTAACGACAAGTAACAGTACAGATAAGATGTTCTTTGGAATAATGAGAGACATAAATGTACCAAGAAGAAATCCCTTTATATTTATCTATGACATCATACGGTATGCATGCATTATGACATCATAATCTTAAGAGCAGGATTATATACATTATGTACAATGACATCATAATCATAAAAAGATCCCATACTGTAAGGACATCATGATAAAAAGTCCAAGACAATGAATAGCCAACAACAAAGCACAAATGTAAACTTTAGATTCTTCCATTTATAAAAATATCTTTTTTTATACAAATATAAAAGAGAATTTACTAATGGTCTCCAGAGTCAATCATGCGTATCATAAATTCTGTACTATTGCTTTCATATATTAATCAACTTTCTTGTTTCTTTTAAGTATACCACAAAGACGTTTAAAAACTCCGGTTGATTCTGTAAGGTTTTCGTCTGGAGGATGTGGAGAGATGTCTTTTGAGAACTTACTCCAGTGAGGAACACCAGATTTGTTTGGTGTCAGGTCATCTTTTTTTGGAACTCTTAACGTTGATCCCTTCACCACCACATCATCACTATCATCAGTTCTCTCAGAGCTATAACCTGGATCTTTATTAGAAGGTTGGACAACGCCCTCTTCGGCACAACTCTGGTCAGTGGAATCATGTGATTGTGAATCATCATTGACAGTAGTGTCTGCATTTAGTTCTTTGTCTTCTGAACTTCCATCTTTTTGTTCCATCCCACTTATATCTGCTGTATCAGTAATTGAAAAGAATTCCCCATTAACTTTGATCATCTCACCAGTATCTGATGTCCCTTCGGTGTCGCCATCGTCAAACGCCGACAGCAAATTTAACCGCTGCTGTTCCAGTTCGTCAAGGGACGGTGACTGCCCTCTACTACTTTGTGAATTCGCTCCAGAGAGAGGGGAGAAGCCACCAACGTTGTTAGCCTCACTATCCAATGAACCGCAGCTTGGGGTGCGACTCATAACGGGTGCATCAACCTGAGGACTACGTGGTGTGGATGTCCTTCCTGGGGTGGGTGGTGGTGTGGAGGTTGGAAGTGGTGGGGGTGTAGAATAACCAGGTGTAGGTGGCAAGGGTGGTTTGAAGTTTTCGTCACATGACAGGCTGGAATATCCTTTCTGGTCAACATCACTATCTGTTAACAAATGACAATATCATTTTTTATTAATGAAATGTACTGAGACAAAAAGTGCAGTTCTAAAGCTCTGTCTACACTATCAAACTTTATGTGAAAAGAAAAATGTGATGTGCCCAAATATGGACATGATGTCATATCACTACCATATTTGGGCATATCACTACCATATTTGGGCAAATCACACTTCTTGTCAAACTAGTTTGATAGTGTAGTGTTTCTATATCCATAAAACAAGTATTATTTTATTACCTGTAATACTAATATCCATATTTTCTTCTTGTCTACTGTCTATCTTTCTTCTTTTAAGTTCTTCACTCAAATCATTATCACTGAAGTTCTTGCTTCTCTTTTTTGATGTAGTTTTATTCTTAGTTGGTGTTGGCAATTGTCTTTTTAACTTTTCTATTCGCTGATTTGGTTGCATTGGTGGCATCCTGAATCTTTCACATTCCTAAGCAAAAAATAAAACTTTTTGTTTGGCTGCGGTCTATCACATGTTAACTTAGATAGCCTTACATTACTCCGTACAAAGCCTTTTCATCTATATTACAATAGCAATACAGTAGTACCGAAACATGTAAACAGTGTGGCCCTGTACAACATATGCACTGGGATATTTTCATAATTTCTGCGAAGCATTTTATGCTTTGTACAGCTCTGTCTACACTATCAAAATAAGTGTGATGTGCCCAAATATGGTAGTAATATGTCCAAATATGGTAGTGATATGACATCATCATCATGTCTATATATGGGCACATCACATTTTTTTGTCACATAAAGTTTAATAGACAGAGCGTTAGAAGGGAAACTTTCCACTAAACACCTTTACCTCTTTTTATTTCATATACATAAAACAGCAAATAGCTTGTGAATTAAATACAATTATTATCGTCTTATTGATGCTTAAAGAGTAGGAACAGTAAGTTACAACCCTGGCACTATGTCAGGATTGAACCCTAGACCTTTAGGTTGTAGCTTCACTACAATTGTAGGGTTTTTTATTCTTTGCTCAAGCACCAGAGATCTTCCTCATTCCATCCGTTACACTCCATCCCCTTTTCAATTCAAATCTCTCCTGAAAACCACCTATTTTAATAGTTATTCTTTTCATGTTGCGCTGTGAGACTCTGGTAAAGAGCATAAATGTTCGATATTAATATTATGGTGAAATATTTCATTTGATATATTTGTGCTACACTTCGCATAGTGCTACTACTCCACATAGTGTGCTTGATGAAAAGGATTGGACTATTGTACTTACATCAATCATATTGTGCGGTTTATCCACGTTGAAACCGGGGTAGCAGATAAGCTTGTCATGCTCATAATCAGGGTGAACGTTTTGAAGCCTGGAATCTACACTCTCACCGTCTTCTAGAAAAACAAAACAAGGCAAGGATGAAAAATTTTTCTCTTACTGTAGTTTAGAATTGCTCTCATAGCATAAGCACGTTCCTCAGTTTTCAGTTAAGCTTGAGGACCAAGAATAAATACATTCATACATTTAACATTGTCAAGAGAGATTATTATTAGGTTGATCAGTTCTCTGTGATTGGCAAGACAACATTTGCCGTATGAGAACTACTGTAATTATGTAAATCACAAATTTATATAACATCTTTTGACAAGACTAGCTACAGCATTCATTACCTGTGTGTACACTTACCGTGGTTATCATACACAGTGAGACCAGATGTGACAACTTCAGCAGCTTTTAAGTGCCCTGGTGGGTAGTTATACACTCGCATCTGATAGATATGCAATGGCAGTTGGTTTGAATTCAGTCCAAGAGCGTTTCGTAATGTTTCACTGCAAATGAAAAAAAATGAACATCATATTATTTTTATCAATTAATACTACTGCAGCAACTAATTATTACTAAATTATAATATTTCAATAATTTGACATTACCTTAAATGGCCTGGCTTAAATTTCTCAATGTTATCTTCGTCCACATGATACCTTTTTGATGACATATTTGACATTTTTGACATGAACTTTTTTTTATTAATACCAATTCTTACCAGATCTTGAGGCTGCAAATTAAAAAAAGGTCAAGTTGATGTATTCATACTGAATATATTTAGAAAACAAACAAATAAACCATCCAAGGTATTTAAATTAAATAAATATATCACCTTTAAAATCTGTCCCAAAAGAAGTGAGAAATATGGCGTAATGGTAAGGAATATCAAACTAGCTAGAAGCATTGGTTCGGGACCTGTCTGTACCATTGCTGTTATACTTAGGAAAAGTACTTTCCTTGTTACCTTGTCCTTCGGATGGGATGTAAAGCTATTGGTCATGTGTATATACATTGTAAATGATAAAGAACTGGATACACCATTAAAAAAAAGTGCAGGATTGTCTCCCAGTGTATTTATCATGTTCTGAAGAGGTCACCCAGCATAAAGAAGAAATAAATCAAATACTGGTAGACAAATTAGAAAAAAAACATGCAATATAGTATAATAGGTTGCAGTACCTGTGGACAATCACGGACGGCATGGTCATCTTCACCGCAGTTGAAGCAGCAAGCCTTCTTTCTCCTGTTACCACTTGGCTGCTCATCAACAGGGAGTGATTCTGTGTACATTTGCTCATAACTACTACTATTCAGGAAAAATATTCATTCTTTTAAAACAAGCTTACGATTTTCTAGTTCTACTTGTCCCATGACCTAGATGATCGTAGGGCGTAGCAGATGAGATACAGTACAATAGTAGTACTCATCCCAGCGATGCCTATCTCCTCTATTGATTTTCTAACTGGTTAATAATACCGATTAGAAATTATACTTATTATGCATCACATGCAACACTGTAAATGGCCAATTTGATGCTTAGGTGGTAGCACTGTTTTTGGTAATTAAAAATACTGACGGAATGGCGAAGCCTGGGTTTGCAGTGACAGTAAACAGTCTGCAGTATTTTTTTTTTTTTGTATTTTTGTCTCTTAAATATTAACTTAACCCTCTAAATCGCTCAAAATAATCTCTAACTACGCTACAGTATCAAAAAGCGGATGAAGATTGCTGTCTGCAGAAGCAAATATTCAACACAATCAAATAAATTATCCAATCAAATCAGTTAGGATACTCCGGTATTGTCCAACCAGCTGTCAACCGTGGGTTATCATTGCACAGTGGTTTGCCCATTGTATCAATGCAGAATCGATTGAAATATTGCACATTGCCTATGGCCGTAAACGCCATCTTCTTCTGACGATCATTTTTAAACAGTGTAAGTGATGAATTCTGAAAAACACAAAAAAAATTGTTATTAAAGGTCCCCCAAAAACATGAAAAATGAAGATTAATTAAATCAGACATTGTATTAGGTTATTTTGTAGTTTTAATCAAGGTAATCACTTCCGTAGAAAATAAAACAAAAAAAATAATGTTTTCACTTATAAAATAACATAATAAATGGTTAAAATCAACCAAAAATCCATTGGCTGGCAGCCAATTTGACCATTTTTTGCTTTAAATTACAGTTTTTCAGGTAAACACAATTTTTTTACATTCAATATTTGATCAAAGTGGATAATTATTATGGGACATTAAAATGGCATATTCAACAACAACCATTTTAAAAATTATTTTTTAAGGGGGGAAATACATCTTTAATAGTCTTCATTATTCTACTGGAAAGTTCAGGGGTAGATCCCATATTTTAAGCATACCAATGAAGTCACAGTACACTTCTACGATAATTTTAACAAGATGAAAACTACTTGAACTACTGTACTACTACTTACTTGTGGCCTAAGGTTTCTGTGATCATCTTCTATACTTCTTTTCGAAAGATTCTCAAAAAATTCCTCTATTTCGTGACGATAATGCCTGTAAAAAAAAAAATATTTTTTATTTCACGTATTACTCTACACAAAGTCTAATAGCAAGGAAATAGTGATATCTCTTGTATGTTAACAACAGTGAAAACTCATTAAGTAGATATTGCGATGCACCATTGACGTCACAGCAATTGACAGCGACGGCTGTACGGCGAGCGCGTGCGGCGATATCCTTAATCTTGCGATTGTTCTGAAATCATATCTGAAGTTAGCTACCTTACTAAAGCATGGTTCATGAACACAACCTGTGCAATAGGTCCATCACATTCCTCATTCTCTATATGTATACTTCTGCAAAAAAAAAGTTGATTAATAGTGATAATACATTTCAGGATTATCTATTGGGTGTCACTGCTCATTGCAAACAATTCAATGCTATTCAATCTATTATACACTCTGTAATAATAATAATAATAATAAACTTTTATAAAGCGCTATTCTATTTACTGATGTCTCACAACGCTAAAATTAAAAGACCAACAAGAATTATTTAAAAAGGTGTATAGCTAAGAGTACATTTCTTCTTTTATAAAAACGTTAAATTTGAAAAGTGTATAAATATTACTAGACAACTACAGTACTAAGTAACCAAAGCATACTACTTACTTGGGTTCTATAACCAGTCTCACTTTGTACTTTAGTTCCTCAAGTAATTTATAAAAATTAAGGATATAAATTCAGATTCTTGGTTTTAAAACATTCTAAATAGAAAATAATCGATCCTAGAAACAGAAGTAAATGGTTTATAGCCTGGTTTATATTACATTAAGTTTATTTCAACTTTATTTCAGAAAAGATCCATGTAGGCCAGGAAGATCATTTCCTGTTGATTGTTTATGACCACTAAACCCACGCCACCAGCACTCATGTGGTGTCATCATAAACACTGATTGATAGATATTACGAAGCCTACACTTGTCACTATGCTAAAACATCATAAAGGATATTCTGTAAATTACGCTTATTTTTTTTGTTTGCTTTAGAATTAGATTTCTTTTTGACAATTTTGCTCTCGGGCAAAGGTTCCTCACTTTCATCTAAAGCCTCATTTTTAAAGTCATTATCCACGGTGGTAAAATCCATATCGCATTCATTTGTGGCGGCCATTTTGTACATCGCCCTCTATCTGTTGGGATATCACCGTCTCTTTTTGTTGTAGAGAGGCTATTGATACGGTTGACCATGCGTCAAATTGTTTACTGCGCATCTAATGCCTTTTTTCTATGGAAAAGGTCGACACCGTGCACGTTACAGTATTCTTTTTAACTGCACACACGGTCAACCGTGCACATAGAATGAAATAACAATGGACAGACTTAAGGGTCCTTCACACCTGTTCCGGCACGGCGAATCAAACGCCAATACAATGGTTCGTTTTCACGAGGCCCTTTACTCTAACCAGGGAGTTGTAAACCACTGCGATTTCAAATCTTTTACTGTATTAGACCTAATAATTGTGTTAATACTAGTAACAATAAATATTTTAAATTCAAAAGAATCCAAAAAAACAAACATTGCAAGTAAAAACTTGGTTGTTCCATGCTTTTATTTTCTTACTTTATAGATTATAGCTACAATATCTATAACAAAGACGACACATCTATAGATAAAGATTGAAAATAACAAATATAAGTTTTAAATATATGTCCACATATAATAAGCATTTTACAAAGTATTACTGTTACCATAGCTGCAACACACCATGGAAACAGCCAGGAAGAGTTGTCCTTTTAAATTTACTAGAAAAACACTTTCACAACTGGATATTTAAATAATTACCATGGTAACCAATGACCACTACAATGACCATTACTGTAGTAAGATACTCTACTTTAATGTCCAGTTAGCTTTTCTTGTATACATATAGAGTACATTTATTATACACTGATGATCACCACCTAGTCTTCACTTAAGCAACATATAATATATTAAGGAGAGGAATTATATATTTTAATAAATGTTATGATATGATACCACCACTTACATTGTCTCTAAACATAATAAATAGAAATAATTTGTATGAATTTATTATTTGAATGGCAATACCCCGAGGCATGTCCCTTGTGGGTAAAAACTTTATATTTTGGGGTGAACACCTGTTTCTCCTCAATTACCCACTTGTTAAAGTCACTGGGTACCGATTCATTTATTAGCCTGCCCAAATTTGTATGCAAAAAAGGGTACATGCATGTACAGGATAATCCTTACATGATCCTCATGTATAAGCCCATCCTTAATACAGGACTGTGTTATACCTTATAGATAAAAATGTTTAAAAAAAAAAGTTTAGATTTTTAAATTAACAGTTTTAAACTCTACATGATGTAACAGTTAAGCAACTTATAAACACATTATTAATAAATTATTGTGATTTCTTTTTTTACAATAAGTAGTTTTGAAATAAGCCAAGGTAATATGAACACATATTATCAGATGAATATATGAACACAGTTCCCTAATAAATGTATGATTCAATACTGATTTTTTTTTTAATTAGATCAAAAAATCGCATCTTTCCTATAGTTATATGTTAAAATATTAATATATAATATCAAATTAGTATTTAGGCATAAGGCAGTTTCATTATGTCGTAGTTCATAACAATATTAAGTATATTCAGTTTGTTTTAGTAATTTTTCAGGGTAACATACATTTGTAAAACAAGCTAGCCTATAGCCAACTGTAGGCTACTGTTCTCATCTCAACACATTTACAAATTGCCTTTTCCACCTCATCGTTTAAAATCTATACAAGCTGCATTTATCATTGTTCATGTCTAGTAGGCACGATATGGTACATTGTTCATTTTTGGGGGGAGGGGGAGATAAAATATGACATGATATGATACAAATATAGGTTTTACTTTTAAGCTTATAAAATGTAAAGAAAGGCTTAAAGATGTATTGTCCTCCTGAAAAATAATTTTTACAATTTTTGTTGTTGAATGTGCCATTTTAATGTCACATAATAGTTATCCATTTTGAACAAAAATTGGATCTAAAAAAATGGATGGATTTTCGGTTGAAATTAACGATTTATTATGTTATTTTATAAGTGAAAACATTATTTTTTTCCTTTTTTTTCTACGGAGTGATGAACGTGATTAAAACTACAAAATAACAAAGTCTGATTTAATTAATGTTCATTTTTCATGTTTTTTGGGGGACAATACATCTTTAAAGAATAACATTACGTGTGTCTAGTAAAAATTAGAAGAATTCTATTAAGAATACATTACATAAGAAAAAAGCTTTAAAAGCATATGAAGCAACATACAATTTAACATTAAACTGATTAGTTCATTCTAAATTTCAGAATTACATATTTGACAAATCTATCTTTACAAAAGCAACACAAATACTTGTGCTAAACACATCACATAAACAACAAAATATAGCTTGACAGAGTAACCTTTGACCTGACAGTGTAGCCCTGCACACAACATAATCAGCATCTACTTAAACAACTCCCAACAAAATACATTAACATTTAAATATTGCGTATCGAGTTTCCAATTCCACTTTCTCATTTAAAAAATAACTTCAGTCCAACTTCCGATTTTAAAAAAGAGGGGAAAACACATCAAAGAAGAGAGCACTTTTACGCCTAATAAACCATAATAAAAAACCGAATATGATAATAATCTTGGCATTCTTGATGCTATGGCTTGTTGGTATGTTGAGTAACTATTTCTCGAGATAGTATTTCAGTTTGAAAAAAAAAAACATTCTTGAGGTCAAACAATAAATAGCATGATGCTGTCGGCTTACTGTGGCGATATTTCCATATCTTGGCGATTATTTCTAAATATTATTTTCCCAAATAAGATTTTTTACCTTAATTTGGAAGTTATGTATGACGGTAACTTTCAAATCCTGGTTACTACGAATTGAAGACAATTTCTGATAACATGGCAACAACGTTAATAAGATGACATCATTCTAGTTTAAAAAACTTTTTCAAAACTTCTTCTACGCTCTCTTCAGCCCGTGAGTTAGTAATGTATTCAAGTATATCATCTGGGTTGCGATTTATCTCTCGTAACGTCATCCAGTTAGAGAGAATTTCTTGAAATTCAAACACTTTATCATAATGGTTGAGAGAGGAGTACAATCGTATGAGACCGCGGTAGTCGTATTCTAATCCACTGTAGCCAGGACCAAATAGTTTTTTACCTGTAGAACCAAAATACAAGAATAATATAACGATATTGGCTCAAGCAAGGAGTTCTGGTTATAAAAGCAGACACCTGTTCAAATGGGTTGCAGAGGGAGGAGGGTTAGACTGAGGGGAGGGCGAAGCAGAGGGTGAGACAGAGGGAAGGGCCAAGCAGAGGGAGAGGGTGAGACGAAGGGAAGGGCAAAACAGAGGGAGAAGGGTAAGACAGAGGGAAAGGCGAAGCAGAGATGGAGGGGATGGTTTTTATCTATGTCAGTATGTACAAAGTGATAATTAATTTATATAAAAATTCTTAAGTATATATACATATAAATTATAACATTGTTAAAACTAAAAGAAAGTATAAAATTAGGCGTATTCGAGGGCTGTTTTGAGCTGATAATCAATACATATCTAGCTCTTTAAACTCCTTGCTGTTTATATGTGAGCAGTGGGAGTAGACTGCAAGGTGCGTGACCATTCACAATTGGTCCGATTATGAGACAAATGTACTGTTAATGAACAAAACAACATCATACATACCAATTTCTATAGACCTAAGGTATAAGGACTCAGCTTCTGTATACCTCATCATATCATAGTTATACAGTGAGGCTAGATGGCCAACTGAGAGGGCAACTTCATAATCCTCTTCCCCTAATAGGCGTTCCTTTATCTCAATAGCTTTGATATGCATTAACTCCGCCTCCTATAGATAAAAATGCATTAGATAAAGTATTGTCACACAATTCTCCCAACAACGGACTCCCTCGGGCCGACTCTTATATGTCAGTGGTCGTATTCACCAATCACACTTAAGTGAGATATTTCCCATAAATATAAAGTACTTCAATTAATTCAACAAATAAGTATTTCTCTTAAATTGTATTCACTTAGATAGGTGATTTTTCTTAAATTTAAGTGTTTCCCTTAGCCAAAGTGTAAATAGTAAATACGGCCACTGGTTTTCTGGAAAGTCTGGTATTTTAAATGTGTTTTAATGTTAAAAAGAAAAACTGGGGCATTTTGGACGTCAAAATAAGTCTGATTCGAAGACTTTCCGGTTTTCAATGAGTTTGGTGTTGGGGAGAAAAACCGGACAAAGTAACCAATACAAAGGGAGATTAAACAAATTGCCACCATCATGAACAATGTGAACCTCATCCAACAAGTTATATAACCAATATATTACAAGCCTGGACTCATTGATGATGATGGAAACGTTGGTAATAATATTATAATGATGTTGATGATGATGATAATGATAGGTAAGAATGATGCAAACTCTTGCCTTATATCGATGCATTGATTGATATAGCCTTCCTAAGTTGCCATAATGTTTGGCTGTTTGCACATTGAATTCTCCAAAAGCTTTTTTTGCTAGACTAAGTGATGATAGATGTAGATCTTGGGCTTCTTGTAAAAGTTTAGCCTCACAAACTTTGTCTTGAGAATCAATTGCAATTTCTTCTAATATAAGTGCTGAAAAAGACATTATGATAAAATGATCTATGTGTGAGAGAATGACTTCACTGGTACCCATTTATATTTATTTATGTGCGAGTAACTGGCCAAGCGGTTAAGACAGTGGAACCGTAGTTACATAGCCATAACATCGGCAAGGGTTTGAGGCTCACTCGCTCTATGGTTCTGGTGGTAGAACAAGTCTTCTCGGATAAGGATAAACCGTAGAAATGGAAATGCGATATCAACATACAGTATAACACTATGCAGGGCACATCTCTATTAATAGGACACTCTACTGCAAAATAAATAAATTTAGTGGATCCAAATGGTGTCCCTTATATGCTAATAACTAACCTTTGACCCTTTTAGATGATGCTAGTAGTAAATGATCTTCTGGTAATATATGTGTTATTATCTCTATTGCTCGTTCTGCATGCATTCTGAAGCAAAAAAACGTGAGAGATTTCAAAAACCACTATAGAATAATACCTCAAAAGCAAATATTATTTATTACCATTAATTAATAATATTGAATAATTAAAAAGTATATTCGGCTTACTTGGCATCGTCAAATTTTCCTGAACTGTACTGGTGAACATAAGAGGCATAGGCTAGATCTTCATGCGCAACAGCTACATGGATGTTCCTACCACCGAATACAGACAACCTAATATCAAGGGCTTGCTAAAAACAGACACGAAAAATGTTATTCAATGCTTGATTTAGTAGACAACTGGCCCACATGTAAGGCTCTGTCTACACTATCAAACTTTATGTGACAAAAAAATGATATGTGACCATGCATGGACACGATGATGTCTTATCACTACCATATTTGGGCACATCACACTAGTGTAGACACTATTTTAAGGAGCACATTATGAATATACATAATGAGGACATAGAGGATGCTATATAAGCATGTACATAGATCAAACAGGTTTGTCATTGGCTTATTGGCTTCAGCTTGTGGAAATGGAGCCCTTAGTTCGAAACCCATTAAAAATTTTTTGCTTTTTTTAGTAGAGAAATTATTTTGGAAGGTTGTGTTCAGTTATATTTAGGAAATTTGGGAAAAATATACAAAATCATGGCATTATGGTTGAAGATAACGTAGATTTGCGTATTGTGTCCGGCCTCCTCACCTGGTAGACAGTAACAGATTGGCATATAGAATCTACATTAAGAAGATAAAACCCATAATCTAAAAGAGCATCCGAGTACTTGGGATGACGTACACCAAAATATTCCCTGCAAAATTATAAAAAAATAAATAAGTTATTAGAACAGTAAAATCGGAAAATAAAAGCTAGTAGTAGGTACTGAAAAATTATATTTGAAATTTTGCATATGAGTAAAAAGTATGGTGATTATTTGTTTGCATACAGACCTCCCAACTTAGAAAAATAAAATATCGGGAGGAACAAAATCATGTCTAAATAATAGAGTGGGCTATAATATTTTTAAAATATGTAAAACTATAGAAGGTGCTATTGAAAATTGGAAAGGAAATTGCAGGAGAGCGGGAGATATATATATTGGGAGATTCGCGCCCTTATCGGGAGAGTTGGGAGGTCTGTACTTAATTTACATTATTGATGTAACTCTACCTTGCTAGTTGAACAGCGTGTGTTATAAGTATCTCTGCTTTCTTAAAACGTCTTTTAGCTACACAAGCCTTTGACGATTGTCTTAGTATATCTATAGAGCTCTTTATTGGCATACCAGAGTGTAAACTCTCTAACGCTTGTACACAGTGTTTATGAGCCTAGTGAGACAATAGAAGAGAATTGTCAACAAATTCAGTCAATGTGTAGCCACAAATATTGCATAAAATATTTAGGTCATAAAATCAAAATAAGTTATTTAGAATATCAGTTATAAATTGTTAAGAGAATTACTTATACAATGTTTTTATTTATACAACTTTAACCCTTAATACATGCAAACTCCACTTTATTAATTGAAGTTGATGAAAATGAAAAGTTGTGCATGCTGTTTGGAAGTTAAGGAAAATGTGCCTGTAAACAGATGCATGTTGGGATATACGAGTATGTCTGCAAGTGCGTCTATCATTTTAGAATAAGAGTTCTGAATAGTGGAAATGATCTTGTTAGGTGTACTACGAACTATCTGTTACGATCTTCAAATTTCTTCACTAAATGGGAGGAAATCATATTTTAATGTGATTTTCCGTTTCGTATTGTTTGTTGTATATATTGAATTTTTATTCTGAAATAAAGTGATCAATCAATCAATCAATCAATAGTCTTTTACATTACCTCGTCATATTGGCTCCTAGCATAAAGTAGGGCACACATCTCACCATGGACGGCAGCTAAATTCACAACCGAATTCCTAGCCATGAGCTTGTCTGCTGTACGTAAAGCTCGTCGATATGTTTCTTCTGATGACTGGTACTTGCAGTTGGCATTGCGGACGTAAACTAGCCTGAGATTTTTAATCATTTGAGTTGTTACAGACTATTATACTATATTACTGTAAATGTATGATGCCATTTCAAAAATATTATGTTTATGTAAAGCTCTGTCTACACTATCAAACCTTATGAGACAAAAAATGTGATGTGCACATATATGGACATGATATGATGATGTCATATCACTACCATATTTAAGCATATCACTACCATATTTAAGCATATCACTACCACATTTGAGCACATCACACTTTTTTTTGTCAAACTAGTTTGATACTTAGTGTAGACAGAGCTACAGGTATTTTGCATGTATATTTGTTTTATTAATAGATTTCTATGGCAATTTTCAGTAACTAATAAAAAAATAATCATTTATATTTGTCTTTCAATAATTCCCAGGGTCCTGAAAACTTATTAATTTCATTAAAAGGATTTCTTTGCTTTTGAAATGTTCGACAATATCGGTAAAAAACTAAAGTACATAATTTTATGAGATGTAACTAACCGGATGCAACACTCGAGAGATTTCCGTAAATATTTTATGTCTTCTGATTGAGAACACAGCGCAAGACATGCCTCAGTAGCTTTCTCGGCCTGAGGGTACCATCCAGCCTCGGTTAAAAAACCTCCTGTAAAAACCACAATTGTGACAATTAACTTCAAATATAAAATATCAAAATGAATTTATTAAAAAGTTTTAAAATAAAATAGACAGAACAAAATTATTTATTTGCACGTAAAAATTATGACATGTTTGTCAAGGTCATTTACAACTAAAGCTCTTTCTACACTATCAAGCTTTATGTGACAAAAATGTGTTGTGCCCAAATATGGACATGATGATGTCATACCACTGCCATATTTGGGCATTTCACTATCATATTTGGGCACATCACTAACTAGTTTGATTGTGTAGACAGACCATTATTATAACAACTCTCTATAGACTCTAAAGATAGTGCTGAATCAACATTCAGATAACAGCAGTTTGAAATCTCTTGAGGCAAGCTATCTTCAGTCTGTGAATCTGACAGCTGTTGCTGGAACACAGCGGAAGATGTAGAATCAATGTGTAGTACTGTACACATAACAGAGCACAGTACAGAAGTATACCATCTTGTGTATTTAACATGTATATAAGATGTGTGCGACATGCTACAGTATACAGTACATGTGATAAATGTATTGTGATACAAAACACATAACCGTAAACCTTGAAAAGAAGCCCATATTGAAAAGAAGACCCCTCCCCCCCCCCCCCACCATTTGTAGTTTGCAAAAGTATTCTCAAACAAAGAAGCCCATTCAAGGTTTTATGTCCTACATCTGATACATCACGTTGAATAGCCTTATCAAGTTTATATATTCATCTAGAAAAGAAGCCTACCCAAGAGCCCTAAAAAAAGAAGCCCATAGGCTTCTTTTTGAGGTTTTATGGTATAGTAGCCTATATCCTACATCCGATACATCACACATGTGATGCATACTCTTACATACGTTTTGAAAGAGATAAATGTACACATACCTAAAGAAAAGCCAAGTTGAATAGCTTTATCAAGTTGAACTCGATGAGAATATCGAATCTGAGCGTAAGTTGAATACGCTTCAGCGAGTACGGTTGCCACTTTGACCCCATGGTCCATCAGTGCTTGGAAACAATGATGTAATAAATGTCTACAAATATAAAAAAAACAACATTAAGATATCAGCAAAATTGTAGAATGGCTACACCCAATGATTAAAGACTAAGATGATGTCACCACTGACCAATCACAAAATAGTACAATGTCACTCACTATTATGACCATTTACTGTAAGTAAATACAGATAAAACATAAATGATGTCTATTTGCAAGTTTCAATTGCATTATGACCAACAGCTTAATGTCCCATCCAAAGAATTCAGCAATGTACAGGTAGATAGGTATTGGACTCCCAACTGCTCAAATGACTATTGCTTACAATTAGGCTATTTTCATATTCTACTGTTTTGGACACATTTGAAGTAGAAAAAAATACCAAGTTTATTTGTTAATACTACACATTATAGGCAATTATACTGTACAAACTAACCTTTTATCACTAACTGTTAGAACCTTTGCAAAGATATCCAATTCACAAAATTCCAATCCAAGCTGACATAGTCGACCTTGTGTATAAAGCTGAAAAATAATTTTCATTTATTTAATGAACAAAAAAACTACAAAATATAATGATAATGTGCTGATCTGAGTTAAGTTGGTTAAACCATTGTAAATAGAAAAACATGCATTCAGGGCAAAAAGCATTTTAAGAGGAAATATTAATTTATTAAAAGTTAGTCTCACTACAGATGTGTCCATTTTTACAGTTAATCAGTCAACTGTAAAAGGGGCAAAGTTGTAATCAATGCAATTTTTCATAACATTTAATTTATATTATAATATTTACTTTTATTTAATGGAAAGGTGTGGTACCTAAATTAGAAAATACAGATGCGTGTTGCAGGAGGAAACGGTACTGCAGTATTCACATGGTATATGCAAAGCATGCAGTAGTAGTAGGCCTAGTTACAGTACTACACTAGTATAGTAGTCTAGTAAAACTAGGGCTAGAAGGAATATAGGCTATGTACAGTATCTTATTTTATAGTATTTAATTTAGTCTTTGCATTATTGACAAAAATGTATTGTATGTGATGTAGGCCTAGGCCTAAAAAAATATAAATAATTTTAATATCTATCTTATGCAACAAATATTCATTGTTTATTAAATCTGCCTGGAGAGTAAGCCTATGCAGAAGGCTAGCCCATCCTACAGTAGCTACTAGTCTTTTACATTTATTCAACAGTCAGCAAAAAAAACTCGGTCGACCTGCTGAGCTTTCATCATACATACACGTCGCACAGTAGGCCTACGCCTCGGTCATTTAAGTTATTTTTGCAATGCATATGCTACCTTATAATAAACATCAAATTGTATATTTTCTGTCAGACATCTGAGTTCTTTCCTATGTTTTGAATAACTGGCTACTACAGCTGTAATTGCTGAATTATAAAGCGTTTCTGGGACCCACTCCAACACACTAGCTGCACAAGGCTGGGCCATTTTCCCTATTTGTTTTGATCGCTCAACGTCGATCGGCAAAACACGGTAAACTTCGGGGCGAACAAAAGAAATTAGAGCGCCACCAATAATCAACATCATCATCACTATTTTTATCAATGAGTTTTAATTAATTGATTAATTAATTGGGTCATCATGTTTATAAAAACTACTGCAAAATAGTCAATCTGCTAATTGTGTTTTTAATTATTACTGACCAATCTATAAGTTATGCCTTCTATAGGCCAACTGCAGCAATGCATCATCGGGACGTGGAGACAGTATGCACAGATTGATTGAATGTTTTCAGGGCGTATCCAATATTAATTAGGGAGGGGCTCATTCAGATAAGTCCATAATTTTCTCTAAAATGAACAAAATTTCCACCATAAATTAATTATTAGATATTCCTCCAGACTTTCAGGAAATTTAACAGACGTTTATAAATGTCGACTAAACCATCCTAGACCTAGGGAGGCCTCTGTAGGGCATGACTATTTTAGGAGCGGTCCTAGACCTACTGTAGAGGCCTGAGAGGACCATTAATTAGGAGCGGTAGTGTGCAAATTTTACAGTAGGCATACTCCGGGATGGATCAGTATGTTTGTTTTTCTCCAATTAATACTTATTTGCTATTACAATATATCATTCAGAAAAATATTATATTCTCTGTTTTGCTAAACTCAGAGCCATATATTGAATATAATGGCTCTGGATATACTGCTGTATTGCGCCCTCTAGTTCTTCAACGGTGACAAAATTGAAATCATTCAATTGATTCAAGTGATATGCACAATTTATTTTATTTATAAATAATAGCGATATTTAATATCAGGATGAAGGAAATAAATAAAAAGTTATATATTTTTTGATTTACATTCAATATAAGGGGATGTTATATCATAGTTATAGCGGGGATTACGAAAAGAAAAAAATCAAATTAGGCCTATGCTATTGGACGAATGCCTTAAACACGTCATAACAAAATTAAAAATAACTTTAGCACATGAGGCACGTGCCCACTCGATCACATACATGATGGTGAAAATATGATTAAGATTTAAAAAAAACTACTATCCACATAAAGTGACTCAATCAATACACTGACAGACGATGATTAACTATTATAAGAACACTTTAATATATTATGATATAAATATAAGTTGTATTTTTTATATGTTTATTTTTCTCGCAGCAGCAGCGGTGCGCGAAAACTCAGCGAAGCTTGTACGTAGTCGACGATGTTTTAGTTGTTGTTTGAAGTACGTGTTTATTGTGACCGCGCAAATTAAGCTTTAAGTTTTAAACATTTGGTGATATCGGAAGGTATTGGCTATGACAATTTCCTATCAGTTCAGTAACTCAGCAGTTTGCTAACCACCGACTAACATGACTTAATCGAAGTACCCGAATACAGGATTTACCACGATGACATTTTATTATTAAGGATTGATAAGTTTAACTGTTTGTGGACTTTGTATAGCTTTAATAAAAGGTAAGCACTCGATTTTTAAAACTTTGAGACATCTTTAAAACAAATTTAGGTTGCGACTGGTAACAGTTAGTCTCAACCGAAACAAATTGAATATGTCGAAGCATTGAAGATTTTGCATAGCAATTGTATATAGTCCTTACATACGCACATGGCATTATTATTATTTATTTTCTTCTAATGGCACAACATGTCCGTGTGTACGTACACCCTAAGCAGCCACTAGGCCTACGCACGTGTTGTCCCGTTATCCGTCACTCGTGCCTCAAGAGTGCATCAAATTCCAATATATTAGCTTTCATCTATAGAATTCCAGATGTCAGTAGGCCTAGTCAATTTTAAAACTTTAACCTCCATAAAACTCAGTGATTTTTTTAGCCACACCCATGATATCTGTCAAAATGTAGGCCTATCAATAATTGAAACCGGATGAAATGATGTAAGAAAAACAAGATAAGAACATAAACTTAAACTTGCATATTAAAATTGCTACTAGAATGTTAATTTATAAAAATACTATGATTTACCGCAGACATCGCATAATTTAATCAAGAAATTTGAAATGATGATAAAATATGGATTTTGTGTGATAGTATGGCAAGATTTTTTGTTGTTGTTGCTTTTTTTATTATTAATCATTTTGAACGAACGCGTACAAACCAGTCATCGGTGTTCAAAAGAATGTACCATTTTCTCCGATAGTCTGACATCTCGTTAAATAGACCAAAATTCTAACTATTTGGTCAAAAATTGGAAGAATGATGACAGTTAAATAGGCCTAATTATTACGAGTTCCAGAAACGGACATGAGGTTGATGAAAACCTTACGTCTTTCATTGATATGTCCAGTGTCGGTTCTGGACGCCTTGACCATGGGTCAGTAGAGGAAATAGATTAGGATGATTTGTCGTAATAAACGTGTTGTTGTATTTTCAACAGTGTTCAAAAGGCGCCTAACAAAATGACTACAGGCAATGACGGTCGTTCTAAAGCACAATGTCAAAAGAATAATTTAGCTTCTGGCGTTTTGTCAATGGGCTGCAGAAAATTAAATGATGTAAAGTCTAAATGAAGCGGAAATTAGTATTTCTTCTCACTACACGACCTTTTTAAGAAGAAAGTAACTTTGACTGTTGGTGAGACGAGATGAGTCACGCGGCCTCAAATCACTCACGTCAGTGGGACTACCGTTCAGTGATAGGGTCACCGTTAATACAGCAGGCCTAAGAATTAGCAAAATGTTGTTGACAAATATTGAAAAAAATCCTCAAGGATTGAAAAAAAAAGTCGACACGTTTGTCACGTCGGATGAACTTTTCAAAGCTAATCCCGTTGGGAAAAAGGACGATATTTTGTCGGGGAATATTGTTTCACTAAGCCATAAGCTGAGCAAAAAATGATTAATAATATTATGTGAGAATCTATATGAATGGAAGAGGTCTGTTATTTTCGTTTTGAACATTATTATATAGGCCTACCATTGTTTTATTCCGCGTGAAGATAAAAATAAAATGTTAGATATTAATTTACATTATTGTTCAGAGATATTTAAAAACGATGACACAATTAACCGGAATTTAAACGAAAGTTAATAATGGAAGCTTGCGTCATCATCATCATCATTAATCAGTTGATTCATGTTATGATGATATCCAGGTCTCAGTTGACACCTTCGTCTACCTTTGTCACTTCCTTGCTGTGAAACAAAGGGGTATTTAAGGCCTAATATAGCAAAGCCTGTCAAATCTACTTCTAGGCCTACGGCATCTACAGTGAAATGTCCCCGGCCTTCTGTTAAACTCGTCAGGCTTGTTGGCACTGGACCCTCTGAAGTTTTTCTATTCTTTAGGCCCCCTTTCATAAAGACCACTTCACCAATGAAAATCTCGAAATAATACAGGCCTCCTGAACTAGACTGCAGAATAATTTTAACTGATCACTTCGGGGCGATGTGATCGACTAGGCCATATCTCCTCGTATATACTATTATTTATATTAACAATTCTGTAAGTTTAATAATAACAGTAATGTTTCTATGATGGTAGCCCGGTAGCCCGGTAAAGCAACACAAATTAAATCAAACAAACTAGCTGTAAAAGAAAGAAGAACAGAACAAAAATGAGAGAATACTCCCAAAAACTCCTCCATGCTCCAACCACGTCTTCAATTGAAAAGAACATTTGTTTCATGGACAAAGAAACGTACAGTTTCAATTTCCCTATTTTAACAAAAATTGAATTGAATTGAAATATTTTATTTATACTGGGCGACTTCTTCAGTCAAAGAATGGTCTCCCAGAGGGCCCAGTTAAGATCAGTGGCTGTGATGTACTAATACTCTGAGGTAACCCCCTACTCGTCTCTCAGTGACTGTGTGTGAACTAGTTACACCGGGATAACACCCTACTCGTCTCGAAAGAGTGTACTAGGTTATTTAAAGTACACATGAGCTAAATGTGTACACTGGACCTACGGTTTATAGTCCTTATCCGAGAAGACTCGTTCTACCACCAGAACCATGGAGTGAGTGAGCCTCGAACCCCTGTCGATGTTATGGCTACGTAATGTTATTTACCTCAATTTGTACTAAAAATTGTATCTTACAAGGATGTTTTTCGCAAATGAAATTTGTTCAAGAATGCAATTTATAAATGTACGACTAATATGCCTAATTATATTATTTAAAAAAAAAATTATTATTATTGACCTTATAATTTTATTAATGAAATAATATTATTACATTGGTGTACTTCATCAATACCTAAAGGCCTATAAATAATAATTATGTTTCAGAGTCCGGTATTGTTTCAATCCTATCCGTTTTTACACTTATTTATCAAATATAATAATTCCCACCGCTACCGTATTTTTGGCGGATACTTGGATTTGTTAAACACAACTTAACTTCCGTAAATATAAATATAGCCGCATAATCCACGTGTTGCATGCACGGGAAAGTGAGTATAGATAATGAGTTGTTTCAGTTATTTAGTCAAGCGTGTGAATAGACAGAAGTTGACAATTTTGCAGGTAATTTGTTCATTTTATTTTGTTATGATTATTTAAAGCGTAAATTAGATTCAATTTATATGTTTGTAATAAAATAAATGCGGTAGGCCTACTATATCATTATTTACAAATGAATTACTGGCAGTGTTCCAGGGCTGAAACAGTTCTTGTTTAACTATTGTATCAAAATTAGGCCTATTAGAAGCAACTTATAACTTACTCCGACAGAATATGCCTATTCAAAGGTATTTACAGGATTTTCAAAGGGTTTTCAAGAATCTGAAATAGCACCTCTATAGTATTAAGAGCATACACTGTCGGGACCGAAAAAAGTGTTCCTATGGATGTCATCTGAATAGGGGTTGTACGGCGTTTACACATGCGCATACGCATTTTTAAAAAAATAAAAAGTTTTCACCTCCTTCGTTTCATTGTTAAAGAAGAAGTTTCCATGAGAAAGGGTTCTGCTGTAGATCGATGTTTAATTCTCAACCAGTGTTTTTTTCGTTTCTATGAATATTTATTTAGGGTAGGTCTATTTCTCCATGGTTTAAATGAGGTGAAGGGCCGTAACCACCAGTACGCCTTTGACAACCTAGTGGCTTGAACAGAGATTGTTCCCTTTTCTTGCGAAAACCGGACCACTTTATTTCTCGTGGCTACATCACTGAGTTGTATTGCTAGAGGTCGATTAATATTAAGGGAAGTTGGAAGGAAGAAAACGATATATAGAGGAAGGAAGCGCTTTATTAACTCTCAATTGTAGGCATTTATAAGTCCCTGTAATGACAGAGAAAGAACACCTTGCATTAGACAGTTTTTCCCTCAATAAACTTACAATTAAGTAGGCCTAGAAACATTACAATCTTCATTATTTATTATTACTAAACGTGAGTGTCTCATCTCATTCCATAGACCATGAACATTGTGCAGCACCAATTAATATTATACAAACTGCATGTGGCACATGCACAATTAATTTATTAAATTTTTGATTCTAAATTGTCTGTGCTTTATTTTATCTTTATAAATTATATTTATTTTAATTTAATTTTTATTGTTACATGTTTAATGTCTTGTCATGATATATTTCTGTGAGGGTCCCTAATTATTTTCATAAAATTTTGTTTTTATATTGTGAACTGTGCTTTTTATATAATGTAATTGTTTTTGTATGTTTGTTATTGTTTTTTTTTCTATTTTAAGCATTTAATTCACTTTCAATGTAATGTTTTGTTAAACTAAAAAATGCCCGGATGATGGCTGTGTTTATGTCAATTTATAATTTCGTTATTTAGTGTAAATTTTTTTTAGTAATTCTGAATTTACGAACAATAATTAATTTATTTTTTATTTTATAAATCAAATATGAAATTGTTAGAGATTAGAATAATTTGTATGAACCTTTATTTGGTTTATAAGAAGATGGATAGCGATGTTGTTTTTGTTTGCTTTTAATTTTAAGTTTATTATGTTTTCCTTTGTAATGTCTTAATTATATGATGAAATTTTAAAAAATAAATAACATTATTTATTTATTTATTTTCAGTAATCAAATAAAAGGAAGAACATTGGGAAAGTTGTAAAAAAAAAGAAGAAATGGACAGGGCGGGAAGAAATGACGATGACCGGGAGAATGCTGCCAGGGATAGGCCTGCTCCAGAAAACAATGCATCATCACAAACAACATCTGCAAACGGTAAGTTAACAAGAGGCCTACATTCATGTAATCAAAAGTTGAAAAATTAACAAATCAATCAATGTTCTTTTCAAATATCCGATGTTATATCATGTTACCGTCTGACTGTATTATAATTTATGCATATCTTGTATACTATTGTTCTTCGATATTTGAATAAATGAACTGAATTCAATTGAATTTATTTCACTACCGGTACCACAAAAAAAAAAAAACTTTGCGCATGCGTACAAAAGTCGTACTATTTATTGTCAAATAGGTGTACACCCAGATGGAATATATGGAACGCAGTTTTTTGGATCTGATTTTTTTTCGACTAGTGAAAATGCTTTATTGTTTCATTATGTACAACGATTTCTTGTTAATTCTGGACGATTTACGAATACGAATACGAATAGAACTTTATTGCAATCAAACGAAAGATTGAAGTTTAACAAAAGCGTTTCACTCAGAAAAATAAAATGCAATATACAAAAATAAAAGACATTCAGAAATGTAGAACATACAATCAAAAAATTAAAACAAAATTACAATTAAAAATCACTTATTATAAAAACAATAAATATAAAATTCAAATTGTTAAAGACATAGGCCTGCAGGATAAAAATTTAAAAGTATTAAAAATGTTTACAAATTTAAAAAATGTTAAAAACTTCAAAAATTCAAACTGATGTTTCAGTTACTTTGCTGTTGAAATATTTGTATTTGTATCTGAGGTGCCTTGATGTTAAAAAAAGGCTAAATGTAGGCATATACATTCATCATTCTAAAATAAAGATGTTTTCACATTTATTTTGGTTGGTTAATCGGTCAGTTAGCAATTTGTATAAAATCACATTCTTTTCTTGGTTTTTGTTTCTTTTTGTCAGTGGTTTAAAAATGTAGTCAAGAATTTGTTTTTGTAAAAAAAAAATCATTATCATAATTTTTCAAAAAGAAAGATGACCTGAAAATCTGGAGTCACTCAACTGAAATGACCTAGATCTGGTGAATATAGGAAATGCAGTGTTGTTACTTGTAATACATGTTATTGCAGATAGCAAAAACTAAGTAGCACTTAGGCCTATATCACACAAAGTTCATATTTGCTTTGAAAAATTAGCTAGTGTGAACCATGCTGGGAACGAATTAATGTGAGCATGAGCATATTATTTACAAGGAATCATTCATAAGGCTAATATTACCAGTGACGGACCCAGAGGAGCATACAATGGTTAAATTAAGTACTGATGTCTTAAGTACAATGTCTTATTATTTCGCATTGTAACTATAAAGCTCTGTCTACACTATCAAACTAGTTAGACATAAAAAGTGTGATTTCCCGAAATATGGTAGTGATATGCTTAAATATGGAAGTGATATGCCAAAATCATGTCCATATATGGGACCATCACATTTTTTGACACAAAATTTGATGGTGTAGACAGAACTTTTAGGAGGGGTTGCAACTACCTCCACTGTATCCGCTTTGGAACCACCTGGCTACTACAGTAACCATGAATCTTCTGTAACAATCGAATTATTATTATTACTGAAAAGATATTATATTAATGAAGCTATTTTATACACCGAAGGACAGGTCTAGGCCTACAATGTTTTTTTTATCCAATAATACAAAACGACAAGGCTATACGCTTGATGCTAAATTTAGGGGATTACACCACGCACAGCGTACATTAGAGAAAAAAATGTTTCGTAATTTTAACTATATCCATATTATGTGGGAGCAGTGGGAGGTTAGGTGTGACGTTATAGTATGGTATTAGGCCTACTACTGGATGTGAAGTAGGGATAGTCTGCGTGGTCAAGTAACCGCCTACTTTTGAAGGACGTTTGTGATTATTTTAAATACAGTTACGCATTGGAGCTACTCAGAAACATATTACATCACTAGCGGTATTTTTTGGTAAATTAGAAAATTTAACATTCCGCAGAAAACGGTAGAAAATCATTTGTTCCGTATCCCCACCCCTTTCCCTATCCGCCTATATTCTCAGGTCTGCAATTCTATTGTTACGTCACTCGTTTGACAGATCAGCTACAATTGACAGTAGGAAGGAAATTCGTAAGCCAAAAAGGAAGAGCTTTTTTTCTCATAGAGTAGGCACAGTCGATAATACGGTAGCGTGTTAATACAAAATACCTACAATGTATTATTGCAGTAGCATACACAAGCTCTGGGGGGGGGGGGGGGGGGGGGGTAATGCGTCTCCTCTGTAACACTGTAGACAGAACGCGTTGATGAGTGAAGGGTATATAATCTAGTCAATCATGGAGACCCAATTTAACAGAACACAACGTAACATTTTTGTAACGATATTAATTAATAATACATCGTTTATAAAACAAGATAAAATGCTTTTCTTCCTCCAGACTTCTACTGGTTTCAGTCTAAAGAAGTTAGAAGCCTATATTTTATAATGGCACAGCTATACTGTTTTTATTTCAAAGTTTATAATAGTAGTACAGCTCAATTTATTTCGCCAAATGTCGGCTATGATACAAAGTGTAATGGAGGAGGCGTGTTGAATTAGATTACAGTAAGCCTAATGGTGTATTTATCAATCAATAATTATAAAAGATTATTCAATAATAAAAACACTTGTTCAATTACGTTATACGCAAATTAATACGAAACAAACTGTGTTGTTTCCACTCTTGACCGTTTGTGAGTTCCAACCTAAAAATAGACCCTATGCACTTCCTCCCAAGATCAAACTCACAAGGTCACAATTTGGACAGGAGAGCTGAGTAGTACGTGTGAATTTCCACTTGTATACTGTTACACAAGTTGTAATAAGCACTCGTGTAAATTCAAGAGCCGCACATCTCTAGGCCTAGTAAAACTTTCTCTGCCTGATGATTGTGTTCAATCTGGTCTCACGTGTCGTACAGATTCTAAACTAGTCCTCGAACATCACACGCGCACGCGTGGTGGCAATTCCAACCATTCGACGTATGGTGATAGTTTAATGTTAATCATTTCAAGATAATTAGGAAAGAATATTGTTTCCGACAAAAATTAAGTTTCTCTTTCACAGTCCCGTAATTAAACCATGCCCAGTAGGCTGTTTTCAAACGAGTAGGGATCTAAAACAACCTCGACTCGAAAATATATCAAAAGAGTGTTTCGACAAAGGCAATGGATCATAGAGATATTATGGAGGAACCCAGGAAGTGTGCCTTAAAAAAAACAGAAAGAAAAATGTAAATTAAAACCAGGGAGTTTTTAATTAGCAACTCACTGATTAAAATCAAAATTACGAAATGTACACAACAAAAATCGAGTT
Source organism: Antedon bifida (assembly GCF_963402885.1). Taxonomy (NCBI): domain Eukaryota; kingdom Metazoa; phylum Echinodermata; class Crinoidea; order Comatulida; family Antedonidae; genus Antedon; species Antedon bifida. The sequence goes on along the minus strand of NC_136227.1, from coordinate 32,447,997 downwards.
TAATATTAATAATGAATGACAATGTAATAATGGAAACAAACTCGAGAATCTTAACAAAGGGGTTTTTAATTTAAATCTTTAAGGCGGGCAGCGCCATTCACCAATTTTCACCACACGTATAGGCCTAATTCTGTGTAGGCCTAATGAGGTTAGCTGGCGATATGTAAGGGACGAATTATGATGATTATTATTATGATATTAATAGTCATAATAACAATTACAGTATTATTAACACTACTACATATATAGTATAGTTACAAACTCGTTCATTTGTGGGTATAAAACAACCTCAAATACTGGAACGAAACTATATTACACAATTCAGTGACACAAACGTCAACAAATAAGGACATCGGAAATACATAACAATAAAATATTAGACAGACAATAATCCTAATGTTGTGTACTAATTTCGTCGATGACGACAAACAAAAAATTAACCCGCGCATAGTACGAAGTGACTTATAATAATCACCTTAGACATACTTTGACACGCGGATCTACAATGTGTTCCTGTTGCGGTATTCTTGTGCGTGCATTTTAACCGGAATTATAACTAATATAACCCGGAATATTATTTGTTTATACCTTTTATAATAAGAGACTAAATAAAACAAGATTGAATTCATTTTTACCACAATGCTAAGGAGTTTGAAATTGAATATTTAATTTGCTGATGTGACCATATCGAACAGGAGATCTGATTACAAACGGACTTAAACCTTAACATTGACTCTTAGGAGGCACATAATTTGCATAATTTAAAATGGCGGCCGTTTTCAATTATGTAAATTAGCTGATCCCGTGTGGTCAACACACAAAATTTGGTGCTATTGCAAGATTTTGAACCAAACACTCTTATGTGAGCCCTAACAGCCCTCACTACTGGATGTTCTCTAGATCTACACAGCCTTTCGGGTTTCTCTAAAAAGGGATCCATCCAAATTGCTACAGTGAGAGCGAATACCTGACCCAGCAAGATGTGTAAGGATGATGATACAACAACAAGCAGCAGTGTCTCAAAGAAGACAATGTCTACGTCATACGTTTGAAGGAATTCACAGATGTCTGAAATGAGTAATATAAATCCACACGTACGAAGCATTAATGATTCAAAAGAATCATTATTATGACAGACACGGTCGCCGCTGAATTTATTCATTCAATGACACACCCTAATTATATGAAAAATGTATCATAAACTGTAACATAATCGCCTCAATTTGTAAACATTTAGAAAACTAACAATAACTTACATAAACTATATTTAGAAAAGTAATTAAGGTACAATAATATAGAGGGCGCTACAGATATGTGCCTCACAGAGCCATATTATTGAAAGAGTTCCGACATTGAATGGATTAGAATAGAAGCCATTTTTGTGTCTAACTATATGGCTCTGGTGCCTCATTCACAATATCTCGACATATTACTAATACATTCAGTATTAAAATTAGTTAACAAATGATAATCTTCTATATACGTATCGTAAATGTTAAGCTCTGTCTACACTATCACACTTTATGTGACAAAAAAACGTGATGTGCCCATTTAATGGACACGATGACATCATATCACTACCATATTTGGGGATATCACTACCATATTTGGGTACATCACACTTTTTTTTTGTCAAACTAGTTTGATAGTGTAGACAGAGCTTAATTAATAATAGATATTAATTAAGAAAAGTTGATCAATTTCAACGGAAATTATATTTTGCGATATGGGTTTTGAAAATATAAATCATCATGATATCGAGGAAATTGCATGTCAAACATGCAGACAAAGTCAACTGAGACTTGGCTACAGTATTAATGTTTTGTATGTAATATACTGGATATTTACTTGATAGCTTGACCTTTTATTTAGGGAAGAGTCTTCAATCCTCTTAAAAGATGTCACACTAAGGGTGCAGAGAGAACCGCATGCATACTATTCACATTCGTTTTATAATAGCCTCACAACATTAAAGAAATCATTAAAGGAATTTATTTATTTAAAACAATATTGTATCAAAACTTTCTTGACACTTGTCATATTATTTATTGGAAATAACGCTGCTGCTTAACGTCTTTAATGGTGCATTTATGTGGTTCTTTTATTAATTAATATTGTATTATTTATACTAAATAATTGTTTACTCACTAACCAAGCTAGACGCCCCCACCCGAGTATCCCCACCCAATATCCCCCACCCCAAACAACCCAACCATTCCTTCCCATGTTACAGGCCGCCAAAACTCCCCGTAAAGCAATACATTCATTGCATAGATTTCTCAACGAAAGAAGGTTTTAAATATAGTAAGAAAATTACTTAATAAATTTACGTTAGCCTACAGCACGTACGCATTCTTAAATTTGTAATTAGGCCTATATCAGACTAAACTCATTCGGAAGTTTAAATAAAATGTACAAGATGTCAATATCCTTAGGCCAAATAAGAAGAGGTTAATATAACACGTGTCTTCAGTGATATCTCTACGGTCATTTTAACGTGTACTTGGTAGGCCTACAGTATGTACTATGGGTTTACCCTCGAAGCATATTTTGAAGAGATCCTTCAAACAGTATCGCGCACCCCTTCCTCCAAATTCCACCCCAAGATCTATATAGAATTCCGGCTACGAAGACGTTTACATTTGTAATGCGTTTATTACGCGCACAGGGTAATACGATACATGTGAATGTTCTGTTTGTTCGCGAGGGATACTCGCGTGTATTTCGAGTGAATGTTTTTACAATGAAGTGAAGTCATTACCTTAACCAGGGAGTTAACAACTCGGTTAGTTCTTTTATTAGCACAAATATTTTACTACACTTCACGCGCCGCCGCAATGGAATCATTGTTTTACAGAATGTAGACCTTAAATTAAATCATGTTTTTGAAACCACAGTAGGTGTCAACACTAGCGAATCGTTGACTAATCTATATAATAATCACATTATCTAGATTAGCTAGCCGTGTTATCTCTCTAGCGATCAACACTAGCGAATCGTTGACTAATCTATAATAATCACATTATCTAGATTTGTTAGCCGTGTTATCTCTCTAGCGATTAACACTCAATACGAATGTCATTCTATTGTTTTTGTAAACTTGGATAAATCTCTTCATTGTCGCGTTACCGTACCCACGTATCTCAGAGGCCTAATGACGAATCAGAAGTATAGGCGTTAACTTAAAGAAAACAGCGTATATCCATTTAACCAGGGAAAAGTAAAGGAAAAAATCATTCTTCCCTAATTAAAAAAAAACAATTTCGGGAAAGGCGTTTTCCGTTAGAATGTAAGCCAGACTTTTTACACACCACAAAAACGTGGAAAGGTTTCGACAGAACACCGGTACCTGACGTGTTATTTTACCATTGTCCTTCCTGTTGACACAAGTGACAAATTTATTTCAATGACAACTTTTGAAACGTCATTTTAAAGTTTTGTCATTGTCTTATAAGGAGTGGCTTTGTCTTGTTCGTTGGAAATAATGTTCTTCAATGGAAATAATTTAAGGAATATTTCAAATGTGTAAGTTTATTTAACTATTCTAGTAAATTAGTTGAAATTGCTGTAAAGAGTGAGTTTTTTCTTTCTTTAAACTAATTCTATATCTATATCGAATAAGACGAAATTGCTTATTGTATATATGTTTTAAAATGGTATATTCGTTCTGTTCTTGTTTTGTCGGCAATTTAAGGAATATTTCAAATGTTTATTTTAACTATTCTAATCAATTAGTTGAAATCGCTGTAGAGAGTGAGTTTTTTTCTTTCTTTAAACTAATTCTTCTATCGAATAAAAAGAACGACATTTTTTATTGGTTAAAATGGTATATTCGTTCTGTTGTTGTTTTGTCGGCACTTTAAAGAGTATTTCAAACGTGCAAGTTTATTTTAACTATTCTAGTAATTTGTTGAAATCGCTGTAGAGAATGAGTTTTTTCTTCCTTTAAATTAGTTCTACATCTATCGACTAAAAACGAAGAAATTGTTTATGGGTTAAAATGCTATATTGGTGTTGCTGTTCGTCGGCCCTTACTTTTCAGATTAGCCACACTAAAAAGTAACTGTAGGCCTATAGAGAGTGAGCGCTTTCTTCATTAAAAATAATCTTGCGGTATCTATCCAATAAATAAAAAGACGAAACTATTATATTCTATTTGGTTTAAATTGTATATTCGTTCTATTTGTGTTTGTCGACCTTAAATAAGTCTTGGCCACACTAACAATTAATTGTTTACATGAATAAGGGGTATAAGATTTTTGTTTTTTCGTTTTGTCGAAGTTTCTAATTTCTATATATTCTATTTCTACCTATAAACCGTTACTTTTACGATTACCAGTATAAATAGTTGTCATTATATTAAAACGATTATAAATGCAAAATCATTCGTAAACTACTTTTAATTAACTATATACGTGTTTTAGCTTATTTAATACCTCCGAAAAACACGCACATAGACCCACATAGCCTGTACACACCGCCGGTTAAGAAAAGGCCGGGGAAACTAAGCAGAAAGGGTAGCCGAGAGGCTAGGAGTACCGAGACAGAGTCTGGATACCTACAGCCCTTCAACCTACAGTCACCTTCAGAAGAAGTGGTAGACAATGATTATTACAAAACCATAGGTATCACCTTCTTTAAAATACTGACAGTTCCATAATGAGTTCAAAGGTTATTAGTGATTGCTTTCTAATCTGTCAGTCTTCTAAGGCTTAGTTCCCACGTTGGCGCAACAGAAGGGTGTAAGTGCGCGGCAAGTAATTGACCAATCACGACACGATTGACATCCAAAATATCGCTTGTGATTGGTCTACTCGTCGTTGCGTTGCGTCCAAGAGTGGGAATAAAGCTTTACAGAGCATGCGCTTTAACGGATATGCATGATAATGTTTGCTGTGTGTTGTGCCATGCGCAAAATGGACATCGCATTTAATGCACGTTGCATCTGACCTGAAAATGCATGACCTTTAAGGCAAAAAGATTGTGCCGTTTAAAAAATAGAACAGAAAGATGCATGTACTCCATTTCGTTTGATTTCAATTGTATTTTCCATAAATTTCAGTCTAATTTTTGTAATTATTTGTCAGCTAGACAATAAGACATTACAATAATAAAACTTTCCATAATTTAAGCCCAGGGAAACATAATGTAACAATCTGCCAGCATGGACATTTAAACTAAACAAACCTAAACTGGGGTTCAGGATGTTAATTTAAATATTAAAGTTAATTTAACTACAAAATACAGGTCTATCAAACATTGAAATACCAATTTACTATACTGTATGTTTTATTTAATGTTACTACACATTTAGCGAGAATGGCCATACGGTATATAGCATAACCAAAGTATATAACAATATTAATAATTTAAAGCTTAGAAAATTTAGTTTAAGTTCGATTCCTCTTTCTTTCTGTTGCTTTATAAAGAAGATAATGTTGAGATTTTAACGTTTTGAACTATTTAATAATTTATCAGAAAAACTTTCATTGAACAATTTACTGGTATAGTTTTTGAGACAAACTAAATCTAAGCTAAAAACACAAGATTCTTAGTTCATTCCAATGACTACTTTAACTTTAACACAGTAGCACAATATCCTTTCTTAAATCGAAGCGAAAATAATATGATGGATACCATACCTTAGAATAATAATAATAATTATTAGAATTAATAAAGGTCAGTAGTTCTAAAAATAATGGCGTTTATCAGGACGGGTTTCTTGAGGGGATTTCATGGAGACTGGTGACGTAAATGATATAAAGATCAACTACAATGGTACAGAATGGATTTCCTATTGGGAATTTGTAGATAAGATTATGCTACAGTAGGTCGCATGCAATAGGTAGGCTTATAATAATCATCAAGATTCTTACTAATTTCTACATTCTAAGTTAAAGACCTTCATTGTTCCAAAAAACATGAAATAGATGAATACAATCAACATTTAAATTGGCCATAGTTATTCAATTCATAAATAGGCCTAGAGATAAGATAAAATAAGCAGTTAAATTGAACCATAACTCCGCTGTCAATCGGAGGTTGGTTTTTTCTTTCTTTCATTTTCGGGGTTTTTTCAAGTAAATTACTTTTTAGAAACAATTTTTGGAGTTTAAAATGTTTGCATGATGAAGTATAACTTGAATTAAGATTAATCTATTGCATTAGACTCTTCTTCATTTCTTCTTTAACAAGTTTTCCTTACTAAATTTAATTGCTTTAGCAGATTTAAGTGTTTTGGTTTGAATCTTCTTCTTTAATTTAATAAATATTGAATGTGTTGGATTTTTGTATAAACAATTTGAAAAAGAAAAAACAAGAAAAAAAGTTCTAATATAGAAATGAAAATTTATTTTCTGATAATAACAAAACAAAATAAAAATAAAGATTTATTATGTTTAGTCTAGGAACCAATTATTGAATCCTTTTCTTTTCAGATTCATAGAAACTCGTACTAATACAACTATTTGTCCTTATAGAATTACCACATAATCACCAAGCAACTGAAAAACGATACATCTCGCAAACACCAACTCCATCTCGAGCTCTTCCAAAACCAACATACTACACACCTCAACCAAGAAGAAAACCTCCCATACTTTCTCCAAGACCAGATAAAAAGATCTTACTAAAAAAATCGCCATCTACATCTTCCTCTTTAAAAAGTTCCATCAGTCGTTCAACGGGACAGTCTGATGGTAGCATAAAAGAAAGAGAACAGTTTAACCCCTTTCCAGAAGAACTGCCAACCGAAAGCGAGTATGATTGCGACAGTTACTCCAGACCACCATCTCCAACTTCAATGACATCATCATCGGTGTCTGAGAACTCACCACTTCGCATCCCTTCAGTTGAAAAACGACCATCAACTCCAAAATCAGATTCTAAGGCAATGGCTGCCAAAAGTAAGTAAAACTTTTATCGGATTTAATTTATTATTACCATCTTTAATGAGAGTGGCCTATCCAGTCCCAGTGAAGGAATTGATAATTAAGGGCCCTTGATAAAACATACAAATACAAACATATACAATATATATAAAATATTCAGAACAAGATTCTCGTCCAGATTGTCTATTTTCTTCTTTCAAAGACTCCTTTTTGCTAATTAAATTAAAAAGGCACGTTTAAATAGAACCATGGAAAAATGATTGTACTGATCATCACTATAATTTCAACAGAGGATACAATTTACTTTTACCTATATCAAATAATAAACCATCATTTATATGTGATTCTTTTGAATACAATCATATCCTCCCACCGGAAACAGATAATTGGCCATCCAAGCGTATTTCGTCAACCAATACAATGACAATTCTCTTACGTGTTTCTGTATTCACGAAATTAAACTTAGATCAAATTGTATTTTGTGATAATGTCGATGATAAATTCGTTTTAGAAAGGAAATTAAAAAAACTGTAATACTTATTTTTTTTCAACGACAATGATGTCGACGGGAGTAAAAAATAAACATCGATTCAAAATCAACATTAACTTACTCCTAAATAAAACTAACAGCATAAACGTATATTATATAGAATCATGTAGCAAAACTATACATTTTGTCGGGCAAGGATAATGAAGTTGTGTTTTTAGAAACCTTACTATTTTCTTTGAACACCAAAACCTTACCGTTTCTAATAAATATGATACTTTATTTAAATCACTTGTTCTTGCCTAAAAGAATAATTGTAAATCATAGTGTTGAATGAATACTACTTTCTAATATTTATCACTTTTATTACACAAGATTATAATATTTATCATGTTTATTACACAGGATTAAACCCGGTAGAAAGACGCTACAGTCAACGTCTGACTCCAACCTCCTCTCCTTCACCATCTGAACATTCTCAACGATACTTCACACCACAGCCACGGCGGAAAGCGAATTGGATACCAAACTCGTCGTCGTCAAAACCAGATTCTCCTGTCACACCTTCAAAACCGAAGGATTGGAGTCCACGGTCTAAATCGCCAGTTGCTCGCCAGCTATTTACATCCTCACCAAATGCAACTCCACAGCCTCCAGCCGCTTCTAGCATTCCTAAGAAAAACAATTTTTTTAAAGAACGTTCGCGAGCAGTATATGATATAAGTGATGGCGTCGAGACGCTCGAGCTGAAGGTAGCGCAACAACAAAGTAAATCTGAAATGGTAGGAGGTAACATATCTGACATCAGTTCCATTGGATATCCAAACGGAAAATCTTCGGATATATCAAGAACACCTTCCATATGTTACCAATCAGTAAGTAAAGCTCTGTCTACATTATCAAACTTTATGTGATGTGCCCATTATATGGACATGATGACGGTCATATCACTACCATATTTAAGCATATCACTACCATATTTAAGCATATCACTACCATATTTGGCACATCACACTCTTTTTGTTTGGTAGTGTAGACGAGATCTTTATTCTACTTTACGTCAAAGTGTACGTTGACAATTAAACTTCTGCCATGTTTTTATTCGAATATAAAACTTTAGCCAATAGTCTAAACGTATGCAATGTTTGCTCTCGGTAAGTCCTACTATACTACTGTCAACTCTTCTAATGTGTTCTAAAATATACACAATTCTTATTTCATCTTACTCTATAATAATTAATTAAACAAAAGAAACATCCACAATGTGTAACTTATCGGCTGTAGGCTACACTGTGCAAGAAAAACACCTAAATGAATTGTTACAGTGTATTTATACTTGAATGATGCTTTTCTCCTTAGGATAAAGACTCTCAGTCTGACTCGTATATGTACGAGAACCTAGCCGATAGACGGAGAAGGCGTCGTCGAAGTGCTGGTAGCATGTCTCTAAGAAGCCTAGCAGCTAGTCGAGAGGTCCTCAATGATATTTTCCAAAGCGGAAGAAAAGAAAACAAAAAGATGAAAGGCGTGCTTGGGTTGTGCGTAGCAATATTTCTAGGTGCCATACTGTTCATCGGCTTGCACTACGGACTTTATTACACGGAAGTTGTCTCGGTTATCATCACGGCAGCGTCGACATTTTTCATAGCTTTAGGACTCGCATTCAGTGGTACGAACGATTTTTTTTTTTTACAATCAACGATATCATTATCTATGTAAATTCATTCCGAAAAATCATATTTGTAAATGCCTTATAACTTACGCAACAACAATTAAGTGTAAAGAAAACATAATCACCTTACAGCCGGAATTTAAACAATATACTGTACTGTCTCCCATTTTTCTGTTTAATTTAATTTGAATAATTGTTTGTTTTGTAAAAAAAACGTCAGAAAGAACAATGAAAAAAACCTTGTAAAAGTAATCTACATTTCACAATGCATAAGCTAGGTAATAAAGTAACGTGTTATGCAATATGAGGCGTATATTGTTTACCTATGTTTGATTTTCGATCAGTGCTTATTGCACACTTAATTTTGGTAAAACAACATAAACACGTACTTATTTATATTGCTTCTAGTATATTAACTATATAAATAAAATTCTTGTTTATATTGTCATTCTAGTCAGATCCAGGTGTATTGCGGCATTAATGGCGCCAACTTTATGCACTTCTAGAGGGCGTGCTGCAGTGTTAGCCTTAACTCTAGGTCTATTATTGAACGGACCAATCAAAAACATCGTCAATAACGGGAATCAACTATCAGAAGCTATGACGTGTAACGCTGACGTAAGCAATTAAGTATTATTCTCAATATGTGATATATAATTATATGCTACAGTACTACTATTAAAGTAGTAGTATCGTATAAATTAGATTATTATAATTAATAAATCAAATAACCAAGCATAACTAAGTAAATCTCGCACCACGCCCTTTTCAAATTTAGAATACACAATGCGTGAACATTCATCACTAAAAGTATATTCCATTATCTGCACAGGTTTTAAACCAGCATAGTGAACAAATACAAGAAGCTGCGTTAAAATCATTTGATGATTACGTCGAAAACGTAGAAGCCAGTCTAGAGACACTTGAATCTATAGCCACGGACATCCAAGAGTCTATGGAACCTCTTACTGAAGGAATTATACGAGTTAATGACCAAATAGAGGTACTATTTTTGTAATATTGTAGTGCGCCCTCTATATCGTCACACAAATTGGTTCTTTTGGGCGTAATTTTAAACCTTGCCATTCACAAAATATGGTAATCGTCACAATTTGCATTTGTAATAAAATACTTTTGTATTACCAATAAGACGAATTATTACATTACAATGTAATGTATTTCAATGCAGAGCCATATATAGCTGTTTTATTATTTGTTGCGCGCCCTCTATATCGTCACACAAAATTGGTTTTATTCGCAAAAAAGTAAAACCAAATGTTGTCAGACCCCTCATATTATTATATTGATTCAACAACACAATTAAAATATATATTTTAATAAGATACTTGTTCTTCCAGAACGCTGCCAATGCTTTGACAACATCTGCAGACACGTGTATAAATATGTTGAACAACGCGTACGACGAGTGTAAAATAAAAATAAACAGTGTGTACGAAGACTGCAAACGTAGCCTTGGAATAGGTAAATGACCCATCATTTTATTCTTTAATATTGTACATACGGGATGCGATTTTTTTTTCGTACATAAGTTGGGGACCCCTTATGTGAAAGATAGCCGAACTACTTCCTAAATATAACTAAACATAACCCTCTAAATAATCTCTCTCATTATAAAGTTATCAGAAGTTCATCATGGGATTCGAACCCATACATTGACATGTAAAGCCCATATTCTAATCCACTTGACTAACAGACGGCTCGACAGAAAGCGTTTGCATTAGCGAATTGTAGTTAGCTCAATTTCTTACATCACACCTTATGAATATTAATGTTTTTTGTGACGTTTCATGAGGGGTCCCCAACTTATGTACGAAAAGAAATATCGCATACGGGATCGGCTCACGTGGTTTATTATAGTTCTCAGACGCCTCACTCATTTCTTCCACCTTTCGTTTCAGATATTAACGGTATATGTGCACCTCTGGGTATTACTGATGTTTTCTGCGAAGCAGTCAAAATCGGTACCGAGATTTGTCGGTTACCAACGTTAGGAGATGACATATTTGATATAATCATTATTGACGGGATAGAGGAGGCAGTTGAAGAGTTAGTTGACATGTTTGAGGTCAACGTGGACTTTGTACCAACGTGGCAGGACGCGCGCGTCAATTTTACAGGCGATCCGAAGGCTATTGCCGAGAAAATAAGCGCCAAATTAGAAGACACGTTTGGAACATTTGATATTATCATCTTGTTTTTAGACCGTCTTGTTGCGTTTTCGGTTGTTTATTTACTCTACCGATCATATAGGTATCATTCAAATTATGTCACAAAGGACAGATTTGATAATTTTTACATTACAAAAGAGTTCCGGAAATTTGACAAGCACAGATTTGATAACGGCCAGGAGTCTATTCTACCGCTTAAAAAATATGAGAAGAAAAAAATGATTGACGTAACCACGTTAGCACTATCTCATCCCGAGAAAGGTTCCTTCAAAATCGGTCTAGCATCGGTTCTTTTAAAAGCACTTATAACGGCTACCATCATATTGGTTGACTATGGATTCTATTGGCTTTTGACAGTAATGCAAAGTCTATATAAGGAAATCAATTACAGCGCATCAGGTGGAGGCGATCTGACTTACAATATTGAGGGTAATGGTCTAATGGCGGAATTTGCACGTAACCTGTACGGCGAAGGCCCACAAGATTCAAACACGTACGAAATACAATCACAGGCACAAAAATGTATTCCAAAACCACTCAAACCAGAGGACAATACTGCCATTATTATAGGTGTTTTATACGGTGTAATCATACTGACTGTTCTCTTCCAAGCGTACGCTTTGCGGTTACGTCGCTGGATCGCGTCATATTATTACCCAGAGCGTGAACAAGCTCGAACGATGTATCTGTACAACAAAACGCTGAGAAAACGCAGAACACTTTGGTCAATGTTGAAACAAACAATAAAAGAGAATCGTCGAGAACAGCTCGCAGTAGAGAGGATCAGTTTTAGGTCTTGGCTAGCTGCTCAAAACAAATTTTGTCGTATTATCTTAGGGAACACAAGCCGCGTTTGCCTCGGCTGTGCGACAGAAGAAAACAAATCGTTTTATATTTGCGATAACACGCGGTGTAGCGGCGCATACTGTGGCGAGTGTTTGGAACAAGTTGATAGTGTTTGCGCACTGTGTGGCGATCCCATTGATATTGAAAGCGGTGTTAATACAAGAATATAAACTTTATTTGTTTAATAATATATTTAACAGTGACTTAACTGGCCAGTAACGTTTTGATAACGGTTTACTTAATTACGAGGTATGGTAGTGGTGCATGCTATTTTGACCTTGGAACAAAAATCTTAGAACAGAATGAGGCATTGGATAGGACCAGAGAGAAGTGTTTGAATCATCAATAACCAATAGATAAAAACGTGTGATGTGCCCAAATATGGTAGTGGTATGCTCAAATATGGTAGTGATATGACGATCATGATGTCCATATATGGGCACATCACATTTTGTTGTCACAAAAAGTTTGATAGTGTAGAAAGAGCTTTAAAGTTCTTCTTAAAGTAATATATAAAATATGTACCAGGAATATATTTATTTATTTATTTATTTATCTCGAGACAATATAATACACATATAAAAAGTATATACAAAAAAGGACAACATTAAAGATGTATTGAAAAAAATATTTTTTTTAATTGTTGTTGTTGAATATGCTATTTTAATGTTACATAATAGTTATTCACTTTCAATGGGATGGAAAACAAATTATTTACCTGAAAAAACTGTAATTGAAAGTAAAAAATAATCAAATTACTGTAAGTCAATGGGTGTTTTTATAAGTAGGCTTAAAAACACTTTTTTTTACGAAAGTGATTGTTCCAAAGTCTTTTCTCTTCATTTTTCATGTTTTTTGGGTATCTTTAATAAACTGGTCATTAAAATTAACATAAAAAAGTGGTAAATAATCTGAAAATTAAAGTAAAATTGTTATGTACTGTATATTATTTAAACAATCGTCGAATGTCTCGGAATTTTCTGACGGAGATTAATTGACAGCAAATTGACCTACACAGTATAATACTTAAAGGGTTCTACATTGGTGATCGATACTGATCGATACAGAAATCAATCAATACAAATTGATAATGTATGTACAGTACTATTTCTATGCCTTAATCAGCCGGTCTATGTAAATAAATTATTTTAATATTGTACATGATGGTTGTTTTAAATATAAAATACTATAAAATATACTGTATATAATGAAGCTTATATATTTTGTACTAAAATATGTACTATAATATGATGAATAAATTAAACAACAGGATATGTTGGTACTGGGCTATGTATATAGTATGACCATAATATAGTGTTAAAAAAACAAGCAATAAAAAACAAACAATAATAATTATCCATTTTCTGGAATTTCGTTTAGTAATTTAACATCGGATATTATGTATGCATTTTCACTCCATTGTATACGTTGAACACGCCACAAAAATAGTAAAATCATTGCGGGGAATTTATAGGATTGTTGAAAGACCGGTTTCCTGAAATTGACAGCTCCGTATTTACCTTTATTGTTCCTGTTAACCCTAGTGTCATTCAATGACATTTCAAACTTCAAACTAGGACTATATACATACATACATACATACCAGCATACGCAAGAGAGACGTTGTCATGTGTGTTGATAACGTGTAAGTTTATTTTTTATAAATTTAACTTAATTTAAGTGTAACAGTTGTAAAATTGGATATTATCTCAATTAAATAGAATTGAAGTATATTATTATATACAAATAATTGTTATCGTTAGCTGGGAATTATGTAGTAGGTGTTTGAACAACCATTGTGAACCGAATGGCTGAAATAGTAATCGCTGTCGTTTTATTTATCTTTCCAAATATGATCTATTTTTTAATCGTTGTAACAGTATTTTACATTTCTATGGCGTTTTTGCAATCTGCATTTTCAATAGTTTTTAACAATATTTTAACGTAGGCCTATAAATAACATTGCCTTTTGCAATTTGATGTATTTTTCTATTTTAAAGTGGACCAATACAATTTCTTGAATCTTTATTCTACCAAAATCCATAGACCTGCATAGTGTCTACACGTCAACGGTAAGAATAGGTTAATTTTAGTACTCCACCACCATTGATAGGTGTGTTACGTTTTATTGATAGGCCTTTATAAGACTTCGTATAGTTGATTTTTTCTAAAGATTGGTTCCCGCTAGGACGCAAAACATTGATGTAACGCAAGTAATTTGACCATTCAAGTGACGGCTAATGCGTATGATTGGTCAAATTACCTTATCTTATACAAATTGTCTTTGCCGTGTCCAGTCACCTAAAATCACCAAAATAAGTACTTGGAAGTGGCGTAAAGGTTACGGGTTTCTTCGAATGAATTGCATGGCGATCTTTGACGTACACGATATACAATGGATATAAAAATAGAATTTACTTCCTGACTTTTATACATATCAAATGCATATACCCGTTTAACAAACGAATGTACTTTAGAACATAATAATTATACTGACACTTAAATAGTTGATTTAAGTTCGTTGCAATCCCAATCAAAGGACTGTAACACTAATAAGAATTCAACATATATAAATAATAATTATATCAATTGAATTACTGTATTTTTGTACTGATTCTTCAATCATTAAAGAATTAAAAATAATAAAAAATTAGTTTATTAATATTACACCGTCGCGATTGCTTACGTCGTAACTTACGTATTTTCTTGATTACTTTGTATCAGTTATTTTATCTATTACTGTTTGCCTAAATTGTTGAGGAAGCCCAATGTTTGTGAGTTCGTTATTAAGCCTGGTTCCCACTAGAACGCAACACAGCGACGTATCGACGTAAAGTGATGTATTGCGTAATCACAACCGACGACGCAATAGTGCTGCAAAGATCGTAGATTTGATTTCAAGCAGGCGGGGGCAAACACAATGATTGGAAGGGCATATTCTTACGTTGCGTAGATTGCGTTACGTTGCGTCGCTAGTGGAAACCAAGCTGTATTAGCCCACCAACGGCTATTCTTGCTTATATTACCATGATAATATCTTACAAGAACACGAATTATTTTTGCTATTAGTTGACTAAAGTGAAAAAACATCAAGAGAAGCTGTTTAGAGACAAGTAAAAGACAAACAGTTCAACAACAATGACGTCACCAGTCTCTGCTGGAAACTCATCAATCAGCATTCCTTCAGTTCTAGTTAAAGAACCAGCAACAGAAACTCAAACACCGACTAAAGAGCCCGACAAAAGTGAGGCATATTTTACAAAATATCTATACGATATTCGATTTGGTTTCAATATTTTCAACACTTTTTTTGAAAATTCAAATTACGTTTGAAATTTAAATACACCTGGAATTATTAGCTGTTACAATATTAACACTAAGAAAATGTGTTTATTATGATTTTATACCCAAATTGTAGACGTTCGCAATTTTCTTCTATTACCGTATCTCTTTATCTATTTAGTTGTTAACAACTAATAGAACTCTGTATTTTGTTGTTAAAACTTAATTTTTATTTTAATTGTATTTAAAAACACAGGGTTGAACCAGGTAGAAAGACGGTATAGTCAGCGTTTGACGCCAACCTCTTCTCCATCTGAACATTCTCAAAGGTACTACTCACCACAGTTTCCTCGACGAAAACCAAACTGGAAACCAAACTCTCCTGTGACGCCTACAAAAAAGTTCCTCACCAAAGATGGAACGAACAGTCCACGGGCAAAAGCAGGTTCACGGCAACTATTTAGGCCTACACCATCTCCCACCGCAACGTCACAGCCGCCTAAATTTAATAAGAACAATTTCTTTAAGGAACGTTCACAGGCAGTGTACGATGACAGCGATGGTGACCAAACGCTCGAGTTGTCCAAGATGTCAAAAGGAAGTGTATCTGACGTTAGTTCAATTGGCTTTTCAGATGACAAATGTTCAAGAACACAATCAAATTGTTATGAATCGGTAATATTGATACGTTTTTGTTTTTTTTTATTAAAGATGTATTATCCCCCAAAAACATGAAAAATGCATATTAATAAAATAAGACTTTAAATAGGCCATTTTGCAGTTTTAAAGTTATTCATCTCTGTAAAAAAAATGTTATTTCACTTATAACAAGACAAACGAAATGATTAATTTAAACCAAAAACCATTGTCTGACAGACAATTTAATATTGTTTGCTTTAAATTACATTTTTTTCAGGTAAAGCAATTTGTTTTCGATCCAGTTTTTGGTCAAAGTGGATAACTATTACGTGAAATTAAAATGGCAAAAAATTGTTTAGCGGACAATATATCTTTAAGATTAGCTTAGGCCTAATTATGAAATAAATATGTTACATAGCAAATGTTTTAATAATGAATCATTTTTCATCGTCATTTTTCCTAGGACAATGGGTCCGAGTCTGAATCGTACATACGTGAGAACGAAGCAGAAAGAAGGCGGCGTCGTCGTCGACTTAGCGCAGGCAGCGTGTCGTTGACGAGCCTAGCAGCTAGTCGCGAAGTGCTTAACGATATTTTCAAAAGTGAAAGAAATGAGAACCAATGGATGAAAGGTGTGATTGGGTTGTGCGTAGCAATATTTCTAGGTGCCATACTGTTCATCGGCTTGCACTACGGACTTTATTACACGGAAGTTGTGTCGGTTATCATCACGGCAGCGTCGACATTGTTCATAGCTTTAGGACTAGCATTAAGTGGTAAGCATATCGAGATAATTATAATAGTAGTAACATATATATGCGTGTGTAGTGCTGAGCCGTTAATTCTGATCAATAATTGAATATAATTACTATTAAATGAATATAAAATAAATGAAACTTTAAACACGTATACAGATTCTATCGACGAATAATTGGTCCCTATCTAGATTTTATCCGATGTCCGATTGTCAACATAGTATTTCATTTTTAAAGAATATTTAACTAAAAATGTACTAATATTTATTATTTTATTTCTTGACAATACACTAATGTGATTAGCTGTGTTCATTCCTTCTTTTATTTATTTATTTATTCATGGTATATAAACAACATTACAAAAAGCAGAACAAGTCTGAAATTATTGTAGTACATATTATAAAAAGCTAAACATTACAGAAAAAAAAAACAGATTCATGACGAAAAAAATACATAAAAATTAACAATATGCATAACAAATAAATAATATACTGTATATTAATTATTACAATTTATCCAAAATAAGTAAATATTAATAAAACATTGTTGTTTTGTATTGCAGTGAGATCAAGATGTATTGCGGCGCTAATGGTTCCAACTTTATGCACTTCCAGAGGGCGTGCTGCTGTTCTTGCTTTGACTCTTGGACTATTATTGAACGGACCAATCAAAAACCTCGTAAATAATGCAAATCAGCTGACAGAAGCCATGACGTGTAACGCTGAAGTAAGCAATTTTCACGTTATATACTTTATATTAGGACTAATACACAAAATCTGGACGAAAACCAATTGATGATCCTATCCAATGTAATATAATATACCAGTAGTATAATTATTATGGGCAACAATAAATAGAATTTAAAAAGATTCAAATTAAAATTAAATAAAATTGAAAACCAGGCCACATGAAATTACTTTTTCTTTTTTACATTTAAACCGAAAAAATAATTTGTCTTTCAAAATTTAAACGCGCTTCATGCTTCACTATATCATGACATTTACGGATCCGTATACAGTTTCTACTTTCGATTGCGCGCACTAAATTCACGCATACAGGTAGTTAGAGTAGGTCCCTACAATTAAAATAATTAATATGATTCATATATTTGTTATATTCTTTTGTAATTTAATCGAACAAAGAAAATAAAAGAAGTTGTCATTATCATTGTCATATAGGTTTTAAATATGCATAGTGAACAAATACAAGAAGCTGCGTTGAAATCATTTGATGATTACGTCGAGAACGTAGAAGCCAGTCTAGAGACACTTGAATCTATAGCTACGGACATCCAAGAGTCTATGGAACCTCTAACTGTAGGAATTATAGAAGTTAATGACCAAATAGAGGTACTATTTGAATGCACTTTTTAATAAAACTACAGTACCGTACAATAAATAATTACGTATAAAATTGTAGTGCGCCCTCTATATCGTCACACAAAATTGGTTTCCTTGGTGCACCAAATACCATTTGGTGCTTAATTATTAGATCGTTACGAATATCTGAACATGCTTAACTCCGGCGCGCATTTATATCGTCCGATCTATTGTCGTGATGAAAGCATTTTACAATAATACAAAAACATTTTTCTAGGACGCTGCAGATGCTCTGAAGAACTCAACAACACAATTAAAATATATATTTTATTAAATAAGATAATTGTTCTTTCTTCCAGAAAGCTGCCAATGCTTTGACAACATCTGCAGAAACGTGTATAAGAACGCTGAACAACGCATACGACGAGTGTATATTACAAATAAACAGTGTGTATGAAGACTGCAAAAATAGCCTTAGAATAGGTAAATGACCCATCATTTTATTCTTTATTATTGTATGTACGGGGTCGGCTCAATATGGTTCAGATGCCGCACTCATTTCTTTTACCTTTCATTTCAGATATTGACCTATGTGCACCGCTGGGTATTACTGATGTTTTCTGCGAGACAGTCAAAATCGGTACCGGACTTTGTCAGTTACCAACGTTAGGAGATGACATATTTGATATAATCATTATTGACGGGATAGAGGAGGCAGTTGAAGAGTTAGTTGAAATGTTTGAGGTCAACGTGGACTTTGTACCAACGTGGCAGGACGCGCGCGTCAATTTTACAGGCGATCCGAAGGCTATTGCCGAGAAAATCAGCGCCAAATTAGAAGACACGTTTGGAACATTTGATATTCTCATCTTGTTTTTAGACCGTCTTGTTGCGTTTTCGGTTGTTTATTTACTCTACCGATCATATAGGTATCATTCAAATTATGTGACAAAGGACAAGTTTGATAATTTTTACATTACAAAAGAGTTCCGCAAAGTCGATAAAAACAGACGTGAAAACGGTAAGGAATTTGTTCTACCGCTTAAAAAATATGAGAAGAAAACCATGATTGATGTGACCACGTTATCACTATCTCATCCCGAGAAAGGTTCCTTCAAAATCGGCTTAGCATCAGTTATTCTAAAAGCACTTATAACGGCTATCATCATACTAGTTGACTATGGATTCTATTGGCTACTAACAGTAATAGAAAGTCTATATAAGGAAATAAATTACAGCGCATCAGGTGGGGGAGATCTGACCTACAATATTGAGGGAGATGGTCTAATGGCGGACTTTGCACGCAACCTGTACGGTGAAGGCCCACAAGATTCAAACACGTACGAAATACAATCACAGGCACAAAAATGTATTCCAAAACCATTCAAACCAGAGGACAATACTGCCATTATTATAGGTGTTTTATACGGTGTAATCATACTGACTGTTCTCTTCCAAGCGTACGCTTTGCGGTTACGTCGCTGGATCGCGTCATATTATTACCCAGAGCGTGAACAAGCTCGAACAATGTATCTGTACAACAAAACGCTAAGAAAACGTAAAACGCTTTGGTCAATATTAAAACAAACCATAAAGGAGAATCGTCGAGAACAGGTTGAGGCAGAGAGAATAAGTTTTAGAGCGTGGTTAGCTACGCACAACAAATTATGTGGTATTATATTCGCGAATAAAATGCACGTATGCCTCGGCTGTGCAACCGGAGAAAATGAATCGTTTTATATTTGTGAAACTCCGCGATGTAGCGGCGCATACTGTGGCGAGTGTTTGGAGCAAGTTGGGAGTCTTTGCACTCTGTGTGGCGATCCCATTGATATTGAAAGCGGTGTTAAAAATTCCAAAATATAATTTAGCTGCTGTGCGCGGATCGCTGCCGACACTAGGCATTTAATATAATATAAAATGTTTAACACATAACACTTATTCGACAACGGCGCTTGGAAGAAAGTTTGATGCGGCACTTACTCGACGAACGCGGCGCGCTTATTTTTTTTTTCTTTATCATTAGAAAAAAATGGCATTTGATGCCGAATTCCAAAATACTGTATAATAAAAAAAATACTTGATATATACTGAAAGTTGTTTAC
Source organism: Antedon bifida (assembly GCF_963402885.1). Lineage (NCBI taxonomy): Eukaryota > Metazoa > Echinodermata > Crinoidea > Comatulida > Antedonidae > Antedon > Antedon bifida. The sequence continues at coordinate 32,427,813 of NC_136227.1, read as the reverse complement.
CTTATAAGTAACGAGATTTCATCTCTTGGCTTACGCAAACATATCTCTTTCGGCTTAGGTAATTACTAGGATCTCTTTGACTCAATGTCCTTAAAAGACCTATTGCCATAACTGTTAGGCTTTGGAAAAATGGAAGTAACTATGAATGCAGTTATTCCATAATAAAACCTTAGCCATAAAAACAGAACACTGGAAGCATTCTGTATGATCAGATAAAATACTACTCGCTTCTTAAGCTTGGTTCCCACTAGGACGCAATGCAATGACGTAAGCGCAACACAAGCGTGTTGAACACTCACAAGCAAAAATTCGGATAACCCATCGCTTGTGATTGGTTAAATTGCTTACGTTGTTGCGTTACGTCCTAGTGGGAACCAAGCTTTAGGCTTCTACGTAAAACATTATAAACTAGACAATGTCTCATGTACTAAAATATTTATTGGTTCTCTATGCATATTCAACGATTTTGATAAAAATCGTATTAAAATAAGTTGCTTTTATTTCTATTAAGTTTAGTGGGTTACATAATAATATACTGGCAAGGTTAAACAAATAAAAAAAGTGTCAATATTGCACTATTAAGCAAACAATAACTACAAATAACACAAGTGACGTTGCTAGGTATGGCAAGTGGTAAATGAACGAGTTTGCACAGCTTCAATGACGTCATAAACTGTAAGTGATGTCATTCAACGTCATACATAGAAAAGGTTGTGATGTCATAAACGATAAAAAGACTGTAATGTCATACACATTAGAGGCTGTGATGTCATACACAGTAAAGGCTGATGTCATATAGCAATGGTTGTGATGTCATACTAGCAATGGCTGTGATGTCATACACAGTAAAGGATGTGATGTCATACACAGTAAAGGATGTGATGTCATACACAGTAAAGTATGTGATGTCATACACAGTAAAGGCTGTGATGTCATACACAGTGTAAAGGCTGTGATGTCATACACAGTAAAGGCTGTGATGTCATACTAGCAATGGTTGTGATGTCATACTAGCAATGGTTGTGATGTCATACTAGCAATGGCTGTGATGTCATACTAGCAATGGCTGTGATGTCATACTAGCAATGACTGTGATGTCATAAACTGTATAAGCTGCATGCCTGATTATTTTCTATTAAATTCTATTTTGTTTATATTGTGCACTTAAAACACAATGCAAGTGTATGCATTCCTCCTAACATAGATAATGTTCAAATTGTCATGATGGGACTTTTAATTCTTATCTATAGACACACTATTTACAATGTAAAAATACAGCTACAATACAGTAACAACATGGATAGCTGTATTCATCAAAAACTGTATATTCTACAAAAATATTATTTATTACATAACTAATAGTTTATAGAATGTTCAATGTTAGTTATTCAACAGTCCTGTCCAGTAAAGGACATTAATACAGCTATTAACAAAAAACATTAAACTATTGATATTTGTGATCCTTATAATGTTATAAAATCTATTTGCACTAAAAATGATTCTGAAATAAATATATTTTAGCACCAAACAGGCTGTGTGTTCTATTGATTGCAAATCCATCTATTTTATTACTTGCATAGATACAAAGATTATCATCTCTAATTGTAAAACGTTTAATTACTAAATCTCAAGTAATTTTGGACAAAAGATATAGAAATAGCCACTACAATAATAATGTATATACAGTAAACACAACAATATAACATAATATATAGTAATTCTAATAGAAAAACAATCCAAAAAATAACACATACATGTGTAACTAGAACTAACAATACTCAAACACACCTTACCACACGTTATAATACAAACAAATACAAATGTATTTTTCTGCTCTTTTTTTAAAAGATAATAGTACAGCACCAATTTTTCTTTTGCTATATAATTCTAAAATATTTATAATATTTACAAATGCTAGTTTACAATACAACAGACTTCTGTAGCAAATGGATAAAAGTTCAGAATACTGCAGTAACTCATTGATATACTGCAGTAAGTCAGCACACTTAATGTACAAGTCAAACAAGATTAATGATGATTCTGATGACATTATAATGATGATGATATGGTGGTATTGATAATAAAGTATTGATTATGATTATAGAATATATATTATGATTATAGCATATTGATTATGATTATAGGTATTGATTATGATTATAGAATATTTATTATGATTATAGGTTATTGATTATGATTATCGACTATTGTGATTATAGGGTATTGATTATAAATATAGGGTATTGATTATAGAGTATTGATTTTGATTATAGAGTATTGGTTATGATTATAGGATACTGATTATGATTATAGAATATTGATTTTGATTATAGGATATTGATTATGAAGATACAGATATTGTAATTATAAGGTATTGATTAATAGAGTATTGATTTGATTATAGATATTGATTATATGGTACTGGTTTTGATTACGATTATAAGATATTGATTTTGATTAAAGAGTATTGATTGATATTGTAAATTGATCAAACTTAAAATGAGAAAATATTGACCATAATAAGTGCTATATCATTCGATATCTTGAAATCATGATTTAAAACTATCAAACAGGAATTTATAAATCATAAAGCAACCTGAGGTAGCATGCTGTTAGTGTAATTCATATGAGTAACAACAAAATGGTAAATAAATCGTCTGATGCTTCGCCTCTTATACAGGGCTGACTGGCTTGCCGTTAAGGAGGTAGCATGCTGTTAGTGTAAATCATATAAGTAACAACAAAATGGTAAATAAATCGTCTGATGCTTCTCCTCTCATACAGGGCTGACTGGCTTGCCGTTAAGGTTCCGATACAAACTTTGCACATACGTGAACACACATTTCCAATCTGGCGTGTCCTTCATCATGATCATGTCGTCAGTGTCTAGTAGAGGCATGATGTTGGCCAGTGATCTGTAGTACACAAAAGAAAGTCAATAGAAGTATAGTTTGTACATAAATATATCTAATAGTAAAGAAAGTACACTTGTCTATGTTTTTTGTCATTTTTCTGGGTTTTTTTACTTAGTGTCTGTTAGACAAAAATAAATGCTTTTTGAATTGAATAACTAGTATTATTTGTAATCACCATCAAAATCTTTTACATCTTTATTAAAATAATAAACATTACCATAACAACCACTAAATCATTTCCAGCATCTGTAACTACTGTACCATAAACAGCATGGTAATCATAACACCATAATGGTACAATGATATAAACTGAACCAGGGAGAGGTATCTCCCTGACTCAATCATCTCCAACTCATCCTCCAACACCTCAACATCTCAAGCTCTGTCTACACTATCAAACTAATTTACCATACCATATATGGTAGGGATATACCCAAATATGGTAGTAGTATGACATCATCATGTCCATATATATTATGGGCACATTTTTTTATTCATATAAAGTTTGATAGTGGAGACAGAGCTTTACACCAATCCATGCCAACTCCATGGTCGCAAACACATATCACTATCACTAATAACACCATTAGCTTAACCATGTCACCATCACCTACTGTCCAATCAGATTACAAACTTACTCTGCTGTAGTAAAAGCAAGGTCAAAGTTGCGTCGTCTTTGTTTAGGGTCAAGTTCATCAAAGTTGAATGCACCTGGATAGAAATGATGAATAACAGCACAAAATGCCATGCCATTGTTCCAACTACGAGAGAAATTCTCAATCTTTACGTTCTGAAATAAACAGAGGTAAAAATGGTCACTAAAGCTCTAAATGTGATGTGCCCATATATGGACATGATGATGTCATATCAGTACCATATCACTACCTTATTTGGGCACATCACATTTTTTTTTTCACTGGTGGGACAGACGTGCACCAAACAAAAACCATCTGATACATGGTTCTTGTGGTGAGAACCTCTCTGTTATTGCGGTGGTCCTTAGAGGGCGTAATCTTGCAAGAGTGGACTTTAGATGTGTGCGCTATTCTGAAGGCTTGGATTAAAATAAATTCCACGCAAAATTGTGTGTGATTGTATTTATCATAGGGAGGATGCCTGAAACCCCTGTTATCAAATACAACTATTTAAGAGCTTGATTAAGTTAGGTTAAGGAACCGGATTTGTTATGTGTATTGTTTTTGATGAGACGAATAAAGAGATTGATTTGAAGCTGTTGAAGTAAAAAAGTAATTCTGTGCACATTTATCTAATATCCAAGTGTGAAAAGGTTTATTTATAAATGACTAAGCAAGGACTGTTTAAAGCACCTTGATTGGTCCTAACATTGATCAAGGGCTTCTCTCGTCTAGTGCCCGCCTTCACCAGAGGAAAGGCAATGGCCAATACGTCTGAGGCAGATACTAGATGCAGGGGCTGCCATAAGTGTCAGCTGTGCTTAAATGCCTAACGGGACTCCAACTCCGAAACGGTTATTAGAGCACAAATAAATATTGTACATACTGGATATTCACTAGTAATTCTTTTGCACCAATCCAGTAGCTTAGCCTTGATAGAGTTCGCATTCTGGACCATCATACGTGGAGGGCCAGCAGAGCTTGCCCCAGCCTGAACTTTTCCCCCAAACATTTGCATGATGTTAGCCTTCTTGTTCTTGGCTGCCGCTTGGTCTGCACGCCTTTGTTCCTGAAGTTTTTTGTTCCTACAATATGTACAAAATGTTTATGAATATAAATTTAAAAAATCAACTACTACACAACCAGTTTATTACACATAATCATTTATACTATTAGATCCTAACTTTAGAAGAGTTAAGGCCCTAATTCTAGGGTTAGGAAGAGCAGTGAACCTTAAAAGAGTTTTATAATTTTATTGACTACCTTGCGGCTTGTTGTTCCTTCCATTTCACTGCTTCTTCCGCTCGTTTCTCTTCCCTTTCTTTTTTCTTTTTTGCAAGTTCTTCATCAAACTTTGACACTGAAAAAAATCATTAGAAGATGGTAAAACGAATTTATTAACTAGTATTAGGTGTTCTTTGCAAAAAAGCGTGATTGAATCATTAAATCGCTGTTTAAGTAACAGCAAAAAAAGAAAATAATGATATAAATCATGCAGAACTCTTCCCCTACTTACTTTTTCTTGACGTCAATGGTTGTGATTCTGGCACTTTTGATGATGATGACGACGAAGATGATGAACTAACAGTGGTGGACTTCTTTGAATATGAAAACCCACATGGTCCTAAAAACAAAAAGTAACAATGTACAGTTGAAAGTAACGAAATCTTTTGTCAAACTAGTTTGATAATGTAGACAGAGCTTTAGTTTACAGATATGTAGGACGAAAACAAAACCAAGTGAATTTAAGAATATCAAATATAATCTAACTGTGATCACCTGTCTGTAATTATTATGTTATAATTATTAACCGTTCATCATTAATTGTTAAAGCAGGTTAGAACACAAGTAGCATAATTATCAAAGCCTGTGTGGTTGCTGTAAAAGTGTCTATAGAATGTTATTTTCTATGTGTCAGGGCCTACACAGCATGTTAAGGCAATAGAGATGATAAGATAGTGTCAACCTTGTGTTCTTAGATGTAACCATACACAGTTGGATGTACAGTACTGTAAATACTGACGTGTAAATAGAACTTGAACTATAGGGTACATTTTTGTAATTGGTATATGAATCAAAGTAGCACACCATGTTCCTATATCTCCAGGATCTCGATCAAAGGAACAGGTCACACTAATTTTTTTTTTATTTTTACTTTTTGGATTTTTTTGGGGGTTTTTTTTGGCATAAAAAACAGGGCCGTAGCCACCAGTACGGTTGGTAATAGGCTTCAACCTGACCACTTTTTCAGAGGTCTTTTTGATAACCCAGTGGCTTGAACAGAGATTGTTCCCTTTTCTTATGAAAATCGCACCACTATATTTCTTGAGGCTATATCACTGATCAAAAGCATGCACAATTTATTAAGTTGGAAAATGTATTTAGAAAATAAATCACAGAACACACAACAAATCAAGGGGGCGCAAAAACAGGTGCAGATCAAAAACTTTGTTTTTGTTTTGTTCACAATATTTTCTTACCATCTTGCCGGACAACTTGTTCAGTGGTTTCGGTTTGACTCTTTGTTTTACCATCTATCATAGAGAGCACAAGTAGAGGACAGAGCACAGTAGAAAGAAGTAGAGAGAAAGACATTGACATATCAAGATAGAGTGTATATATAACATATAGAGCATGGTCACAGAGAAAAAATAAATAGTTGCCTTGCTTTGTTTAAATTAGTTATTACAGTATTAATATTTATAGAATATATAATATAATTATACTGTACATATTATAAACTAAAGTTAAAACATTAAACCTATTCTAAAAGGAAATTAATTATAATAATTAATAGTCTTTTTTAAAATATATTATTATTTTATTTTATATTATTATAATTATTATACTGTTAATTAATATTATGCTATTGTTATTATACAGATACTGTGATTATAATGTTAATGTTAAAAAAATGTTAATTTTATTTCAATTTTGGACAAAAATTAATGGGAACTATGTTTCTTTAAAAGAAAATTAATGGGTGTAAGTATTAAATGTCTACACTATCAAACTTTATGTGACAAAAAAATGTGATGTGCCCATATATGGACATGATGTCATATCACTACCATATTTGGATCACACTTTTTTGTCAAACTAGTTTGATAGTGTAGATAGATATAGACTTTGCTCTTCTTTTACAAAAGGAATACTTCTTTGTTGTCTTGGATCTGTGTGACAACATAATTGTTAAAAAATCAAATCAAATATTGTTATCTTACCCTCTGATTTTGAAGTGATTGATTTTGTAACACTTTGTACTCCATTTTTCTCGACAGTTTTTATATTTGTTGTCGTTTTTGTATTTCCATCATCCGTTACCACTGATTTCTCATCATCTTTGTTAACTTTTATGACTTTTGTTTCTGGTTTTTCTTTGGTAATTGCTGTTGAGTTATTATTCGGAGACAGCGGAGGTTTGTTATCAACGGGTGTGCTTGGCATTGACAGCGGTGGTTTGTTATCAACTGGGGTGCTTGGTGTTGAAAGTGATGGTTTATTGTCAATCGTTGTGCTTGGTTTTATCGTCGTTGGCTCCTTCTTCGTCGACTCTTTTTCATTTATATTATTGTTTTTGTCGTCTGTGTTATTAATATTTGTTTCTTGCCTTTTCTGCCTTCTCCTCTCTCTATCAGTAATCGTAGGTTGTTCTGTAATATCTAAGAAATGCAATTTTCCAAAAAATTGATTCTAATTCTAAATATACAAGTGAATAATGAAGAAAATAAAATTCAGAGCTAATCAAATTATGAAGTAGTGATAACAAATTGATTAAAATCATTCTTTCATTATCATCACAGTGTTATCATTATCATTGGGTGTGTTTCGGCTACATATCCTCAAAATACGGTATATTTGAAACCGTATTTTGAGTACGCGTTTCTGCTAGAAGTACTATCTTGGGTGATCATGTTCACCCTATTTACCCAACCTGCCTTTCGATCCCCCAAAATGTTTATTCCTTCCTTGCCCGAATTAGAATTTATTATCTATGGCGATGTAATTGTAGCCTCTGCATTCACAGTCTTTGTTTGTTTAGTTATTGACTTGTTTCAACAACAAGTTTGCACACCCAATACTCTCCTTTAATTTTTGCTAAATTATCTTTCTAAATCTGCCTGTCCTGTTTGATCCTTTTTAATTTTCCAGAAATATTTGTTTCCCCAACAGTTTATTTGCAAATGTTGTGATGTTGTTCCTTACTTTCGTTGGCTAGATTATCCATCCATGTGTGAAAAGCTTACAGAAAATCAAAATATATTTGGTATATTATAATATTAGTAGCAGCAGAAAAGGGTACCAAAAATAGGGTATAAATTTATATACTTTGTATACCGTATTTTATCCACAAATTTGGTGGGGAAAATATGGTATACAAAATATGGTATAATTTTTATGAGCTCCACTTTCCGCTGCCAAAAATATACCGTACAGTATATATACGGTATTAAATACGGTATTGACTTGGCAGCAGAAACAGGGCCATTGTCATAATTAGCATCAGTGACATTTCTGTTTCTTTCAATCATGACTGACTTTGCTAGGCCTGTAATCTGAAAGGTTTCTGATGACAAGGTGCAAGATGAAATGTTAACATGCCAATGCGTACAGTCACCAAACATCGCAAAATGCCATCACGGAAAAAAAATTAATTAGTGCACGTAATCAAAGGCAAACAAACTTTTGTTTAAATAACATCGGTACCTAAATGCCGTACATTCTTTTAAAGTTAAATGTAATGCATAATACATTGTGCTTACTATAAACATAGTATATTGCACAACGACTTTATCTGGTACGGTACCTTAATGCTGTACATTCTTTTAAAGTTAAAAGTAATGCAAATATAATACATTGTGCTTACTATAATCATATTATATTGCACAACGACTTTATCTGGTACGGTACCTAAATGCTGTACATTCTTTTAAAGTTAAAAGTAATGCATAATACATTGTGCTTACTATAATCATAGTATATTGCACAACGACTTTATCTGGTACGGTACCTTAATGCTGTACATTCTTTTAAAGTTAAAAGTAATGCATAATACATTGTGCTTACTATAATCATAGTATATTGCACAACGACTTTATGCGGTACGGTACCTTAATGCTGTACATTCTTTTAAAGTTAAAAGTAATGCATAATACATTGTGCTTACTATAAACATAGTATATTGCACAACGACTTTATCTGGTACGGTACCTTAATGCTGTACATTCTTTTAAAGTTAAAAGTAATGCATAATACATTGTGCTTACTATACTATAATCATAGTATAATGCAGACCTACTTTAAGACACTGTATGGTACGGTACCTTAATGCTGTACATTCTTTTAAAGTTAAAAGTAATGCAAATATAATACATAGTGCATATGGAAGATAATCATAGTATATTGCAGTCTGACTTTAAGACACTGGAAGCTTAGCTAGATTAGATAATATAAGGTCAGGCTAATAAGACTGTAATAGCTGATAGTGCCCTGTAGAGATCAATAGTGACCAAGGCAACTTATAGTGCCCTGTAATGATCATAGTGAACTGGAGAGAAATTTATATTACGTTATTTCCATGCTAGGACCAATTCTGCACCTGGAGCGACAAATAGTGACTATAAATTGCCCCTAATGATAGTGCCAGAAATTCAACATTAATACTACAGTACTACTATTACTATACAGTAACCAAGTAGTTTGTGTTGGAATTGGATGTGAGGGAGCATGGCATAAGCCTTTTTTTTGCCAAACTCTGGAAGATAAAGACACAATAATGATAGCAAGAGATGGCTACCATAATCCATGGTAGTCCGAAAAACATAAACAATGATTAAACATCTGTACTTTAGATCTTTTGATATTTATGGGCACAGGTGCGATTCTTTATTTACCCACAGAATTTGACAAAGTGGCACCTTTTGTCACCTTCAGTTGTCACCTGTTTCCATTTAACAACAAGCTTTGACAAATGCTAACAACCTAGTCAGTGTATTTCCAATCAAAATATTGTGATGACGACAATGGATGTTAACTTTTAAACCTACAGTAGGACCAAACCAACTCTCCTGATTTTACAGTCTCTTAAATTTGAATAAAATTTCCCATGATGATGATCAAATAAAGATCTAAACGTTGAATCATGGCTTGCCTCTTGTTATTTGGAGTAAGTTTTATACTAAGATACTATTATACAAAATGAGGAAAAAGCAAGTTAAATAGATGACACTTTTAAAGAAAAATTAAATAATTACTAACTACTATAACTTTTCTTTCTAACAAAAATTAGAGCACTCATTTTCATACATTAGATAGATAGAAGCAATTAAACTATGACAAGATAGATGAAAGCACACTGTTGCATCTTGTCAAGAACTGGGTCAGAAGGCACAGAGGTCAAACTGCTGTATGCAGAGGTCAGTTGTTTAAGCTGTGATGTACTGAATTACATACAATGTACTATGGGTAATTTATTATCTTTATGATGATACTAGGCCACATGTTTATACAAATATTAAAATTATAATTTAACTTTTTGTAGAACAAATCAAACAAATCTCCATTTAAACTACTGCATTTGTGCAAATGATCAGTTACAGTGTAGAACCATCAGAAGTTTCACTAGGGTGGCACTTGTAGTAGAACATTTTAAAGTACCGTACCTCACATTTTATTGAATGATCTAGTTAAAATAGCATAAAGTTTACCTTTGGTTTTCTTGCGTAGCTCCCTTAACCTGGCACGAATTCTTTTCCTTTCTTCAAACACTGTTTCTACTTCCAACTTTCGAGACAAAATAAAACAAAAACATTCATGCACATGCCATGCAAATTAGGTAATTACAGAGGTCAAATTTGAAGACAGAGGTCAAATTGGAAGAAGTAGGTCATACAAATATGTTCCTTTTATTGCAACATCAGAATAAGGTACAACATAAAAGCTTGTCAGGTATGACATTCTAGTTGCCTATCAATATATAATATTAAAAACCCTTTTACAAGATCTCCTCCTCGAATTATATTCAGATGTATACGATTTCTTCTATATTATAATTAGGTTAGTTTTGGATATCTTATTACTACCCAGGTTGCCAAACATTACAGCAGAGACCCATGACACATGATCAAAATAGTTGTCTGCCTTTCAAAGCTTTCTGTCCTTCAAGATACTGTGGAAGATGTGTTTATTTGTCAGATACCTGGAAAAATTAATTCCACAGAAGTTGAAATATACTTGATTTAATGAGAAGTTAAGAGGAATATGACATCCGAGAAGGCGGATCTTGTTAGATCTGTAGGTTCTGCAACTGGCCAATAGCAAGAGATAGAGTATTTATTAAAGTAACCCAATATTATCTTTACCCAAAATTCTCCATTAGGTTGTTTTTTTCCCGGAATTGAATAAAAAAGTAAATAAAAACACATAACTTCATGCAGTTTTTAAAACCAAGATATCATATTTTTAAAGAAAATAAGAATGCAACAATTGAAAATCATTCACAAATATATCAAAATACATTTTACGGGGGTGGATGAGGAATGAAGATGTGGTGGTAAACTTCTTTATGCCAACTTAGCAACACTTTACCTTGTGAACTCACCTCTATTATACAGCACTGATTTCAAAAGCATCTTTTATATACCACATTTGTACACAACATCAATGCCCGGGATAAGAATATTCTTAATTATATATCTACATCATTTGTCATAATGTAATTCAACTCAATTGACACAAACTTACCATTTTTTCCAGCTCACCCACATTTTCCATCTGTTCTATATCTGGCGCCATGATGCACGTTGTGGTACTGTTTCCCTGCTCAAAATATTCCTCGTCCTTTTTAGATAATTCACACTGAAAAACAAAAGAACCCCTCAACGTCACATCACAAAAAAACATTCTTTGAACTTGGTAATTTTCGAGATAATTTTCTTATGAAATAACAAAATCCAAATTTTCAGGAAAGCCTAGAATTTCGGGCCTGGCCTTGCATGTCCGCTTTGGGAGAATCTTTGAATCACTGAAAAGCTTGTAACTCTTTTTCCAGGTCTAAAGTTTTGTTTATAACGCCCACTAATCAGGGGTCAGATAGCTGATTTGATGTTGATGACTTTACAAATATACAGCTTCAATATCATTGTATTGTTTGTTTTTCATGCTGCATGTTCTGACATATAGATCACCAATGTTAAGATACTAACACTAACAGAGATTAATTAGGTAACAATAATAATAATAACTAGATTTAATCCATCACTATGACAACATTTTAGTTTATATGCATTGATTTAATATATAAAAAAAATAATTTATTTTTTAAAAGATATACTGGTTGATTGATTTTGTCGGAAACTTTCGTCATTTATAATATGAAAAATAGGATCTGGTAAGGCAAATGCAATAGCCGGTATCACTGCACATCGAGCTACTTAAATAACAACCCGATCAAAGATCCCTCCATATCCTTCCTATATGCATGATAATGCATATAACCTAATAATTCTGTGTTAGATTCATGATGGTATCATGGTATGTTAAAAATTAAAATTATTATTATATCATATTTAAATTAGAAAAATGATTAAACTTCTACAGTGTTTATTATTTTATCATATTTATGTAAAAAGTTTTTTTTTAGCACTGAAAGTGAAAATAAAAAATAACAAAACTAGAAAATAAACAAATAAAACACAATTTAAGTTTCTATGAAAATTCATGCAATATCTGCATTAGGCGAACTATTTAGCTTAGGTTTCATACCACCTCCAAGGCCAAACATAACAGATCAAAAAGTGCATCTAATACTAAAAGAAAGATACATATCAAAACAATTGATATAATGCACTGGTACATAAATAAATAAAATCTGCACTTTTTCTCAATAATCAAAACAATATCTAACCTAAATTAATGTCAATAAAAACTCAAAATGACACAGGTATTAGTACTTTTCCACATCTCTATACTCGTAAATTATAATAATAAGTTTATTAATATGGATGATATTTCCGAAATAAAATGAAATTGAATTGAATAACATGTAGTAGGGGTCAATGACTTGAAGCATCTTAAGCTCTGTCTACACTATCGAACTAATTTGACAAAAAAGTGTGATGTGCTCAAATTTGGTAGTGATATGCATAGTAGTGATGACATCATGTCCATATATGGGCACATCACATGTTTTGTCACATAAAGTTTGATAGTGTAGACAGAGCTAGAAGGATAGATTTATAGAATAAAAATCCTGTAAGCCTAATGAATGAAATAGTTATGCCTCTCTTTTTTTTTTGGAATGGCATACCTTATTATTTAGGAACACTGTTGTATACAAGCATAACAAAGACAATATTCTGAAATATTATAAATTAATATGTATGAATTTAATAACAAATATTTTTAGTTAGACTTTATAGCAATAAAGAAATGACTTCTTTATATATAAACATTAATTTAAATGCTCAATTGGTTTTCTACAAAATATATTTCGACTTTTTAAATTAATATCTGTTCTTGAGTAACGGTTACTCAGATCGGGTTTCTTAAGTCATGTTAACTCAAAAAGGCATCACGCACTGCTAATAAATTACTTAGATAGGTAACCAAGTCTTTTATATAAGCAACCATTGACGTCAGTAGCGATAACAAAGTTGTGGAGCTATTAAACATAACAAACTTAATACATGTAAAAGTTAATATGTAATTTACCAAACTTTTCTTTAAAACAAATATAATTAATACTATAGACTTATATCATGGATGATTTTTAAGTAATGCTTTACAAAAAATATAATCAAATATGTGATTCAAATTTTTTTTAATTCTCAATACGGCGTCCATTCAACTTCATTTTTTAAAAGAATCTCCATTGTCTATGCTTTAGTTATATAAACCTGAATTTATCACTTACTATCATAACGCAATTATTATGTTGTACATTTCAATTGGACTGCATAGCTAGGATTTTATTTAAAGGTCTAGTAACCCTTGCCTTCACATACCTTGAATATCTCTACAACACTACACTAACAAGCGATATTATTGAAGATGACAAAAACATAATCTTTTAAATTTTATACTGTATATGATTGATTTAGCTATTTATTATACCTTAAAATCAGAATGGGTTCTCTTAATAATAATACGCATAAATAGTATACTTTACTCCATGGTATAACATGATAAATAAATAAATGATTTTGTAAACAAGGTACAAGACAAACAAGATCGTCCATATTTTATAATTTTTTTTCGCATGAAAAGGACATAAAGAAGAGATTTATAAAAAGAACGAAGAGAATGAACTGCAACATAGGTTGAAGGGGTACATCAGTATGCATTGTTTTTCTTTTATGAAAATTAAATTATTATAAATAGGATAATTATTATATATATAAAGATAATTCATCACAAAACTTTTTAAAAATAAAAATATTAGAATTACAGGACAGTCACATTCGATTTTATAGGTTTTTCCCCCTGTATGGTGTTGGCCATAATAATTTCATTGCAAAGGTGTCTAATATGGGTTCCCAAAGAGAGTCTTACTCCAATAATGCAATTTTGGTCGATGCTACGCTTTCTTCAACTAGAGGGTTCGCTGAGGCGGAGATTTATACCGAAGTTTTTCCATTGTGCTCGTCTATGTCAGAATTAACCATAATTTATATATAGATATCCATTAGCCAATGAATCATAATATTTAATGAGAATAAACACATTATTAACACTCATTTGCCAGCATTACATTATTTAATTACCGTAAACAAATCATTAAATCATTGTTAAATTATGAAATATTTACCAAATTATGTTGCAATCAAAATTAATTGGCTAATTATAAACTCATTAATCTTGTTAATTAAACCAAGTTGGGGCTGTACTAAGTAACTTTACTTACAATATTAGAAAATCTACTCGACATCAGTATATTTTACATCATACCAATGTAATCTATGACTTAATTGTTATGCAGAAATCTCAGGTTCCTGGGTACTCTATCAGGGCCGTAACAAGCATGAGGCAGACGAGGCGCTTGGCTTGTCTGACATTTTCAATTTTCCTCACCCACCCCAATTCCCCAGCACAGATCGTCATATTTTATATAATTTTTTATATAAAGCATCCTTGCCTCTTCTTTGTTGTTTTTACCCTCTCGCTACAGCCTTGTCAATAATACTATGAAATTTCTGATGGCCATTTTGTGAGTGCAATACATTTACAGTAGATAAATGTAAACATGTATGATTATTTATATTTTACATAAGTTAAAAAAATATTGGAAAGAAATATATTCAATTTATTAAATTATTATTATGAATGAACCTGATTGGATATAAACTCTTATCAAAGTTTAAGATTAAAAAGGTAAGGGTATGATAATAAAAATTACTACATCATATAAAAAACAATATTTAAAAAAAAGATATTTGGAAACAAATTAAATTAATTCAGGTAAACAAAACATGTTTTTATGCAGGAATAAATTACAACTATTTAAACTATTTACCAACAATGTAGAAATGAAACACTATCTACATAAATACACCAGTGTGACACAAATGACAGGTGAGGAGAATACCTTTGTATTAAATATGATTGTTGTTGTTTTGTTCTACACATTCACATTTAAAAGATGAACTATCCGAAAAAATGTATAATTTTAAAAAAAAAAAAAAAAAAATTAAAATACCTATTAAATATTATAAGGCATCTTCTTGGAAACTAGAAAGATGGAGGAATGTATAAATTCTTTATAAAAAATTTCAAAATTCTATTGATTGGAATTTTTCTAGCCTCCCATGACAGGCACTGTGGTTTGCCTAAAGCACAATGTTCCTTACCATGAGGTCTTCTTGTGACTACACTGGTTTATAGTTAAGCCATGGAGGTAAACCCTCATGGTACCCTGTTCTTATAAAGCCTCTAAAACGGTAGTTCTGTGAAATCGTAAACTCCAACATTCTAGTTTGTAATCCATTCTCCTTTGTGGGTATATTAACATGTATTGTACATACTATATATACTCTATACTATACACTTCTCTTTATATACTGGAGAATAAAGAGCACATAGATCAATTATAGATAATTACCATACATAGGGTCCGTTTAGAATTAGTAATTTACTTGGGTACACTTGGTTTAATACACTGTACACATCAATTTTGTGATATTTAGTCCATGAGGCAAACTTAGCGGGTAAATTAATAACTAAGTCTGAATGGGTAATACTTTACTACATGCACACCAGACTGACTTACACATTGATGTTCATTCAGATGGAAGGTGAGCAACACACAAGTCCTAGAATACTAGCTTCTAATTCAGGTACTTTATATGTGTACTTTTCAAAACAATGAATGTACTTTGGTAAGATATTTTGTAATTTATGGCCTAAAATTATTGTATAAAACATCTTTTTCTGCCTTAGAGGTAGTTAAACTTTTGAAAACAACAATTAAATGATATGAATAAATATGAAAAAAAGTCCTGTGTAATTTTTATGCTTACACGCTATTTTCTCCATTGCAATATTGTGGTTTAACTTCTACATTCAAACATGGCCTAATGTTTCAACAGATATACAATAGCTCTGAAACGTAGTTATATCGGAGGAACATCAAAGTTATATCAGAGTTAAGGAGGTTAATATTACAGTTTTAGTAACTGATCACATCAGTACTGTCACGGGCCTACTTTTATTGTTTGCAACATTAGCTAATTAGCTCTGTTTTATGGTTGCCTAGCTTTAGTGTGTGTATATATATAATATTATTGAGTCTTTAGCCCACTACAAATTAAGAACATTACCATGTATTACAACACTGCATAATTAATAACATACAGTAACATTGTCATATGATGCAGTAAATCAAAAAAAAATTTAATCTAAATAGTATAAATATAAACATTTATATCATAAAACCTTTCTGGTGAAAGTTTACCTTAAAATTAACTGTAATACTTTATAGATGTCGCATCAATCATAATGTCATTTAAAACAAACCACTTTTGATCTTTCTCGTAAAAAATGAATGAATCAGGCCGATTAAACGGCAAGATATGAAACACAACCCCTGCTCATCAGAAGAACTTACACCAGCTGGATTTTGATGGAGAACAGTGCATTTTGTATAGTTTCATCCCAGGTTGCTAATTGAGATGCAGATAGGAGGTTTAGTTACCACTGAGAAACAGCTCAAATTAGACGTGAATTTACATATTAGGAGACAAGATGTCTTTAACAAGTCAAAAATTGTAGAGAACATTTTGCTGAAAACTTACAGCTTTCATTTGGGCAGAACAAAAGAATTCAATTCAATGGTAAAACTATCAGGAAAATGTTAATTTTCTTTGCAGGGATGAGACTGGGGAGGGGGATTTGGGTACCTAGGGATGCACACTCTATTCTTTTGACAGCTAAACTTAAATTTTAAGCCCATTTTTTATATTAAATTAAAATAAAATATTGGATCCACACTTGTGGTTTATCATTTGTAGAAAATTTGTCTTTTTAATTTATTAAAATAAATATTAATTGATTGCTGTAATTTCATTAGAACGTTGTACTTAATTCATAATAAAAAGAGAATACACTTATATCCAAGAATCTATTGTAATTGCGTCATAGATACTTTGATCACATACCATAGCTAGGTCTCATCACCCATCATGCAACAGTAGAATCTGCCAATCATAGCAAAGGTGACATAATTACTGGTATTATAATATTACACAAGAACCTAATCAAGGGACACCATCACATCATGATCACATCAAGCCTATAAAACTGGGGTAATAATGTTCAGCGCTTAGAGGTTTCACAACATTAGGCGCTATATAAATCCAGGATATTATTATTATTATTATAAAACAATGTAGGCCTACAGCAATGGGAGAAGTTCTATTAAACAAACCCCATCTCCAGTCCACCCGGTTCGCTTTAGACATGGTTGAACTCCTAAACCGTCACAAAGTAAATTGTCCAAGAGATAAATATTAAACAAAAAAATTAAAGATATGCAATCATAAAATGCATTCCAACCATGACAAGATTGTTTGAGTACTCTTCTGTAAAACTTTCGTCTACTATTAATTTGGACAGAGAATGTTAATTTAAGGATTTATTTGTTTTTAAATAGGGTTACGGTTACCACCAGGTGTCCATTGCACCTGTATTTAGCACATACTGAAAAATTACTAATTAATTGATTTTTATTGATTAATTGTTCATAAACCTTGGGCTTAAAATGATGGTTTTAGGGATTATATATATGTGACTTTTTAATGGATATATTTAATTAATTATTGTAATATGTCTCGTCTCTCTGTTACTTTTTACTAGTGTATTTCCTACATGGAAATTATTGATGTACATTATCATTTTGACAATAATATATCTGTATTCTATATTTTTCAGAAGAGAATTTTTAATAAAAAATAGATTCTCAGAAGAATTTAAAATAATCTGGGTTAAACGTGAAAACACATAGTAGATAATAAAATAACTAAACACTAATGACGACATAGTAATATTACTTTACTTCACTTTATCCATCAACTAAAATCCATGTAATCCGTTAAAATACTTTTAAACCGACGATTATCTCTTCCTAGTTAAAGGCATCTTTTCCATGGCAACCAGAATGCCTATGGCTGTTTAAATCTAACTTTCTCTTTAACATGTTCCAGACTATATCAGTGCTAACACATTTTGACACTTCATTTAAGATTTGGGTTAAAGTTGATGATTGGTATAGTTTTAACTATGATTGAGAAAATCCTTTGTTATGAAACGATAAAATATTCAATTTCTCAGTGTTGTACTGTCCACATATGACAATATTTGTCCATTATCATAAGCAAATTCCATAATATGGCATCCCATGTGATGACTGTATCATGGAGGGCAAGGGTTATTGTCTAGGACACATCCATCACATGTATTTTATGCTATGGTAAGTTTTAACTAACTATTGAGAAAATCTTTTGTTATGAACTGATAAAATATTCAACAGTTTCTCATTGTTGTATCTCCACATATGACAATATTTGTCCATTAATATCAATTTACAGTATCTCATGTGATGCCTGTATCATGGAGGGTTAGGGTTATTGTCTATGATATAGGCATCACATGTGTTTCATGCCATATTTTCTTTAATGCACTTACAGTACTGTGTAGGTAGCAAATTTTAAACATTTATGCCTATAGCTGATAGTTTGATGCTTATTAATATTTTATATTATAGAAAAAGAGAAACTAGCCAATCAACAAATGAATGCATGAGTTGGACAAATACTTAACATCAGGTTTCATTGTCGGTCAAGTCTGGCTTCTCTCTCACAGAATATCTCTCAAATTTTCAGGTTTATTATATTTATTTTATTAAAATATTTTAAAATCTACTGAACAATCGCTTGTAAAAATATGGGAAAAAAGGATTTCTAGTAAGTCCAAAAATAAAACAATATATCTATTTCTCTCTGCGACTTATTCAGTATACACGGTACTGTACTACCAAAAAATAAATAAAAAATATCACCTCTATTATTATTAGTGTAACTGTATACTAATAAAAACAAAATAAAAATACAATACAGTGCATTTAAAAGTATTGTATTACACTCTAAAAACAATAATATACAAGAAATATTTATACAAAAAATGCTGCTCGACTTTTGATGTAACAGTTTAACATTATCACCTATAATATTATTAGTGTAACTGCATATTAATAAAAACAAAATAATACAATAAAATACAGTGCATTTTAAATATTGCATTACACACTGAAAAAAAATATATAAAAAGAAAAGCAGCTTACAAGCAGTCAGCAATACAAATATATACAGTAACTCCCTGAGGACAGGTCAGTAAATATTAGAACTATACCCAATACATGTATTGGTATCTCCACAGTAGCATCTATGCCCTATGCACCTACTTATAGCAACAGTGCATCTGTCTATCTACTATCAAGAACATGCTCAGAATGATAAGTAGGCTAGCTCACTGCCAGCCAATGCCATATAAGGAGCTACTATGCAACTAGACTTTAGTATACAGACTCTTGGTGGTAGTTGGTTGAAATTTAAGTCTGGATTTCTAACCAGTAACTTTTCTATATAAAAATATTTAAAATCACAATGGTTTGTGGATTTCAATTATATTTCACAGGAATTGATTGTTAGTTATTTAATATTTATCAGAGGTTTAAAATAGAAAATAGTAGAATCACAATTTTAGCATCAGCTGAGATCTAGCCACTGTTATTCACAATTACTATTTTTTGTTTGTTGTTAGATTTTAAAAATTTCCATATTATCCCCACTATTAATTTTAATAATTACTTAATATAAAAAAATATGAAATAGACTACTTTATACCCAGATAATGCATAATTTTATTGTGCTGATATAAAAAATTAATTTATATGCAAAAGTTGGATGTTTAAAAAAAAGATATTTTCAAAAAAAATTAAATTTTCAAAAATTATTTTAGAACCATATAAATGTTTTTGCATTATTACCATTTTTTGTATTTTTTAGGTTTTTGTAGGAGTAGCATGCTTTATCGGTGACAGAAGCTGTTGGCATCTTTTGCCACTCCTTTACGCAATCAAGCTATTAGTTGTTGTTTCGTTTTTGCCAAAAATTAATTTTTTTTAAATGTAAACATTTTCTGAAAAAAAAAGTTTCTCAACTTACCTTTTCTAGCTCACTGAGATCGATTTCAATTTCAATTTCCACAGGATTCCCATTTTGATCCGTGCTATTGGTCACCGGCATTGACCTGTCCATCGTATCTTCCAGCGATGATTTTGTTTTGAGGGCGTCTTTAGCAACTGGTTCCAAACACGTGGGATGATTTTTTGTTAAGGAAATCGGTGATTCAATTTCAGGATTCTCAGTGTTCGAGTTAATTTTCAGTTTAAGTTGTTTTCTGTTCCCAAATGGCGAATTCAACCTTGTAAGCTGATCAGATTTTTTAAACGATGGGTTGGTTTCGGTTTTATTTTGTTGCGTATCTTTCTTCAACGATGACTGAATTGGTTTGTACCGTTCCAATACACTTTTTGGAGTATTTGACAAAACAATACCAGTGATTTTCGACGGCGATTCAGTCTTACTTGATATAAATGGACTGTTTGCTTGGTTTTTGGCTTCAATGAATTTAGACACTCTATCTTTGTTGATACCCAATGGCGATGAAGAATAGTTTTTTTTTGGAGTTGAAACATCACAATTAAACTTGGCGGCAAAACCACTTACTTTCCCTTTAGCTATTCCTGAAATAAAAGACAATTACAGATTAGATGATCTCAGAAATGTCTCTTGCAGACTGAAAAAAACTTTTTTTATTATATACACTATCCAAATTCAAAACCATTTACTTCTATGGTCATTAGTTTGTTTTAAAAGAGGGCGCTAGACTACTTCTGCCATATTTTTAAATAATAAAATCTATACAAACAATACAATAATACATAAATGTAATGAGAAAATACATATTTGCTAAATCTATATAATAAAATCTATCAAATGATTTATCAAATTATTCTTTTTAATATATTGGTAAAATGTACCTTTGATTATTTTTGCGTCTCGTTCAGGTGTTGATTTGTGTGAGGAAGTTGTGTTTGCCGCACCTCCAAATTGAAATTTGTTCCTCATGCTAGTGACTTTATTATTAGGAGAGCAAATGCTTCCAGAGCGTGATGACTGTGGCGTCGATGTCGGAGTGGAAGCACGAGATCCGAATACTGACGATGATCTGGAGTTACTGTTACTAGAGTCAAAAACAGGAGTTTTGATGTCACTAAGAAATACTGTTGTCTTTGCTAGCATTCTCCTTTTTGGTTCTCTGGTCATTCCAATGTCCAGTTCTTCATGGTCACTTCGACTTCTTAGGTTTCTACTTCCCAGTCGTGATTCCTGTTGATCGCTACTGGTACTGGATGTCCTGCTTGATGTGACGGAGTCTGGTTTCGTCTGCAATACATCTGCATCATCTCTGCTATTTGTGGCAAGTTTTTGAAGATCTTTTTGTGGAAGTGCATTTAATATGGATTCTGAATAAATTTCTGACTTACTTTGCTGATTTCCTGTTGACAATTGCTCAACAACATCAAGTGGCAACATATCATCAACGCGTTCAAAATCAAGAGAAATAACTGATGGCTCTGCAGTGTCATCTTGTAAAAGCAATGTGTTAGATGGATTGACTGCAATCTCCACACTGGTGGATTCTGGTATGGCATCATCATCTGGTGTGGTATCATCATCTGGTGTGGTATCATCATCTGGCATGGGAACATCTGGTGTGGCATCATTCTCTGATGTGGTATCTTCATCTGGTGTGGTATCATCATCTGGCAGGGGAACATCTGGTGTGGCGTCATTCTCTGATGTGGCGTCATTCTCTGATGTGGCATACCTATCAAGACCTTCATTTGCATCACTATCTGGTGTACTGTTATCTTCTGCCGTTGACAATCCATTTAAGGTTTTCACAACCTCTCCACTAGTCATTGGTAGCACAATTGCACTCTCCACTGGTTGCTCTTCGTCAGGTCTGATGTCAATTATTTCCACTACAGTACCATCTGTTATATCTAGATCTCTGTGACAATGTGTACATGAGTTGGACAATGAGTGGTCAACACTAACATGTAGTCCATCTAAGTCTGGTAATACTGTATCTGGTTCATTGTCAACAAGCATGTCATGCTTGGATGATTCTACAACTGGAAACTGAATCTCTTGCACATCTTGTTCATCTACTGCTGGTACCTCCTCTGTCACAGAATCCATTTCCTCTTCATTATCGTCAAGTTCTTCTTTTACATTGACCTCTGCCGCATCATCTTCATTTTCAATTTCACATTCTGTAACAATATAAAAACATTACTTTGGTTTGGTACTTTAGTTTGATCTGGAATACAAAACTCACTCTATTAGTCCAATATGGTAAACTTTATATTTGTGATGATTAGAAAAAATAGTTAATTAATATTAAGTCTCAATGTTTATAAATAATATTTCACTGTTGTCATGTATATATTTTACCATATGTTTACTGCGAAATGTATCATTTAGGTAAACGTAAAATGAAAGACTGTTGTGCCTGTTCCCCTATTCCTCAAACTTCATTAAATGTTAAAGAGAATTGTTCTTAGATCCAAAGTAGGCCTACATACCTGAAATCTTAGGCTGAACTTGCAGCCCTTGTTGAAGCAACGTACTCATGCCTTCTATGGCTTTCTCAAAAGCTGCAAACTGTGTTGGGTATACTGCTTTCTGCTCCTCTTGCACAACATCATCTGTTTGCTCATCACCTGCACAAAATAATTAGGAGACACCATTTTCTGATAGGTGTGCTCAACAAAATGTTTTACGTAATTCAGAGATACAGGGCTATTGTAGGTTTATTCAGTAAGTAAAGGCAGAAAATAAAGTTCTATTGAACATTAGTATAATTGCTTACTTACATTGAGGGACTTCAAACTCAATTTGAATTGTCTGGCATTCTGGCATTTTTGCCTCCTCTTCAGATTCCACCTCTTCATCAACATCTTCTGAATCTAGAATTTGTTCTCCATCTGCTGTTAGTTCAGCATCACAAACACTTGGTGTTGCCATAGTGACCTCATCTTGCTGAGGTTTAATGCTTTCTTGCTCTTTTACAAAAATAAAAATAATTATATATTTACATTTTCAAAAATTCTAAACGACTGGAATTTTAAAATACGAAATTTTACAACAAAAAAAAGAATTATAACCAACTTAAAATGATATACCAACTGGGTAAAGTTATAAATCCGATTGAGCTGTGTGGAAAAGTACAGAACTTACCTCGGAGATGTCTCCTTAAAAGCCTGAGGGCAGTACGTATGTGTCGTCTCTCATTCACATCTTCACAATCATCAAGCTTTTGAAAACAAACAAGGAATGTGTTATTCTAATATATATCATTTATATCTAAAAAAAGAAAAATGTATGTTTTGTATTATATTTATGTGTGAAATAAAATCTGAAACTGAAACTGAAACATGTTATATACAGATAAAACATAATGAATTTATTAATTCAAGATATAAAACACATTTCACTGTGTGAATCAATAGTATGTATACAGACACAAAAGTTTGGATTTAATTATGAATAAAGCTTGGTTCCCACTACAGACGTAACTCAAGCATGTAACGTAACATAAGTGAGTCGATCAATCACAAGTGATGGATTATTCGAACAGGCGCTTGTCATTGGTCAACTCGCTTGCTGTGCGTCTACGTCCTCACTTTGCGTCCTAGTGGGAAGCAAGTTTAATGAATAGGGGTTTCGGTCTTCATTTCAAATAAGGCCATTAAATATAAAAAAACAAATGAATAAATTAATAATAAATCCATCATATTTTTAAAATTCCTTTTTCAGTACTTACTTACTATAAGTCAGTCCTCTCTCAAATAGATTCTATAATACTTTGTACCCATCTGCACTGAATGTTGTGATTTTTTTACTTTTCTATTTTTTGTTTTGTATTGTATTGTGCTATAATCTCAGCAATTCACAATTTTCTATATATGTTATGATAATGAATATAATAAATAGAATTGAATCTATTCAAGTACAAAACCCATTCTCAGGTAAAAGAAATAAGAATTATGAATGTACTTGTTTCTTTAATTATTCAGACATCTGTAAAAACAGGTGAAAAAAATATTTATAAATTATTTGGTTACCAGTTTCTGTAACTGATTGACATCCGTGATGTCCTCAATATCAAGTGTTTTGCCAACATCCTGCTCATCATGGTCACCAACTTGTTTATTGACCTCTGACCCAGTCTCTGGTACCTCAAATGCAATCTGAATTGTAGTCAGCTCCTTAAAATAATAATTTGTAAAAAGATTTAGCAATTTGTGATTGTATGTGGAGGAGGTACAATAATGGCTCCAGATTGGTACTTTACTCCTATTATGATGTTTGGAGTTAAAGTCGTAATTACATAATAATGTATGAAAAAAATGGTTAAAAGCTAAAATCATTAATAGAATTTAAAAAGGAAATGTTATTACAGTAATTGAACACATCAGTAATTGTAAGGGCGTGTGGCGCAGTGTGTTGGACATTGGGCTACTGATCGCAAGAACATCCGTTCGAGTCCTATGCTTGTCGCATTGCTTGTATCCTTAGGAAAGATAGTATGCTTATGTTTACCTCTCTCTACCCAGGTGTACAAATGGGTACCTGGTAAGGTCAAGACACAACTTTGCGTCAAATAATACTGCATTATGGGAGTATGTTTCCATACATGTTTTATCTAAAACTGACCGGGGTATATGTACATAGAGGTTTCACAACATTAAACGTTTTATAAATCCAGGATATTATTATCATTATTATAAATTTAATTTCAATTTATTTATATCATATAACCAGATTGGTATTTATAATATAAATTCTAACATGCTATAGACATAGTAAAAAATTAAACAGAATATTAGTACCCACAGCAAACAAAGAGTTATCAAAATGTTTCTCGGAACTTAAAACAACATCAGCTTGGACTAAACATAAATAAATTCAGATCTCAATTTCAAAACTGCGATGCAATTAACCGATACAAAAACAAACTTATCTAGTATCAATATTGTCAGTTGAGTAGAAAATTAAATACAAAAACACCAAGTCTGTCAATAAATATGATTTAAAACATCTAAGGCTACGAGAGTTGTCAATCACTATACGATGCTTAAAATCTCACCTTTTATAATTCTTAAATCAAAGTATAATGACCAATATACTGTAGGTCACTGTGAAATAATATATAAATCACGAAACATATTAACTAAAATGTTTTTATATCAATAACAAATAATAAGAATATTACTTTATGTTTTATTTTACTTTACTTATATTGTTTTTACTTTTGTACGTCTGATTATGTTTATGTGATCCAACAGTTATATCAGTACTATGATACTGAAGGTGTGTTCACAATAAAAACAGAAATAAATATAAATAAAATAGCTAATGTTAAATAAATAATAAATCAATAGGATTAGCCCTTTGAAACATCCTCCTATGGTGGGATTCGAACCAGAACCTTCTTACCAAAAGCTGTGTTATGACAACACAGTCATAACAATATGTATGAATCTAGGCCTATATTAATCGTCTGTCCACAACAGAGTCTAGATACATACAATAAATCAATGGGATCAGCATGTTCAAACATCCTCTGGTAGGATTCGGCCCAGTAACTTCTTACCAAAAGCTGTGTTATGACAACACAGTCACAATCTAGGCCTAATATTACATCAATCTTGTTTGTCTAGGCCTATCATTAATCTCCTGTCTACAATGGAGTCTAGTTACATCAATCCTGTTTGTCTAGGCCTATTGTTTTTTTGGTTCAACTTTGCACTCCCTGGCATGACAACTGTTCCGAGAATGTTTAAGCACACCAAAGAATGCCTTTTTCGTCGTCGGCTGCGATTTCAATTCATATAAATTTGAGTAAAAAATGTAAATAAAAAATACAATATAAACCCTTTGCTATATTTCAAAGAGGATAAAAACATGACAACAATATGAGTATATCAACAGGTAACAAACACTGTATATTTTATTTAATTGTTTTATCATTGTAATGTGAGCTAACATTCTCCATATTAGTTGCTGCTGGTTATCCCATTCAACTTTACCTGGTCAGATGACTGTACTTCCAAGTCTTGATTATCTACAGAGTTGTTACGTTCCGATGATAAAATTTCCGATTTATCGATTTGTTCTTCACTTTGAGAATTTTCTGTCAAATTAAAGAAAACTATAAATATTAAATTACCGAAAAAAAAATGCGGACAAGCATGTGTGACATTAATATAATATGTTCTGTCTGCCAACCGGTCCCTTTGGGATGCCTAAAATGCCAATAAAAAGTTGTAAAATAAGACTGGTACATTGAAAAATGTAAACATTTACATAAATGTACATACTACTGTACATCATCTATACATACCAAATAAGAACAACAATGTTTTCCGAAATGTTTCTCTAACCAGTTACTAACATAGGCTAAAGCTCTGTCTACACTATCAACTCTCATATGGACATGATGATGGCATAGTAGCACTACCATATTTGGGCATATCACTACCATATTTGGGCACATCACACTTGTTTTTGTCAAACTAGTTTTATAGTGTAGACAGAGCTTAATTAATTTTAATTGTTATTAAGCTACATAGTTAGTTTTAAAATATGGTCTTTGATTGGAAGAAGCCACATGCAACATTTTGTACAACATTGTACAACATTGTATAATGTACATTTACGATATCCTGTTTACAGGAAACTGAGGAATTTCAAAATTATGTCCTCTATGGGGCTGATCTGAAGGCATACCATGGCTGGCACCCCTGGATCTAGACAATCAGGTACATTGCAAAGGTTAACAATTTAAGTATAGCATAACACTAGGAGATTATCTAAATCCTACATTAATACGCTATTATTACATAATTGGATTTAACAAGTAAACTATCAGATTACTTTAATCCCAAACATCAGCCAAATTAGGGCCTGAATAAACATGTACATTGCAAAGGTTAAGAATTTAAACTATAGCATACAAAGGGGATTATCTAAATCCTACATTAAAACGTGTATTACCATAATTTGATTTAAAATGTCAACTAGAAGATTACTTTAATCCCTTGTCACGCCTATGCAATTTAGACTAATTTGCCAACAGGTACATGTACAGTAGCTTATTCTTATGCTGAAGCCTGCTATTCAACATAGAAACTGTTACTAATTAAATTACAAAAGAAACATTTCAACAAGAAAAGGAAACAATCAAATTTTATTTTACAAGTTAAAAATATTATCAACAAGGGACAAAAATTAATTAGTCAACTATTTTGAATTTTGATATGCAAGTTATTTATATGCATTTAAGGTTCATGTAACAGCTCTCCTGGACTGGTTTGGAGCCCATGGCAAACATAGGTCGCCAACAAAAAAAACTAGGCCCTTGGTGATTTTAGCTAAATAACTACTTTATTGTTTACACAAAACTAAATCTACCATAATATCACCCCATATATTAATTTTGCACACTAGAGAAATCACTTGAACACCAAATTTGTGAATGTTTATTTGTGTATTATTTAAGTTTAGTAAGTAAATGGCAACAACATGTGACCATAGAAGAAATTTATTTCCGCCATGATGTGACATGCCTATATATGGATACAAAGTCAGGAAACATTGGTATTTTTCAGATGAATTAATATGATTAAATTAATATTTGGAGAGAAAGGCTATTGTTGGTTTATCCAGGTAAGTTAGGCACAAAATAAACCAAAAGAAAAGTTTGTCTTTCAGATGGGAATTTTAGCTGTTGGGCATCTTGCAGTTATACAAATTTGCATGATCAAGATTTGGGTTCAAGCTTTGTACTGTCCATTTGATAAAAGTGGTGCATTTCTTGATTTACATATACATATAAAAGCATGACACTTTAAGTTTTCCTTACCTCTACTTTTCCTTCTTAACTCCCTCATTGCTGCTCTGATTTCTCTTTTCTTCTCTAAGCTGTCGGCCTCTCTTAACTATAACGATAAAATTGCTTTCTCAATTATAATGTTGTAGATTATAATACACTCTCACAAAAACTATTACCTCAGGCTTTGAGATTATATAATTAAATTTTAGAAAGAACAATTTGGCAAGGCTATACCTGTTGAAAACAAAAATGTCTTTGTGTGTGCAAATGTGTACATCTTCTTACAGTAGGTATTATAGCCAACATGTATGAATATTTTAACCAGGTGTCAGAAAGGTAACATTGGTAGTATTCAACAAAAAATGTAAATAATATACAGCAACTTCAGATGAGATATAAAAAAGATACAAATTATGTTTTTAAAAATTATTGATAACACAAACGAAACTACTACTAGTTACAATTACATTACAAACATTTGTTAAGCAATAATTCCCAGATTGGAATTTTTAAACCCTGGAGATATGGTTGTGTTACAGATGACTGTGTTGACAGTGAGCAAGTTTCACTGTACAAAAAAAAACCAAAGAATGTATTCCCTTTGGATACTGTTGACCTGTGAAACCTGTAAAATTAATTCAAGCTGTGAACAAATAGATTGAACAAAGGTTATACAATAGGTATAGAATTGGATGAGTTTAAAGGCTTGGAATAGATACTTTACTGCAAAGTAAACATCCAACCATTAAATTGTAAATTAAATAAGTGTGTGGATATAAAATGCTTATTCCATTTATGGAGAAAGGAATAGCACTCGCATTTGATAGATAATAATAGTGGTACACCCCTTTTACATCGCAAATTCACCAAGGCAAACACCATGACCATACAAAACCCAGGTGTTAGTGCCTGATGTGCATTAAGTTTGCTAGGCAATGTGAAACAGGTAGCAGAGTATAAATAAACACAAATATACTTTTACCTTTTCTCTTAAAATGTTTTCATCCTGTATTGAAAAAACATCTTCAATATCATTTTCCTTTTCCTGACATTCACTGTTCATTTCTTTACTTATTTCCTCATTTTGTTCTCTTTCAGACATATTAACTTTCTTTTCCATTTCATCTGTCCTTGTTTTATCTGAATTAGGCTTCTCCACTAGCACGTTGGCGTCTACACATGGCAGTGAACTTGCTAAAGAAGTACATTCTACTGGTGAGTTCTTATCACAAATGTCATTGGCAACATCATTAAGACTCTGCTCCTCAGTTAATCCAAATGTATTTTTAGAATCCGATGTCGTATTACTGCAAATACCAATATCTGACTCACTGACCATTACTTCGGATAGACCAGTATCATAGTCATAAACTGGTTTATTGACCGCACTGATTGGCTCTTGGTCAATAATATGTCCAGTGTTTACCTTATCGTGATCATCACTTTTAATCTCATCTTGAATAGCATATTGTACCTCATCAGTTTCTGTGCTCTCTGCAGGTTTTTTAATCAAATCTAGCACAGCATCCTTTGATTTAATGTTTACATGCAAATCATTTGATAATTCATCGTTTGTTTTGGCGGATATTATCTCTTTTCTATCTTTTATTACCTCATTCTCTGATGAAATCATGCTAATATTTAATTCTCTGTCTATACTTATTGCTTCATTTTTATGGGTATCAGTAACATCTTCACATAGCACCAATTTATCACTTGATTTGGTAAAGTCACTGATTGATTGACAGGTGTCAATCTTGTCTGTACTCATCAATGTTGTATTATGCTGGGATACATCAACACAAGAGTTTGTGGCTTCAACATGGTTGGTAGGTGGGTGTTGAGGAGTGTTTGCATCATGCTGCTGTTGCCGAGATGCCCTTCTGGTAGGCCTGTATGCTTCAAACTCAGCTAAAATGACACAAAAAATGATACATTAATTTGCAATCAATCATTCGATTTATATAGCACTCACAGTCATTGCTCATGGCGCTGCAAAAAATATCAGAAAATGTGAGTTTTGAGTTGTGATGATGCAAATGAAAGATAAAAGCTATCAATAAACAAAGAAATGAATGGATGTAAATAAAGGAGGGATGAATATGTTATACATCGGATGACAAATGGATGACAAAACAACCAGAGGAAGGAATAGTATGCAATACAATAATCACAAAAAGTGTATACAGACCATCTTTTGCTCTTCTTAGTTCTCTTACAGCTGTTCTTAATCTTTTTCTTTCATAGTAATCATCTGTGTCTTTAAGCTGAAAGATAAAAAAAAACAATATATTTTTGTAAAATTTGAAGTATCTTTTTAAATTATTTGTATTGTAAGAAATTGGACTCAAATAAAACAGTGTGGTCACAAGGAGGAGTTTAACTGTATAAAGGCCAATGTACATGTATAATCTGCGCTTTGTGTAAATGGTCATAAGGGATAGATTCTATATTTTTATTACCGTTACCGTTCGTCTGTGTAAATTGGCCATAATGATTACCAAGTTCAAAAATAAATAATTGCTACTTCAACAATGTTATATAACTTTTTATATATTTTTTGTTATAATAATAATTTTATGTATCTGAATAATTTCAGGTAAAATAAACGGGTAACTCCAACTAAAATGACAGAACACATTGTGAATTATTCCGTTTATTTTATTTTTTAAGTTTACATTGGTATTACCCAGAACATATTATGGTAAAAGTCAAGCATTTAAAACCACCAATCAATCCACCAGCAATACCACAACAAGACAACCATATAACAACTATATTATGAAAGTTACAGCTGTTGGAAGGGAATCACGTAGTCACAAAAGTGGAAACATTACGGTAATTCAATAGCATGAAATTACTTCCTCTTTTAATACAATATTTTTGTAACATATTTTCTGTAACAATTTCATAAAACTAATAAGGGCTTTGAGACATATTGAGTGATTTTATAACAGTTAAGAAGACCTGTAGAGAAAAAAATGTAACTTAGATACTACCAGAGGTAATTGGGATAATAGGTTATGAATCATAAAGATATTATATTAAACTATATAATATCTAGCTATGTTATGAATGGACCCCCTTTATTGCAATTGGTGAAGGTGACATGTACAGTACTTTGAAAAAACCAAATCTCTTTAATTTCTTTTTTTTGGTTTGATTTGAAAATACACTACCAGTAAAATTAGGTAAAAACGTGAGTCATTCATCTTTAACTATACTCATAAGATTTAAGAGACAACTTGACATTTTAATCCAATAATACCAGGGAAGTATTGTATAGCAGAAATGGACAAGTTGATTTTAAAATTCTAGCCCGCACTCAATACTTAACTCCTTTTTCTTCCATTGCATACATAATGAAGATCATTTTTAAAATGATATGTATGTGTTTCACATGTTTGACCACTACATGACCCACCAGACCCCTAATCTGTGAAATGTCTCAAGGCCAATCTCTATCCTTCAAGGTAGAGCAAAAATTATAATGTACAAAGATACCAAAATAGTTGAAACGTAAACCAACAATAACAAAAACCTGAACAAAAGATGCTATTTAATAAACAAGTAGCAACACCTTTGACAAAAGACTCCTTCTGGCCTTGTTGACCATGGCTGAATGGACCCTTGTAAACACTACATACTCGTAAGAACCTGTTCATTTTTCTTTAGGCTCACGGTTGTTTTGTTATCACTGCAATATTATATCTTAATATACTTTTTATTTCAATTTGTTACAATGTGGTCACTTACCATCTTCCAAAAAAAAGCTTGTTATACTGTAACTCACAGCTACAGTAAAATGCTATGCTTTAATTATAAAAGCAGTTGTTTTCCTTTGAATTGTGTATAATTTATCTTTATTTATATAATCTTATAAAATATTAATAAAAACAAGAATGCCATGCTAAAATTGTTTTCAATTTTGAAAATTGGTGTAATTTATATAGAAATAAAAATCAGAAAATCTTTGTTAATACACTGCAGTTTGAAATACAACAATGTTTAAAACAATAAAAAAGTACAGGCAATATTTAAAAGTTATAAAAATAATTTGTATACCATTCTTATCCATTGTGCTTAAGTTTTTAAGCGAAACTTTTACTAAAAATAAAACGGTTTCTTCTTTATTTTTTGGTGTCCATCATGTAAGCAGAAAAAGTGTACTTTTCAAGGAAATCTAATCTACTTCATAGTCTCATCATAGGTCTATTATAATGCTCATGTTACTGGTATAATGGTTTCTACTCATCTTATCTTACAATACAACTCATAAAACAATGCAGATATTATACAACTATTGCCATAAGGAAATAAAGAAGACCTTTCTGTGAGACCACACTAAACTGTTTATAGCTGATAAATGCATTAAAAGTAGATCATTATAGTTCACGATTTATCTCTATGAGTAGAGTTAATAAACTAAATTGTGATTATAAATTAAATTTCAGTAGCCATTTTTTTCAATGAGCAGGAAACAAAAAAACTCCAGCATTATTTATACACAGACAAACATAAAGGACTATTCTAAAACGACCAAAAAAACATGTTCCAATTCCTTAAGGATTAACAAAATTATGCTCTCAATGGGAAGACATAATCCATAAGGATCAATTATGGATAAACTAATAATCCCAATGTCATGGTCTTACTGTCTGATACTTAAGTTCAAAGAAAGTTCCAATGCTTTGTTAGGGCTTGTTTCTGCTGGAGAAAATGCAGTTAAAAAAAGTAATTTATTGATTTAATGGTGCCTAGTAAAAAAATATCAAATTACGTTTATTACAACATGAACACACGATATTCAAACTGGATCAAAGTTTAACAGCCAGACAACTTGCACGATTGGGTCAAAGGTTAATAAATGCGGTTCAAAACCCAATGTCAAAACATTTATATGTTTAGTTTTATTAATGTTATAATGCAGAGACAGAATTTTGCTTGGGTGGACAAGGCAATGCGACAGCTGACGATAAGTGTTTGGGTATCAGTGGCGGTCTGATCTAGGATTTGAAATACAAGGGGCCTCAGGGATTAAACAATTTAACCTAATGTACTATCCTTTACATAAACTATGTCTACACTATCAAACTTTATGTGACAAAAAATGTCCCATATATGGACAGGATGATCATAATCATATCACTACCATATTTAAGCATATCACTATTTGGGCACGTACAATTTTTTGTCACATAAATGATAAAGTTTAATAGTGTAGACAAAGCAAAGGAATATTTTCTTGACATCTGGAAAAGATAAATTTGTAATAACAAAGCTTGTGTTATTTAAGAAAACAAGGCATAGTAGTAGTAGTTGGTTTAAAAAGAGCAAAATATTGATATATATTTTCTTATACAGCAGACGTATCGTAATAAATTAATATAGTATTCTTTAATACACAATGAAAATTTGAATAAAATAATGGCGCCTCATATTATTTGTGGTTTTAGTGACCCTCTAACATAATTGGTTTACAAGGTTAGGGGTTAAAGTCAATAATTAGCTTCATATCCCTACATAGAATGGTATGTTGAGAATGTTTCGAAAAAAATTATTTTCATTGGATGTGATGTCATCACACCGTAGGTGTTAATTATGGTGTGGGGTTTCTTATTGCTTGTTAGCACTTCAAAAACATTTGTACTGTTGTACCATGTTTTATGTTATGACATTGAATACTTAGGTAGGTAAACCCAACTCGACTCAGCTATTTTATCCTATTTACCATTGATACATGCCCCTCTTTAAACCCTCATTTTCACTTTTGGAATCTCTTGTCAGTGGCGGATCGCGGATTTTGAAAAACTACTAAAAGTAGTGAAATGAAGTGCTGAACTTAATTAGATGTCCTATCTTTTGCATTAAAATTTGCGAAATTTAGAAAGGGGGGGGGGGGGGGCTGGTCCCGACTGTATACTGTTTATTTATATTTACTGTAAATTGCAATGAAAGATTTCTTTCATTATACATATTTCAATATAAACATAAATAATAGTTTGTAAATATTATTATATTTTATTATATCAATTTGAAACCATAGTAGGTTGAGTTATAAAGAAAAATCAAATAAAATGCCTTTAAAGTTTCATTGACACCTGGTTGGATAGTGAACAAAGAGCATGAGAACGAACCATCCATTATTTCATAAAGTCAATATTAATCTTGTAAAAACGTTGTTCATCAAAGCTAGCAATGAAGTCGCGCACCTGTTGTAACTCTACACCTGTGTACACCTGATCGTAATTGCTGGTAACCAGAAGAAAAAGAGGAAATATCTACTTCTCCAGATGGGGGCAAAGGTGTTAACCTATTACCTAAAATGTGTAATGTAAATTTGATTAGTTTCTGTCATTATCTTACTATTTTGGTCCTAATGTAGGCCTAGGAAATTTGTGAAGGAGGTTCCTACATGTACACTTAACACCAATTTACAGACGAGCGGTAATGGTAAGCGGGGTAGCTTGTCCCACATAAAATATGTATCTATCCTAAGCAGGAAAACCGCCCGTCCGCTCCGCGTTGTGTGTAAATGTTCATAAGGAATAACATACATGTTTGTAATTTTTTAGCTTTTTGTCTTTTTGATGTGTACATTATCATGTTAATATTGTTTTAATTAAATAAATAAAATAGATTCTATATTTTTATTACCGTTACTGCTCGTCTGTATAAATTGGCCTTTAGGCTGTATAATAGTACACTGTAGACCCTTACTACAAAAGGGGATCACAGCTCAGCACCCAACAACCATAATAGGGATGTCCTCTAAATAGGTGTCCCAAATATGGGATGATTCCACAAGAAAATAAGGCTCAGGTAACAAGTGTATGTATTTTATGATCAGGGAATACAATAGCGTTTGGGACAGTATACAACACAGTATAATTCAATTCCATGACAAATCAATAAGCAACAGTATCAAAAAGTACAGAAAGGCACAATCCGTGCTACAATTGTGTTACCAAGCACCCCCTGCCAACACCGGTAAATATTAACTAGCTACAAATGTTGGAATCCCATTCTAAGCCACCTTCAATTATGTTAAATCTTGTTTGATTCTTAGCGATTACATTTTAATTTCACTTCTTTCAATTTAAACATTCTCAATTTATTGAATCATCCCTGCCAATAAAAACGAAATCTTGTTATTATAGCAGGTCTAAATATAGCTGGCAATAGAAAAACATTGGCATACTGAAAAAGTTATTTATAAAATATTTATTCAACAAAATTGTTGAATAATGCACAACTTTTATATTTAATGCATGAATGTAACACTTTTAAAAATAATTTAGTTTTAATATTCAAGGTTTTCTTGTAAACTAATGGGAAGGGAGACATTTAGATGATTAAAAATAGACTGAACTGTGACTGACAAATACATTTAGTACTGGGCAGGCTGGCAGTATTACGTGTACTACATCTACAAAATAATATTGACAGATCCAGGACTTTTAAATAGGAAGGGAGTAGGTGAGTGTTGCTGAAATTAATAGTGAACTTTTGCTAATGTCCTAATTTTTTTCCTATTATACTTTTCAAATTTCTGTCTCCACTCTCCCTATGAACATCATAAAGAATATTGTTCATCATTAATTGTATATTGTTTACGTTAAATCTGGAAAAGGTAAACAACTTTAAAGATGTATTGTTCCCCAAAAACATGAAAAATGAAGATTAATTAAATCAGACTTTGAATAGGTTATTTTGTAGTTTTAATAAAGTGAATCACTTCCGTAGAAAAAAAAAACGGAAAAAATAATGTTTTCACTTATAAAATAACATGATAAATGGTTAAATTCAACCAAAATCCATTGGCTGACAGCCAATTTGACAATTTTTGGATTTAAATTCCATTTTTTCAGGTAAAAAAAAGTTTTTTTCGATCCAATTTTTGGTCGAAGTAAATAACTATTATGTGACATTAAAATGGCATATTAAAAATTTTAAATAATTTTTCAGGGGGACAATACATCTCTAAGGAAATTTTATTTTGATAGTAATACGGAAAACAAATATTATGTAACACTTGGTAGGCAGACACATTTCTACTTCTTCAACTCAAGATCATTAATTAACAAAACTTAAGAGATTCTTCACATTTGTAATTGATCATTGCCAATTTGACTGAACTTGAAAACATCAAGGGTTATTTACAACAAAGGGTCATACAAACTTAAGGAAATCTGTATACAATTTACTCCTTTTTTTTTACAATTATTAATTATAAATGTGTTTGATACACCATAACTTGCCTTCCAATCCTAAGGTCCGGGGGTTCAATCCTAACCTAGGCCCTAGTTAACTTTTTAGTTAAAATAACGATTAGAGGAAATTGTAACAGGATATAACTATTCTTATAGGGCGATAAATTCCCATGGCTATGGTGTAGTTTTAGACCAAACTTTAATATATATAAAACCCTGAGGTCCACACACAAATCATTATAAAACTTGAGATGATTCCAACATAAAGATCACTCAATGAGGGTATTGCTAAACTGCGCAAACTGCGCAAACCAAGCGCAAACAGCGCAAACCAAGCGCAAACCAAAAAAAACCCTGCGCAAACCTCCTCCAAATGGCTTATTATTGTTTCTATCATGACTAGGACTATCATAGCAAGTAATTTATGAAAAAAAAATTATGAAATTGCTGTAAGTTGGCTTTTTTTTGGGCGAAAAACATCATTTTTTGGGTGAAATGTTAGATTTTACAGTGTAAATCGCGCAAACCAAAAAAAACCTGCTCAAACCTCTTCCAAATCACTTATTATTGGTTCTATCATGACTAGGACTATCATGGCAAGTAATTAATGAAAAAAAAATAATGAAATTGCTGTAAGTTGGCCTTTTTTTTGGGCGAAAAACATCATTTTCTGGGTAAAATGTCAGATTTTACAGTGTAAATCGCGCAAACCAAAAAAAACCCTGCGCAAACCTCCACCAAATCACTTATTATTGTTTCTATCATGACTAGGACTATCATAGCAAGTAATTTAGGAAAAAAAAATTGTGAAATTGCTGTAAGTTGGCCTTTTTTGGGAAAAAAAAAAATCATTAAATTTGGTGAAATGTCAGATTTTACAGTGTAAATCGCGCAAACCTAAAAAAAACCTGCGCAAACCTCTTCCAAATCACTTATTATTGGTTCTATCATGACTAGGACTATCATAGCAAGTAATTTATGAAAAAAAAATTATGAAATTGCTGTAAGTTGGCTTTTTTTTAGGGCGAAAAACATAATTTTTTGGGTGAAATGTCAGATTTTACAGTGTAAATCGCGCAAACCTAAAAAAAAACCTGCGCAAACCTCCTCCAAATCACTTATTATTGGTTCTATCATGACTTGGACTATCATAGCAAGTAATTTATGGAAAAAAAAATAATGAAATTGCTGTAAGTTGGCTTTTTTTTAGGGCGAAAAACATAATTTTTTGGGTGAAATGTCAGATTTTACAGTGTAAATCGCGCAAACCTAAAAAAAACCTGCGCAAACCTCTTCCAAATCACTTATTATTGGTTCTATCATGACTAGGACTATCATGGCAAGTAATTTATGAAAAAAAATTATGAAATTGCTGTAAGTTGGCCTTTTTTTTGGGCGAAAAACATCATTTTTTGGGTGAAATGTCAGATTTTACAGTGTAAATCGTGCAAACCTAAAAAAACCCTGCGCAAACCTACATGATGTTGATTTGGAAATACAGTAGAATGTTATAAAAAAAACCTTGAAGGTAAATAATTGCGAAACATTTCATTAAATAAAGTTATATTTAAAAAAAAAAAATTTTCTTGTTTCTGTTTTTTTTTAAAGTTTGCGTTGTGAAATCTGTAATTTTCCCAAAAATTGTTTTACCCAAACAAAGGCAAACTTACAGGAATTTCAATATTGTTTTTTCATAAATTGTCTTCCTATATAGTTCTAGTTGTGTTCTTATCAATATTAATTGGTTTGAAGGAGGTTTGCGCAGCTTTTTTTGGTGTTTGCGCAGTGTGCGCAAACCTTGAAATCTGTGAAATCTGTAATTTAAATTTTTTATTTAAAAAAAACAGGCAAACTTACAGCAATTTCAAATTGTTTTTCCATAAATTGTCTCGCTATATAGTTCTAGTTGTTATCTAATCAATATTAATTGATTTGAAGGAGGTTTGCGCAGCTTTTTTTGGGGTTTGCGCAAACCTTTGAATCTGTGAAATCTGTAATTTTCGCAAAAAAATTAAAGTTTTTCCCCCAAAAAAAGGCAAACTAATACAGCAATTTCAATTTTGTTCCCATAAATTGTCTCCCTATATAGTTCTAGTTGTGTTCTAATAAATATTAATTGATTTAAAGGAGGTTTGCGCAGCTTTTTCTGTTGTTTGCGCTGTGAAATCGGTAATTTTCCTAAAAATTGAAGTTTTTCACCCAAAAAAAGGCAAACTTAAAAGAATTTCAAATTTGTTTTCCCATAAATTGTCTCCCTATATATTTCTAGTTGTGTTCTATCAATATTAATTGTTTTGAAGGAGGTTTGCGCAGCTTTTTTTGTTGTTTGCGCTGTGAAATCAGTAATTTTCCCAAAAATTGAAGTTTTTCACCAAAAAAAAGGCAAACTTAAAGGAATTTCAAATTTTTTTTCCTCATAAATTGTCTTCCTATATAGGTCTAGTTGTGTTTTAATCAATATTAATTGATTTAAAGGAGGTTTGCGCAGCTTTTTTTGTTGTTTGCGCTGTGAAATCAGTAATTTTCCTAAAAATTGAAGTTTTTCACCCAAAAAAAGGCAAACTTAAAGGAATTTCAAATTTTTTTTCTCATAAATTGTCTCCCTATATAGTTCTAGTTGTGTTTTTATCAATATTAATTGATTTAAAGGAGGTTTGCGCAGCTTTTTTTTTTGTTTGCGCTGTGAAATCAGTAATTTTCCCAAAAATTGAAGTTTTTCACCCAAAAAAAGGCAAACTTAAAGGAATTTCAAATGTTTTTTCCCTTAAATTGTCTCCCTATATAGTTCTAGTTGTGTTCTATCAATATTAATTGTTTTGAAGGAGGTTTGCGCAGCTTTTTTTGTTGTTTGCGCAGTGTTTGCGCAGTTTGCGCAGTGTTTGCGCAGTTTGCGCAGTTTAGCAATACCCCTCAATGATGGGCAGAAAAATAAACAGTATAGAAATGAATACATGGTACAGTACAGGTTGATGACAAAACAGGGGATAAGGTGAATGATGGGGCCAACATAGGGCATATATTTGTTATTTGGGAAAATAACCAATTACTGTATACTGCATGACAATCATGTAATAGTATATTGTAGAAAGAAACTAGGACCAACTATGGATAGAAGAAGGGGCAATTGGGTCACATTCTGTGACCTCATTGTGATCAAGATGAGGGTATAAAGTCAACTGGAGTCAAGTAAATAGTGAAAGTGTAGTCATCCAATGGAATTTACTTGAGGATTGGCTAAGTCTACATTATCAAACTAGTTTTAAATGCCTAAATATGGTAGTGATATGCTTAAATATGGTAGTGATATGACATCATCCTGTCCATATGGGCACATCACATTTTGTTATCACATAAAGTTTGATAGTGTAGACAAAGCTTAGGTTCACTTTAATCACTTTCACATGTTGAAACTTACCATAGATCTTAGTTCTTCTTCCTCTGTAATTCCTTTAATTATTTCCTCAAGTTTTTCTAGCTTTTTCTCCCTTTCCTTTGCTTCCTCTTCCATCAGTTTATTCACACGATCTTCCAGAAGATCCACGCTTCCACGTTTACGCTTCATCTTAGCTTGAGTGACGGCAACGTCTGTAGTAGTGGGGTTAGACATCCTGCGTATAGCTGCTCGTATGTAGCACCTCTCAGAAATATCTTTACAACTTTTTAGCTGAAAAATTACAATTAGATCTAGTAAGATTAAATTTAAGTGAACTCTCTCCCTATTAAGGGGACACCTTATAGAAACCAATACAGTGTCCCTTTATAGGTTTCCCCTGAATAGGAGTTTGCTGTAGTGATAAAACATAGGCCTATAATTGGTATTTGTTAATTTCACAGGAGTGTCCCTTTAAAAGCTGTCCCCTTAATAGCTATCTCCTAAGGTGTCCCTTAATATCGATGTCACAAAGGTGCTCTACGATATGAATATGAATTGACACTTTTAAATATCGAGACAGAGCACCAGTAAAGCGAATTATCAACACAAAGACTATTTTTCAATTCATTACTGATGACAAATAATACCTTAAAAATATTGAACCCAACACAATAATACCAGTATTATGTATACTTACTCTTCAATTCGACTTGTTAAGACTATCACTAACAAACTTCAGAAAGAAAGTGAACACACAGTAGTGGTTAACAGCAAAGCAGGAGTTCTACCTACTTTGATACCAGACACCTCTAATTTGTGATTCACCTCGACCACAGAGGGCCAACCACATGACCCACTTCAAGATCCTGTCCTACGCAATTTAAGTATTTCTTAATAATCACCTGTTAAGGCATACATCATAAAAATGTTGACCATGATATTAAACTTCTTCTGCCCACAATTAAGATGATTAAAGAAGCTAATGTATCCAGTATAGTACAATCTTTGTAAATATAGTATTGTACAAATGCAGTAGCCCTACAGTATTACACTTCCAAAAGTATAATCTTTACATACAAATTGTATCATACTGTAGTATAAATTACATATTAGTATCTATATTCTAGCTTGTCCACTGGTAAATTTATAATAAATTAACAATATTGTCTTATTTTCAGTCTTTAATTTTTATTATGACCACGTGAAAAGATTAATAGTCAGCCTGATTGTTTAGAAACTAAGCGGTCTACACTATCAAACTTTATGTGACAAAAAAATGTGATGTGCCCAAATATGGTAGTGATATTTCCAAATATGGTTGTGACA
Source organism: Antedon bifida (assembly GCF_963402885.1). Classification (NCBI taxonomy): domain Eukaryota; kingdom Metazoa; phylum Echinodermata; class Crinoidea; order Comatulida; family Antedonidae; genus Antedon; species Antedon bifida. The sequence goes on along the minus strand of NC_136227.1, from coordinate 32,386,829 downwards.
TGATGTCATTGTGTCCATCACATCACATTTCTTGTCACATATAGTTTGATAGTGTAGACAGAGCTTTAGACAAACACAAGTAAACCAAATCAATTTTCTGGGAGAAATGAGATGGAACAAATGCAAATGTGAAAATCGACTTGTAATATTAAACGCCTCTGGCGGTGATTTTTGTACTATTGATTGTAACAATGTAGACTTTGCAAAGTATCATTATCAGTAATTACTGCATAATAAATATAGGGTATCATTAACAACATTCTGATGTTCAAACAGAAATTTGAAGATGATAGGGTATTAAAAGTAGTGCATTGATTGAGTGTAAACTGTAAAGGCAATGTTGCAGATCTTAACACCCAGTAAGTGTTACTTTGATTGGCTATGATGGCAGACAAAGCAGGTCAAGTTCCAATTAAAGACCAATTAACAATGACCTTTGCTTCTGGCTACAAATCTTGGTAAATTAGTAACATGATTTTGTGCCACTACCAATTAAAACTGAATAGTAACAAAAATAAGTAGGCCTACAGTACATTATTTCATTTCATTTCATTTTCATTTTCAATCTTTCTACATAGCAAAAAAACAAACATACAGTATAAGTATAACAGGGGAGTAGCGGAAAAGCAAAAGTATAAAACTGTCATCTTGTGATGTGCTTGACCAGCCCCTGTCAACTTGAACGATACAATAAAACCGACATTTAACAAATTTAGAAAAATACATAGAAAAATATGGTATAATAAAATGTTAACAAAAGTGTTATTAATAATAATAATACGAATTTGTAACGCGCCAATTCCAGCAGAAGTGATCAAAGGCGCGGTGTATGAGAGAGCTCAATTTGAAAGAAAAAGATGAGTTTTAAAGGCAGATTTAAAGGCGAAGGTAGAAGAACATGACCTAATAGAGGCGGGTCAGTTCAGTCATTCCATAAGCGAGAGGCAGCAGAAGTAAAGGTGCTTAGGCCATTAAAATCTAACCATTTGGTACTCCTGTATTATGGAACAAACAACATTTTGAAACATTTATAATTGTTTTTTGAGGTTATATGATTTTAATAATATTAGTTTTTTTTCCTTCAGAATTGACTCATTTCCAACAAACTCTTGTTCTTATACTATAAGGTCAGGGGTCAGTCATGATGTCCCTTGTTGGGGATTAGATAGGATAGGATGTACATAACACAATTTACCTACCTTTTACATAATCATGTACATGTACAGGGGATATCCTAAAAATCCAACAACCCTTATAAAAGATTAAAGCTGCCAGACTTAAAACCCAGTGAACACTTACTAACCAATTTTGACCATCTTTAAACTTTTAAATACTATTTCTAAACTACCTGAAGCAATACAAAAAACTGAATGACATCAGCTGTCATAAAAACACCAAACCTAAACACAAAATCAAGCTAAAACATCCACTGCTATGACAACTCACTCCTAGATATTAGTTTTATTAATAGACCCATTTCTCTAGTTTTTTTCCCAGAGATTCTTTAGCACAAGTTTGTTTATATAGCGTTACTATAGTGGTAAAAAGTCTGCAGGTAGGTACCGCAAAGACCCTCAGGGCTTGGTTGTCTTACTAAGGCCCAGGTAAAAGCTTTTTAGATGAGATGGTCTTTCAAAAGTTACACAAAACAAGCACATTTCAACTATGTACTGTTTTGGGTTATTTGATGTTAGATAAGTAAACATTGAAAGAAACTGTGTTATAATTTGCAGGTGATATTTGATGGAATGGGTGGCATTTCGCCCACCTGATGAGTATAAAAACATTGTAGCTCATTAGGAAAATGTATTAATGCTAAAGTACAGTATGTATTAAAACAAAAGGCTTAAATCTTATTATTTTCATCACCATAAATTGACCAATTAAAAAGTAGAATTACCAGCGAAGAACTTAATTTTTAAGCAAAAAAAAAACAGCATTATAGTAGGAATGCTAACCACTGTTTTTTGCCTTTTTCTCAAATTTATTAAATTAAATTAATAAAATATTAAATTATTGGGAAAGACTGAATTTTAATATAAAATTTAATGACAAAAAAGAGTGTTTCGTATCATGGAACCATTTTCAAGATCAAGTAAAAACAAAATAATAATCTTAAATGCACCAACATAGATATTATAATGCACTATGCATGCACTAAGTACCAAAGTGACAGGAAATGCTACTGAGGACTATATTAAGAATCTAGAATTAATTTAGATAACTTTAAAAGAAATATTTATTAAGAGAAGACTCGCATAAGATTTAAGAGAAATATAGTAGCCCTAGCTACAGTACAAACACTCAATCATAGACAGTGGGTCAGACTGGAATGTTTTATACAAAACCAGACCAACTTTCTACTCAAATAATTTAATTAAATCAAATATACAATTCTCTCTGCAATCATCCAGTAAATAATTAATACAATAAATGTCAAAAATATATATTTATAACCTTGCGTTATATATAATTTGAATCATCCTCTTCTTGCGATCATATCATTTGTATGATTTGATTTAGGTAATCTGCCCATTCATGAGCACCCTATTAAATTACAACACATAAAGCTAGCCTTGTGCTCAAAACGTGCAACTTGGTCACTATGTTTATACAACAGTAGTTTTCAAATGCAGGATAATCAAGTGAAATAATTACCCTTTTCTTTCCGATCATGGCATGAAAGTACACAGATATTTATCAGTTTAATATTCCAATAATAGATTTTCAAAATTATTTCAACCTTGGAATGACTTGCGCCAATATTTGCAGGAAATGTTGTAACCAGTCATAAAAGGTGATTTATAATTGTTCTAATAAATTTCATAATTGCACAAAATGATGCTGTAAAAGACGTAGAGAAAATAAATAAGGGGGAGGGGATAAAATTAACACCACCAATTATTAAGGAATTTTTTACCTGAATTGCTCTGTAAAACAAAGTTACTACGACAACAAAACAATTTAGGAAATTATAAAAATTACAAAGGTCAATGAACTTTGATAAGACAAGCAATATAAACCAAAAGTCTCAAACAAAAGATAATTCCTGGTAGACTAGTGTTATGGTGAATGGAAATGTTTACATTATAAAGACCACAAAAGGTCATACAAAGTTCATGAGAGAAATGAGCAACATTGAACACTTAACTTACACATACCCTTTAATTCAACAACAAATGTTATGTTTTTTTTTTACAATCAAAAATAATGTGGGCCTACACTATTCAACATCATCATTTTGTTTAAATAATTTTTTTTCAGGGGAACATTTTAAAGTATTTTCATAATTTAATGAAAGATCCTTTCAAGTATCAATTGCCACAAATTTTAGTCTGATCATATTTATTTTTTAATAAAAAGTAACCAACTTTTGTAAATTAAAAAGAATTGCAAGTAAAGCGAGAGTATTCTTTTTAGGTGATCATTTAGAATAAAATGATCACCTATTGTTATTGTATAAAATCTTTATTATTATTTTTTTTTTTTTTATTGGTTTTCCGCAACGAAGTTGCAGGAAAACCTCTTGTGATTGTACGAAATCATCATCATCATCAACTTTTTATTTATCTTCTTTCTTTCTGTATGATTTTTGTGTATCGCTTTTCTCTGAAACTTGCAAACATAACATTTTGTGAACTATGTTAACATTTTGACATTTATGTAACGTCGTCAAGCGAAGCTTTTCATGGTGTTTACAATTGCGCATCGTGACGTACGCGCGATTTAACGACTTTCTCGTATTTAACATAGGTCAAAAACCAAATAACATTTTATATTGAAACTTTGCACAAATTTAATTTATATCATGCGCTAACTTTCTGTCGAACCAACATTGCGTGTTTTACACAAAGTTACGCGCGCACGCGCATTTAAAATTTCAAAATGCGCTAAATTATTTTCTAATCAAGTTTCTACGCGTTTCATGTCGTTTTAAGCATGTAAAAAATTCCCACGCGTGCGCAAATTTTTACGTGTGCAGTGCGCACGTAGCATTAAAAACATATTTTTTTCGCGTGATTTATGCTTTTCCAGCCTTTTCTAGTAATTTTACCAACTTTTAAACAATTTCGACTTAAAGTAACGTCATACGAGCATGTGGAATTGGACAATTTGCGCGAGTTTTTGTTGAAAATTTTGTGAACTATGTTAACATTTTGACATTTATGTAACGTCGTCAAGCGAAGCTTTTCATGATGTTTACAATTGCGCAACGTGACGTACGCGCGATTTAACGATTTTCTCGTATTTAACATAGGTCAAAAACCAAATAACATTTTATATTGAAACTTTGCACAAATTTAATTTATATCATGCGCTAACTTTCTGTCGAACCAAAATTGCGTGTTTTACACAAAGTTACGCGCGCACGCGCATTTAAAATTTCAAAATGCGCTAAATTATTTTCTAATCAAGTTTCTACGCGTTTCATGTCGTTTTAAGCATGTAAAAAATTCCCACGCGTGCGCAAATTTTTACGTGTGCGGTGCGCACGTAGCATTAAAAACATATTTTTTTCGCGTGATTTATGTTTTTCCAGCCTTTTCTAGTAATTTTACCAACTTTTAAACAATTTCGACTTAAAGTAACGTCATACGAGCACGTGGAATTGGACAATTTGCGCGAGTTTTTGTTGAAAAAGTTAAAAAAATTGTCAAAATTATGCCTTTTTTTAAACAGTCGTAATTTCTAAACTGCACGGTCAACTTTTTGTGGATGACATTTTCTGGAAGTTAATGAGTTGTAGATATCGGATCATATATTAATATGGCTAACCGGACATTGTGACGTCATCGTATGGCCACGCTAATATAAAATTTAGGATTTTTGTATCTTTCGTCATAGCTCATCACATTTAATAGAGCGCATCTCCACTTATCCGTTTTCCATTTTCACCCAAATTTTGATATTGTCTAGGTCAATCAACTGTCTTTCGCATGAATTATAAATATTTTAATTTTTTTGACGTCATCATTCCTAAAAATTTAAATTACGTGTGGCATTAATTTCATCTTTACAGTAAATTTTAATCTGTTATAGCTCGTAAGAATAAAATTTGATAATCACGATTAAAACGTTTTCTGGAAGCTATTGGATTTTAGATACGAAATCATGTGAAAATTTTGCCAATCGGATGTTGTGACGTCATCATATGGCCATTTAAATGAAAAAAGTCGTATTTTCATCTTTTGCGTCATAATTCATTGCATTTAAAAGAGCGCGCATCAATATTTCACGTATTCAAATTTCTTTTGCACGTTAATATGTTGTTGCTGAGATAATATCCTTCCGAAATTGCTATCTTTGTATTTCATTTTGATGCCGTCGCCATGTTAAAAATTGCAATAAATAGCGGGTCCCGTAATTTCACCTATTCTACACTGTATGTGATATGGATACAGATTATACTGTGTATACTATATATGAATCAAAATAATAGAATTCAGCAATAAAAACATATCATATTCTTCAGTTCAGGTCATAATGCCAACGTGAACACTTCCTTTTGTCCTCAACCTATCCCCTTAATGTTCGGTACGGTAAGGTACGTCGTTACACGTTCATGTTGCACCACTTGCGCGGCGGAAAACCAAACTCGTCAAAGTGACGAGTTACATGTCTAGTTGGTTTTCCGCAACGAAGTTGCAGGAAAACCTCTTGTGATTGTACGAAATCATCATCATCATCTTTTTTAGTTATCCGCATTCAGCGGATAACTCCTTGTAACTGTCCTGTTTCATCATCTTTTTTTTTTTTTTTTAGTTATCCGCTTAGTAGCGGATAACTCCTTGTTATTGTAGTGGATCAATATTTTTTTTTTTCTGTATTATTAGTTATCCGCTTAGTAGCGGATAACTCCTTGTAATCGTCCTGTTACTTTTTTTTTTTTTTCTTATTTCTTTCTCCCTCATTTTTGTGTCTCACGTATCTCAAAAACTTGTAAACATAACATTTCATAACTTTGTCAACATATGGGCATTTACGTGAAGTTGTGCACCTCCTATTTTTTAATGACGTCAGAGTTGCGCAACGTGACTTACGCGCGATTTTATGATTTTTAATGATTGATCATAGCTTAAAAACCAAGCGTAATTTTTTTTTTACCCTTTATGAAAATTTAAGTCATATTAAGGGCAAACTTTTAGTTAACTAAAAATGGCGTGTTTTACAAGAAGTTACGCGCGCACGCGCATTTAAAATTTTAAAATGCGCAAAATTAATTTCTAATCAACTTTTTACGCCGTTCATGACATTTTGCGCATGTCAAAATTTCCCGCGCGCGCGAACAATTTTACGCGTGCAGTGCGCACGCAACATGAAAATCATGTTTTTTTCTATTAAATTGTGATTTTCCAGCCTTTCCTAGTCATTTTTAAAAAGATTGACATCATTTCAAATTAAAATGACGTCATACGTACACGTTGATTTAGACCATTTGCATGCGTTTTAGTTGCAAAAGTTACAAAATATTGTCAAAATTTTGCCTATTTTAAATCTATTATAGCTCCTCAGGATCAACCGTTACCCCCGAGTTTTTTAACTTAATATGTAAGCAGATATGTTGTAGATATGAATTCATGCAGAATTTTTTCCTTACGGATGTTGTGACGTCATCGTATGGCCACACAAATGTAAAAAATAGGATTTTTGTCTCTTTCGTTATTGCTCATCACATTCAATGGAGCGCATCACGCTTATGCGTCTTCCATTTTCTCCGAGATTTTAATATTATCTAGGTCAATCAACTATCTTTCACATGAGTTAAAAATATTTTGATTTTTATAACGTCATCATGCCTAAAAATTTAAATTACGTGGGTCATTAATTTTATCTTTACAGTAAATTTTAATCTGTTATAGCTCGTAAGAATAAAATGTGATAATCACGATTAAAACGTTTTCTGGAAGCTATTGGATTGTAGATACGAATTCATGTGAACATTTTGTCAATCAGATGTTGTGACGTCATCATATGACAAGTTTAATTAAAAAGGTCAAATTTTCATATTTTGCGTAATAGTTCATCACATTTAAAATGGATATGAAACAATATTAAAATATCAACAAAAATAATTGTGTATGAATGCTTTACATATGAAATAACAACACACCAAAAATTAGGTTTTAATACCTTGTAAAACTTGAGAAATAAATAAGTTAAAAATCAGTGTAAAACCATCGAAAGATGGCCGACCAACCATCATGCCATCTTGGATTTCATTAACGTTCTAAACAAACGTACGCGGAATCTTCCGATTAATTTAAAACGCCCGCTTTTGCATCCACGGCAGCAGCTGTTTCGTGATTGGTTAAGAATGCCCAACTACAGCCAATGAGCTTCTTTCAAAGCGGACAGGAAGCGAACGTAAACAACACACGTCACACACGATACACACATGTCAAGCCGATTCTAGGCTAGGCCGGCCGACCGCGAGTGTTTACATTTTCTCCGAAAACTTGGGTACATTCATCTACAAGATGAAAATTATTATTTATCATTATAGTTTTACCTAATGAAGTTTTTTGCATAAAAGCTAATATGATATAAGCCCAATGAAGGACAATGTTAGTAGTAGACGGCAAAAGACGAGAGCACCTCTTGAATGATGATGGATTGCCTTGATTGAATATCATCACGCATCGTGCAGTAAACTAAAAAGGTGGACAATTTGTACCTGATGAAAAAAAACCGGGTAAGCTCTACTTTTTTATTCGTGACTCTAAATAATGGCCATCATATAAACTGTAGTACAGTATTATTAAATATATGAATTATATTATTTATTTAATTTAACCTTTTGTTTACTAAAAATACTGCTGTTAATTCAAGTTACAAGCTTGACCTATATTACTCAAACTTTGTTTACTCGACCATTACTCGGCAGTAGCTAGGCCTACCTATGGTACCAGTCGAGTTTTAGGGGCTATACCAATTACCTTTATATATATTATATACTTACTATCTTTTATCTTTGCAGATGGAATATTGACTTGTTGTGGCAAGAAATGCAAGGAATTAAAAACTGATTTTACAGCATTGTAGATTTATGTTGCATTAATAATAATTCTATTTAAACATAGAAGAATCTTAAAATGTGGACCAAGGAGTATTGTTCAGATTTATAAACATTTTAATTGTATAATAAATAATATTAATAAATGTTTTAGTCAATTTGAAAGAGTAGGGCCTATATAATTTTATATTTATTTAATTTCTTGCTGAATGAAAATAAATGAATTAAATGTACACTTGTCTCAATGCTATTTTTTATATTACACACCTAGTCAACCATTTTAAAACATTGGCCTATTTTTGTTCACCCTTTATTTATGATGTAGCTGTCTACCTAGTTGTTGAAGTATTCGATGGTTATCAAGCTTGGTTAAAAACAATGGCCAATACTGTATATATTTATATAGGACAGGCAGCTCTATCATTGCAAAAAAATTTCAGAAATTTGTCTGTCCAGCGTCAGCGTGTGACACACTGACATGACCCTTTGGAAAATCCATAGAGGTGCGCGTCCTCCTGGGACACGTTGGTTTGAGAAAAAATCGAGTTGAATACAGTACAGTCGTATAGTATAAAGTTTTCCGAACAATGCCTAATGCGTGCTGTATTGGGGGGTGCAACAGGACCCCAACATCCCACCCACATGTATCCTTTCTCCTTTTTCCAAGCCAAGTGGACCAAGTGGAAACTTTTAAAAAATGGGAGGATTTCGTAAAACTAACTAGAAAAGGATACATCTGGAAGCCGTCTCATAAAATATGCACTGAGCATTTTTGTATAGAAGATAACATAAACCGCACCGAAATACAAGAGATGGGAAAGAAGGGGAAAAAAATAAGGTACCGTCTTCGTCCTGGCGCTTTCCCAACATTGAAATCGCCAGTAATAGAAGGGAATAGGGATGATACTGATAGCACGAAGCCAAAAAAGAAGAAGATGCGGACCTGTTATCGGAGGCGAGAGGTCAATAGGGTAGGCATACAGTACTCAAATCACAAAACATTTTGTTTATCATAAATTGCCCAGATAGAATATTGGTATTTTACTAAAATATAATTACGAATAGAAACAATCTCCATTTAGGCCTAGGCCCTAATTTATGAATAGAAATATAATAATTGTGGATAGAAATAATCTCGGTGTAGGCCTAAACTTCTTCGTAGATGCATGACGGCTAGTTTAATAATAGCCAAATTTTGAACGCGCGTTACGCACAGTACGAAATAATGGTATGCGGCATACAGGGTCTAGCATTGTCACTAGACTCTATTAACCTATTATACCGTCTTAGGCCTATCTACTATCGTTTTAGATTAGTTCAATCTGGTAAATACGCATAGGCCAAAAAAACGCAGAAATTATTTATTTATTTCATCTTTTAGATTTTAGCAGCCAGCCGTGGTCCAAGTACATCGTCGGTAAGTAGGCCTTTTTCACGGATGGCAAACAATGCTGTGCAGGGAAGCGTAACCAACAGAAATAACATAGCACACCACAGTGTATAAAAGCATAGGCGCCGCAACTGCATCGCGGGAAAAACGGTGGTGACGAACGCTTATGCTTATACACGGGTGTTTTTTTTTTTATGAATTTTAAGCGAACAAAAAATCAATTTCTAATTTTTTTTCAGACATACAGTGATGTTTTAGGCCAATCTTTTAAGAAAATGTTACAGTAACTTTATTTCCTCATACGATCATCCATCCGTTCAGGGGTTACAATTTTTTAATTAACATGGTGTCTTGAAATCCATGAAAACTCTTATTTTTTTTTTACGCTTCCCTGCACAGCATTGTTTGTCATCAGTCGAAAATGTCTTCCATTTCGTGAAAAAGGCTTATACAAAAAGTCTATGCCTATCTACCAATTACAATTAATGCAGGGAGTCATTAGATTAATTTTGATTAAATCCCTATGGAAACTATTTCTAGTACTGTATTTTAAATGTAATAATTACTATATTTTTGTACATAGGCACAAGGACAGTATGTGCAGTCTTCAGGTAATGCCAATATTAATACTAAACTTTTTTACATTGATGATTCTGTCTTCACTATCAAACTACTATGCTTAAATATGATGGTTCTATGACATCATCATGTCCATATATGGGCATATCACATTTTTTTGTCACAAAGTTTGACAGTGTAGACAGAGCTTTAGGCCAATTGTTTTTATTGCGCACTTATATATCTTAATTTGATGTCAATCAAATACTTGTCAATGCCGTTTTTTGACATGACAAATTTACTTACACAATAGATTCGGATGATGAAGGAAGAAATATAAGAGGCACACGTGGCGCATTCAATTTATATTCGGAATCCGACAGTGATAGTGATCATGACGATGCAGATGCGGACTACATTGGTCCAGATGACCAAACAGATTATATAGAACCAGCGGATACTATTAGAGGTCAGCGAAAGTATATTGTTGGTCAAAGAGAATTAATGGCTCTCTTTGACAGGTGTCGGCAGTGTGGAGGGAAAGCAGATAGAAAAATAAAGAGAGAGTGTGGAACAGCAGTAGAGATAGAGTCAAAGTGCAGAAATCGAAGTTGCGGCTATCAATTTGAATGGATGAGCCAACCAAAACATGGAAAAATGTTTTTGTTTAACATTCTTTTGTCTGCCGCTATTCTTGTGTCAGGTAAGATAAGGTTTATTCTTTTTAATTTTTATGAAGGCTTGAAATAATCTAAAAGTTTACGGTTCAAACAACATTGACACTATTTACAGTACATAAATACATTTTTTTATATTTATAGGTTGTTGTATAACACAGTTTTTAAGAGCTATGAGATTTTTAAACATTGCAGTTTTTACTGATAGAACATATTTTTACCACCAGAAATGGTAAGTACAGTACAACTATTATTATATTTTTTAAATGGTCTATCGCATTCATTTACTTCTGCTGCCTCTCGCTTATGGGATGAGCTACCCGCCTCTATTCGATCATGTCGATCGCCTTTAAATCTGCCTTAAAAACTCAAATTCAAATTAGCTCTCATACACCGCACCTTTGATCACTTACTGCTAGAATTGGCGCTTTACAAATTCGTATTATTATTCACAGCAATAAACGCTCATTGGAGCTCGATGATGTGTTATGTTTTTTTTTAGGTATTTGCTGCCAGCTGTGTCCTGTGTTTTCGCAGCGCAGAGAGAACACAATTTCAAGAGCAACATGAATATTTCATGTGATATGCGCTGCGATAGCCCAGGACATACAGCCAAGTTTGGCACGTATACCACAATTGATGCAGACACCCATAAAGTAATCCACATTGAAGTGGTCCAAGTAAGTCGTCAAGTCAAATTTACTCCATCTTTATTGTACAGTAATACTTTACCTGTACTGTGCTTATAACAATGTTGGACATGCCACCTCCTAAATTATAACTTTTTAACTGAATTTGTTTTACAGAAAGATGAATGTTCGAATTCACCAGCAATGGAACTGGAGGGGCTGAAAAGAACATTGATGGTTTTAAAAGGTTACGGAGTTACAGTGGAAAGAATTGTTTCCGACAGACATAGTAGTGTAGCTGCCTACCTCAAAAATTCCATGCAGAATATAATACACTACTTTGATGTGTGGCATGTTGCTAAAGGCAAGTATTTAACTACTTCAATTCATCACCTTTGCTGAACCATCACTAATATGGTACATGATTAATATTATAAAATTATACACTAAACTGTTATCTCAGTACAGTAGTCCATTTAATTGCCAACAATCTTTAAACACAATATATTTTTTTTTTTTAATAAAAAGTGTGTATACTATTTGAAGATGTTTAATATGATCAAACTGCTTAGTTAAAGAAATATAAAATCTGTATTTTCTTAAATTGACATGCAGGTGTAAAAAAACAATGTCTGAAGGGTGGAAAGCTTAAAGACTGTGACCAGATAACAAAATGGATCAAATCTATTGTAACTATGATTTATTGGATTGCGTCAACTACACCCGAGACTAAAGATTTGAGTCACGACAAGGAACTAAGAGTCCAAAAATTTAAAAGCATATACAATCATGTTAGAGGGATACATGAACATGAAACTCCCTTGTATCCCAAATGCATGCATGGTGAACTGGAAGAACGGGATTACATTCTCCCAAGTAAGTATCTCATGTGTATAATTAAGTAGTAACCAATCTCAATCAAAGTAAAAATTGCACACTGACAAACGAACATTTTACAATTTTACAATGTTTACTGTAATGTCTAAACACATGATTTGTTATTATCTCGAATACAGGCTCTAAAGCTGAGGAAGTATTGTCAAAGATTCTGAATTCTTCATATCTTTTAAGATCAGTTCAACAGTTATCACCTACTATCCAGACATATTCTAACGAATCATTCCATCAAGTTATCAATCACTTCGCTCCAAAAATGCATCCATACCGTTTCAAGGGAATGATTGCAAGGTAGTATTATACATCTTCCCAAAACAAGCTAAAAAATGAAACAAAAAAAAATTACTCGAGTCATTGGAATGGTGAAAGACAAACAATTTTTTTACTATTTTCAGAACGTACATTGCTGCACTGCATTGTAATGAGAATGTCGGACGGTGCCAGCGAGAAAATAAAAAAGGCGAGAAAGAGTATTCACTGTGGTATTCTAGAGCCAAAAAAGACTGGGTGGCAAAAAAACATTTAGTTAACCCCACTTTTGGTAAGATTTATTTATTTATTTAAAAAATATAACATATATATGTTTTCTGTAATCAAAAAGTCTTATTATTATTTATTTGTTTTTCCTTTCAGAATACGCAATTAACGTCATTGAAATGGCAATGTACATGGCAAAAACAAATACAAAAGAACTATATTACACACCAGAGATAATGTGTGACCCAGGCACAATTGCAGAGAAAATGCCAAAACCTGACAAAAATGAGTTTGTAGCCAAGTTACTAAGCAGATTCAAACCTACAACATAATGAATTTGAGTCTACCTTATCTATCCAATGGTGGATATTTGAACCCTGTGTAATTGTTGGCTTCATCTGGGAAAACATCTCGTATTTTTTTCATAACACAAGATGGCATTGGTATTCTTCGGTCCTTGCCAAGAAACCCCCAGCACCAACGTACAAATTGGCGGTATGCAGTATATCTGTATCGCCTGGAAAAATGTACAAACAAAAGAAAAATACATGTTATTGTGTTCAAATTATTTGTTTATTTGTCTTGTAAGATTCCTGTCATGTACATTCCTCCAGTTGGAAATTAATAGTAGATTGATATACATATGATATAATATATTTTTCTTTTTTATTAACTTTTACTCTGTACAGTACCTTTCTATTGCACCTTCCACCACATGTTCTTGGTATTGCGAGACATACTGCCAATACGCAATTTGTAGTGTTGCTGGGTTTAAAATTGCAGGTTCGAACCATGGGTGTGTTGTTACGCACCCAGTGTGCTGAGGTCCCTCCTTGTTTTTGTTGTTGATTTTTTCTACCTGTAACAAAATACAAAGAAAACACAAATTAATTTAAAGCCAAAAAATAGTTGGTCCGAGTCAGATTTAATGGGTTTTTGGTTATATTAAGCCATTTATTTTGTCTTTTTTTTTTTACTAAAACTGTAAAACGGCCTACCGTACTATATTCGAAATTTGATTTTATATCTTCATTTTTCATGTTTTTGTGGGACAATGCAATTCTTTAATTTGTGTTTTTTCTGAAAATAATTAATTATTAAAAATTAATATTACCTGTTGGCAACAGTATCTATTCTCCCATGTTTCTTCTTCCACACAGTTTCCACATTCACACCTATTTAAACAAAATCATAGATTACACATTAATGTGGCTCATTGTTTCCTACTTTCGCAACGTGTATAGTAGAGCCCTAAATATATACAGTCGATAATTAATATGATTTGTGAAAGTGTAGTTGCAGTCATTTTAATGTACTTCCTAATTTAATTAATTATGCCTACATTTAGTCATTACATAATAACAGGTTGTACTAGCATACTATTTACTAGCCTAGGCCTACTGTACAAAATGCTAATATGGTGGACTGCCTCTCTGCTTAGATAGCCTACCATACATACCTACTATACTAATCTATTCTGTAGTCTATTTTTTATATTCTAAAAGTATTCTCCTACATAGCCTAATACTAATAGTAGGCCTGCTAATTATAATATAATAACTACAACTTACTGATAGTACTATCTAGCCAGGACTAGCCTAGGCTATATGAGCCTAGGCCTAGTAGTAGTAGGACTATTGAATATAGCCTAGGCCTCTAGCTCTATCTCTAATATAGCTAGGCCTAGTACTATAGTAGCAGGTGGACTATTAGTATAGTATATTTATATACTCTACTACTAGGATAGGTTAGCTAGGCAGGACAGGTAGGGAGGTTTATTTTCGCGTTGAGTACAAAGAGTGAAAAATCGAAAAGATGCGAAACAGCAGTAACTCCCAAAGTAGGTCTAAAAAAACCATGGGGTCCCATTACATCTCTCTTACTTATCGCTTACCATTCTCGACCTTGCCTAACATGCATGTTAGGTGGAAGCCCAAACCGTTCGAATTCCCTGGCCCGACGAGCGTCAGGAGGTAGGCCTAACCGATCGTCTGCTGCGGGCCTTTGCAATGGTGGTAGACGTGGGTCATTATCGAACGGTCTTAAATTGTCAGGATTTACTGGTAGTAAATCTTCTTCTATTTCTATATCCGCTACAAAATATTCCTCTTCACTATCCATTCCAAAATGATGATAAAAATAAACACTCCGCCGTCGATAGTGGAAAAAAAATGGCGTCGGGGTTTCTCCGTAGCGATCGTGTAATTGACATTTTCACACATGCGCACTGTATCTACGTTTCTCCAGCCTCCCGGTGCAAAACGTTAGTCAATTTGCAGAAGATTGCCATAAGAACAGATTTTAAAACTCATTTTAAAAAATAATCGGTTGACAAACAAACAAAAATTGTTTTCGAAAACATTTAAAACATATTCATAAACAAAAATGTAAAGCGGATAAGCCAAAGCTGTAATAATATAGAGCCAATCTGCAAAAGTCTGTGAATGACGAATTCTCCTAATGCAAATTTTTCTTTTAGTGACGTCACAAAAAGATTTTTTGTCACCGATTAGAGGGGGACCCAGACGTCCATAATATTTAGCATAAAGGTCACTAACATGATTCTATGCGTACTTTCCGATAATGAAACTAACTCATTTTTTTTAACATTGTTTCATATCCATTTTAAAAGGGTGCGCATCTATATTTTATGTATTCAAATTTCTTCTACACGTTAATATGTTGTTCCTGAGATAATTTCATTCTGAAATTGCTATCCAAGTGTTTCATTTTGATACCGTCGCCATGTTAAAAATTGGAATAAATGGCGGGTCCCGTAATTTCACCTATTCTACACTGTATGTAATATGTATACAGATTATACTGTTTGCATGTATATGCTATATGACACAAAATTGACAGAATTCAGCACTAACAGCATATCATATTCTTCAGTTCTTGTCATAATGTCATAATCTTTATCTGTGTGCAATATTCCAACGTATGATGTGAACGTGGCATTTGTCGTGGTGCGGATAACTAACTCGTCAAAGTGACGAGTTTCATGTCTAGTTCTTATTTCTTTCCCGTTTTTTTGTGGCTCACGTATCTCTAAAATGTGTAAACATAACATTTCATAACTTTTACAACATGTGGGCATTTACGTGAAGTTGTGCACCTCCTATTTTGAATGACGTCAGAGTTGCGCAACGTGACTTACGCGCAATTTTATGATTTTTAATGATTGATCATAGCTTAAAAACCAAGCGTAATTTTTTTTTTACCCTTTATGAAAATTTAAGTCATATCAAGGGCAAACTTTTAGTTAACTAAAAATGGCGTGTTTTACAAGAAGTTACGCGCGCACGCGCATTTAAAATTTTAAAATGCGCAAAATTAATTTATAATCAACTTTTTACGCCATTCATGACATTTTGCGCATGTCAAAATTTCCCGCGCACGCGAACAATTTTACGCGTGCGGTGCGCACGCAGCATGAAAATCATGTTTTTTTCTATTAAATTGTGATTTTCCAGCCTTTCCTAGTCATTTTTAAAAAGATTGACATCATTTCAAATTAAAATGACGTCATACGTACACGTTGATTTAGACCATTTGCATGCGTTTTAGTTGCAAAAGTTACAAAATATTGTCAAAATTATGCCTATTTTGAATCTATTATAGCTCCTCAGGATCAACCGTTACCCCCGAGTTTTTTAACTTAATATGTAAGCAGATATGTTGTAGATATGAATTCATGCAGAATTTTTTCCTTACGGATTTTGTGACGTCATCGTATGGCCACACAAATGTAAAAAATAGGATTTTTGTCTCTTTCGTTATTGCTCATCACATTCAATGGAGCGCATCACGCTTATCCGTCTTCCATTTTCTCCGAGATTTTAATATTATCTAGGTCAATCAACTATCTTTCGCATGAGTTAAAAATATTTTAATTTTTATAATGTCATCATGCCTAAAAATTTAAATTACGTGGGTCATTAATTTTATCTTTACAGTAAATTTTAATCTGTTATAGCTCGTAAGAATAAAATGTGATAATCACGATTAAAACGTTTTCTGGAAGCTATTGGATTGTAGATACGAATTCATGTGAACATTTTGCCAATCAGATGTAGTGACGTCATCATATGGCCAGTTGAATAAAAAAAGTTGTATTTTCATATTTTGCATCATAGTTCATCACATTTAAAAGAGCGCGCATTTATATTTTACGTATCCAAATTTCTTCTACACGCTAATATGTTGTTGCTGAGATAATATCCTTCCGAAATTGTTATTTTAGTGTTTCATTTTGATACCGTCGCCATGTTAAAAAATGGAATAAATGGCGGGTCCCGTAATTTCACCTATTCTACACTGTATGTAATATGTATACAGATTATACTGTTTATACTGTATATACTATATGACACAAAATTGACAGAATTCAGCACTAACAACATATCATATTCTTCAGATCAGGTCATAATGCCATAATCTTTTTCTTTGTGCAAAATTCTAACGTGGCGTTTGTCGTGCGGATAACTAACTCGTCAAAGTGACGAGTTACATGTCTAGTTTTTTTTTTCTGTATTCTTCTTTCTTTCTGTCATTTTTGTGCAGAGCGTATCTCTAAAACGTGTTAACATAACATTTCATAACTTTGTCAACATGTGAGCGTTCACGTGAAGTTGTGCACCTGCTATTGTGAATGACGTCAGAGTTGCGCAACATGACTTACACGCGTTTTTACGAATTTCGCGTATTTAACGTAGATCAAAAACCATATAACAATTTAAATTGAAACTTAACAAAAGTTTAAGTTATATCTTGCGCTAACTGACTGTAAAAAAAAAATGGCATGTTTCACACGAAGTTAGGCGCGCACGCGCGTTTAAAATTTTATAATGCGAAAAATTAATTTCTAATCAACTTTCTGCGCGTTTCATGTCATTTTGAGCATGTAAAAAATTCCCACATGCGCGCATTTTTTTACGCGCGCGGTGCGCACGTAGCGTTGAAAACAATTTTTTTCACGTGATTTATGTCTTTCCAGCCTTTTCTAGTAATTTTACCAATTTTTGAACAATTTCGACTTAAAATTACGTCATACGGGCACGTTGAATTGGATAACTTACGTGTGTTTTTGATGAAAAAGTTACAAAAATCGTCAAAATTATGCCTTTTTTTAAACAGTCGTAATTTCTAAACTGCACGGTCAACTTTTTGTGGATGACATATTATGGAAGTTGATGAGTTGTAGATATCAGATCATGTATTAATATGGCTAACCGGACATTGTGACGTCATCGTATGGCCACGCGAATATAAAATTTATGATTTTTGTATCTTTCGTCATAGCTCATCACATTTAATAGAGCGCATCTCCACTTATCCGTTTTCTATTTTCACCCCGATTTCGATATTGTCTAGGTCAATCAACTATCTTTCGCATGATTTAAAAATATTTTAATTTTTATGACGTCATCATGCCTAAAAATTAAAATTACGTCTCGCATTAATTTCATCTTTATAGTAAATTTTAATCTGTTATAGCTCGTAAGAATAAAATGTGATAATCACGATTAAAACGTTTTCTGGAAGCTATTGGATTGTAGATACGAAATCATGTGAACATTTTGCCAATCGGATGTTGTGACGTCATCATATGGCCAGTTAAATAAAAAATGTCGTATTTTCATCTTTTGCGTCATAATTCATTACATTTAAATGAGCGCGCATCAATATTTCACGTATTCAAATTTCTTCTACACGTTAATATGTTGTTGCTGAGATAATTTCCTTCTGAAATTGCTACCTTCGCGTTTCATTTTAAAACCGTCAACATGTTAAAAATTGCAATAAATGGCAGGTCCCATAATTTCACTTATTCTACACTTATGTAATATGTACACATATTATACTATATATACTATACGACACAAAATTGACAGAAATCAGCACTAACAACATATCATATTCTTCAGTTCAGGTCATAATGCCATAATCTTTTTCTGTGTGCAATATTCCAACGTATGACGTGCACGTAGCGTTTGTCGTGCGGATAACTAACTCGTCAAAGTGACGAGTTACATGTCTAGTTAGTTATCCGCATTCAGCGGATAACTCCTTGGAACTGTCCTGTTTCATCTTTTTTTTTTTTTTTTTTCTGTATTATTCTTTCTTTCTGTCATTTTTGTGCAGAGCGTATCTCTAAAACTTGTAAAGTTAACATTTCATAACTTTGTTAACATGTGGGCATTCACGTGAAGTTGTGCTTTTTTATTTTTGAATGACGTCAGAGTTGCGCAACATGACTTACGCGCGTTTTAACGAATTTCGCGTATTTAACATAAATCGAAAACCATATAACATTTGAATTTAAAACTTAGTAAAAGTTTAATTTATATCTTGCGCTAACTAACTGTGAAAAAAAAATGGCATGTTTCACACAAAGTTACGCGCGCACGCGCGTTTAAATTTTCAAAATGCGAAAAATCAATTTCTAATCAACTTTCTACGCGTTTCATGTCATTTTAAGCATGTAAAAAATTCCCACGCGCGCGCATATTTTTACGCGCGCGGTGCGCACGTAGCGTTGAAAACAATTTTTTTCGCGTGATTTATGTTTCTTTAGCCTTTTCTAGGAATTTTACCAACTTTTAAACATTTTTTACTTAAAATTACGTCATACGGGCACGTTGAATTGGATAACTTACGTGCGTTTTTGATGAAAAAGTTCAAAAATTTGTCAAAATTTGTCAAAATTATACCTTTTTTTAAACAGTCGTAGTTTCTAAACTAAACGGTAAAAGTTATTTTTATTACGTATTCTGGAAGTTGATGAGTTGTAGATATTGGATCATGCATTAATATGGCTAACCGGACATTGTGACGTCATCGTGTGGCCACGCGAATATAAAATATAGGATTTTTGTATCTTTCGTCTTAGCGTATCACATTTAATTGAGCACATCTTCACTTATCCGTTTTCCAATTTCACCCCGATTTTGATATTTTGTAGGTAAATGAACTATCTTTCGTATGAGTTAAAAATATTTTAATTCTATGACGTCATCATGTTGAAAAAATTTAAATAACGTGGGTCACTTATTTTCTTCTTTAAAGTAACTTTCAATCTGTTATAGCTCGTCAGAATAAAAAGCTATAATCATGATTAAAACGTTTTCTGGAAGCTATTGGATTGTAGATACGAATTCATGTGAACATTTTTCCAATCCGATGTTGTGACGTCATTATATGGCCAGTTGAATAAAAAAAGTCGTATTTTCATCTTTTGCGTCATAGTTCATCACATTTAAAAGAGCGCGCATCTACATTTTACGTATTCAAATTTCTTCTACACGTTAACATGTTGTTGCTGAGATAATGTACTTCCGAAATTGCTATCTTAGTGTTTCATTTTGATACCGTCGCCATGTTAAAAATAAGAATAAACGGGGGGTCCCGTAATTTCACCTATTCTACACTGTATGTAACATGTATACAGATTATACCGTTTGCACTGTATATACTATATGACACAAAATTGACAGAATTCGGCACTAACAGCATATGATATTCTTCAGTTCAGCTCATAATGCCATAATCTTTTTCCGTGTGCAAAATTCCAACGTATGACGTGCGCGTGGCGTTTGTCGTGCGGATAACTAACTCGTCAAAGTGACGAGTTCAAGTCTAGTTTTCATCTTCTTTCTTTCTGTATGATTTTTGTGTAACGCTTTTCTCTAAAACTTGCAAACATAACATTTTTTTAACTATGTTGACATTTTGACATTTATGTAACGTCGTCAAGCGAAGCTTTTCATGATGCTTACAATTGCGCAACGTGACGTACGCGCGATTTAACGATTTTCTCGTATTTAACATAGCTCGACAACCAAATAACATTTCAACTTGAAACTTTGCAAAAGTTTAATTTATATTATGCGCTAACTTTCTGTGGAAAAAAAATTGCGTGTTTTACACAAAGTTACGCGCGCACGCGCATTTAAAATTTCAAAATGCGCAAAATTAATTTATAATCAACTTTCTACGCGTTTCATGTCGTTTTAAGCATGTCAAACATTCCCACGCGTGCGCACATTTTTACGTGTGCGGTGCGCACGTAGCATTGAAAACGTATTTTTTTCGCGTGATTTATGTTTTTCCAGCCTTTTCTAGTAATTTTACCAAATTTTAAACAATTTCGACTTAAAGATACGTCATACGAGCACGTCGAATTGGACAATTTGCGCGCGTTTTTTATGAAAAGGTTAAAAAATTCGTTTAAAATATGCCTTTTTTTAAACAGTCGTAATTTCTAAACTGCACGGTCAACTTTTTGTGGATGACATTTTCTGGAAGTTAATGAGTTGTAGATATCGGATCATGTATTAATATGGCTAACCGGACATTGTGACGTCATCGTATGGCCACGCTAATATAAAATTTAGGATTTTTGTATCTTTCGTCATAGCTCATCACATTTAATAGAGCGCATCTCCACTTATCCGTTTTCCATTTTCACCCAAATTTTGATATTGTCTAGGTCAATCAACTGTCTTTCGCATGAATTAGAAATATTTTAATTTTTTTGACGTCATCATTCCTAAAAATTTAAATTACGTGTGGCATTAATTTCATCTTTACAGTCAATTTTAATCTGTTATAGCTCGTAAGAATAAAATGTGATAAATCACGATTAAAACGTTTTATGGAAGCTATTGGATTGTAGATATGAAATCATGTGAAAATTTTGCCAATCGGATGTTGTGACGTCATCATATGGCCAGTTAAATGAAAAAAGTCGTATTTTCATCTTTTGCGTCATAATTCATTACATTTAAAAGAGCGCGCATCAATATTTCACGTATTCAAATTTCTTCTAGACGTTAATATGTTGTTGCTGAGATAATTTCCTTCCGAAATTGCTACCTTCGCATTTCATTTTAAAACCGTCAACATGTTAAAATTTGCAATAAATAGCGGGTCCCGTAATTTCACCTATTCTACACTGTGTGATATGGATACAGATTA
Source organism: Antedon bifida (assembly GCF_963402885.1). Lineage (NCBI taxonomy): Eukaryota > Metazoa > Echinodermata > Crinoidea > Comatulida > Antedonidae > Antedon > Antedon bifida. Next base: position 32,365,205 of record NC_136227.1, on the reverse strand, counting down.
TACTGTGTATACTATATATGAATCGAAATAATAGAATTCAGCAATAACAACATATCATATTCTTCATTTCAGGTCATAATGCCAACGTGAACACTTCCTTTTGTCCTCAACCTATCCCTTAATGTTAAAAGGTACGTCGTTACACGTTCATGTTGCACCACTTGCGCGGCGGAAAACCAAACTCGTCAAAGTGACGAGTTACATGTCTAGTTGGTTTTCCGCAACGAAGTTGCAGGAAAACCTCTTGTGATTGTACGAAATCATCATCATCATCATCATCATCATCTTTTTTTTCATCTTCTTTCTTTCTGTATGATTTTTGTGTAACGCTTTTCTCTAAAACTTGCAAACATAACATTTTTTTAACTATGTTGACATTTTGACATTTATGTAACGTCGTCAAGCGAAGCTTTTCATGATGCTTACAATTGCGCAACGTGACGTACGCGCGATTTAACGATTTTCTCGTATTTAACATAGCTCGACAACCAAATAACATTTCAACTTGAAACTTTGCAAAAGTTTAATTTATATTATGCGCTAACTTTCTGTGGAAAAAAAATTGCGTGTTTTACACAAAGTTACGCGCGCACGCGCATTTAAAATTTCAAAATGCGCAAAATTAATTTGTAATCAACTTTCTACGCGTTTCATGTCGTTTTAAGCATGTCAAAAATTCCCACACGTGCGCACATTTTTACGTGTGCGGTGCGCACGTAGCATTGAAAACGTATTTTTTTTGCGTAATTTATGTTTTTCCAGCCTTTTCTAGTAATTTTACCAAATTTTAAACAATTTCGACTTAAAGATACGTCATACGAGCACGTCGAATTGGACAATTTGCGCGCGTTTTTTATGAAAAGGTTAAAAAATTCGTTTAAAATATGCCTTTTTTTAAACAGTCGTAATTTCTAAACTAGACGGTCAACTTTTTGTGGATGGCATATTCTGGAAGTAGATGAGTTGTAGATATCGTATCAGGTATTAATATGGCTAACCGGACATTGTGACGTCATCGTATGGCCACGCGAATATAAAATTTAGGATTTTTGTATCTTTCGTCATAGCTAACCACATTGAATAGAGCGCATCTCCACTTATCCGTTTTCCATTTTCACCCCGATTTTGATATTGTCTAGGTCAATCAACTATCTTTCGCAGGAGTTAAAAATATTTTAATTTTTTTGACGTCATCATGCCTAAAAATTTAAATCACGTGTGGCATTAATTTCATCTTTACAGTAAATTTTAATCTGTTATAGCTCGTAAGAATAAAATGTGATAATCACGATTAAAACTTTTTCTGGAAGCTATTGGATTGTAGATACGAAACTATGTAAAAATGTTGCCAATCGGATGTTGTGACGTCATCATATGGCCAGTTAAATAAAAAAGGTCGTATTTTCATCTTTTGCGTCATAATTCATTACATTTAAAAGAGCGCGCATCAATATTTCACGTATTCAAATTTCTTCTACACGCTAATACGTTGTTGCTGAGATAATTTCCTTTCGGAAATGCTACCTTCGCGTTTCATTTTAAAACCGTCAACATGTTAAAAATTGCAATAAATATCGGGTCCCGTAATTTCACCTATTCTACACTGTATGTGATATGGATACAGATTATACTGTGTATACTATATATGATTTTAAATAATAAAATTCAGCAATAACAACATATCATATTCTTCAGTTCAGGTCATAATGCCAACGTGAACACTTCCTTTTGTCCTCAACCTATCCCTTTAATGTTAATGTTGCACCACTTGCGCGGCGGAAAACCAAACTCGTCAAAGTGACGAGTTACATGTCTAGTTATTTTTTTTGGTTTTCCGCAACGAAGTTGCAGGAAAACCTCTTGTGATTGTACGAAATCATCATCATCATCTTTTTTTTCATCTTCTTTCTTTCTGTATGATTTTTGTGTAACGCTTTTCTCTAAAACTTGCAAACATAACATTTTTTTAACTATGTTGACATTTTGACATTAATGTAACGTCGTCAAGCGAAGCTTTTCATGATGCTTACAATTGCGCAACGTGACGTACGCGCGATTTAACGATTTTCTCGTATTTAACATAGCTCGACAACCAAATTACATTTCAACTTGAAACTTTGCAAAAGTTTAATTTATATTATGCGCTAACTTTCTGTGGAAAAAAAATTGCGTGTTTTACACAAAGTTACGCGCGCACGCGCATTTAAAATTTCAAAATGCGCAAAATTAATTTATAATCAACTTTCTACGCGTTTCATGTCGTTTTAAGCATGTCAAACATTCCCACGCGTGCGCACATTTTTACGTGTGCGGTGCGCACGTAGCATTGAAAACGTATTTTTTTCGCGTGATTTATGTTTTTCCAGCCTTTTCTAGTAATTTTACCAAATTTTAAACAATTTCGACTTAAAGATACGTCATACGAGCACGTCGAATTGGACAATATGCGCGCGTTTTTTATGAAAACGTTAAAAAATTCGTTTAAAATATGCCTTTTTTTAAACAGTCGTAATTTCTAAACTAAACGGTCAACTTTTTGTGGATGGCATATTCTGGAAGTAGATGAGTTGTAGATATCGTATCAGGTATTAATATGGCTAACCGGACATTGTGACGTCATCGTATGGCCACGCGAATATAAAATTTAGGATTTTTGTATCTTTCGTCATAGCTTACCACATTGAATAGAGCGCATCTCCACTTATCCGTTTTCCATTTTCACCCCGATTTTTATATTGTCTAGGTCAATCAACTATCTTTCGCAGGAGTTAAAAATATTTTAATTTTTTTGACGTCATCATGCCTAAAAATTTAAATCACGTGTGGCATTAATTTCATCTTTACAGTAAATTTTAATCTGTTATAGGTCGTAAGAATAAAATGTGATAATCACGATTAAAACTTTTTCTGGAAGCTATTGGATTGTAGATACGAAACTATGTAAAAATGTTGCCAATCGGATGTTGTGACGTCATCATATGGCCAGTTAAATAAAAAAGGTCGTATTTTCATCTTTTGCGTCATAATTCATTACATTTAAAAGAGCGCGCATCAATATTTCACGTATTCAAATTTCTTCTACACGCTAATACGTTGTTGCTGAGATAATTTCCTTTCGGAAATGCTACCTTCGCGTTTCACTTTAAAACCGTCAACATGTTAAAAATTGCAATAAATATCGGGTCCCGTAATTTCACCTATTCTACACTGTATGTGATATGGATACAGATTATACTGTGTATACTATATATGAATTTAAATAATAAAATTCAGCAATAACAACATATCATATTCTTCAGTTCAGGTCATAATGCCAACGTGAACACTTCCTTTTGTCCTCAACCTATCCCCTTAATGTTAATGTTGCACCACTTGCGCGGCGGAAAACCAAACTCGTCAAAGTGACGAGTTACATGTCTAGTTCTTTTTATTGTTTCTGTACACTATTTTGTGTAACAATTATCTCAAAAAGTTTAATGTCAATGATTACAAAAATTTCAGAATATCTTTCAAATAATACAACTTAATCCTAATAAGCTTTCCAGCGTGATCACTCATCCGTGACGACATTTATACGCCATTTTGCGAAATCACATTATCAATCATATCTCCATAATTCATTATCACATATTAATGAAATTCACTACACGTAAACTTCAGATCAAGGGTAAAAATATTAGCAAATAAAAACGCACGCGCACGTAGGTTCATGCGCGTGATATCGCGCGTTAAAAATTTAAAACGCTCAAAATTAAGTTTTGATCAATTTAGAGCATGAATTAGGCCATTTGCGTGTTTCAAAAAATTACTGCGCAAAAATGCGTTTTTGCGCGCGCGATACTTAAAAAGCGTAAAAAATATGAATTTTTTTTACAAATCTCATTCTACTCACCATCCTTAGTACATTCACCAAATTTGAGTCAGTTCCGACTTAAAATAACGCTATACGAGCACGTTAAAAATGACAAAATGCGCACATTTATTTTACAAAAGTTCTGAAAATGGTAAAAAATAAGTCTTTTTTAAAATGAAAATAATTCTTCAGAATGCAAGATGACCCCCGATTTTTTTAACTTATTCTGGAAGCCATTGAGTTGTAGATATGAATTCATGTACACATTTTACGTACAAAATGTTTTGACGTCATCAAATGGCCACTTGAATTTAAAAATTAGGATTTGTTATCTTTTTGTGTAGATTATCACATTCAACAGAGCGCATCTTGGTTATGTGTGCTCGAATTTCACACAACTTTCAGTATGTGCTTGCTTAATTAATTATCTTTATCATGAGTTGACACTACCTTCATTTTAATGACGTCATCACGCGTAAAAACTTAAATAACGTAGGCCGTGTAATTTCACCTTCGCAGTAAATTTGAATATCTTACAGCTCTTCAGAATTGAAGGTTACCTTGATGATTATAATTTATTATGAAAGCTGATAAAATGTAGATATTAATTCATATAAAAATTAAGCCTATCGGATGTTGTGACGTTAACATATGGCCAGTTGAAGTGAAAAAGTAGTTTTTTCATATTTTTCGTCAAAGTTATACACAATTCAAAGAGCGCGCACAGCGCTTCTACGTGCCAAATTTTTTTCCAAATCTTATATTTTTTTGCTCAATTAATTATCTTTCGAAATTGTTATCTTAAAGTTTAGTTTGATAACGTCATCATGCCAAAAAATTAGAACATGTGTCCCGTAATTTCACCTATGCTACACTGTATATAGATATACAGTATATACTGTACATATTGTATATGGCATATAGGCACAACTCAGCACTATAAGCATATAATAGGATGGCATACATCAACATTTTCCGATCGTATGTTAACGTACGTGCATGTTTAAAAAAAAATTAATTTCAGTAAAATGATAAAAATGATCACCTATAATTCGTCAAAGTGACGAATTAAATTCTAGTTTTAGTTATGTTTTTAGGTCAAGGTCTAGATTACAAAATAAAATGAAAACCAATTAAAGATAACTATTAGTGTACCCATATATGGTCAATACAACCATTGTTTGGAAAAGATTGAATTGTACAATTTTATTTCATCAATAAAAATAAAATCTTTTCATCCTCTCTCAATTTAAAAGAAGTGTTAACAGAAGCCCAGTGTACTACTGTATACTTTGTTTAACAAGTTTATTCATTGTTAAACCCAATATACAATTTACCAATACAATTCTTGTACAGGTATTTCCTAAATAAAATAACGATTCAATTTTGCCTTCATGTTTTTTTTTTAACACAGATGTGAAGGCAGGGAGAAAAAAATTGCAAAGCTTGCATTGTAAGCCAGATAAATAATATTAATATATAAATGAATAAATCAATTAAAAAATTGATTTTTTTAGCAGCTCCATTTAAAACTGTGATTTTTAAAACTTTTAACTTTTTTAATAAATCACAGAACAAAAGTTTGTTATCTGGTTTACTGAAATGTCCGCAATTCATCAATTCATGATATTTATTAAATTACATAGATTTGATAATTGTTTCATTATATAAACAATCATTAAAAACTCACTTTCAATAATATACAAATAGTTTATCATCGTCATAAAACAACAAACATACATTTTTGTTAAATTTAAAAATAGAATGAAGAAATTGCCCCTGGCATACAGTAGATAGAAAATGAAGATTTAAAATGTGTTTATATGATTAAATCAAGCTTTAACCTTCTATCTGCTCAATACATACACGCCCCACTGCATACCAACCCAACTAGAAGGAAAATTACAGGATACTCAGGTGCCTTGTAATACTGTATTAGAAGCTCATAATTTTATAATACTGTACAAGTAATAATATTAAGTGATAATATTACATTGATAAATATTGTAATAGTTTTACTAATTGGGGGTGGGGGGGGGGGGGGGTCACTTGTATACAAACCAAATGGGGTTGGGGAGGGGGAAGGTGCTGAAGCAGCCACTTCGAGACATGGGGCACTTGCGCTACCTGTTTTACTGAAAAATACTATGGACTTATAGACCTACTAACTTATATAGCACTGGCAGTTTTTATATTTCATTATTTCATTTCAACTTTTTTTGGTTATATCAAATAGAAAGGAATGAAGACAGATTAAGTTAATAATTTAAGGTAGGGCATTGCAAGCTTGCAAGGTTAGTTACAGACAGGGATGTAAATAATCTACTTACTAAAGCTATTGACTCCAAAAAACCGAACAGGATTCTCGATGCTGAGAAAAGGTTTCTTTTTCATCTTTAAAAAAACGTGAGAATTGGAAATTAATTTTCCAATTTTCATCTATAGTACAAGTATTACTAAATGTCAAAGTACACTGTATAAGTAATGGAAACGATCATCTACTGTTACATTACAAACAGATTGAAGTCTTTCAACGTATGGATGACTAGAATAATAAATCTTTAGTACACTCTTGATCTTTTATGATCAATCTGAACGTATCTCACCCTTGATGATTGGATCAGGGAGTTGTATGTAACTCCCTGGTTGGATGTTGAAAAGGGAGAGGGAGGGGTTTATGGAGGAAGTACAGAGTTGTCACATACAACAAATCAAAATATTTTGGGGTAGGTTTCACATGTAAAGAACTGGTGTAATATAAATGTTTTTATAGTATATATAAATTAATTCTGCTTAAACAATTTAGTAATGGTCTTAATTGTTTGTGTTTTCTAGTGTTTGTGTATGTAATCTACCTTCTGCTTCTGTTTGTTTTATGTGTCCAATATTGTATGATTGTTAATTTATGATTTTAAATTACAATTAAAAAAAAAAGATTCATTCATTCGTATAGAAAGAATGTTCATGAACTATCACAGGTACTGTAATTTACATCCTTGTTACCTAAACAGACAGGAATATTGACGCTGAATACTTGTACAACAAACAAGTCAATAGCAAGACATAATTGTATTACGAATGTATAGTAAACATTAAGTATGATCTTAAGTAAACAACTAAAACACGTTCCTTAAATAACTGTACATGTTGTTAAACATTGAATGTTATAAACATGTTCTATGTATGATTTTTTTTATATTTTATTTCATAACCCTACAGTGACCATACGTCACCATTAACCGGGTTGAAAGACATTTTTCAACACCTCTTTAAAAATAGAGTGAATGAATTTGGCAGGTGAAATATATATCAACTTGGTTAGGTTCCAGGAACTTTTTTCTCTTCTTTTGGTGAAAAGGTGAAAAACTTCTTTTTTAAAAATATAGACATTAACAGAAAAAAAAATAATTTGAAAAAAATTTTAAAAACTTTGTGTTAAAAATACATCTTACTTCTTAGGCCAGGGGCGGATTTAGGCAGGGGCTAAATAGGCTTTAGCCCCCACTAAAATTTAATTTGTTTTATAATAAAATAATGACTTTTTATTTTTCTGCAACCTGACAGACCGTTTTTATCATTTATGAAATATTTAGCCCCCCCTAATCTATATAATGCTGGATCCGCCCCTGTCTTAGGCTGCATGGAAAACATTCATTGAAAAGTTAAAATTAAAAATTACACAAAAAATATAATTCAAAATCACCATACATTATTTATTCCATGCTCTATAATTGATTGGATTGTAATAAATTGTACTTTACAAGCAAGCTCCAGTTCATTATAAAAAATGTATGCTAAAAATGTTATGTCAACAGGATCAAAAACTCTTCGCCATGCTTGAATCATCTCCCCAGACCCTGGCAGACGACAACTCTATGCAGCAGGGCCCAGGCCTACTTCCAGCCTCATTTCCTGTCAAAAGAAGCGCGTATTTTAACTTGTGATAAAAACTGATGTTCGTTACCGAACTTTACGAACCTTTTCTTTAAGAACAGCTTCACCAAGGCCTTCATATTCTCGTAGATCCATTGCAGTTTACCAATTAAAAAATCCAATTTTATTCGGAAAAAACAAGATTCCGAAAATATTATCGCTTTCTACCAGCCAGACACCAACACCAACCACCTGTCTGTGTGAGATGAGGACTTTCAGCTGAGTTTGTTCTTAATCAATTTGTTACGCATGGACGCCTAGAGAGGGCGGAGTTCCATAAAAAATTGTACTGTACTGGATTTTATGGCTATCGATCTTGTATGTCACCGATTTAGTGTTTTAAATAAAAACAAATGTGATAAAAATTACATTATTATTATAAAATCATTATTAGTGATAGACAGACCGATGTTCGCCCCAAACATGAAACTGTATTACTGTACCACATTGTAGTTTTAATAAAGTTATTTCCTTCTTCCCAAACAATGTACAAAAATTTAAAAAAATGTTTGGACATAGAATTAATAGATAAATATGACGGAAGGAGAGACAGACTCTGATAACAATTTAAACAAAGTATGATTTATTCACCCGTATTCTATGAATATTAATTCCGAAAACAACGGTAAAAACAAATGAACTACGTACCGTGTGGAACTCTAGTTTTGTTTTTCATTATTACTAACAAATGTGAACGATTATTTAACAAGTTTAGGACATTATTGCTATCATTTAACTTTATTTTATAATGTAAATATATATATATATATATATATACTAACTATACTCACTAAATTGATTGAAAAAGTGTAAAAATACATTGTTCCAATCACATTGCAGTGAAAATAGGAAGATCCATATATATGCAGTAACTTGCATATTCAACAGTTACAAATTAAATTTAGTAACAATGATTTGGTTATATTTGAATAAATAAATAAATTGGTTAGTTTAATACTAATAGTAGAATACTGAAGTAACAAATGAAATTTTAGGTTATACAAACTTAAAAAAGAAAAAAATAAATTACAAAGTTTAGGTACAAAATGAGTATATTGAACCCATTTAAAGCCAGGAATGTATGCAGTGCTACAGTAGGGGCTTGCTCTCCCCAAGCTAAAATTAATTAATGAACTAATTTTTGATTAATGAACAATGTTATATGTTATTTCTCTCCTGTTTAAAGAAATCCTACATCTCCTGCCCACCACCCCCATATGCCATTTAAACTTGTATGCTTTAAACATTATCATAGCAGATGACCACAATTTGTATCATCTTCTCCCTGACATGATGCTATGTAACGGTGGCATCGATTACATCATCATTCTCCATATCAAGACTGTTCAGTGTTGATGTGATGCTATGTAACCGTGGCATCGATTACATCATCATTCTCCATATCAAGACTGTTCAGTGTTGATGTGATGCTATGTAACCGTGGCATCGATTACATCATCATTCTCCATATCAAGACTGTTCAGTGTTGATGTGATGCTATGTAACCGTGGCATCGATTACATCATCATTCTCCATATCAAGGCTGTTCGGTGTTGATGTGATGATCACTGGATCGCCGTCAAAGCTTAGATTAATATTTTTCTCTGACACACCTATAAAATCACTGTACTGCTTTAAAAGCTTGCTAAAGTTGCTTGTCTGTGGAATAAAAAAATTATATGTTGATATAAAGTTTGCGGTAAATCACATATATTGGTTCTGAAAAAGAACTGTTGAGTTTCTCAACGTTTCGCAGGGCCGTAACCACCAGTACGGTTGGTAAATTACTACTTTTTCACAGAGGCATATGACAACCCAGTGGCTTGAACAGAGATTGTTCTCTTTTTGTGCGAAAACCGGGCCATTTTATGTTTCGAACAATAAAATGATGATCAAAAGTTTTACGCAAGTAATTCTTGGGTAGGATTTGAACCCATATCCTCCACATCACCTGCATGCATTCCATACAGTACCTCTACACCTGGCACCGAGCTTGTGCTGATGGCAGGAGATCACTAGGGTTAAGCCTAAAGAAGCATAGTGATCTGACCCAACAGGATGTCATCAAATTCTTTAATTACTGGGAATTATGATCTTTAAACTACATTCTAGAAATGAGGCTAAAAACTGGACATGTGGATGGGTATAATAAATAATTTGAATAATTTTAAACAAACCTTTGCAATTGATATTGTCGTGCAAGATGATTTAGCCAATCCCTGAATTTTAATACTAATCATCTGCTCTTGATCAACATGTTCAACTATAGAATTATTATTTTTAGCTTCTACAATTACACAATCTGAAAAAACAATTTACGTTTTTGTACACAATAGCAATATACCAATAAGACAACCCAAAATGTATGTTGGGATGTTTCTAGAAGATTGGACTGTCCCATTGCCATGTAGGGAAACTTTCAATTCTTCTTTTCATATTGTTCTCTCATTTTAGGTTAAAGGGCTAATGTTGGTTTATCCAGGTTAAGCTAGCACAAAATAAACAAATACAACTTTAAATAAAAAAGTTTAAAGGTTTAAAAAAATTCATCTGTTCATATTGTTCCCCCATTTCAGAGAAAAGGGCTAATATTAGTTTATCCAGGTTAAGCTGGCACAAAATAAACAAAATACAATAAAAAAAAAACAGGTTTAAAGGTTTACAAAACTGTTCATATGTACACTCATTTTCAGAGAGAATGGCTAATGTTGGTTTATCCAGGTAAAAGCTAAGCACAATATAAAACACAGGTTCAAACTTACCAAGTATATGTGCTAGTTGTAGATTAAGTGAAGCGGGTGTGTCCGTCAGTTTAATGATTTGTTCGCCCCTCAACAACATAACCTGGTTCACATGGACACCTTCGTTTTCTGCTAACTCATCAAATACATTTTCAAAGTTTTCCTCCTGAAAGAAAAAACATAATCAGTTAAAATTAACAGACAAAACGCAAACTCAATGAAGCCAAAGAGAGACGGATCAAAATATAAATTACACCTCATTAGCACACTGCAAATATATCATGATGCGATTTCTGTGTGAATGTAAATAAAATGATGATAGATCATGATAGTTAAGTCACCATAGTAATACTAATACTAGTTACTTTCACAGTGCCTGTAGTTAGTTACTGTGCCTATTATATTATTTAATATTTCAACATTTTAAAAGATTTATTTACTTAACAAGGTTTGAAGTTTAAGTAAATTTTAAATATGAATGCTGAATCACTCTCCACATTTGAACAACTCCTAATTATTTGTTGTGCTTCTTTCATTTTCTGTTGATTGTTGAGAACTAGGTAGAGGCGCCCTACATTTTGCGCTATATTTGAACATTGAACATTATTAATATTATATAATTATAATCTGATGTGTCGTTTATGCATGTATTTAATCAATTAAAAAACAAACCAACCATTCGCACAATTGTTCGATGTAATCCCGACTTGCTTCGTATTTTAACGACGATAGCTTTGCGTTGTTTCTTTGGACTTGGACTCTCGTCAATCAGGATTACCGGAGTAGCAGGACTCTCCTGAAATCTCCTTATACGGTAGTTATGAACAGCTTGACCAACATTCCTAAAAAAAGATTTTATAATAATAAAATATAAAAATATAGATTTTACGACTACTTAGAGTCTATCCTCCTTGTGTTGAATGGAAGGCCTAATTGTGTAAAGCTCTGTCTACACTATCAACCTTTATGTGACAAAAAAATGTGATGTGCCCATATATAGACATGATGATGTCATATCACTATCATATTGAAACGTATCACTACCATATTTGGGTACATCACACTTTTTTTTGTCAAACTACTGTAGTTTGATAGTGTAGACAAGGCTTTAGTCAGTACTAAAATCAATGCGCAAGTCTACTTACTGTATAACCTGTGATAATTGTTGAGATGGCATCTGCTGTACACCTTCCAATTCTGGTGGTGGAGTTGGAGGTGAGGGTGATCCTCTGCTCTGTTGACTACTAAAAGAGAAAAAAAGTACCACTTAAGTTGATGCTTATTGTGTCATTGGTTGTTGACCTGAACCTAAGATCTGCCAAAACTGTATTGAGGAATTACGCACACAGTGAATTGACATGACATAACTTTCTACAGTAGGTCTTTGCAATTTGAAAGCTCTGGTCCACAATGATGAATTTCAAAGGAAAAATGGCTGGCACAACACATCCATATGATGATAAAACCCCTGAATACCACCTCTAAACTTGAATATGCTATGGAAGGTGGAGGAGGACCTACTTGTTTAATTCCTCATCTGACTCAACCATCAGAATATCTCTATCAGGAGGTGTGCTTGGCGACTTTACTCTAGCACACTGTTCTCTAGTTGATCTCCTTGTGTTTGTGTTTACTACTTCAATCTCTTCATCTGCAAGAAGTATCAATGATTGATTAGTATTAAATATCTGTACACAAAATATGGACATATTTACATTAAGCTCCTATGTACATCTTTATATGTTGAAATTCATAACTAATAACCAATTCATTTTTTTTAATACTTTCTACAATAATACGGTAAAATATTCTTAATTGCATTCCTTGTAAGAACGGCTCATTAAAGATATATTGTCCCCCAAAAACCTGAAAAATGAAGATTAATAAAATCAGACTTTATAGTTTTAATAAAGTTAATCACTTCCGTAGAAAAAAAAACCTGAAAAAAATAATGTTTTCACCAAAAATCCATTGGCTGGCTGCCAATTTGACTATTTTTTGCTTTAAATTACAGTTTTTTCAGGTAAATAAAATTTTGTTTAGATCTAATTTTTGTTCAAAGTGGATAACTATTATGTGACATTAAAATGGCATATTCAACAGAAAAATGTTTATTAATTATTTATTTAGTGGACAATACACCTTTAAACAAATGAGGGGGAAAATATGTTTATAGCACAATGATCAACGCCTATTTAAGTGACACTTAAGTCTTCTATTATAGGGACACTTTGTTTGGTCTCAACGGTGTCTCCTTAATAGGGATTGTTTTGTAATATATTAACCTGATACTGATAGTGTGACAACATCTTTCAACTTCTGTGAATGGATGTCAAAGTTTTTCACAGAGTAAAGATCACAACAAACTGGTGCAGCTTTCAAATTTATCGGCTGTCGTTTTCTGGTAGCTTTTTTCTTTCCTTTCGATTTCTGATTCTCAACCTGATAATAAGATAAAAATAATTTATTTATTGAATTTCATAATCAAAATATCCTTATAGGCCTAGGCCTATATCTGATAGTGATACAACAATCACAAAAATGCATAAATTTGGGTAGGCCTAGGGGATCTGATCCGGCAAGAGAAACATTATTGAATATTAGCAATTAATAAATAGTAGGCCTAGGCTAGGCTAGCTAAGCTGGAACTACTACTACTGCTAAACTATAAAGATTATGCCCTAGCTAGGCTAGGCCCTAGTCACAGTGCCTACCTACTGTAACTAGCCCCTCTAGCTAGTCTCTACTACTAATCTAGGCCTATCCAGACACCCCACAGAGGATCGGAGTGGTGTTTAGGCCAGCAGCAGGCTATTTACCTCCATCATATAGGCTAGAGGTAGGGTTACCGAGAGTTGACTCCATTGTTATTGCCACGATTCAACTCCGCGTACGTTACCATGCGCGCTATGTCATTGACGCGATTATTTGTCCATTGCTAAACACATTTTTATGTAGTATTATTCTGAAAATAATTGAACTGTAAACATAATTCTTTTGAGTATTTATTTATTTACATATCATTCCATCAGATCAACTATTTTTTATTTTCATTACATCCAACCAAACATGTAAAAAATGTGGTTAAAATATCGTACTGTCTAGCGCGTACGACCATACGCGGTAGATTGTTTACTCAAAAACCTTCGAACGGTCCAGTGACCTTACCCTATTCAACCTTGTTTTTGTAGTTGAGCCTCTCATGACCTGGGATTTGTTTGTCTTCCTACGCCAAGATAATATAGTTCTACATGCCATGTGCTTTTTTCTCTGAGAAATATTTATTATAAGTGCCAAAAAAACGGTTTTTTCTCGATATGAAGCCTTTATTATTCAAATCTTTTAGAGAAAAATCACACATACCATAAAGAAGGTCAATTTATTTCATTTTTGAAATAAAATTGTGAAAATTACGCGAGGCTCAACTACAAAACCTTCATTTTGTGATATGATGTCATCATAAGCCAATCAAAACTAAGATTTCCCGCGATCGGCAGAGCTCACGGTTGAATGATTTTGGATTCTGGCTATTTGATTGGTGGACGCGAATCACCCACAGCGGAATGTTTTCTCTCGCGTGTACCGCGATGTCACATGGTCTCTCTGTACTGATCGTTACTACACAAATTTAGAGCAAGGAATTTGTAGGAATTCCGTTAAATAAACAACTTTATATATTTTATAAACATTTAATAACATATTTTATATAACATATAACATGTTGATAAATAAAATAAATTACTATAAAACGTAATTATATGTAATTATTTTAGCGAAAAACGGCGTAGTTCATACAATTATCGACTGAGGGCGCAATTTGTTTACAACGTTCGTGGCCAAAAACGATCATTTTCGGCGATGTTTTAGACCCTATATTTCGAAAACTACAAGTCAGATTTTCGTAATTCTTTCTTTATTGGAATATTGAAACAAAATACTAACAGATAATGTTTAAATTGGTTGAAAAATAACAACTTTTAATTTTGCATCGTTATCCCTACTAGAGGCTAGGCCTAGCTAGCTACTAGTAGAAGTAGGCCTAGCCTAGGCCTACTAATGCTAGTATAGGCCTACTACTTTACTTATATTATATTACTCACAGAGGCCTGATAATAGCTTCTTATGCCTACCTAAATTAGACGTTCAGTTTTTTATTTGTAAACGTATATTTAAACAAATATGTTTCTTACTTCTGTTTCCATGTTTATTAAGTTTTTTTGTTAAACTCTCCTTTTTGTTTTTGTCGGGGAATTTTGAACTGGTGGTTAACCTTTGACCCAAAGAAAAAGAGGATCATCGGAGGCGCGGCGCAATGACGACGACATGAGTGTTGAGAACTTATAAAACAGAGGGAGTTTTCTGTCACAGGGGTTGAACTTGATAGATGCCATGAAAACGAACCCCTCCAATTTTTATGATATTCTGATATTTAACCAAATTAATTTTTATTGATATTTTGACATAGTGTCGAGAACTGATCGATTATGAAAAAAATAATGATGAATATCGATTCAGAACTTATTAAAACAGAGGGAGGATATTCTGTTACAGGGGGTTGAACTTGATAGATGCCGTGAAAACGAAATCCCTCCAGATTGTATGATATTCTGATATTTAACCAAATTCAGTTTTATTGATATTTTGACATAGTGTTGAGAATTGGTTGATTGTGAAAAAATAATGATGAATATCGATTCAGAACTTACTAAAACAGAGGGGGATATTCTGTTACAGGGGTTGAACTTGATAGATGCCGTGAAAACGTACCCCCTCCAATTTTTATGATATTCTGATATTTAACCAAATTTATTTTTATTGATATTTTGACATAATGTTGAGAATTGATCGATTATAAAAAAAATAATGATGAACATCGATTTAGAACTTATTAAAACAGAGGGGGGATATTTTGTTACAGGGGGTTGAACTTGAAAGATGCCGTGAAAACGACCCCCTCCAATTTTTATGATATTCTGATATTTAACCAAATTTATTTTTATTGATATTTTGACATAATGTTGAGAATTGATCGATTATGAAAAAATGATGATGAATATCGATTCAGAACTTATTAAAACAGAGATGGGATATTCTGTTACAATGGGTTGAACTTGAAAGATGCCGTGAAAACGAACCCCCTCCAGTTTGTATGATATTCTGATATTTAACCAAATTAATTTTTATTGATATTTTGACATAGTGTTGACAATTGATTGATTATGAAAAAATAATGATGAATTTCGATTCAGAACTTATTAAAACAGAGGGGGATATTCTGTTACAATGGGTTGAACTTGAAAGATGCCTTGAAAACGAACCCCGTCAAATTTTTTATGATATTCTGATATTTAGCCAAATTTAATTTTATTGATATTTTGACATAGTGTTGAGAATTCATCGATTATGAAAAAATAATGAACATCGATTTAGAACTTATTAAAACAGAGGGGGGTTATTTTGTTACAGGGCGCTGAACTTTTTGGTGCCGTGAAAACGAACCCCGTCAAATTTTTATGATATTCTGATATTTAACCAAATTTTATTTTATTGATATTTTGACACAGTGTTGAGAACTGATCGATTATGAAAACAAATAATGATGACTATCGATTCAGAACTTATTAAACAGAGGGGGGATATTCTGTTACAGGGTGTTGAACTTTATAGATGCCGTGAAAACAAACCCCCTCTAATTTTTATGATATTCTGATATTTAACCAAATTCATTTGTATTGATTTTTTGACATAGTGTTGAGAACTGATCGATTAGTAAAACGTAAATTAATAATGCAATACTGTATAAAGATGCGATAGATGTAAATGAGATATAAAGATTCGGCAATACCGTACGTAAATTATTAATGCAATACTGTATAATGATTCGATAGGAGAGTGCTCGAGAAACGCCGGGTCAGTTCAACGTTATTTTTTCCCTTCACTACCAATATATTTTTTTTAAAAAGATAGAGATATAAATATTAAATCGTACGTAAATGAGATATAAAGGTATTCTGTCACAGGGGTTGAACTTGATAGATGCCATGAAAACGAACCCCTCCAATTTTTATGATATTCTGATATTTAACCAAATTAATTTTTATTGATATTTTGACATAGTGTTGAGAACTGATCGATTATGAAAAAAATAATGATGAATATCGATTCAGAACTTACTAAAACAGAGGGGGATATTCTGTTACAGGGGTTGAATTTGATAGATGCCGTGAAAACAAACCCCCTCCAATTTTTATGATATTCTGGTATTTAACCAAATTAATTTTTATTGCTATTTTGACATAGTGTTGAGAAATGATCGATTATGAAAAAAATAATGATGAATATCGATTCAGAACTTATTAAAACAGAGGGGGATATTCTGTTACAGGGGGTTGAACTTTATAGATGCTGTGAAAACGTACCCCCTCCAATGATATTCTGATATTTAACAACATTTTATTTTATTGATATTTTGACATAGTGTTGAGAACTGATCGATTATGAAAAAATAATGATGAATATTGATTCAGAACTTATTAATACAGAGTAGAGGGGGATATTCTGTTACAGGGGGTTGAACTTTATAGATGCTGTGAAAACGTACCCCCTCCAATGATATTCTGATATTTAACAACATTTTATTTTATTGATATTTTGACATAGTGTTGAGAACTGATCGATTATGAAAAAAATAATGATGAATATTGATTCAGAACTTATTAAAGCAGAGGAAATATTCTGTCACAGGGGGTTGAACTTGAAAGATGCCGTGAAAACGAACCCCCTCCAGTTTGTATGATATTCTGATATTTAACCAAATGAATTTTTATTGATATTTTGACATAGTGTTGAGAATTGATCGATAATGATGAATATCGATTCAGAACTTATTAAAACAGAGAGGGGATATTCTGTTACAGGGTCCTAAGGACCCTGTCCCCGATATGTTCCGCTCTCATGTTGTATATAAATTTAATGTATGAAAAAAAAAATGTATGAGATGTAATTCCATGTATGTTGGTGAAACCAATAGACGGTTATCAATGCGGGTGCATGAACATTTCAGGGACAAGGCTTCTCACATTTTTCAACATCTGCAGGATTCAGAACGGTGTAAGGCCCTAGCTAATGCGGAATGCTTCACCGTTCTGGATTCTGCAGATTCCGCTTTCAAACTTAAGAAAGCCCTCCACATCACGTGGAGTAAACCTTCCTTAGAACAAACAATTAATCTATAACTTAGGCGTCACAGCCCGCGTCACGCTTGCCATAATATGATTGTTTGTTGCCTACGTTCCTTGTTGTTTTATCATGCGAATTACTTCCTCATTTACATACGTTGTTTTCTGTTCTGATGATGAGAATAGTTTCTCGAAACATGTCACATTTTAAGGCAGTTTGCCTATTCATTAAATGCCTCATTATAGTTATTTTAAATCGAAAGTTCGGTGGAATCATTCATGATTTATCTAACAAATACAGAGGCCAACTACTAATAAGTTATCTACGGAAAGCTGAGAAGTTGTCTATCAAGAGTAGGAAAGCGTTGCTTGATGTGAACTTTCTGAAAAAATTGTTCAGGGTTCAACGTGTTCCCGAAATTTATTTGCTTTGATCTACCCGGAGTCGGCTATCACAATGTTGGTGCAATTAGAAAACGGTTATTACGAACGGCCATTACGAACGGCCATTAACAAACGATCTAAGAAACTGCGTAAGCTAAACAACGAACGAAGCTGATGTCAAGTCCATTTTAAATTCGCTGGACTTTTACTTTCTCACTAAGGCTATACGACGCAATGTAAACCGAGAGGAAGATAAGGTAGTTTTGACGCATTTAAAGAAGATGTGTAATCTCACTAGAAATATGGTACGTACTTGTTTTAATTAATCTGTCGTCTTTTCATCTCAATGAAGAGCAGGAGGGCGTTTTAAAATTTGGTCTCACACATTCCATTGTACCACCTAAGATTTGCAAATCTAATATTTACACATGCTTTAAAATGATACATCGTAATATGCTCAATCATATAACTGACCCTATCTTTTTGGGTAGGTTGAAATCAGACATCTCACACCTACTGTAGCGCACCAATATGTCTCATCGTTTGTCCAACATGCACGGATCTAAAGAGATGCAAAATATTGCAAGATATTATCATCATAAAGCCTGACAAAGGAAATGGGGTTGTTATTCTAAATCGTGATGATTACGTTAATGATATGTTGGATATTCTAAAGGACTCGACTAAATTTCGTTTAATTCACAATGATCCCACGATCACGAGAGAAGGACATTTACAAAGATTCTTGAGACAATTAAAAGGTAATATTGCAACATTTGCATTTCGTTATTTTATTATTTAATTTTACCAGCTCATAGTTGTCGTGTTGTTTTTGCTGTGTTTTTTGGTTTTCGGTTTCCTAATTTTGGTTGGCAGCATCTGAATTTTCTTATTGAGAATGGAACGTTGGATGATTCCAGACAATCTTGATGAAACCACTTATCAGGTATACAAGTGTCACAAGCAATCTAAAAAATAGAAGTATAAAAGCAATGTTCAATTTTATTTTAGAATTGATGATTAAAGAATAATTACAGTAATTATTATATCATTATAATATAATATTATTACATAATATTACATAATTATATATTATATCTCTTGACTTAATATTAATATCTTGTTCAAAAATGATCTCTTTAGATTAGTAACATTAACAATTCTAAGAATTGTTAAATTACTGTATAACTAATCAGCAACATGAATATAAATTTCATTATTAGTATTATAATTATTTATAATTACACACCCATTGTGTTGGATCGGATTCATTTGGTTTGGATTCATCCTCATATATTCCTATTGGAATGTCTTCTTCCCCACAAAATCGGCAATAAGGTGTTAGATTTTCTGAAATGTAATTTTTTTGCTATTAAATTTTTAAAATGATTAAAGATGTAGATATTTTTTCTTCTACCTGTATTTACATTTTTTGCAAAGTACTAAGTTTAAAATACTGTAGCAACCAAGTATAAAAGTATTCTACATTAGGGATAAAACCACCTCATGCCTTATAGTAAATATACTATTGGATTTTACAAATTTTAAAATTCTAATTTGTTTTACTGTAATTTAATATTAATGTAGATGTGTAAATTAAGATTTTCAGTTTTTAGTTAAATTCTTAATAATTTAATTAATATCTTTAGTATTAAGTTTAATTATTTAAGTAAAAATAGACTTATGCTCTGTTCATTTTGATTTTTATTCTTTTGTAAATTTGGCTTTTACAATCTATTGTAAAATTCTAATTCATTCTAATTTAAGTATAAATTAAGATAAACTCTTGTTGTTAATTTGTTTAATTGTTAAATTTGATTTGTGTATAATGTCTTACGGCCTTGTGTTACCGTGATTAAATAAAGTTTGTATTATTATTATTATTATACTTTAATAGAAAGGCTATTTGGTAAACCATTTAATAATGAGAATGATGACAATAATAATAATAATAAACTAGATTTAATTCGTTACTTTCACAAATTATAGGTTATATGCATTGATTTAAATAAAGATAATTGATTTTAAAAAATATATTGATTGATTTTGTCAGAATCTTTAATTATTTATAATATATGAAGATAGGATCTTGCTAACGCGAATACAATAGCCGGTATCATAATCCGATCAAAGATCCCTCTGCGTATAATATCATAAACCACATAACTACTATTTATTACTTTCTATCTAGATTTCATTATAAATCATGTGTATAATCTACATGCATACACTAAGAAAATTGAACAAACAATAATTAAAAAAAATCTTATTTCATTTTCGTTACCCAAGGTGAGGCTCGATCTCGGTACCTTGAATGAAAGTTAAAGAAAGATTTCTACGTGTATTTACTATGCAGTAACCACTTTGGTGCAGATAGATTATTACATACCGCAACGAATTATATAATTGTTTACTATGAATGACATCTTTAAACATTTGAAAAAAAATGATGCACTGTCAAAGTACCTGTATATACTTTTTACTTTAATAGGGCCTATATGAACATTTTAAAGAAGAAAGTTAATGTTAAATTTGTTATTTCGGCCCAAGAAAATGTCATAGTTTGTTTGATTGTCGAAATTAATTGTTTAAAATTTGATATGCAATGAATGATGACTTCATCAACTTTTTTTGTTTTAATTTAATAATAAATTAACCATACATATGATACATACACTTTAAGAAAATGAAATGCAAAATAGGGATTTCAGTGCATTCTGGCGATCTAATTTTAAAATTTAGCATATATTCACCATTTTGTTAACTTAGTGAATAAAATATGATGAAATTACTAAATAAAGGTTGTAAAACAGAAATTACTAAATAAGTAAATAAATAATGCATGATATATTTTGTTTTTCCTTAAAAGATTTGCATGAACCATTTAGAATTAATTTAAGTGTAAAATAGTGTAGCATTTTGTGTATAGCAAGCTAAATCCAAAAATATTTACCAGATGCCATTAAGATCGTCAAACCAATCTCTTTTCTGTACTGTTGTACAGATTTGGAGTCGGCCTGTAAATTCAATGCTCCTCCTTCAATAATTGCCTCTGCAAACTTTAGAAAAAATGATTTATGTATGAATTTAATTTAAAATGTCCTAATTTTTACTTTCTAATTTTAATTTGCAAGGTAAATGAGTTCGAACAGCATCTTTCATCAATCAACTGTTTTTATCAATGGTCTAATTAATCATTCAAAAACTTTTGTTTCAGACAAACTGTCCATAATACATAATAGTAATACAAAAGGAAGCAAAAAAAAACAATCAATGAAAGGAAAGAGGACCAAGAATTATATGTTGACATCTAGTACCTCTCTTCATTTTTTATACATTTTTAACATGTTATTTATCATTTTGTATTTGCTTTTCATCAGTGGCGTTAGGACTAAACCAAGGTCAAGGACCCACAGCATGAGCAGTGATTTGATTTGAATTTATTTGGAAAATCATCATAAAAAATACATACAAAGTGATAACATAAATTACGGACATTACAAATAATACATTTATAAAAGATTTTCCAGGATAGCCCAAAAAGCTTATCAGCTTATTTCCATTGGGATCAGTCTAATGCAACTACCCAGTGTTGGATGACCCTGTGCGTTACGCCACTATTCCGGCTAGAAAACTGTAAATTGACAGCCTCAAATATTCATAATAGAAGAATAGAATGTAGTTTTCCCAACATTTCTCACACTGATATATTAACACCATTATTTAATAATACTATTAGTTACCTTCAGTACAAAAATTCCACATGAGGCACTGTCACTTTGCTTTGTGTGCACAGCAGTGGAAATGTTCCAACTCTGTGCACTACTGCCTGGGGCATTTGTATTAAACCTCATCTTCAGGAATTTACTGTAAAAAAAAGTGAAAAAAATTCCAAGTGTGAATTGGTAATAAAAATTTAAATTCTATAAAATTTAAAATATAACATACTGTGTTAACCTTGAAAAATTATAATTATTCAAAATCATAGGTAGTGAATTATGATTGCAGATGTTTGAATATAGTTTATATAATTAAACCATATACATGGCTGCAGTCACATGCTCAAATTTTAGTTAGTGTTTACCAACCGACCGACCATCCGACCGACATAGTGAGCTGTAGAGTCGTGTTGCACGTGACTAAAAACTGTTTGTGTGTTTCATATATTATTATACTCTTAGGCAAATGTTCAAATAGTTTTAACATGCAACTAGATTTGAACTCATCACTATGGACGAGTTAGGTTTTCCGCCACGTACACGTCATACGTTAGAATATTCCGCACATAAAATAAAATAACATGTTAGTGTGCCCTCTCTATTTTGTGTCTAAGTATAATATACAGTATATACTACATACAGTGCAGAATAGGTGAAAATAACGGGACGCGTCTTTTATTCCAATTTTTTTACACGATGATGTCATCAAACATATTATCGTGTTAAAGAAATTTGGATACATAGAATATAGATGCGCGCTCTTTTAAATGTCATGAACTATGACGCAAAATATGAAAATACGACTTATAATTCAACTGGCCATATGATGACGTCACAACATCCGATGCGCAAAATATGTACAGTACATGAATTCGTATCTACAATTCAACAGCTTCCAGAAAACTTTTTAATCATGAGTGTCACTTTTCATTCTGAGGAGCTATAACATATTTTAAATTTACTGTAATGATGAAAATAAGTGACCCAAGTTATTCACGCTTTCGAACATGATGACGTCATCAACATTTTAAAAATGGTACATCATGCGAAAGATAATTGAATTAAAATTACTAGAAAAGCCTGGAAAAGCATAAATCACGCGCACCCTACATGCGCACCGCGCATACAAAAATTTGCACGCGAGTGAAATAGAAAGTTGATTAGAAATTTATTTTTCGCATCTGTAATTTGTAAACGCGCGTGTGCGCGTTACTATCTGTGAAACATGCCATTTTTTCTAAGGTTCATATTTAAATTTTATTTCGTTTTCAACCTATGTCAAAAACGCGAAATTCATAAAATCGCGCGTAAGTCATGTTGCGCAATTGTAAATGTAATGAAAATGTTAGCTGCACAACTTCACGTGAATGACGATATGTTGAGAAAGTTACAAAATGTTATGTTTGCAAGTTTTAGAGATACGCAAGAAAACGAAAAAAAAAAAGATGATGATCTTTGACAATCACAAGGGTAATCCTGCAACTTCGTTGCGGATAACCAATAATTAATGTAAAAAATAATAACTAACAATAATTTGTATATTAAAATTAAAATTTTTTCCAATAAGATATAGCATATCACAGTAAAATGTCAATACTTACTTCCAATTAGTTTTGATGTTAATGCATGTATCTTCCAATTCTCCTAGAGAATTTAGATACAGCATCAGCCTCTTCTCTGGATATCCAATCTAAAATACAATATAATTATTATTAATCCAACTCTGATTCAGATTTCAATTTATTTATATTGTGAGTGTAGTCATGATACTCATGTACATTATAAAAACATTTTTATTGAAAATATGACAATAAAACTCCAAAGTTACTATTGTACTAAACAATTACAAAAATAAACTAGAAAGCCACTCTGAGAGTGCATACCTCCGCCTACTGTAAAATTCTCCTACATAAGATTTCTCTGGGGAAAATATATATATATATTTGCGTGTGTTTTAATACTGTGTATGATTTAGGCTTATTTCACTACAAGCATGTGTATGCGAATTTGGTGTAATGGTTATGTAACCAGCCTTTCAACTAACAATAGATTCTGTTGACTAACAATAGAACAGCAATGCCAAAAACAAACTGGTGAATTTGAAAAGAAATAGGTTTTTAAAAACAACTTGTATCAAAAAATCTGTAAATTAAATCAATTTTTTTTAAAAAATTACAAATCAAAATTATAACTCTTGCTTCTTGTACAAAAATGAAGTTTTCTGGACAAGTAGTTCTCGAGAAAATGGATTTTCAGTTTACTTGTTACTTTAAGCCTGCTCGCCAGCTTTTGAAAATTCTGTCCTATCTTTTATCACTAGCAGGTCTGAAAATTATACTAAAAAGTGGTCCAGAATTGGGACCGTGGTACGGCTTGCCTTCGAAATTTAATGGAGTGGTCCTTGATCACATATCTATCTGTATTTTCATTTTGGTAAAGATCTTGTAATTACTTTTTGAGTAATCCTGCTAACAAACAAATGAAAGCACTCAGAAACTGAGTGAAGTACTTGGCACAATATATCCACTGATTGGGAGCATGTTGAAAGATACATTTTTTGCTTTATGTATTAGCTTTACATCGTTAAACTCCTGCTGGGGTTAATAATTTGTTTAAATAATTTTGTATACAAACAAACTCCGTCATTACAACAATGACCTTTCTAAAATCAAGATTGACCAGGAGTTAAGGAGTGTCTTGAACCTGTGCCGATTTTCGGCGTCCCTGCCTTAACCCATGGAGTAAGCTTAACCGCTCGACCAGTCGACTAATATGTTGGTCCATATCAAAGAATACAGTATGTCCATGTTAAAAGAAGACAGAATGCGTGCTATTTAATATATCGTACGGAAGATAAGCTTTTGTGACATGACCAATATATCAATTTTCCTGAAAATCAATAGGCATGTTCTGTAAGTATATACCTATGTACAGAATGAAATAAGGAAGGACACGACACGCTGGTAATAAACAAGGCCAACAGCCATAAGTCGCGTGCTAAAACGCATAGTGATACCAGACCGACCGACCGACCGACATAGTGAACTATAGAGTCGCGTCCACGCGACTAAAAACTAATTATCAACTAACAATAGATTCATTTGAATAATAGGCCTAATAGAACAGCAACGCTAAAAACAAACTGGTGAATTTGAAAAGAAATAGGTTTTTTAAAACTACTCGTATCAAAAACCTGTACATTAAATCAAATTATATTTTGAGAATTATAAATCACAATTTATAACTCTTGCCTCTTGTCCAAAAATGAGGTTTTTTAGACAAGTAGTTCTCGAGAAAATGCAATTTCAGTACACTTGTTACTTTAAGAATGCTCGCCGGCTTTTGAAAATTGTCTCCTATCTTTTAACACTAGCCGGTCTGAAAATAATATCATTTTTGTTATTTGTGAAGTTATTAATAAACCAATTTTGTTGATTTTCAATAGGCATGGTCTGAAAGTATATACCTATCTACACCAAACTGTAGGCGCTATCGTGCTAACAAACAAACATATATACAAACAAAGTAAATACTATACTTGGCAAATTTTATTTTGCCAAGTAACAAAGTAAATACTATAATTTTGCTAAGTAACAAACGCGATCAACTACATATACCTCCTTGGCGGAGGTAAATTAAAAATCTTACTATAAAAGTCCAATGACTGGGTTCGTGTAATCCACCAATTATTATGCTATATTTGGAGAAATCAACCTGTAGTGGAATCAAACATCCCATAATTAGTTTCATTCAAAATGTTGACATAAAATAAAGGAGAAGTTTGTATAAATGCAATAATTAATTTGCAGTTAATTTAAGTATAAACATTAGAAAAGCTATAACGCATACTGTAAGTAAACCGCCTCATTCATATTAGTAAATATATTTTAATAGATAGTAGATAGGCTATTTGATAAACCATTTAATATTAATAATAGAAATGATGATGACAATAATGATAAATAATAAGTAATAAAATTTATTTAGTTCAACAATGCATATTTTGTTTTTCTTACCTTTTTTAAGTAACTTGATTTATATGAACCATTTAAAATGTTTGTTAATGTTATTGATTCAATCCTTAATATTTTCTTTTCCTGTAAAAGTTTTGTATAAATAAACATTAGTACTATAATAACAACATAAACCATTAGCCCTCTACCATCTCAACCCATAATTGTACAATTTATTATTCATTTTTTCATTAATATTTGTAATGATAATATTAATAGATCAAACAGGTATAGCACCACCTATATATAAACACACGCATATAACATGGCGATACAACGGTACTTATAAAGTTACAGTTTATGGATAATATAGCCTTGTGTGTTCATACTTAAGTATTGTGTTTATCGAGAACCACTACAATATTGGTATACTGTATTGATTCAATTATCTTCACAGTAAACTGAATTGGGATAAGTTTTATTATATATTAGTAATAATAATTTTTAAAAATGATTTTTAAAATAAAACCAGGGAAAACAACATAACACAAGGAAAAGATGGGAATGGATTTAAATTTACATTTTTGTGTTTTACAATAAATGTTACCTGTATGTTATATATACAATTATCAAAATTAAATTGGGCATTCCTACAGTATACAAAATGGTGCATAAAATTAATCGTCTCAATTAATTTTCCACAAACATTTCCTATTTCTACATTCTAAACTACTTTTTCGTATTCTACCATCATACCTATCATTTTTTCCCTCCTAATATACGATATACATAGCAATTAGCATTACACGCTTTGTAACACACGCGCACATCGAAATGCAGGCATACAGTATTCGTTCTATACGCATACGCACTTTATTGAACATACTTTTAAATCAAACCAATTCATAAAATAATAATAATACGATAACGATAACACATCAACCGATTCAGTTCAAAACCAGTTTAAAGGTAAATTTTAAATTATTTATTATGTTCTATCCACTCTACCATTTTCATAATAAGATATTGTGGAACCACGTCAGGTCAAGTTCAATATTGAATATCAAAACGTGGCAGGCTATAGTGCTTGACCTTTGACAAGATCGCCTAAAATTTATAAATTTAAACTTACGATACTTAGTATTGTATATTCTGGAATAGCCGCTCCATAATCGCTTTGCTTTTCACCTTATATCTAGCCTACTGTAGGCCTATATACACTTTTTGTAATGTTAGATTATTATTATTATTTTTTATACTAACACATATCATTGTCTTTTTTTAATATTTAATCTATGTACAAGATCATTACATTCAACTATTTACCAAACTATTTTACACTAATATAATAAAAGATCGAATACTCTATCTCTTAATAAAAGATCGTATACTTTATCTCTAACAAAACATTTCAATCTTCTATCAACTAAAGCCGAAGTATAGTCATGTCCCGGGACCACCACACTCTATTAGTCCCCATGGATAGACTTTCTTCATTAGTGCTTCTATGAATGGATGGCTTTTGGAAGCAGGAACGCTAGTAGACCAAACCCAGTACCGTTTTGATTTCGATCATTCTGGAAATCTCCTCATGACGCTATATATTACATTTTATGCAACTTATTAATTTATTTGTTTTCGTTAACAGGGTCTCGAGATCTATGCATACATTAAACCTTTGAAAACATGAAACCACTTACCTTGTTTCGAAGAACAAGTACTTCGAGGAAAGCGTCTATAACCTTAAAGATTTTGAAAATATTATTGCCATTTTACCTTAGTTTGGTGGGTATTACTCTTTACTTTTACTTTACTTTTTATTTTATATTATTTACAGTTTGTTTATTGATTATAATAGATAGTTGCATTTATTTGATTGATTCACAGACAAATTAGCAATATATATGTTTACCTTGTCTGACAGCCAGTCTTTTAGAGTTAACATGTCACTTTCAAATATCTTAATGCTTGATATCTTGCTGACTAAACATTGTTCACACACAGTTCCATTTGTCCAAGCTAACTTAAGAGCTGAAATCAGAATAATATTTTTTATTTATTATATTTAAAACATTCCATTTTTTATATCTGAAGGTTATCTGCTATCTTGTAAGCTAGTAGGGTTGGCCCTGTTTAAAATCAACCAAAAATAGTTGATTTTACCTTGGTGCAGGATCCCCATTGTACTAGAACACTGGGGTTCTACTACTAGTACTGTACTACTAAAAACTGTAGATGAGGTGAACCTTTAACTTCCACTAAATTTATAGGCTATAGGTTGCAGTGCTTTTACCGCTTTTATTAATTAATTCTTGATTCTGTCAAAATCTTTATTTATTTCTTTATTTAGGTTATATGCATTATCATGCATATAACCTCTTATTTATCCAATTATCTTGATATCATTTTCATCTAGCTAAGTCAATTTTTCAGAGTTTATTCCTTATGGCCAAAATTTAGTACTCATAAATTTCAGGTCATATTTCATTATATGGCAATACAATTACGTGCGTAGCGCATATAACGCATGCGTGCGGTCGCTTAAAATTTTCAAAATTGTCAAAATTTATTTTCGATGAAATTGTAATACGTTTCAGGCAATTTTAAGCGTTTACAAAATTAATATGAGTGCGCAGATTTTAGCACGCGCACTGCGCGTTAAACGTTAATATGCACTCTTTGCCAGATTTCTGATTTACAACCTTTCTTTAATAATATCATCATATTTTATTCACTTTTCAACGCGAATTTGCGTTATACGAGCACGTCAAAAGTGACAGGCTACGCACATGTAAGTTAACAAAATGATGAAAATATGCTAAATTTTAAAATTAATATAGATCGTCAGAATGCTCGGGAACACCTATTTTTTATTTCATTTTCTTGAAGTGTATGAATCATATGTATTATTTATTATGAAATTAAGAGAACAAAAGTTGATTAAGTCATCATTAATCGCATATTAAATTTAAAAAAATTAATTTCGACAATCAAACAAATTATGACATTTTCTTAGGCCAAAATAACAAACTTAACATTAATTTTCTTCCTTCAGAAGTTCATATCTTAAAGTTAAAAGTATATAGTTTGACAGTGCATCATTGTTTTACATTTTTAAAGATGTCATCATAGTAAAAAATTATAATTCATTGCAGTATGTAATAATCTACTGTATCTGCACCAAAGTGGTTACTGCATAGTAAATACACGGAGGAATCTTTCTATACAATATTAGTCGGTTGTGTATGGCTCGGTGGTCTGTGCTCATGTCTATCGCATTTAAGGTACCAAGATCGAGTCTCACCTTGGGAAACGAAATAAGATTTTTTTTTAATATCCGTATTGTTTGTTCAATTTTATTTTTTAGTGTATAGATTATAGTTTATACATATAATTTATAATGAAATCTATATAAAAAGTAAGTAATGTCTTTATTACTTATGTAACAAATGGTTTATAACATTATATGCAGAGGGATCTTTGATGGGATTGTGATACTGGCTATTGTATTCCCGTTAGCAAGATCCTATAATATGTTAAAATAATTAAAGATTCTGAGAAAATCAATCAATCAATCAATATATCTTTTAAAAATCAATTATCTTTATTTAAATCAATGCATATAACCTATAATTCGTCATAGTGACGAATTAAATCTAGTTTATGTTACAATTATTGTTAAATAATATATTGCTAACATTTATATTATAACAGTAGTTAAAATATAAAATTTGGAAAATATAATACTTAATTTCAATTTGTTTTTAGTGTCAAAGCATCTATCTTATACTACTATCGTATTTTGTATGTTTATATAAGAATTTGTTCTACCAATACAAAAAAAAGTTACCTTTTTCAGCAGATTCCTTTGTATAAAAATTCTGAACAGCTACAACAAGTAATAAAACAAAGAACCATATAAATTTATTATATTCAGTTTGTACATTTTAACTTTTTATTGGAATGGTCGGCGACAGTTACGCCTGTATTCTTAAAGCGGACTTTAGTCGTAGTTTGAGCTAAAACTTTAAAAATGACGTCATTTTAATTCATAAACCGAACTTCAACTAAATCAGGCCAACCTCGACTAAATCGAGACGAATTTTGATCGATTTTTTAGTCCTCGAGAGGGCAGGCTAAATCGTTGACTAAATGGTATTTAAACGGGGTTTATAAAAAATGTAACAGTCATTGAAGAATGAATAAAATTTTTATATTAACTTAATTAAATATACATTGGTATATGTTATAATAATGCAAATCATGTTTATTTACAACCGTATACAAATTGCATTATTTTCTTCGCGACTTGAACTACGTCACGCCATAGCGACAATGGGAGATGCGGAAATTCACCACGCGATGGAATGTTTAGGGGGCCTAGCGCTTTCTTGTCACGCTATGAAGTGCGTGGTTCGTCGCGATAATACTTTGTTAGAGGCCTAGAAAATATGAAAGTTACCATACCGCCATGGTTCCTACACAAATTTTGAAGATTTTGTTTGTTGTTAATCAAAAGTACTTCACTGGTAAATTAATACTGATCTTGTTCTAATAATTAACGATAAAAATTATTTTTCATTTAAACTCTAGTGTGATGTGATTGGAGCATGGAGGTATACCTCCATGATTGGAGTATAAAGATCCATATCCAGATGTATAGTCCTGATGAGTAAAATGTTTTGTAGGAAAATGGAAAGTGATCAATGCGCAAAATTTTGTCTGCTCCTCCTCAAATACTCTCTTGTCATTGGCCAATGTACTTTTGGCCTTTGTTACCCAGACATGATTAAGTCGAACTGCAAACTTCGCCTACTTCTATTATGAATCGAATTTGAAGTAATAGCTCGAACTAGGACTTTTTCAAGTCGAACTACGACTACGAGTTCGGATTAAGAATACGGGCGTTAGGCTCTTTGGCCACCATTGCCGCAATCAAGCTAATTTGTTGTTGTCAGAAAGCACAAATACATTTTTTGTATTTTCTGAAATTAACAAAATAAATAATAAATAAATATATAACTGATTACCAATATTTAATCTTATTTCAAATAAAGTTCAAACCAAACTTGGTATAAAGTATGAACAGATCTATAGTTATAAAGCAGGACGAGGATATCTTTTTAAAAAACAAACGTCTAGTTCAACTGAAGAATAAATGTTTACACATTTTAATGATTTATATAAACCCAGAATTCCAGAAATCACACAAGCTAACATTTAAAGATGTATTGTCCTCCAAAAACATGACAAATAATGATTAATAAAATCAGATTTTAAATAGGCAATTTCACAGTTTTAATAAAGTTATTCACTTCAAAAATAATTGTTTCACTTATAAAAAGACAAAAGAAATGATTAATTTCAACCAAAAACCATTGTCTTCCAGACAACTTAGGTATATTATGCTTTAAATTACATTTTATTGGGGGAAAATGTTTTTGGTCAAAGTGAATAACTATTATGTGATATTAAAATGGCATATTCAGCAAAAAAAATTTAAAACATATATCTTTAATGGTAACAGTGTTTTTTACAGTTACTATTAGTTGTCATATTTTACCGAAGTAAAGAGTTCATTAATTAATAATATAACTGCATCAATAAAATTAAAACCGTAATGATCATATCTGTGTCGGAGTGAATATGAATGATTAAAATAAAAGGTTAATTTCAAAAGTTACATTATGTACTTACGTAGATCTGCTCTCTGACCATGTTGATCACCAGCTGTCTGTTCCTCTTTCTCACCAGCTGTTTCTTCCTCTTCATCACCAGCTGTCTGTTCCTCTTCATCACCAGCTGTTTCTTCCTCTTCATCACCAGCTGTTTCTTCCTCTTCATCACAAGCTTTCTGTTCCTCTTCATCACCAGCTGTTTCTTCCTCTTCATCACCAGCTGTCTGTTCCTCTTTATCACCAGCTGTTTCTTCCTCTTCATCACCAGCTGTTTCTTCCTCTTCATCACCAGCTGTCTGTTCCTCTTTATCACCAGCTGTCTGTTCCTCTTTATCACCAGCTGTTTCTTCCTCTTCATCACCAGCTGTTTCTTCCTCTTCATCACCAGCTGTCTGTTCCTCTTTATCACCAGCTGTTTCTTCCTCTTCATCACCAGCTGTTTCTTCCTCTTCATCACCAGCTGTTTCTTCCTTTTCATCACCAGCTGTTTCTTCCTCTTCATCACCAGCTGTCTGTTCCTCTTTATCACCAGCTGTTTCTTCCTCTTTATCACCAGCTGTTTCTTCCTCTTCATCACCAGCTGTTTCTTCCTTTTCATCACCAGCTGTTTCTTCCTTTTCATCACCAGCTGTTTCTTCCTCTTCATCACCAGCTGTTTCTTCCTCTTTATCACCAGCTGTTTCTTCCTCTTCATCACCAGCTGTTTCTTCCTTTTCATCACCAGCTGTTTCTTCCTTTTCATCACCAGCTGTTTCTTCCTCTTCATCACCAGCTGTTTCTTCCTTTTCATCACCAGCTGTTTCTTCCTTTTCATCACCAGCTGTTTCTTCCTCTTCATCACCAGCTGTCTGTTCCTCTTTATCACCAGCTGTCTGTTCCTCTTCATCACCAGCTGTTTCTTCCTTTTCATCACCAGCTGTTTCTTCCTCTTCATCACCAGCTGTCTGTTCCTCTTTATCACCAGCTGTTTCTTCCTCTTTATCACCAGCTGTTTCTTCCTTTTCATCACCAGCTGTTTCTTCCTTTTCATCACCAGCTGTTTCTTCCTTTTCATCACCAGCTGTTTCTTCCTTTTCATCACCAGCTGTTTCTTCCTCTTCATCACCAGCTGTTTCTTCCTCTTCATCACCAGCTGTCTGTTCCTCTTCATCACCAGCTGTTTCTTCCTCTTCATCACCAGCTGTTTCTTCCTCTTTATCACCAGCTGTTTCTTCCTCTTCATCACCAGCTGTTTCTTCCTTTTCATCACCAGCTGTTTCTTCCTTTTCATCACCAGCTGTTTCTTCCTCTTCATCACCAGCTGTTTCTTCCTCTTCATCACCAGCTGTTTCTTCCTCTTCATCACCAGCTGTCTGTTCCTCTTTATCACCAGCTGTTTCTTCCTCTTCATCACCAGCTGTTTCTTCCTTTTCATCACCAGCTGTTTCTTCCTCTTCATCACCAGCTGTTTCTTCCTCTTCATCACCAGCTGTTTCTTCCTCTTCATCACCAGCTGTCTGTTCCTCTTTATCACCAGCTGTTTCTTCCTCTTCATCACCAGCTGTTTCTTCCTCTTCATCACCAGCTGTTTCTTCCTTTTCATCACCAGCTGTTTCTTCCTTTTCATCACCAGCTGTTTCTTCCTTTTCATCACCAGCTGTTTCTTCCTTTTCATCACCAGCTGTCTGTTCCTCTTTATCACCAGCTGTTTCTTCCTCTTCATCACCAGCTGTTTCTTCCTCTTCATCACCAGCTGTTTCTTCCTCTTCATCACCAGCTGTTTCTTCCTTTTCATCACCAGCTGTTTCTTCCTTTTCATCACCAGCTGTTTCTTCCTCTTCATCACCAGCTGTCTGTTCCTTTTCATCACCAGCTGTTTCTTCCTCTTCATCACCAGCTGTTTCTTCCTTTTCATCACCAGCTGTTTCTTCCTCTTCATCACCAGCTGTTTCTTCCTTTTCATCACCAGCTGTTTCTTCCTCTTTATCACCAGCTGTTTCTTCCTCTTCATCACCAGCTGTTTCTTCCTCTTCATCATCAGCTGAAGTAGTAATAATAATAAGTCTTAAATTAAATGAAATAAGTATTTAATTTATGTTTAAATCAAATTCATTGTCTATTATGTAGAAAATGATTTCAGTAGGCCTATGATAATAAATAAAAAAGATTTCGATATGTTTTCAGCTCATCAGTTCCATATGGTAATATATAAGCATATCTTCATACTTTTCAACACAGTTTATAGCAAAATAATAACTTTAAAAAGAATTATACAAATTTTAATATTTTATATACAGTAAACCCAGAATTCCAGAAATCACAGAAACTAACATTTAATGGTAACATCATCGTCATCGTCACAGATCTCCGCCGGTATTTTTGGTTGCCTGTGATATAGCATGAAAAACGGACTAGACTTTATTGTTGTGTGCCAGCTGATGTTTAAGGCGAAAATAACAGAATCTAGGTGCCTTTCCCAGTCATCTTTTTTTTGGTCTATTAATTCTCTCAGGCAACTGAAATATAAAACCAACATTTTGATGATGTTATTGAAATTAAGTATTACAAACATATTGTTATTGCTATCTGTATCAATGAGAAGGGTTGTTTGTTTTTTAATATATGTACACATCCACATTTGAAATTGCCACATTTGTACTGGGAATTTTTACATGAAATTTTTGAAATTTATCCACTCTCTTTGATACACTATAGTGGCCAAAATGGGGTATTTTGTGTCTGGGGCTGAGATTAGTGGCTTAATTGTACTGGTATGGGTTTTCGGGCAAGTAATTAAATTTAAAAATAACAGGAATTGTACTGTACCGGAATCTTTTAAATTACATTTGAAAACTGTCATGGAAAGGTTGTTGGTTGGGAATAATGGGATATCAACATGGTCGGAATTTGTACTGTGAAGGTCTTAAGGAAGTGGTGTTGTCAAAGCAATTAGCCATTTATGGAACTACTACTGTATGTTAAACCTGCTGAATGAATAATTGTGAAGATATACATACGTCTTTATTTTGTTATTCGTACTTTCATCCAAGTTTGATTGTGGATGGTAAGCTGTCATTTTCCCATTTTTTGCACCCAATATTGTGCAAAGTCTGTCATTCACCTACAGTGTTAAAAAATATTAAAGATGGCATTGACTTTTTTATTCTTCTGCATGCCCATGAAAAAATCAATGCAAATTTGTAAGTTGTTTAAGGAATACAAAGAAATCGCTTATTTGTTTTTACATAGCATGATAATATTGTACTTTAATTTTATTTTATACAAGAGCTGAACACATAAGAGTTACTACACATAAATATTGGAAGTGCAACTACTTTACATTTAATCGACAATGAAAGCCCTGTTTTGTTGTACAGTATTGTAATAGTGTAACCAATTATTGTAGAGAGGCTTAAATATAAACATAATTCATAATGAACTAACCTTATTTACAAACTCTTTTCCATTAAGACTTATAATTGCTTTTACTGCACCATGTCTGTAGTACATTTTTGCTAAACATTCTGCAATCTCGTCAAGATCTTGCAAGACAAATGCCTCGCACCATTTGGTGTAGTAGTCCGTTGCTGTTAATATAAATTTATCTCCATCAGATGTTTTATATGGACCCATTACATCTATTGCCATCTTCTCGAAAGGTTCTGTTACCTGGAACAATACAAGTTAAATTTTTAGAGGTGTACAAGTTCAGTAGATTTTTGAACTAAGATCATTTAACCTGTCCAAATTGTAATGAGGTATCCTGTTGTGAATTGTTTAGACAAACACAGCAGGGTCCTTGTGTTCATTGAGACTGCTACCACTTGAAAATCACTGATTAAGGAGTCATAAAACATATTGGGATATATGTATTTTGCATAAATAGTACAGTTGGACCAATAATGCAGAATTTTGAAATCTTTAAATAAGAATGCAGTTTTCAGAGCTATGCTAGTGTACTGCAAAACATAATATTAATCACTTCAACATTATTAACCTCGGTCATTTTTGGATCAAACATGAATGGAAACATACTCCCTTAATTAAATATAAATGCTTTCTCTTAGCCAACCTAAAGTATGAGTGAGTTTGCCTGATTTGATGATGATCTTATTTTTTCAATGAATTAAACCATCCTTAGATCAACACTAAAAATAAACAAAGTCATACTGCTATTGGTTGGAGTTCCGTTGTTGATTTTGAACTGTTTGCTTTCTGGCAAGACAAGCAATCTTTTATCTAGAAAGAAGTAAAAAAAAAAAATTATTGTTAAGATACATTATTCTACATATTCGAGCAATTTGTCTCCGGTAGTGGGTAAATAGTTTTAACTGATCTGCAAACTGTCAGCTAAATGTTAATTATTTAAAATAAAACGATTTTTACACACAAAAATTGGGAGTTAGGCCTAACAGAATAAAAGAATGAGTGTATGAGAAATTATAATCTTTTAAAAAATGTATACAGTATTTGTATAACGTTTAAAAGCTTACCCATTCATTGACCATTATTGTTTGGCCTGGCCAGTAAAAACGTTCACCCACCAACTTGTATGTTTTGTTTCGTCCTCGATGTCTACCTGGAACGTCATGTACCTGTCTTATGATTTCTTTTGCTTCTTCTTTTGTTTTTACGCATCTTGCCACTCTCCCATCCCATTTTCGAAAAAGAAGTTTTCCTTAGATTTTAATATTATGATTATGATTAAAGATTAATATTGGTATCATTTTTTTTTCATTTTACTGTAGACTATGAAAAGGAAAAGAAAATAAGAAAGAAAGATAGACAACGAAAAATGGAGACAGCATTGGTAACACAAGTAATAATGATAATTGAAAAAACGAAAATATAGGCCTATAGTCTTTTAGCCTTTAAATACTATTTTATGATTACCGATTTTTCTTTCAAATGTAATATTTTACTTATGAATTATTTATAATCTTTATTAAAAGAGAAAGAGTTTGGTTGTTTGGGTAGTGCGGCTTAAGTAGTAAATGTTTACCTTGTATAATAAAATTTTGGCATTTCCTTCTGATCCTCCTTTTTTCCTCTTTCAAACATCCCTCTGGATAAGTACAATTGATCAGGTAATTATAGACCTTTTCATATTCTTCTTCCATTTAAACTTCTACTTTGTAGCTGGAATACATTTTGTAATTTAAGAAAAATGTGTTTGAATTAATGATAAATAAGTTTGTAGTTTATTTGATTAACTAGATGGTTTTTGAATTCCGTCTCGAATACACCGTAATTTCAGCGTAAAAAACTAGCGATTTCAAATGTACGTACCGCAGGACTATAAATACATTGTTGTTTACAGAAATGAATAAATAGACACAATGATTTATTATTAAATAAATAAATTAACACTTTTTTATTTGGACTCATTTAAACAAACCCAATTTGTGTTTTGTATGTATTAGGGTTGAGTGATGGGGAAGAGGATGGGTACAATTTTTAAATATATTCTTTATCCGTAAAATCTGTAAAAACGCATTAAGCCTGTTTTTCTGTCGACGTAATTCGACGCTATCGTTAACAATAATCGGCAATCTTCTACGTAAACATTGAAATGTTAACGATTTACAAGAAAAGGTACTCGCTATCGTTACCATTTCAACTTGATCGTTTTCAAACGATCGTCGTTGAACTGTTAACGATCAACAACGATAGCGTCGAAAAACGTCGACAGCAAAACAGGCTTAAGGGTCGTCGTTTGGATCATCGATATTTGCATTGTTAACTTGTTGGTACGTGTAAAGTACGTAATAGTTCAAGACGCGCATGCACGATACTACAAGAACAAGGTCATATATACTATTGCTACTTGTGGTTGTTAAATTCGTTGGCTTACTATGTACGTATAGTTCCAAGTCGATGTTCGATGTTTTTTGCGCGCGTACACGATACTACAAGGTTATATAGTGTCGGCGGCTGTATAACGAAATTTCTGGGAAACTAGACATTTTACAAGAATATTGGGGTTTGTGCGTCACTACGACATTAAGGAGTACGCAGTACATACGGAATATGCAAAGTACTAAAGTTTAGTCTAAAATTATACTTTTGTTCTTATACAATAAGCCATGGACTTTGTTCTGAAATAAAAATAGATTGTTTGATTCAATTAATTGATTGATAAGCTTTTTTTGATTGCTTCTTAAAATATCAAATAGAATATCAATTAAAAAACATCATTAAATGACGAAAGAACAATAATTAAAACTATTAAATAAATTCATCTGGTTCCGAATATAATTAACTGAAAAATTATTACTTTTATGTTAACCGAAAAATAATACACAAACTAAAGGTATTTATACCAATTGTGTATGTATTTTTTTGGTTCAACATAAAGTAAAAATGTTCTAGTTAATAATTAAAATTGCTACGTCAAAAAGGTCGAGCGGCGTTTTTTGTAAGAAATAATTATTGTTTAAATCTAAACTTAAACTTCTGTAAAATTATGATGTTTAATAACATAAATTAACATCAATTTTAAAACTGTAGTGATTACCGACGAAACTGTAAGTAGGTAGTCAAAAAAGATATATCTATTGAAAACTAAGATATCTTGATATCTTGTTAATGATTAAGGACAGTTTGGTGGTCCGCCATGTACGCGCACAAAAAACATCGAATTCCTGTTTTTTTCTTTCAAAAGGCTTTTATTTGAAACTGACAACAATTACGTAAATAAATAATTATACACTTTTGGAGCATTCTGTATTTATAAGGTAAAGATATTAAGTTTAATGAAAAAAGACAAAATCAATCTCCTACAATTGTTTAAATCTGAAAAAAAGATAAGAAATATGTAAATCTGCAGGTACGGTACGGTATATGCTGAATCAGATTACATGTAAGGAGGAGAATATGTTAATGAGATACAATGAATGATCTATTATGTTTGTTTTTTTACAATATTGTATGTTTTGTAAATATGTTTTATAACTGAATTATTTGAAAAAAAAAGACAAAATGTGAAAAGCTTTTTATAGATTGATGATAAAAAACAATGATGAAGGATAAGAAGGTTTATGTATAGATTAGTGAAATGTGCATTGATCAACGCTTTTATGTATGTATATATATATATATATAAATACGCACATTCTTATTGCATGTGAAATTTAAAATGATAAAATTGTGAAAATGAAAAAAAAATGTCTTAGGATATAAATAGAGTATTAAACATACATTTGGTTAAATGATAATGTATGTATTAACAAAAGAATATAAAAAAAAGTGGAATGAACCCAAATAAGAAAAAAAAAAGAAGAAAAGGTAGATGAAAATTTGATGGGTTATAAAGAGTAATCTGTGGAAATATATTTTGTAAATATTATTTAAACAAAAAAATCAATGTTAAAGGATGAGAAAAATATTATGTTTACAGTAAATAGTTAGTAAGGTATAAGAAAGAAGATGCATTGTTAAATGAAAATATGTATGTATGTATATATAGATAAATCCAAAGAAAGATAAGATGTTAAATTAGATGTAGGCCTATTTATTAAACATAAAATATACTATAATTGTATGAAATAAATATGCATGTAGATGAAAAAAAAATGGCTATGTAAGAAAAAATAAGCTTGTTAATGAAAATGTATTATAGATATTATATGTATTATAGATATTAATATGTATAAAAAGAGGAAACTATGAAGAGAAAAGTTAATACAAAAATCAATGTGATAATATGTTAACAAATGAACAAAAAGTGTATGTAAACAGATGGTAAAAACAAACATTGTTATATAATAAATTGAAATGAAAACGTTTAGAGAAAAATATATGTAAAGAGAACATATGTATAAAAATAAAAGTCAGATGAACCCACATAAGATAAAAAACAAGGCCAACAGCCATTAAGTCGCGTGCTACAATGCATAGTGATACCGGACCGACAGACAGACCGACAGACCGACGGACAGACCGACCGACCAACCTACCAACTGACCGAAATTACTGAATGTTTAAAAATGTTGAAATGTTTAAAAACATTTATATTTTTTTAATTTACACGTGCGTAGCCTGTCACTTTTGACGTGCTCGTATAACGTAATTTCGAGTTGAAAAGTAAGTCAAGAAAACAGAAATCGGGCAAAAAGAGTGCGCAATAACATTTAACGCGCAGTGCAAAAATCTGCGCACTCATGGCAATTTTGTAAACGCTTAAATT
Source organism: Antedon bifida (assembly GCF_963402885.1). Lineage (NCBI taxonomy): Eukaryota > Metazoa > Echinodermata > Crinoidea > Comatulida > Antedonidae > Antedon > Antedon bifida. The sequence continues at coordinate 32,325,599 of NC_136227.1, read as the reverse complement.
TCCTGAAACGTATATGTGAAACGTATATGAAACGTATATACGTAGTACTATTATTTCATCGAAAATAAATTTTGAAAATTTTAAGCGCGCGTACGCATGCGTTACATGCGCTACGCACGTAATTGTATTGCCATATGATGATTTATGCCCTGAAATTTATGAGTACCAAATTTTATTTAATTGTGATTCATGGTTGTGATGATATGATTACAAACGTGATTTCGTTAAATCGTGCGTAGACCGCGTAATTTTTTATTGCGCACCGTGAAAACATAACCACATCGATTCCTGGCCATAAGGAATATACTGTGAAAAATTGACTTAGCTAGATTAAACTGATATCAAGATAAGGTCAGAAAGCGATAAAACGCTCAGTGATACCGACCGACCGACAGACAGACAGACCGACCGACCGACATAGTGAACTATAGAGTCGCGTCCACGCGACTAAAAACATCGAATCGATATCGACTTGGAACTATTACGTACATTCAGTAGCCAACGAGTTAACAACCAAACACACGCAAGTAGCAATTTAACCGTGACCTTGTAGTATCGTGTGCGCGCCCAAAAAAACATCGAACATGGACTTGGAACTATACGTACATGATAGTAAGCCAACGAGTTAACAACCACACACCTACAAGCAACAATGTATATTATGGCCTGGACCTTGAAAGCAAATAACAAATATCGTCTTGAACTATTACGTGCATTAAACCAACGAGTTAACAATGCAAATATAGCGCACACGAGCAGCAAAATAGTAATAATCCAACGCGTTAACGACGACCCTAACAGACGTATCGTGAACACACAAGTATTGAAACAACTCAATATAATCATGATATATTAACTCGATCAAAATTGTTTGAGTCTGGCACTAAATTTTATTTGATTTTTTTTTTATTTGTGGGCGAAAAAGTATCTCTTTTTTTACATTTATGGGCGTTATCACTTTTGTGGGCGATGATCGTTTTCACATTTGTGGGCGCCGTTTTTGGTTGTTTTCACATTTGTGGGCGTTTTCACATTTTTGTGGGTTCAACAGGGGGACATTATTTCAGCCATCGTAATTGAATTTATCGCTAACCAAGTTTATAGAGTCGGTCAAGCGTGACGATCAGGCACCCAATTAACGGCTTATTTGTTCAAAACAAGTGACAACAAAAGATCCTTGTTCAGTGTTACGTAATTTCTCGCGCTGAGCGGCGATTCCTTTGATGTGAAACGGCGCCAAAATACGTATCCGTGATCCAAGTATAAATGATTTAAATGTATGAAAAACAACCACAATAATATGATATTTGAATACTTGTGTCTGATATCGAGCTTGTCAAGATCGTTGATGTATTGGTCCAATTATAAAAGTTAAACGATCGAATTAATTTAAAGTAGGCCAAGTTACATTACTAATGACCGAATTGAGAGGCCACAAGGGGGTCGGTTTACGTCGTAGATCGAACGTAACGGTTTAAAGGTACAATTACATTACAGGAGCCTACCTGATGATCGATTTAAAAAACCGCGTTTGAACACAAGCTTCTTCTCAGATGTAGATAAATATAATTCCACAATTGTAATACTGTCCTCAGTACTCTCTATTCAGTCGGAGAGCCGCGTTGGGAAATATGACCGTTATCGCTGAATTTTCGACTTCGCATGACGTCATAAATTTTAGAAGCCCTCTCTCGGCACAGAAGCATCAACGTTTCGCGCGAAAACATTAGCATAAAGTATACGTAATTTAATAGCTGTTTAATAAACATTAGTAGGCGAAAAATTAACCATATATGGTAAGATCAGTTCCTTATATGTTTAAGATGTCGCAGGTCACCTAATTTTCTGAATAATTTGTTGGATTTGTTGTCAGCGACAATTTCTTTCCAAAGTTCGTGTGCGTCCGTCAAAACTGAAGTTTTCTAACAGGTGTTTGTTTACAAATTTTCCATTAGTGGGATTTGCATCCCATACAGTGAATTACCAAAAAACCGACGTATATGGATAGAGTAAGTATCAATAGTCTGTTTTACGTTAAAATTGGCTTGAAACCCTATTTAAGCTTCCTATAGCGAACATTTTAAAAAAGGTCCTCATGTCATATATTGTTACGTCTCGCGGCACTAGTTCCGTCGTGTGTGGTGCATGGTGTGTTGATTGTGGTTGTTGTAGGTGAGTATATGCACGACTGTTAAATACTTTAGTTACAATTTAGTATTATTAAAGTATCGTTACAATCCTACTCTATGTTGAAGATGCATTGGGAAGTTTTAAAAAGATAATTAAGCAAATCGCAGCCTGATACAGGTATAGGCCTACCTATTCTATAGTTAAATATTTATTTATAGTAAAATTATTGACAACTGAGGGGTACAATTTATTTATAATATTAATAATTATTACAATAAACAGACATAAGGAAATTTTGTATTTGCTGCTTTTTCATGGTAGGCCTATATCTGAAAATGTTTTGAGGTTGTTGAATAATTATACTGTATAACGATGCAATGTTTTGTTCATATCATAGTGACAATTATTTAAATAGTTTCATTCATTACATTTCAGCTATTCATTTTCATTTTAGGTTTTTGTTGGTATCAAGACTCGACGATTTTCTGTCTCGTTCTTCAATATGAGGTTGGACGGTGGAAGCTGTAATGGTTTTCTCGATTTCAATATCATTGCTGCAGCTGATAGTTTTTCATTTTATTCGCTAATAATAATATAACATATACATTGATACGCATTCAAGTTTTAGAAGCGTTTCAGATCAGTCAATGATAAGATATAAATTAAGTTGCAATTGATTGATTGATTTACTTTATTAACCAGAGTCACACAGATACATACAATATAAACATATAAAACAATCATAAAATCAGTACAACCGTAAGACTCACGTAAGGTGCTATTTAAATAAAAGCAAGTTTTTATATACAGTAGTAGTATTTACTATTTATATCAGTATTGTTTGAAAGATATTTGTATTAAAAACTGCTTTTCACATTCTGTAGACGTAAAAAAAAAATTGGTTGCTTGTGTGAAATGCAAGTTGTATCTAATAAAGTAATATTTATATACAAGTGTGACATTTACTGCCAGATACTAAAATACTGAGTACCAACCAATCACTGTAACAATACTCAAGTAAATGATGGACTTATATTTTTATATCTTGGTTTCAGCTGGGCCCATAATTATCTTTTTTAAAAACATGACCATATAAAAATACACGTTTGAGTCTCTGAAACAAACATGCCCGATTTTAAAAAACATTCCCCATATATAAATTGAAAATGGGTTATTTTTTTTTGTTTTTCCATTTATTGTTTTTTTAACAGTTTTTTATTTGTTCTGGGCCTAGTTTCTCCTTCAGGCTTCTTCTTGCTTGGTATATGAGCAGAGCTGGGATAGACCTACCACCAGCCTAGACTATAGAATACCCAGCTACTATTAGGGTAGGCCTACCTAGGCCGGAGTATGGTCGAAGCGGCCGCCAACCAAAGCGGCCGCCAGTTTAATATCGTCATTTGTATGGAACGCCATGTGCGCTTTAATCTTTATTGATTGTCGTTGTCAACACCATGGCCTATGGCGAGTTGAGTTACAGCTGTATGTATGGTCAAACCAATAAATATAAGCCAAATCATGTACTATCGAATCTTTATATTTCTATAATAATTAAGTTTGCCTGCCGAAAAATTAATGTATATTTTATTTGTATTTTAATATTAACCAACTAAATATATTTACATATACTATCGAATCATTAATAATTTACGTTTGCATCATAATCTACGTACTATTGAACCTTTATATCTCATTTACGTACTATTTATTTATTTATATCTCTTTTTTTAAAAATACATGTGAAGGAAAAAAATACCGTTGAACTAACCCGACGTTTCTCGAGCACTCTCCTATCGAATCTTTATACAGTATTGCAATAATAATTTACGTACGGTATTGCCGAATCTTTATATCTCATCTACTTTACTATCGAATCTTTTTACAGTATTGCAATAATAATTTACGTACGGTATTGCCGAATCTTTATATCTCATTTACATACTATCGAATCTTTATACAGTATTGCAATAATTTACGTACGGTATTGCCGAATCTTTATATCTCATTTACATACTATCGAATCTTTTTACAGTATTGCAATAATAATTTACGTACGGTGTTGCCGAATCTTTATATCTCGTTTACTTTACTATCGAATCTTCATACAGTATTGCAATAATAATTTACGTACGGTATTGCCGAATCTTTATATCTCATTTACATACTATCGAATCTTTTTACAGTATTGCAATAATAATTTACGTACGGTGTTGCCGAATCTTTATATCTCGTTTACTTTACTATCGAATCTTCATACAGTATTGCAATAATAATTTACGTACAGTATTGCCGAATCTTTATATCTCATTTACTTTACTATCGAATCTTCATACAGTATATTGCAATAATAATTTACGTACGGTATTGCCGAATCTTTATATCTCATTTACACTGTACTATCGAATCTTGTTTTTTTATTGATTAGTAATAGGGTGTGTTATACATTAAGTGTTATTCCATTGTAATACATTGTTTGTGTTTTCAATAAAGCAACATGGGGACGAAAACGCGACCTTCAACAGCACTATTCCTGGCCGGCCGTGTAGTTATTAGCAGAAATTCGCGTAATTAATTACCGTACCGTACAGACACTTGCATCTTATTTTAGTATTTAAAACTCATTTTAAATTGATCAATATTTATATATCTGAAGGTATAAAATAATTTAGGATATTAAATAAATAAATTGATGTCATCATGTTATTGTAATTATTATTGCGAACACTACTACAGTAGTTACTTTACTAATTAATTAATATACAATAACAAATATATATATTTTGATATACTTTATTGAAAATATATATATATTATTCTTAATAATTGGCTTATTATATATTATATTAATATACAATACAAACACCACAATGTATTTTATTGACTTTATTAAACATATATATCAGGTTAGAACAGTTAAAGTAAGTAATCATCGATTCGCCATTTCGTTTAAAAGAACGTATCACATTCAATCTGTAAAAAAAGAGAATAAATTACATAATAATTTAGATTGTTATTTACGTCCGAGGTAAAGAAAACATGTCGAAACAATGACAATCAAAGATTACAAAACAACGACAATCAAAGCGCACACGGCGTTCCATACAAATTACCGTTATTGAACAGGCCTATCTTAAATATTAGTATTATATCAGAATTACTCAGCCTAGCTAGGCCTAGAAAATACTATTTTTAGGCTTAGCTAGGCTAGAAATCAAGTAAGTAATTATAGTAGGTAGCCTTTCCTAGCTCAGAAACCAAATAGAACAATAATCGGGGAGCAAATTGAAATCTTAGGCCTATGACGTAATACGCCTGCATGAAAACCGTATTGAACACAGACACGATTCGGTCCGGGACGATTCGTACCAGCTTCGTAAAACGTAAACAAAGTTTCAAAATGGCGATTTTTCGATCGAAACAGAACAGAAATGTAGTAGGTTTGGTTTGATTAGTGGGAGTTGCATCCCAAGAAAGCTTAAAATTAGATTTTTATTTTAATAGATAGCTTAATAGTTTATCTTGAAAGGATTTTAAATTTGCTTTGAAACCTTATCTAGAAAATATGAAATTTAATGATTTTTTACCATCATTTAAAAAAAAATTAAAGTAAAAAAGTTTATACATAAAATAATGATATTTCTTGAAACAAAAAATCTGTGGAATTTAGATCACAGTTTTTATCATTATTTACGCTTGTAGTTCAACTATTGAAATACGTTTATTGATTTCATTTAATATCAAAATTATACCATTTTCTAAGTGTACTAAAATAGCAAAAATTCCAACATTTTCCACGAAGCGCGCCCTCACAATGAATGAAATCAGTGATGCGTTACCAACGCGGCTTTCCGACTGTATTTTAGAAATCAGTTATTGAAAAGCTGAAACGTTATGCTATAATTAAAACAGCAGTATGAGAAAAAAACAACCGCTCAATCACGCCCTCAGTTTACAGCATAAAGAATTAGCTATAATTATAACACAGGGCGGGTTTCAATTTTTTTTTTGTCTTGTGTGGGGTCGTCCCACTTTTATTATAATTCTCTGTTTTATTTGTATATATATATATTCTATATAAAAATAAAAGGTACATTTGTAACAATTAATTATTTGAATGAATATTTCTCTTTCTATTGTAAATTACTAAGATTGTTACAGTGTTAAAAGTAGTTAAAAAGTAGGCATATTTACATAAAAGGTGATTGATTTCAATATAAAACCATATGCTTTCATTTACAATTTTAAAAAAGAAGTTAATTAAAATATACAGATAAAACATGGTAATAAAAGTCTATGAACTGTCTTTAAAATCGTACTTATAAAATCTTGTTCATGTTTGGGTAGAGAGGCTATAAACTCAGAGGAGGAATATAAAATATCCTCCCTTTTCACCAAGACAAAAAAGATGAGATGAAAAAAAGAGGAATGTAAAAGTTTGAAAACTAGATAATAAGGATGATAGCATGGAAAGATATATTTAAATGAAAACCGTAAGGTTAGAGTCCATACACTGTGCAAGTCCAAGATGTCATTTTGGCTCTGTGTGTATGTGAGACGCTTCATACCCGATGTCATCTTATTATAATACTACTTCTACTTCTGTATACAATTTGTAATTGAGAAATAAACAAAACATATTGCATTTTAGAAAATATGAAAAAACACTTTATACAAATTATATTCATGCTATCAATTGTAGCAGAGTTTCCCTTTTTTCACCCCATTTACGTTGTGCCTTAATTAAGTTACATATATGTTCATTTTCTATTAGATTTTTAACTTCAGAAGTGAAAAGAATCCAGATCTTTTTTTTATCATCTTTATCTTTTCTTCCAGCATTGGATATTATGTGTACCTTGTATATACAGAATAAAAACAGAGAAATCAATTCATTTACAATATTTTTTGTTGTTCCTGTAACAATTTTAAACCAAGTAGGCCTAATATTGGCGGGTTTCAATTTTAGTATAAAACCTTCTCAATGAAATTCCGATTAATTTGATGTACCTCATACCACCTAGTTAGAAAACGTTAATTTACTGTGGATCTGGTAGTGCCCTGACGGATGATACATTAATACATATCCGTCAGGGCACTATCAGATTCACAGTAAATTAACAACGTATAACGTTAACTAGGTGCCCTGACGGATGATATGTATTAATGTATCATCCGTCAGGGCACCTATACAGTAGTTACGGTAACGTTGTTAATTCACTGTGAATTTGGTAGTGCCATCCGTCAGGACACCTATAACTAACATTATACGTTGTTAATTCACTGTGAATTTTGTAGTGCTCTAGCGGATGATATTATTAATGCATCATCCGTCAGGGCACCTAGTTAACATTATACGTTGTTAATTCACTGTGAATCTGGTAGAGCCGTGAAATGTGCAAAGAGTCAGATTTGTGCAAAAACCACATTTGTGCAAACATGTTGCCCTCAAATGTGAAAAAAACGACATTTGTGCAGACATGGCACCTTCAAATGTGCAAATCTGTAAACATTTATAATCTACTAATGTGCAAATCACACCGTTAAATGTAAAAACGATCAGTTTTGACGTTAAATGTGCAAATGAAATTCTACAAATGTGCAAATCTTTTTTTCAACCAAAATCGTTTATTAAAAATAAATAGTCACGGGTTTTTCTAACAATGTTTTCAAGATATAGCCATGTATTAATTGTAGTACAGGCTGAAATAATCTGTTTAAAAACAACAAAACACAATGATGTCTGGGGATGCAGGACTGACACGTGGTCGCTGCTTGCTGGAGAGGGTAATCATAATGATAATGATAATCATAAACATAATAACCTGAGTTCATCAGATTTTATATTATTTTATTTAAAATTTATGTCTGTTATGTGCGATTTGAACAATTTATGCAATTTGAAATTGTGAGGATTTTCTTGCGCAAATTGAATCAATAGTCAAAATTTCGAACAGCGCATGGTATTTTCAGTATCTGATAAAACCAAAGCTCATAAATCCGTATACATTTATAAGACTTCCTCGCGCATTTCAAATTACACAATATAAATAAATTTGGTTAAATATCAGAATATCATAAAAATTGGAGGGGGTTCGTTTTCACGACATCTATCAAGTTCAACCCCCTGTGACAGAATATCCCTCTCTGTTTTAATAAGTTCTGAATCGATATTGATCATTATTTTTTTTCATAATCGATCAGTTCTCAACACTATGTCAAAATATCACTAACAATAAATTTGGTTAAATATCAAAATATCATAAAAATTGGAGGGGTTCGTTTTCACTGCATCTATCAAGTTTAACCCCGTAACAGAATGACCCCCTCTGCTTTAATAAGTTCTGAATTGATAATTATTTTTTCCATGTCTAGAATATTATGTACCCTCGTGACAGATTGCACCCCCTATAATATAACAGAAAAATAAATATCTATTATAGGGTGTCCAATATATTACGGACTGTCTAGAATATTATGTACCCTCGTGACAGATTGCACCCCCTATAATATAACAGGATAATAACAATCTATTATAGGGTGTCCAATATATTACGGACTGTCTAGAATATTATGTATCCGCGTGACAGATTGCACACCCTATAATATAACAGGATAATAACTATCTATTATAGGGTGTCCAATATATTACGGACTGTCTAGAATATTATGTACCCCCGTGACAGATTGCACCCCCTATAATATAACAGGATAATAACTATCTATTATAGGGTGTGCAATATATTACGTACTGTCTAGAATATTATGTACCCCCGTGACAGATTCCACCCCCTATAATATAACAAGATAATAACTATCTATTATAGGGTGTGCAATATATTATGGACTGTCTAGAATATTAGGTATCCGCGTGACAGATTGCACCCCCTATAATATAACAGAATAATAAATATCTATTATAGGGTGTGCAATATATTACGGACTGTCTAGAATATTATGTACCCCGTGACAGATTGCACCCCCTATAATATAACAGGATAATAACTATCTATTAGGGTGTGCAATATATTATGGACTGTCTAGAATATTAGGTATCCGCGTGACAGATTGCACCCCCTATAATATAACAGAATAATAACTATCTATTATAGGGTGTGCAATATATTACGGACTGTCTAGAATATTATGTACCCCCGTTACAGATTGCACATCCTATAATATAACAAGATAATAACTATCTATTAGAGGGTGTGCAATATATTACGGAGTGTCTAGAATATTATGTATACCCCCGAGACAGATTGCACCCCCTATATTATAACAAGATAATAACTATCTATTATAGGGTGTGCAATATATTACGGACTGTCTAGAATATTAGGTATCCGCGTGACAGATTGCACCCCCTATAATATAACAGAATAATAACTATCTATTATAGGGTGTGCAATATATTACGGACTGTCTAGAATATTATGTACCCCCGTTACAGATCTCACATCCTATAATATAACAGGATAATAACTATCTATTAGAGGGTGTGCAATATATTACGGACTGTCTAGAATATTATGTACCCCCGTGACAGATTGCACACCCTATAATATAACAGTAAATAACTATCTATTATAGGGGGTGCAATATATTATGGACTGTCTAGAATATTATGTATCCGCGTGACAGATTGCACACCCTATAATATAACAGGATAATAACTATCTATTATAGGATGTGCAATATATTACGGACTGTGTAGAATATTATGTACCCCCGTGACAGATTGAACCCCCTATAATATAACAAGATAATAACTATCTATTATAGGATGTGCAATATATTATGGACTGTCTAGAATATTATGTACCCCCGTGAAAGATTGCACCCCCTATAATATAACAGGATAATAACTATCTATTATAGGATGTGCAATATATTATGGACTGTCTAGAATATTATGTACTCCCGTGACAGATTGAACCCCCTATAATATAACAGGATAATAACTATCTATTATAGGATGTGCAATATATTATGGACTGTCTAGAATATTATGTACCCCCGTGAAAGATTGCACCCCCTATAATATAACAGGATAATAACTATCTATTATAGGATGTGCAATATATTATGGACTGTCTAGAATATTATGTACCCCCGTGACAGATTGCACCCCCTATAATATAACAGGATAATAACTATCTATTATAGGATGTGCAATATATTACGGACTGTTTAGAATATTATGTACTCCCGTGACAGATTGCACCCCCTATAATATAACAGGATAATAACTATCTAGTATAGGATATGCAATATATTATGGACTGTCTAGAATATTATGTACCCCCGTGACACATTGCCCACCCTATAATATAACAGGATAATAACTATCTATTATAGGATGTGCAATATATTACGGAGTGTCTAGAATATTATGTACCCCCGAGACAGATTGCACCCCCTATATTATAACAGGATAATAACTATCTATTATAGGGTGTGCAATATATTACGGACTGTCTAGAATATTAGGTATCCGCGTGACAGATTGCACCCCCTATAATATAACAGAATAATAACTATCTATTATAGGGTGTGCAATATATTACGGACTGTCTAGAATATTATGTACCCCCGTTACAGATCTCACATCCTATAATATAACAGGATAATAACTATCTATTAGAGGGTGTGCAATATATTACGGACTGTCTAGAATATTATGCACCCCCGTGACAGATTGCACACCCTATAATATAACAGTAAATAACTATCTATTATAGGGGGTGCAATATATTATGGACTGTCTAGAATATTATGTATCCGCGTGACAGATTGCACACCCTATAATATAACAGGATAATAACTATCTATTATAGGATGTGCAATATATTACGTACTGTTTAGAATATTATGTACCCCCGTGACAGATTGAACCCCCTATAATATAACAAGATAATAACTATCTATTATAGGATGTGCAATATATTACGGACTGTCTAGAATATTATGTACCCCCGTGACAGATTGCACACCCTATAATATAACAGGATAATAACTATCTATTATAGGATGTGCAATATATTACGGACTGTTTAGAATATTATGTACCCTCGTGACAGATTGCACACCCTATACTATAACAGGATAATAACTATCTATTATAGGATGTGCAATATATTACGGACTGTTTAGAATATTATGTACTCCCGTGACAGATTGTACCCCCTATAATATAACAGGATAATAACTATCTATTATAGGATGTGCAATATATTACGTACTGTTTAGAATATTATGTACCCCGTTACAGATTTCACACCCTATAATATAACAAGATAATAACCTCTCTATTATAGGGTGTGCAATATATTACAGACTGTCTAGAATATTATGTACCCCCGAGACAGATTGCACACCCTATAATATAACAAGATAATAACCTCTCTATTATAGGGTGTGCAATATATTACAGACTGTCTAGAATATCATGTACCCCCGTGACAGATTGCACCCCCTATAATATAACAGGATAATAACTATCTATTATAGGGTGTGCAATATATTACGGACTGTCTAGAATATTATGTACCCCCGTGACAGATTGCACACCCTATAATATAACAGGATAATAACTATCTATTATAGGATGTGCAATATTACGGACTGTTTAGAATATTATGTACTCCCGTGACAGATTGCACACCCTATAATATAAAAGGATAATAACTATCTATTATAGGGTGCAATATATTACGGACTGTTTAGAATATTATGTACCCCCGTGACAGATTGAACCCCCTATAATATAACAGGATAATAACTATCTATTATAGGATGTGCAATATATTACGGACTGTTTAGAATATTATGTACCCCGTGACAGATTGCACACCCTATAATATAACAGGATAATAACTATCTATTATAGGATGTGCAATATATTATGGACTGTCTAGAATATTATGTACCCCGTGACAGATGGCCCCCCCCCCTATAATATAACAGGATAATAACTATCTATTATAGGGGGTGCAATATATTACGGACTGTCTAGAATATTATGTACCCCTGTGACAGATTGCACACCCTATAATATAACAGGATAATAACTATCTATTATAGGGGGTGCAATACATTATGGACTGTCTAGAATATTATGTACCCCCGTGACATTTTGCACACCCTATAATATAACAGGATAATAATTATCTATTATAGGATGTGCAATATATTATGGACTGTCTAGAATATTATGTAACCCCGTGACAGATTGCACCCCCTATAATATAACAGGATAATAACTATCTATTATAGGATATGCAATATATTATGGACTGTCTAGAATATTATGTACCCCCGTGAGAGATTGCCCACCCTATAATATAACAGGATAATAACTATCTATTATAGGGGGTGCAATATATTACGGACTGTCTAGAATATTATGTACCCCCGTGACAGATTGCACACCCTATAATATAACAGGATAATAACTATCTATTATAGGGTGTCCAATATATTACGTACTGTTTAGAATATTATGTACCCCCGTGACAGATTGCACCCCCTATAATATAACAAGATAATAACCTCTCTATTATAGGGTGTGCAATATATTATGGACTGTCTAGAATATTATGTACCCCCGTGACAGATTGCACACCCTATAATATAACAAGATAATAACTATCTATTATAGGGTGTCCAATATATTACGTACTGTTTAGAATATTATGTACCCCCGTGACAGATTGAACCCCCTATAATATAACAGAATAATAACTATCTATTATAGGGGGTGCAATATATTACGGACTGTCTAGAATATTATGTACCCCCGTGACAGATTGAACCCCCTATAATATAACAGGATAATAACTATCTATTATAGGGGGTGCAATATATTACGGACTGTTTAGAATATTATGTACCCCCGTGACAGATTGCACCCCCTATAATATAACAGGATAATAACTATCTATTATAGGATATGCAATATATTATGGACTGTCTAGAATATTATGTACCCCCGTGAGAGATTGCCCACCCTATAATATAACAGGATAATAACTATCTATTATAGGGGGTGCAATATATTACGGACTGTCTAGAATATTATGTACCCCCGTTACAGATTGCACACCCTATAATATAACAGGATAATAACTATCTATTATAGGAGGTGCAATATATTACGGACTGTCTAGAATATTATGTACCCCCGTTACAGATTGCACACCCTATAATATAACACGATAATAACTATCTATTATAGGGGGTGCAATATATTATGGACTGTCTAGAATATTATGTACCCCCGTTACAGATTGCACACCCTATAATATAACAGGATAATAACTATCTATTATAGGATGTGCAATATATTATGGACTGTCTAGAATATTATGTACCCCCGTTACAGATTGCACACCCTATAATATAACAGGATAATAACTATCTATTATAGGATGTGCAATATATTATGGACTGTCTAGAATATTATGTACCCCCGTGACAGATTGCACACCCTATAATATAACAGGATAATAACTATCTATTATAGGATGTGCAATATATTATGGACTGTCTAGAATATTATGTACCCCCGTGACAGATTGCACACCCTATAATATAACAGGATAATAACTATCTATTATAGGATGTGCAATATATTATGGACTGTCTAGAATATTATGTACCCCCGTGACAGATTGCACACCCTATAATATAACAGGATAATAACTATCTATTATACGGGGTGCAATATATTATGGACTGTTTAGAATATTATGTACCCCGCGACAGATTGCACCCCCTATAATATAACAAGATAATAATTATCTATAATAGGGTGTGCAATATATTATGGACTGTCTAGAATATTAGGTATCCGCGTGACAGATTGCACGCCCTATAATATAACAGTAAATAACAATCTATTATAGGGTGTGCGGACTGTCTAGAATATTATGTACCCCCGTGACAGATTGCACACCCTATAATATAACAGGATAATAACTATCTATTATAGGGGTGCAATATATTATGGCCTGTCTAGAATATTATGTACCCCCGTGAGAAATATAACAGGATAATAACTATCTATTATAGGGTGTGCAATATATTACGGACTGTCTAGAATATTATGTACCCCCGTGACAGATTGCACCCCCTATAATATAACACGATAATAACTATCTATTATAGGGGTGCAATATATTATGGACTGTCTAGAATATTATGTACCCCCGTGACAGATTGCACACCCTATAATATAACAGGATAATAACTATCTATTATAGGGGGTGCAATATATTATGGACTGTCTAGAATATTATGTACCCCCGAGACAGATTGCACCCCCTATAATATAACAGGATAATAACTATATATTATAGGGGGTGCAATATATTATGGACTGTTTAGAATATTATGTACCCCGTGACAGATTGCACCCCCTATAATATAACAAGATAATAACTATCTATTATAGGGGGTGCAATATATTACGGACTGTCTAGAATATTATGTACTCCCGTGACAGATTGCACCCCCTATAATATAACAGGATAATAACTATCTATTATAGGATGTGCAATATATTACGGACTGTTTAGAATATTATGTACCCCCGTGACAGATTGAACCCCCTATAATATAACAGAATAATAACTATCTATTATAGGGTGTGCAATATATTACGGACTGTCTAGAATATTATGTACCCCCGTTACAGGTTGCACATCCTATAATATAACAGGATAATAACTATCTATTAGAGGGTGTGCAATATATTACGGAGTGTCTAGAATATTATGTACCCCCGTGACAGATTGCACACCCTATAATATAACAGGATAATAACTATCTATTAGAGGGTGTGCAATATATTACGGACTGTCTAGAATATTATGTACCCCCGTTACAGATTTCACACCCTATAATATAACAGGATAATAACTATCTATTATAGGATGTGCAATATATTACGGACTGTCTAGAATATTATGTACCCCCGAGACAGATTGCACACCCTATAATATAACAAGATAATAACCTCTCTATTATAGGGTGTGCAATATATTACAGACTGTCTAGAATATCATGTACCCCCGTGACAGATTGCACACCCTATAATATTATACAGATATTGCCTGCTTAGAGGTGAAATATAAGATTTGACATCCCCGAGGGAATGATATTATGTTCGAGGGATATATAATTCCCCGAGAACATAATATCATCCCGAGGGGATGTTAAATCTTATATTTTACCGATATAAAAGGCGATATCTGTTATATTATATAGCCAAGAACAAGTCTGCTGGGTTGGGTGAAGCTAGGCTAGGCCTCCTATTCTATAGTATTTGTATTGTATGTAAACAAGCCTCCTGCCTAGACACCTTACCTTGCGAAGAATAATATACAGATAATTACTAATTAATGATTCCTTGGCAATAAAATATTCACTTAGGCCTAGGTCGTTTAAATTAACAGAAGAATTTCCATCAATAAGCCTATTAATAATAATATTATAATCAGGTAGGCCGAATAAACAATTCATCGTCTTCTCTTCGAGGAGCCGAATCACCGGATGTTCAGCGCGTACTAGTTACTAGGTTACTACCGTGAGTATTGACCAATCACAAACGGTGTTTCATCACATTTAGGGAGGACTAATAACAAATGAGGGCGCTATGTATGCATAGTTTAAATAGTTTAGACGAATAATTTCTTCAAGCAAGCTGCGTGGCGCAACGGTGGAAGCGTTGTCTTGCGATGGAGTGACAATTCCACCCGAGTTCAAATCCAGTAGATGACTTTTGTTTATTTATCGGCGAACGCGAGTGTTGCCACACGAAAATTACACAGTCAATATCATCGAACTCGAGAATGTATATGATTAATGACAGGGGACACGATAATTACGCGAAAATTACTCAGTCAATATCATCGTTCTCGAGGATATATACGATTTACGATCCTCGCAGCGATAGTCATGTGACGCAGTTTCAACCAATCACGTTCACGTATTTACATAGGCTATGTAATATAACAGGATAATAACTATCTATTATAGGGGGTGCAATATATTATGGACTGTCTAGAATATTATGTACCCCCGAGACAGATTGCACCCCCTATAATATAACAGGATAATAACTATCTATTATAGGGTGTGCAATCTGTCACGGGGGTACATAATATTCTAGACAGTCCGTAATATATTGCACACCCTATATTAAATATAACAGGATAATAACTATGTATTATAGGATGTGCAATATATTATGGACTGTCTAGAATATTATGTACCCCCGTGACAGATTCTACCCCCTATAATATAAAAGGATAATAACTATCTATTATAGGGTGCAATATATTACGGACTGTTTAGAATATTATGTACCCCCGTGACAGATTGAACCCCCTATGATGTAGATTCACTTTTTTATCAGACAATTTTACAAATATTTCTAAACAACATACGTACTGTACAAGGAAATTAAATAAAAATATTGTAATTCCTAATATGAATGGGTTAGCTTCGAAAACATTTTATTATAATACTATTAAATATTGGAATAATCTTCCATCAAACATAAAAGCTATAAAAACACTTGATGAGTATAAACGTGCTATAAAGCTTTAGTAATGGGCATAACCAGACTGATGTATTGTGACTGTTGTTATATTTGTGTGAATTTTTTCTATGTTTTTGTTATAAGGACCTCATTGGAAAGCTCTTCTTCTAGATCTATGGGTAATCCTTGGTATGTTGATTGTACCGAATAAAACAAACAAATGTATCCGACTTATTTATAGTAAATGTTAAAATTGCAATTTGTGATTGCAGATAATATTTTTTCTGGTACAGTAGGTATATTGATGATTGTATCCAAACACACTTATACAAATATAAATTGCAAAAGAACTATCAATTATTCCAATATTCATTTGGAAGCAACTGCACCCTTTTTAGGTCAACTTTAATATCACGATCACATGCCGCTATTGACTTTGGCCGTGACGTCACAAAAGCTGTTCCACAGTCTAATGCAGGTCTTTCTGTAGAAGCACAATAGGATTACTACTAAGTCTATACTTATTCACTCAAAATTACACAGAAACTATTTTTAGAAAAACACACAGAATCCTCGATTTAAATGTAAAAGATCAATCCATGTACTAGAATTTTTAAATAAAACGTATTTGGTTATAGTGTTTTTTATGCTAAAACTGTCATCTTTGTACTGTACCGTCATCATGACGATGACTCAGCTAGCATTATCGCATCGTCACTGCGCCGAAAATATTACAAAACAATTGTTGTTGTATTGTATTTAAATCCTGGGTAGGAAAAAATAAACGAATTGGGTTATATTTTGACATCGACATAGTGATGAAAAATTAAATTGATAAAATAAATTGTTTTTCAAAAACTGGTACGGTGTCATGTTGTCCGTTGAACGCGCTCTTTGGTTTCTATTTAAAAGCCATAGAGCAGGTGGTTAATGGTTTGGTATCATTATTCAGACAGCGCGGCCTTTATGAATAATAATAAATATAAAAGGTGTAGGCCTAGCCTGTTCTTCTAAGAGCCACAAAACTTAGGTAAGCTGGGTGTTTATAGTTTGTTTCTGTTTTGGTATTACGCTAGACTCTACATGGCACCTAACTAACGTGACAATTATGAACACATCAATTGTTATCTTTCCACCCACAGCCAGCCAAGGCCTACCATACTTTTCTCCCTTTTCTAGCCCTCAAACACTGGAGGAGAGTCGGAGGAGGGAAGTGTGAATTCTAACTAGTTTAGTGCAGGTCTTTCTGTAGAAGCACAATAGGATTACTGAAGTCTATACTTATTCACTCAAAATGACACAGAATCCTCGATTAAATGTAAAAGATCAATACGGTACATGTAATAGAATTTTTAAATAAAACGTATTTGGTTCTGAAAATAACTGACGTTAGAGTTCAACGTTTCGATCAATATTATGCTTTGATCGTCCCATCCATAGTATTATGATCGTCCTTAGGATCGAGTGAGGAGTTTATTTATGATTTTCCCGAGGACGATCAAAGTAAATTATTGATTGAAACGTCGAGAAACCCAACAATTCATTCATTTCAGAACTATATATACGCGTGGTGTACTGCAAACTTTATATAAACATTTAATTTGTTCATGCAAATCTTCATACAATTCTCATATTCTTTCATTGTCTTTCTTTGTCCAGTCGGCATTCATCATTTTATACATTTTACATAATTATTTGCTATAGTGTTTTTTATGCTAAAACTGGCACCTTATACCGTCCTCATGATGACTCAGTATTATCGCATCGTCACTGCGCCGACAATATTACAAAACAACTGTTGTTGTATTCTATTTAATACTGGTAGAAAAAATAACGAATTGCGTTATATTTTGACATCGACTTAGTGATGAAAAATTAAATTGAACTAGTAGGCCGCCTACGGTCTCATGTTGTTCGTTGAAGGCGCTCTTTGGTTTCTATTTAAAAACGAGTAGAGGAGAGCAGGTGGTTAAAATAGTTTGGTATCAATTCACACAGCGCGGCCTTTATGAATAATTAATATAAAATGTGTAGGCCTAGCCTGTTCTTCTAAGAGCCACAACACTTAGGTAAGCTGGGTGTTTATAGTTTGTTTCTGTTTTGGTATTACGCTAGATTCTACTGGTGCCTGCATGGCACCAAACTAACGGGCGTGACAAATAATTATGAACACATCAATTGTTATCCCTCCACCACACAGACAGCCAGCCAAGGCCTAGGCCTACCACTTTTTTCTCCCTTTTCTAGCCCACACAAACTGGAGAGTCACAGACAGGAAGGAAGTGTGACTTCTAACTAGCCTAGTTTAGTAGCCTACTACTACCTACGTCGGGGCCTAGATGACCTCAATGTCTGATCTTAATTGTCCTCATCTTCTCACAGCAGGATGAAAGTGTGTGACATACGTGAAGATTTACAGAGACCTACACATACCTCCATGTACAGAGATAGAACTACTGTCGTCTAGATGGCTGTTGACAGGTAAGCACTCATGGAAAACAACTATGTTTTTGCCAATTTGTAAATGTAAATTATAGTGCACAATTAATGGCCAGTAATTGATATAGACATTTCACATTCTGATTTTATCAGCAACTAGGCCTACTGCATGCTGTATTATTACATTTCTGTTTATTTTTTAGAATGAGTGCAAGAATGTTCTTACTGATAGACTGATTTATTACATTAAATATTTCATGTGCATTTCATTCCTTACGTGAAGTGTATCATGAAAGCTACTCACATTCCACTCTCGTTTAATTATATTGTTCTAGGAGTTTAATGCGGATTGGTGGATTCCATCCCTGACATCAGTTGCAGGTTCAGATGTCTTGAATGTCTATCAATAGATATTAGATGTTAGTTTATCTATTAATTTGTAGTGTAATTTTTGTTGAATCAATCTGTCCACTCAGATCTACAAGCCCAAGATAGATGCCACAGGATTGGTCAAGAAAAGCCAGTGATTGTCTACAGGTTAGTGACCATTAAAACCATTGACCAGAAGATAGTGGAGAGAGCAGCTTCAAAAAGCAAGCTGGAGAAGATGGTCATTCATCAAGGTCAGTTTTTGTCTTTCTCAAATTCTTTCCCTCAAATATTTTGGCTCGTAGTTTTTTGTTGTGATTCAGTTACCACTTAAATGTTTGTTCAATTAAAAAGAAATATGGGCATGCATCACTGTTTTAGACCATTCTGCTATTTTGATAAAAGCATTGTTTGTATTTTATCACTTCATTAAGCACAGCAGTGACGACTTCCTCAGTGGAATAGTGCTTCCATTTCATTTCAAACCAACATTTTTAACGTCACAATACTCACAATTTTCAAATGTTACTAAATGTTCACGTCAAAATATAGAATGGTTCATTGGATTTCGTTTAATAAAGCATGTCAATGTAGGCGATTGTATAGAGACGTTCATTTCGTAAATGCTAATTTGGCACAGCGAGTGGTGATGTCCTGTTTGCATAAATGCAAAGTGGCAGTTAATGGGTTAGGAGGTATATACTTACAGAACATGTCTACTGATTTTCAGAAAAATTTAAATATTGGTGACATCACAAATATTAAAATCTGACTTACCTGTATCTTCCATAATATCTCATATTATGAGATATTAAATAGCACGCCCTCTTAATTAATTAATTAATATTTAATATGGACCAAATTATTATAGATATTTTTTTTAGGTAAATTCAAAAGTAGTAAAACTATGGTTAGAGACTCAAAAGCTGTGATGGATCCCATGGAACTACTAAAAGTGTTACGCTCCACTGATCACTCTGGCATTATCAAAAACTGTGAAGAACAAGTCATCAGCGACGCAGATCTTGAGCTCCTATTGGATCGCAGCGACCTTGTTGGGAATAACGCGGGAAAGAAATTGAAACAAGTAAAGGAGAATGAAGCATTTAAGGTTCTGGAATCCTGCGATGAGAATGTCATGGAGTTAAAGATCTCAGCTAGAGAAGGATAACTAACCTGTCTTCGACAATCTATTGCAAGTTTGATCTCTGCATATTCATTCAATTCTCCATCAAGATATCAACATCAAATCCATGGCTCCTGGCTTTAAATTTACTACAGTACTGGGTTCACATACTGTATACCCAATATTGCACAAATTGAAATCTGGGAGCGTTAATGGTATTTATGACATTTATTTCTATGCAAATAGTTACTGTTGTTTTCTGCACAGCACAGTGTTCAGGTTTAAACTATTGTTAACACCAAGTGTTACAAGTCAGCACAGTGTTCAGGTTTAAATTATTGTTAACATCAAGTGTTATTACAACAAGTCAGCACAGTGTTCAGGTTTAAACTATTGTTAACGCCAAGTGTTATTACAAGTCAGCACAGTGTTCAGGTTTAAACTATTGTTAACACCAAGTGTTATTACTCTTACAACATAAAGAAAATCAAAGACTGTACACAAATATATCTTATGTAGAACTTTTAATATAACACAAATAGTGATAACAAAAATGGTAATCTATAACTTATCAACTTTAAATTTATTTTATACAGATTTATATTTCA
The DNA here is from genome assembly GCF_963402885.1 of Antedon bifida. Taxonomy (NCBI): domain Eukaryota; kingdom Metazoa; phylum Echinodermata; class Crinoidea; order Comatulida; family Antedonidae; genus Antedon; species Antedon bifida. The sequence continues at coordinate 32,304,382 of NC_136227.1, read as the reverse complement.
CTATTTCTACATCATATAGAAAAAATATTTCTACATCAAAAAATATATTTAAAAACACAACAATGAAACTAAATGCAAAATTATGGCAAGCCTCAGCTGTCTGAAGTATTCAAAATATTATATTATTATATCATTTTTTTATTATATTATATATTGTATTGTAATGAATTATACGTTTTGCATTATATTACTTGGTTTTAGCATTATATTATATCAATTTCTAATATATTATCTGAAAAATGTAACAAATTATTGACTTTTTGTATTATATTATTCGGTTTTGGCATTATATTATGAACATTTACTATCATATTATTAATAAAATACATTATATTATAATATAATTGTATTATATTCAACCCATTTACCTTACTTTATAACATACACCATTATTATATTATACGGATTCGTTAGTTATATTATTATTTTGTATGATGTTTATTATACGTCACGGCTCATTTCAGTTCTTCTAACTCTTTCTCTCCCTCCCCCTGTTCACTAGCAATCAGCGGCAGAATCTGAATTGTGTGACTGTTGAAGAATAACTATACTACGTACTAGGCCTAGCCTAGGCCTACTAGGGGATCTAGCCTAGACGTAGCTAGTTAGACAAGTGACCAAGGACCACCGGACAGCTACAACTAATACTACAATACAATAATACTACTAATGCAATAACTACTACTGCTAATACTTAGGCCTAGCTAGTAGAGTACTAGGTAGCTTAGCTACTACTAGGCTCTAGTGGGGTTAGGGCGTATGTATGATGTTAACTACTAGGCCTAGGCCTAGGCCTACTAGTACTAGGCTAGGCCTAGACTTAAGTTGTAGTAGGCTAGGGCTACTACTACTACTACTACTACTACTACTACTACTACTACTACTACTACTAGGCAGCCAGCCCATGATGGTTACGAGTAAGCCAAAATTTTGGATATAAGTAAACCAAAATTTGGGTACGAGCGAGTTGGCATGGGTACGGGTTGACCTGTATCCTTCTTTCTAGCTAATCGTACTAGGCCTAGGCCTCAAGTAAGTCTACGCTACCCAGTCCGGCTACAAATGGTCTATTTTGTTTTATAGCTTTATTGATAGCTGGGTTCAAATCTGGGTTGGGACGGCTTTTTCTCATTCTAAAACAGAGTTCCTTATCATAATAAAATAATATATGAATTTATTTGTAATAGTACCTAGGCCCTAATTGCCATTGCATTTATTATTATTAATTATATATTATACGGTTACCCCTTAATTATACTATAGTATAATTTCCTTGTTATATTTTACAATATTTTCTTTATAATTCTACAATTTTGTCTTTCACAGCACAAATTTATCATACTGTATTTGTCCAAGCTACTCCAGCTACATGGTATTGCCTTGAGGCTAAACTACACGGTATACTGGCACTACCATCATTCCTGGCTCGTCAACCTGGACCACATAAGCACAGTTTTCAGTTTATTTACCATTTCAATTTCTGAACATAAGAGATGAACAACTTATATGGATGGATAACCGTAAGAGCGAAGCTCGTTTACCGGTCACCCGTTAGTGCAGTGACATTACGGACAACATAAAGACAGGACAAAGGTGCAATACATAACAAGACATGTGAACACTTGTGTTTGCAACCCCTTGGATAAAATAATATATTTATATAAAGGAGAAAGATAGATATTATAATATTTCTTTTTTATCATACAATACATAGTACCTATTGGTATTATATCTAAAAATACAAAGGCGGCTAACACAGATAGTTCCATATATACAGTACTCTCTTATAAATAGATGTATCTCTCCAATCTAGCTAATCTAATAATAGTACTATTAGCATACTACTATACACTTTGTAGACAAGAAGTAAGTTGTATACACCTAGAGGACTTATGGTAGTACAGTCGAACGCCCTCTCACTGGCCCGGTCAACATAATCTATACCTAGATTATTACAGTAATTAAAGTACATTATTACAGAGATTTTTTTTTTTTTTTTGCGCAGAAATCAAAGTTATGTGTATAGAAAGCAGTACTCGTATTAAAAACTAAGCAGGTTGTACTCTTGAACACAAACTGGCAGGATATTTTGAATATTTTTTATTGTTGAAATGAATGGAATCCTAACTTCTCTGCAACAACTGGAGACGAAGACATATTATGACCCTTTTATTTAAATTTATTTGAATAGACCTTCATGTAAGTTCATTAAAGGCTATATGTTTGTTTTATATTTTAATATGTGATAGTAGAAAATCATTGTGTATAATGAGGACTAAGAATCTGATATTCACTTGCATTCTCATCTTTTAAAAATTTTATTTATAATGCTGGTAATGAGTTTAAAATTTAATTATATTGACTAGTTTTGATAATCATTATGTCCTTATAAATTTATTTATATTTCTTTTGTGTAATATAGTTCATATATTATGTATTGAATAAATTGGTAAGGCCCTATACTGTTATTATTTAAGGAAAGTTTATATACACTTATACTGTATTTTTAGTTATACTGTAATACCAATAGGTACTGTGTATTGGGATGCAATTCAACAGTTATGAATAAAAATAGTCCTATGTACTCTGTATGTTGGAGGAAATAAGCATAAGAGCAAGTCTTGACCACAGGGTGTAAGTCAGTCACTATTTTGAATCAGTAGTATGACTTCTTAGGATTTAATTAATTTTAAAATTATCATTGTATGATCGAAAAGAAATATTATAATATCTAACTTTCTCCTTTATATAAATATATTATTTTATCCAAGGGGTTGCAAACACAAGTGTTCACATGTATTGCACCTTTGTCCTGTCTTTATGTTGTCCGTAATGTTACTGCACTAACGGGTGACCGGTAAACGAGCTTCGCTCTTACGGTTATCCATCCATATAAGTTGTTCATCTCTTATGTTCAGAAATTGAAATGGTAAATAAACTGAAACTGAAACTGTGCTTATGTGGTCCAGGTTGACGAGCCAGGAATAATGGTAGTGCCAGTATACCGTGTAGTTTAGCCTCAAGGCAATACCATGTAGCTGGAGTAGCTTGGACAAATACAGTAGAAATTTATGAGACTTGGTGTGTGATGATTCAGTATGATAAATTTGTGCTGTGAAAGACAAAATTGTAGAATTATGAAGAAAATATTGTAAAATATAACAAGGGAATTATACTATAGTATAATTAAGGGGTAACCGTATAATATATAATAAATAATAATAAATGCAATGGCAATTACTTATATTATGTATACATTACAATATTACAAATAAATTCATATATTATTTTATTATGATAAGGAAATCTGTTTTTGAATGAGAAAAAGCCATCCCAACCCAGATTTGAACCCAGCTATCAATAAAGCTATAAAACAAAATAAACCATATTGTAGCCGGACTGGGTATAGCATAGACTTACTTGAGGCCTAGGCCTAGTACAATTAGCTAGAAGGATACAGGTCAACCCGTACCCATGCCAACTCGCTCGTACCCTATTTTTGGTTTACTTATCCAAAATTTTGGCTTACTCGTACCCATCATGGGCTGACTGCCTAGTAGTAGTAGTAGCCTAGCCTATTAAGGCAGCAGGCCCGGCCCTAGCCTACTACAACTTAAGTCTAGGCCTAGCCTAGTACTAGTAGGCCTAGGCCTAGTAGTTAACATCATACATACGCCCTAGAGCCTAGTAGTAGCTACCTAGTACTCTACTAGCTAGGCCTAGGTAGTAGCAGTATTAGTTATTGTAGTAGTATTATTGTATTGTAGTATTAGTTGTAGCTGTCCGGTGGTCCTTGGTCACTTGTCTAACTAGCTACGTCTAGGCTAGATCCCCTAGTAGGCATAGGCCTAGTACGTAGTAAAGATAATTAGTTATTCTTCAACAGTCACACAATTCAGATTCTGCCGCTGATTCATTAGTGAGCAGGGGGAGGGAGAAAAAGAGTTAGAAGAACTGAAATAAGTCGTGACGTATAATAAACATCATACAAAATAATAATATAACTAACGAATCCGTATAATATAATAATGTTGTATGTTATAAAGTAAGGTAAATGCGTTTAATATAATACAATTATATTATAATATAATGTATTTTATTAATAATATAATAGTAAATGTTCATAATATAATGCCAAAACCGAATAATATAATACAAAAAGTCAATAATTTGTTACATTTTTCACATAATATATTAGAAATAGATATAATATAATGCTAAAACCAAGTAATATAATGCAAAACGTATAATTCATTACAATACAATATATAATATAATAAAAAAATGATATAATAATATAATATTTTGAATACTTCAGACAGCTGAGGCTTGCCATACAAAATTCATTGATATCAAACTATATTATATAATGTCTTCATTCTTTGATTTTTGTCATTTTTAGTTTTACAAATTTTACTACAACTTTGTTCTGTTGTTGTTACTGTGCCAAAGACATCGCATAATGTGTTTATTTGTTAATATAATTTCTAGTTACGTTTTCATTTAATAAAACTGCTTTTGATAACAAATTACGTTTTATCATTAATATGTTAATGTTATATTTTGTAGTTTCAAGTTGTACCACTTTACTTTTAGTATTTAACCATCCAACCTAATTATAAGGAGTTGTATTAATTACATTTAATATAATATTATCACATAATTACTTTAAAACACGCACAACCAATTCTATACAATATATCAAGTAAAAAACATTGCATTGTTATAAAAGAATCGTTTTCATTAAATATGGCAGCACAGCTTATAAAGATTATAATGAATAAGAAACAAACATTCTTGTTTATCTGCATCTACAGCTGTTAATAATTATTACTTCCGTTGCTAGTGTGCCGCGTGCGGAAGAAGTACGCGCACGCGCTCCGTCGATGAAGGTAAGTATGTCAAAATAAAATGTTTAAAAACATTTTATGTTTTAGATTATCATATTGATTTAATCTACTATACGATTTATATATAAAAGGTCGTTTTTATATTGAATACAAATTTAATGTTAGAAATGCAATTATTTGCGATATTAAAAATTGACACCTGCTTGCTGCGAGATATAAAAATGTGTTTGTTATAATAGTAGAAGTAACATACGTTATCAATGAAAACTAACTAATGATAAAATATAATATCTCTCTTTGAACACTCTTCAGCCACGTGTTTGATGACGTCACCTGATAGGCAATCAATCATGTCAAGCCACCACAGCTCAGGAGACATAATGAGAAATGAAGACATTGTATTAACATCAATGTTGTGAAGGTTACTAGGAGAGATATTGAGAGTACGTAATGCTAATTGAACTTGTTTGAGAGAACATTCTGTTACAAAGTCATGAAATACATCACGTGATAGATTGTCAATCTCAATATAGTAACATTGATCATCAATGCCTAAAATGTGTGCAATAACTCTTCCCTTTCGCTCCAATGCCATCTTACTACAAAAGTCACCGACACTATCACGATCATATCGCATACAATACAATTGCATAATTAGACGTATGAAATGCCCGTCACATTGTACACCTGGACTAATGTGATGAATAAACATTCTTATGGAGGTAGATATATCATCCAAATGATTATTTATATCTTTGCTTGTCATGTAATTAATTAATTCATTAACCACAGCATCTTTATGTTGTTTTTTAACAAAGTTTAAATTTCTCGGCAGATAGCGATATGTTGACAAACTATTTGTAACCCAGTGCTTGAGGAAACCGCCAGCTTTATCACCAAGGAAACCAATTGCAAACTCTCTCGCTCTGTATAAATGCTCACTCTCTTGTATCACCTTCCACTCATCATCATCCAATGGTGTAAGTAATGTTCGTACATCTGAGCACTCATTCTCCATACCTTCACTTTCACATAATTTGCACAAGTAAAATCCCACCAATGACTCTACTATCAACTTGTGAGGAGGCATGAAAACACTTTCAAAGTTAGATTTTGAAATTGGTGCTTCTTCGTAAACAAATCCAAGTTTCACGGACATATCAACCAAATCTTTATTCGTATGTTTATCATTCAAATCGTTCATGTTTATTGAAAGTTGATTTACTTTCAAGCTATCATACATACATTTTCCCAACAAAATCATAGCATTTACATATTCCGCTGGAATGTCGTCAAATTTAGAAAGCTTTGGAAATTGTTTCTGTTTGTTGAACTGATTTAAAATACTACAAAATATTTCTTTAAAAAGTTCAGCTTTATCTGTAGGAAGGCTTTGGCTGTCTTCCCACAGCAAACAGATTGAAAAAAGCAGCATTGGGTTTTTGCACATTGCATACGCGTCAGGATGTTTATCTAGGCCTAACTCTGTTTTAAGCGACTCTCCCAATACTTCTTTTTTAAAATACTCAAAATGTTTGTCAATGTACTTACCTATGCTCTCTTTATTGAAACCCTTAACTCTTACATGTACATTACATGTTTTTATGAATTCATTTATGTTTTCTGATCGTGAAGTAAGTATTACGGTACTGTTTTCTAAATTGTTCTTTTTGAACAGACTAATTACGCTTTGGTTATTAAATCTCAATTCGTCTAACCCATCTAGTAGCAGTACAACTTTATCGTCATGTTTCTTTATGAATTTCTTAATTAACCGTGGGTTCTCTGCGAGATCTGTGTCTAAATTGAAATCTTCCATATCCAGTTGCTTTACAATCATATCTAAGATGTTGTCATCTTTGTCTAAATCCCTTACACTTATAAGAAATACAATTTTACCGTCAAATGCTTTAATCGATTTAGTAGCCGTAGCCCAGTTGTATGATAAATGCCTTAATATGGTAGTTTTACCTATCCCACCCTCGCCATCAATAAGAGCTCTACATCCAGTTGTGGAACTGATAACATCTACCACTTCTGTTAATGTTGTTTGCTTGCTTCCTTGATTGTTTTCAGTTTCCTTCAGTAGTTCCAAATCGGTAAACATCTGTGAAATGTCAACTGTGTATCTACCATGCATTGTTGCTGGTGTAAATCTACTGGCCTGTCTACACAATTTCTTTTGTCTTTGAAGCAGATATTCTTCAATCTTTTCTAAATGCGAAGAAAAATGAAAATAAAACGTATTTAGTAAAATAAATTTATTTTATTTAATAAGGGCCTTGCAATTTTTAGTACTGTAATAATAAGTAGTGCTGGAGCCGCGCCGAAGTAGTAAACCAAGTAAATAATATAGAGGGCGACAAACACAATTTATTATCAATCAGAAAGAAAACTCGGTTAAACGACTGGTGGTCGCCAGCAAATAAATCGTAACAACCGTTTAATGTAGAGCAATCTACCGCTTATGCTAAAACCTCAACTGACGATTGATGGTCGCTTACAAGATGGCCGCTTTTAATAAGAAGGCAAAGCGGTCACTTTTTGTAAATAAATATAATTTAAATTTATAAAATTAACAGTTTATATATTATTGAATACAGGAACAATGTAAATAGGTGTTTATGTGAAAATTGTATAATTTGTAATCGCATATAAATTATATTATTATCAATTGTTGTTTTTATAATAATTAATATCAATATTTTAAAATGTTAAAGTTTAAGTTGTTTCACTATTGAAAGGGGCGCCCAATTTAAAGCTTGCTTGCTGTGGCGTCCGTTTTCCACTTACCAACTCCTTTTCTTGCATTATATTATTTATGTTCATTATCAGTTGTATACTTATTATGCTACTTTGTATTTTGCTTTATTATTTGTGGAAATAAATATTATTATTATTATAATTCTACATTTTGCTGTCCATAGCAACTACATCAGCTGTGCTGAGGCAATTTTGTTACTCCAATAACTATATTAGATGGTGCTAGTTTTGTATTTACTATAAGCTGTTGATGTTTCTATATTAGCTGGAGGTTTTTACTAAAGCTGATTTTTCTACATTCACTGTTTACGACATTAGCGTTGTAATACGCATATATTTTTTGTAGGTGAAATAAAAAATGAGCTGTACAGTAGTATAACAAAATAAGATTTTTCAAGCATCTCAGTACAACTTTTGTTCTTAATACGAAAGCAATAACAAATAACAAAAATAATAGAAATTGCGTTGAAAGTGATAGTTTTGACAATTAATTTTAATAGGAAATGTTAAAATTGTAAATGAATTTGCTTTTATTCAAAATTGAAATATTGCACGCGTGTACGAATTAATTTAATTTAATACCTTGCCATTTATCCTAAATTAAAATTAACTGGTAATTATCGTGGAGCTGCTGTTTGAAACACACGTTTGCAATAATATCATTGATTTTACGTATTCTATTTTTTGGTCTCTCGTAAAAAGAGTTAAAGGACACACGACCCAGGGTGTGACATGAATACCATGCATGTATGTTATTAGGTTAAAAGGCTATTTGTTACGTAAGATGTTTATGATTGAAACATAATTCACAATTATCTACGTCATAATCACCTTTATTTATGATTATCCTAAATGTTATGCCAAATGGCATGATACAATTGTGCATTTATGGGCCTTAATTAATGCTGTATCCATGGAAATAAAAGGGATTATAGAGGGCGACATACATAATATATCATTAATCAGAACGAAATTTTAACAATGTTATTTGAACTAAGATGATTACAACTACAGTACATATCGGCATGAAATAGTACGGTAATTTACTATTTTTAAATTTGATTACAAAATCTCATTATTTTATGAAGACATTTTATTTTCAAATAAATTTAAATTAAATTTGTAAAATTAAAGTAAGATTATTCATTCAATTTTTTATTTCGAAATCTCTGGTCCATAGAAAGTAACATTAAAAATATATTAATATAATATAAACAAGACCGTACTTATTACTCATCTCATGTTTTTAATGCATTAAAGAATGTTTGATTGTTACAGAAATGTAGTATTTAGGCCATGTTTTCACTTTCAAATTTTTACCATGTATATATAATTGCTTATTTTTTCGCCAGTATCAGAAGCTTTAATCACAAACTTATTAATGAAGTTAGTGTAATTGCAACTTTCGTTGGTTTTTTTTCATTAAATTGTAGTATAGGCGGAATTATAGAGGGCGACAAACACAATGTTCAATCCATCATCACTGTGGGCAGAATTCATGAATAATTCATTACCTTAATTATTTTCTATTATAAAGAATTGCAAGATAGCTGATCTACTTCCTAAATATACTAAACCTAACCCTCTAAATAATCTCTCTCAACTATTAAAAAAAACATGTTCATGAAAGACATCGAACCGAGGGCTCCAGTGTAATAGGTTAAAGCCTTTACCACTAGACCAAACATTTCGGTTGGCAAACGCTGTTTACACTAATTATTTAATCTCTCTGCATCAGAGCCATATATATAAAGAGTTACGACATTGGATTATAGTCACGTGATATGCAGATCAATTTGTGTCAAACTTGTCTCCGTTAATGCATGTAAAGTATAGGAGCAAGAAAATACTTGAAAAAAATGTAATTGCCCATTTTACGGTGAAATATCGATGTGCACAGCGTACAGAAGTACTTGCGGCAAAGAATATTGCGCGCGCGTGCGCTAGTACATTATAAAGTTCGATTGATTGATTTTTAAACGAAACATCTCATAACTACGTCCTATTAATAACAATTATGTAATATTTTCAATTCATAATGCATGCTTTGATGACTAAAATTAAGATACCTATGTTTGAATGCCAGCGAGCTGGGATCTACCATTTATCACTCGGGTAATGGTTATGTTTATCTTTCTGTGACCTGTTTAATTAATAGATGGTAATTATTACGAAGTCTGAAAATGTTCATACTATACTAGTTTATGTCATTTTAATTTCTTTGGTTAAAACATGTAATCAATAATTGTGGAAATTAGTTGTAGTCATAATGGTTGACCCCCCTTCTATATAATGGACGATGACAAGACTTGGGTTGCATGAACTTGGTATGAACCTATAAAATAAGTAGATAAACAGCTCAATAGGTACATATTAAAAATCACTGTTTGGTTGCAAAATTTGCACCAAGAGATTCATATGACGAGTCTCTGAAAGTTTGTGTCAAAAACACACAGAGAGCCATATACTGTATAAAAAGAGGGGTTAATTTGTGTGTTTTTTGTATTGGTTCATGCTTTGATGTATCCTGACTTGCATGTAGGCCCTAGCATTTATTCTTTTGTTATTATAGACACAATATATATATGTTACCAAATTAATACCATTAATCAAATTAATTACTAAAATAAAAACGGAATATAAGCGTTATTTCATAGACAAAAAATCTAAAAATAATGCATGAACTATAGGAAAACGCTATACAAAACAGAGCCATATATAGAGAGAGTTACGACTTTGCGTTCACGGATTTTAGAAAGTCACGTGGTGTGAACGCCGGCCATGTTTGTGTCCAACAACGTATGGAGTCGAGTCATTTTCTTAAAAAATGTATAACATTCACAAGGCTTTAAATATCGAATTTAATATCAAAACAATCAATTTGTTTAAAGGTTTTTGTTAAGATAATAACGAAATCATAAAGTTACTGCGAACATGATTTTTAAACAACAAAATGTAAAAACAATGCATTACTATAGAGAATCGCTGTACAAACTAAACGCGCACGCGTAGAGCGTGCATGGAGCGCACAACCAGAACCGTTCCGAAATTGCTATTTTTGTTGTTTAAAATCATGTTCGCAGTAACTTTATAATTTTTTTATTATTTTAACAAAAACCTTTAATCAAATTGATTGTTTTGATATTAAATTCGATATTTAAAGCCTTGTGAATGTTATACATTTTTTAAGCAAATGACTCGACTCCATACGCTACATAGGCATAGTTGGACACAAACATGGCTTCTAATCCATTCGAAGTCGTAACTCTCTCTATATATGGCTCTGACTTTTCAGTCTGGAGTACGCCCTCTAGCTTCGGCTTGCATCTCACTGGGCCGTACACAGTGCGGAGTTTTAGTGAAACGTAATAAAAAAAAATTAAAAAAGTAATACAATCTTCCTAAAACCGTATAAAGTGTAAAATGAAAAATTATTATTCCTTGCCAGTAATTTTGTAAAATTCTTAATTCCGTTCCAATAACAGACAGTGTCATGTCCCGCCCCGATTGCATTGAGAGTGTGCAATTTAAATATGGAATTGAATCTGGGCAGATTTCTGTTCTGATTATCTTGTAACTGTAACGCTATAGTTTGTAACTTGTTGAATAAGTAGTTTAGTGTGGGAATGTATTCTTTTGATGTTTTGTGTTTTTTTTAAATATTACAGTATTTTGAAAGCAACTAACCTGTTTCTGATTTACCCTCTTTTCTCGTTGTTTGTTTTTCATTACTACTGGTTGCCACTTGCCCTGTTTTAATAATAGAATAATAATAATAAGAAAAAAAATGCAATTCTTATTCTACCTAAAAAAACACCGATTGAGAGCACAATAATACTGTATACAGTAGTAACTAACATGTTTCTGATTTAACTCCTTTTCGCATTCCTTGTTCTTCATTACTACTGGTTGCCACTTGACCTGGTTTAATAAATGACAGGACAGAACCTAAATTTAGGCTACAGTGATATTCTTTACCGGTTGCCTACTTCTTTAAAAATATCAGTTACTGCATTAATATTTGTCATTGTATATACAAAATAATAATTAACATAGCAAAACAACAGCAATGTATTAACATGCACCTTCAGTCGGCGGACATGGATTTATTGTAGTATTGTAGACTGTTTTTTACCTCCGCCAAGGAGGTTATGTTTTCACCCCTGTATGTTTGTGTGTGTGTTTGTGTGTGTGTCTGTGAACAGCCTTTTTATCCGATTCTCACCAAATTTGGCAACAATGATCTATGACCAAAAAGCTCGGACGAGTTCGAATTTGAGGGGAAAAGGTCATAGGTCAAGGTCACAACTAACAAAAAACTATTTTACTGCCTAGAGACCACAGTTTTTATCCGATTCTCACCAAACTTAGTCACAATGATCAATGACACATCATATAATTGTGGTTAAATTTTGAAGGGTCAGGGTCAAAGATCAAGGTCCACAAAAAACAAAAAAAAAAGAAATAAAAAAATAATAAAAAAAAAAAACCTCAGTGGGACTTGAACCAGCGATCTCAACTGTGAGAAGCTGGATACATAACCATTACACCACACTGTCATCCACAACTTTGTAGTGTGCAGTTAGCATATTTACACTTAGAACTAATAAAAACAATTTTAAAAAAAAATATTCAGGGGGCATTTTATGTAGGGGAATTTTACAGTAGGCGGAGGTTTGTACTCTCGGAGTACCCTCTAGTTTTAATTTATTTTTACCAAATTAATGTTTTTTACGCTTTTCGCACTAACATACCTTCAGTCAGAGATGTTACTCTTGCTTCCAGTCCAACTTGTCTTAAATTGTTAATAAATTCTTCAATTTTTTCTTCACAGATTATTTTTCTCTGTTCCAAATCCAGAATCATACTCCAGGCATCTTTATAATTCTTTAACGCACTACCATTGTACAATGCATCGATTCTGTCCACATCAGCCTGTCTAAGTCCATTTCCGAAAGCTACAATTTGTAGTCGATATCGAGTGAACTTATTAATTTCTTGAACTTCGAGAAAAGATTGTTTGAGAAGAGCGATGACACCAAACTGTTCAGTTACTATTATTGTCTCGTATAACAATATACGATTTTCGGAACTTAAACGTCCATTTGCCCTTAATTCCTGTAGTAAGTGTATTGTGTTGGTGGCGCTGTCTATGTTCGTTACTGCAATCAAATCTTGGTACAAAACTTTCAGCTTTGTGACGAGATTACGTTCATCATACCAAGTTGAAACATTTACTAAATCAAGATCAAAATCTATAAAATGGTGAAAACAGAATAATTTAAAAAAGTGTATTATTATTTAATGCAACACTAGGATTACTGTATATACAGCATTGTCATTTTTTCAGTCATTTTGCCTATATAATCCGGACCCATCTTTTTTTTATATGTCGGTACTTATTATACTAATATGTTTATAATATTTTATTAAGTCTTTATGAGTGAATACATTATCAGTGTACCTGTTGCCATTATTTCAATCTTCTGTCTTCATTTTCTGAAAAATAAGTGTTAAATCGAATCATAATTCACAAATATAATTATCTGCTTACTGTAGGCTATGATGTATACTTATGAAGTGATGATCGTTTGATACTAAGTTCAATGTAACGATAAGATGAATGATTGAACTATCTGTCAGTTTGTTTATAATCAATTAGTGTGGAGCATCCGGGCAATTTATAATGTTCTTTATGTTTCACTACGCGCCGCCGCGCGTACTTTAGGATTATGTTGGGCAGGTTGGCAAACTAAACATGTCATGAGGAACCTCGCGCATTAATTGAATATTAGTCAAAACTAAACGAATTTACTGTATTACACTAGCATGTAAAAATATAAAAACAGAAAGATAGGCCTAAGTATGTATCTGTTTTGTGTATTGTGATGGTCACATTCTGAAATGAGAGACGAGAAAATGTGTGCTTGTTCTTGAGGTGTACAGATACGTTCAATTAACAGGAACAGGTCATTTTCGATCCACAACCACATACTCGCTCCCTCCCAATAAACGTAAAAATAACTAGTAAGCCTATAAATGGGGTCCGAGTCAATTTAATATTATTGTAGTTGGCGGTGCTAGTATTGCTCAGAACGCAAGAGGAGTGAACACCCGCTATATTTAGGATTATGATCAGGTTCGGCAACAATCACCCGAGGATTAAGATCAGGTTCGGCAATCACCCGAGGATTATGATCAGGTTCGGCAATCACCCGAGGATTATGATCAGGTTCGGCAATCACCCGAGGATTAAGATCAGGTTCGGTAATCACTGGCAAAATGAGATTGAATGTTAGCCTTGTATAGAACCGTACTTAAATATAAAAAACATACATAAGTATTACAATTATCTTATAATAGGATATATTGTTTATGGTGATGGAATTCTTTAGAGAACTCGATGTTTGTTGACGATTATGTGTGGTACACAGAATAGTACACGTTCAGTGATATTAACAAAGACATACCACAATCCACACTCTACTCCAAATAGCAATGGAAGCACATTATCAGAATTATGCATATATTCTCATATTATTGTTTTGCAAATAAATTAAACTATATTAATGAAATATTGTAAACTTACAATTGGCTTAAGACTGGGCTGTAACTGAATCTTTATATGGACTATCAATATACCGATACAGTAAAATGTGACGATTTGTAGCAGCAACTGCACCACTCCCTTTGACGTCAACTACTGTATAATTAGTGTAAACTTACAAATTGGCTTAAGACTGGACTGTAACTGGATCTGGTATCTTGACTATCAATATACCGATACAGTAAAATGTGACGATTTGTAGCAGGAACTGCGCCATTCCTTTTTTACGTCAACTACTGTGTAATTATGATTCATAATCCACGTATGTATGCTATATTGACTTTGGTCGTGACGTCACAAAAGCTATTCCACGGTCCAACGGTCTTTCTGTTGAAACACAATGTACACGATTATATCTTCGTCGTACGACGTCTATAAATATTCCATTCAAAAATCCCTAAAAACTATTTTTAGAAAATTACCTAGACTCTTTGTGAATAATTTTTAAAAACTGCAGATTATTTTAGTATGTATTATATTCACAGTATCTTTTATTTGCAAAAACATTAAAATACAGTGGTAGCCAAAAGCTGAAATAAAGTCCTTCTGAAATAATATGATTTTATCGAATATCGATTTAAATATATAATTAATATCAATACTTATAATAATAGACTTTTTGAAAAAAAAGTTGGTGCCTATCGTTGAGTTGATTAAAACACACACTTAAAATTATTGTTATATTCTCTTTTTGTTATCACATACTAAAACTGGGTTGGTTTCTGATTTTGGGGTTGGTTCTTCCATGTTCGGCTTTCTGTTTTCGCCGCCCGAGTCAATGCTTATAAGGATTTTGTGTGAGTTCAATGATGAGCGACATGAAATGAACAAACAACAACGTTTTCAAGTCCTATTTCATGAGTAGGCCGTAGAAGCTGATACCACATTAAAGACCCCTTCCCTGCAATTTTGGACGTTTTTTGGAAAATAATACATATATATCACTTTAAAAACATTAAACCATGTCATTCCTTGTCTTAAATGTACGTTTTATGGTAAATTATGATAAAAAGTGAGAAACAATGCACTACCTAAGTAGCTCGCGGCGATCGACCTCTAGTGGACGGTCTTAGGCCTAGCCTAGCTAGGCTTAGTTTTGTAGGCCTAGCTGGTAAACATCGGTAACGTACGAACATCGTACGCTAGCTATATACCTAGCCTGACGTTGTATAGTTGCTGCATTAATTGTCTTTCTATTTTTGCCAGACTCCGTTGATACAAATTGGGGAAAACCCGGTATTTTCGCTGAAAAGTTAGGAGTCTTCCATTTGTTTTGGCCTCACGATCGATCGAAAAGTGGGCGAATTACAGGTGAAAAACAAAAATATCAATCCGCGCGCAATGCATTTTGGGATTTATAGCGGGCCGCTATAATTATTAGAATCGACTTATTTTTCACATTTTAAACCTTTTAAAGACGAAAAGAGTTATCGCAATAGGACCATATAGTATTATTTTTACATTAAATATAGTTTGTGATCTTAAATTAGATCTAAAAAACGTAGGGAAGGGGGCTTTAATAATATAAGAATTCTAGGTTCTTGATTTTTTTAATATTTCATCAAAAGGAAGTACCGGCTTCCTTTGTGCATTCATGCATGGCGTGATGTTTAAATAATCACTAAAAAACACATGACTTCGTGTTATTATAACAGTTTACCATAGAGCTAAATTTAATGATTTATGTTAACTTTTGTTTGTCTTTTTTTTTGTACACGGAACAAATTGTATTTATTTGGCCTATTATAAAGTGCTATAACTTAAACCATGGATTAAATGCTTAAACAGACACACTGTGTAGGCGCGGATGCTGAAATCTCTGAAAATTTCGTCAAGTCAAAGGTCAAATGAACAACAATAATGTACGGTTTTGATTAAAGCATACAACAACTTATTGTACACTATCAACATAAATATGTGTATCTTTAGAATGAGTGACTAACAGACAGACTACTGTGGGTAGTCGTCGAGTGTAGCTTGTTGAAGTACGTCAAATCCTTGCATTTCGACTGTTACAACATTCTACGCAGATTTTAAAGCAGGAAACATTGATCAAAGATGTACTAATTCTTGCTGAAAACATATTTTAGGTAAAAATGATGACTTTAGATTCTCTAACATTTCGATTTAAAAACTACATCGTAAAATGATGATGATGATGATGATGATACACATGGATATCAACAATGCATAAGTTGTGTTTCCACGAAAGAATGACGAGATTGCGAAGTAAAGAGTGAAAACTGACGTCACATTATGTTTTTTAGAAACTTCAGTAAATGAAGGACCTTTAAACACATGATTTGTGGCAGTTGTACAGTGTATTATTTTGCTATTACGTTTTTATTAAATGATCTATGATTGCAATCTGTATCATATTCTACATTGTATTCGTTGTGCAATCATAATTGAGTTGTTTTTCTTCTCGTTATACGTCACAATGGGTTCTTGTTACTAGCACGCTATAAGGAAGTTATCAAAACGATCTCTTTTCCGATCTCTTTCCTTATAAATCCAGAATGGCAGAATGTTGTCTTTGTGGTGAAGGAAATAAAACTAATATTTAAAAGAAAAATGAAACAAATTCCAAGATCAGATCTTCAGATTATTGTTACATCACGCATAGAGGCCTATCATAACATAATGAATTTAAGCACAGTATTATCTTATAGCCATCTTGTTTATAATATATACGGTAACATTTCTCAACTTACTCAACTTAATTGTTTTCCCGATGTATTTGTTTACAACAGTATGTTTATCTATAAGAATCAATGTGCAATAATCATAACGGTATTCTCTATTTAACAGTGTTTTCTAAGAAGCAAAACATTAGGTCTGTAACTATGTTGAGGATCATGCGATGGTCATTGCATTTTGGTTGTATTTGCGCACAGTGATAATAAATAGGATACGATTAAAATCAGTGAGAAGCTTACCAATATGCGCTACCATGTTGGTTGTACTCGCGCACAGTGATAATGAATAGGATACAATTAATATCAGTGAGAAGCTTCTTACGACTGTGCGCTACTATACCCATGTTGGTTGTACTCGCGCACAGTGATACGGTAATGAATAGGATACGATTAAAATCAGTGAGAAGCTTACCGATGTGCGCTACTATCCCCATAGTGGTTGTACTCGTGCACAGTGATAATGAATAGGATACGCTTAAAATCAGTTTAGCACTGTGCGCTAATACCCATGTTGGTTTAATACTTTTTATTTTTATTTTTTATTTTATTCAATTTTCAGGCACAAAAATACATGACAACAAGACAGCGGTGCAGCACCCTGAGGATTGCCATGAGTGCAAAGCACTATCGAGATGGCTCTCCATATACTGCACTTGAACATATAAGTAAACCATAAAAAGACAAAGATATAAAAATTTTAAAATTGCGAGGCATCAAGTTGAACAATCATTAAAATTGAATCTAAAAAATATATATATATAAATATTATGTACAGATAAAAATGATTGTTTAAAGATAAAAAAAAAATAAAAAGTTTAAAGTTGCCTGACATAAGACCGGAGAGCTGTCACAAATGTGTTAAAACTAAATAAAGAATGTTCTCTAATATAATTAGGAATCTCTTGCCATACACGGGGAAAATTAGTGTACAATGAATATTTAAAAGAATTGGTTCTGGCATATTTGTGTTTAAAAATAACTGATTCGGAATACCTTGGATTAAAATCAACAAAATCGTGAATATTAAGATCAATTCGACCATACATACATTTCATAATAAAAAGTATACTGAGAAAACACACTCTCTGGTCCATAGATGGCAAATTTAAATGTTCGAGCCGTTGCTCGTAATCGCCCTTAGCACACAATTTTGTGATCCTTCGAAGAGGTTTATTTATGCTAGTAATATGTTGTTTTTGATGAGGCACCCAAACAGGGGCAGCATACTCAAGTATGGGCCTACATAAACCGTTAAAAAGCCTCATCAAAATTACAGGGTCGTTAAATATCACAAAACGCTTTATGAATCCGACAATTTGGAGAGATTTTGTGGTAATTGCGGACACATGCGTTGACCAAGAGAGATTGCTTTCAAAGTGAATACCAAGATATTTGTAGGAGGTAACTGCTTGAAGGTCATTAGTGTGAATATGATAACGAGCATGAATGGGATTACGTTTGCGAGTAATATGGAGAACTTTGCATTTTTTAGCATTAAGTCTCATCATGTTATTTTGACACCATTCATCGATGTTATCTAGATCTTTTTGAAGTAATATCGCATCATATTCACATCTAATTGGCCTGAACACAACCGTATCGTCGGCATATTGTCTAATTTGAGAGGTGATCGACATAGGGAGGTCAAAAACGAACGAGTTGAAAAGTAATGGGCCAAGTACCGACCCTTGAGGTACACCTGAAACAACTTGTGTACGGTCAGATATCAGTCCATTAAGGACAATCTGTTGGCAACGATCAGTAAGAAATGAGCCCATCCATTTCAAAATTGGACCACATAGACCAAAATTGTGGAGCTTACGTAATAGTTTAGGGTGACTCACACGGTCAAATGCTTTTTTCCAATCAAGGAATATAGCATCGACGACTGGTGGGTTCGTACCATCTAATATTTTGGACCATTCGTGGTATATGGATGAAGCTTGTGTAACACAAGATCTTCCAGGATAGAACCCGTGCTGTACAGGACTAACAAACGCATTACATTGAAGATGAAATAAAAAATGATCAGCCACAATACGTTCTAGAACTTTGCCAACAACTGAACAAAGTGATATTGGTCTATAATTACTTATATCATTTCTACTACCAGATTTAAAAATTGGTACAACATTGGCCAATTTCCATTCCTTCACCACAATGCCTTGGTCAAGGGACATTTGAAAAATTTTAAGCAAAATTGGGGATATAACAGGTGCAGCCATACTCAACATCATAGGGGTAATCCCGTCGGGCCCAGGGGATTTATTAGTATCTAAAGATAACAGGGCACGGAAAATTTGATCCCTATTGATGACAATACTAGTTAAAGGTAAGACAATTTCACTGTGATTACAATAAGATGTTTCGTTTGTTACATTGAAATCATCATTATCTTCAGTAAAATTAGAATGAAAATATGTCGAAAATGCTTTAGTAGCATTTAAATCTGAATCTATGATATTGCCGTTTAAAGTATACTTTCTTTCTGTTGCACATTTTCGTTTTTTCTTAACATATGACCAAAATCGTTTAGGATTAGATTTACAGCCTAAACTAAGATTATGGAGGTAATCATAATGAGACTTTCTCGTAGTTTCACGCAATGCGTTACTAAATTTTCTGTATTTTTCCCACTTATACATGTTATTCGGATGTTTCTTTGCATCTCGATAAAGGCGTCTCTTTTTACGAGACATTTTAATAATTTCAGTTGTTATCCAGATTGATTTTCTGCGAGGTTTGCTTTTAGCTTTGGGTATGCAATCATCAATTGCGGCTAGAAAAAGGTCTTTAAAACAAGCCCAAGTGGAATCTAAGTTAAGCTGTGTAAAGCAGATATCCCACGGGACTGAATTAAGAGTTTGGAAAAAATCATCATGATTAACCTTTTTATATTGATAAAAATATCTAGGAACTTGTTTAGGACAGACCAACCGTCCAGCTAAGTCAAAGAAGATACCTATATGATCACTTGTACTAATTCCAGGTTCACCTGTGACATTATGAATAATGTCATTATTATTACAGAACACAAGGTCTAACATAGAATGTGATCCATTATTTGCATATCTGGTAGGAAAATTTACAAGTTGAACAAGATTAAGAGATGACATTATATTTTCAAACTCAATATTACAGTTCGAGTTCGAACCAAAGTCATAATTGAAATCACCAGCGATGATCACAGCAGTATATTTGTGCATGATGGAGAGTATATTGTCTGAGAGTTCTTGAAAATTGGTTAACCATTCTCTTGATGAACTCGGGGGTCTATAAAGCCAAGCAGAATACTTCCTCCAGATACATGGATTTCAGCCAGTTGAACCTCAATATTAGTGTCAATGTCCACAGGTAATACATCTATAGAATGTTTGCATGCTATCAGAACACCACCACCGTGTCTGTTTCTGTCGTTTCTATGAACACAGTAATCTAACGGGAAAATCTCTGCACTCTTAATCGTTGGATCCAACCATGTTTCAGTCAACAACACTATATCAACATTATTTTCTATCCGTACTTGAAGATCCAGGATTTTATCCTGGATACTAGCGAACAATGATAAGGAATATGTCTGAATCCACCCCTTTCTTTACTCTACCTAGAACATTTGATTTTGTATCGATGGAGTAGATTCCACACGAAAAATAACGGATAACAATGGATGGATGCCATCTACTGTATGAAGATGATGACCTCTCCGAGACCAGATTGTAAAGATTATGGTTGAAATTACCAAGGCATAGCATTGGTCTAAAAAACCAACAAAATGCCATTCAAACAGTTAAATTACGTAAATTTATTTAAAAGGTATAGATATATGTAATCTGCCCTGGGTATCAGAAAAGGCAAGAAATAAATACATTTTGAAACAACATTTTTATAATTAGTAGAAGATAAGTGAAGGCTTCAATTTCAATTAGATTAAAAATTAGATAAATAATTTATGTTTCAAACTTTGTTTGTACAAGGCGTTCATTGTTAAAGTTACATTTTTTTACATTTCAAAATCCAACCATGCAATCCATGCAAGTTCGGTGGAATCATTCCTAAATTTTAAATACATTAGAGTATATACAGCATTTGATCTTAAATTTTTTTCAGTTCATTTCATAAATTGCACTTTTTAATAAATAATTAGCAATGTTTTAATCAAAATATACTTTGAGATTTGTAATGAGAACAACAAATTCCACTACTTTTTCTAACATGCAACAGTGCATCAAAGTTCTTCCAAAATGTTTTTTGTACTAAAGCTCTTTTGACAGTTTTCCAATCTGTTTGCTTTGTATTGTCCAAACTGAATCAAAATTTCCAATGTTCTTGTTACATCATAATGCAGTGTCAAACAGCTCTTCTCAGGTTATAGTAAATTGGATTGCATAATGTTCAAACATCAAAACCATGCTCTAGTTTACAGAAATAATTCACCAGGCAATTGCTCACAGGTCAAAATAGCATTTATTTTGTGTTGCTTGTATAATAATGTTCCTATTCCCTTTTCTCCATTTTCCATTGTTTAATCTGCTCAAAATGTTCTTTTTACAACATGTTCATGTTATTTTTAACATTCCAAAACAAAACAGGTCCTCTTGCACAACAGGAGAGCCTCTCAAATGTAATTATTTTATAGGTAATCCATCGTTTTACAGTTTGTTCTGTAAATGATATGATAACAGGACTTTCTGTTGATTGAATCAACTGTTTATATTAAAACTGGAATTTCAGCTCTGCAGCTAAAACACGGTCAAGTAAGGCACAGCTTCTTCTCATCAAAACATAGAATATGCAGCAATATCTCCTGTTGACGAAATAAATTTCTTTTTGTGGACGTTAATTCTCGTATTTTGTAGTTAAGGTCACTGAAGTGTGCAGTATCTTGAAAATATCTAAGTTCATACAGTCAAATGTCCAAATTATTGAACAGGAAAATAAGTTGCATTTTAAAGTCTACAATATTGATGAATTGTTTTCTGCTCGAGTTTGGTCCCAAAAAAAAATATATGATTTGGTAGTTTGATAAGCTTCTCTTTACAAATCTCTGTACTTATATTGGAAATCTGCTAATCGAGACACGATTCCAATAAAATGGTACATTTTATTGCTGACCCTCTTATTGCTTTATTTTATGGAACGCGATGAACTGCTGAAATTGTTCACAAATACAGTAGCTGGATGTTGATATTTTGTTAAAGATGTATTGTCCCTTTGTCAAATTCCAAAAAAAAAAAAAAATAAGATTTCGAAAAAAGTGGGTCATTTTGAAGTATCATAATAGTTATTAACTTTCACCAAAAATTAGTGGGGAAAAAATCATTTAACTGACTGAAATACAGACGTTTTTTTGTTCAAAAAATAACGTTGACTTCCAGTCAAAGTTTTCGATCAAAACATATCTCATAATGCAACGTGCTTATTTGGCTACTCTGTATGCATAATCATAAAACTTCCTCGCGATCTGTGTGAAAAAACCTTCTCAACCGTAGCGAGTTGTAAACAATCCTAATTAGCATCATGCATAATGTATACTCATGGTTTGAAATATTTGTTTACTTTCGCTCGCGACGATTTTCCAGACAAAATGTAATCAAATTAATTTAGCTGTTAATTACGTAAAATGTTTGTTTTTGGCTCGAATTTTCGACTTGAAGTGAATAACTTTATTATTACTTTGATATGGCCAATTTAAATTTAGAATATTTTGACCTTCATTTTTTTGTGTTTCAAGGGACAATACATCTTTAATAAAAAATTTAATTTGAAATTACCATTATTTTATTTACAGAGTAGTAGTAGCTGACCTACAGTTTGTACTGTAATATTAAGAAACAAAGTTTGAAACTTTATTGTCAATTGAAATAAATACAATGCAATGCAACGAGATGAAAGACTGAAGGCACTTGACTTGAGAAAGTTGTTGTAAGGTTGCCAATACAAACAAATATCTGAGAAATACTATTAGACAGCACCAATATGGTGGTAAGGGTACCAATAATATAAGGGTGCAAATTAAAATAGATACAAATAATGCATCAACACAGTGAAAAGGATTTTTTTCAATACTGTAGTATATATTTTCTGTTTTAATACAGATTGATGGCAGAAGCCAACAGTTTCATTACTTTTGGGGTGTATGAAGAGGGACGATGACAAAGGTGGATGAAAGCGAACATGTTCTAGATGCACCAGATAAATATAAAAATGTAACTGTTAGAGGGCACTCACATTAGTTCTTTCAATTTTCTGTTTTATTACAGATTAGTAAGAGAAGCCAACAACTTCATTACAACTGAAGTTTACAGCGGGGGACGATGTTGGACGACACAGGTAAAGACTGTAACACCGCCCACCAGACCATGTAGATCGCATTGAAATTTAGCAGCTAGGCGTTAAAAGGGTAATACACTAGCTAGGATAAAGATAGGATAGTATATAATAATGATAATAATAATAAATAGTTATTATTAAGTAATTAGTAATAATTCCATTCTAACCGGGATCAGCAAGAGACAACTATGGATGACACAGGTAAAGACAGTACCATCACTTCCCGAAATTAGACCAGGTAGATTTAGAAATGTAGGTATTAGGAGGCGTTTATACCATGCACTCATAGTAGTCGTTTCATTGCATCTGTTTTCTGTTTCATTTATAGCGGGGGACGTTTACGGACGACAAAGGTAAAGACTATCTAATTAAAGGGTAAAAAAAAATTAGAGGGGAAAAATTAGGACATTTCAAATTAAATTCATATATAAATAATTTTTTTCTGAAGTTTGCAGAGGCAATGATTGAAGAAGGAACATTTATTTTACAGGCTGACTCCAAATCTGTACAACAGTACAGAAAAGACATTGGTTTGGAGATCTTAATGGCATCTGGTAAATATTTTTGGATTTAGCTTGATTTAATTTGAATTCCAACTAAAAACTTATGAAAGCAATATGAAGGTATACAAAAACTGCTACAATATTTTACACTTAAATTAATTCTAAATGGTTCATGTAAATGGATGTCACACAAGTGAACAACGTGTCATACTCGAGAATATGGCATGGAATATACCTAGACCACCTAAGTTGTTGATATTAGTGCATTACGGTTGTTAATGTAATCATTTATAGAGTTCAATATCAGAGGGTTGATTATGGATTGATATCATTTTGTTGCAGTTTGTCTTTGTCTTTTGAATTCAGAATTGTACATGTACATCCAGGTTAAAGTATAAAAATATAACATATGTATAGTATAAAAACTACCTTAGCACAAAAATAAAAAAAATTGTTATACAAGTTATATCAAATATTACCTTTTGAATTTAGAATTGTACATATGTATGGCATTATGAATAAACAAATATATTTGTGTATAGCTTCTAGTAATTGCTCATTGGTACGCGAAGCTAACAGTTGTATTAAGACGGAAGTCTATAGCTACGGGGTACGACGACGACAGACGACAAATGCACAGACCATTGACTTGCCAACCAGACTCCCGCGTAGATCAAGTAGAATAGCAGCTAGGCGTTAAAATATAAAGGTAACATCTAGTTAGGATAAAGATAGGATAGTATATAATGATAATGATAATAGGAATCTTATTAATAATTTAATAATAAAAAATGTGTTAATAGTAATGATAATAAAGATCAAATAAATTAATACTAATACTAATTTTTTGTCTGTCAATAATAATAATAATCATGAACTACTATAGAAAAATGGTTTAGTGTCACTGCATTGTCTCACTAGCAAAAAACTCGCACAAATATACAATGTGACACACCAACAATGTAATGAATAATCACCTCATAATCTGAAACCACTACAAATATATTATCACAAATTCAATATAAACCATATCAATTTCTACTGTAGAAGCTATTGCATTAAGGGGTGTATTGAAGGCCAATTCTAGTCAAGATAGAATACCCTAATGCATTCAATATTGATCGATCCCAGGTTGTTGAAGTTATCGATGAAACAGATATCGCTTTTTAATTATTACTTTCTTTTTCCAAACCTGTAGTAGATCTAAGTATCCCCACAACCATTGACCACACAGATAATGAAACCTGGACTATTATAAAATGGGATGGAAAGACCTCAGAAAAGGACACCCATATCCTACCCACAGATTTCCAGGGACAACTACAACAATTTCTCTTAGAACATGGGAAAACCCTGAACGATCTTAGGCTAGATTCCATCCCCTCCAACACCAAAGAAGTAATGGTAAAACTTCGGTTACGACAGTTTTCGGGACGGGTGCCAATCCCTTCAAATGAGGTCGACTTTGAGACTTGGTCTCAACTAGTCCAACAACTTTTAAGAGATGATAGCTTATCACAGGCTGAACAAAAAGAGCATCTTAAGTCACAGTCTCTTTCCTCCAGCACTTAATATCCTCAAAAGAATGGAAGAAGAATATGACAAGTTATATAATTACCTGATCAATTGTATTTATCTGGAGGGATGTTCCAAAGATGAGAAAAGGAGGATCATAAGGAAATGAAATTGCTTAAAAAATGAAACATACAATTGAAAAAAGGGAAATATTGTATTAAGAGCTCAAATCAAAAAATTAAAAAAACTAGTGTCTCTTTTAAATACTTTGTAATAATACTCCTTGTTGTGAATGATTAAGGTAAGACACTAGCCTAAATTAAGCCTTATACATTCCAACTGTTAGACGTATTCGCCGGCAGGATTGCCTGCCCTTTTCGATACATTAAAAACAATCTCATTTGCCGACTGATACGTAGCCCTAGACCAGTTTTACTTTAAAATGTATAGCTTTTATTTTATATAGAAAAAATGTCCCCATTTACATAAAAGGGGGAATCCCGGATTTGTTAGTTTTAGCGGTAGCGCTTGCATGACACGCGTGCAGCTCAATAGAGTAGAGGACTACGCCGCCGTTTCCGCAGCAAAAACAAAATATCAGTTAATTTTTCAACCAATAACATTTTTATTGACAAATTGATCAAATATTTAGAACAAATTAAACGTGCATTTCACCAATAAATGCATTAAATGTAGACGCATTCCGTCCGTGGTCACGATCGTCTGTTCCCCTCTCAATAATTATCAGCATTTTCAATCTTCATATTATGCATGGTATATAAAAAATGCTTTAACGAACTCAACATAACCTTTATCCTTTTCTGCATTTTCAGGAATTCCTCTAATTACGATATTGTTACGTCTACTTCTATTTTCTAAGTCATCTATTTTTTTTTGCATTTTGCAGTAATCTTGTTTCGATAATGTGTTATCTAGTTTTACCTTAATTTCTTCTACTACTGTTTCCATATTATTAACTCCCATTTCAAGATCTTGAATACCGCTATTATGATCACTGTTAATTTTCCTGAGCTCTGCCAGACCCTGATCAACTGTATCAAGTCGAGTATGTAGGCCTACACTTGATAGACTACCTTGCATTTTTTTTAGCATGGTTATAGTAGAATGCACCTGGGAATGTCTAGTACGTCACGTGCCTCATTTAAATCTACCGCCCGCATTTCAGCTGCTTCACTCAAAACTTTGACTTTCCTAGTGGTATAACCACCACTTTTACTCATGGTTATTTGATTTAGATTAGTAAAAGTAGAGTCAAATATAGTAAACACTTATCTTGAGACACTCAAAGGCGATTCCAATCCTCTATAGTAAATTACAACAAAATAGGTGGTTAAGCGGAGCTCGCTAAGACACGTCTTACTCGCACCTATTAACAGTAGGCCTAAATACAGTATACAATATAACAGTGAATAACTATCTATTATAGGGGGTGCAATATATTATAGACTGTCTAGAATATTAGGTACCCCGTGACAGATGGCACCCCTATAATGTAACAGGATAATAATTATATATTATAGGGGTGCAATATATTACGGAATGTCTAGAATATTAGGTACCCCCGTGACAGATGGCACCCCTATAATGTAACAGGATAATAACTATATATTATAGGGGTGCAATATATTACGGACTGTCTAGAATATTAGGTACCCCCGTGACAGATGGCACCCCCGGTCCCTCTATAATATAACAGGATAATAACTATATATTATAGGGGGTGCAATATATTATGGACTGTCTAGAATATTAGGTACCCCGTGACAGATTGCACCCCCTATAATATAACAGTAAATAACTATCTATTAGGGGGTGCAATATATCATGGACTGTTTAGAATATTAGGTACCCCGTGACAGATGGCACCCCCTATAATGTAACAGGATAATAATTATCTATTATAGGGGGTGCAATATATTATGGACTGTTTAGAGGTACCCCCGTAGCAGATGGCACCCCCTATATTATAACAGGATAATAACTATCTATTGTAGGGGGTGCAATATATTATGGACTGTTTAGAGGTACCCCCGTGACAGATTGCACCCCCTATAATATAACAGGATAATAACTATCTATTTTGACCCATCTGGCATCTAGCATTTATGCTAGGCACAATTTTAGAAAATCTAGCATAATCTGGGAGTGTTGACAAAGTGCGAGGCAGCGAGGCAAGCGAGGTATGCGAGGTACGCCAAATACTTGTGCGAGGCATCATTATATCATTTCGAAAAGTGCGAGGCATGCATGGCATATAGTTTACAATTTCAAAAAGGTGCGAGGCATATCTTAACGTGCTATTATGCTATATTATAGGCCTAATAATCAATTATTATAAATAGTCTAAATCTAATCTAAATAGATTCGTGTATGTTGTTTATTTTTATGTAACGATTGTTTATTTTTGTCATTCAAGTCATATAATGTCAAATTTTACTTTTACAAAAGTGACCAAACTGTTCAAAAGTTGTGCATCCGTATGCGCCATATTTAAAAAACTCTTCAACTTTCGATAAACCGTAATTGTTATAGCGACACTCATATAACTCTGTCGCAAATAAAGTGAACAGCGATGGCCAAGACAAGTTCAATAGCTGGCGGTGAATAAAAGGTACCGTAACTGATATGCCGGTCAAATAACATGCCGCAAAGAAAAAAATTGCGAGAGAATTCTGAAGCGCGTGTGAAAAAAACTTACGTCCGACAATCGTAATACTAGGCCTAAAATTAAACTTTAGATAATAATTATGTTTAGCCCTAACCTGGAGGCCTATGTAGAAAATAATTTAATCAATTTTTATATAATAATAATTGGTGTAATATTAATAATGATACACTATTCCTGTTTTATTAGGCTAGATATATTACGAACGATTTTTATTTATTGTTGTCCATGTACGTACCGGTAACTAATAAACCTGGCGCTAGTTTCCTTCGCTTGTATTTTGACTCCAAATTTGATAACTAACTTTATCGCGTGAATACCACACCTTAGAAGTACGGTATGCCTCATGAGTACTTTATTAATGAAAGAATCACGTAAAAAGTAACAAATAAATCCTTAAATTAATGATTCTACAGGCGTGTTTCTCGCACACTGTTCGCGAACTTCACTTATTCAATGTTCAATATTTTTGTTTCTATGGAGCACCAAAAAGAGCAACGATAATAAATAAAGGACTCAGTGGAATGCGTCAATTTCTCATGTATTTATTGGTGAAAAACACGTTTAATTTCAATATATTTTTTAATTTGTCAATAAAAATGCTGTAATATGTTACTGCTGATACGTTGTTCGGTTTTCAAAGAATAATAATCGATCCTAAATATTATCCTAGATCCTAGATATTATGATGAATTGTTCTATTTTATTCTTTAAAAGTTTAACGAAATCGTGTACAGTATCAACAGAAACATTTTTCCTTACTGACAGTGACAAAATCTATTGAAATTGTACGTGATTTTCACCAAATAATGCGTTAAGTATATGGATTCCACTGAGTTTTTAGCCCTCTAATTAATTTTGCTCTTTGGCGTTCCATAGAAACCAAAATATTTAACGGATTTATTGTTAATTTTATGTGATTTTTCTTCGTTAAAGTAGGCCTACTAATTCTAAGGTGTGGTATTCAGGATAAAGTTGGTTAACAAATTTCGAGTTAAAATACAAGGCAGGTGCAAAAAGGAACTAGCGGGCCTAGGCTACTTCAATTTCGGTGATTTCCTGCCTCGCAATTTTGGGAAATGATAAAAATAATGATGCCTCGCATTTTTTGATGATGGTAAAACGATGCCTCGCATAAATTTCTGACTTGCCTCGCTTGCCTTCCCTGCCTCGCGTGCCTCGCTGCCTCGCATTTTGTTACTACCCGTTGTTGATCAATGCATTGGTGCGTGTGGAATAAGGTAGTCAGGATGATGTGAGGAATTGTTTATTGATGATTTGTGAATTCTCATATTTATATAAAGTTTGCGGTACAAGTTCTGAAAAGAACTGACGTGAGTTTCTTACCGTTTCGATCAATATTATGCTTTGATTTTCCCATCCATAGATATCATGATCGTCCTTGGAGTGAGGAGTAGTGTTTTCTGATTCTCCTGAGGACGATCAAAGTATAATTTATTTGATTGAAACGTCGAGAAACTTAACAATTCATTCATTTCAGAACTATATATATACGCGTGGTATATGTACTGCAAACTTTATATAATAATTTGATTTCGTCATGAAAACCTTCAAACAATTCTCATATTCTTCCATTTTCTTTCTTTGTCAAGTCGGCATTCATAATTTAATCTTACATATTTGATATTGTTTTTATGCTAAAACTGGCATCTTTGCACCATCCTCATTATCGCATCGTCACTGCGCCGACAATATTACAAAACGAATTAAGGTTATATTTTGATATCGACATGTAGTGATAAAAAATTAAATTGATAAAATAAATTATTTTTCAAAAACTGGTACAGTCTCATTGTCCGTTGAAGGCGCTCTTTGTTTTTTTATTTAAAAAACGAGTAGAGAGCAGGTGGTTACAGCGCGGCCTTTATGAAAAATATAAAAGGTGTAGGCCTAGCCTGTTCTTCTAAGAGCCACAAAACTTAGGTAAGCTGGTTGTTTAGAGTTTTTTCTGTTTTGGTATTACGGTAGGCCTACTGGTGGTGTCTGTGTGGCACCTAACTAACGTGACAATTATCACACACAGCCAGCCAGCAGGGTGCACCACTCTTTTCTCCCCTACCTAGGCCGAATACAGATCACTCCGACCGCGCTTCACTCCGGCCGCGCTTCACTAGCCCACAAACAACTCCGGAGAGTCGGAGGAGAGGGAAGTGTGAATTCTACTTTTAGCTAGCCTAGTTTAGTAGTCTACTACTAGGACTAATTAACGTAGGTGACCTCAATGTCTGATCAGAATTGTCTTCATCTTTTCACAGCAGGATGACAGTGCGTGACATACGTGAAGATTACAGCTGCTATACAGACCATCCATGGAGTTATTATAATACCATCTATTGTAGACCTACATATACCTTCATGTACAGAGACAGAACTACTGTCGTCTAGATGGCTGTTGACAGGTAAGCACTCAAGCTTGGTTCCCACTAGAACGTAACGCAAGGACGTAAACGCAACGCAAGCGTTTTAACCAATGGCAAGCGAAGTTATAGACAGTTAGCAATCACAAGCGAATAAGCCATCGCTTGTGATTGGTCAATTCACTTGCGTTGCGTTACGTCCTTGTGTTGCTAGTGGGAACCACGCTTTATGGATACAGAGTAAAGAAAAAACTATGTTTTTGCCAATTTGTAAATGTAAATTATAGTTAATTCACAATTAATGGCCAGTTGATATAGACATTTCACATTCTGATTTTAGCAGCAACTAGGCCTACTGCATGCTGTATTATTAAGTTTCTGTGTTTTTTTTAGAATGAGTGCAAGAATGTTTTTACTGATAGACAACATGTAAGCATTCAAGAATACGCCAGAGTAAAGAGAAAACTTAATTCAGTTGGCAAATATGTGTTTGTCTTCATTTTTACACGTCCAAGTAATGATAACTATCTTTAATACAATAATATCAGTTGGACTTTTTTTTCATAATAATAGCAGCCATGAATCATGTTAATTTGTTTTTCAATTATTAAAAAATAGTGGAAGATTGTTTTCTTATCTTCTCAGATTAGTAATTTCAGCAATGATCCTGATTATTTCATCTTTCTGCTTTTAACAAGAGCTGGTGGGTTAGTCATCAACTTGACAACAGCTGACACAGTCATTATATATGACAGTGATTGGGTAAGTTAAATAAATAATTACTACATTTTATTACAGCGTGATCAATAATCTGCCATACGATTTACACACTGAGTGCAATATGCTTTTTTGCTGCGCATTTTTTGCACTCAAGTGCATGATAGTGAAAAAATAAAGAGCGCACTAGTGACTCATTTTAGCGCGTCTGATTGGCTACATCCTTGAACCCATGTTATAATAATTAGTCACAAGCTTGTGGTGTAATGTTTGTTTTAGTGTAGTGACTTTCAATACATTGTGAAGTAGCATATATAGTTGTATTATAGAATCCATAGATCTATAAGCCCAAGATAGATGCCACAGAATTGGTCAAGAAAAGCCAGTGATTGTGTACAGGTTAGTGACCATTAACACCATTGACCAGAAGATAGTGGAGAGAGCAGCTGCAAAGAGGAAGCTGGAGAAGATGGTCATTCATCAAGGTCAGTTTTGTCTTTCACACCTCCCTAAAAACCCTCCTGGGGTGTTTATTCATATGTTAAATTAATCATATTGTTTTACTTCTACAGTAGTATGCAAACTTCTAGGCATTGATTGTTCTCATTCATTTAAAAAATTTATTATCCTATTTTGTTTTTAGGTAAATTTAAAGGTAGTAAAACTATGGTGAGAGACTTAAAAGCTGTGATGGATCCCATGGAACTACTAAAAGTTTTACGCTCCACTGATCACTCCAGTAAAGGAGAATGAAGCGTTTAAGGTTCTGGAATCCTGGGATGAGAATGTCGTGGTGTTAAAGATCTCAGCTAGAGAAGGATAACTAACCTGTCTTCAACAATCTATTGCAAATTTGATCTCTGCATATTCATTCAATTCTCCATCAAGATATCCACATCAAATCCATGGCTCCTGGCTTTAAATTTACTACAGTACTGGGTTCACATACCCAATATTGCACAAATTGAAATCTGGGATCGTTAATGGTATTTATGACATTTATTTCTATGCAAGTAGTTACTGTTGTTTTCTGCACAGCACAGTGTTCAGGTTTAAACTATTGTTAACACCAAGTGTTATTACAAGTCAGCACAGTGTTCAGGTTTAAACTATTGTTAACACCAAGTGTTATTACAAGTCAGCACAGTGTTCAGGTTTAAACTATTTTTAACACCAAGTGTTATTACTCTTACAACATAAAGAAAATCAAAGACTGTATACAAATATATCTGAACATTAAGTAGAACTTTTAATTATTCCAATCTGTATATTTTCACCCTTAAATTTATTTTATACAGGATTATATTTCACTATTTCTACATCATAAAATAAAAAATAATTCTACATCAAAAATATATTTAAAAACACACCTATGAAATTAAATGTAAAAATCATTGATATCAAACTATATTATATAATGTCTTTATTGTTTGATTGTTGTCATTTTTAGTTTTACAAATTCTACTACAACTTTGTTCTGTTGTTGTTACTGTGCCAAAGACATCTCATTATGTGTTTATTTGTTAATATAATTTATAATTACGTTTTCATTTAATAAAACTGCTTTTGTTGCTAACAAATTACGTTTCATCATTAATATGTTAATGTTATGTTTTGTAGTTTCAAGTTGTACCACTTTACTTTTAGTGTTTAACCATCCAACCTAATTATAAAAAGTTGTACTAATTACATTTAATATAATAATATCACATAATTACTTTAAAACACGCACAACCAATTCTATACAATATATCAAGTAAAAAACATTGCATTATTATAAAAGAATCATTGTCATTAAATATGGCAGAACAGCTTATAAAGATTATAATGAATAAGAAACAAACATTCTTGTTTATCTGCATGCTACAGCTGTTAATAATTATTACTTCCGTTGCTAGTGTGCCGCGTGCGGAAGTACGCGCGCGCGCTCCGTCGATGAAGGTAAGTATGGCAAAATAAAATGTTTAAAAACATTTTATAAACGCTAATGTTTTAGATTATCATATTGATTTAATCTACTATACGATTTATATATAAAATGTCGGTTTTATATTGATACAAATTTAATTTAGAAATGCAATTATTTGCGATATTCAAAATTGACACCTGCTTGCTGCGAGATTTAAAAATGTGTCTGTTATATAGTAGAAGTAACATACGTTATCAGTGAAAACTAACTAATGATAAAATCTAATATTTCTTATTGAACACTTTTCAGACACGTGACGAATGTCGTCAGCTGATAGATTGCAATCAATCATGGTAAGCCTCGTCAGCTCAGGACACATAATGAGAAATGAAGAAAATGTATTAACATCAATGTTGTGAAGTTTACTACAATAGATATGGAGATGACGTAATGCTAATTGAACTTGTTTGAGAGAACATTCTGATACAAAGTCATTAAATACATCACGTGATAGATTCCGAATCCAAACAAGGTAACATTTATCTTGAATGCCTAAAATGTGTGCAATAACTCTTCCCTTTCGCTCCAATGCCATCTTACTACAAAAGTCACGGACACGAACAACATCATATTGCATACAATACAATTGCATAATTAGACGTATGAAATGCCCGTCACATTGTACACCTGGACTAATGTAATCAATAAACATTCTTATGGAGGTAGATATATCATCCAAATGATTATTTATTTCTAAATCTTTGCTTGTCATGTAATTAATTAATTCATTTACCACAGCATCTTTATGTTGTTTTTTAACAAAGTTTAAATTTCTCGGCAGATTGCGATATGTTGACAAACGATCTGTAACCCAGTGCTTGAGGAAACCGACAGCTTTATCGCCAAGGAAACCAGTTGCAAACTCTGTCGCTCTGTATAAATGGTCACTCTCTCGTATCACCTCCCACTCATCATCATCCAATGGTGTAAGTAATGTTCGTACATCTGAGCACTCATTCTCCGTACCTTCACTTTCACATAATTTGCACAAGTAAAATCCCACCAATGACTCTACTATCAACTTGTGAGGAGGCATATAAATGTTATCAAATTTAGATTTTGAAGTTGGCGCTTCTTCGTAAACGAACCCGAGTTTTAAGGCCATATCAACCATAGCTTTGTTCGAATGTTCAGTCAAATCCGTTTTGTTTATTGAAAGTTGGTTTACTTTTAAGCTATCATACATAAATTTCCCTAATAAAATCATAGCATTTACATACTTCACTGGTGTTTTTTCAAATTCAGAAATCTTTGTTATGTTTTCTCGTTTGTTGAACTGATTCAAAATACTACGAAAGAGTTCTTTGAAGAGATCAGTTTTATTTTCGGGGAGACTTTGATTATCTTCCCACAATATACAAAGTGAAAGAAGTAGCATCGGGTTTTTGCACATTGCATACGCTTCAGGATGTTTTCGCTCTTTTAAGTGAAGCTTTTTAATACGCGGCATCAACGTAGGCCTAACTGTTTCAGGATGTTTTCGCTCTCTTAAGCGACGCATTCTAATACGCGGCATCAACGTAGGCCTAACTGTTTCAAGATGCGTGTCAATATCTAATTCCTTTTTAAGGGATTTTCCCAATTCTGGTTTTTCAAAATACTCAAAATGTTTGTCAATATACTTTCCTATGCTCTCGTCATTAAATCCCTTAACTCTTATATGTACGTCACTCTCTTTTACGAATTCATCTATGCTTTCTGATCGTGAAGTAAGTATCACGGTACTTTCTTCTAGGTTGTTCTTTTTGAACAGACTAATTACGCTTGGATTATTAAATCTCAATTCGTCTAACCCATCTAGTAGCAGTACAACTTTATCGTCATGTTTGTTTATGAATTTCTTAATTAACCGTGGATCATCTGGGAGATCTGTTTTTAAATTAAAATCTTCCATGTCCAGTTGCTTTACAATGAGATCGGAAATGTTATCATCTTTGTCTAAATCCCTTATACTTAAAAGAAATACAATTTTGCCTTCAAATGCTTTAATCGATTGAGTAGCCGTAGCCCAGTTGTATGATAAATGCCTTAATATGGTAGATTTACCTATCCCACCCTCCCCATCTATAAGAGCTCTACACCCAGGTGTGGAACTGATAACATCTACCACTTCTGTTAATGTTGTTGGTTTGCAGCCTTTATTCTTGTCACCTTCTTTCAGTAGTTCCAAATCAGTGAACATCTGCGAAATGTCAACTTTGTATCTATCACGCATTGTTGCTGGTGTAAATATACTGGCCTGGCTACACAATTTCCTTTGTCTTTGAAGCAGATATTCTTCAATCTTGTCTAGATGCGAAGAAAAATGGCAAAAACAATATTTTAGTAAAATAAATAAATTTTATTTAATAAGTGCCTTGCAATTTCTAGTATTATAATACAATAAGTAGTGCTGGAGCCGCGCCAAAGTAGTAAACCAACTAAATAATATAGAGGGCGACAAACACAATTTATTATCAATCAGAAAGAAAGAAACGACTGGTGGTCGCCAGCAAATTGTAACAACCGTTTAAATGCAGAGCAATCCACCGCTTATGGTAAAACCTCCAGCTAATGTGCACTGGTGACTGACGATGGATGGTCGCTTTGGGGAAGGTGGTCGCTTACAAGATGATCGCTTTTAAGAAGAAGGCAAAGCGGTCGCTTTTATTAGACAAAGGTATTTTGTAAATAATATTTTTTTACAAAATGAACCTTGTCTATAGTAATTCTACATTTGCTGTTCATAGCAACATTATTGTGTTTGTTACTCCAATAACTACATTACATGGTGATGATTTTTTAATTACTACATAAGCTGACGTGTATGTTTCTACTATCTGGAGGTTTTTACAAAAGCTGATTTTTCTACATTCACTGTTTACGACATTTGCGTTGTAACACGCGCGCATGTACAGTAATATAACAAATTAAAGATTTTTCAGTCATCTCTCATAACAACATGTTGGTTTTTTATTATTTTTAAATACCGATCATGCATGTTATTAGGTTAAAAGGCTATTTGTTGCGTAAGATATACGGTGAATTACTATTTTTGAATTTGAGTATGAAATGTAGTATGAGGCCAAGTATTCACTTTCAAATTTTCCCATTTTTTCGCCAGTATCAGAAACATTAATCACAAACTTTATGGTTAATGAAGTTATTGTTGCAACTTTCTTTTTTTCATTGAATTGTACAGTAGTATAGGCGGAATTATAGAGGGCGGCACACAGAATTTTTAATTCATCAGAAGGCGTGACACTATTCTCAACAAAGGGCAGCATACAAAAATATAAACTTATCACAAGTCTGAAAAATAAAGATTTTCAGGGCCGTACATTCTAAGTTTTAGTGTATTAAACTAAGTAATAAAATCCTCCGAAATCATTTCTTGCCAGTTACAGTTGTAAAATTCTTAATTCCGCTCCAATAACAATGTGTCATCAGGGAGTTGTAAAATAAATTTATTTTACAACTCCCTGGTGTCATGTAGGCCTACCGCCGAGAGCATTCAGAGTGTGCAATTTTTATGATGAGGGAACCTGCACAGATCTGATTATCTTGTAATTGTCTATACTGTAGTTTGTAAGAACATAATTGTAACTTGTTGTGAAGTTCACATTGTTTAATTAGTTTCGTGGTTTTTGTAGAAATGTATTTCTTTTTGTTTATTTGTTCAAGGAGGGCAAACTGCCTCCAAAAATCATGGAGGTAAAATATAGCATTTTGACCCCCACAAATTAAAGGTGTTTCTTTTCAGCAGCCTTCGCTCATTTTGCTGAATACAAACATGCAAGTCCTAAACAGCCTTTACGATAGGCTAATCTAGAACGTTTTAATGCAAAAAATATGTCCATATATGACTGTCCGTTAACGAATTTTTAAGTAACTTGGCCTCTGAAAATAATATGGTCGCCGCGCTATGTGCGATACACAACACCAAAAATCGTTCCCGCGCCACTGAATGATACTGAAGTGCAGTCTTAATAAAACATATTATTTAGGGCCTACTCTGAAAATCTAACTTTTAAGTAGACCTTTTTATTTGTATTCAGTAAATAAACTGTGTAATGCGGATTAGAATTAAGTTTATTGGATCTCAAAGAATAATAATATGTGTAATATGAGTCTTACTTATTATGATGTTAACAACATTTCGTTTTTAAAACAATGAAGCTTCCTAATTATTATATCGTTGTACATGTAGTCAGGATTGGAATTAAACATCAAACAAGGATTTTGTTTAAATATTATTATTCTGAAAGCAACTAACCTGTTTCTGATTTACCCTCTTTTGGCATTCCTTTTTCTTCATTACTACTGGTCGCCACTTGCCCTGTTTTCATAAATGACAAAAATCTAAATGTACAATGATATTCTATATCTCTTTTAAAGAATGTCAATTGGGAGCATTAATTCAACATGAATATGTTTCATTGTGTATAAGAAACTAACATAACAAAACAGAAATATATATGTTCATAACATGCACCTTTATTCGGACTCAGACTTAACATGGTGGTAATATTGTTATATTGTTTGTGGTACCATTTGTTATAACGCTTCGCACAACTTACCTTCAGTCGGAGGTTTCACTCTTGATTCCAGTCCAATCTTTCTTAGATCGTTAATAAACTCTTCTTTTCTTTCTTTACAAAGTATTTTTCTCTGCTCCAAATCCCAAATCATACTCCAAGCATCTTCATAATTCTTTAACGCACTGCCATTGTACAGTGCATCAATTTTGTCAATATCTTCTTTGGTCAGTGCATTTCCTAAATTGACAATCCAGTGTCGATATGGGGTGAAATGTGTAATCTTGATTTCTTGAACATCGAGTAAAGATTGTTGGAGAACTTTGATGACACCAAACGTTTGAGTTATTTTGATTGTTTGGTAAAGTAAGGATAGCTCGCTCGAACTCAAATATCCTGATTTGATTAATTGATGCAGTAAGTCTATCGTTTTACGTGCTTTATCTATGTCCGTTACTGCAATTAAATCTCGATATAAAACTTGCAGCTGTCGAAAGAGGTTGTGGTCATCATACCAAGTTGAAACGTTCACTAAATCAACATTAAAATCTACAAAACGGTGAAAACAGAAAATTAGTAAACTAGATATTTTAAACTTACTGTTACTCAATAATTGAACAAAAGCAATCTTTAATTGTTCGTTACCTGAAGCCATGTTGTCAATTTTCTGTCTTCATTTCTGAAAAATATAAATGTTATATTTAGGATAAATGACGTCACGTTGCGGAATGGACAATCCTGCTTGTCTTGCAAAGTATGACTTCTCATTTTCAATAAATTAGGCTCTATTACAATCAAGTGACGTCATACTACATACAGTACATAAATTAGGCTCTATTACAATCAAGTGACGTCATACTACATACAGTACATAAATTAGGCTCTATTACAATCAAGTGACGTCATACTACATACAGTACATAAATTAGGCTCTATTACAATCAAGTGACGTCATACTACATACAGTACATAAATTAGGCTCTATTACAATCAAGCGTTATAAAATGTATTGCTAATCGGAATGTCATCGGGTGTCGTACTGTGTACCTAAGCATATTTAAAAGATATGAAAGAGCGAGAGAACTGGGAGAGTACACTCTTTATTTATGGATACAATATAAAAATATGCTGTTAGGATAATCAAATCATTTAAGTTAAATGTTTTAATTTATTTATTTTATTAATATTTTGTTGGTAGAATTTTAAAGGACCCTGAACATGAACTGCTGCCGGCTGGATGGGCTACTAGATAACAACATTTCACAATCAGGTAAAATATACCTGTTTTACATTGTGCTCCTGCCGTTTCCGCCTTAATCGCATCTATCAACGAATACGCTGTAACTATAAGAACCAATGCAAGTAATATACTAATGGTACTATTATTATTTCAATTTTTATATGCTACTCACGGTTTTTATTAACGGTGACGTCTTCTGCTATCTGGTAGAGACGGTGACGTCTTCTGCTATCTGGTAGAGACGGTGACGTCTTCTGCTATCTGGTACAGACGGTGACGTCTTCTGCTATCTGGTAGAGACGGTGACGTCTTCTGCTATCTGGTACAGACGGTGACGTCTTCTGCTATCTGGTAGAGACGGTGACGTCTTCTGCTATCTGGTAGAGACGGTGACGTCTTCTGCTATCTGGTAGAGACGGTGACGTCTTCTGCTATCTGGTAGAGACGGTGACGTCTTCTGCTATCTGGTAGAGACGGTGACGTCTTCTGCTATCTGGTAGAGACCGTGACGTCTTCTGCTATCTGGTAGAGACGGTGACGTCTTCTGCTATCTGGTAGAGACGGTGACGTCTTCTGCTATCTGGTAGAGACGGTGACGTCTTCTGCTATCTGGTAGAGACGGTGACGTCTTCTGCTATCTGGTAGAGACGGTGACGTCTTCTGCTATCTGGTAGAGACGGTGACGTCTTTTGCTATCTGAGTGAACAGTTTTCTTAACTCAGTTCCAGCGTTGCTTTACAATTCTTTACAGTTTCTTCTGATTGGACAATGATAATGCAGTGTACCACTAATGCGGCGATGATATTACACTTTCGGTGTTGAGTCCCACTCTTTTAGGCAAAGCAAAACTATGTTTCGTCTGTAGTTAAGTGATGCCGAGCTTCAGCAGTTATTGCCATGAAAGCTGAGGAACGAATGAGCTAAATCACGAGGTATACCCAGGTATATAGATACACAGGGCGTTGTGCTGGTTACGAGCAAAATATGACCAAAGGTTACATTTATAGCTGATGTGATATTGTTTGAATAAAATAGATAATCACTGAATAAATAACATGCTATCTTTTAGTAGGCCAAATGCACCATTGTATGGCTGAGGCCTGTACGTAGTCAGTTCTATTGATTCCCCACTTCTGTTGTCCCATCACAAAATCACAACTACAGTATATTCCTGGTGTTAGACTCAATTTGTTAAAGTTTTACTTATTTGGAAGTTTCTGTTAAAAAAATCCAAATTTGTATTCATTTTGTCTGCAAAACGTTGTAACAAAAGTAATAATGTAGATTGTTGTACAATAAATATTTATTACTCGTACAGAACGATGCATTTAATTGAATTAACAAAAATAAAAACTTGTATCAGGCTAAACGTGTTGAAAAGTTGGTGGTACAGTCTATATTTAGAATCAAACCCGTTTTACAGTGTAATTAATCCGTAATTGTAATTGTGTATAATATTATTTATAATGTGCGTGTCAGTAGGCCTATGCCAACAAATAATATTGATATTTAGGTTAGCTTATTAGATATCGTTCGTTTTCTAACATAGCCTATTCAAAACTCGGCGGTCGAATGAGCTCAATCACGAGCTATATCCAGGTATATCCGATACACAGAGGGCGCTGTGCTGGTCACAAGCAAAGTATGACATTCATACCTGACGTGATATTGTTTGAATAAAATAGATAATCACTGAATAAATAACATGTTATCTTTTAGTAGGCCAAATGTACCAATTTGTCTGTAAGCTGCACGTAGTCAGTTCTATTGTTCCCCCACTTCTGTTCCATCACACAAATCACATCTAGGACTGAACGATCGCATATAATTTGACTTCTACTAATACTATCGCACTCAATTTGTTACGGTTACGTTTTTTATTTTGACATTATCCAACTTTTGTATTCGTTTTTTTCAGCAAACATTGTAACAAAAGTAATAAGAAAAGAAAGCAAAAAAATAAAAACATGTTAAAAATGTGATGATCTGAAAGCGCTAAACGCACGAAATCGAGAAAACAGCCATTTTACGGTAGTTTTTTAGTGTAGTTCAAAAAATGTTTGACCGATTCTTATGGCTGTTTTTGCAACGCTCTCCTCAATTAATAACCTACAACCTCATGTTATTTTTAATTTGTAATTTCTTAAAACGTCGTCGGAGGGATTTTTTTTATAGTAATACCATTTAAAATCGTCCTACGTTTTAAGTATAGGCCTGTTTATAAACTCTTTAGATAGGGTTACAAAATCGTCTCTAACTTCTGATATCATTGTCCGATTACGATGGCTGTTTCACTATGCAATAACTGACCAATCAAGCTTTCTAATAATCTAAAAGTAATTTGATTGGTTCAGAGTGCTCGTTGGAACACCCCTTTCAATGAGACAGTGACTTGGCTTGACCGAAATCTGCTAGTGCTAAAGAATAGAAGAACATTTCAAAAGCCATCGAATCATTCGCGAGTTTGTCTAATTTAGACTCTAAACTAAAATTGTATTTAGACTCTAAACTAAAATTGTATTTACTCCAGAACGACCAGTCCAAAACATTTTATTTTTGTACGAGAGATAAGAGTTGATTACTTATTTGTAATTTGTAAATATATTTTAGAATAAGGTTTGTGTTTTTATATATGATATGAGTAGTTTAAAAACACACACCAGCGTGAGTTTTGCGGTGTTTATTGACTCTTCCATTATAAAAGTAGGGAGGCAATGCTGTTGGGCTAGTATATTATACCTGATGTAAAACGTTGACTAATACCATAAATAAAGGTTTTTAAAAAAGTACTGTAATATTATTTATTCATATTTTTATATATTATTCAAAGACAATTTACTATGCTACGAGTAACAGTGGCTGGATCTCAATTGAGATATAACGCAGTGAAATACAAAACAATTTTTAATAGATTTAAGCCTCAACAAGCCTGGCACACCCAACCCAACACATTGACTAACCCCTATAAAAAATAATGGAATAGTCCTATATTCAATACATGCCGAAAACTCAGGTTGATCCATCAATTCATCTTGTACGTATACGTCTCTACTTTGATTTAGCAGGGGTCCCAAGTCTACCGCTACTCGCGGTAGTCTACCGCTTTTAGTACCCATCTACCACGCTACCGCTATCTCGACGTTTTCTACCGCATTTTGATTTTTCCACCGCATTTTCAAATTTCCTCATATTTTTGGCCAAATTGATTATGCACCACCTAAGCCCAGGTCCATAATAGTCAATAACCAGACAAAAGTGAGGCAGGATGTTGAAACAATGTCTATTCATTAAGGCTTCGTGGTCTATTATTGTATTTTTAGTGTATGCACTGCCTTTGTTAAACCGTAACAATAATACTGTAAACACATTTTGGCGAATTGAATGTGGTTCACGACAAAATCTCCTGCGAATGGACTTTCCCAAGTTGGGACCTCTGA
This sequence comes from Antedon bifida, assembly GCF_963402885.1. Classification (NCBI taxonomy): domain Eukaryota; kingdom Metazoa; phylum Echinodermata; class Crinoidea; order Comatulida; family Antedonidae; genus Antedon; species Antedon bifida. The sequence continues at coordinate 32,262,171 of NC_136227.1, read as the reverse complement.
TTTAGGGTTTAGCCAAATTGCAATATGTATTAAATATCACGTACGTACGTAATAATAATAATAATACGTACGTACGTGTTAATATTACGTACGTAATAATAATAATGCGTACGTACGTATTATTATTACGTGTACGTACTATTAACACGTACGTACGTATTAAATAAATATTACGTACGTAATAATAATACGTATGTGTTATTTATTACGTACGTACGTGTTGATTATTAGGTACGTACGTAATAATAATAATACGTAGGTACGTGTTATTTAATACGTACGTACGTGTTAATATTACGTACGTAATAATAATAATGCGTACGTACGAATTATTATTACGTAAGTACGTACTATTAACACGTACGTACGTATTAAATAAATATTACGTACGTAATAATAATACGTATGTGTTATTTATTACGTACGTACGTGTTGATTATTACGTACGTACGTAATAATAATAATACGTAATAATAATAATAATAATAATAATAATAATAATAATAATAATAATGCGTACGTACGTACTAAGACGGAACTAAGACTGGAAAATTGGGCTTATCAACAAATAAATACTTCCGTTCAAAATGTAATAAAACATTTTTTTAATATTGACATGCTAATCCTTAACCTCTGTCTATACTATCAAACTAAATATGATGTGCCCATATTTGTTAAACTCGTTGTGACAGTGTAGACAGAACTATGTGATCAAAATATAAGTCGGAATTGGACTGACGCGATTGATTTAATTGGGTATGTTTATTAATATAATAATTCATTAAAAACTATAATAAAATCCGATATGCGTTATGGTATTGATCAATGGTGCAAAAAACCCTGAGAAATAATGTTATAACGCGATGTGGTGATAGCTTAGCAATAATACAACCCATATACTATTATTATAAATACCTATTAAAAATCCATTCATATAACTTTTCATCGCGAACCGAAAATGTCTATATGTTATTCTACAGACAGTAATTATATATTCAAAAGCCATATTATTATTATTATCATTATACCTAAATGCGATCTACATTAAGTAATAACCACATAAACATACATTATTCCCAATACAAGTTTGTGCGTTTAATTCTAGAAAGAAACGACTATGCTGACAGGCCAATGACATAAATCACAAGTCCCAATTGTTGCGTTTTGATTGGCCGACCTTTTATATTAGATTAATGAAGACTGTTCTTACAACTGTCAAAAAGTTACGCGGCGTTTTTTGTAAGAAATATTTCTTGTTATATTTATTTATAGGCCTATATTTAGTCCAGTCAAAAAGTAACGCGACAAACATAAAATGGCGCTCCGTAGAGAGAAGTAGAGAATGCTTCATCGTCAGAATGGGTAAACCGTCAGAATGTGACGCTCTGAATATACCTCCTCGCGCATAATCTGGCATAATTTTGTGCTGCTGCCACCTATCATAATTTAATTTCAATCGCTAGCGCGCCACAACTGGGGGGTACCTAAAAAACGACATGGTTATAATGATACTGTCATTTCTCATAGTAATAAGTCAGTTTTTGAAAGAAAATGTAAGTAAATTTGCCAAATGTTCTTTCATACTTACTTAACTGTGTGTTTAATTAATACATTGTGAAGCGTTAGGCCTATATCAGATGATATTTTATCAGAACCTACTACTAACTAGGCCTAGGCTATGCCTAGCCATTATTGACATGATTAATGTCCATGAAGATTGAAGGCTACATTGGAATGCCATCGTGATGACTGGAGGATTGTCACTGTGGATGCGCCCTAAAGCAGGAATGGGAGTTCAAAAGCTAGGCCTAGATAGACAAATGATATGAATAATGAAATGATAACAATAAGATTACGCCTAGGCTATATAGGCCCAGGAAACACTTGTATTGTAACATATTTATTTGAATTGTAAATATTTTCTCTATTTTTATTTTATTTCAACCACATCCAACAGCGAAAAATCGCCAATTACAGGATGCCTTAAAACTCTTAAGATATAAATATAGAATTAAAAGCACATTAAAATACAAAACATGAAAACATGTATTTATTATTAGTATTTACTAGGCCTATTTGATTTGGAAACCTTTTATTTTTACATTTATTAATGATAAATTGTGAAATCTTTTTACTACTAATCAACTTTTTAATTTGAATAGTAAACATTAATTAACGTTAACCAGTACAACTCAACGCTCAAAATAATAAATCAAATTTAGCTAAATACTAAAGAAAAAGTTAAAATTCCCAAGTTAATGTAATGTAATAATACTGTAATAATATAAGAATTGAAAGTTCACCAATTTGCCCTAGAAACATCCAATAAGAAACTGATCAGATGTTAGCTCCCTAAAAGAATGCCAGTTTATCTAACCTTAAGACCTTTTCCATCATAAAACCATTAAAGAATGACAGTTTTTAGCCAGAGATTTGGCAGCATTGTTTATTCTGTCTTTATACTGAATGACACTTTCAGTGCTAAAGCATTGATTTCCAAAGTGGCTCAGTAGAGAACATTAACAATATAATAAAAATAATAAAGTAATTTACATTAGTACACACACATTTACAAAAAGGTCACTATCTACAAACATACAGTATATTTATTTAAAAGGAAGGAATTTAAGGTAAAAGATACTTAATACTTAATCAGTAATATTTTGGATTGAATTTTTAAAAGTTGAAAGTGTAAGGGATTTATAGTTTGTTTTTGTGTCATTTGAAAGTTTGTTCCATAAGTTGGTTGATCGATAATATACAAGTTCTAAGTTCTTTTACCTTGTGTATTTATCATTAAGATACCATTAATCAAACCTCCAACAAGGTACTTGGATCAACTTTGGACCAATAGCTAAGCTCAGAAATGATGTAATGACATACGCTAATAAACAGAAGCCAATATATCCTCTCACCCAGCAGGGCCCAGACACCTTATCAATACTTCCTCAGAAGCACATCTACAGACACACCCCTTTCATAGCATCATTTGTCCTCTAAACTGTTACTGTATTAGTGTATACTATTGTATTTAGTACGGAATTGAATAAAGTATTGAACATAAATGTATGTTGATATAAGGTTTTGCGGTACACCACATTATATTATATAGTTCTGAAAAGAACTGTTGAGTTTCTCAACGTTTTGATCAATATGCTTTGAACATTTGATTTCGCCATGCAAACCTTCTAACAATATAACAATTGTAATCTCAAATAATACAGTCTAAAACCTCTCCACAATTATATCACATTCATCCTGTTCAGTAGTAGGCCACAATCAATCTTAACTTGTATGTTTACCTTGAAAAATACAAATTAAAATGTCTTTTATTACAGGTACTTTTGAGTCACTACAACTATGCATATGAGGTTGCGAGAAACACGCAAATTTCAACTATCTGGATTTAAAGAATCGGAAAAGGCCAAAGTGGTCCAATTGATTGTTGGTCTTAAAGGACATTACTTAGAGTCAAAAGTTAGTAATTAATTTTGTTTTAAATACTTTTATCACATTTATTTATATAATCAATGAAATAAAGTCCAAGGTTCTAGTAGATAACATTTTATTACAGTAGAGTCGCTATTAAGAAGACATGTTCAGGACCATACAAATTGTTCCCTTGATAGAGATGTAAATAGAATTTGAATTTTTTGTCAAAGTGAATAACTATTATTTGACATTAAAATGACATATTCAACAACAATTTAGAAAAAGTATTTTTTCATGGGGACAATATATCTTTAAATTAAAATTTGTTAAACATTTTTTATTTTTTTCTTAAGTCTAACTCGCAGGAATACATTAGTGAATCAACTCACATAATTTGTGCACAGCCCACAAGAAGTGAGAAGTATTTATGTGCATGTGCTGCAGGTAGGTAGTATAGTAACAAATTTGACATAATTTGATTCGGCCAAAATTTTACACATTTTGGTAATTGTAAAAAATCTTTTTGACCTTGGACATATCACCACCATATTTGGGCAATCGCACCTTTTTTTGTCAAACTAGTTTGATAGAGTAGACAGAGCTTTATGACAGATAAAATGCCTAAGACCATTGTTGGCTTTATTTATATTTTTTAAATGATATACGTAATTTTATTGATACTTTAATTTTGTTTATTTAGGTAAATGGATTTTGACAAAAGAGTATGTTATAAAAAGTTATAAAGTTGGCGAATGGCTTGATGAAAAGGAATACGAGTGGGGAAACGTTGCTACTAATATTACAAAAACTCCAAAACATTGGCGCGAGTACACTGAACGAACCGGTAAACGTGCCTATAGTAATTGGGTTGTTGCTTTAGCTGTTGAAAATTTGCAGAGAAGACCCGCTGTTTATAAAAGGTATATATTTATCTGTCTGTCAGCTACGAAATATTATTTTTTGTAAAAATTATATATTTGTTATAAAAACAATATAATTACGAATTAATAGACGCTTACTATACAACAATAAAATTTAATGACAAAAACAAGAAGATCGACGTTTCTTGTTTTTGTGTCATTAAATTTTATTGTAAAAAAAACAAATCCTACAAACTATTTTTAACATCATTAACATTTGTTTGGGTTAGATTTATGTTTTTATATTAAATTATTTTAACATTTTGGATTTTAAAAGTTGATTGAGCTTTTACAATCATCATACAAGCGGTGCTTTAGAAATAGAATACACCAATTTCCTGTGTATTGTCATGATACAATGGATTGTTTGTAGGTGTGGCCTACTAATTCAATGCTTTTTAATAGGCTTAATTAATTACCTTGTTGTCTATTATAATTGTTGAACAAAGGACTAGAGCTGCTCTTTAGGTTTGACTGTTTATGTTACGTAATGTCGTGAACCACCCTAAAGTCATTGTAAATAGAAACAAAGTTGTTATTTCCAAAATATTTGTAACTTTATTTATTTCTCAGCATTTGAGCATAAGAGTTGACAATGTTGCATGCTGATGAATTTTATAAGTAAAAAATCTGTAATGTTTCTATGCCATAGATTGCTGCAAACTGGTGGGGCTAAAGTGGTTAATTTAGCTACAGCAGCAGCAGAGAGCCTCACTCACATCATAGTTGACAAGGATTACTCATCGGAGGTTAAGAAATTTGCCAAGGCTGGTGTTCTGTGTGTTCTACCGCCCTATCTGGGTGAAGTACTTTTGGAGGTATGTATTAAATTTATCACTGTAGAATTTCAATTTATTTGGATTTATTTTTTATTTGATCATTTACCTATTTACCATAGATTATTATAACTCCAATTTTTAAATTACTAAATGGAAATGTATAATTTATTCACATACGCAGTGCCCTGTATGTGAATTTTTAATTATTACAGAACCTTTTGTCAAGTCGCGCTTTTTATTAAGTTACCTGAAATTTCATTTTCCTCCATATACTAACATAATCAAATGAACCTATATCTTTGTTTTAGGAAAGTCCAAATGTAGAAAACTTTCTGGCTGTGGATGCAAGCCTGGGTGTCAAACAACTGCCAAGACGAAGTAAGTTTGCTGTTTAAGCTGGGTTCCCACTAGGATGTAACATAAACCGCATCGTAAGCTTGTGATTGGTCAACTCATTTGTGTTGTGGCTTACATCCTTGTGTTGGATCCTAGTGGGAACCAAGCTTTATGACATGAATTTCTTGTTAATGGTTTATATAATTTTTTTATTTTATTCAATGCACAGCCAACATAAATTTAAAAAAACCTCCACTAACACTACAGGCTGAGATAAAACAGAACAATGAACACAATTTTAGATCTAAAATGTTTGGCCACACTTGTATAAAGTCATATTTTGAGTTGGGACCTCTGTTATAAATTTTTTTATTCATACATTTGAAGCATTCAATTGAAACTACTGTAATGAGCTCAATTGACCCAAGGCAATCTAACAACAGGACTCAACAACAACAGTGAGCTCACCTTGCCAAGATAGGAACTCTTAACAGTTCTTTGATCTTTTGATTGATTGATCGTGCAGTGTCTGTTAAGGGAGGTGGAACTGATCGTGTCGCAGCCACAGATAAACCCTTTGATCTTTGGAGCTCAGCATCCTGTTGTTAGATTGCCTCGATTGACCTCATGTTTAAGAAATTGTGTAAGCACTGCAGTTTAAAACCAAAACTTGTTTTCATTCAGATTCCAGAAACGGACGTTTTGTGAAATCACCTTGTAAGTCCAAATCTGATAGCTCTGTGTCAAGTTTGTCGTCTGAAAAGATGGGAGGTACTGTAACAAAGATCACTTCCTCTACAAGTTCACCGATAATTAACAGGAGAAATACAACATCAAAGACTGATGGATGTCCTGCGATGCAGAACGTTGTCACCAGAAGTAATTCTGGAACAAAACTTCAAAGTTGCTCCGTGACAAAGAAACCATCTAGTTTGGCAGTAAGAAGCAATTCTGAAACAAAGAGTAGTTACTTTTCTCCAAAAAAAACGCCTACTCCTATCAAAGAAAGACTTTCCAGGAAAGCAATAAGACTTAAAAAAGAAGAAAGTTCACCCATAAGGGACAACAACAACATCTTAAAGTACTGCAGTCCAGAGAAAAGACAATTTGGTATCAAAAGAAAACGGGTCTTGACGGAAAATGATGTCAGAGATGCTTTGAGGATTGTAAAACGAAAGAAGGTAACAACAAATAACCTTTGAAATACAAATCAAAATTAAATCAAAACTAAATTTGGACAATAATAATATTTGTTCAGTCACCAAAACATAATAATCAGAATAGGCTAAAATCCATACAGATTCTGCACTCACTCCATAATGTATGCAAGGAGTTTTGGGATAAAAATATGATGTAGTATCTTGCCTACCTTGAATTTTGCAACACCCTTTTTTTGTAGGTACTTTCCATTAGAGATTTATGTGTGCACTCAATGTTTTCAAGGCTTTTGTTCACTGGATGGACCACCCTCATAAAATATTGTTGAAATAAAATAAACAAAGGCAACAACGTACTGTAATGACTAAGCTCTGTCTACTCTATCAAACTTTATGTGGTGGTGTGCCCATATATGGACATGATGATGTCATATCACTGCCATATTTGGGCATATTACTAACATATTTGAGCACATCACACTTTTTTGTCATATAAAGTTTGATAGTGTAGACAGAGCTTTAGTTGCCTTTTCTTTAAACTGCACTGTTTTATTTCTTGTCCAGATTGAGACACCAGCATATTCTGTCTGCAATTTGCAGGTCTTTCCAAAACCAACAGCTGTTAAAGTAAGTTTTTTTATAATTATATGAATAAGTTATTTTACCTTTTGATGAATTATGTGCTAAGAAGTAAATAACAAAGAATGTGCTATACACATGACAGAATCACCTCCTATGTATGTCAGTGAGGTTAAGACACATGACATTTTTTAATAGAGAGAACAATGAGTCCTACCTTAAGGGTCTTTCACACCTGTTCCGGCACGGTTCCGGTCTGGCGCCTGCAAATCCAAGCAAACATCAATGTTTCATTTTTACGTGGCTACACGCATATTGATTAGTGCATAGCCGCGTGGAGCATCGTGAAAACGAACATTGGCGTTCAATTCGCCGCACCGGAACCTTGCTGGAACAGGTGTGAAAGGCCCTTTACACATGTTTAACCTATGATTTGATTTTAAACTTATCCTCATAGGTAAACTCTGTTGGTCTTATCGTACATACAAAGATAAATAAGAAATATAAAACTTTTTTTTTTTTTATGTAAATTATATTTATTAAATTGTTAATGTTTCTCTACTGAACCACTTTTGAAATCATTGCTTTAGCACTGAAAGTGTCATTCAGTATAAAGACAGAATAAATAAAATAATAACAAAAAACAAAAATTTTTTTAATGCTTTGCATGGAAAATCAACAATAAAAGTCTCTTACATTTTGCAATCCAACCAGACATTCATAAATTAATACATATTTTGTTTTACTACAGAAACTGTGTGCCGTACCATTTCATTTTTTAACAACAAACATAATCGAGGGTGCAATAGAAGAAGACGAGTGGTTAGATGCTGTACACATGGCTCAAATTAGCATTTCAGCCGAGTGTCATCCGCCTGCGCATATTTTGCACATTTTAATGCAGGAAATGCTTATGGTAAGGCTTGCTTAATAAGCATTGGTCTTCATCCATTTCTTAAATTAGAAGATCTCGAGAATATTGTATTTTATCGAGAAATGACACAAAAATACCAGAACACTAAACCAAAGCGTTATTCAAAATAAACACAGAAATATAAGTAAATAATTGTGTTTTTTTCTTTCAGACAACTAATGAATCTTTACCACCTGCTATTTACCACTTGCTAAAAACGTGTTTATGCATCCACCCTCCGACATCGAATCATAAGCTGTACCTGGATTCGTTCACTTCGGAAGCCACTGCGAAAAGAAGTCCAAACGGTTATGTTCACTGCGATACCGCGTGGGACTTCATAGATCATGTGATCAAGCAAGCTCTCGATCAAGCTACAAACGTTCAAACGGGACACAGTTTGTTCCTTCAGTATGTGGTGGCGCTGTTTGACCAAGATTTCAGGTCGTATTGCGATCAGTAAGTTTTCATTGTCGTCCCTTGAGTGTCGTGTACATGCATCATTTGCATACAATTTCCCATTGTTCAGACACGTATTGTCTGTCTACTAACTTATGTTAAACTATAGTAATTTTAATTGTAATGCTATATATTTTATCTTGACATTTTTAAGCAGTGTATCTACTCTATGTCGTTTCCATATGTCGTTTTCATACAATTTCCCATTGTTCAGACATGCAATTAAACATTAAACATTAAACTATAACTATAGTCCTTTTCATTTTAATCAAATGCTGTTTTATTACACTTGTAGGTGGAAAAACAACGAGAAGCTTCAACCACGATTTGAGAAGTCCATGTTGGCTAAAGTACTTTGGCCAAGAGGACCAGTGAAGCCGACCGCCTCTAACATGAGAAGACTAATGTGCTACCTAGTGCAAGCAGTGGTCAAAACAAGTAATAGCCACGAGTGTGTTAGGTCATTGCAGACTTTGTTCGGGATGGCAGCGGAGTGTTGCAGGATTGCTCAAGCTGTGCAGCCAGAAGCTCTTTCATCAGGACTTGCTAATGAAGGTCTTAGCTCAGAACTGGTCAGAGAAATGGTGTCAAGGTTAATGCAAAGTGAGATATTCCAATTGCAATATTGCAACTTTTTATGTCTTTAAAGCTCTGTTTACACTATCAAACTAGTTTGACAAAAAAAAGTGGGATGTGCCCAAATATGGTAGTGATATGCCCAAATATGGTAGTGATATTCCCAAATATGGTAGTGATATGACCTAAACCATAACTGGGTTTGCACTATACCCTTGCTTCAAGACACTGCTATTTGCACGATAGTCATTGGGCCGATAGTCTTTTGGGCCCAATCGTCTTGAACATGATAGTCCATGGACCCCATTTACCATTATTACCATGGTAAGCTTCCTGAATGTCGGAATTTACGTCTGCAATTTCGTTGACTGTTGTGTAGACGGTTATCATTATAGGCTAGGCCAGTGATATCGTGGAGAATTCAAGTCAAAGAAATATGCCTATTGCATAGGAACGCCTGTCCCTGTCATTCTGAGAATGAATGTACTGCGGATCATAATCATCATAGAAGCCATAACCTGAAAGTGATGTTATCCTTTTTTCCAGGTGATGTTTTGAACAATAGACAGTGCCTTAAACTCTACCTTAGTACTTTGACCATATCATGGGTAAAGTTGTTGTCAATCACGACCATGCTGTCCTACTACGACAGTGGTTTGGTGTCTAACCGAAATATCCAAGCAGAAAAGTTATCTCTTGATAAAATTGTAAGTATAACATATAGTATTGTTAAATTTGTTAGTTTTATCATGTTCAACACCATGTTCATCTATAACACCATGTTCAACCATATTGCCACGTTCAACCATAACGCCACGTTCAACCATAACACCACGTTCAACCATAACGCCGCGTTCAACCATAACGCCACGTTCAACCATAACACCACGTTCAACCATAACACCTTGTCTGCGTCTCAAGCATATAGTGTAATGGACCAGTTATGTACTTTATGATTATGATACTTATGATTTATATATCTAGACTAATTGTTTATATTTATTTTTTTGTAGGTCAAGTGGTATTTTTACCTCCTACCTCAGATGGGCTCCAGAAAAAGCCCTAAGAAAGACGAGACACCAAAGAAGACAAGTTCACCAGGGTAAGTATTCTTCAGTTTAAATTGTTGGTCTAAAGTTCTATTTACACTATCAAACTAGTTTGACAAAAAAGTGTGATGTGTGTAGTGATATGACATCATAATGTCCATTTATGGGCACATCACATGTTTCTGTCACATAAAGTTTGATAGTGTAGACACAGCTTCATATAAAATTTAAATTTCCTTTTGACGTCCGTTAACCCAGACAATAGAATGAACCATATATCTATTTGTGGTGGAAGAACAATGACATACCATCTTTTTATTTTGTTTTACAATTTCTTTTTCAGAACAAAAACAAATACTGATAATTTTAAAATCAACAAGAGAAATGGAAAAGGTAAATAGTCAAAACAGTGCAACCATTTAAAAATTAATTTATTCATTTTCATTATATTATAATAATACTTATATTCGGGTTATACCCGAACATATATGACTAGATTCCTCTATAACTTCCTATAGGGCCTAATACAATGCTTCTAAGCGCTTTGCACACGAAAATGATCTACGGTAACTAAAAAATGAAGAAGCAGAGGAGCCATTTACACCGCTTCGTTCTCCAGCACTTAAGCTCCCATATAAGAGCTCACCGAAACAGAATTTGCAGGAAGCTTGAGTTAAAAATCTGTCTATCCTATCCTACCAAAATAAAAATTAAAATGTGTTGCTTAAGACTTTAAAAAAAAAAATATCGATCACTGGGTGGTTTAAAGTTCTCTATAAATTTTCACAATTAATACTGTACATATTTTTATGTGAAGGTGAGACTAGCCTGCAAGTAGCTTGCATTAAAGGACACCTGGCTAGAGTCAAGGAGCTGTTGAGTGTGCCTGGTATTGACGTCAATAGTCAAGACAACGCTGGCTGGACAGCATTACATGAGGCATGTAACAAAGGCAATGTGGCGTGTGTCCGGGAACTATTGAGATTTAAACCTACCAAGACTATTATGCATTACTTTGACACTACTAGTAAGTAATCAAATTGATTTTATTAATATCTTTACATATATTTAGAGTATTAATAAGTGGGACTTTTTTGCTGCCTTATTCCTCATAGACAATTTTGTTATATTTCATACTCATCCAACAGCAAGTAACTCGCCAATTACAGGATGGATAAAATATTTAATAATTTATCGTGCTTATAAACTAAGTCTCATTTGAGTCTTAGGGAGTAGAGTTGAAAGAGTCATGAGTTACAACTATGGCACTAAGTCAGGATTGAACCCTGGACCTTGGGATTGGAAGGCAAGCACGTTAACCACCAAGCTACAGCTCCACTCCACAGTTTTTTTTGACGAACCAATTTAAAGCCTGAAGACACCATAGTTGAATTGCTATAAAACCATCCTTACAGCGTTCATTCTATGTAAATGTCATAATTTCTGATTCTTTTACAGAAGCTACAGCTCAAAGTAGTGCTATAAATCTGTTAATCTCGCCTTCATGTGGCACAACTCCTCTTCATGATGCTGTGGTGAATGGTAGAACAGAGATAGCTCTAATGCTAATACAGCATGGTATGTAATGGCACTAACCATTACAAGTACTCGTTCTACCCAGCTGGGATAAGGCATTATAACAAAAAATTTAGATAGTCTTTTTTTCCCCTTATATTTAGTTATTTTAGGCAAGCCAAGATAATTTATGAGCACTGTAATTTCCATTTATATTGGACAATAAATGAATCTGTATCTGTAAATATACCCGTAGTTAATGGATGTACCTAAAATAGGAAATAAATGGTTCAAATTGAATTTCACTGTATTATGTTAACAGTTTCGTTAAATTGTTGTCTTTTACCGTTTTTATTTTTTCAGTAGAATCCTATGAGGACACTTGGAGAGTCCCTTACATTTTTAAATAGGGGTGTCCATTGAATAGCGATATGCTGTAGTTTAAAGCATATATATGTATCCCTTGTTTGTTTTCAAATTCAAGTTAACATTTATTTCATTCAAATAAAAATAATAAGACATTTCTTTCAATTTACAAATAAATTATTTATTTATAATTTATGAAATTAAAACAGACTGGAAAAGAAAGAAATTTCTAAAAAAAATGGTAATAAATTTTGAAAGTGGCAAATAATAATATAAAGTTCTGTCTACACTATCAAACTAGTTTGACAAAAAAGTGTGATATGCCCAAATATGGTAGTGATATGACATCATCATGTCCATATATGGGCACATCACGTTTATTTGTCACATAAAGTTTGATAGTGTAGACAGAGATTTAGGGTGTGCCAAAGGAGGTGTTCTACTGTAATTATATTTTCTTTTACATTTGTTTTGTTTTTATGTCTTACAGGTGGAAAACAATTGCTGACCATTGGCAATAAAGATGGTTATACACCTTTAGATTATGCCAACACAGCTGAAATGAAGAGAATCCTACTGGCTTGTGACAAAGAGAATAACAACGTTATTGGTAGGCTATTTACATTTTCAAAGATTGTTATTATTAGGCTATAGAGCGATAGCCTATTGTTATTGTCAAAAAATTCATTTTTTCTGCTGTAACTTGGCCAGCAGATGCACGTATATATATAGTTGTGCAACAAACTTTGGTTTAATGAAAATATGGTCGCGTATTTCTATTTGAATGCCCCAGACTAAGGTAAACACTTACCCTTAAAATTAAAAAAAATATCCTATTTAAGTGAATACAATTTAAGGGAAATACATATATATATTTATTGAGTTAAGTGAAATACTTAAGTCCAATCTGTGCCCAAATATGGTAGTGATATGTCCATATATGGGCAAAGTTTGATAGTGTAGACAGAGTTTAAACAAGCATGTATTTTATTTTTTAACCTTACATTTTATTTAATTTCACAGAAGCACCGTCACCACGAGCAAGTTTAAAAGAGTACCACAGCTTCATACCAGATGAAGAATGTTACCGCAAGGTCCTTGGAGACCCAAACCACCAGCCAGACTTCCATGACAAATGCGCGACAATGGTGTTTTTGATAAGTGAACTCTTAAATGTGTATATCGCAAGTAACGATCTACCAAACTTACAACGTGAAGTGAACTTTGCTCATTCCTCGAAACGGCATGGTGACGTTCGACAAGAGTCAAGTACGAAAAGTGAAAGTGATTTGATACAGGATTTGTGTGTATACTTACAGATCTATGATCACATGGACAATTTCAACAAACACTTAAAAAGGATATGCGAGAATGGTCATGCATCATTGGCCTTGAAATGGGCAGAAGCATCGGTCCTAATTGGCGATGATGAACTTTGACCGATTCATGGATTGGTCGAGGTGGCGTCTACACCATTGTGGTTGAACTGAGCTATTGGTTTTTGGTACTGATGTACCATTACTGTGACCGATTCATGGATTGGTCCAGGTGGCGTCTACACCATTGTGGTTGAACTGAGCTATTGGTTTTTAGTACTGATGTACCATTACGGTAACTACTGTACATTAATACTCCAGTGGTATTAATACGTGTGGTTAACGGTTTTCACAACTCGCGGTGTTAACGTGGCATTCAGGAAATGCCTACAAGTTGTACAAAGTGTAAAATAGACCAACGTTTTTAGTTTAGTACCTTTTATTTGTTTTGTGTAGTGAATAATATATCTCCAGCTACGAAAGCATATATGGAAAATCAGCACAACCATCCACAAAACTACAATTATTCACAGGTAACTGCTAGAGAAAAAATGTTTCTTGAATCCCGAGTGATTATTAATGGAGTCGATACAAGGCAGACCGAGGTTGTTTCTTTAAAACTGTTTTTCCAAATAAAATTTACAAGATCAATACTTGTTTCACTGGCTCCATGTTGTTTGTAGCCTTGATCTTTACTCATCTTTAATCTTCCAAATGCGATATTAAACATGTTTATTAATACAGTCAACTCTCCTAATACCAGACCAACCGGTCCGAATTCATTTATACCATTAAAAACACATTTTGAATACCAGACTTTCCAGAAAAACCAGCCAGCCCAAAGGTGTCCGGTATTGGGAGAGTTGATTGTACTGTTAAAAAAACACAAAAATAACACACAAGCATTGAAAACTTAACTTTAATTGTTTTTCTCATTTTCTTTTGCATGAGATCTTAGCTCATGTACGAATAATCAACAAAATGCTACAAAGATCACTCAAATGTATCTAACAAAAAGATAACACAGCGAACATTATCTAAATGTATGCTTCTTTGGTAGTCAGTGTATCACATGGGGTGGGGTGTACCATTAAGGTAAGGAGGGGTGTAAACTACAGTAATAAAAAGGTGGGATGGTGAGATATGAAGCAACATTGCCCAGTCAATACTGCATGAAAATATACAGATTGTCTATTGTACAATAAATAAATGACGTTTGAACCAAAAATAAATGATATGATACAGTAAGGTTTTATACATGATATGTTTAGTGCAGTATTATCAGTCCATAGTGAAAAACAAACACTACATAGTATGCTTAATGGTAGTGGGCCACTACTGGACATTACATCCAGTGCCTTTCCAAATTGTATATGATCATTTCTGATTAGAAAGCCATTGACAGCAACAATGTGAATACCCATGTACTGTATCTTTTAAGAATTCTTTTAAAATATCATTTACCATTTATCCAATATGAATACATAAGTCAAAATATTATAAATAAACCACTTATTTTAGCTTCTGTTTGCTAATACTGTACAGTATAGTGTCAAGTGGCATAATACAGTAGAACCTCTAATTTGGAACACCCAAATAGAAACTTCTATTCAGGGATCATCCTAGGAAAATATGTTTTAATGCTACGACCAACCCCTATTCACAACCATATTAAAGGGAGTCTTTTTTGAGTACCAAAGGGAGTCTTTTTTTGAGTACCAAAGGGAGTCTTTTTGAGTTCCAAAGGGAGTCTTTTTGAGTACCAAAGGGAGTCTTTTTGAGTACCAAAGGGAGTCTTTTTGAGTACCAAAGGTGTCCCTTAATAGGGTTCTACTGTACTAGTACTATTTCATCAGTGGAATTTGAACAATTGTTTTGTGTACGCTTATGCCTTAATATTTCATTTCAAAACACAAGAATCACTATCAAGTATCAAAACAAAGTATGTATCTCGGACATTTCATTTATAATGCTACAAGATGTGTAGCACCCTATTATTGTATAAAAGTACAATCCAAAGTATATAAATTAATAAACTAAACATGTTTTAGCATGTGACATGTAAGATTTATATTCATAAAGAAACGTCCTAAAAACAATTGTGGAATTGCTAAGAAAATTAAAATATCACCGCATATAACCAACAAAGAAAATGGTAAATAATACATTATGGTACTTATGGACTGTAATACAATCGAAATAAAAATTAGTCATGCGTAGCCCATCAAAGATTAATACCAACAAAAATAAATGAAACGGTATCACCTATGTATAGTAAAAAAATATCAGGAATGCCAACATAAAGTCATTGTGATTGCATGCAATAGCCTCTCTTACCAAATCAATTGTTGAACATTACAATGAATATCATTACAATAAACGAATTAAAAACGACTTTATATGAAAACTTTAACAATACAATATTTGCCTTAAGGCCAATTTACACAGACGAGCAGTAACGCTAAGCGGAAAGCCGCGTAGATTGTCCCACGCAGATACATATCTAATCTGAGCAGAAACCGCCCGTCTGCTCTGCATTGTGTGTAAATGGTCATAAGAAATAACATAGACTCTATATATTAATTACAGTTACCACTCGTCTGTGTAAACTGCCTTTAAGCAAAGTTTACATTTTAAACATGTTCAAAAAACATTTGCATCATCACAAATCTGACACTACTATCCAACTTTTGTCATGGCTTTCGGTGTAGATTAATAGTATATTGCTTTATTATAGGCATAGCACTTCTATATTGAAATCTAATATTCAAAAACTATATTTTTCATAATGTAATAACAATGGTTATACTATAATACAGTGGTTGATATACCAAAATATTTATAATCACTTTGCTTACAATGCTTAAAGCTTGGTTCCCACTAGAACGTAACGCAAGGACGTAAACGCAACGCAAGTGTTTTAACCAATGACAAGCGAAGTTATAGACAGTTAGTAATCACAAGCAAATAAGCCATCGCTTGTGATTGGTCAATTCACTTGCGTTGCGTTACGTCCTTGCGTTGCGTCGCTAGTGGGAACCACGCTTTAGTAAAAGAACCAAAAGTAAAACAAAACAAAAAACATTGCCAATTGTAAACTGCCTCGAAATGTAGAAAAACATTTTAAAAATTGCTAAACTAAGGTAGAGTATTAAAACATACCATACATTTACATATTGTATCAACATACATGCTCAGGTAAAAAACAGTGGATTTATACCTGAAAACGATTTTCCAAAATAGTGTAAATATTCGTTGTGCAGGGTGGAAAGGTTGCGTAACCTAGTTACTAGTTAATTATTGTAAAATCAGTCGCAAAGTCACCCTATCAGCTCAGTTACAATGGTGTAAATAATAATGAAAACAGATTGTTGGGAATTAATTAATTACTTAAATTAATCAAATTATGACTATTAAGAATTGATTTTTATTTTACAATTTTATACATTCAGGTGTGCATAGAAATGAACCACTTACAAAAATTACTGTAATAAAAAAAAATCGTAAAAGTTTTGTAATAACTATGTAACAACTATTCAATGTACTACATCATGTATGTTTTTATCAGAGCAACACTTATCCTTGTTCAAAATGACCTCTGTTTAAAAAAATTTAATTTATGCAAATAAAATATTAAAAATGTTTTATTATAACATATTATAATTTATTAATATTAATTCATGTTTTTTATACTTAATTATAATAGGATCATAGTACTCTCTTTAAACAAAACAAATTTCTAAAAAAATATTGCCATTTTTAAAGCAAAAAAATATAATTGTTGGCAGTAAATAAAAATAATGAGACGATTTCATATTAAGTGCAGTTCATTCTCTACACATAGTGTCGGTAAAGATATATTGTCGGCCTAGTAATGCATATCTAATAAATTGAACATTTGAATTTAAAAACCATGTAAACGCCACTGAATGGAATGCTTATCTACAGCCTAAGTTTACTCACTAGTACCTGTATAGCTGAATGGCTAGCCCACCAATTCCCCCACATTGGAAAGATACCAGAAAACAGAGTGCACATTGTCTACTGTTCACAGAAATTTACATGTTCTGTTGGTCAGTGTCTTGTCATAGAATGACATTCTGACATAATATGATTGGTCAGTTACAGCTGTTCCAAGTTATGGCTGTTAAGTTAAGGGACAACTGGAGTGAAATATTGCCACTGTAGTGAATGGTAAAGTCAACTAAATCTCACTTTTCAGCTTAATAACTTATTGAAAGAATATTTTTCTTTGATATATTATTAACATTGATATCCTTCATTTGTATGTAAAGACATTTTAACTCTATCATGTCATTAATTGAAAATTAAGTATGAATACACCATTGGCTACTACATGCAAGTTTCACTCCAGTCAGAGGGAGTAAGTATGTCATATTCAACCATCCCCGACCAACAGACATTTAGCTGCATTAACGAACATTCTTCTGGATGAACTTAAAACTATTTTTACTTCATTTAGTAAAAGTGATTACCTTGTATTATTAAAACCCTTTACATAACTTTGTACCACAGTTATACCATACTTCTGAACATGTATTTCATAAATAATTATTCATATATTAATAAATACATTAAGGATCATGTTAACAATTATTCTACTGCAGTATTACATTTTTTACTGCAGTAAAGTATCATTTTAGATTGTTTCAATATAGGTCAGTAAAATCAGTGTGTATAATTACTGTAATACCCAGTAAAAGCTTGACAATTTTAGAAACAAGCAAAATGTAGTTACCGTACTGCAAAAACTGTAGTGGAATAATTTTGAAATAATCCCTCAATTAAATGAATAATCTAATAATAATGTTTTAATTAGGTCAAAATAAATTGATAACTCTTTTTATTATGTAATATTAATAAATAATCTTTTGGGTTCTAGATTCGGAAATATTCAAATTCAATAAAGTAATCCAAACACTGTCTACACAATCAAAGTATTTTTACAAAAAAAAAGTGATGTGTCCAAATTTGGTAGTGATATGCCCGTATATGGTAGTGATATGACATTATCATATCCATATATGGGCACATCATTTCATTATTGATACCTGTATAAAGTACATCCAAATATTTTAATAATGCATAACAGAACACTCTTTTCTTTTGGAAGAATTCTATTATTAATACGATACCAATATGGCCCATCTACCAGTGCTGAAACCAGGGAAAATATGGTTTGGAATACCCTATTATAAGGACATCTGATAAATTAAATTTTTAATTTACAAAAAAAAAACAATTATCAACCTAAAATTTAAACTAAGAAAATAAAATACTGATGATAAAATGTATTAAAAAATTGAAAAATAATTTGAATTGCTATACACCTAAATCAAACGATAATACAATTGAAACAAAAATTGATATGTTTAAAGATTTTAAATCTAGTATTTTTTTTTACATAATAATTTGTATCTAAATTAAACACAAAGAGATAGGGTATACGATGTAAAACTATATATTATATAGTCTTCTAATATATTAAATTTTTTTTTGGAAATTATATTTAGTAGAAACATCCAAAAACTAAAAAAAACTAAAAACACCAAAGAAACATCACAAATATAATTTTCTTCTTTTAACTAGAAATAAGAAGCTATTTTTAAACAACTTGGAATTTTGTATTCATGAGGCAAAATTCTACCCTTAATTACACTTTTAATTAGAAGCAAATTGCACAACAAATCCTTTATTCTGCATTATCTAACACTTCCAAGAGAAATTTATATACAATTTTCTTCTATCAATCCTTTTCGAGAATTCAGTCCCTATATCTACACATTTCGAAGTACAAATAATTACAAATTATATAAAAAAACAATCCGTTTGAAATGTAGATTTCAAATTGTCTAAATCCTCCTATTCTGCATAGGTTCAACACAGGTTTTAATGGACATCAAATATTTTACTAGAAAAAATACATCCTATGATCAACTCAATTTATAACTAAACTATAATTTAATTATAAGGCCTGTAAGTTGATAAACTGTACTTTACAACTCACTTACACCAAAAGATCAAATTTAGTTGGTTTATCTATAATATAACTCCAAAGATTGGCCTGTACCGGACATATTTAGAACTGGACTTCTAGGTTCTACTCGTACACAAAGGTATATTGTACCAACCAAGTCTAAAGCTATGTCTACACTATCAAATTGTATGTGACAACAAAATGTGATGAGTCCAAATATGGACAAGATGATGTCACGTTACTACCATATTTGGGCACATCACACTTCTTTTGTCAAACTAGTTTGATAGTGTAGACAGAGCTTAAGCCTAACACACACATTTCACCAGCGATCACTGCAGCAGGCAGCTCTGTTGGTGCAACAACAGCAGGTTGTTACTGTTTTTTTTCCAGTACAAAGGAGTTACTATAACAATACACTTTGCTATTACAAACTATTGTTATGTAGCATTTTATGCGATTTAGCATGTTTTTTTCTCGTAATTAGTAATTTTGTATGAAGACCCAAGATGAAATTGTTGGCTCATAATTGATCCTATTACATAAGTTTTCATATATTACCTAACACAATCGGTGCATTCTTATTTTTAAGAACTATTTTTAAGTTTATCACACAAAATATTATTAAGGTGTTTTAAAAACTGATTTCTTCTATTTAAAATGTAGCTGTAGCAGAGAGATGTAGAAAATAGTTTGTGTCTTAAATTTGAAAATGCAATATTTAGCACCATCAGGCTGGAGGGTAGGCACATTGATGCAGATACTGGTACACATGCCTCAATTAATACAATTTAATATGGTAAAGATGACAAGATGGATTTCAATTGATATTAAAAGAAAGAAAATGGAAATTTATTATTCAGCAGTTCGGCCATATAAATATCAATGGTTCAACGAATTATATTTTTGGGCTTTTAAAAAGGTGGTTTAACGGTGTGAAACAATACTACTATGGCGTCATTGTATTGGTGAACATCTTCAAAACTTACTTACGAATAGTGTTTTATATATAAAATTGGACTGTATTTAAAAATTAATATCACACATTTTGTGATAATCACAGCTTTTATCCATACAGGTGAGGTTAACATTTTTCTTCTTTTCTTTTTCAATTGGGTGGGGATGGATTTTCAATTTTAATTATAAATGACAAAAAAAAATCTCCATCTAAAATATCTCTCCTATCTTGTGAACTATAATAATTTTGTATGTATATTTTGAAGTATATTGATGATGAAAAAAGTGAAAATAATTGACTGTATTTCTAATTATGTGTCTTAAATTTCAAAATCCTATAATAAACAAAGCACCTCTTTCTTGCACTGATAAAAAAAAAAATGTTTGAGGTATATAGATGAATTGATTTGATTGTCCTGGTGGGGTAAGCGAGACAAAACATATGCTAACATTTTAAAAGGGAAAAAAAAATTAAAGCTGTGTGGATAGTAACATTTTAATAAATTTGTGAACTGAAACTTATTATTGCAATCTTTATACCATGTGCAAAGTACCATCTATTTTCCTATAGAACTATTGTAAATATAAGCCCCTATTTAACATACTTCTCAAGGGGATATAATTTATAAACAAAATGAAGAAGTTGCACAATATTTCACTCTAAACAGGCACTTTATATGGAATTATTCCCAATGGTTTTTCTCTTTAGTTTGTTTTCAAGTACACAACACGCCCTGGATTCTTGGCGTCCTCTTCTAGAACCTTCTGCCACTCTGTTAAAAAAATATATACGAGTTACTGTATAAAAGAGAACTAAGTTTTATCTTTGTGTTTTTAAATGCATCAACGTGTAATTGGTGCCTTGCACTGTTGGTTGTAAGAATAAAGAATGAAAAGAAAATACTACGTAGGAAGAACATATCTGTATCTGTGGTACTTTAAAAAAACAAGATTAGAAAACATATTAAACAACTCACCTTTTTGTAGAAACTTTGCAATAGTTAGATGATTGAACAAGCCGCTATTATTTAACGATAAAACCTCTCTAACAGAACGTCCTCTCTTGGGTGCTTCAGTCTGTACTATTGAATTCTCAAGAGCGGAACAAGTAATTACTTTCGATGGTTGAGTGCGATACGCAGTAGCATTTTGTACACTTGCCATTAACTTGTCTACAGGGCTAGCAGAGCCTGGGTTAACACCCTCAGACAACTTATGACTTGCTGCGTTATCATCATCTTCTAATGAAAATGAATTATCATTATAAAAGACGATAGACCCAAACGTGATACCAATACCACTGGTACAGTCGGAATTAATGCCTGGCAATTTGGAAGACTTATCACCCATGCTACCTATTAATTCGGTATTGATGCCATTTACAAGAACATCTTTCTGTTTATCACCCTTTTTAACTGGGTTATAGGCTATCTCTGGTTCTGCTTCATTTTTTGATAATACTCTAGGACTAACAGAATTCTTAACCTTTTCCATATCTGCTGGTTCATTATGCAAAGTTAAGGTTGTCTGCAAGGATTCATTAACATTTTCTTTGGCTGGGTTAGGCTGTTCTGTACACTGTACAACAGGCATTGATTCACCAGCGAGTTCTACTACGCTATCAATATCCTGTGAACTTTGACCTTGATCAATATCCTCCAATGCCAATTTGTTGGCTATTGTTTGTTCATTCTTTGGACTAGCACCTTTTACTTTACTTGCGTATGAGAATTCAAATTGGGGGGAGGGTTCCGTATTGGGTTGTGGAACTGCATTCATTTCTATATAAGACTGTGAACTTGGAGGGTCAGTACTGATAGAGGAGGCAGAGGACTGACTGCCACTGCTGGTGCCAGTTCCCCCAAAATGTGTGCAAACGGCTTCAGCATCATCTTGCACTAGAGTCATGTTATTTGGTTCACTCTTACACTTTCTCAAATTACTACATGCTAAATAAGACGAGCCTTTTTCTTTTGGATACGTCGGTATCGTGTTGCGCGGAAAAGAAGCGGACTTATCCTCAAAGATTACGCGCTTTTTCGCAGCTTTCTTTTTCTTCGATTCGACAACTTGGAACTCTTTCTCATCATTGTTTTCATCTGATGAAGATGCATTCTCATCTACATCAAAACTAGCTGATTTTCTTATTACATTATCAGTTTGTTTTTGTGCATCAGATTGCTTAACTTTTAAATCCTTAACTTCACTATCACTGTGAGTCACATCTTCATTACTCATATTCTTCTTTTCATCTACATTTTTACGTTTCTTTTTCGGATTCTTTTTATCTTTGTTGTTGTTATTTGTCAACCCTAGTACACACAAAGCTTCTGGATCTATAATCCAGTCAAATTCATTTGCGTCATTACCAGATTTTTTCTCTTCATCCTTCTTTTTATTATTTTCATTGATATTAGTAACTACTCCACTCGTTATGTGATTCAATTTTGGATTTGTGTCATTGTGTCTATCTATTGCACTCTGTGATTTCGCATTACATTTTTCTTGAAGTCTCTTTTTAATATTTTCATGATTTTGACTACGACCATGTGTATGTGCATTGCGGTTAGTAGTAATAATGCTTGGAGTTGCAGTAGTCTCGCGTTTCTTTTTCGTTCGACAATTTTTACTTCCTATATCAATGTTGCGAATGTCATCAGCTCTTAGATAGGGTTCGTTTTCTTGGTCTATAGGGTAATCTCTTAAAAGAGGGTCAAAGGTTGTGTCTTTCCTGGAAGCCAATGCAGATTTAAGTTTGCGTTCTGGTTCCCTGCCATTTGAATCCTCTTCAGCAGTATCATCTTCTGACAAAACAAATTAATGAATTTATTTATAGTTTTGTTGCACTTCTGCTAAAATACTTCTAAATTCCTCACAATTTTTGGAGTTTGTTTTTATCATTCTAGGCCTAATTATATTATTCAAAATTTACGCAGTGGCATACATTATATATATATACGGTATATATATTTTTATTTAGCTTTTAATTAAAGACTAGCACCTAAATATTATCATATTAGTATAAAATAAATTACCTTTTTTCTTTTTCTTTTTAGATTTTTTCTTCTTTTTGTTTCCTTCTGTATCGGCGGTAAGTTCATCCGACAATTTGTGATGGTTATTGCTTAGAGACCTAACATCGTTGTGGCGCCCTTTAAGCGAGGCCGCAGGAATTTTAGCATTATCATCGCAAACACCACTACTTGTGGATTTTAGAATGGATTTCAAATCTCTCGAATTTCCAGTTGTGCTAGAGTAATACTCAGTTTGTACTTTACGCCTGGGATCTTCCTGAATGGGCGTTTCAAGTGACGATGACATTATTTGCATTTCAATCTCTTTGCTGCCTTTATCATCAATCAACGACATAGCTGATTTAGTGAGTTTGTCAGGGTTTGGCGGATATTCAAACGGAGGTTGTTGAAACGTATCGTAACGTCGATTCAACGTATCGTCACTACATAAACTACTTCTTTCTGTGCAGTTGTTTACTACAGGAATTTTATCTATAACAATCTCTCGCAACTCATCAGAATCAGAATCACAGTTTTGAAGCGGTTGAATATTATTAACATGCTTCATCGCATCAATACCGATTTCAACGCCATTATTATCAATCTTCTTTAAACCGAATTCAGTAAGTAATGTCTCATCAGTAAACGATTCCTTTAGCTCATTATTAGTACCCTTATTATTCACATTATTTTGTGTGAAGACATCAAACACAATACCTGTAGATACATCATCCTTGACCTTTGACGTTTTCTCAGAATGGTCATCCATCTTTGCAATTTTTGATTTCTTTTTCTTCTTTTTTTTTTTCCTGGTATTTTCAGGAATGTTTTTTACCTGTTCATTGTCAATGCCAACTTTGTTTTTAGGATTTCTGTTTACGTCAGTAACCAACGCAAAGGAGGATTGCTGATAGCGACTCTTTTGCGCTTGACGATTCCTCTGAGATAATTTAGCCGAGATTGTTAATTCTTCAGAATGTCCATAACAGTTAGTGTATGGTGACTCTGAATCACTAACGTCATCTAAGCTTGACCTCTCTCTAAATGTCAGGCTGTCTCCAGATTCATCTGAGGTAAAATTAATCGCATTTTGACAATCTCCATGATTCACAAAAGGAACCTTATTATATGCCTCTGTCAAATGATGTTCATCATCGTCCAAACATTCACTAGAAAGTAAAAAATTAAGTCTATCCGTAAGCGATATTTCGCTAGGTTCCGATGCAACAAATTGCGGACCTGGTATGCTTGATCGAACCTCAGTCGGTTTGCGTCGTTCGCGAGCACTCAAATCAAGAGAGTTTTTAAGATCGAGAGACGATTTCTTGTGATTTATGCGAACATCATTCTCAACGATGGGTTTGTCAGATATTGGAACAGTTTTAGGGCCCAGAGGCTCTGAAGCATCCAAGTTGCTATTACTGCAAGATTTACTCAGAGGTTGGACAGGTTCTGCGGGTGAATCAGGTGTAACGATATAACTTTGAACCTGCAATTCAAATTGATGGAAGTCCACATCAGGAAGACTAGCTAATTCTCTAGCTTTCTCTTTAACTTCTTCAACCTAAAGAAAAAAAAAAAAACAATTTCATTCAAAACTTTCATGTTTGGCATTATTTGCTGTTCTATAAAATTATAAAGTGAATAAATGTCAAAATTTAGATGTTACTAAAACCCAAAAAAAAAAACATTGAATTAAAAAAAACATTAAAAAAAAAACCAAAAACTGTTTACATAATAAATAATTAGTAACAAAAATCCATGATTAGTTTATTAAGTTAATGAACATTTGTGAAAAGATTTAAGTAAAAATCGGTAAAATTAAAAAATGTATGTCATCAGTGAAAATTGATGTTAAGGTTCTACAGTATATTTAGTCAACTCTCACAGACAACCTGGGGTTATTTTTTTCAGGATACATTTAATAAAGATAAACAAATTTAGGACCTTTTAGACTCTAAACAATTCTAGTATTGGGAAAGGGTTTCGAGTGTACAAGAAGACTATATAAACGCATGCAAGTACATCATCATTACACAATCTGTGAAATCAAACATGTAATTCAAGCTACAAAACAGCTCTAAATTTGACTATGTTTATTATCAGGAATAAATAAACAATAGTTGAGTTGTAGCCTGGATTCAGGCAAGCTTTATGAAAATGATTGTGTTCAATCATGCAAAAAAGGTTAATATTAGCATGGAGGTATACAGTAGTAGTATTAGTATACAACTAAAATGAACTTACAAATTAATTTACTGAAAACATAATCAATTTAGCTAAGAACCAAATTATAAATAGGACATGGGTTACTGTACAAGATCTTTAAAACCAAATACAATAGAGTGGATCTGACAGATTCATGATTTTGAAATGGGCCTAAATATGGTGAAATGAAGGGCTGAGCTTAATTTGGTGTCCTATCTTTTGCATTACAATGCTGGCTGCCCCCTCCCCTTGGATCCGCCCATGTGGAGATAACGAAGGTGCATGTAAGGGTCTTAAAATATTAAACTACTGTAGAAAGTTTGGGTGCCTTTGGCTCCATCTTAGCCCCATACAACAGCATGCATATACCCTAAAAACAAAGATAAAATTCTGGCAATGACTATACTGTATAATACAGTGTTAGTCAAGTTTCTTTAAACCAAGCCAAGCTGAAATGGAAAAATGGAGATTAATAGTTTATAAAGGTGCAAGCCTAACCTTTTCTAAAGACCGATGTCTAGTCGCATTCCGTTCCATGCTATACAAAGAAACAATATTCACAAACCTGGGCCGGCCCCCTCGCAAGCTTAACCTCCCGTCAGGCACACGGGCGATTCCCCCAGACGACAGACACACAGACGAATAGATGGAAAGATCAAGGAGAGTGAGTACAGCAACAAGTAAAGTACCTAAAACCGTAGTAGAGTCTGCAAATTGGAATAAAAACCCAATGTAATTTAACACTTAACAGATAATTTTAAGAAATTATGCAAATTACTGTATATTATTATATCTTGGAACATCATCATAATAAAAATTGTATGTCTTCCAATATTTCACCACAAGTTTGTAACTCTGCTAATGTATTGAGAAATGCCAAACAGTAGATAACTCTTTGATTTTTTTTCGTTGTCGTTTTGATTTGGCTTTAAATTCTTAGACAGCAAACTGTATGAACCTTATAACACCAGCAGATGTTGTGCGTATATCATAACTAACTGGATGATAGCCAATGAACATCAAATTATCAGACTTCATGTCACATTAAATCGACATACAATAACTTTATATTATAGTATGATTTTAAATATATAAATTGGTTTACAGTTACTCTAAAAAGTAACAAATACACAACCATAATTAAACAAATTTACATCTCTTGTTCAACACATGACTAAAATGCACTATATAATCATGATGACATTCAATGTTATAAAAATAAATTATAATTAAATCTAAGCCTAGGCTAGGATAATACTGCAGATTACCATAGTTTGTGTAAATCATGTGTTTTGCTTCTATTTTGTCTATTATATCATACTTTCAGATGTATAAAACATAAATTAAAATGCTGGAAATAGTGGAATTTAGAGTCTAAAACAAAAACAGGTACTGTACTATACAGTATGTTGTGAAATATAAAACATAGGAACAAAAAACGAAATGAAAGCATCAAATAACTGTAAATAGTATTGTCCTCTAAAACACAAACAAATCAAATAAACTATCGTTGAATTTTGTAGTCAATAACGTTACTTTTGAGGATTTCAAATTTAAAGACACAAAAAACACAATTACATTAACACATATGGTGTACTGCAAACTGTGTATAAACATATTTATTTTGTCACACATACCTTCAAACAATAAATTACATTTAAGAAACCCATCACTTTCAGACAATGGGCTTTCGGTTGCCTATTTTTTTTCTCCTTAAAAATACCGTTTTATAAGGTAAATAATAATTTTCAATACAATTTTTGGTAAAAAAGTAAATGTTAATGTGTCATTAAAATGGCCTATTTAACAAAAAAGGTTTTAAAAATTGTTTTTTTCATGGCGAAAATAAAGTAAACCAAAGTTAATAAAAAGTCAAGTAAAAAAAACATCACAAATCTTTACAATTAAAAAATACTTTAATTACGTAAAAAATGCCAAACAAAAAACCAATGGCAGTGTTATAATTATTAGGTCAAATAAATTAAAATAACATAGGATGGTAGAGTAACCTAGGATTCTTTCTGTAGTATGACTATTATTTATAAATAACTGTAGGCCTAGCCTAGGTGATCAGTTCAATACTTTTTTATAATAAAAAAATTATATTATTAAATTTTTAACCTTGGATTGCAAACAACAACGACCCTTGATTTTAATCAAAACAGATGTTTAGATTCATTTTAGAATAACAACAGTTTAATTATAGATGAATAGACTTAAAGCTAGCCACAAAATCTACCATTCACCCAAAGTCCTTCCGATCATCTCCCACTCACTTTACACCAGAACTACCACTACCAAACGTCCAAAAACAGCAGCAGCACCGCCCTTCTTTCTCCAACTGAACGCCCCTGCCCGGGTGGCTTAACCAAATACAAACCTCTTCAGTGGTCAAATTCTTTGGCATAACGTCATCATATATTTCTATAAATTGTTCAGCATCTTCGTTTTTTATTGCAACAGCTAATTGCAGAGACAGATGGCTAAATTTCCACCAATTATTAGAAATTCGCCAACCTTCCATTTCACAGAAGAACGGCCATTTTTTAAAGATGTTGTTATGCACACTACGCATGCTCGGAATGCATTCAGCAGGCAAGAACTTGATTCTGTTTTTCCGATTTGGTATTTAAAACTTTGATGGTATTATATATATATATTTGGTATTTTGTTGTTATAAAACTTTAAATTGAATTTATAACTTGAAGATAGCATGAATTAGATTGCAAAAAATACTTAACTTTCGTTTTTAAGCACTTTACGTTTGGGTTGTAAAGTCTACCACCTATATCGTTGAACATGTGAAACGTTGAGGGCGAACTATTTTGATTACGACAAATTTTATGTTGAGAAAAGATAGCAGATTTTGTGTTTTTGTCAGCAACAAACCAATACAAAATGACTGAAAACGTATTTTTATTCGTACCAAATATCATTGGTAGGTAGATGTATTATAGCTATGTAATCGTGATAAGTAATTCGACAAAAGATATATTTGAAATGCTATAAAAGAAAGCCTGAATCTAGGCTCCTCTAGCAAGAGCTAGGCCTTGCCCTTGTTTATGACCAGGGATATTAATAATTAACAACTCCCTGCCCTGGTACTGGTAGACTGAGCTAGTTAGAATAATTTATTAAAGATGTATTGTCCCCCAGAAAAAATAATTCTTAAAACTTTTTTGTTGAATATGCCATTTTAATGTCACTAATAGTTATCCACTTTGACCAAAAATTGGATGAGAAAAAAAAATGTATTTACCTAAAAAACTGTAATTTAAAGCAAAAAATAAATAGTCAAATTGGCTGCCAGCCAATATGCCAGGTTTTGGTTGAATTTAACCATTTATTTTGTCATTTTATAAGTGAAAACATTATTTTTTTCCATTTTTTCATCTAATAATGCCATGCAGTGACCGTTATAACATGTATGGCTATATAACTAACAGAAAATTATTTTTTCTACTTGTTTTTAGGTTACATGAGAATCGTTCTCGCTTTGGCGGCTTTTTACTTCATGAGAACAAACTACATATTAACAGCTTTTTGTTATCTGCTCAGTGGCTTCCTTGATGCTTTTGATGGGCATGCAGCCAGACATTATAATCAAAGTATATCTTAAATATATTTCTTTTTTGTTTCTGTGCTGGACCTCTTATTCGTCAGTTGTTTTTCATTCATCAGTGAAAAATTATTTCCATTTATTGTCATTTGCATATAAAATATACATAGTAATTATGTACATAGAATTAATAAATCAAAATATACTACAGTACAAGAAATTAAAAATAAACCCACAAATTCTACTTCCACACACAAAAACCTAAATTACCTCAAAATGCTTTTTTTTTAGGTACAAAATTTGGAGCAATGTTGGATCAGCTAACAGATCGTTTAGCATTGATGTGTTTCTGTATTGGGCTCTCAGTTCTCTATCCCGATTACTACTTCTTCTTCCAGCTGAACTGTGCCTTGGATATTGCAAGCCATTGGCTTCATCTACATCAGTAAGTTTGTCTTAGATAAACCCAGGGCATAACAGCAGCCAAACCTAATCTATTTGATAGTGTGGAACAGTTGACAAACTGTGACCTCAATAAATCAAATTGTTGTCATGATGCAAACAATTAAAGCAGGCACAGGGCCTGCCAATGGTGCAATGAAGGGCTGAGCCTAATTTGATTAATTGCGAAATTTAGAGCCCCCCTTGGATCCACCCCTATAGTGTAGACATGCATGAGATAAAACTTCTCCAAATATTAGCAAACTCAGAGTTTACAAAGAAAAGTTTATAGTGTAGACTACTGTAGGCCTTACTCATTAGTGGAGTCTTGTGGGACTGCTGACTCTTGTAGTTACAGTAATCGACATATTACTTTAGCAGTCCCTGACCTATTCATCTTTGTACATTGTATATTATGTTTTGTTGGTCAAATAAATAAATGAAATGAAAAGGTTGAACAAACCATTGTTGCAATCGTATAGTGTTGTATACAACCCAAGGCAACCAATAATATCATAATGTCATCTTGTTTTCATACTGTTTCATTAATTATCATTACTCATTCATACCAATGTATTCAAATTTTAATATCTTGGTAAAAAATATATGAAATAATATGTTTTTGTTATTTTAAAGGTCAAACCTGTCGGGAAGGATGAGCCACAAGTTGATTGACCTTTCTGGTAATCCTATTCTACGCATTTATTATACATCAAAGGTATGGTGGTGATTTATTCTAACAAATAAAATAATAACAATGGTAATGATTGTAAAAATATCGGAATCACTAAAATGATAGATTTTTGTAATTTTTTCATAAATTACCATAAAACAAATGAAGATGATTTGTAGTCACTAAAACACAATACCAAAATAAAGGATTTTGATAAATGTTCATATAAAGGAACATCTTTGATCAGTTTAATTTTAATCAATTACTGACTAATCAATTAACAATCAATAATCTATATTACCAATCAGTCAATTGCCAATCTCCGATCAATTTGTTTTTTTTAGCCGGTATTGTTCATAATGTGCTGTGGAAACGAAATGTTCTTTGGAATGCTCTATCTTCTCTACTTTGCAGAAGGACCGAAGCGTAAGTACCGAACACCCGTCTGCGAAAAATAAATTGTCTGGTTTTTCCATTAATAGAAATCTAATAATAATAATACTGTATATGACCAAGTATAATCCCATGCTAATTTATATATAAGATAAATAAGACTCTGGTAAAATCCCATTGTTAATACAATTCAATTATAATCCCACCACCTAATAATTTCCCCAAACTTCATACCAATGGCCCATGGGATTATATATATACAGTGAGGAGGAAAATGGCAAAAGGCTTCATACTTTCTAGGACCTATATTGTTTTGACAATTCCAGTAACATGACCACAGTGCTGATTTTGCCATTTTCCCCCTAACTGTATATACTATATAGAATTCTACAGAAAACAAAAGTCCATGCCATTTGAGAAAAAGATGGTCACCATGCACCTTGACCATTCACTCTAGATACGCCACTGTCGTATGTGTGTGACCGCCCATTTTTCAAACACAATCAGTTTGTATATGTGCTTTTTATCTTATCTTTTCAGTACTACTTGACATGGGTCTTTATCGTTTGCTGATGTACATCTCTCTACCCATCATGCTTTTGAAAGCGCTCATCAGTCTCATCCACCTAATAACTGCGTCCAAAAACATGGTTGCCATCGATATGGCAGAACGCAGCAAGTCAAAGTGAGGAAACATTTTGTTAGGTAAAACTTTAATATATGAGGGCGCCATTTGTAGACCAGTAGATTTTGTGCGTCCCACGGTAACATTTCATCATACATTTTTTTTATGAATGGTATTTACAATGTTAAAAATTAATTTGATTTAAAAAAATATGTTTATGATTAATATGTTAATTTATGCATGATTAGAATTAGAATTCATGATTGTTGTCTTTTATCATTCTTGGTCACCTGAATTTATTTATTTCCTCCACAATATTTTTTCTTTACGTTTTAATTATCACGCCATCGATATTGATAGAGATGAATTTTAGACCAATCACTTGTGTTGTTGGTGTGCAAAACGTTAAAGGTAAATGAACAAATTGGTGCATGACATAATTTTCTTGTGTTAAACGCACAAAAATTGTGAAAACAAAAAATTAGCATGCAAAATATGCAATGTACAATTGTGGTGGTTTTCCCATACTTCATAAATAATATTTTATATCCATCTTTTGAATTTTCTAATAACTGTTAATATATCTCTTTTTAGTGTAGATAGTGCTGAGGAAAATTTAATGTAAGAAATAAAACGTAAGTATAGGAGTGTCAGTATTGATGATACATATCATATTCAAATTAGCTTTTAACAAAGGCCAAATAAAAATGTATCGCCTGTCTATAGATTTGACCATATAAGGAAGTATTTTGAATATACAGATGCTTGCAATTAAATAAATAGAGCATAGATGTTTTTAATGTTTTGTTATTAAAGATCTCTCTTTAAATCTGTAAAAATATTGCTGCAATATATGTTTTAAAACTATAGCCAATGCTTATTCACTAGATATCTGTATTAAGGGGACACTTTTTTGGTCCCTTTAATGGTGGTTCTACTGTATTAAATACAATTTGTATATTGCCTCCTATATAAAATACAATAACATACACTATTTAGATATCCCTTTGTTTAAAGTACGTTGTTTTGCTACAATATGACTTCTTTTTTAAGTAATTAGAATGTTTTCTTTACTGCAGGCTGTGCAGTTGCCCATTGATACTACCATGTTCTGCATTCACTGCACACAATTCAACACTTAAATTGGTATGCAGGGTCATGTAGCATGTCGAAGTTCAAAGGTCATCATATTGAAAAAAGCACTTGTAGATGTGTAGCATTCCGAATGAAAGCCCACCTTGCAGTTTCAACCTTATATATAGTGATAATATAATGCCAATAGTATGCCCATGTTTGGTATATTATCATCTGGCCAACCGATATCAATTTATAAAATATACTGATGTTACAGTTCATAAAATTTCATATTCTATTTTACTAAAATACGATTTTTAACATCATAAATAATTCAGTTCAGCTGAATAGAATAATTTGATTTCAGAATGAATCTGAAATCAGCAGATGTTGCATACACAATATTTTTTTATTCTGAAAATTACACAATCAGGTTTATTAAGATATATTAATTAAAGGATTTCCCTCTCAAAATTTGAAAGAAACGATGTACTGTATTTTTAAATCGTTTTTAATATTTATATATAAACTTACCACCATCTGCTACTGTATGTCTTATTAGTATAATGTTGCAATATGTGTTAGGAGAGTACGCTTTTAAACATACCACAGTCCAGTGGTGTAATGCAGGGAGCAAAAGCCCTTGGTTTAACACTCCAATGCAGGTAGGAGTGCCCATGCTCTGGGGTACCAAAAACCAGTGGGTGCTTATAGCCACTGCTACAGACTACAGTAATTTGATAATAGTTAAGTGTTTGTGAAATGTTTGGTGCTTAATAACTGTAAAATGGATAGAATATAGTTGACCTGTCTTAAGATCACACTCCTAATAAGGAGACATGTACCGCTATACAGGGGACACCCAGTACACCCTATTAAGCCATACCCTTATAAAAGGTTACATTCCTATATAGAATTGCATGGTATTCCTATTTAAAGGGCACTTTTTTGTGTTTCCATAATTTATGTTCCTACTTTTCTAAGTATAAAATTATTGCATTCTGTTATGTTTTTTAATTTACTATTTAATAATAAATACCTAAATATATAAGTATATTATAATTATTCTGTAGCATTGTGTTGATACCAACTCATTGTATACAATTGTCGGAAATTAATAAATGGTGGTTTACCACAAGGGAAGAAAAAAATGTTATTATTTAGATAAATTAGTATTTATTTTTACAAAGTTGTATAAAAAATGTACAATAAATGGCCACTATTTTATTTGGGATTTAATTCTAATCATGGACTAAAGAATAGTCTATGATTTAATTTAATTGGGATTGTGTAAGATTAATTGTGAAAACAGAGTGAGTGAAAAGAAGTGGATTTCGGTAAAAGAGATTTTTTTAATAAATTATATTTTAAAAAGTATTTAGTTTAGAGCACAGCATTTTGAAACGGAGAGCATTTATACAACATAAAGCTCTACGACTATCAAACTTTATGTGACCAAATGTGATGTGCCCATATATGGACATGATGATGTCATATCACTACCATATTTCAGCATATCACTACCATTTGTGTACATCACACTTGTTCACTTGTTCATTCTACACATCACAAGTTTCTTTTACACAACCGATAGGTGGCAGCATTTCAGTTGGAGTGAGTACAGTAGTCAAGAATGACAGCAGCTGCAGTATAAATTAAATTGAGAACAATAAATAATAACAATTAAACTTTTTATTACATTAAGAGGTTTGTATAATGAACTAAAATACATTTATAATACTAGCAGTGGATATCCAGCTAGGCTTCAGCTGTTGTAGGCCTTTTAAACAAGTGAATACGCAGTTTCTAGGCTAGGGCCAAGTTAGTAATAATACTACCCAACTGTGTACTACAATTTAAACAGTGTGTAGTGTCCACTTACTTACTCGACAGCAA
The DNA here is from genome assembly GCF_963402885.1 of Antedon bifida. Classification (NCBI taxonomy): domain Eukaryota; kingdom Metazoa; phylum Echinodermata; class Crinoidea; order Comatulida; family Antedonidae; genus Antedon; species Antedon bifida. Next base: position 32,227,936 of record NC_136227.1, on the reverse strand, counting down.
CACAGTGTTGGTGACTCACTCAAATTTTTACAAAAAGAAAGTTAGTGTCCTCCTTAGCAACAAATGTCAGGTTTATGTATTTTTCAAGGGAAGAAAGAGTCAAATTACACTCTTCCCTGTGTATTATGGGTGTAGGCACGATAAAGTAATAGTATACTCCTTGTATAATTTTTTAAAATCAGTTTTTAATTTGTTTATTTATTTGAGTATATTAGGCCTATAATGTTACCATCACCAAAAAAATATGCCTGCCGCCCTCAAATAAATACCCCTCAAATTCCTCAAACAATAAAATAACTCCTGAACAATAAAATAATTGTTTCATTTTGTTTTTCAGAAACCTTTTGCAGTAAATGTTCCAGTATGCATATAAAAGTTCTAGGCGTAGCGTTCTTGGCAGTTGTCGACATTTTCCTGACAATATTCCTATACTCTCATGGATTCCACAAATTTGATATGGCATATCCAAACTACTCATTCAGTACCAACTTCTTTGATCTATGCCTATTAGGGATACTGCGTGGGACCATCATCATTGGTGGTTCTATCGGTCTCTTACGCAATCCTAAAGATGGCCGACAAAGATTAATTAAAACTCAACCTTTCATAAATGCGATTGCAGGATTAATCATATTTTACGCTGGCATTAAACTTATTTTGTATTCTATGAAAGTCCCAGATATGTCACATCATGTATGGTTTTGGACACTATTTTCATGGACAATTCTCGGATCAATTTTATTGTACGTATTTTGGAATTTATTACAAATTGCAGGAAAAACACCAGGAAATACTATAAAACTTCTTGTTATTAATTCTGATACAAATCCACATACAAGCCTTATAGAGGAGAATGGGTCTGAGGAAGATGATGTATCATCATCCTCCTCCGATTCATCATCATCGGATAAAGATACAGAAGAGGGATCCAAAGCGTCGTTGCTTCGTCTTTTCTCGTACTCAAAACCTGATTTACCAATTATCGTGGTTGCGTTTATTGCATTGGTTGGAGCATCAGTAGGTAATGCATGCTATATAAAGATTAATTAAATCCCAACCATTCATAAATGCGATTTAAGGCTCTATATTTTTAAGGCCTAATTGTCCACACTGTCAAACTTTATGTGACAAAAAATGTGATATATGAACATGATGATTTCATATCACTACCATATTTGGGCGTATCACTAACATATCGGGGTACATCACACTTTTTTGTCAAACTAGTTTGATAGTGTAGACAGAGCTTTAGTTGCTATCAAATCAAATTTGAACAATACCATTAAAGCCTGAGTGGTCTAATGGTTAGGACATCTGCATTTCAAGCAGAAGTTCCGGGTTTGAATCTTGTTATGATCATCATGCATCAATTCTTTTAAATTTGTTTGTTACTTTTTTTTCAGCTGAAATTTATCTACCATTCTATACTGGTGAAGTCATCAATGGAATTGTCGTTGATGAAAACGTGTCAGAGTTCATGCATGCCATCATCATCATGGCTGTTATATCATTTGCAGGGTAAAGTATTTAAAAATTAAAACTTTACTAATTTTGATACAGTAGAACCCCTTTGTTGGAACACTCCCTTTTAAGAAGACATTTTCCTGTGCAATGAATAAAGAGCAATATTTAAAGCTTGGTTTCCACTTGGATGTAATGCAATGACGTAAGTAATTTAACCAATCACAAGGGATGGATTATCCCATTTTTCGCTTGTGATTGGTCAACTTGCTTGCGCTGTGCTTTATATTCTTGCGTTGCGCTTTATGTTCTTGCGTTGCATCCTAGTGGGAACCAAGCTTAACATTGTACAACCAACTTCAGGGAACACACCTATTAAAAGGACACTTGGTTGGGTCCTCTTAACAGTAGTTCTACCATATTTTCAACTTCACATCATTTGTATATTTTTAGTGCAATTGCTTCGGGGATACGTGGTGGATTGTTTAAGGTTGCCATGGCGAGACTAAACATACGTGTTCGTAATCTACTTTTCACTTCAATCACAAAGCAAGACATTGGTTTCTTTGATCTTACTAACACTGGTAAGAAATTTTACATTTATTTAATTACCATATATAACTTTCCCCCCCCCCCCCCCCAACCATAATTTAGTCTGAAATAAGACACTGCTAAGTCCATTGTTGATGGAATATAAGCCACCCACTAATTTATGTAAAATTTAATCTTGCCCCTGGGACTATACTCATATACAGTATATTGAATATTGATTGATTTTTAATTTCTTCTTTATAATTTGTGTATGAAACTGTGTAATTTGTTTTTCTGTGTTCTGCACTCCGATGGAATTTTACTTTTTTGGGACTTTTTTAACTCGAGTCTTGTTGTACTGTTTTTTAATTGTTTTTATGTTTATATTGTATGTATCTGTGTATCTATGGTGAAATTGCACAATATTAATTACAGTACTGTATATCTGCAGTTATTGGGAAACACAAATTATATTTATGTGATATGATTTTTATAGACAAAAATATTGTCGAAATATGTATTTTATATTTATTCTTATTTTCAGGAGATATCACTTCTCGTCTGACCTCCGACACATCGACAATGAGCGATACCGTGTGTTTGAATCTTAATATATTTTTACGTAGTATAGTCAAGATTACCGGATTTACCGTAATGATGATACGGTTGTCATGGCGGCTTACACTAATAACACTTCTTGCAATACCTATCATTGCATTGGTCTCAGAAATTTATGGAAAATACTACAAGGTATTAAATAATTGATTTATAAAATACTATTATTTGTAATGAATTTTATTTACATTTATACATATTAATGAAGCAGATAAATAGTAGGAATTGTATTCTATATGTTAATTATTGTAGACTTATTTTAATGTATTCACAATTATGCTTTAATGTTATTATTGTTCCTATTAATAATGTATTATATTTAGATTAACAATAATATCAAACACTACTGTATACAAAAAAAGTGTATTTTATAGGGAAAAAATTGTATATAAAATTTTGTATAAAGCCTAATTTCCACAAGGCGAATTTCTTCAAGCCAATTCAAAATTGTCAGTTTGTTTACATCTTCAAAATCCCTCTCTCCTTTAGTTTTTTCTTCGAAAATTAGTAGTTCGGATTGTTTCTACTTTTTGCAAAGCATTGCGCAACCAATCAGAGCTCAGTAAATGAGTTATGACGCGTTCATGAGTGCTCAATGCGAATCAAAAAGCTTTGAAAATTAGTAGTTCGGATTGTTTCTACTTTTTGCAAAGCAAAACATTGCGCAACCAATCAGAACTCAGGAAATGAGTTATGACGCATTCATGAGTGCTCAATGCGAATCAAAAAGCTTGGCAGACATGCGGTATTATTCATGAAAACTATTCGCTTTTGTAGTGGAAAAGCGTGATTTTTTTCTTTGCAAAACGTTGGATTCGTATGGTGGAAATCAAGCTTAAATTACGTTCTTTTTTATTAGAAATTGTCAAAAGCCGTTCAGGATTCACTGGCCGTTGCAAACAACGTTGCTGAAGAAGTGATTTCGTCGATGAAAACCGTGCGAAGCTTTGCTTCAGAGAAACAAGAAAACGAACGTTACGCAAATAAATTGAAAAAAACGTACAAGATCAACTTAAAAGAAGCGTTAGCATACTCAGGGTATATGCTAACAAATGAGGTGAATTATCTTCTCAAAAAAATGTGATTTGCCCATATATGGTAGTGATTTATGGTCAAATATGGTAGTGATATTGTCAAATATGGTAATGATATGACATCATCATGTCCATATTTGGGCACATCACATTTTGTTGACACATAAAGTTTGATAGTGTAGAAAAGGCTTTATAATGCTTTATGAAATATTTTAAATCGCAAATTTATGATTTTTTTCTTTTCACAGATGTTTGATTTATCCATCACAGTTGTAACTTTGTATCTAGGCGGCCATCTTGTCATAGATGGGTACTTAAAAGCTGGTAACCTCGTCTCCTTCATTCTTTACCAGATAGAGTTGGCCTTTGCATTTGAGGTATGTAAACACATAGTGCACTGCCTTTTTAAAAGCAATAACAAAATCTCCTGACAATTCGTAATAACATTATAAACTGTATTCTTTATTAGGACATCTCTAATGTTTATACCGGCCTAATGCAAGCTGCTGGAGCAGCTGAGAAGGTATTTGAAATGTTGGACAATGTACCGGACAGAGACATAAACAAGGATGGATGTACATCAGAGGAGCTAAAAGGTCATATAGAGTTCAAGAATGTCTCATTTGCATATCCCACAAGAAAAGATGCTACGATATTGCAGGTGAATATCAGTGAAACTTGAGATAAATGGATCTACAGTAGAATCCCCTTTTTGGTGGACACTCCTATTAAGGGTCTTTCACACCTGTTCCGGTACGATTCTGGCCCGGCTACAGCAAATCAAATCAAACGTCAATGTTTCGTTTTTACGCGGCTACGTGCATATTGATTGGCGCATAGCCATGTGGAGCATCTTGAAAACAAAACGTTCAATTTGATTTGCCAGCGGCTGACCAGAACTGTACCGGAACAGGTGTGAAAGACCCTTTAAGGGCCGGAAGAGGAACAATGTATGTTTTAACACTACATCAAACCCCTATTTCTACACTATTTTGAGTCCTGAAGGTGGGGTACTTCATAATAGAATGTACTTTTTTTTAAAACTTAATTCAAGCACAAGCTATTGCAGTGTTCAACGACACATTCTTTAAATATTTGGCAGGATGTATCTTTTGAAGTCACACCTGGTGATGTTGTAGCATTGGTAGGATCCAGTGGAAGTGGTAAGAGCTCTTGTGTGTCACTCATTGAATGCTTCTATCAACCGCTGGAAGGCGAGGTTCTTCTAGATGGAGTTCCTGTACAAGACTACGACCACAACTTCCTGCATTCAAAGGTATCCAAAGAACAGCTATTTTAATACTTGACTGACTTTTTACCCTTTTCACATCGGGTAGTAAAACTTCGGAGTTTACATGTGGAGCGCACAACATACAATATGTTGATGTCTTGGTGTATGTTAAACTCTGGAGTTTCTAGATGATGTGAAAGGGGTATTAGACTCTCTTAAGCTCTGTCTACACTATCACACTTTTTTTGTCAAACTAGTTTGATAGTGTAGACAGAACTTTAGTTGCCTTTTCTTGTATTGTAAATAGATTTAAAGGTACTAAAATCAACTTTATAATTTCTGAATTCTTCTAGATCGCTATGGTTGGACAAGAACCAGTTCTGTTTGACCGTTCAATCGGAGAGAACATTAGCTATGCTTATTCTGATCATGACTTTGAAGAAGTGAAACTTGCGGCTCAACTTGCCAACGCTCACAAGTTTATTACAGATCTTAAACAAGGTTATGAGACTCAAACTGGAGAAAAAGGAACACAACTTTCAGGTGGGTTGATTTCGCTATTGAACTAATTAGCCCTTCTCCTCAAGCTATAACATGAACAAGTGCTAGTTCAGACAATAAAGATATGCATTATATAACTTTACATATTTGACCATTTTCCAGAGTGGAAGAGTTTCACTAAATAATTCATTGCAACTTTTGGTTAACTCCCTTTCTTTAGTTCCTTCTTATACCCTCTCCATTGTTCAATAAGAGTCTCATCTAAAACCCTGTCTACACCATCAAACTAGTTTGAAAAAATAAGTGTGATGTGCCAAATATGGTAAAGATATGTCATCAAGTCCATATATGGTCACATCACATTTTTTGTCACATACATAATGTTTGATAGTGTAGACAGAGCTTTAGTTTGATAATGCTACTGTACTTCATAACCTCAGACTTGTTTTGCTTGTTAGATTTAAACATTTTCTGACATTATATTTGTTTATATTGTATCCCCTCTCTCGTGGTTCTTTTAATCAGGTGGCCAAAAGCAAAGAGTAGCCATTGCCAGAGCACTGATAAGAAAGCCAAAAGTGATGTTACTGGATGAGGCTACAAGTGCTCTTGATGCCGAGAGTGAACACATTGTAAGTACTGTAGACCCAAAAAGCTATTCCTTATATTTTTAACAATCCTCATTTCACAAGACAAGAGTTTGTTTATGGTAGTACAGTTACGTAGAACCCCTGTTTAGCGGACACCGTCCTATGAAACAAACCTTCACGGATCCAACAAAGGGGTCATGAATAGGAGTGGCTTCCCCTGCATAAGGGTTATACTGTTCTTGCCTGTTGTTGTTTTCTGACTTAACCGATGCTAACTGGGGTACTTACACACTGATCCCCAGTTAGCGGTGATGGTGTGTCCTCATACTCCGGTATTGTAGCTAGCTTGGTGTTTTTGTCTCTTTGTTCTCTTCCATTTATTGTCCAGCGCATATAAACATTGTTTATTTGTGCTATATAAATCTATCTATTATTCTATTAGTAAAGCAAATGTTTGTTTTTTAGGTTCAACAAGCAATTTACGGACATGCGAAAGACACAACAATACTTATAATTGCCCACAGACTAAGCACAGTAGAAAATGCAGATAAGATCATAGTTATGGAGAATGGGAAAGTAGCTGAACAAGGAACTCACAACCAGCTACTGAAGTTAGATGGTAAATACAGTAAGTTAGTACAGAGACAACTAATGGGAGCGCAGTCAAAGACAGATGATGATGAAGAAGAAGAGGAAAACAGCTAGGTTCTTAGTAACTAGGGAATAACTGGAACATACATTATATTAATGCAAGTTAGCACAAATACAGAATACCAAATAGTCATTGTCATTGTATGTAACGTTAGTAATGCTTTGTTAAATATGCAAAAAGTTTTCATCCTAGCACTATAGGATAGCCATCTATGTTGCCTTTGATGAAAATTATATTTTCACACGTCCAATCAAATGACGTCATGATTGATAAGAGCAATAATGTTGGAAGAATTTCATCTGGTTGTGGAATAGGTAATAAATAAAATTTCTTTTTGAACAACCAAAAAATAATATAAGCGAACTTACAGTATGTTTCAAACGCTGCTATCCTTGAGAAAGAATGCAACACTCAAAAAAGGCAAATAAAAGAGTCGATCAACATCAGAAAACATGGAAAAATCATGAACAGAGATGAAGGAGCCCACGAATTGTCACACATATATGATCAACTATTGAAGAAAGAGAAGAAGGGCACGCCCTTTTGGACGCGCTATACCAACTCATCGTCGTCATGGGATTAACAACGCTAGACGACGAAACGCCAGTTGAGAATGAAACCTGATAGGTTTCGAAAAGTACTGTTAGTTATCTTATATTATTTTTTGGTTGTTCAAAAAGAAATTTTATTTATTAAGAGCAATAATATCGTGAAAATTCAACGATGTTATTGTTTTTACTGATCATGACGTCATTTGATTGGATTTTTAAAAAAAATCATTTTTATCAAAGACAGCATAAATGATTATCCTATAGTTCTAGAACAAAAACTTATCTAACTTCCTTTGTTTTATGCAAGAAAAATGTATGTTTATCGATTTATCGTTCTAGTGTAAATGGGCCTTTACACTATCAAATTTTTATGTGACAAAAAATGTCAATGTTTTATAACTAGTGTAGACAGAGCTTTACTGTAATTTCGCCTAGCATAGACACTGCCTTTTTGCATTACAGTCAAATCAACAATTTTTTTTAATCAAGATCATGTTGAGAACTCATCAATTATCTGAAATGTGATAATTACGCCATTGTTAGTGACTAATATGGTTATTTGATTTAAATGCCTTTAAATGGCAAAGTTTTAGTAACATTTTATAAATATTTATAAATATAAAGACAAACAGGTTATATTCTTCAACAAGATCAAATACGTTTATTTAGAAATAAAAGATTTATAAAAATAATTTTTGCATCAGTCTATGATAAAAAGCTTGTGTTTCCAATTAATCTTTTTCTTCCGATCCCCTCAAAACATGAAAGACATGCTCATTCAACATGAGCCAATCGTTAACACTGACGCCACTGATCTGCGTTCAATAAGTGTGTTTATCAATATATACATTCGATTCGATACTAAGGCACATGGAATGGATAGCATATGACCAAACTACGTCTATTAATACATATATATGGATATAAGTAGCATACGTCTATTCACAAGTTCTAAAGCTCTGTCTACACTATCAAAGTAGTTTGACACAAAAGTGTAATGTGCCAAAATATGGTAGTGATATGACATCATCATGTCCATATATGGGCACAACACAATTTTTTTTCGCATAAAGTTTGATAGTGTAGACAAAGTTTAAGTTCTAAGAGCACTTTCCTAAGATACACATTTATCGATTAAATATTATTGTATATTCATAATATTGTCTTGAAAAAAGCATCCTCCAAATAATTGCAAAAGTTCATGCGTCTAATTACACAACTATAATTACATAATATTACATTCAATCACAAGAATTAAAAGTTTAGGATGTTAAGCTCCGTCTACACAATCAACAAGTTTGATAGTGTAGACAAAGCTTTAAAGATGTATTGTCCTCCAAAAAAACATGAAAAATGAAGATTAATTAAATCAGACTTTGAATAGGTTATTTTGTAGTGTTAATACAGTTAATCACTTCTGTAGAAAAAAAAACAGGGAAAAATAATGTTTTCAATTATAAAATTACAAAATAAATGGTTAAATTCAACCAAAATACCACTGGCTGGCAGCCAATTTGACTATTTATGCTTTAAATTACAGTTTTTCAGGTAAATCAATTTTTTCCAATCAAAGTGGATATAATATCTAATATGTGACATTAAAATGGCATATTCAACAACAAAAATTAAGAATTGTTTTTTGGGGGGAGGGGGGAGGAGGACAATACATCTTTAACATTTAAACACCACCTCATCCTTTATTCATTTAATTTCAATCTATACTACATCAATACTTTGATACTACTGTATTACTTGCAATATAAATATGCTGTAAAGTGGTTAGAAATGTTAGTATTAGGTGCCGAACATAACTTATATTTTAAAACTTGTTAGTTAGGTCACATGGCGTGCAATAGTACTTTTTTTTTTCGTGCACAGAAAAAAGTACTATTATAACCTTTCATCATTCACCTCATGCCATTATTTGTACCATTACACTCATAAACATTCATTATTTGTATATCATAAGAGGGCAATTGTACAGTTGTTCCTTATACAAATTACTATTGCATGCACATTGGTACTTTGGGGGCGGTATCTATCCTAGTGAAAGATAGAGGTTCTTGGACATCAATCCAAATTTTTAAAATTATCAAACAAGTTCACATTTTTTCTATTTGAAACTAAATTTTCTGTGAGTAATAAAAACGGTTAAACAATTACTTTTTTATTTTAACTATAGGTCAGATCACTGTATAAAAATTATGGCTAGAATTACAAGTTTTTATTCACATTATTTACATTTACTTAAGATACTTGATTCTGTTGGTATTTTCATCCACTTGCCCAGAGTTTACTTGTCAAAGACAGTTAGTTCTGTTGGCATTTTTAGCCATCTGCCCATCTTGTTTGCTTCAATATAATCCAGTAATGCTGCTTTACACTTCCTGTAATTTTCACTTCCATTCTGAAAATAAAGTGCAGTACAAATTAGACGTCAAGGGCCCCACCTTTCCCCTCCCAACCCATAAATCCAGAAAATTTAAATGAAAAAGAAAGGGCATTAGGTGAACGTCATTGTTTTTGGTCCTGAAGCATGCAGCACAAAAGCAGGGTTAGCTTATAGCATATATAGTTAATATGGGCTTTATGTGACAAAAAAGTGTGATGTGCCCATATATGGACATGATGATGTCATGTCACTACCATATTTAAGCATATCACTACCATATTTGGGCATATCACACATTTTTGTCAAACTAATTTGATAGTGTAGACAGAGCTTCTGTCCACACTATCAAATTAGTTTGCCAAAAATGTTAATAGACACATACATTGTTCACGTAGGAGCTACAAAGAGCTTCTGTCTACACTAACATTTGAAGCTCCTACAGTACATAACAATATGCTCTAAAACAAGTATTTATGAGAATAAAAACCCCTGTACTGTACCTTTGCATTGTGATAGTTACTATGGTTAAGAAGGCCAGGTCTGTTAAAAGTCTGACAGATGGATTTGAATCGACTATAGCATGCCGCTTTACACAATCTACTTGCACCAGAAGTGGAACTACGAAATGGGGAGCTGAAAAAAAAAAGGATTACCAAATCAAGTAAATTAACACCAGACATTTGACTAAGTGGCATACTAAATGATAAATATTTTAAACATGTGTACTACTAGTAGTGTGTTTAAAAAATGCTAACATCTCAATGGGAAGAAAAATTACAAATTGTGAATATGTGTATATTAATAATTAAAACAGAAACTCCTCACATGAAATTTTGTTCTCGCTTCCCAAAGTTAAGTTATTCCAATTTATTATATAGAAACTTGACAGTTATGTGTTATTGGATGTGTCATGTTGTAAGCTTGACCAATCACAAAGAAATTCAATTCACACTGCCATTTAATACATGCACTCATTCTCAACCGACTCCACCATTGTTTTTTATTTCATACGCATCCAACAGCAAGTAGCTCTCCAATTACAGGATGGATGATTATTTAATAATTTATCGTGCTTATAAACTAAGTCTCATTTGAGGCTTAGGGAGTGGAGTAGAAAGAGTCGTGAGTTACAACCCTGGCAGTAGATCAGGATTGAACCCTGGACCTTGGGATTGGACGGCAAGCACGTTAACCACCAAGCTACAGCTCCACTCCTATTTTTCACTTACTATTCTGTACTGCAACCCGTCTTCGCATCTATCACTTCATACTGGCCGTCCCCAATGCACCAGTTGACACTGGTGAAGTCTTTGCTGTCATCTAGATTTTCTGTGTATGTAGTGACTCGCCCAATCAGAAGATGGTTTATAAAATAATCCGGAGGCAAGTTTACTTGGAAGTCGTCGGATAGACGACAGCACATGGCTCTGGAGAGATGGCCATGATGGAACATATCACCTGAAAAAATATAATATAGTGAGAGTTTATCAACATCATTATTGTAAAATGTAAGCATATAAGAATAATGGAGCATCAGAACGAGGCAATGAGAGTGAGGTGTCTGTTTTTTTTTTATTATATATTTAGGCAAATTGCCAAGGATAACCATATTAAGCAAATTCATTCACTATCCTTCTTAAAGGTGGCAATCCCGTTCACAAGACAAACATACACACAAGATTCTCTACATAAACAAAGTCTTATTACAAGTCTTTGGGAGTGGAGTTGTAAATTGTCATTACCAAAAACCCTTGGGTTGGTAGCCAAGCATCATAACCAAGCTCCACTCAAAAAGGGACAAAAACATAGCTATTATTAATAGCAATTCCGTACTACCTATCTTAGATGGCCTGTTCTTCCTTCCTAAATTCCCTCCCTAAATTGTGAAAATTACAGTGCAAAAGGTATGACATATAGCCGAAGTCAACACTTTATTTCACCATTTTTAGGCCCCCCTTACCCTTTAAATAATAACAAATGAAAACTTGTATAGTGTCGGTGTCCCCCACCCATGTGGAGCTCATGGCGCTTTGTGCATTAGCAACGTGCGAGCACATCAGCGAATAGCGATCTCTTCAGGTTTATAACAATATTTATTTTATTTTATTTATTCTTTCTTTTGACTGGATTGCATTTTCAGTAACGCAGTACTGTTTTCCAAAATGGTCCAGTTTTGTATAAAAGACATACAGTAGATACCAAAAAAAATGCAGGATCACTTAGATAACATTAGAGTTGTTATATTTCTGAGTTTATAAATATTTTTCCCAATTACTTTTGTTCTAGTTTCAGTTGGTAAAAGATTCCATTCTTTTGTTGCTCTGTATTTGAAGGTTCTTTTACCTTGAGCATTTTTCCAATAATGAATAGGATGTGATAAAAGACAATGACATTTCTTATGTGTAAATGTTTGCTTACCAACAGTGATAGACATAAGATACACAGGCTTAATAAAGTAACTCAACAAAGCCCCTTGTAGACCAATCACATTCCAGCAAAGCAGCTTATCAGAATCACTCATCAATGGTATCTGCGACTGCCAGAAAGAAGAAACTAAAGTAAATCTTAAAGTACAATAAAAACCCAAGAAAATGAAATGAATAGGGTTGTGGCTGTAGTGTTAAAGCATAATGTTGCATAAAGCATAATGTTTGTTTCTCTGCATTGTGTGTATATGGTCAACAGGAATAATTTCTATTTTTATAATACTGTTACCGCTCGTCTGTGTAAATTGGCCTTAAATAGGATCGAATTCCCTCCATATTGGTGTCCACAATAGGGTTCTACTATATCACAATACAGTCAACTATCCCAATAACTGACACATCTGGGCTGGCCAAAGAAAGATAAAGCCTGGTATTCGGAATGTGTTTTTAATGGTAAATGAATTTGGGACTGTTTGGAAAAGTCTGGTATTAGGAGAGTTTCCGGTTTTCAGAGAGTTCGGTATTGGGAGAGTTGACTATATCTACAATTTCTAAATACTTGTACTTTAATTTTAAATTGTTTTTTTATGTGAATATTAATTATAATAATAACCCTAAAAAATGCACACTTATCTAAAAAAGTGAATAAATGTGCTTACTTGCTTTGACAGAAAAGCGAAAGTCATTTCAACTTTGCTCTGAATTTTATCCACACCTAAAACGTTACCTAAAGAATATTGCAAAATAGAGATAAATACACACTTTACTAAGCTGTATCAAATTATAAACTTATTTATATGCTCTCTACAAAATCATGGCAGCCTCAGGTACAGCATTTATCATGATCAGGCAATCCTAGACTCTTTCAGAATAGCATTTTTTTTGCACATACATGCATTAGCGAGCGAGTGGCCGAGGGTTAAAACAGTGGAACTGTAATTACGTAGCCATAAAATCGGCAAGGGTTCGAGCCTCACTCGCTCCATGGTTTCTGATGGTAGAACGAGTCTTCTAGGATAGGACTATCCAGTGTACACATCTAGCTCATGTGCACTTTAAAGAACCTAGTACATCTTTCAGGACGAGTAGAAGGTTACACAGCCACTAATCATAACTGTTGCCCTCTGGGAGACCAGTCTTTGACTGAAGAGGTCACACAGTATAAATAAATAATACAAAAAAACATTTATGCACAATTAGGAGCTATCTACAGGCTGAGGTATAGAGAATAAAGCATCTGTAATAAAGTTATCATTTCAACATATATAATGTGATGTACATAATACAATTGACAAACTAGCTGCATAGACTTACCAGTGTTTGTTTTAACTGTTAGTCTTGATGAGTCCACAAGTATTTTGGGTATATGTTCTCCGGTACTCATCAAACACATGTCCTCTTTAGTTGCTTCTTTGTGATTTTCATTTCTGTAAAGTTCATGTAATAATTGTAAATTGTAATTAATATTTATATTAAAATTACAATTTTTTATTTTTATATCCATTTATTTGATTTTTTTTCTACATGCATGTAGTTTAACAGCAATATTTGAATTTTAAAAATATTGATAAATTCCAACTTCACCTATTTATTATTAGATTAGTATAATTTTATTGTATAATAACAATAATAATAAACTATGACGTTTGCTCCTAAATGGAAGAAGAAGGTACTTATTAGTTCTCTCTAACGATTACTTACGGATTAACAAACTGTGTAGCATCACCACTGGGGGCCCTGTTCATATAAAGGTGAAAGGTCACACCATCCTTGATGGAAAGCAAGTGTGATCCAGGCATATGTACAAATATAGAGTCTGCTGCTTTTTCCTCCATATATGATTTTAATTCTCGATACAAAAATCTGTAACAAAAAAGAGTCAAATTTAGTTATATTAGCAGTTTTTGTCTCTAAAGCTCTGTCTACACTATCAAACTTTATGCAACAGAAAAATGGGACATGTCAAATTCTTACCGAACAAATGACCTTCTTGTAATAGTCAACCCAAAGTTATCAATGTTGACACGCCCATCTTTTTTCAAATGTAGGCCCTGAATGGACGAATGACCGGTTCCTAAACATATAAGTTGCCCAGGATCCTCCGGATCTACAAAAAAAAATATTATCTGTGACAGTATATCATATTAAATCTAGCAATATTTAAAAAAATTATATTCTAAATTGCAGTAATCATAGTAAATGTTGTGACATTACCTCGTTTCATAACGATAGAGCAGTAGCTGGTTTGCTTACTAAGTTCCTGACAGCCTTGAAATGGGTTGCCAATTTTTGGATGTGCTTTGGCAACCTTAGCAATTTGGTCATCCTCTGTTTCACCCCCTGCAGTGTATGCATCTACTGGCGAAGTCATATGGTCATTTTGACCTACTGGCTCAGAGGGAGGCTGAACATATCCTGGCACAGGTTGTGTTTTTTGCTGTTGTTTTTTTGCTTCCTCCTCCCTCTTCAATTGGTACTCAAGATAATTTTCTTGGCTCGGTAAATTCCACATATCTTCTCCTGGTAACGGCACATTCTGGTTGTAGTTCACCTGATAATGGCCACCACCACTCGCAACCATTTCTTGCTCAGCTGCTGCAAGAGTTTCTTTATCATTGGGGTCTGGTTCTAAATAAATTGTCCGACCACGAGAATCCGTAATCATATTTTCCATATTTTTCGAAGGATCATCTCTTGGAAGGCCAAGTAAAGCTCTTAGTGCTTTTGTCGAAGCATCATTCTTTGCGTCTTTTTTCGATCTACCAACACCAGTTTCGTGATCAACACCATCAATGACTGGTTTGCTGCCAAACGATTGTAAAGAATACACGGAGGGGGGCACGTCCGCTTCCTGGAATTTTATAGTTAACCTCTGAAGTGAACAGAACTCATTCAAGCATTGTGTTGGATTCTTCACTCCATGAAGAAAATCGTGAATCAATTGTTCCGGAACTTTTTTTGGTAGTGCTCTTCCAATGATTGGATTCACACCACCACCTGTTGTTGCATGGTCACCAGCTGCTGTGGTCTTTGAGTGGATCAATTTTATTTTATTTAGCGGATCATTATACGTGGGTCTTGTCGTCTCTTGAACATGTAGCTTGTGACGAAGATATTCACTTTGCTGATTGACCTGTGTGTTTTAAAATAAGTTACAGAAATTAAAATATAAATTCTGTACTCCAATGACCACTGCAGTAGAATTACATTACACATTTTAAACATTACTGTACGTAATACAAGAGAAAGAGTTATTTAAAATTTAATAAATAAGTGTTAATCTTTTTTTCTACACATCCAACAGCGAGTAACCTGCCAATTGCAGGATGAATAAAGTATTATTATAATTTATCATGCTAAGTCTCAGGCTTAGGGAGTGGAGTTGAAAGAATTGAGTTACAACCCTGACAATTGGCAAGGATAGAACCAAGGACCTTCACATTGTCAATATTTAATATTCTTTTCAAGCAAGTAAACATCAATTAGTAGGTAAGTCTAATTAATTGTATACAGTACCTTCGTTTGGTCATGTGGTTTATATCTGTTATCTTCAATCATTTCTGGAAAAAAGGAGGAAGTTATTACAGACAAAAGGGGTCCTCCTAAATACCAAGACCTACCAAGACCTACCAAGAACTACCAAGAACTACCAAGACCTGTCAATTTAAAGTGTTAATTTAACGAAATATGATATATATAGACTTCTAATAGCATTTCCAACAATAAAACCTTAATTTTAGCGCGATATAGACACCAAAAATGTTAAATAATCGACAAGCTTCGCGTTCGCGAAACGAACTGAGTTGATGCATACATTGCGTCACAAATGTCCGTATTGCGTCAACTAGTATGACCTACCAAGAACTACCAAGACCTGTCAATTTAAAGTATTATTTTAACGAAATATGATATATATAGACTTCTAATAGCATTTCCAACAATTAAACCTCAATTTCAGCGCGATATAGACACCAAAAATGTTACGAAAATGTTAAATAATCGACAAGTTTCGTGAAATGAACTGAGTTGTTGATGCATACATTGCGTCACAAATGTCCGTATTGCGTCAACTAGTATGGCTCACTGACACTCGACGCAGTTCTCCTGTCATAGGCCAACTGGGTCGTAGGCCTACATTTAACATTTTTGGTGTCTATATCGCGTTACAATTGAGGTTTTATTGTTTGAAAAGCTATTAGAAGTCTATATATATTATATTTCGTTAAAATAACACTTTAAATTGACAGGTCTTGGTAGTTCTTGGTAGGTCATACTAGTTGACGCAATACGGACATTTGTGACGCAATGTATGCATCAACTCAGTTCGTTTCGCGAACGCGAAGCTTGTCGATTATTTAACATTTTTGGTGTCTATATCGCGCTAAAATTAAGGTTTTATTGTTGGAAATGCTATTAGAAGTCTATATATATCATATTTCGTTAAATTAACACTTTAAATTGACAGGTCTTGGTAGGTCTTGGTAGTTCTTGGTAGGTCTTGGTAGGTCTTGGTAGGTCTTGGTATTTAGGAGGACCCGACAAAAGTAAGTAGGCCTAGCCTAGGTCTGAGCACTAGGTAGTCTAGGAAGCGATAGACCTACTAAACAAATACAGTCTATTATAGGCCTAAGACTAGAGAAGTTAACATTGCTAATTATTATAAAGTAGTAATACTAATAAATAGACCAGCTAGCTAGCATAAAGGGCAAGGCCCTCTAGAGACTAGCTAGAGTAAAGAGTAGACCCAGCTGGATATATAAGTAGAGTGTATTAATTAAACAAAAGGCAACCATTTTTAGGCCTAATTATTTCCTAACTAGGCCTAGGCATAGGCCTACTAGAATTGAAGATTCAAATGAAATTATGTGAAGTACCAGTCACTTGATTTTTCTTCCACTTCAAGTAACCTTGCTCAACCTCCAATTCACGGTTCCAAACAAGTGGTGTTGAAAAATTCCTAAATCTATTATTGGAGCATGACAAATGTTGATTTTGATTCATTCAGGAATGCACCATTATAATTACCAATAATAATATATAGTTTACTTGCTGAAACCATTTTTCCAAATATTGAAACAAAATCCAATATTATGTACAATACATCTCATTTTAAACTATTATTATTAAGTGTAAACGTTAATTAGCAATACCTCGTATGGTATACCAATACATATTTATATGTTTATTTGTAGATAATTCTCCCTATATATAAGTCGACATGTCCGATTTGCAGATTGTATGGAACGCCGGTTACGTATCATTCAAGTTAAACGTAGCGTATTTTAATTTACCTTCATAATACTTTATATCTGTATCATAAAAAAATGGATACAACAGGGAAAAAAATAGCTAATTAATTGATTAATTAATTCATAGCACAAATTTCAGGATGAATGCACGTGGTAATTTTGAGGCATTCTTCCTCCTCTTTCCCACCTCCTCACACACTGTGCAACAGCCTCCCGTAGTGTGTAGATGGAGCTGCCGGGGCAGCCATGACATTTGGCTTGACTTTTTTTTTATAAATTATGTTTAAATAAACAGAATTCATTATTATTTTGTACTTTTAGTATTTTACTGATATTTTAATATTTTATGTTCTCCGGGCCTACCTTCTTCTTGCAGACATTATGCAGAGATTATAGCCTATCCCTACACAACGCGGTAAAAAACGTGGTAAAAAACGTGTTTAAACATGTGGTTTAGCTAGACTTTACTGGTGCCAACCATGCATCACCATGATGCGCGCACATGAGATGAGTTCAGATTAAATTTGGTAATTCTCAGAGGGCGTCCTTATTGAATGTGTCTACACAAGATTAATCAACCATAGACATAGATACTTTAGTTAGTTCAATCTCTTTTGTTTATCACACACGTCACCATTTCTTCCTAAAACAAATAACAAATTTGATGCACTCCTGCCATATTAAAACAAATATGTTTGTATCATATGTCTATTAAATAATTTAAATATTGTTGAAATAATAATTCAATTTAAAATTCAATTCAAATTATGTGAAGTACCAGTCACTTGATTTTTCTTCCACTTCAAGTAACCTTGCTCAACCTCCAATTCACGGTTCCAAACAAGTGGTGTTGAAAAATTCCTAAATCTATTAATGGAGCATGACAAATTTTGATTTATTTATCAATCAGGAATGGACCATTATAATTACCAATATAATTCAATTCAAAATTCAATTCAAACAATACTAGTAAGTAGTAGTAGTAGTAGTAGTAGTAGTAGTAGTAGTAGTAGTAGTAGTAGTAGTAGTAGTAGTAGTAGTAGTAGTAGTAGTAGTAGTAGTAGTAGTAGTAGTAGTAGTAGTAGTAGTAGTAGTAGTAGTAGTAGTAGTAGTAGTAGTAGTAGTAGTAGTAGTAGTAATTAATTAAAAAGAAAAGTTTTAAGTTGACGTTTATGGGATCATTTATGAGGACCAAGGGAAAGTCAGTTTTAAATTTTCCTCTAGGCGCGTTTATTTCTGCCAAATATGCCACCAACAATCACAACTCATAGAGGAATTATTCGTGTATCTCGCGAACGTGTTGCGTTCAAAGAGGAGATACTTGCCGGCATAGTAGATGAGATCTTTGGTTGCGTTTCAAATAAATTGTATAATATAAAATGCACTTTTTGCGGTCCATATTTTTTAAATTTATACGCATGACCGATCAATCTATATAATCATTTTCGTTTTTTCCAGAAAGCATCGCGGTGCTCTCAATAAATATGGTTCTCAGATATTTTGTAATTTCTCTGGTATTTTTATATGTATTTACTTTATTTCCGAGGGATATTGAAGGTTCATTTTTAAGTGATGTATCGGATGGTATTTCACAACAAATTAATGCAATCAGTCAATCAGATTTTCTTAAGCGAACTCAAGTGGTAAGTGTCGCGGAGCGAGCAGACTAGCTAGCCTCCTAACTCCTTCACTATAAAACGTCGTATGTCCGCCTGCTAATCAGAATGTTGTTTAGCAGGCTTAGGCCTAGATGAGAAGAGGCTATTGGCACGGCTAACCGTGTGTGTAATTTATTTTCTATAGGTACGGTCGACCGTGCATCAAATTTATTTTCAATCAGGAGGAACCATATTTTACTAGATGCATATTCAACTGTCTTGGTCTACTCTTTAATATAGATAGAAAAATGTTATATGTTTAAAAACATTTTTATTTTCGAGTCATATTGACAGACTACTTTTTTAATCTATTTACAATTTTTTAGAAATGGGGTAGCGCTGAAAAGAAAGCCAAAAAAATTGTGGGCTTGGCACAGGATGGGAAACTTGGATTAGAAATTCAACAATTTATCAGCAAAAACTTGAAATCTACTATTGGAGTACCAAGTTTGTACTTTTTTGTTTAATACAGTAATAACTAATATTAATTTAATAACTAAAAACATCTACATATAATTAATTCAGCTTTTGGAACTTTCTGAATTATTATAAGTACTGGTATTTAAGTGTGAAAATGATGAATACAAAAAACCAGTTTAAAAATGAACAAAATACCAATATAATTAATATTACCAAGTTTCTTTTACTGTTTAGTCCGAAGTTTTATTAATCAAATTCCTGTCTTTTATTAATTAATTTTTGTTGATTGACAGTTACCCAGCTAGAAGATTTCTTGAAGTCTTTGGACCGGTCCATACTAGAAATATGCCTCCTGATCTTGTGGATTCTATCTGGTGTTTTGTTGAGTAAAGTGTTTAGCGGATCAAGTACGCTATTTGCCATGTGTGTTAGTCTTTTACTACATGCCATATATGGCCCTGTATGGAGTATGATGCAATTTGTCATTACAATAGGTAAATATTTGTTTAAAATGTGAAAAATAAAAATTAATACAATCAGACTTTGAATAGGCAATTTTGCAAATTATAAAATTAATCACTTTCCATAGAAAAAAACCATGATTTCACTTCACAATCTCGGCCCAATTTTATGTTCTAGGGATGGGGCGTGAGATTATACCAGAGGATATATGGTGTTTTTGATCCAATTTTTTTTTTCGATCCTATTATGTGACATTAAAATGGCATATTCAACAACAAAAAATGTATAAAAAAATCTCATGCTCTGTCTACACTATCAAAGTTGTAATAAGTGAAAAAAAATGTGATGTGCCCATATATGGACATGATGATGTTATATCACTACCATATTTGTGCACATCACACTTTTTTTTGTCAAACTAGTTTGATAGTGTAGACAGAGCTTAAGGTATTACATATTCAATATAATATTTGTCCATTTTTTAGGGACGTTTGGATACTGTGTTAGTCTAATAGCAAACAATCTTGTTCTTCTGACTTTGACGTTTTCAACGCTTTTTGTGGCACACAAGTTCTTTGGTATCCTACGAGGGTCGCCAGAACCAACTCTATCCGATATTAATCTCCGTCTTTGCAACCTTCAAACACAACAAATTGATTTAGATTCACGGCTCCAAAATATTGAAGAATTATTACAGAAAAAATAGAATGAAAACAACAGTATTTGTAATTTTATATTTTCTTTGATATTTATAAATGTATAAAATACATTACTCTTTTTATACGAGTTTATCTCCTTTTTACAATATTTTTGGGATTATTAAACGCATAAAGCACAAATTTTATCTAGGTTTATCGGTATTATTGTGATTAATTTAAGGAATTTTTATGAGAAGAAAACCTACCTACTCTACAAGTTGAATGAAATAACCAGTAAAATCGGAATCCATGCAAATTAATATTAAGCTATTCAGACGAATAGTAGTAGTTTTTAATATGACAAATAAGAACGTTGTCGTTAATTTTAGATTTGTAATATAAGAAACAATTCCAACAACTGCAAGATGATAGCTTTACCATTACATTTCAATTATGTATTTGACAAATTAAGCATCTTTCACACCTGTTCCGACACGGTTCCAGTCCGGCAAATCAAATCGAACATCATTGTTTCGTTTTCACGCAGCTACGCGCATAACGATTGGTGCATAGCCGTGTGAAGCATTGTGAAAACGAAACATTGATGTTCGATTAATATTCATTCTGAATAGTACATCCTTAGTAGCTACGTGTATTTTGTGTATTCCATAATTGATATGTCGGTAAGTTAATAAATTACATAATTAATTATTAACCAGGTGTTGTAGTAACAAGCATTTATGTATCATGCAGGTATCAGTCTGAATGTGCTAGGAAGAGGCTAGAAAAAGGCTTTTTAAAACAGCCACATGAGTGGGGAAGGGTATTAGGTTAGACTACAGTATCTTTAGGAGGATAATTATTGGTTATTTAAGAGGGACCCATGAATATCAGGATATATACATCCATCTGAACATGCTAGGAAGAGGCTACAAATAGGCTTAGTAAAACAGCCACATGAGTGGAGAAGGGTATTGGGTTAAACTATCTTTAGGAGGGTAATTATTGGTTATTTAAGAGGGACCCATGAATATCAACACTACTTTTTCCAGTTTGAAGGGTTACACACTACAACTCTAGTTGACATTTTTTATAGTAGATTTTTAAAATTAATCTGCCTTGCCCCAGATCTACAATGCTGCTATTTTTAGTTTGATTGGTTAAATGTACTGTAGATATGAGGTTGACATTGTACACCATATTTCCCATAAAGTCCCATAGCCATTTATTTGCCTTTTTTCAACTCTTTCTTCTCCCCTAACTGCTGATACGTGCCATCATAATATTCATAGTTTTAATTATGTAAAGTAATACAATAACATTGTTGTAAAAAAGTATAGTTGTATGTACAGTAGATAGATAAATTAGTGTGTCAATGTTTTACATCCTTTTTAGTCTAGTATAGATATAATGTACTTCGTAAATATTTGTTGTACGACTATGTATTGTTTATCATAAACAATTCTACATATTTATTTATGTAATACATATATTACAATGTAAGCAAGGCAATCTAACAACAGGATGCTGAGCTCAGGAGATCAAAGGGTTTATCTGTGGCTGCGACATGATCAATTCCACGCCCCATAACAGACACCAAGCGCCATGGAGAATATGTACATAGTACAGTACTGTAGGTATTTGTCGCAGCCAGACATAAGATCAAAGGACTGTTACAAGTTCCTATCTTGGCACGGCGAGCTCAGTGTCCTGTTGTTAGATTGCCTTGATGTAAGCAGGGAGTTGTATTTAGATTAATTACTAAATTACAACTCCCTGATGTAAGTTCGTTAGTAGTGATCATTAAAATGTAATGATCAATTATGTTTTTGTAATTGCAGTATCAATTTCTGAGAAAATTGCTGATTCATACTGCCCCAAGCTCATAAGCTTATACAGGTATTATTTATATACATTATGATAATATCCAAGTTTTGTATATCAAGAACCCATAATTAACTACTGTACTGATGTAACTATTAGTCTGAATAATTCTTTTGAATTTCCCTTTAGGGTTATGAACATTTTAACTACGCATGCAAATTAAATTTGTGTATAGGCTTTATTTTGGTGCTACCCCTCATAACCTAAATCACACAGTGTATTATATTACATTTGCTGTACCTTTTCGGGGGATAAATAATTAAATACTGTAATGTATAATACAGTGTAAGAAAAGATGTTTGCTGTGTGTTGCTTTGATTGAAATTATGGTATCAAGATTATAATTTGGTTGTGTTGTTATTTGGTACAGTTTTTCACAGCAAAAAAATAGGTTAGGTTCAGGAGGGATAAGTTTATACTGTACCAGGTTCAGTACTGTATTAAATAAGGAGATTTTCTTTTTAGTTTAATCATGTATTTTAAATTAAAATTTAGTACAGAATAAAACATAAATAAGCTAATGTTTTGTAGACGTATATATTTGTTTATTAAATTTATTGGACGTTCATTCATGTGAAAAAGTGATCAACGCTAAAGTGTGAACATAACCTTAAAGATCTCATCGTTTACAATACTTATTCACCCAGAAAGACAGTTCATTGTGAATATGTATGCTGGAAACAGTACAAGAGTATGAATTCCTTGGCGTACCATAGTTAGGACAGAATTACCTAGGCAGTATAGCCACATCCCTGACTGTATTTAGCAACGTTTTGGTACTATGGTTTTCCAAATTCACGATTTGAGATAGAAGCACCGATACAAAATTAATGAATTTTGCTAGACACTGAAGTTTGAATACCATTTGTTATACTACTTCTTTGTGATCAATCACAGAACTGGGTCAGTTCAATGACCTTTACATCTGTCTGGCATGTAGACTGGGTTATATGATGTCATTGGGAGAAACCAGTAAATCAATTAGTGCAACATAAACCATAGAAAAACCCAAGATAAATTCAATTTTTTGTTTGTTTTTAATTATTTCACTCTGTACATACATAATTAATTCAGGTTTGGTTGAAAATCGCATAACAAAAATTCACATATACAATAACTCTTTAAGAGGCTTCTGTGATAACATCTGACTGCGGAGTTGGAGCCATAGCTTGCGTCACTCCGGGGCGTTTATCGTTCATTTTTTTACTGTGCTCCAGCAGTGAAAGACATACAAATGCCCAGTTGTAAAGATGCTGAGCTGGAAGAGAACCATGCTTGGCGACTGCACCATGAGGAACATCTACAGAAGGAAATGGTAACAGTAGGTTAAATTATTCTATTTTATTCCTTTAGCAAAACTTTGACCAAAACAAACAAACATCACAATAGAGTGCTGAGGAGGATCAAAAGCAGAAAAACCATTATCATTGGAAATGTTGTGACCCTCCAACTCCGACTTCCCTAATATAACAGCAAAATTACATTGGTAAAGAGAGAAATTCTGCAATCAATAATGGTGTTTTTGGGAATCTTTTAAAAGCATTCACATACTGTAGTACTTGTTGTTAACATTGAATCACTTCCACCACAAAAGAACCAGTGGATAGATCAAAAGAACAAAAACAAAATTGTCTAACCTTTTAGTGTTCCTGCAATCTTCTGAACCGAGTTGACCGCGTCCGAGGCTGTAGGGTCAAATTCGCCAATCTTATTTATAAGGTCACTGCTGATCAACTGTTTACAGTTATTCCACTGTTCCAATTCACCTGATTCTGATTTCTCTTGGAAGAACAATGTCAATACTGATAACACGATATCATGGATCACTTTTGGTGGTTCCTTGTAGCTCTTAAGCTCAGCAAATGCCCTTGCGTTCAGTTTGCCTACGTTCTCTCTTAAGTCCATCAACATGATACGGTCAAACATAATATCTATGCGGTTCTGCTCACTGTCTTTTTCAGCCTCTGTTGATTTGCAGAAGAAACAGGATCAATGTCTCTCAAAAATCTTTTATTACTGTATTTCTAAATTGTTTAAAGCACTGTCTACACTATCAAAAATTATGTGACAAAAATGTGATGTGCCCATATATAGCCATGATGATGTCATATCACTACCATATTTGGGCACATCACTACCATATTTGGGCACATCACACCTTTTTTGTCAAAACAGTTTGATAGTGTAGACAGAGCTTAAAGCATACAGAAGAAAATGATCTAACCTAACACAATAGTCTTGTCTCCCCCGGCAGATTCTTGCGACACCTCTTTGTGTGCTGTTTGTAGAAGTTTCAACATCCTTTGAACTTCTTTGTTCTCGTGATTTGGAAGCTCACGTAATTCACCAATACTGATGTCCACGATAGCAACAGCCCGACCATCAGGGTCACGTAGTGGAAAAGCTGTGTGTCGAACTCCGTATGCATCAGCAGCAATGGTTTCCGAGTTATCGATACACTTAAACAGGTAATCTCTGTAACAGTTAAAATTTGAAAAAATTATATAAATACTGTAGGTCTACTGACTCAGGAATAAGCCCACCTTCCTAAATCTGACCTTAGGTCAAGTTTGGGGATTTAGTGGTGAGCATCATCTATAATTATGTACACATTTTTTTTAAAACATACCTGAAGAGGTTCTCTTTTCTTTCCAACTTCTGTGGGTTATCATGTGTAGTTGTGTTTCCATGCCGATCTGTTGTAAGCATTTTACGAAGAACAAAATCTTCCAGCTAAATTCAAATGAAATTTGAGATTTTAAATATTTAAACTCACAAAAACAATAGAAACTTACATAAGAATTATGTCAATTGAAATTAAATATACTCTACTTAATATGATAAAAATATTTTCGAAATTAAATGAATTATGTAATACTATTATAATATTATAGAAAGAAGTGCAAACAAATAAAAGAATACTATAAAACACGATAAAATATAATAAGGTAAATATCAAATTATCATGGATAAATAAGCTCCATAGTATAGACATTGAGTATGGCATATATAGTATAGGCTATAATAGCATGCATGAAAAGTAAGTATGTGTGATAAATATAAAAGAAAAAAAAGCATGCACAATTGAATGTTAGAAGAACATGAACAAATGTATTAATAAATTGTTATTGTTTAACATATTTTCTTTGTTATTTGTTTATAAAATGTGAAAATTATTGTTTAAATTTGTTTCCAATTTTTTGAAGAAAATAAATCCTATTTTGAATATTAATTATGAAACAATAGACTTAATATTAGCAAAAAAATATTGTATGTTATAAAAGTGTTATTTATTATTTTTAAAGATATTTTTAATTAATGTAATGTTGTACTTTTTTAGACTTCAATATCATGACAGGAACTAGTAAGCTTGTTGACTATATAGTCCCTATCGGCCATCTCACCTGACTGACCAATGAACTTAGACCGATTACATACGGTCAAGGTACTTTATCAAACATAATCATTTTTTAAAACCTATCTAACCTTCTTCTGACTAGATGCATTACCCGTGAAGAACATCATTTGTTTGCGTGTTTTCGTTGATATGTGACGTTGATTTTTACTAAATTCCTACAGTGTGCGTAACAAGAACAATGTTAGTTTTATTCTCTAAATTGCACCATACAACAGAAACAAGGTGTTAATATGAAAGAAAAAAACTATATGAAATTAAAAAGCAAAATGTGAAAATACAATTGTATGGAAAATAAGTAAGGTTAAAATATGAGTATAAATTTTACAAAACTCTAAGCCATGTTCATAAAAATGAAATAATTCGGAAATTCAAAACTTTTCGTCAAAGTTTAGTTTTTGCTGTTATAAACTACAGAAAAAAAGCAGTGAAATCAATGGGCACAAAATTATTTACAAAACAGAAGCGCAATTATTAAAGGTTACTAAAAATATTATACTATAATATTGTAATATAATATATATGCTATAGAGTTTAACAATTCATGAACATGCCTTTTGAACTCAACAAAAAGAAAAGAAACTAAAATTTAAATGTGTACAGTATTATATAACATTAGCACCAGCGTTACAAAATGTTAATGTGCAAAAAGATTGTAGATTAAATATACATGAACTTAAAGCTTATGATAATATTAGTATTAGTATAGAATACTGTTATTATTCCTATATGTAAAGCTACAGCAGTCATACCTTCTCGTCAGGCTCAACAATGAATACATCAACCTGCATAACATGAGGGCTACGTCGGTGAATCCATGAGATGGCGCTCTCTGCAATGCGGAGTGTCTTTCGTCGAATGTCAATGTAATGGTACGCTGTGCTGAAAGCTTTGCTGACCCCCTATAAATAAACAGAAAACTATCTATCTGACTACAATCAGTCAAACAGTGGCGTAACGCACAGGCCTGAGGCTCCTGTTTTAGAAAACCTAAGTTGCCCTCCAAGTTCCAACGCTGGAGGTCTCAGGCGTTTTTAACCTTTTAAGCATATTTTAATGCCTGTTTTTTCCTCTGGGCACTGCTCATGGGCCCCCATAAGCTCTAGGGCCCCTGTGTTTAGCGAGTTAGCACTCATAGCCGTTACGGCTCTCAAATGTATTCCAGAAAGTCCAGTTTAGTTTGTTGTGGGTAGATTGTTTTAAATGAATGAATGATTTACCTGAAAGAAGCTGATCTCATGTGTGATAAATATGCTCTTTTCTTGCGGGTCATTCAGTGTGTCGATTCCTAAAGTTCCAAACACACGTCGCATTTGATCCTTCAATGGAATAACAATAAACGAGCCCTGTCGATCCTGGTCAGAAAAAGAAATTATTGATAATTTAAGAAGAAAGCAATACCCTTATTTTGTAATTTATATACAGTGGAACCCTTTATTTGAGACACCTCTATTCAGGGGACACTTTTATTAAGGGGACAATTTCCTGTGAAGCAAAAACTACGGTCAACTCCTATAAGTCCCTTAAAAGTAGTAAAATGCACTGCAGGTGATGAAACAAATGATGCACAGCAAACACACTAAATGAATATTACTTTGAGAAAAAAAATACACACATTAAATCTGCTTAGATTAGTGCAAACCAATATCAACAACTTAGCTGGTGTGTAACTCCAAGGCAGTGAATTGCAAAAATACAGTTGTTAATTTTTTCATAGCCTACACAGTTACAGACCGATGTAGCTTTACCTTTGTATTAATTCATACATTTAGTTTAACTACCACTAAAGCTTGGTTCCCACTAGGACGTAACGCAAGGATGTAGACGCAACGCAAGCGAGTTGACCAATCACATGCGACTGTTCGAATAATTCATCGTTCAGGATTGGTCAAATCACTTTGTGTTGCGTTACTTCCTTGTGTTGCATCCTAGTGAGAACCAAGCTTTATATTTGTACTACACCATAAGTAATAGATACATTTTGTAAGGAGGGTATGCACCCTTAGGATGATGGGATAGGTATGTAGTAAACCACCCAATGAAAGTTAGTTGGTAGTTCACACATGCTCAGCTTCTTCACACCAGCCTGCATCAATGTGAAACTTACTTTACTAGGATCATAGTTATCAATAGAAAGCTTCTTATTCTGATTGCATGTAGGAAGAGTATATAAAAAATAACAGAAGTTAGAAATGGAAACCTTATCCTCCAAGTAGTGTTGGTCTCTATTTGGAATCAAGAGTAGCTAGCTATATATTTCCAGGCAGTTTGTCACAGAAAAGTGGTATAATTAGAAATCTTTACTACTGTACACTAATATATTTCTACAAAGAATGAGTTTGTGTACTCCACTACTGAAATTGCCACCAAATGATCCCCATTTAGAGTATCATACAAAAAAGATGTTTATGTATGTATTTTAGTGTCATGAATATTTGAAATACCAACCTCTTCAGTTCTATCATTATTGAAGAACATGATGTTACCATGATTCTGGACCCTTGGAACATGGAGTGGCTTTCCAGTATCAACAGATGAAAAACTACAATAATCAAAGAAATAATTACTAGATTATCTAAAATGTTCTTATTTTGTCACAAAAACTATTTTTATTACTAATGCTATGCATGTGCGCTCCACTTTTGACAGTTGGACAGGCTTTTATTATAATATGCACGCACTCTCCTAATCCTAGATCTGCCCATGCTATCAATATATCTAATACAGTCATCCAAAACTTGATCTTAATAAAGATTTGCGCATACAGTTTAGCTGGTCTCTGGAAAATGTGTTAACGTACATCTTGTAGGTATGAACATAGTGACAGCTAGACTAAACATATAATTCAGTTCAAAGGTTAGTGTGGCTATAGATTCTTCTATATCTTATGTATACCTCTGGCGCGGATTTAGGCGGGGGCTAAAATTAACTTTTTAAAATAAAATAATGACTATTTTTATTTTTCTGCAACCTGACGGATCATTTTTATCATTTATGAAATATTTAGCCTCCCTAATCTATAATGCTGGATCCGCCCCTGTACCTGGATAAATATATGTTTACCTGATTCCTCTCATGTCCCTGTATAGCAATTTGCCAAGCATGAAGTGAGCATCATCTGGGGTTGCCGCAACGTAGCGTAACAATGTTGGGCCTCGGTGAGGTGCCATGTCATTGTGCTCAAGCAATGCAACGTTGGCACTGATGCGCTTTCCTCTACCATGCTGCTCAGCGTCCTAAGAAAGGAAAATCAAAATAATAATAAATAATAACTTGTGAGCGAGTGGCAAAGATTTAAGCCTCACTCGTTTAATGGTTCTGGTGGTAGAACAAGTCTTCTCGGATAATTCTATAAACCGTAGGGCAAGTGTACAAAAATTGCTTATTTGCACTCTAGTAAATCTTTCGAGACGATTTGATAGTGTAGACAGAGCTTATACATACCTTATATAAAGCATTAAAGACAGACTTAAAAACAGGATCAAGACTTGCTCCACTGGTTTGAGCGGATTGAACAATTTGTGCCAGCCACTTCTTTCTAGCTTGACCTCTGATTCTTTCTTCGTAAGATCTCTGTAAAATAAATTTAACAAACATACAACATGGACATGATGATGTCATATAACCATACCAACCATATTTGGCCACATCACACTTTTTTTGTCAAACTAGTTTGATAGTGTAGACATAGCTTTAGTTTAAAAAGTTATGGTGTCAATACCTCTACACTGGTCATAAGAAATTCAATCAATGGGTCAAAGTTATCATCTCCTCCTGGAAGGTGGTCACACACAGCCTTGATGTAAGCTTGGAACTCTGCCTTGTTTAGCCTTAAGTCACCTTCTTCTTTATTTAATGTTTTTAAAGCTGTGGAGATATCAAATGAATCAAAGATCATGTCAACCAAACGTAGATCAATTAACAAAACCGTTTATCAGTAAAAATATTGAAACAAAATGTTTTAATAATCAGTAGCAGTATTTTTAGCTATAGGCCCCTTTATGGGATAAAAATAATAGCATTTAATGCAAACCTTTTTTTACGACCTTTGACTCCATATTTTCTTTAAACTTTGCAAGTACAATAAGAAGCTCCTCCAGATCTAAGTATCCTGAACCATCGTTGTCCCAACGATCAAACAGTTGGTTCATCATTTGACGTCGCTTGGCAGTTTGAACTTGTTTGCGTGCCTGGAAGCAACGTAACAAAGAGTGTTAAGATCAACAAATAGATTAGTATTCCTTTCAACTTTATTCACATCATACAAACAGTATAATATGGGAAAATGAGCTTCCTTTACCTGTTGCATACGTTTGAATTTCTCTTCTTCTGTTTCTATGTATCCTTCTCTAATATAAGTAATCAATTCCTTGATGGTACCATCAGGTAAGTCATCTCCCAAGAACACTAGAATAAGCTGAGCAAACTGTGAAGGATTCAGTGTACTCTCATCAAATGCGCTGGTCGTCACAGAGAGACTCCGGCCATCAGAACGAGGATAAGGTTGATCTGCAATTTTAAAAATAGGGGGGAAAAATGTGCAAGATTTTATAGCAATATTCGTAACCTGTTGATGACTAATCTCAGCATCTTTATTAGTCTAGGTTATAGACTGTGATTCAACTTATTAATTAAAAGATATAAAGATAATATTTTGGCATATAGGGCGTTTCATACATATAATACTTGAGTCCCGATCACATCATGTAATTTTCAGACAAAAATCGAAAAAATAACTACAGACAGGGGCAAGTCTACATCTTTACTATAATGTATATGAAATTACAAAACCTTTACAAACGCTAAATAATATATACAATTTCAGTTTATTAAAATGACCCATACTTACTTTTAGGACTGGCTACATCTTCTCGGAAGCTGACACTGGCTTGGCCAATGGAGGTCGCAGTAGGTGGGTGTGGTTCTTTGAATAATGCAGAACCTTCTGCAGAAACCGTTTCTAAAATAAAATATCATGTAAAAACCATCCCTGTTTCAGTACAAAGCACTCCATTAGTTTAGTACTAGGCTAAAGGTCAATTTACACAGACAAGCGGTAACGGTAAGCGGAAAATTGCGTAGCTTGTCCCACGTAGAATCTGTACCTATCCGGGGGATACCACCCGTCCACGTTGTGTGTAAATGGTCATAAGGAATAACATAGATTCTATGTTTTTATTACCGCTACCGCTTGCGTGTGTAAATTGGCCTTTAGTAAATGCCATAAGCTGGAACAAACCTTGTTTGTCATCTACTGTTCTATCTTTGGATACTTCTCCGCCCTCCTCAGATTCATCAACTTGTTGCGATTCATCTTGTTGCTGACTTGCTGTTGACTTCACTTGTGTGTTTTCATCTCCTTTTGATTCTTCTATTTCTTTTGATGGTTCTGGTGTTATGTTTTTCTCATCAGCTTGCTTAGTCTCTTCATTGACAGTGGGTGTCTTTGCCTCAGGTGTATCTTCTTTTAATTCACCACTTTCCTCTACATAGCTTTCCTTTTCACCTTTATCTTCTTCTTTTGCAGGTTCTTCAGACATTTGGTCAGGACTTTCATCAGGTTTGGCTTCTTTTAATTCACCACTTTCCTCTACAGGGCTTTCCTTTTCGCCTTCTTCTTCTTTTGCAGGTTCTTCAGGCATTTGGTCATGACTATCATCAGGTTTGGCTTCCTCTTGATTAACCTCTTTCTCATCTTCTTTGATCTCTGTCTTTTCCGCAGTTTCTATCTCAATGTGTTGCTCTAATGAGTCTGTCACTTGTGGTTTACTCTCTTCCATTTTGTCTTCTTGTGTTGGGTTAGGAATCTCTTTGCCAGATACGCTAAGCACACGGCCTTCTACATTGGACAATGATCCTGGCAGAGATCCCTCTGTGGTAACACTTTCAACATCATCCTCCATCTCATCTATCTCAATAACAGGCCCTGAAGTACAAATAAAAGTCATATGAAAGTGTACAAACATATGGATCATTTCTACAGCGATTGTAGTACATTTTATAAGATGGTTGTGCTTCTGGATATAAGTATTTAAGCAATCAATTCCAAATGCATTAGAAAAATACTTACACTTTCTTGGGTTCCTTAAAACTCGTCTGATAGGCCAAGCAGCATTGTCCCAAAACGCCTCCAACAATGCAAGCACCCTATGCCGGTCAAGAATACCAAGATTTGTGTGGTCACACTTCCTAAAGAGGTCAGTCAGAAGAGACCGCTGGCGTTCTTTTTCATTTGACTTGCAAAATGCATTAGCACACTGTGACATGTGTTTCATGAACTTGCCGAAGATCTCTGCTGGCATATCATTGGCATATTCTTTTACAAACTGTGGGTAAGAGAAATCAATATGTCAATATGTTCCCATTGCAGCTGCAGAAAAGGTCTACCATGCTAACTGGCAAAAATATCTCAATTCTTTGTGCATTCATACATACATGACCAAATTATTCAATAAATTTCCAATGGTGATACATTATAAAAGCACTACTAGTACTACATACTACTCACTAAAGAGAAATAAATATATAAATATATATAATAATAGATATCTTTACCTCTGAAAACTCCTCAGCTGTCACAGTCTTCTCTGGATCTTCAACTGGTTTGATATCCATTGTGAATTTTGTTGCTAAAATTTAAACAGAACTATTTTACTTTTATCTCTATTTTATTAATTTGTCATTATGTATGGTAATCTATTGGTATTTGATATTAACTATTAAATACACTTGGTTTAATGTGATTAAGAAGAACCTTTATATCACAATAAAGCACATAGTTAAATGTGCTGGGACATGGTTTACTGCGCTCTTAGTTTCAATTTTCTAAATTTCTAAAAGTGTCATTGTAAAAGATGATACTTCAAATGTGGTTGTCCGACCGTAAAAAAACACTTGTTCCAGCCCTGATAATCACTCGCTAAAGTTACCTTCTTCATCAGATATTTCTTGAAAACTCTCAATAAAAGAATAGAGAGAAGATTGTAGTAGCCTCATCATCAATTTGCCTTCTGAGTTCCTTAACCACTCCTTGAAATTGTCTTTGATATTGGCAGAACGAAGCCTCTTCTCTATTTGCTTCTGCTGAATAACTTTCTCTTGCTCTTCACGCTGTCTGCGTGCCTCTGCCTTAGCTCTAGCCAACCTTTTAAAAATATAACAGCTCAATTTGTTGTCCTTTTTATATAATTATCAAAATTAATGCATAAATATTAATTAACATAATAACATCATGTGTTATTTTTTTTATTTCATAAATTACAAAGTTTAAAGATGTATTCTCTCTGCCAGAAAAAATTATTCTTTAAAATGTTGTTGTTGTTGAATATGCCATTTTAATGTCACATAATAGTTATCCACTTTGACCAAAAATTGGATCAAAAATAATTTATTTACCTGCAAAAACTGTAATTTAAGCAAAAAAAATAGTCAAATTGATTATTTTGACATTTTATAAGTGAAAAAATTATTTTTTCATTCTTTTTCTATGGAAGTGAATAACTTTATTAAAACTGCAAAATAGCCTATTCAAAGTCTGATTAAATCAATCTTCATTTTTCATGTTTTTGGGGGACACTGCATCTTTAAAAAATAATTACTAACTCTTATCTGAAGTTTGTTATTAGAATTTACCATATTTATTCCCAATACAAATTAATTTCACCAACCTGTTGTCTTCAAAAGAAAATACATGTTCTTTTAGTTCGTCAGTTACATCTTTTAAGCCACGGATGTATGGCGATGCTTCAGGAAAGTTGCTGTATCGTGGGTTGTTTCTCATTAAATACTGTGCCAAATAATTTATAGGATTAAAATTTGGATTGGGTTCGATTGTTTCTGCTAAACCTCTTTTTTCAACTTCTGTCAACAGTTTTTCTACACCCAATATTAAAGTTGGAAGCAGTTTATCCAAAAGAAACGCACGCGTTTCTACAGTAACTTCATGCGTGTTCATCCACTCAATCGCGAGAACATCAATTGGGATTTTGCGAGCTAGTCGCAACTTCTCCTCTTTAACTGTTTTGATATGCTCGTTCTTTGCAAGTTTGCGAACTTTGAATCGTTCAAGCACTCTATTTTCATGAAAGCGTTTCCATCTGCGAACAGCAGACTTTACAATTGGTGAAAAATGTTCTGACATTTCAGTTTTTGAGCGTAACGATTTGACCGAAGGTGGTCTTTCAGATGGACTGCCACGATCACTTCTTCTTGGGCTTGAGGGTGGTCTTGGATGAAAGCCATCGCTGGTGTTGCTTCCTTGTGATCCCTGTCGCGAATGTGGTCTTGCTTCCACTATGAAACCAACTCTACTTGATGGTCTTGAACCTTGGGTCGTTGGTCTTGCACCAACAGTTGGGCTCCCACTGCTCATCATAGTCTCAACACTAGCCATTTGTATACTGTAGGCTACCGTAATTATAATTAATAATATCTCACCAGCAAAATGTTCCTATAAATTAATGTCAAGACAAACAAGTACAACAAATTATCACTATGAATATTTATATTACAAATTCTTAATTAAAGATAGGGGCTATATTGTCCCCCTAAAAAATGTTTTCTATTTTTTTTTTTTAAATATGCCATTTTAATGTCACATCCTAATAATAGTTATTCACTCTGGATCGAAAAAAAAAATGATTTAACTGAAAAAGAAATATAATTTAAAGCAAAAAAATACTTAAATTGTCTGTCAGACAATAAATGGTTTTTGTTGGTTAAAATGAAATGTTTTTATAAGTGAAACAATTATTTTTTTAAAGTTTTTTTTTACAGATAGAAATGAATAACTTTAATATTAAAACTGCAAAATGGCCAATTTAAAGTCTGATTTTATTAATCTTCATTTTTCAGGTTTTTAAAGTTATAAATAAAAGGTCAAGTAGGATAGCCTCCCTAGGCTAGGCCTAGTCTAGCCTAGGCTAGACCTACTAGTCCTCTAGTTACTGTAGCTAGTAGGCCTCTGTCAGCGGTTGTGTGACACCCAACGACCACGCATAATATTAAATACAACATACGCCTGCCTGGCTGGCAGCACTGCTGCTCCTTCTTGCTAGGGCCTAGGTAGTACTTGTAGGCCCTAGCCCAGTAGGGTCTATAATCCTAGCCTTCTATTCTAGCCTAGGCTAGGCCTAGGCTAGGCCTAGCCTAGTCTTTCAACAACAAACAAACCTCGCCTCTCTTTCTCTCTAAAACATGTCCTACTAAAAGTAAATGAGACATTCTTAATGTACATATAATTAGGAAACAAAATTCTAGAGGCCTATCTAACCTTTCAAAGAGAGTTTTAACTTCATTTTTGTTGTCGGATTTGGTGGTGGTACGGTAAGTGTGTTTTGTGTTCAGTTGCCAAGGTACAATTATACAAGTGCGCATGTGTATGAACTCTTTTTGACCTCTTTTCATCCTTTCTGTTGATATGGGACGCCGATAAAATATGTTTTTTTTTACATTTGATCACATCATTCCCTGTGTTTACAACTTGAAATTCAACGCTTAATACCGAGTTTCATTAAAGTGCTTCAGTAAAAATCAGAAGATATGTGGAAACTAGCCTAGGAAATAGGAGGATTGATTGACTTTTGTGTCTCTTTTGTAAGCATATTATTTTGGCACTTTCTTTCACCCATATTTGAAGTTGACCTGCCAAAAATCAACAACACTTCCGGATTCTCCAACTTTAGCGAAAGAATTGTCTGGGCGGAGTGTGTGAGAAGTTTGTATGTTTATAAAGGATTTTATTTGAGAAAAAATATCAAAAATTGCATATAAATATGTCGTTAGTAACAGTTCAACGTTCACCTACAAATTCAAGTAACAGTTCAACAATATCTGTCTCGGTAAGTAAATAATTTGACGTTTGTGCTAGGCCTAGGCCAGACTAGGCCTTTTGATTTTACCTCTCCGGTCGGGGCAGCGCAAACCGGGAAATTATGCAGACGATAGGAGTAGGGTGAGTAAACTTTGAAAGGGTGAATGGCGCATCGAAGTGTGTAGTATTTGATAAACAGCTGATAAAAATAATGTATGTATATCTAATGTTTATTTAAGAAGAAAACAAATCATACCTATGTTAATTTATCAATCAATTCCTTCTTAAAAGCAAAATCTTTTTTTACGAAATTATAAAAAATGACAGCATACAAAACTTTCATTTACAGTATTTAATACCATCGACATCAACTATGCATGGTGATAATTATCGGTCATAGATAGTCTGGTATATTAAACCAATATTAAATAATGATACGCCCTACTAGAGACCCCAACAAAATTATTTTATTCATTTACGATTAATATATCATGCGATTCATGGTTCTAGATTTTAATTTGTTTTTAAAAAAAATGAATTGAATTGTTTCCCCATTTTCAATAAATTTTTTTCAAATATACTTTAAAATATATTTTAGAATATTAATATAATATTAATATTCTAAAACATATTTTAAATTATTAGTTAATTAATATTATTGGCATTTTATTTGTTTTTATTGTTTCTCACATATGTTGTTATATGTTGTTGTATACAGAACAAGAATGAAATAAAAAATTATATCAAATAAAGATAAGACTTCTTTTAAAAGGGCATAGCCAGTACAGTACATTATTAACATCAATCATATCCAATCAGTGACATTCAGGCCCGTAGCCATGGGGGTTTTTATGGTTCGGGCGAATCTCCCCTTTACAGTGAACCCTCCTTAACCGACTGCAAACCCCCATCCCCGACATACCCAATACCTCACCCTCATCTCTGAAAATCCTCTAAATACATACCCCACAGTACAAAAGGTTATTTGTAAATTGAAAAATTTTGGGTGGGGGGGGGGGGGGAGGAGAGAAATCTGAACATCCCCTTAACAGATCCTGGCTACGCCCGTACTACGGCCCTGACATTACTTGTCTATTTTGTGTCTGCGGTCCCTTTAAACCAGACAGGTGAATCAGGATTTACTGTAAAACCAACATTGTACCAACTCCTCTATCTTGGCAAAACTAACTTAAACGTGTATACATTTTTGGTATCTCATCTCCTTGCATTATTTATCTAATTTTGTTTGTAACTTATTCAACTACTGTAGTACACGGTATACAAACCAGGTGGTTAGCACATAACTGTATTAATGTAACATAATTTGATTTCTTAGAGCCACTAGTTTACGTATGTACAGTATGAGGATTCCCCAGTATGACATGCTGTAATTGGTGCATTTAACCTCTGGTTCACCTTTATACAGGAAAACTTGACTTGATTTAAATTACCACTAGTCAACTAGTTGCCTTAATATTTTAAATTCAAAATGATGTATTGTTGAGTTTAAAATAATACTGACCCAGTGGAGTATTAAAGTGTCATTCCCAGGGATTAATCTATCAGAAAATTGCTTTTTTTGCCTTCTGTAAAATCAATTTGTGGTGGTAAATCATCATCATCATTTCAGATACAATTCATCATACTACATTTTTAGCATTCATACTGTTTTCTAACTGTTCTTTGCGATCGAGACCGGAATTAATTGGGGTTTTTGAAACCATTTTTTTTTTTGTGGAGACCCATTTCTGACTGGCAAGAAAAAACTGTTCTTGAAAAGATCGGTGTTCAAAACCGTATTTTCTGCTCAATAGAAACAGGCCCTAAAATATAGTTAGTTTTCTGTCAATTCCAAGCCCTTCCATAATTTAAATAATATAATAATATAAATAATTTTACTTAATATTTGTTTTAATCCAAAGGAGCCCTTCCCTATTGTGGTTTTACAATATCCTATTTTTAAGGTCATAGCACAAGGAAGCTGCTAGTTAAATAACATTTATAAACTAACCTGTGAAAATGTACTTTCAACTCATCAAAATTATACACCAATGATTATTATAATTAGCTTGGTGATTTCAGACACTTGCTTGTTATTCAATGAAGTCATGGTTCGATCTTTTTTTGGAGGTCACAGTACTCTATGATTTAAGAAATCTAGAGATCGTCTTGATGGCTATAAAATTAATACCTTTTCAATCTATGTAATACGAGGGTCAGAAACTTGTTTTTAATTATATAATCCGGGTTCGATCCTGTTTGTAGTCGTGAACAAGGAAGTGTAATTAGTGAAAGGAACAGTAGATTTTATTTACACGTTTGCACATTATGTTGAGGGTACTTTTTAATTCTATTGTATAGTACAGTCTGTGTTTGGTCTGTACTATTTAAATATTACATTACGTGTACTGTAGTGTAATACATTAAAGGTCATATAAACATCACAAGGAAGCTATGCACAGTATATTTACTGTACAGTACTATACAATTGATTCACTCAACAGTAGATTTCATATTTAAGACCCATTCCCTACGTTTTTTATATCTAATTTAAGGTCACAAACTACATTTAATGTAAAAATAAATACTATGGTCCTATTGAGATAACTTTGCTCGTCTTTAAATGGTAAAAAAATGTGAAAAATAAGTTGATTCTAATAATTTTAGCGGCCCGCTAAAAATCCCAACATCCATTGCGCACAGATTGATATCTCTATTTTTCTTCACCCACTTTTCGATCGATCGTGAGGCCGAAATAAATGGAAGACTCCTAACATTTCAGCGAAAATACTGGGTTTCCCAATCAACAAAGTCTAGCAAAAACAGAAAGACAATTAATGCAGCAACTATACAACGTCAGGTTAGGTATATAGCTAGTGTACGATGTCCGTACGTTATCGATGTTTACCAGCTAGGCCTACAAAACTAAGCCTAGCCACGAGAGGACATTCACCGTGAGCTACTTAGGTAGTGCATTGTTTCTCACTTTTTATCATAATTTACCATAAAACGTACATTTAAGACAAGGGATGACCTGGTTTAATGTTTTTAAAGTAATATATGCATTATTTCTACAAAACGTCACAAATTATAGGAAATGGGTCTTTAAATAATACATTTATGATGTAAACAGTATAATAATTGACATAAGCAGTTTAATTCGTCTAGGGCTTATATTCCAGGGTGTACTATTTCTGTATATCCCAGGGTAGGCTTGTATATCTCAGTGTGAGATTAATTGTACTGATCCCCATCCTAGTTTCTGCTTATCCGATACTTTATATTTTGGGTTGTATATGAATTTTGATATTCACAGAACAACAATTATAATGATATGTGATTCTTATTTATAGCAAGAAACTGTTTTTCCTATTAGTTTAGAATTTATTCATTTCTCTATAATCCTAGAGAATCCAAGTTATGACCTATCTGAATGTGACATTAATGTTTACAATGTTCATATTTATATCCAGTCAGAGATAAATGGTGATATATAATATATACTGTAAGTGTAAATTGAAATTGTACAGCATAAAAATGAAATTAAAAGGAAAAGGTGTAGTTTACTTCATATTCATACACATTTATTCAGTTATTTGACAATAACTGGGGCCCGCACTAGAAGCAATAGCTTGTCTACAATACAAATATGCAAAATACATAAAAATAAATACTTTCTGTGTTGCAGTACAAGTATACTGATTGTACAGTACATACTGTATGTACTGTAGTCTGTCTATTTTGGTCTATTGCAAGGGTCTAAACCGTTAAAATCAACACTACTCGCTATATTGGGTGTTGTCAATAGATATGTGGTATTAATGCCATGCTCGATATATTTAACACAATAGACTTAGTAAGACACCTGTGTTGTGATTCTGTTTTTAGCTACTGTCAGTACCTGTTGTTGAGGACTGATCATACAGCACTATAGATAGCTGTGTTTAAAACTATATTACAATTCAATTCAACGTAAACATTTATTTGCTTTCT
This sequence comes from Antedon bifida, assembly GCF_963402885.1. NCBI lineage: Eukaryota > Metazoa > Echinodermata > Crinoidea > Comatulida > Antedonidae > Antedon > Antedon bifida. The sequence goes on along the minus strand of NC_136227.1, from coordinate 32,188,422 downwards.
TTCATCTTTCATAAACAATTGCAAAATATAGATTAATAAGGTTACTTACGTAGTATTGAATTTGAAATATATATTTAAAAAAAACATATCAATCAAACATCTTTATTTATCATATCTTTTATATTCAATTTCAATGGTGAACTTTTAATAAGTGCACATTACTATTAAAAAGCAATACTTCACCATACATCCTGAAAACTGTTTGCTAATTGTTGGTAAAGAACATACTTATGTAAATAAATGTATAAGGTGTGCTGAGAGGACGGTGCGGTGTGCTGAGAGGAGGGTGTGGTGTCCTGAGAGGAGTGTGTGGTGTGCTGAGAGGAGGCATGTGCCCAGTGGTTAGTTGGTTTGTTTCTCAACACTATCATAGACAACAGATCCCTGGTAAAGATAGTACTATACTGTAGCTAGAACAAAGATAGAACACAGGTTATATTTTAACTCTTTTTTTATTATTTTTTTTACAATTAAATTTGCCAATGACTATTCTAGGTAGAGGTACAGTACATGTCAAATCATACACCATAGAGCTGCAACAAGAATTTCATTTTGTGTTTTTCGATGCCATATTCTAAATATCACAAACAATGAACACATTGTTATTATGATCTAAATCGTGCTACGAAACAGTTTAAATTGATTGCTTTTATTACAAGTATAGGCTTTTCCAAGGTCTCATACAGTAAGTGCTTTGAAAAGATAAACATTGTTGAATTGTATTTTATTAATAATTGAACATTACATTTCAATGTCAAACAATCTAGGGGCTTGTTTCTACTGCAAAAAAATAACGGATTACTGTGTGAAAAAATTAAAATTCAAGTCTATTTCGTGCCTAGCTTACCTAGATAAACCGACAATAGCCCTTTCTCCTCGAAAAGCAAGATATACCTCAAAAAGAAATTTTCATTGAACACCTCTCTCCACAAATGGTATAATCCATGAATTATCCCTCAGGTGGGAGCCTCCCCACAAGCCACAATAAACCAGATAAATATCCAATCATGTTATAATGCCTTATTTAAACTTTTAGCTGCAATAAACAACGGTTATTTGATTGACCGTTGTTGACCTGTAGCATCTTGAATGTTTGACCGCCTGAGTGTATTACATTTTGGGTAATGTTAACATTGTGTGACCTGTAACATAATGACAGCCAGGAGCGTAATTCATTTTGGATAATATTAGCATTGTTCGTTAATCAGTCTCCCAGTTTTTTGGGAGAACAACAGTCAATTATAAAAATTATATTTTTTTAATCTATTTTCAATTTGTATGTAGAAACAAGCCCTATTATATAATTGAACATACAATAATTCAATGTCAAACAATCTAGGAAATGATGAGTATAGACAATGAAACAAATTACACTGTACCTTTCGTTTTTGTTGATTGATGACCTTCTTATGCAATCAATACCGGAAAGATCGCTTTTTCATTTTGGTTTTCAATGATACAGTAATTACTTTGCATATACACAGTATTATAGTAAATTGCTAACTATTGTCAGTAGTGGCCATTGGGTGTTGTTTCTGTTTGTTTCTATTTGTAATGTACAGTATTTGACCAAGAAACCAAAAGCTCTGTCTACAATATCAAACTAGTTTGACAAAAAAAGTGTGATGTACCCAAATATGGTAGTGATATAGCCAAATATGGTAGATATGAAATCATTGTGTCCATATATGGGCACATTTTTTTGTCACATAAAGTTGGATAGTGTAGACAGAGGTTAAGAAACACTTGAAAATGTATCAATGGTATTATACCAATAAATTGACAGTTTAGGAAATGATTGAGAAGAAAGTACAGTTACATACATTATATTCTGCCAAACGTTCACAGTACATGCATGGATTAAAGAATAGAAGGATATGCATCGACGTGAGATCAAGGGTTCCTTGACTCTCGCCGACAGACCGCGGACCGCCCACAATGTTATCAGTTTAATTAACCGCATGGTAACAACGAAACGGTCGCGTGCCTAATATATTGTTTACTGCACATGTGCAACGACATCTAACCTTGTTGGCTACGCTTCTTTCGCGCGTTCTTTGGTGGCATGATGTTTTAGCGCGCTAGCAACAACGGCGACGAACAATTTATACGACAAATTTAGTTATAACCTTTCTGATGAGGAATTGTAAATGCTATAATTGTAATTAGTATAGGTTTCTGCCGCGATTGATCTACGCTAATGTTTTTATGACATTAAAGTAGCATTTTATGACCTGTAGTAGCCCTACATCTGAGACAATATTGTTGTATCGGCCTAGCCCTACATGTAAAATTACAAAATCAGCAAGGATACTAGGCCTAGGCCTTTTCTTCTAGGCTTACTAGTAAACCATATGATTTGCCGACATTGATACTGCCTAGGTAGGCCTAGGCTAATCTTAAGTGTAGTAGATACAACGTGTAATCATGATCTATATACTCACCGTTGTCTTACTTCTTGTGTGAATAATAATAGGTACTTCGTTTTTTCGTGATTAAGTTTGCCCTGCGTGTACTTTTCAAAACGACCGCTAGGTAACGAATCGCAACTATACATAGCCAGCCAATCCCGGATCAGGGATCGCTGTTTTCATTCAATTAGACCCGATGATTGGATGTGGTGTGGATGACATAACCACTAGCCAATCACCAGGCACTACAATTTAAATATAATCACATCGATAATTAAGGAGATTTATGAAGAAACCACTGCTTAGCCATATATTAAAAACACGATTGTTGTATGGGTGAACACCGGCCACGCTAACAACATACATGGTCAAATGCATAATTTAATATTCTATAGATTAACGCAATTTTTAATGACAGAAGATGGCAGGCAAATAATGATAATTCAAATATAAAAATTGCATATTTTATTAATATTACTAACTACTTAAAATTACTAGTCGTAAGAAAGTGAACTTTTCGTAGTCCGATTGTGATGAAACTAAAACAGAATTATTCAGCAATATATTGTTGTTGTCAATTAATCATCGACGCAGACATGTCAATAGAACATTCAGACTGCGCATACGATTTCTACATGGTTACGTTTTGGTCTCAAAAAAGGTAACAGTTGATTCGCAGCGTTTTACAGAGGGCCGCGGTTAGAGACACGGAGTTCAATGAGCGTGTTTGTTTGATTGGCAGCAGTGCTTTAGTATAGGCAAGCGCGTTGTAAAATCGTTTGATGTCACCGTCGATGCATATCCTTCTATTCTTTAATCCATGGTACATGTACCTATTTCCTTATCCACATACCAGTGTATTCTTTTTGAACTATGGTATTATTTTGATTTGAAAGCTTTCCTTTTTGTCAACAAATAGTATGCCTTATATGGAGTTGCTACCAGCCATATTTCAGGGGGTTTTAACAATTTTTTATGAATTACTGTAGATAGTAAGTTATTCATTCGTTGATACAAAGGGTCGCTTTATTTCGGGTGGTTTGAATTTAGAGAGGACCTGGTTTTTAAGGAATTTACTTAGGTTGGAAATTTGTATAAAAGGCTGGTGTTAAGCCTGGAGAGCACTGGACTTAATTTGGTCAAATTAAAACACTCACTAGCTAAATTTAAAATGATAGTTAAGATTCCCCTTTGGGGTTAAATAAACCAAGCAAACAGTTAACTGTACTGAACACTCTATGCTCATTAGAACTGAACTTACAGTACTAGGACTTCGTAAAACTAAATCATGCTATAAAGTCCAATACCATAATGAAAAATAATGATTGGTCGTGTTTAGTTTGAATGAGTTATTCACTCAATAACTTAGATTTAACATTTTTTAAACCAGTCCAGTGTGAACAAAGATTCATGTTCTTATTTTATTGTGGAAGAAAATAAATGTTGATTTGAGATTTAGTTCAACAGGTACACAGTACTCATTGAATTAAATGGGTGTGGTTTTTTTTTTCACCTGTAGCTAGTTATCAAGAAAGTGCAGGTACTGTAATTACAGTAACATTTCCTCAATAAGTCAACAGGATTCTTTGCAGACCTACTTTCATACTGTGTTCTTTGTTCTACTGTATGTTTGGTCGATATACTGTACTTGTTGTAAACATTTTCCATTTATTTGTAGTAATAATAACAATGATAATAATACCTTCAAATGTATTAAGTTTATTTATTGTTTACTAATATGTTTATTAACTAGACTACATGTTTATTGTTAGACATTCATATCGCCTAAAAAGGAGAGAAGAAACTACAGTAGAACCAGAGAAGAGTTAAATTATAATTAATTACAATATAATTTAACTTTTCCCTGGTAGAACTTATAACTACAGTATATGAATATCCCCAATTGCGTAATTAACCCACCCTCATATTGGTGACCACACCCATAAACTATACAGTAGCTCTGAACATTATTTGTTGTTGATAATTCACTAATTTAAGAATATTTATTTTCATTTTAACCTAATAATCTATGCTACTGTAGTATAATATTAATATTTAATTTTGTTGGCGTGGAATATACATTTATCTGGTTTTCTGTCGTTGAATAAAAATAACATAACACAATTCTGATGGTTTTTAGTATAACATAACTAAACATTAACAACATGATAGAATTCTTGTAAGAAATTATACTTTTTAGCACATTTTTTAAGTGAATTTCACTACAAGCAATATTGAATGGTTTGGTCACTGAATCAGTTGTACAACATGAAATTACATTTTCACCTTTTCATTTACCTGCGCTACATCATTGACCTCATGTTGACCTCAATCCGTGTCCGCCTCGCATATATCTACTTATCTATAATGAATGACTAACAGATATTTTTTTTTTGATTATAATGTTTTTTGATGATAAAGTAGAAAGATAACAAGAACTAAACTACAATAAAATGATAGATAAGTATCTCCAGAGATTACAAAGAAAACATTAGTATCAATATTATAACTGTATAGTATACTGGCTTTGTCTGGCATAACATGTAATTTACATAATGCGTTTCTGTGTGATACAGCTGATTGTACATTTGCTTCAAGATTGTATCATAAATAATAATAATATGTAATGCATTAATATCAACATCATTACTACAGGTCTTCGGTATATTTAAATTAACTATAAAACTACAGTTGTGAAATTTGCAAATTTTAATTTTGAGAAATTACTGAGATAGTCTGCCCTTTTTTTACGTACATTTATAAGAATAACATTAACAAGAGTTTAGAATGAGGAGATTCATAAGAGTCATGGAAACGATTAGCGTACGCAATGTCTACCCAAGACGAATAGCGTAACGGATGATGATGATGATGATAAGAATCTAAGATAGGATGTAGTATTTTTACACATACAATACATTTGGTCATCATTAAAGATGTATTCCGCCCCGCCCCGCCCCGCCCCGCCCCCCAAAAAAGCATGAAAAATGAAGATTAATAAAAAAACCTTGAATAGGCCATTTTGTAGTTTTAACAAAATTAATCACTTCCGTAGAAAAAAACCCCAAAAAAATAATGTTTCACTTATAAAACTTTGGTCAAAGTGAATAACTAATGTGTCATTAAAATGGCATATTAAAAAAAAAATCATTTTTTCAGAGGAATAATATATTTAAGTATACAGATTATAATAATGTTCAATAATAATTTTGTTTTCTTTTGTACTTTACAAGTACAGTAGTTAAACCTATACTACTATACATTAGCAACAGTGAAATTTATTTTCACCAAATTTACTTCCCTATGGTTCGGTAGAATTACAAGTAAAATGTACACATATTTTTTATTCAGAGCAGATTTTATGTACCGTAGATGGCAGGTTCTACATTTTCTTATAAATGATTTTGATTTTTATAATAAATGAAATGAATTTTATCATATTACAGGATAATGAAGATGAGGTAGATAATGAGAAAAGAATCAAGAAAATCAGGTACAGTCATCTAATTATCAATTTATTTCCAAATAAAATCGCCTGTTTTTTTTTTTTGTCAATAAAAACCTTTATAGGGTCTGGGTTTAAATAGTGTACATGTTAGTGTACTATAGCTATACTCTATTGTTTTTTTAGCTGATCCTATTCATTGTATATTTCAATAGATATGACAATAAATGTAAGATCAAAATCTGTTTCTGCTGCATAATACTGTTTATTATAATGACCATAAAATTATTAGAAAATAGATTTTAAAATGTAATTTTTATATTGACCGCAAGTTTTTTCTCCCAAAAACTGATTATCAATGTGCTCGAGCATGCGGTCAAGATGACTCAACGTCACAGCGATCAATCAGACAACAAATTATTTTGCGTTGCAGCTAAAAGTTGTGCTGTGTTAATATTTTTATAAATTCTGTGATCACTAAACACACACTATTTGTTGAATTTCTTATTTGATTGTTGTTATCCACTAATTATATTTCTACAGTGTTAATGAAAGCTTCTTTGCCGTTAAAGGAGCAGCGCTAGTTCTTTCACATAGTAGTGAAATACCTGTAAGACATATCACTAAACATCCAGGTAGGTATCTATGACTCCTTTAATTCTGGGTTCTCAATAAATGTAATAGACAGTGATGAAGGAAATCTAAAGCTCTGTCTACACTATCAAACTAGATTGACAAAAAAGTGTTATGTGCCCAAATATGGTAGTGATATGACATCATCATGTCACATAAAGTTTAATAGTGTAGAGCCTAATGATGTTTTTTTTTACATTGAGACTGTTTGGTTATACTCTAGACTGAACATAATTTCCACAAAAATATGCTGTGGCAGCATATCCAGGGTTCTGAAAAGAAATGATATTTTTGGTGGTTTGTGGTGATGCACCCACTTGAGGGTTTCTTTAGTTTGGTGTGGTTTGTGACCATTTATAGAGAAGGTGTGAATGAATTTGTTACTTTTCGAGTTTATAGTTCTCCCTTCGAGGAAAATAAGCTACCGGTTTATACAGATAAAGCGACTACCATCCCAACTGGTGGTTTCGCTCATTACGTACAGTATCCTTGGTAGGAGAATCCAGTTAAAGATGTATACAAACATGGTCAGAGCGTGAATTTTAACAAATGTTGTCAATGAGAAAAGGTGTTGGTTTTTAAGGACAAAGTGTGCACTCTATCCCCAATCCATCTCTTATTCAAATCCAAAATGTTATTACCATTTAAAGCCTGGATACTCAATGCAATATGGCATTTTAAGGTAATAGGACCTGCACATTTTATATAAACTACTTTTATTACACTATTACTGTATAATAACACTGTCATGAGATACATTTTGATTTTAATGATACCTTTTAAGGAAGGTGCATAAAAGAAATTTAACCAAGAACAATAGCACATTTAGAGTGCAAAGGATGTAATGAAAATCTGGTTGAAATCAAAACATAATGTCGGTATATTTTACCACAGTTTATAACGCCATAAGGAATCAATTTATGTTAGATTGCCTCTTATATCAAAAATGAATCTCAAACACCAGTTTTTGTGGAATAAGTTCTGCATAAAGCTTTAAAAAATGTATGTTACCAGGCCAATGATTATTGTTCGTCTTCTTTCCCAATTTTAAAACTGTAACGAGCGGTAACGGTAATTACAATATAGAATCTGTGTTATTCCTTGTGACTATTTACACACAACGCGTAACAGACGTGCTGTTTCCGCTCAAGATGGATACAGATACTACGTAGGACAGGCTATGCGGTTTACCACTAACCATTAACGCTCATCTGTGTAAATTGGCCGTAACAGTATTACGAGAATGTTGAACCATTGAGGACACTACTGTATTATTATTATCTTAAATAAAATTGTATGTTTTGTTTTTGCCTTGACTAGTTTGATAGTGTAGACAGAGCTTCACTCATTTGAATTCATTGACCCAGAGTTCAACAAACACTAAACAGGAATCGATATAGTATAGAAAAAAAGTCAAAAAAATAAACATTGCTATCTGAATGCTTTTGTGCTTTGTTTTGTACAGTGTACATAGTAACCAGTTGAAGGACTGTCTAACCCCTCTGTTTGTCTAGACATGGCTTAATAACATTATTATGTTTTTCCATAGTATTGTATATGAATGTTATAGTTACTGTACACTCATAGCCATTAGCTGTTGGTTGGCATTGGGAGCTTTGTCAGAATATTCATTTTTTCATTCCATCTTGGTGTTAAGCTCTGTCTACACTATCAAACTAGTTTGACAAAAAAAGTGTGATGTGCCCAAATACAGTAGTGGAATTCCCAAATATGGTAGCGATATGACATCATGTCCATATATGGGCACATCACATTTTTGTTGTCACAAAGTTTGATAGTGTATATAAGACTTAAGATACTAATACTACAGTAGACCCTATTGTATAAATACATACACCTTACGATCTTAAAACATGTATTTAAAGTGTCTCCATAATAATTATGGGTGTCCAAAACAAGCCAGTTTTCTACTATGTCCATAGATTAAAAAAACTTGCATTTCCAAAACGATAGAGCTATAAATAGCTCCAAAACTTTACACTTACTAAATAAATCTTCCTTAAAAATGGCTACAATTGTTTTCTACACTTCTTTAATAATTCTATGTTATTAATAAAAAAATATTGCTTTGTCAGTAAAGGTTATTTTCAAATTAGACATATTTGACTTTGCTTTATTAGCTACTCAAATGGCTAGCAAAAGCAAGGAGTATTTCGAGGAGGAAGATCTCCTTAAAATAAACCAGTTAAATAAGCCTTAGGAGATATATATGACAGTCCTGCGAAGCATTGAACCTTGATACTATAATACACCTGATGGAGTATTGTGTAGTAGACTTATTGGATGAATAACCAATGATAAATACACTGGAAAAATGTCTTTGATTGTTCTATAATATGGAGTAATGTTGATACACCAGAGATCTGAAACCAACTTCCTCATTCCATCCGTTACACTCCATCCCCTTTTCAATTCAAATCTCTCCTGAAAACTCACCTATTTTAATAGTTATTCTTTTCATGTTGCCATGTGAGACTCCGGTAAAAAGCACTTTATAAATGTTCAATATTAATATTATTATATTATTATTATGCATTATGATATTAATTATGTTGTTGAATGAGTACATAGTTTTTACACTTCATCTCTACCAAAGCATTAGAAAAGAATTGCTGTATCATAATATATTATATTTCTGGATACCTTAGACTGTCCCAATAATTCATTGTTCAAAATCTTGGTTGTCATTTCTGTCATCCTATTGTCTCATTCCCGGATCATGAGTAATTTGAAGTGAGCCCTCTATTTTTTAGACCTAGAATATTTGTCAAAAATATTTTGTTTATTTTTAGTATGTTTTTATTGACTGTATTGAAATATTATTTGATTAACTTTGTTGTTTTTTTTCTGTTAATAGTAATTGGAGAACTTCAGTTTCATTTACAGAGTATATTTTATCTTCTACGTTCAAAAGATTCAATCAAATTAGTAAGTTCATTATTTTTAAGAAAATGAGTAGAAAACATAGAAGTATTATAAACATAATCTCATAATCCCATCATTGTAGTTACCTAGTGGAACCTAGTTTTTAAATACCTCTATGGTATACATGTTGAAGAAGAAGAAAGTGAAAGGGATCACCTTAGAATATATTTAGAAAACGAGTATATAAACTATGCTATGTTTTAAAAAATACAAGGAATGGGATCATCTCAGAATCTCCAACCATATTTTAAAGAAATACAAGTAATGGGATTGCTTCATAACATTTTTATTACTTGTCAAAAATTTGCCAAGTATAGTACTTGTTTTGTTTTTTAGCACGATAGCGTCCACAATATTTCAGTTATTGTCCTAAATGTTTGAGTGGTAATAGCTATATACTTACAAAATATATGGCGCCTATTGATTTTCAGGAAAATTGATATATTGGTCACATCACAAAAGCTTATATAAACTTGTATCTTCCATATGAGATATTAATTAGCACGCCCTCTGTATTCTTTTAACATGGACCGAAATATCAAGTAGTGAGCCCTCTCTTTCCGAATATAGTTTTCCCTGATATATTTTGCCAAGTACTTCACTCAGTTTCTGTGTCCTTTTATTTTTAGTATTAAGAATTACAATATAGTATTAGTATATATGCTTTTTTTTTTTCAGGCTGTCCGCCTAGAAAGCATTCATGAGGGGCGACTGCGATACATGGTTCTAGTTTCATGTATGGGTCGTGAAGACACTGAGGAGAATGTCATATTGGGTATAGATATAGGAGAGAAGGGTTCAACGATTGGCTTAGTGCAAGAGATATATACAACTACTTGTATTGTCTTAGATGGTGATGGGTAAGGAATCGGGTCAACATTATTCTACTGCAATTACTGCAGTAATACTTTTATTAATGTACTATCATACGATTTCAGTTGATGAGACAATCACTACAGTATGATTGCAAAAAAAAGACGATTAAAAATATCATAAAACTTCTGCAATTTTCAGGAGAATTGAGAGGACTGACAGTAGTACTATTTATCTATTTCATTCTATTCACAATATTCTTCTTAAGCTCTGTCTACACTATCAAACTAGTTTGACAAAAAAAGTGTGATGTGCCCAAATATGGTAGTGATATGCACCCAAATATGGTAGTGATATGGTAATGACATCATCCTGTACGTATATGGACACCTCACATTTTGTTGTCACATAAAGTTTGATAGTGTAGACAGAGCCTTAAACTTCCCTGAAATTTAAAATATTTATTTAGGTATTAAATGTTTTTAAATTTTTCAGTGGTTTCAGTGTTTCAAATCAAGCGTCAACTCACATATACAAACCAGTGTCCGTACAGGCAATGTGGTTAGTAGTCTTTTTTTTAGTAATTTTACATCAAATAAACAAACTCTGGTATAGATCCTCTGACATACAATGTTTGTCTTCAAATATTTTGTACATACATTAGATCCCATGGGTTTACAATTTTTTAATAATAAAAACCTAATTAAAGAAGCTCCGCACTGCAAGAATTCATTTTGAATACACCAGAACCTCTCCTTTTGGTCAGGGACATTGCTATTTATAGGAACTCTTTCCTGGATGAGAGTAAATATATATTTTGACACTATGGCCAACCCCTATTAAAGGAGACACCCGTATTAAAGGGGACATTTTGTTATGTCTGAAAAGTGTCCCCTTAATAGGTGCTCTACTGTACTCTTAAGCTTGGTTCCCACTAGCGGCGCAAAATAACGCAACCTACGCAATGTAAGAAAATGCCCTTCTAATAATTGTGTTTTCCCCCGCCCGCGTGAAATCAAACCTGCGATTTTTGCAGCACTATTGCGTCGTCGGTTCCCACTTGTGATTACGCAATACATCACTTTGCGTCAATACGTCGCTGTGTTGCGTTCTAGTGGGAACCACGCTTTAATAGCCTAAAGCTATACATTCATTTGCATATCTACTCATAAAACTCTTTCTCCTCATCACAAATGTATGGCTAGTATGCCTTTAATATGTACTGTTGATTCTCTTAGGTCAGCATTCCAAGCCTTGCACAGAGCGAGTATGAGAGCCAGACGGAACAATTACATCCCAGATGGACTAAACCATTCCTGGACAGGGTATTACAGGAGCAGTGTTAGATCGACTGAATCATGTATCAACGAATGGGATTACATCAAGGATATTGTTGTCCTTCGTCCTGAACATCACACTATTCTCAGCTTTGTGTATGTGACAATGAAAATTAACATTTATTTTTGTTTAAAGCTCTGTCTACACTATCAAACTTATACCATATATGGACATGATGATGTCATATCACTACCATATTGAGCATATATATAATATAATAGGGATAATACTGTAATTTCGAAACGGTGAATTCTTCTTCTAAAACTGATTATTTTTGTTTTTCAGCAAAGAAATCTATGCAGGTTTATGTCGACCGTCCGAGAAAGACATTTTACACAGATTGATCCGAGTGAAGTTAAAAGAAATAATGTTGGAGGTTGACCTCGACGAAATAACATGTAGACAGGTGAACAAATTTAAACCAATAATTTGGTATTTAAAGCTCAAACTTTATGTGATGTGCCCATATATGGACATGATGATGCCATATCACTACCATATTTGAGCATATCACTACTATATTTGGGCACATCACACTTTTTTTGTCAAACTTGTTTTATAGTGTAGACAGAGCTTAATGCTAACTTCTTGATAGATATCTTCCCAAGGATATCTGACCCAACACTTTTCTTCCAGAGTTTTCTCATTTTGCAAACTAAAGAATTAAATATTCTTGCAAATAAATGAATTATGGAAATAATTGTTTGACCTTCTGTTTAAATGTTTTCATTTTCTCTTTTCAGATTCGGCTACAGTTGGAAGATCGAATGGATAAAGATTTAAAAGAATACAAAGGCTTTATTGACGAGCAGATGCTGTTGATACTGGGTCAGATCGATGCTCCTTCACTTATATTTGACTACTTATACCTAGTAAGCCTTTTTCTCCTATACATTAATTCTATATTAATACCATAAATTATATATTTCACCATATGGCCTGGCTACAAAATTTAGTAAAATTTACTACCTGTAATTGTACTGTATTGATGGCTTGGTATCTGAATTCTAGCCTAAATTAGGACATTGGATTTAAAGAAGGAATTTACTATGTCTAAAGGCCCATTTACACAGACGTAATAAAAATATAGAATCTATGTTATTTCTTATGACCATTTAAACAAAATGCGGAGTGGACGGGCGTTTTCCGCTCAGGTGGATGCAATTTCTACGCGGTTTCCGCTTTCCATTACCGCTCGTCTATGTAAATTGGCCTTAATGCAGAACTGTTTTTATAATTCCAGGGTTCTGAGTGGAATGCATCGAACTACGATGAGCTAGAAGAAAATCAGTAAGATTTTTTTAAACCTTAAAGCACAATGTACTAAATCATTGAAATAGTAGTAGTAGGATCCAGCGTGCACTCTCTCTTTTGACAGCTGAAATAAATTGTAATTGAAACTACTGTCGAGTAGCTTGCGTCAGGGTGTTGAGTAATTGGTCAGATGTTTTGCCCTACTCTGACGTAATGTGTACTTTGTAGAATTGAGAATATTTGCGAAAATGTAATTCTCAGGTGGGCCTCGAACCTACAACCTCCAGAACACTGGCGTTCATACCTCTAGACCACCAAGCTTGCGCTGATGACTAGGGGTTAGATTCGTGACTAAGTAAGCAGCAGGTACTGCACCAACAGGATTGTAATTGTTTGTAACTACCTGAGAATTTGTTTTGCATTATTGTCGATGTACTTAATAGTATAAAGTACAAATTACGTCAGAGTAGGGCAAAACCTCTGACCAAAAGTTAAAATAAAGTTATAAACTAATTGATATCTATTTTGACAGACTGTTAACATTAAATTAACAATATGTACTGTTGTTTAATTTCTAGAATTGGCCACATTCTGAATATCACCAAGGAAATTGACAACTTTTTTCCATCAACCATAACATATCATAATGTCCGTGAATATGATATTGAATCCACATATCTACTGAAGTACTGGGATGATACATATAAGTTTATCAAAAGTGCCAAGTAAGTTCACCTATTTCATTTGTTTTGTTTCATTGATTTTGTTAATTGATTATTCATTAATTTTTAAACTTTACTCATTAACAGACTAACAAACTTAAGCTCTGTCTACACTGTCAAACTAGTTTAAGATAAGATAAGATAAGATAAGATAACTTTTATTGATCCTCAAAAAGGAAATTCATTGCTCGTCATATTAACAAAGAAAACACAATAAAAACAAATATAGCATAAAACCATTAATATAAAAACATCTAAAAGATTACAATATAAAATTATCTTCTTGACTTCCTGTTGTACTGGATGATACCGGAGGGAATAAAGGATTTAGCAAATCGATTTGTTTTCACACCGAGGAGCCTCAGTCTACCACTTGGATTAAGTTGGTCTATTATCACTTTGTGGAGAGGATGAGAGGCATCCAACTCAATGCGTTCGAAATCTTTCTGGAGGTGTTCTAGGTGCACATCGGTAAAGGAAGGCAGTTCCAGACCAATCATTTTACCAGCCCGACGGATGAAAGTTTCAAGGCGTCCTTTATTCCCTCCGGTAACATTACCAGCCCAACAGGAGAGGCAATACGTCCAAACACTACATATAACGGATCTATAGAACGAAAGTAACATCAAATCACAGGAGTTAAATTTATATAAAGTTCTCATACAATACATTCTGGGACTTAATTTTTTGCTGATGAAGTCTATATGGTCTCCCCAACTCAGTTTATCATTGAAAACAATTCCTAGATACTTGTACTGGTCAACAATTTCAATTTCTTTACCTTTGATAGTGATTGGTTGAAAATTAAATTTATGTTTAGTCCTAAAATCAATGATCATCTCCTTTGTTTTTGATGCATTTATTTGGAGATAATTATCGTCACAAAATTTAACAAATCTTTGTATTTCGCTACGATAATTTTCATCATTGTTTGAAACTATGAGACCAATAGTACTAGTGTCATCAGCGAATTTAACAACGGGGCAAAGCTCATCATTTAAAGATCTGTAATCCGCCGTATACAAGGAATATAATTTAGGTGCGTTGACAGTACCCTGAGGAACACCGGTGTCAGAGGTTACGATTTCTGACTTAACACCATTAATATTAACAAATTGTTTTCTATCACAAATGAAATTTAAAACTAAACGAACAATCGGACGGGGAAACTCCATATTCAACATTTTGTCTGCTAAGATATGGGGTTGTATGGTATTAAACGCAGATTGAAAATCAAAATACATAATACGTGCCGAGTGGCCTTTCTTTACATTATCTAGATGTGAATACAATTTATGTAATTTAAAATAAATCGCATCACTGGTACTACGGAGTGATCGGTAAGCAAATTGCAACGGGTCTAACACTTTTTCAGCATAAGGTTGCATAATTTTTAAAATAATACGTTCCAATATTTTCATCGCGACAGACGTGAGTGCAACGGGTCTCAAATCATTCATGCTGTTAATCTTAGGTTTCTTAGGTACCGGTATTATGCATGAAAGTTTCCAAATATATTGACAAAAAAGGTGGGATGTGGCCAGATATGGTAGTGATATGCCCAAATCTGGCAGTGATATGACATCATCATGTCCATATATGGGCACATCACATTTTTTTTTTACATAAACTTAGTGTGATAGTGATAGTGTAGACAGTTTTAAACGAATGTATGTAATGACTTTGTTCAAATGTATTTTTAGAATGGCTGGTTCCAAAATATTGGTGCATTGCAAGATGGGTATCAGTAGATCTGCTTCCTCTGTAAGTAATGTTTCTACTTAGAGACTAAGTGATTCTACTGCAGTTACTGCAGTATTATCTCTTTAACTCTGTTTTTCCATTTATTTAACAGTATTTGTATAATCATACAGCATATACAGCGACTACAGCTACCTCATAAACATCTAAATTGAAACTAAAATCATACATTACTGCAGTAATACTCTGGCTACTGCAGTAGATTAATTTTGACATGATCCCTTAGTAAATTCAACCTGTTAGTGGCGGTTTCATCGCTGTTGGTTGTGAACTGAATAAAATAAATAAAGTTACAGAAACTGATCCTAAAAAATACAGTACTTGCAAATACAAATATATTTATTCATCAAATCACAAATCACAATAAAAAGATAGTATGTACAATGTTTCAGGAAAATGATCAAATGGGGTCTCAGGAAACCAGGAGGTTTGTATAACCCCAGATTACTTTAAAAAGAAATTATATACATTATAGATACACGACTGCATTAATAGACGACACTACATCATACCGGTATTTAAAGGTGTTTGTGCTGTAACCCACTTTAGTAGAGTGGCAGAAACTAATATATTGACTATCATTTTAAATCTTATTTTGTTTGGTTTTATTTAGGTGATAGCTTATATCATGAAAGAGTACAAATGGCCAATGAAGCGGGCATTTGATTTTGTAAAGGGTAAACGAAAATGTATCAAACCCAACACTGCCTTTATGAACCAGCTAGTTGAGTACCAAGGAATTCTAGATGCGAGGTAAAATCTTCTGTTTGATTTCAATTATATACTTTGCAATCATATCTATGTCAAATCTTTTGATAAAAAATAAGGTTTTGGTTTTTTCAATAGATGTACCAAAATATATATCATGTATATTTATATATTAACTGAAAAAGAGAATATTAACCAGTAATAGTAATACTAATACAGACAATACAATACAATACTGGAAAACTTTGGGCTGGCCTAATATGGCTGGTTTTTCCAGATATTATGGTATTCCGGCATGTGTTTTTAATGGATACAAAAATTGGGAGAGAATTGGAACATTTTAGGCTTAAAAAATAGTCTGGTTTTTGAAGAGTTGGGAGAATAAACTGACATATTAATAATAAAATCTTTATATTATCACATTTTAAGTAGAATTAAAGATAAGAAAATATTCAAGAAAAGAAGTTTTTAAAAGATTAGTACTATGACTCTACTTCTTGATATGCAAATGCACTACTATTAAACCAATCAAACTGTTATGCTGTCTGTTCAGACTCAATTGGATATTAACAACTTTTTTCATTTATATATTTCTTTATTTTGTCTTTATTGTGTAATAGTAACCAACGACTTAACCCACTGTGGCGTAGCAAGTCTGAGAGTTCACTTAGTGCCTGTAGCTCGGAAGCTCATGACACGTCGGAGATCTTTTCCAGCACCGAAGACCTGCTACTTACTCCTGAAGTAAATGTACCGCATCGTTCTAAGTCTTGGTGTAATAGAAAAGACTTCCCTGTACAAGAACCGCGTTTGGAAGATCGAAATTCTGCACCGGCAGAGGAAGTCATCAGCTTCCAAGCGGAACCAACAAAGTGCGATAGTGACAGCAGTTCAGAGACTGTGTCACTGGACGGAAGCTGTAAAACCAGTGAAGACATTACTGCCAACAGATTAAGTGTGGGTGAGGTTGTTAAACAGATTGAACAAAAAGGAAGTGAATCTGATACCTTAATAACTAGACAACGACCAAATTCATTAGGAGATGCTCTGGTGACCGTCACTGAAAACGCTCCATCGTTACCCACACCAGATGTGTTCAGTCCAGAGGATGTAGACACCAGTAAGGTGCCAGAATGTGATGCTGATGCCACCATCGAGAGTGACACAGGGGATGTGCAATTGAATGCCACAAAGAAATATGAACTCGAAAGCATTCCATGGAATCCAGGAACTGTTCTGAAGCAAAAGAAAGACATTGAGGAACGGTTGAAAGACGTCAAAGAGGCGAGTCCTCCGGCAGTGCGCTCGGAGAAAATGAGGAGTCGTCCCGGTAGTGAAGAGATCCAAAATGTGGACAGCGATAACATTTTAGCTGGAGAGGTCAAACGAATGAGTAGTGAACTTGCGAAGATGAAAGTTGAAGAAGAAAGTGGTGATGACGTAAACCCTGCAATAATAATTCAATTAGGTAACCAGGAGCAACAAACTGATTACAATGTAAATAAAGTAGAATCAAAAGATAAACTAAATCCGCAATCGACTAATTCAAATAGCTCAGATCAACCACCATTTAAAGTACTCTCCCCGACCATTTGTGGTCTTGAACCAGGAATTGTTAAAAAGAAAACAGAACGTTTTTCTTCCATAATTGATGGTTTTGAGGATTCAACGACCAATGAAAAACCAAAAGATTTAACGGAAGACGTTGACAAAGAGGAAACAAGTAATGACTCTACACCTACAGAGGAAAGTAGTAAAAAAGAATGCAAAGAATCCGAGGACGTTGAGAGTAAAGAAGAGGAATGCAGTTCAGAACAACGTTTGAGTAAAGTTTTTGCCACTGGAGAGATTGTTCCATTGCCAGAAGGAACTGTTAGAAGACAGACAAAAGACTATGAACAGTTAGTTAGTGAAGCTGATAAAACATTATTGGATCAAGCTGCTGGTGACAAAGACTGCAGTAAAAAAGGTATTAGAAAGCTAAGGCCTAAAGAAAATTGTTGGCCAAGGCCAACTGGCCCAAAATGTGAAAATAATCTGGGTTGTCTTTCTTTTGGTTTTGTTACAGTTTTTTTGGTATTTGGGAATTTTACAGAATTTGTTTCAAAATTACCTACTCACGCATTGCCTAGATCTCACTCTATGATGAACGTATGTCTTTTTTAAAGTTGTAAATTGCATGCATGACTGATTTTTCTATTTCACCCTCCATTTTGATGTTACATCCATATTTATGTCATCGACAAAAGCTAAAAACAAAACATACCAACTGACCCTTGACCCAATTAATGTTTTTGGCACCAGAAACAACCAGGTAGGGATGGTGCAGTTAAATATTTAATTGTTTTTTATATTTTTTTTTTATTTTTAAAGGAACTGTTGAAAATACTCTAACCCCAATTGAAGTTAGTGAGATCCGTGATCTTGGCAAGATAATGTTATGTCGAGAGCCGTCTGACGAAGATTCTGAAAGTTCACAGGGAGGCTGCAATCGTAAGTAAAATTCCAGTTCATATTTATGGGAGTTTTAATCATATTTGTTTATAATTGTGCACTATACATTATGTGTTCCAGTTTTTTTGTTTGCAAGTTATTTTTGAAATAAAAGAAAATAAGAACATTAATAAAGCTCTGTCTACACTATCAAACTTTATGTGATGTGCCCACATATGGACATGATAATGTCATATCACTACCATATTTATTAATAATAATATCCTGGAATTATATAGTGCCTAATGTTGTGAAACCTCTAAGCGCTGAACATTATTACCCCAGTCATTTTTAGTCGCGTGGACGCGACTCAATAGTTCACTATGTCGGTCGGTCTGTCTGTCGGTCCGCTATCACTATGCGTTTTATCGTTTTTCTGTACTTTTTGAACTGTTTTGATGTACAATAAAGTTTTAAAGTACATTACTTTTTGAAAGTTCATTTTTTCTGAGAGCACGCGACTTATGGCTGTTGGCCTTGTTTTTGGATCAAACACGTATGGAAACATACTCCCATAATGCAGCTAGTAATCAGCGCAAAGTTGTGTCTTGATCTAACAGGGTTCCCATTTATATACCTGGGTGGAGAGAGGCAAACGTAAGTAAAGTATCTTGCCTAAGGATACAAGCAATGCGGCGAGAGTTGGATTCGAACCTCGATCTCACGATCAGTAGTCGAACGTCCCAAAACAATGCGCCACACACCCTTACTTATATTTGGGCATATCAAACTAGTTTGATAGTGTACACAGAGCTTAAGAAATAAATGTTGTTCTCTTATATGGTATACATGTCCTTGTATGCTATGCTCCTTAACCTTTCTTGTACTTGCCTCTCTCACTCACTTCAAGTGTTTCTTTCCAATTACAAATATACAGAAGTGCAACAATCTTTGTTGTAAGCAGATTTACAGTATTATGGAAATTTTGATTTTGCCAACTTAGAATTTAAGTCACAATATTGAGTCACTATTCGCATTTGTTTTCTTCTTGAGGACCGTGTAAAATCAGCGCACGCTCGCTGGATCAACTCTTAAAATACTGTATGGTCGTTAAATATGTTCAGCGCTTAAAAGGTTTAACAACATTAGGCGCTATATAAATCCAGGATATTATTATTACTAACACTAACAACAATAAAAACGTCAAATAGTTTCAAACACAATTTTAACATAAAAATAACAATCAATATTAAGAAAATGGGTCAAATACACTATAGCCTATATATATACAAATATGAAAAACTGTTTAAACTTTGAATATGGGTCGGGGCTGCATCGTACCGTGAGATGATGGATGGAAATTCTCACTTTAGTAATTACTTACGTATACATTAAAAAAATCTGTGAACAACTGATTATGACTTAAATAATGGATGTGAATATGCCATCCAGTAGTATGATCATGAATAAGAAAATATGCATCATTATTATCATAAGTAACAACCATATAATGTTGTTATTATGATGAATAAAAACTACACTAAATGATGATGAATAAAAACAATACAATAAATGATGATAAAAACAAATTATGATAAATAAGAATCATGAAATAAATTATTTCATTTTATATACATTTCATTTCATATACATTTATTAATATCAACAGTTCTCAGCATTTTGAAAAAAAATAATCAAAAATTATAAATTCTCAGAAATTAATTCACTCATGCCTGAATTGCATGATCTTGTTATGAGTGTGATTGAAATGAAGAAATGAATACAAATAATACAATAACTATTATACATAACAACCATATATATAATTACCATACAACTGTATCATTATAAATAGCATAAAATATAAATAAAGCAATATAATTATTATCATAAATAAATTCCATGCAATAAAAGTTTTTAAATACATACAATATGATTATTATGATAAACAAATTTAATGGAATATGATTATTATTATTAATACATAAATCAATTCATTTATTATGACTAATATTTAAACTAATAATAAATATCATACCATCATAGATAAAACTTAATCATACAGAAAACCATAAATATTATATCAGTAATTTAAGAAGAGACATAAAAATCATAAAACCACAACAATACTGTATTCTATCATAAGTTAAACAAGGACTGTATATCATATATCGTAAATATTGAATCGCATCAATATTGTCGGCATAAATGAAGTATCCGTTACAATTACATTCATTATTATCAAATGTACGTTAATGTATGTTAATGATAATTATGTACTTTTTACAGTGTTACATCCTTTAAAACATAACCAACTAGAGAATGATCAATTTATTTATTTATTATTTTAACATTTATAAAGCATTTAACATAATCAAATATCGATAACAATCTGTTTTGCATAAATGGTTCTGTGTTAAATCTATATACATAAAATATATTGTAAGCTTATATATATATAAACATAACCAACTAGAGAATGATCAATTTATTTATTTATTATTTTAACATTTATAAAGCATTTAAACATAATCAAATATCGATAACAATCTGTTTTGCATATTTTAATATATGGTTCTGTGTTAAATCTATATACATAAAATATATTGTATTGAAAGCTTACTATTAACATAATTATCAGCAATACTATGAAGCCATTATGCACCAAATACATTATTTATGTAAATTATAAGAGGAGAAAAAAAAGTTAAGAGTACGTCGTTGTTCATTATTCTAAAACTGCTCAATGATGACAGATTATGTTGAATAAACAAATGAGATTGCATGTGGTAGAATTGAACTTGTTTTTCCTGCAAGTTTCTCCCTGGTCTCTTATTACCTCGTCCTTTGGATGAGATGTTAAGTGTGTTAGTTGCCATGGGCTGGATAATCGTGAGTGATGAGCGTGTTGGTTGATGCAGTAATATAGATAATGTATATTGATAATGTTATTTCCATTAATGTGTACTTATTGTGGTTGAAACATGGTTTTAATGTGACATAACAAAATGCTCAACTACACAATGTTCCTAATATAGATATTCTGTTACTATGTTTAGGTAATGTTTTGCTAGTATATATTACAGTTTGTATCTCCCAAGAGAACTATAATTATTCTATTTAAATCTGGAGGATTTTGTATTGTTTAATAACGGATAAATAAATAGAATTTTGTGTTAAGTTAATCAAGGTAGTGTGAATGCTGACCCAGCTAATGTGCAGCTCTAGTCCAAGCCAATAGTACTTTTATGCATTTTAGTAGCCTCTTGTTGTAAATTTTGTTGACATTTTATACAGAAATGGACAATCACCTGTTCAAGAAAATGTTGATAGTGTATAGATCGTTTAAAGATAATAAAACTTCTTATGGTCAGCAGATGACCTAGTTTGAGCAAAACTTAAATAATTTGATTATTATTGATTCTAAACTAAGTTCATCACACATAAAATATATTTCATTGTCTCCATACTTGTAAATATATAAATAATTATTAATAAGTATGTATTTTTAAATGGTTGGATTTAGTATTTTTCAGTTCTATCTACTTAAAGCCTCGTCTACACTATCAAACTTTATGTGACAAAAAAATGTGATGTGCCCATACATGGACATGATGATGTCATATCACTACCATATTTGGGCACATCACACTTTTTTCTCAAACTAGTTTGATAGTGTAGACAGAGCTTAAGATTAAGTTGTTTTTTCTTGTGAAAAAAGATTATAGTGGGAGCAGGTAGCTTGGTGGGTAACAAGCTTGCCTCCCAATCCCATGGTCCTGGGTTCAGTCCTGGCCTCTGTTCTAACCCCTCTACCACTACAATTATTTAGTTTATCTTTTTTTCTTTTTTTTATTATTATTTCATTTCCAAAAACACAACGCGTCACCAGCTGTGGCAACAATTTAGTTCATCTATCCTGTATTGGCGACTTACTTGCTGTTAGATGAAATATATAAATGATGAGTTTCTTAACTTCTAATTTGATCCCTAAATAGAATCTGGCTTTTCATAACATTGTTATTGTAGACACGTTTTTTAATTTTATCAATCAATAAAGACTATTTAAATGTTACTTTGAATTTATATGTTACAGCTAAAAACTGTACTAAGAATATATTATATTAGTTAAGTGATCAAATCCATTTTAAATTTTGACAAAGGCAAAAAAACCTAAAAGATTGTATTTGACAGTATGAAGTGGCTACTTTGCAAAAATGTTGTGGGTTTGCCATTGAAAATGAGACAAACAAAAAATAATTTTTCATTTTTCCAATCATGTTCACCAATCCGTTCAACCATTTATATATGCGATCGCAAAATAATTTATAATTTAATAAAATAAAATAAAAATAAATAAATAAATAAAATAAAATAATCGTACGTTATGTAACCTCATTGGTGTCGTTCCTGCCATCAATAACAATTCATTTTTGCTAATTTTATTCTACGGTTTTATCAGCTTAAGAAGAACGCGGTTAAAATTATTCTCAAGTTCGATAATTTTATCACGTTACTCCGTGTTTACACTTGAAATTGTCCATTCTTCATTAGCGAATTACTTTGCGGCAACATCTAAAAAATTTTTTTGAAAAGTTACATCTCGTAATTTGACAAGTTTTTTGCTGCTGGCTATCAAACATCAAAACAAACAATATACCATTTGAAGACAACAGAATGTTGACAGGGAACTAATTATTGAAAATTGTCTTTATCAAGGACACATAGTACGATTTGACATTTCAGATATTGTACATCGTATATATTTAGTTTACATAAATTTGTTTTAAAATTTCATTTATAACCTAGGTATATAGCCTTGACATTAATGTGAACGTAACTAATTAAAAATATAAAATCCATTTTTAGACTTTCTTTCTATATCCATTAGAATTTAAGTCATTTATTTTTAAGTCATAAATATTCGTAAATACTATACAGTATTTATTATCTGCTGTAGAGTTTAATTTTTAATTCAGTAGTATAGCTTCCCAGTACAATTGCAATCAATTTGATACCCCTTGTGTATGGATTCATGCAATAGCAACAATTTCTTTTAACACGGAGTGGGGAATTTAGACACCATTTTTCATTGTTTAATTTTCCAATTATTCAATTGGAAAAAAAAAAATTCAATTTTTGCTAGGTTTTTCCGTGAAAGAAAATGCAAAAATAGACTTAAACTCTGTCTACACTACCAAACTAGTTTGACAACAAAGGTGTGATGTTCCCAAATAGGATAGTGATATGCCCAAATATGGTAGTCTCATGACATCATCATGTCCATATATGAGCACATCACATTTGTTTGTCAAATAAAGTTTGATAGTGTAGACAGAGCTTTACAATAGCAAAGTGAAGTTGGTGTGAGAAGATATACTTGATAGATTAGGAACGACAAGGCTTTTAGACAAGTTGCTTGTATGCTTGGCAGCTAATCCAAGTAAATGTATCATACATTTCATTGAATTTGCATTGTAAAATAGCGCCTTTAGATGTGCTTTAGAAAGCATAGCCAGCATACAATAGTTCTTGAGAAAAAAAAACAAGAGCCTAACAATTATTGTTTTTATTATTTCAGTAATGTTATATTACCCGGCGATGGATCCGGGGGGGTTGCGCTTGGAGCGCATGCTTCTCTTTTTGACTGTTAAATGGAATTATGAACTATTTTTTTATGTCTATTTTTGACAGACTATAAACATAATGTAGCGGGCTTCTCCTGTTGACTGTTAAATGGAATTATGAACTATTTTTTTATATATTTTTGACAGACTATTAGCATAAAGGCTAGCGCTCCTGATCCTGCCCCTACCACCTTGTTAAATTTATATTTAAAAATTTGATATTTCATGATTAAATTTATTAATGAAAAGTCATACTATTTGTAAATTTGTACAGGCTATAAAAGGCAGACCCAGAGAACTGTGTTATATCGATTTATTGAATAGAATGCACTCCAGTATACATTCAGTGTAATCCCATATTTTAATTTGTTAATACCCCAGATATCCTTGTCATATACTCTTTGTATACAAATAATTTATAAGAAAAAAATTAATTAAGCAAAACGATTTATTCGCATCATGCCCAAAGCAAAATTATTTTAAAATTATTTAATTTCCATAAATTAAATTCTGGCAAGCAGTAGATTGAATAATTTTATCATCATCATCTTATTAAGGAAAACTAGATTCTGTATCATGTTACGGTATAATAGCTGAAGAGAGCAATGCATTTTAATCTGTTTATTAATACTGTACTTAAACACTTTTCACACAATATTTACGCAATATTGTTTAAGAGTGACCCTTTCACACAAGAGGTATTATCAGATACTGTATCCTATTACAGTATAATGACTAACTAAAATAGAGACAGGTACTGTATTGCTGAAGGCACGGTTTGCTTTCATGTGTTCTAATGCTGAGCTTAAAGCCCTTTTCACACAGAATTCGCCAATGCCAAGGGTCCATTAAATTCCTTTCACACAGATCAGGCCTTTGACTTTGTAATAATGGAATTTGACTAGGTTCAGAAGCGGTCTAACGAAAGTCGGCTTTTTTCAAAAATAAGTTTCACAGCTCTCCGTGTGAATAGGAGTTGTATTTCTTTTCTTCACAGCTTGGAGTATCCCATGATGCCTCATAATTATTTTATTTAAATTAAAATCTGGCAAGCGTTATCATGATCTTGTGTTCAAATGCTGAGCTTTAAACCCTTTTGACAAGGTAGATGTAAACCTCCCTGTTTTGACACAGAATTTCACCAATGCCAGTCAAAGGGTCCATTAAATCCCCTTCACACAGATCAGGCTTCTGACGGTGACAGTAATGGAATTTAACTAGGTTTAGAAGCGGTCTAACAAAAGCCGGTATTTTGATCCTTTTTTAAACATATATTTTAAAGCACAGCTCTCCGTGTGAATAGGAGTTTATTTCTTTTCTTCACAGCTTAGAGTATCCCATGATGCCTCATATATTATTCTGTCTGCTCTATGTTGATGAATATGTTGTTACATTTTATTTTAAATCAGCTGTAACTGATGTGCATATATTCAATCATTTAACATTGATAGTTTGATACCCACTATCCTCTCCTTCATGTCATCGTCACATTATTTTTTGTAATCATTCAAATTTTAAATACTGTATAGATATAAAAACATTTCTAACATTAAAATAATTGAAATAAATAATTTATTGTAAAACAAGTGACAGACTTATAATGCATTCAATCAATCAATTAATAATATCATAATGACATTTAATGTTATCTAATGATAGTTAATGACATTTATAAGTGGATTTGTAAATGTCAATCTTTCTTTCTTGCCTTGTCACTTTAGCAACTCAAAATACTTTGTCAAACTATCAAGTTCATTATGAGATCTAGAACAATGGTTTATATGAGATGACAATAGTATAAAAAAAAGTTTTTTCTTTAATATACCATGCAGTAAACCTGCCTAAAGTTCTGTCTACACTATCAAATTAGTTTGACAAAAAATGGTGCCCAAATATGGTAGTGATATGACATCATCATGTCCATATATGGGCACATCACATTTTTTTTGTCAAATAAAGTTTGATAGTGTACGGTAGACTGAGCTTAAATTGAATAATTTGATTTTCAAATGTTTCCTATTATACTTTGTGAAGTAAATCAGTTTTTAGTTTTTACTTGGCAAAATAGAATAGTAGATAGTACATTGAAAAATGTCTTGGCAGGGAAAAGTATTAATTTACTGGATACAGTGTATTATATTAATAATATAATATATTATAATATATTAATATGTATTATATTAATATCAAAACAGTATAAAAATAATCAAACAAAATATTTGGGTATTTTTTGCAGCGGATGTAATTTTTATGTTTTCATGCGGAACAAACTAATCCATAATGTAACTCTGATAGGCCGCAATTTAAATCCAATAGGGAAAAAAGCGTGTAAACATAGCCGTCCTTTCCGCGCCATCTGTGTGTGCAAACCTTTAGTAAACAGTATCAAATGACACTCTCCATACACTAGCAATCATTTTGTTTAATCTTTTATACTGTAATATAGTACACACCAAGGAGTTTATACCTCTCAATTTAAAAATAAATAATTGCTTAAGGAAATACCTACATAATCCAACCTACTTTGTTGCGGATTTATATCGTCTTATATTCAACAAAATTTGTTGCAAAAGAAGTCTTTAGTGTATATCAGATGATGAAGATATAACTAGGACTTATGCCGCCACATGGGAGAATCGATTTATATGAAGTACTATGGAAAGTGGTCGGTAAACATCCTCATCATCATTGTACAATATATTTCAGTTTATGTTAATGCAAATATTTTTAACATATCAATAAAATACAGCCGTTGTCGATGTTAATTTTGTTTGATTAAATTTTTATGGAAGCCATATTAAATAAGATGTTTTTGGCTGTGGTATAAAGTCTAATCATTGTGTATACATTTTTTACAAATCTGTGATTAATTTATTTATGTAAATTTCTTATAATTGCGTATCTGTTACATAATAGTATTACTAGGTCAGTATTCAATGGAATATATTACATAAAGGAGGATCAAAGTACATATAACATATAAACGTACCTAGGTACTTTAAAGGCAGGATCTAATCCAAGAAAGATCTTAAAGCTCTGTCTACACTATCAAACTAGTTTGACAAAAAAAGTGTGATGTTCCCAAATATGGTAGTGATAATCCAAAATATGGTAAATTGATATGACATATATGGGCACATCACATTTTTTTGTCACATAAAGTTTGATAGTGTAGACAAGGCTTAAGACAGGGCTGGCTGAGACAAGCGGTACTGAACAAATTACCAATGTAGAAACAATAGGACACTGCATCAGAAACTTGGTTTTTTTTCAATATTTGTTTTCTGAAAATTATATTTCATGAATGGAGTTCTATACAGTAGACTCTCCACCTCCACCTTAATTTATAGAGTATAGAAATACAATTGATATACTATTTTTATAAAGTTTGTATTACGACAGTGGTCCTTCAACCTCTTTTGCCACTCCTGGCATACTAATACCCTTTTCTACATCTGTGTAAATTGTTACAACTTGAGAGAGTAATTGTTACAACTTTACAACGTTACAAGTTGCAGTCCTCTCATCTGTGTGTTTTTCTCCCGAGATTTCACAGGGGACCCCTGTGAAATCTCGAGAGATTTTCCAGATAATTGTTTTCACACTATATGAAAACCTGGTTACAAGTTACATTTTGCAGGTGTGAAAATGGTATTAGTGAGTGTTGTTTTAAATGTTACTGAAATAAATAAAATGAATAAATAATAATGTTACCTTTTAAGTACTCCCTTGATTTACCAGAATATTGTAACTAAAAATTAATGTTGTTTAGTACAATGAGTACATTGTTTATAACAGTGTTGATTGACCTAGATTAAGAATAATCCTTTAGTCTTTGACTCTAATAGCACTAAAGTGGTATACTTGATAATGATTAGAAATTTAGTCACATCTTAAGCCAAATTCATTATGGAATAATGAAATAAGCTTAGGCCTATGACATCAAATGTTTGTAACGCTTGTTGAGTGACTTTAGTGCATGCAGCCTGTAAACCACAGACTATTTTCTATTTTTAAAGATATATTGTCCCCCTGAAAAAAAAATATTTTTTACAATTTTTTTTGTTGAATATGCCATTTTATTCATATAATAGTTATCCACTTTTAACCAAAAATTGGATCTAAAAAAAATTATTTACCTTAAAAACTGTAATTTAAAGCAAAAAATAGTCAAATTGGCTGGCAGCCAATGGATTTTTGGTTGAATTTAACCATTTATTTTGTCATTTTATAAGAGAAAACATGATTTTTTCCTTTTTTTTCTACGCAAGTGAATAACTTGATTAAAACTACAAAATAACCTATTCAATTAAACTACAAAATAACCTATTCAAAGTCTGATTTAATTAATCTTCATTTTTCATGTTTTTGGGGGACAATACATCTTTAAATAGTGAATAGTTTTATAAAAACGTTTCAATACATTTCTAGTTTTGTGTCGTTCATTGATTGTTGGAAGTTATACACATTATAATGTATAACACACCTAAATGTGTACTTAACATTTGATTGGTTGATTCAAATTTACATATCAGGTGCCATCCATTATTTGGATCCCTCCTCACTATTTATTTGACAGTTATATTGCAAGTCCACGGGGGTACATTGCATGTTAGTCAAAAACTTTTGTTCAAAGCTAAAGTGCCTTTGAGCATGTTTTTTCATGAAATGGGCGCTATATAAATGTGGTATATTATTATAATAAAGCTGCGGCAAAATTGTGGGCACTGACATTTTTATGGGCCTAGGGCCTAGCTTTCGCTAATCACATTAGATGTGTTATGAAACACATTACTTCCTATAAGCTTACTACACCCACGTCTATTCACCATACATACAGTCAAGAATACTTAATCATTCTTTAAAACTTCTCGGCTATTGCACTCTGCTTGAAATAGTACTCGGGATTGAGTATGTGTCGGTTGAAAAAGAATCTCAAGTTCATGAATTTCTGTGTTGCCTTGCATCTTAAATAACCTGTTGACACTATCACACTTTACACTGATCATTGTTACTTATGTCGCTATAGCAACAACTCTTTAAGTTTGGTCATTGACTTTATAACAACCCTCTAAAAGCATTAGGATCCATGTGGAATTGAAAAATATATAAGGTGGATTATCATAATTGACAAAAAAAATACAAATCGTCTGAAATAAAAGTGTGTAAGAATTCTAATTTACGTTTCATTGAGAAGGAACACATTTGTACAGTAACTAAAATCCTGACTAAGTTATTAAGTAATTTAAAACACTGTCTATTATCTTTATCATAATATAATAATCAGTTGTTCGCACTGTGTGCCCTAAAGCTTTTAAAACAATAGATGTGAATAACAGTATGCAAATCTGTGTATGTATAGTTTTTCATTTGGTTTCCATTTCAGTGTTATTTTGTGTTATTATTATTTGTGTAGGTCTACTGTTAAGCGGAGTTGAGTAGCTGAGTGGCTTGACTGTCATACAGAGAGACCCGGGTTCAATTCCCGACAACTCCCAGTTCACTCAGCTGTAAATGAGTACCCGATTGAAAATGCTAGGGAGAAAAAGGTGGCGTGGAAAGGAATTGGCCACCCTACCACATAATGCAGAGGCTTAATACAATGAGCTCCTAACAGCTCATTCCCCTACATTCAGAATGAACACAGGACTCACCTTTCTTTTACTGCTAAGCCAAACTAACATCAAACCATTAGTATTTATATAAACAATGATTTCATTGAAATTGTTGTTGAAAGTTATTCTGAAGATAATTAGTTGAGGTGTTACGTTTTTATATTTTGTTTTAAATTGTATTGTATCTATGTTGCTAAGGAAAACGAATTTCATGTATGTAATATTATGTGACAATAAATTGAATCTTGAAGTTAAATTAACAAAAAAAAGTATCACAACACCTACGGTATACAGTAAATATGCATACTGGAAGACAGTTTTGCGTAGGTACTGTATGTATACTGTGATGCATACAAAATTACTGTAGCTCAAATATGTTGCGACAGTCAGGGTCCTATTCCATGATGGTAGACCTGGTCTTAAGTCTTGTACAAGACCTGATGGACTATTTTTTCAGGGATTTTTTTTTTTGGATTTCTCCGTCATCAAATTCGCATTCTTCTACCTAATATTTAAGAATCATAATCATGTTGTGAATTTGCCTATGCTTTTAGAAATTTTTTTCAGATCTAGATTGCTTTAAGTAATTCCCAAGCAAGTACTTGTACTTCTTGATATTTCTAAATGTGATTTTATGATCGAAATTATTTATGAGTTTTTTAACAAAATATTTTTATAGCCAATAAAATATTTTTGTCTTATGGTATATTTTATGAGTTTCATTAAATGAGTTGATTCTTCGATCTGTGTTCGTTATTTTCACGATTTTGTTTTTTTGTAGGTCTTTGAATCATTATTATTGAATAATATTGAATAATCATTATCACAGCATTTACCTATTTTGCCAGGAATGAATTGGAGTTGAGAGAGGATTTAAAAAAAAACATTTAGTTGAAAAATATTATCTGTATTCTATGTTTTGATTTTGAGAATTAATTAATTTCTGTTGTACAGAAGTATATAGATCTCTTTTTGTCGATTTTGTTTCAATGTTGAATTATTACTTGAGGAGTTGACACCAATTTCAGGAAAATATTGTGTTTAAATTATGGTTCTGTTTTAAACTAAGTTCACTAATGTGAAATAAGTAAACAAAGAAATAAGAACATATTTTGTTGAAAATGAGTTTGACGCTGTAATTTCAAAGAAAGTGAAATATTTACATGTCACGCCTTTCAAAACAATATTTCAAAACATCGTATCTTATGAGATCAAAGAAGATAGCAACAAACACGTGTTCCTATTGTCCAGTTATTACATGAGGTCATTCCTTGGTCATTTAAACCTTTTTGTACTAATGCGTACTACTATATATAATATGCTTTTGACTTTTGCCGACCATTAGCAAGCTACAATTTCTAATGCTACATAATCAACAACTTTTTGAATGTCATAAATGCATATACATACATTCTAGATATTTGCATTTAGTCTGTAAACACATCTCATATTATGAATTTAATTGCTAAGTGAATAATGTGTTGATGTTTCATTGGTATTTTGACAAATAAACTTAAAATAGAGTAGCTGATTCTGTATCTTTGACCTCTCTACAACTAAACCATACATGCCAAATTCCCGGTTTGGCCCGTCGATTATACTCATCTAACATTGTGCTCCAGGTTTTCCACATTTTCTCCCAAATTACAAAGATAACTGAATTTCGATGTATATGTCTTGTTTTCTGCATTAAAATATAACGATAACAATTTCACAAGAGAATTTTTCTTTTTTGTGTATCCAATAGATTGAAAGTACTAAAAATTGTACTTACAACAACGTTTTGTAAACAATCAATTTTTTCGATACGACTTACTACACTCCTTACCTCTCCTGGCCGTCTTCTTTTTCTGTTTTAGGCAGCATACTTTGTTTTGTGTATTCTTTGATCTGGCTCATCAAATTATATTTTGGTCTACCGTACCTGCCAAGTCATGCTATTTTCTTTTTTGTTGTTGCCATTTTGTTTGGTTGATTGTGGTATCATCCAGTCATTTATGACTATCTTACCATTATTAGTCTTCTTTGTTTTATTAATTTCTTAAAAAGAAGAAAAAATAAAGTAAATATTATAAAAAAACAGTGGAAAAGATCAAGAGGTAGCAGAGAGGAAGAATATACATAACATTATAAAGGAGCTTTAAAAACTAAAAAGCGGCCAACTAATAAGAGCAAGATAATTACCTAGTGAGTTCATAATTTACAATGACATTGAAATATAATTTAAACTTGCACCATCAAGTATTAGTGGAACAAGATGTATATTAGTTTCACTGATTAAGTCTCTATGTGCTTATGCAAATTTTTGTACAATAACCATCAAAAGTGTATTTCGTATTCGAGAAAACGTATTAATCTAAAATCACTAGAAATTGGGACATTTAATGATGTATTGGCGATCCCTATGGACCAATTCATATCATGATAGTCTTATTCAGTCATATATAGTTCCAGATAAACATACTGTTTTTCCTCCTAGCTTAACATTAGTTGTGTGCGCTAATCGCTAGCAAATCTTTAAAAAAAAGAATTATACTATTGTTCTCATTACAGTTTTTCCAAAGTATATGTTGTTACAAGATGGAGTACCAGCAGTCTCTTTCTCTCAGTGATGCGTAGTATTTTAGTAAAGGCTGTTTTAAATTACAGTAGTTTTATTTGGCTAAAATAGAGATTTGTTTTTTATTTTAAAATATTTATCTTCAAAGAAATGTTGATATATAAATATAGCTGTAGTTTTAACTTTTAGATTTTACAAAAACCCTCGGTCCTCACAGTTAAAATCTTTCCTGTCTGCGCTAAAACATTAACACAACTATTATCATTATTCACTTTTGCATGTTGTTCATTTTTTAAACAGTTCAGTAACAAACTATATTTCAAGTATATGATTTACATAGCCAGAAGGAATTCAGGAATTCATCAAATTCTGGTCTTCCTAAAGATGTCAACACGTTTAATCAATTTTATCTTGTAATTAATTATATAATGTTGACTTAATCTCTTGAGCAGAGTGTTGAAAAGCAATCTATCGAAGTAAGTCTGTGATCATTCAATCAATCTGCATAATATCCTTTATGAATTGTTTTCCTTAAATTGTTCCAGTTCTTTCAACTCTATTTAGTCCTACAGAGAGTATCTTTTGACCTGTGACTTGAAAGTGTGATCTGTAAGATGGTAGAGAATTGATGAATGTCTTAGTTTGAGAGAGCAGTGTGGCGTAATAGTAGAGATATTAGACTAACAAGCGGCATGGGTTCGAGACTTATGTGAGATACAAACAATTTGTCAATGCAAAAAAAAAATTACTGTCAACAAGCCTGTAGTCAGGGGGGTTCGTAGTGTTCGAAAGAACCCCCTTTTTCCTGTAGTGCCCATTTCAAACTAGATACGAAGAGCAAGAATGCTAGTAAATAGGCCTATAACTTAAGACAATATTATGGCCAAATCTCTAGCTAGCTTTCATCTACTTATGTAGGCCTAAATCTATCTTCAGTTGCTTAAG
Source organism: Antedon bifida (assembly GCF_963402885.1). NCBI lineage: Eukaryota > Metazoa > Echinodermata > Crinoidea > Comatulida > Antedonidae > Antedon > Antedon bifida. The sequence goes on along the minus strand of NC_136227.1, from coordinate 32,155,211 downwards.
GCTTGCACTTGTCACTTTTTGTGGAAAAAAGAACTCCTCCTTAAAAATCCTGGCTACGGGCTTGACTGTATGTTAAGTTCAGTGCTTCATTTGACCATTTTTAGGCCCTGTCTGCTATATCATAATTTTTTATCATACACTGTTGTGCCATGATACTTTTTTTCATTGCCCCTTTGGATGGGATTTAAAGATGTACATGCATTGAGCATGTAATAAAAAATGAACTTGTTTACACTATTCGAAAAGAATCCTTGATTGATGAGAATTATGGTTTAATTTAAATGTATTTATAATTTCTCTTTCCTTGATTTACTAGGTTTATAAGATTTATTTGGATAATGTCTGATTTCAAGATTTTTTCTCACACTTCATCAATCATAACTAACAATAAATTATAAAGTTTAGTAAAATGTTTTTTGGCTTCATATTTCTGCAATAATTGAGGTTTTTATTAGTTCACAATCTTTGACCATATACTTCTAAAGCTGTGTCCACACTATCAAACTATTTTGACAAACAAAAAGTGTGATGTGCCCAAATATGGTAGTGATATGCCCACATATGGTAGTGATATGACATCATCATGTCCATATATGGGCACATCACATTTTTTTTATCACAAAGTTTGATAGTGAAGATGTATAAAGAAGCATTCTAACTACATTTATCAAAGAAGTGTCGACTTGAAGTCAAAATTTTATTCTCTCGTTAATTTATCGGTGCTTGTTCAGTGATTATAGCAATATTACCAACATTAACAGCTTTTATCTGATCAGTCTATGAGCTAGGATGGCATACTGTAGGCCTTATGTTTGTTCTCACATATTTTTAAAAACATGCTTAAACTAATACACTCATTGCTATGTTAAGGGTACCCCTGGAGAGCTGGATGTTCAACAACATGTAACGTGCCTAAGATCAACATAAATCATGATGCAGACATTCACTAGAAACAATAAACAATTTCGGAATGGCATTTCAAAGAATATAGTAAAAGCTTGAGTCTCAATTGATGCAACGCAAAAACCTATTACCAGTCATAAGCAAAAGTTTGGATGATCAATTGCTTGTTATTGGTCAATTTAGTTGTATGTACATCTTTGTATTGCGTCCTAGTAGGAGCTAAACTTAAGAACCAGTTAAGCTTAACTCCCGCTTGGACGCAATGCAGTGACGTCGGCGCAACGCAAATCCATTGACCAATCACAAACAAGAGTTTGAATAATACATGTAAACTGCTAATGCTCATGTTAATGTTAATTTTTTAATCAAATTCATATAAAGCTCTGTCTACACTATAAAACTTTATGTGACAAAAAAATGTTATGTGCCCATATATGGACATGATGATGTCACATCACTGCCATATTTGGGCATATCACTACCACATCATACTTTTTTGTCAAACTAGTTTGATAGTTTAGACAAAGCTTTAGTTTTAGTAGCAGTCTAGGATTTTGATATAGGGGAAGCCTAGGGCATAAAAATTGTGAAAAAGTGCCGAACTTTACTTAATGTCCTATTTTTTGCATTGTAATTTACAAAATTCTGGGCTCCCTTTTGGATCTTGCTATGAGTGTGTACTTTATGTCACAAAAAAGAGTAAGCTAAAGGCAAACTTGTTAATGAATATTACAGTTTACCTTTCATGAACTACCACATTTCAGTGATACTTAAAGTGTTAATTTAAATTGATCGCCAACATTGGTGGTACTAACGCTATATTTCATATTTGTTGTGTATGTAATGGTACATTTATTACCATTATCCGTCACGTCTGATAACATGAAACATGATAAAGCACATACTTGAAACTAATACATTAATTTTTAAATTATTACAATAATGAAATTGCACATGCATCTTTCAAAACATACAGTACAGCTACAGTGTCAGACCATGGTCAGACTAAAATGAAAAACTAAAAACTGCTAACATTTTATAATTTTCTTTATAGTTCCAAGGGAAGGGTCAGGACATAGAAATTTAATTTGAGAAGTTCTGAATAATTACAGTAGTTCAATGTATTTAATTTAATTCAATTATTCAATTTAATGTTATTGATATAATAAAAGTGGATCATATGTAGAATATTGATTCTACTCAATTTGTATTTAAAAAAAAAAAAATCTTGCATAATGCTATGTACTGTGATAGGCTCAATTTATGTATTATTATCGAGTAATTCACAGTATGCGATTTGGTTTTAACAGCTTGAAAGAAGTTGATAAATATCGCATGATGGACTAAAACAAGGCAATTCAACAATGTGTTACTAGAAAGCTTTCGATTTGTGACGAACGACGACCTTACTAGGTCATGTTAAGCGTTGTGTCGTCGGTCGTTGCCTAGAATTAGAAACCAACTTAACTTTCTTGGGGTGGGGAGCGAGGAAACCTGTCCCAACTTCCCCCCGCATGTCAACAATGAAATGACATGACCTAGGGTGATTGGTTGTCTGTCATCACAATTTGAAATGGAATTTTAAAAAGACCATTAAGATATTGAGATATCATGTACAGATAAACAAGCAAATATATGAAGGTGAATCGCAACTTCCTTGGCCAAAATTGCATCGCGTTGAGTAAACATTCATTGGAGTTGTGGCTTGGTGGTTATGATGCTTGGCTACCAATCCAAGGGTCCTGGGTTCAAGTCCTGTCATACGTCAGGATTTTTTCTAAAAACAAATTTCAACTCCACTCCCAAAGACTTGTAATAAGTCTTTGTTTATGTAGAGCAACTTGTGTATATGTTTGTCTTGTGAACAGGCTTGCTACCTTTTAAGAATGATCGTGAATGAATTCGCTTATGGTTATCCTTGGCAATTTGCCTAAATATATAAAACAAAACAAAAAGGAATACAAATGATTACAAAAAAGAAGATGCACAGTGTATGCATAAATTGACCTAAAACATTCTATGATTAAGATTGAAAGTCCGTCTGCCTTTGTTTAAACTAAACATCATTATTAAATCTGTCGTTATTAATAATATATTTGTTTCTGGCCAGACATACTGTAAGGTGACTGAACTAGTTCATATTACCTAAAAGGTTTTTATCTGCCCTTTGATATGACATAAATAAGAACTTAATAATTGAATTAAATTCTATTTTTTAAAAAAAAAGAATTTATTGTAATTATTCATATTAGGTTATATTGTGTTGAAAACTATAAAAAAACAACAACATAGATTTTTGTCAATAGAGTTGTGTAAACACGTGCACACAGGCTGTATATTTCGTTCCAAGCTTTTCCTGGATAAACTAATAATAGCCTGTGCTCTCCAGAAGAAGGGCTTTGATACGAAAAGTTAAAAGTTTCTAGAGAACGCTATATCATAATGAACTAATCCATCAACCATGAATTAGAGTTAGTGTACAACTGATAAAATGTTAGGAAAGTAATAGAAATAGTTAAGAAAAAAAGTTAAGACGCAATTAAAGTAAAGTTGTACAATCACAAGTGACAAGTCGTGAATTATTTATAAATTGATCATGCATGTATGTCTTTGCGTACAGGGAACCAGGCTTAAAGCTTCTCTAATGGCCGGATACAAACACAATCTTATTTGCTAATTTTAGCTAATTTAGTTTTAAGTTTGCAGCTGTACTCGTCAATGTAAATTATGTCTTGTTTTTTAGTTCGCACATTTCAGATTTGAAATTATCTTAACTTCTTAATTTGCCCTTTTTTGTAATTGTCACTTTATCGCTACACATTAACAAATCCACTTTATCGAAAAAACCATTCAGAATAATCTAAATGAAATTATAGAGACAAAATTCAAATTTTATCTAATTGAGATGAAAACGATGAGTCTCGCATGATTCAAGGCTTAGAGTCTTACTCAAATCTCTTTTATTTTATATTATTATAGCTTTTTTGGTGAGATGAGCTGTAAACTTTACAAGTGAATGACCTGCAAATTGAAGGTCTGTTGAACATGTGCTCTTTCAGCATGCGCTTTCAGTAATAATAAACATTTTTTCAAAAAATTATCAAAGGCACAAATTTTCTATTAAAGAATAAATTATTTTTCGATTCTCGGTATTGTATTTAAATTTTTTCAGTATAAAAATTCTGTAATAAAGCGTTTTCCATGTAAAGTATTACACACATAAATTACAACCTATATTATTAGCCTATCTATATTAGACCATCTGTATTATGGAATTTAATTTCCTATGATTATACTAGACAAATATCGACATGTAGACTGACAATCTGGTGTCTCAGCCCAGTAGCAACTCTAGCACTTTTAATTTTCATCATTGGAACAAAAATGTAGGTGTTAGGCATGAATAAGCATGTTTGATTTTATTTTAAAATCTATGATATGAGAGATGTCTGCATTACTTTTATTAGTTTTTATCCAAATCTATGCTTACATTTTTGATCAAGTAATAAAGTGGATTTATTTTGACTTTCACCAAATTTATGAACAAGAAAATCTGGAGTATAATGATCTATTTTATCCATTTCAGGTCATTAATGTTGGTGATTTCTCATTCAATAAGTAACTCTTTCCATTTTTGGCAAATAATTTTTTTTTTTGGATCATCCAATTATTACTATACAGAGATCCAGATGAACCTTTATACCTTGGTCGCCTTTGTTTTGTTGTTTAGGATCAAAGTTACTAGCACGTAGATAAAGTTTATTATTAATGGTGATGTTGAGGTGGTGGCTTTCAGGAACTTGAAACTTAAACGGTCATGTTGAAAGCAATGTCATAAACATCGCATTTAAAAATGCTGCAACTGTCTTGGACATGATGACTTTTGATAACAGAAATGTACATTTGTGACGGCAATACTTCATTTTCGCAACAATTTTTAACAGGGGGTTTTTTTTTTACCCTGTTGGGTTATTAAGGCCCATTTACACTATGATTGACGATAAATATTTAGCATAAGCATTTTTCATACATAAAACAAACAAAAAATATAAAAACTTTCATTGTAAAACTATAGAATAACCATCTATTGATGAAAATAATATTTTCACACGTCCAATCAAATGACGATTAGTAAGACTAAGAGTAATAATATCGTGACAATACAACGACTTTATTGTTTTTATTTATCATGACGTCATTTGATTGGAATTTTAAAAATATTAATTTTATCAAATAACATAAATGATTATTCTATTCTTTTAGAACGAAAATCTTTCTAATTTCTTTTGTTTTATGTAAAAAAGTGCATGCTTTTATATTTATCGTAGAAATTTGAAATAGAATAATCCAGTCAGATTATTGTTTAAATTATAGGTCATCAATTGATTATCACTTTTGATGGATCTCTATAAAAAATTAATTCTTTCAAAATTTGTTACCAAGTTAAACTGACGTTCTATATATTGCTTTTTCCAGTTATGTTATACTTTATATCTGAATATATCTGTGTTGATAAATTAGACAGCTGACCTGATTCGCAACCGATTCTTGGTACTCTAAAAAATTCTCTGCAATATACATTATCACTTTGATACATTATCACATATGTATCACATGTGATGCCTGTACCATTCCATAAGACTAACCTTTACATAATTACATGTGATTGTAATACATACAGTATGTGACACTGTATTATAAGTTCATTTGTAATACACATGAATTCAATATTAATGTAAATGAAGTTGACAGGCATTCTCCGTTGTTTCGCAACTGAAAACATATGTATCACATGTGATGCCGATACCATTTTATAAACCTTTACATACTTGAGGCACAACATGTGATTGTAATACATACAGTATGTTACACGTATTCCTATGATAGGCCTACTGGACATATAATGCCATAAGTAAAGATACAGCACAGAGAATCGGATGTTTCACTTTGCAAAATAATTCGCCTAATACAGTAGATAGAATCAGGGGTTTCACACTAATTTTTTTGCAAATTATATTGTATTATAAGTTCATCTCTCCTACACATGTTAATGTATGAAGTGAGCAGGCATTCTACATTGTTTTTGTTTAAAGTTGTACTTTTAATCTGGTGTGATTTGACTTAATTCTGTTTCGCGTGCAAATGCGACTATAGCTCACTATGTTGGTCGGTCGGAAACACTAACTCAAATCTGCAACCATGTATATGGCCTTGTTTGTAAAGTGCATTATATACTTTTCACAGTTCACAGTTTGCCAATATATACATATTAATTCATTTAATTTTTTTACACTGGAGAAGGAATAATGTTTTTCAAAAACATTACCATTTCTGTCTGGCGGTTTGTCTATTTATTTTATATTTATTTATTTATTCAAATCCCTACCTCGCAGCCAATTGTAAATGTACATTAAAAAGTTCAATTACTTAATAATATATGAAAACTATTACTTAAAAACTGCAAACATGTCACAATTGAGATCTAGCCTTTTTGCAGTAATATTTTTTTGGATTAATTTAATATATAATTTCTAATATAAATCAGAATTCTGTATATGAAATGCATTCAGCCCCTGTCGTTGTGGACAGACGAACGGGCGCCGTTTGGTAACAGCACTCGACATGAGGGACCCTGAGGGGAGAAGAAAGTTGTGGCCTGTGTCGTCCACACCTGTGCGCAATTCAGCCCAATAGGATGCAAGTCACAAGTTATTCCCCCATTTACATAATACTTAGGTTGTAAATCTTAACACGATTCTCTTTAGTTTACAATCAATACTGTAAAGTATGAGATATTTTATCTTATTGTTTACAGTATGATTGTGGGTGATGCATCTTTATTGACTTCATAAACAACACATCAGCTATCCCTTCAGTGCTGGCTCTACCTTCGATTTTTATATTAGCTGTTTTGCTTTTCAATCATCATCAAATTTATTAATTTTTTCGCTTTTGTGTCTTAAACCAACCTGTACTCAAATACAATACTCGCTGTTGGTCATACCATTATCAGCATTAAATTGATGATAATACTTAGCTGGAAGTAAATCCATAGTTATAATTTGACAGTAACCTACATATTTTTTATTGAATCCTAATGATATTCTTTGCCACAAAAACAACGTCAGTTTTCCAGTTTTTTGTTGTTGCACTCTGCAACACATCTCCCTTTTCGTCCACAGCTACCGTATATATCCCTGGAGACTCTCTCAGTGGGACAAACTATACAATATGCCATACAAATAAAAATCTTGAATTTTTAATAATATGCTTACATTATTAAGAAAACATAACAATTTTGCTTATGATTGAGCACACTTCCTAAAGATATATATCCTTGGATACTCTCTCATTGGGACAAACTATGCCATATACCAAACTGGAAAATAAAAATCTTGAATTTTTAATAATATTCTTATATATTATTAGATAAACATTTTTCTGATGAATGAACACACTTAAAAAAGCTAAATATCGCCCTTACTACTTCTTTCTTACTTTTCTTATGGAAATGTAAAGTACTGTCCCATCACAAACTTTGCCATGCAAATGAAATGGGAAGCTTTGTAAAACTCTGTCTACACTTTTATCAAATTTTATGTGATAAAAAAAATGTGATATGCCCATATATGGACATGATGATGTCATATCACTACTATATTTGGGCATATCACTACCATATTTGTTACCAAAGTAGTACAAATTACTACATAAACTATTTTATTTTGAAAACAACTTTACTATTTAAGTAAAATGAACTATATCTGAACTGCATCATTTCCTTTGTTGAAAAAATTATTCTTTTGCTAAAATTTCCATTTTTGCTTCCCTTTTACAGCAAGCCCTCTAGCACAATGTGGCCTTTTGCAGGTAGAGAGTTTTTAATTGCATATTTCAAGGGTTTGTCATAATATTGGACATTTTTTTTAAAGATCATTATAAAGCCTGCTAATGTCATATTTTATAACATTAATTTGTTTTAATCAACGAAATATAATGTATCTTACAAGAAGTGAAATATACACCAGTCAAGACAGTTATTTTGACGTTTATAATTGTGTCATCGTCGAGACAGCTGACAGTTGTAATGAATTACATCATTATTTTTTTTATTTGTATATTTCATTTCTTGAAGGAGGCATTATAAATCTTTATTAGAAACTAAATCATTTTTTTTACTTTGTATATGTTTGTTTAAATTTATATTTTTTTTTAAATTTCCATTTATACATCAATCACTTTTGGGATTTTTTTTTTCTTTTATCATTGGTTACTAATTGGAATAGTGTAAACTTCCTTTTGTAGATTTTTATTGAATATCTTTATTTTCTTTACTACATCTATTAACTAATATTGAACATATTTCTATAATCTTTATCTATTCCACTTTATTCAATGATTTTTCAACATTAATCTCCTAATATAAAAAATGAGGACTTGAAGACTGTATACACATAGTTATTTATTCAAAGCAACTACAAATATTATTAACATTTCTGTAGTACCTTTATAAAGACCAAAGCACTTTACAAGAACACATCTGAAGAACATTACTACTCTTAATATTAATAAAGACTTTTTCAATATTTACCACTGACAGTGAATTGTTGATTGTTTTTGTGAGACTATTCCATAGTCCAACCAAGCTTTGAAAATGAATGTCAACAGAAATGAAATTACGCACAACACAAATAACATTTTATATATTTTTTATTGTTTGCATGAAGTGGCATCTGTTGTGTAGAGATACTGCTATAAATTAATACCATATATATAAATCAATATTTGTATTAACTTTATGGATTAACCTTCTTTTTATCATGTATTTATTCATACTGTACTGTGCATTCATGTTTGACACTTATTTTCATTGATTGATATTTTTTATTGATTTTCAATAATTTTATTATTATTATTTTTATTTATTTATGATGGTATTTTACACAAGCAGGTCTTTTGGAGTATGAAAACAATTTCATCTGGTTTTAAAGTAGTATTAGGTAATGTTGATTAATAGAACAGAATTAATAAGAACAGAATTCATGACAGTTGTTTTCTTCATATACAATTGCTCATTACACTACAGATCCATAAGATCAAAAAAAAAATGGTATTCATTTGTAATAAAAGAAATTTAGTTAGGCAATTTATAACTGCGAAATAGTATTCTTGATATAATTATAAATTGCAAGCAAGTTGTTTCCATTTTCCTCCATCACTCCTAAACAATAGTACTGTACAGTGAGAAACGTTGATTACTAAATCTTGTAGAAATGTTGTTTCATTGGTTTATTGTCCAAATTCTGTCATTGTCTAAAATGTGCAGAATATATTGTTGAAATCAAAATGCTTGTGTGCGTATTTTGTTGATTTGTTTCCATTAACCTTGTTAATCTTCGGAATCTCCAGGTATTTGTTGAGATTTTCCAGGAATTCCTCATAACTTTAGATTACTGCGGCTTGCAATCCTTTTGTGTTGTGTTGTTTCCATCTATAATACTTTATGAAACTGCTATTACTTGTTTTAATATACCTATCTACAGTATTATTACTTTACCTTATCTCTTAAAACTCCAGAATTTCATAAGTTTAGGATAACGTTATCTCTTAAAACTCCAGAGTTTTAAAAGTTTAGTATTACTTTATTTCCTAAAACTCCAGAATTTCATAAGTTTAGAATTACTTTATCTCTTAAAACTCCAGAATTTCATAAGTTCGGGATTTTTTCCTAAATCCACTTTAATTTAAAGGAAAATGGAATTGTTTTTTTCTCTCTCAAACTCAAAGGTTACTACTTTCCAAAACTCTAGAATTTCAGTTTAGAATTTTGTCCTAAATCCACATATTTAAATAAAAAAGAAACTCGATACTACAGAATCACAAACTTATTTTGTTTCTATAGATTTTTTTCTCAAACTCAAAAGGTTACTGCTTTTCAAAACTCCAGGATTATTTGTTACTTCCTTTAGATGAAACAAAATATTAATTTTGAATTGTGATATTGCTGGAACTTTTTCATTTATACTCTCCGCTGGGAATGTGATACTGTCAATGTAGACATTCAAAAAATAAAAAAAAAAAAGATATCTAGATCACTAACTGTATTCTAACAGATAAATACATTAAAAGAATCTCAAGGGATTTAAGATTGCAAAAGAAATTTGGCAAAGAATGTATAAGTTTACCTAAATTAAAACTGTAATTTATAGAAAAATCCCAAACGAATGATTTTCTTCGAAAGCGGTTTGTAGTTTATAAACAAAGATCATGTTTCAGATTACATTGAAACCGGTTTTTTCGGGTAGCATTCATAATGAAATAACGTCATTATTACCTTAAAAACAGGAGAATGTGTGAATGTTATTTCTCCACGGAAAGAGGTTCTTGGCAATTGAGAGCAGCAATTACTAAAGTTTTTGATCCGTTCTTGTTTTTTTTTCTGGCAAGAACAGTTTTAAAACTTTTCTGCTCAATAAATATATTTTCAAGTAGAAAAAGACCCCATAAAGAATTATTGTGTATGTAATTATCTCCATTTCTGTATGTCCATAGCTAGACTGCATTTCAGGAAATTCAAAAGTCAACTTAAAACTTTTCTTTTTAATTAATTACTAAGTATTGTTAAGTACTCTGTTCTTTGTGGGTCGCCATATAAAAACTTGTATAGAATAGTACCTCCATAGTAATTTATGGATGTTCCATAGTACTTGATAACCATGTTTGCTCTGGCCCACTTTAAAGACTTTAGTTTTAAAAGTTGTGAACATTCACTAAAAGCGCAGCATACATTCTGACCTTGTAGGAATTTCTTTCTACAAGATGATTGATGTCATTCAATGATAGTGATATATGAACAAAACAAGCGATTCATTCCATTACCTTGCAAATAGCACCTACTGTCTGAACGTTTCGGCAAATTATACACACTACTTGCACCTATGATTTATAATGGGTTTTTTTTCTGGTACGCTAAGATGAATCGGGTAAAACGTTGTTAATAACAGAATCACACAGTTATTGTGAGCCTGTGTCATTCATTAGTTATTAGTCTCTACATACTTTAATGGAAGAAGGATAAGAATGAAATCAAGATTGTAAATGGTTTGAATTTATTACCATTTACATCTTACGGAAATAGTTTCATCTTTTAAATGTATGGTGATTGATGAGAGTATGTATATGCCATTTGTCCTTAAATTTGAAATTTATCTTGCTAGCTTTGCGTTACCTTTAATAGTCCTACTTGTTGTTCATAGCAATAAAAGAGCATTTAGTACAGAAAATTAAGCCTTTGACAACAAAACAATGTCTACTGAACTGGATTGAAGATTTACAACTTTGTAAATGTCAATAATCATGTTTAACTGGAAACTAAATTTTTACTTAGGCCCTCTAGGAACCGACAGCAGCCCAAGTGCAAGCTTACCCATCAGATCAGCACATCGGGTGATTAAAAATTTATAATAAATCATTATTTTTTTTAATTATTAAATTGAAAATCAATAAAGCAATTATTTAATGAAGAAATAACAATAATTAAAACTGTGTATGCCAAAAAGTCGAGCCGCGTTTTTTTATAAGAAATATTTTATAGTTTATCAATGTGTACTGTATGTGGGAACCAATGGCTTAGAACAAGTTGAGAAAGAAGACTTTTTTTTAAATCAAACTGGATGAAATGACATTAACTTGGTTTATATATAACACAAGAAGAAGCAAATGGATTTAAACCTTCTAAAAAGTGTAATCTTAGGCTTATATCTTTACGATTGTCTGAGTATCTCTATATTTATCCATGAATTCAGAAGTTTAAATATCCCCTTTGGAATCTCAAAACATTCACTACCAGATTAGTTTGTCAAGACTGATTCCATTACTGATTATCCAATTATATTACATAAGCCTATGTAAAAATGTGAACGTGATTGGTTGAAACTGCATCACATGACTACCAAGTCACATATTTCCCTCACCTTGCGCTTCAGAAAATATATATTCGCTCGAGCAAAATATTATTCCCTCAGGAATGTCAAATCTTATATTTCACCTAATCATGAAATATCTGTATAATATTAATATACAGATTTTGCCTGCTTAGAGGTGTAATATAATATTTGATATCGTCTAAAGGAATTAAATTTTTCTCAATACTATGTTTTTACGAAGCATTTTATTGTCAGTAGAAACAGGTCTAGCTGTTTATTACCTACATCTGTGTGTTATTAACAAAGTTTTACGTAAAGTGTCAGTTTATATTTGTTGTAATATCTATTTAATGAATTTAGGTCTAGTGTTGATTTTCAAACGACTCGTCTTCAGTTTACTGGATTCATATGTGTTGCATTACGATAATACTAATAACGTTAATCAATTTTCCATTTGGTCAGGTTTTGATGGAAGCCATTGATAATGGATTATAGCGTACCAAATTTAGTAGTGTATCTTATTATCACAAAGTTTCAATTGTCATTATTATCACGTTTTTTTGTGATAAATGGATACCGTAGAAGCCCTATTAACAGGACACCTTTCGGATCAAACAAATTGTCACCTGTCTTGTCTTATGAATAGGAATTGTCTGAGTATTTCCCTTGCCCGTTTCATGTGGAAGTGTCCCCTGAATATGAGGGGTTCGAATGTATTAATAAAAATGACATGTAATCTGTAAGATGATGATCCTTAGAAATTAACTTATTGTAACACACACACACACACACTTTGTGACTTTGCCATTCGATTGGTTAAATTGTATGATGTGCTGTTCAGAATTAGTTCTATTGCACAATAAAAGTTATATTTAATGGTTCTATTGCATGGTCACCTTTTTGAAACATTTTTAGAATTTTGTGCAATGTTAGGCTGGTGACGGTGTTACATATTTGAATACCAACCTGTAGTGTGCTCTGTCTATAACTGTTCTATTTTGCTGCCAACATCCGAATGCTGCCTTTTTAAGTTGCCTAGCCTTTGGCATTGATTGATGGATGGAAGCAGCAGATTCATTGAATACAAGTTTACACATACAATTTACAATATTTGTTGATAAGTTGAAAGCCCTGACTGTCCTTTTTAACTTTGCTCCACCAAAGTCAATATTTTTACTTGAAAATAATCTCCACATTCATCTCATAAACATTCATTATTTGTATACTGACATACAGTACAAAGATTCCAGTGCAACTGATACTTCGTTCAACCATCAACTATACTGATTTAATCATGCTTTATAAGCTGACTGCACTATCATCAATTAACCCTTAGGTGAAAATGTCATTGATTGAGTATGTCTATACATGTGGGCAATTCAGTGAACGCTTATTTTCCTACCATTAAATTAACCGATTCTGTAGTTCAAAATTTTGAAATATCAAGTAGGATATTGAGAAACTACCGTCTACCAAATTCGTTGCGTGAAAACATGCTCCGGGACAACATGCTCCGAAACCTAACTTGCTCTAGGACAACTAGCATCATGTCACTTATTATTTGCGTATGATATAATTTTGTATTGATTACATTTAAATCATCATCAGGTTTTATCCATGTTAACATATTCTAATAGCTGCAAGTTTGTACAACCCATATAATTTGGCTTGTCATTTACTTGATAATGATATTGTCTTGCCAAAAAGTTGTCATGTAAAATCATCAAAATCTTTAATGGATTACTATAGGCTTATAACCTATTAGTACAATACCTGATCTTTAGGTGTTTTATTACAAATATGGTGGCATACACACCCACAAATAAAGTAACAAAAATCATTATTTTCGAATTAAAAGCAATCAATTTTTATGGCCAGCCTTTTTCCATTCAGCTATGTTATAAGGGAAATTAAAATGTTGTTTTTTAGACAAATTTCTTTGCTATGGCTGAATGCTGCGTTTGATAATTTTCGGCCATATTCTCTACATCACAATAATAGTATATAGTGGTAATAATAGTATAAGTTGCTTTTTAGCGCTTTTTATCAAATTGCATCACAATGGATTCGATAATGTGTTTAATATACAAACCACACTGCTATCACATGCTTTCTTCCTTCTCCCCATAAGGGTCTTTTCCTGTCAAGCTGCCACCAGATGGCGCTCATTCATCAGTCCGCGAAGGTCATGAATTTTGTAATTAGATGCTCCCATCCATTGGATATGTAAACCCTAGTTTATTATTATTTTGCTTAAATCGCATAAATAAAATGAATAACATAATGTTTTTATTATAATGCAACAATATCTCGTGAAATGTTATAAAATCGTTTCGCATTTCTAAATTTGATTGAATCTACAATTTTATGACAGTTTACATAGTAAAGACAGCAAGTAGGTACTTGAACGGCACATTTTCAAGTTTACAACCCTCATTTTATTTTTCACCGTCACGATTGAATTTACAAGAAAAGTAAGGAAACGTGACAAATTGTTTTAATGCTTACGAATTAAATTTGAAAGTTGAACATAAGCAGGACAACTAGAGGCATTTTAAATGTCTTAAATAAGCATTTCAAAGTTTGTTTATTTTCTTGTTATACATATGCATACAATATATAAATACAATAGGGTTAGTACACTAGTGTCTAACTAGTACACTTGTTTATTCTCATTATATTCATTTTCTCATTTATAATTTTTAATTCTTGTAAAACTCCTTAAAAAATGATGTTGCCTTCAATTCCATTTATCTTTCTATATTTGGTATATAATAAAATCAATAGTATAATAATATACTTTCACATTTATTACTGTGTATCTTAATTCTATATTGGTAATTTCTTATTCATATAACTGTTTACCTTCCTTTTTTTCATATATTATTTATATTTATTTTAGATATTGAATGAAAATTATGGTAATAAAAAAATGCCAATTTCCATATTAAAAGAATCCTCAAGATTCAAGTTTTTGTTTAATACAATCTTTAGATAGACACATTTTTTAATGTTAAAATGTTTTTTTTTTTTAACGAATTGCATACTTGAAGCTAACCATCATAAATTAAGCCTAGTATATACCCATCGTAAGTGTAAATTGATGTCCTGTGTGCCGTACTTAACGCACGTATTCAGTACACATACCTGATTGATAACCAGAACTATACTAACATAAAAACTCATAGAATATAGGTAGCTATAATGTCGGGTTCATTTTGGTCCTATTTAACGTTTTCTCAATTACTTACAACATTCAAGGGAATATTGAATAGCCGTACGTGGACAAACACAAATGTAATCGTTTAATGTGTTTTGGTGGCTGGTGATTATTCATTGATCAAATCAATTTTTTACAAAAATATTTGTTTTAAATCCCATGACCAAGCTTTGTACATATCGAGCACATTCGTAGCATCCATTAAACAGAATTTATGGATTGGTTTAATCATTGCAAATGGGTGTCTGACACGAACATCTGAAGCTTATTTGATAAGTCATCTTAATTTACAAAATTCAGGACTAGATTTAATGGCTTACCACGTTTTGTAAACCACTTCAGCCAATGCATTCTGTTCTGCCTAAAGCCTTGTTTGGTTGGGTACTTTAGGAACAAGATCACTGGTCATGAAAATGTAAGAGAAGTTTTGAATTGTTTGTTACTGCAGTAAAATCTTTATTTCTCTGAAAGTTATCCGGTAACCAGCATTAGCAAATAAAAGTTGCTACAGTGTACACATTGGTAAGAAAACATAAGTAAAAAAAAAAATAAAAAAGATTACTGCATTACAAAATTGACTATACTCCAGTAACAACTGGAAAAGTACTCACTACTACCAAATCAAAGTTTACTTCAGTACCAGTTAAAGTTACTGCAGTAGATGTTAAAGTTACTGCAGTAGAATAAGAACATAATGTACAAATTGTTGTTGATGTGATTTGTAAATTACACTAGGATGTAGCAAAAATTTAAAGAAGAGAACCTGTTGTCTAATGAATAACCTATATCTCACGAGAAAGAAGGAATTACCTTCTAATTTTTTAATGGCACATTTTGCCGATAGGCCTCCATTTCGATCAGGCTCATAATCTACACTCTACAATATTGACAATATCCTAGTTAAAATTTGTAATGAAAATTCAGCCTTAATTGTAGTCTGCTTGACAAGTTCTATCTCCTTATAGTCTCAACAACAGTTTGGCTCTTCAGTTTTCAAATGGCATTAAAACACTTCATTATTTATAATTTGGAGAATAACGTATGATTTATTTCAATTTGTTTTTATAATGTTGGTCAGAAGATGATTCGTAATCAGTTAAAGAGCGTACCATAAGCGCATACAGAAATATGTGAAATTAATGTGTATAAATCACATTCATTTTATTTTAATGGATTTAATTTATTGTCAATTTAACTATTGTAAAATATAAACTTTAATTTAAAATGATTGCCCTGGAGAATATGGGAACTTATTGTATTTCATGAGATGCCGCCGCGCCATTTTGTCTAAGTTTGTCTGTTATTTTTTATTAGATTAAGATCCTTCAATATATTTATTTAAGGATTTGCTGAAGACATTCTAAAACTAATTGCTTTTGCATGATCCTTCATTCCTATTGGTTATTTTATTTTAAGTAAGAATTCATTCTGTTATATAATTTTTTTCTTAATGTTTTGTGTTTATGTATTCCATTCTGTGACAGGCTTCCCATTGTTTGAAATATTTTGAAATTGTTTTAAATAAAACTATTGAGATTTGTAATTAGTAATTAACTGTGTCTGTGTTAGTGGATATGATGAGTACAGTACTAGGTGGTGGACAATCAAAAAAGTTTTTAACTATTTCAGGGGGAGAGGGTTTGGTGAGTTATGGAGTAT
Organism: Antedon bifida; assembly: GCF_963402885.1. Lineage (NCBI taxonomy): Eukaryota > Metazoa > Echinodermata > Crinoidea > Comatulida > Antedonidae > Antedon > Antedon bifida. The sequence goes on along the minus strand of NC_136227.1, from coordinate 32,138,504 downwards.
GGCCAAAGAGGTTGAGAGTAATGGGGTATCAACATGGCTAGAGTTTGGACTGGTGAGGTTTTAAACTATTTCAGGGTGCAGGAGGTTCATTGAGTTATGGAGTATGGCCAAAGAGGTTGAGAGTAATGGGGTATCAACATGGCTAGAGTTTGTACTGGTGAGGTTTTAAACTATTTCAGGGTGCAGGAGGTTCGTTGAGTTATGGAGTATGGCCAAAGAGGTTGAGAGTAATGGGGTATCAACATGGTTGGAGTTTGTACTGGGAAGGTTTTAAACTATTCAGGGTGCAGGAGGTTCGGTGAGTTATGGAGTATGGCCAAAGAGGTTGAGAGTAATGGGGTATCAACATGGCTAGAGTTTGTACTGGGAAGGTTTTAAACTATTTCGGGGGAAGGAGGTTCGGTGAGTTATGAAGTATGGCCTATTTAAGGGTTGTGGATTAAGAGTAATGGGGTATGAACATGGAGTTTGTACTGGTGAGGTTTTAAACCTTTGAGTGGAGTCAGTGAGTGTGAGGTCGAGAGCTAACCTGCTCTGGGCAGGTGTTACTTCTAGTGTTGTATAATAAAGTTCTTTTTATGATTCGTGAGAATCTTTATTCAGATGTGTTTTATTTTACAGTACAGTTTTTTATATTTCTCCTGAGGTGAATAAATTTGAAAAAATTGTCCATTGAATATAAAAGTTTCATTCATAAAACAGAATTTAACAACTTTGTTTTTAAGTACAATGTTGTCCAATTAGTTTGCATTCACTGTTAATTGCTTGTCATTTCAAAATGACAATTTGAAGTGGACAATTGATGTTTTATTTACGTAATGAATGTATGTAGTTAATTCTTCATACAACTTTTTTTTTTTTTTTTTGCCGTTCTTTAGTATCTTTCAGTTTTATTGAATGATTTATGGTGGAGCGAAAATCGCTTGCTTTGAGAGAAAAACTACCAATTTAATTAGAGATTTGTTTAAAGCAACGAACCTGAGATGTAGGTTGATGTTCCATGTTATTGGTTATTAGTTGTTGAGGCATGTATCAAGTTAAAGCAGTTTAATGTTTCAACATGTATGAAAATTGAACATGTTTTATAACCCACTATTTTCTATTGAATTGCATGTATCAAAGCCAACTTAAACGTGTTTTAATGTTTGTGATATGATGGTTAGAAATAAAGATTAGAGTTCTACAAGTTTTATAACAAACTATTTTTTTATTGAATTGCGTGTATCAAAGCCAAGTAATATTTGCAATATGATGGTTAGACATGAAGATTAAACTTCTGCAAGTTTTATAACAAACTATTTTTTTATTGGATTGCATGTATCAAATCCAAGTTAAACATGTTTTAATGTTTGCGATATGATGGTTAGAAATGAAGATAAAAACTTCTAAAGGTATTATAACAAACTATTTTTTTTATTGAATTGCGTGTATCAAAGCGAACTTAAACATGTTTTAATGTTTGCGATATGTTGGTTAGAAATGAAGATAAAAACCTCTACAAGTTTCATAACAAACTATTTTTTATTGAATTGCGTGTATCAAAGCGAAGTTAAACGTAATGTTTGCGATATGATGGTTAGAAATGAAGATAAAAACTTCTACAAGTTTTATAACAAACTATTTTTTTAATGAATTGCATGTATCAAAGCCAAGCTGTGTCTATCTTTATTGCAATTATGTATTATAAAGATGCTTTTTGCCCATAATTAAATAACATTGAATATTTGAGAAAGTAATGAATAGTATTTTATTAGATAAAGTGCAGCTTTTGGCAATAGTTATTATTTATTGTATAAATATTGATGGGTTTTAGTTATTAGTCTATGGTTGTTAACATAGGATTGTACTTTTTTTAATGTAAAGGATGTGGCCCATAGAAAACTTGGAATGGAAATATAAATGTTGAATTTAGAGTAGGATATCGATGTTTCTATCTGTGTATGATTATCCCAAATAAGGCTTGCTACATAATTGTGTAAACAGGTTAAAGAATAAACCAAATAGAGTTACTGAAGTAACTGCAGTAGAGTCATTTTTAATGGTTTCTGTGAAATGTGTAGTATACAAACATGTAATTCTTGTTCTTAAATATTAAATGGTATTGTATGATAGTTCTTAATATCGTTGTTTAATGGTACGATGTAAATAATCCTCTTTACATATAGATGCGAATTATTATTATCATTAGTTTACAAATCTCGTACTAAAGGAAGACTAGGTGGGATTATGTAACAATAATATGAAATCAAAACTTAAGGATTCGCCGTGGGAATTTTGTTCTATAAGTAACCAAACTCTCTGTCTTTGTTCAGCTCTGTTAAATACAATATATCATGTATCTCTTTGAGAAAGCCTACCTTCTTAATTTAAGAAGATGCAATTTGACTTACCTTACTTTTTTTCTAAAACAGAAATAATTTTGTCTTAAAGATAACTTACAATAAATTTGCTAAATAACAACAGTTACTGCAGTAACTGCAGTAGAATCATTTTGACATGGTCTGTATACGTTAATATTCTGTATTTAAACATTGTTGTTTGTAGGACTACTCTGAACGTGATGTATAAAATATCATGATATGATCTCAGTAAACAAATGTTTTGTATTTTTCAGTAAATTTTGAGCACCAGCAAGATTTTGTAGACGTGAACAAGCGAGTTCGCCAATTGGAATTGTCTGCATCATCTAAAAAACAAGATTTGAAAAGATGTTCTTCAGAAAAACTAAAGCCCGAAATGAGAGATGCACTAAAATGTCACCTTGGGGTTAGCTCAGGACGTGATTTTGACGATGAATCAGATGATAGTGATTATACAAGTTCAGTAGAAGGCGTTTATCAACTCCAGGATTCCGAGTCGGATGAAGAGTTACCTCGTAGTCGCACGCCTGTTGACAAGGCTACAGACGAACTACCCCACAACCTTTCACATACTGACAAAAAAGATTTACCTCGCGGGCATACAAGAACGCATGAAGACGTCGAGGACTGCGACGATGAATTTTCTCCAAAACGAACAAAGATATCAGAAAGTGGATGTGTTGAGTTGAATACGGAAGCCGGTGCAAACCCGTTGCAATCATCACCGCGACAATTACCCGTTTCAACAATGCCATTGGGATACGGTCAACAACGGCCATGGAAAAGCTCTATGCAATCACCGTCACAGGGTAGTGAGAGTCGGTCAAGCAACACACGTACAAGGGTCATTTCAAGTAGCAATGAAGATTCTGAAAGTCCACGGTCAAATTCATTTTATAACACTATGTAATAATTTCTATTTCTTGTTAGTGTGTTTGTTTTTCAATTTTTAAAATGTATCATTCTTTTATAAATCAAACTGTTTGTCTTCTTATTTTAATTGTTGGAGCAAAAGCAGTTTCGGCTGGATGGACCACCCTCCTAAAATATTGTTGAAACAAAATAAAATAAATAAGATTATGCTTGAATACTTACCGAATTAACATTAATTACCATTGTTGTATATGACTTAGTGCCCAAGTGCGAAAGTTGGCGACTATTAGGGAGGGGATTATACTGTTTTTGCAATTTTACCAAATTATTGTGTCCAAATGTAGCCTAAATTTGGGTAGGATATTCTCTAGCATAGGATTATACTGGCATGTTAATCTTGTATTATATACAGTACCGTATATCTCTCTATCGTCATTCTACTCATGTCTGACTACTCGTGATCAGTACTGTATATAACACAAGAATAAAATGTTGCATAAATATGAAGTAACACTATTCTATTTTTAAACGACTAGTGAAAGCTTTTCACAGTAAATTTCTATGTAATATTTAAAACAATGACAACCAACCATGACAACTGTATCAACTGGTTGCACAAATAATCAATAGATAACAAAATACACAAATCAAATCAAATATAATTAGTAGGGTGTCCCCTAGGAGTGTCCCTTTAATTGGGGTGTCCATTTAATTGCAGTGTCTCCTAGGAGTGTCCCTTTAATTGGAGTGTCCCTTTAATTGGGGTGTCCCCTAGGAGTGTCCCTTTAATTGTGGTGTCCATTTAATTGTAGTGTCTCCCAGGAGTGTCCCTTTAATTGGGGTGTCCCCTAGGAGTGTCCCTTTAATTGTGGTGTCTCCTAGGAGTGTCCCTTTAATTGGGGTGTCCCCTAGGAGTGTCCCTTTAATTGGGGTGTCCCCTAGGAGTGTCCCTTTAATTGTGGTGTCCCCTAGGAGTGTCCCTTTAATTGTGGTGTCCCCTAGGAGTGTCCCTTTAATTGTGGTGTCTCCTAGGAGTGTCCCTTTAATTGGGGTGTCCCCTAGGAGTGTCCCTTTAATTGTGGTGTCCCCTAGGAGTGTCCCTTTAATTGTGGTGTCCCCTAGGAGTGTCCCTTTAATTGTGGTGTCCCCTAGGAGTGTCCCTTTAATTGTGGTGTCCCCTAGGAGTGTCCCTTTAATTGTGGTGTCCCCTAGGAGTGTCCCTTTAATTGGGGTGTCCCCTAGGAGTGTCCCTTTAATTGGGGTGTCCCCTAGGAGTGTCCCTTTAATTGGGGTGTCCCCTAGGAGTGTCCCTTTAATTGGGGTGTCCCCTAGGAGTGTCCCTTTAATTGTGGTGTCCCCTAGGAGTGTCCCTTTAATTGTGGTGTCCCCTAGGAGTGTCCCTTTAATTGTGGTGTCCCCTAGGAGTGTCCCTTTAATTGTGGTGTCCCCTAGGAGTGTCCCTTTAATTGGAGTGTCCCTTTAATTGGGGTGTCCCCTAGGAGTGTCCCTTTAATTGCAGTGTCTCCTAGGAGTGTCCCTTTAATTGGAGTGTCCCTTTAATTGTGGTGTCCCCTAGGAGTGTCCCTTTAATTGGAGTGTCCCTTTAATTGCAGTGTCTCCTAGGAGTGTCCCTTTAATTGGAGTGTCCCTTTAAGTGGGGTGTCCCTTTGTGTATCCCTTTAATTGGGATGAAGTGCCCCATCCAGCTTTAGTTTCCCTTTTGTGTCTACAGACTGTAATTTCTATTATAATGAGCCTGTAGTTTGTCTGCATGGTATAATGAGAATATTTAATATAAGTAGTAATTTTTTCTGGTAATATTTCATAATGAGCAACTGTAAATCCCAAACATCCATCAATTTGAAATGAGCAACATCGCATTTTGCTTCAAAACAAACAATAATTGCATAGAATTTAATCTATATTAATTATTTATCATAATTTTTATTAAAAAATCATAAATAGATTGCATAATGAATGGTTGTAAATTTAATGTAAAAAAATAATTTGCAATCTCAAGAAGAGTAGTGTAATAGCTTTGGGATTGCTTGTATCCTGGGAAAGCTGCTTTACTCTCAATGCCTCATCCTTCAGATAGGATAAAAAGTTGTTGGTCCCATGTACATACATTGCACATGTGCATGATAAAGAAATTGGTACATATTCAAAAAGAATAGGGAATCATCTCCAAGTGTGTTGATCATGGTCTTGTACTGGGCTATCTGAAAGAACAGCCTTTGTCACCCAGCATAAAATAGAATTTGTACACTTTTATCATTTTAAAATATGTATGTGAAAAATCCATATTCTGTATATTTTTAATATTAAACACAATAACCAGTTAGACATTATACTTTATTTTGTTTATTTTCCAAAATAGGAACATATTTTCTCAGGATAAATAATATTATATTTCGTTATATCGTGATTTAAACTTTTAAGATTTATATTTTTAATTTATAATCTGTTTTGTATGGTTGTTTACCAAACTCATTTTACCAAAGTAAATAGAACTGACATTTTCTAATGATTAATTTCTGATAGTATTCCTAATAAAATATATATATATTTAGTATTCCTAATAAAATATATATATTTGGTATTATGGTAACGTACAGGATAATTATAATTATATTATAATGCTCAGTTATTGAAAATATTTTGTGCCCTAAAGGCTTTCAAACATCTTGATTCAAATTCAATTTACCATAGAGTTATATTACTACTAGAGAACCAACTAGACAACAGAAAAGTGATACTAACAGTCTAAGTTAATGGAAATTAAATTAATTTTTTGCATACAGTTTGGCATACAAATGACTGTTTATAGAACATGCCTGTGTTAATTTAGTGTTGCATAACAGTGTATGCGGCTTCATTCTGGAGATCTGATTGGTCAATGTGAAGCAGGCCTATTCGATTGTCCATGGGTTCACTTTTTGAGAGCTGTGATTGTGTTGTAGTTGACTCTCCAGTTGTAATATAATAACTCTAATCAGTGTACATGTTTTTTTTCTCTTCTGACCCTCTGCTAAAATATATTATAGTACCTTCATATTTTACATGAGGTCTGAACACAGCCTTAATTTTTCAGGAATTTAGTAAGATGATATTTTGTACAATAACAAACAGAAACGAAAATTTCCCTCAAGTATATTAAGAATAACATGAGTATATTAACCCATCGTAGCCGGCTACAAGTAGACATTAATTGATGTACATTTGATACTACGAGAAAAGTCATTAAGCTTTAGGAATTAGAAAACATCATAATATAAACATTTTGGTTTAACATAATACTTCAACATAATACCAGGGAAGAAGAGTAACATTATTGTAATTTCACTTTGCCCTAATCTACTACTTTTTTTAATGATGGTTGAAATAATTTGATGTATTGAATAGCTTCTATATTCAATTCATATGAAAAAAACATATCCATATCAAGAAAATGTATGTATCATACGCCATAAGCCTAATAACTATAACTTTATACTTAACATAATACAGGCACCACATGTGATACATATGTGACAATGTATCACAGTTTTTGCCGATGATACTGCTAATAAATTATGTCATAGGATACAGTACAGAATCGAGTATTTTATGAATGAAACCAAAATATTACACAGAATATGTAAAGATAAAGTGTAAGTTACTAATATATATAATTAATAAATTGTCTCAATTAGCCTATGACATAGTCGCAGAGATCTTTAGGCCTACTTGTTGGCGGCTAGCGAGGGGTTTAGATTGTCTCAATTATTCTGTGCCTATGACATAGTCGCAGAGATCTTTAGACCTACTTGTTGGCGGCTAGGTAGGGGTTTAGATTGTCTCCATTATTCTGTGCCTATGACATAGTCGCAGAGATGTTTAGGCCTCCTTTTTTTGTAGCCAGGGAAGGGTTTAGAATCCAGATTTTTTGGGTGTCAGTACATCTTAAGCTAGCAGCAACCTCAAACTTGACATGAATGTACATGCACTGTTGCGGTGTACAGTAATTCACAAACTAGATTTTGTCACAAAATTAAATCAATATATATACTTATTAATTATTAACAACTGCTTGTAGATAAAGCATTGGATCTTTAGTCTTAAATTTTACTTTACCAATATTAATGTTTCCAAACTTTCTTTAACTTTTCTTCTCTCATTTCTACAAACTTTGTTGACCAAATTAAAGATTAATATAAGAATACTTTTTACAAAATCTATATATTGTATTTAGCCAAGCTTACATCGCAAGAGGTGGTAAAACGTCAAATACTATTGATGTTCAATTAAACTGATGCTAGAATATTGAATAGTGAAATCTTATTGATCATGTTTATCTAGCAATTTCCTTTTGCCTGAAGATATTCTCAAAATGAGACATGCAATTCATGTTTAGATTATATAACATTGTTGCAGTTTGGAAAATTAGGTAAAGTTACTTTTTAAACAATTCTGTAAATAAGGTGGCAAATATAGTGCTTGAAATACAAAAATAATTATTCATGACCTTTTGATGCATGTTGACCTTAGAAATCATGCTTTTACCATCCCACTTTAATACTAAAATAATCAATTTTCCTCACTATGAAAAATGATAATAGGAAAATGATACAAAACCATTTTAATACAGTATTGTTTGGGCTGCGCATGCCTACAGTAGTTTATGAAGATGATGTACCAACAAAAAAACATTTTGGCCAACATGGCGTGTCATAACTATATTTGAGCTTAACTTTGCCAATGTCTTATACTGATCATCTGCCTCTAGTTCTGTCCTCCGCTTGATCACTGATCCAAATCTGTACAACCCTCATTATTTATTAGATCTTGTATTTTCATTTATATTATACTGTCTTAAATCATTTCTCTTTAAAGTTTTTAAGCAATTATTTGTAAAGTAAATTTTAAAGCTGTCCGTAATGTTGCTCTAGCAATAATCAATAATTGAGTTAAAGAGGTCAGAGGTAAAACTAGTTACGTTTTCGTATATCTGAGGCAACAATTACATTGTTATATGCGCTATTTGCAGCTGTGTGGACGTCAAATTAAATGTGTACATTTTAACAGGTTGAGGTTTTTGATTCCTATCTAAATAGGAACTCCACATACGTGTCAATGTGTGTACGTACCCTATACATACGTACCATTTACGTTATCCGTATGTCTTAAATTTTAATAATATTAAATGATGCATTTCAGTTCGTAATCTAAGTCATAACTTTTTAATCAGTGACATGTGTTTTTAACCTTACACATTTTCATTATTGTTATTACTTATTGTTATAGTAGAACTTCAGCTAAATAAGCATATCGGGACCAAATAAATGCCCATTGAATAGGAATTGACCGTAGTGTTAAAACACATAGACCAATTGCTCCTCAAATATTTCATGAGAAAATGTCCTCTGAATAGGGGGTTTCCCAAATAAGTGTTTCTATTTTATAATATGTTCTTGTTAAAACATCTTCAGCACCATGTTGTATTAATACCAAGGATAAACATTTATTACGTATTTTATGGTTGCCTTTATTTATTTATATTATTATTAACATTCTTATTATGTTTTCCTGATATTGTTCTTTAGTATATAAACATAAACATGGTTAGAGTGATATTATTTCAAGTGTTTGCACTTGGTTCCACGACACAAGTAACATACGGGTAATCCGTCGCTTGTGATTGGTCACAGTACCTTGCGCGTACACTTGCGCGTTGTGTCTCAGTGGGAACCAAGCTATATTATGTATGACCAATACGACTGTATGATTTGATATGTAAATATTCTGTTTTCTCTTTATATACGTTGTTTGATAGTAGGGTCTGATGTATATTTACATTTATTATACAAGATACAAAACGCAAATAAATCCTTAATTTTGAAAAGAAAATCTTCATTAAAACTTCTTTTAGCAAGTAGTTCCACGGTCGTGTTCCATCATCCATATTAATTATTATTAAGTAACTTGAGATTATTTCGTTAGTAGTCGCCGCCTAGACTTGAATCCTCTAAAAACGATAAACTATAATCAATTGAGGAAAACTATGGAACGCAGTGAGTGCCACAGTAAATGCTAAAATAATGTCGCCGCACGCGCACGGTGAATTAACAACGTAACTAGGTCCTAGTTTTACTAAGCCGTCGTAAATCGGAAATGATTGCATATAAATTACCATTAAAAAAAACTATCGAAATGAAAATAATATACTCCTTATGAAATCCGTGTTGTGCACTACTTTGAAGCGACGCGGTTAACGAATTACTGACAAAAAAATTAAATGAATAACATTTAAAATAAAAAAAATTAAAATAAATATAATTTATAAAGATAAATTAAAGCACAGACAATGAATCAAAAATTGAATGAATAAAATCAAATGTTTGTTGGAAATTAGCTGAGATACTTTTACAGTTTACTTAATGATGTATTCAAGAAAACATAAACACAGTCATTTCGTTATACAATATGACATAACTCAAACAACAACCAGTTACTGCATTTCTTTTACATATTCATCAATATTTCTTCTTTCACTGCTGGAGTCGGGTAGAAATTAATCATTAGTTTGAAGACAAGGTATACCCTCAGGCTGAAGGAGGCGAGCGTGGGCACTACATAATTTGAATTCTCAACTACTGTATGATTATTCATGACTGAGTATTCATTACCTGTCCTATAGTACATGTAAGTATCATATCAAACGCCGATGCGTTTGATATGCAAGAACTAATATTTCATCGTGTTGCACTCTTGTAACTATCTCTATGTTATTACAATGATGAGAAATTACATTGCAGTGATATGTCCGTCCTAATTGGTTATTTTCGGCATCGGTAATTATTTCACCCTCGGCGCTTCATACGTCGGCAATTCATATTTGTGTATTTTCATTTTCATTATGATTGTTAGCAAAATTATAATATTGTAAGAAATACATTACTTCATTAAATATTGTATATGTTATTACAATGATGAGAAATTACATTGCAGTGATATGTCCGTCCTAATTGGTTATTTTCGGCATCGGTAATTATTTCACCCTCGGCGCTTCATACGTCGGCAATTCATATTTGTGTATTTTCATTTTCATTATGATTGTTAGCAAAATTATAATATTGTAAGAAATACATTACTTCATTAAATATTGTATATGTTATTACAATGATGAGAAATTACATTGCAGTGATATGTCCGCCCTAATCGGTTATTTTCGGCATCGGTAATTATTTCACCCTCGGCGCTTCATACGTCGGCAATTCATTTGTGTATTTTCATTATGATTGTTAGAAAAATTATAATATTGTAAGAAATACATTACTTCATTAAATATTGTATATGTTACTACAATGATGAGAAATTACATTGCAGTGATATGTCCGCCCTAATCGGTTATTTTCGGCATCGGTAATTATTTCATCCTCGGCGCTTCATACGTCGGCAATTCATATTTGTGTATTTTCATTTTCATTATGATTGTTAGCAAAATTATAATATTGTAAGAAATACATTACTTCATTAAATATTGTATATGTTATTACAATGATGAGAAATTACATTGCAGTGATATGTCCGCCCTAATCGGTTATTTTCGGCATCGGTAATTATTTCACCCTCGGCGCTTCATACGTCGGCAATTCATATTTGTGTATTTTCATTTTCATTATGATTGTTAGCAAAATTATAATATTGTAAGAAATACATTACTTCATTAAATATTGTATATGTTATTACAATGATGAGAAATTACATTGCAGTGATATGTCCGCCCTAATCGGTTATTTTCGGCATCGGTAATTATTTCACCCTCGGCGCTTCATACGTCGCCAATTCATATTTGTGTATTTTCATTATGTTTTAAACATAATAGCAAAATGATAATGTTGTAAGAAATACATTACTTCATTAAATAATTAGTTTTTTAATGAAATGTTTATTACTATGTTATGAAGAGCAACTTAATTATGAAAGTCGTCTCATCCACTGATGAAGCGCAGCTCCAATTGTTGTAATTTACGAAGTTTTATGGGAAAAAAGGCAATATTTTAAAATTGATTTTTACCCAAAAAAAAAACAGTCCTAGTGGGAAGGGACATTAAACGCAGATGACGTACTTATTCATATATTCAGCTCATTGCATCCTTCATTGATTTATTCTATAATGTATTTATTCATGTATTCAACATCAGAAACAACAATATGAAAGGAACGAACTTATTTAAAATCCAGATTATATAGCAACTCTTTTCAATCTCAACTATGAATAACACGTAAGTATGTTTAGCATGTAGTGTTTGTGTCCAGTTATCGCCTCGTCTTCCTCCTCCGGTAATTCTAAATGTAAGTTTCTATCCTAATTGTACCCCACGAGTGTTTCGGAGATCCGAGAACCAGTGTTTCGACGCAGCACGAGGCAGGAGTAATTTGACCAATCACAAGCGATGGATCATCCCGAACTCTCTTGTTATAAGCTTGGTTCCCACTGGGACGCAACGCAGGGGCGTAAGCGAGTTGACCAATAACAAGCGAGTACTCCATCGCCTGGGATTGGTCAAATTATTACGCCCTTGCGTTGCGTCTCTTTTTTTTTTTTTTTTACCATATTTAATGAGGGTGATCCATCCAGCAATTGCTGATCATTAGGGACCCTCAGAGATGCTTGACATAAACAAAGTCTTATTACAAGTCTTTGGGAGTGGAGTTGTAATTTTGTCCTTAGAAAAAATCCTGACATGTGATGGGACTTGACCCAGGACCCTTGGAGTGGTAGCCAAGCATCATAACCACCAAGCCACAACTCCACTTCTCTGAAGCGTGGTTCCCACTAGGACCCAACGCAAGGACGTACGCTCAACGCAAGCGAGTTGACCAGTAAAGCTTGGTTCCCATTAGAACGTAACGCAAGGACGTAAACGCAACGCAAGCGTTTTAACCAATGACAAGCGAAGTTATAGACAGTTAGCAATCACAAGCGAATAAGCCATCGCTTGTGATTGGTCAAATCACTTACGTTGCGTTACGTCCTTGCGTTGCGTCGCTAGTGGGAACCAAGCTTAACAAGCCACTGTGCGAAGAATCCATTGATTGTGATTGGTCAAATCCCTTACGTTGCGTTACGTCCTTGCGTTGCGTCGCTAGTGGGAACCAAGCTTAATGCAGGGAACCAAGCGTAAACTCCGGAGTTTTACTAGGCGGTGTTAAAGGGATATTGAGTTGATTAATCTTCAATGTAGCCCCCAGTAAGTTTACTGAAACTATATTTTGAAAGATGGTATCACAGTGGATCAAATGAATGACGTTCGTTGGGGGAATGGGAGAATAATGTAAGATTAAAATGTGAGCTATGATAAAACTTTTAGTAGGAGTTGATTAAGTTGGTTTAAAGAGGGACTGATTTAGGATTACCTGCGCTCCATTATGACGCAGAGTAGGGGGTTAGTGTTGGTGTTCCAGTGACAAGACGATTATAAGTGTATTTTTATCGTAACAATCATTCATCAAACCAGTCAACATTGATTTTTATCTGTTGTATTAAAAACTACGAAAACTGCGAAAACCATAATGGAATTATGTTGGATTTGATTGAATTTACTTAGCTTATGTCGAACATATCGTTAGGTCAGAAAGTTCAGATAGTTTAGGATACTTGTGTACCGATAATGTCGCAAATATCGTTAGGTCAGAAAGTTCAGATAGTTTAGGATACTTGTGTACCGATAATGTCGCAAATATCGTTAGGTCAGACAGTTCAGATAGTTTAGGATACTTGTGTACCGATAACGTCGCAAATATCGTTAGGTCAGATAGTTCAGATAGTTTTGGATACTTGTGTACCGATAACGTCGCAAATATCGTTAGGTCAGATAGTTCAGATAGTTTAGGATACTTTTGTACCGATAACGTCGCAAATATCGTTAGGACGTCAGACAGTTCAGATAGTTTAGGATACTTGTGTACCGATATAGATTATTGTTCGAACCTTTTAGATCCATTTGAGACAATTCGAGCTTTAAGTAATTAGAGACGTCGTTCCACTCGTCTGTTAAATCTTCGTCTATCCGCCCTGAAACGAAAGCCTGATAAACCACCCGATTATCGGCATACTGTATAATTTCTCCAGTATCGTAGGACTATTCGGTAATACAACTACACATGTGTTTCACATGTACATATCTCCCAAGTAACATATACCATAACTTAACCTTTAACCCTTAACCTTACATGATATAGGCACCACATGTGACACAAATGTTAAAAGTTTGTTTTTCATATAACATAACTTAACCCTTAACCTTACATGATACAGACATCACATGTGACACAAATGTTAAAAGTTTGTTGTTGTCGTTATAGATACATTTTAAGTATTATGTCTCGGTACGTTTCTGTATTATATGTATTTTTCTTTCTGACGTTTGTTAACTCTTTTATGCAATATGTGTAATGGAATCATGCTGTTCGAAAATCGATTCTGTTAAACTAATCAAAATATCTTCAAGAAACCAAATTACATTTCTTAATTACATTTCCAGTTAAGAATAACTGTTTGTTACCAAAACAAATTTGAACGAAAAAGAAAAGATGGTCTGTGTAGGAGGGTTGTCTACTGCGTACCGTATAAACAGTTTCCCAATACTAAGAATGGGGAACTTTGTTTTGTCCTAAAAGTATCCCTTTAGGCCTAATGAGGTTCTACTTGTATTCACAACTTTTTCGATTTTGTTGCAAATAAATGGAAAAACTGAACGCAGTAGGCCTATAAGTAAACTATTACATTTATTAGTATTTCACCCGATCCCAATGCTGTATCTCCATATACTTTATCTATCTCCGAAGTACGGTATCAAAAGGAATATTTATATACAGCATCTCATTTATCACATATGGTGCCTGTATCGTGTAAAATGTTAAGGGTTAGGTTACTACTTATACATGTGAAACACATGTGGTGTTGTATTACCAAATATTCCTAAGATCTTTCGGAAATAGATACAGTACCGAGTATCGGCTGAAAATAAACTAAATAATAAATATAGGCCTATTCTAAATCCACCTTAACCATGTGAAGAGGTGACATTGCCTAATTATTAACCATATTACGTCAATTTATTATGGAAAATCGCTTAAATACATTCGTCATCCAAATATATTGTTGACATGATGGAAATAGGCTAGACATTAAAATAGATTTTCCGAAAAGTTTACGATCTTATTTCCATTAATTCGTATCCTTTAAAATCTAAATAAAAATATAAAGTATAAATTCTAAAAATAAATCTGAAACTAGTTAATTAAAAATACTTATTTCGTTTGAAAGTACCGATGTGTGATTAACATTTTAGTTTCAATTCGCTGAATAGAGTGAAAGAAACTATTCCCTGCGTTTATAACTGTATAATAAAAAACTTTAAATATTTGACTAATATAAGAACTATATTAGGAACATAAAAACCATTAACAAATAATACATGTTTATATAGCTGTATAGTCTTATATTTTGATAATGGAAAGCACTTTGAAATATGCATTAATATTTCTTTCGTGACATAATACTTTTATTTTACGTGCATTTATATAACTAGAACGTCTGCAATACGCATGGACAAGTATTGACCTATTTAGACTGAAGGATTTCATAAAGAGGTCATTAAATAAATGGCGGTAGTCCGTGAGAAGATTCTTCTGAATCTGAAAATGTTTAATCAAATCACGATCGAGATGACAAAATGCTCTATATTTTAATTAAACCATGGATAAATAGTACAGACACGTCACTTAATGTGTGGTTTTTATTGATTTTTACATTCAACATTGCCGAACGAAATATGTCACGGCTGTTGAATTTATGCATACAGTATATGCCTTATCCTGTCGTCGAACGAAAGCTCCCTGTTATTGTCCATCGCTTCGTGATTGGTCGAATTATTTGCGCTGTGCGCGCGTGTGTTACGTTGGGAACAAAGACCCGTATTCTTGAAGAGGACTACTATCTTTAGTTTGTCAGGACTATGTGATAGTCCGGACTACCTTTGATCTGGTATTCTTAAGCTTGCATTTCGCTTACGACGTCCGTGCATCATGTTATTCAATCTCATCGTACCACGTGACACTATCATATGCAGTTGCATTCATTGTGTAATGTCTTACTTATTTTGCTTCGCGTTTGGAAAAAGAAAAATGACATAAAAGATAAATAATAAAGCTATAATTTGATGATTCTAAATTGAACGCTCAATTTGATTATCTTGACATTTTGAGATATATTGTTTTATGTACCGCAGTTCTATGTCGTAACGATGAAATTTAATCGATCGGTTAGTAGCTATGGTGTTGAATTCAATAGAATTGCATCTTAGAATATCCCGCTAATTCTATTTTATGACTACTATTTACTGTTAGAAATGCACAATAATCATCAATTTATTTGTTTTCTATCTAATTGCTCAAGTGAATAAACCGAATGTGATAAGTGCCATTTAAATTCCAAGTTTATGCGGTTTTCATCTGCGTGCGTGATTATTATTGCTTTATTTATCATCTTCATCTTATTCTTCAAACATGTTTAAAAATTAATAGAAACACTTTCACTCATTGATTCAATAATTATTTTCTTCCTTTAAAAATGTATCGTCACCCAAAATCATGAAACATTAAGATTTATAAAATCAAACTTTGAATAGGCCATTTTTGAAGTTTTAATGACGTTATTCACTTTCATAGGAAAAACACAAAATAATTATTTCACAAAAATACAAAATATACAGTTGAATTTAACCAAAAACTATTTTTTGCTTTAAATTACAGTTTTTCAGATAAATATCTTTTTTGGCAATCCAATTTGTGAATGACTATTATGTGACATTAAAATGGCACACTCAACCAAAAAAAAGAGATTTTTTTTTTTATTTCAGGGGGACAATATATCTTTAACATAATATAAAATAGTAAACAAGTAACACATTAAGAATACATTTTAAAATTAATGTGGAAGTAGTTCAATCAAATCATCTACATAAAAAAACATTATAAAACAATCAACAAAAAAAGACCAATATATGATCAGCAAAGTGAACACAAATCACTATAATGTATTAAACACAGTCTGTAACCCTTATCATAATAAACATATATTCCAGAAAATGTATTGCTTTTATACATTAATAAACATGCATAATCTTCAACAAATTAATCCATAGCATACTATACTATCGTAGGAAATTAATCCATTTCCATTAATAGGAATAATGTTACAATTTTCCGTTAACTTGGGCAATTGGTAGATACGGTAGCCTTGTTACAACTACATAGGCCTACGATTTTCACGCTGCTGCTCTTGCCAGCTACGTCCCATGAGGACTACTCATTCAGAAGCTAAAGCAAGCAGCAGTTATAGTATCTAAGGCCGACAGTTTTGCGACTTTGTAAACTCGACTATAATTCATAGATCCCAGCTGCTGGACCCAAAAAACGTCTGGGAAAAGAGAGTCTATGAGGGCTCAAGGTTTTGGCCTTTGATTGGTTGACGCATATTAACAGACTGGGAAGAATTTTCTCACTTGTACCACCGTGAAGTCACGTTGTCTCTAGAGGTATTCAGTTGCATGCCTACAGGTTGAGGTCACATACACACACAGCACATTTCATTTCATTTCATTTCAAAAGACATTTATTTTCCTCCATAGCAATACAGTACAAAATAATAAACAAAAATGGTAAGGAATATAAAAAATGAAATAGATGTTTGTTGGATAAAACAACAGAAAAGTGAATTTAAGAAAATTGGCTATGGAGGAAGGCATAATCCCGAGAAGATGAGGAAATCTTGTGCTGGGTATGCCTATGCAAATAAAATGGATAATTGAATAAGAGTGGAAATAAAGAGAAACAAACAAGACAAAAAAACGCACAGAAAAGGAAAAATAAAAAATAAATAAATAAATAAATTAATTAAAAAAAAATAAATAAAATAAATAAATAAATAAATAAATAAATTGATAAAAAATAGATCAATCAAATTGTAGAATCAGAAAATAAAACTCAAAAACCACATTAAAGTTCAAAATTGACCATTTTTAAATGGGCATGTGATTCATAATTAAAAAAACTATCTTTGATTTGTATGTATTTTTGCGATTAAAGGACATCTTTTTAATAATTAATCAATGATTAATTTTAAAATGTCGAGCAGCGTTTTTTGTAAGAAATATTTCTTGTTTAATATTGGCAATGGCTGTTTGTGTAAATCTCTGTAAGGAGAGTGTATTGTTTAAAAAAATGGAGGTTTTCAATCGAAACTAAACATAAAAATAAATGTCCAGATTAGAATTTTCGTTGAAAACCCCCTTTTATTAGAACTTTTGTTTTGTTTGCTTCTCGGGTGAGCAGCAATTACTAAAGGTTTTTCATGTTGTCATTTGCATTACATGATCACATGACTATCACGTGACTGTAAACAATATTATTTTGGTTTGCTGAACTTCAACTTAGTCTACACTGCATTGGAAAACTTTTTTTGCCAAACTCGGAACTAGTATTCTAAAATGTTCGCAAGAAAGACAGACTAGTCTAAACATAGCAATATTGACTAAACCTTGTTTGCAAATTTAGATACTTTGTTCGAATTTTGCAAACTTAAGTTGAATGGATGTATGCTTACTGGCATTCAGACTAACTAGGAAACTTGAAAAACTCGAGTTTGCAAACAAAAATACAGTGTAAACAACACATGCTGTGCGCAATGCAGTATATCTCGTTATTAACATGATAAACAAATTACATTACCGTATTTAAATTGTGTTATATCTATAGGCTTTTCATAATAATGCAATTACCGTCTGATAAAAAAAGAAGTCGTTTTGGATCTTTCTTCATCTTTCCTTGCTATCTTTGTCGATGTACGTAAATGAGTACATGACGTCATAATGTATGTTACGCGTAATGTTGTTATCCGAGTTTATTAGGCCTATGATTTATAACAGTTGCCGTAGCGCGGTATATGCTATAATTGAACAGAGAAAAACACTCTACACCGCCAACATCGCCGCTAAACCAGAGAAATTGTCCTGCTGAAAAGTAAGCCTATATGCCTAGCCCAAACATTGTTTTCCACTAATGCTTGGTTCCCACTAGATACGCAACACAAGGATGTAACGCAACGTAAGTTGACCAATCACAAGCGATGGATTATTTTGAACTGTCGCTTGTCATTGGTCAACACGCGTTCGTTGCGTTTGGGAACCAAGCTTAAGACGCAACGAAAGGGCGTAAGCGCAATGTAAGTTGACCAATGACAAGCGGCAGTTCATCCATCCCATGTGATTGGTCAAATTACTTGCGTTGTGCTATGTGTTGCGTCCTAGTGAACCAGGTTGAATGAGTGAACGACAATGAAATCAAAGAGATAATTAATTTCTAACATCCTTTTTGTTGTTTTGTTTTTAACACGTCTACAGTAAATTTGGGAACCAACAGCATTGTTGATACATTAGGCCCGGCTTGACAAATCATCATATGAAAATGTGCATTAACTTTTCAAATGGCGAGATAAACTAACAAGAAGGCTTCTATTTTAAACTTTCACATGCGCACACTCAGTTACTATTCTTTATCAAGTTAGATAGGCCTGTGGTGTAATTAATAGTATAGACCTACATTTCATATTAATCGGATTGCCAATGTGATATAATATATTATCGATTTATACACATCAGATAAGCTTTAAATTGTCAGGAACATGCACTAACGTTCAAGAATGTGTCTCTAATACTCGTATCTATATAAAATATCTTTTCAAATATTGTTCAATTCGAAAGATTTGACGGTGTTGCTACAAAGTGACACTACGCGTGACGCCGTGCGTCAAAATGACGATGGCCGGTGTGTCAACTTCGTTTCGTTTGTTTTCATTAAGAATCGCTTTTCGCGCATCTGATTGGTTGTGCATGTTTTTCGCATGCCTTAAAACTTAATAAATAATAAGAAAGTAAATTATGTAATAGCATCCTTTTTTTTACTTACGTGCGCGTCAAAATGTTTCACCCGATACGCGGTCGGTACCATGTCTAGTGACAATAAGCTGGCAGTAGAGTATCGTGTCTGCTATGAGGATCAGACGACTTCATTCCAGCGTCTATTGACACTATACAATTCTATAGCTCCTTTTTCATAAGCGTTTATTTATGACATGAATGATTAAATGCCAGTTTGGCGAGTTTGTCTCGCCATAGTCAGTTGAATGTTTCTTCGTACACGGGTCGAAATGAATTCTCACTTATGATTTATTATTGCGACATGCGTTCAGATTAATTTGCTTGATGATGTATCATTTGATTTTTTTGTAGAAACATTTATAAATTTCACTTAGTAAATCATTTTATATGCCCTATCGCTTGTAATTACAAAATAAATCTACACATTCTGTAAATGAAAAATGTGCAGTTTAATAAACGAGTGTGAATATGAAAGCTTAAAGCCGTCTTTGGATATTACGTTTAGAGGGATAAGGTAAATATTACGTTTATTATAAAAACACATTTGCAACCAAATGCATAATGCCTATATTAATGATCAGTGATTATTATGACAGTGTTGATTTATGAAAAGCCATGTATGCCAAAATATTTTTCTTTTAGGAATATTAAGTGAATTATAAAATACGGTAAGCCCGGCTCATTTTCCAATGATACGTGCTTTATGTTGTAATGCGTGTAAAAGTTGTTATGCACGCGCACAATTTGTCACAGGAATTTCGGACCGAATTCAGCACACACAATACCCACACCTCTCTCTTCCCTACTGCATAATGTGAATTCTTGTCTAACTAACTAAAATCATACACATACATATTCCTACATTCATAGCGAATTCTTTCGAGATTACGGCACCGACCATCCAGGCATCAACTATCAACTAAACTTTCTATGGGTCTAAAAATAATAATGTGTAAGAGCACACTCTATATTAATGTATTTGTTTTACTTTTACTAACTACTACTAACTACACGCCGATACGAATATTGTACCATCCATGTCATCCGCCTGAAGAATTGTATCTAACTGACTTGCAAAAGTCAGTTAGATACTATCTGGTGACAGATACAGAATCGCTTGGTTGAATCATTCTATGCGCGCTCAGTTACATGTGGTGATTCAGACCACAACAAATCAATATTGTGTGCTTATTATTTTTAGCCCAACACATTATTATTACCCATCTTTTATATGAATTTAGGATTTAATATATTCTAAATGCATCACATTTCTTACGAAACGCTATAATTCCTTGATGTGATTTTAGGCCTAATGTTGTTGTTGTTATGAGATAACCATTTGTTTGCTCAAGTACTATGAACACCCAGCTCTGATGACCGTAGTAAATAATATCACATGTAAACAACAGTATCCGCATTCACAGTCAATTACTATTTAAATATCATGAATAAATTAAATATATTCCAACAACAATGTGACGTTTCAAAGTTCTATTGAATATTCATGATTTAATTTTCTACCATAATAAACAGCTCCCTCTTATGTCGCACTTAAGATTGTTTCAATAAAAGCTGGTGGAATATTACAAGGAGATACATTAGGCATTCTGTGTAAGCCGAAGCACAACCAATCTACCAGGCATCTTGTTATTGAACCAACGGTGTTTAATATTTAACTGTGTTATAAATCGAATATTGATATATAATAAAAGTCTAACAATTCTACTGGATGCTTTTAAGGGAGATAATTGCACTGCTACAGACACACGGTCTCCTGTAAACCCTAAGTAAGTATTTTAAAAGATATAATTCATTTTTTATTGCGTGAAACAGATAGTAACAACAGTTTGGTATTAGCTATCATATACACAGATTTTAATTTCGCGTATTACAGTAGTCGGTGTGCCGTGGAGAGATCATTGAATTTTCAGCGGTGATGATAAAAAGATCTAAAAGGTTATTTTATTCAGTCCAGGCGCAAATCCTTGCCGCCAGATAGAAAGAGTGTCTCGTGTTGATGATGTGGTGAAGAGATGATTATTTCGAATTGTTCATAGATTTACCGCGCAGTAGACGTATAACGTAGCTCAGTACCAAAGTTTTGTTTTTGTTGGTGAGGAACGCCACAGAAATTATCGCACCTTTGCCGTTTTTGCTCCCTTGGATTTCAAGAGTTTTCTGTCGTCCACCGTATACGTGATTTGACAGGTGGATGTTTTCTTCTTTCTTATTGGGATATGTCCGCTCGCAAATGACTGCGGTACCAGCGCAGATTTCATTATAAATCTGCTCTTTCTCATCGAATCGATCGGATTTAGTTTAGCCTCTCCTCGTCTATATCACAGCAATTCCACCGCAGGGGAACTTTGCTCTTGCTTTCGTAATTCAGTTTGGTAATGATTGGTAACGAAGGAGTAACAAGTAATCCAATGACATCAATATTTTTATTGTAGGCTATCTGTCACGTTAAAATCTGACCAAATTTGCCGCCGTGACAATGTATAAATTGTAATGTGGATGATTTTAGAACTGTACATTTGTATTTACTACTATAATACGACTATTTTCACAATTTATAATTTCCAGGTGCCGTGCTTCTTCAAACCAGGTACCGTGCATCTTCAAACCAGGTGCCGTGCTTTTTCAAACCAGGTACCGTGCTTTTTCAAACCAGGTACCGTGCTTCTTCAAACCAGGTACCGTGCTTCTTCAAACCAGGTACCGTGCTTCTTCAAACCAGGTACCGTGCTTCTTCAAACCAGGTACCGTGCTTCTTCAAACCAGGTACCGTGCTTCTTCAAAACCAGGTAGCGTGCTTCTACAAAACCAGGTACCGTGCTTCTTCAAACCAGGTAGCGTGCTTCTTCAAACCAGGTAGCGTGCTTCTTCAAACCAGGTACCGTGCTTCTTCAAACCAGGTACCGTGCTTCTTCAAAACCAGGTACCGTGCTTCTTCAAAACCAGGTACCGTGCTTCTTCAAAACCAGGTACCGTGCTTCTTCAAACCAGGTACCGTGCTTCTTCAAACCAGGTACCGTGCTTCTTCAAACTAGGTGCCGTGCTTCTTCAAACCAGGTACCGTGCTTCTTCAAACCAGGCACCGTGCTTCTTCAAACCAGGTACCGTGCAACCATGGACTTGAATACTACCCCGCCATCAACTGATAACTGGACCTGTATTGATTATCCAGGTGGGGAACCATTTGCTGTCACACTACATATGGTGCAAAAGATAGTCTGCATCTTCTCGTTAATCTCAAACATTTTGGTGATTATTATTGTTCTTGGTGATCGCAAGGCGCACACAACAGCCAACCTTCTGATTGTGAACTTGGCCGTATCACAGATACTGTTATTAGTAGTCCGACTGCATTCATTACCGTAGGTTACATTTTGTTTTTAGTATTATTGTAAATTTAATCAACTGATTTAAAAATCATTATGATGCGCGTGTATAAATTAAGCGTGTGCGCGCACCATACTATTTTAAACCGAGTGGAAATTTAGGGCTATAAATGTATCATTCCGAAAGACTTTCAACCGATATTCATTTCTGTGTATATAACCCTTCCCATTCGATTCTAACCCCGCTTTTTAAACTATCGATAATATAATCTAACGCAGTGAACCATAGATTCTGATTGGACAAAACGTGTAACTAAGCACTCTATACCCATCCAGTCGGTGTTTTAATACAATCATAGGTTTTAAGGCACGTAATGATAATAGTAACTACGACGGGAAGATAACTAACATATTACTAACGAGAAATCACAAATTGTGTCTTTACTAATTACATTCATTTTGTAAATTGCGTGTGACGTATTGACATACTTATCCGAATAAGTCACTCAAGATTACATAGAGATCTGCATAATCATCTTATAATTATCCATATTTAATTATCACATTGTTTAAATGAATTGTTTTGGTTCTATCATGGAGAAATCATTAATAGCAAGTTATTTGCTATATAAAGTAATATAGTTCAAAGTATGAATTAGTAAAAAATAAGAATATAATGATTTGAACGAATTCTCCTAAATAAGTTAAATAAAGAATGGTCAGAATAGGTTATATGATGAGTGATTTTATTTGAAATTGCTCGAAATGTAACGATGTCAACTTACATTACGTGCGTGTCGTACGAACATTACACGCTTGTCACACGAACATTACACTCGTGTGTCACACGAACATTACACGCTTGTCACACGAACATTACACTCGTGTGTCACACTAGCATTACACGCTTGACACACGAACATTACACGCGTGTCACACGAACATTACACTCGTGTGTCACACTAGCATTATACGCGTGTCCCACGGGCATTACACGCTTGTCGCACGAACATTACACGCTTGTCACACGAGCATTACACGCGTGTCCCACGGGCATTTCTTTTAATCAGTTTTCCGCATTTAGGCCTATAGGTAATGAGCGAAGGAGCTTTATTTCACTCAAATTAGCGAATACGTAATGAAGGCAGTACCAATTTCGTAACCAATAGCAATGATACTTTGAAAGGGTAATTGCGAAAATTAAAAAATATATAATTGCAAATATGAATGGCCTACAATTATGTTTTACTTTGGATTACGTCATAAGTTCGGCGTGGTTATGTTTACTGAAGTTTTTAATTTCTCAAAGATTCTTAATTGACACAAAATACTAATTGTTTATTGTTATGACTTACTATCGTGAAATCACAACGTTTGTTTATATTTGCTTATATTGAAAATGTTACGCATGCGTAATGCAATCGAGAAATACAGTAAACTAAACATGATGCTTTGCGGCACATTTTCAACAATTTGTGTCAGAAAATGTTTTATTGACATTTTGAATGTTTGGGAAAGTTATTAGTAGACCATCAAACCGAATATAAATCTGCTCTGTTTGCAGTTTTGAGTCAACAAAAAAGGGGAAAAGGGAGTAATTTTCTGTTGTAGTAGTAACCCGATATAACCGTTGATTATGCATTTTTAAAAATCGCAATCAAAATGTATGCTCTGTGCGTTTAAAAGCTCACAAATGGCATGTGGTAAACCTACTCACATATTTACTTTTGTAGACCTCACTGACGATATCAGAAAAACGAAATTAAAAGTTAATTAATTGATGTTATGAAAACAGTTTAAATTTCTTTTTAAACATGTTTTGGTTTGCTTTTTTTTTCAGAATGATTGCAAGTAACACAGGAATGACGGCATTAAGTTGTAAGCTGTGGAGAGGAGGTATGCATTGGTCGCAGGCCGCCACTGCATTGACGATTTGTACGATAAGTTTAGAAAGACGCCGAGCAACCAAATCGTTATCGCGTTCTTCTAACATTCCCCAGCGTCAGCTTGCCATAGGTGTAGCATCTATCTGGGTCATAACTCTCGCTGCCAGCTTACGTATGTTCATCGTCTCCGATATTATAACTAATCCAAGTTGCGACGGAGAGCTCGCCAACACGGGGTTCTGCTACCCAGATAGAGAGCCAGGATATGAAATTTACACGTATTTGTTTCAGGTGTGTTTTTATTTAATACCATTGATAGTTATGAGTGTTGCGTATGGATGCGTTATTTGTTCTTTGAGATATACTTCTAATGGGACGACACTGCAGCCAAACCAGGTACAACGAATGATCGCGACGCGTCGTAGAGTTTCGGTAACCGTTTTCGTAATTTCTTTAGCATTCTGTATTTTATGGTGCCCGTATGTATTTCTTCAAATAATATGGTATGTTGAAGGAATCTCGTTAGGTATAGATGGGTTACAAAACTTGTACTTTATTATTGTTAGTGAAATTCTTATTGAATTCCAAGGTTGCGTCAATGTGCTGACGCTTTGTTTTTTAAGCCAATCTTTTCGTCAAAGCATGCTGCTGTATCTGCGTTTTGTCTATAACTGTGTTACAAAGTGTCGGTGTGGCTGTTGGAAAAGCAAGACCGATGTATACGTTAGAAACGAACCTAAGTACACGCTACAATCGAACAATGACCATCGCGCAACAAGGAATACAAATGTAACTTGTGACCAATCATCACAGCTCTAGAAAACAATTTATTCAACCGTGACGAATAATATTGTATGACTTTTATAACTTCGTATGTAAGTCAAAGAAGAATGGATCGAAGCTGACGGTGTGTATGGATATGAAAACAATAATATAGACAATATGCTTATTCTTCTTGTTAACTATAGTTTTGTAGCCTTAAGCTTGGTTCTCACTAGCGACACAACATAACGCAACCTACGCAACATAAGAAAATGCCCTTCTAATAATTGTGTTTGCCCCCGCCTGCGTGAAATCAAACCTACGATGTTTGCAGCACTATTGCGCCGTCGGTTCCACTTGTGATTACGCAATACAGCCATATGCGTTGCGTTCTAGTGGGAACCACGCTTTATTGAATTATATCTGTCTTAATTTGTGATTTCGTATTATTGACTGGTTTATTCGTTCGATTAGAGCTTATTTACACGTTTCGCACTGTAAGCCTGTAAGACTTAATCGTTTGTCAATTCTAATACATTGGCATTATAATGTGCGAAATACCTACAAACAAATCTTAATCTCTGTCTACACAATCAAACTTTATGTGACAACAAATGTGCCCATATATGGACATAATATGATGTCACCTCACTACCATATTTGGGCACATCACTACCATATTTGTGCACATCACATTTTTTTGTCAAACTAGTTTGATAGTGTAGACAGAGCTTTAAAATGCATGTTAAGCACTGATGATGTAGGTCTATTGAAACATTGTAAACGTATTGGTTGAGCTTTATTAATAAGTCCGTATGGGTATGTCCTAACGTAATTTCGTAACGGTATTGTGTAACGTAACGAATTTATCTTATCTAGTGTAAATATGCATTACTCATACCAATATAAAGAGTTTTTAAACAAACTTTACCGTCAGCCTGGCGTAACGGCCGTGAGCGCTCACTGGCTAAACCAAGGTCCTCGGATATGGGGGCCCATGAGCAGTGCCCAGAGGAAAACAGGAATTAAAATATGTTGAAAAGGCTAAAAACGCCCGAGGCCTCCAAAGTTGGAACTTGGAGGGCCACTTAGGTTTACCAGGAGTCTCTGTGTTACGCCACTCATGCTTTCGTACAGCACAACATTTTCGACGCGTTTTACGTGTCTCCAACATCAGAGGAATCCTATGAGTGTTGTAAGGTACCGTAATTTGCCCTGAATTTGTGCTGTAAGTTTGTGTTGTGTAACGTTATGTTTTATATCAGTACCTACTACCTATGAACTTTCATTATGTTTTGAAATTTGTAAATAATTGTGTTGCCTATTAAATGGATGGAGAACGATTGTGGGGGACTACTTACATAGGGCCTACTTCACAACTGAAATGCTAATAAATCCAAAATTAGACAGGGAAAGAGGAA
This sequence comes from Antedon bifida, assembly GCF_963402885.1. NCBI lineage: Eukaryota > Metazoa > Echinodermata > Crinoidea > Comatulida > Antedonidae > Antedon > Antedon bifida. Next base: position 32,111,872 of record NC_136227.1, on the reverse strand, counting down.
CATATTTTCCTGGTCAGAGCATGCGCGAAGATATATGAGTCAATGACGCAGTTCTCCCCGTGCAGATTGATTACGCTGGAAATTATTTTAAGGAGTAAATGTAGACTAAAACCGAGGATAATAAATGTTGATATGCAGTAATGGCCTCCTCCATAGATCACTGCAATAGTGTGATAGGGCGTTTAAATCCATGATAGTAAATTGACAACAACATCTCTTTATGTTAATATAGATCACTTCGATCGATACTCTAAATCGAGTAGGTCTATAAAAGTGATCTTATTAACATAGACTGGGAGGTTATTGTTTGAATGCAAAAAGATGAGGTAGGAAGGATTGACAAAAGAGGGATAATAAAGAATAATAGACTATAGGCCTATATTGTTTGGTTTAATTTTAGTGGGAACGGGTGAGGTGTGGTTTCAGTGAGGCCTCTGATCCATGTAAAAAAACACTGTGACAGACATCTTTATAAGAATTTGGAATGCATGATAACATTTCCCGGTATTTATTTATGTATATATGTATAAAAGAGATATAGTATTATTAATATACACGCATTTGGTAGAGTTTTACCATCCGATGAAAAATAAAAGACCTTTTTAGCGACATGTTTCTCTGTGTGATTTTGTATTTAATATTAGCGGATTTTTAGAAAGAAGGATTAGCGCCCTCAAGTCTTACAAGCAAAACAGCCACCTGGACTCTGGACCAAAGATAGTGTAGTACTAGTAGAAAGTGTAACATCTTCCTACTAGGCCTACACTATCTTTGACTAGTAGACTGACAATGATCTTCTTGGATAGCCTGTTTCAGCAATACTAGGTCTACCAGAGCGTGTATTGTGTGGGTGGCTAGTTTGTGAGGTAGGCGAAGTTCCGCTTCTTTGTGTGAAATGAATGTAACCATAATAAAATTGGTATCAATCAGTATAGGAAATATAGGGGCTAGGCCTAGAGGCCCTACTAGGCTAGGAGTGGACTAGACCTGTTGGCGTGGGAATAAGTGTATATAGGCTTGATGGATATACTCATGCTAGGCCTAGCCTCCTACTACCAGGTGCACAGCCTAATATATAGCTGCTGGAAAAGTGAAATTTTATATGAAAAACATACATCCAATAATAGAGGGCAGTATTAAATCAATCTTGGGCATCAGCATAAATCTATATAAATTTACGTAAGGGCAAAATTTGGTTACTCGCACGTTACTACTAGACAAAATTGAATGTTTGATTTGGAATTTTGAGTATATTTTTTTCCAGTATTATTAGTTGATAAAATAATAATAACAATAAATAATATTGATATAAAGTTTGCGGTACACCACGTGTAATAGTTCTGAAAAGAACTGTTGAGTTTCTCGACGTTTCGATCAATATACTTTGATCACTCCTGAGGACGATCAAAGTATATTGATTGAAACGTCGAGAAACTCAACAGTTCTTTTCAGAACTAATACACGTGGTGTACCGCAAACTTTATATCAACATTCGATTTCGCCATGCAAACCTTCAAACAATAAATAATATAAAAGCAAAATAAAAACTAAGGTGGAGATCGAGTCTCAGATTGGTGTTTTGATTTTTAATTTTCGTTAATTATCTTGATAAAGTAGGCCAATCAGCTTTGAATTACGATGAAAATCAGTGCTACTACACAGTTGAGCATCCACAATGGAGTAAACTATATCTCACGTCATCATTTGTGGTAACAATTAACAATGTACTACCATTTTGTTTCTACTAAAGGTATTTGAACAATATGCCTTCTGTTTGGCATGGCATTGTTTGTGTTGTTGTTGCTTTATTCATTTACCAGTCTATGATGCCTACCACTGTTCAAGTTGTCACAGAGTTGATTATCGCCGGTAGCCAAACAGAGATCTTTGTGTTCTTGAGCAATTTAACCAGAGTTTTAGAATTACAAAAAGAAAGGTAATACAGAGTCGCTGTGTTGATATTAGAATAAATGCAAAGTTATTAGTTTTAGAATCAGGCCTAAAAATCATGGATTGTTTTTTCAGGAAAGTTGATCTCGTTGAGTCAATGATGGAAGATAGTATAACAATTGACCACTACAAGATGATTGACGCTATACCTATTTTTGGATTATTTTCATATCAAATTAACTACGACACTTTTCTAAGTAAATTTCAGTAAGTAATTAATTGAAATTTTAAATGAGCTTTTCAAGACCCTAGATATTTTACTTTTGGAAGAATAAAAAAGTAAAATGCCTTTTCCTGATGCTAAAACAGTATAAATTTATACATATAAAGTCTTCTATTCGCTAATACATATATATGCCAACATCTGAATTTCTTAAAATGGGAGGTGATATTTTTTAAAGCTGAACACCATTATACAAACAAATTCAGTTATATTTCTAATCTGGGAGAAAATGTTAAAAAATGGGAGCATGAATGATGTTGGTATTTTGGATTCTCTTGGCATGAATGTATATACTTAAATTTTAAACCCAAAATTAACCCTGAAATTTGTTTTTCTTTCTGTTATACGGTAAACTTAAGTTGTTATGGTTCACATTATAATTCATTTTGGTTCACATTGTAATTATTCTTTAGAGAAAATTATACAATATCAAGCACATTCACCGTTGAATCGGGTTTCACGCACGGAAAAACAGTGTGGACATTACATGATGTAACAAATGATAGTGGTCAGCTGACTTCACGGCTCATTGAACATTTCACGGCAACGTGCCCATGGATTTTTAGTCACTTTACGCAAGCAGTTGCCGCAAAAGAACATAACGAAATTTTATCGTCCGTCAAGGAAAGGATAGAAGCTGGAGCAAACATGTAGTTTACCTTTTGTTTAATAGATATAAATATATTAATTATATTTTATGTAATTGAGTGTAAAAAATAAAAGTAAATCATAAGTCTGAAATTTCACATGAACATGTAGTGCAATACTTTGAACACTATCGTGAAGCTCTGTCTACACTATCAAACGTTATGTGACAAAAAAATGTGATGTGCCCATATATGGACATGATGTCATATCACTACCGTATTTTGGCATATCCTACTTTTTTTTGTCAAACTAGATAGTGTAGACAGAGCTTTACAATACATATTGTTTGAAAAATAAAAGTGGGAAGAACCCATAAAAGACAAAAACAAAATATAGTAGGAACAAATGCAAGGTTGGAATTAAAGGATATTTTATAACTTGTTATCATATTTTTTTCTCCTTGTTGATTGATTAATATATGATTTACAAAGAACATTAAATTGAAAGTAAAGGAGTGGATTATTAATTATATACAATATATTTAGTAGACTATAAAGTCTGTATACTTTTATTCTTCAGTTGACTATTAAATTAAGACTGTACAGTGATGTCATCATGTATGTTGTAACTCCCAGACATATCCTATATGTCACAAAATAAATGTACAGAAACACCATCCATCTAAAGGCCTGTTTACACAGACAAACGGTATGTGGGAAATCGTGTAGCTTGTCCCACATAGAAGCTGTAACTATCCTGAGCAGAGACCGCACGTCCACTCCGCGTTGTGTGTAAATGGTCATCGTGAAAAAGTACTATATAAGCATTGCTTAATTATGTCATAAGGAATAACATGGATTATATATTTTTATTACTGTTACCGCTCGTCTGTGTAAATTGGCCTTTAGGCCTACAGTTATTTGCAAGGCTAGACTACTGTACCATAGAACAACATTTGTTGCTCTAGAAACGGTTATCCACAGGTCAAGCCTAGGTTATCCAATACATACACAGTGATTATTATTACCACTGGCTTTACAGTTAAACATACTTGTTGAAAAACATTAGTACATCAGGATGTTGTTTTCAATGACAATGAACATCCATGTGAATAGATATGTCTATGTCCAGCCATATACATACATAGCCTTGTTTATAAATTCAAGTCTTTAAAATCTTGTTTTATATTTGCTTTTGGGTCTGGTTCCATATCAACAATCTGTAGACATGTATCGGCAAACTCTGTGAATATTGGCTCCTGCATGGCCTGACTGATTCCAGCAGTTTTATCGTTTGTCGAATCCAACTTTTGCAGCATTTGCCGAAGATGAGGATTTTCCAGATGTTTTCTTAGTAGGTTTGATTGCTCTACAAATATACAAAAATAAAGACAGATTTGCTATAGCATTGATAATGAAAACAAATTAAATTTTATTTAAATATTTTAAAGAGATATTTCTACCTAGTAGTTTTTTATAAAGTATTATCAGAGAAAGTTGAAGAAAAGTTTAGGAAATAAAATAAAAAGTTTATGAAACTACAATAATAAATGAAAATGTCCAATTGTAATGTGCAAAGCTGGATGCAGAATTTAGAAAATGAGTACACAATGATTACCTAATTTTAAACACTTGCAGAAGAAAAAATAATAAAAAAAAATAATTTTAAACACTTTTTTTCCCCTACCATTTATAACCAAAAATGTGGAACAAACTCCATGTATGATGCTTATTAAAATGCTAATTTCCACCCCCCCCCCCCCTCCTCCATACCTAATAATGCTAATTTTTCTGCTGGAACTTTGTCTTCTATATCATCTTCAGTTTTATTTTCTGCTATCCTCTTCTCTGAAAAACAATAATATATTTTGAATTTCAATAATTACAAATAAATGTGACGTGTATGCCAATTTAAATTGCTGTAAATGTTATTATATCCACTGGACTAAAACATGTCACTGAAAGTACTGATTTACCTTTGTTATCGGTATGAGCTTCTATAGGGGCAGTAATAAGTGTAGATTTTGAACTGACGATTGAAACATGGCTGCTGCAAGACTCTAAAAAAAAAATGACAATTACAGTAAATTTAAAGTTGAATTTAAATTTTCAGCTGCTTCAAGCTGCTTTTATTTTTTAATCAATTTTAATGATTTCGTAAATCATACGGTTATTTATTTATTCTTTCTTTTGACTGGATTGCATTTTCTTTAAGTGAAATAAAGAGGCAAAGAGTATTGCTCGTTTTGGCTGCCTCCTCTCCTAGTTTTTAGTTTTGAAAATGATCCCATGTTCACTGACACTGTTCTGTTCAAACCACCTCTAAAAATAAAAAAGTAAAAAAAAGTGGGAGCTAGAAAAAGTCTATATTGATCACTCACCTTTGTGTTTCTTGCAACAGGTAACTGAACAACTGAAAAATATAATACCAAATACTAAACATAAAACAGCTAGGCCCAAGATCACTTCCTGTTATTATTTTTAAACCTGTTGTCTCAATGCATTACCGGATGATACATTAAACATCCTGCACGCACTACTGAGTTGCTCATTGACATTGTGGCTAAATATTGTTCAGTACTTACTATTTAGAGTAGCATTTTGGACACTTGTATTTTGATTTAGGAACTCCACATTGAATACACTCGTTACTAGACATGTTTTTTATAAAATTGGTTGGTCTTTTTCCTGAAAAATATAGAAGAAATCATCCACCAAAAAAACTTCTGATTAACCACGTGCTGTCAACATTTTGTTGACAAAATTTGTGTGGCAGCAAACCCAGGGTTCAACCATTTTAGTTAAAATTTGACAATATATAATGACACATAAATCCTAAGCCTGTTTAATTCTCTAATATATAATCATGTTTCGAAATTCTGAAAATTATTCACAAAGAGGTTTTATGTTAAATTGGATGTTGTTTAGCCCTACTCAGCTAGCTCTAAATGATGAGTGAAAATGGTTCAGTCCAAAACCAGACAAGGGATTTCCCATTTGTTTGTTTGTTGTTTTTTTTTTCAAAATGGCGTCGACTTCCGAAGTTTCGAAAGAAGTTAACAGCATTGTTTCTGTTCTTATTTATCAAAGTCGTGCTTCAAAATTCTTACTAACCAAATGTCAAAAAACAGAATCTTGGACGTTTCCTAACGAAGGAATTGATCACTATAGAAACGAAATAAAAGCCGCTGGAAAACGTGTTTTGGAGGTAGGCCTAGCTAGTTAGCTAAACTTAAACTAAGGCTAGGCTAGGTAGTAGTAGTAGTAGGCCTAGGCTTAGGCCTATAGAGAATAGATAGGCCTTTATTTAGCTAGCTAGAGGACTAGGCTAGTAGTAGTAGGCCTAAATACGCAGACAAGAGGGGGTTCCGGCTCTAACTAGAGGCTACATAGGGCTAGGCCTAGCCAGCTACTACTAGTACTAGTAGGCAGTTCAGGACCTCTCTCAGTCACACTAGTAGAAGACTAGAAGTGATAGAGGGCCGGCCTAGCCAGCTAAATGGCCTAGTAGGTCCTACAACAATAATTTTAAATATTTTATAGTGATTCAGACAGTTCTTCATTATTTGTATATCATGTACAACAAGCCTCAAAAGGAAGGAGATCCCATGCACAATTCTGTTTCTGTTATTACGTAAATACTGAAAATACTTTTGCAATTTGAAATTTTCTGCGCAATTTATTAATTAAGTATTTTGAATCAAATTGCGCAAGAAAATACTTACGCAATTTTTAATTTCGCAAAGCGTTCAAATTTGGCGTATCATTTAGAATAGGAAATCCTGAGTCTTTGTTTTTAACAATGTCATTGTCACCCATTTTTATAAAATTAATTACATATTGTTCAATTGCAGTCTATGGCAAAGCGTTCAAATTGCGCATAACATTTAGAATAGGAAATCCTAACAATCCTAACTCTTTGTTTTTATTTATCAATTTCAATGTCATTGTCACCCATTTTTATAAAATTAATTACATATTGTTCAATTGCAGTCTATGGCTGTAGGAGGAAGTCTTGAAGCTGTAGTTCACTTACGTCATGTACTGTTTCCAGCTCAACATCCTTCAAAACTCAAAATTAGTTTTCTTGCTAAAGTTGATTATATCGTAGAAGACGATTCTCCTGGGCCTAATGTATTGCCGGTAACCTGGGTAACCCATGATGAGATGAGGAAAATGTTGTCAGAAGGTACCATTTCCCCTGAAGTTTTTGATCTTGGTCGCAGAGTAATTGATGGTGAGTTATTTAAAAAAACATACAGTAAATAAAGAGCGAAGTGAACGGTAAGGTATTTATTATTTCCTCAAACTTAACTGGAAATTTGGATTATAATCTATTGACCCACAGCAGGCAGCGCCAACCCAGATCAGTGCCTACTCAGATCAGCACACCGAGAGACAATCACCCGCTCTCTTCGAATAGTGTGTACCAAGTTTTTCTTTAACACTATACAGAACCAACAGCTTTACTGTACATCACATCATGAAGGCCAAAGCAATACGAGTAAAGCATCTTGAATAAAGATACAATCAATATTGCACAAACAGGCAACTTTATCAGTGGCCAATGCTTGAGACATTAAATTAAAATTGTATATAGCACACTCTATGTTATAATAACTCAAATTTAATTTTACGCGTATTAGGTATTAAATTGAGAATTAAGAACCGATCTGGGCCCAACATTAAAACAAAACTCTTTTTCAAAGTTGAAAGTGCAATCTTAAAAAGTAGTTTTTCGCCAGATTTAAAAAGTCATAATCAGTTGAAAATGGGGGATTTGCATGCATACAATGTAGGAAACATGTCTGTACAGAACCGGGCCTCAATCAAAATAAATAATTTTGCACTTGCGAATTAATGATTGTGCTAAAGGGTGACTAGGTTTTATTTGTATCCATACTTTTATATATCTATGTATCCATGTAATTTTTGTCTGTTTTTTTATATATCTATGTAAAGCGCCTTTGAGCATGTTTTTTCATGAAAAGGGTGTTATATAAATGTGGTACTGTATATTATTATTATTATTATTATTTGATTTTATGACTGGCTTTAATTTAATCAATTTAATAAATGTGAAAATGTTTGTGGTTATATCTTTACAGGACAAATGTATCCTTTGAGTATCTTGGATGAGATGATGCTGGAAGTTATTGATATAAATGGAGGGGATTCACCTAACACAGGTGATAAGGTACTGCTACAAGCTGCCAAGTTCTCAGATACAGGTAAGGGTATTAGAGGTCAAAGGTCACAACTTTGAAAAATGAATACATGGAGACTGAGATAAAGCATGACCAAACCATTTTACAAAATACATCCAAACAGACAGGGCACTATTAACAAATCTCTTGGATCAGCATATATACAAAGAACTTGTAACACAAGAATCTCATGTTCTTCAATTTGCATTCAAAACACAGTATCGGAAGTACAAGGTTAAAAGGTCAAACTGGGCGACGCCATTTCACAGCATGGAGCAGCGCCCTCTCCAAACTAGGAAGTCAAAACTATTCCAATTCCTATAGAGGGCTCAGTCAATTACTCTATCCCCCCTATAGTACAGCAAATCCCCTCTACAGATTTTTACTTTCTTATTTGATGAAGGCGCGCTACTCCATAGCTCACAATGGCGCCACCCATAGCTCTATTCTATCCTACAATGCCTTTCGAAATTGTTACACGCTTTGGACGAACGGGAGATTCTTATGTTAAGTTCTTTGATGTATAGTAAACAATGGGTATGCCAGGCACTTTTCAAACGTCACATATGCCAATGTACATTGTGGAATATAGACAAATTGTGCACCTTTAGGTGGAGACGGGATATCACTTGAATTATCTGGAAATTATCTTAGAGGTCTGTGTACTTTTTGTACCGTAATTAATCATTATCATCATCATTGTCATCATTTTTTTTCCTTTGTTTTAGAACAACTCAAACTGTTAAAGATGTTTCTAGACTTCTGTTATCCAGACATCACAATGAGTTTAGCAGTCTTCACAAAAATTATGAACGAGCTAGGATTCTCTAAAGATCAGTACAACGATCTATTCCGGTATGAATTCATCTTCTTAACCTATTAAGGGACCCCCTCATTTATATCAGTATGAAGTATTCATTATTGCATCCACTTAACTGAACACCTATTAAGGGACCCCCGCATTTGTATCTGTATGAAAGTTGTACGAGACAAATAAAATTTATGTTACGGTAATTCCAAACAAAATTATCAAAGGCATCAAATCAAACGTATCCTATTTCCTAAATAAATGAGTTTTTAAATTAATTTTTAATGAATCGAAAGTGGTTGAAAGTTTTACAAAAGGTCCAAAGAGAGGATGCAATAACAGATAAAGTGCATCCACTGTAAGTTTTACTACAGGAACTTGAAGCAATGATTTGTCAGAAGACGATGAGATGGAAATTGCGGAACAAACACAGTGTTCATAATAATGAGAGTTGGGTAGCTGAGTGGTATGACACTTGACTATCATACAAATACACATGGGTTCAATTCCTGATGAGAACAACTGCTATTCCACTTAGCTGTAATAGTACCTGGTTGAAAAATACTAGGGAGGATAAGGCAGCATGGAAAGGTACTAGCCACCTTACCATATAATGCGAAGGCGTAGTACAATTAGCTGGCGGATTCTATTGATGCTGTTTCTTCAGTGATATTTCTGCTCATGCATTGATATTAGTTGTGAATTTATTTAATTTTGTTAAGCTCTATCTACACTATAAAACTTTATATGACAAAAAAACGTGGTGTGTCCATATATGGATACGATTATGTCATATCACTACAATATTTGGCCACATCGCACTTTGTTGTCACATAAAGATTGCTAGTGTAGACAGAGCTTAATAATATTTTGAAACAAAATATGTATCATTTTTTTAAAAGCAAAAAAAACATACATTCACAAAAAAATGATATTAAAGCACCAACAGCAATACAATTTATTATTCTTTCATGTTCATCTCAATTTACTTATTTAAACTGTTTAGGCCTATGTACATAAACTTACTTTGTTTTATTGTACTGAACTTATTTTAATCATTACATTTACTAATAGCTTAGTAATTTTGTTGTTCACAGAAAAATATTTGATATTTTTTTTGTTTCATTATAATTGCTAAAAGTTATTTTTCTATTTGTTGGATGAGTTACTTTATGTTGCATACAGCAGGAAGCCAGAGAATGAGCAATGTCCATTGATGTTACTAGCGTAATAGTTATAGACTGTATTATATGGCTGAGTCCAAACTTCATCACCTGATACTAGATCAAGAACCACCATTGTGCTTGCAGAATTATACCCAGCAGCTTCCATCCTTGTGGGCACTTGAGTATTCCCATTTTTCATGATTCTTGTAAAAATGTGACCACTACTTGATTTCATTGATGTCACCTGGAATACATAAACACCTGGAATTGCGCAGACAAACTTGCCTGTTTCTTTGTTGTAGTGATTTCCTACATCAGTAATTATTGTGTTATACTTCATTGGGCTAACGGCATGGCGACCTGGTTCTGATTTAAAAATGGCTGAAAAGGCAGATTTCTTCTGACTAGCTTGTTCACCCTTTTCTCCTTTTACACCATTTGCACCTGGTAACCCAATAATACCTTGAGGTCCTTTTGGTCCTAATTTACCAGGAATCCCATCTAAGCCATTTCTTCCATTATCTCCTTTCACTCCCTGTTCTCCTTTTATTCCATTTCCTCCATTCATTCCTTGTTCTCCTTTTATTCCTTGTTTTCCTTTCAGTCCTTGCTGTTCGATGTGCCAGGATTACCATGATTTCCTGGGATGCCAGGAACCCCAGGTGTACAACAGCTATTACAAGCTTCAGTATCAGTTTGAACAGAATGTATCACATGGATGACAACAAGTTGTATGAAAATTGTGAAAAACATGTTAAATCTGAAATAAAATAATTCAATAAATTGTTCAGTCTTTTCATTTTGGGAATGACATTTCACTACATTAAATACCAAAATAGCTTAGCTAAAATGACTTTAAAATGGAATGCCAAGAACCCAAAAAGAACCAAACAGCTAAAATGTCCAAAACTGAGTTACCTAAAAAAGTAAAACTCTGGTTATGGAGAAAATCCTTACCAGTACACAAACTAGAGGTCTCACCCTGGTAGATTATCCAGATTATCCCCAATTGTGTCTTATTTATTTTTTTTCGACAAACAAAAACACATAAAGAAAATAACTAAAGAATTCTAACAGTAACACAGAGTGAAAAGAAACCAAGGCTTACAAAATTGACACTAGCACTAGTATCTATACAATATAATACATAGTTTATCACTCCTAAATATTTATTATTTTAGTATGAAAATGTACTTACCCAAGATACATAATTATTTTCTTGTCTTTTCAGTTGATATCAGTAAACTAGATGTTTCTCTTTTGTCTGCTGTTGCATTAGTAAAGAGATTTTTGTCTTTCGCTCATACTTATGTTGTTCTTGTTCGTTTTGTAATCAGTTTTTCTCTCATTTAAACATGTCATGATTAGTTTTCTGTATTTTAGAGATAATTTACAATCACTCTTTATTAGTAGGTTGTTGACGTTGCGGTTGAAGTTTTTAACCCCAAATTGATGACTGTTATTGTTCGATAGATCACTCTACCAGCAGGGGGACTAGTTTTTCTTAGTACAATAACAATAAAAAAGGGAGGGAATTACCCTTTAATTCCACCAGTTTACTTATCATTAGTGTAACATCTGCTCTTTAATATCTGATGATTTCCGCCCTTTTCGCCCTTTTGTGTTTTCCATGTGCAGACACATTTGTGATATTTTTTTTATCTATGTTACAAAATTATGAAAAGCTTTGATCAGGTCAAAGATATCAATACATAGACAATTAGTTATTATATCCTCTTGGAATTACCAACGAGGAAAATTTAAAGGACATTTTTTTCTCTGTTTTATCGGAACAAATTAAGTTACCTTTTAAAAGAATCGTTTGCCAAGGCACCAGCTTCTTTTTTAAACAAAATTATTTATTTTATGTTTTTATTGAACCCTATTTATAACAAAGTTAAAAATACTTTTATTGGAACACAATATCTGATGATGTCACACTTTCCACTCCCTTAAGCCGGTGTTCATGTCAATGTTGAGTTGCGACGAGTTGTGTTGAGCTACGCAACAAGATTTAACAATTTAAAAACAAAAAGGATAATCATAGTTGAATCACTGAAATGTTAACGATTAATGAGAAAAATAGTCTAAATTAACGTCAGATTGTGAAATGATTTCAATCAACTTTAATGTCAAAAATGTTAGAAATGACCGATTAAAAAAAAAATGATGTATTCACAAATTCCACAATGAAGGTTTGATTGTTATAAATATTATTAAAAAGTCAAACTATCATTTATGAATATATAACAAAAATCTAGTTTAGACCTAAGTTTAATCTTGATTGATTTCCATGTGGGGCTTCACTGCCAACGGCTTGCTTAGATGATTAGAATTGACTTATTTTTAACCGTTTTAAAGATGAAGAAAATTATCTCAATTAGTCCCATAGGATTTAAATTTACAAAAAATGTAGTTTGTCACCAAATTTTATGAAACTGTCTTTAAATTACTTTTTAAGGACTCTTTAATTAAAGAACCTTTAGGTGTTTTGTTTTTAGAAAAAAACCTTAAACCATCTTCTGTTCAAAATACCTTTCTTATGTTAAGAAATCTTAATACAATAGTACATCATACAAAACATCAAATTTTAAGTTAGAAACTATTAGAAACTATGTAAATAACAAAATCATGTGATGTTTAAAAGTTAGGAAAACATACATAAAAATGATCTTAAAGAAGCCAAACTATATTATATTTATTAAAAAGATTCATTCGGTTGGTATTCCAAATAAAATATAATAGTTAATTATATCTCAACCGTAATAGTAATAGTATTTACTATTACTATTACGGTTGAGATATAATTAACTATTATATTTTATATTATATTGTTTCATTTTAACTCAATTTTAAATACTGTAAGTACGATATATTATTTTGCAAGCTATTTTGATATTCTTTTTTTAGTAATCATTTTTGCCTTTATTTAAATTATGCTGCATAAAGTAAGAAACCAGAGAATGAGCAGTATCTGTTATTATCACTGTAGTAAGTGTTAAGGTTTGGACCAATTGGCTGAGTCCATACTTCATCACCTGATACCAGATCAAGAACCACCATTGTGCTTGCAGAATTATACCCAACTTCACTTGCCCATGCAGACATTTGAGTATTCCCATTTTTCATGATTCTTGTTACAATTTGACCACTACCACTTGATTTCATTGATGTCACTTGGAATACATAAACGCCTGGAATTTCACAGACGAATTTGCCTGTTTCTTTGTTGTAGTGACTTCCTGCATCTGTAATTATTGTGTCATACTTCATTGGGCTAGCGGCATGACGACCTGGGCTTGTAGTAAAAACTGCTGTAAAGGCAGATTTCTTCTGACTAGCTTGTTTACCCTTTTCCCCCTTTACCCCCTTTACACCATTTGCACCTGGTAACCCAATGAGGCCTTGAGGTCCAGTTGGTCCTAATTCACCAGGAATCCCATCTCTTCCATTATCTCCTTTTATTCCTTGTTCTCCTTTAATTCCTTGTTCTCCTTTCATTCCTTGTTCTCCTTTCACTCCATTCATTCCTTGTGGCCCTGACACACCTGGATTACCATGATTTCCTGGAATGCCAGGAACCCCAGCTGTACAACAGCTATTACAAGCTTCAAAATCATTTTGTGCTGCTGATTTGGCGACATGAATGACAACAAGATGTACAGCAATTGTGAAAAACATGTTCAACCTGAAATAAATAATTGTTTTCATTCAATTTTACATTTCAAGCAGTATGTGCCATATCCTATATAATTTGACCAACATTTTCATTGCCTTAAGTATCAAAAGAACTTTGATAAACTGAATATATCAGAAAAAAGGTGAAAGAAATCAAGTTATTGAGATAAATCCTTTACAGTGCACAATCTTGAGATCTTAACTTGTTTAAGTCTATAGTTATGTTTTGACTATAATAACTATAAATTGTATAATGATAATATTTTTTATATATTTGCTTAGCATTATTACCCTGGCATTTTTTTGGTTCAAACACGTAGTGAAAATATTCTCATAGTGTATCTAGTAATCAGTTGTGTTAACCTTTACCAGGTACCCATTTGTACAGAGGAAAACATTAGTGAAGTTTCATACCAGCAATGCGGCGAGAGTTTGATTAAAACTCATGATCTCACGATCAGTAATCCAACATCCTAAAACATTTTCTATATTATTATTGTGTTTAACAAAGCAAGGCTTTTTTATTGTCTATTTTAAAAAAAATATTAGAAAGTTAGTATCATTTACTAGAAATATGCTATATATCTAAATATCACTTCTAAATATTTGTTAGACTTGAAATTTACTTACCCAATGTAATGGTTTTCTGAATGTCTTGTATTTTCAGTTGATATCAGTAAACTAGAAGATGCGCTTTCGTCTGATATTGTAGTAGTAAGGACAATTTTGTGTCTCACTCGTACTTATATGGTTCGCATCTGTTTATTTCAACTTGTTGACGGGTAAACTGCATTGCTATGGCCATGATTACATTTCTGTATTTTATAGATAACAGAGAATCACTCTTTATTAGGTTGTTGACGTACAGCGAAATAAACAACTTACGGTTGATAAATCACTGTATCCGGCTACGATACTCCAAATGATTTCCACACTTTCCAGCACTTAATCTGCCACATCCATTTTATCAAAATTATGATGGCGCTAAAAACATTAAAAAGTATAATTCTGTATGCAATTAATTTATAACCCGTTAAGTGACCATTCTGTTAAAAAAAACATTTTAAATGGCACCACTTTTGGTATGAAAATTCAAAGTCAAATTCGCATTTTATTTTAAACATGTTAATTTAGAATAAATTCTTTTACACCGGTATAATGTCTATTATTTTAAATAAGTAAGTGTTTTTTTTTCAGTATCTTTCGAATACTATGATTCCGATAATTATCATTTCTTTTTTTCATTTTTATTTTTTCATTTATTCCAAGTCTTACAGTTCATAATTTTTCTTCAAAATTGTCGATGAACTTGCAAATATGAACACTATTTATTATTACATTCATTAAAGAATACTGTGATTTTTAAATAAATCATTAGATTTATTTTATTTTATTTATTATTTTTACATGTTGTGTCCTGATTAGATTTCTGCATTTTAGAGATAATAGATACCAAGAATTACTCTTAATTGAGAATTGTTCTCAATACTTGGTATAAAGTACAAATTACGTTAGAGTAGGGCAAAACATCTGACCAGATGAATGCTCATTATTAGGTTGTTGCTGACATACAACAAAAAAAACGTATCATGGTTCCATAAGCTCTGTCTACACTATCAAACTTTATATGATGTGCCAATATATGGACATGCTGATGTCATATCACTACTATATTTGGGCATATCACACTTTTTTTTCAAACTAGTTTGATAGTGTAGACAGAGCTTTAGATTTTGTTACTCTTTAAATGTTTTTTTATTACTTTATCCTGTTGAGGTTTGGCAATAAAGCATGTATCTAACTTTACACTCTTTTTATTATAATAAATCTGTTTACTTTCGAGATACGATAGCAATGGAAAAGTAATTAGGATTTTGCTTTCCATCAAGTCTACTAATCACTGCTATAAAGTAGAATATCTTGAACTTAGATATCTGATGATTTACACTGATGTTTTCACACTTCCACCTCTTTTCCATTGTCTGCTAAAAACCTCTTTTCTTGAACTCTCTTAAGTTACCAGCTTTTGTTATTTTAAAATTCTATTTTAAGAATGTCATTTCCTGAGTCACGTATACAACGATTGTTAGGCGAGCGCCACCTAATGGTGAGCGATATCCTTAACAATATAGTCGTCACTCTGAAGAAAGTGCTCATGAAATGAGCACTGAAACTGTCAGTCAGGTCAGTTATTAATTTTGGTTTGTCAAAATAGAATTTTATAATAACGTATTTTCAAACCAGATGAACATTTTCAATCATTACCAGCTTTTGTAAATCATCTTTTATTTGAAAACTTCTATAGTGCTTGGAACATTTTATTAAAGAATACAAAAATATGATTGACTTTTATTTATTTATCTTATTTAAAAATAGAAAACACAATAACAAACAAAATGGAAAGAAGTTGTTCACGGTTCACATGACTTCAAAATGTGATTCGTATTGAATCTAACAACTATTATTATTATGTATTATTTATGTTATTATGTATTTTAACTATATAATGTAGTTATTTCAAATATTTTCAAATTAAACAAATTTCAGTACATCACAAAATAGTTTAATTAAATTGATAAATTTATTTTAATTTCTATACAAACAATTCTAACAGACAATTCTAACAGACATGGCATTTCTATTTTAGTCATCATTTTAGCTTTTATTTTAACATTAATTAATTTATGCTGCATAAAGCAAGAAGCCTGAGAATGAGCATTGTCCCCAACTAGAACTATAGTAATAGTTACTGGATGTATCATGTGGCTGAGTCCATACTTCATCACCTGATACTAGATCAAGTACCACCATTGTGCTTGAAGAATTATCTTCATCACCCTTTGTAACTGTTGTTATCTGAACATTCCCATTTTTCATGATTCTTGTTCGAGCCTTTGTACTATTACCATTCTCCTTCCTTGATGTAACCTGGAATACATAAACACCTGGAAATTCGCAGACAAACTTGCCTGTTTCTTTGTTGTAATGATTTCCAACATTTGTAATTATTGAGTTATACTTCATTGGGCTAACGGCGTGACGACCTGGGTTTGATGTAAAAACTGCTGTAAAGGCAGATTTCTTCTGACTAGCTTGTTCACCCTTTTCCCCCTTTACACCATTTTCACCTGGTTGCCCAGTAAGGCCGTGAGTTCCCTTCTGTCCCCTAAGCCCATCTAAGCCATTACTTCCATTATCTCCTTTTATTCCTTGTTCTCCTTTTACACCATTTGTACCTGGTAACCCAATGCCTTGAGGTCCTTTTGGTCCTAATTTACCTGGAATCCCATCTAAGCCATTCCTTCCATTATCTCCATTTATTCCTTTTTCTCCTTTTATACCTTTTTCTCCATTCATTCCCTGTTCTCCTTTCATTCCTTGTTCTCCTTTTATTCCTTGTTCTCCATTAAGTCCTTGCTGTCCCGATGTGCCAGGATTACCATGATTTCCTGGAATGCCAGGAACCCCAGGTGTACAACAGCTATTACAAGCTTCAGTATCAGTTTGAACAGAATTTATCACATGGATGACAACAAGTTGTATTAAAATGGTAAAAAATCTGTTAAATCTTAAATAAAATTATTCAATAAATTCTTTCATATTGACATTTCATACATTAATAACCAAAACAGCTAAAATTAATATGGCCCTCTACTGTTATGAAATTAATGTTTATTAATATAATGTTGCAAGCAAAACCTTTAAGATTTTTTCAACTTAAGATTAGAAGATATAGTGCAACTAACATTGTGAGTACAAGAAAAGTAGTAGATTCTTTTGTATAGAGAGTCTCGGAATTTATTTTCAATATAGATAAAAATGGATAAAATATTTAAAGCAACAATACAGATATTTATTCGTAATTACCTAGATAAAGTTTAGTAGTTTATGAAACTAAAGTTGACTTTTGAAGTCTTCTTTCTATCTTGATCATTTAAATATTTTCTCCCTTTAGTCAGGCTAATACAAATGTTGTTAAAATCCAAATGCAGGGAATATAGATTGAAAGTATTATGCCTTCAAAGCTAAATTGAAAATTGTTTTCATTACACTGCATATTACAAGATTTGAAATGTTATTGGTAGATATAAAGATCAATCAATTTATGGCTTAAATAGTGTACATACATGGAGGTAGGCTGTATTAAATATACATGGTTCCAATTTTTCTATCTGTCTCCCAATTATTTTTACCAACAAACACACACTCACACACACATCATCAAGAAAAGAATTCTAACACAGAGTGAAAAGAAACCAGAACTACAGTGAGCAGCAGTATTATTTATTATAGTATGAAAATGTACTTACCCAAGATACATAATTATTTTCTTGTATTTTCAGTTGATATCAGTAAACTAGATGTTACTCTTTTGTCTGCTGCATGAGTTAAGACAATTGTGTCTTTCACTCATACTTATGTGGTTCTCGTCCCTTCTGAAAACTGTTTTTCTCATTTAAACAGCCATGCTAAATTTCATGTCATGATTAGTTTTCTGTGTTTCAGAGATAATATATAATCACTCTTTATTAGGTCGTTGACGTTGCGGTTGAAGTTTTTAACCTCAAATTGATGACTGTTTTTGTACGATAGATCACTCTACCAGCAAGGGGACTAGTTTTTCGTAGTACTATAACAATAAAAGAGGGAGGGAAGTTACCTTTTAATTCCATCAGTTTACTTATCATTAGTGTAACATCTGATCTTTAATATCTGATGATTTCCGTTGTTTCCGCTCCTTTGTGTTGTCATGTGCTATTTTTTTTTATTTATGTTACAAAATTATGAAAAGCTTTGATCAGGTCAAAGATATCAATACATAGACAATTAGTTATTATATCCTCTTGAAATTCCCACCGAGGAAAATTCAAAGGACATTTTTTCTCTGTTTTATCGGAACAAATTAAGTTACCTTTTAAAAGAATCATTTGCCAAGGTACCATCTTGTTTTTTAAGCAAAATTATTTATTTTATGTTTTTATTGAACCCTATTTATAACAAAGTTAAAAATACTTTTATTGGAACACTTCAATATCTGATGATATCACACTTTCCACTCCCTTAAGCCGGTGTTCATGTCAATGTTGAGTTGCGATGAGTTGTGTTGAGCTACGCAACAAGATTTAACAATTTAAAAACAAAAGGGATAGTCATAGTTGAATCACTGAAATGTTAACGATTAATTAGAAAAATAGTCTAAATTAACGTCAGATTGTGAAATGATTTCAATCAACTTTAATGTCAAAAATGTTAGAAATGACCAATTAAACAAAAAATTAAGTATGCACAAATTCCACAATGAAGGTTTGATTTTTATAAAAATTATTAAATGCTAAGTCAAACTATCATTTATGAATATATAACAAAAATGTAGTGTAGACCTAAGTTTAGGTTTTTTTAAAGTTTTTTTATTATGATAAATCTGTAATACTTTCGAGATATGATAATAATGGAAAAGGAATTAGGATTAAGCTTTCATCAAGTCTACTAATCATTGCTATACGGTAGCTCTGATGATTTCATTGATGTTGCCACACTTTTTTAAGGATAATGATTAGATCTCTTTTGCATTGTCTGGTAAAAACCTCTTTTCTTGAACTCTCTTAAGCGACCAGCTTTTGTATAAAAAAATCATTTTTTATTTGAAAACTACTATAGTACTTGGAACATTTTATTAAAGAATAGATAAAAAAAATAAGATTGAAGTTCTATTTATTCATCTTATAAAATAACAAACAAAATGGAAAAAAGTTAAGCTTTTTATATAATTTTGTTTCACAGTTTACATGATTTCAAAATTTGATTCATGTTGTATCTATGTACTATATTATGTATTTTAACTATATAATGTAGTTATTTCAAATATATTTTTTTAAATCACAACCTATTTTTACTTAAATTGATAAATTTATTTTAATTTTCTGAACAATTCTATTTTAGTCATCATTTAAACCTTTATTTTAACATAAATTACTTTATGCTGCATAAAGCAAGAAGCCTGAGAATGAACAATGTCCATAGCTACCAGTTGCATAATAATTATGGCTTGTATCATATGGCTGAGTCCATACTTCATCACCTGATATCAGATCAAGAACCACCATTGTGCTTGCAGAATTTTTACCATCAGCCTCTGTAATTGTAGCTATTGGAGCATCACCATTTTTCATGATTCTTGTTCGAACCTTTGCACCACTGTCATCTTCTTTCCTTGATGTCACCTGGAATACATAAACACCTGGAAATTCGCAGACAAACTTGCCTGTTTCTTTGTTGTAATGATTTCCTACATTTGTAATTATTTTGTTATACTTCATTGGACTAGTGGTGTGACGACCTGGGGGTGATGTAAAAACTGCTGTAAAGGCAGATTTCTTCTGACTAGCTTGTTCACCCTTGTCTCCTTTTACACCATTTACACCTGCTCGCCCAGTAAGGCCATGAGTTCCCTTCTGTCCCTTAAGCCCATCTAAGCCATTACTTCCATTATCTCCTTTTATTCCTTGTTCTCCTTTTACACCATTTGTACCTGGTAACCCAATGCCTTGAGGTCCTTTTGGTCCTAATTTACCTGGAATCCCATCTAAGCCATTCCATTATCTCCATTTATTCCTTTTTCTCCTTTTATACCTTTTTCTCCATTCATTCCCTGTTCTCCTTTCATTCCTTGTTCTCCTTTTATTCCTTGTTCTCCATTAAGTCCTTGCTGTCCCGATGTGCCAGGATTACCATGATTTCCTGGAATGCCAGGAACCCCAGGTGTACAACAGCTATTACAAGCTTCAGTATCAGTTTGAACAGAATTTATCACATGGATGACAACAAGTTGTATTAAAATGGTAAAAAATCTGTTAAATCTGAAATAAAATTATTCAATAAATTCTTTCATATTGACATTTCATACATTAATAACCAAAACAGCTAAAATTAATATGGCCCTCTACTGTTATGAAATTAATGTTTATTAATATAATGTTGCAAGCAAAACCTTTAAGATTTTTTCAACTTAAGATTAGAAGATATAGTGCAACTAACATTGTGAGTACAAGAAAAGTAGTAGATTCTTTTGTATAGAGAGTCTCGGAATTTATTTTCAATATAGATAAAAATGGATAAAATATTTAAAGCAACAATACAAATATTTATTCGTAATTACCTAGATAAAGTTTAGTAGTTTATGAAACTAAAGTTGACTTTTGAAGTCTTCTTTCTATCTTGATCATTTAAATATTTTCTCCCTTTAGTCAGGCTAATACAAATGTTGTTAAAATCCAAATGCAGGGAATATAGATTGAAAGTAATAGGGAGGTTTCGCAACCTTACGAATACGATAACGAAAACGGATACGTCACACATTTGTGAAACTTTTGAGCTGATCCCCATTTCATATTCGTAAAGCGTATTCGTGTTGACGAATATCACCAGTCATATTCGTAACTACAAAACGAGTATACTTTTTGATCTATTCTGCACATTTTGCATTTGAATCAGAAATGATTCATGATTATAATATAATTATAGATTTATTGAAAATAATTTACTAAAGTAATTTACTAAAATGCCAGGTCAATTTTGATAAATAGCAGTTTTTAAAATCCTCACTCGCTTTGATGTTACGCTAGGCCTAGGTAGCCAAGCACGTACATAGTACCTGCGCTTCGCTCAAATTTACCGCAGTCATATTTTGGACGGCGCCCTCAATATTTCGTTGCCATGCGAAACAGGTTTTTACTGGCTTACGAAAACGAATACGTGTGCGTGACGTATCCGTTTTCGTTATCGTATTCGTAAGATTGCGAAACCTCTCTATTACTTTAAAGCTAAATTGAAAATTGTTTTCATTACACTGCATATTACAAGATTTGAAATGTTATTGGTAGATATAAAGATCAATCAATTTATGGCTTAAATAGTGTACATACATGGAGGTAGGCTGTATTAAATATACATGGTTCCAATTTTTCTATCTGTCTCCCAATTATTTTTACCAACAAACACACACACACACACACATCATCAAGAAAAGAATTCTAACACAGAGTGAAAAGAAACCAGAACTACAGTGAGCAGCAGTATTATTTATTATAGTATGAAAATGTACTTACCCAAGATACATAATTATTTTCTTGTATTTTCAGTTGATATCAGTAAACTAGATGTTACTCTTTTGTCTGCTGCATGAGTTAAGACAATTGTGTCTTTCACTCATACTTATGTGGTTCTCGTCCCTTCTGAAAACTGTTTTTCTCATTTAAACAGCCATGCTAAATTTCATGTCATGATTAGTTTTCTGTGTTTCAGAGATAATATATAATCACTCTTTATTAGGTCGTTGACGTTGCGGTTGAAGTTTTTAACCTCAAATTGATGACTGTTATTGTACGATAGATCACTCTACCAGCAAGGGGACTAGTTTTTCGTAGTACTATAACAATAAAAGAGGGAGGGAAGTTACCTTTTAATTCCATCAGTTTACTTATCATTAGTGTAACATCTGATCTTTAATATCTGATGATTTCCGTTGTTTCCGCTCCTTTCTGTTGTCATGTGCTATTTTTTTTTATTTATGTTACAAAATTATGAAAAGCTTTGATCAGGTCAAAGATATCAATACATAGACAATTAGTTATTATATCCTCTTGGAATTACCACCGAGGAAAATTCAAAGGACATTTTTTTCTCTGTTTTATCGGAACAAATTAAGTTACCTTTTAAATCGTTTGCCAAGGTACCATCTCCTTTTTTAAACAAAATTATTTATTTTATGTTTTTATTGAACCCTATTTATAACAAAGTTAAAAATACTTTTATTGGAACACTTCAATATCTGATGATATCACACTTTCCACTCCCTTAAGCCGGTGTTCATGTCAATGTTGAGTTGCGATGAGTTGTGTTGAGTAACGCAACAAGATTTAACGATTTAAAAACAAAAGGGGTAATCGTAGTTGAATCACTGAAATGTTAACGATTAATGAGGAAAATAGTCACAATGGCTTGCTTAGATGATTGAATTATTTCTAAACGTCTTTAAATTAATTTTTAAGGACTCCTTTAGGTGTTCTGTTTAAAAAAAAACCTTGTGTTAAACCGTCTTCTGTTTACAGTTTATAACAATTTTTTTCAAAATTGTTGATGAACTTGCAAATATGAACACTATTTATTTATTACTACATTCATTAAAGAATACTGTGATTTTTAAATAAATCATTAGATTTAATATTATTTTATTTATTTTTTTTACATGTTTATGTTGTGTCATGATTAGATGTCTGCATTTTAGAGATAATAGATAACCAAGAATTACTCTTAATTGAGAATTGTTCTCAATATTTGTATAAAGTACAAATTACATCAGAGTATGGCAAAACCTCTAACAGATAAATGCTCATTATTAGGTTGTTGCTGACATAGAACAACAAAAAAACATATCATGGGTCCTTAAAGCTCTGTCTACACTATCAAACTTTAGATGATGTGCCCATATATGGACATGCTGATGTCATATCACTACTATATTTGGGCATATCACACTTTTTTTTCAAACTAGTTTGATAGTGTAGACAGAGCTTTAGATTTTGTTACTCTTTAAATGTTTTTTTATTACTTTATCCTGTTGAGGTTTGGCAATAAAGCATGTATCTAACTTTATACAACTTTTTTTATTTATTATAAATCTGTTTACTTTCAAGGTACGATAGCAATGGAAAAGTAATTAGGATTTTGCTTTCCATCAAGTCTACTAATCACTGCTATAAAGTAGAATATCTTTAACTTGGATATCTGATGATTTACACTGATGTTTTCACACTTCCACCTCTTTTGCATTGTCTGCTAAAAACCTCTTTTCTTGAACTCTCTTTAAGTTACCAGCTTTTGTTATATTAAAATTCTATGTTAAGAATGTAATTTCCTGAGTCACATATATGACGATTGTTAGGCGAGCTCCACCAAACGGTGAGCGATTTACTTAACAATATAGTTGTCACTCTGAAGAAAGTACTCATGAAATGAGCACTGAAACTGTCAGTCAGGTCAGTTATTAATTTTGGTTTGTCAAAATAGAATTTAAATTTTAAATATTTTCATTTAACAAATTAAACAAATTTCAGTTCATCACAAAATATTTTTAATTAAATTGTTAAATTTATTTTAGTTTCTAAACAAACAATTCTAACAGACATTTCTATTTTAGTCATCATTTTAGCTTTTATTTTAACATAAATTAATTTATGCTGCATAAAGCAAGAAGCCTGAGAATGAGCAATGTCCAAAATCACCAGCTGTATAATAATTATGGTTTGTATCATATGGCTGAGTCCAAACTCCATCACCTGATACGAGATCAAGAACCACCATTGTGCTTGCAGAATTATACCCATCAGCCTCTGTAATTGTAGCTATTAGAACATCACCATTTTTCATGATTCTTGTTCGAACCTTTGCACCACTGACATTATTTTTCCTTGATGTGACTTGGAATACATAAACACCTGGAATTATACAGACAAACTTGCCAGTTTCTTTGTTGTAATGATTTCCTACATTTGTAATTATTGAGTTATACTTCATTGGACTAGTGGTGTGACGACCGGGAGAAGTACTATGGAAAATTGCTGTAAAGGCAGATTTCTTCTGACTAGCTTGTTCACCCTTTTCCCCCTTTACACCATTTTCACCTGCTCGCTCAGTAAGGCCATGAGTTCCCTTCTGTCCCTTAAGCCCATCTAAGCCATTCCTTCCATTATTTCCTTTCATTCCTTGTTCTCCTTTCACACCATTTGTACCTGGTAACCCAATAATACCTTGAGGTCCTTTTGGTCCTAATTTACCGGGAATCCCATCTAAGCTATTCCTTCCATCATCTCCTTTCATTCCTTGTTCTCCTTTCAGTCCCTTTTCTCCATTAAGTCCTTGTGGCCCTGATGTGCCAGGATTACCATGATTTCCTGGGATGCCAGGAATCCCAGGTATGCAAAAGCTATTACAAGCCTCAGTATCAGTTTGAACAGAATGTATCACATGGATGACTACAAGTTGTATGAAAATGGTGAAATACATGTTGAATCTGAAATACAATAAATTTATTCATTGAGAATGAAATTTACATTATGTGCCAAAACAGCTAAAAGAAAATGACTCCCATACTTTTACTAACTCAATGTATGGAGAATGAGCAAACAATCAAAAGATATAATAGTAAAACCTTTGATTGTCAATATTTAAAGATGGTTTAAAATACTTGTAAAAGTAATCCTATAAAAAATGCAGAAATAATGCAACTAACATTTTTGAAGTAGATTCGGTTGCAGAAAAATCATTAGGTAGGTTTTGTTTCAAAGTGAAATTACACTTTTCCTTTATTAAATAGAATTTAATTTTAAATAAAAATGTTTTTCTTGAGATTTTTCTCGCTTTAAATCTTCAGTTATCTGCTGTTTTTTCCTCTAAATTAATCAGTATTTATATCCTGTTTGATGTTCAGAATGTGAAATCATTTCCCTCATTTTTTCCATTTCCATGTTTCTATTCCTACCTCATGACAAACAAAATTCACAAGAAGAAAGTAGCTAAGAAAAATAAAAAGCAATTTACAGTACAGTTACCAGAACTAGTATGAACAATATACAGGCCTTTATAGTATGAAGATTTACTTACCCAAGATACATTTCTGAATGTCTTGTCTCTTCTGTTAATGTCAGTAAACTAGATGTTTCACTTTCGTCTGCTTTTACATAAGTAAAGACAATTTTGGTATTACTGATACTTATGTGGGTTCTTAGTATTTAAGCAGAATTGTTTAGGTTTCTGTATTTTAGAGATAATAGATAATCACTCTTTATTAGGTTGTTGACATCTGACCAAACAAACATATCTTAAAGTTCCTCATAATTTTCTTTCTCATTAACTGTTTTTTCTTACAGCATCTTGCTAATAAACAAGTACTTAACTGTTGATAACACTTTATTATGCGATAGAAGCGCTTTATCAGCAGCGAGACAGCTTCTTATGTTACGATAACAATTGAAAAACAGGGACTTTTAATGACATCAAGTCTACTAATCGTCGCTATAACATCTGATATTTAATATCTCATGATTTCCGCTGTTTTCAAAGATTTCTTCCATTATGAACAATTCTCTTAAATGACCACCTACTGTAGGAACATTTGAAGGCACTTGTTTCTGTGTTTTACGGTAAAAGGTATACTTAAAAACAGGAAAAGTTCCTTCAAATTTTCCTACAGTAGGTGGTAATTTAAGTTTCCTTTTTTCATCAAACCTCTTTAATTGGATCCTCATCTGTTCTTATGGATAAACATCTATACAATAGTCGATCAATACAAATTTAAAGCATTTTATATCTCCAAAGAAAGCAATCAAATACAATTTATAATTTATTTTCCAATTCATTTTAATATAGTAAACAAACAAACAAATGTGCAGGAAAACAGAATGATAGAAACAAGACCAAATATTTTGTGAGGTAATTTCCTGATTGATCGTAATCAAAATGGTACTGGGTATGGTCGACTAGTTTTTCTGCTCCTATCCAGTACATCCATTCATAGAAGCCTTGATGAAGTAAGCCTACCTGGTGGTAACCATATAATGGTCCCGAGATAATGACTATACTTCAGCTTTAGTCGATAGAAGATTAAAAAAATTGTTTGAGATAGTATACAATGTTTGATTATGTGTAGGCCTAGATGTGTGATTTGTTCTTTTATTCTAATGATATTCTGCATAAGGAAATGGAGATAGTAGTTGGGTATAATGATTTTTTATATCAATTAATTAAATTATCGTAGATTGTATATTATGCAATAAATATTATTTAATAAATTTCTGATGTAATATTATTAATTATTATAATATTAAATAAATTTGTTAGTATAAATTTAAAAAATATAGATATAACTAAGGAAGAAAAGCAAAGAGATTATGGAGCGGCTGTACCAGAATATACAATACTAAGTATTGTTAAATTAATATACTAAAAAATTTAGGCGATCTTGTCAAAGGTCAAGCACCTTCAGTCTGCCACGTTTCGATATTCAATATTGAACTTGACCTTCAATGTATCTTGTTCAATTCAATTCACTGTATGTATGTATTTAGTTTAACTAAGGTACTGTAGACTTGCATAGTTTGAAAATTTTCATTTAAAACAAGAAGGGCATTCAGAGAGTGCAAACCTCCGCCTAGGCATTTGAAAATTGAATCACTTGTTTCCATACAGCTATAAAACCATCCTTTAAAATCTTATGAAATTCGGGCAATAACTTTTTGAGTAATCTTACTATTAAACTAACAAATATAAAAAGAAACAAACACCCATAAAAGTTAAATTTGCTAGTTAGCTCAGTATTAGTATTCACAACAAAGTTTTGATTTTAGAAACAATTTTGATAATTAATTCAATAATCATTTTAGGTTTTACTTTATGCTGCATACAGCAAGAAACCTGAGAATGAGCAATATTTCTGGCTATTACTATGGTAGTAGTTATACTTGTTGTTCGAATATGGTGGATGTGGCTCAGTCCATACTTCATCACCTGATACCAGATCAAGAACCACCATTGTGCTTGCAGAATTATACCCAGGTGACGCAGTCACCCATAAGGATACTTGAGTACTCCCATTTTTCACGATTCTTGTTGCAATTTGACCAGTCCCACTAGATTTCATTGATGAGGCTTGGAATACATAAACACCTGAAATTGCACAGACAAACTTGCCTGTACCTCTGTTGTAGTGATTCCCTACATTTGTAATTACTGTGTCATACTTCAATGGACCTGAAGGACGACCTGGAGATGATATAAAAGCTGCTGTGAAAGCAGATTTTTTCTGACTAGCCTGCTCACCCTTTTCCCCTTTTAAACCATTTGCACCTGGTAGCCCAATGGAACCTTGAGGCCCTTTTGGTCCTAATTTACCAGGAATCCCATCTGTGCCGTTTTCTCCAATGTCTCCTTTCACTCCTTGTTCTCCTTTTATTCCTTGTTCTCCTTTTAATCCGGGAAGTCCATGTGGTCCTGAAATGCCTGGAGAACCATGCAGTCCTGGAATGCCAGGAACCCCAGCTGTACAACAGTTATTGCAATCTTCAGAATCAGTAGTAGCTGAATTGATTATTTGAACAACAACAAGTTGTATGAAAATTGTGAAAAACATTTTAAACCTGAAATAAAATATAAGCATTACAGTACACCTAGCAGTATAGGTAGCAGTATGAATAACGGTACGTGTAACGGTATATGTAACGGTACGGGTAACAGTATGTGTAACGGTACTGGTAACGGTACGGGTAACAGTACGGGTAACGGTACGGGTAACGGTATGTGTAACGGTACGTGTAACGGTACGGGTAACAGTACGGGTAGCGGTACGGGTAACGGTATGTGTAACGGTATGTGTAACGGTACGGGTAACGGTACATGTAACGGTACGGGTAACAGTACAGGTAACGGTACGTGTGACTGTACATGTAACGGTACAGGTAACGGTACGTGTGACTGTACATGTAACGGTACAGGTAACGGTACAGGTAACGGTACGGATAATATCTAGGTTGTGACTATTTGTGTCAAGATTCAAATTAATTAAAATATCTCTTCGGAGATCCTGGTTTGTGAATAAAATACTGTGTAGAATTGAGAGACTAGTGCTGTTCCGCCATAGCACACTAAGAATGTTAAATAGTTGCTATCCAATTTTCCTCTGCTCTTGCATCAAGCACTTTGTTCATGCCTTGCATCAAGGCAAACATCGATTATTATGTCATCTCTAAATAATTATTATACATTAGTATGCAAATGTACTTACCCAAGATACATAATTGTTATCTGAATGTCTTATCTCTTCAGTTGATACCAGTAAACTAGATGTTTCTCTTTTGTCTGCTGCTGCATGAGTAAAGACAATTTTGTGTTTCAGATACTTATATAGTTTGCATTCACCTATTTTAAGTTTTTTTACACGGAAACAACTTAATATGGTCATGATAAGATTTCTGTTTTTCAAAGATACTCTTTATTATTAATCTTTTAATCCGGCCACGATACATTTGTCCGGGTTATGATTTCCGCTGTTTCCGCTCCTTTATGTTGTACTTTTCATACTTTGTTTGATTAATTAATTCTACCATGGGGTTATTTCTCCATGATTCTACTGAACTTTGTTCAGAGTGGGCAAAAATCTAATCTGACAAATTAACTTAGCTCCCTGATGCAAAGCTACTTTAAAGTAGTTCTTAAACTATAATGATACTTGTACACTAGCTTTGCTGTTTTGTAATATTATTCAATATTACAATAATTTTTTATTTAACATTTTTAATGATGTTGGAAATGTAAACACTATTTTTTTGTTACTACATTATTATTATTATTCAACCTGTTAGTGGATGTTTCATCGCTGTTGGTTGTGAACTGAATAAAAAAAATTAATATTTTAGAATCTAATAGATTGATTTAACATGATTTATTTCAGTGCATTCAGTGTAAAGAAACTGGGCTACCTAAGTCCGCGTGAATTTTTGCTTGGAATTGCAGCAATGCAGCCAGACACAGCTCATGGCGGTATTCCTGCTGAGATTCGATGCCGATATATATTCAGATTTTACGATGTCAACCAAGATGGTTATCTGGAGTACAGAGAATTTGAGTAAGAAAGAAAGAACCAATATCTCAAATTGTAACAATTTACACATTTTTCCGTTCTTGACACATTGAAAGCATTTAGAGAACAAAAGTGTGTGAGAACCAAGCATGTATGCTTATGTATCTTTTGATGTGTTTTTCATTATCGTGTTTTTTTGATGTTTTTTATATTTAATCTTAAGAGCGTTGTCTATGTACAAACAACAAATTTTAAATATTTTACATATTTGATACGGTGCAAGCAGCGCATTCATCATCATGTAATTTTCACTTTTGGTACTTTCAGATCAATGGTAGTAGATATAAGGAAGTTGAAAGGATTACCGGTTTCTCCTGAGTTAGTGGAAAAAGAAGTTGAAGAAAATGCAAAGTAAGACACTGTACATAGAAATGGAACAACACTTTCTACTCCACTCCCTAAGCCTCAATGATACATAGTTTATAAGCACAATTAATAATAGTTAATTTCTCTTTTAATTGCTGTTTATTGCTGTGGGATGCTATGAAATACATACTGTATTATTAAATTATACATTTTCTAAACATAAATTAACAGAATAATTAGCTTTGTATAGTGCAGATATCTATATATATTATATCTTCAGTTAAATTTTGTAATTTTGTTTCTTCTTTATTTCGTATTCAAATGTACATACAGCATTACAGATACAAAGGACCACAATAACACTGAGTATAAAAAGAAAAGTTTCTCGTATTCTGGCGCAAAGCTATGGAATAGTTTAAATGCTATAAACTCAAATGCAATTACAGCTCCTAATATACATATATTTAAAAAAATGATAAATGACCAAAGATAAAATATACTTGAAACTCTATATTTTTCATGAAATCTCGGTACTTTTTTGTGTTTTTATCCTATTGATTTTATATCAGAATAAAGAAAAAAAAAAAAAGCTCTTTAACTAATATACATAATTACATAATAAAACTATTTAATAAGAGCATTGTGGGTACATGTGGTCTGGTCTATATAACCAAATTGATATTTTCTAAAGAATTTGTAAATAAATTGATTGTTGTTGTCAACAATCATGTGTTCAAGGTTGAACAAGTTCATTAACTCATTTAATATGCTTATCAGTATTATCAAATCCGTGTGGATTTACTTTTACAATTTAAGGCGTGCCTTTATAACTTCCTTCTGTAACATAGTCTAAGGTTGATTCATTCTGTGAACTTTGATTTATATATTATCTAAAACTATACCATCATATTAAGGTGAAATGTGCTAACTTGAATCAAATCAAACCATCCAGGAATGCCAAATTACTTGCCACATTCAAACAACTCCTCAAATCCCACCTTTTGCATTTTGCGCTATATAAATTATTATATACATATATATTATTATTATATTATTAAGTTTTCGCATGCATTTTGAAGCCTCATAATGATTCATGGCAGACCTCCGAATAATTTTGAGTAATCTCCTGTTAAAGGTGCAATTTCTCACACGAGGGCCTTTTTAGTTAACTAACGCCACAGTAATACATTTTTCTTAATGTCAAAATTGATTTCTTTGTATTATTTTCATCAGGGTATTCTGTTCACACAAAAAGGAACGTTTATCGATGGTAGATTTTCTAAATGCTGTTGGACAACTAAAATTTCGAGGAACTTCACTATTGTTTCGACTTCCACGCCGATCAGCAGTTTATTCAAAGTATTTTTTTTGTTTGTTTTACATTTTACAGAAATGTATTTTACTTGATTTTACCTAGTCAAATATATATGTAAAATTGCATTAAGGATATATTTTCCCCTAGAGAAATGTAACCAAAATTATTGAATAGACCATTTGGATGTTACATAAGTAATAATAATTCACTTTGACCCAAAATTATTTACACTGATAAAAACGTAAATTTAAGAACATTGTCTAGCAGACATTGGGTTTCTGATTAAATCATGTCTTTTTCAGGTTTTTGTTGAATATAACATTTTATGATGAAAACTACAAAAAATGGTCTATTTAATGTTTGATTTATTCATATAAATTTATTTTCTATGTTTTAGGGGAAAATACTATCATTTTTTTTGCGATTGTGAGGTTGAAGAATGCATTATCACTTGCCATTTTTTTTTTGGCTATAATAATTTGTTTGGCTTGCTTGAATGAGGAAGTATAATTTTTCTGTAATTTTATTGGCTTTCTCATTTGGGGATATATAGATTTTCTGTAATTTGATTGGCTTGCTCGGTTAAAGATGTATAGTTTTGCTGTAATTTGATTGGCTTGCTCGGTTGAGGATGTATAGTTTTGCTGTCATTTGATTGGCTTTCTCAGTTGAGAATGTATAGTTTTGCTGTAATTTGATTGGCTTGCTCGGTTGAGGATACATAGATTTTCTGTAATTTGATTGGCTTTCTCAGTTGAGGATGAATAGTTTTGTTGTAATTTAATTGGCTTATTTTTATAAGGAGGTGTGTAGATTTACTGTAAATTGGATTGTCGGATAGAGTGGTTTATGAAAACCTTTTTTCACTCAAATTCCTCTGGTTAATTTAAACCACCTTTTCTGTAATTTGATTGGCTTGCTCGGTTAAAGATGTATAGTTTTGCTGTAATTTGATTGGCTTGCTCGGTTGAGGATGTATAGTTTTGCTGTCATTTGATTGGCTTTCTCAGTTGAGAATGTATAGTTTTGCTGTAATTTGATTGGCTTGCTCAGTTGAGGATACATAGATTTTCTGTAATTTGATTGGCTTTCTCAGTTGAGGATGAATAGTTTTGTTGTAATTTAATTGGCTTATTTTTATAAGGAGGTGTGTAGATTTCCTGTAAATTGGATTGTCGGATAGAGTGGTTTATGAAAACCTTTTTTCACTCAAATTCCCCTGGTTAATTTAAACCACCTTTACTATAAACCGTAGGTCCAGTGTACACATCTGTCTCATGTGCATTTGAAAGAACCTAGTATATCTTTCGAGACGAGTAGGGGCTTAGTTCACGCACAGCCACTGTCACAAACTCATCATACATATATATACACTAGGCCCTCTGGGAGAACAGTCTTAGACTGAAGAGGCTACCCAGTATAAAGAATAAATAATAACAACAACTATGCTGTAACAAAAAAACATTTCTTTTCAGCACAAATGGTAATGCTGATGCTCTAAACTGTAAACAAAAATTAAAACGAAAGAAAACAGATTCCAACTCAAACGATTCCCAGTCCGTGAATAGTGTCGACCAATCCAGTGAAGGTAAACATTCTTCATTCTCTATTTCTTTCTCCTGGTAAAAGGTGTGGAAAACCTCCCCTCCTCCCCAAACCTAATGTTAGAAATAAGAGATTTGCAAACTATTTAAGAAATTGATATAGTGATACAAAGTACTACACTTTTGTTATTATTTGACTAGAAACTTATGAATTAGGTGATTTGGAGGCAGCAAACATCTTCAAGTCTCCAGAAGTGCGTTCCTCGTCAGCTGATATTGACGAGGACGTTGATGATTATGAACTAGCTGTACACTCTGTTAAAGTTCGTAGAAGTGGCATGCTAACAGACATACGAAAGTTATGGGAAATACCAGCTGGTAAGAATATAATATGTTTCAATTGCGGATAATGATAAAAAGTTCTTCTATGAATGTTAAGCGTGGTTCCCACTAGCGACGCAACGCAAGGACGTAACGCAACGCAAGTGAACTGACCAATCACAAGCGATGGCTTATTCGCTTGTGATTGCTAACTGTCTATAACTTCGCTTGTCACTGGTTAAAACGCTTGCGTTGCGTTCACGTCCTTGCAATACGTTCTAGTGGGAACCAAGCTTTAGTATCATGTAGTGAGGTTCATGTGTGCACCCGATTCCCAGACGTGCTGTATCTCCACATACTATCTATTTCCGAAGTATCATAGGAACATTTGGTAATACAGCATCACATTGCCTGTATCATGTAAGGCTAGGTTAAGGGTTAGGTTACTCTGGATACATGTAAAACACATGTGATGTTGTATTACCAAATATTCCTATGATACTTCGGAAATAGATACAGTACTGGAGTACAGTATATTTTAAAGTGTATATCTATGTTACAATGTGTATATTTATGTTATAATGTGTATATCTATGTTATAATGTGTATATCTATGTTCTAATGTGTATATCTATGTTATAATGTGTATATCTATGTTATAATGTGTATATCTGTGTTATAATGTGTATATCTATGTTATAATGTGTATATCTGTGTTATAATGTGTATATCTAGGTTATAATGTGTATATCTGTGTTATAATGTGTATATCTAGGTTATAATGTGTATATCTATGTTCTAATGTGTATATCTGTGTTATAATGTGTATATCTATGTTATAATGTGTATATCTGTGTTATAATGTGTATATCTAGGTTATAATGTGTATATCTATGTTATAATGTGTATATCTATGTTATAATGTGTATATCTATGTTATAATGTGTATATCTATGTTATAATGTGTATATCTAGGTTATAATGTGTATATCTATGTTATAATGTGTATATCTATGTTATAATGTGTATATCTGTGTTATAATGTGTATATCTATGTTATAATGTGTATATCTATGTTATAATGTGTATATCTATGTTATAATGTGTATATCTATGTTATAATGTGTATATCTATGTTATAATGTGTATATCTATGTTATAATGTGTATATCTATGTTATAATGTGTATATCTGTGTTATAATGTGTATATCTAGGTTATAATGTGTATATCTATGTTATAATGTGTATATCTGTGTTATAATGTGTATATCTATGTTATAATGTGTATATCTATGTTATAATGTGTATATCTATGTTATAATGTGTATATCTATGTTATAATGTGTATATCTGTGTTATAATGTGTATATCTGTGTTATAATGTGTATATCTATGTTATAATGTGTATATCTATGTTATAATGTGTATATCTATGTTATAATGTGTATATCTATGTTATAATGTACAGGTATATGTCTGTTATAATGTACAGGTATATGTCTATGATCCATTTAACAAATATTTGTATATATGTTTGTTTTTATTTATAGGATCAAGTGCTTTATCACAGACAGTTATGAAAGAATTTGAAACAGATAAAACAAGATTTAATAGACTTTCATCAATGGACTCATTTAATCAGGTTTTTATAGAATCAGTGATGTTTAACAGACATCTGAGCATGCTGAACATTACTGTCTGAAGCAGAATCATTATTATGTTATCATATCATATAGAAACTCATAATATGTATATTAGGAACTTAAAAAATGAGGAAGTTACAGAAGTAATAACACTGCTGGATTATTAGTAATGTTTCTGAGCATGCTCAGATGCTTTTTATGATCATGTCATGTTGTTCAGTTCCCTGTAGTAGATAAGCTAAGAATAGCATTCATTATACAATGTCATATCATTTTTATATTAAGTATACTTAAATTCATAGCTAAAGCACTATCCTATTTTATGAATCGCATCCGAACAAAATATTAACCAGGTATATATTATTTTCATTTAAATTACCATCTTATTTCAGAAATCACATCCAAACGAAATGTTAACCGGTTTACGATACTTTGAACGAGCTGTGAAACAGTCGAGTCAAACTCAACAATTAAAACCGCCATTTGATTGGGGAAATGTGGATACAGCCTCACTTGCTAAATGTTTATTGGCCATCTGCAGGGAGGCTAAGCAACTGCTGGCGGAAGAGCCTAGGCTGCTTAGAGTCAGTGCACCAACATACATTTTAGGTAAAGGCTTATTCTTTTAATTTTGTTATGGGTTGTTATAGATGATGATTTGGCTTAAAACTTTCCGCTGATGAAACTACCTTAAAAAAGCACCAGTAACTATAATTAAATATTAATTTTTTTCATCATTTTAGGAGACATTCACGGTAACTTTCGTGATTTAATTTGCTTTGAGAAAGCACTGTGGAGGATGGGACCAATGCTGACGCCGAGTTCATTCCTATTTCTTGGTGATTATGTAGACCGAGGAGAACACGGAGTGGAGGTAGTATTAAGAAATACAGATATATTATATAAATATTTATTATTAGTCTTCAATATATAAAACATTTGTTATTGAGTTGTAATAGTTCAACTGATGTGAATGTAGGAAAAAGATCCAAATTTAAGGCTAGCTGCTATCAGTATAACTGATATATGCAACTTTTCTTTGCTGAGAAGTGGCCTGCCTGTTGGCTCAATGTGTATATATGATATATCTACTCTTTTGTAATCCTTTCCTAATAGGTTGTAGCATACCTTTTAGCACAGAAACTTCTGGCTCCAAGTAAATTCTTTTTAATTCGTGGAAACCATGAGTTGAGGGCAGTTCAGACAAATTTCTCATTTCAGAGGTACGTATTTGAAATCTTAATACAAGAAAAGGGAAATGGCGGGACCTTAGTAGAATCGACAACTAAATTTGTTTGTTTATGGTCTGTCGCGAATGACAATGTCAATTAGTTTTACATTCATCTGAATGGTGGGTGAAACTAAGCCAGGACTGTTTATGCACCTTGATTGGTCCTAACATTGATCAAGGGTTTCTCTCGTCCAGTGCCCACCTTGACCAGAGGAAAGGCATGGGCCAATACATCTGAGGCAGATACTAGATGCAGGGGCTGCAATAAGAGTCAGCAGTGCTGATTTCAAATGCCCAATGGGCCCTCTAGCTCCATATACAGCACCCAATATTCCCAGATGGTCTCCCATCCAAGCCCAAACCAGGCCCAACGTTGCTTAACTTTGGTGAGCTGACGAGAACCGTATACCCATCTAAATACATCATAATTATAATCTATTGTATAGATGCTGTATTTGCTATACACTGTAGTTATTACAATGTAATTTAAAACAGACATATGTTCTTGGTGACATAAGCAGCTTTAAAATTGAATTTTGAGAATAAATATGCAAATTCTGTGAGTTATAATCTGTTTTCTTTGTATTAGGGAATGTTTTTCCAAATTTGGTAAAACAATTGGTAAGCAAGTTTGGGAGGAGATAAACGTTTGTTTTGATTCCATGCCACTTGCAGCTGTCGTGGACGATAAGGTAAAATCAAATTCAAAATTGGCTAAATAAAATTGTACAAAATATATAGAATATTTATTACCTCAGCTCCAACTGTGGTGTGTTTGAATTGGTTTAGTCTCATAACTACGTTTCCTGCAGTGCCTTTAGGGCACTTTATTTATATCAGTATTTTATAGTATAATGATAAAACTGAGCATTTATAAAGCTCTCTTAAACTGCTGTTTCATAGCAACCAAAATTGATTTTAACAAGTGAGTTTTAAGAAGAGACTTAAATTGCATTAAGTCGTAATGTCAGTTTGTTTGTTACTTTTTTCCTCTAGATTTTTTGTGTTCATGGAGGTATACCACGCAGCAAAACAGAATCAAGTGTTAAGTTGGAAGATATTAACAGCATTCCTGTTCCTCTCAAAGATCCAGAGATTGAAAGTCCTTTAGCTTGGGACATTATGTGGAGTGACCCTGTCAGGTAGTACTGTAAAGCTCTGTCTACACTATCAAATTTTGTGCCCATGGACACGATGATGTCATATCACTATCATATTTGAGGATATCACTACCATATTTGGGCACATTGCACTTTTTTTTGTCAAACTAGTTTGATAGTGTAGACAGTGCTTAAGAATAATGAATTTGAAGCGATTAGACATGACCTATGACCTAGGAACTATAGTTATTTGTTCGTGTGTGTGAGAATATTTGGATGTGCTTTCTCACTCCATTCCTCGACACACTTTTGGTGGTTTTTAGGTTGAGAAGATGACGTACGACTTGATGTGCGTGGGTCCCAGGCTTCCTGATAAAAAATTACAAAAACAACAAAAATAACAAGTTAAGGGGATAATAAACGTATTATTTTATCTTATCATGATGTATGTATTTCATTGCTTGGAGTTTCTATTATACTTTCAAATTTATATTAGCCAGAAAGTTAAAATTATATTTATTTTGGCTTGTTCAATGTAAATAAAAGGAATAAGATTATGATTTCTTGAGATAGAGTTCATTACATTCATTAAATATTTGAACCAAAAACAACATCATTATACAACAACAAATAACATTTTATTTTCTAGGTTGGAATCAATGACTGACGAACTCACAAATGAGTTAGAAGACAACAATGGCTTTGCTTTTAACAGCAGACGTGGAACTGCTAATTTCTTTAGCTCTTGTGCCTTAGAAAGCTTCCTTGAGGTCAATAACCTTTCGCACGTTGTCAGGGCACATGAGGTACAACAAGTAGGGTTCAAAGTAAGTTCATGATCTTGGTTCCCACTAGAGACGCAGCACAAGGATGTAACGCAATGCAAGTGATTTGACCAATTACAAGCGATGGATTATTCGAACAGTTGTTTGTCATTGGTCAACTCGTGTGCATTGCATCTACATCTCTAGTGGGAACGAAGCTTTATATATTACTACTGTACAACAAACCAAAATTTTAAGCTAATATTAATTCCTTGTTCTATTAATTATTGTTTGATTAATATCGATGCTACTAATATATACAATAAACAATATTTTATTTTTTCTTCAGGTACAGTTGAAAGGTAAATTACTTACAGTATTTTCATCCTCCCATTACTGCGGCGGTTGCAACGAGGCTGCGTGCATATTGGCTGATCGAAAGAAATTGAGAACAATACGTCTGGACACATCATAAAAAAAAACAATTTGAAGGAGTTTGATGGAGCTTAGGATTATGTTTAAAGCCTTGTCTACACTATCAAACATATGTAATGTGCCCATATATGGACATGATGATGTCATATCACTACCATATTTAAGCATATCACTATATTTAGGCACATCACAGTTTTTTAGTCAAACTAGTTTGATAGTGTAAACAGAGCTTTATGATTCTGATTAAAGCACAATACAGGTTTAATGTCGGCAATATAGTACCAAGGTGAATACAGATTTTGGGTTCATTGTTTTGTACAGATATTAATATATATTTTCATTATTTTTAAAAGTGCAGCAATGTTTTAACAAATAGTGTTTTTTAGTGTAAGCAGTCAATTTTCAGAGGGAGACAACAAAATGTGTCTGAAACACATATTTCTTATCTGTGTTTAAGGTGTGTGATAAGGTATGCGTAAACTCTGGAGTTTAGCTACTGTAGGCGATGTGGAAGAGGTATAAATTAAAACACTCCTATTGTACTATGTATTTTTTGGTTTTCTGTTTTAACCCTTTCATTTATATAAATAACATGGTTACTATAAGGAGGGAAAAACAAGACATATATTGCATAATAATTGAATGTTAGAAACTCAATATTTTGGCCATTTCTTCGAAAAACTATGTACAGTTCGCAAAATATCGCCATATATAGCAATATTATTTCAATATACATTGATTATGTAAATAAATGGTCGAAATTTGGAATTTTTCTGTAAAAATCCCTGTACTATAGTACACATTATGTGCATCTGTGCATGCCAAATTATGATGTAATAACCAGTTACGTAAACAAATAAAAGGGTCGAAATTTGGCAGATTTTTTTCAGAAAATGGCCAAATACACACTTTTTAAAATACTATTATGCAATAATATTGCTATATATGCGCATATATTGCATTATAATCGTCTTATAGACATATAGTAACCATTTATGTCGACAACAAAAATAAAAGAATCAAAATTTAAAAAGATTTGGCTATTTTTCGAAAAAATCCCTGTTTTTTCAAAAATTGGCCAAAATACTCACTTTTTCAAATACTATTATTATGCAAATAGTATTGCTATATATGCGCATATATTGCATTATAATCATCTTATAGACGTATAGTAACCATTTATGTAACAAAATAAAAAGGTCGAAATT
This sequence comes from Antedon bifida, assembly GCF_963402885.1. Classification (NCBI taxonomy): domain Eukaryota; kingdom Metazoa; phylum Echinodermata; class Crinoidea; order Comatulida; family Antedonidae; genus Antedon; species Antedon bifida. The sequence continues at coordinate 32,072,697 of NC_136227.1, read as the reverse complement.
TGGCCATTTTCGAAAAAATCCCTGTACTATAGTACAGGGATTTTTTTAAAAAATGGCCAAAATACTCACTTTTTCAAATACTATTATTTTGCAATAGTATTGCTATATATGCGCATATATTGCATTATATTCATCTTATAGACGTATAGTAACCATTTATGCCAAAAAATAAAAAGGACGAAATTGGCTATTTTTCGAAAAAATCCCTGTACTATAATAGTACAGGGATTTTTTCAAAAATTGGCCAAAATACTCACTTTTTCAAATACTATTATTATGCAATAGTATTGCTGTATATAAGCATATATTGCATTATATTCATCTTATAGACGTATAGTAACCATTTATGCCAAAAAATAAAAAGGACGAAATTTGGCCATTTTCGAACAAAATCCCTGTACTATTATAGTACAGGGATTTTTTTTAAAATGGCCAAAATATTCACTTTTTCAAATACTATTGTTATGCAATAGTATTGCTACATATGCGCATATATTGCATTACATTCATCATATAGACGTATAGTAACCATTTATGCCAAAAAATAAAAAGGACGAAATTTGCCAATTTTTCGAAAAAATCCCTGTACTATAGTACAGATTTTTTTAAAAATGGCCAAAATACTCACTTTTTCAAATACTATTATTATGCAATAGTATTGCTATATATGCGAATATATTGCATTATAATCATCTTATGCATAAATATTACTTTAAAAACATTAAACCAGGTCATTCCTTGTCCTAAACGTATGTTTATGGTAAATTGTGATAAAAAGAGTGAAACAATGCATTACCTAAGTAGCTCGCGGTGAACGTCCTTTTGTAGACGGTCTTTAGGCCTAGCCTAGCTAGGATTGGTAACGTACGACCATCGTACGCTAGCTATAGGCCTAGCCTGACGTGAATTACAGAAGAAAAACGGAAATATCAATTCGCGCAAATTAAAGCGGGCCGCTTAAATTATTACAATCAACTTATTTTCACATTTTTACCCATTTAAAGACAAAGTTATCTAAATAGGACCATATAGTATTTATTTTTACATTAAATGTAGTTTAATTAAAATTAGATATAAAAAACGTAGGGAATGGGAATTTAATTGGTAACTAACAGTATTGCTTAGTTGATGGGAACGTGTTTAGGCATTATACAAAACTTTTTCTGATCAATATCTGTTCACTTACAAGCTTTTTGTCTGACAACATGGAACAATACATTGTTGTTTGATCAATTTATTACCAATAATAAAGAAAGCTATATAAAAAAAAAATAGAATTAGCAGGTTTCTTTTGTGTGTTACTTGAAATGTTGCGAAGTTACCACTATTTTTGAGTGTCGCTCATGATGTTTTATAAATTAATTTAATTAAATTAAAAAATGTCTTTATTAAGGACTGCCTGCTGAAGAATTTCAACAAAAGTAAGTTCAGTTAATCTTGTTAATTCTCTATCATCGTCAAGTTCACTTCGAGTTGATGTCTTCCTAAACTTTGGTGAAAGTATTGTGGATCCATCGCTTTTTTGATTGGTTGCTAACGATGCCTGACATACCTGACCTAGCTGAACCAGGAAGGATGTGATGTCATCGTACAGTGGTGGAAAAGCTCTGGCAATGCGTACAAGAGAGGGCAGCAGAGGAGCAAAGAATTTACCTCTTTCATCTCCAGGTAATACTAAAAAAAAAAACAAATAATAATAATAATAATAATCACAGCTCGTTTTACCATGGATTTGATAATAATAATTTGAAGTCACTCCTTCTAAATTTATTATTTATTCTCAATTGATGACTTTTAAGAAGAAACTAGTTGTGTTATGTTATTCAAAATTATGTCTTCTTTTCATATATTTTAGGCTATGCTTTTTATATATCAAATTATTATTAAGCTCTGTCTACAATATCAAACTAGTTTGACAAAAAAAGTGTGATGTGCCCAAATATGGTAGTGATATGACATCATTATGTCCATACAGTATATGGGTACATCACATTTTTTTGTCATATAAAGTTTATTAGTGTAGACAGAGCTTTATGAAAAAAATATACATGGCCATTTTGAGGACTTTCTATTAGTTAAATGGTATCTTTATGTCTATTGTCTATCTATAGTCTGATTATGATGTCAGCAGTATTGCGACAGCCAGGATTTGAACCCAAAATTTTTAAGCACCAAACTACCACATACAAATAGCAATAACAAATTGATACAAACCTGTTAAATGTGTAAGTAGAATATTGATGGCCAATCTTGCTACACTTAGTGATTTTGGCAAAGCATAATGTTGACATATATGTGACACAAGTTCCACAGCAAAAGCCTGAACAATTAAAAATAACATTTAAAATAATATTAATCATAATTTAACCTATTCAACATGAGCATCACCAATATCAACATTAACTAAAATCAGGACTAAAATCGGTTTGTTCCTCTTTCCTCAGCGCCGATTTTCATTTCCCATTTACCTGCAACATCATCATCACCATCACATCATTATCTGCATATCATATGTATCATCATCATTATCTGCATATCATATGTATCATCATCATTATCTGCATATCATATGTATCATCATCATTATCTGCATATCATATGTATCATCATCATCCACATCATTATCTGCATATCATATCTATCATCATCATCCACATCATTATCTGCATATCATATCTATCATCATCATCCACATCATTATCTGCATATCATATGTATCATCATCATCCACATCAATATCTGCATATCATATCTATCATCATCATCCACATCATTATCTGCATATCATATCTATCATCATCATCCACATCATTATCTGCATATCATATCTATCATCATCATCCGCATCATTATCTGCATATCATATGTATCATCATCATCATCATCCGCATCATTATCTGCATATCACATGTATCATTATCACCATCATCATTAACCTCATTCACATACCTGTTTTTCTATCTGTGGCTGGCTAAGAAGCTCTGGAATAAAATCTAGACATATATGTATTGATGGAATGCCAGCTACAGTCACTGGCAGTAGTTCACTAGGATAACCCTAAAGAAACAAGTATATATAGTAGTAAATTACAAAGAGGCATCCAAAACAGATATAATATAGATTGATATTAAAACAGCAACAAATTATTTTACCTGGAAGTGAACAAGTTTGACCAATGCTGGGTCAGATATAAAGATTTGGTGAAGTTGTGAACATACAAGACACTGTACTTCCCTTATAGCATTTAACATACCTCCATCCCTCTTGAAAAAAAAAATAGCTTGATTATCTGACTAACTTCAACTAAAAATAAAGAGCAAAATTAGTCATGATTTTTAACAAAAACCAGTCTTGTATTAGATAATATATATTTAGTAGAAAAAATTACAAATGGGTCGATCCAAAACAACCTGGAGGCACACAGTGGAGAAGGAAAGAGATAGATCAGGCTGGAGATCATGGAATGAAGCTAAAGTTAAAGCTAGAAACAGAATTGACTGGAGAGAGCATCTTGTAGCCTTACCTTAGCTAATAGGATAGGTAAGGTAAGCAAAAACCACTAACTAATACTATACCTGTTCGCCTTCAAATGGCAGACAAATCTCCAAAAGAATCTGGATAGCAGTGCTCGCTTGCGCTGCCAACAATGCGATCTTTAACTCCTCTTTCTCTTGGTCAGTACACATTGGTGTGATGTTGAATAGATCTTGCTTTTTGCTTGAACTTGTAGAAGGATTTGCTAAAAGATGAGTAGAGAGAAATGCCCTTGATGCTGCTAGGAAGGCTGTCAACATTTGAATTACGACCTCCAGAATCGGACAACATCTAAAAAAAGATTAGTTATTTTAAGACCAAAAGAAAACTGGATACACCAAATAGAAAAATATTTAAAAGAAAAAAATGTAGAAAATCGTGGAAAGAGTAATGCCTGAATGACGGAAAACGTTTCAAGAGAGAGTGAGAGAGAAACGTTTTTTTGGGTAACAGTGGCTGGTTAAACAAAATGGCATCCAATTTTGAGAGAGTAAGCTTGTATTATATTGTATCGTACCTGAAAACTCTTGTGTTACACCTGAGGACTATTAATGGATCCAAAATGATGTCTTCTTCACTGTATGGCGACAGTTGGCTTTTGCCTTCCAGTATATTAACCGTCATTACCCTTAACCTGCATGAAACAGAAAGTTAAGTTAAAAAGTTCAAATTTAAAATGAATGTAAAAGCCAATTTACACAGTAAAAGCCAATTTACACAGTAAAAGCCAATTTACACAGTAAAAGCCAATTTACACAGTAAAAGCCAATTTACACAGTAAAAGCCAATTTACACAGTAAAAGCCAATTTACACAGTAAAAGCCAATTTACACAGTAAAAGCCAATTTACACAGTAAAAGCCAATTTACACAGTAAAAGCCAATTTACACAGACGAGCGGTAACCGTAGGCAGAAAACCGCGTAGCTTGTCATGTCCCCCGTAAAATATGTAACTATGCTGAGCGAAAACTGTCCGTCTTCTCCACATTGTGTGTAATTTTTATTACCGTTATTGCTCGATTGTGTAAATTGGCCTTTAGACTCTTCTCTGGTTAGACCAATTCAATCATAATCATAACAATTCATGACACAGTATGGATGTACACATTTAGAGTAGAAATCTATCTGTTAATACCACTGTATAAAATATATTTTTTTTTATTGAACTATTTATTGTTTTTAATGTTCCTGGGCTTATACTTATCCAATAGAAAATTGTATGTGTCATTTTTATGAGCATCTAAATCTAAATAACTGAATGAATATATTATTATAAATTGTTTTCTCACCTCCTTGGCATTACAGTACTGAGATGACGCCAAAGGGTCATCACCATGGTAATAACCTTACGAGGCACATCAGGTTCAAGAAGAAACTGAAGACTATCTACTATGACTTCAGCATAAGTCATAAGACGATGAGCTGGCAGATGACTTAGGCGAGCCAGTAACTGGAGGACTGTGGAAGAATCTTCTCTGCAAGCCAGTAAAGCTGTAAGACAAAGGTTATTAGGTCAAATGTCAAAAGATATCAAGTCAGTAAATTAATAATAATATACTGCTAGGGATGAAAATGAGGTATAAATATATAATATTATAATAGTATAGCAATTTATTAATATTATAATAATATATATGATTGAAATTGAAATATATATTTATACTGGGTAACCTCTTCAGTCAAAGACTGGTCTCCCAGAGGGCCCAGTTGGTGATCAGTGGCTGTGATGAACTAATACACCGGGGTAACCCCCTACTCGTCTCAAAAGATGTACTAGGTTCTTTAAAGTGCACACGAGCTAGTTGTGTACACTGGACCTACGGTTTATAGTCCTTATCCGAGAAGACTCGTTCTACCACCAGAACCATGGAGTGAGTGAGCCTCGAACCCCTGCCGATGTTATGGCTACGTAATTACGGTTCCACTGTCTTAACCGCTCGGCCACTCACTCATAAGAGGAGGATGTACTAAGCAGCACATTTAAAATTACAACCAACCTTTGCGTAGCCTCTGTGGTGAGCATATTGGCAGACTATGTGGGTACACAAGACGATGCACCACTGCTGGGCTATCTACTAGCTCCTCAGATAACCAGTTCTCTACCAGGCACAAGTGTGGGTAGTGGGTAGCCAGTAGTCTTAGTATTGAGGGATACAAGCCTGAGTAGGCCTTCTGATTTTGCTGAGCTGAGTGAAGTAAATACTTGATGGGTACTTGGGTCATGAGGTCAGTTGAGTAGGAACTATATTTATTTACATTCCCTGTGAACATAGATTACTTTAAATAAGAAAAACAAAAATATGGAAAAAACTACACTATCTTTCTATCTAAACTACTTTGATAAAAAAAAGTGTGATGTACACAAATATGATAGTGATATGACATCATCATGTCCATATATGGGCATATCACATAAAGTTTGATAGTGTAGACAGAGCTTAGAGCATTATTAAATTATGAATCATACTATGTTGGAAAAAGTGTGTGTCATTGGTAATTAGCACAAAGATATCAAACAACTTGATTGTCCTGATAGCTCTTAAATTAAAGTTTCTGCAAAAATGTGACTGAAAGGTCAAATGTCAAACAAGGTCAACAACCTGAAGCACTCGTATTACTATTAGATTTGATTGGGTTGGCATTGCCTACAATAGGAGAAACATGAAAGTCTAAGATTACCTGCAGCTTTTTTATGCGATAATAAGCAATCTTCATAAAGTAAAATATAATAAAGTGTTAAAAGTTGAGGGGTTAGGCCTAGTTCTTCATTACTACTCTTCTGTACAGAATCAAGCACAGGACTTTCACTGTCATCTGTCTCCATAGGTTCATCGATTGAGCCTGTGTTATCCTTCAGCTTAGGCTTTCCCCTTAGGCTTAGATCTTTAGTTTGTTCTTTATCTTTGCTCTTTGAGGATAGGTAGACACTTGATGACTTGAACACTGCAAGGATTTCAGCTTTAGTAAAAGGCTGGTTAGACAAAGATTTTCCCCCGGAGCGAGTTGGGTAGATGATGGTGTTGACGAACACTTCCACCAGGCCTGGTAGTAGAGAGTGGATAGGAGCGACACTTGCACATATCTGTTTATAGATCCACTCCTACAAGAAATATAACTTATGTTGATATAAAGTTTGCGGTACACCACATATATTAGTTCTGAAAAGAACTGTTGAATTTCTCAATGTTTCGATCAATATGCTTCCTCAGGAGTGAGATATAACGTTATTATCTTTTTTTAAAAACTTTATTTACTTCTAAGCCTACAGTTTACTACCACAGAATTCATATGATGTTACATTAGTATTAATATAGCTACAAATACAAATTGTACAGTACCTTAATTTGAACTTGGTATTTAGCAAATGCTCTACTTTTTAACAGCTGATAAACACAGTGAACTGGTAAAAATCCTGTAATATCCGCTGAAAGGTCAGAGGTTACAGCAACTGTCACCGCATGGGCTGTAACAACCTACAAATAGAATAATTCCATTGTGTGAATAAAAGAAATTGTTGTAAAATGCAGTATGAACAAGTGTGAACACATGTTTATGGTATCTTAGTAACCACCTTACCTCTTCTGTAAAAATCTCTTGTGTGAACATAATTCTCATTCTGGATAAAGAGTTTGGTCTGACTGGAATCTATAAAAATTAAAAGTACAACAAATTATTTGACTAAACAAGAGAGAGAAGATGAAGATGATCTAACCTAATTTAATAAGGTCTTTTAAATATATCTTTGTACCATTTCACTAGTTACACTGGGCAACTCCTCAAAGGGACAATGCCTGCATACAATGCCTAGGAAAAACCAACTTAGCCATCAATTTTGCAACACCAATCTAATTTAACAACACAACCTAATTACAGAGTAGTGTAAAACATCTAACCAACATAAAATCTGTTAATCCACTAATCTAAGGCTGTCTACACTATCAAACTAGTTTGACAAAAAAAGTGTGATGTGCCCAGATATGGTACTGTAGTAATATGCCCAAATATGGTAGTGATATGACATCACATTTGTTGTCACATAAAGTGATAGTGTATCAGAGCTTATAATTGTGTAATTTGATAGTGTTTACCCTAGCTATTAAAATGGCTACTAATGCTAATAGTTCTGTTGGCTAGATTGAGAAACCTTACCTTCATTGCTAGTGTAGAACAAACCAAGTCCACAACAGCTTGCAACTGATTTGCATGGAAGTGAATGGCCATCAGTAACAACATTTCACTGAATGATGCACGGACACCGCTAGTACTGGAACAAAACAAAACATGTAATAATAAATAATTTTATATTTGTATTATTTTAAATAGTGCACTCTTCAAATACCAGACACATTTGGGCTTGCCTAAAGCTCTGTCTACAAAAAATTTTGATGTGCCCATATATGGACATGATGTTGTCATATCACTACTATATTTGGGGACATCACATTTTTTTTGTCAAACTAGTTTGATATTGTAGACAGAACTTAATATGTATGGTTTCCTTTAAGTGGTTCTGTATATTAAATTTATTAATATTTCTTGTATTGTAGTCAGATAACTTTATTTATTGATTTATACCTTTCAAAGTCTGCCCCCTCTTTTACAAGCCATTGAATCCACTCTGATACTGCCTGCGTCTCTTCTGGACTACAATGACCAAAAATACAAAACACTTAAAATATCAATTTAACCACATGATATGATAATTGCAATGGAAAGAAAAATGACATTGATATATTAACACAACTATTGATTAATAAAACAAAGCGCTTACTTTTGTAGGAATTGACAAGCTAACAACATACACAAAGCCAGCGAAACAAATCTAACACCAGCTGCAGATGGCAGGGGGTGGCAGGTTACAAGATACAACAGCTGGGTATTTTCCTCTGTGCTAAATCTATAAAAAAAGAACAAAAATAAATAAATACTCAGAACAAGAACAAAAATACAGTAACAACAGTATAGTCCCTGTTGTGTGCAACCTATTCAGTGGACACTAGTACTATTAAGAAGTATACTTTACCAGTGAACAAATGAAATGAACACTACTGCCAACCCCTAATCAGGGGACACCCCTCTAATACTTTGTTGATCTCTAAAGTGTCCCCTTAATACTATATTAAAGCTCTGTCTACAATATCAAAATTTATGTGACAAAAAATGTGATGTGCCCATATATGGGCATGATGATGTCACATCACTACCATATTTGGGCACATCACACCTTTTTTGTCAAAAACTAGTTTGATAGTGTAAAAAGAGCATAAACATGCAGAATAACAGTAGATTAAAAATTTAAAACAGCTGAACATACTTCATGCCTGCAATTCCTTTAAGTGCACAGTACAACCTAATGAGGGCACTAGCCTTGACAACATGCTCGTCAGACAGTTTACCATGGAATCCTTGTGATGGAATAATGACTGCTAATTCCTCAAGTAAATATTTCTTTAGAGAGTAAAGCATTGAACTGCTTGTATTTGATTTCTTCTAGAAAATAAAAACAATTATTATGTTAAGCTCTGTCTACACTATCAAACTTTGTGTGACAAAAAAAAAGGTGATGTGCGTCATATCACTACCATCACATTTTTTTTTTTGTCAAACTAGTTTTACAGTGTGGACAGAGCTTTAGATTTGTAAAGGACTAAAACAAATATGTAAGTAGGAATACACATTGTAATAAAAATTTAGGCACTATTATATCCGGTAGGAAGTTAAGCAATGCTTCATGTGAACAGGTACTAAGAAAATATCAGGAATTTTTAAGTATAAAAGTGGCAAGCTTGTACAAAAATTCTACTTACTTTTTGTGCATTTCTTACATATATTGAAAACCAGTTCCTCACTGATGCATTGTTGCTTAGCAACAGTCCACTAATAAAACTGATCACATCATTAACACCATTACTTGTTGTAACCTCTTTGCCGTGGTCCAATGATAGTGCAACTGCTAGGCCTGACATCCGGCACTCCTCTACCTACAAGAAAAGAATTATTTGGCAGCTTGAAGACATGATTAACTGAAATTACTTCAATGTGACAAAGAATTGATTACCTGACGATAAAGCAACATTATTTAGTGCATGCGATAGCATTTTCTGCTATGCATCAGTCAAGTCAAACCAAAGCTATATAATCGGCACAGGTTCAAGGCACTATTGGTCTGGTGATAGAACAAGTCTTCTCGGATAAGGACTTAAAACTGAAGGTCCAGTGTACACATCTGGCTCGTGTGCACTTTAAAGAACCCAGTATAGCTGTTGGAAGAGTAGGGGATACCCCGGTGTACTGGTCCTTACAGCCTCTGTGCGCAATTCAGTCCAGTAGGCTGCAAGTCGCAGGTTATTCACCCATTCACATTTATTCATTAATAATTGTCTATGACTGGTGGGCAGTACACCTGGTACATTCTGCAACTAAAAATTGAGAGCTGTGTGCGATTTAAACAGTGGCTACATTTAGCACGCATTACTTTGATTCCCAAGTTCCAAATCGCTAGTACTTACTGTTAATGCTCTTATGGTAAGTGCTTGCTTAGGGTTCATGCTAGCTAGCATTCGAAGTGCATGGCCACGTCGTCTGCCACCTAACGTTTCTTCATCTTGCTTTTCTCCATTCACAATTAAATACCTACAAACTGTAAAGAAAGTGTTTGAAAAGAAAATCTACTTTAAAAAAGACTGGACATGCATGTGCAGTGTCATCTGCCGTGCAATGTCGTCTGCTGTGCAATGTCGTCTGCTGTGCAGTGTCGTCTGCTGTGCAATGTCGTCTGCCGCGCAGTCCTTGTTTAGTGTTTATCTTCATTTCATTCATAGTAACTTACCTTCATAATAACAGTCTGGTACATTAACAACTAGTTGACAAAGTAGAAATGAACCATATTTGACCCTTAATAATGCCTCAGCAACTTTTTCAATTGGCAACAAATTTGGAAGCTCTATAGAAAATTGAAAAAATAAATAAAATTAGTTAAATAAATTTAAATTATTCTAAAATTATTTTGATAATTATAAACTGATAGTTGCCATACCTGCTTGAGCAATACAAAGAACATCAGAGACTTCTTCAAGATAAACTGCCGTTTCAAATAATTCACAAGGTCGTTGGACAAAATCAGTAGGATCTCGAATCTTAAACATAATAAATATAGAAAAATTTTATGTAATAATTAGTTCTCAACATGGGTGTGTATCATAACAATATTAAACAAATCATTACAAAGAAAACTATACAGTAACAAAAACAAAAATTGTGTAGGCCTATAAATTATAAAAATTATAAATTATGGAACCAAATTGAAATAATAATTTCATTAATACGTACATGGCTGATTATAAAAAGTACTTCACTAATCACCAGTCTTAGCCTCCGAGCTGCATCACTTCGCTCAAATTCTAAAGCAAGGCCATGCTGGATTGCAGAGGTTAACAAGTTCTCGTTTGATCCAAGTTTTTGCCTATAAAAGAAACAATTGTAAGAATGGTGAAATTAGAAAATATTTTGTTAGAATTTAATTTTATATAATATATTACAGTGAGAGTCAATTCCTTTTCACAGTATTATAATATTAATAGGTTAGTACTGTACTAGTATAACGAGCCTAATAAATAGGGCATCCATAAACAATACTTAATAATAGATACATTACTAATAGGCAGGTTGTGTTGTGTTTTAAAATTTCATTTTCAATTCAATTTTATTTTAATAAATTATTTTCCTTTCTGTAGTATAAATTTTTTTTTTAAATCATAAATGCATTCTTACCTCATTTGCAACTCTTTTCTTGCATCCTGCTCTAATGCACTGAAATCCACTGATAATAAAGCAACTATTGAGTTTACTACTTCTAGGCCAGACAGAATACGCAGTAACTGCTTTCGTCCCTCGATCCACCGCTTACTAACGTCTAGAGGAGCGCAGAGTGACATACGAACAAGGGCAGGCAGAATAGGCCTAAGTTCTGCCTCTGATAATGATACTAACTTGTCAACATCAACACTCTGAATCGCTTCAAATGATTTCATTGATACCTTTTTATCCATAATGTAAGCTTAGTTTGCGGAACAGTAGTAGGAATAACAAGAAAAATGGTAAAATTGTTGCAGTATCAACATCATCTATCCGTGTTTTCGGCTCGCGCAAACAAAAAATAAATTAGACGTAACATCCAGTCACCAATGTTTTGCTTTGCGGTTGGATATAAAGTCTACTACTTACAACATGTAAACAAAAACAAAGGGGGGAGTTCTCAAAACATCATGCTTGATTGATTTTGGATTATTCTACTATCGGACAGTCCTTTTTACTAACTCAAGCTTAGGGCTAGCTTCTTAGGCCTAGCTAGGCTAAGCCTCAATATATATATATTTATTATGAAAGGTAATTATCAATGTTTCAATTGCGATAAATGCAACATAACAATAATATCGGACTTAACAGTTTCCAGGCAAATTGCTTGGAGGTGGAATTGATTTAAAATATTATTATAATATTATTAATATTATTATATTATTAATAATAATTAATTATTAATATTAATTATTTCTTTCTTATTTCAGAACAAACTTTAACCATGAATAAATAAATATATTACAATAAAAGATGGCAGAATTTGGTGCTCATTTAACGGGGAGTGTACAAACAGCTCGGCCGACATATTTTGAGGTGATAGCACAGGAAGGGCTGATGATTGCATTGCGACCTGCTATGCAATACACATGTAAGGTGTGTAAACAATACCGCAAGCATTCAGGCAATTTAATTGTATAAACAAAGTTGTGATATTGTAATTTAAACCTAAAGGATGGATTCATTGCATACCCTGGATCGTATTGCACACCCCTAGATCGTATTGCATACCCTCGATTTTATTGCATACCCTGGATCGTATTGCATACCCTAGATTTGATTGCATACCCTGGATCCTATTGCACACCCCTGGATCCTATTGCACACCCCTTGATCATATTGCATACCCTGGATCCTATTGCATACCCTGGATCCTAACACCCCCTGGATTGTATTGCATATCCTGGATAGTGTATTGCACGCCCTGGTTCTTATTGCATACCCTGGATCCTATTTAACACCCCCTGGATTGTATTGCATACCCTGGTTCTTATTGCATACCTGGATCGTGTATCGCACATCCCTGGATTGTATTGCATACCCTTGATTTTATTGCATACCCTAAATCCTATTGCACACCCCTGGATCGTGTATTGCACACCCTGGATCGTGTATCGCACACCATGGATTGTATTGCGCACCCTGGATCATATTACACACCCTGGATCTTATTTCACACCCTACTACTATTTTGACACACAAGACAATTTATTTTACAGATTTTAGCGGAGAGAAATCCAGAACGTCTTGGTTGGTTGTTTCGTTATGCTGATGAAGTTTATACAATACTAGATAGCTTACTACAACATCATTTTCTATTAACAACAGGTAGTTATCATTCTATTTAAAGTGATGCATTCTGGGGGAAGATCACCCCATTCCAAAGTATAATGTAAAATGTTATTATTTAACTTCATCTATTGTTTTGCTTCAACTGAATAAAAAAAAGTTTATAAACTATATATTTTTTAGCTGCATCATTTTCTGAAAACTTCTATGGCTTAAAAAGGGTTGTAATTGATGGGAAAGGAAGAGAAGACAAGACATTATCACTACCATGGAAACAACATCTGCTTTCAATGTTTTGCTTAGTAAGGAGAGCATGTATATTATTAATTTTAAACATCTTTCTTTCTGCAATATTCATTGGTAGTAAATTTAGAACTTCTTTCAAACTTATGTAAATATTTGATAACCAATAGGAATCTTTCTTGCAGGTGGTGATGCCGTACATAAAAATAAAAATGGAGAAACTATTCCATACATTCAAAGAGGAGGATATTGATGGGTATTTGACATCGACCTCTGACCCTTTGACTAGATTGAAGAAGATCTTTCTGTTTGTGTATCCACTTGTCCATATGAGCTGGGAGGTAAACAGATTGTTTTGTAGTTAATTGTTTGTGAGGCAGGTGTAAGGCAGGTGGACAAATCTTATTTAAATGTTTCCCAGAAATTGATGGTTTTTCTATGTTTTGACAGGGTTCTGCATTAGCCTACCAAATGGCCTACCTATTCAAAAAATCTGATTGTCATTCGCCATTTGTTCATCTTTCAGGTAAGTACAATTGCTTTTAAGCTCTGTCTAAACTATCAAACTAGTTTGACGAAAATGGATGTGCCCAAATACATTTATATGATGTCATCGTGTCCATATATATATATATATATTTTTCCTATAAAGTTTGATACAAGCAGAGCTTTTAAAGGTTTCAACCTTTACACTTTTTAAAAACTGCAAGTTACTAAACTATAACATGCTTAAAAACTTAGTTATAACCATAGTACTAAGATGACTAGGACTGAACCCTGGATCTTGGGATTGAAAGACAAGCATATTAACCACCAACTACAGCTCAATCATGACGTTAACACATCATAAAATACCTTGAAGTGAAATCTTTCATTCATAATTTATTTTATTTTAAATTTAAAAGGAGTTAAACTCGGCAACTTAACAAGAGCTGATATGCTGAACTTGATGACGAAAAATGAAATAGAGACACAAGAAACAACCAGGTCTATATATACAATTCTTTGTTTTTGATTATTAAATTCAGACTATTTAATTGTTAATACAGTACAGTACTAACATTTTTTTTACGACTTTAGTGGGATGAATTGGTTGCTAGAGTACAGTAAGAAATTTCTTGCAGTATCAGCACACGGAATATCCCAGGGACTTTCCGTGGCTGTGTTCTTTCTACAATTCCTGGAATGGTGGTATGCTAGTGAAAATCAAGAATCTAGGATTGCTGTAACATCTTTACCTACGCCACCACCACCATCACTCAGTGTAAGTGACGTCATTCTATAGTCGGGAAGGGGAAATAATGATTTAACTCTTTGCCTAGAAGTTGGTAGGGAGCTAGGAGATGGTAGGGGCATAGGAGATGGTAGGGGCCTAGGAAATGGTAGGGCCTAGGAGATGGTAGGGGCATAGGTGATGGTAGGGGCCTAGGAGATAGTAGGGACCAAGTGTATATTTTGTTTGTCTTTTAGAAGGGGGAAATTCTTACTAATTTCAATATCTATCTAATCTTACAGGTTGAACACGACAATGGGAAGTTTAAAAGCAATATTTGCCCAATCTGCAACAGGCCTTTAACAAATGACACTGCTATCTCAACTTCAGGGTAAATAATATTGAGTACAATTGTCAAAAAGCCCAAAAAAACAACCCAAATGACAAATTTGAATTGGATGTATGAATTACTAAACACATTTAATCATGTCCATATTTCTATATTTATGGTGAATGTATACAGTACTGTATATATATTTTTCCCATTTTTTTTATAGATATGTATTCTGTTATCCTTGTATCTATGGTTACGTCAAGAAGCACCAATGTTGTCCAGTAACCAAATATCCAACTCTTCATCAACACCTTATAAAGTTGTACCTACCTGACTGACGAAAAACAAGAAGTTAGATGATGGGTACAATGAACCTGCTTAACTATTTTGACTGAAATGTATTAAAATCTTGATATATGGTATATCTGTATTAATAAATATTATATATCAATTATGTGTTCATTTTGTTAAAAAACTGGATATTAAAATATAGAAAAAATGAATAAAAAAAAATTTTGATAATAAAATTGTTATGACCAAAACGAGGAATTTAATATAAAAATAACAGCAATCAAATAAAACATTACGTTAAACGTTCACAAACGTACAACGTGATATACACAGTGACAAACAGCGTACGTTAAACGTTCTCAAACGGACCACGTGATATACACAGTGACAAACAGCGTACGTTAAACGTTCTCAAACGGACCACGTGATATACACAGTGACATACAACGTACGTTAAACGTTCACAAACGGACAACGTGATATACACAGTGACAAAACAACGTACGTTAAACGTTCACAAACGGACAACGTGATATACACAGTGACATACAACGTACGTTAAACGTTCACAAACGGACAACGAACCATGGATTAAAGAATGAACAAGGTAGGCCTACAAGTACGTTCTCTCACCAAACAACGTACGTTGAAACCGGGGTTGAAACGTTCTGAAACGGACAGACAAGTACGTTACGTCGTGTATCAGAAATGTACAAACGTTCAGACAAACGGTGGACAAGTATCACAATGACCAACATACAGTAAAACAATGAACAACGACGTTTATTAAAATCAGACTCCAATGGAAAATATTGTTGTCCTGAATCTATTCATCTTCATTTTTTTTTCTGTTTTTATCATTGACTGTTATTTATTTATTTTATAAAATATGTATGATATTGAATCGAAATAAAAACAAACAAACAATATATTATAAATGTAAAAGGGTGAACGTCGCGAAAGAGAGGATTAGATGAATGAGCTTAGTGTGTGGGATCTGTATGGAGATGATCGGATGAGAACAATTTGGGCCATTGCCAACACAGCGTTGCTAACGTGTGCCTTATTTTGAAAGTAGCGCCTCAATAAACACGAACAATGTGGCCTAGCTAGCAGTACAATTGAGCGTTAAACAAAGCAAGATTGTTGTTAAAATTTCAAAGCGGGATTCTCGATATTTGTGTGTTGTTGTCCTCAGATTGGAATACATCGTCTTTCTTAAAATATAATCTTTTTTTTTTACACATGGAGGACCAAAATCTGAGTCCTTCGTAGGCATACAATAGGCTTATGAGAATCAACGACACGGTAGGTAATACGGCGGGGATAAGCTTCTACGATGAGGGGGAGGAGACAAGAAAGTAGGGATAACGAGAGTTATGATGAGTGAGTGTCAAGTTGACACTTGCAACCTCAGAGCCTAAGCTAGGATCACTTTTTATTTCTTGTTTATCCGTCAATGTTAATTATCTCGGTAAAGGCATCATCAACAAGATGATTCCCCGAAGTATTCTTTGGTTAAAAAAAAAGACCGAACGGAAATAAATTAATTATGTCAAATAATGAGGGCTTACATAATATGTAGGCATCTCTTGTGTAAACAAGTTGTGGTTTTAACCATACTATGTTTTAACAAATTTGAGATATATAGATCAGGACGGTGTTTCAAATACCGTGTAGGCCTACCGTAGACTATTGTTAATTTAATGTCAAGTTTAATTTAATGTCAACATGTTGTTATTTACAGAAAGAAGACGTTTCCTTTGAAACAGGGAACCATGGATGAATTTGGCTTAGCAGTCTTTGGGTTGCCAGTGGCTGTATTTGGTGTCCGCGTTGTCAAAGACTACTTGAATTGTAGCAATCTTGAGAAACCAGAAGATGGTTGTATGTTGGTCCATCCGTCAACCAGTGGAACTGCCGTGGATTTGAAAAACAGCGGAACATCTGTTGATTTGACCGGTGATGGGAATAATGTTGATGCACATAGCTCTATGAATGTGTTTTCCGCCGCGACGACGCCGACTACAAATGGAACAATCCTCGACGGTACGGCGAGCGGAACAGTTCTCACCGCATTAACAACTTGTGGAAATACGTCAGACGATGTCGGTAGTTTTACCGTCAATGAGCCGACGACTGGTGGTGGAAGTACCGTCTCCATAACCGGTGGAACAGCCGCCAATGAGCTGATGACTAATACAGTCAACCCCACACGTAGCGGCGGAACGAACGTCGATGAGCTGAAGACCTGTGCCAGTACCGTCTCCACACGTAGCGGTGCGGGCGTTGTCGACACTCTGCAGGTAACGGCCAGCAGCAACACTACCATCGATGAGCTACACACAGCCATAGACGAATCTGTCATAGATTATAGCAAACTTGATAGCGGCAGCTTCGACGACGAAGACATTCCTGTTGACAGCATTTGCGACGACGTTCACGACTCGTCACAGATGACATCACATGATGAGAATATGACACATGAAAATGAGTGCGCTAAGTTTCTGATTAAAAACATTGACACATCGTGTTCTTATGAAAGTGAGAATAAACTGGCAAACTATTTCAATAAAAGAATTGAAAAAACTGATTCTGTCAGAATTTTAGATTTGGCGCCAAACGAAAGTAGGCATACGGATGTTTCGTCTGAACAATTAATCGGTAGTGGTACGGAATCCGTTTCTTTGGTGGAAGAAAGGGCAATAGGAAGCCCTCATGACGTTTTATACGAGTCGGAGAGTGACGTAGATTCAGCGAACGACGCGACGGGCAAACAACCAATATCGTCGGATATATTCTTTTCGTTAATTAACTGCACAAGCCACTATGCTGGAATGAAATCGGAAGCAGCAGCACTCACCGATGGTTCATCAAGCATAGCTAGGCACGGGGATCCACGTGAAACAAATGTATCTACACATGGTAACCCACGTGCAACCAATTACGAACCCGGGGCAAGTAATGAAAAAGAGGCATGTCTAGAAAACAAACCCGATTTGATTAACCAAACAACACAAGCTAGCGATTTAACACCGATAGATTCAATAGAAGCTTACACACAGACATCCGATAGCTTATATTGTTTGCATAATAATAACGAATGTCCTCGAAATAAGGTCATTTCAGGTAATTCATTAAAAACGCACAGGCTTGGCCAATGGCGACAGAAGAGCTCACATGGCCAAGGCTGTAGCCGGGACAACAGCAATGAGAATATCCTTTCAGCTTCTAAACTGCAAAATGGACAGTTATGTGTAAAACAAGCACAGCTCAAAGGAAATTCACTTATTATACACAGTTCCGGCGGTAAAAACAGACTAGTGAAACTTGCAGCCAAACCGGCCAAGTCAAATAATACTCGGTTGTCAGCGTGGAAACCATTACATGAAACTGTGTCACCGCCTCTTGATTTTGATAGTTTTGAATCAAATCTACGACCAATAAAAACAATTGAAAGGCGACCAACGCTTGCTGAATATAGTAACGAAAACGGAACAGTAAGTACTGCTACTTCTTCCGCCACATCTGAAACTGTAGGCCGAGTGTTTCAAGTCTCCACTGAAACGTCCCAACAAAGTCTCGAAGAAAACCAGCGTACTGAAGAATCCGACAGCTCAGATAGTATGAAGGTAATAACAAATTCCTCAACACAAGTCGATCTACCAGAAACGCCAAAGTCGCCGACACGTCAATACACTGTCGAATGTCCAGTAATCGAGCCGACTTCACCAACAGGAAAACGATGCATGAGGAAGATGTCGTTGGAGATCTCGTTTGTGGATTCTCCTCCACTAACTCCAACGTCACCAGATGGAAAGGATAGCACGGACCGTAGACGCCAGAGCTGCCCGGAGTATAGATCGACTGAAGCAGAGTAAGTACGGTATGGGTTTTGATTTGGAGATAATTACCTCCATGATAGGCACTATAGGATTATATGCTCTAATTTAAAGAGAATTTAGAAACCCCTATTCATGGACTCGCCGCTCGTGAAACAAACCAGGGAACAATCAATCCCTGAACAAACGAAATGAAATATGTATTATCGACCCCTATTCAGGAGAAACCCCTCTATTTATTAAGGGGACACTTCGTTGGGTCTCGAGGGGTATCAGAAAAACGTTTCTTTTAATATTAAATTGGTACGGTATGTAAAATGACACGTTATCATATTATCGACCCCTATTCATGAGAAACCCCTCTATTTATTAAGGGGACACTTCGTTGGGTCTCGAGGGGTATCAGAAAAATGTTTCTTTTAATATTAAAATGGTACGGTATGTAAAATGACACGTTATCACATAATCCATATAACCTTCACATAAGGTTCAACCTCAATAGGAGCAGACAAACCTCGAACAAACAAATTAAATAGTTCCTAACATAATATGTTTACTACCTAATTTTAGTTTCATGGTCTTTTATTCATCACAACACAACATACATCGGTTTTTCTAAGGTCAAATAATAAATTGATAGTAAGGACAAACGTTAAGGCCGCACAACCCTGCAAAATAATTACAGTATTATTTCAATAATTGTATAATTAATATAGCCTATTAGGACAAAACTGCAAAGTATTTATCAAAATATTATTATTACAATATTTTAATAATTGTATAATTACTAATTATTACAGTTATAAACTTAAGCCGTCCAATGAAGCAAACAACAGCAGCAGGATAAACAACAATGTCGGGAGTCAAACTGCAACAAAAGAATGCCGTCGAATAGAAACGGCGCCGCTACCGCCGCACCCACAGGGACGATTTATGTACCAATTCGCCGTCCCGCGTGCGTATGTACGTACCGTCATTGGCAAACAGGTACGTGCGTGCATGGAATATTCAAACAATATTAAATTGATAACAACGTATATTATGTTTTTAAGTGTGAATAATCGTTTTGTGTTTATGTGGCTTAAAACGGATTCAGTTTGTCCTTGTCGTTCGAGTAAAGACTACGGATATATAACACTGTAGTTTATTATCAGTTAATCTACGCACCATAATACATTGCATGATTTCATTTCGTAGGCCCGAGTAATTCGTCGATTACGACTGCGAACTGGTGCAACGATATCGGTCAACTATCCTCGTGGATTTGATGGGTGTACGTGCACGATCGAAGGTATACCACATTTTTAAAAATTATATGCATACCGAATTGACGATCGTCTTTTTCCGGTTACTTCATTTCATAGAGGAACAATATTGATATACTAGTATAGGCTTTACGGTATAAACCCGCTGGATTTTCCTTTCTAACACACAATGCATTCACATTTTAAGTTCAAGGGAACCGCAAAGCAATGCGGAAAGTGTGTTTTGAATTATAATCATTATAATATAATATGTGTAACTTTTTACTATAGGCACGTACAGCCAGGTTCTAGGTGCTGTGCTGATTTTAAGACAGAATTTCCCGTTACTTGATTGGAGTCAAGACGAGCCGGAACAAACGTGATTCATGCTTTTATAAGTTTAAATTGACGTTAAGGATTTAAGACAGAATTTCCCGTTACTTGATTGGAGTCAGGACGACCCGGAACAGACGTGATTTAAATTGACGTTAAGGATTTAAGACAGAATTTCCCGTTACTTGATTGGAGTCAGGACGACCCGGAACAGGCGTGATTTAAATTGACGTTAAGGATTTCCAGGGATGAGGGTGACGGGGTTAAAGTACAGTAATTTAATAATGGTTACACACAGTTTTAGAAGAAACGTAGCAGACTAAATTGTCCACCGTCATTATACTTACACCTTAATTTGGTCCTGAGGAACCAGCTCTTTGTAAATAAAACTTTGTAGATATTTATGTAAATAAATTGGTAATTTATTACAATAAATTGTTGTTATTATATTATTATATTAAATGTTTGTTTGTTTAAACACAAATTTAGAGTGTGTATACAGACACCGTACCGTTATATATCAAAGATTTAATACGCAAGTTAAAGTTCGCACCCAGGAGGACAAATGAGTACCTTGCATTGAATTAAAATAAAGTATAATACCGTTTAAAGTTTTAAAATATGTAAATTTTATTCAGTAATACGAAATATACAATTATATACAAGTATAAATATTTTGATATTTAAATTATTTAAAGTATAAAATGTTTATAATACAAAACAACAATTCATTTTTATAAACAAACATATTTTAGATCATCTTAAAACTCTATAAAACTCTAGAATTAGTAAAATTAAATCAATAAATATACAAATTTATTATACATGATACAGCAAAAAAAGTAAAATGCGATTTTAATTTATTTTAAAAAAAAATGATAGATAATCGCACTCTATTGAATCTCACCATCATCACTGGTTATGCTTATTTTGACTCGTATGCGCCATATTTATTGGGTAATTCTATAAAAAACCCTGGCAACTCTTTCATCGTGAACACTGGTTGATAGTAGTATTGTTTCCTCGACAAGAACTTACATAGCTTACCCATGTTGACATAATTTGTTAGGCAGTAAAATCTCTAAGCTCTGTTTACACTAGGACATTTTATGAGGCAAGAAAATGTCATGTGCCCATATATGGACATGATGAAACTGTATCACTACCGTATTTGGGCACATCACACTTTTTTGTCACACTAGTTTGATAGTGTAGATAGCGCTGTAGAGGAGTATTTGTTTCCCCCTCAACATATCCTCTATGAAATCATCTGTTAAGTTACCCTCATTTGACAACATCTATTATCTCCAATTCAATTGCTATGTTTTTTGGTTAAAGTTTTACTTAAAACACCTTTACGTTTTTTGATCAACTATCACTGTACCATCTTTATCTTTAACTCGTATTCGGCCTGTTGAGTAACGCGTTTCTTGACGCCCATCAGGATAAACAGTTTTCACCGTACCATCTGGGTACTCCCGTTTCTGTAATAATTTCATTTTTAAAAATAATAAAATATTCAAAGGTACCGCAGGAATAGCTCTTGAAAGAGGAGCATGTTTTTTTTTACAACTTTTTTGTTTATTTAGGCAAATTGCCAAGGATAAACATAAGCGAATTCATTCACTATCCTTCTCAAAGGTGACAATCCCATTCACAAGACAAACATATACACAAGATGCTCTACATAAACAAAGTCTTAATACAAGTCTTTGGGAGTGGAGTTGAAATTTGTAATTAGAAAAAATCCTGACATATGACAGGACTTGAACCCAGGACCTTTGGATTGACAAATGTGAGATACTTACTTTGTATTGAGCCGTATGCACCTCTCTCTGTCCGTTGGCAAACTCCATTACTTTATCACCGTTTTGCTCCATGCGAAGAACGGTACCATCTCCAAAGATACTTTCCTCCCTTCCGTTAGGAAACAGGTACTTAATGGTTTGATCCGGGAAAGTGATTTCTTTCGTTCCATCAGGATAGTGTTTCTCCATCTGATTACTATTATACAATAGAATAATATTAAAAAACTTGGATATTTGTACAGCACTTTTTTATTTGATGCTGGCCTAATAGTAAATAAGATAAGTATTCACCAATAAGCTAAATGAAACACTCTTTCCAAAGATGAATTGTCTACCAAATGAGGGTCCCAAATGATCAGCAAATGCTGGATGGATCACCCTCATTAAATATGGTTAAAATAAATTAAAAAAAACAAAAACATGAAAAATGACAATTATTATTTTCGAAGTTGTTGTTGTATTGTTAGATGTATTTGTACAGAATTTAATTTTTTTTTTTATTGCAATGCAAACATTTTTAGCTGTGTGCTATTGTTTTTATATACAGTATTAAATTTTAAAAAAATCATTCAATATAGGCCATTAGTAGTTTTAACAAAGGTAATCACTTTCATAGGGAAAAAAAACCCAAAATAATGTTTTCAATTAATTTTAATTACAGTTTATAAATAATTTTTTAAAAAAAACCTATTATGTGACATTAAAATGGCATATTAAAAAAATATATTAAAAACAAATATTTTTCAGGGGGACAATATAATGTGATTGGTGAATACAACCACACTATCCAAGACTCAACTCCCTAAATGGTAATCAATATACCTATCCAGAATGAACTAGGTTCAACTTGCTATTAGTAATCATTGGAAATATGCCTAAAGAAAAAGGAACGGAATTTACTTGGCAAACTGTAGGATCTCTAGACCATCTTGATAGGTGGTGTGAGTGGTTTGTGTTTCTTGATAGTAATACACCTACAAGTAATAAATGTAGCAAGTTAAATAAACACATGTTATATCAATCTATATATATAAATTATTGTTAATTCTGACATAGGCGAGCACAATGGAAAAACTTCGGGACAAATCTCTGCCTTGGTCAGATTTCAGATGTACCGCGAAATGTAAATTTGATAACATTAGTTTTCACTATTACGATATTGTTCCATATTTCTATCTTAGGAAGATATTATAAAGAATTTTACAACAAAATTTCTGATTTCATCGGTAGATTTTCAACTCAATTTCAATTGAAAAAGAAAAAAGGAGAACGTCCTTCTTCTACACTTCCTAGAGGGGGAGCGAAGCGAGGTCGCCCTCTAGTAATAATAATAATAATACCGTACTCCAGTAATCACCCACTTGGTTTAAATGCTGGAGTGAATTAGTTTGTTGAGCTCTGTCTACACTATCAAACTTTATGTAACAACAATTTGATATGCTTATATATGGACATGATGATGTAACATCACTACCATATTTGGGCACTAGTTTGATAGTGTAAACAGAGCTTTAGGATAATGTACAGAACACATGCTGAAAAGATGAGGTTCGCATATCAGTTTTGAACAGTTGTCCATCATCATGTCCATATATGGGCACATCACATTTTTTGTCACATAAAGTTTGATAGTGTAAACAGAGCTTTAGTAGAGAGCCAAAACTGTCATCCCCCATCCCCAGCGAACAGTTGAGAAATTGGCTGAGCTGCAATCTAACTTTGTTGAAGTACAAGTGTATACTGCAGTTATAGATTGTGAAAACCATACTTAGTTGTACCCAGATTGTACTTACAACACGCTGGTCTGGTAAAATCTGCTTGATGTCTCCGTTGAAGAATGTAACTGTAATAGTTTCACCATTAGAGCTTATGTCCTTCCTAGTTCCATTCTTAAATAGTATCACTCTAGAACCATCTTTGTTTACATGCTCAACCTGTACAAACAAAATATGAAAACCTTATGTAAAGCTCTGTCTACACTATCAAACGTTATGTGACAGAGAAGTGTGCCCAATTATGGTAGTGATATGACATCATCATGTTCATATATGGCCACATCACATTTTTTTGTCACATAAACTTTTATAATGTGGACAGAGCTTAAGATGAGTCTTGATTTTGTACTAGCCTGTCAGCCAATGTCTACAAACAAAATCAGGCTAGCTAACCTACTTTTGTGCCTGGTATCAGTATAAAAACCTCTTTGTATTGTAGTCTATGTATGTTAACATATGATTAGTTCATTTTGTTTTATCATGGAGAAATAGCTAACTTAATAATATTGCTCCATGGTTTTATATATTTTGGTATATTGACTGAAATAACAAGACGCTCTATAATAAACAAAGCCTTAAGCAAATCTTTGGGAGTGGAGTAATTTGTAATGTGATAAAAAAATCTGACATCTGACAGGATTTGAACCCTGTGTGTGTGTGTGTGTGTGTGTGTGTGTAGAACATGTTGACCACAAATAATCTGTATACGTTTTTTTGTACACTAACCTTGCCATCTGGATGTTGAATACTATTGTCTGTTTCATCTTCTTCAGATAACTTTCCACTTTCTTTAGATATCTCTTCATTGCTGTTACCTTTCAATGTATCATTCTCTTGGCTGTGGGGCCAGCCCCATGCACTTGGCCTAGGCTGGTGGTCTGTTTCTGGACTCTTTTCAGGAGATTTATCTTTATCTTTCTGCTTCTTAGGAGACTTATCATAAACGGATGTGTTTATCTTTAATGATCTTTAAAAAGTAAAAAGTTTTGGTTATACTTTACACCTACCAGGTACAGTAGTTTTTCTATTTAGTCAAAACACGTACAACATTAAAAGAGATAAGGGCAATGCAAAAATTAAAAAGTTTAAAAATGCCAGTTTAGGTTCAACATTTACGTATTTGGACATAATAAATTCTAAAGCTCTGTCTACACAATCAAACTAGTTTGACAAAAGAAGTGTGATGTGCCCATATATGGACATCATGACATCATATCACTATCATATTTGTCACGTAAAGTTTGATGATAGTGTAGACAGAGCTTAAAAGAAATGTAGTTCTTATACACAATATATAACCATGCTACATAATTCAAGGATATTATTTGTACATATACAGTGGCTTAAGCCCTGTCTACACTATCAAACTAGTTTGACAAAAACAGTGCGAGGTGTCCAAATATGGGCATTTTTTTGGTCATGTGACGTTTAATAGTGCAGACAGAGCTTTATATGGTGTCAAGATAATAAATGCATACAAAGAAATAGAGGTTCAGGAAGTAAATTAAAGCAACATATGACACGTTGGGCTGTAATGCCATTTAGCGAATGACACTGTTGCTACTCACATGTGAACACCCCATTAACAATCAGAATAACAGTGACACACAAATTGTCAAACCAAATATTACAATACGATATAAAGCTCTGCCTACACTATCAAACTTTATGTGACAAAAAAAATGTGAGGTGCCCATATATGGACATGATGATGTCATATCACTACAATATTTAAGCATATCACTGCCATATTTTTTTTGTCAAACTATATGATAGTGTAGACAAAGCTTAAGATGAAGAAGACATAAAGCAACACAAAATAATCCATCTATAGTCCAACTTTTCTTTAGTAGAATAGTATACATGTTACATGCAGCCTTTATACAAGAGTACAAGAAAGTTGAAATATGCATTGCAGGCAGATGCAAAAAATATGTGCTGAATTTATTTAATATAATCAACATACCAATTCCAGTTGGCTGCACCAAGTAAAGTAAAATAGTATCAGATTTAATTATACATTAAAACTCTTCATTGTCATTGAAACATATCAAACACATGTTTAGTCATTTAGTAAAGAACCTAAATTAAATTTAGGCCAACAATTATAGGGGGTATTCTATTTATTTTATTTTGTTTGCATTTCCTATCCTAACACTCACTTGATATCATGTTGGTTTTTATCCTGTGAATCGATATCAAAATCAACTTCCTCTTGCCTGAGGTGCGCACTAGGTGCCTGTGTGGACGGTACATTCACCTCTGGTAGCGCTTGAGTGGACGGTACATACACCTCTGGTAGCGCTTGATATGATAACTGAGAGGTGCTTTTCTTTTTCTTTACTTTCTTCTGTAATTGTAAAAATAATTTAATGACTTGACCCCTGACCCCACACCAAAGGTATTTCGATTTTCTTTTACATATTACTTATTATTGTTGAATACAACAAAATTTCATTTATTTATAATGGAATAATCTATAATTTATTTCAATTGACATTATATTACTGACCTTTAAACTATTACCAACCTTTCAACTATGACTGAACTTTAAACTATGACTGAACTTTAAACTATAACTGACCTTTGAACTATCTTTTTGTAGATTTTCTAATCGTTTTTCTTCAAATTGTTTTATATCATCGCGTAGTTTGTTATTCTCATCATTTAAAACCTCAATTCTCTTGTGCAGTCTACTTGAACTGGCCGTCCAACGTCTTTCTTTGTTGTTCAGTTCCTCTTGCAATTCACTTATCTAAAATTAAATGTTAAAAATCACAAATAAATTGCATAAGGAACAATAATATAAATGAATGTGATCAAGTATGTAAGTTTCTTCCTAAACCTTAATGAATAAAATTATATTACTTATTGGTCAGTGTACAGGCATATATATTTAAATTTGCATTTAAGATTAAGTATTTCAGTAAACAATTTAATATAATTGAATCCATTTTTCACTTTTTCTAATAACAATATTTCAAATTCTTCTTCTTTACTACCTCATCCTTCAAACGTTCTATCTCTTCTCTTCCTTTCTTGTCTGGCATACTCTTCATAGCCTGCTGATACTTTTCAAAATTACGCCTTTCTTTTCTAAAAATAGAAATTATGACCGCTGAATGTAAATATTCAAAGCTTGCCTTTTTGACATCTCGATCAGCTAGGTAGGTTTTTACATTGCAAATAATGTAAATATTCAAAGCTTGCCTTTTTGACATCTCGATCAGCTAGCTAGGTTTTTACATTGCAAATAATGTAAACTTTCCTATCCAATCCATCCTAAGTCTAGATTTAAACACCTTTAGGGCAAAATATTGCATTCCAGTACAATATACAGTGCATTATGGTATGATATTAATAACATACTTACTTTAATTTTTTAGTTTCCTCTGCCTTAAATTCCTCTAATCTTTTTAATTCTTCATTTTTCTGTTTTTCAAACGTTGCAATTTCATTTTTTAAAAGTTCAAGGTCCTGTTTAAAAATTAAAAAAATATTGATTACATTATGTTTATTTATAGAAAATGAGGTGTTTTCCTACATTTAAAACTACTCTTACAAAAGAAACTTGGATGCAAGACAGACAAATACAAGTTTAAATACTAATTAAGATCAACACTCAATAGATAAAACACTACTAGTCTAACCTTTTCTCTTTCAGCCCTAAGTTTAGCAAGAGCGCTATTCTCTGTGCGGAATCGTTCTATTTCTGTCTCAAGTTCACAGAGTTTATCGCGTAAGAGTTTTGATTGTACTCCTTGCCCGAGTGGAATGGCGTGAGCTTGACGAAGCTGTGCTTGATGGTGAACCTGAAAACAAGTTTAGTTAACCGAGTATTGAAGATAACTATATTATTAGGCGAGGTTGTTTTAAAGACCCCTTCCCTACAATTTGTGACGTTTTGTGAAAATAATACATATATATTACTTTAAAAACATTAAACCATGTCATTCCTTGTCTTAAATGTACGTTTTATGGTAAATTATGATAAAAAGTGAGAAACAGCAAATGACCTCTCGTGGACGGTCTTTAGGCAAGGCCTAGCTAGGCTTAGTTTTTTAGGCCTAGCTGGTATGGTAAACATCGGTAATTGTCTTTCTATTTTTGCCAGACTCTGTTGATACAAATTGGGCAAAAAGTGGATGAATTACAGAAAAAAAAAAAAAATCAATCAGCACGCAATGCATTTTGGAATTTATAGCGGGCCGCTGAAATTACTAGAATCTTCTATTTTTCACATTTTTAACTGTTTAAAGACAAAAAAGTTATCTGAATTAGGATCATATAATATTTATTTTTACATTAAATTTAGTTTGTGACCTTAAATTAGATCTAAAAAATATAGGATCAGTGAGAACAACATGGTTGAAATCATTGGTGTGATAAAGCTTATTTATGCAAAGTATCTGATGATAGACACCTGTCATATTATGTTCATAAACTTAACCAGACCTCCATCATTTCAAACAAAGTATTAATATTATGTAATTGAATTTTACATATTTATTACCTGTTCTTCTGTTGGTTGTTTCTTTAATGTTGGAAATAGTTTAGAGGCTAGTTCAGCCATAGGGGGCAAACTTTCTTCAGTACTGAAATCGCTACTTTGACGCTGTGGAACTGTAGAGGATGCAATCTGCCCATTGGTTTCAACATGTACGATCGGTTGTGAATGTTGGATAAAACATCTATCATCTAACAATTCTATAGCAAAAAATTTGTAATAAATTATAAATAACAAATGTTTGAATATAATGAGCTACTGAAACTGATTAAAATTAAGCGTCTTGTCAAAAGATATTGTGGGATGAATATTTGTAACTTTACCATTTTCATTTACAGCCATATTCGTTCCAATGACTGGATCTCCAGCGGTTATACTCTCATCACCACTACTTGATACATCTGCTGCAAACTCTCCCCAGCTCTCATCATCATCAAAATCAATATCAAGCTGATGTGATGATGTCATCTTCTGTGGAGTGTCATCATTACCATCAATCTCTCCTTCATCTTCTTCCTCGTTCCTTTCGACAGCCATCATTTGTCTGCTATGCAATGTTGATATTCGTTTCATCTTTGGAGAGTAGTCACTCGCATCTGAATTGTCATCAATTTCATCCTCTTCCAAGGTATCACTTTCATCTTCTTCAGTTGGACTTCCTCCTTTCCTTCTTTCGTCATTCTCATCTTCATCTCTCAATCCACGTTCCATCATTTCAAACTCCCCCGCCACTGACTGTTTTTTCCTCTCAATCACCATGTTTTCTTCAGAGAATTTCTTCCCATTCTGGTTGGAATGTTGTGCAATCTTATTGGATAGACCATCAATGGCAGCACTTGGATCTCTGCCATCCCTTACATCCTTCAGGTCTTTTACTTGATTCTTCATCGCTGCCCTCTGCATCACTTTTAACACCAATGATGCATTACTGGAGAAAGATGCATTGTCATCTGCTGCTTGTTCTAACAATTCAAATTCATCCAGATCATCCTTCTCTTCCTACAAATAATATCAACAGATAAATAACGACATCAACATTTCAGATAATGATATCAACATTTTAGATAACAATATCAACATTTTAGATAATGATATCAACATTTTAGATAATGATATCAACATTAGATAATGATATCAACATTTTAGATAATATCAACATTTTAGATAACAATATCAACATTTTAGATACTAATGATATCAACATTATAGATGATATCAACCTTTTAGATAATATCAACATTTTAGATAACAATATCAACATTTTAGATAACAATATCAACATTTTAGATAACGATATCAACATTTTAGATAACGATATCAACATTTTAGATAACAATATCAACATTTTAGATAATGATATCAACATTTTAGATAATGATATCAACATTTTAGATAATAACAATATCAACATTTTAGATAATAACAATATAAACATTTTAGATAACAATATAAACATTTTAGATAACAATATCATAGATAAAAATGATATCAACATTTTAGATAACAATATAAACATTTAAAATAATATTACATTTTTAGATACAGTAATTGTACCAACATTTTAGATAAAACCACTTTTTTTAAATATTTGAGTTATTATCCTAAACAAATGTGGTTTTATGGCTTTTGAAGTTGAAAAATAAAACTTTAAAATTACCTCCATCCTAACTTGCCAATCAAGAACTTTATTCTGGAATGACACCTCTATTGTATCGTCCAGGTCAGATTTACTTAGACTGCCTTGTCCAGCAAACTCTTGCTGGACATGCGACTGAATTGGCTTGCTCATTACACCTACTGGTGATGTTACAATGGTTGATTTGGTAATTGCACTTTTGGTTGCCGGTTTTGGTTCAGGTTTTAAAACCAACCTGTTGGTGGGAGTCAATGGTTTTACTGCAACTTTTCTTGAAATCTTGAATGGAAAAATATAGGTCCTTTTTAATTTATTTAACTTTTTAAAAATTTTAATTTTAAGAACATTTAAATTACCAAATGCTCCCCTCCATAATAGAACATAATTTTGAATAAACCCCCCCATCCCATAGAACATAATTTTGAGTAAACCCCTCCCCCACCCCTCATAGAACATAATTTGGATAAACGCCACCCCTACCCTCGAATAAACGCCCGCCACATGCATATACACAATTATTTTATTACATAAAACACATTTCTATTTATAGTAGATTTAATTGATTGTCACTCCCCTAAAAACCCTCCTGCTGAATAATAAACGCCCTGAAAAAATATGTTATGTAGCGTCAAAATAAGTATGATATTCAAATAATTATATTTTTTTGGCACTTAACATTATCATATAGTATAAATAAGGAATAGTACTAATTTGTGATCTCTTTGAAGGATTTGAATTTGAGATACACTGTAACACACCATTAGACATTCTGTGATATAAACAAAAGTGCATTCAGGCTAGGAGAAAGTAACTGTTCTACAGCAATTTTCACAAATTTTAAACAGAAAATGATGACATACCTGAGTTGTTTGCTGTTCATTTGGTTTACTTTTATTTGTTTTCTTCAATTTACCTTCATTTCTAGTTTGTAGTTTTGAAGATTCATTCACTTTACCATTCATTTCTTTTGTCCTTTTTTCATCTACTTTACCAATAATTTCTTTTTTCTTCAGTTTAAAAGTTTTCATGCCAAACCTTGATATACCTTGTCCTCTTTTCAAGAAACTTCTCTTAGGTTTTGTTTCAATAGTCGGTGGTTTTTGTATTTCTTGTTCCGTTTCTAGACTCAGTTGTTGTTCCAAAAGTTCTTCGAATCTCTTTCCTTTACCAGTCACCGGTTGATTATCAAAATCATTAGAAATATTTGATATATTATTGTCTTCTTTATCATTATTTTCCTTACAATGGGATTCATCGTTATTCTGAATGTTGTTATCAAAATGATTATCAATAATCTCCTCTTGATTATCTTCAACACCATCTTCCTTATCAATCCTCCTTTCACCAAGCATCTGCAACTCCTCTGCATCTTGATGGCTAATTTCTGACGATGTCTCCGGAAGAGGGTAAAAGCCATCCTCAGTATCAGAATGAGGTGCCTCTCCAGTAGAGTCCAAATCAATTTGAGGATTGTCTCTTGTAGGTGGAACTGTCTGAAGCAGGGTCTGCATCACATGTGGTGGCAAGGCATGGCCTAATGGAATATCAGTAGAGGAGCTGTGGTTGGTGCTCGGTGCCATGAGGTCAGTTGACAGACTGCTTGTGGAAGTAACACCTGATGAGTTGATTTTAAAAACACCTGATTTTTGTTTACCTGGTGACAATACACTTACACCTGCATGAAGAATTATTTGAAAATTATCTAAAAACTACATTATCAATAATTAATTATCATTATTAATGTTTTGTTTGATACATACTACATGTCAGATGATACAATGGTACAGAAAGCATGTAATAATACAAACCATACTACTGCAGTAACTAACTTATTACTACAGTACAAATATGGTAGTGATATTCCCAAATATAGTAGTGATATGATATAATCATGTCCATATATGGGCACATCACATTTTTTTGTCACATCAAGTTTGATAGTGTAGACGGAGCTTTACTTACCTCCTCCCCATTGCTTATGGCGTTGAGCTGACAGTATGCTTTGTACTCTCTGTTGCTCATTTCTTAAGACATGCAGTTGTTCCTGCTGCTGCCTTATCAGCTTGTCCTGTTGTTCCTTTTGCCATTCTTTTAATTGTTTAAATCTTTGCAGAAGCTTTGCCTGCTCTTTGCTTTGCTGTTGATCTAGTACGTCAAGACTTATATCTAGAAAATAACAGTTAAAGTCATAACAATTTTTTTACACACAGAACACATGAATATAACTACTTGCTAAAGATATGTGCAAGTGTTTCAACAGACTGGTGTATGGTAGTGTTGTACATAAAATGAGACTATAGTAAAAATAATAGAAAACTTTAAATTAAACAGTTGACTGTGACAATAGCATCCATAGGTTAAAGTTTAAAAGGCAAACCTTGGTTTAACATCGGCATGAAATCAACAATTACTCCAGCTCGTGACGACTTGATTGGAAAGTGCTGAGGTTGACGATTTTGTGCATCCATTTTTTAAAACTTCACTAGAAAGAAAATATAATAAAAATTCATAAGTGACATTCCTAGGTTAGGTAGATATTATATATAGGGCCTAGCCTATTATTACCGTAGTTATTCAAATAAACGCCCAGGAAGGTTTTTAGTGGGAATTTAGTCGAGGGTGTAATATAGTAGCATGTGGCGCAGTGTTTATTCGAGTAAATAAATAAAGGCTGATGGGGCGTTTTTATTCGAGGGTCTTGTAGTTTACCACCGCCTACTAGAGCCTAGCGTAGGCCCTAATAGTAGCCTAACTAGGCTAGTAGAGAGAGAGAGAGCCTCCCTCCTCCTGTTGCCTACTCATTGTACTACTAACTAGCCTATTTACTAGTCTAGTAGTAGCCTAGGCCTAGCTAGGCGCGCCTAGCTTTTTGCCTACCTATCTACCTAGGCCTAGCCTCTAGGTCTAGTTACTTTCGTACCTAAGGGCAGGTATTAATATAATAATTAATTATCTGATACATATATGTATGTTATATATGTATGGATCATACGTGCGTTATATATAAAAACTTGCTAGGCTAGGCCTAGCCTAGACCTAATAAAGTACTTTTTATTCAAACTCTTTTTCAGCGCCGCGATTCTGAAAATAATAATTTTGAATGACAAAATAGCGCCCTCAAAATAACTTACAGTATGGCGCGTAATAAGCGTCAGCAAATTTGTCTCGATAATAAACACATATTTTAAAATTCCATCTGAATTTAAAATTAATTGTAATTAATTAATAATTGTAATTCATTAAAATATAATCTAATTGACTATACATTTTACAAAACAAATGAAAACAAAAATGAATTTTAGATTACAAGGATCTGATAATGTGATGCATATTTGGCGCACCACACTTATTTCTAAACTTCACTTTATTTGTTTATGTTTTAAAAATCTTTTATAAAGATGAAACACTTTCAAAATACATTTCAATAAAACCTTAAATTTGTATTTTTTTTAAATACTTAGAAATATTTTATTAATTGCAAAAACATTTCTCTCAAAATATTTTGTAAGAATTCGTTGTGGGCTACCTCAGGCGTTTCAGCATTTTCGCATTGGAAAAATTGTTACGGAAGTATGGTATACCACAGAGCCTCGGCCCTCATACGGCAGTGTTTAAATTTACCATTTAGCGAATTTTTAAAAACTTTGTGACATTTAATTTACTTTTTAAATTCGGATTCACTAAAAATATTGCTTTTTTAAATGTTTTTACCTGCCTTTTATAAGCAAACAAATGTTTAAGCTACACACCGTCGTACTGAGGCGCCCTCCTTTTTACTGCCCACAATGCAGTTCACTTTGGAAGGCGATTTTTTCGAAGAGGAGCGATTATCAAATGATATAAATACGATCTTTGGCCTCCCGTTTCTCAGATTATTGCTGCTTTGCTGATCGTGTTACTTATCTCTAATAATATTAAGAAATCTGAAAATGTCCGCTTTAAGATTTATTTTTACTAATACATCTCGTAGATATCTTTCAACATCTGCTTTTCGCAGTTCTCAGTCAGCTACCGTTGGTGAACACGGACGTAAGTTTGTGAGCTAGCGCTAGACCTCCTACTAGCTAGGCTAGGCTGGTTTTATTTGTTGCTGGTCATCTCGTACCCAAACCAACACTTACTTGCCTCTAGGCTAGAGGCTAGTCTAGTAGGCCTATACTGTATTGACTTTTTACAAAGGGAATAGGCCTACACTAAAGTACAAATATTAATGATAAACTTTAATAATTAATGTGTACCTGCTGCATGTTGCATGTTTTATTTTCCTCACACCAATCAATGTAGCTAAAAAAATCAAGACACTTTAAAAAAACTTTATTTCTTGACCACAGTATTTATTTTAATTCTTTCAGAATCTGCAAATACTTGGAAATATCTTTCGTTTTTCGTGGCATTTCCAGGAGTAGCATTATGCATGGTGAATGCCTACAAAGGAGAGATGGAACACAAAGCGCATGCACATAGACCAGAGTTTGTTGCCTATCCCCATCTCCGAATTAGGAACAAAGTAAGTGCTGTATACCCACACTCCACAGTAGTACATCAAGAATATGTTATTATTATTATATTGCATTAACTTAAGGGACATGTCAAAATAACTTAATTTATGGGAAAACAAACATTGACATGCGATTCGCTGGACCGGAACCGTGCTGGAACAGGTGTGAAAGACCCTTTACTAAATCAACAGTAGCAGTAGCGTTTGCAATAGCTTTCACAGTTTACCAATTTACAAAAAAAATTATAAAATATATATATATATTTAATTTGCTTTTATGTCATATATTTCTTTTTTAAAGGCTTTCCCGTGGGGAGATGGAAATCACAGCTTGTTTCACAATCCTCATCAAAACCCACTACCAGAAGGATATGAAGATGAAAAATAACTAGCACTGAGATTTATAAATTGCGTTTATGATTTTGCAAGGACTTCTCTCAAGTATAGTTAAATAATTAAAGTAATAGAGATATGGATTTGAATTTAGAACGGTGATATTGAAAAGCATCTTGTGTCAACCTTAAATTACACATAAATTAATAATAAACATTTGCTTGGTTTCAAATGGTTTAGTGCTAATAATACTGCTTGGTTGTGTTGTAATTTCAAATTAGAAAATAAAAGTTGTTTCAAATTTACAGAGTATTTATGCTGCATCATTTGTTGAGGTGACTACACCGAAAATAATAAAAAGATAAATATTTCGGCACATATGGCATTTTATACGTATAATTTTAAATTTTTTATACGCATCATCCAACAGCGAGTAACTCGCAAATTTATTTTATAATTGATTGTGCTTATAAAGTTGTGAGTTACAACCCTGGCACTAGGTCAGGATTGAACCTGGACCTTGGGATTGGAAGGCAAGCATGTTAACCACCAAGCTACAGCTCCACTAACACATGAGCTTGTAAATTGAAACTGAGGTGAATAAGCACCTGGGTGTTTGTGAAGGGACATTTATAATGAAGCTCTGTCTACACTATCAAACTTTATTTGACAAAAAAATGTGATGTGCCCATATATGGACATGATGATGTCATATCACTACCACATTTGGACACATCACACTTTTTTTGGTCAAACTAATTTGATACTGTAGACAGAGCACATGGGTTCAAATAAGTTGTTAATGTGTACAGAAAAAAGGGTTGTTATTTAACCCTTACTAGGAAGCAATTTCATGTGATTAAAATAGGTTTACATTGCCTTGCTTGGTACATAGTGGAGGTCAGACAAACCTCTGTTATCACACATTATACACACAGTACAGGCACTAGATTTCCATTACGAAAAGGCGAATTGTCCAAGAGCTAAATGTTAAAATGAATGCGTATTTAAATGAATCTATGGAAGAATAAAAATAGATATGAAAATAAGAAAAAAACTAAAGTATATTTAATATTTATTTTATTTGTAGCTTTGTGGATCTACAGTTTAAAAAAACATGATACAAAAAGAGACTATTTAGATGAGGGTGCATTAATTAAATTGTAGAACAGGAACAGCACATTCCTGGTTAAATTGAAAAAAACATTAAACAACAATATGATAGTGCCTTGTTTCACCAATTACACTATCAAACCTTGTGTGACAAAAATGTGTGATTTGCCCAAATAGGGTAGTGATATTCTCAAATATGGTAGTGATATGACATCATCATGTCCATATATGGGCACATCACATGTCTTTGTCACAAGTTTGATAGTATAGTCAAGGCTTTACTCCACCATGGTTGACCAGCATGAACAGAATTTTCTTTCAAATAATATCTGTTGCTTAAGTAACTATTATTTAACGTATACTAATCAGGGGCGGATTTAGGCGGGGGCTAAACAGGCTTTAGCCCCCCCACCCTAAAATTTAACAGCCATATCTGCCCCTGCTAATCAATATAGGCCTACCATTTACCTAAATTCATTCATGTTCGACATTTTAATCAATTGTTTTAATATTGTATTTCTTAATGAACATTTACCAAATAAAAATTTACACAAATCTAAATTATTTTAAACTGAAATAGGACATGCTTTTTAGCAAATAATTTTAAATAGATACATAAAAAAACAAAAAATATAACCTCCTTGTCGGAGGTAATAACCGTTATATAAAACAAAAATATTTGCATATAAAAAAACAACTTATATAAAATGTATAAACAATTCTGACAATGTTGGTAATTGTGATGTTGACATATTTGGATGAGCATATTTTTTAGAAAAAAATAGTACAATTGCACA
This sequence comes from Antedon bifida, assembly GCF_963402885.1. NCBI lineage: Eukaryota > Metazoa > Echinodermata > Crinoidea > Comatulida > Antedonidae > Antedon > Antedon bifida. Next base: position 32,035,773 of record NC_136227.1, on the reverse strand, counting down.
AATTAATATTGAAAATGAGGTAAACTGTCAGCATATGTGGAATGCAGGTATGTTTGCACACACCTTTTTTTTTTATAGCAGTGCTTATTATGTTTCTAGGTATAATTTTATTAATATTGGAAAAATCATGCTCAAATTAAAAATTTCTATTTAATATAAGTTTACAGAGTTTTATTATAAGCAGAGGTGACCCCAGGAAATGTCCGAGGGAGGTAATTAACTATGGAGACTTGTGGGAATTTCTCTCCAAATTATTAATGTTTTATCAACCAATGCGCTTTATTTGAACATTTACTGTAAATTCTTGCACCTGTTTTTCACAAAACAAACATATAAATAATATAAATATAATAATATATATAAAAAAAACATTTATGAAAACAAAAGTTTTATGGTATTGTACATTTATACATTGACATATTTACTATACATGGATATTGAAATATAAATTAAAGGAATGTTGTTTTGGATAAAAATAAATATTAAAACAGATTGCACGTAGCAAAACTTGGAAAGTTTTACAATTAAATAAAGTAGACTTAATAGTACCATAAATCTAACACCAATTCACTATGTTGTTTTGAAGCCAACTACAGTATACCTACTACACCTTTAGGACCCCAACAAATGTTCCCTTAAAGATGTATTGTCCCCACAAAACATGAAAAATGAAGATTAATTAAATCAGACTTTGAATATGTTATTTTGTAGTTTTAATAAAGTTAAAGATGTATTGTCCCCCAAAACATGAAAAATAAAGATTAATTAAATCAGACTTTGAATATGTGATTTAATAATTTTGTAGAAAAAAACCGGTAAAAACACCAAATGTTTTCACTTATAAATTGACAAAATAAATGGTTAAAATCAACCAAAAACCCATTGGCTGGCAGCCATTTTGACCACTTTTTTCTTTTAAATTACAGGTAAATACATTTTTTTCGATCCAATTTTTGGTCAAAGTGGAACTATTATGCGACATTAAAATGGCATATTCAACAAAATTCTTTTTGAGAATTTTCAGGGGGACAATACATCTTTAATAGGGATGTCCCAATGGAGGGGTTCTTCTGTATATCTTTTTTGTAGCTTGTATTAAAGGTCTGTGTGGATTGAAAATCTATACAGTATGGTTAGTTATCTAATGGTATGAATGTTGCCTTATAGGTCGCAGGTTCAAATCTTACCAGAGACATTTTTTTTTATTTAACAAAATGTTTGAAACTTCTGTTTGGATTGGAATAGTTTGCCATATCATATAGTAAATGCATCCTCTATCAATAATTTTAAAACCCATCTTGAAACACACTGGAAAACCCACAACCTAAAGTTTGAGCCATATAACCAAGATGTTCAAAGAGGGACTCACAAACCTTAACAGGTTTATAGTCTAAAGGTCAAGGTAAATCAAGGTAAAGCTATGTTTGATATACAGTATGTTCCAAAATGAGCAGTTTGGTTTCTAGCAATGATTATATAGGCCTATTACAATGTATTTATTGGCCTACTATGCCATTCTCTACTGTACAATTATATGGCTAAATTTTATTTTCAATTTTTCAAAAAAGTTTGATAGTGTATAGACAGAGCTTTAGACATGTTTAATACATTCTTTTTGAAGCAACCAGCTGAATTGGCTCCAGGCCTTCAGTCACTTTGGAGGGTTCACCAGTCAATCCAATTGGCACCAGGCTTTTAGTCCTATTAAACACCACAACACTGTAATAGTAGCACTTGTGCCTAACCTTAGACAATAATGCATGTTATATAACACCTAAATAAATTCCTGTCATTTGATTGGACGATTGTGGATCACATAGCGTGCAATATGTGGATCATATAGTACGCACTATTAAACGATCGTTTGTTGACATAATTAACACTACAGTTTATAAAATCCATATAAATATAACATTTAATATAATATTATTAAAAACCAAATGTTACTGTTTTAATCAATGTGAATCAAATGTAGGCCTTGGCTAGCCTAGGCCTACCTTTTATTTGATTCAAATGACAAGAGTCTAGGCCTATTTAGATGTTATATAAAACAAATAATGAATGTTTTATATTTGTGTAATGGTACAAATAATGGCATTTGGTAAATGATGAAAGGTTATATATCAACTCGGTTTCGCCTTGTTGAAATATAACCTTTCTTCATTCACCTCATGCCATTATTTGTACCATTACACTCATAAACATTCATTATTTGTATACTATCATTTACATAATTATGTAGTGTTGTGTGGCGTGTGGTGTTTAGTAGAGGACTAAACAGACTCCCACACTTTTTGGAGGGCTAAGGGCACTAGTCAATCCAAAATGCTCAATAGGCTCCTGCCTTTGGTCTCTCTGGAGTCAGTCCAAATGTTCACATAGTATGAAGAACAATCTTCAAATGAATTCTGATAATAATGATTTACTTCATGGCTAATCTGTGTTGTTGTTATAAGTCGGTTTCTCTAATCCAATCAAAGTTATCAAACTGTAAAATAGAAAAAAAAGTTATTATTATTATTATGTAATAATTAAAATGTCTAAATAAAAACCTAATATTGAGGTTTGCAACATATTCTACACGAAGAGCCTTAAACTTAAATTTATTTTTTACTACAGTAAGGAAAAAATATGTAACCATCAACTCATATTGTTTTAATACTACTGTAATAGGACAAATTATATTTATGTTTGTCTGGAGTAACAATATTATACTCTTCAGTGTAATAACTGACATGTGTGCACATACACACTTTTTAAGAAACATGAAGCATCAAGTTGATTGACGTTCAGAAATAGACCAATCAGCATCTTCCTATTATTTTACCTAATGGGAAGAATTATTAATTATCTATGTTCACATGTGAGAGGGAGGTAGTTTATTGAACTTCACAAAAACTGCGGAAGTCATCGGATATTGAAGTTTCGATTAGTAATCCGGTTTGAATAGTTCCCTTTCCTAATGTTATTGTAACACAAAGAGCCGGTCTAATAAAGGTACTTAACAAGTTAAAAAGTTGTGGGAATCGCATGATATGTCCTTTACATTATGGTATAATATCAGCAAATGGACAAATTAGGGAATTTTCGATTGCAAAATCACAACATATTGTTTACACGTGAGGAACAGATTTCATCTATAAAAGTCAAGTGAATATTGAAACTCGATTTACTGATACAACAGCAAATGACAGGGAAACATCCAGTTTACAGATCAACAGAAAAGACATTCAGAATACAACAATGTATCTCCGGTAAGTAAATTGTTATTTAAGCTTTTAATAATATTTAGGATGATATTTGGTGCTACTGTACTTTCTCACTGCTACTCTGTACTTTGACATTACTGTCTTTTACTGTAGTACTGATTTGTTAGAATTTTGTAACCTTCCTTAAACATGTTGGCAGTGGGAAGAAAAACAATATTGAAACACACAGAAGGTACAATATGGGTATACTCCAGTTAGGAATGCAATACAACTGAAGATCATTTAATACAAGTCAATTTGATGTGAAATTATTGTAAGGTAAACTTGAGTCTTGTGTTCATTCTAAACAAAGTGGAATGAGCTGTTAGGAGCTCAATGTAATAAGCCTCAGCATTATGTGGTAGGCTGGCCGATTCCTTTCCACGCCGCCTTATCCTTCCTAGCATTTTCAGGTACTCATTTACAGCTGAGTTGACTGGTAGCCGTTTTTATCTGAAAATTAACTTTGGTCTTTCTGTATGATAGTCAAGTTTCCAAATACTCTGTCACCAAACTTCTTCGGCTAACTAATTATTATATAATAATATCATATTCAAACTTCCTGTTGGGCTTATAGTATGTTGTTTCTCAGCTGGACAGCCAGACCGCTTCTTGGTCCTGGGAGAATCATATGTAGGCTGTGAAATAAAAAAGTTGCAGAATGCTGGCAGATGAAGATATCATTATCAGAAAATTTAATAAGGGATATTTTTATAAATATGGTAAATTAGATTTTGTTATTACTAAAATGGGTTAAGATGGGAAAAAGTTAACATACAGTTTTTATATTGAATTTCAGATTTAATATGATTTTAACAATTGTGATACAGATTAGTATAATCTATGTCATCAAATCAGCAGCTCAAACCAATTCTGAAGCTTGTAATAGTTGTTGTACAGCTGGGGTTCCTGGCATTCCAGGAAATCATGGTAATCCAGGTGCAATAGGGCCACAAGGAATGAATGGAATACAAGGAATGAAAGGAGAACAAGGAATTAATGGAGAACAAGGAATAAAAGGAGAACAAGGATTGAATGGAGAACAAGGAATGAAAGGAGATAATGGAAGCAATGGCTTAGATGGGACTCCTGGAAAGTTAGGACCAACTGGACCTCAAGGCCTCATTGGACTACCAGGTGCAAATGGTGTAAAAGGAGAAAAGGGTGAACAAGCTAGTCAGCAGAAATCTGCTTTTTCAGTAGTTTTTACATCAAACCCGGGTCGTCATGCCGCTAGCCCAATGAAGTATAACACAATAATTACAGATGTAGGAAATCACTACAACAAAGAAACAGGCAAGTTTGTCTGTGCAATTCCAGGTGTTTATGTATTCCAGGTGACATCAATGAAATCAGGTAGTAGTGGTCAAATTTTAACAAGAATCATGAAAAATGGGAACATTCAAATGTCCACATGGATGAGTGCTTCAGGGTATAATTCTGTAAGCACAATGGTGGTTCTTGATCTGATATCAGGTGATCAAGTATGGACTCAGCCATATAATACAGTATCCTATAACTATTTCTACAGTAGCAGTCATAGATACTGCTCTTTCTCTGGTTTCTTACTTTATGCAGCATAAAGTAAACATATACAAATACTTGTATTGTTTTAAACAATTAATTTGCAAATAGGCATCTAGAAGTCAAACTACATAAATGACACAAGGTAACATTACTATTAATTAAAATGTATTGTCCCCCAAAACATGAAAAATGAAGATAACAAACTTTGAATGCTGTAGGCTATATTGCAGTTTTAATAGAAGAACAAATTTTAAAAATAATGCTTTTACTAAATATACAGTATAGTTAAATTCAATCAAAAACCCATTTGGTGGCAGCCAATTTACCTATTCACAACTTTTTGTCAAATAAATAACCATTTTTTATGTGACTGTAACATTTTTTTTAGAAAGTTTAGTGATTTTTTATGTCAGCTTTACTTACCAGTTAAAAAATTATAGATATAACATTTATTTCATTTAAACTAAATTTTTGTAAGTATATATATTAGAAATAAAAATATTAATATTCAGTATATTGAGTGGATCATTATGTTGAACTATGAACTATATATGGTATAATTGTTAATGTGAGAAAGTTGGATAAAAATCAAATCCTCTTCTTTTTTTAAAGTTTTTAATTCTTTGTTTGGCACACTTTATTTTATAAAATTCATGGTGGTTCTTAATCTGATATCAGGTGATCAAGTATGGACTCAGCCAAATAGTTCAGGTCATAACTATTACTACAGTAACGGTGGAAGATACTGCTCATTCTCTGGTTTCTTACTTTATGCAGCATAAAGTAAACATATACAAATACTTGTATTGTTTTTAACAATTAATTTGCGAATAGGCATCTAGAAGTCAAACTATATAAATGTCACAAGCTACATTACTACTGTATTAATTAAAATGTATTGTCCCCCAAAACATGAAAAAGGAAGATAACAAACTTTGTAGGCTATTTTGCAGTTTTAATAAAGTTAATCGCTTCCATAGAAGAACAAATTTTTAAAATAATGCTTTTACTAAATATATACTTAAATTCAAATGGGTGGCAGCCAATTTACCTATCCCCACTTCACAATTCTTGGTCAAATAAATAACCATTTTTTATGTGACAATAACATTTTTTTTTTGAAAGTATAGTGATTTTTTATGTCACTTACCAGTTAAAAAATTATAACATAACATTTATTTCATTCAAAACTAAATTTTTGTATTAGTATATATTACAAATAAAAATATTAATATTCAGTATTTTGAGTGGATCATTATGTCAAACTATGAAATATATATATGTTTATGTGAGGTGAGAAAGTTGGATAAAAATCAAAGCCTCTTCTTCTTTTTTAAAGTTTTGAATTCTTTGCTTGGCACACTTTAATTTATAAAATTCATATGAATCGCAATATTGCTCATGACGACACTGGAAACCAGTTTGTTACAATTCGACAAATAACTTTTGCATAAAATACAAAACAGAGCTGAACATACCGTTAAAGGAAACAATAAATTATGATAAAAAAAATTAAATATTTAAAATACTACAAAAAATACACTAAACATAAAAGAAAACTTGACAAAATGGTAAAAAATACTGAAAAGGATTTTGAAAACTATAAAAACTAGAGAAATAAAAACACATCCAAAATATTTAGACGAATTATATACCAATGAAATATGAAGAGGCTTAAAAACAGGATAAATCATATTCATATTGACTACAGTAAGAAACAAAATATGTAAACATAAACATTTACATATTTTGTTTTACATACTGTAATGGGATGAATTATATTAATATTTGAATACAGTAAAAAATATGTAAAAATTACATATTCTGTTTTACATACTGTATGTTTGGACAAATTATATAAATATTTGACTACAGTAAGAAACAAAATAGGTAAACATAACATTTACATATTCTGTTTTACATACTACTGTAATGGGACAAATTATATTTATGTTTGGCTGGAGTAAGTATTACAATATATGCTCTTCAGTGTAATAACTGACGTGTGTGCACATACACACTTGTTAAGAAACATGAAAGCACCAAGTTGATTGACGTTCAGAAATAGACCAATCAGAATCTTCCTATTATTTTACCTAATGGGAAGAATTATTAATTATCTATGTTCACATGTGAGAGGGAGGTACTTCACAAAAACTGCGGAAGTCATCGGATATTTAAGTTTCGATTAGTAATCCGGTTTAAATAGTTCCCTTTCCTAATGTTATTGTAACACAAAGAGCCGGTCTAATAAATGATAACCACAGGTACTTGTTTGTTGAGAAAAAAACATTTAACAAGTTCGAAAGTCGTGGGAATCGCATGATATGTCCTTTACATTGTGGTGGAAATATCAGCAAATGGACAAATTAGGGAATTTTCAATTGCAAAATGACAACATATTGTTTACACGTGAGGAACAGATTTTATCTATAAAAGTCAAGTGAAAATTGAAACTGGATTTATTCATACAACAGCAGATGACAGGGAAACATCCAGCTTACAGATCAACAGAAAAGACATTCAGAAAACAACAATGTATCTCCGGTAAGTAAATTGTTATTTAAGCTTTTAATAATATTTAGGATGATATTTGGTGCTACTGTACTTTCGCACTGCTACTCTGTACTTTGATATTACTGTCTTTTACTGTGTACGGATTTGTTAGAATTCTGTAACCTTCCCTAAACATGTTGGTGGTGGGAAGGAAAAACAATATTAAAACACACAGAAGGTACAATATGGGTATACTCCAGTTAGGAATGCAATACAACTGAAGATCATTTAATACAAGTCAATTTGATGTGAAATTATTGTAAGGTAAACTGTGTCCTGTGTTCATTCTGAACAAAGTGGAATGAGCTGTTAGGAGCTCAATTCCTTTCCCAGTGCCTTATCCTTCCTAGCATTTTTAATCAGGTACCGTACTCATTTACAGCTGAGTTGTTCTTATTGAGAAATTAACTTTCTGTATGATAGTCAAGTGTCCAACCACTCGGCCACCAAACTTCTTCGGCTAACAAATTATTATATATCATATTTAAAACTTCTTGTTGGACTTAGTAATATGTTGTTTCCTTGTACAACTGGACAGCCAGGTCGCTTATTGGTCCAGAGAGAATCGTATGTAGGCTGTGAAATAAAAGGGTTACAGAATGCTGGCAGATGAAGATATCATTATCAGAAAATTTAATAAAAGGGATATTTTTATAAATGATGATGATGATAAATTAGATTTTTTTATTACTAAAATGGGTTAAGATGGGAAAAAGTTAACATACAGTTTTTATATTGAATTTCAGATTTAGTATGATGTTAACAATTGTGATACAGATTAGTATAATCTATGTCATCAAATCAGCAGCTCAAACCAATTCTGAAGCTTGTAATAGCTGTTGTACAGCTGGGGTTCCTGGTATTCCAGGAAATCATGGTAATCCAGGTGTGTCAGGGCCACAAGGAATGAATGGAATACAAGGAATAAAAGGAGAACAAGGAATTAATGGAGAACAAGGAATGAAAGGAGATAATGGAAGGAATGGCTTAGATGGGACTCCTGGAAAGTTAGGACCAACTGGACCTCAAGGCCTCATTGGACTACCAGGTGCAAATGGTGTAAAAGGAGAAAAGGGTGAACAATCTAGTCAGCAGAAATCTGCCTTTTCAGTAGTTTTTACATCAAACCCGGGTCGTCACGCCACTAGCCCAATGAATTATGACACAATAATTACAGATGTAGGAAATCACTACAACAAAGAAACAGGCAAGTTTGTCTGTGCAATTCCAGGTGTTTATGTATTCCAGGTGACATCAATGAAATCAAGGGGTAGTGGTCAAATTTTAACAAGAATCATGAAAAATGGCAATAATCAAATGTCTGCATGGATGAGTGCTTCAGGGTATAATTCTGTAAGCACAATGTTGGTTCTTGATCTGGTATCAGGTGATGAAGTATGGACTCAGCCACATAATTCAAACACTAACTATTACCAAAGTGACAGTGGAAGATATTGCTCATTCTCTGGTTTCTTACTTTATGCAGCATAAAGTAAACATATACAAATACTTGTATTGTTTTAAACGAATAATTTGCAAATAGGCATTAAAATAGTCAAACTATATAAATGCCACAAGCTAGATTATTATATATATATATATATATATTATTTTTGCAATGATAGATATTTGTGCTTGAGATGCAACAATTTAGATGAATGATGCTAATTCAAAAGAAGCTTTTTGTTAGTAATTTTTTAAGGTCAATTTTAACAGTTATAACAATTATAGATATAACATTTATTTCATTTGAGGAACTAAATTGTTTAAATACATGTTAGAAATAAAAATATTAATATTCAGTATTTGAGTAAATCTATGTTATGTTGAACTATGCAGGTGGTTCAAAAGGATTACATTTCTTTACACACTTTATTACGGCCTATTCACACTCAAATCAGTCCTAAATTAGGTTTTAATAAATTCATCCACTACAATTCTGAATTAATTAATGAAAGACTGTCAACATTCAGTTGTTTGACATTTGACCTGCAACTATTAAACAGATTTTACACATTAGATTATACTAATAGAAATATATCAGCATGGGTAACTCTGCAAGTTCCTTGTTTAAAAATCAAAGCCTCTTCTTTTTTTTGTTAAGTTTTGAATTCTTTGCTTGGCACACTTTATTTTATAAAATTCATATGAATCACAATATTGCTCATGACGACACTGAAACCAGTTTGTTACAACTTGACATATAACTTTGCATAAAATACAAAACAGAACTGAAAGTTTAGAGGAAACAATAAATTCTGATATAAATAATTAAATATTTGAAAAACCACAAAAAAGAAAACTTGACAAAATGGTAAAAAATACTGAAGAGGATTTTGAAAACTATGAAAACTAGAGAAATAAAAACACCTCCAAAATATTTAGACGAATTATATACCAAAGAAATATGAAGAGGCTTAAAAACAGGATAAATCATATACCAAAGAAATATGAAGAGGCTTAAAAACAGGATAAATCATATACCAAAGAAATATGAAGAGGCTTAAAAACAGGATAAATCATATACCAAAGAAATATGAAGAGGCTTAAAAACAGGATAAATTATATACCAAAGAAATATGAAGAGGCTTAAAAACAGGATAAATTATATACCAAAGAAATATGAAGAGGCTTAAAAACAGGATAAATCATATACCAAAGAAATATGAAGAGGCTTAAAAACAGGATAAATTATATACCAAAGAAATATGAAGAGGCTTAAAAACAGGATAAATTATATACCAAAGAAATATGAAGAGGCTTAAAAACAGGATAAATCATATACCAAAGAAATATGAAGAGGCTTAAAAACAGGATAAATCATATACCAAAGAAATATGAAGAGGCTTAAAAACAGGATAAATTATATACCAAAGAAATATGAAGAGGCTTAAAAACAGGATAAATCATATACCAAAGAAATATGAAGAGGCTTAAAAACAGGATAAATCATATACCAAAGAAATATGAAGAGGCTTAAAAACAGGATAAATCATATACCAAAGAAATATGAAGAGGCTTAAAAACAGGATAAATCATATTGACTACAGTAAGAAACAAAATATGTAAATGTAAAATTTACATATTTTGTTTTACATACTGTAATAGGATAAATTATATTAAAATTTGAATACAGTAAAAAATATGTAAAAATTACATATTCTGTTTTACATACTGTATGTTGGACAAATTATATAAATATTTGACTACAGTAAGAAACAAAATAGGTAAACATAAAATGTACATATTTTGTTTTAATACTACTGTAATGGGACAAATTATATTTATATTTGGCTGGAGTAAGTATTACAATATATGCTCTTCAGTGTAATAACTGACGTGTGTGCACATACACACTTGTTAAGAAACATGAAGCACCAAGTTGATTGACGTTCAGAAATAGACCAATCAGCATCTTCCTATTATTTTACCTAATGGGAAGAATTATTAATTATCTATGTTCACATGTGAGAGGGAGGTAGTTTATTGAACTTCACAAAAACTGCGGAAGTCATCAGATATTGAAGTTTCGATTAGTAATCCGGTTTGAATAGTTCCCTTTCCTAATGTTATTGTAACACAAAGAGCCGGTCTAATAAATGATAACCACATGTACTTGTTTGTTTAGAAAAAAACATTTAACAAGTTCGAAAGTCGTGGGAATCGCATGATATGTCCTTTACATTATGGTGGAAATATCAGCAAATGGAAAAATTAGGGAATTTTCGATTGCAAAATCACAACATATTGTTTACACGTGAGGAACAGATTTCATCTATAAAAGTCTAGTGAAAATTGAAACTGGATTTATTCATTCAACAGCAGATGACAGGGAAACATCCAGTTTACAGATCAACAGAAAAGACATTCAGAAAACAACAATGTATCTCCGGTAAGTAAATTGTTATTTAAGCTTTTAATAATATTTATTAGGATGATATTTGCTGCTACTGTACTTTAGCACTGCTACTCTGTACTTTGACATTACTGTCTTTTACTGTAGTACTGATTTGTTAGAATTCTGTAACCTTCCTTGAACATGTTGGCAGTGGGAAGGAAAAAACAATATTAAAACACACAGAAGGTTCAGTATGGGTCGTGTGTACTCCAGTTAGGAATGCAATACAAATGAAGATCATTTTGATGTGAAATTATTGTAAGGTAAATTGGAGTCTTGTGTTCATTCTGAACAAAGTGAAATGAGCTGTTAGGAGCTCAATGTAATAAGCCTCAGCATTATGTGGTAGGCTGGCCAGTTCCTTTCCACGCTGCCTTATTCTTCCTAGCGTTTTCAATCAGGTACTCATTTACAGCGGAGTTGACTGGTAGTTGTTTTTATCTGGAAATTAATTTGGGTCTTTCTGTATGATAGTCCAACCACTTGGCTACTAAACTTCAACAAATTATTATATAATAATACCACATTCAAAACTTGGACTGAGTCATGTTGTTTCCTTGTACAACTGGACAGCCAGAGGTCGCTTCTTGTTCCTGGAAGAATCACATGTAGGCTGTGAAATGAAAGGGTTGCAGAATGCTGGCTCGATAATGATCAGTGTGCAAAATATACTTTGACAAAACCCTGCTTGATAATGATTAATTGATTGCAACCTTTTTTAAAAATAAAAAAAAAATGGTATTTTTATATGTTTATAGCTTAACTTAAGTATGGTAGATAAGAGTGCAATTAAAGTGGGAAAAAGTAAACACACTGTTGTTATATTGAATTTCAGATTTAATATGATTTTAACAATTGTGATACAGATTAGTATAATCTATGTCATCAAATCAGCAGCTCAAACCAATTCTGAAGCTTGTAATAGCTGTTGTACAGCTGGGGTTCCTGGCATTCCAGGAAATCATGGTAATCCAGGTGCAATAGGGCCACAAGGAATGAATGGAATACAAGGAATGAAAGGAGAACAAGGAATGAATGGAGAACAAGGAATTAATGGAGAACAAGGATTGAATGGAGAACAAGGAATGAAAGGAGATAATGGAAGGAATGGTTTAGATGGGATTCCAGGTAAATTAGGACCAACTGGACCTCAAGGCCTCATTGGACTACCAGGTGCAAATGGTGTAAAAGGAGAAAAAGGTGAACAAGCTAGTCAGCAGAAATCTGCTTTTTCAGTAGTTTTTACATCAAACCCAGGTCGTCATGCCGCTAGTAGCCCAATGAAGTATAACACAATAATTACAGATGTAGGAAATCACTACAACAAAGAAACAGGCAAGTTTGTCTGTATAATTCCAGGTGTTTATGTATTCCAGGTGACATCCATGAAATCAAGTAGTGGTCAAATTTTTACAAGAATCATGAAAAATGGGAATACTCAAGTGTCCACAAGGATGAGTGCTGCTGGGTATAATTCTGCAAGCACAATGGTGGTTCTTGATCTGATATCAGGTGATGAAGTATGGACTCAGCCAAATAGTTCAATCTACAACTATTACTACAGTGACAGTGGAAGATACTGCTCATTCTCTGGTTTCTTACTTTATGCATCATAAAGTAAACATATACAAATACTTGTATTGTTTTAAACAATTAATTTGCAAATAGGCATCTAGAAGTCAAACTATATAAATGTCACAAGCTACATTACTATTAATTAAATGTATTGTCCCCAAAAACATGAAGATAACAAACTTTGAATACTGAAGGCTATATTGCAGTTTTAATAAAGTTAATAGCTTCCATAGAAGAACACATTTTTAAAAATAATGCTTTTACTAAATATATAGTTAAATTCAACCAAAAACCCATTGGGTGGCAGCCAATTTTCTATTTTCTATTCCCCACCTATCTCCAACAATTGTTGGTCAAAATAAATAACTACTTTTTATGTGACATTAACATTTTTTAGAAAGGTTAGTGATTTTTTAGGTAATTTTACTTACCAGTTGAAAAATTATAAATGTAACATTTATTTAAACTTATTTAGAACTAAATTTTTGTAAGTATATATTACAAATAAAAATATTAATATTCAGCATTTTGAGTGGATCATTTTTTTGAACTATGAACGATATATGGTATAATTGTTTATGTGATGTGAGAAAGTTGGATAAAAATCAAAGGATCTTCTTCTTTTAAAGTTTTGAATTCTTTGCTTGGCACACTTTATTTTATAAAATTCAGATGAATCACAATATTGCTCATGACGACTAGAAACCAGTTTGTTACAACTTGACATATAACTTTTGCATAAAATACAAAACAGAGCTGAACGTTTAAAGGAAACAATAAATTCTGATAAAAAGAATATTTGACATACTACAAAAAATGCATTAAACATAAAGAAAACTTGACAAAATGGTAAAAAATACTGAAGAGCATTTTGAAAACTATGAAAACTAGAGAAATAAAAATACCTCCAAAATATTTAGACGAATTATATACCAAAGAAATATGAAGAGGCTTAAAAACAGGATAAATCATATACCAAAGAAATATGAAGAGGCTTAAAAACAGGATAAATTATATACCAAAGAAATATGAAGAGGCTTAAAAACAGGATAAATTATATACCAAAGAAATATGAAGAGGCTTAAAAACAGGATAAATTATATACCAAAGAAATATGAAGAGGCTTAAAAACAGGATAAATTATATACCAAAGAAATATGAAGAGGCTTAAAAACAGGATAAATTATATACCAAAGAAATATGAAGAGGCTTAAAAACAGGATAAATTATATACCAAAGAAATATGAAGAGGCTTAAAAACAGGATAAATTATATACCAAAGAAATATGAAGAGGCTTAAAAACAGGATAAATTATATACCAAAGAAATATGAAGAGGCTTAAAAACAGGATAAATTATATACCAAAGAAATATGAAGAGGCTTAAAAACAGGATAAATTATATACCAAAGAAATATGAAGAGGCTTAAAAACAGGATAAATTATATACCAATGAAATATGAAGAGGCTTAAAAACAGGATAAATTATATACCAAAGAAATATGAAGAGGCTTAAAAACAGGATAAATCATATACAAATGAAATATGAAGAGGCTTAAAAACAGGATAAATCATATTGACTACAGTAAGAAACAAAATATGTAAACATAACATTTACATATTTTGTTTTACATACTGTAATAGGATAAATTATATTAATATTTGAATACAGTAAAAAATATGTAAAAATTACATATTCTGTTTTACATACTGTATGTTTGGACAAATTATATAAATATTTGACTACAGTAAGAAACAAAATAGGTAAACATAACATTTACATATTCTGTTTTACATACTACTGTAATGGGACAAATTATATTAATATTTGACTACATTTACATATTCTGTTTTACATACTACTGTAATGGGACAAATTATATTTATATTTGGCTGGAGTAAGTATTACAATATATGCTCTTCAGTGTAATAATGTGTGCATACACACTTTTTAAGAAACATGAAAGCACCAAGTTGATTGACGTTCAGAAATAGACCAATCAGAATCTTCCTATTATTTCACCTAATGGGAAGAATTATTAATTATCTATGTTCACATGTGAGAGGGAGGTACTTCACAAAAACTGCGGAAGTCATCGGATATTGAAGTTTCGATTAGTAATCCGGTTTAAATAGTTCCCTTTCCTAATGTTATTGTAACACAAAGAGCCGGTCTAATAAATGATAACCACATGTACATGTACTTGTTTGTTTGGAAAAAAACATTTAACAAGTTCGAAAGTCGTGGGAATTGAATGATATGTCCTTTGCATTGTGGTATAATATTAGCAAATGGACCAATCAGGGAATGTTCGATTGCAAAATCACAACATATTGATTACACGTGAGGAACAGATTTCATCTATAAAAGTCGAGTGAAAATTGAAACTGGATTTATTCATACAACAGCAGATGACAGGGAAACATCCAGTTTACAGATCAACAGAAAAGACATCCAGAATACAACAATGTATCTCCGGTAAGTAAATTGTTATTTAAGCTTTTAATAATATTTAGGATGATATTTGGTGCTACTGTACTTTAGCACTGCTACTCTGTACTTTGACATTAATGTCTTTTACTGTAGTACTGATTTGTTAGAATTCTGTAACCTTTCTTGTATATGTTGGCTGTGAGAAGGAAAAAACAATATTAAAACACACAGAAGGTACAATATGGGTATACTCTAGTTAGGAATGCAATACAACTGAAGATCATTTAATACAAGTCAATTTCTGTTTAAATATTCTTTTACCATTAATGTTCTATTTAGCATATCTGAAATCATTTTTTTTTTATACATTAACATTTTGTCACCGATTATTGTAAGGTAAACTGGAGTCCATTCTAAACACAGTGAAATGAGCTGTTAGGATCTCAATGTAATAAGACATTATGTGATAGGCTGGCCAATTCCTTTCCATGCCGTATTATGCTTCCTAACATTTTCAATCAGGTACTCATTTACAGCTGAGCTGTTCTTATTGGGAAATTAACTTGGGTCTTATATCATATTCAAACATCTTGTTTGGCTTAGTTATGTTTTTTCCTTGTACAACTGGACAGCCAGACTGCTTCTTGGTCCTGAGAATCGTATGTAGGCTGTGAAATAAAAGGGTTGCAGAATGCTGGCTAATGATGACATCATGATCAGTGTGCAAAACATACTTTGACGAAACTCTGTTAGACAATGACTAATGGATTGCAACCTTTTTTTTTAAATGAAAGGGGTATTTTTATAAATATGGTAGATTGGAAGAGTGCAATTATTACTAAAATTTTTTAGAGGGGAAAAAGTTAACTTACAGTTTTTATATTGAATTTCAGATTTAATATGATGTTAACAATTGTGATACAGATTAGTATAATCTATGTCATCAAATCAGCAGCTCAAACCAATTCTGAAGCTTGTAATAGCTGTTGTACAGCTGGGGTTCCTGGCATTCCAGGAAATCATGGTAATCCAGGTGCAATAGGGCCACAAGGAATGAATGGAATACAAGGAATGAAAGGAGAACAAGGAATTAATGGAGAACAAGGAATTAATGGAGAACAAGGAATAAAAGGAGAACAAGGATTGAATGGAGAACAAGGAATGAAAGGAGATAATGGAAGCAATGGCTTAGATGGGATTCCTGGTAAATTAGGACCAACTGGACCTCAAGGCCTCATTGGATTACCAGGTGCAAATGGTGTAAAAGGAGAAAAGGGTGAACAAGCTAGTCAGCAAAAATCTGCTTTTTCAGTAGTTTTTACATCAAACCCAGGTCGTCATGCCGCTAGCCCAATGAAGTATAACACAATAATTACAGATGTAGGAAATCACTACAACAAAGAAACAGGCAAGTTTGTCTGTATAATTCCAGGTGTTTATGTATTCCAGGTGACATCCATGAAATCAACTGGTGGAAAACTTCTAACAAAAATAAAGAAAAATGGGATTACTCAAATGACCACAAGGATGGATGCTGCTGGGTATAATTCTGCAAGTACAATGTTGGTTCTTGATCTGATATCAGGTGATGAAGTTTGGACTCAGCCATATAATTCAGGCACTAACTATTACTACAGTGACAGCATGAGATACTGCTCATTCTCTGGTTTCTTACTTTATGCAGCATAAAGTAAACATATACAAATACTTGTATTGTTTTAAACAATTAATTTGCAAATAGGCATCTAGAAGTCAAACTACATAAATGACACAAGGTAACATTACTATTAATTAAAATGTATTTTCCTCCAAAAACATGAAAAATGAAGATAACAAACTTTGAATACTGTAGGCTATTTTGCAGTTTTAATAAATCGCTTCCACAGAAGAACAAATTTTAAATATAATGCTTTTACTAATAAATTCAACCAAAAATCCATTGGGTGGCAGCCAATTTTCCTATCTTCCACCCCCCCCCCCCACACAATTTTTGGTAAAAGTAAATAACTATTTTTTATGTGACATTAACATTTTTTAGAAAGGTTAGTGATTTTTCAGGTCAATTTAACTTACCAGTTAAAAAATTATAGATTTATTTCATTCAAACTAAATCTTGTAAGTATATTTCAGAAATAAAAATATAAAATATTCAGTATTTTGAGTAGATCATTATGGTGAACTATGAACTATACATGGTATAATTTACCTCCGCCAAGGAGGTATATGTAATCGATCGCGTGGGTTTGTTTGTCTGTCTGTCTGTCTGTCTGTCTGTTTGTTTGTTAGCAGGATTACTCAAAAAGTAATTACAAGATCTTTACCAAAATCAATATACGGATAGATATGTGGTCAAGGACCATTCCATTAAATTTTGGGACCATTTGGGACCATGGTCCCAATTCTGGACCACTTTTTTAGTATACTATTTAGACCTGCTAGTGTTAAAAGATAGGACAGAATTTTCCAAAAGCCGGCGAGCAGTTTTAAAGTAACAAATAAACTAAAATTGCATTTTCTCGAGAACTACTTGTCCAAAAAACTTCATTTTTGTACAAGAGGCAAGAGTTATAACTTGTGAATTGTAAATTTAAAACATAATTCGATTTAATGTGCACGTTTTTTGATGCGAGTAGTTTAAAAAACCTATTTCTTTTCAAATTCACTCGTTTGATTTTCGCGTTGCTGTTCTATTGTTAGTCAACTGAAGCTATTGTTAATTGAAAGGCTTGTTACATAGCCATTACACCAAACTCGCATACACATGCTTGTAGTGAAATTAGCCTAAATCACAAACAGCATTAAGACACACACAAATATATATTTCTTTTTTACCGGAGAAATCTTACGTAGGAGAATTTCACAGTAGGCGGAGGTATGCACTCTCGGAGTGTCTTTCTAGTTGTTTATGTGAGGTGAGAAAGTTGGGAAAAAAAATCAAAGCCTTCTTTTTTTTAAAGTTTTGAATTCTTTCCTTTTATAAAATTCATATGAATCGAAATATTGCTCATGACGACACTATAAACCAGTTTGTTACAATTCGACAAATAACTTTTGCATAAAATAAAGAACAGAACTGAACATACCGTTAGAGGAAACAATAAATTCCGATAAAAAGAATGAAATATTTGACATACTAAAAAATGCACTAAAAATAAAAAAAAAACTATGAAAACTAGAGAAATAAAAACACCTCCAAAATATTTAGACGAATTATATACCAATGAAATAT
Organism: Antedon bifida; assembly: GCF_963402885.1. NCBI lineage: Eukaryota > Metazoa > Echinodermata > Crinoidea > Comatulida > Antedonidae > Antedon > Antedon bifida. The sequence continues at coordinate 32,017,307 of NC_136227.1, read as the reverse complement.
GAAGAGGCTTGAAAACAGGATAAATTATATACCAAAGAAATATGAAGAGGCTTGAAAACAGGATAAATTATATACCAATGAAATATGAAGAGGCTTGAAAACAGGATAAATTATATACCAAAGAAATATGAAGAGGCTTAAAAACAGGATAAATTATATACCAAAGAAATATGAAGAGGCTTAAAAACAGGATAAATCATATACCAAAGAAATATGAAGAGGCTTAAAAACAGGATAAATTATATACCAAAGAAATATGAAGAGGCTTAAAAACAGGATAAATTATATACCAAAGAAATATGAAGAGGCTTAAAAACAGGATAAATTATATACCAATGAAATATGAAGAGGCTTAAAAACAGGATAAATTATATACCAATGAAATATGAAGAGGCTTAAAAACAGGATAAATTATATACCAAAGAAATATGAAGAGGCTTAAAAACAGGATAAATCATATACCAAAGAAATATGAAGAGGCTTAAAAACAGGATAAATTATATACCAAAGAAATATGAAGAGGCTTAAAAACAGGATAAATTATATACCAAAGAAATATGAAGAGGCTTAAAAACAGGATAAATTATATACCAATGAAATATGAAGAGGCTTAAAAACAGGATAAATTATATACCAAAGAAATATGAAGAGGCTTAAAAACAGGATAAATCATATACCAAAGAAATATGAAGAGGCTTAAAAACAGGATAAATTATATACCAAAGAAATATGAAGAGGCTTAAAAACAGGATAAATCATATACCAAAGAAATATGAAGAGGCTTAAAAACAGGATAAATTATATACCAAAGAAATATGAAGAGGCTTAAAAACAGGATAAATTATATACCAAAGAAATATGAAGAGGCTTAAAAACAGGATAAATTATATTCATATTGACTACAGTAAGAAACAAAATATGTAAGTAAATTTTACATATTTTGTTTTAATACTACTGTAATGGGACAAATTATATTTAAATTTGGCTGGAGTAAGTATTACAATATATGCTCTTCAGTGTAATAATGTGTGCACATACACACATGTTAAGAAACATGAAAGCACCAAGTTGATTGACGTTCAGAAATAGACCAATCAGAATCTTCCTATTATTTTACCTAATGGGAAGAATTATTAATTATCTATGTTCACATGTGAGAGGGAGGTAGTTTATTGAACTTCACAAAAACTGCGGAAGTCATCGGATATTGAAGTTCCGATTAGTACTCCGGTTTGAATAGTTCCCTTTCCTAATGTTATTGTAACACAAAGACTAGCCGGTCTAATAAAGGTACTTTGTTTAGAAAAAAACATTTAACAAGTTCAAAAGTCGTGGGAATCGCATGATATATTGTCCTTTACATTGTGGTATAATATCAGCAAATGGACAAATTAGGGAATTTTCGATTGCAAAATGACAACATATTGTTTACACCTGAGGAACAGATTTCATCTATAAAAGTCGAGTGAAAATTAAAACTAAATTTATTCATACAACAGCAGATGACAGGGAAACATCCAGTTTACAGATCAACAGAAAAGACATCCAGTAAACAACAATGTATCTCCGGTAAGTAAATTGTTATTTAAGCTTTTAATAATATTTAGGATGATATTTGGTGCTACTGTACATTTGCACTGCTACTCTGTACTTTGACTGTCTTTTACTGTAGTACTGATTTGTTAGAATTCTGTAACCTTCCTTGAAGGAAAAACAATATTAAAACACACAGAAGGTACAATATGGGTTGTGTGTACTCCAGTTAGGAATGCAACACAAATGAAGATCATTTCATACAAGTCAATTTGATGTGAAATTATTGTAAGGTAAACTTGAGTCTTGTGTTCATTCTAAACAAAGTGGAATGAGCTGTTAGGAGCTCAATGTAATAAGCCTCAGCATTATGTGGTAGGCTGGCTAATTCCTTTCAACGCTGCCTTATCCTTCCTAGCATTTTCAATCAGGTACTCATTTACAGCTGAGTTGACTCGTAGCTGTTTTTATCTGAAAATTAACTTGGGTCTTTCTGTATATAGTCAAGTGTCCAACCACTCGGCTACCACACTTCTTCGGCTAATAAATTATTATATAATAATATCATATTCAAACTTCCTGTTGGGCTTATAGTTATGTTGTTTCTCAACTGGACAGCCAGACCGCTTCTTGGTCCTGGGAGAATCATGTAGGCTGTGAAATAAAAAAGTTGCAGAATGCTGGCAGATGAAGATATTATTATCAGAAAATTTAATAAGGGATATTTTTATAAATATGGTAAATTAGTTTTTTTATTACTAAAATGGGTTAAGATGGGAAAAAGTTAACATACAGTTTTTATATTGAATTTCAGATTTAATATGATTTTAACAATTGTGATACAGATTAGTATAATCTTTGTCATCAAATCAGCAGCTCAAACCAATTCTGAAGCTTGTAATAGCTGTTGTACAGCTGGGGTTCCTGGTATTCCAGGAAATCATGGTAATCCAGGTGTGTCAGGGCCACAAGGAATGAAAGGAGAACAAGGAATAAAAGGAGAACAAGGAATGAATGGAGAACAAGGAGTGAAAGGAGATAATGGAAGGAATGGCTTAGATGGGACTCCTGGAAAGTTAGGACCAACTGGACTTCAAGGTATAGTTGGATTACCAGGGGCAAATGGTGTAAAGGGGGAAAAGGGTGAACAAGCTAGTCAGCAGAAATCTGCCTTTACAGCAGTTTTTACATCAAACCCAGATCGTCATGCCACTAGCCCAATGAAGTATAACACAATAATTACAGATGTAGGAAATCACTACAACAAAGAAACAGGAAAGTTTGTCTGTGCAATTCCAGGTGTTTATGTATTCCAGGTGACATCAATGAAATCAAGTAGTGGTAAACTTAAAACAAGAATCATGAAAAATGGGAATGTTCAAATGTCTGCACAGATGGATGCTGATGGGTATAATTCTGCAAGCACAATGGTGGTTCTTGATTTGGTATCAGGTGATGAAGTATGGACTCAGCCAGGTAGTCCAAGCTATAACTATTACCACAGTAGCAGCCTAAGATACTGCTCATTCTCTGGTTTCTTACTTTATGCAGCATAAAGTAAACATATACAAATACTTGTATTGTTTTAAACACTTTAGATGAATGATGCTAATTCAAAAGAAGCCAGTTAAAAAATTATAGATATAACATTTATTTCATTTGAGGAACTAAATTGTTTAAATACATGTTAGAAATAAAAATATTAATATTCAGTATTTTGAGTAAATCTATGTTATGTTGAACTATGCAGGCGGTTCAAAAGGATTACATTTTTTTACACACTTTATTACAGCCTATTCACACTCAAATCAGGAAGGTTTTAGTAAATTCATCCACTACAATTCTGAATTAATTAATTAAAGACTATCAACATTCAGTTCTTCGACATTTGACCTTTTAAAACAGATTTTACACATTTATTTATTTAACCCATGGCTGGTAGTAGTACTGCACTTTGCAAAGATTATGCTAAGAGAAATATATCAGCATGGGTAACTCTGCAAGTTCCTTGTTTAAAAATCCAAGCCTCTTCTTTTTTTTTGTTAAGTTTTGAATTCTTTCCTTGGCACACTTTATTTTATAAAATTCATATGAATCGCAATATTGCTCATAACGACACCGAAACCAGTTTGTTACAACTTGACATATAACTTTGCATAAAATATAAAAAAGAACTGAGCATACTTTTAAACTCGGTCTACACTATCAAACTATTTTAATAAATATAGTAATAGTAATATGCCAAAATATGGTCATCATATCCATATATTGAGAAATCAAATTTTGTTGTCACATAAACTTTGATAATGTAGACAGAGTTTTAGATGAAAAAATGATACAAAAATTATTCCGTGCCCAATTATAGGAATAGTATGTGGAATAGACTACACTACTTTAGAATACTTACGGACAATTCCCTAGAAATTGGGCGTGGTTTCCAGACATCGTTACCGACACCATTCAATGTTAACTCCTGACACGTTTTTGGCAATTTCCTCTTCAAATAAACAGTTGGCGGTGTCTGTTTAGAGAGAACCTTTTCAAAAGACATACCGACAAAAAACTCCATTCTTTTTAACGTTGCTAAGCAGCTTAGTCTTGCACATGGATCTTTACAGAGTAACTACAGGAAAAAAAAGTGATCATAAAGAAAAATGCATAAACTACTATCAGGTCATCGAAGGTCAGGCTGTTGTATACTGCAAAAAAGAAAGATATAAACGTGGTGTTATTAGGGAGCTATTAATCTGCGACGATCTAGAAATTAGTTGTGTTGCCAAAAAAATGAATGTTCAAAAAGAATGTTGCAATGGATCTGTGTGCACGCACTGAATAAAGATGGCATAAAACTATAGTAGCTCCGACATAAAATTATAGTAGCTCCGAGTTCATTGATTGTTAGATGAGAATTTAAAAAATTTAATTAAAAAATAGTTTACTAAAAATGAATCAACTGTTACCTGAAGAATGACGTCCTGAGCAGGATAACTAACAAATGGAGGTAACTTGAATTCCTTATTTATAACCTTATTATACATCTCAATGTGATTGGTGGAACCACTTAACGGATATTTACCCGTCATCAAGCAGAACATTATAATGCCGAGGGACCACCAGTCGACACGATGATCATAGTCGCCCATATTTAGTACTTCAGGCGCTGAAAAAATTAAGGTAGTTGTTTAGTTGTCATGTTAAAAAAAACATGGTATAAATTTGGAGACTATTACAGGGCAGAATTTAGATTTGTGACCATGTTTAGTTAGCGGTGGTTGATATAGGATTTTAAAAAAGGTAGTAGGGTCGAAAATCAACAAAAGGAAGCAGTTCTGTGCATCTCCTATTCTAGCTTACAATAACTATAAACTACATACTACAAATTCAGCATTTTATTAATCAATTTAAAAAAACTGTCTACCTGTTGAACAATTACCGATTTCCATCTGAAACTTTATTTAAACGATTAAAAATGTTAAATTTATTTGATATTAATAAAGTTCAATTATCAATATTTATGTTTCAGTATTTTAAGAAAACACTTCTTATTCCTATGATAAAATTGTTAGATACTACTAAGAAAACTCATTCATATAATTTTAGAAATCCTTCTGTTCCAGTTCCCTTCGTATGGAATAATCTTGATGTTTCAATTAAAAATTCTGTTTCTTTACCAGCTTTTAAAAGTAAATTAAAAAATAAATATTTATCACTGTACCAACAATAATTTTATATAACATTAATTAAGGTAGCCTTTTATATATGTTTTTTTTCTCTCTCTCAGGGTAATGGTGAGACAAGTTTTTTACTTCTAATCATGACCCCAATGATGGCATTTCTTTCTCTTATTTACCTCTCCTTGTCTTTGTTTGAAATTGAAATAAATTAACTATTTTGGATGATATTATTTAAAGATAGCAAAATGATTCACTTATTAGAGATAATAATAGATATATACAATTACCCACCCATATACATAAGTGTCCCACAGACACTGGACGTTCTGCCACCTTGCTTCAGCCATTTTGAAAGTCCAAAATCGGACAAAAGTATATGACCGCCCTCATCAAGTAAAATATTCTCCATCTGAAAAGAAAATATATTTAATACCCTTTTCTAAAATGTTCTAACTATTGGCCCACTTTAACTCCCATGCTTCCAAAATCAGAATCGGAATATGACCACTTTAGTAGAATAGTCTGCATCTGAATATCTGAAAATATCTATAAAAAAGCAGAAGATGTTTTAATAAGATATTTTATAAATCTTGATTTTAATATAAATATTTAAAATTTTTTTTTCCAATACATACCTTTAAATCTCTATATATAATTCCTGCCCTATGTAAAAACGCCAAAGCCATCGCTATCTCTGCAATGTACAATCGTGTCGCAATCTCACTGAAAGCGCCCTCTAACAACCATAGACTATGAAGATCTCCATGAGTTGCATAATCCATTACTTTAAATCAGAACAAACAAAATAAATTATATTATTTGTTGAATAATTTTGTATTTTCAAATTGACTTTACTAATATTTTGTATTTTTTGAAAAAAAAAATTGATTTTAAGTCCTTATCCGAGAAGACCACCAGGATTATGCCTTGACGATTTTATGTCTATGGTTGGTGGCGCCTCTGCCATAAATCGCTTGATCACGCAGATCAGCTGATGGAACTCTCACATATATAAGTACGTCATTATTTGTGTAAATAAAACACATGTTAAAATAAAATAAATATATACATCATCATCTTAAATCCTAATATCTTTATCTGTCATCACACAACTTACAAATTATATATAGCTATCGATATTAATACATATCTTGAATTCAACAACAGTTTGTCTAGGTATGCAGCTCACATAACAACATCAACATTGGAGAAATGTAAATGCAACACCTAACTTGTGCTGTCTGTGTTTGTTATCAGATAAACATCATTATTACACAAAGTATACAGTACATTTAATTCATCACGCTTAGTCTGTAATTGATCGAACAATCTTTACAGGGTTTTCAAATTAATTATTCAGTTTTTTAACGCAGTTCTGATTATTATTTAATTTAATCGATTCTGCAGCTTATGGCTGTGGTAGCAGGTAAGGTTTGGGCTAAAAGTAAAAACTAAAATATATTTTGGAAAAATTATCTGATACAAACCAAACACCTTGACCACAAAGAATTATTTAAAACGATGATGGTTTTCTAACAATATTTTGGTCTAAAATTAGATGTGATTCCCAAGCACAAATCAATTAAAAAAAAAATCGGTCAGTTAATCTATATTGTATCTTTATTATACGAATTGACAGGTTTAGGCAAAAAACAACTTTTGTTCCTATTTTGAGCACATAAGTGTGCTATTCTCTCTAAACCATTAAAATATAATAGTTTTATTATGTTGTCAGGCTATGTATGTGATCATGCATAAAACACTGTGTGCATTGAATATATAACAGCAACTGAATTTGGTAAATCATTTGGACGTGAAATAAACAAAGCTATAATTCAAACACAATCTTGGAGTAGTGATACACTTCCTAAGATTGGAAATTAATTTGTATGAAATGAAAAACGACACCAATAGAAACACATGGACATTTGTTAATAACACTCCAGGGATAAAAAGTAAATGAAGTATTATATTAATATTATCAACCTAAAGCAAAATGATTATATGTTGATAGTGTAAATCTTAGATGTCAAGTTGATGTTTGCAGGACATGTTTTGCGGGACATTTAAAAGTCAACCTTATTTTTGCCTTCAAAGTATATAAAAGGAAGGAATAATTATAATTATAGAATTTAATTATTTTACTTATATATATATATATATATATATATATTTATATTTAATATATTACTCCATTCGTCTAATAATGTTGGATAGGAAACCTTTATACATTACATATAGTACATACATTATTTTTTTACATTACATATTAAACATACATCAATTATCTGTAAACCGAACATCTTATAAAATCAATTTTGTTTGTTTGATATATAAAAAATGTTTTTTTTTCAAATGTTTTACATACAGTATTTATAGCTACAGTGCATGTAGATGATCTAATGGCAACTTATCTCTTGGTGGCGCTGTTTAAAATAGATCAATTTACAGCAAATACGACAGCGATATCTGAAATCCATCCATCAACAGAAAGAAGCAACAAGCCATCTGATAATTAGTGTACAGGTAAGGTTTCAGTGATAGAAAACCTTAAAGCAAATTAATTGATTGAGTAGAAGGTTCTCCGTTTGACATTTAATTTACTCAAACTAAAACAAATGCATTGCAACATATTTCAACATAAACATTACTTCATACTTGTCCAGTTTGCTATGTTATCCATTACCATCACTGATATAATAATTGTCCAAAAAATAAGGGCTCATCATTACACTGTACACCAAGTACACCAAGTATATATACTGTCAGGGTATATCTGTGGCCATCCAACAAAAGGCGTATGACGTGACTGGACGCTTACAAGCGAAACTGCTCGCAAATGATCTATTCGCACTACTCGTATAGAAACGGTGAAAAATCCAAGGAGCTAGATCTTCTTAAAACAGACAGATATGCCTATTGTGTGCAAATGATAATGAACTAAATATTAACTGGTTCCAAAATATACTTAAAAGCGTATTTAAGTTAGCACATTGAGAGCATTAATAAAATTGCCATAACTGTGTTTAAAAAAAACATGTAAAAAAGCCCACACATATGTATCAACTCACCTAAATAAAGACTTGTCTTACTTTGCCATGCAGCGTGGACTCTTACTATGAACGGATAATGGCCTATTGCAGACTAAAAACAAAAACAAAATTACAACAATAACAATCATCACAAATAAATAAATAAATAATAATAATAAATAATTTTTCCCGGGAAATATTTTTCCCTTTTGAGTCACGAAATAGTTCATGGCATTAATCCCACCATGGCAATCTAACATCATAATGCTGAGCTCCGGAGATCAAAGGGTTTATCTGTGGCTGCGACACAATCAGTTCTGTACACCACGGAGAATATATACATATTGACATAGTACAGTACTGCTGGTATTTGTCGCAGCCAGACATAAGATCAAAGGACTGTTACAAATTCCTATCTTGGCAAGGCGAGCTCAGTGTCCTGTTGATAGAATATTTGATCTCACCATGGCATTGAACATTTTAAGAAGATGGCCGCTTTAGGTACTTGCAATATCAGATCCTCAAATATTTCGGGTCCCCATTTTGACTGATTTCTGAAACCTTTAATAGTAAACTTTGAACTACCCGAATACCAGTCTTTTTTACAGTGCTACATAGGCCTCCTGTAGCACCCTTTTGACTAATTTTGATTTCTGAAACTCTTTCCCTATAGGAAAATAGATAGCCTCAAGGGAAACATTGTACTATTTACCTGAATACTAGCCTCTTCTTTACACTGTCGTATAGCACCATTTCTTATCACCTGTACTTTAGACAGCACCTAGAAGAAGAAGAAATCGGTAATTAATCATAAATTCTATCACTTTCTCTAATTGATTCAAATCTGAGCTGTGTCAGCCAAGTGATAAAATATCAATAAATAATTGATGGCACACAAAAGGTGGAATTAATTAAAATTGATAAAGATGGTTTACTGTGTAAATTATAGGTCAAGGTAGTAAGGAATCAATAGAGTGTAACAAACATCTGAGCATGCTCACTAACCAATCTATGCAGGTGCATAAGTTAGTTTTCGAGAAATGGGAAAATTCAGTGTTAATTTACATTTTACAATGAATTTGTTTGAAAATTACAATTAATTAAAAAATGAAAAATTGATCTAAGGTAATTAATAATTAAATTAATATCTTTAGTATTAAGTTTAATTATTTAAGTAAAAATAAACTTATGCTCTGTTCATTTTGATGTTTATTCTTTTGTAAATTTGGCTTTTATTACAATCTATTGTAAAATTCTAATTCATTCTAATTTAAGTGTAAATTAAGATAAACTCTTGTTGTTAATTGTTTAATTGTTAAATTTAATGTGTGAATAATGTCTTACGGCCTTGTCGAAAAACACCATTGAGGTGAACAAGTGTTACCGTGATTAAATAAAGTTTTTATTATTATTATTATAGTAATTTTAAAGTACTGTTGAACTAATTGTTGACTTTTTCTCAGAAAACAAAACATGAATAAATGTTGACATTCCGCTAGATAGCAATTTAATAGCATGTCGAGTACGCACGATAGCGTGTGAGTCAGCTAACTAGTCATGCATGCAATATAGGATTAGGCAAATACCGACGTCGTTCAACATTGATTTCTTTATAAATTATAAAGGCGGCATATATTGGCTAATGAAATGATATTGACATGCAAAAAGACAGTGATTGATAAAAGTTAAATTATGCAGACCTTACAGAATATGTAATTCAGTATAGCAATTCCAAAGTACCAAAAAACAATGTTTTATTTATTAACCCTCTTTTGGTATCTGACATCCAGTGGCGTAACACAGAGACTTGAGGCCGCTGGTTTAAGGACCCTAAGTGGCCCTCCGACGCTCAAGGCCTTGGATGTTTTTAGCCTTTTTCGAAATATTTAACTGCTCGTTTTTTTCCTCTGGCCATTGCTCAGGGCCTCTGTAAACCGCCCCCCCCCCCCCCACTTTGAGTTTAGCCAGCGAGCGCTCATAGCCATTATGCCACTGCTGCCATCACCAGTTTAAATAATTTTTACATTTATCCTAGAAATATTTTATTACTGTTTTTTTTTAATTAAAAAAGACAAACTAAAATTTATAGTTGTGTTTATATTTGGTTCATATATTTTGTAGTCTTATTTTCATGCTCTCACATTCAATAATAGATGCAAAGCCAGAAATCGCATCAAAATGCAAAGAAGTATCCAGTAATCGTGATGTTTTTCAAATCTCTAATTTCAATCCTTTTATCAACCATAGATATCCACAGGGATTTGACAAGCAACTACGTCTAGAACCAAAGTTAATGAGAGGATAGTGATAAATACAACCAAGCCACCATCACTGCTTCTGTTGATGGATTGATCAGAAGGAACTTCCACAACATATGAAATCATACTATAATGCTCAGTTCAACAGCAATAATTAGTGCCCAAAATGCTTTGAAGTTTTATTGTCCCCCAAAAACATGAAAAATGAAGGTTAATTAAATCAGATTTTGAATAGGTTATTTCAATTAATTTTGTTTAGATCCAATTTTTGGTCAAAGTGAATAACTATATGAGACATTAAAATGGAATATTAAAAAAAATAATTAAAAAAATAATTTTTCAGGGGACAATAAATCTTTAAAGCATATCAGTGGGAAAGATATAATGTACATTTTCCAATCCACCCAATTATAACTAAAATTGAGGAATAAAGGTTTTTTTCCCTATTGTATAGGACATACAGGCGCTATACTAAATAAACAAAAAAAAATTTTTTTTATCAATATACGGCCTCAATTAACAGGGAAATGGCCACATAAGAAAGAGTGCAAATACATGTTACAACACAGACTGAAATGTTTTGATACAATAAATAGGGAAGGATTCAAATTGTGATGTAAAGTAATATAATATAATAACTTTATTGACAAACACTTTTGGATCAGTGGCAACACACTCAACTACATACAAATAAACATTATAAACCAAACAAATTTAAAAAAAAAGAAAAAGTAATTATCTTACTTTTGTGAAAAAGAGATTGATAATAGGGATGTAAGAAATGGTCTCTCATTGCGGCGAACAAATTATTTATTAAAGTTAAATCTAGGCCTTATATATTATTTTAATCAATAATATAAAATATTTGAAAAAAAAAACAATCTATATATTGTCTGAATTTCAATTTCATTTGCCAATATTATTAAAGTAAACACACTGTAACCATTCATCTATTTATCACATATCCTCTTCAGATTTTGAAATATACTTGCTATTACTGTATATATCTAACGGTAAGAATATATTAGTTTGAGCTTTTCAATCATTAACTCATCCTCATGTGTCTCTTACACATTTCAATTTAATCCTCTTCGTCATGTTTCAATTCGTAATTATTAGAGTAGCGCCGTCTACATGTTATTTTATCATTCTTTCTTTACATACAAATGTATGCTTTAATTTTCCATATAGAAATATATTAGTCTGTATGCGATACAGTGCTTTATCTATTTTAATAGTGCTCTAAAGCTTTGTCTATACTATCAAACTTTATGTGTCAAAAAAATGTGATGTGCCCATATATGGAGATGATGATGTCATATCACTACCATATTTAAGCATAGCACTACCATATATGGGCACATCAAACTTTTTTGACACATAAAGTTTGATAGTGTAGACAAGGCTTAAAAGTATTTCAAATCGTGTCATAGTCTCCTGTTTAAAATACCAGAATCATCTGATTAAGAAACCCTTGGAATATAAATACATCTACAGTATTCTTAGACAAAGTGTTCCACAATTGAATATGGTGCGCACAATGTGAATTACATAATGACCCAAAGGAAGTTGTGTAAATATATCAATTTGCAAAAATTATACTAACCTTAATAGCAAATATACTAGATGGTTCATTTGACTTGAACACTTTGAGAACCTCTCCATATGCACCTTTGTTTATGTGACATTGAATCTACAGAAACGAGATAAATTATAATACAACATTTTAAAAGAATACAAGATTTCTAAAAATTATTGTCTGAAACATTATAGCTTTAAATGCACCTTTGTGTTAATGTTACAACATTATACTCGCAGATGTCGTAAAGACAACATAAAATTTACGTCGTTTATTTCTACTGGAACTGTAGGTACCGTATAAACGATAATAACTTGCACCCAAGAAAGCAATTATGAATGAGAAAGCAAATGTAAGTTATACTGCTACATTGTATTGTCATCGCTTTTAACAGTATTTAAACAATTCTTGTCCTTTTAAAGCTCTGTCTACACTATCAAACTTATGTTATGTGAATGTGTCCTCCATATAATATGGAAATGATGATGTCATATCACTACAGTACTATATTTGGGCATATCACTACCATATTTGGGAACATCAAACTAGATCGCTTTGGCAGTATTTAAAAAATTCTTGTCCTTTTAAAGCTCTGTCTACACTATCAAACTTTGTGTTATGTGATGTGCCCATATATGGACATGATTATATCATGTCACTACTATATTTGGGCATATCACTACTATATTTGGGCATATCACTACCATATTTGGGCACATCAAACTAGATCGCTTTAGCAGTATTTCAAATATTCTTTTAAAAGTTGTGTCTACAGTATCAAATTTTGTGTTATGTGATGTGCCCATACAGTACTACAGTATATTTGGGCATATCACTACCATATTTGGGCATATCACTACCATATTTGGGCATATCACTACCATATTTGGGCACATCACACAGGGCCTTACTTGTTGTTCTAAAACCTCCTTCAAGTACAATAAAAGGTGAACTACCATAAATGACACATTTCACACACAAAAATAAAACATACACATACAGTAATAGAGAATATCTTATAATAAAATAAGAATATAAAGATAAATAAATACAAAATTATAAATATTAAAAACAAATTAATATTGTAGAATTACAAACTAAAATTTTAAAATATATTATTGTTAATAATAAATAAATAACAATATTGTTGATCATATAAATATGGTATTATAATTTAAAATATATTTACAATGTTTTATCAAATGCAGGATCCCATCATTTTGTAAAAAATCCCTGTTTATAGTTAAACTGTAAAATATACCATTAAATAGCTATAAGCGACATTATACAATACAAATCCCTAATGTACACCGTACACACATAATGACATCCGCAATTATTGTTCGTTAAATTTTCGAATGCAATTAGCAATGAAAATTATTATATTTCCTAAAATAACCTGATTATTTTTCCTCTTGCGGTTCTACAATCACATGAAAACTGATAATTAATCAATATTTTATTACTTCCTTAGCTGAGGTAATTAACATAATTATGATTCAAACTATAAACACAAAAAATAAAAAAAGGGATATTATTTTAATCTAAGTTTATTAAACACAGTTAGTACATTCAAGCTTGGAGAGGTAATTATTTTTTCATCCATGATTCAATATACTGGCTGTTTTTAGTTTGATTTTTTAGACTTTTTATTCAAAGTTTCTTCTCCAAAAGCCACTTTCTTATACATATATATGCAAAAGAAACACTATATTATGTTTTACTTTACTATGGCTTAGTCAAGAGAGGTTGCAACAATATAACATTTGCTTGTACACTAAGTAAAAAGAAAGATAGGTCGTGTTGGACCAAAACATCATGTATCAAAAGAGGAAGCTGTTCCAGCAAAAGTACGATGGTATTCTGCTTCCAGGCAAATAATTTCTGACACTGATAACTCCATTCATTTTCAGTCAAACGAGACCAGTAATGAATAGGTGCCACTACCATATCTAAAACAATACTACATGTCAGGATTTTTTCTAAGGACAAAATTACAACTCCACTCCCAAAGACCTCATGTCTTGAGTAGTGGTAGGTCTGAAAGAAGATTTGAACCCAATCAGCAACGTACAGTCTCATTACAGTATTGCGTAAACCACTTATTTGTACAGCAGACAGACATGGATTGTGGTTTAATGCACTACCGATTACATCACCAACAATAATATCAATGATTACTGTAAATAATTTATGGCATTGTCCCTTTCAACCAAACAAAACCGCAATTTAATAATCTATTGAAATTATGGACAATAGTGAAGGAATTATAGCTTATACTTTATAAAAATAAACAAATAAAGTGCTAGTATTGGAATAATAAAAATAGAATGTTTATATTCAAATATAAATATACATGTACTCAATTTCAAATAAATATAACTAAATACTTGTATTATAATATAAACACGTTCTATAGCTTTAATAAACACAATATATTGCTATAGTTCTTTATTTATTTAATAAGTGATTCCAATTATCATACTCATGCAAATATTATTTATTTTATAATTTTATGTCTTTAGACACATGTCTCCCATCTGATGAACCAGTTTACTAGTAACCCCCTACTAATCTTGAATGAACTGTTTTCTTGCACACAGGTTACAGTTGGACCTACGGTTTATAGTTATCTTATCCACCACCAGAACCAGGAGTGAGCCTGCCTTAAACCCATGCTAATATTGTTGGGTCTATAAGTATGGTAAACGGCGCCCCTGCCTTAACTGCTCATTTGACTCGCTTATATTAATTCACCCTCGTATATACTGTTATAATCTCAAATGTTACAACATTTGGAGAGGCTTCATGCTAAATCAAATCTAAGTAAAGTTCTGATCTAGGACACAGAATATGCAAGTCAGACCTTCGAATGAGATGTAAAGTCGTTGGTCCGATGTACATACATTGCGAAAAAAAGAACTTGGTACATTATTACTAAAGAATAGAGGTGCTGGTGTGCTGATCTTGCTGAATACTGAATACTGAAAAATGCTTTATTTGTCCATTATCATAATATAATAACAATTAGAAATTCATCTTCAATATTAGCAAATCATCTTGTTCCTGTACTGGGCCTTCTGTGAGAACAGCCTCGAATTGAAGAGGTCACAGCATATAAATAAATTATCAAAAATTGGTCCTACGAGGAGGTTTCTAATTATTATAGGAAAATTAAATATGAAAGATTTATCTTCCGATGGATAAAAAGAAAAGCTGAAGAGCTAAAAATGTTAAATGCACATCATTTGTGAGAATAAGTAAATGTTTCCCAAGCTATGTGATAGCGCAATAGTGCAATTATTCATCTTAATAGACCACCGCTGCATAAATTTGTTCTCTGTAGAAGAAATTGCAAAATCTATCAATACACAGAAATTCCACATGTTTTACTGAGAAGTTAAAAAGCAGTTATGATTTATTATAGCATTCCACAGTATAGTTGTAATTAATAACTTAAAATTTAACATTTTGGATAATTATCTTTAATTCAATTTTTTTGTTTTGCGTATATTAAATTTTATTTATTTTGTATATAATTGATTTTTTTGTATATATTATTATACACGTCTAAATAATTTGTATATGGCGTATAATAGGCACAACTCAGCACTATAAGCGTATAATAGGATGGCATACATCAACATTTTCTGATCGTATGTTAACGTACGTGCACGTAAAAAAAAAATTTATTTCAGTAAAATGATAAAAATGATCACCTATAATTCGTCAAAGTGACAAATTAAATTCTAGTTATATATTGTAAATTTATTTTAGTTAAGCTCATGGGACTGCTGACTCTTTTAGTTATTGTAATCTTATTTACCTTAGCAGTCCCTGGCCAATTCACCTCCGTATATTTTACATTATGGTTTTTTGGTCAAATAAATAAATGAAATGAAACATATAATTTCAGCTTTTATTGTAAGTTGACCATAACATCTGGTTCTGGGTTTGAATTTAGCCTACTTATTTTTTATTTTCTTTTGAATATTTTACTCCATACTGTTTCTAATTTCTTTCATATATCTACACTCTACTATTTTATTTATCACTAAATTTATGTCAAATAAATTGTCTTGAATTTTATATAAATAATAATAATACAATAACACCCCTATTCAGGGGACACCACTTAAGGAGACAGTTTTCCGTGAAATAAAGATGGGCAATATATGTTTAAACACTGCAAACCTTTGTCTGGGAGATATTCCTATTAAGGGGTTCTCTATGGTAATAACAAATAATAATAATAATATTATTAAATATTTGTTATACTATAGTATACCTGTTATTTTGTGTTCATTGTTTATATAATACTGTTGTATTTAAACATCTAATCTCGCTATGTATTTCGCAGTTCTATTAAACTATTTTCCAGTAATTGGCCAGATCATTCTTGTCTACTTCTCCATCATCTAAGCTGATCTTGAAAATCTCAAATAGTTATTAAAAGCACTTTTTCATGATTACGGCCGTAACATTTTAATCAAACGACAGCATTCAAGACTCTTGTATACAGTAACCTTAATTTCCGTACATCTTTCAAATCAACCTAATTTTCAGTGAATTTGAACTAAATTGCTTTTTGTCATGAAAGAATCTGTAGTGTAAATACCATTGACTTTAAATAAATGTCATAACTCATCATTTTTATATAATAGCAGTAGCAGTTTTTTTCACAAAAAAAGCTGGTCTTAAATTTATCAACTAATTAACAAAAAAAAAAAAAATATTTTAGATAATTATGTAGTGCAAAACAAATCAGAAAATGATGATAAAAAAAAGGAAACAAAATGAAACTAAAAACATCAGCAAAAATACAATAAATCAATCAATGGAAATAAAAAAATACTGTTTCTGCTATACAGAAGAAATTAAATAATTTTTACAGAATTTGTCTAAGACATTGTACAATCTGTCGGAAAAGAGACAGGCTCACCTCCTCAAGAGGAAGAAGATTCGCATTGCTTTCAAGTGTAAAATTGATTTCAGAAATTGTTGAAAAAAATCCATATTATATTGAAGAAACAATCAGTGGGGTATTGAGATGATAGCCTAACCAAGGTGCACGTCAAATGAGAGACGCCTTGAGTGATACTATCACCTGAAACGTTAGTAATGTCTGAAACGCATAATGAATTGCACATTAAAGGTAGAATCATTCAATATATAGAGGATGGTAAATATTAGCATTAAAATCTTCTTTTATTAAAGATGTATTGTCCCCCAAAAACATGAAAAATGAAGATTAATAAAATCAGACTTTAAATAGGTAATTTTGCAGAAAGTTATTTTGTAAAAAAAAAACCATAAAAAAATAATTATAAATTGTAATTAATTATTGTAAAACAAATATAGAATCTGACACTGGTTTAAGCTCATGATATATTATACTTGGAACAAGCTATGCGGTCTTCCGCTTACCGTTACCGCTCGTCTGTGTGAATTGGCTTTTTCAGCTTAGGATGTGTTTTTTATAATATAACAACACATATAAATAAATTTGCTAGCCTGATATTTTATGCTAGGCTAGTAGTACTAAATTAAGCCTTGCACAGACGTGGAAAAACTTCAAAATAAGAATAATATATTCACATATAAAGTCGTAGGTCTACTTTACTCTGTAGAGAACACTAACAGTTTGAAGGAGACAAATGCACTTGATTTAAAAATTTGTGATAGAGCAGGAATTGCGGCATTAGAATGTAATATTATAAGGTATTTATTATTCTTTGCATTGCTAATGGCAACGATGTTGAAAATTGATCTCTGTTGAGATGGATAAGCCGCAAAATTTATAATGCAATAATCGCTGGGATTCTCCCGTGGGAATAAGCTTTCAGAAGGGATTTATAGGGAATGCGTTTGCATGTACATTTAGTATCTTACAACAGCTTGTTATAACTGAACTGTTTGCATTTATTTATTGTTTAAGATTATTTGCAAACTATAAATGATAATTTTAACTAAATTATGGGTAATGCTGATGCATGGCGTTGAATACCAATATTATTAATCAAAAATAATTCAGTGTTTGACCTTTAAACAAACATTTTAAAGTATAACCATCACCATATTGGTGCTTTCATAAATTGAAAAACAGTCCTCAAAACAGTCTACTGTTTTACACTATCAAACTTTATGTGACAACAAAATGTGGTATGCCCATATATGGACATGATGATGTCATATCACTCCCACTTGGGGACAGTGTCTATTGTTTAATAGGGATCTTTAATGTATTGTTAAGTATTCTCAAAAAGAAATAGTCCAATGTTGGGTTATCCAGGTATAAAATAGGCATAAAGTAGATATAAGGTAAAGTTTATGGAAAAAGGACTGAGGTAAAAAAACATTTTTGTAAAACATTTGTAAACGACTAGTAGTAGAGATATTTAGAGAAAATGATGTTGTTGAGCATTGTTCTTTTTAAAAACCTTAAGGCACAATTGTTTGAAAACTACAAACTTCTGATAAAGTATAATTCATGTTGCCTTAAGCTAAAACCTAATTGTCATTAGTGAAAATGAAGATTAAGAATTGTAAAATTGCACAACTTGTTTTTGGTACAATATCTTTAGAATTATGATTTATTAAAATTACAACAAAGATAAAGTTGAGTTAAATCATGTACAACAGCATTAATGGAAATACTAAAATCAAAAACACTAATTTCACTGAAATTGGTACTAATTTATTCACCATAACTGTTGGTGCTTATTTCATAGCTTAAAGCTATTGCTAATGTACCTGTATTGATACTTAGCGAAATTGGAATCTTAAAGAACAGAGCGTGTAGAAATTGTCTTAAAACACACTAGTGATAACCAAATCACTGTATTAACAAAAGTAGCAGAACAAGAATTAGTATAGCAGTTGCTAAGCACTATGTAAAATTAGTGACATGGGAACAATTGATGGTTGAAACCAATTTTCTGTCATAGTCTGTGTGTTTATGAAATTTGTAAAGCTCTGTCTGCACTATCAAACTTTATGTGACGTGCACATATATGGACATGATGATGTCATATCACTATCATATTTAAGTATATCACTACCATATTTGGGCACATCACACTTTTTTGTCAAATTGGTTTTGCTAAAGGATTCTTCACTATTTTGCTATAAAATTACACAAACCAACACTGGTGACGCTTACCTGGATAAAACGACATTAGCCCTCTCCCAATAAAGAGAGGATAAACTAATATAATACCCGCTCCTTTGGATAATGGAACCATTCTCACATATTACCAATTATTTTCATTAAAAAATATACTATAACTGTTTTAATATGTATGAATTGCTTGGGAGTGGGCTATTTTTATCAAGGTACATTATTTAATATTATAGGCATGAAATAGACAGTCCATAATTACTGTATAACCATTACAGAGTGTCAGTCACCTCATATGCTGGGAATGATTACATCGCCTCAATAATTAATGTTAATGACACAAGATAATCACTGAACCATGAAGGATGCTATGGATCACTTGTCAGTAAGCTCAACATGCCATACTCTTGCGTACTGTATTTGTTTAATCATTATTTCCATATAAAAAAATTATTTTATTCCCCTTTTTTAAAAAAAAGTTCCAATTAAAAAATGTGAAATAGAAATTGTAGCTTTGTTTTCTTTTATATTGTATTAGTTTATTTAATTTTTTTTTTTTCGTATTTAACATTATTTTGGGGTGATTGCATTTATATGAAAGTTTATCTAATAACCTAACTAGTTTATCATTATTTTATTGTATATTATGTTGTTGACTTGTGGAAATAAATAGAAATTGAAATCAATATGTATGTATGTATTTAAAATAAATATTTAGGACAATTGATTTTTTAACAGAAAAGATCAAATAGATCCAGTATGGTAATAATCACTGCTTTACTGCGTTCAATGTTTGACTAACTACAGTATGCAGCACAAAAAAATATTATTAGTATCTGCATGGGTGTGCATTATAACCATTTAAAACCATTATAATCTTGCACTATTGCACTATAAAATATTAATACTGTACATTGCTATGTTACTTTCATTTGCCCACCAGCCACACATCTTTCTTATATATATATGTTAATTGTTACTTAATTATCATATTAATTTTGTGTGGAAATCAATAAAAAACAAACAAACAAGAGTGAAGAAGTGGTCTAATGGTAGGGTGCCTGGCGTATAAGCACACGTATCAGGGTTTGAATCTTAGATGGGATCTTTTTTCACTCCATAGAGTTCTCAATAATAGTACAGCACATTGCACAACAATTCAATTAAATAATATAACTTCATTTCACAAACTGACTGATATAAGAGTGATATTATATCATCGATCAATTCCTGTCGAGACATTCATTCAAATCTCAGGGGAGACAGACATATTAATTTCTTATCATAACTTTCAATTATGTGGAATAATGTTTGCAATTCAGACCATAGAAATTTATGTCATTTAATCAACTGATTCACTATCTTTAATTAACAAGCTAAACAATTGTCCAAATTAATTAACAAATCTTGAAGATGCATCATGATAATTTAACAAAGATTGTGATGATAAAAAGTGAAGATGCTGAAAAATTATGATGATGATGATGAATGAAAAAAATGACGATGATATGATTGAAAAAACTATGATGATGATGTTTGAAAAAATGACGATGATGATTGAAAAAATTGATGAAAAATGATGATGATGATTGAAAAAAAATCATGATAAAAAATTATATATTGATGATGATAAAAAAGCATAGCAAAGCATTTCACAGATTTTGGGGCTTGCTTCTCCTGACAACCTTCTCCCCCTCTAATTTAACCATTAGCATACCCCCTAGAAAATTCTGGTTTACCTGAAAGTACTACAGTATTTCATTTTTCCCCACCCACTCTTGTCTTTTTGGTCCCATCCCTATAACCCTAGAAGATAATGATGATGACCATTACAAACGATCTCTTAGGCACACTTAAGTATAAAAACCAAACAAACGCTATGAGAGAAACTCATTATTCTTTATTTACTCAGTGGTGGTAGCCAATTTATTCCGATCAATATCATTTAAGTATCTATTCTCTACGATAAAGCATGTACTTAATGTTCAATGGTTATTGATTAATATGCAATGTGTATATCGTAACTGTGATACTGTACTATTTGTTACAAAGTGTCAACATAGTGATGATGGTATAAAAAGACAAAATACAGAAAGTAAAATACCATGAGTATTAAAGAGTATAGGACTTTGAATAGACAATGAAATACTGTAATGCCAACTCATTCATGTTATAGGAATTAAGGTTTAAAAACACAATGACATGGAATACAATTGAAACTATAGACTCTGGAAGTGCTCAATATATGTGAATATAAGTCAATTGTTACATTCAAGTATAGTCCCAAGGGGGGGGGGGGGGCTGAGTACAAACTTCTGTGAAAATTAGGGTGTGGGATTATACTCATTTGCATAAACAATAGATTTACCCAAGTCTTGTGTCTTAATTTAACCTAAATAAAGAGGTTAGGATTATACTCAAACATAGAATTATATTTCATCATATTTTTAGAAATGCCTGAATAATGAAACCGGTACTTTAAAATAAAAACACGTTTTGATATTTAGTGCTGTTGTCATGTACAATACAGCAACTGTTACCCTACAGTGTTGTGTACATTTATGAAAAACATTTTTTTGCTTTAAGGGCTGATATTGCTAGTAAGCATGGCTGTCGGTATACAGATGCCTTCTTTATATTTTCTAAAAGCAGACATGCACACTGCTCTATATTAATAGCGGTTTGCACAGCTCGTGGCGAATGCTAATTACCGAAATGCAAAATATTTCTACAATAAACGCGATAGTTGTCATATTTTATGATTTATTAAATACTTAAAATTCCAATTGCTAGATCAATTATACATGCAGCCAGTTGATTGAACAATTAATTGGTTGGATAGATAATTAAGCTATCAACGAGCCTTTTAATGAGCCAATCAATTATTAATTACAAATCCTATTGCTGCTATTGGAGGGCATCCACTCAATAGAAATCATTGTTTGTTTTTAGAAAAAATTACAGACAATGATATAATTATTTGTGAATCATTATCTCCTTAAAACTATATTATATATATATTATATATATATAATTTACCGTTACAGTAAAAATATAGTATAAATAGTCACATGTTATCAAAATACTGTAAAATTAATAAAGTACACATTATATTATTGTAATTTGTCTGTTTCAAAGAGCTCTAGATACTAAGGTTTTCTTTAATACAGGACAAATATGTCCTGCATATTATAATTATGATGTATACATTTATATTAATATAATTGCACTACATTTAAATATGTTTAATATATTATAATATATTACAATTTTTTTCATACACTAGCAAATCATAATTTTTGGTTATGACTAGCTTTATGCTTACGTCCTTGAGTTACTTACGTCCAAGTGTTGATTATTGTGGACTGTGACCCGACCCTAACCCTAAAGTTAATCTCTGTAGGTGCGAAAATGCAGTAGCACCGTATACCCTTGCATCTTACCTTATATTCCGACTCTAGCCTATTGTGTTTGACTTTGTATTCTGGAAGGAACATAACCTCACTCTGTGGAATTGGCCATGATGTTTGTGAAGCCTGGTAAGGGTCCCGTAGGACAGACGCCTTCCGACAGTGTCTAGTAGCTTTGGACCATGTTCTCTGAAAGCCTTGCTCACTGACGCTTTTATGCATGTAACGGTACGCTATCTGCAAATAAAAGAAACAAAAGAAAGATGTAATAGCAAATGGCCATTTAAATGGTTAAATTAAATTTGGTGGATGACTGGGTGTTGGTGGTGGTTGTAGGTTCGGTGGTGTTTGAGGGTTGGTGGTGGTGGTGGTTGTATGGTGGTTGGTGGTGGTTGTAGGGTCGGTGGTGGTTGTATGGTTGGTGGTGGTTGTAGGGTCGGTGGTGGTTGTAGGGTCGGTGGTGGTTGTAGGGTCGGCGATGGTTGTAGGGTCGGCGATGGTTGTAGGATCGGCGATGGTTGTAGTGTCGTTGGTGTTGGATGACCGGGAGTTGGTGATAGTTGTGATGGGTTGGTGGTGGTTGTTGGATGATGTAGGACTAGCTAGGCCCATTAAAAAAATAAAAACATAAATTTTAATTTATATATACACACAACACAATACTTTTTTTAACATGCAACATACCAAAAAGATAAGTCTATATAAATCTTAATTTAAAGCCTACACGTCAGAAATATTCATTCCCTTTGTGTAGTGTTTGTTGCCTGCCAGCCACACACACACACACTCCTTTCCCCACTCCCTCCCCAGTCCACACCCGGCGTGAGATGAGTACGGCTTAGACTCTAGAGCAGACAAGAGCGCTAGGCAAATAATATTGTGGTGGTGTGGCGGGTTTTTTGTTCATCTTACCTTTTGCCCTTCCTTGCCTGATTGTCGGTTCCCCATTATTTGGCATTTCACGGCCGTAATCTACAGCTGATTTTCAAATGACAGTACTCTTCACCTTCAACGGAATACGCTTTTACATTTGATTATTTTTATCCATTTACATCCTTTACTTTTAAGTGTTCCAGCAGACTTTTAACTACCAAAACAAAATCAAGACCAGTCTGTTCAATTCAATTCTGTCTTCTAATTTTTCTCTCTCTCTGTGTTTTTAAATACCGCCCTCAATCACAAACACATGGAATTTCATTCATAAATTTTCAGTGTGAAGAATTGTCAACAAGAAAAGAAGAGATACTTATTTATTATAAACAATGAATTTACGAAATAGATTGCAGTATATGAAACGTTTATGTACCGCTCATTTTGTAACAAATGCCGTCCTAAGTGTGCTTTTTCTGGTTCTAAGAACGATTCGTCCGTTTTGTACTATTGTTTTTCCTAGAGCTGAGCCTGAATGTAACCTCGAATGGGTATGTATTACTTAATTATTTCCCCGGGTAGAAGCTTATTTCTGTGGCTTCATAACATTGGTGACCGCTTAGCTTAGGCCTCATGCCGGTATCTATCTCTCAGTTTCTCCATGCAGGAAATGAGTCTTAGGATATGACATAACAGTAAACTCTTTGTTGATGGTTAGTATAGTATAGACATTAGTTTTGTCAATAAATATGCAATAAAACAAAATTATTAAATTCAATTTTTAAAAAACCTAATATATTATTTATTTGATAATCTTTATATTATGTTAATTTCTTGCTAAGTTTCTTGTTATTAATGATTTGTTTGTTCTTTTTCAGCGTGAGAGTAATATCTTAATGTTTCTGATTTGTGTCGTGGTCATCAAAAATAGGAAGTTTCCAGACGTGATGCAGTTTGTCAAAATCTTGTTTTCTCTGTCAAAAGTCGCTAATTTTCTGCTGTTCTTTTATTCTGATCTTCGACTAGCTATTGTCTATAGTGTTTTATGTCTATGTACGTTTATTGAAATTTCTTTTTATTCACCCACAAAAGCACATTAGATTTTTACAAATTTACAAAATTTTTATAAATATTTGTTTTAATTGTTCATTCTGAAAAGTCTAAATATTATTCTACCCAGCCTCATGTTCAGTTTTAAAAATCTTTTTAACAGTAACACCAAACCTACCAACACTCTGGTAAACTAACTCAAACTTTGAACATTTTAACTTAACTTAGTTGCTACTTTTTTTTTTGCAGTGGTAGTGTTAATATTTCCTGAACCCGCTTTTAAAGGACCCGAAAATATTACATATTTTAAAGGAGAGCAATTTTTTGTAAGTCATGGTTTTAAAATAGAGGGCGGTAAAATGTTTATTTTGATTGTCATCCTTATACCTGTTGTATCATATCTTATAATTCCTGTGTAATCTAATAATCTTTGTAATATTATTGACAATAGTATTAATTAAAATATCAGCCAAACTTTAAAATATCAGCCGATTCTTGATACTGTATCTATCTCCGAAGTATCATAGGAATATTTGGTAATACAACATCACATAGTAACCTAACCATTAACCTAACCTTTCATGATACAGGCACCACAGGTGATATAAATGAGATGCTGTATTACTTAATAGGTAGTATGTGGAGATACAGCACTGGGAATCAGGGAAAATATTACTTATATAATAATTATACAGTATTTAAAACATCTTTGCCCATCTGTTTTTAACCTCTCATTACGGCTCAGCGACCTCTGTTGCTTGCTATAACATTTAACGGATTTTATGCTCAACTAATTTGCAGGAGGAATTAGAGAACAACCCACGTACCACTTGGATGTTAGAATGCTATGCCGCATGGTCGCCGACCTGTCAACGATTCGCATCAGTTTTCGCAGACCTTTCATTAAAGTAAGAAACAGAAATGAATTTGTCATTTTGACATCTCCGGTGACAGATAGTAACAATGTTAAAATTAAAAAGTTTGGCTGTAATGTAGTGAATCTGACCCTGCTACAATAAAGCAGACTAAAGCGCAGTCTACACTATCAAACTAGTTTGACAAAAAAAGGTGTCCCCAAATATGGTAGTGATATGCCTAAATATGGTAGTGATATGACATCATCATATTTTTTTGTCACATAAAGTTTGATAGTATAGACAGAGCTTTACACCAGTCTCTTTTATGATAGAAAAGTGTTACTTTTTTTATTTATTTGGCAAAACTAGATTTTTATTTTCTCTTTTTAAGTTATTCGCATAACCATTTCAAATTTGGTAAACTAGATGTTGGAACCAATGATAAACTGGCAAAAAGGTAAGTAATAGATTGTCTATTTGAAGCAGAGCCATATTAGTCTTTTTTTTATTACGACGACTATAAGCTTCCATTTTTGGTAAATCTTTTCATTGTCTATGTACTTTAGGCTTGGAATAAATACAAGTGGTACAAGTCTAGAGCTACCAACACTCATCTTATTCCAAAATGGTAAACCAGTGATTCGTAGACCCGTCAAGAACAACAAAGGAAAAGTCATGCCTTTTCAATTCACAATGGTAAATACAGTATAATATTTAGCCAAATAATTTTAAAATCTAACTAACAGGGATATCATACACAATACTGAATCTCATTAGAAACTAAGAAATTGCAATTATGAGAAAAAAAATTATTTTATATAGGATTTGAACCCAGGACCTTGATATAGTAAGATGAGCACTTCACCACTAAACCATTTACAAAACATTTTCTAAATTTAACGTATGGCAGAAATAATGGTAACAACTATTGTTTAATATTTGAATCTGATTTTTCAGGGTAATATGATAAGAGATTTTGACATGAACGTTATTTATGAAGAAACTAAATCAAAAGCACAAAAGAAGCAAGAGAAGAAAGCAGAAGCCTTAGGAAATAATGAAAATGCTGAGGAAGAAAAGAAGGACAAATGAATTTACTTAATGAATAATTATTTAAACTACTTTATGTGCTATATAGAACTGGTTATTCACCAGTCTTAAGCTCTGTCTACACAGTCAATCTAGTTTGACAAAAAAAGTGTGTTGTGCCCAAATATGGTAGTGATATGCCCACATGGTAGTGATATCATGTCCATATATGGGCGCATCACATTTTTTTGTCACATAAACTTTGATAGTGTAGACAGAGCATAATAAACATTTGCAGAGGAAAGAATTGTTACTGATAAGAAAGAATACAAGGACCTTTGCAATGAAGTGTACCACTGAAAAAATGTCACCTAGTGATTACTATGCACAAAAATTACTGTACTGCTGTGAAACAAGTTTTATTTTCAAATAAATATCTGTGATATGGAAAGCAAATAATGACAAAAAATGTTGTGTAAAATTGGTGCTAAACCTGTGTCCTCAAAATTGCGTGCTCTGTAATAAACAATAGTTAACAATATTATATACTGCTGGATATGTCTATTATTTTTTTGTAGCCTTTATTGAGCGGATCATTACTGGCAACAATTTAAATTACAATGAATGAAAGTATGGCACCACCAGTAGGCTAAACATCAGGTTATAGTAAACTACATAAGTAGGCCTACATCACTTAATAAGCTTAATATAGGGAAAACCCCTACTTACTTGTTTTAAGTTCAGTATTACAGTAGTGGATTACAAAATAAAACGGATAAACAGAAATAATGAATCATGTGTTTTATTTCTACGTATACAAATTGAGTGTGGTATGACGAGACAAGCAGCTGCTACCAAATCAAATAAATATCATTTGGTCTGATACTAGTAGGGTTGCTAGTATTTGGTAGGGTCAGGAAGATGTACGATTTACGCGCACGTACTACTATACAAAACGCCGGCGTTTGAACAAGCGTCGAATGCGATACAATAAAAACATACTACACAACAATCATAGGTTATTCATTTAAAAAAACATTGTTGTCGCCTGGTACTATACGCAACTGTTTATCAATCTAAGACGATCTTTGGCATGGTATACAACCCATGGTCAAATGTAGACAACTGTTTTCTAAAGAAACGAAATACGGTTAGGCGCCCGCTATTGTGAAAGACACAATTAACTTTGCACAGCCGATACAAACAAATGTCATTGTTCACTACAGAACAAACAACCAACTGGGATACCAACCGAACACAAACAAAATGCATACCAATTGAAAACATCCGAGGAGGAAAGACCAGTGATCGTGTAAGACAACTAAATACCACATTTCTCACAGATGACTTTTATAACTGTTATATACGGAGGTAAGCAAGATAATTTAACCCAGGGACGGACTGCTTAATTTAGAATAGATTTTATGGTAGATAAACGATTGATAATGTTTTTGAAAAGGCATTGAATCACCTTTCAAATTCCAATAGAAGCTATAACAATTATTGATTATTATAGAAAGTTGATACTGTAGATGGACCGCTCCTAACTACCCTTACAATACAAAAGCGGCACACGGAGTACTATCGTTATATTTAATAATAAAAATATCATAGAGGACCTACTGTTAGGCATGAACCTTACATTATTTTGTCCAGCTAATTGGTATTTCTAAAGCTTTCTTTTATCATTTCGACCTACATGATAACCTTTAATCGAATTTCCCTGTCAGTGCGACCATTTCCGATAGGCCTATAGGCCTACATGAACATATACCCACCCAAACGTTGTTATTCTACTCATCGTCTCATCCCCCCGTGGGGAAGTATTAACTATTTTCTACATATCCAGTCTAAACTTATTTAAAATTTATAAAATCACAATGTAAATGATAGGATAAGGTTGATAATCAGTACTTAATTTCACAATCAATTTGTAGGCCCCCTCCTTGTCAACAACACAACTCCCCCCCCCCCCCCCCCCCAACCAACCACTCTATTTCTAAATCATGGATCCGATTATTCGTCGAACGCAATGTCTCTCGACACAGTTCAAATGTTTTATTACGATTTAATACCATTGATAAATAGGTGATGATTCTCCATTTAATTAAACAATCATGAAAATATAAGGTCTACCAATCCGCGACTCAAGTATCATGAGTTCTTTGAGTACACAAATACCAAGCAAAGTTAATTATTGATCACTTGGACATTCTCAAGAGGCAGTAGTCAGGCCCTGAAGCTATTAGAAATGTATTGTTATATTATTTAGTTTCAATGGGTAACTAAAACTTCAACACAAGAACGCAATGCGTTTGGTTTTATGATATCTACTCAAATCAGGATTCTAGTTTTAAGAGTCGATGGAAATGATCGTTATAGCTTTCATTAACATATCCTCACTTACTTTTAATTTGCTATTTTAGTTATTTGCTGGGTCTGTTTATCCCAAGAGCCGCCATACTATCGTCTGATAAAAACAAATTATGTTTAAGACTAGACTATAGGCCTAAGTAAATTATAAATACTCTCTCTCGTGTTTCCACAACGAATGACTCCTCAAAATGATTGTGCCTCACTGAAT
This sequence comes from Antedon bifida, assembly GCF_963402885.1. NCBI lineage: Eukaryota > Metazoa > Echinodermata > Crinoidea > Comatulida > Antedonidae > Antedon > Antedon bifida. Next base: position 31,988,311 of record NC_136227.1, on the reverse strand, counting down.
GACTGACTTTCCATAAAAGGATAAAACAAACAAAATTTTTTCCTCATCTTTTATCATCTATTGACGCTTTCCTTCATGAATTATCTTTAATAGTATATATAATACAATACTACAGGACCCCAACGGAAATAAACCTAGGTAATTGGTTTTTTTGGGCTATCCTGGTCGAAATCAACTTAACTGTTTTATTCTCATGTTCATAACTTTATTCTGCTGTTCTCTTTTTAACTGAACGCTTTTTAATATTCTTTTGTCTTTTTATAACTTGTATTTTTTATGACTTTTTTAAACTATGGTACTGAACGATATTCTGTTTTAATGCTGTATTTTATGCCATTTTTAAACCATTTTTAAGCCATTTTTTAACCATCATTTTAAACTTTTGCATTGTTTTTAGATTGTTTATAACATTTTATCCTTCTTTTTTATTGTCTCAAGTTTTAACTTTTTGTATTGTAACATTGTTATGTAATCATGTATTGTATGTTGATTTTGACCGAATAAATGAATGAATGAATGAATGAATCTTTAATTCTTTTTTTTGTATATAATAATTGTAATATTCACGGCTTAATACTTTATTTGTTTATAAAATTATATATTCATTTTAGTTAGGTTCATGGGACTGCTGACTCTTGTAGTTACAGTAATCTAATTTACTTTAGCAGTCCCTGGCCAATTTATCTCTGTATATTTTATCTTATGGTTTGTTGGTCAAATAAATAAATGAAATGAAATGAAAGACCTACACTCATTAGACGCATAGTCTTACATCTGCTTCTTCCTAATATTGTATTTCTGTAATAGCAACCTGTTACCCGTACTTTACGTTCTATTCATAAAAAATAAACGATTAACTATTACATTTGCGCCTGTTTAGTCCAAATGAAGGCCTTAAAATCCTACCCACGCCGAGGAAAAAATAAAGCCTAAACACGCAATGAAATTCGAATATGTAGAAATTAATTTAAATAAAACAAATGAAACGGCTTATATATTATTGAATCACAGTGGGGGTGTGTGAATTGGAGGAAGTGTTGCACCTGCGGAACCGTCAGTGGGCCCTTCATACACCTGTCTCAACGACTACCAATGGATTTTACTGACATGTTTCCTAATTATATATTATTTGAATAGGTTAAATTGGCAAGCAAAATTATTATAGGCCTAGATTTAGTTTGTTGTGGCCGTATCCAGAGAGACAGAACCCTTTAAAATGTCACTACTATTGTAGTGCATTACTCGGGAGAGAAACGTGCGGTAACTCGCAATCGACTGAACAACAATAGACCAATTTGAGACCGATGGGAGGAATTTTACAATTGTTATTTTAGGTATTTAAAATATTAGCCTTATCATTAGTAGGCCTATGGCCACGCCTATACTATTTAACTGTAAGCCAGAGTTACCTCTTGTACGAATAAAATAAGATTCACGACAAAAAAAAACAAAAAAAAACGAAAGTGGCCGTATTCACAAATCACCCTTAAGTGAGACATTTCCCTTAAATATTAAGTATTTCATATATAATTAGTATTTAAATTGTAGGCCTATTAATTCACTTAGATAGGAAATTGTTCTTCATTTTAAGGGTAAGTGTTTTCCTTAGCCTGTGTGAATGGTGAATACGACCACTAGAGATTACACCAATGTGTACACTTTCATACATGTAGTATTATGTATTTTGCTTCTTTAAAAAAAAATGTTTCAGACAATGAGAGACGGCTGTTTAATCCCCAGTGCTCGAGTTTAGTGTTACTGGAATCGATCCGAAAACACTGTATCAAAGAAGGAGAAAATGAAGGTAAAACTATACGCAATATTTAAACACTCATATCATCATCGTCATTATCATTTTATTATCAGTATCATTATCTGTTTGATTACCATATCAATTATGTTAATTGTCATCATATCTCACAATTGCTACCTTTGATTGATTTCCAATCCTCAATCCAATAATAGATACGGTATTTATTCGAATAAAAATCCCCCCCCCCCCCCATAACATCATTTTGAATAAACGCCACATGCATATACTGTGTATACACAATATTGTATTAGCGGTACAAGACAGTCCTATTTGTAGTAGAATTTATGATTGTCATGATATACAATTTTTTTTATTAAGCATTTTATCACTTCTCGATATTAATTTTTTCCAGGGAGTACACGGCCCATATGGATCACATCATACGAATAATAGCCTAAACTAAGCGTGTTCTCTTCATGTTTTGTCAATGTGACCATTTGATTCTTCCAACCCACCCCGTTCTCATCCCAACTAATATGTTGATAATTCTTTTATAATATTCCAGAATTAATTTTGGATTTATCAGACGTTGAAGGGAATATCAAACATTTACCCGACAACCTATACACATACGCCAGCGGATTCCTAGACGGAAGACAGCAATACTATTTAATTAAAGTAACTAGGCATAGTAAGTATATACCGTATTTATTTGAATAAACGCCCCGCTTTGAATAAACGCCCCGCTCCCTCGAATGAACGCCCCCCCCCCCCCCTCTAGAACATCATTTGTAATAAACTCCGCGTCCCCCGTAGAACATCATTTGAAATAAACGCACCACATCCACAACCTAAACAGATAAGATAGGATATTTACATTTTTACTTCTTGGTGGTCTAGACGAGTTTGGTGGGGTTTAAAATGACCCTCGTAAAAATTAAATACGGTGCAATAAATATGGTGGCATTTCCTCGCTCGTCACAAAACAAAAGAGGGGATTTTTACGAGCTAAATCTCTAACAATAAATACAATCTCAATTGTCTATTTAAACAACATTGAAACCATTTTCCCTTCCGAAGTCATTAAATTCAAAACTAATATTAACTATTAATTAAATTTACGATTTGTAAACAAACGATAAGATTAAAAACGTGACCAAACCGTTTACGCGAAATAATTTAGCAGGTATTAACCGTAACATGTCAAGTGGTAATAGAAATATCTTAATTAATATTAGTCTTAGCGGTGTATTGTAAATTCCACGGTCGCAATTAAGTATGCGCGCGAAGACGGATTTAAATAATTTAATTAAAAAACACATATGAAAAAGCCAAATATACAAGTTACCAAGGAAGAGTGAAATTACTTCCCTGATGTTACGAATCGTCGAATCACAGGTGTCATTTCCTCTCTAATAAACCAGGAAGGTGTCATATCAATAATACTAAACTCCGTGATTTAACTATAGAGACAATACATTCTATAGTCACGGTATTTCTCCGTGCAAAACCAATTGTTCAGTTCCTATAGTTTTTACAATACAATTTGCAAGGAAAAACCCCTAAATCAAACCCATTAAATTGCAACAAAAAAAACACTGGGCGACAAGGAAAAAAAACCCCCGTTAAATAAAACCTGTTGGATGGCAACCTCGACGCGCGCGATCAGTAAACGTCGATGAACAGGAAGTGAGACCATTATTTTCCGAAATTTGACAGATGTTTTTGTGCTCTAAGCATTGTTAAATTCGCATTAAATGTTTATTGATCTGATCACAACTGTCAAGTACGTCAGATTATGATGTAATGTGTTGATGTTCTTTTATTCTCAATTTATGGTCCGGCAAGTTCATTACTAACATTCTTTCCACGTTGATTCTGTATAGGAATCACAGTCGACACGAAACGAAGCGTGTACGTACATTATCAACAATATGCGATTCTCTGTTATATTAAAAATCTATTGTCCCCAAAAACATGAAAAATGAAGAATAATAAAATCTGAGACACTGTAGTTTTAACAAAGTTAATAACTTCCGTAGAAAAAAAAAACCCCGAAAAAATAATGTTTTCACTTATAAAATGACAAAATAAACGGATAAATTCAACCTGGCTGGCAGGCAATTTGACTATTTTTTGCTTTAAATTACACGGTTTTTCAGGTAAATAATTTGTCTTCCGATCCAATTTTTGATCAAAGTAAATAATTATGTGACATTAAAATGGCATATTAAAACAAACAAAAAAAATTAAAAATCAGATTTTGAATAGGTTATTTTGTAGTTTTAATAAAGTGAATCACTTCCGTAGAAAAAAAACGAAAAAAAATAATGTTTTCACTTATAAAATAACATGATAAATGGTTAAATTCAACCAAAAATACATTGGCTGGCAGCCAATTTGACCATTTTTTTCTTTAAATTCCAGTTTTTTCAGGTAAATACATTTTCTTTCGATCCAATTTTTGGTCGAAGTCAATAACTATTATGTGACATTAAAATGGCATATTAAAAAAAAAATGTAAAAAAATTATTTTTCAAGGGGACAATACATCTTTAAATGTTCGGTTACTCGTTTGTGACCTAAAGGCTTTCAATTCGAACCACTCAAAGAAAAAGTCTTAAATGACACATAATGTACGTTTTGAATGAGTGGTTGTATAAAATTGATATATATATATATATATATAAATTCCCTTTCTTTATAAGTATAATATTTTCATATCTTTTAAAAAGAAAATGTCGACAACCAACAACCACCGCAATACACATTGATGCTGGAAAACGGAGACAAACTCTGTCCTGATCTTACAAGTAAGATGGCTTAATGATCACATAATACATTAAAACGCCCCAGAAAGTAAAATATATTTAGTCTAATTCAACGATAAGTATTATAGTAAGTTGAAAATCATGTCTTTTCTGAATGCTTATTAATTAATATGTTTATTCACTACTTTAGAACATCTTCAGAATTTATCGAAACCAGTGATACGCCAGAGACGAGAATCGCAATGGACAACGTTGCGTAAAAAGCTTCCAAAATCGATGAAATCTGGAGAAAGAGTACGGCCTAGGGGGAGCGCTGGAAAGAAACATCGGTGACAGTATAAAATGCCAGCCGATAATCAGGATACGTCACTAACAAAACATTGACGGGAATTCACTAAAAGACATCCTGTCAACATCTAAAGCTCTGTCTACACTATCAAATGAAATGTGCTGTGCCCATATATGGTAGTGATATGGTCAAATATGGTAGTGATATGACATCACCATGTCCACATTTTGATCACAGTTTGATAGTGTAGACAGAGCTTTAAAGATAACTGTGTCCAAAGACTTGAATTTTAAAAGTACTAACGGATATGCCTATTCCTTCGAGAGCGAAAGAACATGACGGAATTTAAATTATACGGGGAATACAGGTTCGGCGACAAATGACAATATGGTGGCAGAAAAGAGGCCTGATAGAGGAATTCTATGGTCGATCATAACTTAAACAAACCTGGAGTTATGGTTTACTACGACAGCAAATTTCTATGGAAAATGACTGAACTACTAGAGTAGTAACAACTCAGAATCCTACCAACTTAGAGGAATACAACTATTCATAAAATGAAAAACGTTTTTCTATTTCTTTAAATTCGGTACTAATAATTGAAAGTGAACAATGAACTTTGACTGGTAAATAACGTGATCTTATTTACTGTTCAATTCAAGCGATGTGATATACAGATTTTCTAAAATGTAAATAAAGTAAAATGGGTTAATGTAGGCTAAAATAGACATGTAAAATGGGTTAATGTAGGCTAAAATAGGCACGATGCTTCTAGAGCGAGTAACATGCAATAGATGGAATACCAGAGATTGCACCTAGGCTAAATAGTGGTTCAGTACAAGTAGAACATTAGACCAACAGGTAGCCTACCATAATTATGAACAAAATATTAAAATATTATTTTATAATAAATATTGACCACTTTACCTTGACCTTTATTTAAAGTTAAACTGATAAACACGAAATTGGTCCTGTATCGAAGTTCGATATCACACACGCGATACAACTCGGACATAGTAATAATTAGATTCGGACATTCATTTACTAAATGCAAATCGTGTCATAGTTCATTCATTTGCATAAAACGGCCACCCTGATATATTTTCTTTTAAATTATTTATACATTTATTTATATGAGAATGTAGATTTGTTATATGGTAAAATATAGTTATGATTTTGTATAATTTTATGTTTTTTGTCGTATTGTCGGTTTGATGGAATTTAAAACCACTAAAGCTCTGTCTACACTACCGGTATCAAACTAGTTTGACAAAAAAAATGTGATGTGCCTAAATATGGTAGTGATATGCCCAAACATGGTAGTGATAGTGATATGATAATATGTCCATATATGTGCACATAGATTTTTTGTCACATAAAGTTCGATAGTGTAGACAGAGCTTTAGATTGAAAATAAAAAAGTTATTCACACCATTATACTTTCTGATAATAGAATAAAATTTATTAAATTTATTTCAGCAAAATAAAATTATGAAAGACTTATTTAATTGATTATATTAACCAAACAGCTAGCCGATTCTTGGTATTGTATCTAAATCTGACTAGTATCATAGGCAATTTCCATGATACACGGTGAAGCACATTTTAAAATTTGCATCATACACCCTAACCTAACCCATTAACCTAACCCATTAGCCTTCCATATAGGCGTCAGTGATGCTGTAGTACGGACTTTTCCTACGATACTGGGCAAATATTGAGATACAGAACTGGGAATCGGTAAGCACCAACTGCTTATAATCTTATAATATTAACACATCTATTATTGCTTTATAAACACACATTATTATACTATGCCTATTATGTCAATAAACGTTCTATACACTAGTTATTTTCAGAAAACCCAGTACCAATACTTAACATGGAATATAATTCACTCGTTCGTTTCAATACAAGGGAAAGTTCGCTTAATATTGGTCTCCTCCTAAACAGGGGTGTCCCCCTAAACAGGGGTGTCCCAAGGGGTTCTATTATACTGTAGTTTAATTTGAACTCGTCACCAACGGGACGAGAGAACCTCGTGCATAATAGACGATGCGGATTTCGAAAAGCCCGGAGGTAAACTTTACTACATGCAGGTCACCAGTTTAATACATGGTCACCTGTTAAAACCACACGGTTATCTGTTAAAACCACACGGTTACCTGTTAAAGACACACGGTCACCTGTTAAAGACACACGGTCACCTGTTAAAACCACACGGTCACCTGATATTAACATAAGTTACCGGTAAAGTACAGATCACCATGTAAAAGGCATGGTCTCCAGTTTAAAAAAGTTTTGTTAAAGAAGTATATAATTAAAACTTTTTTCCCACGGGTTAACACTGCCAATACCTAATTAAGCCTCATATTGAGACGGGGTTTTCGCCAGCATGAACCAGAAAACATTGGTTTAGTATAAATCGCTGTTGGGTGTTTAGATAAAATAACATAGCCGCATACAAACGCTGTGATTTTCAAGACCTTGCGTAGGCCTACATACGAAAATATAACAAAGAGGTAATTTAAGAATCATATAAGAAAGTCGTATCACGCAATTCTGGTATATATTATTTTCGGCAGACGAAGTGTGCAGCGAATACAAATGAAATACACTACAAAACGAAATAGTGTGCACACAGCAATATTGGCACACCCAACGACCGAAAACATTTAATTCGCTTTTGAATCACGATTTAAGGACTCCACGATTTCCAACAGAGCTAAAACCGATTTCGATTTCACGAACGACTTTCCGATTTCCGAATTTACAGGGAATCGCTATTAAACAATTCTTTACATGTAACATACAACTTAGTGGGGAAATCCGCGGGGACTACCAGAGAGAAGAAACTGCCTGTTTCTTTGCGGAAGACAATCAAACTACTGTAATAATAATAATACGTCACTAATAAAATAAATACCAATTGTCAGCCTACATACATCATGATCAATACATTAAAAAGTATATATTATTACATTTCTTTTTATAATTATAACTGTACTTAAATAACTTTTTTGGTCTTTTTATAATTACATAATTAAATAAAACTTAATTCATAAAAAATATCTGAATTATGTAAAATATTGATAAGTTTTTATAACGTAATTCAGCTATTAAAAATATTCAGATTACATTGATTTGTAAAAATCTTTTACCCAGTATTTGAATACAATAGATATATAAATATCGACTGTTGTTGGATATCAAAGTAATATAAATAATCTACAATTCCTACAATTAAAATAAACCTCTTGTTGGCAAATTGAATGCAAACAAATATTTATACAGTCAGTTCTTTGATCTTATGTCTGGCTGCGACCAATACCAATAGTACTGTACCCTGTACAGTCTCCGCGGCGCGCGGTGTCTGTTTAGGGGCCGTGAAACTGATTGTGTCGCAGGCACAGATAAACCCTTTGATCTCCGGAGCTCACCTAGCGACATTTACGGAAGGTAGGTGTACATTAAGTTTATTAGGTGGAGTTTTAATGCACCGTCGTTCAGAACGGATAACAGACTTTTACGATAACTAATCACACTATATTCTATGAGGTATCTGAATTTGCATTGGTGAAATATCTATTAATTAATATATAAATACATGTACCTATTTATAAAAATAAACGTCAGTATTAAAGTCTATTTAAACACATCGTTTCTATTAACATTAATTTATCAAAAAAATAAAATATATAAATAAAATTGATATTCATTTTACAAGATTAGCAAAAAGTTAATTCTATGATTATTTACATTCTTTTCTATAAAAAATATTGAAAGTACTGATAATATCTCACAAATCTGTGTACATTTATAACGTTATTTTGTGGCAGTAGGCCTATGATTTTAAATATATTTAATTTTAGTTAGAAATTAAATACAATTTCAAACATTTCAACTTAAATTACTAACATATAATGTAAAGATTTCTGTTTCTTAGTTTATCTCATAAAGCTATTTTAGTGATGGTGAAAAAATGGTTTTTTTTTTTGAAATAATTTTGTACAACTTTTATGTATTTTGTATTCTTTTTGGTCCCTATTACTTGTTCCTGATACATTATAATGCACTTATTCTAAATTGAAGAGCAATATTATAATAGTTCATATCTCTCATTTCATATTCCAAATGCCTTCTATTGCTTACGAATTGCTTGAATTTACCATTATCAACCAGATACAATTACAGATTTTCTTTGGCAGTTACTAAATTAATTGTTATTATTCGTATTTGGCAGTTAGTAATTAGAAATATCTAATAAATAATAATAATTATTATTGTTATCTTATTTACTTTAAATTACTTAAGTACTTGGAAATGATAAATTTGATTAATGTAATATATTGTTTGAAGGTTTGCATGGCGAAATCAAATGTTGATATAAAGTTTGCGGTACACCACATATATAGTTCTGAAAAGAACTGTTGAGTTCCTCGATGTTTCGATCAATATACTTTGATCGTTTCTGATTGGTTTGGTCTAAAATTTGAATTCAGGGGGGTTTAAAGTTGTTCCTAATTGAAAGTTTGCTTTAAAGATGTTTTGTCCTCCAAAAACATGAAAAATGAAGATTAATTTAAACAGACTTTGAATAGGTTATTTTGTAGTTTTAATAAAGTTAAAGATGTATTGTCCTCCAAAACATGAAAAATTAAGATTAATTAAATCAGACTTTGAATAGGTGATTTTGTAGTTTTAATAAAGTTAATCACTTTTGAAGAAAAAAAAATGTTTTAACTTATAAAAAAACAACATAAACAGTAAATTTAACCAAAAATCTATTGGCTGGCAGCCAATTTGACTATTTTTTTCTTTAAATTACAGTTTTTTTAGGTAAATAATGTTTTTTTCGATCCAATTTTTGGTCAAAGTGAATAACTATCATGTGACATTAAAATGGCATATTCCAAAAAAAAATTTAAAGAATTATTTTTTCAGGGGGACAATATATCTTTAACTTAGAGCAAGCTTCAATATTATGATGTTTAAAAAAAACACAAACTTTATCCCCATCTCCAAAAGCGCCTGCCGTTGTTTCACCACATTTGCTAAAAAATATGTGCTCATAAATTTTTTAAAACCTATAGTTTACATAAATCCAAAAAAATTAATCATAAAAAACATTGGTGTACGTATGTTTACCACACATGTTGAGAAATACTGTTTGTGTTGTATACATACCACTTCTTATCACGCACTTATTTTGTAAGTCCAACATATGACCTTAGTCTCAACAAGGATGGCAAAGGTTAGGAACAATGCATATAGGATAAAAAGAAATATACTGTAAGGCCGCGAGGCCTTAAACCTCGCTATTAACATTAGGATAAGGGATGAGATGAGACTTATCAACAAGAACAATGCCAGTATATCTTGTAGATTCGTGTGCTTGATCTGAAAATAAAAAAATCGATCAACGTCAATTTAAAATTACTTACCGTACTTACCTTTATCACTATGCCAATTACTTGATGACTACGTAGGGTCACCAAAACTGTTTGGTCTGTCGCGGTTATTTAGTTGTGAAGCATACATGCAAAAACTTTGCGAGGTGTTTGCGATAATCACAATAAGTTCTAGTTGGTATGTAGGTGTTTTTGGGATAATCATAATAAGTCAAATTTGTTATTTAGATGTTTATGCTTGGACAAGGCTTCTATGTATAAAATATTGTATGTATCAAACATGCTATTCAAAAAGTGCATTTTAAAAAGAATAGAATGAAATTGGCTACATCTTTACATATAACATTATTATTAGTCTGTCAAAAATAGATATTAAAAAGTAATTCATAATTTCATTTTAGCAGGGGGGGGGGGGGGAGGGAGGCTAGTCCCTTGGAACGCCTGGTTGTAAACTTACATAAAAACTGCTCTTGACTGCTGCTATTTTAAAAATTGAAGAAAGTCCAATTCCAACAAGCATATCTTAGTAACAATGTGTAAGGAACGAATACATATAGATAACAATGATCAAAAGATGTGAAACCATTTCTGTACCCTTGTGAAAATATTACCCCAGTCTATTTAGTCCCTCTTGTTAATAACTATGCCAAGCTAACCCTACCAATTCAATTAGTTTAATCATAAGAGTGGCTGAAAGAAGATTAAACTATATAATAATTAAAGGATACTGAAAAAGGGGCCACCAAAGCATGCTGATATGGCCATTCTTGGGAATCCTTGCCGAGCCATTGTAGTATTTGAAATAAGATCTGAAAGTAATGGAAAGAATATATAAGAAATGACTTTCTTACATATCACACATGATATATTATTTAAATTAAAGCAATACGATTTGACTTTTGATTTTTTCTGAGACTTACAGAAACTATACTAGACTAGAAATACTGATATTAACAAATACAATTCTTCAGTAATATGAACTCTCCAGAAATGAAATGACTGAAAATGACTATTCTTACAGATTTAAAAAGTTTTTTCTATTCAAAATTTATTCTGAAAATCAAGTTGATTCAATTTAATTAAATAGCATTTACCTTTATATTTGTTATAATATTTTTTTTCGTACACAGGAATATTTTTTTTCGTAAAAAAAGTACTATTACACGATTGTCAAATAGTACGATACTATTGCACTCCATGTGATCAACAACTGTCCAATCAAATAACAGGAATTTATTTAGGTGTACAATAATATTATGAACAACATAATTATCATTACCTCCAATACTATTTCCCCATGCCAGTAGAGTTAACCCTAAGATGGCATCACTGACTTTGGTTACTGCTCCAAGTGTCTATAAATATCAGCAAAAGCAGATAAACATAAATAAATCAAAAAGTTATATTAATATTACAGTTTTTATTATAAGGTTTTGCATATTCATAATATATAATGAATATTCATGTTACCTGTAGAACATTAACAATTTCATTGGCTATAGTATAAATCCAAACGACAGATACTACGAAATCAAGATATGCGTATGCCTAAAATTTGCATATTCATAATATTTAATGAATATTCATGTTACCTGTAGAACATTAACAATTTCATTGGCTATAGTATAAATCCAAACGACAGCTACTAAGAAACCACGATATGCATATGCCTAAAATTTGCATATTCATAATATTTAATGAATATTCATGTTACCTGTAGAACATTAACGATTTCATTGGCTATAGTATAAATCCAAACGACAGCTACTAAAAAACCAAGATATGCATACGCCTAGAAAACAATTTAGTTATTATTAGTAAAATATTGTTTAATATAAACATTTGTCTAAAATTAGAGGTAAATATTATTTGAGCAATTCCATTTTTAACAAATTAAAATCAGCAGGTAATGTATATGATTCCGACAGCAGCATGTAGGGTCTTGATTGGCGGGTTTTAGTGTTTTGTTATTAAATTTAAATTAACTCACCGAATGAAACCTTGGTTGTTTGTTTTGATTTGTTGTAACGAATACTATGGTTGCTAAGAGAACACTTATACAAAAGACTAAATGCCACAGAAGGAAACCGGAACCATTTATTTTAATACTGTTAACTGAAAAACATGAAATATATTGTTATTAGGGGAGCTGAAAAATGTATAGTACTGTATTATTGTTTATACAGTATAATGTGGTGGTGGAAGTAGGAATTTATTGCGAGACTGACTGACTGGTGAAACAAAATTATACTCTTATCATATAAAATTATTCATACAAACACATTGTTCATTGTTATTAATAATGTAACAATAATTGAATGTATTGTATACATAAATTTTAATGAATCAAATCCATAAAATGACAATCTAATCTATATAAAAGATCATTACATTCAACTATTTATACTATAATTAAACATCATATATGTTTCGAAATAAAACATTAAAGCGAAGTTTTAGTCTTTTTCAGGGATCTTTCTATAGTCATCACGGATAGACTTTCTTCATCAACGCTTCTATGAATGGATGACTAGTTGGGAGCATGAACGCTAGTAGACCAAATCCAGTACATTTTTTATTTTATGATCATTCGAGAAATTACCTCATGACGATTGGGCAAATGTGTTTGTCTATTGGAATAAATTCACACTTGTATAAATATTGATTATTATTTAAAATCCTCTGTTAACTAAATATTCAAATGTTACTAAACTGAAAGTCATTTATCGAATGTGCCAATTGAAACTATTTTAGCATTTATCAGTGCCATGTCAAGTTATGATATGATATAGAAAGTGAAAAATGTACACTTTCTGGCCATGATGTCTACTCGGCACTGGAAGTCCTATTCTGAACAACCAACATTTTTCAAAACACTCTTAAAAACCCATCTTTTTTCTTTGTAATTTCTTTCTGTTTTTTCTCTCAGCGCTTTGGGACAATCTTTTGATTGTATAAGCGCTATATAAATCGAACAACATTACATTACATACAGAAATATGTCTATGTAACTCAGTTTTATGTAACGCTAAATTTAAAAAAACAAACAACTTGCCTTGTATTGCAAACACAAAGAACAATGGCCCTAGAACAATGTGTAGTATGTTCAAAGCCTTGTTCCAGTTGTGATTGTGGACATCGTAATCGACAACCGGTATGGTAATTTGAAGACAGAATTGAATTGGGGCCTAAAAAACAACAAAATTGTTTGTAAATTTGTTTATTAACTAATATACCTAATACACTTTTCACATCTGCATAAATTGTAAGTTTCAACCAGATTTGAATTATTACACTTTTTCATACACGCATAGACAAACCCTAATAATCTCGGACGGAAAGCGTTGTTGCATGCTATTTGAATACAATGATTGGTCGGTTTAATACCAAGGCAATACACACGCGTGCAACTAAAAACATCTCGAAACAAAAACAGGCATTTATCCACAATATTGTATTCACACTATGCAAACCTGGTTACAAGTTGTTAAATTGAAAAGGGTATAAGTATTCATGTACATGAACTCTCTCCATACCGGCCACATATAGGCTGGCCTAATATGTTTTCTGGAAATTCTGTTATTTAGAATGTGTTTTTAATGGTAAAAATGAATTTGAGACATTTTGGACCACAAGAGGTTTGGGATAGTTTCTGGTTTTCATAGTCCGATATTGGAATAGTTACTTATTTTGTGTCAAGTTGTTATTTTATACGCCAATGCATATATCGTCCAGAAAAAACCCATTTATAAACAAATTTATATGAGTCAAGGCTTAGGCTTCTAATCTGTGATCATATAGCTGTTTTAAGCTTTGTCTACACTATCAAATTAGTTTGACAGAAAAATGCTGCTAAATATGCACAGAACATATCACACAAAACTGAACTCACCTTAATAATCTCATAAATTTTATTAAGGCGCGATAGATCACTCCATTCCTCTAGGTTGATTGGACAAATACCCTCTAGTAATAAATGTTTCATAGGTTTGTCCACATGTTTCTTTCCGCCACCTATGAGCCTAGTTAATTCTGAAGCGCTATCTGTAAAGTAAAACAAAAACATTATCTGACTTTTTATTTTGAATGGTAAAAATAATGGAAATAAATGGATAGATTAGATAGATAATATTGGAACTTTATTTTATTTATTCCTTTCAGTGAAACATAAACAAAAAGGGAGCACTGAGGAGAGACAAGAGCTATCAAAGACAACTATCGACAAAGGGCGTGTCTCTCCAACTTATTGGTTACCTTGGTTTTGAGTATTTTGATCTTCAGTGTTGGGGTTGACTGTATGCGGACTTGCGGATCGAGCAATGGTGGAAGACGCCACTAAAATCTGAGTTGCAGTTAAACCATCTTAAGAAATAAATTATTTTAGTTACCATTTTATCTTTTTGGTATGTAAATGATTGATGACAGATAAAAATAATTATGACAATGGATATTAAACATATATTTATATTAACCATAAAATTCCACGTTTTTCTTCACAGATTTTGACCTTGACTTGGTCTTAGTGTGGTGGAAATGACATGGCAACTGATCAAGTCAGTATGCCATTTATCTGATTTCCGAAGTCTTTTTTTTCAGATCATACAATTTTGTAATTTTAGTTTAGTAGTTAGTACTTACTTCTAACATCAACTGTAGGTCCTCGGCCGTTGTGATGTTGATTCGAGGATGGTTTATTTGGGGCTGGTTGACTTGAGTCCGACTCTGTAAATACTGTAGGGTCAGCCAAACTACTATTAATTGCTGTTAAAGTAAACAGTTTCTAATGTATAATGATAATGACAATAAGAATAATGATTCTACTCACGCTATACAGTAAGCAGATGGGTGAAGAATATTTAAGTTAGTCCATTGCTAAATGAAAACGCTCAAATATTAAAAGAGTGATTTGCGAATAAGAATAGAGACGGGCGTGGCACATTTTTAAACAGCTGTAACTTTTAAACTAATGTGAATTTCGAACTGAAATTTTGGAAATTATCATTCAACCCATAAAGGTACATGTGATTCAATTTTTGGCGAAATCAGAGATGAGGAACCTAGAGCCCCTGGTTGCTTTGGCACGGAATGACCCAGCAATACGCTGTAGAGACAGTGTAGAGAATCTATGGAAACTTTGAGAGATTAGATATAGCGCCTAGATGATATGAAGATGAAAAATGATCATCAACAAAAATACAGTTCTCATTCACTGATATGTGTAAACTCGGATGGACAGGCTTTGGATTTTAAGGGAAAGGCCAGTTGGCCCCCCCTTTTTCGTTGATGGGTAGCATGGAGCCAATACTTATTGTGAAAAAGAAATCTACATGATCAGACAGATATTGTGTAATATATTATAATATACACATCTCTTTATTTGTTGATAATATATTAACATATATGATAAGAAAATGATAGGCAGTTTTAATAAACTCAGATTTAAAAAATATTTTAACACAAAATGAAATCTGAAAATTTACACCCTTACCTCCTGATTCTCGACGACGAAGCGCCTGTCGTTTTCTTTGCATTTGGTTGATCTTTCTTCCTACAATCACCACCACAACGTAGAAAGCATACAATGCCAGCATACCTAACACATAACAAAACTGTTTAATGTCTTTATACCAATCTCAAGCTCCTGGGTTCAAGTCCTGTCTTCAGTTCAAGGTATGAACCACGATGATTATGGTCTATTCGTATCAAATTCTTGATGTTGGTACAATGTATTATTGTATATTGTTTTGGAACTAGGCTAAGTATGCTACTTTTCTAGTTTCCATTACCCATTAATATAATTATTGTAATTTATTATGTACAATAAATTTAGTTAAAGATGTATTGTTCCTTTGACTAATTCCAAAAAAAATAAGAAATAAAAGATTTTGAAAAAAAGTGGGTCATTTTGAAGTAGTGTAGTTATTAACTTTCACCAAAAATTAGTCGCAAAAAATAAATCATTTAACTGAAATACAGACATTTTTTCCAGTCAAAGTTTTCAATCAAAACATATCTCATAATGCAACACGCTTGTTTGGCTACTCTGTATGCATAATCATAAAACTTCCGCGCGATCTGTGTAAAAACACCTTCTCAACCGTGACGAGTTGTAAACTATCCTAATTAGCATCATGCATAATGCATACTAGTGGTTTGAAATATTTGTTTACTTTCGCTCGCGACGATTTTCCAGACGAAATGTAATCAAAATAATTTACCTGTTAATTACGTAAACTTGTTGTTTTTGGCTCGAATTTTCGACTTAAAGTGAATAACTTTAATATTACTTTGATAAGGCCAATTTAAATTTAGAATATTTTGACCATTTATTTTTTGTGTTTCAAGGGACAATACATCTTTAAAATATTTTACCTATAGCTGTCTTTAAACTAACACACTGTTTCCATATCACAAAGTATACCCAATAAACTGCAGCCATGTAGAAAATGACATCACGGAGAAAAGGTCGTTCGGCCATTTGGAAAGGAGACACCCATGCAATTGCCCCAGTAACTATTGTGGTAACAAAAATCCCGGCACCTAAAATTGATAAAAATAAAAATGTTTTGTAATAATAACACTGTATTTGCACTTCATTCATGTCTCAAATAGTAGCAATATTGCTAAATGATCGTTAAATTTTATAATCTTACCAAAAAGAGCACCGAATGCCAAGCCAGCATCGCCGTCATGTGATTCTTTGATTGCTGCCACCAAGCTAAAAATATCTGGAGCTCCATTGCCGAACGCGAGAAATGTAACACCCTAGATTATAGATAACTGAGTGAAGGAAGGAACAACACTACAACCTTACACAACTTTTGATATATTATTTTCTTCAGCCTAAAATTGTGTACTGTGTTTTTGTTAGAGATGGAAGGTGCCATATATACAGGGCCTACTCTGAGATGTTTCAGACTTTATTAGCCTTATGGAATGACCTATGACCTACCCTAATGGGTGGTGGGTCATCTGGACCTAGAAACCAGCAAACCTGTTCCCTAAAATTGAATGAGGAAGCATGCCCCAACTTTATTATATGTGCACAATGAATTAACTTGACCTAGCTAGGTCATCTGAAATAGAAACCTCTCTCCATTGTCTGTAATTTTAATTTTATCTTTATACAAGGTTTTTCAAAGAATGTATTCAAACAACCAACAATAGGTAACAAACTGGAACATGATCTATAGTATAGTATTCTATACTAAGATCATAAGTTACATTTAAAATTGTGAATAATAAAATAAGTGTCTAAGTCTTTAAACCGCACAATGTTGATGGGCATAACATAACATGGATTACTATAGGGCCTATAGGATTTAATATTAATGTAGGGGTTTTTTGTCATATGTTTTTCAACCATGGAAGATTATCTCCAAGGCTAAAATATAATATGTTCTTTATAAAAGTTTTTTTTTAAAAGATAAATATAGAAATAAAACAGACAGTAAAAAGGATACAGCTATATTTTGACTCAGTCTTAACGTATGCGATATGACATTTAACGAAGGGCAAAAGCTGTAAAAATAAATAAAAATAGACATTTTCAAAATAAATAACTTAAAAAATACAGTATAATATGTTATTGTAAAATAAAAAATTAACATAAATAATGAACTATTAATGTAAATTTCCAAGTTAATTATTAGTACAATTATATACAGTTTACTTATCAGTAACTGAGTTTTAAAATTGACAAAATACACAATAAAAATTTGTATAAGATTTTATCGCGCCGCGGCTTTAGCCAGCTATGTCCCAGAAGGATATATTCATTAAGAAGCTTTTTCATTTTTATTTTGTTACACGTTTCCATGGTAACAAAAACATATTTTCCATAAATTTTTTAAAATTGTGTATTTAGAGTATACAATTAACTAGTGAAAAAAGGGGCATAATGTGATTCACAATTAAAGAACTATCGTTGATTTGTATGTATTTTTGTGATTAAAGGACTTCTTTTTAATAATTAATCATTTATATATGATGAATAATTTTTAAATGTCGAGCGGCTTTTTTTGTAAGAAATATTTCTTGTTAAGATATTAATATTATTTTTTTAGGAAACTCAAATAAGCAGATATAATGCAAATAGTAAATAAATGTGAAAAACTGATGAAACACTGACATTTTTAGAGTGTTTAATAAAGTCTGCTCACCTTCCCACCTAACCTTCCTGAAAACAACAAGCTTTCTGCTTAAGCCTGTTTTCCTGTCGATGTTATTTGACGCTATCGTCGTCGATCGTTAACAGTTCAACGAAGATCGTTTGAAAACGACCAAGTTGAAATGATAACGATAGCGAGTACCTTTTACTGTAAATCGTTAACATTTCAATGTTTACAGAGAAGATCGGCAATTATTGTTAACGATAGCGTTGAATACCGTCGACAAGAAAACAGGCTTTAGTGAAGCCATAGATATATTATAATATCTCTATGGTGGAGCACATTCAGACCATTTCATTTTCACGATAGCGTTGAATACCGTCGACAAGAAAACAGGCTTTAGTGAAGCCATAGATATATTATAATATCTCTATGGTGGAGCACATTCAGACCATTTCATTTTCATGTTAAAGTTTTGATATTTTCTCATCTTAACGGGTAAACGTAATCCTAACCCTGCTTTCATACTCACTAATCTTCAGCTGTGGCTCCAAGAGCTATAAACAAGTACAGCACCCAGCATAACTGAAAAACAGAAGACATATGTTATGGATAATATACAGTATATGTTTAATATACTTTTTACTATAGCTAAACACTGTAAAAATTAAACCTTTTGAAGATATATTGTTCCCTGAAAAAATAATTTAAAAAAAAAATGTTTTTGTTGAATATGTCATTTTAATGCCACATAATAGTTAAAGCTAAAAATATCAAATTCAATGGGTTTTTGGTTGAATTTAATGGTTTATTTTGTCTTTTTATAAGTGAAAACATTGGGGTTTTTTTTCTACAGAAGTGATTAACTTGATTAAAACTATGAAATGGCCTATTCAAAGTTTTTTTTATCAATCTTCATTTTTCATGTTTTTGTGGGACAATACACCTTTAAGGATTTTTTTCTTTTACTAAACAATACATAAATAATATTTTTCAGTCTCCATTTACATTTGTTTCTCATTCTAATTAAACTCATAGAAACTCTACAAATGTCATAAAAACAATACTAAACTTTCGATTAGCTACTGTAAAAATTAATACATTTCATTTACCAAAAAAATGGTGATATGTTTTATATTATTATACTCCATAAGAAATAATTGACTTACAAAAAATAACAATATTGGAATAACATATTTTTCATTAGGTGCTTTACAGTAAATGAATTCAGTATAAGCGATGAAGCCACCATCTGTCTGGCAAGCCGAAAGGTTTTTGATGTAGTCACAACGCTCATCAAATGGTAATTGATGAAAAGAACGACACTGCAAAAAACAAAATGTAAAATAGGTCAAAAGGAAGGAGCATCCAATTAAAAGTACTGTGTGATTAATATTGATTAAAAAATATTGGTGATATACAGTAATATGATGTTTTATTTTTTAGATATAATTTACCCTTTTATTCCTTATACTATCTTCAAAATTTCTATGATACCAAAATAACATTACGATTTTTGTTATTGAGGTGTACATATTTAATGTACTAATTAGTTAACATTACAAGGGTGAATCTAGCAATTGTATAGGAGGGGTGAATTTAGAACAATAACCTGGGGGTCTGGTTTGAGTATTATAAAGCAGGGTGGGGATCTAAATCCCCTTCTGAATTGGGTAACCTCTTACTTCAATGTCATCATCTTCCTTTCCCAACAATGGTTTGATTGACGTTGCATTTTTTGATTGGCAATAGTCAGTATTCTGGTTGCGATTCTTTTCAACTGCACATTGCTACCATCAGAAAATATGTAGAAAATTCAAAATAAACTTTTATATATTAAACATTTATGCAATTGTAACTGTAGATCTTTATACATTATTAATATTTATTTCGGCCTACAGGTCTCACTGGTATGTGCGCTTGTTGAATGTAGAAACAGTTTTTAAAATAATTTTCCTATTGACTTTATTCTCATTAAAAAAAACATATTATTTATAATTATATTGGCTATAGGCCTAGAAAATGTTAGTAATATATTATATCATAGTCAACATCATAATAATAATAGTTGACTATGATTATATTTACTGTACTGTAAGGTATTATAATTTTATATAAAGCCTAAACTATAATAACAGGCTAGTGATTGGTTAAATAAAATATTAAATTATCAATCCTACGTCTGTGTTTTCATTTCCTAACAAAGATTCAATTGAAAGCAAATTCCTGGAAGCAATAATGCTATCGACTGTTTTCCGGTGGCGGTATCCGACGGCTCCATCTACCTGGTCGGCTAAACCAAAACGTTTTTCAGCGAAGGTAGGCCTACGATGAGCGTCGGGGAAAACATTTCTTGTTAGACAAATTAAAGCTAATGTAACTGCAAAAAACGATACTGCTGTAACGCTTTTAATTAAAACTCTTATCGACATGTTAACGGATTCACATTTAGTACAAAAAAAGAACAAGAAAACCTAAAATATTATATTTATTTTTAGGTCTTGCACCTTCCATTCCGACGGATCATGTGGTTTGTTTTTGTTTTTATTAGAGGGGGGTAACTTGTACCTCTCTTCCGCCCTCTTCGGTGATCACTGGAGCGTATAATATTTTGCTTTTCAGAGGTAAAAAATCTCTCGCGTGTGGAAATTTGAAGAGGAGAGAGGAGAGGGTGAGCATATCTCCATAACAAATGCTTATACAATAATCTAAATCTATTTAATAGAGGTAATTATGTAATAATATATGTTTAAGCTCTTGAATAACACAGTGATGCAATTATTATACAAATATAGGCTACGTATGCATCACTGAAAGTTACACAGACAGGTTGCCATGGTGCTGTGACACACAACAACTAATTTTCTCGATGTTGGTGTTGTCCTATGTTGTCGACAGAATCCGTTGTTGTATGCCTTTTTAGGCCTAGGCCTAGTGCTAGTGTACAAGTAAACTTACTCAGCATATAAAAGGGCTAGGTCTAAAGAATTGACTAAAAATAAAGGCATGTAGATTTTATCTAATGTTCAGTACATAGGCCTAGTATTTATATCTTATGACAATGATTACATTGAACAATATTATTAATTTTTATTTAGGCCTAGGGGCCTAGGCCTATATAGGCTAGTGCTAGGCCTCCTTAATTTAGAATACATAATATATATTTTAAATTATTTATTTCAGGCTAGCCTACTACTAGGCATAATCTTATCTACATATAACAATACTACATATAAATATGCCTCATGTGAAACCAGCTAAAAAAGTGCAACCCCTTTGGAAGGAATGGGACTACAAAGCACAGAAGAAAGGAATCCATCACACAGTTTATGATGTCAATGGAAATGAGTATACCGGAGAGTGGCTAGATAACAAAAAACATGGTATATAATTGAAACGGATAACATGAATTAAAAAGCCAAATATATCAACCTACCGGGCCTAAATTATCAACATAAACTTCTAAATCTCTTCCATGGATGGATATACTACTACACAATTGAAACGTTGTGGCTATAGAGGTCTAGTAGTATTCATCTGATATGACTAATGCAATGGGTTGTTTACAAAACCTACACTTTAATTCACTATGTTGTTTCTGGTAAAAAAAGTGGACACTTTGAAATTGTCTTGTCTACATTATCAAACTTTATGTGACAACAAAATATGATGTGCCCATATATGGACATGATGATATCATATCACTACCATATTTGGGCACACTAACTAGTTTGATAGTGTAGACAGAGCTTTAGATTTAGTAGTATCCAAGAAAATAAAAGGATTATTTTAAAACCTAGTATGTTTTAATCTAACCTTTTTTTTAGGGAAGGGAACACAGAAATGGAAAAAGAACAATTCACTTTATGATGGTGACTGGAAATTTGGACAAAGGAATGGTTTTGGTACACTGAGCAGTCCAGCAGAGGGAGGAGGAACATACAAAAGGATCTATTCTGGAGGGTGGAAGAACGATAAAAGACATGTACGCATAAATTTATCACCAATATTAAACAACACAAGAACATTTAACCACCAAGCCACAACTCCACTCCATTTGTATATGATATTTTTACAATGATTTTGTAATACTACAAATTAAAAATACTAAGATTAACATAACTATATATATTTTTTATTGAAGGGTTATGGAACTAATTTTTATACAGCGGAGGAATACTATGAAGGTGAATGGTACTGTAATAAAAGAAGTGGCTGGGGACGAATGTACTACGCTGATGGTAGTATCTATGAAGGAGAGTGGTACGATGATAAACGAAGTGGACAGGGCATGCTCAGATTAGGTACATTTGAACCAATCAAACTGATACAAATTGGTTGCCATGAAATATCAATAACTAAATTAGTGTGTTTTGAAAGTTTAATAAATTGAGCCTTGTGCAAAACTTTAACGTTCAATGAATACTATATTCGATATCAAGGCTTATTTTGATTCTATTAATAGCTACCGAAAACAGATATGAAGGTTCGTGGAAGTTTGGCAAAAAGAACGGTCCTGGGAAGTTTTTCTACCTCGACAAGGGACAGATGTACGAGGGAGTGTGGGTGGACGACATCCCAAAATGTGGAGAAGTGACAGACTTTGGAAGGGAAGGGGCACCTGATCCAACTGTTTATCCAATTCCTGAGGTAAGTAATGGGAACCAGGAAAGCATTAAATTTCTGCTCCAAGGACTACTCTTTATGCATATCCTAAGCTCTGTCTACACTATCAAACTGGTTTGATGTGCCTAAATATGGTAGTGATATGCCCAAATATGGTAGTTATATGACATCATCATGTCCATATATGGGCACATCACATTTTTTTGTCACATCAAGCTTTCTGAAAAAACAATAATTATAAACCATAATTTCTAATTTTTAGATTAAATTAATGGATCCAAAAGCTGTACTCGGTGAAGCGGAGCAAATATTTCTAAATGACCAAGAATAATCAAGATATTAGAAAACAATTGAATTTTATCTAAGATGTTGGAATGAACACAGATGTGGATATGGAACCTATTAATTGTACAAACATGGACTTATACCTTTTCATGACACTATGATTAAATACATTCATAATATGTGCTATTATTTTAATCTCGCATTATCAAGTTATTAAACTTAAACAAAACCATATATTTATAACACACTTGATCATATGTACCAACTCTTGGTTAGAGAATAGAACATTTTTTTATTTAATGTATATTTTGTATAATAAATGAGTAACAGGAAAAGAAAATACAGTTGTTCCTTTTTATGTGTTCATATGTTTAATTGAAAACCTGGAAAATCATGGAATTTTACTAAAACATTTGGCTTTCATTAAAAAGTCATGAAAAGAAACAAAAAGATAAAGAACATTTATTTTTTTATTGGACATCATTTAAAAATCTTAATCAAACTTCCAAGCAAGTCTTGCTAAAATTTGAATTTAACCATATTTAAAATATTTGATTTATTCATCAACAACCATATAATATATATACACATTCAATCAATCATTTCTACTCATTCATCCCTATTGAGGGGACTCTCTCTCCTGTGAAAATATTAATTAAGCCATCCCCTATCGGTGGACAATCTATTAAAGGGAAAATGTGTTTGGTTCCAAAGGTGTCCCAATAATAGGGGTTGTTCTACTGTACTCATTTGTCCATTACTTCATGTGTTCATCACTTATTATTCATTCATCTATCTCTTTCCATACAGTCATCACCAATGTATCTCTCTACATAAATACTTTCACTAATTTATACACCTTTTCACATATTCTTCTCCATCAATTTATTCTCCCATCTATCCATTTACCCAACATTTCAATTCATTCAATTATTAACACACTGGCATACACATAGATTGATCAATAATTTTACCATCAAATCCTCTCAAAATTTACA
Source organism: Antedon bifida (assembly GCF_963402885.1). Taxonomy (NCBI): domain Eukaryota; kingdom Metazoa; phylum Echinodermata; class Crinoidea; order Comatulida; family Antedonidae; genus Antedon; species Antedon bifida. Next base: position 31,964,067 of record NC_136227.1, on the reverse strand, counting down.
GTCAACAGTATAAATATAACATTTTAAAATCAAATTAGAGGTAAACAATGATTATGCAAATAGAACTTTAAACAAAACAAACTTTTAGTAAGCAACAAAAAGGTTTTAAACATAAACTAAAAAATAGTGTACAGTAAATGGTCACACAACATTGCAAATACATATATTCCTCTTTTGATTGTAAATGCAACAACGTAAAGTTTAAGAACAATTATAAATTTAAAATGGTGCAATATTTACAGGATACAGTTTAATAAACTGCATTTGCATAAAAGAAATAAACAAATTATAATTTTAGGAAATGTTCATCACCTCACCAATCAATCTAAATAGACATGTCAGGTCAAAGGTTAGTATAATTTGTTTGCGATGCCATGAATGAGATAAAGACTAGTGCTAAGAAAGCTTTAGACAATCTTAAAATGGTAAAATATGAGAAGATAAACACAAAGACAATTAGCATGTTCAGTAGCCTCTAATGGGTTTCATATCTGTGTCACGAAATCAAATGTTCCTACTTCCATATCAATCTAAATATTTCACCATAGTTATGGCATCATTCAAGACTTTATTAGGATCCTGTGTGTTGCTGATGGTCAGTCGTTGCACTATGGGCATTTCAAATAAGTAATTCTTCAATAGTTGACCAGTGATCCGGTAACATCTGTACAAATTCAAATCTGCAATAACAATAACAACAAAAAGATGAGAAAAGTGTTATTACAGAGAGAGAGATTATGTGTGTTGTCTATACAGTAGTTAGAACCCATTCTTTGAGACATCACTATTAAGGGACTTCAAAGAGGTTCCACTTTTAATCAGAAAAAGAATTTTCTAACCTGTTAAAGTGTTTCTAATTGGCGAATCATCTGCAAGAAGAACGGCAATTCCATCAGCAGTGAGGTTTGTACAAAAGCTGACATCCAGCTTCCTCAAATCTGGTGTGTACTGCACAAGAAACTGCAATGCTGCATCAGTTATGTCTGCACCACTAATACAGAGTTCTTTAATACACCTCATCCTAGATCGAACATCAACCATTCCAGGTCGGTGCTCAACTGGTGGTTGAAAAATGGTTGAAACAATGGAATCTTTGAGTCCTTCCACCCATTTTAGGTTAAGAACTTCCAAAAGAGGGCTACTTGGTGTAGAAAGTGCAGAGACAACATCCCATGCAGTACATCCAAGATGGAGCTCTTTTAAGTGTGGCAGCCTCTCCAGAAGCCAAGTCAGTTGTCTTCTACTGACATTAGTTCGTGTAAAGTTTATTGAAGCAGGTTGCCTTCGAATAATTCCACTCATTGTTGCTTTAGAAAGCTTTGAAAGATTACTAAGGTCCAACTTTTTCCAGAAATCTGCATCACAACCCCAGCGATTCCAAGTCTTGCACACACAAATACATCGGCACAAATCTTTAGCACTGAGGTAAGCAAACACATTCTTCCAAATAACCCACTCATAAGCATGCCTGCTGCATTCCCCTTGTGTGCTCACCAACGGAGGAGGACTCACTCTCCCTGGCCTTACCACAAAGCGTTTCACCTCTACTGGTTGTGCCTTTTTTTGCCTAGCCACAGTTTGTGATTCTCCCGACCGTTCACCATTTCCTCCTCCATTTCGAGCTTGGAATATTCCATTCCATTTACTTCTCAGGAGTTTATTATTAGAGAGGATTTTTTGCCGGATTCCAGGTCCCTTTTTCCGACTCTTTGGAGACGTACCAAACGGCCGCATTTTCGGAGACTGATTGAAAGTCCGATTTTTTGTTAATGGACTTTTACTTGGAGAAGATAATGTTTTCGGTGAGGATCCTTCTACTAGCCCAACTGGTGCCCCTCGCCTTTTCTTAGGAGGAGATGGTGTACCTTTATTAATCTGAAAGAAAAGTGAAATCTTTTTCCTAATATACAGAATTTCGATTTTTTTTTAAAGCAATGCTACTATTCAACATCTTTGGATTTGTGCTTTGTTTAGTTGTGATTTCTGCACGGCATTGTGACATAATTAATTGTATTGTGATTAATGTCTTTAACAAGCTTTTATTTCCATGCAGGTGTGATAAAAAAAATAAAAACGTCACTCTGCACATGCTCAGTAACTGCTGTATAGTTGAGTGGCATGGTGGACAGATCCAAGATCAAGGAACGCTTACATAATATATTTATAGTCCGTCAAAAATAGATAAAAAAAGTGGTTAAAATGTGGAAATGTGTTGCCCCAAGCGCAACCCCCTGGATCTGTGGTGAAAAATGAAAGATTCCTACTGTCATGCCAATTGTTTATAATATGATATTATTTGCTACTGTTTATCATTTGACAAGTATTCACAATATTAGAGTGGTTGCTTGATCAAATTTTAAAAATTCCAGCGTTAAAAACAAATGCTATACATCACTATCATTCAACAAATCTTCTCGTTTTATTTCAAATTCTTCTGTTTAAAAATAAAAACTAAATCTAGTGTGAATAGAGTTTACAATTATCAGTATTATGGTTGGTTTCCACTCTACCAATGAGATCTTGATTTCCTAAAACCAGGAGCAACTTAAGCTCTTTCTACACTATCAAACTTTAGTGTGATGTGCCTAAATATGGTAGAGGTATGCTGAAATATGGTAGTGTAGTGATATGACATCATCATGTCCATATATGGGTACATCACATTTGTTGTCACATAAAGTTTGATAGTGTCAACAGGAGAAACTAAGTTGATCACATGTGAGATGGTCTTGAGTGAGTGATCAGATTGGCAGTGGGAACACAGCATTAATAAAGAAAAACAAAATCTATAATCTGTGACCGAAAAGGTCTATTAATAGTATTCATACAAATTGCATGTACTGTATTATGATGAGCGATAAACTAAATCTAAATAAATTAAAAATGATAAAATTATGATACAGAAAAAATATATAACAAAAATGTAACACAAGAATAAGTGATATATTTCGTGGTACTATGCTAAAGTGTGAAGTCCTATAGCAGCTACATCATGAAATAATCAAGCATAGAAATGACATACATGCATTTGGTACAAAAGTTTAAAAAAATGCAGAAAAAATTCAAGCTATTTAAATGAATCATAATATTATGTAAAAATGTGTTGATCGAATGTGGTTGAAGAGTAGTTGGCAGACCACAGCACACACACCTCTAAAGATCTGCCTACACTATCAAACTAGTTTGACAAAAAAGTGTGATGTGCCCAAATATGGTAATGATATGCACAAATATGGTAGTGATATGACATCATCAGGTCCATATATGGGCACATTTTTGAGTAGACAAAGCTTTAGTAACCCATTGATAAAACATAGTTCCAGTGTGGATTAATATTCATGGTCCAGTAAGTTTTAATGCCTGTCTTTAAACAAATTAGTATTACTGTAGCATTGGCCATATACTGTACTCTATCCAGACATACATACATCACATTTTGATCAGTTGTACCATAATAACAATATTATAGTGAATTTTAATATTTCTAAGGTAGCACATTTGTGTGAATTCAAAATTAATATCACATAAATGGTCACCTTTTATTTTAGGACACGATTTAATTCATCCTCTATTTACAGCCAAATCAATTACAAATGATCAAAAGATGTACATATCCGAATAGTGTGGTATATACATTACAGGTTATGTATTTATATATTGGGTATTAGTGACTATGCATTACTGTATATGCTAAACTATACAACCTTTCAAAGAATCAGAATCAAGGCCTAAAGCTCCGTCTACACTATCAAACTAGTTTGACAAAAAAAGTGTGATGTGCCCAAATATGTTAGTGATATGACATCATCATGTCCATATATGGGCACATTACATTTTTTTGTCACATAAAGTTTGATAATGTAGATAGACAGGTTAACAAGCAATACAATACATGCTAAGTGGTATTTACTATGTATACAGTAGATTTAGAAGCAGATCGGCAAGGCTACACTTTTCACAACAATCTTAAAAAACTGCATTCAAAGTTGGCAGATTAAGGTATATAATGAATATTTAGACTTAAAATCTAATACTGTGCAAATGTGAAAAAGATGATAAAATCATGATTAAAAACAGTGTTTTAGAATAATAATAGATAAACACCCAAAATTAGAGGGTGTGTACCATAAAATGTTACCATAGTATAAAAATGATAAAATTGATAATTGGCTTTCAAACACCCATGTAAATCAAAAAACACGGTTTTTATCAAGTTAAATGTAAACAAGAAAAAGGTTTATAAAGCAAAGTTGATTGAGATGAGGAAAAGCATGCTATCTTAGGCAAGTCCGTGGTATAGCTACCTGGCTAGGCTTGCTGGTGGGCGACTTCTGATGTGTCAATCTTTTGCTGCGAAGGACCGGAGAAGGTGTTTCATTTTTGCTCTGCATTTAAGGAAAAAAAAACTTAATATAGTTTTAAATGTTGTAATCATAACCCAACATTCTCACAATGTAATATATAATTGTGAAAAGATTTGATTGTGAAATAAATCGATCATTGACCACACATAATTGACGGATGAATTCATACAAAATTGTATTCAATGCTTTTCTTACCTTCTTACTACTGGGTTTTTCACTTTGTGTGGAAACTGGACTGTTACTATCCTATTAAAATATGATAAAAATATGACAATTATGACTTACTTTCAATGTGTATTCAATAGTATGGTAAACATTTATAATTAAAAATGTATTGTGAAGATTATTTAAATCAGACTTTGAATATGCTATTTTGTAGTTTTAATAAAGTTAATCACTTCCGTAGAAAAAAAACCAGAAAAAAATAATGTTTTCACTTATAAAATGACAACATAAATGGTTAAATTCAACCAAAAACCCATTGGCTGGCAGCCAATTTGACCATTTTTTGCTTTAAATTACAGTTTTTTCAGTTAAATACATTTTCTTTCCATCCAATTTTTGGTCAAAGTGGATAACTATTATGTTACATTAAAATGGCATATTCAACAAAAAATGTGTTAAAATGATTTTTTCAGGGGGAAAATACATCTGAAAATAAAGTAAATGTTGACATTTTTACGAAGGATGATAATTAAAGATATGAAAAAATATGCTCACCTTTTGCTGTCGCTTTTTAGCTTGTTTCACTTTTTTCATCGCACTTGAACTTGAACTTTTTAAACTGTTTTCACTCTAAAAAAAAGAAAAACTTACAGCATTTAATTGCGAAATATGATTAATTTTAATCAATGTCTTGTGTCAGTGTTTTTCTGTGATTTTATCATATTCGAAAATCATAAAATCACAATAAACACATACCTTTTCACTTTTTGAATCAGCGGCCATGCATTTAGGGCATTCCCAACTGTTTGGAAGATCTTTGTTAACTATGCCCTCATGAGGTTGACCTTTTGCTTGCAGACAAGCTGGATGTACGATATCATTACACTGGTGACATTCCATTAACTCCTTACTCTCTTGGACCTCATATCCACACATACTGCAAGTGGCACAGGCTGGCAAAATTGGCTATAAAATTAAAAACACATGTGGTTTATTGTATAGTAGTCTAGGTCGTAGACGGCCATTTTAATTAATATTCCTAAAAAGAAAAACGTTTTAGCATACAATTGACACAAGTACTTACAGCAAGGCACTGTCTGTTTATACATGACTGTTTCATTCTTCCAGGCCCCCCAAACTTCTTCATATCCTTACAAAAGTTGCACTGACCACAGTCAGATCGCAGACAGTTGTCACAATTTCTGCATCTTGTTCGTCTCCTCCTTGCACTGATGATCACGCCAGCCTTTGATCTTGGACGATTTGCATTGCCGGGCTTGAATTTAAGACCAGATGTCTGTGAATATTAAAGAAGTAAGATACATTAAATTTGAAAATTGTAATAAATGTAGCATCATTCATTTAAAGCAAACCAGTCTCAATGCAGTTCAGTCCAGTGCAAACCAGTTCAACATAGTTCAGTCCAGTGCAAACCAGTCTCTATGCGGTTCAGTCCAGTGCAAACCAGTTTATTGTGGTTCAGTCCAGTGTAAATCAGTTTAATGACATGCAATCAAGTTTAGAAGAGGCTTCCAGTCTATGGTCTCTATTACTATTAAATTTAATAATACATTAGAGAAATATCTAATAAATAATTTGGACTTTGGAATCTTTATTAGTTTGCAATGAATTGTACTGTACGGGCTTTGTCGATGACCCATCTGCTTTACATACTGAGTTTGGTTTTTTGATGCTCTGAGAAACTTCCTCAATCTTCTTGCAAATTGGTTCCCCATTCACAGCCAGGTCAGGTTCATCATTCGCATGTATATCCAGCAATTCCTAAAATTCAAATAAAAATATATTTCAAAAAATTCAATATATTGTCTACAGTACATTATTCTCAAATTATCGATTATTTCTGTTTGAAGACTGAAAAATATTTCCATGCTAATCTCTTCCATAGCAGCAATATTTTTGGAACATATACTACGAAAGCAGCAGACAATAACAAATATTTGAGCATGCTCAGAGCATTAATACTAAATTGACATTGATCGATTTTGGTTTGTTGTTTGTTATATTAATACAAATATAGAAGAATTACCCTTGCATCATTTAGGAGAGCCTTTGGGTCAACTATCAGGTCAGGGATACTCCTTTTTGGTTGTGGTAGCTTGTGCATTGATTCCAAATGCCATAGGAGCAGTTTAAGTCCTTCCAATTCATACTTGCTGATATGTTTATATGTAGTACTGTTCTTATTAGTTTCTTCACCATTCGATTCAACATTTTCCTCCTTCTCATTCAATTCCTGTTTAATACTATTCTCCTCCTTGTGATTGGTTGATTTTTCATTGTCTGATTGCTCAGCCAGAACCTCTTCTGATTGGCTGGTTGAAGCCTTTTCATTAACTGTATCTCCTAACTTGTTTTCTTTTCCGGAGATTTCTTTCTGAAATGTTTTGTCTTCTTGTTTCACCTCAGTCTGATTGACATCTTTTTCAGTTTTTTCTTTTTTTGTATCTTTGATGCTTTGGATGTGGGTTCGTCCAAGGAGTACTTTGATGTAACTCGCCATCACGTACCACATTATCTCACCAAAAAATGGGTAGCGAAATTTGAATGGAACCTGGGAAGAATGATGTACTGAATATTTAAAAAGAGCCTTGTGCACCCCCACCCCCAAAAAGAGTCTTCTGGTGAATATGTTTCCTGTTACTAAAAACCGCTCTTTTGGAACATCCCGATTAGGACACTTTTATGTGAAATGAATGAGGAGGTATAATATTAATAACACTATGGCCGACCTCTATTCAGGGGACATCCTAAAGCTCGGTCTACACTATCAAACTAGTTTGACAAAAAAAGTTTGATGTGCCCAAATATGGTAGTGATATGACATCATCATGTCCATATATGGACACATCACATTTTTTGGTCACAAAAAGTTTGATAGTGTAGACAGAGCTTTAAGAGGGACGCTTTGTTGGGCCCTGAAAGTATTCTAGTAAATTTAATAATTTGAAAATGTGTTCAACTTACATGTATCTTATCCTCCAGAGCTGATACACGAAGTTGCTTCGGAATGTTGAAACTGTGTAAGAAGTTGCCACCAAAAACAAGCGAGTCTTCTGGCGTGTACACTGCATGAATCCAACCTATATAGAAACACTTGTTAAACAAACATTCACCTTTTTTAATCCCACCCCACACAAAATTGGGCCAAATATGGGGGTGGGACTATACCCGGGAATTCCTGATTAAGGAAAAAACATTGATTGATAAACATTTCTTGTAAAAACTCATCTGAACTGGCTAGAGAGAGGCCTACATCCAAATCAAAGTCAATACTGGGACTATAGCCGGGGATATGCCTGTTTGGGAAATCAGACATCAGACATAAAGTAGTATCGCTGTTGGTTTCGATTGAATAAAATAAAATTTAAAAAAAATTAAATCATAAGTGGGATTATACAAGATATACGGTACTTTCAGATATGCACATACCTGATGGAATGAAAAATGTGTAGCCTGCCTCCAACTTGATTCTGGCGCACTGCTTGACCCTGTCGCCTAGAAACACATCACCTTGTTTCCCTGACAACACCCAAGATTCAAAGAGACCCAAATTTTCATCTGTTGGTGGGATCAGCCAGAAGATCTAAAGAAAGTTAAAAGTAGTTAAATAATCTGCAAATAGTTAGCCACGAAATATTGGCTAACCCGCTTTGAGAAACCCCTCCTTTGGAACACCCAACAAAGGGGACACCTACCTATAAAAAAAACGGATGAGAGAAAAAATATGTTCCACACTACGGCCAACCCCTATTCAGGGGTCCCCTGATTGAAGGATATAAGGGGTCCCCCAATTAAAGGATATAAGGGTTTCCTCGATTAAAATGAGGATATAAGGGTCTCTACCCACCCCATAATAGGGGTTGTACTGTAGTTAGTAATGATTATTTATCAGCCATATTTGCTCACTAGGGGTAGGCCTATACCAACAGTTTGTATTCAAGTTAACAAGGCAAGTTAGCTGTACGTGCAGGTATACTATGGGCCTACCTTTTGACCATGGAGAATATGGTACCAGACAGATGTACCACCAAAATCAACATGGAAATCTGTAAAACATCCAGCAACACTCATAAGACAATACCTGTAAACAAAATAAGAAATGGAATAAACTAATTGGTAATTTCAATTACCGTATATCCTCTGGTATAATCCCACCCAACTAGAACACGAAATTGGGCCGAATTTGGGGGTGGGACTATACCCTGAGAAATCCTAGTTCAGGAAAAAAAATTATTGTTAAGCATTTCTGGTAAATACTCATCTGAACTGGCTAGAGAGAGGCCTACACCCAGATCCAAAGTCAATACTGAGACTATACCCAGGGATATGCCTGTTCAGGAAATCAGACATAAAGTAGGGGGTGGGATTAGAACCAAAGTGGGATTATAGCTGAGGATATGGTAATAAGATTTTCAAGCATAAACATACTTCATGATGTTAATACAATCAGAGAGGAAGTTGGTACTAGTGCAAACAAATTGACTGGCACACAAGAATACAAAGAATGCCCATTCCTCCTTGTTTGTGTCCTTAGCATCCTTCAGATGAATGTATAAGCTGTTGGGTCTGTAATTTCTTATATATATTGAAATTGAACAATCATGATTAAAAAATAATCTTACTTCTGAACTTTTGGATATTTCATTTCAGCGAGCACATTGGTACTGTCTTTCTGTGTTTCCTTAAGTTCTCGAGGCCAAACGGTATCCACCCAGTCGAGAAGTTTAACCTTAAAAAAAATTAAATTTTTTTTATTCATTGGAAAAAAAAGTCTCTCCCGAAAGCCATTTTTACATTTCTATGTTGATGAGAAAACACTTGCAGTGTCATAAACAATATCAACCAATAAATAACAACAAAAACAGATTTGCAGTCTTTAAATAATTTTAATTTTAAGACCTTTAATAAAGCGTGGGAAACCTGTCCATTTTTGTTTTTTTTTAGAAGTAAGTCAAACTTGATCTTGTGTACTTAAGTTTACCCTATTTACTTGTTTTAAGCAAATACCATGGACTAACAAGAAAAAGACCTGTCCATTTTTGGCTTATCATGTCATGGAATTCTATAAAGCTTGGGAAACCTGTCCAATTTTGTTTAGTCAGCAGCATTAAAGTAAAACTTGACCTTGTGACCTTAAATTTTAAATCTTCAGTATTGTCCAGCTTACCACACTTGGTTTATGTACAAGATCGTCAAGTTTAGTGTGACTAAACTCAAGACTTATGACGTTGTAAAGGCCATCTCTCTCTTCGCTTTCGTAATACTTAGCAAACTGTGCCATACTCATCTCCACTGCTTTCTGTGAGTTCACATCCATTGCGTCAACCATTCGTCGACTACCTGTAATTTGAATGTTATCTTTGTTAATAATTTAGTCTTTTCAGAAAAGTAATATGACTTCCAAGTTAGATTTCTACTTGTAACTACTGTATTTAGTATAAATTAATAACATAAGTTCAAGAGGTGATAAGAAGAAAAAGGTAAGATATGATATGAGAAGAAAACAGATGAACAGAAAACCGTAAATAGTAAATTTGAAGTTATATAAAAGAATGTCAAAAGGTGATGAGAAAAACGTCAAAGAGTTATTAAAACGACATGAAGTGATGAGAAAAACGTTAAGAGTGATACAGTATATAAGAGGTGATAAAAAAACTTCATAAAGTGATGAAAGAAACGAAAAAAGGTTTGATAAAAGAAAAAAACATAATGTAAAAGAAACACACAAAAATGATTTTAAAAAAACACAAGAAAACGTCATACAGTGATGAAAGAAACGAAAAAAGGTTTGATAAAAAAAAACATACATAATGACGTGAAAGAAACATACACAAACGATTAAAAAAAACACACAAAAAACGTCATAAAGTGATGAAAGAAACGAAGAAAGGTTTATAAAAGAAACATACATAAGGTAAAAGAAACATACAAAAATGAAAAAAAATCATAAAGTGATGAAAGAAAAGTCAAGGAGTTATAAGAGAAACGTCATAGTCAAGTAGATAAGAGAAACGCAAAACGTCATAAAGTGAACGTCAAGAAACGTTATGATATTACGATAAAATTCCGGATTTTACAAAAGAAAATGTGACAAGAAACACGTTATCGTTAGAAACTTCAAGGTGTAGAAACGTCGATGTAACGAGAGAAATGTGAATAGTGATAAGAGAAATGTCAATACGCGAAATCAGAGAAACGTCACCGTTAAACGTCAAGAGATGTTACGAAAAAACGTAAATATTTTACAAAAGAAACGTCAATAGAAATGCAAAACGTAAGACAAAAGAGTCGTTACCGTTAAAACGTGAATAATACAAACGTTAACATGTCACATGATAAATTAACTCTGATGAGAAAAATGACAATAAGCGAGGGAATAGAGACAGGAAAGTTATTGTTATTAAACGTCAGAAGATGTTACGAAAAAAACGTCAACATGTTACAAAAGAAATGTCAAAATTTATCGGAAATGTTATGTCAATGATCTTTATAAAGCTTGGTTCCCACTAGGACGCAACGCAAGGACGTAAACGCAACGCAAGCGAGTTGACCAATGACAGGCAGAAGTTCGAATAATCCATCGCTTGTGATTGTTCAACTCACTTAAGCGTGGTTCCCACTAGCGACGCAACGCAAGGACGTAACGCAACGCAAGTGAATTGACCAATCACAAGCGATGGCCTATTCGCTTATGATTGCTAACTGTCTATAACTTCGCTTGTCATTGGTTAAAACGCTTGGGTTGCGTTTACGTCCTTGCGTTACGTTCTAGTGGGAACCAAGCTTTACGTTGCGTTACGTCCTTGTCTTGCGTCTCTAGTGGGAACCAAGCTTTACGTGGTGAATAACACGGAATAACGTCACGTTGTGCCGCGGAAATGTGTAACGGGAACCGTCAGAACGTTTGGTAGACAATGTATAGAATTAATTAATGAGTTTCGTTTACGTTACGTTTCACCAGTTGTATACACATACCTACACATGTCTTTACATCGTTAACGGTAAAATCTTTGCCAGGAACACTAAAAGATAAAAAACGACATTATTTTATAACGACAAAATCCGATCTATCGCAAATTGCGGTAGGCGCCACAGTGTCGAAAGCGTTTCAGTATAAACGGCGATTTCTTAAGCGTGGGAACCGACGACGCAATAGTGCTGCAGAAATCGCAGGTTTGATTTCACGCAGGCGGGGGCAAACACAATATTGAAAGGGCATTTTCTTACGTTACGTAGATTGCGTCGCCAGTGGGAACCAGTTCATTATCAGTGAGAGTACCAATATATTTACAGTTCTAGTTTTTTAAAATTAAAAAGCCAACACATCGAGAGCAATACTACTTACGTTATGCCGAGTCCATCGAGTTCTTTAAACAGCATGGGTTGAAAAAACCCATGTTCTTGAATGTATTTGAAAGTAAAATCTACGTATAAAAAATTCACAATTGGTTTAATATTTTACCTTATTAATTGTAGGTACGTAAAGTACACTACAACATTTGGCACTTTATAAATCCCGATATATTTATAAAAGAAAAAAATAAATTTCAAAGAGACATATGATCCGGGTTCGCGCCCTTCAATTTGTCATCCATTATTTTCATCATCGATAAAACAAATCTGAAGCTCTGTCTACATTATCAAACTAGTTTGACAAAAAAAGTGTGATGTGCCCAAATATGGTAGTGATATGACATCATCATGTCCATATTCATGGAACATTTTTTTGTCACATAAAAAAAAATCTTAATACTGATTGATCGATTGATGTTTGGTCTATTATTTCAGTTATCTGATAATAATAGCATATAACCATCATCATAATAGCATAGATAACCATCATAAGTTTGTATACTACAAACACGATGAAATAACTATGTATGTATGTATATGTATGTAGGTCATACGTATGTATAAGTGTAGACAGCTTTAGGGATGTGCATATTTGAAGTTGACTAAAATATTTTGTTTTTAGGCAAGTCTCATACACACACGTACGTACGTATTACGCTAAGTCATGGGGTAAGTTATTCAATGAAATGAAATTTTAAAAAAAAATTATTCAACGCTACTGTCTAGTTCAGACGGAGCGGCCTGGGCTACGCCAGCTTTACATCGCGTGTGAACATACCCTTAACCGCAACAATATATCGAATTATTGAAACACAATATAAAATATTTGTCATTGATTCGGTTAATATTGGTATTCATTTATTTGATTTCAACACCCGACAATTGTTAATTCATTCATATAAATCGATTTTAGCATAAACCAATACTCCACAGTTTACCGTTCCCTGTCCTGTAGTTAGCCTATTGACCAGGGGCCAAAGGTCAAGGTTGGATACTTTACCCATACGTGTTATTATTAAATATTACACCGGGAAATGGGCCTTACCTGGTATAAATAATACACATTGTACACTAGGCCTATCGGTAAATGATAGTTGTAGATCGGAAAGTTCGTTCTTGTTTTTTGACAAGAGTACATTCTTACCTACTGTTTGCTAGAAAACACAGGTATTATTTTGTACACATTTTAAAAATGTATTATATTTTAATAATTATTCCTTAATTTTTAATTTTAAAAACTATGTATGTTTAATCATGTATTACTTGTTTATGTTATACGCAAAGTATGCCACTGTAGTGTCCAAATACTTACTATAATTATGATAATTTCTTGTATTTAGGACTAAGGTCTCGTTTTCCTTATTAGTTACTCCAGCGTATTTCTTGTATTTAGGACTAGGTCTCGTTTTCCTTATTAGTTACCCCAGCGTATTTGTTGTATTTAGGACTAAGGCCCAGTTTTCCTTATTAGTTACTCCAGCGTAAAATACTGTTTATGATTTTGTTTATTTTATAACATTTTAAATTTCTGAACATTTATTATAGTAGCTGTGTTCATATGCGGTCATTTTCAAATGTCTGCTTTCGATCTCTGGTATAGTAATAGGTTTGTGCAATTTCTATAGAAACATACACACTTATAATTTATTTGTTCCCTTTTTCCTTTTCCCCACAAGCAACCTCGACTGTATTTCACAATGTCCATTATAATAATAAAAGGTCATTGTTAATATAAAAGCGTTAGGAATTGTATAGTCTTTTATTGCATCTGGAAAACTATTTAGGTCATGTTAATCCCATAACTTTTTTTCACCCGTTGCTTGATAATCAAAACGCGTAACGTACGTGTTCATGTATGAAAGCCTCATTGCGCGCTAGGCCCCATCTCCAATAATCTCGTAACCACGCATTAAGTTCTGTCTGCACTTAATTTTATGTGACAACAACATTTGGGCACATCACATTTTTTTTGTCACACTGGTTTGATAGTGTGGACAGAGCTTTACGAGATGAAATGACGCATTGACACGACAGTGTTCTCCGTCAAAGTATATTAGGCCTAGGCACCCAATAGCCTTAGATGGGTAAATGATCGGGGCAATTGAGACTTTACTAAGCTCATTCCGTACTATAAATCTTTAATAATCAAAGTTACTAATACCGGTCTAGTGGCCTAGAACAATTAATTATTATAAAAAGAAATATGTATTTTATGCAGGTACCTTATATATACTGTATATATGAACTTTCATATTTGACCAATAATTCGCAGAACAACGTCGTAATTATGATACATTGGCGACAATCACATAATATTCATTTTATTTAATTATTTAATATTTATTCATTTAAAATAGTAGTAATTAATTTAGTATTTGCATGGGGTTGTGATAGAAGGATTTATTATTGCAATTGTAATTTATTTAGTAATCAAAATTTTAAAAGATAGTAACCCTATAACTTGTATTATAATTTATTTAAAAAAATTAAATTCACATTTAATTATTCTACTAAGGTACCGTAAAAAACATATCTCAAAATTGTAAGTCAAAAATAAAGTTGACTTGTAATGTATCTTGAATACATGTTTATCAGACTTGCCCCAAATCTGTATTTATTGGCTTTTTTTATGTTAGTCCACCAGTCGACATTTCGATTTTTGTCTGAAAGTGACTGTTCCAAAAAAAAAAATTACTAATATTACGGGCTAGAACCTAGTCTAACATGTTTATCTCATGCGGTTACATTTAAATATATGGAAATTCGAAGAAAACAGTTTTAGACAAAGCATAAAATAGATTTAAGCCTCTAACCTTCTCCTTTCATTATTTTGACCAGATTCGTAGCGAACCGTTTGTTGTTGATTTTGTCGTCCAGGTCAAAAGTGCGATGACCTTCGATCGCAGCATCCTGGTCCTCGCCTTCGTGGTAGTGTTTTCTGAGTTTCGGACGCTAAATCATAATAATATTGGAAAAAAATATTATTTTAAAAAGTTATTAATTCCATTGAAAAAAACTATTCATAAAAATGTTTTGGTTGAACATGTCATTTTGATTTCACATAATAGTTATTCACTTTTACCGACCAAAAATTGGATAGAAAAATTTAAAAAAATTTAAAAAAAAATTAAATTTAACCTGAAAATGTTTTTATTTAAAGCAAAAAATAGTCAATTTGGCTACCAGTCACTAGGTTTTTGGTTGAATTTAACCATTTGTAATTTTATAGGTGAAAACATTTTTGTTTTCTGATTAAATTAATCTTTATTTTTCATGTTTTGGGGGACAATACATATTTACAGAATCCTTCTAATAAACGATATGCTGTATTTTTAAATTCTTAATCCTGTATATTAAGTACAAACAATAAGATAAATTCAACGTATGATTATGATTTCTCAGCACGCCATAATAGATAGGCCAGTCCTCACGTAAACAAGTTCGTAACAACACTACTATACCGGGTGTTTTCCCTCTTTGAAACAACCATATTATAACGTGCCACATCCGAAGTATAGGCCTACATGCACACTATCATTTTATTACAATTTAAACAAATAAAATATCGCAGCAAAAAACACAGAACGAAACATTTTTTCTAATTGAAACCGGAAAAAAACAAACACACACACACAAGTAAATAGACTATAGCCCGACGTATTATCGTATCTGTATACACAGTACATTACAAGGCCGGGATCACCACGTGACCACGTATGATTGTTTAAAATTAATCCAGGCCTTATCGTAATAAATTATTTATCACAACACCTGAAGACGATATAAATATACCCTGAAAACAATATTTGCATATTATCTTAAATATTACAAATACCTATAATAAGCGACAAAAATGTAAGACATTTTTTCGGACATGTAGGCCTACTATACTTCCGTATCATCCTTGTGCAATAGGCTTTACATTTAAATTATACATTTTTAGTACACACACGTACGTCTATCAGCAGTTACAATTATTAAAATAATGAATATAATAACAAAGAAACTAATATTCAAATATACTGTACATATCTTTTACATTTCAGAATTAATTAAGCAAAACGTCATTATATAATTCCCATCGTGTACGTGTATAGGCCTATAATAAACGATATTTTATTGTCAGTATTTTAAGAAAACTATTCGATTTTAATTAATGATATATAATAATTTGAAACAGTTAGACAATGCGTTGGCAGTGTCTATCTAATCTCGCAATCTTTGTTGAAAAAAGAAAAAAATAGTTAATAATTAGCCTATATCAGTGTTTTTATTCATTTTAGTTAAACTAGCACCTCGTTTTAGTCGAATCAATTGGTTAGGAATCTTTCTAAAAACCAAAATATTATATACGTATAGTTATTATTATATTAATAGTTATTATATTAATAGGTATAGGCTTTGTTACGATACTTTATGATGTATTAGCATAAAAACTGAAACAAAAGCAAAATTTTCCACGATGTAATATTAATATAGATGTAGGCCTACAGCAAACTATACGATTCAGTAGCAGATATTGCTTAAACATGTTAAAAATGCTAATCAAATTATAAAATAACAATAGAACTGAATAAATAATAACTTAAAATAACAAAATATATGATATGCAATTATAATTTTTTGGTAGGCCTATATTGTAAAAATTACAAAATTAAAACGCAGCGATATTTCTACAGTACAGACAGGCATTTGCCTTGTTTTTGTGAGATCACTAACAATTAAGTCGGTATAATTAGGCATAAAATATTACAAAACATGGACATTAGATTATTATTAGATCTAAAAACACACAAAAACATTTTAAATCAAAATTATGCTGATAATTTTATTTGATTAGGTGGTCTAAATAGTAAAATTAACCAACGGCAGTTTTTACATAGTGAGCATATCACATCACAAGCACTTTGTTCACTCGCGGTAGCTAGATACAGAACCTAGAAATTCGGTTCGGTTGTTATGATTTATTCCAATTAAAGTTAATATATCACCTGGAATAGTTAGTTAAATACATATATTTACTTAAAATGTAATATTAAATTACAAAAACAGTAATTGTGCGTAAGTTGGCGCAATTTTCAAATAGCCCTCATTGTGCACGATAGTTGAATTCACGAATTCACTTCACTTGTGATGAAAACATCACGCATTTTTTAGATTTTTTCTGTTTTCGTTTTACTTTGATTAATTACAAATGAGGTAGTTAAGTCATAATAATACTGTTTTTGCTTTCTATTAAACTTTTAAGATAAAAATGTCATTTTATGAAAAAGTCAAGGAGAATTTTAGTTGTAAATTGTGAAGCGCCGCCGAAACGTTTGAGTTGAATAGGCACAACAATGCAAAAATGGCTAGTTATTCATGAGGACTCCCATATTCACACAACCGAAATCGTTGTTTTTACATTGAAAAATGACTATTACAAACCAATGAACGTCTTGTGTTTGACTCGTTAGACATGTCTGAGTATAGGCCCATACAAATTGCAATCAAAAACAAGTCAGGAAGAAATCTAAAGTTAAAATTTCAAACGCCATTAATCCAGAATGGTCACGTCTATTTTACTGTACTCGAGCAACTTCATTATGCCACAAAACTACTCATTAGCATATCAGGTCATATCAAGGTCACCACAAAATCCCAGCCTTTGTCAAAAATATACTGTAACAAAAGATTAATTATTGATATAACTACCGTTTAAAAATTATTATATAGACAAATATAATATGTCTAATATCAAAAATTTATTCTACAAAATATTTGATTAATATTGTTTGTGAAATATATTTTTTAAACTTACAATGGATGAAATGGAATCCTAAATTCTTCCGTAAACATTGGTACACACCGTCTGTGTTAATTGTGTACGTGCAATCAAGGAAACAAATGTTGAAATTGTTTATTTTGTACAATATGTTTAATTTAATATGTACTTCTTGATATCATTAGTTAGATAATCGTTCATGAAAATAGTACCACTTGAGTTGCTTTATTCCATATATAGAAATCCTGGCGAAAGTTAGTTATTCAGATTGGATGTTCAAGCTATATGTTGAAGAAATGTCGAACCAGCACTCGGAGCAGGCTCTCTCCTGGAGAAAATTATACCTCAGCCGGGCTAAACTAAAAGCTTCAAGTAGAACATCAGCTCTTCTAGCTGGCTTTGCCATGGTATGTTTTTGAAAACAAAACATATACTACTAACAGTAATACTAATTGTATTATATTTAAACAAATTAATAAATAAACAATTTTTACTAGATTTGATTTTATTCTGTTTCAACATAAGATTACAAGACAATATGAACACAAACGATTTACAAACAAATACATTAAATAAGAAACCAAGGATAGCCTATAAAGTCGAAAGAAAAATCAACTTAATTCCAATGGGGTCCTTTAAAAACAGCAAAGACAATCACAGCAAACGGCATAAACATACAAATCAAACACGCATAAATGGCAGAAGATATACAATTTAAAAGTGTTAGACAATAGCAATTGGATAACCTACAGAATGAACCTAGAATATAGTATTTGTTATAATGGCTTAAGACAAGTGCTATTTAACAGCATGTTTAGAAATATTATTATTTATTATATTTTTATTTATTATATTTTATTATTATTACATTTCTATTTTTTAGGTGGCGTTGGTTGAAATAAGCCTCCCTGATGGTCTACCGACAGCTCTCATAATGTGTTTCAGCGTCATCACTATTCTACTCATAGTGACACATCTGTTTGCGCTACTCGTCAGTACGTGTATACTACCAAACATCGAAGCTGTCAGTAACGTTGAAAACATTAACGCTGTCAAAGAATCGCCTCACGAGAGTATGAGCACGTACATCGAACTATCGTGGATTGCTTCTACTGCCCTCGGTATCTTGCTATTCCTTTTAGAGATTATGGTTTTAATCTGGATTCAATTTTATCAAAACTACAAAAATGCAGGGTATGTGGCGACTGCGCTACTAATACCCGCCTTGTTGGCTGTTTGCGTTTTTGCGTATCATTTTTATCATAAGCTAGTCACGCATAAATACAAAAGTTATAATACGACGATTGATGAATTGGATGGGCTTGCAACAGAGTTAGAAAACAATACAGAAATGCATGGTGTTACACTAGAGGTGTAAAATTTGGTAGAAATGGGTAAAAACAGTTCTGAATTCAGAATTTTAAACCAAGCGTTCTCGCCCAAACACCATGGTAGTTTTTTGTAAACGCAATTTTAGTTTTATACTATTTGTAATCTGTAATACTTTTTATTCAACAAGAATCAATCATTACAATTTTGGTGCTAGGTTTTATTTATTATTTATTTATTTTATTATTTTTCTGGGGTCTTAACAAACACACACACTAATTAATAATGTACTAATTGTACCTTAATGAAGGGAGATTAGCCTTCAATAAACAGACACTCTCCTTCCTCCATTTTTAAACTTCAATAATTCGCTGGCTTTGCTTTTTAAAACTTTACTTTAACTTATTTATTTTATTTATTGAGATACATTTTAATGGAGATATTAAAAACGTGTATATTATTACATTTGAATGAAAGTTCATACGTGCTGGTAAAAAATATAAAATGTTTTAAAAATAAATTCAAGGTATGTTGAAATTTGTGCTATAAGTTACATTTTATATATTATTACAGTATTTTGCATTATACCTTTAAAAATGATTTTTAAAAATTCATCAGCAATTGGAACTTTTTTTATTTCAACATTCCAATTATAAAAGACCAAGTTGTAATCCTATTGTTCATTTTACACTAGCATTTTACAGACCACTGGTATATCATAGCTGGATAAACACTATTATTATTTATCCTCCCCCTTTCGGTTTAGGCCTTGAGAGCCGCAGTCACTGACTAAAACTATAACCCTGTTTCTTGAAAAATTCTTTAAGGTGGTATTGTTTTACTGGAATATATAATAAATTTTAAACTCTAAACTTCCAAGTGATATATTGTGAATTAATAATGTGTCTCTTCAACTATGTTTAGTACTGTAATTAGGTTTGGATTAATTCATGTTTTATATTGCGTCTTATTTGTTTGTTTATTTGGCACATATTGCAGCTAACACAAATGTTCTACAGTATTCACTTTAAAAATATTAAATGTGCAATGCCTATCGCTATCAATAAAATGTTTAAATACAAGAAATTCATGATTTTCTGTATGTTTTTTTTAAAGTTGATTACTTCATTATCCACTGTCATATTCCTCTCAATGTTTCTCTCTGCTTAGTGATTCCACGGAGATTCTGATCCAGGCTGTCCTTTTTTTTTTTTTTTATCTTGTATCAAGAAAAAAAAAAGGAAGACAAGTTATTCTATTAATAGAGGGCAGCAAACAACAAATACACACGCAATCATTCAAAATGCAACATATTATTATATCACATCTCTAATCGGACTTCTCCAAGTCTATGTATTGTCTTTTTTATGTTAGTCCACCAGTAAGCGTTGTCTGAAACGAGCTCAAGTAGTAAACGTATGAAACGCCATATGTGCCAACATATTTATCTTTTTACTAATATTAAGTCAAAACTCCATCTAGAATCTAGACTAATCTCTAATATTCTTTTCTCTTCTGTTGGAAATTTAATAAATGATAAATATTATCGACATTCTAAGTAACAATACATTCATTCAAAGGGATCTTTCAGAAAAAATGAACTGCCACCAATAAATATTTAAAAAGCGAAAAAAAAAAAAGTATGAACTAATAACTTCGAAGCTGTATTTTTGTTTCTTTTCTAAATTAAAATAAAACAAAGTCAAAACAGTTTGTTATAGTTGACATTTATTCCTGAATAAAGCTTTATAAAAATTGTGAAAAGAAAAAAAAGCTTTTCTTATATTATATCTAATTTCTATACTATGTAAGATTTTAGTTGGTTTACTGAAAAACCAAATATTCCTAAGTTGAAATGAATAATGATAGCATTTTGATAGTCATTTTTCATGCTAGCACATTTGCTTTGTAGGCCTACCTGTTAATGTCGTCAGCATATTTCTTAGAAAAAAATTACATGCTAATTGTCCATTTACATTTTAACATATTGGACGATATACATTTTAAAACCTGAATATTTAATTGAATACTGATAAATCAATTGGAATCTAACAATAATCTTCATTTTAATAAAAAAATATGAAGAAAATAAGTAGATAGATATTAACATAGAGCTGGCGTTTCTACGAAAAGTAAAAGTTGTGTCAACTCTACAAACTTGATGAAAAGAAAAAAAAATGTTTAGGTTTCAGATCTAGTGTGAACGCAGCTTTATATTTCAATTAATTGTCTATTGGAATAACTATAATACTAATATATATTTACAATTTACAAGCACAACATGTAGAATTGTCCTTAAATTACTTTTTAACCAATCATAAAACCGTATCCATATAAGGTCATCATGGTTTGATTGTTATCAGTTGTCTTAACCAGATCCCCTGCTGGGACAGAGGTTCCCATTGAGAACACAGACAATACTGTTCATTAATAAACAATAATAAAACAAATTACAGTGGAATAGAAATTAGGTTATAAGAAAATTGTGATTATCTACTAGATCACTTACTAAGATTAAAATTGATGCAAAATATACAATGAATTGTCAAATATTGGCTATATGAGTAGAACCAATCACCCTAAATTGGAAAGGCAAACTTGTTACAGCTAAATAACTGCCTTGTACTCAAATTTCAGAAACTGTATATGTACAATTGAGCATTTTCAAGCCAAAGGTTTGAAAGAATTTAGTGCACAACATTATCCAGAACGGATCATTATAGTATGATTGAACATTTGTTTCATAATTTGTCATAAACTACATACACATCTATTAACATAAATTGGTCTATATTTACTATATATTTTTTAATCTATCTTTAAATAATAAACAACAAACTATCAATAATTAAGACATAAATAGATCAACGATTATACTTATACATTGTTTTTTTAATCTAATGTAAATTTTAAATTTTTTTGTTTTCAGTTTATAATAGTATTTTTTTATATACAAACTTCTTACCTTTTTTTGTATTTCATTAAATTTATCAAAATAAAATTTACCTTTAAGAAAAAAAAAGAAGAAAAGTAAGCGAAGTGCTGAATCAACTGCTAGATGTGTGTGGATAAAATACTTTGATTAAACTCAAATACGGAAGCTCTCGTATTTGCCGTCAATATGACGTAATCTTAAATAGATATCAGTGCCTAAACCCTGCATGGTCTGAAATGTCAGAGATCCGCCAAGGTAAGTTGCGTATGCCCGAGACGTAGGTAGCCCAAATCCAAACCTGCAAAAAAATGCATATCAGTATAATATATGAACACCACAGGCGCAGAACAAATTCTAAACCGTCCGGTGATATACTGAAAATGTATTAATTAATTTGAGATGAGGAAATCTGTGAGAATTAGAAAAAGTCGCCCTAACCGAGATTCGAACCCAGAACCTTCTGCTTGATATGCAGATGTCCTAACCATTAGACCACTGGGGCTTTCATGGTATTGTTCAAACTCGATTGGATAGCGACTCTTTAACACGCTCAGCGTGGTATGGCGGAACAGCACTATTCCCTTAATTGTATGTACGCGCACCAGAGATCAAATTGATATGCCCTCATATATATATGGGGCAATGGGGGAAAAGGTGAAGTTATCATGAGGAACAAGCTTACCCGTGCATTGGCCCTGCTCCTGGTCCAAGATGGTCCGAATTCATAACCTCTCCCAGAATTCCCCCAGTCACTCTAGAGTCAGTGTTTTGTCCGACAGTTGTAAAGTGATACTGGAACACTCTGTTCACTATAGAGTGAGGGCATCCACCACCCTTGTCGGAAATTCTGAAAATCAGAAAAAAATGCTAATGTTTTGTGTTCTTTCTAAATTAACAAAAGCACATGATGATGATATAGTAAAGCATTTTAAACCCCTTTTTTCTCCTTTACCATGCCACCTAGATTGTTTTAGATCTAGCTTAAGTAGGGCAGGAGGCGCCCGAGTCCGGGATGACCGAGACACAACTGGTGCTGACCGGGGTTCAATTAGACCGATCCCTGGTTAGCGACGAAGGCGTATCCCCTTACTTCAGTTTCGGTTTTTTTTGGGGCATAGTTGGAATCCCTTTTATCGTATTAGTTTTTGTGCAGAGCTTATAGGTTTCACAACATTAGGTGCTATATAAATTCAGGATATTATTATTAAATATAAATAATCACTGATCTTGTTTTTGTGTTATTTTTATTTTATGTAATAGGATATTGAAAAAAATGAGTTGTGTGGCCAAGAGTCTAAAGCAGGGGACAACTTAAATAAAACGGTACAGGTGTTAAGGTTCTCTTCTTCCACATTCACTAATCACACTTAGGCTAAGGGAAACACTCATAAAATTAAGAAAATCTCCTATCTAAGTGAATAGAATTTAAGTTAAGTGAAATACTTAATATTTAAGGAGAAATATATAAGAAATATATATAAGGGAAATATCTCACTTGATTGGTAAATACGGCCACTAATCTTTCAATTAGCGCCTTAGTATCAATGTGAAGCTATGGCCTTAAGACATGGCAAATGAAAAAAAATTCAATATATACATTTACAAATAATAATTTGGTTTATTCAGTTCATACCTGATGATAAAGTCTAAATCATTATTGGTGATGGTAACGTCAATGTCTGGTAAACTGTGTGGTGTATCTAGATGATGTTCTATGGTAGCCCTGTATGAGAAGAGAAAAGTTAAGAAAACTGAAGAATATAAAATGACATTTCCCCAGTGGCGATGAGCGCTCACTGGCTAAACCCAGGGGCCACAGAGCTTATAGGGGCTCTGACCAAAGCCTGAAGGGGAAAATGGCATTGAAATATGTAAAAAAAGGCTAAAAACATCCGAGGACTCCAGCGTTGAAGAGCCACTATACCAGGGGCCTCAGGTCTCTGCATTACGCCACTGAATTTTCCATGATATAAACATTTTAAATATCTTTGTTAATAACTAAATTACCAGCAAATTCAGTTAAATGTTTGCGGCAGTGGCCAGAGAGGAGGATGCTATTTTGGTGTCTTTGAATGACCTCACGGATTATACCAAGGTAGAGAGATAAATAGCCTAGCTTTCTGACTTACCTCATAGCATTCTTAATGAGCTCTGGTAAGATATAATCTAGTGGTTGAGGAATGTATGGAAATGTAGCTGCATGATGACCTTTGACCTTGACCCTTGGTGCATGTCCATACTTATGCATACACAATTCACTGTAACAATAGTGTTAACATGTATTGATAGAATGTTTTCTGCTGCTTTCAGTCTTTAGCAAGTTAGTTTATCATACTATATGCACAGTTCTAAAAAAAAATGTGCTATAAAGGCTTTCAAATATGGTACAATGGTTTGAAATTACACATGAACTTTCTCTCTTTCTCTGAATACCAGGGAGGTGCCACTTCCCTGTCAATACTAGACTTCTTCCTAAAACTATCCTGGGTTCAAAAGGTCCAAAATTCTTCTCTTCTATTGAAATTGCATTTGGGAAACATTTTGGTCGATAACGAAAGATCTGACTGCATACACATTTTCTGGCTTAACGAGAAATATGTGATTTACTGTGGTTTGTACTACATGACAATCAATGCACAAATTGTGATCGGGACAACCTAATTAAAACAGTGAATGAATGATGAATATAATTACGTAGCAAATTCGGCCCATTTCTCAATGATCTTCTTGAGCGATAGCTTTGTACAAATCATACCAATAAAGTGAGGCTGAAAAAATATACATGAAAAATGAGAAATGAAATGATAATTTTATTGAATTTACTTGTGTATTTATCGTTAATATTATTTAGATGATTAGACATCTGATCTTATAAGCAAGTATGGTAGCATACTGAAGCTTGTGATTGGCTGGCAAGAAAATGAAGATTTATGATTGGCTAGATTTTATTGGTTGTTGCATTGACATTTTTTGTGGTCCATTAACCTATTTATATGTTTTACAACTTCAAATTGAAAAGTCCAGGATATCAGATTCAGTGGAGAAATGCAACAAACTTATGAGCCAACGAAAGGTCATCACAGGTCAAATTTAGGCTAGAATCATTGTGTCTTTTAAGCTCTGTCTACACTATCAAACTAGTTTGACAAAAAAAGTGTGATGTGCCCAAATATGGTAGTGATATGATGTCATCGTGTATATATATGGGCACATCACATTAAGTTTGATAGTGTAGACAGAGCTTTATGCAATAAATATAATTTGAATATGTATGTGGTATATAAAGTTTTGTATCAGGAACATTTGTTGCATAATCTGATTACCTTTTCTTGATGCAGTGCAAGGTGGTGTTCTGCTAAGATCCGTATGCCAAGACGAGATGTTAACATACGATCTAAAAACTGACGTATCATATCTTCATCCTTAAAAATAAAATCACACATATTGCCTACTTAACATACAATAAACATATTACCTTATTGAGTTAGAAGAAGTATTTCTCAGAGCTAACTATGTATGTTTACTTTTTTTATTTATTTTTTATTTCATACACATCCAACAGCGAGTAACTCGCCAATTACAGGATGGATTAACTATTTTATAATTTTTCGTGCTTATAAACTAATACTTAGGGAGTGGAGTTGAAAGAGTCGTGAGATACAACCCTGACACTTGTTCAGGATTGAACCCGAACCTTGGGATTGGAAGGCAAGCATGTTAACCACCAAGCTACAGCTCCACTACAATTACACTTACTTTGATGTGTTTTCTACATTCATTAAATCCCTGAGCTAACTATGTACAGTATGTATATTTTTTTAATTACACTTACTTTGATGTGTTTTCTACCTTCATTGAAGCCATGAGCGAACTATGTATAATATATATATTTATTAATTACACATACTTTGATGTGTTGTCTACCTTCATTAAATCCCTGAGCTAACTATGTATGTATATTTTTTTTAATTACACTTACTTTGATGTGTTTTCTACATGCATTAAATCCCTGAGCTAACTATGTATGTATATTTTTTTAATTACACTTACTTTGATGTGTTATACCCTGAACTATGTATGTATACCTTTTTTAATTACACTTACTTTGATGTGTTGTCTACATGCATTAAATCCCTGAGCTAACTATGTATGTATACCTATTTTAATTACACTTACTTTGATGTGCTTTCTACATTCATTAAATCCCTGAGCTAACTGTGTGACAATGTCTTTGTGATCATCTAGCAATCCTTTAACTAAACTACAGTATTCCTCTTCAACTTTAAAGTCTTCAATCTGAAATAGAATAGAATATTTTATCATTACCACAATCTTCTAAATCTCGGGTAAACACATTACCTTCACCATGCAAGTTCATCGGTTAAATTTTGGTAGTGCGAACAAGGCTTAAGTCAATTTGAAAATAAAACTTTATAATATTTGGAAACTATAACTATTAGCATCAAAGTAACATGAATGAAGTAGGAAGTGGGGTTGTTGTATATTACTCAATTTAACATAGACAAATTAATGAATATAGTCTAAATTTAAAAATTGCCCTAACTCTGCAAGGCTTCCCAAAATCTAGCTCCCTTCCCAAAATCACATCACATTCCCTAGATTAAGTCTCCTTCCAAGATGAAGATCCTTGGGTTTTTTCATGATTATTATATGATAATTTACATTTAGAATTGTTAAACTTTATAATATGTAAGCTGGATCTAGGCCAGACAGCTCATAAGGCTGTAGATGTTTACATTATGCTCTAATAAAAACGTCTTTAAATGTTCATGTTATAGTTTACTATAAAGCTTTGGGATTTACAGTAGAAATTAACTCAGACATGACGCATTATATTCCATCATTCATGCATACTATCATTATTCTAAAATGACCTCCATTTTATTTATTTTGACAGAAAAAATGACCTGGGATACACTCCTAATAAACTACTAATATTTACAAGGAAGGGAAGTCTTCTGTCACTGCCAAGTTTATCAATGACACGACATACGACTGGTTTAAACCAGTTTCTATTACACTTGCCCCAGTGCATCCTGTGCAATCAAAGGAACAGTGTAATTTTTAAATTAGTTAGTAGTTTATTCATAGGTTTAGATTATCTTAAGCTCTGTATACACTATCAAACTTCATGTGACAACAAATGTGAAGTGGCCATATATTGACATGATGATGTCATATCACTACCATATTTGGGCAAATCAATACCATATTTGGTCATATCACTATCATATTTGGGCACACCTTTTTTGTCAAACTAATTTGATAGTGTAGACAGAGTTTTAGATATACAAGTGTAGGGACATATTTAGTTTAAAATTAATGGGTATTATATTATTCTATGTGAGTTTAGACATTGATTTCCGCATTGTATTTGTATAAATATCTGGATAATTTCATTAATAAGATCATGGCGCAAAGATGTTCATAATTTAGTTGATTGTTATCATATTTATATTTATATGTTTATTAACATCCATTTATTAACAATAAATTCCAAAACGCATTTCTTCCCCCGCTATGGCTACCGCATATCAGCTAAACATTACCTGTGGAAACTCGGACAGCAGGTGAAAAGACCGAATGTAGAGTTCGTGTACACTAAGGATCGTGGGATTGCATCCAATGATGAACGGAAGATTTCGAAATTCAGCAATGCGATGGGCAACCCTAACAGGCAGCTCCTTGTGGAGATATTGCGCACTACGCTGTGGAGGGAAAGAAAGTTACTGTTAAGCTCTGTCTACACTATCAAACTTTATGTGACAAAAAAATGTGATGTGCCTATATATGGACATGATGATGTCATATCACTACTACCATATTTGGTCATATCACTGCCATATTTGGCCATATAACTACCATATTTGTGTACATCACACTTTTTGTTAAACTAGTTTGATAGTGTAGACAGAGCTTTATATTAGCACAACACATTCTAATTAAATAGAGTTGCTATCCAATCAAATTTGAACCATACCATGAAAGCCTTAGTGGTCTAATGATAGGGTGTCTGCATATCAAGCAGAAGGTTCTGGTTTCAAATATTTGTTGGGGAAGCCTTTTGTAACTTTCACATATATCATACATATTATCCTCATTCAACTCATAAACATTAATTATTTCTATCACAGAATATATCTACAGGTAAACAGCTGTTATTCTTGATAAATAATATGTTAGTTAATAATTAATTTTGAATTGACTGCTAATTGTATTTGGAAACCAAATTAATTCATTTCGTTATTAAATATTAATATTTAGTGTTTTGTATTTACAAAACCAGAACTACATTTACCAGTAGATGGTTGCCATCTGGTGATTTACCCGTGTACAAGAGAGTTGCCGGTGTAAGTCGAACTGAAGGCTGAAAAATAAAAACAACGAAAAAACAATTACTCAAAACCCTGACACAAGCTACTCCACAGTAGTTACAATTGGTGCAGTACCCGCTGCTTATTTGGGGCTCAAACCCCTAGTCATCAGCGCAAGCTCGGTGGTCTAGAGGTATGAACACCAGGCTAGTGATCTGGAGGTCATGGGTTCGAATCCCCTTGGTCTTTTAATGGGAAACTGTCCCCTATAGTGGTGGCCCCTGAATAGGGTTGGCTGTACTTATTTGGGCTCTAACCCCTAGACATCAGCGCAAGCTCGGTGGTCTAGAGGTATGAACATCAGGCTAGTGATCTGGAGGTCATGGGTTCGAATCTACTTGGTCTTTTAATGGGAAACTGTCCCCTATAGTGGTGGCCCCTGAATAGGGTTGGCTGTACTTATTTGGGCTCAAACCCCTAGACATCAGCGCAAGCTCGGTGGTCTAGAGGTATGAACATCAGGCTAGTGATCTGGAGGTCATGGGTTCGAATCCCCTTGGTCTTTTACTGGGAAACTGTCAACTTTCCCTGAATAGGGGTTGGCTGTAGTGTTAAAATATATTACCCCTTGTTCTTTTCATGGGAAAGTGGCCCCTTAATAGGTGTCCCAAGGAGTGAAACAATAGAACTGAATCTTAAATGATATCACAACATGTGTACTGTACGTGTGTTTTAGTGTACACAGCGAGTGTCAGTCAGAGTTTAAGTATTGATTGTCAAGTAAAGTACAGTTCAGTCCAGTGACCTCACAAATGAATCATAATTTAATGTATAAATAAATAATGGTTTATCATGCATACCAATGCATGCAAAAGGCCACACAGTTAACAGTTTGAAGAGAACAGTGGGGATTGGGTTGAGGGACGTACCTTAAAAAAGTAATAAATATCATATAAAATATATAAAATATAACAGTTAATTATCTCAACCGTAGGCTGTAACAATACTATAACAATAATATTATTTCACAGTTTTGTAATTCTGATATTCATTAAATTTTACATTTTAAAATAATGCTTATTTATGTTCTTTTAACAACAACAAAATAGGATGGTATAACCTAGCTTCCTCTAAGGAAACATGCTCATGCATTGCCCCCCCCCCCTGCAGAGATTGTTTTCCCCCTCAATTTTCTCTCTCCTTTTCAGAGCTTGTTTTTATATTTGTTTCCCTCAATTTTGTCTTCTCTACCTCTCCTTTTCAGAGCTTGTTTACATATATTTTTCCCTTCAATTTTTTCTTTTCTAACTCTCTCCTTTTTTATACATCTAAGCTTTGTTACTGTTATATTGTTACCAAGTACAATAATTATTTATCAATTGAATAAAATAATTATCCACATACTGCAATGGGATTTGCTGCATACCAACCAGAAAATAACAATTATTATACTTTAGTTAATAAGTTCAATAACATGTCAGGGGTCAACTAAAACTGACTCAAGGTTAAATATTATACTGGATTACACAAACCAGTAGTGGTGTTAGTAGTCTATGAGTGCTAGCTTACCTGTATAAACCGACAATAGCCCGTGCTCTCCAGAGGGAGGGCTTAGATACGAAAGTGAAAAGTTCTTAGAACACCCCTGTATTATAATGGACCAGTCCGCAACCACGCCCTCATGTGGGAACGTACCAACGTACCACCGTCATCATTTTCCGCGTACTTGACTGCGGGGACGGCGGGAGGGAGTTTATACAGGTAAGCTAGCACTCATAGACTACTAACACCACTACTGGTTTGTGTAGTCTATATCGTGCCTAGCTTACCTGTATAAACCGACAATAGCCAGATTAGCACCGGACTAGAACTAGTCGGCGGTGGGAGTAAGTTAACAAAGAGCAGAGCAAGTGAAGTGTACATACCTATAGCCTAGGCTTTAGCACTGCTGCTGCTACTGGCGCCATGGTTGCAGAAATGTCCCTTAAATAATGCGCAGTAAACGTAGACTGTGTCCGCCACCATGCCGCTGTCATAATGTCTGATACAGAAACACCAGCGTACAACGCCCAGGATGTAGCAACACCCCGCACCTCATGCATATGTGCCGGCGGCGAAGTGCTGGACGACTCATAAGCGGCCCGAATCGCTGCCACGACCCAGTTAGCAATCGTGGATTTTGCGGCCGGCCGATACGGGGGCACCGATGTGACGAATAAGTGAGATATACCCTCTCGCAACGTCTCTGTACGGTGGATGTAGAATTTGAGTGCTCTTACCGGGCACCAGAATTTGTCCTCTACTACCCCCGAGAATGCGGACATTGATGGAACGAACACAGCCGGCGGCGAAAAATTTAACGTCTGGGACTTGGCCAGAAAGTCCTTCCTAAATATTAACCGGACTCCGCCCCGCTCAAATCGTATATGGCCTGGCTCTAGCGTGAGCGCATGCAGCTCGCCTCGGCGTTTACAAGAGGACAACGCCACCAGAAACGCTGTCTTAAGCGACAGATTGTATAACGAAGCCTCGCTCATTGGCTCGAACGGCGGACGCGTGAGTGCGGATAGAACGACGTTAACGTCCCAACGTGGAACTAAGACCTTAGACGGAGGTCGCTCTCTGAACATACCGCGTAACAAATGCGTGATTACTGCGGAAGTCGAAACCGTCGAGCCATCCTGAAATGGCGGAGTAATGGCCGCAATCGCGGACCGGTAGCCTGACACCGTGCGTACTTGCAAGCCTGATTCGTACAGGTAGTGCAAAAAAGCGCAGATCTGACCCAAGGATATCGCCTTAGGGTCTACGTTTTCTTGTCTGCACCAGCGAAAGAAGTGTCGTAGACGGCTGTTGTAGACGGTGAGAGTCGACTGTCTTCTAGATTTGGCCGCCAGGGCGGCTGGGCCGTCCGGAATGCCCGAGTTTCTGAGCTGATCCCTGACAATGGCCAAACAGTCAGGTTCAGGGATTGTAGGTTGATCGTCGAGAACCTCGCACGATTTTGCGTCAGTAGATCCGCGCGGACCGGAAGACGCAGCGGGTGATCGTAAAGAAGACTGGCCAGAAGCGGATACCACGCTTGACGAGGCCAGAACGGTGCGATCAACAGAACTCGGCACCGGAAGCGCTGAATGTGAGTCAGAACTATTGGTATGATCGATATTGGCGGGAACGCGTATGCCCATAAACCGTCCCACGACATGGACAGGGCATCCACCGCCCACGCACGTGCATCCCGGTATCGACTGCAGAACGTCGGGAGCTGCGTGTTCTCTGACGTCGCAAACAGATCTATGTGCGGCCGCCCGAAGTGGTCGAATATTTGGTTGGCTATGCTCGGCAACAGACGCCATTCGGTCGGGCGTAAGGCGAGTCGGGACAGCGTGTCCGCGACTACATTCTGGCTGCCCGGAATATGCGATGCAGTCAGCGTTATGCTGTGCGCGATGCACCAGTGTATGAGCGTCCATGTGTGATAGCAGAGAGTCGGAGACTTCGTGCCTCCTTGTCGGTTGATGTACGCGACCACGGTTGTGTTGTCCGAGCAGACATGGACGTGTGAATTTGTTATGTTTGGAAGTAGCGCTTTCAACGTTCGGTCTACTGCCCAAAGTTCTAATAGATTGATGTGGGCTAACGCCTCCTCGGCATTCCAAACGCCGGAGACGTGACTGTGGTTGGAGCAACCGCCCCAACCCGCTTCGGACGCGTCCGTTTCTATTCGGATGTCCGGAATCGATCTCTGAATTGATTTGCCCACTAACAATCGGTCGTCCGTTAGCCACCATTGGAAGTGCGTTATAATGAACGCCGACATCGGGACCACTTTGTCTAACGAGTCTGAACCTGGCCGGTAGAAGGCTAACAGATGAAGTTGCAGCGGCCGCATCCGTAGCCGACAAAACGGAACTAGATCTACAAAGCTGGCTAGGAAACCTAGCGTTCTCAGCCAGTCGTATGCTGTCGGAGCGGAAGCAGTAATCAGGCCTTGTATAGCAGCAAGGGCTTTGATTACCCGTTTCTGTGAGGGGCACACTCTGCCCGACACGAGATCTATCTGCGCTCCGAGATAAATGGGATGTTGAGTCGGCACCAGGCACGACTTCTCCCGGTTCACTAAGAACCCTACACGTTCCGTTACGAGAAGGACGAAGTTGAGACTGCTCACCAGCCGGTCCTTGGACTGAGCCACGATTAACCAGTCGTCTAGATACATGAATATGCGAATGCCGTGCTTGTGAAAGAACGCACCGAGCGCTCGGACGATGCGTGTGAACACGCGCGGAGCCGTTGATAGGCCGAACGGCATCACGACGAACTGGTAGAGACAATTGTTGATTCGAAACCGTAACCAACGCTGGTCTTCTTTTGCGATTGGTACGTGAAAGTACGCATCTTTTAAATCTATCGATGCGGCCCAGTCTCCTCGTCTTAGCCCTAACAGGATCGATGAGACTGTCTCCATCCGAAACCTGCGGGGCCGAATAAATCGTTTGTTCAGACGTTTTAGATTTAGAATTGGTCGCCAGTCTCCCGAGGACTTTTCGGTTAAGAATACGGTTGATTCGTGGCCCGAGCCCGCATGATGTTCTTCGACCCTTACTACGGCTCCTTTTTGGAGCAACGCGGCAATCCCGTCCATAAGCGCTCGTTGCTTTATTGGATCTTTGGGGATTGTGGTCGGACGAGGACCTCCACACACTGGAGGGCTCGTAAATTCTATGCGGTAGCCGTAGCTTATTGTGGAGAGAATCCAGCTGTCTACCATCAGCTTCTCCCACTCTCGGACGAACCGTAGGAGGCGACCTCCCACTGGTCCGGCCCCCGACGGCACGGACCTCGCCTGCACGTCACCGGTACCTGCGGTCACCACGACGCGAACCGCGGTCCCGACGTGCTCCCCTACCCGGCTTACCGCCACGCGCGGGGCGGGAATTACGGGGACGCGACGGCCCAGGAGTCTGCCCAACCTCAGACTGATTATGGACCGACGGCGGCGGATGTGAGATAGCGCGCGATGGCACCACCGGCAGTGGGGCTGGAGGCTTTGGACGCGAGTGCGAACGACTCGCTTGGCGTTTCGGGAAACGCGATCTCGTCTCGCGACGTGCCTCTCGCTCGCGAGCCCACTTGTCTTCTTTCTCGGCGAAATTCCCGAAGAAGAGATCCACAGCACCGAACGACTCGCTAGTTGTGAAGCGGCGGTAGTGCGCGGGCGCGATGTCCGTGGCCTGGAGGCAATTGACTCTCCGCGCGGCGGCTGAGGTCAATGCAATCGTCGCCTGTTGGTCCGCGACCAGGCCCGTAATCTGTTGAAGCAAGCAGATCACGTCCGCGTCAAGGTGCCGTGGATGGTCCGGATCCGCGAGGAACGACAGAAGGTAGCCCGACATCGAGACTGTTCTTAACGTCTCGCGTGCGCCACGGTCGACCGCGATTAGCGCCTCCTCTGTCTTTGCGGCCGAAGGAGACAGAAATCTGCCGTTGGCGTCGAGACCTTGATCCTCGCGCGCACGTTCTTTCGCTGCATCCGGGATCGGTGGTGCCGATACGTAGCGTAGAAATTGGTCCTGCGGAAGCGGGAAGGCTGCTGCGAGGTCTTGCGGTGCAGCCCTACGGGTCTTAGGCTCCTTCGCTATAGCCTCTACCCTAGCGACAAGTTCGGGATCCAGCGGCGCAACTGGACAAGTCGTGACCCGCTTCAATGGAGCACGCACTCCAAAGGTAGAGTATCTCTTCGAAGCCGGCGCGGGCGTCGGAGCGTCATAAGCGTACTCTACACCAATGTACGAAAGTACAGCAGGAACCACACGATTCACTAGAGCCTGCAGTCCGTCTCCGCCCTGTGCAGCCTCGGAGCGGTCTTCACTAGGCAGTGAAGTCATGGTCATATCACTGTCGTACCCACCGGCATCCGGCGATGGGTCCGTCCTTCCTTGACCTTGAAAGTACTGCGGAGGCAGTACTGGCACAGGGGGATAATTAAGCGAGGATGCCGAGGGCACAGCCTCCCTCGGTAGAGCTCGCACCGCTGCTGCGATTGCCTCCAGTACGGCTGGGGACAAACCTTCGTCCTGCGTACTACTCTGCGGTGGAGGCGCAGCGGCCGTTGCAGGCGCGTCCGGCAAAACTTCCGGCGCTACGGTCTCTTCTGCTAGCGGGGCCGGGGGCTCCACCTGAACCTCCGCGGGTGCGGGGTCTACCACCCGCGCACGCCCCGACGGACGAGGCAACGTCCGAAACCGCGAAGCCGTCCAATGAACGCAAATGTCGCACGGCGACTCTTGACTGCAGGTGCGGCAGTGAATGCACAGCAAGTGGCGGTCCCACTTGACTGTCGCACGCTGGCCCTTGCATTGCAAACACTCGGACTTAGGCATATCGGCGGACACAGTACGCAACCTAGCAAGAAAAAGGAACAATACAACCTGACGACGGCTTTGTTGTTGTTTCACGCAACAGTGCGTCCACGCCTCAGCTGAGGCAGTCCAGGTGGCAATGCAAATTGCTTTTCCTTTGTCTTCCGGTAGCGTGGCCGTTCAGCGGCCTAAAATCCAATAAAGTGGGTGTTGTTTTCTCCTTTTAAATCTTCCTTATATCTAAGGAAGACCCCGATTTGAAACGGATCAACGATATATGAACAATATATCCACCGCTGGTACTGCAACAGGCCGTGGGAATACACTCAATATCCTGGCCAAGTCAACTAGTAATCAGCGAAGTAGAACTCTTTGTAAGTATGCACAGTGTACAATCCTAACACTTGGTATCATACGACGTAACGCTCTCACGTTACGAAAGAAAATGATGACGGTGGTACGTTGGTACGTTCCCACATGAGGGCGTGGTTGCGGACTGGTCCATTATAATACAGGGGTGTTCTAAGAACTTTTCACTTTCGTATCTAAGCCCTCCCTCTGGAGAGCACGGGCTATTGTCGGTTTATACAGGTAAGCTAGGCACGATATAGACTATTTAATATTGAAGCATTCAAATACTGATTTGGAGTACTGGTAATACTTTAGTATATACCGAGAACGCCTGGTGTTGTGCCACCTTGAAACAAGCTTTTTTTTCCAAAGAAAAAGTTTACAATTTAGTAATTTATTATTCAACTGACCAATTAATTAACATTTTAAATGTTTTATAATTATGATAGGCTAATTAAAAAACAATTTTAATAAATTTAAAAAAAACAACTTGAAATACACAGGTTTGCCTTGAATTAACGGATTCGGAGTAATAGGCTAGCGTACCAAGAATATCAACTCAAGGCTGTATTTTGTAATAACGGTATTGTATTGTTGTACTAATGATTGCAGGTCAAAGTTTATTCACGTCTCAGCTGGGTAGCTTTTGCACAATGGGTAATAAAAGGAGATAAATCAAGTATAAGTATTGTGGTGTAAAAGATAAAAAAAATATTAAGAAATATAATGTTATTTAATAATACAGTAAGGCGACCATGACAAAATAATGTAAATATAATAATGCTGGTTTGTTATTCAATTTGGGAGATATAAAACGTAATGTCCAAGTCTATAAAATGCTACTGGTCTCAAAAGATGTGTTGTTTGGTAACTGTGGGTGTGGCCACTACCAGTACCTGCCAAAATACAGATGATTTTCACCCATAAAATACAAATCGCTGGTAACATTCCTTAAATATAAAAATGCATTAGTAGGTTTCTTTACCCAAACAATTTAAAAATCACTGTTTTTACAGACATGTAATGTATTTAAAAATGTTAATATACAAAATGAATAAATTTCCTTTAAAATTAATTTGACTCAAATCAAATATTTTGATTTTATACTTTTTATAGATAAAAATCTTCTCATGATGGGTTGGTAGAGTTTGTTTTTATTATTGTAGAAGAATGTTTTATATCTATATTTATTCTTAATTCACATTCTAATTTTTGTTTAAGTTTACCAATATACAGTAGTAGAGTACATTATAAACCTTACTGATTCAACATTTGCTATTTTAACCATTCTTCTTTGATTGATGACATATACTGTAACACACGACATTATATTACACCCTTAAATTTAACATTCTAAACCTATATTATCTTTTGCAGCTTAGATAACAATGGCACAGAGCAATGCACTACTGCATAATAATAAGGATTTAGACATGACACTTTTCAAATGTTATTATTATGAATTCATGAAATTGTGTGACTAGTGTTGAGTCATCAGTTTTTTTGTGTAAAACTCAACATCATGTCATACTATAATAACAAAACAAATACACTGTACTCAGGTCTGTACTGCATACAGAAAAATAGTAGGAATTTGGGGGAAAATATAATCAGTATACCTTAAAAAGGTTAAATATTATTAATACTGGGTGGGTGCAAAATTGACAAAACCTGTTTACATTAGATACAAATATTTATTTGGGTTAAATGTCAAGTGAAAAGCAAGTTGTTTTGAAAGAAGGCCTTAGAATAAATATTTAACAGGACAGAGAAATTAAAATGATAATGAATCCAACTTTATGTGATGATACAGTATTCTAAATTTCTTTTTGTGTTTGGCCCAAGACTTAAAATGGTATGCATATAAAACAGCAAATTAAAAAAACAATTTAATAGTATATTACAAAAATTTACAATGTGTGTAATTTATTTTACATAATAATGTTTTTCATACCTTTTTGGCTGCTTCGTCAATGGCACTTTGATTGTAAAATGATACAACCGATCGATTGTTTAGGTCCCTTGCTGGGCTGAAGTCCGTCACGGCAGAATACCTCCGCTTTGGATCTTTCTGGTCTGCTGTACTTACTGAAAAGTTCCTAATCTTTGGTAGAAAGTGTTGTTGCAATGTTCCGTTCATTGCTCGTGACTGCGCAACAGGCGCCACAGAGTTCTTGATACATTGTATTCGTTTAAACAGAGACATCTTAATATTTGAATAACTAAACTTTAAAGATGGTAATTTAGATTTTCTAATACAAGGACACAAATTTGGTCATATGTATGGTCAGTAATATGGTTATTACAATATTTATTCTCTGTTTAAAAAAAATTGAAGGCCAATGAATAACTATTAACTAGGCCTAGAACAAAACAAGGAACAAATCAGACTTATTAAATATTAGCACAACATTGCTGATTGGCATTGCTTGTCATTAGACCTTCTTCTTGTCCTTTTTGATGGTATGATTATTAAGGTCGTCCACTTTTCCTTGCTCACAAAACAGTTCATTACAAATGTAGGCAATATTTTCTGTGAGATTGACAACAATAAACTCAAAATCAGAACTTTGCCTTGGCAGCATCCGCATGCAGGCTAGGCCAGGTTTACTGTTTTTCCTCACCGACTCTTTCCCCTATACTAACCCAGGAGCCAATCCGCCTACTTTACTAAAAAAAATGAGCTCGCGAGGCTTCACTGTAGCCTCTTCCCTGTTCTAACTCTCGAGTAATAACGATTGCGAAGCTATCTCTCAGCTGTCCAAACCAAATACGCGAAATTAATATCAATGTGTTTATATTATGTAAAAAGTAAGTACAGTATTAGCTAACACAACTTAGCCTCAAACTACTCATTCTACGGCGAAAAAACATCGAACGACTTGGAGAGCGTGCATCATCTCATATCAGCTGCTCTTCTTCTTTCTTTTTATAATAAATTTTTACATCGAGAAAAAAAACCAAACAAAACATTGCACAGCGCCCTCAAGAGGACTAGCAATCAATCATTCAAACAAACTTAAAATAATATTTCAGTCGATAAAAAAATACACAATAAACTGTATTTTGTTTGAAATTATAAAGCAACAGAAAAAATACTTTTTTTTTTAAAGTTTTTATTCAAAATGTATTTACATTTTACAATGTGACAAGAAAACAATTTCTCATGATAAAAGTTTCTTTTCGTATAAAAAATGAAGAAATCAATGCGAATAAATTACAAATAAAGTACAAAATTGTAATACTTAAATTTTCAATAATGATATGCATGCAAATACACACATACAATCAAATGTAACAATATAGTAGAACCCCACAACAAGGGGAGACTTGAAATGATTGAGGGGAAACATAATTTGTTACAGACAAACCTTATTTAGAGGACACCTCTACTAAGTTTAGGTACCCCCGTGACAGATGGCACCCCTATAATATAACAGTAATAACTATCTATTATGAGGGGTGCAATATATTGTGGACTGTCTAGAATATTAGGTACCCCGTGACAGATTGCATCCCCTATAATATAACAGGATAATAACTATCTATTATAGGGGGTGCAATATATTATGGACTGTCTAGAATATTAGGTACCCCGTGACAGATTGCACCCCTATAATATAACAGGATACGGTAGTAACTATCTATTATAGGGTGTGCAATATATTATGGACTGTCTAGAATATTAGGTACCCCGTGACAGATTGCACCCCCTATAATATAACAGGATAATAACTATCTATTATAGGGGGTGCAATATATTATGGACTGTCTAGAATATTAGGTACCCCGTGACAGATTGCACCCCCTATAATATAACAGGATAATAACTATCTATTATAGGGGTTGCAATATTATTATTATGAACTGTCTAGAATATTAGGTACCCCGTGACAGATTGCACCCCCTATAATATAACAGGATAATAACTATCTAGTATAGGGGTTGCAATATTATTATGAACTGTCTAGAATATTAGGTACCCCGTGACAGATTGCACCCCCTATAATATAACAGGATAATAACTATCTATTATAGGGGTTGCAATATTATTATGGACTGCCTAGAATATTAGGTACCCCGTGACAGATTGCACCCCCTATAATATAACAGGATAATAACTATCTATTATAGGGGTTGCAATATTATTATGGACTGTCTAGAATATTAGGTACCCCGTGACAGATGGCACCCCCTGTAATATAACAGGATAATAACTATCTATCATAGGGGTTGCAATATTATTATGGACTGCCTAGAATATTAGGTACCCCGTGACAGATTGCACACCTTATAATATAACAGGATAATAACTATCTATTATAGGGGTTGCAATATTATTATGGACTGTCTAGAATATTAGGTACCCCGTGACAGATTGCACCCCCTATAATATAACAGGATAATAACTATCTATTATAGGGGTTGCAATATTATTATGGACTGTCTAGAATATTAGGTACCCCGTGACAGATTGCACCCCCTATAATATAACAGGATAATAACTATCTATTATAGGGGTTGCAATATTATTATGGACTGTCTAGAATATTAGGTACCCCATGACAGATTGCACCCCCTATAATATAACAGGATAATAACTATCTATTATAGGGTGTGCAATATTATTATGGACTGTCTAGAATATTAGGTACCCCGTGACAGATTGCACCCCCTATAATATAACAGGATAATAACTATCTATTATAGGGTGTGCAATATTATTATGGACTGTCTAGAATATTAGGTACCCCGTGACAGATTGCACCCCTATAATATAACAGGACAGTAACTATCTATTATAGGGTGTGCAATATATTATGGACTGTCTAGAATATTAGGTACCCCGTGACAGATTGCACCACTATAATATAACAGGATAATAACTATCTATTATAGGGTGTGCAATATAATTATGGACTGTCTAGAATATTAGGTACCCCGTGACAGATTGCACCCCCTATAATATAACAGGATAATAACTATCTATTATAGGGTGTGCAATATATTACGGACTGTCTAGAATATTATGTACCCCCGTGACAGATTGCACCCCCTATAATATAACAAGATAATAACTATCTATTATAGAGTGTGCAATATATTATGGACTGTCTAGAATATTAGGTACCCCGTGACAGATGGCACCCCCTATAACATAACATTTAATAACTATCTATTATAGGGGGTGCAATATATTATGAACTGTCTAGAATATTAGGTACCCCGTGACAGATGGCACCCCCTATAATATAACAGTTAATAACTATCTATTATAGGGGGTGCAATATATTGTGGACTGTCTAGAATATTAGGTACCCCGTGACAGATTGCACCCCCTATTATATAACAGGATAATAACTATCTATTATAGGGGGTGCAATATATTATGGACTGTCTAGAATATTAGGTACCCCGTGACAGATTGCACCCCCTATAATATAACAGGATAATAACTATCTATTATAGGGAGTGCGATATATTATGGACTGTCTAGAATATTAGGTACCCCCTGGCAGATTGCACTCCTATAATATAACAGGATAATAACTATCTATTTTGACCCATCTGGCATCTAGCATTTATGCTAGGCACAATTTTAGAAAATCTAGCATAATCTGGGAGTGTTGACAAAGTGCGAGGCAGCGAGGCAAGCGAGGTATGCGAGGTACGCCAAATACTTGTGCGAGGCATCATTATATCATTTCGAAAAGTGCGAGGCATAGGCATGCGAGGCATATAGTTTACAATTTCATATCTTAACGTGCTATTATGCTATATTAGGGAGGTTTCGCAATCTTACGAATACAATAACG
This sequence comes from Antedon bifida, assembly GCF_963402885.1. Classification (NCBI taxonomy): domain Eukaryota; kingdom Metazoa; phylum Echinodermata; class Crinoidea; order Comatulida; family Antedonidae; genus Antedon; species Antedon bifida. The sequence continues at coordinate 31,923,272 of NC_136227.1, read as the reverse complement.
AAAACGGATACGTCACGCACACGTATTCGTGTTCGTAAGCCATAAAAAAATCTGTTTCGCATGGCAACGAAATATTGAGGCGCGTCCAAAATATGACTGCGGTAAATTTGAGCGAAGCGCAGGTACGTGTTGCTTGGTGCTTGGCTGCCTAGGCCTAGCGTAACATCAAAGCGAGTGAGGACTTTAAAAACTGCTATTTATCTAAATTGACCTGGCATTTTAGTAAATTACTTTAGTAAATTACTTTCAATAAATCTATAATTATATTATAATCATGAATCATTCCTAATTCAAATGCAAAATGTGCAAAATAGATCAAAAACTATACTCGTTTTGTAGTTACGAATATGACTGGTGATATTCGTCAACACGAATACGCTTTACGAATATGAAATGGGGATCAGCTCGAAAGTTTCACAAATGTATGACGTATCCGTTTTCGTTATCGTATTCGTAAGGTTGCGAAACCTCTCTAATATAGGCCTAATAATCAATTATTCTAAATAGTCTAAATCTAATCTAAATAGATTAGTGTATGTTGTTTATTTTTATGTAACGATTGTTTTTTTTTTCATTCAAGTCATATCGTGTCAAATTTTACTTTTACAAAAGTGACCAACTGTTCAAAAGTTGTGCATCCTTATGCGCCATATTTAAAAAATCTGAACGACTCCTTAACTTTCGATAAACCGTAATTGTTATAGCGACACTCATATACTGACTGCCATGTTTGTTGGCATTTCGAGCGTGTTCACTTTACAATAATTTAACATGTCTCTCGAACATAGCAGAGTGAAAATAATATTTTGTCACACCCCCGCGCCTCGATCCGGTAGACCTAAGATGGAAAATTCCTCTTTGCTATTGAACAGGTAGCGGAACGATTCTGCCCTGAGAGGATTCGGCCATGTGGCGATTCCCCTCCTGCAGCACGTGGTTTCAGCAGCAACGTGCCAAAGACATTTTTGACATTTCATTCTCTAGGAAGTCAACACGTGTAACTCTCTCGCAAATAAAGTGAACAGCGATGGCCAAGACAAGTTCAATAGCTGGCGGTGAATAAAAGGTACCGTAACTGATATGCCGGTCAAATAACATGGGATATGCCGCAAAGAAAAAAATTGCGAGAGAATTCTGAAGCGCGTGTGAAAAAGACTTACGTCCGACAATCGTAATACTAGGCCTAAAATTAAACTTTAGATAATAATTATGCTTAGCCCTAACCTGGAGGCCTATGTAGAAGATAATTTAATCAATTTTTATATAATAATAATTGGTGTAATATTAATAATGATACACTATTCCTGTTTTATTAGGCTAGATATATTACGAACGATTTATTTATTGTTGTCCATGTACGTAACTAATAAACCTGGCGCTAGTTTCCTTCGCTTGTATTTTGACTCCAATGTTGATAACTAACTTTATCGCGTGAATACCACACCTTAGAAGTACGGTATGCCTCATGAGTACTTTATTAATGAAAGAATCACGTAAAAAGTAACAAATAAATCCTTAAATTAATGATTTTACAGGCGTGTTTCTCTCACACACTGTTCGCGAATTTCACTTATTCAATGTTTCTATGTACCAACAAGAGCAACGATAATAGAGGACTCAGTGGAATGCGTCAATTTCTCATGTATTTATTGGTGAAAAACACGTTTAATTTCAATATATTTTTTAATTTGTCAATAAAAATGCTGTAATATGTTACTGCTGATACGTTGTTCGGTTTTCAAAGAATAATAATCGATCCTAAATATTGTCCTAGATCCTAGATATTATGATGAATTGTTCTATTTTATTCTTTAAAAGGTTAACGAAATCGTGTACAGTATCAACAGAAACATTTTTCCTTACTGACAGTGACAAAATCTATTGAAATTGTACGTGATTTTCACCAAATAATGCGTTAAGTATATGGATTCCACTGAGTGTTTAGCCCTCTAATTAATTTTGCTCTTTGGCGTTCCATAGAAACCAAAATATTTAACGGATTTATTGTTAATTTTATGTGATTTTTCTTCATTAAAGTAGGCCTACTAATTCTAAGGTGTGGTATTCAGGATAAAGTTGGTTAACAAATTTCGAGTTAAAATACAAGGCAGGTGCAAAAGGGAACTAGCGGGCCTAGGCTACTTCAATTTCGGTGATTTCCTGCCTCGCAATTTTGGGAAATGATAAAAATAATGATGCCTCGCATTTTTTGATGATGGTAAAACGATGCCTCGCATAAATTTCTGACTTGCCTCGCTTGCCTTCCTTGCCTCGCGTGCCTCGCTGCCTCGCATTTTGTTACTACCCGTTGTTAATCAATGCATTTGGACCTTCCCATAATGCATTGGTACGTGTGTAATAAGGTAGTCAGGATGATGTGAGGAATTGTTTATTGATGATTTGTGAATTCTCATATTTATATAAAGTTTGCGGTACAAGTTCTGAAAAGAACTGACGTGAGTTTCTTACCGTTTCGATCAATATTATGCTTTGATTGTCCCATCCATAGATATCATGATCGTCCTTAGGAGTGAGGAGTAGTGTTTTCTGATTCTCCTGAGGACGATCAAAGTATAATTTATTTGATTGAAACGTCGAGAAACTTAACAATTCATTCATTTCAGAACTATATATATACGCGTGGTGTATGTACTGCAAACTTTATATAATATTTGATTTCGTCATGAAAACCTTCAAACAATTCTCATATTCTTCCATTTTCTTTCTTTGTCAAGTCGGCATTCATCATTTTATACCTTTTACATATTTGATATTGTTTTTATGCTAAAACTGGCACCTTTGCACCATCCTCATTATCGCATCGTCACTGCGCCGACAATATTACAAAACAATTGTTGTTGAATTGTATAAAAATTATTATTATTATTAAAAATAAACGAATTTGGTTATATTTTGATATCGACATAGTGATAAAATATTAAATTGATAAAATAAATTATTTTTCAAAAATTGGTACAGTCTCATTGTCCGTTGAAGGCGCTCTTTGGTTTTTTATTTAAAAAACGAGTAGAGAGCATGCAGGTGGTTACAGCGCGGCCTTTATGAATAATATAAAAGGTGTAGGCCTAGCCTGTTCTTCTAAGAGCCACAAAACTTAGGTAAGCTGGTTGTTTATAGTTTTTCTGTTTTGGTATTACGGTAGGCCTACTGGTGGTGCCTGCCTGGCACCTAACTAACGTGACAATTATCACACACATCCAGCCAGCAGGGTGCACCACTCTTTTCTCCCCTACCTAGGCCGAATACAGATCACTCCGACCGCGCTTCACTAGCCCACAAACAACTCCGGAGAGTCGGAGGAGAGGGAAGTGTGAATTCTACTTTTAGCTAGCCTAGTTTAGTAGTCTACTACTAGGACTAATTAACGTAGGTGACCTCAATGTCTTATCAGAATTGTCTTCATCTTCTCACAGCAGGATGACAGTGCGTGACATACGTGAAGATTACAGCTGCTATAGGCCTACAGACCATCCATGGAGTTATTATAATACCTCCAATACGACCATGTAGACCTACATTGATATACCTTCATGTACAGAGACAGAACTACTGTCGTCTAGATGGCTGTTGATAGGTAAGCACTCATGGATACAGAATAAAGAAAAAACTATGTTTTTGCCAATTTGTAAATGTAAATTATAGTTAATGCACAATTAATGGCCAGTTGATATAGACATTTCACATTCTGATTTTAGCAGCAACTAGAGGCCTACTGCATGCTGTATTATTACGTTTCTGTGTTTTTTTTAGAATGAGTGCAAGAAAGATTTTACTGATAGACAACATGTAAGCATTCAAGAATACGCCAGAGTAAAGAGAAAACTTAATTCAGTTGGCAAATGTGTTTGTCTTCATTTTTACACGTCCAAGTAATGATAACTATCTTTAATACAATAATATCAGTTGGACTTTTTTTTTTTCATAATAATAGCAGCCATGAATCATGTTAATTTGTTTTTCAATTATTAAAAAAAGTGGAAGATTGTTTTCTTATCTTCTCAGATTAGTAATTTCAGCAATGATCCTGATTATTTCATCTTTCTGCTTTTAACAAAAGCTGGTGGGTTAGGCATCGACTTGACAACAGCTGACACAGTCATTATATATGACAGTGATTGGGTAAGTTAAATAAATAATTACTACATTTTATTACAGCGTGATCAATAATCTGCCATACGATTTACACACAGAGTGCAATATGCTTTTTTGCTGCGCACTTTTTGCACTCAAGTGCATGATAGTGAAAAAATAAAGAGCGCACTAGTGACTCATTTCAGTGCGTCTGATTGGCTACATCCTTGAACCCATGTTATAATAATTAGTCACAAGCTTGTGGTGTAATGTTTGTTTTAGTGTAGTGACTTTCAATACATTGTGAAGTAGCATATATAGTTGTATTATAGAATCCATAGTCAGATCTATAAGCCCAAGATAGATGCCACAGAATTGGTAAAGAAAAGCCAGTGATTGTGTACAGGTTAGTGACCATTAACACCATTGACCAGAAGATAGTGGAGAGAGCAGCTGCAAAGAGGAAGCTGGAGAAGATGGTCATTCATCAAGGTCAGTTTTGTCTTTCACACCTCCCTAAAAACCCTCCTGGGGTGTTTATTCATATGTTAAATTAATCATATTGTTTTACTTCTACAGTAGTATGCAAACTTCTAGGCATTGATTGTTCTCATTCATTTCAAAAATTCATTATCCTATTTTGTTTTTAGGTAAATTTAAAGGTAGTAAAACTATGGTGAGAGACTCAAAAGCTGTGATGGATCCCATGGAACTACTAAAAGTTTTACGCTCCACTGATCACTCCAGTAAAGGAGAATGAAGCGTTTAAGGTTCTGGAATCCTGCGATGAGAATGTCGTGGAGTTAAAGATCTCAGCTAGAGAAGGATAACTAACCTGTCTTCAACAATCTATTGCAAATTTGATCTCTGCATATTCATTCAATTCTCCATCAAGATATCAACATCAAATCCATGGCTCCTGACTTTAAATTCACTACAGTACTGGGTTCACATACCCAATATTGCACAAATTGAAATCTGGGATCGTTAATGGTATTTATGACATTTATTTCTATGCAAGTAGTTACTGTTGTTTTCTGCACAGCACAGTGTTCAGGTTTAAACTATTGTTAACACCAAGTGTTATTAACAAGTCAGCACAGTGTTCAGGTTTAAACTATTGTTAACACCAAGTGTTATTAACAAGTCAGCACAGTGTTCAGGTTTAATCTATTGTTAACACCAAGTGTTATTACAAGTCAGCACAGTGTTCAGGTTTAAACTATTGTTAACACCAAGTGTTATTACAAGTCAGCACAGTGTTCAGGTTTAATCTATTGTTAACACCAAGTGTTATTACAAGTCAGCACAGTGTTCAGGTTTAAACTATTGTTAACACCAAGTGTTATTACAAGTCAGCATAGTGTTCAGGTTTAAACTATTGTTAACACCAAGTGTTATTACAAGTCAGCACAGTGTTCAGGTTTAAACTATTGTTAACACCAAGTGTTATTATAAGTCTGCACAGTGTTCAGGTTTAAACTATTGTTAACACCAAGTGTTATTACAAGTCAGCACAGTGTCCAGGTTTAAACTATTGTTAACACCAAGTGTTATTACAAGTCAGCACAGTGTTCAGGTTTAAACTATTGTTAACACCAAGTGTTATTACAAGTCAGCACAGTGTTCAGGTTTAATCTATTGTTAACACCAAGTGTTATTACTCTTACAACATAAAGAAAATCAAAGACTGTATATCTTATGTAGAACTTTTAATATAATACAAATAGTGATTAAAAAAATGGTAATCCATAACTTATCAACTTTAAATTTATTTTATACAGAATTATATTTCACTATTTCTACATCATATAGAAAAAATATTTCTACATCAAAAAATATATTTAAAAACACAGCAATGAAACTAAATGCAAAATACATTGATATCAAACTATATTATATAATGTCTTCATTGTTTGATTTTTGTCATTTTTAGTTTTACAAATTCTACTACAACTTTGTTCTGTTGTTGTACTGTGCCAAAGACACTTCATTATGTGTTTATTTGTTAATATAATTTCTAATTACGTTTTCATTTAATAAAACTGCTTTTGATAACAAATTACGTTTCATCATTAATATGTTAATGTTATGTTTTGTAGTTTCAAGTTGTACCACTTTACTTTTAGTATTTAACCATCCAACCTAATTATAAAAAGTTGTACTAATTACATTTAATATAATACTATCACATAATTACTTTAAAACACGCACAACCAATTCTATACAATATATCAAGTAAAAAACATTGCATTATTATAAAAGAATCATTGTCATTAAATATGGCAGAACAGCTTATAAAGATTATAATGAATAAGAAACAAACATTCTTGTTTATCTGCATGCTACAGCTTAATAATTATTACTTCCGTTGCTAGTGTGCCGCGTGCGGAAGTACGCGCGCGCGCTCCGTCGATGAAGGTAAGTATGTTAAAAACATTTTATAAAAGCTAATGTTTTAGATTATCATATTGATTTAATCTACTATACGATTTATATATAAAATGTCGGTTTTATATTGATACAAATTTTATTTAGAAATGCAATTATTTGCGATATTAAAAATTGACACCTGCTTGTTGCGAGATTTAAAAATGTGTTTTGTTATATAGTAGAAGTAACATACCTAGGCCTAGTGTGTAAACATTATTGACATAATTTCATAAACATCCACATACAGTACAACTCTTCTTAACAATTTTTTCAATCTTCTATCAACTAAAAGTCGTAGTTAGTCATGCCTCGGGTCACATTCTATGGTCACCGTACAGGTAGGCTACTACATCAGTACTTCTATGAATGGATGACTAGTCGGTGACAATAACGCTAGTTGGTCATACCCAGTACCGTTTTGATTTTACGATCATTCGGGAAACCACCTCACGACATATCAGTGAAAACTAACTAATGATCAAACATAATGGATGAATAAATCTAATATTTCTTATTGAACACTTTTCAGACACGTGACGAATGACGTCAGCTGATAGATTGCAACGCCTCATGTCAAGGTACTCCAGCTTAGGACACATAATGAGAAATGAAGATAATGTATTAACATCAATGTTGTGAAGTTTACTATCCCAGATAACGAGATGACGTAATGCTAATTGAACTTGTTTGAGAGAACATTCTGATACAAAGTCATTAAATACATCACGTGATAGATTCCAAATCCAAACAACGTAACATTTATCTTCAATGCCTAAAATGTGTGCAATAACTCTTCCCTTTCGCTCCAATGCCATCTTATCACAAAAGTCATCGACACTATCAGAATCATATGGCATACAATACAATTGCATAATTAGACGTATGAAATGCCCGTCACATTGTACACCTGGACTAATGTAATCAATAAACATTCTTATGGAGGTAGATATATCATCCAAATGATTATTTATTTCTAAATCTTTGCTTGTCATGTGATTAATTAATTCATTTACCACATCATCTTTATGTTCTTTTTTAACAAAGTTTAAATTTCTCAACAGATCGCGATATGTTGACAAACTATTTGTAACCCAGTGCTTGAGGAAACCGCCAGCTTTATCACCAAGGAAACCAGTTGCAAACTCTCTCGCTCTGTATAAATGCTTACTCTCTCGTATCACCTCCCACTCATCATCATCCAATGGTGTAAGTAATGTTCGTACATCTGAGCACTCATTCTCCATACCTTCACTTTCACATAATTTGCACAAGTAAAATCCCACCAATGACTCTACTATCAATTTGTGAGGAGGCATATAAATGTTATCAAAATTCGATTTTAAAATCGGTGCGTCTTCGTAAACAAATCCAAGTTTCACGGACATATCAACCAAATCGTTATTCGTATGTTTATCATTCAAATCTTTCATGTTTATTGAAAGGTGATTTTCTTTCAAACTATCATACATACATTTTCCCAACAAAATCATAGCATTTACGTATTTTACTGGTGTGTCTTCAAATTTAGAAAGCTTGGCGAATTGTTTTTGTTTGTTGAACTGATTTAAAATATTACGAAATATTTCTTTAAAAAGTTCAGCTTTATCTGTAGGAAGGCTTTGACTGCCTTCCCATAGCAAACAGATTGAAAAAAGCAGCATGGGATTTTTGCACATTGAATATACGTCTTCATGCTTACGTTTTCGCCAATACAACCCATCGCGTATGAAAATATCTAATTCCTTTTTAAGGGATTCTCCCAATTGTGGTTCTTCAAAAAACTCAAAATGTTTGTCAATATACTTTCCTATGCTCTCGTCATTAAATCCCTTAACTCTTACATGTACGTCACTCTCTTTTACGAATTCATCTATGCTTTCTGATCGTGAAGTAAGTATCACGGTACTTTTTGCTAGGTTGTTCTTTTTGAACAGACTAATTACGCTTGGATTATTAAATCTCAATTCGTCTAACCCATCTAGAAGCAGTACAACTTTATCGTCATGTTTGTTTATGAATGTCTTAATTAACCGTGGATCATTTGGGAGATCTGTATCTGTCATATCAATTTTCTTTACAATGAAATCAATGATGTCTTTATCATCTTCGTCTAAATCCCGTACACTTAAAAGAAATACAATTTTACCTTCAAATGATTTAATTGATTGAGTAGCCGTAGCCCAATTGTATGATAAATGCCTTAATAAGGTAGTTTTACCTATCCCACCCTCTCCGTCTATAAGAGCCCTACATCCAGGTGTGGATTTGATAACATCTACCACTTCTGTTAATGTTGTTGGTTTGCTTCCTTTATTATTTTTAGCTTCTTTGCGTAGTTCCAAATCAGTGAACATCTGCGAAATGTCAACATTGTATCTATCACGCATTGTTGCTGGTGTAAATCTACTGGCCTGGCTACACAATTTCTTTTGTCTTTGAAGCAGATATTTTTCAATCTTTTCTAAATGCGAAGAAAAATGGCAAAAACAATATTTTAGTAAAATAAATAAATTTGATTTAATAAGGGCCTTGCAATTTCTAGTACTGTAATACAATAAATAGTGCTAGAGCCGCGCTGAAGTAGTAAACGAAGTAAATAATATAGAGGGCGACAAACACAATTTATTATCAATCAGAAATAAAACTCGGGTAAGCCAGCAAATCGTAACAACCGTTTAAATGTAGAGCAATCCACCGCTTATGGTAAAACCTGATGTGACGTACTAGTGCTAATGTGGTCATTGATGATGAAAGCTGATTTTTCTACATTCTTTGTAACACGCATGTATTTATTTTTTTGTAGGTAAAATAAAAAAGTATTACAAATACTTTCTACTAGTATAACAAATTAAAAATTTTTCAGGCATATCGGTACAACTTTTTTTCTTAATACGAAAGCAATAACAAATAACAGAAATAATAGAAATTGCGTTCAAAGTGATAGTTTTGACAATTAATTTTAATAGGAAAAGTTAAAATTGTAAATGAATTTGCTTTTATTCAAAATTGAAATATTGCACTCGTGTACGAATTAATTTAATTTAAAACCTTGCCATTTATCCTAAATTAAAATTAGCTGGTAATTATCGTGGAGCTGCTGTTTGAAATACACGTTTGTAATATTAAATTTAATTGATTTTACGTTTCTATTCTTTGGTCTTTCGTGAAAAGAGAATACACGACTCAGGGTGTGACATGTTGTTTTAAAAATTATTTTTAAATACCATGCATGTATGTTATTATGTTAAAAGGCTATTTGTTGCGCAAGATGTTTATGATAGAAACTTAATTCACAATTATCTACGTCATAATCACATTTATTTATGATTATCCACCATTTTATGAATTGTTTAATATGTCTTAATTATGTATCCATGAAAATAAAAGGGCGGGAAACAGAATATAGCATTAATCAGAACGAAATTTTATTTTGAACTAAGGTGATTGTAACTAAAGTACATATTAGCATGAAATATTACGGTGAATTACAAAATCTCATCAATTGTTTATGAAGACATTTTATTTTCAAATTAATTATGATTAAATGAGCAAAATTAAAGTAAGACGATGTGATTTTATTATTCATTCAATCTTTTATTTTGGAATCCCTGGTCCACCATAGAAAGTAAAATTAAATATAAATTTAAATAAAGACCGTACTATTTACTACTACTCATCTCATGTTTTTAATGCATTAAGAATGTTTGATTGTTACAGAAATGTAGTATTAGGCCAAGTATTCACTTTTAAATTTTCCCTTGTATATATTATTGTTGTTTATTTTTTCGCCAGTATCAGAAACTTTAATCACACTTTAGGCCTATGGTTAATGAAGTTATTGTTGCAACTTTCGTTTTTTCATTGAATTGTAGTATAGGCGGAATTATAGAGGGCGCAAACACATTATTTTAATCAGAGCCATATACTTTACATGCATTATTAACGAAGACAAGTTTGACACAAATTGATCTGCATATCACGTGACTATAATCCAATGTCGTAACTCTTTATATATATGGCTCTGATTTTAATCCATCGGAAGGCCTGACAATAGAGGGCAGCAAACAGAAAAATAAACTTATCACAAGTCTGAAAAATTAAGATATTCTAAGTTTTAGTGTTATGTATTAAAAGTAATAAAATCCTCCGAAATCATTTCTTGCCAGTTACAGTTGTAAAATTCTTAATTCCGCTCCATTATCAATGTGTCATGTACCGCCGAGAGCATTCAGAGTGTGCAATATTTATGATGAGGGAACCTGCACAGATTTCTGATTATTGTAACGGTTGTCTATTTTATTTTATTTTTATTTCAACAATATTTTATGAGGGTGGTCCATCCAGCATCAGCTGATCATTAGGGACCCTCAAACAATACAAACAGTAAATACAAAATAAAGTATAAAAACACAAAATTAACAAAGATATAAAAAAAATATATATATAAATATACAGAATGCCAACAATGAAAGAAGGATAACAAGAAATAAAATCAGAGAGAGAGAAACAGGTGTTTTTTCAAAAGAGATTATATACTGTAGGTCTAGTTGGTAAGAACGTAATTGTAACTTGTTGTGAAGTTCACATTGTTTAAGTAGTTTCGTGGTTTTTGTAGAAATGTATTTCAAGGAGGGCAACTGACCTCCCAAAATAAATCATGGAGGTAAAATTTGACCTCCACAAATTTTAAAGGTATTTCTTTTCAACATAGCCTTAGCTCTTTTTGCTCAACAGTACAAACATGCAAGTCCAAAACAGCCTTTACGATAGGCTAACGTTTTAATGCAAAAGGTATGTCCATATGACTGTCCGTTAACGAGTAACTTGGCCTCTGAAAATAATATGGTGGCCGCGCTATGTGGCTATACTTCGTGTCTGAGCCCCATCTCCTATTTAAAAATCAAAGATACAACCCCGAAATCGTACCCGTGCAACTGAAGTGCAGTCCTAATAAATTATATTATTTAGGGCCTACTCTGAAAATCTAACTTTTAAGTTGACCTATTTTTATTTGTATTCAGTAAACAAACTGTGTAATCCGGATTAGAATTAAGCTTATTGGATCTCAAAAAATAATAATATGTGTAATATGATGAGTCTTACTTATTATGATGTTAACAACATTTCGTTTTTAAAACAATGAAGCTTCCTAATTATTATATCGTTGTACATGTGGTCAGGATTGGAAATCAAAAAGGATTTTGTTTAAATATTATTCTGAAAGCAACAAACCTGTTTCTGATTTACCCTCTTTTGGAATTCCTTGTTCTTCATTTCTGGTTGCCACGTGACCTGTTTTAATAATAGAATAATAATAAGAACAACAAATGAAAATACAATTATTCTACCTAAAAATATGTAAATCAAATATTTTAAAAAACCCTTTTATAATAATATTATAACTGATAAACTTCGTTATATAGTTAAATACACATTTCAAAATTACGTAATTAATTAGGTTCTATTTAAATGATCTCAAGTAAGTGTATTATGTATAATAATGTGACGATCTACCTTTTAGAAAACTTTGTGCATGTTGGTTTAAAAGCTTTGCAAAAGTGTCACGGTCGTCTTTTGAATTCAAGCGTCCGGCTTTCTCAATGTGATATACAACATCCCATATATTGTTATAGTTGTAGGCACTCAGTTTGTAGAAACCAATAACCGTCATCAAATCGTCGTTGTCAATGTTAGTTAGCATATTAAACATTGCTCTGCGATATGCTGTTAATCCTACACCTGCTGTATCGCTACTTTGGATAGTGTTCTTATATTTGTCTATGCGTTTTGTTGCTGAGGCCATCATGGTTACTTCAGCAATGTCCGACAACAGCTTCACATCCGTTTTGGAAATAGATCCACTGTCTGTAAGTTGATTAAATAAATCTAGGGCTGATTTTTCACCAACAAGAAGTCCAATGGGTATAATACCAAATAGAAGCATTTTCAGCCATTGCATCTTTACACCAGCATAGTATTCACTAAGTTCTCTCAGAAATGTTTGGAATTCAACAATATTTTCATCCATTTTGAAACTGTAAAACAATTTATAAAAAAATCTTTTTTTTTTCAATCTAAATGAAATTTAATTTTATCAAATTTTCCTTCTTATCTTCTTCCTGATTTTAGCAACTTCGATAGCATGCTAGTTTTTAAACAAATCTTCTTTTTTTAAAATAAAATATGAATATGCCTTCGAGACGCCATCTTTGACTAACCCACTCAAACAGAAAAGCTTTAGATTATACCAGAAAGAGTGAATTAGTTCCTTATATGGCCCAATCCATTCTTACATATTCATATATTGAATTGTACACAATGCCAGAATGTTATTAAGAAGCCTAATAGACCATTATTTGATTAAAAAATGTCTTATAGAAAATGCTCACATTTTTATGTTTTATTCGGTTCGACCAAAAATGTACAATATCTCCATACCCAGCTTCGTCTTGACCTGTAAATATGAAAATAAAACGACTGATTCATATAATATAATGTTTGCTTTTTTAATTTATTGGATATCAACAATCAACAAATTAGTGCACAAACATTTTTACAGGAAAATGTGGTAAAAATCAACGTTAAAAATCGTTGAAATCTGCAACCGAGTTAAACTTCAACGTTACGATAGTTAAAAATGACCAATCAAATGGTTCACAAAATTAGGTCATTGCAGTTTGTGAAAAAAAATCTTTAATTTTTACAATGCGATGATGTTTTTCACCTTTTTTGTACATTTTTGAGGTCTGTTTAAAAAAAAAACAAGTGTAACTCAAACTAAATTATAATGTTAAAAGAATGTTTGTCTTTAGTATAAACCCTGTTTTCCAGTTGACGTTATTCGACGCTATCATCGTTGATCGTTAAAAGTTCAACGACAATCGTTTGAAAACGATCACGACAGCGCGAACATTTGATTTCTAGCGTTGAAAATATTAAGTAGGTCAAGTGTTATAAAGTTTGTAAAGCTAGTTACTTAGTCGCCGTAGAGGGCGTAGACGCATAAAAGTTCGCGGAACTAGGATGGCAAATGGTAGAGTAGGTCAAGGGTCATCGATCCATACCAAAATATTTAGAAAAAAGTTAAGTAGGTCAATTGTTATAACGTTTGTAAAGTTAGTTACTTATTCGCCGTAGAGAGCATAGATACAAAAAGATTGTGGAAGTAGGATCGCAAATGGTAGAGTAGGTCAAGGGTCATCGATCCATACCAAAATATTTTGAAAAAATTAAGTAGGTCAAGTGTTATAACGTTCATAAAAGCTAGTAACTTATTCGCCGTAGAGGGCATAAATGCATAAAATGTTATTGAAATTTGACCAGAAGAAGTCACGCTATGAAGTGCGTGATTCGTCGCGATCATACTTTGTTGGAGGCCAAGAAAATATGAAAGTTACGCCATGGTTCCTTTACACATTTTGAAGTTTTTGTTTGTTGTTAAATTAATACTGATCTTGTTCCAATAATAAACAATTAAAATTATTATTCATGTATAGGCTAATACTAATTGTCCTGATGCTTAAAAAGTAGTAGTTGTAACAAAATAGACTATAAAAGCTCGATTTCATTAAGTCGAACTGCAAAATTCGACTACTTCTATGAATCGAATTTGAAGTAATAGCTGGAACTAGCAATTTTTGAAGTCGAAGTTTGAACTACGACTAAAGTTCGGTTTAAAAACACGAGGGTTAGACCTACCTACAACGCCTACTTTCCGGAACATCATTATAGTGACCGCGACGCGATGCAACAAAAATAAATATAGTAAGCAGGATTTTTCCATCAATTATGTGACGTCATGTACTGTATCGCCAAGATCTATCAACGAATGCGCTGTAACTATAAGAACCAATGCAAGTAATATACTAATGGTAATATTATTATTTCAATTTTTATATGTAACTCACGGTTTTTAACGGTGACGTCTTCTGCTATCTGGTAGAGACGGTGACGTCTTCTGCTATCTGGTAGAGACGGTGACGTCTTCTGCTATCTGGTAGAGACGGTGACGTCTTCTGCTATCTGGTAGAGACGGTGACGTCTTCTGCTATCTGGTAGAGACGGTGACGTCTTCTGATATCTGGTAGAGACGGTGACGTCTTCTGCTATCTGGTAGAGACGGTGACGTCTTCTGCTATCTGGTAGAGACGGTGACGTCTTCTGCTATCTGGTAGAGACGGTGACGTCTTCTGCTATCTGGTAGAGACGGTGACGTCTTCTGCTATCTGGTAGAGACGGTGACGTCTTCTGCTATCTGGTAGAGACGGTGACGTCTTCTGCTATCTGAGTGAACAGTTTTCTTAACTCAGTTCCCAGATTTGCTTTACAATTCTTTACAGTTTCTTTTGATTGGACAATGATAATGCAGTGTACCACTCATGCGGCGATGATATTACACTTTCGGTGTTGAGTCCCACTCTTTAGGCAAAGCAAAACTATGTTTTGTCTGTAGTTAAGTGATACCGAGCTTCAGCAGTTATTGCCATGAAAGCTGAGGAACGAATGAGCTAAATCACGAGGTATATCCAGGTATATAGATACACAGGGCGTTGTGCTGGTTACGAGCAAAATATGACCAAAGGTTACATTTATAATACCTGACGTAATATTGTTTGAATAAAATAGATAATCACTGAATAAATAACATGTTATCTTTTAGTAGGCCAAATGCACCATTGTATGACTGAGGCCTGCACGTAGTCAGTTCTATTGATCCCCCATTTCTGTCCCATCACACAATCACAACTACAGTATATTCCTGGTGTTAGACTCAATTTGTAAAGTTTTACTTATTTGGAAGGAATAACATAGCATACATAAGTATTTAATCGAAAAACATTCAAATTTGTATTCATTTTGTCTGCAAAACGTTGTAACAAAAGTAATAATGTATATTGTTGTACAATAAATATATTACTCGTACAGAACGATGCATTTAATTTACTCTACTTTGAGAAAAGAAGACTTTTAATTAAAGATGTATTGTCCCCCTGAAAAATAATTTTTTTTTGTTGAATATGCCATTTTAATGTCACATAATAGTTATTGACTTCGACCAAAAATTGGATCGAAAAAAAATTTATTTACCTGAAAAATTGGAAATTAAAGCAAAAAATGGTCAAATTGGCTGCCAGCCAATGGATTTTTGGTTGAATTTAACCATTTATCATGTTATTTTATAAGTGAAATCATTATTTTTTTCCGGTTTTTTTTCTACGGAAGTGATTCACTTTATTAAAACTACAAAATTACCAATTAATCTTCATTTTTCATGTTTTTGGGGGACAATACATCTTTAACAAAAAAACATGTATCAGGCTAAACGTGTTGTAAAAGTGGGCAAAGCTATACGTTTAGAAATAAACACCTGTCAAAGTTAAACATGTATCAAGCTAGAATCAAACCCGTTTTACAGTGTAATTAATCCGTAATTGTATATAATATTATTTATAATGTGTGTGTCAGTAGGCCTATGCCAACAAATAATATTGATATTTAGGTTAGCTTATTAGATATCGTTCGCTTTCTAACATAGCCTATTCAAAACTCGGCGGTCGAATGAGCTCAATCACGAGCTATATCCAGGTACATCCGATACACAGAGGGCGCTGTGCTGGTCACAAGCAAAGTATGACATTCATACCTGACGTGATATTGTTTGAATAAAATAGATAATCACTGAATAAATAACATGTTATCTTTTAGTAGGCCAAATGCATCAATTTGTCTGTAAGCTGCACGTAGTCAGTTCTATTGATCCCCCACTTCTGTCCCATCACACAAATCACACATCTAGGACTGAACGATCGCATAATTGACTTCTACTATCGCACTCAATTTGTTACGGTTACGTTTTTATTTTGACATTATCCAACTTGTATTTGTTTTTTCAGCAAACATTGTAACAAAAGTAGCTTGTTACTTAAGATTAAAATTAATCGTACAAAACGATGCAATTAATTTACTTAGGCCTACTTCATAAGAAAAGAAAGCAAAAAATAAAAACATGTTAAAAATGTGAGGAAAGCGCTAAACGGCACGAAATCGATGAAGAACAGCCATTTTACGGTAGTTTTTTAGTGTATTTCAAAAAATATTTGACCGATTCTTATGGCTATTTTTGCAACGCTCTCCTTAATTAATAACCTACAACCTCATGTTATTTTTAATTTGTAATTTCTTAAAACGTCGTTGGAGGGATTTTTTAAAGTAATACCATTTAAAATCGTCCTATGGTTTAAGTATAGGCCTGTTTATAAACTCTTTAGATAGGGTTGTTACAAAATCGTCTCTAACTTCTGATATGATTGTCCGATTACGATGGCTGTTTCACTATGCAATAACTGACCAATCAAGCTTTCTAATAACCTAAAAGTAATTTGATTGGTTCAGAGTGAGACAGTGACTTGGCTTGACCGAAAAAGGATAGAGGAAAATTTCAAAAGTCATCGAACCATTCGCGAGTTCGTCTAATTTAGACTCTAAACTAAAATTGTATTTACTCCAGAACGACCAGTCCAAAACATTTTATTTTTGTACGAGAGATAAGAGTTGATTACTTATTTGTAATTTGTAAATATATTTTAGAATAAGGTTTGTGTTTTTATATATGAGTAGTTTAAAAACACTTGTTTGTTTCAAAACCACCAGCGTGAGTTTTGCGGTGTTTATTGACTCTTCCATTATAAAAGTAGGGAGGCAATGCTGAGCTAGTATAATACCTGATGTAAAACGTTGACTAATACCATAAATAAAGGTTTTTAAAAAAGTACTGTAATATTATTTATTCATATTTTTATATATTATCTCTGCTCTTCTTTCTTTTTATAATAAATGTTTACATATATCGAGAGAAAAAAAAACCCATTGCACAGCGCCCTCAAGAGGACTTGCAACCAATCATTCAAACAAACTTAAAATAATATTTTAGTCGATGAACAAATACACAATAAATTATATAGCAACAGAAAAAATACTTTGTTTTAAAAGTTTTTATTCAAAATGTATTTACATTTTACAATGTGACAAGAAAACAATTTCTCATGATAAAAGTTTCTTTTTGTATAAAAAATTAAGAAATCAATGCGAATAAATTACAATAAAGTACTAAATTTTAATATTTATGTAAATGTTCAATAATGATATGCATGCAAATACACACATACAATCATATGTAACGATATAGTAGAACCCCACAACAAGGGGACACTTGAAATGATTGAGGGGAAACATAATTTGTTACAGACAAACCTTATTTAGAGGACACCTCTACTAGGTGGACATTTTGTGTCCCCTTATTAATAGGGGTTCTACTCTATGATAAATAATTCATCATGCCTTGCATACGTGTTTGCAAGAAAATGTAATGTCTGTAATAAACTTCTTTCTTCCTTTTATGTACAACCTGACAAAGGGTTTTCATCTTCCCTCACTCATGTCTGTAAATATGAAACTACCTCAAATGACCACTAAAAATAGGCAAATCCCTCAAATGACCACTCACAATAGGCAATCTCCCTCAAATGACCACACAAAATAGACAACTCCCTGGCTGTGGCTGTTACTGCATGAGTCAGGGTTTACCACCTAAATTCTTCCAATTGATTAACAAAATGCAATATGTAATGTATTATACCGCCTTGCATCTTTTTCACCAATCATTAGGATTACATGTTTATTTCAGTTTTCATATTTTAATTGTCCATTCTGTAATTTTAATCTTCATTAAAAGCCTTCCTGTTTTTCTTTGACACAAACCTAGTGAAAATAAAACAAACTTCATTCAGGTTTGACAGGCTATACAAAAATTAATAGTAAAACTATATGTGTAATAGTTAATAGCCCACCCACCAAACCATAATAACTGTCTTTTGTATAGCGCTTAACCAAAATAAATGTTTAAAAAAATAAAAGCGCTATGACCACAAGACTCAACAAGGTGGAAACATTTACGTCATTTTATGTGAAAGAGATGGGTTTTCAGAAAAAAACTGTTTGAAGATGTCAATAGAATTGGCATTGTAGATTGATTATGGAAGACTATTCCATAAGGAGTAAATTAAAGAATAAGTTTCAATGACGAACCTTAAACCTCTCTTCCAGGAGAGAGACCTCACTAATAAGATCAGTGATGGCATTGGTAAAAGCCTCTTGTGGGCTGTAGTCATTGCTTGTTTGTACTCGCAAAACAAACTTGTGTTCTAGAGGATGAGGAACCTTGTAACCAGCAAACAGTACCTGTGGGTCTTTTAGTAGCTGTCTTAAAAATACAAACATAATGCACTTGTCAATTGCATAACCCACTATACGACCTCCTGGAGAGGTGCGTCATTTGTCCGATGTGCATCATACCTTATGAATACTATGACGCACATGTACGTCAAAAATGTGACTTAACTTTAGGTGACAATGACGCACCCATTTTGACGCACCATGACCATGTTGTTTATGATATGGTGGGTGGTAAAGTGATGGATATTGACACACCATTGTTGATGGATATTGACACACCATTGTTGATGGATATTGACACACCATTGTTGATGGATATTGACACACCATTGTTCATAGATATGACGTACCATCTAAGTTTTTTGACGCACCCCTGCATCAGTAATTGTTTGTAAATGATGCACCCACGACGCACCTCTCCAGGGGGTCGTATAGTGGGTCATACAATTGACAAGTGCATAATACATTATATGAAAGGACATCATTTGACGCTGAAATTATTGTGGGGGACACTTTGTTGGGTATTAATAATAGGGGTTCTATTAATACTATATAGTTCATATTCCATTATTTACAGAGCAGCATATCTGCCAAGTATTGTGTTATTCTGTATATTTCATTTAACCTGTGACAATTAATAATTTCACTCTTCTCTCATTTAACTTACTGTCGGAGCATGTTGCCTAAAGTATGATCTTCTTTGTTTACTGTGAATATTGCAGCATTTGGTACTTTGGTGTCCTTTTCAATTGTTATCCTGCCAAAAATAATCATTTTATAATATTATTACATACTAGGCCTAGTTTTACTACTTAATTTATATAGTAGTAGGCATATGTACTAAAAACAAATATTTAATAAATATACAGTAGTTATTATTAAGTATAGGCCTAAGGCCTAGCTACTGTTGTTTAGTCTACCTAAACTAAAACATTCTTAATAAATAACAATATTATATTATTAAATAGGCCAATCAATAGCCCAGGTCTAGTCTATAGACTGTTAAACTTTAATTATCTAGCCTTTAGGGATAGTAAGTAGTTGCAGTTGACAAAAAAATACTTTCTAATATTCCTAGGCTCTAGGCCGACTCCACATGCACAATTACCACAACGCAACCGCGACTGATGTGAATGTCTGGCTTGTTGTTTCAGTTTAGGCCTACCACTACGCCTAGCTTAGGCTTTAACTAACTAGAATTTTAATAAATGTACTATTTGAAACACTTACTTTTTTTCTCCTTCGAACAGAATAAACGACTCAAATGTTGGAGGTGCATTCATTGTATATTTTTTAATTAAATTTTTGTTTTATTATTAGGAAACTACTTCGATATGGATTCGTCAAAAACGTGAAATAATCCAGCGCCCTCATAATGTGTGCTGGTTCCCGGGGCACGTACTCAGGAAAATAATTGGGTGGGGACGAGAGTGTGATCTGAGGAGTGGCAAATAGTTCGATTTATAGTCTTTGGCTATTTAGCAAATATTTAACAAAAAATAATACAGTAAAAAACAATACCAAAAAACAAAATACAATAACAAACAATACTTTCGAAATTTAAAATTGTCTAGACGGGAAATCATTTTTATAACACTAAATTGCTTGAATTAAAAATGGATTAGAACCGCTGATGTTTTTGACAGCATACTCGCCTGTCACGTTATTTGGAAGCGACATTAACTCAAACTTGCATAATGTTTTATTAAGGAAATCACATCTTCCGTATTTGATCCAGCAGTGAACGTATTACGTCTCCAGGCAGTCTGATCATAAGCCAATCCACCCTTCACCCATTACAAAATATCCAAATTAAAGTCGCTAATCTACACAATCTCCTGATAATCACATTCGATCCTATACGACGTCACAAATACCCCTTACATCACTTACACACACATCTATAATTTGACACATTTGCATACTCGATTACACAGACGTAACGTGGCTGTGACGACGGACTCTGCCAACAAGAAAGGGTAAGTCAGATATACACGGAACAAGGGGAGGGGATGATTTCTCTAGAAATATTTCTTTTGTAAAGAAACACTTTAAAATGTTCTCTGTTTACAAAAGACGATACCGACTAATTGTTTATTTAGGACTACAGTAGGTAGGCCTAACAATTTATTCCTAATTAAAGAAAAATACTATATGTAATTAAGTCAACATTTTTTAATTTAGTAACCAAAGATATGTGTTATGAAATGATGCGATAAATGCAAGTTTGTTTAATTGTCTTAAGCCTGTACTCTATCAAACTAGTTTGACAAAAAAAATGTGATGTGTCCAAATATGGTAGTGATATAGGCCTACCCAAATATGGTAGTGATAAGACATCATCATGTCCTTATATGGGCACATCACATTTTTTGTCACATAAAGTTTGGTAGTGTAGACAGAGTTTAAATCTAGGAAAAACGATAGTCTGGCTATTATAGTTTTAATGCATATGCCTACATAAAATAATAAATATCTATTGAAGAAATGTTATTGTTATTTTCAGTGAAGTTGTCCAAACACTCTGGCAACGTTCCAATGTTTTCATTTTATTATAATTTCGTAACGCATAATTTATCTTGTCTGGTTTTATAGGTGACCTAACGATAATTTTTGAAATACTTGATAATAACAAAATGTGATTGTTAATTTATTAATTATTAATTACAAAATGACATTTAGAATGTTAATTGTATTAACTTAAATTCAATTTACTTCAAAAAGCCACAATAAAGAGGAGAGAAAACGAAGAAATGCTTAGAAACCCAAAGCTCTGTCTACACTATAAAACTAGTTTGACAAAAAAGTGTGATGTGCAAATATGGTAGTGATGTGCCTAAATATGGTGGTGATATGACATCATCATGTCCATTTTTGTTAATAATTGTGAACAAACGATTACTTAAAACTCATTTCAAGTTTAATGAGGTTTGATCTTGAAATAAAGTGATACCATGTTTACTGTGTATTATATAAAATCCACGGTAAAGGCCATTTTATTTACCAGTATCACTCGATAGCCTCTTACTTAATCTCATGGGTCTTTTCTATCTCTTTTTTCCCGATTCAGTTCCGGTTGTAGCGGCAATCTATATTATAAGTGAGAGAGTTTGTACGTTTGTGTGTTTGTTCGTTATACAAATTGTTGTTACTACACGTAACCTTACATATGGGGTATCAAAATGACCGCAATTGTACCGGGAATGTTCTAAACTATATTTGAACATCATCCGCCATCTAGTATCCAAGTTAGAGGGGTCAAAATGGCTAACTTTTTCCCACTTTCGATGTTTGTTCGTTCTGTTTCTGCACGTTTCTTCAATATTTGAATTGCAGTTAAAAAAATTTAGGCCTATAACAATAACGTATTCTGTCCAAATAATAGTGAAATATTTCAATTCTATGGTTAATTTATTCCTTTATAGGTTAAATAACGTGAATTTGTGATACAAAGTGTAAACTATGGCTAACTTAAACGAAAAGCTGCAAGAGTTACAAAACCGCAATATGACATTGTACAACGAGGGAAAGTACAGCGAATTAGCAGAAGCAAGCTACACTAGCGGTTGTCGTGTCATGCTACAGGGCATGGAAACTCAGACAGGAAGAAGTTGTAAGTTCCAGGATGTTGCTTCATTTCCATAAGGGGGTGTCACGTAATTGTCAATAAAACGGTTAATCTTTGGTAACTTACCCGTCCCCCTAAAGTATTCGACTTTAATTCATTTATTCTTTATTTCGTATTAAAATGTACATATGCAGCTTTACAGATACAAAGTAACTAACAATAAACATAATTATATAATAATGAACTAAAAAGTATATAGGCCTAAAGTTAGTTCAAACTATTAAGTTGACAGTAGAATGTTAGAACTTTTGCCTTTCATGTTTCGACGATAAAAAACAATTATTATTTGCATCAGCATCGCAGTACTGATTTTAACAAGGCCATATAATATACATGGCTGCATTTTGAGTTAGTGTTTACCGACCTACCGACCGACAGACCAACCAACCGACATAGTGAGTTATAGAGTCGCGTGCAAAAAATGGTTCGAGATGTACCATTTTATTGATTTAAAATATGTTACAATTATGATATTGTTAAAAAATTAATATCAGGCCTCGGCCAAATGTGTATTTTAATTAAATAACAATAAAAACAAATTTCAAAACACTCAATATTAAATCGGAGGACTATACATACTTTCTTTCTTTGGACCACAACAACTTTTTTCATTAACAACAAACAACAGTTGGCAAGGTTTTCAGAAAGTGTGTAAAAACCTCATTAGTGCCAAAACATTATAAAGTCAGCGCCAACAACATGCTTGTCACTAACATTGAAGAAAACATGCATTATCTAATGTCAAATCTACTAATTCATCAGCATGTTCGTGTTTTCTGTCAAATGTTCTCAATCAAGATAAATGTCATTTTACCCTAAACGTTCAACTTTTTTTAAGATGTTGTTTCCAAAATGTCTATCAATCTAATTGGGTTTCATAATGTTCTGATAAAGCACGTTTTATTGGTTGAACTTTTCTCTTAATAATCTATTTTTTGCATCGTTGCACCTTCGCGGTAACAGGCTTTTTTTTAAATTCTTTCTAAATTCTAAATTTTAAACAGATTGCCGGATAGCAATAAGTATAGCCTGAGCTGTTTACAAGACAAACATTTTACACACGATTCTTCACTTTATTTTTATCTTGAAAACAAAATCCTGGCATCTCACAGGATTTGAACCCAATGCCCTGGGATCCTAAGCACCGACTCAATCGACTCATTAAAAACTTATACAAGTAATTTAAGAAAAGAAAAAAAACACCATCAAAATATAATATTTTTGTTGCATTCTGTAGTTTTACCTGGATTGTGGGAAATGGAGAAAAACTCCGGTCACCAGAAGATCAAACACACAACTGTGGAAGCCAGTCAGATGGATGGTGATTGCCGCGTCTATGAGATTGGCAAATACCAGGCTTATACATCAGATGGAGCCGAAGACGAAGTTGGTAAATATCTTACCATTTGGATCAAAGAAGGAGATAATTATATGATAGATGTGACTTGTATCAACAGATCAAAGTAGATTATAAGTATTTCTAATTGAATAGTTTAATCAAGGCAATCAAACAACAGGATGCTGAGCTCCGGAGATCAAAGGGTTTATCTATGGTTGCGACACGATCAGTTCCAAGCCCCTTAAACATAGTACAGTACTGGTTGTATTTGTCGCAGTCAGACATAAGATCAAAGAACTGGTACGAGTTCATATCTTGCGAAGGCGAGATCAGTGTCCTGTTGTTAGATTGCCTTGGTTTAATCTTTGTAATATAGTTTCACAAACAGACTACAAACAACTCAAACATCGATGGTACCTTTTCGTTGGAGCGAGAACATGAATTGATTGGAATGGGCATTTTCCCCCGTGTATATAACTGCAAGCTACTATCGTTTTATGAAACATGATTAGCCCTTGATTGTAAAAATTAGCCCCTGTACTAGAACAATTACCAGTACTGTATTAGAGGGTAGTTTATCCCCTCTTAGTTTGGCAATAGCAGTTTTTTAAGTCTACATAGCAAACTTTGGCAAGCTTTTCTTGCTAAACGCCGAGTTAGCTTAAGTTTGGAAGTTTTCACGTAGACGTAGCTTTAGGATTATTATGTAGTAATAAGTAAGGAAAAATAACTGCGCTACACTTAAGAGTGCAAATAAAGCATGTTGAGTCACCATTGTGACCATTTATTTTGCTGTTGTTACCATTATTAAACATATCCAACACCACCACAGCAAAACGAACACCAACAAACCAACATCACAGACCTGCGATAATTTAACATTTTATTTGGAATGTACAGTACGCTATATAATATTCAATAAATTATCACTAGCAATAAAATGTGTGTTTATATCTGTATGAAAGTAAATCTTGGTTCCCACTAGCGACGCAACATAACGTGACCTACGCGACATAAGAAAATGCCCATCCAATAATTGTGTTTGCCTGCGTGAAATCAAACCTGCCGATGTTTGCAGCACTATTGCGTCGTCGGTTCCCACTTGTGATTATGCAATGCAGCACTTTGCGTCGATACGTCGTTGCGTTGCGTCCTAATGGGAACCACGCTTTAAAGTGGACTTTGCGTTGCAGGACTAATGCTATTCCTATAACAAGGTATCTGATTGGAGCAGGAGACACGAAGTTTAAAAATTATCTATAGATTCCTATTCTACTTGGACACAACGCAAGGACGTAGAGCAACGCAAGCGAGTTGACCAATGACAAGCGACAGTTCCAATAATTCATCGCTCGGGATTGGTCAAATCCCTTACGTAGCGTTACGTCGTTGTGTTGCGTCTCCAATGGGAACCACGCATTACGGCTTCCAGTCAATTAAATAGGATGAACCCTAACGAAATTATATTAAATCAGTTGCATTTGCAATTGCATTGAATAAGATTGCTGGATCCGCAATTAAATTATCATCATCAAGGTAAATAATTATAAAAATGCCATTCCATATTAACGACTAGGTCTTTGTCGTCTACAAACTCCTTTCCGATTACGCAATGATTTGACTTCCAGTTGTAGGCGTATCCGTTGCATAGTATATATCTGTTGCACATGATTGCGCAGTCGGACACGGTTCTTACGGCGGTAGTCTCCGTAACGTGTTCACTGGCGAAAGTCGCTAGTTTGACGAATCTGAAAATGCTGCCTTCTTCTTCAGAATACAGGTTGCTGATCAACGACGCTGCAGTTTGTTTCTGAATTGTTTCTAGAATAAAAGAAAACAACTTAGAATGCCACAAAAAAGCAAGGCGTTTATATTATTTTCACGACATTACAATGTAAACCGAATCACGATTTAAGGTATTTTGTTACAGTCAATAAAAAAATGTAAAAATGATTTTTTTTTTAAACCATATTTATGCTCTACATAAACAAAGTCTTATTACAAGTCTTTGGGAGTGGAGTTGTAATTTTGTCCTTGGAAAAAATCCTGACATGTGACGGGACTTGAACCCAGCCACCAAGCCACAATGTTATGAAAAGCAACTCTCGCATTCAATAATTTCAATCAGCTAAAAACACTGTCATACCTAACTAAAACAAAAAGTGAGGGTACAAATCGAACTAAACATTATAAACGTGTTAGTAGGCCCTACTGTACTATACTTCTAGATGTTTAAAACGACTCACTGCAAAAACACACTGATTATGCTAAAGTTACAATTGTCTCAATTATTGAACGAAAGAGATGGTATACGGTACCTTCGGAAGGAATTGTTAGAGCTGCCATCAGTTCTTTTCGATTCAACGCTCGGTCGTAGAAGTGCATGTTCCTAAAAGTCCCCGATGCACCACCGCTAAACCCAATATCTACGCCGCTCCACGACATATCCGGTGTCTGAAACATTGCCTTGCTGACAAAGAAGCTATTCCTCCACAAAGACACAGTGCCGTCACCATTCTGCACAATCGCGATGGATGTCCAGACATCTGGTTTGAAGACTACACCGCGGAGTTTTCCAACATGGTTACTAAAAGTTACTTCTATCTCGGACGCGTAGACTCCAGTTCCCGAATTCGTTTGTGTAATGTTAATATGTCCAGCTAAGAGTAGTTCACCAATCGAGTTAGGCCCTGGTTTAATATCAAACATCAGAGTGAAGTTTCCCTCTTGAAACAACTGACCGCGGTTTGGAATCGAGATACTGCTGAGTATGCCATCGACGGGTGAGAGATCTGCGAATGGCACTCCAGTCGTGCTGCTGCTGAAGTGAACTCTTGAGGCGCTGTAATCATTATCTCTAACACCAGACAGATCATGGATCGTGTAGATTGAGTTCAATGGCCAAAAACCACGTGGGTTTAGTGGTAGGTCGTTTTGGTCAGTTTCTGTAAAACAGTTAAATATTTCACACAACCATCTACAATTTGTTATTTTACATAAGTAATAACACGACAGAATCAATGACAGCAGAGTGCAAGCCATCAGACGTAATTTTAACGTGACGCGTTAGACCGGTTCCTACTGAACGTTAAACGAACAATTTCAAATCAACTTGTGCCAATTTTGCCCATTACTTTGCTTTGAAATTGTGTACAGTAGAAACAGGCCTTAACAGAATCTAGAAATAGTGTATATCATGGATAAAATAAGATTTATTTTAATAATAATAATATTAAAGCATCACTTCATACTACACAACGATTAAACTGTTTTTATTTACGTCATTTGATAGACCCCAAAACAATTTAAATATAATTTTAGGTTTGGCTTTTGTAGTAAAAGTGTATAGGCCTATGTATCTATAAAAATGTATATTTATCGTCGTTCGTTATCGTTCCAGTATATATACAGGCCTTAGTTATATTAGAGTAGTGAAGTATGAAACATAAAAAAATGATGGCTTACCTTCCTCAGAGGAATAGACAAAAACTTCACATATTGCAAGACTTCTAAATGACACTGACGTAATAAACACGAACGTACCGCTGATTGGTGGAGAACATGATACGTCAACTATCGCGCTAATACTAAGCTGTTCAAAAGAAATAGTTTGACCACATTGAGTATTCTGAGTAGAATCAACTCCGTCATTACCAATCAGAACTTTGGAATCTTGCAAACTGTATTGCGCCGTTGCTGTAAAAAATAAATATGATTACAGTAGACCTCTATTAAGGGACAGTGTCACCTGAATAAGGATTATCCTGAATAAAGGGATTGGTCATCGTGGTTTCTCGCAACGCAAGACGTAGACGCAACGCAAGCGAGTTGACCATAATCCGACCCATCGCTTGTGATTATTGAAATCAATTACGTTGCGTTTACGTCAAGTTGCGTTCTCTAGTGGGAAACCAGCATTAATAGGGGTTCCGTTTGAATAGCAGGTATATTGTATGCAAGAATATAACAAAACGATCCCACTATTTAAAGTGTTCTTACGAAAATGTCTTCAATTTATAATATAGTAGGCCTAGTAGTAAAAATACGTCGACGTACATTCGATGAATGGCCAAACATGGAAAGGATGTTAATGGTGACAAGCGGCGGATCGAAAGGGAATTATTAAGGATATTATATGTCAATAGGCCTACGTGTATCCTGTTTCATTTTTTTGTTAAGCACCCTCACTCATTCTGTCTCTCCAGCATTAATATTCTTAATAATATGGTCTTCTTACTATCATCAATGCCTGTAACGATGGTAACTTTGACAATTTCGTATTCTTGTTCCAGATCTACCATCCACCAACGGTTTACGCCTTCCTCTACAAAGATATTAACAAATATAGGCCTAATAACACCACGTTATTTTATTTGACGATTAAAGGCCTATAGATAACTTTCAATGAAAAAACGATCGGTCGTTTAAGCATTTTCCTTTACAAATACACGTTTTTCCAATTGGCTCAATATTGATTGAAAAAAAATACAAACATCTAGACGCATGCACGTGGCCTTGGTCACAAAAGTATGGACATGAAGAAGTCTCAAAGATTGTTACTGAAAGTCACTAAAAAACGATAATATATTGTGAAACTTACGCGATAAATAACAGCCGCCTTTTTCAATATATGGCACGTCATTGCCGTCTAAAGCATTTTGTGGAGGAACAGTGTTCGATAAACTTTCACTACCGGTGGCAGTTTTGTTGTTAGAGACCAATTCTGAAATAAAGAAAAAGCGATACAGTATGATCTAAAAATCTGTTAACACCCTGGTAGGTTGCTGTGATGGCCACCAAAAGTATAGGCCAACATATTTTCAAACGGAGTACTTCAATAATAAGCTCTTTTGGCATTTTAATTAGCATTAAAATGCTCAAATTTAAAAGGAAATAATTGGTTATACTCCAACACCTGATCCAGAATCAAGAGGGCCAGTTGTTATCTTCAAACCTTTCATTAAAAAATATCAGATGCAACAATTCCATTTAATCTTAAAATAACATGCGAGTTATTCGTATTTATAAAGCAGTTTTTAAAAAGTTACAGGCCAAAATAATTAAAATTATCGTATTCTAAAAAAAGCTTACCTGCAATTGAGGAAATAATAATATTACTTTGAATAATTAACAAAGTTAACATGAATGTGTCCATCTCGTCAGCCTCTCGCATCCAACCTATCACAAAGATTATCTGTAATAAGTATGTTCGCTTATCATTCGATCACGAGGTAGGCTGTGATTGGAAGTCAACAGCGCCTTTTAAAATGTGCTTGCTGTTACCATAGAAATCGGCGACATCGTTTATCAACGGAAGACGAAGTTGTTAGGATAGCTGATGAAGATTTACATTATGATAAATTGCGATGATACAATTTTGTGTCTATAATTAAATTCGATTTTACAATAATGTTTCAGTTTTCCCATCAAGTAAGTAATGATAAATCAGTGATTTCTGCTATAAATTAAATTAGCAAAAAAAATGATTTTAATGTATTATTACGAAACTCTAAAATGCATTCAACTGTTCTGCTTACTCCGTATTGGCTAGTGGTTGTTTTCTGTCAAAGCTAGTATATATGACTTAATTAACGAACAGTGCATCGTAAGTGCAGTCGACTGTACATTTATTTTGATCAAAATATGTTTTTTCTTCTTTTTTTTTACATAATGTACTATAGCCAAGTACGGTATTTATTGTTGATAAGTGACGTCACAAAACATAACAATTACGCGCGCGTCCCATTGTCTTGAAACATGATTAATTTGAGACTGGAACTGCAGACCTCTTAAAAGTCCATCGATGTCGACTACGACTATACGGATAAACTACTCACAAGTTAGCCTAGGCCTATAGAATCAAATTTAGAATGGAACCTCATGGGCGGAGTAGTTATTAACGATGCCAAAGGGCCATAGGATGAGTGGCGCGGTACATGAAATAGAATAATGTATCGCCTACATCACGATTCATTAAAAATGGCTCCATGTTAATACATTATCATTGATTTTAATAGACTCAATTAAGAAATGTAGTAAGTAGGGCAGAGTAATTATTTTTTTAAAGATGTATCAACGGATTTTACTGATATAAGACTCATAAATAATAAAAAAACCTGCGTGGTTGTTATTCGGAAATAAAAAACAGAACTTTATTTATGGCCAGGTTTCGAATAGACGCGTACAATTAATAATGGACTCGAGCGGAATATGCAATGTAAACAGTCTTTAAACACATTGCACATAGAAACCCTTCGGAGCACAACTTGATGATAACCAAGCATTAGAGTATGATAGTTAAATACTGAGTATGCGTCCAACACGTATAGCGCTTATACATTGGACTAAACTTGTACTACAGTAAGACGAATATTAAAACTCCACACAGCAAAGAGTCAAATCAAAGTCCAAACTAAAATAAATCGAATAATGCCGAAAGCAGGAAACCTACTACAGGCCGATAGTGATTAAGTTCGCTTTTTAGGAATCCTGTCTGCCTGGTTATGTGTCTTGTCTTTTTTTCTTGTTCTTTGTCCACGTTTTGTATTGCATGCTTATGTAGACAAATATATGAAATGAAATTATTAAAATGGCCATTTAATGAAAAGAGGTAAATCTCATCGAATCATCAACGTACAATAATACTCCACTGTATGTTATTCTTACATTAATTAAAACGTGCCACAAAATACTCAAAATGAGAATTGTGAATAGAAGACCAATGTTGACACGACTGTACAAACGTTGATAAAACGTAATACACATGTATAGTTTATTATTATACTGTACTTTCTGCTTGCGGCGCTACGTACGGCCAATCAAAGTGTTTCAATAATATTTCAGCAAAAAGAGCATTGTACTATATGACAGACGAGATATTGTTTATTTTTTTTACCATGAATGCTATTATACTGTATTGTTTTTATGGCAATTAGACGTACAGTGGTATGTGACCGGACCTAGTTTTGATCATGATAGGCCTACGTAAAAATGGCTTTCAACGAGTTTTATTAAACGATATATGACGTGGTTCTTCCAAGTTTAGATTTTCATTCAAGTTTGATTCCTACTGACGCAACGCAGTTGACCAATCACAAGCGAAAGTTTGGATAACCCGTCGCGTCGTGATTGGTCAAATTATTGCGTTGCGCTTGCGTCATTGCGTTGCGTCTCTAGTGAGAACCAAGCTTTAGTTCCCACTCTAGGACGCAGCGCACGGACGTAACGCAACGATTGTACCAATCACAGGCGATGAATTGTTTGAACAATTGCTTGTGATTGGTCAACTCGCTTGCGTGGCGTCTATGTCTTGCGCTGTGCGTCTCTCTAGTGAGAACCAAAGCAAACCTTACGCGAGCGATTTATTTTGCATCACCAGTGACCAAATGCACACAAGTCACAGAAAGACATCACATTGATTTGCTCAGATTGACGTAAAAACAACAAGCCATATCAAAGGTAATCACGATCATAGGAAAGGCTTTTAAAGTGCATTCTATCAAATTACTGTACGTTTAATATTGAAACAATCGACCGAATTAATTGCGTGTTTAGGTACGCGACTCTGTCGCATTTCTTTTTGTTATCGATAATAATAATGTTACCAAACAATGAGCAAATAACCGAATTCGATTTCACAGAATGTTGACCCGGATTCTTTGAGGCGTTGCTAATGTGAACCGGTTTAATTGTCACCTAGATTGAACGCAAAACGGTTGTTAAACGGAATTGGGAGGGGTTAAATGGTAAGTGTGGTTCCCACTAGAACGCAACGCAGTGACGCAAAGTGCTGTAATTGCGTAATCACAAGTGGGAACAGACGACGCAACAGTGCTGCAAAAATCGCAGGTTTGATTTCACGCAGGCGGGGGCAAACACAATTATTGGAAAGGCATTTGCTTATGTTGCGTCGCAAGTGGGAACCAAGCCTTAGGCTATTTTTTCAAGTACTTATACGTTCATTACTTTTTCAAGTATAGAATAATAATAATATCCTGGATTTATATAGCGCCTAATATTGTGAAACCACCTCTAAGCGTTGAACATTATTACCCCAGACATTTGGATCAAACACGTATGGACACATACTCCCATAATGCAGCTAGTAATCGGCGCAAAGTTGTGTCTTGATATAACCGGGTTCCCATTTATACACAACCTGGGTGGAGAGAGGCAAACGTAAGTATCTTGCCTAAGGAAACAAGCAATACACGGCGAGAGTTGGATTACAACCTCGGTCTCACGATCAGTAGTCGAACGTCCAACACACTGCGCCACACGAATGATAACCTTCAGGCCCCAACAAAGTGTCCCCTTAATAGGTGCTAAATACGTCACTCGCTCGTTTTACGGGGGAGTGTCCCCTTAACAGGACCGGGCTGTGTAACAAAGGAGGGGTGATACTGTTTATTGTAAAACGGATTTATAATGGGGCTGTTTATTGGCGATATAGAAAGGACAGGCATTTTGAATGAATTTGAATAAAAATAATGAATATCGCGTAATCTCAGGCTGACACGTTTCCTATCAAGGTGTGAGGGGGTGGGGGGGGGGGGGGGGGGTTTGGAAGGTGCAAACAGAATACCTATTGTAAAAAATGGCATTATAATGATTGCAATACTTTGAATCAAAATGATGATGTAATATAAGCACACAGTATTCATTTGTTTAACTAGTCATTTATTCGTATCACAGAAAGACATAACAGTACTAAATAGCATGGAAGCACGTTTTTTATTTTAAAATGGTTGTTTATGCATACGACAAAGGCATTCTAACTACAGGATGCTGAGCTCAAGAGATCAAAGGGTTTATCTGTGGCTGTGAAATGATCAGTTCCACGCCCTAGTAACAGACACCGCGCCACGGAGAAATGTACATAGTACTGTTGGTATTTGTCGCATCCAGACATAAGATCAAAGAACTGCAGAGAATTAGAACTAAGTGTCATAGGGCGCGTTCATGCTTATTAATTTACCTGGGTACCAACAATAGTAGTTTTACAATTAACTAAGTCTGAACGGGCCCTAGACTTGGTAGCCACGTTATGCAAAAGACCATCTACAACCTTCATATTAAATTTTCTTTTCGCGAAAATAATGGCACGTAAAAATAACGGAGTAGTCTAGTACTTAAATTTCAGGAAAACAATAAACTATATATAAATTCTTCACAGTATATTTGACATCTATCAACAATATAATATATATAATTATAAAATGACTCTTTTCTACTATTATTTTCTTTTTGATCATTTATTTGAGTCATTATCATTGGATACTGCCCACATGATATTTTCGCTAATTGGCACACAATATTGCATTTATAAAATTAACGTCTACATTTTGGTCGTCTCATTATTATTCTTTATATACCTACTACAAAACAAACCTATATTTGCAATACAAACAAAAACTAACAAATTAGAAAAGAAAAAATTAAGTGTTTAAAAATAATTAAGTAATATATTTCGTTGAATATTTGTTATCCTTTATATATAAATTTTAAAACGTGAGTACTAAAACATTTGGTTGCCTTTCCAACCCTTGTAACGAAAACATTAAAATTGTTAAATTACTTTATTAATTCATTATTTTCAAGACTATTTTAAACACTGATCGATCAGTGTATCTTATTTAAATATCTATTAACATTCTTTGGTTAAAACGAATAAAATTACTAAAACTTCCTTTTTCAGGAATAATATCATCAAATTTGTGGATAAAATCTATCAGTCAAAAAGTGTTCATACCCCTGTATGCCACACCATTGTACCTCCCAGCCCAACCCTTTTATTGGATTAGTTTCAGTCAAGAAAAGCCCACAATTATGCAGAGAATGATAAAACCTCTGAAAGCTGACAGCGTTACATGGGATCAATCAAATTTGGTTGACCCGAGGTCAATGCAGCGGCGTTCATAGAGACTGGTGGTAGTGGTTCATCAGTGAATTTCTATAAAAGAAAATTATGTCACTTTAATTAGGATTTTGAGCGTAGTAGCTTTTGTTTCATTCAAATTCTTTATGTTATCATTATTACTATATTTTATATATATAAATCCAAAGGCAAATTACTGAAAAAATGACAATGCTGTGGGTATCAATGGCTAGATCTCAATGGAGATACAAAATAAAATAAGCACTGAAAAAAATGACAATGCTGTGGGTATTAGTAGCTAGATCTCAATAGAGATACAAAATAAAATAAGCACTGAAAAAATGACAATGCTGTGGGTATCAGTAGCTAGATCTCAATGGAGATACAAAATAAAATAAGCACTGAAAAAATGACAATACTGTGGGTATCAGTAGCTAGATCTCAATGGAGATACAAACTAAAATAAGCACTGAAAAAATGACAATGCTGTGGGTATCAGTAGCTAGATCTCAATGGAGATACAAAATAAAATAAGCACTGAAAAAATGACAATGCTGTGGGTATCAGTAGCTAGATCTCAATGGAGATACAAAATAAAATAAGCACTGAAAAAATGACAATGCTGTGGGTATCAGTGGCTAGATCTCAATGGAGATACAAAATAAAATAAGCACTGAAAAATGACAATGCTGTGGGTATCAGTGGCTGGATATCAATGGAGATACAAAATTAAATAAGCTTTGAAAAAATGACAATGCTGTGGGTATCATTGGCTGGATCTCAATGGAGATACAGAATAAAATAAGCATTGAAAAAATGACAATGCTGTGGGTATCAGTGGCTGGATCTCAATGGAGATACAAAATAAAATAAGCACTGAAAAAATGACAATGCTGTGGGTATCAGTGGCTAGATCTCAATGGAGATACAAAATAAAATAAGCACTGAAAATATGACAATATGCTGTGGGTATCAGTGGCTAGATCTCAATGGAGATACAAAATAAAATAAGCACTGAAAATATGACAATGCTGTGGGTATCAGTGGCTAGATCTCAATGGAGATACAAAATAAAATAAGCACTGAAAAAATGACAATGCTGTGGGTATCAGTGGCTGGATCTCAATGGAGATACAAAATAAAATAAGGCTAAATCAAAACGATAAAGTAAAACAGCCAGAAAAATGTGCAGAGCCTTCAACTTTCTGTAGGATATTCAAGCATCCTAACCACAAATTGATGAATTCTGAATTAAAATTATCAATAAAATAAAATCAAACAATTTGGAATGGTCAATGATATAGCAATAAAAATTATTATTAAAATTATTTGTAAACAGAAATGCTAAAACCCACAGTTGCACTTTAAATATTAATAATAAATCTCCGTTGTCTGGGTTACGATTCAATTTATGTGGACAGAAAATTCTCTCTCAAGGAAAAAGCAACAAATGAGGACAATATAACATAATGTTACGTCCATTATGTTGCCAAAAAATCAAAGAAACACAAATGCTTTAAACATTCATGACGCAAATAATTGGAACTTTAAATATCTAAATATCAATTAAACAAGCAATAAATAAACATATAGAAACACGAAACAAAATAGCGTGGAAACATGAGAATGTAAGGGAAGCCGATAATGAAATATGACGGGATGTAAAATGACTTAGCAATATTGATTATGCATTAAATGTATATACAATACAAAGATAATAGAATAACCATACACCTAATTTATAGGTCCATGGAACAACGGTGCGAATTTAACCGATTTACCATGCTGCATTGTGGGATATCCGACAAGAAAGTTTTAGTAGACTTTGTTTCCATATATTTACTCCAAATTTTGTTCAATTAGGATGTGTATAAATAACTTAGGATATTCAATCTTATGAATTTGGACAACTTTTTTGGTTGAATGAAAATACCGTTTGCTACGATTATTAAGGCCAGTTCACACTGACGTGCAGTAACGGTACGCGGAAAAAACAAATATAGAATCTATGTCATTTACACAAAACGCAGAGTCGGTGGGGTGGTTGAGCAGAAACCTGCTCAGGATAGAAACAGATTCTTAAGTTGTAGTGCACAATGAAAGATAAATATAAATGCGAACTATAAAGCTCTGTCTACACTATCAAACTAGTTTCACAAAAAAACTGTGCCCAAATACGGTAGTGATATTCCCAAATATGGTAGTGATATGACATCATCATGTACATATATGGGCACATCACATTTTTGTGTCATAAAGTTTGATACTGTAGAGCTTTACTAAATGAAAAAAAATGTATTGATGAAGCAACATGCAATCCCATCATGCAACAAAATAATGTCATGGATCAATTTCCTTTTAGTAGTAACCTAGTTTTCTTTTAGTATTTCTGGTAGTAATCCAATAACATAGCTCTTTCTCTGGTAGTTTCAGACAACATTATATATGGGATTCAATAACTGGACTACCAGTGGCGGATCCAGGATTTTTTCAATGGGGGATAGAGCGTGGGGACAGGGCCTAAAATGGTCAAATTAAATGTTGAATGTAACCTAATGTTCTATCTTTTGCATTGCAATTTCCAAACAATTACGGGGTGGGGCAGTCCTTGAATGTACATAAATAATTGTAATCTTCTGTGTTACAATTAATATATATCTCATCATTTTATTAATATAATCGACAAATATTACTATTAAAAATTGTTAAAAACAAAGGTTAAATTATGAAAAAATGAAATTTTAGTTTAAATCAATAGATAGCTTTAAAGAATAAATTAAATGAGAATTTGTTTTGAAGAATAAATTTAGAAGTACTGAGATCTTACATGGTTGTTGACTAATGTTCGTCTTGAGACCAGAGCTGCATATCAGAGGACTAAATCAAAAAACAGAGCAATGCGGACAAATCAGAAATGATACTAAACTGTAACCATGACATTTCTAAATTTTAAATACAACTTTATTTTTTTAGGTGCATATGCATGATAAGCAAGAGGGTGAACAAATTGGGTGTGGACAGGGGAGTGGGCCATGTGCGGGTAGCTGATCCCCGATATACAGTTAAACCTCTATTAAGGGGACACCTTCTGAACTCAATCAAGTATCCCCTAATAGAGGTGCCCCCATAGGCCTGTAAGTGTTTGTTATTTTCACAGGAGAGTGTCCCCTTAATTAATAATATTAATAATAATTAATCCTCTTAATAGGTTTTTGCTATAGTCTGTGAGCTTATTTAATTTTTTTTTTGGAGTTGACATTATTTTGGGTAGATTTTTGGAATATGGTCTAGAAGGAAGAGTGTTTAATCTGTACATCAATATATATATTTTTAATTCTAATAAAATATATAAACAAACATGATTACAGGAATTTTCGGTTTAAGGCGTTTTCGCCTGGTAACCGCTCTGAGAACACAGAGAACTGGAAAATAAGGTAGAGGGCAGTGCACCTTATTATGACTATGCTTACCTGGATGGCAAAATTGTGAAACTATTTTAATGAGTATTTGTATGGTTTTGAAGACCAAAATTTGTCTAATTTGTTTTATTATTTATTTAATTATAACTATATATGTACTGAGCATTGACAACCCCCTTGGACAATCTATTCCATTCATTAATGTAAAGAAAATATTCCTTGTTCTACTCTTGAAAATGGTTTATAGATTTTGTATTTGTTTCCCCTCCTGGCAAATTTGAGCTCAAACAAGCTTTTGTAATATATGTATGCTGTAATCATTTTGCAATATCGTAAAAATTCACACATACAAATATTAACCAATGATAACCAAGTATATCATTGCATTATTTAGAGCATTGTCAACGCCCCCAAAACAACATACTAATTTTTAACATGTGAGGAAGGGCGCCAAATTCTACCTTGATAATAATTGGATATTGAATTTAAGAAACTTCACACAATTTTAATTTATGAATCACTGTTTGTTTCTAATTTCTCACATGCTTTACGCAAATACAAAAAAAAATTTAAAATAATTAAAGAAATATTTTACCAAAATTCTCAAAACAACTAACAACTGATTTTATGTGTGACTACAGCATAGTTTAAGGCTTTGATTACTACAAATTTGTGCTATTATTATTATAGTTTATACAACTGTTAAATACAGCAATTTAGGCCTATATAAAGATTATGAATTTGGTATATAATACTAGTCTATGTTTTAAACATGCCAGATTACCTTACATTTGAAAAAAGTAACCTGCATTGTTTGATAAACATTTACCAATAAATACAGTTAGAAAGAGGAATTGGATCATAATTCTGCAAACAAAATAAATAATCGGTTAAGCTCTGTCTACACTATCAAACTGTATGCGACAACAAAATGTGATGCATCAATATATAGACATGATGATATCATGTCACTACCATATATGGATACAACACCAACATATTTGGCCACATCACATTTGTTTGTTAAACTAGTTTTACAGATGCTATTTTAAGATGTTTAAATGTAGTTGTGATTACAATCATCCTCATGTTAAACTGAAAACTGAGTAAATTTGGATTAGGTCGTTTACAGACCCACAGCAGCAGTGCAGCATCTACCATGACCACCCACTCTTTTCAAAAAGTGTACCAAGCAAGTTCAACAAATTTATGTCCCACCTGAAGGACGAGGCAATGAGAATAAAGAATTTTCTTTGAAGAACACAATCAATATGGCACAGACAGGCTTGAACCCATGCCTGTCAAATGCTAGTACGATCCCTTACCATTACGCCATATCACCCTCTGAAAGGTCTTTACAGCACCAGATATTTCCGGAACGAGATTTTTAGTATAGTATATTTAGCTTCTAAATACAATAATATATTCATCAATTGTATCAAATGAAACAGTTTCATTATTATTTCATGCATGTCACATGTTACTAGTAGTAGCAGCCATTCTAAGAATATTGCTCACTCTCTATTGCTAATAAAAAATTTCATTCTACTAAAGCTGCAAAAAGCGATGAGAAAGTAAACTAATAATAATTATTTATGACCCAAACGAGGAATAAACATTTTCTTGGTTTCGTTTTATATTGTAACCAGAGTTTGATCAAACCAAATAATTGTTTACACTTTTATATTATTTTCAATGTCATTTGTAATTCGTTGTGTGTAATCTATTTTTTGATTGTAAGTACACCGGTTTGGTCTTTGGGAAAGGAGCTATATAAATAACTATAATAATTAAAATACATTAAATAATAAAATCAAGGCTATAATGTGTGTATACAAAAATGTGTTACACACCCTGTATAGAGGGCTTCTACAATCAAATGGTCAGTCAATGGATTGGTGAAAAATACATTTAAAAACAAAATATGTGACAAACGTATGCCGTAAAACCTGGAAGAAAATGCAGACAACTGAAAAGAGTGACATGATTTTCTTTGTGATTTTGGTGCAAAAGGGCGCTCTACCAGCTAAAATAAAATTATGAGCTATTTAATATCTATTTTAACAGACTATACTTATATTAAAAGTTAGCGTTTAAAAAATAGTCGATAGACCCTGGTAAGCGGCTTCTATTCAAGGTTTTACGGCATGAGTGAAGAATGACATTTGACCTACATTGCATTATGACGTAACAGGTTGAGGAGGTTGAGATTTTGAAGCATCATGAATGCGATGATATGGCTGTAAAAAGATGAACGCGTAATACACAGCAAGAACAAACAATGAATTTGCTTAACTATTGCACAGAACAAATAAATGAATGGAAAGCTCTCTCTACACTATAAAACTAATTTGACAAAAAAGTGTGATGTGCCCAAATATGGCAGTGATATTCCCAAATATGGTAGTGATACGACATCATCATGTCCATACATGGGCACGTCACATTTTTTTGCCACATATAGTTTGATAGTGTAGCCATAGAAAATTTGATGGGTAATATACTATGCAACATATTATTTTTTAAAGCTATTTGAAAATTTTCTTTTAATTTTCATACCAATCATTCATTTATTTAGCATTTACTTTAATGCCAAATACAAATAAATACAATTATAATCTCTTGAGCAAATCAATTGAAGAGATAAATTTATCAAAAACAACATTCCAAAGGTTAACAAAAAAGAGGAGGGCAGAGGGAGGGTTCAAAAACATAAAAGTAAACATTTAAATAAGGTTTAAAAGTAACTAATAAACCAAAAATCTAAAAATAAGTTGTAACATTATATAGCATGGTGTATAAAATGGAAAATAGCAAATTATATTCTTTTAAAAAATAATTATTATAAATCAATACTAGGTTTTCAAATACAGTAAAACCTCTATTAAGGGGACACCTTCTGGACCCAATAAAATATCAACCTCAATAGCTGTGTCCCCTAATTAGGGGTTGGTCATAGTGATACAATTGGCAATTGTACAGGAGAGTGTCCCCTTCAAAGGTGTCCCCTTCAAAGGTGTCCCCTGAATGTTCCAAAGTAAGGGTTCTACTTTTATGTTTTTTTATGATGCTGGATATTTTTGTCATATAATATGTCACATTGATATGCAAAGCATGATATTGACATAGCTGTAGCAATGTATAACACAATAAGTATTCTACTGTATAATCATAATCATCTAATAATATATACAGTATGTATTATTATACAATATGCATTTTGAGAAAACAAAGTTAAAGATTGAATCAACTTACGTTATACTCATCGCCATCAGCATTCTCAACATACAAGTACTTCTTACTTTTATAGTAATTGCCCTTCTTTAGGATGTAAAATGTGATGATGTCACACATTACAGTTGCCTAGTAACATGAAACAAACATTAGTAACTGTAACTTTTTCAAAATCCATGAAAACTAGAATCCAATCTGAACTACTGTCGAACAAAAGACACAGAAAAGATATTGTATTTGATTGAGAACTTTCGTAGTCAACATAAATATTTGTTGAGTACTTTTTGTATTCAAATAGTAAATTGTAAACAGATTGTACTCAACAGAAAATCATCCGAATAGAAAACATTAACAATGCAAGCTTTCTCGTTGAGACCAATTTTAACGCTCAAAATACTCTGTTAAATAAGTACGGAAAAACTATACTTAACGGTAAATTCGCAATCTAATACAACAATTATAATGCACTTGTCAATTGTATGACCCACTATATGACCCCCGGCCAATGTGCGTCATACCTTATGAATACATGACGCATATGTGTGTAAAAAATGTGACTCACCTTTAGGTGACCATGACGCACCCATTTTGACGCACTATGACTATGTTGTTTATGATATTTTGAGTGGTAAAGTGACAGACACCGACACACCATTGTTCGTTGATGTGACGTACCTTCTAGGTTTTTTGAGGCACCCCTGCGTCAGTAATTATTTGTAAATGACGCACCCACGACGCACCTCTCCCGGGGGTCGTATAGTGGGTGATACAATTGCATAATAGATAAAATATTATAAATCTGTTATATATTTATTTCTTTATATTGACATTTCTTGAAAGTATTTACTACTTTTGTGTTTACTGACTGCCCTAGCAGTAGATTTCATCAATATCCTGTAATTGTTGTAACAATTTGACCAAATCTAGGGAAGTAGGCACTTGTTTGGCTAGAAATCTAGTCCAGAATATAAGGTTACAATTCTAAATGAATGAATGTTAAATACATCACCTATGCAACTGGTGTAAACTTACAATAGAGAGCAGAGCAAGCCCAGCTCCCAGGTTGGTAGTCAATGGGATGAAATTAAATTTGCCTGCCGTTCCCGTAACAATGACCTCAAATAAAATACCATACGCCTTTGTTAACGTCCTGTATTCTGTATGGTTTTTTACATAGAATTTTCCAAACCTGAGAAAAATACAGAATAAAAAACATATATATTGTTTGAAAGTTTGCATGGCGAAATCAAATGTTGATATAAGGTTTGCAGTACACCACATATATTTAGTTCTGAAAAGAACTATTGAGATTCTTGACGTTTTGATCAATATACTTTGATCGTCCTCAGGAGTGAGAATGCAGAAAGTCCAGGAAACTAGGAATATCAGCGAAATAGGGTGGGACTGGTGTGAAAGCTAAAAACAGCAGCAAGTTCACAGTGGGTGGGATTGAAAAACCTATTTAATTTGAAATATGACATATAATAAATAACATCAGGTATTAATTATTAGGTCAACCTACCTAAAGTTGTATCCTTTAGCGATTTTTGCATTTTTATTGTCCAACCGCCTAAAGGAATATTTGGGTCGACACGCATCCCAACTTTTATCCAAGTTACAATCCCAGTTGACAAAAATTGCTATAACACCTCCCTACAAAATAAAAAGATGGTATATTATTTGGAATCGACAAAATGGGAAATCTGATATGAATTTGGACGTAGTTTAGTGGGTGCAAAAGAAGAGAACTTGTAATATCAGGTTGCGTCACATACTTTTTCCCCTAGCTTTTTACAAAATGATTTTTGACCTCTTAACTAATAAATAATTCATGAAGCAGATACAAACATGGATTAAATTATTATGTGTCTAATCATTCCAGTTTACAAAAGAAATTTGGGCACAAAGTTTAGAACTGGGCATTATAATATGCTGATAGAAACAATAGTAACCCATCAACCATATATAAAACTCTACATAATGGTATTTAGTATATTTTAACATCAGTGGCAGATTCAGGAAATAGGGGTGGGGGGGGGGGGGTGCAGATTCTAAAAATGGCAACTTTTAGGTGACAAGAAATTAGTGTCCTATCTTTTGCATTACAATGTGCCTATGAATATTCATGCAATAATAGTCTCATAATCAGAAAACATCATTTATTATTACCTGGTATGCAATAGTGTTAAAGTCTTCATTGGTTTCTTTGATGATATCTCTTAAGCGGAACACTGGACAGAATGGATCTGTTACACTGTTGTATTTACACGTTGTAAGGTACGTCT
Organism: Antedon bifida; assembly: GCF_963402885.1. Taxonomy (NCBI): domain Eukaryota; kingdom Metazoa; phylum Echinodermata; class Crinoidea; order Comatulida; family Antedonidae; genus Antedon; species Antedon bifida. The sequence continues at coordinate 31,880,734 of NC_136227.1, read as the reverse complement.
TGTTGTCGCTTTCAGCTATATTTCGTCTATGATGATAAAAATGGAAAATACATTTTAAAAGCTTGTACAGTGACTCTGGAATTATAACATGTAATGTACATGGAATTGGGTTTGTTCAGAATGGGAGGACCAGGGACTACTAATTAGTGTTTAGTTTAGATCTGCTTATTATACATTAGTTATTAAGGAAAGTTAAGGAAATAGGGCAGATTTCTTTTGTGACCTAAATTCAGATAATATTGTTCGAGTACATAATTTTTTCGATGAGCACTAAACGAGAACCTATTTTAATGTTTGCGGTGTCAAAACACTCTCCATACAGATTGTGTGTATGTGTGTGTGATGGAGGCAAGTAAGTAAAAATAAGAATACATACTTCTCAAAATTGAACTTTGGATAACTAACACTGTTCTTGATAAGAACAGTAAAATGTTGTGCATCGACTAGAATGGCTTCATCTTCTCTATGGAAACAAACAATACAGATTATTTATATTATTTATACTCCTTACACATCATCATCTAGCATAACTCTGGAACTTAAACGCACCGGTGTGCATAACATTGTAAAAGCAGATGTAAATGCTTCAGTGTGTTTAGCTCTGTCTACACTATCAAACTAGTTTGACAAAAAAAAGTGTGATTTTTTTGTCACATAATGTTTGATAGTGTAGACAGAGATCTATTTATGTTTGTGAAACTTCGCATGATGTCTGAACCAAGTTCTTACACAAACTATTTATGCAATTATTACTTACAGAGGTGGCACGTCATATTCTACTGGACACCACGCCTCAATTTCGCATGTTTTTGTTGTTCTACCATCTGGGTACGTATATGTAACGCAATTGCCCGTTTCTATACCTATAAAAAAAAGACAGTATCTTGATATTAACTATGCAATCGGAAGAGAATAACTTACTAATACTGTAGTTTAGTTAATTCTTAAAGCTCTGTCTACACTATCAAACTTTATGCGACAAAAAAAAGTGATATACCCATATGGACATGATGATGTCATATCACTACAATGTTTGGGCATATTGCTACCATATTTGGGCACATCACACTTTGTTTGTCAAACTAGTTTGATAGTGTAGACAGAGCTTTAGTTCAATTGTAGACCTAAACATATGGCAGATGTAGGATAAAGCTGAACAGACAGTATAACATTTACTCCAAGAAGTAGGAAATATACAGGAAATTAATATGTCATTTTATTCATTTTTTGGTGGTTTCGCAACATTAACCAGAATGCATTTATATCCTGGTACTTTACGTCTAGTATGGATGTTGTAAGATTTAATGAGTTTATAAATATTAAATAAATATTTCCCATTACTTCCTATTAAGAGTAAACCTGATAGCACACTGTGAAACTAGATCAATAATAAATCAAATCTGTTTATTTCCCTGTGTGTGTAAATTAAACAAAGTCACATTTTATCTTATCTTTCACTTCTGCATAACATTAACCTTTGACCGTAATAGCTCACAATCTCTTGTTAAGAGTGCGATAAATGTAAACTTACCATTTCCGTTTACTACAGGTTGACCTTTGCGACAAACATTCGGGTCATCTTCACAGTTAACATTGACCATAAATGGGTCCTAACCAATAAAACAACATTAGTAAACAATCATAATATAAGCTTTGAAGGAAACACAGAAATAAAAGTATACATTTAAATTTATTTAACTTTTATTTTAACAAGAATGCAATAAAAATATTGCTCAACTTACCTCTGCACAAACACCCCTTGTCTGTTCGGGAGTTATAACCATGTTTGTCATAACAAAAAAGGCATTATCCATCTGAAAAATAAAGACAAATTATTATTCTACAATTGCTATTCAAACCAAGAGAGAGATCCCTAATTAGATACTTTAATACTACAGTACATAGTAATATACATTATCGGAAATGTAACACTGGGGTCAAGGGTGAAATCTTGTCAATAAACACACACATATGTTAGAAGAGCAATCTCTCTTCCAAACACATTTAAACCAAGGCATCAAGGCAAATTTTTTTTAAATTATATTAATCCAAATGTAAAATTGGGTGGGAGCAATGCACTTTCGGCTTGTACTAGTGTCCAAGGCAGTGTTTCTGCAAATTACAGGTTAATTGTGTAAAAGTGCGCATGGTCAGTCATTACCGAACAACCAATAGCCCAATCGCAACGCAACAATTTATCCTTCAGTTTTGATCAATTTTTTTAATCTGGAGAAATTGCATTTTAGCGGTAAATTACTTTAAATATCGGAAAACTCCTGTGATTATCGAGAGAGTGTGGAGGTCTGTAAAATGCGCACAATACTATTTAATAGCAATACCATAGGAGGAATGACATAGTCTACAGGATCCCAGATTCTGTTATATGGACCAACATCTTCTATCGAGAGGTTTGGGTTGCCAGTAATGTTTGTGTAAGCAACTCCTTTTAACTTGGTTGTTACTGCACTAACAACTTCATCTTTCTCCTGGTAACCCTTTTGCAGAATAATGGCCCATCTGTAAAACAAAAAATAAACTGATTTAGCATGAAAGAGGTCAATATGGGATTTTAATAATAAAACAAATATCACAAAAAAAAGTATATATATTAATAAATCATTTGGTTAGTAAGAGTGGGACGACGTCCCAGTAGGCCTAGGCCTATTGGGCCGAAACGTCCCTGATTCTTAAAATACATAGGTTTTTATGGCTATGTCACGCACATCATAACCGCAATTGGATTGGCTTACTCTCTAGGCCTAGCCTAGGAATTTTAATTAGCCTACTTACACAACAACATAGACGATAACACCGATTTGAATCAAACGATTTATAAAGCCGACTTTCTTGCTTTTTATGTGAACAACTTTAGGTGTATCATATTCAAGCGCGGAATCTACAGCTATCCTACTCCAAGAGCTCACTGTTTCCTTAAACGGCATGTTTTAGACTGTGGGCTGCTCTGCTGGCTGGTTGATTGGCTCGAGGCGGCTCGGCGAACGGAAGCTCTTTGGATCAGTTGTGTGTGTGTGGTGGTGGTGGCTGCTCGTTAGTCATGTGTGGTGATGTAACTGTAAACAGCGACCTCTACATTTTGATTATTGGTCCTTCCTTTCACGTAAAAAAAATGAGTTAGAGAGCGATCGTAACAATCTTTTTAGTTATTAATTAATCAACTGTTAAAAATTGATACCACATACTGTACACATTATTCCAAGTATGGACAGTACCTTGCTGGACCAATCATCTACTTAAATTGTTGCCACACAAAAGTATTGGTGATATTATGAGTGAGAGCTGCAGGTGACCTAATTATACCTTTTAGATCCAATAACGCGAATGTATTGATCCTATTAAATTAATCCTTTCGCGAGGGGTGACGCTGTCCAGCAACGCCCTAAGAAACTTCCATTTTACCGCGACTACAGTACAGCATAACAACATGCTAAAATTGTATATAAGTTGTTTCGTTGTAATTATTGTTTTATTAGCACGAGTGGATTGCCAAAACGAAGGGCTTGATAATGGTGGACAAGTGGACGATCTTGTTGAAGATGATATTTCTACTATCGAGCAACTATTTACATTTTTATCCTCGATTGGAGGAGATGAATTCTTGTTGCTGATGGCGCAGGGTTTAGCCTTTCTTAATCAGACAACTCTGCCTACAATCGATGATGAGGTGTTGCAAGATGTATTAAAGCCATATTTGAGCAAGATATCGGTCAATTGTGCAGGCGATATATTTACAATGGTAAATGATTATAATTCTGGAAAAGATTATGCCAAACGAAGTAAGTCACAACAAAAACATTGATTTAGTTAGTATATAGAATCAAGCCTGGCCTGCCTTTTCTGTCTTTTAACACCCTCTCCTGTCCCAAGTACCTTAAACAATATTAAAACCTTCCGAACAATTATCCTTATACGTTGATTACGTCTATATTGCATATCTTTTTTTTATAGGTCTACCTTATTTTAAGACGGATCATTTTTTTTTCTTCACTTAAACACCCTTCTTAAGGTCAATTTATACAGACGTGCGGTAATAAAAATAAATCTATGTTATTCCTTATGACCCTTTACACAAAACGTGGAGCGGACGAGCTCAGGATAGATAGCCTACAGATTCTACGTGGGACAAGCTACGCGGTTTTCTGTTTACCGCTCGCCTGTGTAAATATGCCTTAACATTGTCTATGGCTTCTGTATATAAAACCTCGGTATCCCCTTGTTTACATAATAAACTTGACCCATGTTGTATATTATTTCTGAATAATCTTGTTTTGTTAACCCGAAGTGAGTCACTTTGCCGCCGGTCTTTCTCAGGCCTACATTATTTTTATTTTGTAAAATTATTCTGTTTCAGTGGTAACTGCGGCGGGAAATGGTCCAGGTGTTTCAACAGAATATACCTGGAATTTTGCATCCTTCGGTTTATTTGATCAATGTGTTCAGGTTAAAAAAGGCTCTTTTGATGCCGCACCTTTTGACGCTAAATACTGTCTACTAGGAGTCCAAATACCATCGGTAATATCACACATTTTTTATTAATGCTTCAAGTTGTCAAGCTGTCTTTTATTCGGTCACTAAGTCGTCGTGTCGCGACGCAAGTGCAATAAAGTATTTGACCAATCATGACGCGATATAAATGATCGCGTCGTGATTGGTCAAAACTTGCGTTGTGCTTAGAGAGGAATCCAGCTAAATTTCGCAATACCTTGAAAAAAAGACATTTATAAGTTGTGAATGTGTATCTATAGTCAGCTTGAAAGAATTCGATAATTATTACGTAATGATAGAGCGTAATAAAAAAATAAATAAAAAAGTTTGAAGAAGTTCAACATATCGTAACACGACAATTCGATATATACTAAATTCACCATCAAGCGTGTGTCAGCTGGTATACATGTTGTGAGACGCTGCGATTCACAAAAACATATCAAACCACAATTTCCGAATGTCGCATTGTTGAAGCAACCGGCGACTGTAATATTGTATAGTGTTTTATTTTGTATAACAGGGTCAGCAGATTAATATAGCAGAATGCGTACCTCAATCATGTTCTAGTGAAGACTTAACTGCCATTATAGAGGAAGGTAAAAACAATATTTATATTATTATTATTAATCTAATATTCATGCCTTAATTATCAAATGCAAAAAAAAAATATTTTGCAGAGGAACCGAGACTGACTCAAACTCGTTCAATTAATCTTGTTATTTTCCAGTTGCTGGACAGACTTTTCCGCTACCCAACGACACGACAATCTACCATCTGTGTGAGGAGGAGGTTGGATGGGATGTTGACGGTATTCTTACTTTGTGCGTTCTTTTTTTTTATAAACGTAAAACAATTCAAAGGTTCTGTCACGTTATTGATTACGAATTTCTGTTGGCGCGTGCATCCACACACAATGCGTTCAGAAATCCGGACTTTTTAGATTCGCCACAATAAATTCGCCGAGTGAAAATGGTTTTAGGCCGCCAAACTGACATGTCGATGATTTTATGGGAGCGCCGGACGTCTGTGGGGGTCCGTCACTTCGGTGTCTGAATGGATGGAAATGATCATAGATTTTGAAAGATGGTTCCGAAAAAGTCCCTTTCTTTTCCTCTTTATCTGGTGACATATCTATAAAATAATTGCTTTCGTATTTTGTTCCATTACAGATTAATTTGCTCATTGTTTGTACTATGTGTTGTCATAGCTACGGCCTATGACATTTTTAAAGTTAATAAAGATGACCAAATGAATGCGTTTAAACTTGAGGAGTGCGATGCAACTGTACAGGAAACACGTGTTTTGAATGAAGACAGGGTCAAAGAGGTCGAAGATGATGACGACCATGATAATGACGTAGACGTGAATGAATGTCAACCAGAGGTACAACATGATGAGGCCGTGTCAAAGAAACACAACGTTAAAGGTTTATTTTATTAAGCTCCGTCTACACTCTATCAAACTAGTTTGACAAAAAACGTGTGATATGCCCAAATATGGTAGTGATAATATGTTTAAATATGGTAGTGATATGACATCATAATGTCCATATTATTTGGGCACATTTTTCTTGTCACATAAAGTTTGATAGTGTAGACAGAGCTTTACATTTTATTCTTTATCATCGCAACACATCTGAACATCAAAATTACATGGTGAAAAGTACAACCAGTTTTGATGAGTCCTGGTAAAACTTGTCTATGAATTAGAGGGCCTAAAGTTTGGTAGGGGTATAAAGGTATTTCTGCTATATCTAATGTGGCATCAACGGTAGAATCGATAGATTCAGTAAAATACAAACACCCCTAAACCTAACGCTAAATTGTCGCAATTTTTCCAAAAAAACTAAATGCACTATACAACCAACTTCTATTATAGTTTCAATAAGTTGTATTTTCAATCTGTTTATTGTTAGAGTAAAATATTTTTCTTATGCAGAAGGCGTTGTTGGAAATATTGTGCGTGCGTTTTCACTCGTCAACAACGCGCCAAAGATTATTAGCATGGAAAAGAGACCAGGAACATTCCCTGTTCTTAATGGCATTCGAGTACTTAGTATGCTTACTTAGTATGCTGTGGATCATTCTTGGACATACAGTTCAATTCTTGTCTATGAGACTCGGTAAGTTTTTTTGGAAATTTCAGATTTTCAGCTAAGGCCTACTACTGTACAAAATCATATTTGGCCTTTGTGGGACCTTTTGACACTCCTCGGCCTCCACTACTACTGTAATAATTGTTACGATTTATTCGACGCGCCCGATTCTGTCATCTGTCAATATTGTCTGCAATATTACTAGACGCGTATCTAGATGATTTGCAATAGTCAGTTAAGCTGTACCTAATGACGGCTTCATAGAATCAGGTGATGACAACATGACACGTGACGTAAAATGAAACGTAATTATTTTTCTTTAAACATTAGATAACATTGGCTACGTGCTAACAACTATTCTGCCCGAATTTTATATGGTGACAGTATGGAACGCTACGTATGCAGTCGACACATTTTTTATGCTCAGGTAATAGATAATCAACAATCAACTAGATTGCACAACGTCGAACATATCGTCGGCGCTGATTTCCTCGACAACGCCAGATTCAGAAATTGAGGATAGCTACATAATAACCAAATATGCATCTTAAGCTCTGTCTACACTATCAAACTTTATTTGACAAAAAAGTGTGATGTGCCCAAATGCGGTAGTAATATGACATCATGATGTCCATATGGGTACATCACATTTTGTTGTCAAATAAAGTTGTTTGATAGTGTAGACAGAGGTTTAAGGCCAAACCAGACAGCGTTGTACGACGAGGCCCGACGCGTCGTCTCGTCGGGAGAAAATGTAACATGTTAAATGTTCTTCCGCCGACCTAAAAACTACGTCCGACGCTATTTAAAAGACGACTCGTCTCGTCGGGATTCAACTCACAGCACCGACGAGTCACGATGTTTCCTCGGGCTTCGTCGTACGATGCTGTCTCCCAGTTGGCCTTTACGAACAAAATGGCGTTGTGATATCTCGATTTTCGCCGCTGAGTAATAAGTGTAATTTGTTTACATTCTTCATTTCAAGTATAATTTGCTGATATTTAACCCCAATTGTTATTACTTCTTCATAGTGGTCTCCTATCTAACATTGAAAGCACTGAAAAGAAGCCAAGGAAAACTAAACTGGGGATTGTTTTATTTTCATCGTTGGTGGCGTATTACTCCTATCTACCTGATTACTATGGCTATTTGGTCATCCTTAATGATTCATTTTGTACACGGGCCATCAGCACACTACATCTTTAGTTCTTCTCGACAATTGTGTAGGGATCGTTGGTGGGTTAACCTATTCTATCTTCAAAACCTGATCCCGTTTCCAGGCAACTTAAATGAAATGGTAAGTATAGCGTAATCGGTGATCATTCAACTGGAACACACGACCATTTTACAACACCATCGGCAGCACCCGCATGGCTCTGGTTTTAAAATGCATCTCTATACTAAAAAAACGTTAGCTTTTGACATATTTTGGTTTGGATATATGAAAAGTCGGTTCTGAGGATGAGGTTATGCTATATCCATGTTTAAATGGTTTTAGAACATTAACTTCTAAGGACTGAAATATATAAATTCTCTGATTAACTCAATTCGCTTACTTGCTTATAATTTGCAACAATAAAGAAATTGAATTGAATTGAAATGTTATGTCTAAAGATATACTTATAATACTATTTTTGTTTATTGATCTGATAGTGTTTTGGATGGTCTTGGTATCTCGCAGTTGATATGCAGTTCTTCATCATCACTCCACCGATTCTCTACCTTTTATATAAGTGAGTATACTGAATACAATGTAGGCCTACGTGCCTAACGGAGGATATAGTTGACCAAAAAGCGCACGTGTGTCTTAATGCTTGGTTCTCACTAGAGACGCAACACAAGGACGTAACGCAACGTAAGTGAGTTGACCAATCACAAGCGATGGATTATTCGAACTCTCACTTGTCATTGGTCTACGTCATTGCGTTACGCCCTAGTGGGAACCAAGCTTAGGATTCGAACTGGTGCGTGAGAGAATGAAGGCTGCTGGAGGTAGTCCCGCCTCCATTCCTTATCTGCGTTCTTAAACGTGGATAAAAGAAAAACAATGCTTGATAAATACGAATAAATAAATGATTTGTTTTTCACAGACGACCACGGATAGGAATTGCGACAGTGATTGGATTGTGTCTTGTTTCATTCGTTGCTACTGCATCGATAGCCGCTTATTGGGGATTGAAAATTGGTTTGAATGAAGGGTAAGATACAAACATGTTACCGTAATGTAGTAATGATTAGCGGATCAAATTCAGAATCTGGGATTTTGTCATAGAGGATAGCGGAAATAGGCAGGCAACATCATTGAACAGGTTATTCATTACCCACCGTTGACACGGGTTGATACATCTCTCCGTTTGTCCTAAGCGTTTACTAATTGTGACACGGGTCTCTGTTTCTCCTAAACTTCAACGTGGTGAATTTGGAACTGCTAGTTCCGAATTCACCGCGTTCAAGTTGAGAATCGAACGACGCCTACAAGTTCGATTTGATGTCATGTTCACACCACAGAGTTGATATAAGCCGAAGGCTATAAGATCTTTGGTTCACACTGAAATCGTCAGTCGCGAAAATTACAGTTCGATTTGACGCTTGACGACGCGTCGTGGCGCTTCGCGTGTACATTGTTCAGTGTGCATCATATCGGCATTAAACGTTTACCTGTCACACGGGGTTTTCTGTTTCTACGAAACGTTTTCTCGTGACACGGGTTACCACATTATCTATGTCCCTTCATGGTTCTCTTACGCACTTTCTTCTATAATTCCGCTTTAAATCTGATTATTTTTCATTTATTAAAAAGGTATTACAACGAGCGTAGTGTAGGACATGAAGAAGCAGATCGGATCTATGCCAAACCTTATACGCGTATCTCATCTTACTTGGTTGGTATTATAACCGGCTATGTTATGATAAAGTACGAAGGACGCAAGACTCAAATACCAAAGGTATTCTATTGTAACGTATTATGGCATGATTTAATTTGATAACTAAAAATAATAATTCAATTCAAATAAATTAAATTGAAAAAATTCATCTCCTTTCAACAATATTATTTGAAACCAAATTTTCGTTTATAGTGAAGGACAAAATTACGTTGAACGATGATAACGCATGAAACGGTAAGATTTCAACGTAATTTTGTCCTTCACTAAAATTTGGTTTCAAACAAATAAATAAATTATATTCACTATTCTTAATGTTTCTTACTATGTACACATTAATAAGCTGAGGCACTGCAGTTTTTTCCCATACAATTTTTCTATAACAAAATGATGCATGTACGTATACTGTATGCTAAGAACTTATCGGCAATGAATCTATAGGCTCATCCGAAACGAGCAGAATGTACCTTATTCCCTCCTCCTGAATGTATAAAGAGGCATGACGTAGAGACCTGAGGCCCCTGGTTTAGGAACCCTAAGTGGCCCTCCAACGCTCGGCCTCGGGCGTTTTTAGCCTTTACGACATATTTCAATGCCTGGGCACTGCTCACGGGGTCCTCGAGTCGCACATTAGCCAGTGAGCGCTCATAGCCGTTACGTCACTGAATATATCCTGTTTGTGAAGATCTTTAACGTGTTTTACCTTTTGCATTTTTAATCACTAGTGGGGACTGACTGTAGGATGGTGTATTTCTATCACTTTTGGAATGACTATAGTGTACGCTGTTTGGAATACCCACCATGTAGAAAAGAGTCAAGTTGCAGCCGTCCTGTACCTCACGTTCAGCAGGTTCACCTTTGCGTTGGCTGTTGCATGGGTCGTACTTGTCTGCGTCTTTGGTTATGGAGGTAGTTCCTACTATCCATTTTCGACCCACTACAGGATGATGAAGCATCCAAGTTTATTCCACGACTGTCTAATTTATGCTCCCACCCAGGTCGTAATTGCTTAATTTCGTCTTGAAAGTAGATTATACCTTAACTAAATAAATATGAAGTCCACGATAGGGAGAAACATAATCCATGAGATCCACTTTTACAATTATACTTTGATTATGATTATTTCTAGGGCCAGTAAATGCATTCTTATCGTGGGGTATTTGGGCTCCTTTAGCCCGCCTGACATTTGGCGCATACCTGCTGCATCCAATGGTCCTTTTTGCTTACATATTTGCCAGCAGAACACTATTCCATTATCAAGGAAGTATGGTGGTATGTATGAATTTCACATTACAATTTATTGATAACGAACATTCATAGAATAAGGTCTAGTATTGGAGGGAACCTTTGATTTTTGACGACCGGGACCTGCGCATTCATCACCCGATTCTGCATTCTGTCATGAGATATCTACTAACTGACTATCGACAGTCTGAAGTTGTCCTTTGTCACCTGGATATTTATAGAAACCATCACCAAACATGACTATGTGTCGCCGGCCGAGAAAGAGCAAGAACACAAGTCGTACGTCCTGAAGCTGGGTTCCCACTAGAGACGCAACACTAGAGCGTAACGCAACGTAAGTGAGTTGACCAATCACAAGTGATGGATTATTCGAACTGTCGCTTGTTGGTCAACTTTTGCGTTATGCCTTTACGTCCTTGCGCTGCGTCCTAGCTTTACAGAACACACGTGCGTCCCATCTACTACCTGGGTGTAGGGGACGAAAGTTCATTATAACATAACATTTTTCCTTTTTTACCCTTAGGTATACTCATTCGTCGCAACAACCGTTCTGACGTATGCTGCTTCGTTCCTTTTGTCAGTGATCGTAGAAGCCCCAGTTATTGGTCTGGAAAAAACGCTGTTACGCAGAAAAACAAAACAATAGGCTAGGCCTAAGTTGACTGTAATCAGGTTCAAAGAGGGTGATTTACCCGGTATGGTTTTACTCCCACATTGATTAATGGCTAGCACAGTATAGGTGATATGGTAGCGATACATACGGGACCAATGGCGTAACGTACATGAGGCCCTGTTTAGGAATCCTAAGTGGCCTTCCAACGTTGAAGGCCTCGGGCGAATTTAGCCATTTTCGACAAGTTTGAATGCCGGTTTTTTCCTTCTGGGCACTGTTCAGGGGCCACAAAAGCTCAGGGCCCCTGGGTTTAGCCGACCAGTGAGCGCTCATAGCCGTTACGCCACTGTACGGGACACACGCGTATTAAAGTGCGGATGGCATAAACTTTAAAATTGTATAATAGGAAATAATTGTATATTTTTTTGTCTTTCCAGTATGTCTCTTCACTTAAAAATCCCGGTAGGCCGGCTAAATCCATCAACTCAAACATTTTTTTAAAAACTTTTTGTACTATTTTATATCTATCCTATCTATTTTTAATAAGCATTTTTGTTAATGAAAAAATATACTGTAGGCCTACTTGGCGCTATACTACACTATTTTTGTTGAAGATCACATTGTATTTCGAAACAAAATGTAATTTATACCAGATTGACTATAGCCTTGGCTGGAGCTGGAGCGTGTGAAGTACGGACTATGAAGAGCCTGCCTATCTAGCACATGTTTTGAGTTACGGTTTTAGTACTCTACTCTTATACACTGGTCCCTCAAAGATTTCGTCCTGATCGTCGTGTAGTCGACCTACCAGTCCAGAATCAAAATGGATAAATATGATCATACTAGTTTCGCTGTAATGACAGGCTCATTTTTTAGTAAACGGTTTTCAAATAGGAAACCTGTATTGACGACAAGAAGAAAAAGGAATCGACCACCCAAGGCTCATAATGATGATACCTCTGCATCCTCCAGCCAGCCCAAAAAGAAAAGGCAAAGGAGTTGGTAAAAAGGAACAAACGATACCAACCTAGTACGAGGCCTACAGGTAAATTTATATGATTTAGAATCGAAGATTATATCTTATACAGTATTTTACATTTGTAGGCTATATTATATGGAAACGCCATTTTGTGGTGTAAAATATGCACTGTAAATGTTGTGCACTCATAATAATACACACTTGACTACCAGTATAACTAATGCTGACCTAGATGAGGGCGTATGCCAAGATGCATCATGCATGAATGCCTTTTATTTGTGTTTGGTGTGTAAAACTTCATTGTAGTTTTCTTCCATCTGTGTAGGTCTTATGTATAAAAGTAAGGTTATTTCTGTATTTAAATACGTTGTGAATAAGGTTTGAAATCGTAGGTAGCCTAGAAATGTTCATTTTAGTAAATAAAGGGGCTTCTAGGCCTAGACTCATACTCATAAGCCTACTACTAGAGAGAGAACAGCTGCCAGGCTTCTATAACGAATCTACTAGTACTAGCTAGGCCTGGCCTATAATAGTAGCAGGCCTAGTACCTAATTTTTTTTCTTTTTCAGAACTGTTGCATCAAATGGCAACTGCAAAGCGTGTGCAAAATGTGCTATTACTCGGAGGAACCCATGGCAACGAGATGTCTGGTGTATATGTAGCTAAACAATTTCTAAAAAACCCAGCGCAAATTACAAAAGATTCATTTAAAACTACAGTTTTGATGGGAAATCCGATGGCAGTGGAAAAATGCACAAGATACATTGATGTGGACTTAAATCGACAGTTTACTAAAGAGAATTTAAAGTATGATATTTATATACTTTTATATAATATTTACCGATACAACTTAAAGATGTATTGTCCCTTTAAACACAAAAAAATGAAGGTCAAAATATTCTAAATTTAAATTGGCCATATCAAAGTAATATTAAAGTTATTCACTTTAAGTCGAAAATTTGAGCCAAAAACAAGAAGTTTACGTAATTAACAGGTAAATTAATTTGATTACATTTCGTCTGGAAAATCATCGCGAGCGAAAGTAAACAAAGATTTCAAACCATGAGTATGCATTTAGGCTAGTCAATCTAGCATTTTGAGTGAAACAAATTGCAAACAGAGATTTTTTTTTTTAAATGGTTACATATGATAAGGTGATTATTTTTTGAGCATCACACCTCTGACACTCATCCCGAAGGTATGCAAATTAGCTTAAATATGCAAATTAGGGTGAAATTACAGGGTTACCATATCTTCAAAACTACTAATCGTAGAGAGTTCGTTTTTGCACAGTCTGGTTCAGAATATATATATTTATATTTGCTCTAATGAGACATTTTACAAAAAAATGACCGGAAGTACCAGATTTTGACCCTTGACCCCATTTCTCAATATTTACATAAATATGTGATTAAAATGTCTGTAGAGACTTTTTTTGGACTCAATGACTTGGATATTGTTTTTCAATACCCTCCATAGAACTGTATTATAATTCCCAAAATCACGCCTTCGTCACGCACCTCGAAAGTATGCAAATTAGTAGTACAAGTAATATTAAATATGCAAATTAGGGAGTGAAATTACAGCGTTGCCATATCTCGAAAACCGCTAATGCTAGAGTGTTGATTTTTTCACTAAAATATTTAAAATATGTATATTTATATTTGCTCCAATGAAACATTTTACAAAAAATTGACCGGAAGTATGACATTTGACCCTCGACCCCATTTCTCAATATTGCATATATAATGAAACTAAAATGTCTGTAGAGACTTTGTTTTGCCCTCATATGACTCAGATACAGGTTTATAATAGCCAACATAGAACTGTTTAGTAAATCTCAAAATCACACCTGTATCACTCACCTCCAAAGTATGCAAATTATTAGTACAAGTTACATAAAATATGCAAATTAGGGGGTTCCTATATATCGAAAACCACTAAGGCTAGAGAGTTGATTTTTTCAATAACTTGTTCAAAATGTACATATTTATATTCGCTCTAATAAAACATTTTACGAAAAAATGACCGGAAATACAACAATTGACCCTTGACCCTATTTATCAATGTTTGCATACATAATGCCACTAAAATGTCTGTAGATAATTTTTTTTGACTCAAATGACTCGGATACAGTTTTCCTATCGTCAGCATAGGACCGCTTTGTAATTCCCAAAATCACAATTTTGTCACACACCTTGAAAGTATGCAAATTATTAGTACAAGTTACATGAAATATGCAAATTAGGGGTGAAATTACAGCCTTCCCATATCTCGAAAACCATTAATGCTAGAGAGTTGATTTGAATTCAGAGTTGATTCAGAATGTACATATTTATATTCGCTCTAATGAAACATTTTACGCAAAAATTGTCGGAATTATGACATTTGACCCTCAAATCTATTTCTCAATATTTTCATATAATGCAACTAAAATGTCTGTACAGACTTTGTTTTGGCCTCAAATGACCCAGATACAGGTTTTTTATAGCCAGCATAGAACTGTTTAGTAATTCTCAAAATCACACCTCTGTTACTTCGCTTGAAAGTATGCAAATTAGTAGTACAAGAAAGTTGCCATATCTCTATCGGTCATTAGCGTTTTCGACATACATAAGGCAATTCACTGTAATTTGCGTATTTCATATAGCTAGTACTACTAATTTGCATACTTTCGGGGTGCTTGACTTATACTGGCTATATAAAACCTGTATCCGAGTCATTTGAGGCCAAAACAAAGTCTGTACATACATTTTAGTTGCATTATATGCAAATATTGAGAAATAATAATAATAATATTAATATCCTGGATTTATATAGCGCCTAATGTTGTGAAACCTCTAAGCGCTGTACATAAACTAATACGAAAAAAGGGAATTCCAACCATGCCAAAAAAAACCCAAACCGAAGTAAAGAGATACGCCTTCGTCGCTAACCAGGGATCGGTCTAATTGAACCTCGGTCAGCACCAGTTGTGTCGAGGGTCAAATGTCATACTTCCGGTCAATTTTTTGTAAAATGTTTCATTGGAGCAAATAGAAATATGTACATGTATGGCTGTGAAAAAATCAACTCTCTAGCATTAATCGTTTTTTAGATATGGGAAGACTGTAATTTATTTATTTATTTATTCACCCCCTTATTTGCATATTTCATGTAATTTGTACTACTAATTAGCATAATTTTGAGGAGCATGACGAAGGCGTGATTTTGGGAATTACAAAGCGGCCCTATGCTGACTATAGGAAACATGTATCCGAGTTATTTGAGTCCAAAACAAAGTCTCTACAGACATTTTAGTCGCATTATGTATGCAAACATTGATAAATGGGGTCGAGGGTCAATTGTTGTATTTCCGGTCATTTTTTCGTAAAATGTTTTATTAGAGCGAATATAAATATGTACATTTTGAACAAGTTATTGAAAAAATCAACTCTCTAGCCTTAGTAGTTTTCGATATATAGGAACCTGTAATTTCACCCCCTAATTTGCATATTTTATGTAACTTGTACTAATAATTTGCATACTTTGGAGGTGAGTGATACAGGTGTGATTTTGAGATTTACTAAACAGTTCTATGTTGGCTATTATAAACCTGTATCTGAGTCATATGAGGGCAAAACAAAGTCTCTACAGACATTTTAGTTTCATTATATATGCAATATTGAGAAATGGGGTCGAGGGTCAAATGTCATACTTCCGGTCAATTTTTTGTCAAATGTTTCATTGGAGCAAATATAAATATACATATTTTAAATATTTGAGTGAAAAAATCAACACTCTTGCATTAGCGGTTTTCGAGATATGGCAACGCTGTAATTTCACTCCCTAATTTGCATATTTAATATTACTTGTACTACTAATTTGCATACTTTCGAGGTGCGTGACGAAGGTGTGATTTTGGGAATTACAAAGTGGTCCTATGCTGGCTATTAGGAACCTATGTCTGGGTCATTTGAGGGCAAAATAAAGTCTCTACAGACATTTTAGTCACATTGTATATGCAATCATTGAGAAATGGGGTCGAAGGTCAAATGTTGTACTTCCGGTCATTTTATCGTAAAATGTTGCATTAGAGTAAATATAAATATATACATTTTGAATAAATCAGAGAAAAAATCAACTCTTTCGGACTAGTAGTTTTTGAGATATGGTTACCCTGTAATTTCACCCTAATTTGCATATTTAAGCTAATTTGCATACCTTCGGGATGAGTGACAGAGGTGTGATGCTCAAATTTTCATCTCCTCATCATATATGACCATTTAAAAAAAAAAATCTCTGTTTGCAATTTGTTTCACTTTGAGCTGTTTTTTTTGCTAGATTGACTAGCCTAATTATGCATTTGCTAATTAAGATTGTTTACAACTCGTCATGGTTGAGAAGGTGTTTTCACACAGACCGCAAGGAAGTTTTATGATTATGCATACAGAGTAGCCAAACAAGCGTGTTGCATTATGAGATATGTTTTGATCGAAAACTTTGACTGGAAGTCAAAATTTAAAAAAAAACAAAAAAACGTTTGTATTTCAGTTAAATGATTTTTTTTTCGACTAATTTTTGGTGAAAGTTAATAACTATTATGATACTTCAAAATGACCCACTTTTTTTCGAAATATTTTAGTTTTTATTTTTTTGGAATTAGACAAAGGGACAATACATCTTT
Source organism: Antedon bifida (assembly GCF_963402885.1). Classification (NCBI taxonomy): domain Eukaryota; kingdom Metazoa; phylum Echinodermata; class Crinoidea; order Comatulida; family Antedonidae; genus Antedon; species Antedon bifida. Next base: position 31,863,751 of record NC_136227.1, on the reverse strand, counting down.
AAAGATCATTATGATGAGTAATGAATACAATCTTTGTTGAGAAGCAATAGGTTAGCTTCCAGTGGCGTAACGCAGAGGCCTTAGGAACCCTCAGGTGTTTTTAGCCATTTTCGACATATTTTAATGCCTGTTTTTTCCTCTGGGCACTGCTCAGGGGCCCCTGGGTTTAGCCAGTGAGCACTCATAGCTGTTAACCACTGTTAGCTTCCCTCCTCCATCATACACAAATGTAGATGAATGAATAATCATCATGTTTATTTGGTCTCTAATAACTAATAAGGAGTGAGAAACAGAATCTGCATCAATAAAAAATAATGGTTTTTCTTGGACATTTCAAACTATTATTAAATCAGACATGGCATAGTATCTCACTTTATATTTGTTTTCCCTTTCAGTGGTACCAATCCCAATACAAATTATGAAGTCAAAAGAGTAAGAGAAATGTGGGAGACTTTATCAACACATTCTACAAATCCTGACGTTGTTTTAGATATGCACAATACTACAGCAAATATGGGCAATTGTTTTATAATTAAAAATCAAAGTCAGATTTTTGACTTGCATCTTATTAACTATGTAGTGGAAAAGGCTACATTTCCTGCCCCTGCTCATATCCTATGTATTGAAAATCCTAACCATGCATACAGCTGTAGCAGAGACATTGCACCAAATGGCTTAGGTAAGATATTAAGGCATATATTATTATTAATATATTTAATTATTATTATTATATACTATAATGCATGGTTTTAAACTTTGTGCCCTAATTCTGTTGAACCATGGATTGAAATGTTTAAACATACAGTATACATTTTTTTCTGTTCTAATTAATACAGTGGAATCTGTATTAAGTGATGCCTTATGGACCCAACAAAGTGTCCCACTTAATAGGGGTTGGCTGTAGTGTACAAATTATTTTTCCCTTGTTTGTTTTATGAACAAATGTCATCGAATAAGAGGGACCAAAAAGAGGATTCTAATGTATATGCAATCATTCTTTTTTTTTATTTTGGCCTTCCATACCTGACCTGTTTTACTGGCTGACCTTCATGACCTGTTTATTAATTCCTTTTTCTTCAGCGTTAGAGCTAGGCCCGCAACCTCAGGGTGTACTACTTGCTGAAATGTTCCAAAGAATGCAAGAACTTGTCGTCAATTCTATGAATTTTATAGAAGAATTTAACTCAGGTTTTTTTTCATTTTTTATTTCTTATTTTGTTAATCACAATTTATATGTGTTTTATGTTACATGTGCGTACTACTGTATTATACAGATCTTAAGCATGGAAACATAAACCCATTGGGGAAAAAATAAAGAAATAAATAATAATTTATTATAAATTAAACAAAATTAATAATAATATATATATATATACAGTATGTATCCAGCCACTGATACCCACAGCATTGTCATTTTTTCAGTAATTTGCCTTTGGATTTATATACAGTATGTACAATATTTTGGTTTTGTTCTATGGTATCAACATATCATTCTGTAATTTGTAATTACTGATTCTTTATGTGTTTTTTTTTGCACAACTTTTCATCAATGTAATTTAACAACAAAAAAAAAGATTTTTAATTTATTTTTTAATCATAGGTGTCGTCTCCGACTCATTTCAAACAGATGCTTACAATATAACGGATAAAGTGGACTTCCCACGGGATGCTGATGGTAATATAACAGCCATGATACATCCACGTTTGCAGGTATCTTTTAATGAAAAGTCATTGAATAAAACATATCTATATAATCTTGTATTATGTCATTCTTTAGTCTTTTAAAGCCTTGTCTACACTATCAAACTTTATGTGACAAACAAATGTGATGTGCCCATATATGGACATGATGATGTCATATCACTATCATATTTGACCATATCACTACCATATTTGGGTATATCACTACCATATTTGGGTACATCACACTTTTTTTTGTCAAACTAGTTTGATAGTGTAGACAGAGCTTAAGAAATAAAATGTAAATGTTTTACACCAAAAATGTGCCAAAATTGTTTCTTTTTCACAACCAACAGTAATTTAAAATTTCTTTTTAGGACAGAGACTGGGAGGCAGTCAACAAGGGTGACCCCTTATTTCTGACCTTTGATGGTAAGACGATTACGTATGATAAACAAGAGACGAGGTATCCAGTTTTTATAAATGAAGCCTCATATTATGAAAAAAATCTTGCTTTTTGGCTAACGCGTAAAGAAACATTAGATATACCATCATTGAAAATGGAGTGAATAAAAGGTCTGGTGTTAACATTTAAAATAAAGGTATTTATTTTATGGGGTTGGTGGTGAGGAAAATTTCCTTTAACTAAACTAAAAAGTTCATTTTAATACGACATAAGTAAAACTTGGATGAAGTATACAACCATCAACTTAAGACAAACGTAACCAAAATAAAAGATATAATAATATTAGTATTACTGTATTATTATTGCAATGAAATGAAGTTGAAGCAATTACAGTAAGAGCTAATATTAATAATGTCATGATGATGTTGGCTTATACAATATTTTAAAATGTTTTATAACATGCACCCTTCCACTCCCCATTTGGAATCATGGCAGTTTTAAATACTTCACTTTTAGAATAATACATTTATCACTTATTTTTGTTATTTATACTAATAATATTATAATTTAATATCTAAATATCTTTTGGTTACTGTAAAAATGTACACTTGGGCATATTCACTAAACAAGGGTATTTATAACTGGATTCTTAGAATTAAAAAGGGGAAGAGTTGCTGTTAATTATGATTGATTTACACAGACGAGCGGTAACGGTAAGCGGAAAACCGCGTATAGCTTGTTCCGCGTAGAATCTGTATTTATCCTGAGCGGAAACAGCGCGTCCGCTCCGCGTTGTGTATAAGGATTAACATAGATTCTATATTTTTATAACCGTTACCGCTCGTCTGTGTAAATTGGCCTTTATGGTGAGTGCGCCCTCCCTAAAAGAAACTCTACTCATTCTTTTGTATTGATTAATAGGTGATATTAAACAATATATTCAGTTATGTTTCTGCGTTACTGTTTTATATATTGAGTGTGATGGAATAAATTGATAATAATCACTTTCTAACAAAGAGAATTGAATAATGTAGAATACGCTACATAATTCAACTGTTCTTCAGTATCAGTTCACCACTTGCTTTAAATATTACTAATAATTAGTCTGTAATTACTTCGTTATTAACTGTGTTAAATGCCATCGTCTATCTTTTTTCACAATGATATAGTAAACGCTTAATGTGTCAATTATTATTGAATAATATTAATATGAAATTGAAGAAGAAAATATAATATTGATTTGCAACGAAAACGAACTTGCATTACAAATATTAGCCTAATACATGAACTCATGGAACATTACAGATGATTTGTTTATCCTTATAAATTTGATAAATATTGATAAGTAAGAAATAAATTGATGAAAGGACATACTACTTCTAGTTATCTTACAAAAGCACTGATTTTCAGACATTTTAAAGCCTCGGTCTGGACGTAATAATCTCGGAGGGTTTTACTTGCAAAACATCTTATCAAAATTGCTCGTGCGAAATATCCCTAATATTATGAGAGGCAATCACCGCCAAACAATGCAAAACGAACATGGTAGGGAGGCCATGATGCTTATACCAAGGCAATATAACAACAAGATGCTGAGGGTTTAAGCGTGGTTCCCACCAGATACGCGACGTAACGCAACCTACGCAACGAAGAAAATGCCCTTCCATTAATTGTGTTTGCCCCCGCCCGCGTGAAATCAAACCTGGGATGTTTGCAGCACTATTGCGTCGTCGGTTCCACTTGTGATTACGCAATACAGCACTTGGCGTCAATACGTCGCTGCGTTGCGTTCTAGTAGCTGCGACCCGATCAGTTCCACGCCACTTTACAAGCACCGAATATGTATATACAGTACTGTTGTATTTATTTATTTGTCGCAGCTAGACATAAGATCAAAGAACTGTTCGAGTTCCTATACGGTAAAATGTCAACAGAAATCATTGCCGTTTTCAACTATTTGATTTGTCACGTATGATTCACGGCCATCAAATTACAAACTCTGATATCTCATTTTAACGGCACAAATTGCCTTGTAAATTAATGAAATGAGAAAGCCAATGATGCTATAAAACACCCTTTGTTTATATAATGGTTTTAAATAATCCAATATATCAATTAGTGAGGGAAATGTTGTTTACTATCAAATACGATCAGTGTCACTAAACGGAACTGATCGGAAATGTACTGTTCTCTTTCAAACTGTAGCCGATTGTCGATACTGTTATCTAGTACACTAGGCGTATTCTGTGATACAGCATCACATGTGTTTCATAATGCAACACCTGGTATCATAACCTAACTTAACCTAATGATACAGGCATGGAGCTATTATAATATAGTATAGCAACATGATACAGACACCACGTGTGATACACATCCAAGCCCGTATTACGAATTGTCATATGATACTGGAGAAATATTGTCACATTATGGAGATACAACACTAAACATTGTGTGTACAAATTAGAGAAAGCACATTTTGTATTGTCTTCCATGCTATTTTATGCCTGTTCAGCTTTTGTCAATTCACCTTTAATACAACCACGGGATGAACATTAGGCCTACATTCATGATAGACAGGATTTAATGTTCATGGCGGAACTCCAATTTTCCAATAATTATAAATTACATTTTACCAAGAAAATACATAATACATGCTGCTAATTAGGTCTTATTTATTTCAACCTGCTATTCCATAATTAACAAGACCGATATGTCATGATAAATGCATCACTATGATATCATATAGTGAGAGCGGTTGTAGAAATTACATAATATATTTTATAGGCAAGAATGTCTTTTTTATATGAGACATAGAAAATGTATCCATGAACAATGAAGAGCAGTGATTGCCTGATGAAATCACGCTTCAAACTCGATTGTTATAAGTAGGATGGTTAAGCGTTGTCTACACTATCAAACTAAGTGTGATGTGTCCAAATATGGCAGTGATATGCCCAAATATGGTAGTGATATGACATCATCATGTCCATATATAGACACATCACGTTTTTTGTCACATATAGTTTGATCGTGTGGACAGAGCTTTAAGTAAGTTTTCTCTTCTCGCCTAAAACTCCTATCGTCACATTCATGGTACCGTACTTTAGATAAGCACACATCTCTATGTTAAGCTGTGTTCGCACGAAGTCAAAATCCCGTCCTGTGAGTAAATGTGTGTGTAGGCTGCCTTTACACCGGATTCCGTACAAAACGTACGTGTAATCGGTGTTCAGGAAAACGAATATACTCTAGAATTTTCTCCGGTCACCGGGGACCGATACGGTCTTAGTGTGAAGGTATAGCTATCCTAACTTTTCTCCATGGTGTAACTATACCTTATGAAAATTCTATATATAAAAAAATACAGGTGACGTATTCTATAATTGTATTCATCTTTTAAAATTATTCTAAATGATCAACTTCAAAACATACATTTACTTTGTTCGTATTTTTCTCGAGGGTTATCTTCACGTCACTGGATTAAAAAAAACAAATAGGCCTACAGCGATAGCAATATAGCAATATAGGCCAAGATGACGTCACACGACCTTGACATTTTACGTAAGACGTATCACATTCGAATGGGTATACACGAATTATGATTAGAAATGTTTTATGCCTTTAAATTAAAATATTTAATTTTCTCATTTCCATACTTATACCATTATTCAATTTGTGTAATGAATCATACACGACATGACGACATGTTCCAATTACTCTCTATATCCGTAATCACAGTCTTGTTATAGTTTCGGCGTTTTGAATTATGAATTGATACATAATAAATATCAATGATGACATCAAGACGACGTCATTCATCTTAGTAAACGTAAATAAGGTCAAATGATTACATACTATTTTAAGAGAGAAAGAAAAGTGAAAGGAGAAGTAAGGAAAAAAAAATAATAATGATGATAATAATAATAATTATAATAATAATAATAATTATAAATAAATAAGAGAGTCAGTTTCTCTCTGTAAAAGAATAAATAAATAGAATAATACCACACAACCAAATACAGTAGAGCTAGCAAAACAGAAGATAATGTATTACATTATAAGCATGTAATAATCCATGATACATGCTTATCATCAGTGTTTTCATTAGAGATGATTTTCTTAGACAATAAACTGTTTACAACATAAATCATAAATAATTACCGAATTATACTATTTATAGACAATGACGTAAGTGAAATAAGTCCAATTTGATGAGATAGTAATCAATAAATCGCTTGTTTACAGATTCAAGATTATTTCCAAGGAGAAACATGCACATAAACATAAATGCTCATCTGTGTTCGTGTGAACTGTCATACGTGATGTTTATCTCTTTTAAATCTACGTTCAGACGACGGAAGAATTAGTCTAGACTGTCTTAATCTTGGCAAACGAATCATAAAGTCGGGCGTAAATATGGCGACTGGGCAGTGGCGTAACGGTATGAGCGCCCACTGACATTAGAATATGTCGAAAAGGGTTAAAAACGTCCGAGGCCTCCAGCGTTGGAGGGCCATTTAGGGTTCCTAATCCATGGGCTTCAGGTCTTTCGTTACACCAATGCTAGGATTATGTACCAGTAGGCCTATCGATTGTGCATATCCAAATACATATCTTAGTTTACTTATATTTTGTGACAGAGGGAATATCTAACAAATATAGAATTGCATGCAATAATCAAGATTATATCATGGAGGTAAAAATAACCTCCATGATTATAAATTAACTTGACATTATTATCAAAAGACGTTAAAATCGTTTCCTTAATTTATCGTTTCCGGATCCGTGTTTGTTCCGGTTCTTTTATTACTTATTACTACAAAGCTTTAAATAAATGTATTTAAAGATATTAACGGATCGCTTGAAAGGTTAAACACAGTCTTCTACTAAAATAGTTATTTTTACTAAACGTGCTTAGTGAAAAGGTTGACTTGGTGCAAAAATAGATTTATCAAAAGCAATTTGTGATACCGGTGGCTATATATTGTTGTGTGAGTTGATTTGTGTATCGCACAAAGCAACAACGGAGGCGTCACTGCCACAATAAATAACAATGGTTGTCACCCTCTCATTCATATTGTCACCATCATCAAAATCGACGGTAACATTATGCCTTTCGTTACAATTAGGATACATCCTTCGCTGTCACCCTCTTATTGTTATCATTGTCACCATAAAAATCGACAGCAACATTATCCCATTCATTCAATTACCATCTCATTCGTTGTCATCTTCTCATTCATTGTCATCATACAACATAATTATCATTATCCACCTAATTCGCTGTCAAACTGCCATTCTTGTCACCACCATTAAACTATCACGTTCTCTCCTCGTCAGCATCCATCCACTCTATCCATTACCATTTTAACCATTGACATCCTCCATTAGTGTCGTCGTAAACAATATAATTATTATCACGGCAGGCCTATATTCCCAGGTCATCCTCCTCTATCTCATCATCTCTCTACTCCTTGGCACTCTCTTTAATTATCATCAATTAATATCATCCTCACTCGTGCCTCCTTCTCCTCCTGATCACATGTACCTACATCACTATGAGTACCATCAAAAAAATCCTTATCCTCCACTGTCCTCTGGTCATCTTCTTCTTTTTCAGTATCAATTAATATTATCCTCACTATAGTTGCCTGTGCCTCCTTCTCCTCTTTTTGTGATCACATACTACCACCCTCATGAGTACCATCAACAAAATCCTCATCCTCAACTGTCCTCTGGTCATCTTCTTCTTTCTCATCCTCGGTCTCCTGTCACTCTCTTTCAGTATCATCAATTAATATCATCCTCACTTATGCCTCCTTCTCCTCCTGATCGCATGTACCTACATCACCATGAGTACCTTCAACAAAATCATCCTCCACTGTCCTCTAGTCAGTCATCATCTTCTTCTTTCTCATCCTCGGTCAGCTCCTGTCACTCTCTTTCAGTATCATCAATTAAGATCATCCTCACTACAATTGCTTGTGCCTCCTTCTCCTGATCACATGTTAATATCAACATCATCATGAACACAATTTCTCCGGGTTATCGTGCTTTCTCATCCTAACTAATCTATCAATAAATATCCTATTACAATATTCCACCCCACCCCCCTTTTTTTTTTCTTTGTTGATACATATTAGTATCATTGTTTTAATCCTCATTCTCAACTCTTTCTACCTCCTTATCATCACCATTCATTATCTTCGTCAGCATCTCTTACTTTATAATTATTATCATGTATGTTTCATATACATCATAATTTATATAGGGTTTCATATTGTAAAATAAACACAGCCACGAGTAGCAGAACACAAAGCGGCATTCGCAGCACCTGTATTAAATCACCTTCGAGATAAATATACATTATTCCTGCGTTTCATCTACTTAGTATTAAACCTATAATCCCAATGCGTTCCATCAGTATCGAACTGGAAGATATAACTAAGTCGTGTCTTTGTCTAAAGCGGTATCTTCAGTATGTCGTGGCTTACGTTGGGCTCCTATGCGCAAGTTTTCATAATTAGTCTTCTATCTAAAATGACATTGGTAATTTGTTATTCTCTCCTACATTATTTGAAACCTGTCCAAAAGAATTATCATCTATTATTTTCTATAGAGAGTTGACGATTGAGAATGTGGAGAAATCTGGAGTCCATTTTTTTGGTCACATACAGTTTGATAGTGTAGACAGAGCTTTAGTATTGATAAACAAAAAGAACAAACATTAGACCAATGATTCAGATAACACAAAATGAATATATGTTGTCACATGCACGTTTTACCATAGAAACAATAGGCCTTTTGAAATGTTTAAAAATTTAAAATTTAAATTTTAAATATATTGGTTAATTATGTTCGTATCCAAAAATAAACAATATATCATTAATATATAATATTATACTATCTCTCTTAAAAAATTAAAAATGTAAATTTTGTTAAATTAAATTCGCTGAGGGTTTTTTAATGATCGTATCGTGGTAAAAGTAAACAATGTACTATCTCTCTTGTACTATTGATTAATTATTTCGCTGAATTCCATTTTATTCACCATGAAGCTATAAAATGTATCTAATTTATAGCTACATGATTTTACTTAATACTGATGACGTCACTGTTGTTATAAAGCACTTAATTTTACTATGGAGCTATAACATGTATCTAATTTATAGCTCCATGATTTTACTTAATACTGATGACGTCACTGTTGTTATAAAGCACTTAATTTTACTATGGAGCTATAACATGTATCTAATTTATAGCTCCATGATTTTACTTAATACTGATGACGTCACTGTTGTTATAAAGCACTTAATTTTACCATGGAACTATAACATGTATCTAATTTATAGCTCCATGATTTTACTTAATACTGATGACGTCACTGTTGTTGTAAAGCACTTAATTTTACCATGGAGCTATAACATGTATCTAATTTATAGCTCCATGATTTTACTTAATATTGATGACGTCACTGTTGTTATAAAGCACTTAATTTTACCATGGAGCTATAACATGTATCTAATTTATAGCTCCATGATTTTACTTAATATTGATGACGTCACTGTTGTTATAAAGCACTTAATTTTACCATGAAGCTATAACATGTATCTAATTTATAGCTCCATCATTTTACTTAATATTGATATTTCAAAAGTATAAGCAAATAGGGTCACCTTTCTTGGCGTACCCACTATGTGAATACGTCATTATTACGACTAGAAATGTACATTTTATGATTGTATAAGAAACTCACGATAGATATAGTTTTGATCAGTCCATAAGTTATAATGACAGAACAACAATGAGTGACGTGTCAAATTTGAATTGAATTGTGGAAATAATATTACAAACGACTAATGCGCATGCGCTAATGCGAGTAAACCGATTAACCTAATTGGGAACTTATTTTCTAAAAAAAAGTCTATCCACCGGCGGGTATAAGATCGATTCGAACTTCAACACGATCTTAAAGAGACTATTACGTGCGCCAATATTTCCAAAACAACCCAAGGCATAGATTAAGTACTGACAAACATAGTCATTATACATCGATAGAATGAGACCTAATATTGAAAATACATTACTGATTAAGATGATCATTTAATGACAACATTTCTCAAACATAAGTCATTAAACATCGATAGAATCAGACCTAATATTTAAAAGACATTACTGACAACATTTCTTTGAAACAATTTCGTACTCTCCGGTTGTGTATAAATCCATCCGATTCTGCAGTAGTCACTAGGTTTTCGCTAACTGACTATTGACAGTCATCTAGATAGGTGTATTAAGTACTTTTAACATATGTTATCCTTGTCACTAGGTTCGTGTGTCGAGACAACTGGTAATATATAGCACATTATAGAACATTACAGACGTATACCCACAGGTTGATAACCGGGCTGTTAGGTTCAGACCAATCACGCTAGACAAATCATGACGTGATAACCGGGCTGTTAGGTTCAAACCAATCACGCTAGACAAATCATGACGTGATAACCGGGCTGTTAGGTTCAAACCAATCACGCTAGACAAATCATGACGTGATAACCGGGCTGTTATGTTTAAACCAATCACGCTAGACAAATCATGACGTGATAACCGGGCTGTTAGGTTCAAACCAATCACGCTAGACAAATCATGACGTGATAACCGGGCTGTTAGGTTCAAACCAATCACGCTAGACAAATCATGACGTGATAACCGAGCTGTTGGGTTCAAACCAATCACGCTAGACAAATCATGACGTAATAACCGGGCTGTTAGGTTCAAACCAATTACGTTTGACAAATCAGGATGTTTACGTTTTGATTATTGTGTGGTATGAATAATGTAATTATTGTAGTTACAGCATTAATTAAGGTCACATCATAATGATGATGAAATGTCTATCACGTTATAGACAACATCACACATTGCTTTTTCATTATGTATCGTAATATTTGAAAATTAATTGAAATTTTGGCATTATTAGAGTCAAATACTATAGCAAAATAGTGTATAATCAGGGAGTTATTTTACAAATTCCTGGTATAATCTTTTATTTGTTTAGTATTATAATTATTTTACACTATTTTGGGGTTTTTTATCGTATAATACTGTGTGTATGCTTTTCGTTAAGCAATATTGTAAAACTAAAAATATAGAAGATAAACGTAAAATCAGAAAAAGGGGTGAAGAACTGAAGAACAAAGATGGATGTACGGAAGCGTTTGCATTAGCGAATTTTAGTTAGCTCAATTCTTACGTCATACCTTATGGATATGACTAATGAATATTCATGTTTATTTTGTGACGTTTCATGAAGGGTCACTAACTTATGTACGATAAGAAATATCGCGTACGGGGTGCGGGAGGACCTTTCTCGACACGATCACACTATACGAGAATAATCAGCTGGCCATTTTCGGTCTCTGTATTTGTGCTCACGATATTAATTAACGATTAAACTGTGAATTGTATTGTATATGTATTTATTAGTCATTACATTTGTGCTTTTAAAAAATAGAGAGATACATTTCAAAACATTAACTGATGAAATGAAAGGAGTGAGCTTAATTGTAATCAGGCCTAGAGTATAATCTGATTGTGTATATAGTTTTAAATGTTATCTTCTATTATTGTTATTGCTGTTTAATGCACCAGTTTAACCAGTTTCAAAACGTATTTATTTCCTATGTTCTAATGCTATTCATGAACAAATAAATATTAAATGGCAGCAAATATAACATTTTCATGTTCTATATGTTTTTCCCTCTAACTTATCGTGTTTTATCAGAGAGAGAAACATAGGCTTACGTCACAGTGTGAGGATCTAAACTTCATCTTCAAAAATGTGTGTTTCACGCCGTCACAACAAGGCTGTTGTTATTCACCTTATAGTTGAAAACCTATTATATATTCGCTTGTTTTCAGATATTATACACCTAAAGGTTTCGACTTGACGACTCATCATTAATATGCGCATAATACGCGGGAAACGTCCTAAGTGATTTATATATCATGCCTGACTGTGCTTTCACAAATTGACTGGAATAAAAAACAACTCACTGCGCATGTTCAGACGCATAAACCAGTTATATTCGGACAAGGGTTATGTTGCTGATGGGTATGATACAATCTTTAAAAAAAGGATTCAGAAAATAATGTGAAATAAATGCTTGGCCTTTACGTTCAATCCCAAGTAATTACACGCTAATGTGAACAGGAATTAGGCCTCAAGATCTCACCAGTAGACAACATACAATATAACATCACATTTGTATAAACTAATTTGACAGATATTTATATAAATTGTATACAGGCCTACATAATATTGAACTGTTTAACTGTATTATTAGTTAACAACGCTGATCACGATACGACTTTCTGTATTAATGTTCGTCAATGTGTGCGTGTCTCTTCGTCGTCGTGAAAACACAGATTATGAAACGCTATTTTGACACTGTTCGCGTCACACATGCTTAAGCGTGGTTCCCACTAGAACGCAACGCAGCGACGTATTGACGAAAAGTGCTGTTTTGCGTAATCACAAATGGGAACCGACGACGCAATAGTGCTGCAAACATTGCAGGGCATTTTCTTACGTTGCGTAGATTGCGTTACGTTGCGTCGCTAGTGGGAACAACTTGGACGCAACGCAAAATGACGTAAGCGCGCTGCAAATAATTTGACCAATCATGACGATAGATCATCCTAATGTCATAACTTTATTCACATCATCATACATAAATAGTACAATACAATACAATATGTATGTGTGTGAAAAAGAGCCAAAAAATAGCTTTCCCTAATCAAGGTTTGACTTCTGTCGCTTATTATATAGTCATATAAAGTCATTTTCGTTGCACCAAGTGGGAGTTTTATTTTAAAGCTTGGTTCCCACTAGGACGTAACGCATGGACGTAAACGCATCGCAAGCGTGTTGACCAATGACAAGCGAGAGTTCGAATAATCCATCGCCTGTGATTGGTCAACTCACTTACGTTGCGTTACGTCCTTGCGTTGCGTCTCTAGTGGGAACCAAGCTTAAGTCTAGGTGGACTGACGAAATTCACAACTCAGAATCGTGGTGAACCGCACGTTATAATTACTTTCTTGTTAGAACTAATTTGTTCTCACCACAAACAAATTGGTTCTAGAGCATAAAATGAAGTAATTAATATTTAATCATCCATGACTGATTATCGTCTGTTGATCAGATGATAACATTCAGATGTTTGTGGATGATGAAATTATTCTAAAATACACGGATGTTGGTTTAGCAATTGGCTCTCGCTAATCCAAACATACAGTCGTACAAATATTATGTAAAAACAAGATAGAACTTCGTTTTCAATCATCGTCAAATGGGTATGGGTATCTATGGAACGCCGTATCATCGAAATGTTGCGTAACCGGCGTTCCATAGGTATCATCATCCGATCATTTAAGTAGGCTGCCACTTGTGAAACGTTGTAACTATTTTAAGAATAGTGTCTCTCATTTTTAAGAGTATAGCTATGACTGAAGCAATTTGGAGAATATTTAATTCCAGTTGGTAGGTTTTTCCATATTTTAGCGCCTGCAACTTTGAACGACGAGTTCAAGATCCTACTAATTGTATTAGCATTCTGTAACAGCAGAATATCTTAATCAGATATCACTTTTAGTATAATTAAGTCATATTGGTTAATGATGAAAATATGGACATAATAATAATATCCAGTTACGCTGCGCAACTCCAACGTCATGAAAAGGGTAACTGCACAACTAAAGGTGACAATTATCTTCCCAAAGTTTTGTCTTAGTCATTTTGACGACGTCATCGTGTTAAAAGATGAACTATAGATGAATCCCGTAATTTCATTCATGCTGTAGGCCACTCTATACCAATATAATGCCAAAAAAGAGACACACTTCTTAAAACTTCAGGTCAGAAGATCACTCATATTCTAACATTATACGTGCATATTATTGCGTTTGCGTGACTTAGGCTTTGTTCCCACTAGCGACGCAACGCAAGGACGTACGCGCAACGTAAAGCTTGGTTCTCACTAGCGACGCAACGTAACGCAACCTACGCAACGTGAGAAAATGCCCTTCCAATAATTGTGTTTGCCCCCGCCTGCGTGAAATCAAACCTGTGATTTTTGCAGCACTGTTGCGTGGTCGGTTCCCACTTGTGATTACGCAATACATCACTTTGCGTCGATACGTCACTGCGTTACGTTGCGTTGCGTTCAAGTGGGAACCACGTTTTTGACCAGTCACAAGCGAACCAAGCTTAACTCGTCTCCAGTTTGTTACACTAAGACAGGATAAAATGAAACAAGTCGTCAATAGAGCGCCACCAAACCAACAATATCGTATTGGTTACTTTAAGATATCGACAAGATTTCATTTGAATGCATTTGTATTTCAGCAGCTGAGGAGGCGATAAGCCTAGCTGGAAATCTCGCTCAGTTGATGATAGAATATTGATACGCGGCGGGCAAGTACGTGTTAGCAACTGTTATGATCGTCTGCTCAAAATAAGGTGACTAGTGATGAGATTATCATTAGGATGTTAACCGTATCCAGTTTGTTGTTTGATACTACGATGCCTTCTAAATCGGCAAGCAGTGTTCATGCAAAGCACAGACCACAGAGAACATCTACCAATTCGGTAGGATCTGAGATAGTGGCAGCTCCAATGGAATCTGTACACATAGCCGTGTTGGGAGCACCTGGTGTTGGAAAGACCTCTTTGATTGAGCAGCACGTAACTTGCCGCTTTCCAGAAGTTTCTAAACCAACGACAGTTGCTTCCGTTTATACAGCAGCAGCGGTTTTAGATTCACAACTTTTTGAAATAAATATTATAGACATGCCGACGATACCGTTTTACCCGCTAGAAGACTCGATAAAAAGACCTTCTGAAGAAGAAATGAACGCGTACGCTACGGCGATCTCTGCGGCAGAAGCATTGATATTTGTGTATGATATAAGTTCACCCGATACATTCGAATACATAAGGGAACTGAGGGAACATATATTAGAATGTTACGAAGAAGATACAGAAGTACCGTTTATGGTTGTTGGTAATAAACAGGATTTAGACTCAAAGCGCCATCCCCGCAGACATTATTCGCAAGTTGTTAAAAAGACATGGAAATGTGGTTATTTAGAATGTTCGGCCAAGTTCAACTGGCGGGTCGTGACGTTGTTTAGCGAAGTAATGCGGATGATTACAGGGACGAACGGTAAAGACAGTCATTCCAGTGGTAAAATACGACTACTTAAAAATAAGAAATGCTCAATAATGTGACTGCAATTAAACGGCTTACTCAAGGCCAACGGAATTGATTGATTTTTACTCTCTTAAAGGCGGCATTGCCTGTAAACCTTGCCATGAACATTTAATACAACAATGTAAAAAGAAAAACACAATCACACGAAGACCTTTAATCACATCCGCAAAACTTTTATCGTAAGTGCTTTTATTTCTGCAGAATTAGAGGACGAATTTCAACTTTAGCTGATTACATTATAACATTTATTTAGGACACGGACGAATTATTTAAATACAGTTGTGTTTATGCCGCGAAGACATGTTTCTTCGATTTAAATATCTATGCCAGATTTGTAATGTATAAAACAATCAAAGTGCAATTTAACATTTTATAATTTCCAAGCGGATATGTCACATTATGTATAAAGGATTACGATACGACAGTATAAGAACTCATCAGAGTGAGTCGAAAAGCTTGGTATATAATTATCTCAGAACTCATGCTTCGGCGCTCTTAGCATCATTGCGGTCTTTCTAATTTCTTAAATTAACGCTAAGCTGTTAATATACTTTTTGTATTGATTGATATAGTAGCGCTATTTTGACAGCTGAAAGTAAGAGACTGGTGAATAACAATTACATAAAGACACAAATGTTACGCGCGCGTACAAAATCTGATAATCGTACACGTGCGTTAATTTGTGTCTAGCATGACTCTAAAGCTTGGTTCCTACTGGGACGCAACCGAACAACGTAAACGCAACGCAAGTATTTTGTCCAATCGTTGTGATTGGGGGTCAACTTGCGCGTACACCATTGCGTTGCGTCTAAGTAAGAATTAAGCTTAAAGGGAAACTGTTTGAGCTTGGTTCCCACTAGGACGCAACGCAAGCGTTGACCAATCACAAGCGACAGTTCGAATAATCCATCGCTTGTCATTGGTCAACTCACATAAGCTTGGTTCCCACTAGGACGCAACGCAAGAACGTAAGAGCAATGCAAGCGTGTTGACCAATGACAAGCGACAGTTCGAATAATCCATCGCTCGTCATTGGTCAACTCGCTTACGTTGCATCTACATCCCTGCGTTGCGTCCTAGTGAGAACCAAGCTTTATAACGATATCTTTATATACATTATAATTATTTTTATTATTGTCAATTACGTTGTTGCGCTAGCCGTTACGAGGTAAAAATAAATGTCACTGATCTGAGAAGAGTATTAGTAGTGTTTATAAAATTAAATTAATAGTTGGTAGGAGGATCTGACGGGAAGTGGTGGGCGTACATAGGGTATATAAAATTACTCCATGACGAATAACATAATTTATTTTGGTAATAACTTGAAGATACTCTATATTGCATCACCCTAAAGAAACGATTTTAAACATTTTTTTTTGCTGGCCAGTGACCATGCCATTTTAATGTCACATGACCCAACATTGGAACGAAATAGAAATTATTTACATGAATAATTGTAATTTAAATTAAAAAAATAATTATCAGACAAATTTAACCGTTTATTTTGTCTTTTTTAGTGAAATCATTATTTTTATTTTTCTCTGTTACAGAAGTGAATGACCTAATGAACTATACAAAATGGCATTTATCTTTATTTTTCATGTTAAAAATCAGCATTAAAATTAAAAAAACATATTGCTTTTCTTCATCGGAAGATTGTTTGCTTGAACGATTCCAAGATTATAAAATAAAAACAAACGAAAGATTGCTCTTAAAACACATTCACTGCTATTTCTTGAGGTGATATATTTCACGAACGTTGCAGAATTGAAAAACAGACGAGTATTGCAAATGTAGTAATGCAAATGAACGCTACAGTTCCATTATAATCTAATGTATATGACCGACTTTGTATACAAATTCGTCACCGTTGATTTAACCTCATCTTACAAAATACGAGTTAGCAATATAGAAAAACGACGTTAATGTTATCAGGAGGATCACAGCTATTTCACATTTATGAACAGATAATCGAACTTATCAAATATCTTTAATGTCAAATTATTACAGAATCAGTATTCTTAAATTATATAAAATGTTTAAAATTAGCTGATATATTATATATTGGTATACATTTCAACTGTTGCAAAATGAGATATGAGCGTCGAATACTGTTAATGCATCGAGGAATACTGTACTGTAGTGTAATGTCAATAAACCAGATCTATGCGGGAGCTGTGATTCATGAATCACAAATCTGATAAATATATCGGATCGGACACATAACAAACTGGGTTCGGCAAATTATTCCCAAATTAGAAAAAAGGAACGGAAAATAATTAATTTAAAAAGTATTACTTTATCTCAAATTTGAAATATCAAAATATGATATTCCTTGGAAAAAACCAAACATTAATAAATAATATCCACAACTCGATGCATATATTCAAAACTATAGGACATTGCTAGCAATTTTATTCAATCATAATTCAGAATATATGTAATTACTTTTGGGACCTAAAATCTTTATCACATAATGATTCATGATGTCAAAATATCCTCAAAAGTGTCGTTGAAAAGAAAGTTACCAATTGTGTTAAATAACGACTTAGGCCTATAACAATATAATGATGATGATAATGATTTATCTTCACAAACATGAGTTATTCTATCGACGATGATACAATGGTGAAGAAAAAAAAGAAAAAAAATTTTTTAGAAGATTTTTTAACGGGGGAGCGCTTACATAATAATAATAATAATTTTAAAAAAACAGGTATCAAAAAATAGTTTTCATTTTATCTGTCAATTGGGGGGCCAGGGCAGGTGCAACCCCTTGATCACCGTGAAGAGACTTTTTTATCTAAAGAAACGGAATAGTAATCTCTATGAGTCAGAAAAGCATATTTCCCTTCGCTTTATGAAAACCTGTATAATATGCAAATTAGACAAGAAAAGATCATCCCACAATTCGAATTCAACAGCCAGTTTCAAAAGAATATTCTTCTCCTAATCCTATAGGCTATAAATACTCGCTTATAACCACTGAAAATGTTCTATAAATTATGCAATTCTGAATACGTTGTAAAAGATTTTATTTTCGCCTCAGACTATATTCATGTAAAATGATTCTGCGCACAAAATTCCCGAAGGTCGTTGAAATGAGTCGATTCTACTTGGTAACAGTAAATAACAGAGAGCAGCTGTTCGTATAGAAATAAAGAAACAAAATGGAAAAAAAAACTAAACACAATTAGTTTAAGCGGGATCACGATAGTACGAGTCGTATCGTCTGCTGATATAATCCATTTTGTTTCAACTCGGTGCCAGTTCAATCACGTGATCAGTTTACTAATCAACTTGCAAAAACATGGACATTCGTTATGAAAACATGAACCTTCTTTTAACAAACTAACGATTATACGATGACCGTATGAACTCGTGTGTTTCAGCGGTTAGCATTTATAATCTTTAACTATAAACCCTAGAATCCCTCCGAGAAATCGTTAAAAAAAGATAGATACACAAGACGTTCATGCTATCTGACAAGACGTATGTTTACACAAATCCCGTGATAGACCACTTGCGCAAACAGAATTAAAATAATGAACTCAGACGAATGGCTTGATTAAATGTCAACTGGAATTCAGATATAAAGACAATTAGAATGAACAAGTTTCTTGGGATTACACTAAGCGAACGGGTTAATGAACGCTATTTTATGACACAGTTCACAGACATCACAACGAGGGTATCGGAATTATAACGTTTTGTTCACACTCGGTTACGGGATTGACGCGTTTGCGGTGGATTGGTTCCCACTAGCGACGCAACGCAAGGACTTAACGCAACGTAAGTGATTTGACCTATCACAAGCGATGGATTATTTGAACAGTGGCTTATCATTGGTCAACTCGCTTGCGTTGCGCGTACATCCTTGCGTTGCGTCTCTAGTGAGAACCACGCTTAAGGCCAATTTACACAGACGAGCGATAACGGTAAGCGGAAAGCTTGTCCCACATAGAATCTGTATCTATCCTGAGCGGAGACCAGCCGTCCGCTCCGCGTTGTGTGTAAATAGTCATCAGGAATAAAACATAGATTCTATATTTTTATTACCGTTACCGCTCGTCTGTGTAAATTGGCCTTAAGCTTTGTTTCAACTAGCGACGCAACGTATCGCAACCTACGAAATGTAAGAAAATACCATTCCAATAATTGTGTTTTCCCCCCGCCTGCGTGAAATCAAACGATGTTTGCGGCACTGTTGCGTCGTCGGTTCCCACTTGTGATTACGCAATACAGCACCTTGCGTCGATACGTCGCTGTGTTGCATTGTAGTGGGAACCACACTTTAAGTGCATGTTCCGTTCGACGCAACCATGTTGAATCAACATTAATATCAGAAAACATGTTTCCAATTGAAGACCGGAAAAAATGAAGGAAAAACATTGTAATAAATGATATTAAAACCTTGGGTAATGAGTAGGCCTAGTAATCAAATGTTTGATGTTGACAAATTGGTAGTCTGCTCATCACGGCTCTCGGCGAAATGTCTTGTCGATGAAATAATGATATTGTCTGAAAATGTCATATCGACTTGAACTTTCAGCGAAATGAACTATCGGCAATCGAAAGTCCATCGGCAAACTAGCGTACACTTGTATATGACCTAGGCCTACTAATAAACGTTTTATTTAGTAGTACTTCATAATTTGATTTACAATTCACAAATCTGTGCTAATGATATTGATTTAGCTTCACTAACAATTTATCCTACTTCCGTCGCTCACAATCATCATCTCGTTAACATTTCATCAAATGAGTTTTGTGCATGTTTCATTGCGTTTTAAGTATACATTACGTTTCGCAAATGAGTCGGCCGATGACGTTGTTTCATTACATTCCCGTTAATACAATGTGTACACGGATTCAAAGCGCACGCCTTTTATAAAGTAAATGTATTTCAGATATTAAATCGATTAAGAATCTTAAATACTGTAGGTTAATTTTAAACCTTAAGTGTGATATAAATTCACGGATAAGTTCGATGGCAATGAGACGCTACTTGTGATTTGTCGAAATCACTGGCGTTACGCGTACGTCCTTGCGTTGCGTCCAATGGTGGCCGAGCTTATATATAAGTAATAATAGACGTAGCTTTGTGTATTTTAAGGCTGCCTGATGTGTTCTAAAATTAATTCAGTGTTAGTGCACCTGCATTTGTCGTTTGAGCGAATCAACTAACTCGTCCATAGTGACGAGTTTGATCATGTCTGTTTTGTTGTATTAAAATAAAAGTAGTATACAAATGTATCCTATTTATGTCAAATTTATCTAGATTATTACATCTTATCCCTGGACTTATCATAGATAAATTACCATCGTTGTAAAATGGATCTCGATCAGTTTATTCGTGAGATTGTACAAGAAAATTTAAAACTAGTATGTTTATATATAGCATCCATAATTATTCGTTCACCTGAGCATGTAACTGATTAAAATATCTATTAAACGGGCAATTAGGCGTAATTGCTTTTAAACGTTCGATTTAAATGTAAGGTTGATTTGGCAGCTGGTTTAATATGAAAAAGAGAAATTAGAATTTGTAACATTAAAATAAATAATTCTACTGTTCGACCGTAACGCGCGGTGCTCCAATTTGTTTAGTGCGGCGCGCCGCTGCGGTTACCGTACTCGATAGCGACGTGCGTGCAGTTAAAGAGCTGAAGCGCGAGTCTACACTGGTGGGTGTGTGGTTTCGGTCTGAATAAGCCACTGGAATATTATGTTGTTTGATATGATATGATCCTTGATATGTTGTCAAAACAATGTGGAGAAGATAGGAAAAGGACACGCCCACGCCCGGTGGTCCCATGAATTCACACTACGAATATATTTTATCTTGCGGAAACTCATTGAATTAATGCACGAGGCTAAATCATATTGCATGTTCATCAATCAATCATCATCTTCGTGCGTTTAGTATAGCATCACCCGTAGTTGCACTTTATTAGAACATTCATAATAATTATATTGATGAGAAATACATCTTAATTTGCCCATATAAGTATAACAAACCGTTTATCTAAGAAATCCTTACAGCTGACCTTTTAGGATCGGTCTTCGACATAGATTGTGCTCCCCTGAAAATTTATCT
This sequence comes from Antedon bifida, assembly GCF_963402885.1. Taxonomy (NCBI): domain Eukaryota; kingdom Metazoa; phylum Echinodermata; class Crinoidea; order Comatulida; family Antedonidae; genus Antedon; species Antedon bifida. The sequence continues at coordinate 31,842,285 of NC_136227.1, read as the reverse complement.
TTGCTATCAACAACCTTAGTACTTAAGCAAATTAATTCTTCTATCTTATGTAGCCATATATCAATACTAAAAGTCAACGCAATTTGGATTATTGTTGAGTTGGACGTAACTTTGACTAGGCCTATGCGCATTGATGAGTTGGACGTAACTTTAACTAGGCCTATGCGCATTGATGAGTTGGACGTAACTTTAACTAGACCTATACGCATTGATGAGTTGGACGTAACTTTAACTAGGCCTATGCGCATTGATGAGTTGGACGTAACTTTAACTAGGCCTATGCGCATTGATGAGTTGGACGTAACTTTAACTAGGCCTATGCGCATTGATGAGTTGGACGTAACTTTAACTAGACCTATACGCATTGATTGATTTAACGAACAGCAGGAAATGAAGAAGATAAAAAAAGGAGAGGAGAAAAGGCAGAGAGAAGAAAGAAGCAAGAGGGGGATTAAGAATGGCAATTAGAACACTATTATAAAGGAGGTGATATAGAAGGCATTAAACTCTGTATGATGTCTAAGCCTAAATACTTTGTCACACATCAACCTCATGCATATTCAAATCAAGTTATAGTCTTCCTTTGTAATTTTAGCCTTAAGAGGTCGACGAAAAATGTACAAAACTTTTTTCAAATTTGATATAACTGAATACAGTAGTAAGAACATTTTTTATAGCCATCTGCATTGTAATGAATGTATGAAGAGGTGATTACGATGATAATATATAACACTATATTTAGAAAGGCGATGTTAATAATAAATAGGCTACCTTTGGCTATTTTTAGTATATCGTTGTATTAATAACCGACAGGTTTTACAAACGACTAAGTTACCCTTTGCCTGAAACGAGAGTTATTTATGGTAGAAATAAGAAGAATAATTTATTTTTGTGTCTAATTTTATTTTTAAATTACTATAGAGTCTCTTGGATGACGTAGGCATCTAAGTAGAGCCAGACAGCAACGATTGTTAACACTGAATATCTTGTGTGCTGCTCATTATGCTTATCATGTTAAAGGTGCGCTGACGACGGGTTATCATGTTAAAGACACGCTATGACGATGGGTTATCATGTTAAAGACACGCTATGACGATGGGTTATCATGTTAAAGACACGCTATGACGATGGGTTATCATGTTAAAGACACGCTATGACGATGGGCTATCATGTTAAAGACACGCTATGACGATGGGCTATCATGTTAAAGACACGCTATGACGATGGATTATCATGTTAAAGACACGCTATGACGATGGGTTATCATGTTAAATACACGCTATGACGATTGGTTATCATGTTGAATACACGCTAAAGATGGGTTATCATGTTAAAGACACGCTATGACGATGGGCTATCATGTTAAAGACACGCTATGACGATAGGCTATCATGTTAAAGATACGCTATGACGATGGATTATCATGTTAAAGACACGCTATGACGATGGGTTATCATGTTAAATACACGCTATGACGATTGGTTATCATGTTAAATACACGCTGAAGATGGGTTATCATGTTAAAGGAGGAGGTGAGGAAGATGATAGGAGGAGGGGGTGAGGAAGATGATAGGAGGAGGGGGTGAGGAAGATGATAGGAGGAGGGGGTGAGGAAGATGATAGGAGGAGGGGGTCAGGAAGATGATAGGATGAGGGGGTGAGGAAGATGATAGGATGCGGGGGTCAGGAAGATGATAGGATGAGGGGGTCAGGAAGATGATAGGATGCGGGGGTCAGGAAGATGACAGGAGGAGGGGCAAGGAAGAGGAAAGGGGAGGGATGATGAGAAGGAGAATCAAGTAGGTGGACGATATTTATTGTTACTGTGCGGTGATTTTGAAGGTTTGGAAAACGAAGGATGATAACGATATTATCAAATAGAAAATGGAATGAGTAAAATGAACAAGAAGCGATGAAAAGAAGGAGAGAAAAAGAAGAAGGGTGGATAGATAACGGTAATGGTGATGCTATTTCTATATTATAAATCTTCATTGCCAGGTGCGACAATCTGTCTCATCCGGAGAAGGAATTACGAATGCATGATAACGACACAAACCAGTTCATCGACTGAGATATAGACTTTAGCTTGTGTAACAAAAGTTGGGAGAGATTATTTAGAGGGTTAGGTTCAGTTATATTTAGAAAATATCTGCTATCTTTAAATCTCTCGGATTTTAAGCGAAAGACTTTAGGAAAAAAATACGCTTGCTGGGTCGATGAACCAAATTGTTTGATCTGTCAAAACAGTAGGTACTTACGAAAATCTCAAAGATCAATTGAATAAATAACGGTTTAATGTGTGTGGTCAGTAATAATCGATACAATAAACAAACTTGCTAATTCAATTAGGAATTGTGACGCATTTTTAAAAACAATAATTAAACCTTATTAAAATCATTATCGTTAACATTTTAAAAAGCCCTTTATACAATTCAAAGATAGTGAAAAGGGCAACATTGAATATAATACGACAGTATCATAGTAAATAGATTATCCGTTAATGGATGAATATTTGAATGACGGATTCTTCTACAAAAATAACGACTTCTGAAATAACTGTCAAAATTCTATTATAAAATACTCGATTATATCTTAGAACGCTAATTCATATCTATAATCGTAAAGAGAAGACGTGATCCACTTTGCACTGGCGTCACTATTCGTCATGTGACGTCACGACGTTTTCTCGACATTTAAAACACAATGCATTAAATTGCTTGAAAATTACGATTTTGCTTTGGAATGACTGAGAGATATTCTTCTCAGTGGAACTCAGGAAATGAAAACTCGATTTGCGTTTAAATGACAACAAAGAAAGCCGGTTGCGACGTAAGATATATTGATATTATATGAAAGACATGTCAACTCATGCGTAAGAATTACGTACGTACGTCCAGATTACACACTCAAGCTAGGTTTAATTTCAAACTCAAGTTCTGCCCTTAAAGCTTGGTTTCCACTAGGCGCAATCAAGAACGTAAGTCGCAACACAAGCGAATAGACCAAAAGCGATTATTGTGATTGGTCAATTGGTCACTGCGTCTACGTTGCGGCTTACGCCCTTAAGCGTGGTTCCCACTAGAGCGCAACGCACGCAAAGTGATGTATTGCGTAATCACAAGTGGGAACCGACGACGCAACAGTGCTGCAGAAATCGCAGGTTTGATTTCACGCAGGCGGGGGAAAACACAATTATTGGAAGGGCATTTGCTTATGTTGCGTAGGTTGCGTTACGTTGCGTCGCTAGTGGGAACCAATCTTTACAGTGCATGGCGTCCTAATGTGAAGCTTTCAAGTTATAAAGCTTGGTTCCCACTAGAGACGCAACGCAAGAACGAAGACGCAACCCATAAGCTAGTTGACCAATGAAAAGGGACAGTTTGAATATTTTATTTCTTGTGATTGTTCAAACACTTAAGTTGCGTTACGTCCTTTCATTCATTCATTCATTCATTTATTCGGTCAAAATCAACATACAATACATGATTACATAACAATGTTACAATACAAAAAGTTAAAACTTGAGACTCACAATTAAAAAGAAGGAAAAAATGTTATAAACAAGCTAAAACAATGCAAATGTCTAAAATCATGGTTAAAAAATGGCTTAAAAATGGTGTTTCGTCTCCAGTGGGAACCAAGCATAAGTTGCGTTACGTCCTTGTGTTGCGTCTCTAGTGAGAACCAAGCATAAGTTGCGTTACGTCCTTGTGTTGCGTCTCTAGTGAGAACCAAGCATAAGTTGCGTTACGTCCTTGTGTTGCGTCTCTAGTGGGAACCAAGCATAAGTTGCGTTACGTCCTTGTGTTGCGTCTCTAGTGAGAACCAAGCATAAGTTGCGTTACGTCCTTGTGTTGCGTCTCTAGTGAGAACCAAGCATAAGTTGCGTTACGTCCTTGTGTTGCGTCTCTAGTGGGAACCAAGCATAAGTTGCGTTACGTCCTTGTGTTGCGTCTCTAGTGAGAACCAAGCTTCACTAGTAATACAACAACGTAAGCGCAACGCAAGCTAGTTGATCAATGGGGTGACAGAAAATTGTTTGTGATTGGTTAAATTACCTGCGTTGCGCTTACGTCGTACTTACATTGCGTCTTAGCAGGAACCAAGTTAACAGTTTTGTTCTATCCCACTAGTAAAGCAAAGTAACGAGACGCAAGATTATCGAGTTTCAATAGACACACACACTGACAAGTATACATTTTTAATATTATACAAAATGTCATACAGAATCATTAAAAATGAAAAATGTCCATTCAGCTTACTCTATGTTTTTTTTACGTCGCTTAACGCTACATTTTGCAATTCATAATGTATTCATTTGGCATCTATCTTCTCTGAGGAATATCTAATCACGATAAATCATTAAATAACACGAGCTGGTATAGGACTGTTAGCATGTAAGCGAGAAGTTATATAAACAGCGATATGTTATACATGAGGTTGACGTGTCAATATTGGTCAATATTAGTAAGAGTGTTTATCATTTATTTTTTCTTCGTCGTTTTTGACTATTTATGGTGATTTATGACATGGTTATTCTACGTCATCATCATCATGATTCACACTATACAATCAATCATCGTCATGTCATCATTTTCCTTTATCCAAATTTTATATCATCATCTAAAGCTTGGTTCCCACTAGGACGCAACGCAAGCGTTGACCAATGACAAGCGACAGTTCGAATAATCCATCGCTTGTGATTGGTCAACTCACTTACGTTGCGTCTACCTCAAGCTTTATTCGGTATCTACAACTTATCCAGTCGTATCGTTCACAAATTCAAATCATAATCTATTGTTGTACCCGTATTTGTACCTCCACATATATTCATGTATGTGGTACCTGTAGGCTATTAAAGATAGGTAAAACCTATGGCCATAATACAGGCGTCACATGTGATACTGTAGACATTATAGATAGGCCTGGTACAGTATACCGATAACTGACATCTTTAACCAGAGTATATCATCCATCAATATCATCTCAACAGTGTCTCATTTGCAAAGTCCACTCATTGTTTTCTCTCCCACTGTCTCCACCAATTACCATCATTATCGTCACCATTTTGATAGTCATCATCGTCGTCATTACATAATCTTTGCATCTGTTTTAATGCCTACAGTACATCATCGATGGATTATTTTCTCATTAGTTATACGCACCATTCTATTTCACATAATATAACAGACATTATCAAGTTTGCCTCAAAACTATGACGCTCACATAAATACGACGCATGACGCGCATTTAGAAAATTAACTATCAGACGGTTTGTATGTTAGCTCTCACTAAGCTCTATATGTTTTCTATATACGAAACCATCCGACTTGTGTCTAGGCAATTACTAAACCACTGAATATATCTATGTAATTATTACGCCATAACGACCGGTAAGCAACAGTTATAAGTTGCCAATAATATTGATAAAATAATCCGCAGATCTGTCGGAAATCTCATTTACGTGGGTCACACACTGAGCATGCGCACCTCAACAAAGGGATTCCGTCATATTATACGATAAATATAAGTAAGATTGCAAACATCAACTATTTCTACAAGAATGCTGCAACGGTTGGTGACGTCATGAAATGAAGGGCAATTACAGAATAAATGCCAACAGCGAATAAAAGCTGAATGGAAAAATGAAAAATAAATTGCCGTCTAAAAAAACTGAACAATAAAATATAATTATTTGTGAATCATAAAGGGAAGGCCAGCAACATATAATGCAGTGCATAAAATAATGGCATCGGTTGAAGTTATTACGAATGGATCTAACGTTAAATAATGATGAATAAAGTACTATGTTATAAAAAGGACAATACATTATATATAGGCCTACCTATTACGTAAGAAGTTTCAATAGAATAAAGTGCTAATGACTGGCCTTTATTGTTAACAATACTGTATTTGCTAGGGTAAACGCTAATTTTCATTTCAAAATGCACTTTTTAAAGATGTGTAATTGTAAGTGTAGGCGTAATTATATCCTTATACAGATTTCTCCAATTAGAAAAAAACCGCATTGATTCCAAATTTGTATCTTAAAACAACATCCTCCTTAATTGCGACACCTCTATCCAGGGGAAACCCATATCAAGAGAGGATCGGACACGTTTTAACGAACGAAGAGAAATAATATATATAGGCCTATATTTTAACACTGTGACCAACTCACTCCTGTTTATGAGGACACTATAATTACCGGGTTTCCAAGGTATCCCAATAGGGGCAACATATTTGTATAAATATATACTTAGGAGGGGTTGAGTACATCATACAGTAAATCGGTCACTACAGTTAACTCCTATTCAGGGGACACCCTCTGTTTAAGAGGACACTACAGTATTACCAGGTCCCGAAGGTGTCCCAACAAGGGCATTAACTGTGATATTTATAATTATATTCTTAGGAGGGGTTGAGTACATCATACAGTAAATCGGTCTCTACTTAGATGTAGTAATTAATGAGAGGAAGAATTGAATTTAAATAGATATTCATAGGTCAACAAGAACATTAGCAGATATTGTGATGTGATGGGCCGGGTGCTAACTGCATTTAACAAGCCGTTATTGATCACATCAGCGGTAAACAAGTCTAACAGCCTAAGGATAGACTTATTTTGTAAGATTGAATCAATGCTTAATTCTTTCTTCACGAAAATGCTGCTGCAGTAGTGTTGCCGCCGCAGCTAAATATATTCGTTAGGAACGATCGCTGTTGTATGTCTTTAATAAATTGAATTATAATTTTAGAACGGTATAGTGTCTGATAATGTCAAATCAATTTCGCGTCGAATTATTATTACGAGCCAATCACATTGTCTAAAAATAATGATATATTAAGTATTATTAACTTTGATTTAAACTCGAATCAGCAACAAGATTGAATCGATAGATAACGTGACGTTAACCACATTATTAAAGCGAGGTTCCCACTAGAACGCAACGCAGTGACGTATTGACGCAAAGTGCTGTATTGCGTAATCACAAGTGGGAACCGACAACGCAGTAGTGCTGCAAACATCGTAGGTTTGATTTCACGGGGGAAAGGCGGGGGAGAAAACAATTATTAGAAGGGTATTTGCTTACGTTGCGTAGATTGCGATACGTTGCGTCGCTAGTGGGAAACACGCTTGAATGAATGGACGTACAAAAGGCGTCTTACAATGGATGTTGATTGCCGAACCCCCCACCATCTTCCAATAGTTTTATACAACTACACCGTTATTCATTCATTGAAATCTATAAAAAAAAATGCAAATGTTCATAAGCAGTGGTTTAGTAACCCAATCGCTATGATGAAAATCTTAACGTTTTGATTTGGAATCGAGTTTCAAAATGTTAATTTACTCCGAGAACAGAACAACTGTAATGCACATATCATATTTTATTTATGTCTGAAAAAGACACAATACGATAATAATAATAAAGAAAACTATAATGTATTCCTTAAAAATTGAGTGAACAATATAGACAGTATACGTTGCCTATGTGGATTATGAAAGGTGGGAGGAGATTAACTCTGTGCATTTAACTCACAAATAAGCTGGGTTCTCACTAGCGACGCAACGTAACGCACCGCAATGACGTATAGACGCAAAGTGCTGTATTGCGTAATCACAAGTGGGAACCGAAGACGCAACATTGCTGCAAACATCGCATGTTTGATTTCACGCAGGCGGGGGCAAACACAATTATTAGAAGGGCATTTTTTTACGTTGCGTAGGTTGCGTTACGTTGCGTCGCTAGTGGGAACCAAGCTTACGCAACATAAGCAAATGCCCTTCCAATAATTGTGTTTGCCCCGCCTGCGTGAAATCAAATCTACGATGTTTGCAGCACTATTGCGTCGTCGGTTCCCACTTGTGATTACGCAGTACAGCACTTTGCGTCGATACGTCGCTGCGTTGCGTTATAGTGGGAACCACGCTTTAGGCCTACAGATATATAAATATAATGTAAACAAAATATATGCATGGGGGTATAGAATCCTACCACAAAGCAACTAAACAAATTCAGCAGATTCTTGGTACTGTATCTATTTCCGAAGTATCATAGGAATATTTGGTAATACAACATCACATGTGTGTAGTAGGCACCTAACCATTTAACCTAACCTTACATGATATAGGCATCACATGTGATATAAATTAGATCCTGTTATTACCAAATATTCCTATGATACATCAGAAATAGATCTAGTGGATATTATCTGGAGATACAGCACTGGGAATCGAGACTTTAGGCCTATATCTGCCGTGTATCTTGGTTGGGTAGAGCGCACATTGGCCAAATTTCAACAGGCGAATGCACTGCATGTTTCATAAAATAGAACACATTAAAATTCACTATTTCATAAAGAAGTATTTATATGGAGACAAAACTAACGTTCTCCTTTCTCATTCTCAATTCCATATTAGTTTCGGAACGAGGTAGTTGACTTTCTAAGAAGTTCATTGAAATAATTAGCAGTGTCACCGACCCTTTGAAGATGCGAATGGAAATGATTAGAGTCTGTGATCAGAGTTAAACAGAGCTACACTGCTCAATTTTGATCAAAGTGATGTACGGATAAAGGTAATGACGGAATGATGAGGATAGTCGTAAGAAAGACAGTGTTGTACAATAGGTATAGTTCAGAATGAAACATGTCCGGTTTCGAAACGTTCTGTAAGTGTAAGTTCGCTTATAAATGTGTTGGTTGTTACAAAAGAAAGCTTTGTTATAACCCAGTGATTATGGTTATGATAATAATGACGTAATGATGATAATGATGGCAATCAGCGGCAGATCCAGGAGGAAAATCAGGGTCTGTAAATAGATATAAAGATACTGAATATTCCGGAGTCGAGAAAAGCCTACCGTGGGTATGTGTTGCAAGTTACGTTCTGGTATATGTTGTGGCTAAATAAAACAAGACATGGCTCCTAAGATTAGACTTGATGATGGTGTTGATAACGATGACGACAATGATGACGTCGACAATCATAGTAATAATAGAGGAGATGACATACGATATGATAGGATATCATTGATGTTGAAGTTACAAGCCCCTAATTAGATACAAGATAAGGTACCAGATAGGTACACTTTATTGTCAAAATCAAAATTGCCGAGATATGTTTTGTACGTGAGTAGAATCATAATAATATACAGATACATTGTTATAAATGCATCATGCGAAAATAAAAGGTCGCGAAAAGGTTGGGGTTTACAGTATTTCAAATACAAATTGCTATCTTGTGAAATTGTTATTAAATAATTGTATAAAACCAAAGGGAATAGGCAGCGGGTGTCATTTATGTTTGCTTCATAGGCATATTGTGTGTAAATGTTGTAAAGCCTACGTTTTATATTTTTATGTTCATTAATTTCATGTGTTACTTTCTAACTCTGGATTCGTCCTTGGATTTGATATATCAAGCTACTATTATTATGTAAAGCAAACGGGCTTTTTGTGATGGATCATGATATACAATAAACATTACATCATTATGTTTGATGAAATGATATAATCACGAGAATTACATGTCGTCGTCGATGAGAATGTGTCGAGCACACTACTGCTGTACATTCGATTCCTCTGCTTATTAGATACACTTATCATAATATCATAGAGGGCGTTCATCATTATTCATTCAGAATCAATGTTGTAGTTTACGTTCTAAATTCGTAAAAATAAACACATTTTGACTGACATGACGTGTCATAACTATATTTAAATATATAGATAAAGATAGGTTGATTAACACCCGTGCAATAGTAACTATATATAGGGCCTATATTGCTTACACACACAATGTAAATTTATAAACTTTTAAAATGATAAAAAAATAATAAAAGACAATAAGGTGTTACTATTAGATCGTTAATAATGAGAAACTTTAATACCATAATTCAGCATATAGGCTTAATATTCACTACTTCTTTTATAGATATCAATTACATTTGTGACAACGTGCGTAACGTTTGACTGGAAAAAATAAAAAAATCAGTTTATGAATATTCATGATTATATATATAAAATGATTTGTATTGTCGTATTTATGAAAAGCAAGCTTGTTGACGAGGAGTGGCAATGATTTCATAAGAAAACTCTTCATTGTAGCCAAGAATTCCTTCAAGGCAGTGTTTGTTATCTTCTTTTGAAGTAAGTGTAAAACTTTGTAGCAGATATGTCAAAAGAACAAACAGATCGACACGAGCTAGACCCAGTCCTTTGCACATGCGCAAACCTGTAAGAAAATACAGACATCACAATCATTAAATGAAGATATAATTGGCTTTTTGTTTTCGTTTTTAACGCAGGATTTTAAAAACAATTAGTGGATGCATAGGCCTTCTGAAACATTAGTCCCTACCGCATACCACACAGTAGAACCCCTCCTTGACACCAATATCAGAGGACACTCCTATTAAACGGACACTTTGTTAAGTTTTGAAGGTGTCCCCTTAATAGAGGCTTTACTATTTGTGATTCATAATACCACTAATAACTTACCTGTTCCAAATGGAAGGTACTCCCTTGGTTTGCAAACCTTCCCTTCTTCATTCAGAAATCTTTCGGGCCTGAACTGCTCTGGGTCGGGATAGACATCTGGATTGTGGTGCACTGCGTAATAATTCACCAAGACCAAAGTACCGGGACAAACATTATAACCACCGATATTCCCTCCGTTAGGAGCACTATACTTTCTGACAACTAGCCTTGAAATACGTAGCATTTCCATTATTGCTGCATCCGTGTATGGTAATTTCGATTTTTCAGCGTACGTTGGCCTTCTTTTACCTTCCGTCAGGTCATCTATTTCTTTCTGTATCCTCTCAGATATTTTGGGATTCTGCGTGATAAAGTGCATGGCAATGTTAAATGTGTTGGTAATGGTGTGAGTTCCAGCGATCAGTGAGACTCGAAGTGTATTTGGAATACTTTTTACATTGTCCAGTTTTAAATTGATGGAATTATTTGCAGTAACGTCCGTACTCGGGACGTCTACGTTGTCGTGGTTACCTCCATTTTCTTTTGCTGTTTGTCCAAGTCTCGTTATTTCTCTCAGTTTATCGTTCACGAACTTCTGCAGTTTATACCCAAGGAGAGCCACCTTTTTAAATTGGAGAATTTTCAAGATATTGCAAATTGGAAAAACGTCCAAGAGGTGAAAGTACTGGTCAATCTGGATGATGTTCTTGCTGAACTCTGCCGTGTTCTTCAACCTGACGTCATCATCAGGACATCTGTTGACACTGAAGACACTCAGTGTTGTATTGACGACGGTTGATAACACAAGAGGTTTTAGTTCGAACGCGTTTTCCCGTTTCTTGTGGATCTCGTCAACCATTCTTTCTACCTCTTTTGCAGCAAACTCTTCAAGATCACCAGTGGGACTTCCAAAAACGCGTTTAACGTCTTTGAATTGTTCATCCAAACTGGCTTCTTTGCCTTTTATAAACGAAGCTGAAAATGTAAGATTAAGATACATTTTATTATAGGCCTAAGTTCATTTGAAAAATTATAGCTTTCCTTTGAGTCAATGGCAGGCATATTAGGCATATGCAAAATTATAGAAGATAACTTTTTCTTGTTTGTTGATCCAATAGATCAAAAGTACTAAAAATGGATCTATATAAAATTATTTCAAGACTATGTAAATTTATTTTTAAAGATACCACTAAAAAAGTTCTAATATCGGCCTATATAGGTTGAACAAAAAGCATGTATAACATACTGTACATTATTATAACAGTGTTTTTGCAAAGGACACACAAAATGATAAAACTTACCTATTTTCTGCAACGAAGAATTAATTGGCCCCAAATATCGTTTAATATCCTTGTGTTTGTTGGCAGCTTCTCTGATTGAGTTAAAATCATTCAAAGTAATCACATCAAACCATCCAATACGAACTCGAACAACAGAACCAAACTCTTGAGCTAGTTTGTAGAACTGCAAATGCGGTTTGTCACCAAGAAATGTAAGCAAGTTTCCGAAAAACGGTACACCTTTTGGTCCAGGTGGGGTTATTTTATCCGATGATTTCTTGCGTTGTTTGAAATACAGCATAACGCATATTGCTAGTATAGCCGTATATGCAATATGGAACGTGATGCCATAGTTTGCCACCGTGGTCAACATTTTTAAGAAGCTCTTGAAGATGAACTACAACCGGAATGCGTTTGTCAAAACTTGTTGTTTATTTTATATTGCTCATTCCACGTATACCAGCATTTAAGGTGAAACGGTATAGCATCTTAGGTGTAAATTTAACAAACGTATTAAGTAATTAAAGTTAAAGATCGTCTGGTTATGATCAAGGTAGGCCTATATTAAAAACATCAGTAAGGCGAATTAATTGTACAGGTAGGTTGTAGTTATGTATCGTTTTACCAGATCGGAAGTATTTCTATATAGACTTAGAAATAGGCAGTTTCTTTTGATGTGGCCAAAGATAATTTTATTCAAATTCATCTTTTACATCTGTCTGAATCGTATTCTTATCACTAACATTGTTTATAGGTTTACACTTTTTTTGCCAAGAAGTTATAATATACCATGGAAGAATTAGTTTTATTCTTTACATATTCAATCATGAGCTCCTATAACAAACTCATTCTCCTAATGGTTTCTCCTCTTATTCCCACATTATCTAATCTAGGCTATATATCTGAAATGTTTCTAAAAAAAGTGCACAGAAAAAGGCGATACCACTTCATAACGATAATGATGCGATGTTATTTATGTCTTAAAAAAATCATTTATCAATTGGAAAAAAACATTAAAACAAAAGAGAGAATATAGAGGCTACAGTAGTAGTAATAAGTGTGACAAAAATAAGTGAAAAGAAACATTTTTGGATTATCCAGTCGTTTTAAATTGTTTTACTACTGTAGGGTGTTTTAATTTAAACGTTCCAGACGTCGTGACGTCTGGAACGTTGCCAGGCACATGGACGCATTCAACGAAGAAAAAGTAAACAAACGTATCGCAACATTATCGCAAAAAATGTCTATAGAATCTGGACAAAGTGTTTATGAAGCTTTTGAGAGCCAACTTAAAACATTGTGTCTTCATGAGTTCCCATGTGGTTTAGGTTCCTGGGTAATTAGTCTAAATTTAATATAATTCACTCACAAGTTTAGTTTAGCCTAAAAGACAGAATGGGAGATCTAGGCCTGGACTGGTAGAGAAGAGAGGCCTCGGTCGCTCGCTGACTCGGCGGATGCTGATGGCCATGCTATCAGTCCAGCCTAGGCATCCAATCTACGACTGTACAGCAGCAAGCCTATACAGAAAAGCTTACGTGTCATTGTATTGTATATCAAGGCCTATACTAACCAAGATCTATTTATTTTATATAAATTACAATATTTCAACATGAATAACAATTTTGTAAAGCCTTGCCTAGGGCTAGGCCTAGTATTTAGTAATGATAGACTAATGATAAATAGGCCAGTATTACCTATCTTCTAACCCACTAGAGTAGTAGTAGCACAGTAGGCTAAGCCTGTACTGTAATATTATTAAATTACTAATACTAATATAGGCCTACCCTAATAATCATCAATAGCAGGTATATGGAGCATATATTGGTCAATCACTATTAATAGAAATCATTATTTTCTTTACAGCGGACAGATGAAAATTCTCTCGCCAATACACAATTTGGAGTGACATTAAAAGGTAAGTCTAAAGCTCTGTCTACACTATCAAACTAGTTTGACAAAAAAAGTGTGATGTTCCCAAATATAGTAGCGAAATTCCCAATTATGGTAGTGATATTCCAAAATATGGTAGTGATATGACATCATAATGACCATATATGGGCACATCACATTTTTTGTCACATAAAATTTGATAGTGTAGACAGAATTTTAGTTATTTTCGTGTGCAACATAAAGAACTGTATTTGGAAATAAAAAAGAATCATTTCACGTTGTGTCAAATTGTCCTTATAGTTTCCAGTTAAACAATTATAAATACATTTGCTGCCAAGATCACTGTTTAAGCCATGCCAACAAAATCTTACAGTAATGTTTTCTTTTTCCGCAGATTATGGTGTTGAAAAAGAACACGGAGAACGTTTGGAGGAGCTGATAACATCCAAGTTCTCACCGTACAGTGTTGACTACAGTTGGAGTGATGAAGCACAAAATCTGAGAGAGACTGCGGTGCAGAAACCATGGGTTATCAACAGACAGTTTATCCTAACCCATTTTAAGACATTACGAATTGTCGATAAAAATGTAAGCAGTAGTATTATAGCCATATATAGTTCAGTTAGTTGAAATTTATGATTAAAAAGATAGAAATGTCAGATAACTTTTAATTACTCGCATGATTGACCATGCCTCATCCTAAAAGATTATTTTTTTCATTACAGATAAATGAAGTAGATGAAAGACTCTTAGAATTTCCAAACTTGAAGGAATTAACTTTAAGTGCGAATAAATTAGAAAGTGTAAATAGCAACCATTTACCAGTAAAATTAGAGGTGAGTATTCTATATAAACTATAAAGTGTAAATAGCAACCATTTACCAGTAAAATTAGAGGTGAGTATTCTATATAAACTATAAAGTGTAAATAGCAACCATTTACCAGTAAAATTAGAGGTGAGTATTCTATATGAACTAGAAAGTATAAATACCTATCATTCCAGTACAATTAAAAGTACTATTATTCATTTTATATGAACTAGAAAGTATAAATAGCGATCATTTACCAGTAAAATTAGAGGCGAGTATTCTATACAAACTAGAAAGTATAAATAGCCATCATTAATACTGTCCAGTAGCCTATAATATTAGAGACAATTATTCTTAAATGTTTTATAAATGCAACATAAACAAAATAAAAGTTAGAAAAATTAATACCATTTCCAGATAAATAGTCACTGTGTCATTAATACATTCAAACGGCACTGCCTTTTATTCAGTGAAACAGAATAGAACAGGTTTACTTGATGCAAGCTGTTTAATCACAAGAATAACTAAATCTATATTGATATTATAATTTTAGGTTTTGGAGCTGGTTGCTAACAACATAAGTGATCTTGAACCACTTTGTGACAACCCACCACCAAATCTTCAACATTTAGGACTCGGTCATAACGTCATATCAAATATATACGACTACCTAACAGAACGTCATTGGTAAGATAAACTGTTTATTAAGCCCACACTTGTGTATAAGCCCACCCTTGGTTATAAGCCCACCCTTGGTTATAAGCCCATCCTCAGGTATAAGCCCACCCTGCAGTATAAGCCCACCCTCCAGTATAAGCCCATCCACGGGTATAAGCCTACTCTGGGCTATAAGCCCACCCTCCAGTATAAGCCCACCCTCCAGTATAAGCTCACCCTCCAGTATAAGCCCACCACCTACTTTTAATAATTTTTTTTGCAAAAAATAATTAATAGTGTTACAAATTTGAACATATACCCTTCTATTTCAATTGAGTCACTTATTTCACTGAGCGGGCTTCACTGTTATTTTCTGTGTGTTACTTTCTAGGCCTAACTTGTTGTCTTTGGATCTAAGTCATAACAATCTCTGTGGTTTACCAGAGGTTGTTCAGCAGCTTTCATCACTAACTAAGTTAAGGAACTTAAGTCTCATCGCTAATCCACTGGCTGTAAGTTACTTCAAAATGATTAATTTTTGTTTTAATAATTAATAAATTGTGACCACAAGCAAAAGTCATAATGTATTTATATAATAATTTATTGCGATGTGTATATATCTAAATTCATAACAGCCTAAATCTGTGAAAATGAGTTTCCCCAACCAAGATTTGAACCCAGTATCATCAGCTTGATGTGTAGACGTTCTATATATAATGAAATGAAGTTTTTAATCCTTGTTTTTTTGTTAAAACAATGAAAATACAGTGATAAAAAAAATCTGTCTGTGCAAGAAAATACCAACATCTAGTTCTGTTTTCCTACAGTACTAAACACAAATATACCATACAACTAAAGCTCTGTCTACACTATCTAACTAGTTTGACAAAAAATATGACTGATATGACATCATTATGTCCATATATGGGCACATAAAGTTTGATAGTTTAGACATAGCTTATTTACAGACTGTAATCAATTGTAATTTTTAGTTGGTTCCTGGCTACAGAGGATTTGTGGTGGATAGCTTAAAGCACCTCTTAATCCTAGATGATCTTAGGATTAGTGCGGATGAAAAGCATCACTTCAAGGGATTAGCAAGACGCAAAGGTAATTAAAATATGTCTATTTCCATTAGTGCTATGTTCAAATATTCAAAATTTAACTTTTATTTTATTCCAGGATTTAATTTAAAATGCTGCTACTAATCCTAACATATTTGTAATTACAGATTTAATCCAAGATGAGACTAAATTAACATTAGAAGTTAAACAACTTAATGGCATTCCAATGCCCATAGAAATGCAGGTAAGTAATAGCGCAGGATCTTTGCCCGAGTGAATTGTTAAACCTTGGGTGATGTAACCCGTAGCCATCTACTGGATATTTAAATAGCTATTCAACCATTGATGTAAATTGATATTTAATCAATACATACACTGATCAATTAAGTCAAAAAGATGGCCTATTTAGTTAGAACATTCTTTAGTAGTCATAGGCAGATTCAAGTAAGGGCCCAGCCAGCCTGGGACCCGCCTAAATTTTGCTAATTGTAATGCAAAAGATAGGACACTAATTTCAGTTAGGCAACTAAAATTTGCCATTTATAGGCCCTGAATTTTTGGTTTGATATCCTTTTGTCTATTTGTTAAATTAGGGTACAGAAGACCTTCCAGAGTATCCAATCATTGAAAGAAGATACTACATGGAATTCACATTCCTGAAAGATAAATTAAGGATAGAAGAACATTTAAAAGAGAGTGAAGAGAAATCAAAACAATTGGAAGAATCAGTCCAGGTAGACTTTTTCAACACATATTTTAAGCTTTGTCTACCAAATATGGTACTAGTAGTGATATGCCCAAATATGGTAGTGATATGCCCAAATATGGTAGTGATATGACATCATCACATCCATATATGGGCACATCACATAAAGTTTGGTAGTGTAGACAGAGCTTAAGGCAATGACTACACCCATGCTTACTAAACTATGCTTCTAGTACCAAAGCCCATAGCCAATGAAGTTCAAAGATTTTGTTTCTGGAGGGCAGTGGTTTAACGGCTATAAGCACTCACGGGCTAAACCCAGGGGGCCTGGAGATAATGGAGGCCCCTGAGCATTGCCCAGAGGAAAAAAGCAGGCATTAAAATATGTCCGAAAAGACGCCCAAGGTTTCCAGCATTGAGGTTCCTAAACCAGGGGCCAGGATGAGGGCCGAAGAAACCAGTGCCTTTGGCCGCAATACCAGCTAAATCTATGCTGTAGTTTGTTTATAATTGTAGTTTATAGTTTGTTCGGCTCCAAATTAACTTTGATACAGTACCTGTAATAATGTATCATTTAACCACCACCACCTGCATGTATCTGTAAAAATCTAATCTGAGAGTTTAGAATTACAGTACATAAATATATTTCAACATTTATACAGCCATTATGAAGGTCATTTTTTATTTAATTATTAATTTTTAAAATATATTTAAATATGTATTTATTTACATTCATACTTTGAATATCATGGCATTCAATTCATTTTTGAAAAATTAGGAGGGTGAATTGACAGAAAATACAACAGCTGACGGAATAACACCTGTTGATGGAACAGCAATAATTACTATCACTGGTCCTAAAGGTACTGTATGTGTTGCATTAGATTAGTAGTTTTACATCTCTCTAGTTACATTTTATACCTCCCTAGTTATATTAGTACAGTATGATGGGAGACAATGACCTATGTGGTCACTGGGTTAGCAAAGGAAGTAGTGACAAATGATAGTATAGTGTTGATACTACCAGGGAAAGTGCCCACTCTTTCCTGGTACTACCAGGGAAATAGTCATACAGAGACGGTGTTGCATTACTGTGACAGATAGATTACAGCTTTTGATTTGCAATGACCAAACTACGTCATGTTAGCTCATAGTGCGTATGTGCAGATATTGGGACGCGTTTCCTCGCTCCCTACAGTTATTGGTTTTTGCAAATCAAAATCTGTACCTGTATTTTGTTCAAACATTCTGCAGGTAACCACATACCTTGACTGACTTAGTTATAAAATTTGATTGGTTCTAATGTCTATAGTTATGAAATAGCATCATTTAATATTATTCTCAATTTAGGCAAATTGCCAAGCATGCCATAAAAGTGAGTTTATTCACAGGTGGCCATCCTGTTCACAAGACCAACATTGTACAAAAGATGCTCTAACTCAGAAACAAAGTCTTTGGGGCTAAGCTAAACCCAGGACCATGGGATTAGTAGCCAAGCATCTTAAACCATAAAGTTACAAAACACAAATCCTTATAGCAATCATAACATAGGCCAAGTGCAAAGCCTGTTTTCTTCAAACCATTTTATAATTATTTTTAATACCAGTTGTTTTTACTATAGTAATAATTATGTATTAATAAATAAATTAGGCCCTCATAGCCAAAGTACAGTAGTACTTCTCTGGTTTAAAGTATCCTTATTACGGATTTTTCTATATTTATAAATTTAAAAACATGATTGGGGAGTGCTAAAAATACCAGGAATGCACCTACACCTGTGTATGATACAATACAGTCCAACATGTTCACTTCTACTCCAGTAGTTTTTAAATGCATTATTTGCAACAATTGTTTTTGTCACAGAAGAAACAGAAAACACTGAACCAAAATCTGAGAGGGCAAGTGAAGTACCTTCGTGCAGTGAGCATGAGATTACAGCTCCAGCATATGTACAATACTGTACAGATAAGCTGGCCTGGAATGATGAGGGCTTACAGTTTGAATTCAAGTTAGAGCTGATATATGAAAACTTACCAGCATTAAAAGAAGGTTTAAAAGAAGGAATAGATGTAGTTATTAAGGAAGATAAGGTAAGAGTTATACAATTTGCTGAATTTAGTCATTTGCTGAATTTTAGACACTAGTCTCTATAAAATGGTCCTGAGTAATGATGTACTGTAGCTTATTGAGGGCTTAGATTTGGTATTACTGTATAATTGTTTTAATTTATTTGTTTAGGTTTTGTGCACACCACTTGATGAAAGTTTGTGTGACGGAAGAACAAGTGCCAGTAGTAAAAGAGGAAGCAATAAGGAAAAAAGAAAAGAAAGTGCCAAGACTGAAAAACCAAAAGAACAGAAAGTATGTTAAAGGAAGAGTTTTGTTTGTCTGTACAAATTAAGCTGGTGTTACAGTGTACATGTATGTCAGTATACATGTTTAACTGGTGTGTCAGTATACATGTTTAACTGGTGTGTCAGTATAAATGTTTAACTGGTATGTCAGTATACATGTTTAACTGGTGTGTCAGTATACATGTTTAACTGGTGTGTCAGTATACATGTTTAACTGGTGTGTCAGTATACATGTTTAACTGGTATGTCAGTATACATGTTTAACTGGTGTGTCTAGCACTCAAAATATTTGCCTGGTGTTTCAGTATTTCAGTATAGTTATGTCAGAATGCATGCTCTACATGTTAAAGATAATCTGCATTTCTGATTTATAGTAAGGTCGTCTTAATTCAATTTTTCTGTTAGGATAAAGGTAAGAAGAAAAAGAAAGAACCAGAGGTAGAATTGGCAAGGAGTGTACCAGAGGTGACGGTATTAGCAAGGTACCATGTCGACCTGGTAGACTTTGTTGAAGGGGAGCATGTCTACTCAAAAGAATGTGTTTTCCAACTCGAGGAGGGACCTGAAGTTGAGAAAGAGCCAGAAGAGGAAGTAAATGTGGCTAAGGTTAGTAAAAAAATGAGTACAGTATACATCACATCCTTAACCCATTTCACACTGTAAAATGTGCTTGTGGATTTATAAAAAAAACATGAAAGGTTCTCCTCCATTGATGGTGAAAAGAGACCGACTATGTCAGATCTTGAAATATGATGAATGCATGTCATCCAAATTTGTGTTTTATTTCTTTTATGAAAAATAGGACAAGAAAAAACGAAAGGACTCTGGAAAAATGAAGAAAGGAAAAGTTGAAAAAGAGAAAGGTATATTGTAAACATATTCATTATTATTATCACCATCTTCTGTGAAGAACTTGGTTTCAGTATAGTTGCACATTGCATTCAATAATACTTTGTCATCAACAAATCTTAGTTACTAGAGTCTACTAAAGGTCTACTAGCATTATTGTTTTTGTTTAGATCCACTCTATCTAAAAGCATTTTTTTTTTACTCCTTTAGGAACAAAGAAGACCCCAATAAAAGGTGATAAGAAAGACAGCAAGAAACGGCCAGTATCCGGAAAATCCCACCAAAGTGAGGAATGTGAAGAGGAACAGCAAGCGCCTGTTCCAATAGCTTCCAACATCAGTGTACTGTTACATGAATGGAAAACAGCCCAGGATGCTCTAACTTAGAACAAATTAAGCATGCTATCTAAGTACAGTGGCAACAAGTATTAATAAATAATATATTTTATAAATACAAAACCCGAGAGAATCTCACAATTTTGTGTTTTAACCTCACTGTTAAATAAATGAATACAGAAAAATTTATAAAATTGATTGTTTTATTATTTAATAACTTAAATAATTATATAATCCAATAGTAATAGTGAGCTTTTTTATATACTGCACTATAAGATAGTTAATTAAAATCCCTATATTTATTGAAAAAAAATGAATTAGACAGAAGAGTGTAGGACATTTTGAATAAAATATTGAATGTATGTACAGTATACAGGGGAGTCAATTTTAATAAAATACTTTTACAATCCATGATGTAAAATAATAACTATGTGTAAATTGTAAAAATCTGAATAAGTTTGATCTGCAGACGTCCTACTATTAGAACACTTGGGATATTTTTTTGGTTTGTTTACAGTACTGTACATTGATACAGTGTTTCATTAACATTTTTCTGTATTATAGTTATATAGTAATATTGTTTAATTTCTGGTTTGTGGTATGTATTGGCAAGTTGGTTCTATAGAAGACTAGACTCATTTCTACACTTGAACTGTAACTCATAATATAAAGTATACTCAATTTCAGCGCATTCCGCATTTTAACATGCACTTTATGTTACGTTAGCAACGATCACCTAATTCGTCTGCGAATAGTTCAAATCTAGTGCTTGTTTGTTTTCTTGATTGTAAATAAATAAATAATATATTTTAAAATATTGTAAAAAGGAATTTTGATGATGATGGCTAATGTTTTTTTCTAAACATTTTGTATCATGAAAGGTAGGCCTCATGCATGTATCCGAAACAAGTGCATGGTCATACAGTTTTTTTTATACTGTTATGCAATGCTCTATGCAATTGAATCAGAACCTTAAGCTCTGTTTACACTGTCAAACTAGTTTTTTAAAAAAAAGGTGTGCCCAAATATGGTAGTAATAAGACATCATGTGCATATAAGGCACATCACGTTGATGTTTTATTAGTAATTCTACTAATTTCAACAGGACAATACGCAATCAAAATAGTAATTCTGATCAGTGATAATATTGATATGTAGCCCTACATGACAACAGACAGATCTGGCATTTATTTGTGGTCCCCTGGACAATTTACTCACATGCTCCCCGAAGAAGCATGCATCCTTAAAGCCATACTGAAACTTAATGGTGCAGAACTCCAGTACAGTCATCATGTACTGTTTAGAGTCCTAAAAAAGGTGCATATCAAATCAACATAGTGAACAAGTGCTAGTGCCTTTCTTATTGGTCGGATATTTGTTCCCACCAATGTTATTACGTGCAATCAACACTGTGCTATCAGCTTACATTTGATGTCATATTATCTTCAGGTCACAGGTCAATCTTTGTATAAAATCCAAGTTCTTGTGATAACTGGTCAGTTTACATTTATGTTGTCATCTTTAGGTCATAGGTCAATCCTTGTTATCCAAGTTTATTAGGTGAATATACCACTGTGCTACATGGTGAGCTTATATTCGATGTATCTTCAGGTCGTAGGTCAATCCTTATTATAATCAAAGTTTATTACATATACCACCATGCTACATGATGAGCTTACTTTTGACGTCATCATCAGGTCATGGGTCAAACCTTGTTATAATCCATGTTTATTACGTGCATATACCACTCTGCTATATGGTGAGCTTATATTCGATATATCTTCAGGTCATAGGCCAACATGCATATACCACTGTGCTACATGGTGAGCTTGATTTGATGTCATATCATCAGGTCATGGGTCAATACTTGTTTAAAATCTCAGTTTTAATTTGTTACAAATTACCTTCTCCACCTGTAAAGTAAAACATTATTGATTTATTACAGTAACAATCAACAGAAAAAAAGGGATTGAAACCCATCACCTTGGTAATCATATTGAATTATACATTTTGTGATAACATTTAATTTGCCTATAGCCCTCAAAAGATTTTAAATTCTTAAAATTTTAACTTACAATTTAAGAACCTTGTCTTTTCCACCACTAGCAACACGCTGTCCATCTGGGCTCCAGTCCACAGCATACACCTCATCAGCGTGACCTGGTAGGTCAATTGATAGCTTCTTAGTTGTCATGTCCCAGACTTTGAGTGTGCTGTCTGCACTACCGCTGCAAAGGAGTCTACTATCAGCTGACCATGCAATCTAAAGGAAGAATTTTTATATTTTGGTCTATCAGAATTTTTAATTTTCATAAGATGGAAATAAACTTTATAATGAAAATGTGAATTATAAAGTACAAATATTTACCTGGTAAACTCTTCCGACATGACCTCGTAATGATGCAATAAATCTGTGATAAAAGATTAGTAAAAAAAAGTATAAATCAAATTGTTATACTATAGAGGAGAAAAAAAAGATTATCGCTACTAAAGCTGTCTACAATATCAAACTTTATGTGATGTGCCCATATATGGACATGATGATGTCATATCACTACCATATTTGAGCATATCACTACCATACTTGGGCATATCACACTTTTTTTGACAAAGAGCTTTAGACAGGTTGGATAGAAATTGTGCCTAGATATTGTAAGTAACATGTCTTGTAGTGGTCGAATTGCTTTTTTAGTAATACAAGCTTACTTTCCAGTTCGTCCATCCCAAATCTTAACAGACTTATCGAACGAAGCACTTGCTATCAACCTTGTGTCTGGAGAAAAAAGAACCTGATTGATTGGCTGCTGATGACCAGTCATGCGTGCAATTGGTTTCTTGTCTTCTTCTGGTTTCCACAGAAACAAGGTAAAGTCATCAGATCCTGAAACTAGTCTTTCCGAACATCCATCCTAGAGTACAGAAATACACCCAAGAATAATAGGAAATAACAATTCTGATATATACAGTTTATATAAAATGTTAATTACGGACTGTTCCATTTTTAATCAGGGGTGGTCCTAGTAAAAAATTGATAAAAAGGCATTGTTGTATTTATTCATGTAAGTATTCAAAAAATAAGTTAAAAAACAGTAAATACTAACCATGACAGTGTTTAATCTCTCAAGGGCCTTTTTGGATAATTCTTCACCTAAATAATATTAAAACATGTTTTAAATATTTTGTCATTTTTGTATATTGTTTCATGTTTATCAACTTTTTAGTGTAGGTTTGCATCTCTGTCAGTTGATTTAAAATAAAATTTTTAAAAAAATATTAAAAAGAGATAAAACTTAGCAAATGTATAATACTGTACAAATAAAATATCAAAATGATAATTGGAAAATAAATTTGTAAATCATAAATAAAGCAGATATTGTATTGATGTATGTATGATGCCCATTGTGGTGAATGTAAATGATTAATAATAATAATATCCTGGATTTATATAGCACCTAATGTTGTGAAACCTCTAAGCACTGAATATTGTTACCCTAGTAATTTTTTTTTTATCAAACATGTATGGAAACATAGTCCCATAATGCAGCTAGTATTATTGAACATATCAGGATTTTTAATAAAGAAACATATGCAGAGATTAAAAAAGCACATGAGAGACACACAGAGAGCTGAAAATGTTCAAATACAAAAAAATGCGGATTATTATTTGTAGTTTTTCTGCTGATGTATTTCCTACACATGACACGTACCTGTTTCTGTAATTGGTTGATGGACTACTTTTGCATCAGCTGGGTTAAAAGCACCCGTTCTCATCACATAATCTGTACTTAATGCCATTGTGTTAACCCAATGACCATGCCCTTCCAGCGTCCGACAAAGAACTCCCTACATTTAGAAATATTATGATACAATAATAAACCTACTAACAAAGCAGTTACTTTATATTGTGCCTAATTAAAAAAAAGAATATTGGAAGTGGGCTATAATTGAAAATCAGTGACATATGGATGGATGGATGGATAGAGTTTGGGTGCGACAGTCCGAGACGACTTGTTCTACCATCAGAACCATTGAGTCAGCCAGCCAAAAACCGATGTCACTGAAGCAGCTATGCTTTATGACATAAATAATAAATTATTATATTACTACTCATAAAGCAGGCTCTTATACGAACAGGACCTAATCTAGTATGATAATTTCATAGATTTTTTTTTTTTAATTTCACCAAATCTAAAAATACTTACATCAGAAGCCCTCCATACTTTTATAGTTCTATCTTGAGAGGCAGAGTAAAGTAAACCAGTTCCGCCCCATTTAACACAAGACACGCACTGAACATGCCCAGATAAAACCTTAATTGTTTGACCAATGACAGTGTCCCAAATTCGTATAGTGCCATCTTTTGATGAGCTGGCAAGGAATCTACAATTACTATTGGCATGAAAAGGTTCCCATGACAACGAAGTGATCCATTGTTTATGACCTGTAAGAGGTTTGCAAATTTGCTTCCCGGTCTTTGGATCCCAGATGAAAATCTAGTAATAGAACAAAAACAAAAGTGCAGTACACACACTGAACATGAAATGCAACTATACAAACAACTCCATATAAGTATGGTCTCAACAATAATGCAGACCAGTAATTATAACATAAGCTCTGTCTACACTACCAAACTTTATGCGACAAAAAAATGTGTCCATATATGGACATGATGATGTCATACAGTATCACTACCATATTTGGGCACATCACACTTTTTTGTCGCATAAAGTTTGAAAGTGTAGACAGAACTTTGAAATAGTGTCAAGTACCATACCTGACTATTTTTGCACCCAGAAGCTAATTTCATGCCATCTGGAGACCATGCTATACATAACACCCAGTGTTTGTGACCTGTAGTATACAATTAAAAAAATACTAATTTATAATATGAGTATATTTCCCTGTTTGTTTACTGTAATATTGAGTGAGCACAAAATCTGTTTGGGCTTTAGCCACTTCTCACTCTTGGTTATTAGTCATTGGTTACCAAATAAATATTTTTATTATTATTACCCATCTCTGTCCATACATCTTTAGGAACTTCATAAAGTCAGTTTTTAGATACTTTTTCTACTGTTTTATAAGTAGATTTTTCTATTATTGTATTTTAAATGTTTGTATAAATGGGCATGCCATACCTTTGCATGTATGATGAGGTGTCTCAGTATTAACATCCCAAAATCTTACTGTTGTATCACCTGACCCACTTGCAAGATACCTAATAGAATTTAAACAAATATAATGTTACACTTTACTGTATGTATTTCATGATTGTAGTAACCCAGTGGTCTAATACTAACTTACAGAGTGCTCTAATAGTTAGGCCATGGACCTATAAATGAATAGTATAAATAAATAATTTATAGGTCCATGGTTAGGCTACCCAGTTACTCTAATACAGTAGTTACCGAATTCTCATAGATCTTCCTAATATTACTACAGTATTTGTGTAATCATACAGAATACAATCAAATGAGTTTTACAGTCCTTCAATCATATGACATTAAAGCTGTCTACACTATCAAACTTTATGTGGCAAAAAAAATGTGATGTGCCTATTATGGACATAATGATGTCATATCACTACCATATTTAAGCATATCACTACCATATTTGGGCACATCACATTTTTTTGTCACATAAAAAAAAAAAAAAAAAAAGCTTATCATTACCGTCCATCAGGACTAAATGACACAGATATGACAGCTTCTGCATGGCCTTCTATTGAGCTAGTACACCGAGTAACTGGTCGCACTCTAAACACTGCCTGGGGTAGGTAGATGATTTGTAAAACTTTCTCAGTCTCTTGGGTACTGTTGTTGATAGTGTCTCTTATACTTCCTCTTATCTCAGTTTCATCAACATAAAATGAATATGGAGTAGTCTCATCCTAAATTAAAAGAAACATTAAGTTATTCAAATAATTTAAAATTATAGGCACAGTTGAACGAGTGTGTAATTATTTTTTTCTTTCAGTACGGTTGATAATAGTAAATATCTGGTGTGGAGGCTACAGGTATGGTTTTTTTTCGACCATAATAGTCACTTCTGCAATAATAATATACCTTTTGCAGTACCGCATTACACACAAGCTGAAGTTTGTCGGCAGTGATATCAAGTGGAAGGTCAAATGGTGCTCCAGCTGTCTCGCCATTTTCACTCACAAATTGAGCTAAAATACGTTCTCCTTCTTCAAGGCTAAACAAAAATTATAATTTTTTTAATTAAAAAAATATTTTTTCATTTTTCTTCAATTTGTACTTTGTTTTGTATGTAAAAAAATATCATATTTCAATATTATTCTAATATTTAATAACAATTTTGATAATAAGACTAAAAAGAGTGAAGGAATCCTCAATCAACCACTACCACATTGAGCCTAGTCTAGCCTACCATCATGTGGACATAGTAAGCCTACAGTAGGCAGCAGTAACTAACATTTAGCAATCATTGCACACACACAGACAGGGCCTAGCCTACCGGTCTGTAAAGTGTATGTATTAACAAGCTTAGCTAGGCCAAGTAATAATAATAAGTTCTGATCCTTCTTGTAAATATCAACAACTGTATATTGAAGGTTTTTTATATTTGAAACACTGATATTTAATTAGTATACTTACCTCATAATTGACAGATGAATTTTATCGTCTGCACGCAACTTTCTAAATTAAACGCATGACTGACTGTAGCACATGTTAAAACTTTAACCTTTAAATTATGTAAATTCAACATTGTTTTTATATTTGTTCATAATTATATCGTTAAATTGAGAAACCACGAATGTTTAATATTAGTTGAAAACATATAAACTAAATTAATATAAATTAATATGATGAATTATATCGACAAAAAACAGTGTATAATTGTAAATAATATGTAAACTAAATAGAAAAGTGTATGTTGTTCGAGGCTAAAAAGGCATTCTGTCAAAATGGCGTTAATCAGTACGGTGTACAACGCTTTTTTCAAAAGATCTTCAACATTTTTTCTAACAATTATCGTTGGAGCTGTAGTATTTGAAAGAGCATTTGATTCAGGAGCAGAGTCTTTATATGACAATATAAATAAAGGGGTAATGCACTTGTAATGTGTGTGTTAATTCTACTAATTTAGGCTAGGCCTAGGCCTAATACCGGCATTTTCATCGGGAGGGTTTTTAGGAGGAGGCCAGACCAGTATTTCTTGTTCTCCCGCGATATGAACGTCCCACCGTGGAGGCCTAGAATATAGGCTACATAACGTTATGCTATAAAGTTATGTTATACTAACAGAATGCGGCTAGATAAGGTCTTTCCAAATGATTTGGGTGCATATTAATTGTAAACAATTTAAAAATTGTATATTAATAAAAAATAAATTATAAATGATATTAAATATTAATTAACATTTAAAATGAATACCGTATCTTTTTTAACATTTTCATTAATTAGACTGGTTAGCAAGTTTATTCTCTCAAGCCGTATTACTTGCATAACTGTACAATAATAATCATAATATTAATATTCTTTCTTTTTATAGAAATTATGGAAACATATAAAACCTGAAATTGAAAGGAGAGCTGCAGAAGGAGGAGATGATGAATAAATTACTTATTAAAATGGAAACTGTTCACTCTTCCTGTAGAGGCTTTAGTTCAGCATGATGTTATGAACTGGAAATTTATAATATAATAATAGTCAACACTGAATTGGAAGACATCTCAAAGCTATGGAAATTCAAAGACATGCTACAGTATCACAAAGAAATAGGACATCTAGAACAGAAGATCAAAATATTCAAAACTACAAACTTTGACATTATTTTGCTGTTTGTTGTTGCAGTTTAAAAACCTGGGAACAGTTTAAATGAAAAATTAAATTCAAATTATCTGTTTATTTAGTTGATATGTGCAAAATATCTTGATAAAATTATTGGAAAGTTTAAAATGTTGTGTTGTGATTTATTGTTTTGTGCTTTTTTAAATGTATGACACTGACAACGAAAATATAAAAAACAACCCATGGTACTGCATAGTAGACCATACATGGCCATTTAATATTTACAGTATTATATTACACAGTATATAGTACTTTTTATAAGAAAAAGAAGATAAATTAGATAAAACCTCTATCCTATCAAAATCACACCACTTACAAGTACCTGTCACATTTAATTTTCTTAAGAAATACTGTATTTACAAATTCTTTTAATTGATTAATACAGTATGTATTGCTAATGACTACACCTGTCACATTTAATTTACTTCAGAAATATTTACAAATTCATTTAATTGATATTAATACAGTGTGTATTGCTAATGACTTCACCCATTTATAAGGTTATCATTATTGCACTAGGCCTTATATGTTTAAAATGTCTGAAATTACAAAACATAAATGCTAGAGTCTGTCGGTGAATATTTTGTGACAATCTATATACCAGCTCAGTCTATTATACCAAGGCAATCTAACAATAGGACACTGAGCTTGCCAAGATAGGAACTCGTAACAGTCCTGTGATCTTATGTCTGGCTGCAACAAATGCCAACATTGTACATGTTTGGTGCTTGTTAAGTGGCTTGGAACTGATAGGGTTGCAGCCTTAGATAAACCCTTTGATCTCCGAGCTCAGCATCCTGTTATATTACTTGCAGAGCTTGAGACCAGTGATCTTCAGATGATTCTTCACCCTGTTTTAACATGAAAGAGTGTGTAATAATTAATGTAAATTAAAATCGCATTCCTTGCCAAATTAATGTAAGGAAAGAAATCAGTAGTGGTAGTTCAATACATGTATTATAAATGCAGCAGAGGCTCCCATTGCCGATCAAATCAAATTGTTTTCTGTATATTAAGAATGTTAGGTGGTTTGCTTCAATGCAAGGTAAACCCCAACCAATCCTGCAAAATGGTTCTTGATCATGTGATTCTAATGAATTTGATTTCAGCTGCAGTGGGAATGTTCCATTTACCATAATTAAAAGTGGTAGCAGGGAAGCAATTTCACTATTTCCTGGCGGTATTATGCCACAAAATAGAGAAGAAAAGAAGAAATCAATTACCAGCTCTTTGAGGGCATCATAACAACCGTTCTTTTTCCTCACTAAATCTCCCCACAAAAGAACTTCTTTACAAGATGGACAGTTACCATCTATAGGAATCAACTCATCAGTTTTATACAGGAAAACATTGGCAAGGCAGGTCACATGGGCTACCATAGAACATCTGGGGTACAGGCAAGACATTGCATTATCTGTTGACTAAATTAAAGTGTCCTCGTTATTTTATCTCAAATTATTGACAAATTTCTTTCTGTTTCAGCTTTCATCTAAAGCTTGGTTGCCACTAGGACGCAAGCAAGTTGACCAATCACACACGACTGTTCGAATAATCCATCGCTTGAGATTGGTCAAAACACATTGTGTTGCGTTGCACCCCTGCATTGTGTCCTAGTGGGAACCAAGCTTAAGTGTCAAACACTTTAATTTTTCATGAAGGTTGTGTTCAAGTACTGTATATAGAATTACTACTATAGTATCTATACTGCTGAGTTCTGATGTATGACTCTTAAGTTCATCACCAGACAAAAACGCTTGAATTACCTACCTCTATTCGCTTAACACATATTTTACATCTGCTTTTCTGAATTGTTTGGCTTGAAAGATGCATGTCGGAATCTGCTTCACCTTCCTCAGACTTTTTTTTATTTTTTTTGTCTTTGCCTCTTTTCTTTGGACTTTGTGCAACCTAGTATTGTGTAATAAAAATGTATTACTGTATTAGACGAAAGCAGTGGAGTTAGGAGTTCATCCTACCTTAGACAAAAATGGAAACAAACATATTATATTTAATAGTCAATAATTATTTGGACCAAGGCATATTCCCACCCCAAAAGGTTTAGATCTTGTGCCAGGTATTTCTGTAACTTGGAAAAGATATAAACATTTACATGAACCATACACTAAATTTGTGAACAATGAGCTTCACTGTTTAAATAACTTGTGTTAAATGCTAAATAATCTCATAACTTTTAAAAATTTGAATAATTGAAATATTAGTCTTACTTTGATGCTTTTGACCAGACCATACGCCATCGGCATATGTGCCGGGGGCTGTAAACCTTCATTAAAATCAACCTGGTATTCCTGTTTCAACCAACGAATTGTCAAAGGCAGACGACACCATGGTGCTGTTCTTAACATGTTACTAACAATACGGAATCGATATTGGAATTGGTTCTCTTTTGTGGATTTGCCAGGGAGGGTTTTCAGTCGACGTGAAGATTTTGGATGCTGCCATGCCCATTCAAACTGCAATAAAACAAAGGTGTAATGTGTAAATATTTCATATTAAAAAATCTTTTTAATTCAGTTTGAAAATTAATAAAAATAAATTTTATATCATCTTTTTACAGAAAATTCTGGGTTGGAATTGGGAATGAATAAAAGTTAAACTGAATGTTGCGGAGAGACCATACACCACCTACCCTCAATGCTGAAATGTCATTTGGAAAACCATGGATTATTAACACCATTTGCCTGAAAAAAAATTGAAGACATATTTTGTATAAATAATTAATATAAACTTTGTTAAATTAGCATAGCAATACTTATATTTATCTTTGGCAATACCTGTAGAATAGATGAATATGCAAACAATATGCTCTAGTAGTAGTTGTTGTTTTATCCTATAATTCACGTGTACATGTAGGCCCGTTTCTAGTAAAAAGGCCTATTTACAGTAGGCCTATAATATTATATAGCCTCTTCTTACCATGGCCCTTTGCCACTTGTACGTCTTGCTCCACCAAATTTGGACCCTTTATTATGTTGTTGGATTCTACGACTTGGATTTACTGTGTAACCAATATATGTGCGACCTTTATATTTGGGGTTTTCATTTTTTAATAGATAAACACCAAAGAAATGTTCTATTTCTTGTACCATCTTCACTACTCATCTTTTTTTCAAATTCCGTGTTTACTTCAATTTTAAAACATCGCCCCCTATCGACATCTCAATAATTTTGCCATGTTTGGTTTAATTACTGTTAAATTATTTGTATATCATTAATTTAAATACATTTTTAGAAAAATAAAAATATTTTATTTATTAAAGTATTTATTTATACATTTATAATGTACTTTGATTTACTTTTATTTTAATTCACTTACATCATTTTCAAACAGTTGCGAATGAGCCACAAGATGGCTGCGCCCATTGGATTTAAATTTTCTCGGATTTTGAAAAATATTAATTCTATAAAACCATGCAAACCAAGGTGTTGTTTCACTACAGATTCAACAGGTACTAAAGAAAATGAAAGGCAGTCTTCAGATACACATTTTGGATTTCAGCGAGTATCCAAAAGTGAAAAAGACGAGAAAGGTTCGTATCGTTTTCGTAGGCTTCCAATTATTATGAACTGTACAGTACGATTAATTGTCAGACGATCGGGACCATGGACGATCGGGCCCAGACGACCGGGCCCATTCCACTAAGAATCCCTACTAGGCTAGGCCTAAGTAGAGTAGAGTAGCTCAGCTGTCACTGCGTACCGTGAGTGTCAATCGGTTGTTGCAGTGGCATAGGTCAATATGTGTTGGGCCTAATCACAGCTAATAATTATACAATTAAATATCCAATGAATTTCTATGTTTGTATGTAATCTTTGATGATACTGCCGTCGGTTCATTTTTTTTCATTCACAGTGTTTGAAGTTTTCAAAAATGTTGCAGAGAAGTATGATACGATGAATGATATAATGAGTGGAGGAATTCACAGGTTATGGAAGGATCGGTTTATTAATGTATTACATCCAACACCAGGGACAAAACTTTTAGACGTAGCTGGTGGAACAGGTACAGCATATCTGCCAACATTTGAAGCAACAATTTCAATACAGTTATTCATGGAAGTTGGAAAATCTATCAATCCAGTAACTCACCGTTGTGCCACCTCAATTTATTGAAGTGGCGTAAGAGGATGGGTCATAACAGACCCTTTAGTAGCCTCCCCCTCGTCTTCTTGAAACGTTGCTTGAATTCAAGAGTACTGTCAGCTTCTACAATGTTGGCAGGAAGTGTGTTCCAAACACTTATCACCCTTTGTGAGAAAAAATGCCTTCTACAGTTCAAACGGCCAAATGGTTTATTTAGTTTCTAGCTTTTTTTTTTTTTTTTTTTTTTTTTAAACCATAT
Source organism: Antedon bifida (assembly GCF_963402885.1). Classification (NCBI taxonomy): domain Eukaryota; kingdom Metazoa; phylum Echinodermata; class Crinoidea; order Comatulida; family Antedonidae; genus Antedon; species Antedon bifida. The sequence goes on along the minus strand of NC_136227.1, from coordinate 31,809,676 downwards.
TTAATGAGGGTGATCCATCCAGCTATTGCTGATCATTAGGGACCCTCAGAGGTTCACAAGACAAACATATACACAAGATGCTCTACATAATCAAAGTCTTATTACAAGTCTTTGGGAGTGGAGTAATTTGGTCCTTAGAAAAAATCCTGACATGTGACGGGACTTGAACCCAGGACCCTTGGAGTGGTAACCAAGCATCATAACCACCAAGCCACAACTCCACTCTAGAACTGAACCAATAGACTGCTGAGTGCATCTGGTTTTTATCTCAGAGGACTAGAAAATGTCTGGCAGACCTACTAAATACTGGTAGCACAATCCGACAAAAGCAAATAATAACATTTAATAAATGGTGTACACATGCATTGTTAATATTAATGGTTTTTTTAAAATTTCAGGCGACATAGCATTTCGGTTTCTTGATTTTATAAGAACTAATTATAGTACAGCTTCTTTGAGTGTTAAAGATGAAGATATAGAAAAAGAATCAACAACAGTATTTCCAAAGGAGGACGACTCAACCCATGTTGCTGTTTGTGATATCAATCCAAATATGTTGAAAGTGGGAGAAAGCAGAGCTGAAGAAAATAGTTATTTAAAAGGTTATAGATTATATCTTATATATAACATAATTTCTGTATAACAACCACAATATATATACTGTATAAAGATTGCAAACAAAAATAATAATTCATTTGTTTTCTCACTTAGGTATTTCATTTATTGAAGGTAATGCAGAAAGCCTCCCCATATCAGATGAATGTGCAGATGCTTACACAATTGCATTTGGTATCAGAAATGTTACTAATGTGGATAAGGTATGAAACGACAGCTGATGAAGATTACCAGTCTAAAGCTCTGTCTACACTATCAAACTTTATGTGACAAAAAAATGATGTGCCCATATATGGACACATCACACATTCGGGCACATCACACTTTTTTGTCAGCTAGGTTGATAGTGAGCTTTAGTATAGGGTCAGCACTTTTGATCTTTGATTGAAATTAAAGCTGTTTATCTCTTAATTACCTGTTCAGACTTAGTAATTTAACCGGGTTAGTTAGTTTCATGGACAACAATTAACCTGGTAAATAACTAAGTCTGAACAGGCCCCTTTTTTGTTTTTATTAAGATTGGTTTTTTTGCAGGCATTGGAAGAAGCTTACCGAGTTCTTAAACCAGGTGGCCGGTTCTTATGCCTTGAATTCAGCCATGTGAACAACCCAGTATTGAGGTCAATATATGATAATTACTCTTTCCAAGCAATTCCAGTCTTTGGTGAGGTCATTGCTGCTGATTGGAAGGCATACCAGTATTTAGTGGAGAGCATCAGACAATTCCCAAACCAGGTATAGTTACACTACTGAGAGTTCTTGAAAGTGCTATGTTCATTGGGCAGTACTGTACCAACAAATGTTGATTTTCTAATTTAATCTAAATTTTTTCTTTTTTTTTCAGGATGAATTTAAGTACATGATAGAGGATGCTGGCTTCAGTTTAGTAAAATATGAGAACCTAATGTTTGGTGTCACAGCGATTCACTCCGGTTTTAAACTATGATTTTAGGGCGAAATAGATAAATGTAGCATTTACTGTAAAAAAAATATTGTAAAAGTATAGGTGAGAAATAGAAATTAACTTTATATCAATCATTGTTTTTTTAATGAATAAAACAACTTGACAAAAAGCATAGTTTAATACTTTATTTTATTAACAAGTTTATTTTGATTAAGAAATAATATAGTAAATCACAATAGGCATACAACATTATTTAATTGCAATTTAAATTGCAATTTAAATTGCATTAGCATTTAGAACATCAGATGTCGTCAATTGTTCAGGGCTGAGATTTTCGGGATATTTACCAGCCCTCTCAGTACAGGTCTTCTGATAAAGCCTCATAAATAGTACTACAGTACACCATTACAAGCCTCTTTAAATCTCACAAACTGAGCAAAGCTAAAAATGCAAATCCGTTTTTTAACATAAAGATGACGTAAGAAAACACATTCCCACTTCTTTCATCTTATTTCACTATTCATCTTTTTTGTATTTGATAGAACCATCATCACCTTCCTTCTTTTCTTTACCATTACTCTCTTTCGTTCCATCCACATCCTCAACAATGTTCTTGATCATGCCATTTTTACCAAGGAATCCGAAAAGAAAGGCAGTTGCAAAGGATATAGCACAAAGAAGTTGAAAAACGGACAGATACTTCTCAAAAATAGCTGCTGATTGTTCATTTCTATTCCTGCTATCTTCTGAACTCTCCACTGGGCCTCTTTTATGTGGCATCTTTTTGATGTCCTCTTTACTGTAAACTTGTCTTAAGTCTTCCTCTTGGGTGTCCGTTTTGATGTCGTCTTTTACCGTTTCGATCAATGTTTTCTGGTCCTTCAGGTCGTCTGTGTCTGTTGTTCCACAGGGAGTTAAATTACAGCTTTTTCTGAACTTGGGAAGTTTAGAAATATTGCAGTTTCCAGGTCCAACGATCTTTTTGTTAGAAGCCTTGCAAAGTGGTCGTCTGGTCATTACTCCTTCACCACACGTAACCGAACACTAATAAAGCAAAGGTATTAGTATTAGGTACCGTATTTTATATGAAATATGGATAAATTACAATGTGTTTCTAAGCGGAATGTTATCAAAATTATTTGATATGATTTCCATTAGGTTTTCAGCCAATTACACTGACGAGTGAAAATAATAATTCCTTCATTTCATCTAAAACTTTCCTGTAACTGGGCAATTTAATAGGTCGCTTTAAAATTACTACCAGTATAGAGATCTAAGTTGCCGTCCACGTTGTTTAGTCCTATATTTTATAGTAATAAATTGCAATATTAATGTAAAAACATTGTTATCAAAATTAGTATAGGATCGTGTTAAAAATGTCGCGTTTAGTTTATCTTTCTTATCAGATCAGATATTTCTTTTAGCTTTATTTATTTATTATTAAAACTGCAAAATGGCCTATGTATGTATTCATGTTTTTGGGGCAAAATACATCTTTAAGCTATACTTTTTCTTTCATATTTCGTGACTTTTCCTTATTTACTTACATCTGACCATTTTTCTTTTGTCCAACTGTACTTCATACATGGTTGGAAGAACAGTTGTGTGGAGTATCCTCGTAAAGTGACGTTGTTGTCCGTGTGGAACGTCACATTTAGGGTATGCCCCTTGCTGACGTATGGTTCTTGCGGCAGTATGTCTCCGCAGTAACGGTTCTTTCGGTTCACTTCTACCTCACTTATCTAAGAATTAATACATATATTAATTCGATTCTTAATACAGGAATTTAATTAATTCATCCGAGGTTACAATAAGCTTTCGTAAAGGTTGAATAAATGGTCAAAATATAAATAAACTGTAAATAGATTGAGTGAATTGAGTTATTTTGTTTTGTCAAAGATATATGAATTGTCACTTTGACCGAAAACTGAATCGAAAAAAAAATTATTTACCTGAAAAAATGTAATTTAAATTAAATACTTAAATTGTCTGTCAGACAATGTTTTTTGGTTAAAATTAACCGTTTCTTTTTAGTCTTCTTGTAAGTGAAATATATAATATATATTTTTTTATAGAAGTAAATAACTTTATTAAAACTGCAAACTGGCCTATTTAAAGTCTGATTTTATTAATCTTCATTTTTAATGTTTTTAGAGGACAATACATCTTTAATTAAATATATACATTATATTTATTTTAATTAATTAATTTGTTTTTCTTCAACTTGTTATTCATGCTAATGTCTTGCTCTGAGGGTCCTTAATGCTCAGTTTCGACTGTATTGACCACCCTCGTAAAAATAAATATTGTTAAAAAGGAGAAAGATCTAATTCTGTATATGACCATTTTCATGTTTTTCTCACTTGAAATTGTTATGCATTTAACCAAATGTTATATTTGTATCTGAAATTCATCCCTGTTTAAACTGAGCAAGTTGAATGTGATGGTAATTTGATCCGGCCTTTTACCACAATGGAGTGGCTTTGTGGTTATGATGCTTGGCTACCACTCCAAGGGTCCTGGGTTCAAGTCCCGTCACATGTCAGGATTTTTTCTAAGGACAAAATTACAACTCCACTCCCAAAGACTTGTAATAAGACTTTGTTTATGTAGAGCATCTTGTGTATATGTTTGTCTTGTGAACCTCTGAGGGTCCCTAATGATCAGCAATTGCAAAATCATAGTTACCTCTAAATAATCATTTATGCAACGTATCACAGGATTAATTGTGTTTTCAAGAGATAGCTCTAGAAACACTATCGTCACACACCCTGATGGGTTAATAATAACGGTCTTCAAATGCAGATTGTCATCATACCCTCTTGGATATCCTGGTGACTTCATCTCAATTGGTGACGAAATGTAGGTGACATCTTTGAGAAATGTGTTAATAAATAAAGAAAAAATAAATAAAACTTCACTTCATAATCAATGAATTATTACATTAATAAGCAATCGTCACTAGGCCTTTAGAGTCTAGGTCTAGGCCTAGAATTAGTTGTATTCATTATTTTAAAAAAGTTTTCAATAAATGGCATACAAAAACAATTAAAATAAATTCTTTTTCCTGCTGCATGCTATAAAATTCGTAATTGAAACTTTGTGATTAAATAGTGAGTTTTATTTAATTATTAATAAATTAAAATATTGTTCCACCCCCTCGACCTCCTCTGTAGTACCACCACCGTCCGTACTCTCTTATTCCCTGATGAAGGGGATCGGCATATTGGCGCTGCTGCGCTAATGAAGGGTACGTACGTGCGTCGTGTAAAAAAAGAAGAGAAGACATGATCTGAATGTGTTGAGGGGTTTGTCCTATTTTCAGATGATGATTTTACCTTGTTTTGATGACGCGTTTGTTGAGTTGAACAGCAAAGATGTTACTAAAGAAAGAATAAAGTAGAACTGCCGCACCACTATGATGCTCATCATGCTTAATTAGTCTTAATTTAAAAATATATAAATTAAAAATCACTGAATGGCAATCAAATGCGTGTGATAGATATAGCTTCTCTCCCGTCCCCAACGTCGTAACTTTTGCGCACACAGTGCACACATACGCGCTTGTAATTAAGCGCGCGAGTTATTGGCGCGAACCACAGTATTTTAGACGCGAAAAAAATCAGCAAATTTTAAACGATTTTCTTCAACCGCGTTAAGTTCAATCTATTTTTATACCTCCATGGTTCAAGCATGGATATTTAAGGTTTTCCTTTTTTCAAAATCATTTTTAGTCGTTTTTTCTCATTTATTTACGTTTACAATATTTAAAATAAAATACAAGAATTATATTTTTAAATTAACATCAGACAACTGCACCCCGTTTTCCAAGTCACGCTTTCATTTTTATTCAAAATGGTGTCTGGCAATGTATATACTGTATATTATATATAGCCTACTGATGATTGACGTAATCATTCTGTCATATTACGTAACGTCGTACATCGACGATATGATGATGATGTCTTCATTATGTACTTACACGTGATCTTTACCAAAATGGCGACTTCCATAATACTTACGAGCAAAATTCAGAATTTTATAGATAGTATGATATCTGACTTTGCAAAAGATAATTTAAAGGAACAGCTAGACAAATATTCCTCGAAAAATTGTTCTGAGAAAAGTATACCTGCCTCACTTGTGATTAAAGCCTATAAATGTTTTATTGAAAATTCTAAAGGTATGTAGGTAGCCTAGCTTGAATGTCGTGTGGCGGTTGATTTTGTAGTTGTTGAACTTTGTTTATATTGTGTGGACAGTTCGTACCAGTCAATCTTTCTACAGTTCCACAAAGTTAATTTCGTGTCTGCTTCGTTTTCTTTTCAGATAAAGAAAAAATATATCTTCATGAATTATTAGAAGATAGTGATTTATATTATGAACCAATTAAACCACCAGAAAGAGTAAGTAATTAGAATTAACTAATTTTATTTGTTATTTATGTGATAATAAACTAAAATATAATAATTATTAGTAAAAAACAGTATTATTATTATAAAAAAAATTGGGTTTTCTTACTTGCAGTATTAAATTCATAGGAGAAATCCGACTTGAAATTTAAAATTTAAAAAAATTTCTAAATAAAAATTGTTTTGCAGAATCCAGAACTTCTTAAAAGATTAGAAAAATTAAAAGCTCAGCAAGAAAATAGAGATTACCAGCAGATGACAAAAAACGTGAGAGTTGAGGTAATAGAAAATACATTTTTTACGATACCTGGTGACGATATCATCTTCTTACTTAGTGCATAATTTTGTGTGGTTTTAGTCAAAAATTCAGCTGTTGAAAAGTGTATTTAATTTTTAAAACGATGTTTCTAAATATAAATGTTATGTAATTCAAAGTTTATGTATGTTTCTTTATTTTCAGGCATTTGGTGGAAGTATATTGTCTGATGTTGGAAAAGACTGTAAGTAGTACTGTAACCACTATAACCACAAATAAATATAATTTCAGTTTCACATTCACAAAGCTATCAAAATACTGTAATGATATGCGTTTTATAATCTTTCTTGTAGTGCGGTCTACTTCGGCACAGCTTATTGGTGTATTGAATATTCTCCTCACTATTGTTGGAGCTTTTGTTTTTGGGTACATGGCAACATATTACATAGGAAAACCTACACCATATGTAAGTATCTTATAAAGTTAGGTTTATCACCGCATCAATGTATATATAATTGTTTTACCCAAGCATATAAATACAATACAAACTATTTAAATTCTTTTGCCAATAAATTAACTCATTTTATAAGACAGATGATGTAATGTTTTAAGTTTGATGTTAATGATGTTTTTCTGTTTTGATTTTGTCTATTTTTGTTTTAGTGCATTATAACAGGATTTATTATGGCCACTGTAGTTGCTGTTGCTGATGTCTACTTCTTCATCAAATTTGAAGTTTGAACTTTGTTTTAATTCAAGGACCAAATAAGAAGACTGTATATTTACCTCCTGTATACTTGAACATACAAGGACCAAAATAAGAAATACTGTGCCATAAAAATAATATGTATTAGCAATCAATCAATCCATCAAATAATCTTTATTGCAATCAGATTGGAAATATTGGAAATTTACATTTCGAAACCAACTATTATTGTAGTACAGCAGATGAGCTCCAAGAACCAAATTTCCAAACAAATGTCACAACATATATGGATCATAAATCCTTTGGGAAAGTATGAAGCGAGAACATTGTATTGTATAATCTCTGGTGGTATTAATATTTTCTACAAAAGAGTTAATTCAAAATCAAATTATTGTATAAATAACTGTATATTATAACTATTATTTATTAATAAAATATTTTAAAAAAATGTATGGTAAAAGTTTTTTTTTGGACTGATGTACTAAGAAAAGTTGTGAAAAAGTTCTACCACATTCATTTGTTATTGGAATTGGAAATCTTAATCATAGTACTGTGTAATTGTTTGTAGCTATTTTATTTCAACAATATTTTAAGAGGGTGGTCCATCCAGCCAAATCTGATCATTAGGGACCCACACAAAAATATATGACTTCAATTTTTATTAGATAAATTGTAAAAACGAATGTATATACTGTACAATGTTACACAACAATTTTACAATTTAAAAATCTCAATATATGATTTTTTTTCGTTTTTATGAGTTTGTGATTTGTAATGAAAATACATAATTATTTTAATAAATCATGGAGATAGTATGATAGGACCATGAATAAATTAATGCGCGTTTTGTTGGCAAGCATATTGATTGGCTTATTGTTCCCGCCGCCTCATCTATAGCTCGCTCGGAAAAAGGCACGCTATGCACGTATGACGTGTCGATAGCCATTTTGGAAAATCGTCGGACTTCGAGAGTTGTTGATACGGAAGGTAAGTGTTATTATCTGACTTAAAATCATGATTTAATATCATAAAAAGTTAATAACATTAATCGCTATATGATTGTGCCGATGGTTTTGATGATTTTAGGCTCTATGCAAATAGAATTACGCCTTTATTCGTCCAAAAAGCTAATCGTATAGCCTAGTCCACCACCGTCCACTTTCCCACGAGTTGGGCCTAACAAACTGCATCGCGAGGTTTTGAAGTGCGTTTGTTCACAATGTGTTTTGAAAGAGGAAGTGATCCGACCCTGACTATTGAAACTGGCAAACAAACTGGTGTCCGTGTGGATAAAGGGGTCCGTGTGGATAAAGGGATCCGTTCCCAGGGACCTGGTTTGGGACATGATTAATGATTTTCATGGAAGTTTGTCATAATATTTTAATATTTGTTTATGTATTTTATTATATAATCTATTAAAAGTATTATTTTATTTTTTATTTACTATATTATTTATTTTTTACTTCTATTATTTATTACTTCAATTTTCAGAACAATTTAAATCTTTAATTTAACATTATATATTATTATATAGCCCTTTAACTAGGCAGATTACTATAATTAAATTTTTTTTAAATAAAAAAAAGTCACCCTAATTAAAAAAATAGGCCATGACTCCTTAGTGATTCCAAAATTATATGATTATTAATAAAGTCACTGTGCATATAATATAATTTCCTGTTATTCACACAGCCGCTGTGCGTATAGCCTGTCAATTAAGGATAAAAATATAATTATGAATACAAAAATAAAAAATTCTGTATTTCCGGAAATAATAATAATTTTTTCTACTATCAATAAATGTAATAAGTTTTGACATTTTTTGTAATATGGCTACTTGACACCTGAAGTGATAATAATTTAAAATTAACACATTATTTTGAATTCAGATCTTTTCAGGATGACTGAAACAGATACTATCATAGACGAGGCATGTACATCTATTTCTGATGACACCGATCAACCAGCGCCCTCCCTATCAGTTGGCTCCGTGTTCGCTAACTGGGAAGAATTCAAAACTGCCATGGAAGCATACGAAGCTAACGCACACGTTAAACTTATATTTGCAGACACAAGGAAAATAGAAACTGCAAACATTGCATATCGAAGGGAAGATGCTCCCGTGTACGATGCTAAGTTTAAATATGCTTATGCAAGACTTACATGTAAACACCATGGCAAATATCGTAGTAAAGGATCTGGCAAACGGCCCAATCAAAGGTGAGATATCTTTATACTTTATTAGCCTCCATTCCTTCCATTTTGGACAGGAAATTCTTATAACTGTCTGTCTGCCCGTCTCCCAGGGTGCTGATCATGCTCTTATACTGGGACCTCTGGAAGAACAGTCTTGTACTTAAGGGGTCACCCAGTGTAAAGAAAAAGAAATAATATAGCAATCCATATCATCGGTCATGCTGGAGTGCATATCATAGACAAACATTACACCTCTAAACTATCAAAACATTTTTTATTTTCAGGAGTTACAAGACAAATTGTCCAATGCAATTTATACTGAGTGTGGATCGAGCTAAAGATATTATGTACATTCGCAGTGGCAACTTCACACACAATCACCCGACAGACGAAGATGTCGCCAAGCTGTACCCCGAAAATCGTCGGCTCAGCAAGTCCGAAAGGCAGTTCAGTAAAATACTTATGGACATGAAAGTTCCTCAAAAGGTATTTTGTGAAAGGGTGCGCGAAATGAGCCAAAAACCTCTGACGAATAAGGATATCTATAATCTTCAAGCTCAGCTTCGTAAAGAAATGGCAGAAGAGGAGAAGACAGAGGTTCAGTCGTTACTGCATGAACTTCAAGATATAACGGAGAAAGACTCCGGGAGTGAAGTGGTGGTGAACGTGGATGGTAATGGACAGATTCAGGTTGTGTTCTTTCAGACGTCGTACATGAAAGAGGCTTATCTTAAGTTTCCAGAAGTTTGTATCGTAGGAGAGACAGATGACATCAACAGCAATGGGATGATTCTGTGTACAATAATGGTTCAAGATGGCAGTGGAACATTTCTGCCATGTGCTCATTTCTTACTTGCGAAATTAGATGAACCAACTATGGTATCTGCTTTTCAATTGTTTAAACAACCATTAAATGACGAAATATTTAACAAACCATGCTTGTTCATCATAGGAAGTAGCAACTTAGATGTTGCAGTCTTTCAAAACCAGTTTCCAAATGCATCTATTAAACTATGTGAAACACAGATCTTAAAGAAATTTAAGAATGAGACAATGAACATTGAAAACGGCAGTGAAAAACCACGAAGGCAAGGTCAACTATGGACCTTACTACACGCAATGGTGATGTCTAAGACTGAAGCGGAATACGAGGAACTTAGAACGAAAATGCAAGATTTACCATTTGCGAGTGCTTTCAACGAAACATGGCATCAACAGCGCCATCTATGGGTTGGATCATTTAGAAACAAAGATTTGAACTATGGGATTAAGACTGCCAATAATCTTGTAAGCTTCCACGAAAAGGTCAAAGGTGTTGTGAATAGCTCAAGCACGGTGGCAGAATGCGTGAAAGGAATTCTAAAAATGGACAATCAGATGAAATTGGAGGCTAATCGTAAGAAGCTGCAGGCAATGATGACGACATCAGTACCCATTGCCGATAACCCTGATCTAGAAGAACTTACGCAATTGTGTACACGCTACGCTGTAAATTTTCTAGAGAAAGAGCTGACATTTGTAACTTCCCTGAATGTTACACGAAACGAAGTTGGCCAGATAATAATTACTGATGCGATTGGAGATAAACAACTTGAAGATGACAACAAATGTTCCTGTCTTTTCTATACAAATTTCAAATTACCGTGTAAACATATTTTTGCTATGCGTAAATTTCTGGAAAAGAAACTGTTTGACGATAGCATGATTGCAAGTCGATGGAGGAGGGATTACCAACATTCGGAATGTAAAGTTGAGGACATCGATTTTGCCAGCAGTAGTCCAAGTGGAGATAAAAAGAAGAAAAGAGCAAGCACTGGCAATTCTGTTCCTGCACCTCCAGCGGCTAAAAAGGTAAAAAAAATCACCAGGAAGTCTTCAACATCCTCTCAGTCAATGACGCGTGATGAAAAATATGCCAAGTCCACGCTGTTATGCCGACAAATAGCTGGTATTATTAGTGAAGTGCCTCAGCCACAGTATGAAAATAAAATTAAGATTTTAAAAGCACTTTGCACTCACTGGTTAGAAGGGAGTGAGGTTCAGCTCTTGGTCAAATCAACTGCCAATGAGGAAGAAGATGAAGAATCAGCTCAAAATGGAAATGACTAATTTATTTCATTTACGCAATAAAGATTCTTATTATATCTTAAGTTGACCTATATAATATATGTGACTCATATCAGTTCATTTGTAAGTGTTGAGCAACGTGGCAAGGTAAAGAATTCAATCTGAACGTAAAGCTCTGTCTACACTATCAAACTTTATGTTATTGATATGGCATCATCATGTCCATATAAGGGCATGATGATGTCATATCACTACCATATTTGAGCACATCACACTTTAAAAAAAAACTCATTTCATAGTGTAAACAGAGCTTTAGTGATATAAATGAAGGAAGGTTTCACATCTCTGATGCAAAATAAGGCTGTACAGTAATTCTTAGTGAATTGGCAACATGCTATTAATGTTTGAAAAACTTTATGAAAAGTTTTGTTTGGTTTTTTAACTTTCTTCTTCAGTAACAAAATCATTAGAAAATATTTACTTAAAAACCAATTAATAACAAATACAGATGTTAAATTGACACAAAATACAAAGAAGTACTGTATAATGTTTAATCATGGAGGAAATATTCCTCCATGGCTTAATAGTGTTGTGTTATAAAGATAATTTTACTGTAAATATAAATTGATGATAACTTTTTTTAAATGTCAATTTACCAAAAAGTATTGTTTTGCAAATTACAAAGTATTTATAAAGTTGTTTACATATTAAAGTTGTTGCATTACGATGTTATTAACAGTTCCTCACTGTGATATTGAGTTGTATTTCAGATGCATATATACAGGGAAACTAAAGAATATGCTTAAAGATGTATTGTCCCCCAAAAACTTGAAAATGAAGATTAATTAAATCAGACTTTGAATAGGTTATTTTGTAGTTTTAATAAAGTTAATCACTTCCGTAGAAAAAAAACGGGTTTTCACTTATAAAATAACATAATAAATGGTTAAATTCAACCAAAAATCCATTGGCTGGCAGCCAATTTGACCATTTTTTGCTTTAAATTCCAGTTTTTTCAGGTAAATAAATTTTTTTTTTGATCCAATTTTTGGTTGAAGTCAATAACTATTATGTGACATTAAAATGGCATATTCAACAAAAAAAATTATTTTTCAGGGGGACAATACATCTTTAAACGGAAAAAGTTTGAATGAAATGTAAAACCTTTTTTTAATGTTTCAATCGTTTTCATTTCTCAAAGAAGTAAATACTATAAAACATGGTAAAACCGAATTTAGCATGATTTGCAATGTAGATAAAGAATATTTTACAAAGAGTATATGAGTTGTAATGTGAATTATTTCATCTAACTTCACCGTACATCAAGATATAGTACTTCTTTCTGTACTACTATGCATGTATATGGAGAAAATTTAATGTTCATAAGATTACCAGAGGGCGCTCTCTTGATTGAGGTAGGACGTGATGCGTGAAGGAGGAACGAAAGGCTGCTAAACGGCGCTAGCTAGGCCTGGATGACGATGGCAAAAACTTTAAAAAACTGTATTTATTACAGCATAATTAATGCACATTTACGTCAACATCACAATGCTGCATTTCTGTCAATTGGTGGTGTTAATTTACAATGGAACCGTCGATTAGCATCAAGGTAAGCGATGGCTAGGCTAGGCCCTCTCAAACGATGAACTAGACGACTGACTAGGCCCAGCTAGAAAAGTTGTTGTTAGAGGTGCTGCTGCAGCCAGCCATGCCTGGCATGCCCAGCTAGGCTTTAAGCTAAATAACATTACTTTATGTATCTGGTAAAAATATTAATTGTTTATTCTTTTAAAGAAAATTACAAGCAGTAGGTAAGCTGGAAAATCCAAAGCCACAGGGAAAATATCCAACTGGACAGGTTAGATTTTCATTGATTTGTATTTACTAATTAATAAATATCATTGATGGGATATATAATTTCAGATGAATGTAATAATGCATTCAAACAAGCAATTCTCTATCGAAATACAGTAACTATGTGTTACGTTAATTATTAACAGAAGCTTTTTAATAATTAATAGTTTATATTATTTTATATATATATTATTAATAATATTAATTTAAAGGCCAATTACTGAAAAAATGACAATGCTGTGGGTATCAGTGGCTGGATCTCAATTGAGATACAAAAAAAAAAGCGAAAAGCTAAATCAAAACGATAAGTAAAACAGCCAGAAAAGTTAGCAGAGCTTATTATTAATAATATTATATATAATATAGTTTTAACAATTTTTTCTCTTTTAATTTTTGTTTCAGCTCTTTCTTCATAAAGTGTTTGGTTACAGAGGTATTTTGTTATTCCCGTGGCTTGCAAGACTTTATGATAGAGATGTAGGCAATAAAAAGACTGAAAGGTACAGTATGATGTAACAACCAAGGATGTAGTTGTGTTAAGAAGAGGTCGATGAACTTACCCAAGTTTATATTAAAGCCTTTTGTCTGATTTGAATCTTTCTTTGTCTTTTATAACTTTTTTTAACTTGGCAGAAATTTTAAAAAATGAAATAAATATTGAAATACAAATTATAGATAATATGAAAATAAATTGCCTATAACTAAATTTCTGATTACCCAAAGTTAATAATAAATGCAAACTATATATTAGTGTAAAGCTCTGTCTACATTATCAAACTAGTTTGACAAAAAAAGTATGATGTGCCCAAATATGGTAGTAATGTGCTTATATATGGTAGTAATATGACATCATCATGTCCATATATGGGCACATCACATTTTGTTGTCACATAAAGTTTGATAGTGTAGACAGAGCTTAAGATAAAAAAGTTTTACATGAGCATGAACACTGGTATCAGAGACATATTTTTACAACAATCAATGTACTGTATTATATTTTTTTATCATTGTGTGTTTGTTTTCTGTATTTAGTCCACAGAATGAAATTGATGGTGAACACATTGATAGCAGTAACAAGGAGGTCCAGGGAAAGACACAGACATACTATCAAGTTCTCATTGATTCTAGGGATTGTCCATTCATTGTAAGTCTTCATTTTCCATTGCAAGAATTTGTTATTTTTATAACAATCCAAAAGCAAATTACTGAAAAAAATGAAAATTCTACATCTCTAACAATAACAACCAGAAATATTTGTCGGAAAACACTATTTCTCTGTCTATGACTGTATAAAATAAAGTGGTTGGTTAAAAATCTCAAGGAATGGGAATCGGCACTAGTATGCTAACTATCCTTCTTAAAGGCGGCAATCCCGTTCACAAGACAAACATATACGCAAGATGCTCTACATTAATCTTATCAGTAGTTTAGGCAAATTGCCAAGGATAACCATAAACTAATTCCTTCACTATCCTTCTTAAAGGTGGAAATCCCGTTCACAAGACAAACATATACACAAGATGCCCTACACTAATCATTAGTCTTATAAGTCTGTAGGAGTGGAGTTGTAATTTGTCTTGTTGATATTATATTATTTCTAGCGTACACACACTTTCAATTGGAAAATGTAACCTATATATTCTTTATACAGTATTTTATAGTATTTTATTTAATTTTTCAGAGAGCTCAAACAGAAGCAGTAACGTTCCTTGGAAATCAAGACAACAACAGGTCTTTATATGCCATACCAGGTACTGCTCATTTACTTTCTTTAGATTGAATAATTTTACCTTTTTACTTATAAAGCTCTGTCTACGCTATCAAACTTTATGTTTAAAAAAATGTGATATGCCATGTGGACATGATGATGTCATATCACTACCATATTTAAGCATATCACTACCATATTTGGGCACATCACACTTTTTTTGTTAAACTTGTCTGATAGTGTAGACAGAGCATTACAACTGTAAAGCTGATTTAAGTGTATTCCCAAAATGTTTATGCAAATTTACTATTTGCTTTGTGATCAGACAAACCACTAAACTTTACCCCAATGTGTTGTCCTAACTTCTAAAAGAGTTTTAGAAGATTTTGTAAAAGCATAGCCAATAGAGGGTGCTATAATGATTTTAAAATATTTCAGTATACTATTAAATCTATAGAGGGTGCTATTTAAAAATATTTAGACATTAGATATTTATGCATCTATAGTAAACATTACCTTATTCAGATTATAAAACCATTGGCAAAAAAGATAGGCTGCTGTAATACTTTAAATACACATTCAACTATAAAGGGCACTGATATAAAACTATAACATCAACATAGGGCAAAACACTGAGCATTTATTGGAGGTCAGTATTTTATTGGCACTCACTTTAGAATCAGTGGCATACACCTTTTTGTGGTGTGCAGAAATACCAATGCACTATTTTCTATGCCTTAATAACCTCAATGTTTGTTATAATTTTAGCATGTTATTTTCACAGGATTAGACTATGTTGCCCATGAAGATATTTTACCATACTCATCGGCAGATAAAACTCCACTGCAACATGAGCTGTTTGATAAGTTTCTGGAATTAAAATCAGGACAAGGTATGGTATTAACTGTGTAACTGTTATTGCACATCTATAAACTAATCTGCTTACAGGAGAAATAAAAAGCCGTCGAATACAAAAATACATAAACATAACACAGAACAATAAAACCATGTGTAGGCCTACAATAGTATTGATATTTTCTATGAATATTTTAAAATGTACAAAAAGAAATGACATCATAACAAGATACTTTATAATATTATTGATAGGTTTATAATAATGATTATAACAAAATATTTAAATCTTCAATTTACATCACAAAAGTATACTGTAGTACAATATTATTTCTTTTTTTTATTCAGAGACTTTATTCAACAATATTTTCTATATATGCATACCTTATTTGAAATGTAATGCTTACAGTACACAACATCCATTAAATACTTAAAAACAGTTTTGTTAACATATTAACACAAATCATTTCCTATAAAGTTCTTCTTGATTTCCCTGTTCCAAACTTCTATAATATGTTTTAAGTTCCCATTGCAACTCAGAAATGTTATTTCTGTTTATTTTGTCAGAACCACCTTTTGTAGCAAAAGATACTCTTAAAGCCTGGCAGGAAAAGAACCACCCTTGGTTAGAGTTGTCAGACGTCCACCGTGAAACGACAGAGAATGTACGGGTCACTGTCATACCTTTTTACATGGGTACTAGGGTAAGAAGAAGTTTTTATTAACAACATTATTTAAAAAGAAAAACATGATGAATGATCATCTCATGTCTCATCTCTAATTGAACTAAAGCTCTGTCTACACTGTGATGTGCCCATATATGGACATGATGATGTCATATCACTACCATATTTGAGCATATCACTACCATATTTGAGCATATCACTACCATATTTGTCATACCTTTTTACATGGGTACTAGGGTAAGAAGAAGTTCTTATTAGCAACATTATTTATTTAATAAAGAAAAACATGAGGAATGATCATCTCATGTCTCATCTCTAATTGAGCTAAAGCTTTGTCTACACTATCAAACTTTATGTGATAAAAAAATGTGATGTGCCCATATATGGACCTGATGATGTCATATCACTACCATATTTGAGCATATCACTACCATATTTGGGCACATCACACTTTTTTTGTCAAACTAGTTTGATAGTGTAGACAAAGCTTTAGACTCATCAAATATTTAAATAATATGCTTATTAATGGTACTATAATTCAATTTGTTGTAGGTTTCAGAGGATTCCAGTGTATACTGGGTAAGTCACATACTTACAACCAATTTATATGTTTCAGTTTACTTTATCCTTTATGGATTCATATAGCCCCATTAATGAAAACATATTAATTTGGTGTTTTGTCATACACAATGCTTAAAAAAATTGTAAATGATCTTTTGGTAGCTTAACCCTCATACTGATTACACAATGCAATTCGTAAGTATATCTGATCAACCTTTGTTTTCCCTAGTGGAGGTACTGTATTCGGCTTGAGAACCTAGGTAAAGAAACTGTTCAGTTACGAGAGCGACACTGGAGGATATTCAGCTTATCAGGCACATTAGAAACTGTGAGAGGAAGAGGGGTTGTTGGCCAGGTGAGTTTTAGATAGGAAGCTTTTGTTTCTAGTGCGAGCCACAGTTGTTATTGTTATAAATGCGTATGGCTTCTGCTCTAGGCCTACTGACAGCCAGTCATAATATGTCTAGTCCAGGCCATCAGTGCCTGTAACATGCATTAGCCTTCGAGGCCTACAAGCACATACTTTTGACCACACCGCTCATGGATTCTGTGCGATGTGTAAATGGGATAAGCTACACAGTTTTGCGCTTACCTTTACTGTACTGTGTAAATTAGCCTTTATGAATCGTGATATCACTAGCTAATTACCATCTCTGCAATTGTTGATAGCTACCACAACTACACCAATTTCCATCTCCTGCTAATTTATTAAGTAAAGTCTGTGGACAAAACTCATGATACATGTCTGTCTTGTTACAGGAACCTATTTTATCTAAAGAACAGCCAGCATTTCAGTACAGTAGCCATGTATCATTACAAGCACCAAGTGGACATATGTGGTGAGTAGTGCGTAATTGTCTACCAAGTCTTAAGCTCTGTCTAAATATGGTAGTGATATGCTTAAATATGGTAGTGATATGCTTAAATATGGTAGTGATATGACATCATCATGTCCATATATGGGCACATCACATTTTTTTTTTTTGGTGACATAAAGTTGATAGTGTAGACAGGGCTTTAAGATCTGTCAAAAAAGTGTGATGTGCCCAAATATTCATTAACCTGTTTCATAATGACACAATAGTAGTTAGCCTAAATAACAAGCCTCCCTGAAACAAAAGCTTAGGGCACTTATTTAGCCAGGTACAGTTACAGTAGCATATGACATATCATGGTGTCTTAGAATAGCTATGAAAAAGATAATGAAACTTCTGTTTTGTTTTTTCCACAGGGGCACATTCCGTATGGAACGAAATGATGGATATTCCTTCGATTGCCGTATACCACCATTCACGCTGGAAAGTAAACAAAGTGAAACAAATAATCCGCATGGATTCTTTGGATAATCCTAAAAATCAAATTCTTCCATGAAATGATATGTGCAATATAATCAAATTGTTGATTTTTTGCGGCTGATTATTTAAAACACTGTCAACTCACAGACTGTCCCAAAATATAGTTTTTGGAAATTTGTGTTTTGGAAAGGGTTTTCTGGTTTGAACGAGTTGACTATTTCAATTTTCTGAAATCATATATATCATATATCATTTATTTCACCTGAAATTAGGAAAAGGAGCAGAGGAAAATGTAAAACAATGAAGCAGAATCACCTAAAGAAATAACAATTGAGAGGCTCTCCACATTGAAATATCACATCGCGTGGAGTTGCATGATACTTATTTCCAAATTTAAAATTTAAGGTCTAGAATTTTATACAGGGTGAACAAAAGTAGTATAAATACTGGAGTGTACAATAAAAATGTATTTAAAATAATTTTGTTAGACTAAGACATTTTGATCCAAGAATTCATACTAGGATGATTATGAACAAGGATAAATACATGTTTTCTACAGAAAACAAAATAAATGTATGTTTGGTCCTAGTATAAACAGGCCTTTAAGCTAGTACAACCATTTAAAGTTGTTTTATTATCCGCACATTGAAAGAATTTAAGTTTAAAGCAATGTCTACACTATCAAACTAGTTTGACAAAAAGAAGTGTGATGTGCCCAAATATGGTAGTGATATGCCTAAATATGGTAGTGATATGCCGAATTTGGTAGTGATATGACATCATCATGTCCATATATGGGCACATCACATTTTTTTGTCACATAAAGTTTGATAGTGTAGACAGAGATTAAGGTTTATATCAAAAGAAGTGAACACCATGTACAATATGCTGAACCTAAGCATCTGTTGATAATATATTGTAGAAAATATTTATTGAGGTTGCAATCTGAATACAGTGATATATTTAAAAATAATTTAGAAATTGTGACCTATATAATCAAAAGCATTTAAATTGAGGAGAATGATTTGATTAAAAATATGACTGACTATCTCTCACTATGCAACACATTTTTTGTTTTCTCTTGCAAATATAAATTGTAGTTTCGTCTTTAATAAACTTTTTTTAACATTATGGTTGAGTTGCCAATATTTGTTGATGGTGGTACTAGTAGGAGGCTTATCTATTATCTCCTAGATTACTACTACCACCCAGAACCATTACCTCTAGGTCACCACCAAGTTCAGTGCTTGAGAAGGAATTAGTTTAAAACTAAAAAACTATGTAATAACTAACGAAACTTAGTTTATAATTTTACCCCGGATTGAAAACAATTTTTATTTTATACCGGAAACTTATTAGTTTGATGAGTAAGAAGAAGTGCCTTGATTGTGCAACCTCAAAATAGTCCCCAATAGGCTTAAATGCGAGAGAAGATTTCTAAAAAATAATAGTTGAATAACTGCATGATTTAACCCTATTGTGAAATATCATGAATTTTACCTTAAAAATGTTAAAAATAAAAAAGTTCAAATGTATTTGTTTTTCATTTATTTTTGTTCTTGTCAACATGAGGTTATTAAAAAATCTATGAAAGAAAATGCATATTTCATTTTTGTTTTAAATGAAAATGAAATTTAAAAATGAAAGTAGGCCCTCTATCCTCGGGACACAGAACTGAAACTTTTTAGTTTAGAAGTAGGGGTCTTACCGACGTGTATGCAAATTAAAAGAAAAGTATTTATGTAAAACTATTAAAACTATAACATTTTCCATGAATCAAAGAAACAAATAACAATGTGAACAAAGAACTCAACATAAGTCGCATCCCCATTGATGATCGCAAGGGCATTCACCTCAAAACAACGCCGTGTGACGTCATCATTTTTAGACGAAAAGATGGCCGCCGAATTTTTTCGTGAACGCATTTGATGAAATGTCCAGGCCGCCAAAGGACAGGTAATACTTCTTTTAAACATATATTAAACATGCACAATAAGTTATATAATTATTTATTAATTGTGTGGTTACATATTCAATGCATTATTTGCATAATATTTTAAGGTAAAATTGAATTTTTCCATTGCATATCCAGCCACCCTATCAGTATCATCGATGTGATTAGTCCATCGAGAGGACTGTTTGTGGTGGTCCGATAAGAAAACGTACATTAATATTTAATTTAGAGGCCTAGCATTTTCTAGCATCAAAATCATTTTATGTTGTTTAGTACATAACCACCTCTTACTAAATAGAGACATGCACATGTAATATTTAAACCTGTGTAAAACCAGAGATTAGCTCAAAGAAAGGTGTAGAAATGAATAGTGTTTTTTTGTTTATTTTAATTTACCATCCTGATACCATTTTTCTCAAAAAGTGTGTTAATAACCTGACCCTGCGTGATACACCACCTGGCTGCATGAACATGATATTCTGCAGCAGTTTATTTAGGCTAGCTTCAGGCCTAGCATGTAAAAGGTTGTGTAAATCTGAGAATCTAGGCCTAATTATATAAAAATGGATATTTTCCCATATTTTCACTGCATACATTTGAAAATGAACATGAACTATGATGCCTATGCCTATAAATAAGTACATTTATAAATAAATAAATTATTTGGCTCTACTAACATGTTTAAGGGTAACAAATTTGTTTTTTAATGAGTTATTTTATAATTGTGTTTTTTTAAAGCATGCAAAACATACTGTTCATATTCAAAAGTTTGAATTTTATAAATTGTACCTATTTATTTTTGTATTTTAAAAAAGTCTTTTTGTTGAGTCAGCATTATTATATACTTAGTGGGATTATTATTAATTTATAGTGGGAATCAGTGTTTTGATTCTGAATGATTGATGATTCATACCCACTTGGAAGGAGACACAACGCGTCTCTTCTTCCTTTACTACTAACAGTATATAATCCATTTTCATTTCTGTTTTCTTTCATAAATTTTGATTTAGGCTTTACCCTTCATTGCCAACTACTGTAGACCACTGTGCTATAATATTGATATTTTACTAGCAAAGTGGCTTGACAGTAGGCACATAAAATTGCCAAGCCCACTAGATTTTACTAGATATTATACACAGGACTGGAACTACCTTTAAATTTAGTCTACACGAAAATCAAAATTGTATAATATTTTATGAGAATGGTGTTCACGCCTTGAATAATGCAATGTCTACACTATCAAACTTTATGTGACAAAAAAATGTGATGTGACCATATATGGACATGATGATGTCATATCACTACCATATTTGGGCATATCACTATCATATTTGGGCACATCACACTTTTTTGTCACATAGTTTGATAGTGTAAACAGAGCTTAAGACAGATTTTACAACATTTATACTGGGTTTAAGCCTATCACGTAACTACAACAATGTATTATTTTCTTCGTCTTTTAATTTTGGAATAAATTAGTTGTTGTATAATTTTCTGTGAGGTACTGTAAAAGCTGTCATTACTACCATCTGTCCAGTATCCATCAAATGGAATATGAGCAGTTACTCTAGAGAGTAACATAATATACTTAAGAATATTACACTTGAAAGACTATGTTAAAGTGCACAATACAAAATCTGAAATCAAATACTATTCATATTTATATTTAATTCCAGGTTTGTATTTAAATTATAATATATGTGACTTTGTTGATGTACTGTTCTGTAATTTAACTTGGTTTTTATTTGCTATATTTTTGGGGATTTTTTTCTGTTATACTAAAGCTCTGTCTACACTATCAAACTAGTTTGACAAAATTAGTGTAATGTGCCAAAATATGGTAGTGATATGATGTCATTGTGTCTGTATATGGGCACATCACATTTTTTTGTCTCATAAAGTTTAATAGTGACTGACAGAGCTTAATAGAGGATCGATGATGTTAGTTTTTTAGTTATCCGCTTGGTATACCAAGCGGATAACTCCTTGTAATTGTATGAGATCAATATTTTTTTTCTGTATTATTAGTTATCCGCTTGGTATACCAAGCGGATAACTCCTTGTAATTGTATGAGATCAATATTTTTTGGTTATCCGCAACTTAGTTGCGGATAACCCATGTGATTGTAAATATCTTTTTTTTCATCTTCTTCTTTGTTATTCTTCTTTCTTTCCCGGATTTTTGTGCGTCGCATATCCCCTATTGCTTGTGAATATATCTTTTGTATAACTTTGTCATTATATGGACATTTACCTGAAGTTGTGCACCTCCATATTTTTAATGACGTTAGAGTCGCGCAGCGTAAGTTACGCGCAATTTTATGAATTTCAATGATTGGTCATAGATTATAAACCAAAAGTCATTTTGTATTGACACTTGGTAAAAATTTAAGTCATATCAAGGGCAAACTTTCTATGGATTAAAAATGGCATGTTTTACAAGAAGTTACGCGCGCACGCGCATTTAAAGTTTCAAAATGCGCAAAATTAATTTCTAATCAACTTTCTACGCTGATCATAACATTTTGAGCATGTCAAAAATTCCCGCACGCGCGAAAAAAATTACGCGTAAGGTGCGCACGGAGTACGAAAATCATGTTTTTTTCTCTTGAATTATGATTTTACAGCCTTTCCTAGTCATTTTAAAAAAGATTGACATAATTTCAAATTAAAATGATGTCATACGAACACGTTGATTTAGACCATTTGCGCGCGTTTTAGTTGCAAAAGTGACAAAATTTTGTCAAAATTATGCCTATTTTGAATCTATTATAGCTCCTCAGGATCAACCGTTACCCCCAATTTTTTTAATTTAATATAGAAGCAGATATGTTGTAGATATGAATTCATGCAGAATCTTTACCCCTCGGATGTTATGACGTCATCGTATGGCCACACGAATGTAAAATATTGGATTTTTTACTGTTTCGTTATTGCTCATTACATTAAATAGAGCGCATCTCGCTTATACGTATTCCATTTCCTCATATATTTTAAAACTGTCTAGGACAATCAACTATCTTTCGCATGAGTTAAAAATATTTTAATTTTTATGACGTCATCATGTCTAAAAATGTAAATAACGTGGGTCACCTATTTTTATCTTTACAGTAAATTTCAATCTGTTATAACTCGTCAGAATAACAAGTGATAATCATGATTAAAACGTTTTCTGGAAGCTATTGGATTGTAGATACAAATTCATGTAAATATTTTGCCAATCAGATGTTGTGACGTCATCATATGGCCAGTTGAATTCAAAAAGTCATATTTTCATCTCTTGCGTAAAAGTTCATTGCGTTTAAACGAGAGCGCATCTCACTTTTACGTGCTCAAAATTCTTCAAATTTGTTTTAATGTAATTATTTAGATAATTATCTTCAAAAATTGTTATCTTTATATGTCAATTTGATGACGTCATCTTGTTAATAATTGGATTTAAAAGATGGGTCTCGTAATTGCGTCTATGCTGCACTGTATATAACATACAATGTATTCTGTAAATACTGTAATATGCTGTATGCTACAAAATAGGTACAATTCAGCACTGTAAACATATTTAATTCATGTCATAGGATGGCATAATAATTGTCGGCGTTCATATATTTTAAACGTATGTGCATGTTGCGTTTGCGCGGATAACCCGAACTCGTCAAAGTGACGAGTTCAAATCTAGTTTTCTGTATTATTCTTCTTTCCTTCCTTCCTTTTTGTGAGTCGTGTTCCTCTAAAATGTGTAAACATAACATTTCATAACTTTGACAACATATGGGCATTTACGTGAAGTTGTGCACCTCCTATTTTTGAATGACGTCATAGTTGCGCAACGTGACTTATGCGCAATTTTATGAATTTCAATGATTGATCATAGATTAAAAACCAAAAGTCATTTAGTATTGACACTTTGACAAAATTTAAGTCATATCAGGGGCAAACTTTCTACGGATTAAAAATGGCATGTTTGACAAGAAGTTACGCGCACACGCGCATTTAAAATTTCAAAATGCGCAAAATTAATTTCTAATCAACTTTTTACGCGTTTCTTGTCATTTTGAGCATGTCAAAAATTCCCACGGGCGCGCAATTTTTTATGCGCGCGGTGCGCACATAGCGTTAAAAACATATTTTTTTCTCTTGAATTATATTTTTCAAGCCTTTCCCAGTGATTTTGAAAACAATTTAGACCTTTTCCAGTTTAAATAACGCCATACGAACACGTTGAATTAGACAATTCGTGCGCGTTTTTTATGAAAAAGCTTAAAAAATCGTCAAAATTATGTCTTTTTTTAAACAGTCATAGTTTCTAAAGTAAACCGTTAACCGTTTATTTTTATTACAAAATCTAGAAGTTGATGAGTTGTAGATATCGGATCATGCATCAATAAGGCTAAAAAAACATTGTGACGTCATCGTATGGCCACACGAATGTAAAATATAGGATTTTTGTCTCTTTCGTTATTGCTCATCACATTCAATGGAGCGCATCGCGCTTATCTGTATTCCTTTTTCTCCTACATTTATATATTGTGTAGGTCAATCAACTTTCTTTAGCATGAGATAAAAATATTTTAATTTTTATGACGTCATCATGCCTAAAAATTTTAATTACGTGGGTCATTAATTTCATCTTTACAGTAAATTTTAATCTGTAATAGCTCGTAAGAATAAAATGTGATAATCACGATTAAAACGTTTTCTGGAAGCTATTGGATTGTAGATACGAATTCATGTAAACATTTTGCCAATCGGATGTTGTGACGTCATCATATGGCCAGTTGAATAAAAAAAGTCGTATTTTCATATTTTGCGTAATAGTTCATCACATTTAAAAGGGTGCGCATCTATATTTTACGTATTCAAATTTCTTCTAAACGTTAATATGTTGTTCCTGAGATAATTTCCTTCAGAAATTGCTATCTAAGTGTTTCATTTTGATACCGTCGCCATGTTAAAAATTGGAATAAATGGCGGGTCCCGTAATTTCACCTATTCTACACTGTATGTAATATGTATACAGCTTATACTGTTTGCATGTATATACTATATGACACAAAATTCAGCACTAACAGCATGTCATATTCTTCAGTTCTTGTCATAATGCCATAATCTTTATCTGTGTGCAATATTCCAACGTATGACGTGCACGTGGCGTTTGTCGTGGTGCGGATAACTAACTCGTCAAAGTGACGAGTTTCATGTCTAGTTTTATTGGGGTTTTTTCATTACATATTTATTCAGAGAAGTGTGTGTAATCTCATCCTCCTCGTATTCACATCATATTAGGAATTTTAAACAGTTAAAACTATTTACCGAATACTGTAGCTTACCTCGAAACTACAGTATGTGCCTTAACAATACATCAATTTGCCAAGCATTTCAGGAATTGCAAATTATAATGGCCCCATCAAACTACACATTGTATCATCATCCAAATTAATTTTTAGGAAAGAGAAAACTACCATAATATTGTAATAATTATTTCAAACTAATTGCATATTTTTAGGGATATTTTAAAGCCTTCATTTTCCAGATGGAATGTATTTCTTACCCAGGGACTATTTGACAGGAAATAATGACTAAATCCCACCAATCAACCATCAAATGTCTTTGTATGTTTTTATTTAAACCTAGACGTAATTTGCATAGTGCACCATTACTAAGATTCATCATTCCTTTGAGACCCTGTCTACATTTCAGGTCAAAAGAAACCAACTAACTTCTTTTATTAGAACCATTTGCCAAGCCTCCAATTGCACTCAAAACTCATTTACATTTATTGCACACAAAAAGTAAATTGTTCATATGTCTAAACATAAATGGTACGTCTTTATCAATTTACTTACTGTATGGTTCAGTCCGATCAGTATTTTTAGTTTTAAAAACATAATTGCCGAATTTACTAATCCGTAATTAAGATGATCCCTGAATCATACTCAAGGGATATTTAGTTATTCAGTTATTTTTCTTAGAATTTCTTCATCCCTGAATCATGATAAAATGCCAGCTTTTATTATTGAACTTTGAAGGGGATGCCACTCTATCAAATCTTATGCCAATCCTTTTTTGTCGTTTAGAGTAAAAATGTTTTTGTAATAAATGAGGGGAAAGTGTTTTCTTGATTTAGCATTATCCCTTTCAGGCTAAAAAGATAAGCTTTATGTTTTTTTACAGTTGTATCAAAATATAGATTGATTAATAATGTTCGTCTTGAAATATGAATGAAGAGGTTAACTAAATACAAGGCTTGATTAAACTGTAAATGTCGCCAGCAAATTGATATTTCAAAGTATCATTTACCCTAGCTTTTGGAAAGGTCATTAAGTAATTATTTTCATTCCATCATAACTAAGAAACCCTGATGTAGGTAAACCTATTTTATTCTTTCATACCGTGTACATTAGGTGAACCTCCATTGTAGATCCAACAAGATAAATTTGTTCTATACAAGAAATGTCAATAAATGTTGCATACAATTTTGTTTTGAGAAGATGATCCCTGCATTAGGGATCAGCTCGGTAATTTTCTTGTAAATTTACTAATTGTTCAGAATTGTTCATAAATTGTAATAATAAATAGTATAATTCATTGTATTATTATCATATGATGATAAACAAATTATATGATTGTACAATGGATGAATAAAAGGCAATTTATATATTTTAATAGTTTGATTGATAAGTATTACATAAACGCTTCAAATAAAATAGGCTATTATAATACTGTGTTAAGATGATCCCTGTAAAAGGGTTAAGGGTTCAGCTACAATATTGGTTGTTGTAAATTAATATCAACTATCATTCATCGACATTGTATTTAAGTACAGTTTTTCATAATATTTTTTGCAAATTTTTTTTTTACAAATTATCACATTTCCCTCTTTTCTTTTCCCTCTTAACATAATATTAATTTTATCAGCTGAGTGTCAATTATTTTATAAATCACTGTGTTTTGAATTTGAGAAAAAACAAATTTAATTTATTATAATGAAAATTGATAGTAACCAATTTCAGATTATATAAAGTAATAACTAGCCATTGTTTATATTGAATGTTGTAGCTTATATTATGATAACTGAAAATGATGGTTTTGAATGGAAAAGCTTGGTAAACTAATCCTTCTTCATCCCACCAGACTAGTCTCAGCGGAATGAACCTGCAAAATACGTCTATATACGCAGTGTGTGATTCGGTTGTTTAGAAAAAAACGATTGTTTTGTGACCATAGCTATTTCACTCTGTAAAACATTTTTTATTTAAATTAGAACCATACAAATATGCGAAAATAAATAACTGATTTCTGTTTTATTATGTTACTTATTTAATATTTAACCTTTACAGTTTGAATTTGATATTTAAAACTAAGTAATTTGATAAATTAGATGTATTTGTTTACTTAATAAATTGATTAATATTACTTACTAATATTTTACATTTCAACCCAAATAAATCATTCATAAATACCATAAATTAAGTAGAAAAATGTTAAATATAAAAAATGTGAAATGCAACACAAATTCGATTGTATTTAAATTTTACATCGTACATTGCGGTACCCCAATCAAGGAACAATACACCAGCTGTCTTGGGTCATAAAGCCTTGAAAATGGTAAAAAAACAACAATATTATGTCAGTTGCCAATAATAACGCTCAAATGAAATTGACCGAGGGATGTAATAAGGAAGTCCAAGTTGTAGTGATTAGTTTAGGAGTTTTAACAACTGAACGTTAATACCAACTTTTGCTTGACCTGTTAAGTGTAAAAAGTGCAAGTATTTTATTAGTAATATTTATTTATTCACAATATTTTATGAGGGTGTTAAAAAAAAAAAATTAGTTAAAAAGACTGGTATCCCTTGGAGGACCAAACTTAAAGCCTTGGCTTATGCGTCCTCCTCCTTACAAAATGTCTCTGTATATTGTATTGTGTGAATGAAACAATAAAAACTTGAATTCCTTGGTGCCTACATACAAAATAACTATAATATAAAACAAATATAAATAAAGAATGTCAAAAATTCTAAAAATAACAGTAACTTATTATATAATACTATTTAAACTAATAATAATGTCAAAATCCGGGAACTTTAATTAACATAATTATTATACATTTAATTGCTGAACAATCTGTGTTTTGAATAGGAAATATGTACAGATGATGAGAGTACTGTATTATCTAGTAGAAGAATTAACAAATGTGTGCATTTTACAATATGTTCACACTTTGCTGAATTTTCACAACTTTTTATGTCGCTTTAGTCTACATTGGTGCCAACCACCATATATTATTACATTTTATTTTAACATCATTTTTTTTATCTTTCATTTTACTATTCATTGTCAATGCAACCAACCAGAACTAGACAAATTTTCAGTCACATTTATCAAATTAATTATGAGAATGCCCTTTGACCTCTTGCTACTTATATAATACCATAATTGTTTTTGTTCAATAACAGTGTATAATATTCCATTGTTCTGTTATTAGTTCCAATAACACTACTATAATGTAATCATTTATTCATGGGTTATAATAGTTATTTAGTACTGCATATTCATTTAAAACTGAATGAAATAACTGTTAATTAACGCAATTTTATTTGTTAGTATTTGGTCTACTACTTACAGATATTTATTATCCAATATAATTAATATTAATAGAAATTACAATGCTCATTTCTTGGCTTACCTTAAATAAATATAAAGGAAAAGAACTATCTTACATATCTTTTGTTTAAAATTTTATAATGTGTAAGGCTCACTGGCAAGCCAATGTTGCTGTACTGTACTTTGACTTTTTATATTATTTCTCAAGGCCATTTTTATGACATTTCACCATTTTTATTATGCATTATTGACCTTGCAATATGTTTTATTGTACTCGTTAGTGTAGACTAAATCAATACGAGGCATCTATCATTATTATTACTTTTGTTTGATAATGAACTGTCATTGTTAAAAATAGAATTAGAAAATATACATTATGTTAATGCTGTTATTGGAGTCAAATTCAGTTGTCTATTGACACAGGAGGCTGGTTAGCATGACAGTGGAAGCTGTAATTAAGTTTTTCTATTTCATATTTAGTTGCATGTTAAGTAATAATTTGTACTTTATTATTGTGTTTTTTCTTCTCATGTCATAAATTAAAGAATTGACATTTTAATATGTTTTAGGGACCATCTCAATATTTAGTTGTTAGGTTGTTACCATCTATTTGTTATTGGACAACAATGTGTTGATGACGCAACCTTTCAGAAAAATATGCAGATTAATTTTGAGACTGTCCCTTATTCATATTCAAAGCTACTAAAGTATATAATTTGTCTCTTATTTACATGTATACTGCACTCTGTCTATTGTTTTCAGAATGCCAGGTGGATCTCAGCGCGATCAGATGAATGTATATAAAAGAGTGCGCCCCCTTAGTCCTTCGTTGCACCGATATGCAGTATTTCCACCTCGTGAAACCCCGCATTATGCAGTTAGAGAAACGCCGTACGCCAGTATTTATGGAGGACATGGGCATCAAGACTTAAGGCAACAGGTAATATATTCAGTAGGTAGCTAGCCTTGATGCTGATAGAATAAATAATGTTAAAAGCTTAACACAAAAAAACCAGTACTTAGTTGGGGCGTTTAGATTCTTCATTTCTTCAAATCAGGCGGTGGAGGTTGAATATAATGCAGAATGTGTAGCTTGGCTTGATAGCGATTGAATGAATAATATTAAAAGCTTGTGTTCTCACAATGAGCAATTGTGATATAAATATATGAAATTGAACGTGTATTAAAATGATTTTTGTTATTGCTTTTGCAGGAATACAATTCTTGGGATCACAGAGATTCTCAATATGGAGCCCCCTCTATGAATCGGAGGCGTCCCTCGTTGTTGTCAGAGTTCCATGGACACCAAACAGCTGATAGGTAAGATTTCAATCCATTAGCTTTTTAGGGCTTTAATTGTTGGAATGCCATTTTATTGTTGCTTCAATGAGTTTTAGGGGCGAGCTTTTCAATTTTCAGACAATCCCATTTTGAGAGAGTTTTCAAAGAGTCCAGTAGCCGTATTCACCAATCATAATTAAAGTGAGATATTTCCCTTAAATATTAAGTATTTCACTTAACTCAATAAATATTTAAGTATTTCCCTTAAATTGCATTTACTTAAATAGGAGATTTTTTTAAAATTTTAATGGTAAGTGCTTCCTAAGTGTGAATGGCAAATATGGCCACAGATTTGTGGAATATTCCCAGTTTTCAGACAGTCCAATTAAATGGAAAGTTCCTAGTTTTCAGGGATTCCAATTTTTGAGTCTGTTTGTAATTGCACATGCAGTTGCTATTTATCAAAAGGGTAGATCATAAGCCAATTATTAATAATGATGCAAGTGATTTGACAATAAACTCAAAAGCTGCAGATGCACCTGCTGTGATATATTTATTATGTAAGA
This sequence comes from Antedon bifida, assembly GCF_963402885.1. Classification (NCBI taxonomy): domain Eukaryota; kingdom Metazoa; phylum Echinodermata; class Crinoidea; order Comatulida; family Antedonidae; genus Antedon; species Antedon bifida. Next base: position 31,779,159 of record NC_136227.1, on the reverse strand, counting down.
TATTATTTTTTTTGGGTGCATCCTATTAAGTTTCATATTAAACTGTGTATTGAGTATTGCATATGAAACCACCACAAATAGCCCTTATAATTTTACACAAAACTATTTTCACCCATACAATAGGAGTACTTCATTTGTTTTAATGAATCATGCATTTATTCTAGGACTGCTGAGTATTATCGGCATCATGAATTTGGGGCAGCCAATCAATTGGCAGTTGCAGCGCATATGGAAGCGCCTGAGGTACTATCTGCAAAGCGCCCTCGCTTGAATGACCCTGATGCGGAAAAATCGATACGCATACTGCATCAACCCACAGATCAACAAGTACAAGCAGTAGAGATAAAGAAGGTGAACACTTATATTAACGTTCTCTTGTGGAATATTTTTTAATGTAAAATTTAGAATAGACTTAAAATCACCCACTGATAATGCTGAGATTTCATGTTTCTGTTATGTTTTACTGATTTTGTACATAAAAGAAAGAATGATAAATAAAAATAAAACTTATTTGTTTTTGTGTAGGAACCACCATTTATTCCTAAAGTCGAGAATATTTCACCGACGCCATGTGACCAAGAAGCAGCTTCAAAAGTGTCCAAAGAGGAGTTGCTGACATGTATGGAGAAAGTAGACAAAGAGATCTCTAGAGTAGAGAACCAGATTAAGTTCCTTAAACAGAAGCAGGTAAGGTTCAAGTGTTTTTGTTATACTTGCAGTGGTGTATCCTAGGATTTTGAAATAGGGGGACCCCAGGGCCTAAATATGGTGAAATAATGGGCTGAGCTTAATTTAATGTCCTATCTTTTGCATTACAATTTGTGAAAGCTAGGTGCATACCCAACAATTGGCTAACCCTAAAAAGAGTTTTATAGTGCATATTGTATGGGAGACTGTATAATTTATTTTTGTGTGTGAAATACATTAAAAAAAAATACAGTAGGGAGTTAACAAAGTGTCCTCTTGTGTCCACCGAAAAAGGTTGTTTGTAGTATTAAACATATCACCCCTCATTCAAAGGAAAATTCTTAACATAACAGTGGTGTCCTCTGTATACATTTTAAATAGATTTCTATCTTAAAAATAATACATTTCAGGATGAACTCGAGCGGAGGGCAGCTAAACCTCCTGAAACAGACAAGGAGGCCACAAATGATACCGGTCCAGAGCCCAAGCAACAAAACGTGATACAGATGATTTATGCTGAAAACCGGGTAAGTTTATTCATAAAATATGAAAAATTTAATAAAAATTCTTTTATTACACATATATCTAGTGAACACATCGATAACTACTAAATTTATAATAGATTTCTTTACTTTGTAATTTGTTGTTCATATCTACAAAATCAATAAAAACGTCTCAAGTGAAAAAAATCATTGTGAATATTAATTATAGATATGATCGAGATGAGTCGCATAGCTGCGTACTTAAGCCATGCTTAGAACTACGCCTGGCTTCAGTGAAATTAACACACTTCATTTCCCTTCATATCATCATGTGACTTGGTTTGACCTTTATTTAGCCTTCCCAGTGAGCTCATTAAATGGAGGTCAGGTTGTTGTGGTCTATGTCTTTTGATGCATCTAATGCTCGGAGCTTAAATATCTGTTTCTTTGTGGCTTCAGCTATTCGTTGTGACGTAGACGTTATTGTTGTGTATATTTGAAATTTATAATTTATATTTTTATAAATATAAAATTTAATTTTATCTACCATATCATTCATTTTGTTAAAAAAAATTTTTGTATTTGATGACATAATCTAATGTAGAAATGTATACATTTTTATATCAATAATTTCCAAAATAAATAAGTAGAAAATGAATTAAATAATTTAAATCATTTTTATACCAAATGTTTGACCTTTCACCTTCTCATCCTTTCCACTTCCCATTCACCAATGAACCATATCACTATATCATTCATTTTATTTAATTAAAAGATATTTCGTTGTGATCTATTTTTTTGTTCCATACAAATATGAAAAATTAGACGTTAAACATTGTTGTATATATATATTTTTAATTTATAGAAATAACTACATTTAATTTTATACACATAATCATATAATTCATTTTATTATAAAATATTTTAATTAAATGACATAATTTAAGGCAGAAATAATAAATATAAATAATTGCCAAATAAATAAGTAGAATTAAATAATAAACAATATTAAGCATATAATAAATAATAGTTAATTTTCATTTCAAATAATTTTTTATTAAAATACCAAATGTTTGACCTTTCACCTTCTCATCTTTTCCACTTTACATCCCTGTTAAAAACAAACTTATTATTGAAAATAAGTGTATTTAGTAGTTAAAAAAATATAATTTTGCTGCAATATCATAATTTACAGTGTAATTGATATTAAAAATGTTTGTATTAAAATATATTTTTTAAATCTAGCAATGAAAGGCACACTCTGTATGACAAACAACACTATAACTACTACCATGTCACAGCACAGTAATTAGATAAGTAGATAAGATGTTTGTAGTCTGTAAGGTGACCTATAATACAAGATGATTGCTTAGGGGACAAGATATAGGCCAGGTTATGCCGCTGTCGCCGCGAATGATAAACATAGACCTAGCTTTGCTTTAACAATTCGCTATAAGCATACCGAAATTGGTTCAACTTTACTGGCTCTCTGAATAATGACATGCTTAAGGATTAAAGTGGCCTGTCGTTAAAAAAAAATTTCTTAAGCTCTGTCTACACTACACTATCAAACTAGTTTGATAAAAAAAGTTTTATGTTCTCAAATATGGTAGTGATATGACATCATCATGCCGATATATGAGCACATCACATAAAGTTTGATAGTGTAGAGAGAGTTTTTTTTAAAAAACAATAAAATTATATCTTTAGTTGTCCGTGCGAAAGGGTCATTATTAAATATTTGATATTTGTGATTCAGCTTGTTTTATGGTTTGATTCATAAACTAAACTAATAAAAATGTAATTTATATACGTCAGAGCAACCACAAGCTGATAATTGATATTTTTATTATTTACAATATGCATTTACAACTTGACAAGAAAATCACAACACTTCAAAGATTTTAAGGCTAATTTATTTTAAGAAATTGTTTTGTTTGACCTTCTTCTACCTTCTACAATGTATTGTGAATATGATTATTGTATTACAAATATCATAAATGAATGTAGTTACATTGGATAAAGTAATTGAAGGGACCAGACTTAATAAATTCAGTCTAAAGCTCTGTCTACACTATCAAACTGTGTGTGTCAACAAATGTGATGTGCCCATCCATATATGGACATGATTATGTCATATCACTACCATATTTGGGCACATCACTTTTTTTCACATAAAGTTTGATAGTGTAGACAGAGTTTAAAGGTGTTTTAGCCATCTAGATTTCCATCTTTAAAAAGAGAGGGGGAAAATTCAGAAATTATATTAATTTTACAATGTTTTTATTATAGAGAAAAGCTGAAGAATCTCACAATGTGTTGTCAAATTTGGGGCCTAAGAATGATCTGGTAAGTTTGCATGCTAAGATTCTTTGTTTATTTAACTTGGTGGTTTCTAGAAATACGCTTTATTAGGGACCAAATGCGTTGTATTTTAGCTGATGATATCAGATATAGCCCCTGAAACTCCTCGCTTTTTATAATGTGAACATTGGGGTAGCTCACTATGAGGTGTTTGTGAATGACTAGTGAAATGTCACTATAGAAAACAAATATGATTTTAGATTCAGGACACCTTTGGGCTGACCCAAGATATATTGCTGTGTTCCATACAGTCTTATGTTTTAAAATACATTTTTATTGTCTTAATACATGCAGTGGTCCGAATAACATAAAATATATAACAAGCCCATTATTTTATTTAGAGATTATAAGCTGTTGGCTATAAGTACTGGTTCTAAAATTGGTTTTTAACTTTTATTAGATAAGTGTTAACTTATTCTTAATTTGGTGTGTAAATCTATATTATTTTTCTAGCCACTGTATAACCAACCATCTGACAGTTCCCAATATCAAGAAAATATACAAACGTACGTATCCTCTATTTCTTTTGTATTTAACCTTTGTAAGGAACTACTTTTCAATCTATTAACAAAGATTGTTATAGCCACACTTGTATATAATTCTTAATTAGTTTATTTGAAACAGGAAGTGTAAATTTGGTTTTGGTATAAAGCTCTACCTACACTATCAAACTTGATGTGGCAACAAAATGAGACGTGATCCATATATGGACATGATAATATCATATCACTACCATATTTGGGCATATCACTACCATATTTGGGCACCTCATACTAGTTTGATAGTGTAGACGGAGCTTAAGTCCATATAATATGGTATATCAATACACGTTCACTTCATAATGTAATTATGGATTATTAATTTTGCAGGCATCTTGCCATGAGAAAGAAGTTGATTCTGTTTCTCAAGTGCAGGAACACAACAAGGAAATTACGAGTAAGTGTTTATAACATTACATTGGGAGTAGTTCAAAGTTCAACGTTGACACTGCTGATTTCAATAAACTCCCAGACTCTCCTGGCCATCAATGTATAAACTTTTAAATAGAAATATTCTCGTTTGTAGTTTTAAGAGTATTTTCAAAAACAAAATGCCATTTTAGTATGTAAAGCTCTGCCTACACTATCAAACTAGTTTGACAAAAAAAAGTGTGATGTGCCCAAATATGGTAGTGATATGACATCATCATGTCCATGTATGGGCACATCACATCACATAAAGTTTCTGAGCATGCTCAGTTGTATGTTATGCTTGATTGATTTTATGGTGTGATGCCACATCAGGCTCTTTTGCTATCAGTAAGTATTTTGTATATTAATATCTTATCTATGACTCATTTACTATCATATGCTACTGTCTACACACAATCTGCTTTTACAGAATTTAAATTTGTAGAATGTAGATACGTGTTTATTGAAGTTCCATAGCTGCAGACTTAATGTCAACAAAAACAGCCTATCACCCTATTTTAGATGATAAAAATATTGTACTTTATATATAAAATGTATGCGATATATGTTGTTAAATTACAAAAAATAAATAACAAAATGTGCTTTTTCTTTAATAAAATCTTTGAGAAAAATCTGACAGACCTATCAAACAAATCAAGTCTGAAATCATGCCTATATTTTCCAGTAATGTTCAGTTATATATACCGATTTTATTTTGTTGAAATTAATTTTAAAAATTCAATTTTTTTAGGAGCAAGGTTTATGTGAAAAATATGATAAGCTTATGGAATCATGGGAGAAGAGAATGGATCGATTGGAGAACAATGCGAAAAGAAAGTAAGTTAAATTTAAACTTTATTAAGTACATTGGACCTGGAATCTTAATTACAAATATTGAATGTTTATGAATTAGTGTAATGGAGAGAATAAGGATTATTGCCATTAGCCTTGTACTAAATTAATTTTTGTCCTCACAAAATCCTGAACTGAATATGGTAGTGATATGACATCATCATGTCCATGGGCACATCACATTTTTTTGTCACATAAAGTTTTATAGTGTAGACAGAGCTGTATAAAGCATGGTAATCCACAACTAGTATCAATGATACATGTTTATATTGCAACATTGTGTTGCAAAATCTAGTAGAATATGTATCTACATAATGTGTGTTCAGACGGTAGTCCAATATTTGTTCAGTGAGTAATGCTATACTATAATATAGTTTTTTTGCTAGAGTTGAACTTAGGACTTTATGATTAAAGGTAAAGCCCCTTATCTACAATACTCTACAATTAGTACTTGTTGATTAGTCCATTCTATTTCAATGAGTAATTATATGTAGGTTTCAACCTGCGAGAAAAGTGATTAAAAATTATCTAATACTATTATCAATGATTTATACATTTATGGGTTTTTTTGACTGAATAATGCAATAGTGTACTATCCTTAAGGTGAAGGTCGATATTCAGTTTGAAATCATGAAACATTTAATGTAATTGATTTTGACATTTGTATTCAGGCAGGAAATGCCTCCCAAGTAACAAATTTCCTCTCTCCTTAGTCTGTAACATAGAGTAGGTCAGATTATAAGGAATTGCCGATCAAGCTCGAGTAATAACAAAAACCAACGCTTAATCTCTCAAACAACATTCATGCCATTTTCCGCCTCATGTACGTTTGTTGGCTAATGTGTGTGTGTCACTGAACGGAATTCAAGCTATTGCTGACAATTTATAAGTGTGGTTGACTGATGTTGTGAGTGATACGTTGCAGATGAGAAATTACTGTAGCATTCTAGACAGAATTTAATTTCAAAAATATACTTCTGTTTAGCTACCATTTAAAAAAAATGTATTTATTTAAAAACATGTTTAAATACAAGACAAAAAACATATCCGGTATAGATATTGCACATGTTTTACATATCGTCCTGTTTTTCAGAGAAGTAGATTAAAAAACATTCATTACTTTCAACTTTATTCACATTATACAAACAGTACAATTAATATGTGAAAAGGAACCAAAAAATAGCTTTCGCTAATCGAGGTTTGGCTCCTGTAAAAAGACATTAAATAACTAAATTATTTAAAATTTTAAAAAAATTAATAAACAAAAAAATTATGGTCTTGTTATGTTAGTTTTCTTCCTATGGTTATGATATTTAAAGAGGAAATTTTATAATCAATTTTCTTTTAACCATTTTACCAGGAAATAAAACTGTTTTAATAATTAAAAGTTGTTTTTAGGACTATCCTAATCAAAATCACTATTTGTTAGGTGTTGATCAAAACAATTTTTACTGAATTTTACTGTAATATTAGTTTTATTCTCTCACCTCGTCTTTGTTTAAATTGAATTTGAAAAAAAAAAATTAAACTCCCACTTTATAATTCCTTACTATTTTAGATAATATTTTGTCTATTTCTTTGTTTATCTCCATTGCGATTTTGATCCCAAAATTAATGAATGAAGACTTTTAAAGTCATCCAGCTACATCCTATAAAAATATATATTTTATTGCCAAGATCCTTTATTAGAAACTGACCTATTTTGAGTGTTGAGTACTAATTGGCTAATACAATTATTTAATTTCAATGCTCTTTATTATATTATAGATAATAATAACCAAATGAATCTGATTGAACAAGGTTCCCTATATTTGTACTGTAGTGTCTGATTCTATTAAACCTTGGCTAATGCAACGGCTTTCATTAATTTTGATTCGGTGCTATTAACTTTTCAGGGGCAAGGACGCCAAGGCTAGGGAGTACTTCGAAAAGCAATTCCCAGAAATTCGAAAGCAAAGGGAACAACAAGAAAGGTTTTCAAGGTAATTTTCTACAAGAATAATAATCATAATAATATGGATTTATAGAGCGCACATAATGACTCAAGAGTGCTCAAGGAGTGTGAAAAATATGAAAAATATATATTTTATGAGAACTATCATTTTATATGGCTTCTTAAATGATAAGAAGAACCCCCACTTTGGGACACCCATATTAAAAGATATTTTCCCATGAAACGAATGAGGGGAAATTTAACATGACTTAAGATCTGTCTACACTATCAAACTAGTTTGACAAAAAAAAGTGCCCAAATATGGTAGTGATATGACATCATCATGTCCATATATGGGCACATCACATTTTTTTGTCACATAAAGTTTGATAGTGTAGACAGAGCTTAACAACCCCTATTCAAGGGACACCACTATGAAGTGGACACTTTGTTTAGTCCCAAAGATGTCCCTTAATAGAGGTTCTACTGTATACAATTAACTCCAAATTGTTTGGTGAACTTAGTCCCAGATGGTACTATGCATGAATATGATATCAATACTTTATGCGGTGACACGTCTGACCTTACCAAAAATGAATATAAACTCTAGATATGTTGAAATACATTTAAAGGTTAGCATTTTGGAGGAAATTCAACTCATGGAATGTCTCTATTAATTAATTATCTCCCTATTTGAATTATCTACTTTCAAGTCTAATGCTAATGTTAATTAAAATGATGAATTTGAAATAATTAATCAATTTATCTAAAGTAGGCGGGGGAGTATAAACTAATCGTCTAATTTAAAATACGAAGATTGATATCTAGGCCTTGGTATAACTTTCTAAAAACTAGACCACTGGATTGTTAATATCCATCTTTCTGTTGAATGATTGTGGTTAAAATGAGTTCACAAAAAACATAAAATTGTTTTTATTTGGAATATATTTTTTAAACCGTAAAAATGTAAATGTTCGCATAGTTTTGTTATTCATTTCCATTGGTGTCCTATTAAAATATTATAAAAAAAAATTTTTTTATTTTGTTGTGTCGTATTATTGATATTATGTTTTGTGTTTTTTTTTTATCCTACAGGGCTGGTAGTAGGAGTACATGGGGGAATATTGCAAGAAGTGATGCCGAACTGGCCGAGATTGTGGATGGCCTAAATGAAGCTGAGGCTAATGATAGGCACATCAGAAGTCTTGCTGTTGTACCACCTATGCTGTTTGACAGTAGTCAGCGTAGGATCAAATATATTAACAAAAATGGTAAGTATTTTTTATAATTTATGTTAAAAAAATATTTTCCAGATTTCTGATATTACTGATGTTATTTCTTGATGCATTGCACACAGAATGAATCATAAATATAAATATTATATTTTATAGGCATTGTAGAGGATCCCATGAAAGAACACAAAGAAAAACAATTGTATAACACGTGGTCAGACGAAGAAAAAGAAATGTTTAAAGAGAAATTCCTACAACATCCGAAGAACTTCCTTTTAATAGCATCATTTTTAGAAAAAAAGGTAAGAATAATGTTTTATTAAGATTTAGATGTAGCTTGGTGGTTAACATGCTTTCCGTCCAATCCCAGGGTTCAATCCTGACCTAGTGCCAGGGTTGTAACTCATGACTCTTTCAACTCCACTCCATAAGCCTCAAATGAGACTTAGTTTATAAGCACGATAAATTATAAAATAGTTTAATCCATCCTGATAATTGTTGGATGCGTATGAAATAAAAAATAAATCCAAAGGCAAATTACTGAAAAAATGACAATGCTGTGAGTGTCAGTGGCTAGATCTCAATGGAGATACAAATAAAATAAGCAAAAAGCTAAATTAAAACGATAACGTAAAACAGCCAGAAAAATTAGCAGAGCTTTTGGGCAACACTAGCCCTTTATGAGTGTCAGTGAAATAAATAAATAATGACAAAAAGAAAAGACCAGATTTTTCTTAAAGATGTATTGTCCCCCTGATAAAATAATTCTTAAACATTTTTTTGTTGAATATTCCATTTTAATGGTTATTCACTTTGACCAAAAATTGGATTTACCTGAAAGAAATGTAATTTAAAGCAAAAAATGGTCAAATTGGCTGCCAGCCAATGGATTTTTAGTTGAATTGTCATTTTATAAGTGAAAACATTATTTTTTTCCATTTTTTTCTATGGAAGTAGGTATCCCAATGAAGCGGATTTTCGTTAAGGCGATTTTAACACGTTCGTGAAATTTCAAAAAGTGACATGTCTTTGAAGTTAAAAATAAACTATTTCTTATGTAGCCATGTGAATAAAATTTATATGTCTAGAAAGATCTTGTTTAAGAGTTTATTTATATATATTTTTAATCTATGTTTATTAAATATTTTAATAGAAAACGCGAGTTAAAAAGAGGTACAAAAGCCGGCGAGCCGAAATCCGCGCGCTAAAAATAACTTCGGAAAACACCTACCCATTTTCAAAACACGATCGCTCGGCGACCATAATAGGTGGTGGAGTAATTTTTGTTGCATGTTATCAGGCTTTAAATACTCTTTATTTTGATATGTAAATCGGTTATTATTATTATGTACATCCGCCTCAAATGTCAATTTTTCCGATAAAAATTAAATGTTTGAGTCTTTCTCATTATCAAAATCTGGGGAATTTAGTATTGAATTGAAGCTAATTTATATTTCTGTTTGATAAACTACATTGTTTTATTTGTCTTTGCGTGGTCGTCGTGCGAAGAGACCAACAAGACCAACAACTTAAAAAAATAATCCCTATCGAAAATAAAAGTATTTACCATTTTCCTTGCAGGGGGGTTTCAGTTCTCAGCTTATTACTAAATTACCGACGCCCAGGCAATTTGCATGGTATGCATGTATTAGCGCGTTAAATTATGATTGGATACCCCCGCAGTGGACTGTTCCATTTTCGGAACAAGTCTTTACTGCACACACGAGGCATGGCGAAGAATGTCGCTTCTCGTGGAATATTTGCTTCGAAACGTCAATTTTACCTATTTATTAAAGTATTTAATAAGTGGAGTATTTATCAAGCTACTATATAAAGCAAGTACGTTAGGAATAAATGTACCGAAGGAATTTAAGAAGCTTTAAATTTGCTATGCAGCGGCCGTAACCCATTCTATGTAGGCGGCCGAAAGGCGCTTTTGACAGGGTTGCCGTTATATGTATACGCTGTATCATGGCCTAAACTTGATTCCGTATTTCAATATAAAGTGCACCTTACGTTTAGAATATTTGAAAAGGAAATAAAATTAAACATACTAATATATACTATTGAAGTAATTACTTAGTTAAATTTGAAATTCGTCTGCTTTCCTCCCGATATTTCTTCGGCAGAATTTATATTAGTGGTGTTAGGCTTTAGGCCTATAAACTTAACTTGTAGGCGCGGCCGAGTTTACGCCCGGAATGGAATCGAACGCATAATAAGCAAGGGCTTAATTCTAATTTTTAGCGGTTCGAAAATCAATTAAAATAATATTTATGATTATAATTAAAAATTTAAATTCTAGAATTATAAAAAAATGTATACTTACGAAAAATAATATTAAAAAAAAAAGAAACAATAGCCACACAGTTTTTTAACACAATATATATTTTTTTACATTTTAACATTTTTTAACAATATTTATGTTGTATTTCAGAAATACCTACCCGTCAATATAAATAATCTTACTAAAATACATATTACATTCTATGCAATGCAAAAAAAAAGAAGTCAATTCATACACTGGTTCAAAAGTTACGAATCATTTAAAGACAGGAACTTTTTGGGCATTTTTGAGACATTTGGAAAAAATTAGCGCAAAAAGCCCTAAGACTAATTTTGGAGGCCGATATCTCAAAAAAAAATTTTGAGGACCCCCCCAAAAAAAATAGTCTTGTACAACTCTGTGGTATCTATAGGTTTAGCAAAAATTAGAACTTTCAAGTTATTAATATAAAAGTTATAACCCTTCAAAAATGGTTCCAAATATAATTGGAAAAAATGCCATTTTTCAACCAAAAATCATTGTTTTTTGGCAACTTCAACGGACGATAACTTTTGAATGGATAATCCAATTTCAATCATTTAAATTGCAAAAGTTTATGTTCAGTAAGTTCCTTTTGATTAACTGAAAGAAAAAGTACCATCATTAATTTGAAATTTTACATTGGGATACCTAATGGAAGTGATTAACTTTTTTTAAACTACAAAATAACATATTCTGATTTAATTAATCTTCATTTTTCATGTTTTTGGGGGACAATACATCTTTAACATTTCACTGGTATATTTACATGTGTATAAAATTTCTGTTTCAGAGTGTTGCAGATTGTGTTTTACATTATTACCAAACCAAGAAAAGTGACAACTACAAACAGATACTGAGGAAAAATCAAGTAAAGAAAGGTCGCAGTAGTAGGTTTCCACCCAAGACGAGCATATCTCGTAATAATGATGATGAAGATAGGGAAGATAAAGAAGAAGACTCAAAACAACCGCCAACGTAAGTTGATGTAAAATCTTAAGATATTGCACAAAATTTCCCTTTAAAGATATATCGTCCCCCTAAAAAAAAATTTTTCCATTTTTTTTTTAATATGCCATTTTGATGTTCCATCGTAATAATTCACTTTGACCAAAAATTGGACAGAAGAAGAAATTATTTTTTGGAAAAAACTGTAATTTAAAATAAAAATAGTCAAATTGGCTGCCAGTCAATGGGTTTTGGTTAAATTTAACTGTTTGTTTAATTTTCATAAGTGATTTTTTCGTGTTTTTTTTTTCTGAAGACGTGATTTAACTTTATTAAAACTACAAAATAACCTATTAAAAATCTGATTTTAACAATCTTCATTTTTCATGTTTTTTTGGGGGACAATACATCTTTAATAGAAAGTTTATATACTTAGGATATGTATTTCAGTTTAGTTGAACAACCCAAATACATAATTTTGCCTTGAATCGATCTTATTAAGTATGTAAGCTATGTATGTTTACATGCATTAGCCAACTTAAGTGCATACTTAGTTTGTTCTGTGTTGGCATTTGCTCAAGTAAATTTCGCATAATGCTTGGTTGTATCTTTTCAGTACAAGTAATACAAAAGAATACATTTTTAAGGTCTCACTTCAAATAAAAAGCACCTTTGAGACCAAACATTACTATTTTTAACAGCTTTAGCCACTATAAACTTTAAAGACTATATATTTTACAATCATCTACCACACTGCAATGTCGTCTTTTCTTCGAGATACAGTAGAACCTTTGTTTTATGTATTGTGTTATTGATAGAAAAAAAGAAAAGTTTTACGTACGTCTTTCGGTCCCATACCGTACATAAAATGAAATTTCTACTGTAATAGCTATCGAAGAAGCTATTCTCATCATCAGAACAGAAAACAACGCCTAGACAACATATATACCAATAGTACAGGTTGTATGTAAATGAGGAAGCTATATATATGAATATGAACCCATATTCCAGGTAACACATTAATTTATGTTGAAAATAAAATTATTATATGATAATGTATTCTTTATCAGGAGAAGTAGAACAAAAGAACGAGAAGAAAATGCCGAAAAAGAAAAGCAGGAGGAAGAAAAGGAAAAGGAGAAGGAGAAAGAAAAAGAGAAGGAAAAAGAAGAGGAGGAATCAAAAGTAAAAAATGAGAAAAACGATAAAAATGAGCAACAAGTTGATGCTCCAATAACTTTTGCATTGACGACTGCTACAACTACAGTTGCGTCTTCTACTATGACTACTACGACAGTGGAAGAACCAAAATTAATAATATACAATCAATCGGGGGACGGTAAGCATTTTAATTTATTATTTGTATTATATTTCAAAATTTATGATTTGTTTATTTTTGAAGTCATTTATGGTTTTAGTATTTACAAATGTATTAAGCTCTGAGGGTCCCTAATGATCAGCAATTGCTGGATGGATCACTCTCATTAAATATGATAAAAAAAATAAAAAAAACTCTGTCTACACTATCAAACTGTATGTGACAACAAAAATGTGATATATGGATGCCCATATATGGACATGATGATGTCATATCACTACCATATTTAGGTATATCACTACCATATTTGGGCACATCACACTCTTTTTAACTAGCTTGATAGTGTAGAGCTTTCAATGTGATTACATGTTTTGTGTGTGGGTGTGTAAGATTTAGAAAACTAAGGTCTTAGTGTTCTAGACATCCATTGAACTAATGGACTTTCACATCATGTTTCAAAACTTTTTGTTTATTATGTATTTATGATTATTATGTATTTATCTTTATTATGTATTTTAGGAGAGGCAACACACTGTTCAGTTTGCAAGAATTCATTAGGAAGTAGTTTAAGTCGACCAGTCACACACCACAATTGTAGTATGTTTGGTATTGAAAAATCACAGGTTGTTTCGAATATGAGAGTGTGCAGTAAATGTCGCTGTAGGTCCATTCGCAGAAGGCAAGTACAATACAGATGTTTAATAATTCTAATAATACTTTACATACATACTATACATTGTGCTAAAGCATCAACAGTAAAAATAAAATGCAAGAATGTTAAGAAAAGAGTTTTAATTGTGAGTTTTTAAAGCTGGACGTAGAAATAGTTACAAGTAGCAATGAAGCCAGAGAATTTCATTTGCTCAAAACAAAAACATATTCTTTTCCTTCGAGCACAGAAACAAAACAAAGAACTATTATTTATTTTTTAATTATATGCTTATAATAGGTGCCCTATACCAACATGTAAAACACCGAAAAGAAAAGTTAGGAAATTAAAACTGTTACCTGCAAAGTGGTCAGAAATTCCAGAAGAACAAAGAAATGGTATAGCAGAAGAAATTGGTAGGTTTATGATGGAACTCAAATTAATCATTTTATCACATAGTTAAATTTATGTGTATGTTAAGATTTTTTTTTTTTTTTTCAAACAAAGCCAGGACTGTTTAAAGCACCTTGATTGGTCCTAACACTGATCAAGGGCTTCTCTCGTCCAGTGCCCACCTTGACCAGAGGTCTGAGGCAGATACTAGATTTGATTGTATATGTAATTATAAACGGATTATGCCTTCTATGGACCCACAGCAATTCAGTTCCTACCCAGATAAGCACACCAGGAGACATTTCCCTACTCTTTTTAAATATTAAGTTCTTTATCATATAATATATGTACACAAGACTTTACGTTTCATCAGCAAGTAAATCTTGCCTAAAGCTCAGTCTACACTATCAAAGTTTATGTGACAAAAAAAATGTGATGTGCCCATATGAACATGATGACATATCACTACCATTTCTGGGCACATCACACCTTTTTTTTTTTCAATTTAGTTTGATAGTATAGACAGAGCTTTATAATACAATCAATATGAAACCGGCAGGCTTGAACCCATGCCTCCTACATGCTAGTCTGTTCCCTTACCATTACGTCATATCACTCTCTGAAATTTGTTTAAAAAAACGGCAAACATTGATTTTTTCTTGTTAGGTTTAAGTGAAGAAATCCTGAAATGCTGTGCTGGCTGTTTTAATAGAATAGCTAGAAAACTTGGCACTGAAGGAAGTGAGATGGAAATATCAACCACTTCTGATAAGATGAATGACGGTATCTTTATAATAATTATTATTATTTATTTCATACGCATCCAACAGCGAGTAACTCGCCAATTACAGGATGGATAAACTATTTAATAATTTATCGTGTTTATAAACGAAGTCTTATTTAAAGCTTAGTGAGTGGAGTTTGAAAGAGTTGTGAGTTACAACCCTGGCATTAGGTCAGGAGTGAACCTTGGGATTGGAAGGCAAGCACGTTAACCAACAAGCTACAGCTCAACTATGATTATATTATATTAATGATAGGTGGTATTGGTGACTGTAAGAAAGAATTTAATAGAGAATAATATTGAAAGTTTTAAAGTTATTTGTTGCAACACTGCGATTTTTTTAATGTAGTGTGATATTTGACCCATTGTGGCCATGAGTGTGTAGCAAATATTACTTTAAATAACTATATAATTTGATTTTTGTTAGGTTTTGGTTTTAAATTGATTACATTATTTTATTAAATTTGTTATTACATTATTCGACAGAAACTTCATTAAGGTGGACAGAGGATGAAATGAGCACTGCAAAGAAAGGTAATTTTTTTTATAATTTGTTTAAAATTTATTTTTATTTATTAAACTTCTCACTAAGACATACATTAGTGAAGAATGGGACCAACAGGTAGTAAACCCTCTTAAATGGTCCAGTCCCAATTGCACAGTGGCTGTGTGTGACAGTGGCTGTGTGTGTGGACTAGTACATCAGGGTAACCCCCTACTCGTCTCGAAAGATGTACTAGGTTCTTTAAAGTTCACATGAGCTAGATGTGTACACTGGACCTATGGTTTATAGTCCTTTTCCAAGAAGACTAGTTCCATGGATTGAGTGAGCCGCGAACCCTTGCCGATGTTTGGCTTCAAGATTCTACTCCAGTTCAATACAAAGGTCTTGGTAGATTTGGTGTCTAATTATACTCTAACAACAAGCTACTTGTTTTTTGTATAATCCAAAAATGGTCTCCATTTGGAAAGAAGAAGGGAATTGTCATTTAAATAAAAAGTGTTGGTTACTGTTCTATTGTGATTGTCACACATTGAGACTATTATGAAGATCTTTCTTTGGTATTGATTGTCAAGTAGTTGATTAAGTCAATTCATCTGATCTTATGGCATCCAAATTTCCTCAAATTAACAATTTTTTCCTCTATTTGTAACATTTTGATATACATTTTGTGATTTTAAATTGCATAGGTTTGATGGAGCATGGGCGTGACTGGGTTTCCATTTCTAAAATGGTTGGTTCTAAAACAGAATCGCAATGTCGCAACTTTTACTCCAACTATAAAAAGAAACTTCATCTCGAAGAAATCCTTGAAGAACATCGTAAAAACGTATGTCATTTTAGTTTTGTTATACAGTTATTTATTTTTCAATTTTATTAGGAATACTTTTGGCAATGTGTGTTTTTATAATGAACATTTATAATAATAAATATTAATTATAATCATACCGCTGATGAACTGTAGATTTTTTTTTATTGTTTTGTGATCAAAAGTTTAATTATTTATTTACTTGCTTACTACCAATGCAGTTGGGTCTTATAATAATTATAATATAATAATAAGTCTAATAATATCAATTTAAATTTTAATTTAATTATTTGATCAAAACTTTAATTATCTACTTACTTGCTATCTACTACCAACATAGATGAGTCTTATAATAATTCAAATATAATAAGTCTAATATAATAAATAATGTCAATTTAATTTAAATTTAATTATTTATAGGTTTCTGGTGATAAAACAGCAGGAAGCTCAACCATTGATTTCTCTTCCGATGATGAGTCGGACGTAGATAGTGATATGGATTGTAGCACGGACACGGCAAGTGCTAGTGAAAGCGAAGATACCTCAACTTATCAAAAGAACGATAAACAATTAAATAAAACTGAACATGATACAAAGACTAGTGTTAAAACATCTGAAACAAATACTGAAAAAAAACCACTGGAAAATTCAAACGATATAGATTCAAAAATTAAAATAAAATCGGAAGAGACTAAAATGGAAGTTGATATTGTAAATGTGGATATAAAGCAAGAAGACGATGATTCTAGCGCTACGTGTAGCGCGGACGAAGCGCCACACGCCGCAGATTTGTTTGATAAAACGTGCGAAAAAACATCTGATAATAAAATGAGTGTTAGCTCAAGCGGTGATAAAGCAGTTAAAGTAAAGGAGGAAGTTATAAAGATCGAACCAGGTACTACGGAGCAACCGACTAGTACATTCTCTAGCTTACAGGATAATATGAACAGATTTAACATCAGGGATCTCATCAACTCAGCCATTGATAAACATCTTGGTATGTATGTTTCCATATGTCCATATACGGACATGATGATGTCATATCACTACCATATTTGGGCATATCACCACCATATTTGGGCACATCACATTTTTTTGTCAAAGTAGTTTGATAGTGTAGACGGAGCTTTATAGAGTGTGAGTGTTTCTAATATTACAGCCAAATATTTAAATATAATTTTTTTTTTGTTACCGCAGCAAAACCAACTCCAATTGATGTAACCTCAAAAGAATCTACTTCCTTGACTACAAAAAGCCACACACCCAAAGATGCCAAACCATCTCACGCTTTGCTATCGAACATGGACCCAAAAGTTAACCACGTAGACAGACGTGAAAGACAAACTGTTGACAGGCGTACGCCTAGTCGGCCAGATTCCCGAGAGTCTGTTGTGAAAATGAGACCTAGATCTTCCGACTCTAATTCTGGATTCTCATCCCCACACATAGTCCACACATCGCAACATCAAGAACGTCATCGGCGAGACCTTTACGAACGCCCTCAAGAACAGTTAGAAGATCCACATGCGAGACAACAGTTTGCATATTATGGTCATGCCGGTTTTCCCAGTTATCATGGTTATGAGAATCTAATAGAGAGAGGACATCCAGCTGCTAATATGGACGCATATAACAGGTCGTCGCGAATGTATGTCTCAAAAACAGAATCACCATACCCCTTGATACCATCGCCTCTAGCCACCCAAGATAGGGAATTGTTACTAAGGCAGGCTAGAGCTACTCCCACTGGGATGCCAAAAGTGTCGATGCCACCTCCGCCACCTCTTAAGCCTAGTAAATCACCTAAGCCTATAAAGGATGAGAAAGTATCGCCTACGATACAGATGGTGCATGCCGTGCCTGGATCTATTACTCATGGTACACCTAACAATTATCCAAGGTCATCACCATCACCCAATAGGTTCGTAGTCTTTTGTTTTGATTGACAGTTGTCTGTTTATATAATATATATATATATAAATCCAAAGGCAAATTACTGAAAAAATGCTGGATCTCAATAGAGATACAAAAAAAAAGTGAAAAGCTAAATCAAAACGATAAAGTAAAACAGCCAGAAAAATTAGCAGAGCTTTCGGGCAACACTAGCCCTTCATCAGTGCAAGTGAAGGAATATATAAATTATGTATACAGTTGGAAATGCAGACCCCCTTAGTTACCTCTATGCACCTTCAATATAGTACAGTGAGAAAGCACCAATTTGTATTATTTTTAATACAGAACCCCTAAAGAAACCTTTATGACCAAACAAAGTGTCCCCTTAAGCTTGGTTCCCACTGGCGATGCAACGCAACGCAAGTGATTTGACCAATCACAAGCGATGGATTATTCGAACAGTGGCTTGTCATTGGTCAACTCGCTTGTGTTGCGTTACATCCTTGTGTTGTGTCTCTCTAGTGGAAACCAATCATTAGTAAGGGTGTCTCTTGAATAGGGACTGGCTGTGTACAGTTGTTATAAGGAGTGTCCCCTTAATAGTGATGTACTCTATTTTACAACTGTTCATTTTCTTTCTACAGGGTACCTAAAGGAACACCAGTCAGGTATGATGCCCATCTGATGCAACAAGCCCATCATCAGCTATCGCCCAATCAGCACCAAGGTGGCTCTATCACTCATGGTACGCCAATTGGGCCAAAAGAAACAACATCAGTGGGATCCATAACAAAAGGGATTCCCATTAAGCAAGAACCAAGAGGTACAATTAAAGGTTGATATTCTTTTACTTTCTTTGAATTTTATATAAAATATGTCAACTCCCCAAATAATGTCCTTTGGGTTGGCCCAAAATATTGGGTTTTTTACAAGTCTAGTTTGTAGAGTGAACTTTAAATAGCAGGATTTATAATTGGAAGTCGTCTTTAATTTAATTGAAAAGATACCTGTGATTGTTAAGGATTTTACTTATTTGTTCCCTTTTTACTTTAAACAGGAAGCCATTATGGTAGCCATGAAAGCCAACGAAATATGCAAAGGGAGTATGAACATGCCACGCATCACAGGGACAGAGAGACGAACGCAAGTCTATATGAGGCCAGTTTACGAGCGGCTCAACGACGCGAGAGCCCCGTTACAAAATACGAAGGCCGGGCCGTCTATGAAGCTCATTCTAAAGGTATAATGTCGGCTAGATTATGAGTGTTGTTGTTTCCCTAGTCACACACTGACTTAAGCTCAGTCTACACTATCAAACTTTATGTAACAGAAAAATGTGATGTGCTCATATATGGACATGATGATGTCATATCACTACCATATTTGGGCATATCACCACCATATTTGGCACATCACACTTTTTTTGTCACATAGAATTTTATAGTGTAGACAGAGCTTTAGAACTGTGTATTGTAAAGTTTCTATGCAACAAATAGGTAGCACTTCATTCCAGTATTAGCATGCAAGGCCTTATTTAATGCATGCTTCTTAATTGCCCACTACTAGCCCACATACCATTTTATTAGACATGCATCGGGCTAGTGCTAAATCGATATTTAGAAATGCTATTATACTGTGATGATTATCATTGCACTGCAATCAATCAATCTTGTTGTATATTAGGAGGGAGTGGTGATGGCCACAGTATGTATAATGTACATTACCCTCATGGAGCTCAAGAGATGGCACTCTCTAGGGGACAGTTTGACAGCTCTAAAGAGACTCTAGCAGGTTAGTTGGAGATGGCTTGCTTGCTCACGGATGCTTAGTTCACATGGATAGGGTCACTCAGCTGTCTTTTCCCCCACCCAAAATTTTATTTCAACTTTCAACTTTCAACTCTGCTTAAATTTCACTATGTTTTTTGTAGCTACCCTGCTATAAATAACTGGTCTATGTAAGAGATTGATAACTTATAATATGAGCGCCTACAAACGGAGTTTTTATGGAATGAGTATGAACTCAAGTTTTTGAATATGACAAATTTATACCACTTACAACCTATATGGTAACGAAATACAAAAAATGGTTTTATTTTTTGTTTAGGTGATTTTCTGACTGCTAAGAAGATGAGACATTTACCAAGTAGTAGTGGAAAAGACCGTCCATCATCACCTCCTAGAGCGCCTCCTACGCCTACAAATAAGACACCTTACTCTCAACTCGAAGCAGCCCACTTACCACCTCACATGCTCTATCCCCACCAGGTATTTTTTTGTTTGTTTTTAGTTTCAAATATTATTTATATTTAACAGTTTTGATTTTTGTTTAAACTTCCCAACTTCCAAAATTAAGTGATATTTTAATTATGTGAGAATATTATTTGTGTTTTTTATCTTTGTATTTTAGGGAGGTCTGATGTACATACAAACAGGTTATCTGCCAGTCCACCACATGCCTGCACAGTACATACCCATCAGCCACCCTGCATCACCTCATGTTCTACCCCCTCACCCTCACACTTCCCTTGCTCATATTCCGCAAGGTCCTCCTGATGCTAGGCCTCAATCTTCAGGAGCCCAACATCGGGAGGTTTACATGGATTATCCTGGTGGACCACCTAGACATTGGCCTGGTGTGTCACCGCATGACCAGGCTAGGTTGAGCTCTGGAAGAGGAGCTAGCCCAGGTGCACAGGCACAAGCGAGGATGCATGGGCAGCCACCGTCGATGGGTAGCATCATGCAGGGAACGCCGATGCGAGTGGGGCCTAGCATCATGACTGGTACGCCAAACCATGAGTTGAAAGCTGCAGCCAGAGTGAGTGCAGACAGTAGTAGTGGTAAGGAATATTTTGTTTATTTGCATTCTATATTAAAACCAATCGTAGAAATAAGGAGGTGTTTCACCACAATTACAATGCAATGAAGCTATTACAATATTTCTGACATTACTGATATCACTGATAACAATATACTGTACCGACATTTCTGATACCAGTATACTGATATTACAGATACGAATAGCATTCAGACATTACTGATAATATAATGTAAAGACAGTACTGATACCAAAATAGTTTAACAGTACTGATACCAATATACTGATATTACTTATACCATTCTGACATTACTTATAACAATATACTGTACCAACATTTCTGATACCAATATACTGATATTACTGATACTGATAGCATTCTGACATTACTGATAATATAATGTAAAGACAGTGCTGATACCAATATACTGATATTACTGATAGTGAGAGCATTCTGACATTACTGATAATATAATGTAAAGACAGTACTGATACCAATATACTGATATTACTGATAGTGAGAACATTCTGACATTACTGATAATATAATGTAAAGACAGTACTGATACCAATATACTGATATTACTGATAGTGAGAGCATTCTGACATTACTGACAGTACTGATAACAATATTATGACATTACTGATGCTGATAACATTTTGTAATCATTTACCAGGTTCTCGGAGCAAGTCTGTTGCCATACAGCCTACTGGAACTGAGGCATTTCAAGCTCTCATAAATCTAGCAACATCGTCCGAAGATAGAAAGAACGATGGTGGGTGTCAACTTTACAATCTATAGAAATAAATAAATTAACTAATATTCATGCCATATAACTAATACAAATGACCTCGAATTAATAAAAAGACAATATAGATAATAGAGTGTGTGCTACAACTTATGAAAATCCCCTATGATTTATAAACATATAAAAATTGCGCTAACAATTAATTTAAACATGCCCTAAAACTCAAAAAATGCCCGACAAAAATTATAACAAGACAGTAGAATTAGAAGAGGTATTTCTAGATGTGTAACAACTAAAAACGCCTCCCTAAAGCTCTGTCTACACTATCAAACTTTATGTAACAAAACAATATGATGTGCCCATAAATGGACATGATGATGTCATATCACTACCATATTTGGGAATATCACTACCATATTTGGGCACATCGCACTTTTTGTCAAAGTAGTTTGATAGTGTAGAAAGAGCTTAATAGATGGTAGAGATGACCTATGACATATAATTATAATATTATTATTATTAATAATGCAGTAAAGTTTCCTATTTAAAAACGCATGATGACTAGTCTTAATGTCGTTAATTTGATATTTTTCAGATAAGCCATCAGGAACAAAAGCTGGAAAGCGAACGGAAAGATCAGATGCAAATCCAAATGAGAGCCATTTCTCATCTCGCCGGCCTGTTGCTATGGTTGAACCGTCAACTCGGAACCAATCCCCTAGCAAACAGAGAGTAGATACGGTCAGGGAAAATAAGCCAGACTCATCATCGGAGGATTGCTCACAAAGAGAAAGAAAAAAAAATACCAATACGAGCTATTCAGCAATTATAGCAGCTTTGTTTACACATGAAAATAAAGGTGGAAGTGATAATAAGGAAACCGGGAAGGATGGTCCTTCAGGAGGAACACCAATAACGGCTGCAAATCTAATTGAAGTGATAATAAATCAATCAATAAACCAACAATCTGATCAGGATGAAGCAGAAAATAATAAGAAACCACGGCAGCAGGAGTCTGCCAGTTCTAAAGGCAAAGCCGCTGAAGATAGACCAGCAGTTGGTTCTTCAATTGGAGATGTGAAGAAACCATCGACGACTGCCTCTTGCCCCGATTCCTCACAAATAACACTTTCTGAACATATAGACTCAATTATCTCGCATTATGAATCTCCGGCTGCGTCGTCGGATGTTGTGTCTCAGGGAAATTCACCAAACCCGTCTTCTATGAGAGATCATTCTGCGACCGTTGATACTACAACCGTACCTTCCTCGAGTAAGACGTCAGTTGAGGCAAGCTCCAGTACTGGTTCTAAGGAGACGTCTAGGAGTGTGAATGAAGCAGAAGCTACATCTTCATCCCAAGTACCATACAAAGTGAGTCAAATGTCTATGCACTTTACTGAACTCTTACGTAGCACCCTTACAAGCTCATCACCTACTGAAAACTCGCACTCAAGCACAAAGAAACAATCGCCTCCTGCAAGGAGGTTTGATTTGCCCTCTAGTGGTTGTTTAGCCCCTGATAGTCGAACAAAAGATGGGTTTGGTGCTAGTAGGGGCGTATCCCCAAGCTCAACATCAGCTTTGCATAGGCAGCCTGGAAAGTCTCCTGACAGACCCCTTGTTGAGAGTAGCCAAGATATGGTGCTAAAGAACAGAGTCTATGGCTCTGATAGAGATAGTTTGTCACCTAGAAAACATCTAGAAAGTAGTTTACATCAGGGGAAACCCATGCATTTATCATCTCCTCGGAACAATCCAACTGAGCTTTTAGGTCAATGCCATGCTTCCTCAACCGGTGGTGGAAATAGGTCAGGTCATTCACCCTCACGGAAAACCTTAATGGATAATCAGACAAGGACTGCAGTATTACAGGGTAGAAACTGTAGCCCAAAAGCTGATAGCCCTAAGCCTAGCTCAGCGTCGACTGAGGGCCTGCCTTCTAGAATGCCATCAGTCGGGAGTCATAATCGTACTCCACCAAGAACGCTTGCTAAGCCTGTAGTTATAAATAATGTACCACTGAAGATGAGCAGCTGCAAGACTAATAACACATTGTCATTTCAGTTTGATCTGCAGCAAGCTATGGAACATGTGATTGATGCTCAATTGAGACATGAACGCAATGATAACAAACAAATTCGGATGGACGAATACGTCACACGATTGGTAAATGCGGAATTTAGTGGCTCAAGCAATCGGCAGAATCCGCCGCCTGACAACAGTAGTTCGTCAAAGAACACTGGTGCCAGTTCTTCGGAGGACGTTCGACCAGACACATCTTCTGGTTGTAGACCCTTACATGGGAATGCCAGACCAGATGCTTACGACACAGAGGTGTCAAATAGTAAGAGAAGTACTTTATTAGAAGCTGCTCCATCAGGTTTGGCTGCAGCTAAGAACTCTGAAAAGATAGTTTCTAGTCATAATCCTGTAGTGGCTGCACAGTCTTCAACTGTAGACGATTCAGGCCAACAAGTGCAGTCACATTACCCAGGCTCTTCCCAAGTTAACTATCCCTTAGCGAATCAATATCGATATTCTGCATTATCCATTTTAAATATTGGAGGACCACCATCTGGGATAGCACCATCCGGGATAGCACATCCTATGCCACATCAAAATCAATCTCTCCATGTTCCTCCGACACACCCAAGCCAAACCAGTAGCCCTTCCCCTGGGTTAGGGGCTGTGAAGCAAGTAGCAGGCTACCGGGACAAAGAGCCTCAACCTCTGCTTTCCTCTCAGTATGAAACCCTATCGGATAGTGATTAAACAAATTCCCAGGCCTACCATCATTCTAGTATAAAAACCTAACTATTTTAAATTCAATGCTATTTTGGTAAAGTTTTATATCCATAAGCCTTGTCTAGACTATCAAACTAGACAAAAAATGTGTAATATGTCCTAATAAGATAGTGATAGGACATCATCATGTACATAATGGGCACAGCACAAATTTTTTGATGTTTGATGTGTAGACAAAGCTTTACAATACATTTTTTTGTTTTTTTTTGTTTCTGTTCGATGATTTTATGGTATACATATTATTGTTGCACTACATGCTTGGGTTGTATTATTACCTTATTATGTTATAAAATGTTGCGCTATATAAAAATGTTTGACACCACTAACCTTATTATTATGTTGTATACCCTTGCAATTAGGTAATGACTAAAAAAATGGTACAGTAGTCAAAACTTCTAACAAAGGATGAGAGAACAAATAATAATAATAATAATATAGGGGTGGACTGTACCATTGTATTCTTAGGATGTGTTGTAGAAAGAATAATTTCTATGTTGGAAATAGATAATTGTATAAATACAATATGTATTGTTAGGTGCTTAAGAGTTATAAAGTAAGCAGGGTGTTGAATATTCATGTGTAAATATTCATGAATATTCATGTATAAATGATTGACATGAGTGATAATGTAAAATAAATCTGTATATAAGTAATGTTTATATCATGTTTAAGGTACGCGTTTCCTACAATTATAAAAAAAAAATGCTTAAACACTTTTCAACATTTATTTGCATGAAACGTGGCATCAGTGCTGTAAAAAAAAATGGTTTTATCTTTGTGTAAAGCCCTGTTTACACTTTCAAACTATGATGTGCCCAAATATGGTAGTGATTTGCTCAAATATGGTAGTGATATGACATCATCATGTCCATATATGGGCGTACTTTTTTTTGTCGCATAAAGTTTGATAGTGTAGGCAGAGCTTAAAGGAGTTGTCAAGTTTTGGTGCCAGTAAGGGGCTCTTCCTGCTTCAGAACAGGAGCATGTTACAGCTCTCTACCATACCCCCTACTGCCATTTCTTTCTCCACTAGTCCCCCCTCTGGCACCAATCCTGGAAAGTACATCCGTTCAGGGCTGTAAAGTGTTGCTTTTCGATCAAGGTATAGTTATTTTGGTTTTTTTCCACTGCTATTTTTCGATTTTTAAACATTTGAATTTTATTTGAATATGTTCTTGGGTAAAATACAAGAAAAACAATACAATTATGATATACAAATTGATACACACAAGAGCATATAAACAATTAATTTTTTTAGACCCTTTGAGCCAATAATACATAACACCTAATATGCAGTACATTGATTTAAGCCGCTATCCTTTCCCCATTCAAATCACAGGTTCACTAACATTTTACAGCCCTGAATTGAGATATTGCACTTGCTATCAACGCTACAGTTCGCAAGCTGCAGTGTCTCAAGGTAATTTTATGTTCTTGCTGAGGCACACTATAATGAGTTACATAAGAAGCTTTGTAACTTGCTGTTATATGTAAAGCATATGTTGAATAAAAACATCATATTTGACCAAATTGTGTGTATTAAATTTTGTTTAAGGTTAGTGGAATATTTATTCTTTAGTTGTATGGTAATTTATGTTCCATTTTTGTCAACATTGGACAACCCTTAAAGATGTATTGTCCCCCAAAAACATGAAAAATGAAGATTAATTAAATCAGACTTTAAATATGTTATTTTGTAGTTTTAATAAAGTTAATCACTTCAATAGAAAAAAAAAACGGAAAAAAGTTATGAAATGACAAAATTAATGGTTAAATTCAACCAAAAATTCATTGGCTGGCAGCCAATTTGACCATTTTTTGCTTTAAATTACATTTTTTTCAGGTAAATACATTTTTTTTTCGATCCAATTTTTGGTCAAAGTGGATAACTTTTATGTTACATTAAAATGGAATACTCAACAAAAAATGTTTAAAGAATTATTTTTTCAGGGGGACAATACATCTTTAAGTGAAAGTATAATTAACAGTTACAATAGACATGATTCAGTTTTATTGTATATAAAATCTTTTATTTTATTGTTACTCATTTTACATACAGTATAAGTAGGCTTTCATTTCCAATATAATTATACAATAATCATGCAGTAGGCATTACTTTCAATGATAACCCTAAAGGTCATTGTATGTCACCAAGTTTATTCTAATCGTTCATCTCCTTCCTCAACATCTTTTAAACTGAGCACCTCAACACGACCTTTGCCCTTTGTTCCTGACCTTACAAGCTCTTCAACATCTTTATAAACACCTGGATCCACAAGGCAAACCAACTCTAGTTCATCGTCAAATTCTTCTGATTCTACTTTTGACATCAACGGTGCTAGTCTGTCTTTGATCTTCTTTGCTTCCTTGCTTGGAATACCAATTCGTAACCTCATCTGTGCTCGTGCTATCTGGAAGTTTTCTGTTTCTTTCAGCTTTTTGATAACTTCTAAAGCCTGAACAATAAAATTAATCAATAAACTAGAAGCAACATAAAGTAACACCTTCCTCTCTCCTATGCACATTAAATGGAATTACTCTCTAGTAAAAATAATGATGATTGCAAATCTATATTACTTGGCAAAAATAATAATAATTTTGCTAAGTATAGTACTGTACTTTGTTTGTTAGCACGATAGCGTCCACAATGTTTAAGTTATCGTCCTAAATGTTTGGGTGTTAATAGGTGTATACTTACAGAACATGCCTATTGATTTTCAGGAAAATTGATATATTGGTGATGTCACAAAAGCTTATATTAAAATCTGACTTGCCTGTATCTTCCATATGAGATATGATATAGCACACCCTCTGTATTCCCTGATATATTTTGACAAGTACTTCACTCAGTTTCTGAGTGCTTTCATTTATTATAATTAGTAATAATAATAAAAAATGCAATACTGACCTGTTGTTTAGCATTTCTTGTTGGCTTAACAGCATAATGTACATCTTTCATAGCCCTTTCTATGATGCCCACTGTGTAGGGGCGTTTTGTCTCCGGATTGATGCATTTATCGGCTACAATTGTTGCTATATCTCTGAACATCGATTCCAACTGTTGATGCCGCTCTTTTTCAGACACTTGTAGTTCTCCTTTTGCTAAAATCTAAATGAAATATATTCACTTTATTAATATTAATAATGAACATTTAATGAAAAAAAGGAATCAATGCTTGACCACGCTAATTATATAGGTCTTGTAACCAGTGGCATAACGCAGAGGCCTGAGGCCCCTGGTTTAGGAACCCTAAAGTGGCCCTCCAACACGTTTTAGACTTTTTCAACATATAATAATGCCTGTTTTTTCCACTGGGCACTGCTGGGTTTAGCCAGTAAGCGCTCATAGCAGTTACGCGGCCTCTGATTGTAACTTCTGCTATTGTTGTACCTTCAAGCAGATTTCTGTTGAGTCTTCTGTAGAGAACGCTTTCTGTAAGTCTTCTTTCTTTGCAACTTGTCCTTTCGATACATTGGTGAATATTGTATGAGTTTGTAAAACTTCATCAATATCTTTTTCACTGTGAATTGAAAACAAAAATAGTGTTGATTAATTTAATGACCGACAGTGAATGAATATAAAATTATTATAAAAAATAAAAGAGTTTTAACATGTCCAATTAATAATTAAATTAGACGAGAAAAAGCAGCGTAATCTTGCGCATCAAAATATTGTAACTTAGGCCCTATGTCTACCCCCACCACCCTAGGCCTTTGTCGAGCTAGATGGATGGGAAATCCCATGGTCCATGGAGGGAAATCCACTAACACTACAGTACTGGCTAGCCTAGAGTAGAGAGGGAGGTTTTACTTACACTTTGTTTCGCCATGATATAACTTTATTTTTATAACAAGCAATCTCAAAACGTTTCCCTGCTTTTTTCATACGAACTATTGCTATGTTCGTTAATCTAATCTGATTTGTTGGCGTAAATATTGACATTTTGGAGAAAGTTTTACTAACAAATGTGAGCAGACTAGTATTGCACAATCAACCAAAACAAAAATAATAGCTTTCAAATTATTTTCTGACAATATCGCCACCAATCTGTTAGTTATTTTTAGTAAAGCTACCTACCAGAAAATCACTGAAGCATAGCAAGAATAGTACAACTCAGATTTTTCCGAGGAAAAATCTGATTAACTTTCAGACTTTCAACATGATAACATAAAGTAAAAAATAAACCAAATCATGGATGGTTCGAAAGAAAGCCAGCTAATTCACATTGAACCGATTACGCAGGTAAATACATTTGTGTTGATTTATTGTAGCAGGTTAAGCTAGCTAGCTAGCCTAGGCCTTACCTCATTTTCTTGCTCACTCACCTATCCATCCATTGGAGTTTCCTCCCATCAATCAACCATGATGGAGGTGTCAACCATGCATCATTAAAGAGTCGCATGCCTGGTTTTTATAGTAAAATCTGAAATATTTGTTCTACGTCTATGGCCAGTCAGGTCCTGGACCATATAAGTGTGCTCCAATTTGTAATTTAGGCAAAATTTGGCTTCTTCTGTAATTAATATAATTTAATATTGTTTATTGTGAATATGTAAAATTTTTATCTAAAAAAGAGGCATTTTCACTTAATATTTTCCTTTCATAGTAAAATATCACTATCAATTTAGAAGCAAGATTTGATAAAATGTCAATATAGTTTATTTGTGACGCTATTCTTTGGCAAAGAGGAAGAATAACAAGAATATTCTTTTATCAAATTAAGTAAATGTTAAAAATAAAATTAATAACTTTGCGACTTCAAATTACTTTATTGTATTTGTTATTATTTAAAAAATGATTTAAAAAAATAACATTGAACAGTATCATTCATTCTTAATTTAAAGGATTACCATTTAATTTGTTTTCAGCTTGTTCATCATGGAATCAAGGCAGATCATGTGACATTTCCCCGTGTAACAATGTCGTCCAATCGCTGGCTCTGCTGTCGACATACAGATAAAAAGAAAAAAGATGTTGAAAGAGTTACAGCTTTAAATTTAACACGCAAACAACCACGAGCACTGTCTTGGCCAATCACTGCTGACTCTGCTATGATGAATCCCCGCAAACCTTGGCTAGCTCTTAAAGGTACTAAAGGTTTCAGAAATAAAATATTCATAATATTTATGTATTGTAGCACCATTGTGATGTAGTACAACATATATCCAGTAAAACCCATGATGGGCCTGTAAATTCAACCCTTTTTTGTGAATTTGTAGATACACATTCAGTTTTTTTAATTGTATGATTCACTTACTCATTCTTTTAAGTTTCGTTTCCTTTAACACATCCTTGACTTCCGTCATTTTAGGCTAAAACTTCCTTTAATTGCTATTATTAGTCATATTCATCTTATTTAAATTATTCTGACATAGAAATCTATATTCAAAATTGAATAATCCTTGTGTTTGTGCATCCATGCACTGTTGATTGGCTGATGACATAATACTTTACTTCATTAATTCATTAAGTTGTGGGTCCAAGGTCCAATCTTTCTACATGTAAAATCCTTATATAATTTGTGGTGGCCCAGTAGTTTGTTGGGTGACAAGCTTACCTATAATATAAGGGTCCTAAGTTCAATCCCTTGATAATCATATTTATGCATTTATATTGTGCCTTCAATGTGAAGTTAATTGGCATAAAAGCTGTTACAAACAATTATTACAATAATTAATTTAAATAGATCCAATCGTATAGCACGTCTTATTGTATTTAATCAGTAGTAATTATTCCGAATTTTTAAAATATTGAATAAATCATTAATGAATGTAAAAACATTTATACCGTATATCCTTGGGTATAATCCCACTTCGAGTCTAATCCCACCTCCTGCTTTATGTCTAATTTCACAAACAGCAATATCCCCGGATATAGTCCCAGTATTGACTTGACTGGTCTGGATGTAGGCCTCTCTTTAGCCAGTTCAGATAAGTTTTTACAAGATATGCTTACCAATCATTTTTTTCCTAAACCAGGGTTTCCCCGGGTATAGTCCCACCCCCTAAAGTCTGCCCAATTTCGTGTTCTAGAGGGGTAGGGTTATACCAGAGGATATACAGTATATAAAAGTATAAATATACTTTATATAGGTTTATTGTCAACTATAATTACTGTATGTAATGGTGACATTTTTGTTTTATTTTTTCTGTCAGTTGAGAGTTATTTCCAAGTATTCAACGTAATTGCTCAGAAGCAACTGCATTCGTGTTCACTTAGCGATGACATCATCTTCTGGTGCTGGATTAACGACAGTATTATTGGCATGGTAACAGACAGAGCTGTGTATCACTGGGATGTTTCAGGCTCTGGTAAGTTGACCTTTGACTCTACATTGGATATATTTCATTTACAATACTGTATATTCAATTCAAATTATTCCGGATTTCACATGAACAATGCACATAATAAAATAACACGTATGCTAGATCAGGGGATTCCCACAGCGAACTCAATCACTTTCGATGGGATGTCCCAGCACTTTCATTCAATAAAGTTTATACACTATCAAACAAACTGTCTACACTATCAAACAAATTTTACAAAAAAAGTGTGATGTGCCCAAATATGGTAGTGATATGCCCATATATGGTAGTGATATGACATCATCATGTCCATATATGGGCACATCACATTTTGATAAAGTTTAGACAAGGCTTAAAACAATGTATATTCTCATTTCGTATTTTGTTTATTCAAACGTTTATACTTTTACTTACAGGTTCTGAACCACCAGTACTGATGTTCTCAAGAAACAAAAAATTAAGTTTTTGTCAAGTTGTTAGTTACAAAACTGACAAAACTGGACAATGGTTTATTTTAGTTGGTCTTACCAGAGCAATAGAGGTATTTTATCAAGTACATTATTGTCATTAGGTATTTTCGT
Source organism: Antedon bifida (assembly GCF_963402885.1). Taxonomy (NCBI): domain Eukaryota; kingdom Metazoa; phylum Echinodermata; class Crinoidea; order Comatulida; family Antedonidae; genus Antedon; species Antedon bifida. Next base: position 31,747,795 of record NC_136227.1, on the reverse strand, counting down.
TGATGAAAATTACAGTAGTAAGGTGACGATGAATTTGTTAAGCTGGGTCATCAGTTTTGTTTGGATCACCTCAAGTTATGCCTAGTAACCACAAGTTATATCCTTTCATCCCAACTTACGCCCAATCACCCCAAGTTATGCACCTTAAGTTATGTCAAGTTAGGCTTTAGTGTATATATATTATGATTTCAGACTGGGGACTGCAATGCAATACGTGGTTATGTTCAAGTTTACTCAACAACGTACCGCTGCAGTCAACTGATTGAAGCACAAACTGCGAACTTTTCAAGTTATAAATTCTCAGGCAATGTGGCACCATCAACCGTCTTGTGCTTAGTGAATAGGCCTACAGGATCATATGGCAAGGTAATGGTAAATAGGATTTGGCAAGTTGTGTCATGTTATATAGCAGGACACAAACCTTTGTTCCTATTCTGTTGTTTCAAGATGTTCAAATATAGTATACAGTATTTTATTTATGCAATTTGAACTCATGTGATACAGATCAGATAACCTTTGTTGTCCCAGGATTGGAAATAATTTTTTGTTCTCATTTCTCAATCTCAAATTTGAAGACCTTCTGATGCTGTCTGGTTGGTATCTTGACAATATGCTTTACTCTGGTTCTTAGTTATTCTTATAATTTTGACATTACAGATCCATGTTATGGAACTCGGACCACACGTACCCGGAAATGCTTCCTTCAGGAATCTTACCGAGCCAGTCAATTTTAGTAAAGGCGGGAAATATGATATACCAATATCTGTGGAGGTAGGTTCTAAATATTTGCTATGCTATTACTTAGCACATTGTGCAGTCAAAAGGCTACAGATTAACCCCATTTGATGGCTAGGGTAAAGCTCTGCATACACTATCAAACTTTATGTGTCAAAAAAAGATGTGATGTGCCCATATATGGACTTGATGATGTTATATCACTACCATATTTAAGCATATCACTACCATATTTGGGCACATCAGACTTTTTTTGTAAACATAGTTTGATAGTGTAGACAAAGCTTAAGGAAGCAGATTTTTATTTTGAAATTTGATCTGGAAAAAGCCAATTATTTAATATTTAGGTATGTTGTGCCACTGGCTTAGTGTATGTCATGACAAAAGCGGGTTACGTGAAGGTTTGTGATGTGGAATCTGCCATGCACCTTTGTACTGCAAGGGCATCCGAGTTTACAGTGTTCCTTACTGTACCACACTCGGATAAAGGCATTATTGGAGTTAGCAGAAACTGTAAGGTAAGCTTAGTAATTTGATAATGTAAAGATCTGTCTACACTATCAAACTATCAAGTTCTTTCTTCAGATTTGTGCCATATCTTTAGCATTAAGCTCTGTCTACATGACTCAAACTTTATGTGACAAAGAAATTTGATGTGTCCATATATGTACACGATGATGTAATATCAGTACCATATTAGGGCACATCACATTTATTTTTGTAAAACTAGTTTGATAGTGTAGACAGAGCTTTACAGAGGTTTCAACTTTTAAAAATTAAATGGGAGCATTTATAAAAGCATAGCCAAACCACAGAGGGCACTATATATTTATAAAATACATCCAAACATAGAGGGTGATATTTAAACATTCTCATGTACAGTATCTATAGTAAATAGTTGGTATAGGAACTTAATAAGCATGACTTATGCCAGTATGTATTGTAGTATGTATAGTAGAGCAGGTTTCTGCAATCAATAACATGAATTTAACCTCTTTTATTTTGAAGGTGTTTCATATGACCGTTAAAGAAAAAGAACTTGTGAATCACATTAGGTCAACATTAAAACGACCAGCAATCGCAAATCGCTTAGAGAGGTCATTCAGTGGACAGTCATGACAAATAGCCAATCAAGATGAATACGTTCATCGACCAATCGTAACGCACCTCAGAGTGGTGTCGTCTTTCAGTGGCAAATCACAGGTGCCAAAGTGATTTATTTTCTAGTGGCAATCCTTAAGGAGTGCATTTGGCCAATCATATTAGACAACAGAGTGATGTCATGATTGATGAGTGGCCAATAAAGCAAGGCCGACGATCAAATATTCTCTTTCAACAGTACAGTATTTTAAAATTCCAAAAATTATATGTTTTAATCTTGCTTAAAGATTATGTTAAAAATTCAACTAAAAACATCTCTATAGATATTTAATACACTAAAAACATACCTGCAATCTCAACCATCTTTCAAATACACCTTCCTCAAAAACTCTAGTATAAACAAATAATTCTTTAGTGGCTTTCATATTTTATTACGGGTGCAAAACTCTTTTTAAACATTTTTTATCTTTCTAAAAATGTTTTTTTATCTCTTATTTTGTCAGGTACTCTTCTGGTAATGATAGTAATTGTGCAATAAATACATTACAACTTTTTCTTTCATTAATCGTCTTGAATAAACCGTACAGCTATAAAATCAATGTAATATTTAACTTAAGATAATCTAATCAGAATCTTCCATTTGTTAGAAAGGTAATTTTTTCAGCTGTCGTTCCGAGCTTCCAAATGTTTCCTTAAAAGAACGAGCGAGGTAAGATTTCTCTTCCTTGAATTAACTAAAGCTCTGTCTACACAGAACTAGTTTGACAAAAAAAGTGTGATTTTCCCAAATATGATAGTGATATGACATCATCATGTCCATGGGCACATCACATTTTTTTGCACATGATAAAGTTTGATAGTGTAGACAGAGCTTTACATTTTTGTCGGTATTTAAATCATGTTTTCGGTAATTCATAGATTCATACGTTTAATGCATGGTGCTAGAATTTGATTACATAGTATGACAATCATGAATATGCAAATTATATTTAAATTTGAATACATACAGGTGCTCAGATTCTGCCAACAACAATCTGATTCAAATTTAATCTGAATTCACATTTTATTTTTATTTTAACTTTTCGAAGATACAGGTGCTCAGAACATTAAAGATCTTGATTATTAAAAAAAGTTTGAAATTGTACAATAATTTTAAATTCAGTTTTATTACACGGTGAAAATTGCATTTGTTTTTGAGTAATAATCGATTTTTTCACCTTTATACTGTTTTGTGCAATTTTAGTATACTTAAATTTAAAAAAGAAGTGTTGAAATTTTAAAATAAAAACTAAGAAAATGTACTGCTGTACTATTAAGATGTATAAGTGGTTATATCAATGCATTTGTAAAAAGAAAATGATATGTTCTTCCATAATAATTTTTTAATTATTAAAAAGAGAAACTGGAATTGTACATATTCTATGTACATTACTTTCTGAAGTATTTTTGGAAATATTTCCTTGATTTTAAAAATGTGTTTTTACTGTTATACCGAAAGTTCGGTAACTGCTTTTTTAATTTTATTAAATTTTCATCTGTATTATCTTAATTGTATCTTTTAAGGAATGGTTTTCATTTATTAAAAAACCTGATATAGAAGGAGCATGGACCTAATTTAGGTTGTTAGCTGTTTGTTTAAAGGTGTATTGTCCCCCAAAAACATGAAAAATGAAGATTAATTCAATCAGATTTTTTCAGGTTATTTTTTAGTTTTAACAAAGTTAATCACTTCCGTAAAAAAAAATGTTTTCATTTATAAAATAACATAATAAATGGTTAAATTCAACCAAAAATCCATTGGCTGGCAGCCAATTTGACCATTTTTCGCTTTAAATTTCAGTTTTTTCAGGTAAATTAATTTTGTTTAGATCCAATTTTTGGTCAAAGTGGCTAACTATTATGAGACATTAAAATGGCATATTCAACAATAAAAATTTGAAAAAATATTTTTCAGGGGATAATACATCTTTAAATAGTCAACATGTGTATTTTATAGCTAAATAGTATTTAAATTATATAGTGTTTAGTTAATACTGCAGAAGGCTAATACAGTATGTTGTATGTATTATATTCATTGTAATATTTGTAATGTAGACCTATGTTAAAATAATAAAACTGTTTAGTTTAATATTAAATGTAAAAATACTACATGTTTTTCAATGTTTGTAAAAAGCTAATATATAAAGGAAAAAGTAACGAGTACAGATATTATGTAGTGCAAACCTAGGATATTTATAGATGTAATATATTTATTTGTTTTAATGAATTATTTAATCTCAAGTTGGACCACTTTAATATTTATTTTATGAAAGTTTTTAAGAAACGTCTTTCTGAAAAGTATTTATGTAATTAAAACAGACTTTTTACTTGGTTTAGAGGAAGCTCTATGTTGTTACCTTGTATAATTCATCTCCATATATTTCATTTAGTAATAGTATTCATGTTTGTTATCTTTCAATCAAACATATATTTTCAATATCAGTTCTTTCTTCAGATTTGTGCCATATCTTTAGCATTACAATGCAACTCTTATTTAAAAGGTGCTGCAATATTTTAATGCTTGAGTTTAGAAATCCCTTGTAACTGTATAGAAATATTCTTGTTAGTAATGTGAATGTATATACAGTACAATAAATATTGTAAAAACAACAATACTTCATATGTTGATTATTTGTATTTTATTTATTATTATTATTGTATTCACGAAATATCAAATAATTTATCATTGATTTTAGCTAGTTTTGTTATGCTGCCGAGTTCCGAGCTAATGTTATTTCAACTGATTTAATCTTTTAAGTACGTAACAAATTATGTGATAAATAAACAGAGCGGTTTAAAAAAACATTTTAATACTGCATATCTATAAATTATGGCAGTAAAGTTCTATTGAAATTGTCACACAGATCGGTCAAAATCACTTATTTGTGCTATCAACCAAACACTGTTAGAAATCCAATGAAGTGTTACTTGCGCCACCTCCTCCACATCCTTTGACAGTCTTCAAATGTTCACCCTGTGACCTACTAACCGTCTCTGATAAATCAGGAGGCAGATGTATTTTTTCTATTGAAAATTTCTTGCGCTTAAGTTTGAATGCTAAGTCTTCAGTATCTAGTGCATAGTTAGCAAGACAGTTCAGGCGTGGGATTTGAACCACATGAAATAAGCCATGATACTCCTTGAATGCTGGTGCCTTGTCCTCTCCAGCAAAAGACTCTAACCGGACAACATAGTCACAGAGTCTTTCTATTCTTCTGGAGTACATCTGCTGAAAGAGATGAGTTGGTACTGTTATGATGCATGCTGCTAAACTCTTTCTGATGGTTGCTCTCAATTGATGGAGAAACTGGCAGATGGCAGCATTTCCTTCAGCTGATCCACTATCTCCCCAAAGTGGTGATCCAAGAGATAGCAAAGCAAGTCTCAAAATATTCTTTGTGGCGGATGATATGGTCCTATTTGGTACTGTCTGTAAGTTGCAACCAGTAATGTCAATAACTCGTTTTATTTCTTTAAATAAGTGATCAAACTTGGCATTTGTGTCTTCTTCAGAATTGACATAATCTTCTTGTGAGCTTGTGGTCTCTTGGTCAAGACTTGTTTGACAATGTTGATAGCACCATAACTTCTCTTTATCAATTTTATTCCCCGGCATTGTCTTTGTGAGGTCATACACATGACCAAATATATTGGGTGATGTTGCCAATTCTGTTTTCAACTGAGGTAAGTTCTGGTACCGCCATGCAATCTCCATGTTTCCTTGAGAACCTTTGTCAATTACCATCTTCTCGGAACTACCAGAAGAACTGCCATGACCCTTAACCTCCCCGGGTGGATGGACATTTTGAGAGGTAGACAGTACACTTTCTACTGGACATGGCAATTCTGTAAGTAAACTATCAGGGTTTGGATCCAAACTTGACAGAAAGGAATAATGACCACACATCACGCCCTCTGCCACAAAATACTTCAGCATCAGGCGAGCAAAACTGGTGTACACATCCTCTTCAATCAGAAGAATGGTACCAACTGCAACACCTCCCCCTAAAATATGATCAAGCGAAGGGATGCCAGTTGATAGTAGAAGTTGACCATTGTGAAGAGATGGTCGAGTTCCTGCAATTTGAATCCCTTTACCTTGTCCCTTTTTCTGAAAACTTGAAACAACCCTTCCGCTACTGGGAGCTGCCATTTTATTAATATTTTATTTTAGTAACGGTCTATTTCACCGCAAAAGTATATATAGCCTAATGTTAATCTATACAATGAGTGATTTTACTTCCGTTTTAATAGAAAGGAAAACGGTCAATTAAAAAAGTAAAATAAATGCACAGAACAGTAAAAACAATTACTTATTATAAAGATATTATGATTTATAGAAACTCAATATGTTTATTTTAATCATTTAAATATTATTTAATTGTGTTTATTGTTTACTAAATGCTCGCAATGATAGTGTACAATCATAAAATTATTGTTTCTGAAGTTGCTTCTCATGTATTTTAGTAGCCACCAGCAGTAAACATCTGTCTCGCCAAGTGAAAATCACTAGAGCGTGAAGCTCACGTTGTTTCACTCCCTCTTCTTCGCTTCGCTCATCTAGAAAGTTCCATTTTTGTACACTGTTTGTGATTTAGTTTACAGGTAAAAATGTCGATCCAAACGTTAAATCCAAAAGCTGAGGTAGCTAGAGCTGCACAGGCCCTTGCTGTAAATATGAGTGCTGCTAGAGGACTTCAAGATGTACTAAAGACAAACCTTGGTCCAAAAGGAACCATCAAAATGTAAGAATCACATACCACACATGGTTAGGCCTATTGCGGCCTCGGTTTCTTTTTTGCTCGGGCGTTTTAGAGACTTTACCCTGAGTGTCGTTTAGTGAAAATAGAAGCAGAGGCCTAGCCAACATTTAGGTTTTAATTATGAGCTGGGGTATTATATTATGTTATGTACGGTGTAAAATAGGATTAAATAAATAACATTTTTATTTATAAATATATTATTAATTGGCATTTGTTTTTTTTAGGCATAAATTATTAAATTGAATAATATTTTTTTTCTAATTATTTGTTTTGTAGGTTGGTTTCTGGTAGTGGTGATATTAAGCTAACGAAAGATGGCAATGTTCTTCTTCATGAAATGGTTAGTTAAAAAAGGGGGAAAAAACGATTTGTTTTATTTTATATATATATAAACTGTCAATATTCCTATAATATACATAAAATCATGGGATATTCATTTTTTAACCGAGCATGCATTCATATTGTTTAATTTATTTTTCCAGCAAATTCAACATCCTACAGCGTCACTCATTGCAAAGGTTGCTACTGCACAAGATGACATCACAGGAGATGGGACGACATCAAACGTTCTCATAATTGGTGAACTATTAAAGCAGGCAGATCTTTACATTTCAGAAGTAATTCATTTTTGCTTTATAATACTGATTTCTGGGAGAAATTACAAATGTTTGCATATAATTTATTTTCTAAATAATTATGTTAATTTTAATCTTTAAATCTTGAAACTTTAAAAAATGTATTATTAATTTCTAATACTACACAATAAATTGTGAACTTTAAAACATTTTTAACAAGTGATAAATATAAATCAACATACATATTTGCATTTTCTTACTCTTGTCTACACGAAAAACAAAATTAATTCTTGTCACATGCAAACCCCTGAAAAAGAAAACAGAAACTTTGAATTGATTCTAGCAAAACCTGGCTTTAAAAATATATTTTTTTTTTTACAGGGATTACATCCTCGCCTTATCACAGAAGGTTTTGACTTTGCTAAAGCTAAAGCACTTGAGGTTCTAGAAAAGGTAAAGGTTACACGTGAAATTGACAGGGAAACACTTATCAATGTTGCAAAGACTTCACTTAGGACCAAAGTACATGCTGAGCTTGCAGATATACTCACAGAGGTAGGTATAGGTTAGCCTAAGTGGTGAACATTGCTTAATTAAGTGCTCAACAATTTGGTTTGCTTTTTAATGCTCTGAATACAGTAGAACCCCTCTTTTTAGACACTATTAAGAAGACACTTTAACCCTGGCAAACCCCTATTCAGGGTACTTACCTGGGTTCTTTACCTGGGGAGTTTTACTGTATTAATAATTTATAAACAAAAAGCATGAAAGATCTATGTGATCTCTCAATGTGTTTAAAAGCAACGTCAGTGATTTGACTAATCACAAGCGATAGACTATTCAAACAGCCGCTTGTCATTGGTCAACTCGCTTGCGTTGTGTCTAGATGCTTGCGTTACGTCTCAAACTCAAATATTTTTAGAGAATAAGAATCATTATTCATAAATTATGCATGAATAAATTGTTCAACCATATTTGGTAAATAACATACATAATATTGCATTTTCTCCTTGAAGGTTGTGGTAGATGCAGTATTAGCCATCAGAAAGGAGAATGAGCCAATCGATCTGCACATGGTTGAGATGATGGAGATGCAACACAAGTCTGACATGGACACGACTCTTGTACGAGGACTGGTGATGGATCATGGAGCACGCCATCCCGACATGAAGAAACGAGTCAGCGATGCATATATATTTACTTGTAATATTTCAATGGAGTATGAAAAAAGGTAAAAGAATGCTGTATTTTGTATGTGGGACTTTGATCTTTTAAAGCTCTGTCTACACTATCAAACTAGTTTGATGTGACAGTGTGATGTGCCCAAATATGATAGTGATATGACATCATCATGTCCATATATGGGCACATCAGATTTTTTTGTCACATAAAGTTTGATAGTGTAGACAGAGATTTATAAATGTTTTACAATAGGAAAAGCCTTTGAAGAGCATTGGATTTTGTAGGTAAAATAGGTTGCCAGGATTTCTAGCCTAGAGCTCCCAATTTCTAAAATTTTCCAATATTTCATTACAGCGAAGTAAATGCTGGTTTCTTCTACAAGTCAGCAGCAGAAAGAGAGAAACTTGTGCAAGCGGAAAGAAGCCATACCGATCAAAAAGTACAGAAGGTGATCGAATTCAAGAGATCTGTTTGTGAAGGCACAGACAAAGCATTTGTTATCATTAACCAAAAGGGCATTGACCCACTGTCATTAGATATGTTAGCCAAAGAAGGGATCGTTGCATTAAGAAGAGCTAAAAGAAGGAACATGGAAAGGTAATATTTTGGAATTAGGTGTTATTTAATCATGGATGCATGCGATCTCTAATTGAGAAAGAGTATTTAGTGTTCTTTCATTAAAGATGTATTGTCCCCCAAAAACATTTTGCAGTTTTAATATTTATTCACTTCTGAAAAAAAAAACCCCAAAAATAATTATTTCACTTATAAAAGACAAAAGAAACGTTTAATTTTAACTAAAAACCATTGTCTGACAGACAATTTAAGTATTTTTTGCTTTAGATGACATTTTTTTTTCAGGTAAATACATTTTATTTTTTTATCCAGTTTTTGGTTAAAGTGAATACAGTAACTATTATGTGACATTAAAATAGCATATTAAAAAAAAAATGGAAAAAAAAACATTTTGAAGGGGGACAATATATCTTTAAAGTATTTTGCACATATCTGTAGTGATTTTATTGAACTATTATTATTGATTGTTTAATAGATCCCTCTATATTTCTATTTAGATTGACGTTAGCTTGTGGAGGTATTGCCACAAACTCTGTAGAAGGCCTCACTAAAGAGTGCCTAGGCCACGCTGGATTGGTGTATGAGCATGTACTTGGTGAGGATAAGTACACGTTTGTGGAAGAGTGTGCAAATCCGCAATCTGTTACCATTCTGATAAAAGGGCCAAATAAGCACACGCTCACTCAGGTGAAAGACGCAATCCATGATGGCTTAAGAGCTGTTAAGAACGCCATAGAAGATGGTAAGTATTTATTAACCGAGAACCTAAAAAACAATTTCAGTGTAATTTTATTTTTTTAAATGGCAAATTTATGTTACTACAGTAACCAAATTGTTTACATTGCAATTTAAACAGTGTGTATGTTTATCCAAAAACGCTTGCTAAAAAATTGCAGGTTTTTAAGAGTAAACAAAAAGTACTGTAGTTACTGCTATTACTGCAGTAGATTAATTTTGACATGGACGTGCCAATGATAAGCAATTAAGCGGTGATGATGATGGGAAAATATGCCTCACGCATGTTTTTATTAGATTAGATTGGGGGCAGCAGACCTCTCATCAAGCACAAAACACTTTAATTATTTTTTCCTACAGGATCTGTTGTCCCTGGAGCTGGTGCATTCGAAATAGTCGTCCACGATGCGCTGGTAAAGTACAAAGATTCGGTCAAAGGTCGTGCTAAGCTTGGTGTTCAAGCGTACGCAGATGCAATGCTAGTGGTACCTAAAGTCCTGGCTCAGAACTCTGGTTTTGACCCTCAAGAAACAATGGTGAAACTTCAGGAAGAGTATGCTGAAGCAGGCCAACCTGTAGGAGTTGATATCAGTTCAGGTAATGACCAATGGAGTCAAGAGAATTTTCGCAACCTTTCGAATACATGTTAAATGTTTAAAATTGTAATTTGTTTGACAAATGTTTGCATATATTATCAATTAATTAAACAACGGATCCTTTAGGAAAATTAATTTTGTATATTTATGTACCGTTCCCTTATACTAATTTTGAGTATAAAGAGACTTTTAATAAGTTTGTACAATTGTTGTACTTGCAATATTTTATGTATTTTGTTTCTGTTCTGTATTATTTTAATGTTTATTGGTCGAATAAATAAATGAAATGAAATTATGGTTATAATATAAATAGGATAATTTATGGATGGTGTCCTCAATATTTTTATATCACAACATAATACGGTTTTCGTTATTGTATTTGTAAGGTTTTGATACCTCCCTACTGTCAATCACACCAAGTTTTCTAAGATTAACCATACTTTATTTCATATTTGGTAGGTGAAGCACTGGTAGCGGCAGATGCTGGTATATGGGACAACTATTGTGTTAAAAAACAAATTCTGCACTCGTGGTAAGATGAATGATAATTTCAGTTTGAATGTACTCTATGTATTTTAACATTTTAATGCCCACTACAGATGGTTTTATGGAGATAAAATCTCTCTTAAATCAACAGTTGCTAGGCTTCAAGTAAAGCACAATATAAAGTATTAATATTTTGTATATTATTAATTTTGTAAATTAATTGCTAAATATAAAATTATTAATTTATGTATTCTGATTTATTTTCAGTACGGTGATTGCCAGTAATCTACTTTTAGTGGACGAGATTATGCGTGCTGGTCTGTCTTCTCTAAAAGGATAGATTAAAATTTAAAAACATTCGTTTTTTAATCATTATGCTGTTCGGCTGGTTCTTCCTGTATGTGCAATTGGCTCGGCTTAGCTATGAACGAATAAATCCTGAAACCAAAAAATGTTCAAATAAAGGATAGTTCTGCTCAAATCTTAGATGGACTTACCTTTGGCTCTGCAGCTTGAGTGTTTAGACACAAATAAGTTCTGTCAACTCTCCCAATAACGGACACCTTTGGGTTGGACTAAGACTATGTCTGGTTTTCTGGGAAGTCTGGTATTCGGAATGTGTTTTTAACTATGCCTTAATGGTAAAAAAGAATTTGGACCTCAAGAAAAGTCGGGTTTTAGGAGAGTTTCTGGTATTGGGAGAGTTGACTGTATAAACTTATACCAACTATATAACAAATTATATAAACTTAAATAATTGTCTGCCTTTGCTTAGCTGATGCTGATGGGGTTAGCCAATGTTTATCCACCCTGTACAGGTGAAAATGTATGTACATCAAACAGCATTTACAAATTTAATCAAATCGATGAAATAATAAATAAAACCTGAATGTGATAAAAACATTTTTCTTTCAACGCGAGCTAGCAAATTGTACAGTACCTTCTGTCTGTGAAATAATGCTTTTGCCCATACAACAAGCATTCAAATTAGACTTAAGTATTTGTGGTTATGTTGTGTGTAGGAATTATTAGGCTATTATGCAGTTAAGAAAGAGGGTGGGAGATGGAGGAGCTCTCTGGGAAAGGATGAAATATTTCCCCATCCATATACCCCATTCTCTTCGTAGATGTCATCTGTGTATACTTATAACTCCATACTGTAATAAGTTATTTGTTATAAATAATTGAATTCTTTTTTGTATTACAAATAAAAATTAGCCTGCAAATGCAAAGTGTTGTTTTATTTTTTATTTCATTGTTGATGTAAATTGATCAAGTTCTAGTTTGTTTGAAGCTTGTGGTTTATGTCCGATACCAGGATTATATTATAAATAATAAAACTTTATTAAAACAGCTTTAGAGTATCGTATGTGTGCTATTGGTTCAAACAATTGCGAATGAAATATTTAATTTTTCTTCAACAAATCTTTTATATATGATTTTATGAAGACATTGATAAAGCACTAATCATGCAAGAGATCAGGTTATATAATTACAGAAGGACATCCAATACAAATTCTTTATTATAAATTCATTAATTTAATCATAAATTATGAATGCAGTTTAATACGTTGTCTTATTGAACTGAGATTACGTTTATTTAAAAAACCAAATATGAAATAATAAAAATTCCTATTTTCAAATTTATTTAGGTTTCAAGAGATGTTGAAAGACATTTTTTTTAAGGAGGGTTTATCCTGGCGACGCTAATAATGTCTCAGATTAAACATAGTCAATAGTCATAGTCAATTATTGATTATGGATTAAATTACTTATTTATCTACAAAACGAAATCAGTCAAGCGTATCGTGTCCTTGTTTATTATGTAGTTAGTAGCAGGAAGCAGCAGCCAGTTCATAAGCAGATCTCGTGTAAGTTAGACAGGAGGATTTCCATTTCAATCAAGGTACAGTAAATATTTGTTGTTTGATTCAATAAGTAGTTTGTTCTTTATTAAGCATGGTTTAGTATGCAGGTACATAGATGAAGACAAGATTCTTATTTGTATGTTATCCTCCATACTTGAGAAAACCGAGGCGCCAGCTAGGCCTGTGAGTGAATTGATTGAATCAATAGATGGAGAGCAGGTGAGGTGATGCGAGAGGTTGAGGTGCAGGGCTCTGAGGTGTGGTCACCCTCCAAACTCCAGTGATTTTAAAGGGGAAGTGTTGTGGACTGTATACCAAGTATACTAGCCTTTTATTTTATACCTCACTTTAAGTAAGACAGGGATGATTTATGACAAGCCAACATTCCTAAGAACCCAAAGCTATGACCTTATAGATTATTACCATGGAAACCTGCCCTCTCTCCTAGAAGATATGATAATTAGCTAAAGAAACCACACTTCACCTTACTGTTATAAAGGAAGAACACCTATTTTTATTATACGGAATTTACATGATTGAAACAATGTTTAAAGGTTTTAGAAACAGGCAGACAATTATTTAAGTTTATATAATTTGTTATATAGTTGGTATAAGTGGATCCTATATAATTCTGTTGTTTCTAAAACCTTTAAACATTGTTTCAATCATGTAAATTCCGTATAATAAAAATAGGTGTTCTTCCTTTATAACAGTAAGGTGAAGTGTGGTTTCTTTAGCTAATTATCATATCTTCTAGGAGAGAGGGCAGGTTTCCATGGTAATAATCTATAAGGTCATAGCTTTGGGTTCTTAGGAATGTTGGCTTGTCATAAATCATCCCTGTCTTACTTAAAGTGAGGTATAAAATAAAAGGCTAGTATACTTGGTATACAGTCCACAACAGGAAGTCATTGGGTATCAGTGGGTATTTACTGGGAACGGCCTTTTTTATTTCAATAAGTCTTTTTTTTTATTCACCAGGCTATCATTAATCATAGATAATGGATGCTGAACAAGATAATCAGACACCTCCTGCAGCAGAACAACAGCCACAACCTGCTGAAGGAGCCAACCCCCCACCACCTACTGGAGCATATCCTCAAGGATACGGAGCCCCTCCCCCACAACAACCTGGAGCCCCTCCCCCACAACAACCTGGAGCCCCTCCCCCACAACAACCTGGAGCCTACCCACCGACTGGAGCCCCACCTCAAGGATACGGAGCCCCTTCCCCTCAACAACCTGGCGCCTACCCACCTACTGGAGCCCCACCTCAAGGATATGGAGCCCCTCCTCCTCAACAACCTGGAGCCTACCCACCGACTGGAGCCCCACCTCAAGGATACGGAGCCCCTCCTCCTCAACAACCTGGAGCCTACCCACCTACTGGAGCCCCACCTCAAGGATACGGAGCCCCTCCCCCTCAACAACCTGGAGCCTACCCACCTACTGGAGCCCCACCTCAAGGATACGGAGCCCCTCCCCCTCAGCAACCTGGAGCCTACCCACCGACTGGAGTCCCACCACAAGGATATGGAGCCCCTCCCCCTCAAAATGGTGCTCCACCACCGCAGGGTCAGACTGACCTTCCACAACAAGCAGGTTAGCCAGACTAACTAAGATTTATTGCATACACTAATTAATACAAATTAAAATTATTTTCTAATTCACTTAAAAACCTACTAAATGAAACTATACTGTATTTTTTATACACAATTTAAATACATTTTCAAATACCACAAAATTGTATTATTGTTGATTAAACAATGATGTATATTGTGTGGTTTATTGACTCTCACTTTAATATTGAGGATTTCCGTTTTTCTTTCCTTCCTTCATTGTTTCCTTCCTGAATATTTTAGAGTATTAAGGTCGTTAACCTTTTTGTTGTGGAAAATAAAGCAACGGATAATATAGAAAAAAGAGTGATTGATTAGTTAGATTGTTAGAATTGCATAGAAAAGTCTGGGAGTTGATGCACCCTGTATGTATTTATGTGTGTAAACTCCAGAGTTTTGCTAGGTGATATTAAAAGGGTACTTCACCTTTTTGTTGAAAAACCAATGGATATAATAATAGTGTTATTGACACACACATTTAAAAGTTGAGATTTATTGTCTGTGTATTTAGAATGTACATTCCCTGAGGCCTTTATTTCTATCCTCAAATAAAGGCCCCGCCACATCCATATACACACAATATTGTATTACAACAATAACACATTTCTATTTGTAGTAGAGTCATTGACTTCCATGATCTACAATTGAACAACCCCACCATTCCCACCCCCCCCCCCCCCCCGAATAAATACGGTAATAATTAATACACAATGTACATTATTTCAACTAGCTTGGATACCCTCAAGCAATGAAGCCAA
The DNA here is from genome assembly GCF_963402885.1 of Antedon bifida. Taxonomy (NCBI): domain Eukaryota; kingdom Metazoa; phylum Echinodermata; class Crinoidea; order Comatulida; family Antedonidae; genus Antedon; species Antedon bifida. Next base: position 31,732,762 of record NC_136227.1, on the reverse strand, counting down.
CGGACCAGGTTATAAGTGGGATGACGGGCCTGACTCAGACCCTGAAGACGATGATAACGCGCAAGAAAAAGTTGAACAACTGCCAACTAACGTCCAATTCACACCTGTTCCTGGCTACGAAAATATCATGTTTAATGATGGTAAATTTTTTTTACATTTAAAATATATTAATTTTTCTTTTTTTTTTAATCATGTTTTCTATTTTATTACTCAATACTAAAAACCAAACACATAGAAAATTGGGAACTCATTTCATGTGATTGTAGTTTTATAATATTTCCAGCAATTTTACAGTTCCAATCGAAAGATTACCTCTAATTATCCATGCAAATAAAGTCTTTATCCTATTAACATGTCATCTTATTAACATGACAGCCATTGGGTTATCCATGAAAAAGAAAAGGCTACTACGTTACATTACAGGTTCCCTAAAGCTCTGTCTACACTATCAACTACTTTGACAAAAAAGTAATGGTAGTGATATACTCAAATGTGATACTGTAGTGATATGACATCATCATATCACATTTTTTTGTTACATAAAGTTTGATAGTGTAGACAGAGCTTTAGACAAAGCCTTGATAGGTTTTAAAAAGAGAGAATATCAAAATTACATTACGTTCTACAGGCCCTTGTTACTCCACATTCCATGTGTGCATTTTGTTACATTCTATATTATTCTTTTTTTCGCAGTGTCTGCCCCTCCACCTGCATATCAGCCTCCACCACCCGAAAAAAGACCTGAAGAAGTTTTTCAGAGGTACATATGTTACATTTATTTGATCTTTTGCCATACATAATGCAATTTATTGCCATTTAATAACATTTTCATATTGTTTTCCATTTATTTAGTACTGGAGCTATTGGAGAGGAAGAGGTTCGCAATGCTATTATAGAGTTTGTTGCACAAAACTGTTGCTATGGAGCTAAACCAGCAAGGGAGATGACTTTTGAAAAAATTCTGCCCTCTAGTGCCCTGCATGTAAGTGAGAACGTCAACTAGCTCTGTACTTTCTACATGTGCGTCTTATTGAACAACTAGTATTTAAAATAAAATAAACGTCTGCAAAAAGTTTACAAAATTCTATCAATTCTAACTACAGTATTGCTTTTATCATTACAAATATTTCTATTCAATTACAGTAATTATTTTGTGTATTTATGTATTTTCTACACAGTATAAACTTGAAACACACACCGAGGGGCGCACAACAAAACGTGAACACGTACCGTACCGAGGAGGCATGGTAGATGGACCCCAAATGGGTATCCCACCATTACCATGGTCCATGCACTGTCAACCTGATAACTTGTTTATGGATCACACCAAGACTATGGAGGTACCTCATACATCCGACGTTAGGGTAAGCTTGACCATTTTTGTTATGATAGTTTTAACCTGCATAAGTTAATCAATCTTACAAGATTTAAGAAAGTCTAGTTTTATATATTTTTTTCATTTATATATCTTTATACTTTTATTTATATAACGATACAGTATAACCCTTTATTTGGTACACCACTACTCAGCTCAGGGGACACCTCTGTTCAGAGGCAACTCTATTCAGGGAACACCTCTATTTAGGGGACACCTCTATTCAGGGAACACCTCTATTCAGGGGACACCTCTATTTAGGGGACACTTCTATTCAGAGGATACCTCTATTCAGGGGACACCTCTATTCAGGGACACCTATTCTGGGGACACCTCTATTCAGGGGACACCTCTATTCAGGGGACACCTCTAATCAGGGGACTATTTAGGGAGCACTCCTATTAAGAGGAGGGTGTCCCATTAACAGATGTTCTACTGTATACAGATTCAGTTTCTATTTATGTACAAGTACGATTTATGTCCTATAACTGTGACAAAATAAAATTCATTAAAATGAACTATTTGAACCTCTATTTTATTTTATTTTTTTAAAATTTATTTTGTCTTATAAAGGAATGTCACAACTGCTTTGCAAGAGGTTTTGTCAGATGTGGCCGTTGCCATGGAAGAGGTCGGGTATGTTGATTTCCACTGCAACGAAACTTTTAAAATAAAACAACTATTATTTCTTCATTTGATTCTAATTTTTATGCTAGTAATTATATGAAACAAAAATAAGGTTAGTTTTTAAATCATGTAAAATGTTCTCTTTTTGTGATTTAGGTTCGATGTAGTACATGCAGCGGATCAGGTAGAACACATGAAGACAGGGATGGAGAGACGGTATCGGAGACATGCCATACATGTCATGGGTCTGGGAAAAATAGGTGTGTCGACATTTAATGATATAGTTTAATATTTTACAATGCTAGTAAATTATAAAACAATATCTAGTATTTAACAAAATCTGCTTTTGTTACTTAGGTCTTGAGTAACATGCGATAATGTACAGTAATATAATTTTAAAAATAATTCTTACAAAATTTTTGTTGAATATTCCATTTTAATGTAATATAATAGTTATCAACCTTGACCAAAAATTGGATAAAAAAAAAATGTATTTACTTGAAAAAATGTATTTGAAATAAAAAATGGTCAAATTGGCTGCCATCCAATGGATTTTTGGTTGAATTTAACCATTTATTTTGTCATTTTACAAGTGAAAACATTTTTTTTTTTCATTTTTTTTCTATGGAAGTGATTAACTTTATTAAAACTCCAAAATAACATATTCAAAGTCTGATTTAATTAATCTTCATTTTTCATGTTTTTAGGGGACAATACATCTTTAACAAATATATATTTAATATTTTTTTTATTTTATCAGGTGTTTTCGATGTGGCGGAGATGGACGAATCACATGCCCAGTGTGTGAAGGTTTTAGGCAACTACGATTCTTCATTAAACTGTTTGTTAAATAGTAAGAACTCTTAATAATGTCAAATATTTAAATATACTTACGGGCTGTGTACACAAAAAAAGTGTGATGTGCCCAAATACAGTGGTGATGTGCCCAAATATTTTAGTGATATGACATCATCACATTTTTTTTGTCACATAAAGTTTGCAGACTCTGTAGACAGAGCTTTATAATCTGTGTGCATATTTCCCACTGAACTGTAATATCTAAATTGAGATGTTGGGGGGACAGGTCTGTACTGTGTCCTAATTATGCAGTAGAGTATTTATTTATTATTTTTCATTCAGTACCAACCATGTTGATGATTATATTTATGAAACCACTGACTTACCTGACGAACTGATACGCGATGTGCAGGGGCAAACGTTGTTTGAGCAGACATTAGACTATGTAAGTTTTTTTAAGGATTTTTCCCAAATTGATCATCTTTGGAACTTAATGATAAGCCTACCCTTGGCATACAATTACCCATATTTCTATGAGATATGGGATCTCTATAGGTTTTTCAATACATTAATCTAGACTTTACTGGACTGTATTGTTTTTATTCGTACTGTGTCCTCCAAGCCTAGTGATAGACTTCCAAAGGTTCCTGACAACTTTAGCCCAAGACCACAGTATCACTTGGTTCCCACTACGTAATGTAACGTTGTAGATGCAACTCAAGCGAGTTGACCAATAACAAGCGACAGTTTGAATGATTCACCTTTGTTAATTTTGCAGGTTTGGCCAATCTCACAATACGCTCAACCCGAGATCAACCAGAACTCCATTCGTATTGTAGAGACACATCGTTCTGCTTGGCCGAATGAAAAACAACTTCAGCAGGTACACTATTAACTTATTCTTTTGGGATTGTAACAGAATTTAAACCAATAAATAAAAAACATTATTGCAATCCTATCCTACTTTACCTAACCTCTTCGGGCCTCGTTCGTTCTATCAGTGGCGATTTCTTTTGCTTCTTTCCATGTTCTCCATCCTAGGTATTCTCCCTCTTTTTCACTGTCCTCCACCATGTTGTTGTGTTCCGTCCATCTCTTCTCCTGCCTTCTGGTTTCCATGTCATAACTGTCATACACTGGCAATTGTTTTCCATTCTCATCGCATGGCCAATCCATTTCCATCTTTTGATCTTGGTCTTAATCCTATCACAGTTTCTAATTTCTTTTGTAATTGTAATTATTTTTTTATTTCAGCGTCAGAATCTGCGGGCTGTCCCAGTGAGTGAGGTACACTACAAATGGAACGATGATGCTTCTCGCTTCTGGGTTTATGGCTTTGAGAACACTGTTTATTGCCCAGATTATCCTCAGACCTGCTGCTGGGGGTGTAATATCCTTTAAGTATACTACTTAGATTTAAGTGATGCACCATGAATTATTAAACATCTAGGCCATAGCACGTTAATGTAAACTTACATCATCTTAGGGCCTTGATGGAAAGTTTTGTCCCGATTTACCTTGTAAATATGGCGCCCTCTGGAGTTATCAAAGTCGCTTATTAAATGCTCAAATTTTAAAATGCATATTTAAAAAATAAAATAATACCAACAAATGTGACAAAATGCTAGTATTACTTTTGTGGGTGCTTTTTTGTTAAATCTTTGGGTGCTGTTTTCACAATGGTTGTTATTTGAGGGTCCACTCCCCAGCACTTTGATAAACTTTTAAGGAAGTTGGTACTGGTTGTTTAAATGTATTGCATATAAAAATTGAAATTTTAAAAATAAAAATCTCCATTTTATCTTCCAAAACTCATAATAAAACAAAAAATCTAGGACATTTAGTCTTTAGTGTGTATAGTTTTATGATGCCATAAGTGAGACATTTAGATGGTTAACAAGTTATTGTTGTATACTGCTTGAACCATAGAGTATAATTGATTACTGACTAATCCCTCCATTCCATCCATCTGTGTATTAATAGTTCTTCTATGAAGGACTATAATAAATGTGGCCGCAGTCTGTAAAAAGTTATGCTTATAAAAATTGTCCATTATATAATGAATTATATACATTAATATGCATTATAATATTAATATCAAACTCTGGTATCTATGTATCATACCTATAAACAATAGAGTATTAATAATTTCTAATCTTTTATTAGTATATCATAAAGAAATACATTTTGGCACACATGGTGTGTCATACCTACTGTATATAAAGCTCTGTTTACACTATCAAACTAGTTTGACAAAAAAAGTGTGATGTGCCCAAATATGGTAGTGATATACCCAAATATGGTAGTGGTATGACATCATCATGTTCATATATGAGCAAATCACATAAAGTTTGATGGTGTAGACAGAGCTTTAAACATTGGAATCTAGTTCTAAAAAAAGAATCCCCACTGTTGGCACTACAATAGATACTTGTGACAATTGCTTTAAAGTCACAATATGCATTGTTTACATGTCACAATAAATTCTGTATCCCTTGGTGACATTATGCTGTGTCACTAACATGCATTTTACTAATTTCATAAATTAGTATTTATTGCCATTTTTTTCTGTAAAAAAACAAAAGTGAAATTACATATTTTGTAAAATTGTGCATTTGAAATATATTAATAATACAATAATGTAGTGAAGAATTAGATATATTTGCAGTGCCCTTATATTATTATTGAATAATTACTTAATATTTTATTGTTCAGTATTAACATTTTAGAATATTCTCTCTTTAAATGAACAAAAGTTAGTTGAAGATTTTATAATGATCTCTGTAAACTGTGTAAAGCTCTGTCTACACAATCAAACTCTGTGTGACAAAAAAATGTGATGTGCCCATATATGGACATGATATGATATCATATCACCACCATATTTGGGCATATCACTACCATATTTGGTACACATCACACTTTTTTTGTCAAACTAGTTTGGTAGTGTAGACAGAGCTTTATACAATGATATGTCTTTTTTTAATGGGACTGGCCTACAGTACTGATCCAACTGGGTCTCGATTTATTATCGTACTAAAAAAATCATCTTAGTTTTATTGCCAATCAATTATTTTGCTGAAGTCAGTTTTAAAAATAACTTATAACCAAATATATTTTTAGAAAATCTTAGATGAAAAGTATTCATAGCACAAAAAACTGGTTTGATAAATAAAGCATTAGTTTTTCACTTAAGCAACAGTTTTTTACTTAAGCAACAGTTTTTTACTTAAGCAGAAATAATAATACTGCCAGCCCATTAGTACTGTAGTTAAGTTATTGTTTTTATTTCAATATATTCTCATTTTTATACATTTTGTTTGTAAAGTTATACTTGTTTTCTATTGTATATCAACTTTATGCTGAATTCCAAAAAACAGTATTAAAATAGTTTTATTTTTACATATATCATTAGTACTATATCAGTTGATATTTTAACAAAACAATGTTTTATCTTATATATTTTTATCATTGTACAATATAATATTTGTGTAGGGTACATTTTACATTACAGTATCTTCCTATGATATAACAATGCAAATTATTCCAAAGCTTTTAAGTAAGTGTATTGTCGTCTGTGAAAATAAATATTTAGCATAATCTATTTGAGCATGTTATTTAAATTTTATAGTGTTTTTTTAAAAGTTTTAATAAGAAATATGCAGCATAAAAGTACAATATTTAGTTTGTATTTTATTTTATATGCTCATAGTTTTAAAGAAATTAAAGTCATTAGAGGCTCAAGTACAAATATCCCCTTTCTTATCTTGAAAAAAATAACCTTTACAAATTTCATGTTAAAGAACATAGAGATACATTAATATCTCTATGATGAGAACCAGAATAATTTGGCTGAATTATTAAAAATATGATTTTTTTGTAATTGACTTTGAAAAATGATAGAATTCACGCCTCAACGCACAAATCCTTAGAGACCTTATCAACTGTCCAATGACACGGCTGAATGAGGATTAACGCGAAGGATACATTGTTTTGTCTTGGATTTGAGGAAATGCATTGTAGGTTTCTATTGATTAGTTACTATGTATCCTAGCAACATAAAGCTAAATACTAGACAAGTGGGGTCTTCATAGTGGATAGTTGATAAAACCTTATTAAGAGGAAAATTAAGTTACGATCGCAAAATACTGAAACAGGTAAGTTATAAATGATAGAAACCTCGACTAAGAAATACCGGAATGGTGTCCGGCGGGGATAGTTTATTACCATTAGTTAGGGTCTAATGTAAAGCACCTAGAGGGGTCAGTGATCCATTAGGCGCTATATAAATATTGTTTATTATTATTATTATTAATAAGTATCAGCATTCTGAAATAATCTAAACTACACTGAATTAGATGCTTTTAACTTAAGGCACTGTTAATTTTTGATAAATTGATAAATATTCATTAGTTTGGAGTTTTTAGAAGGAATACTGTATTGCGTTGTGTTATGTAACCAGGTATATTTCAGTATGACGTATATATAGTTGCCTTCCTTTTAGCATTTGTAATTTAATAGTTTGTTTCATATTATTAATACCATGTAATTGATAGCATTCCTTTTACTATTATTAATTTTGTTTAGTATCTTCTATTATTATTATACTTAATATTGAGATTTATATTATTAATTATATAATCTGAGAGAAACTTAAATTTTATAAGAAAGTACAATATATAATCTCAAAAAATAAAAACACATACATGTTGGAATGCTGTAATCTGTCACATATTAAATGCTCATTCACTAGTTATTAACAATCTTACACCATAACTGCCTACTTATACCATTATTCTTTCCAAATTTATTTCCATAGGTTATAAAGCACTGTATTCCACATTAATCAGTTGAAGAAAAAAACACACTTTTATTTATTTTTCAAGTTTCTATCTTAAGAATGGATCAGCCACAAGTCTTACCAAATCAAGTCCCAGATGCAGACGCTGGAACCCAAAATAATAATGCAGGTGAGTAGTGAAAATGTTTAATGTGCAAACTAAAATTTTAAACTCGTTGTTCAATGTTGTTGGAATCAGGGACGGATCCAGAGGGTAGCGCTTGGCTCGTGCACTCTCTCTTTTGAAAGCTTCTGTTTAATAATAAATGGATCTTCCATGGTACACTATCAAACTTTATGTAACAAATGTGATGTACTCATATATGGACACGATGATGTCATATCACTACCACATTTGGGCATATAACCACCATATTTTGGGAACATCACACTTTTTTGTCAAACTAGTTTGATAGTGTGGACAGAGCTTAACATTACAAAGATGACTTATAATATTTTGAGAGCAAACAACTGAATTATTGAAAATCATAAATTTTATTCTCGTTCTCAACCACAAGTTTATTACAATTTGTCAATAGCTTGGACCCCACCCACTGACAACGCCCTTGCCACACCTCAGTTTAACTGGGAAGAAGCACCACAAGAGGAGGATGATGCAACAAAAATGAAAAAAGACGCAAACTTTGTTGCCGTTTCTGGTTATGAACAGGTCGCGTTTGATGACGGTAAGTTACTTCTAATTAAGGTCAAAATTATTATACTGCAGTTACAACATTTTATTTACTCTTTAACTCTTATTTAACAAGCTTGTTTGGGGTGATGATACCACCAGTTGCAGTGAATGCCTCATAAACTTCTACATTTAAACAGAATAATGTGTTATTGTAGTGAAAATATATAATTACTGCAGTAACTGTATTTTGAAATGCTCCCTAAGTATCAAATAATGTAAATAGTATTTGACTGTAGAACTGTATACAATCCAGTCTTACTTGTAGTGTTGACATATGATTATTTTGACATGATCTCTAAGTATCTGTACAGAATTCTTTTTATAATGTAAATAGAATTTGTAGAACTGTATACAGTCCAGTTTTAGTTGTAGTGTTGATATTATTATGAGGATTATATTATTATTGATGTTTTATTTACTTATTAGTTGCCGTAGCCCCTCCTCAATACGAACCACCTCCAACAGATCAGAGACCTGAAGAAAAGTTTGAAAGGTAAGATTTTGAAGACTTAAAAACACAAATATGAAAATTTACCAACATTTTAATTTAAAAACATATTTATACAGAATAAAAACATATCAGATATAGATATTATATTATACCTGTTTTACATATGGTCCTGTTTTTTTGACATATTATAAAAAACTGAAAGAAAATAATTTACATATGATAGTTATATTCGTCACAGACACAAATAAGAAGTTTAGCAACATACTATTTAAAAAAACTATAAAAAAAAATTGTAATTATTGTATGTTTTAACATGTTCTTTATTCATGTATTTTGATGATTATTTCAGCACTGGATCAATTGATGAATCGACCGTCAGAAGTGCAATCATAGATTACAGAAGTCAGCATTGCTGCTATGGATCAAAACCTGCAAATGAAATGGAATTCAAAACCATTACACCTTCCAGCGCATTTCATGTACGTTTTATAAATTACTGTATAAGATTTTTTGTGATAAAAGAGGGATGAATCCATAAGCATTATTAAGGAAGCTAATTTATATTGAAAGTGGCAAATTCAGAAAAGGGGTAAATTGAACCATCTCCAAAAAATAACTTACCTAATGACCAATAAATTATTACCAAACAGTACCGTGCCATATCCACCTGGCCTGACCCTGTTGGCATGTTCACCCATGGCAGTTACATTAACAAAATACTAAAGTGTAATAGCATTGTTGAAATATAATGTTCTCTTGTTCTATCTTAGTACCATTTGGAAACCTTCTCTGAATCACGCTCCACCAAACGAGTATTTGTTCCATTCTATGGCGGGAATGTTGACGGACCACAAATGGGTGCAGCACCATTACCATGGCAATTGCCATGCCAACCAGATAATTTATTCATGGATCATACTAAAACACTAGAAGTACCTCATACCTCAGAAATCAAAGTAAGATTTTTGGTTTTTTATTTCTTGTTAACAGGTTTACACTGTGATATATATTTTTACAGTTAAAAAATAGAGATTGAATATTATGACAAATTTATTAACATAAATAATATTAATTTTTCAGTCTTGTTATAACTGTTATGCAAGAGGCTTTATTCGATGTCAACGTTGTGCAGGAAAAGGAAAGGTACAGTAATTTTTATTTTAAATTAATGCAGCTCGTCTTATTTTGTGATTGTTATAAATTTTCTTCAAAATGATCCGAGTTATCACAGTACTACTACTATTAACAGTACTACTGTATCTCTACTAGTACAATTTATTTGCATTTGTTCTTTATACAAATAGGTAACATGCCCTAACTGTAGAGGCAATGGAACCAAACGAGCTCACCACAATGGGCAAATGGTGGAGCAATGCTGTGGTGTGTGCAAGGGAACAGGGCGAGCAAAGTAAGTGTTTTATAGCGCAATTTTCAAACAAAAGTAAATCATTGTAGGCCTACAACTGACCCTGGAAACCATATGCTGTATATATGAAGAGAAAACTTTTCGATACATAAATGTGAAGATATTGTTCTTTCATTATATTATTTATCTTTATAATGTAATTTATGCATTAAAATTCAGCAGATCAATGTTAATACATATTCTTATTGCATAATTATTGCCAATTTATCATTATTTCATGAATATTGTCTTTTTTAGCTGTGATATTTGCAAAGGCTATGCTTGTGTTGCGTGTTCAGTCTGTAACGGCTACAAACTACTGCGACACTTCATCAAGCTCTTCATTACATAGTAAGTAAAAAACAATTATTAATTTTAAATTAACAGATGTTTCATTCAAAAGACAGATTATATTTATTATTGTGGCACTATTGCTTGGTGATTAATAACGATAATAAAAAAAGTCACATCCAGGTCCATTCCTACTGGACCTCAGAACAAGTAATAGTATTTTTCTCATACCTGAAAACTATTCCAATTTCATTTAAGCCTCGCAGCAAGAAAACTAATTTTTGTAATGTTATTTTATATATGGTATATTATATTTATATTTGCAGGCATAGAGAAACTCTAAATTGCCCAGTTATATAATGGAAATTAATTGATAAACAGTTAGGATGAGGAAATCTGTGAGAATGAGAAAAGCATATATTTTTATTATGTTCTTTTCTTTCCAGTAAATGCCATAAAACAGACTATGTACACGAGGATACAGGTTTACCAAACCACTTGATAAAATCTGTCAATGGAAAGTTACTGTTTGATCAGTCAGGAATTCAGGTACGTTTACCATGACCATGTGGTCTGTTTATACTTCGACCATGTGGTCTGTTTGCCGGTAACAAGTCGCCACGAGCACTTACAGTAGGCTTTGTGGCCAGGGTCTCAAGACAATGCACTATAAAGCTCTGTCAACACTATCAAACTTTATATGACAAAAATTGATTGGGATGTCATATCACTACCATATTTGTGCATATCACTATCATATTTGGGTACATCACACTTGTTATTATCGAACTAGTTTGATAGTGTAGACAGAGTTAGAGGTGTTTACCACCTATTGGTCCCATCCTTCAACAATTGTGTGTCATGTCTATTTCTTTGGATGTACATCTTTGTGAGAAGTTGAATAAATAAAAAATGTATCTGTCTTCTGTTGCTCGTAAGATTTCATAATGACATACAAACATAGACCTATCTCATAGCAGGACTCCTTATTAAATCAGCCTTTGGCATTTATCACTGTGGTATTTGACTATTATTTTCAGGTATGGCCAGTTGCTACATTCCCTGTAGCAGAAGTTAATACAAATTCAGCAAGGATTGTGGATGAGCATCGCACTGCTAGACCAACAGAAAGAATTGTGCAACAGGTATTTGGCTTGACTTTCTCAAATTTTGATATTTTGTATGTTTTCATCATATTTACCCCTTTTTTACATTATGAGACCGTTCGGACATTACAACTTACACATGCAATGGTTGTGTGTGGTGTAAATTTTAAGATAAACAGCTGTTTCAAAAACCCAACTCATGAGGTGGATTTTTAAATTAAAACCGCAAGCTCATTAACCACAAGATAGGGAGCAATTTGACCTTTTGACCTTTGCCAGAACAGTTCGTTTGACAGTAATTCCAATTTCATATAAATCGCTGTTTTTAATTATGAAATATTATATGATTCATTTTATTATTAAACTAATTTGTTTCCGTTTTAATTTCAGAGACACAATCTTCGTGCTATTCCAGTTAGTGAAGTCGAGTATAGCTGGAAAACCACTGTCTCCAAATTCTGGGTTTATGGCTTTGAAAATGCAGTATATTGTCCGGACTATCCTCAGTCATGTTGCTGGGGATGCACTATTATTTAAGATATCACAATTCTAATGTCATCCACCTCAATATTTTGTACATACTATTAACTTTTTAGTTTTATGAATGTTGTTCCATATTTGGTATTTGTAAATTATAAAGTATGGGAATACTTGTATATTTATCTTTTTTTTTACAAATTATGTATTATAATGGTTTGAATACGGGTCTTATTTGGTAATATTAAGCGCTTAATACCAGATTCACACATACAAAAATCTTATAAAGTGCAATGTATTGTAATAAATTGTTATTGGTATGACTGTGTGAAACCGTTTGTTTCATTCATCGATGTAAAGTCCTGGAACCCATAAAATGTGTGAAAGTGTATTAACATTATTTTCTGTTGACAGTTGGAAATAGAAGAAATAGAAAAAATACTAATAATTAATAGTAAAAACATTGTAGTTATCTGTATATAATTCTTTATGTGAAACCATTCATGAATACGTCTGTGTGCGATGTTTCGACTTGTTTCCAACAAGTCTTCATCTGACGTAATATTCATGAATGGTTTAACATGAAAAATTATATACAGATAGTTAATATAAAAAACCAGATGAAAAGATTTTTCGAAGAGTGTAGGTTTAATATAAATTAATTTCCATAACAAATCAACAATGTATATGTAGTATGTTACAAAAATTGTAAAATTTCATCTTGGTTAACTTTTGGAATAATCATTTATTTTTCTTAACTAACATCCCACTCCTCTTGTTCCATAAATGGATCATCTGCTTCCAAGAAATCGTCATGGTAACCATGATTATCATCTTCGTATTCATTATGCCAATCGACTTTTAAATTACCATAGTTATTCGCTCTTAATTCCTCATCGTCATCCACAACATCATCTTCATCATCGGTATAAAATCCTCCTTTAATACAAAAAAATAATTCATAATAAATTTCTTCCAAAATCGATAGGTCATTAGCTTTGTGTATCTATATTTAAAGTACAGTTGTTCTATGTGAAAGATCCGTCTACACTATCAAACTTTATGTGACAAAATGTGATGTGCCAATATATGGACATGATGATGTCATATTACTACCATATCTGGACACATCACTACCATATTTGAGCACATACACTTTTTTTGTAAAACTAGTTTGATAGTGTAGACAAAGCTTAATAAACACCTTACCTAATATTATAGTGTCATCATCTTCTCTTGTGTACTTTTCCAAAAGAGTAAAACTTGTTGATATGTGTATACTGTTGTCATGTTTTGAATTTATTGTTTTCACAAAATTGCCATCGACGCTCGTAGCTACAAGAGATAATTAATTTAAAAACTAATTTTTATGAATGAACAGCAAGGCAATTTCACGCCTCTGGTTATTTATTCTCTGGAAGGGTCTTTTACATCTGTTTCGGCACGTTTGAATCTAACGTCACTGTTTCATTTTCACGACGCTAAACACAGCTATGTGCCAATCATTATGAGCGTAGCCGCATGAAAACGATACATTGACGTTCAATTTGACTTGACGAACCAGAACCATGCCAGAACAAGTGTGAAAGACTCTTTAAACAATGATTCACAAGTACCGTACCTCCTAAATGGAATCTTAAAGGTTGGCCTGTTTTGAGGGCAAAGTCCACTAACACATTGATGGATTCCTCAGTGATATTCACACACCCTGTCACATCAACAAACTCCAAATCCATACAGGCAGATCCTATCGAGGCCAAAGCTGAAATACAGAGCAGTTGATGGTATAAACTAACAAAGTTATTTGTTAAAAATATTGAATACTGAACTACTTCTTTACAAATGCATGTAACATCACAGTATAAATGATTAAATAAGTCACATGCTTATGGACTACACACTTATTTTTCAACTACTGTATTTATGGTAGGCAGCTATTTTTGTACTTCCATTAACATTCAAATTCATTTTACTCTTTACGTTTTTTCAGTTTGTATTAGTTAATTTAAGACCACCTCACACAAAAGCTATGACAGGCAATACTAACAAATACGCATATCTAAGTAAAATATGACTGCACCATCCAATCATAATGCTTAACCACTTAATTATAATGGCGTATTCAAAAGAAACACATTCTTACCATTATCACTGAGTTGATGACAACCTTTCATGCTGAGCTTCCTCAAATTGGTGAGCAAACCTAAAGATTGCAGTCCACCTTCACTCACCTACAAAGAAACAAGACTCCATAATATTGAAAATCTTGCATTGGAGTCTCTGAATTCTCTCCTACCACTTGCATGCATTATGAATACTAGACTTTACAAATGTTAGGTAAGTACTTAAAAATGTATTGTCAAGTAAAGTACTTCTAGATAGATAGATCAAACTTTAAACTATCAAACTTTATGTAACAAAAAAATGTGATGTGCCATATATGGACATGATGATGTTATATCACTACTATATTTAAGCATCACTACCATATTAAGGCACATCCCATTTTTTTTGTCAAACTAGTTTGATAGTGTAGACAGAGCTTAAGGCTTATAAACGTCCTCACAACCCGAGATGAAAAGTTCACCAATTAATATCAAACAATAGGCCTATCCAACTTTTCTGTTCTGAAGAGATCTACCTCCTCAAAATACTCCTCACAAGTAGATCCTTTGCTAGAAATGTTAGGGGCTTGTAAGTGACCAGTTGAATAGGTCTATTGTGTACTGGTCTACTGTATTAAACTTACTTGATTTATGTAACTAATATTGAGTTCTTCAAGGTTCTTGCAGTAAGAAGTGATGGTGTTAATCCCAACATCAGTCACATCTATAGAACCTTCAATAATTAAACATCTATAAATACAAAACACAGGTGGTTAAAAAAAATCTAAGCAAAACATACTGATTTACTACAGTACAAAATAGTATACTCCAGTAGGTCACAATTTTTTGGACAATACATTATTAATTAAAATAGATATCAATTAATATTACTAATTAATATATCTAATTACCTTAATCCTGGATTGCTTCCACAGACACTTCCAAGTGTAGCATCAGTCAGTAGTGAATTATGAAGAATCATTAATTTTTCCAAGCTGGTCAAACCAGAGAAACTCAAACTTGCTTGGCTAACTAAACGTATTTCAAAAAGAAATTAGAAAACAAAAATTGGTTTTTATAATATTTAACTTACAGTACAAAATCATAAAGCACATGGTTTGTAGGCTCACAAACTGTACCAAATTGCTGTTCTATTTTGCTAGCCTGCTGCACTGCATATGCTTTTGTACATGCTTAGATATGCGTTGATGGTTTTGTAATACAAAAATGGTCTTCAGTGAGTATTTATATAATGTTTCAAAAAGTATAAGAGAAAAATGAACTTACTTTTATTGTAGCTTCCTTTCAATGTCAAATGCTTTAGATTTGCTAATCCCTATAAACAAAACGAAAATCTAATATTAATCTAATCTAACACCAACACCTCACTTCACCTTCACTCCTCCACCCTTTCAGCTCCTCCATCCTTTCCGCTCCTCCACCACCTCCGCTCCTCAACCCCTCCTCTCTCCCACCACTCCCTTCTTCCACTACTCTCCTCTACACCTTCCTTACAATGTGTACATACCTTACTTAAACACTTTATTGCAGAACTAGTTATAGAAACACAGCCACTGAGGTCAAGATGTTCTATCCTTGGACACCTTTTAGGAAGATGTGATAAACCTTCATCCGTAACACTTCTACAACCATCTAAAACAAGGTCAGTAAGATTTTCTGACAGCATATAAAAACACTGTAAGAATAAAGATGATGATACATCACTAAGTAGTATTTTTAATAGACAGAAAATTATAAAGAACAAATAGACATAAATGTTCATTCTAACCTAGCGCTATTAGACTACACAAAAATAAGTTCCAAAGATAGGTCATTAGGTCTTTTGTATTTTAATTGCTTGATCAGTTGTTAGTTCCATGTTGATCATGAATGTAAATATTATGTGTAAATTACTCGTGTTTTTCTGACAAGAAAACAATTATCATTGTACTATGTATAAATTATTTAATAAATTGAAATCTGAATCTAATGGTAGTTTTTCCAAGATATAAAATTACATACTTGTCCTGAAATACGATAATTTTCACTAACGTCCACATATTCTAACTCTTTGCAATAATGAAAAAGCCACCACAACCTGAAATTATAAAGAACATTTAATATAACTAGAAATTTAATCATTACCCATTTAATGTAATTACATACTGGAGCAGTGTTATTCAATAAGTTCTACCAACTTAAATTCTCTGACATTGTTTCAAACTTCTCCATTATCTACTAACATTTAATACAACCAAGGCAATCTAACAACAGGACACTGAGCTCGCCTTGCCAAGATAGGAACTTGTAACAGTCCTTTGATCATATGTCTGGCTACGACAAATACCAACAGTACTGTACTATGCGCGGTGTCTGTTGGTCGTTGAACTTATCATGTCGCAGCCACAGATACAGTAAACCCTTTGATCTCTGGAGCTCAGCATCCTGTTGTTAGATTGCCTTGATACAACTTACCCCTTTTCACCAAAATTGTTACACTTTTTTAGACTGATCCACTGAAAAATCAAAAGTACAATACAAACTGTATTTAAGTATAATTTCAGTGTTAAATTATAGTGAAAGAAAGTAGAAAGTAGAAGTATCTGTAGATTGAAAATATCAATTTTTAATATTATTAGCCTTTATAAACCACTTTTTTGCACATGCGGTAAAAGCAAAACAACTGGTGTTACAGGATTTTTTTCCAGAACGTTAATTCTTTAGGTATCATTTATTCTTTTCATTCACTAAAGAAAAACCTGCTTGAAATACCAGTCTAAACTCAATGAAATGTTATTTTAAACTGTTGTATATATTTGTGTTACTTTTTCTTTATTTAAGTTTATTTCATTTTTACACTTTAGGGGGTCGGAGAGTCACTCGATAGTGTTTTGTTTCACTTTTTGACAATCCCGTCTGCCCCCTAAAGTGCTCTGTACCTTGTGACCTGTGGGTTTTTTATTATTTATAAAAATAAGAAATAAATTAAATGAATCATTTAATTTTGTAAACTGTAGATGCAAATGGGTTTAATAAAACTGTAGTGTATAAGACTCTACTGAGTATGTCTATTTACATATAGGATACATTACTTTTAGTTGGCTGCATGATGAGGCTAAAAACTTGAGGGAAGACTTGGTTACTTTTACTGATGATAAATCAAGCTTTACCAACTTTTTACATCGCTGTCCTATGAAAATGAACATTAAATTAAATTCAGGAGTGCTGTGGATATCAGTGGCTTAACACGGAGGCCCAAGGCCCCTGGTTTAGGGACCCCAAGTGGTCCTAAGGCTAGAAGCATTGGACAAGTAAGCAAGCCCCAACCCAGGAGTGCTGTTGGTATTATTATGATTCCACCATCCCACCCCCTCAACCTAAAACTTTCTGTAGTGAGTGGAGTTGTGGCTTGGTGGTTATGATGCTTGGCTACCAATCCAAGGGTCCTGGGTTCAAGTCCTGTCATGATTTTTCTAATGACAAATTACAACTTCCAACATAATAAGACTTTGTTTATGTAGAGCATCTTGTGTATATGTTTGTCTTGTGAATGGGATTGTCACCTTTAAGAAGGATAGTGAATGAATTCACT
Source organism: Antedon bifida (assembly GCF_963402885.1). Taxonomy (NCBI): domain Eukaryota; kingdom Metazoa; phylum Echinodermata; class Crinoidea; order Comatulida; family Antedonidae; genus Antedon; species Antedon bifida. The sequence goes on along the minus strand of NC_136227.1, from coordinate 31,715,001 downwards.
TATGGTTATCCTTGGCAATTTGCCTGAATATATAAAAACAACAAAACAAAATAACCATTAAAAATTGCAGCCTACCAATGAGTTCAACTGCCCAGTCTGTGAGCAAGTACGGCGATGATGAAACATCTAGTTCCTTTAAATTCCAACATCCTTTTTTCAACAGAATTCTTAATATATTATCGGTCAACACTGTAATTAAAAGATGACAATTTTCACTTCATGGTGAATTTCAGGATGTCATATGGTAAGTAGGTTAAAAACAGAAGAGGCAATGATGCTTTAAATATAATTATTAATATAAAATATGATGATCTGTGCTGGGGAATTGGGGTGAGTAGGATGAGGTGAGTGCCTTGTTTGCCTCATGCTGGCTACGGCCCTGGTTAACAAACCATGCAATGTGTATTACATCCATGTTGCATAGCTATTCAAGTAATTTGTCTACTGTCCCGAAACAATATGATATTGATGCTAGAATACACTGAATTTGTTCAGCATTCATTCTTACTTATATCTAAAAATCCTCCAAACACTCCACGTGTGTCGAGTTTCTCCAACGACTGCCAGCTTTTAAGTGCAACGCTCTGCCATCTTTTACAAACTGAAAGTAAGAAGAAACATTTAATAAGCTGTTGCCAGTACTATTTTGATCAGGAAGAATATATGTATACAGTAGATTGTGGTGATGCTAATGTTCTCTCAGATTAAAGCTTAAACACGATCAGTGGGCTGTTATAAACTGGTAGAAATTTTGGTATTAAAAGTCAGTGCTCTGAAAGTGTATGAGCCAAATCCACCCATAGCTACATTTATCTCTTCACATGAGCCGATCCAGGATGTAGCGATAGCGTTCTCCTCTTTTGACAGCTACATTTTGATATCGATTTCTGACAGACTATTATATTAATTGTTAGCAGTTTCTCGTCTAAAAGATCCTGGATCCGTCCCCTCCCCCCAACCCCACCCCCTCCTTCACAGTAATATTCGTCTTTCAAAAAGAATTACCTCTTTCAATCTGCACTCTTTCCTTTATACCAAGATATGAAAATATGTACAAGAGAACATCATTAGGAATAACATGAATGCCTTCTACGGCATCATCTCTGATACTGGCTGTAGTTCCTTCATCTTTGACACTGGCTGTGACGAGTTCATCTCTGTTACAGGTTTCTACTTCCATTTCATCACAATTATTATCACTGTTGTCATTCTCAGCTTCATCCACAATCTGTGTCAAAACAAAGTTAGTCAATCAATAATAAGTTCAGAATACCAATTTATTATCAAGAGTACAGAGGAATTTTTTCTTAAAGCTCTGTCTACACTATCAAACTAGTTTGACAAAAAAGTGTGATGTGCTCAAATATGGTAGTGATATGCTTAAATATGGCAGTGACATGACAACATCATATCCATATATGGGCACATAGCATTTTTTTGTCACATAAAGTTTGATAGTGTAGACAGAGCTTAAGACATTTCGTAACAGTCAAATAGGAATAAACTAATTCAGGACACATAAAGGATGAGGTGATTGCATTGAAAGCTATTTTGGAAGCATTTTCAGATTTTGATATTTTTTATAATGAATTGTTTTTGTTCTTTCCTAATTATGTATGCGTTTTTGTTCTATGGATATTAATACAGTACCTGAAATGTTTAATTTAAAAATCTTCTACTTTATAAAAAAAACAAATGTAATCATTGGACCTAACATTGTTCCTTTTGTTTGTTTTATCATGGACCTATACATTTATACTTCCATGGTTTTATCGATTGTACATTTATTTAAAATTTAATGGTAATGAGTGAAAGCTCTTAAATTATATCAATTCCAAAAAAGTTTATTTTAAAGTACTAAACCTGTTTTTTGTCGCAACGAATATTTTGAACTTCTCGCCTTTTTCTGTCAGCTGGAAATACTCTCAACAACCTTAAAACAATTAAATCAAATAAAAAATATTAATTTGTCACATAAAATCTGAATCTATTTCGAGCAGGTTTGTTTGCATAAATGGTTAAAAGAAATAACAAATAGATTCTATATTTTTGGTTTCTGGTTTATAAAGAGAAATGAAAATGGGAAGTAATAGTTATGATGATGTAGGGGAACATGCGGAGGATGCGCCCCCTCCGCAAACCTGCTTTTGGATTCGCCTTGTGCTAGTACAGTAGTTAACATAGATACCTATCATCTAAACATAGCTCATCTTCTTTAGCTGTTAAAGCCGTTCGTGCTTCTTCTGCTGTGCTAAAAGTTACAAAGCCAAACCTGAAAAATAAAATATAAATTATTAAAATCTTTAAAAAATTAATCATTTCTGAGAAGCATACGCATGAAAGTGTGGAGATAACATATCATTGGGTTGTCTTTTCAAGAACATAAGACAAATTTTTTTTATTCGGCATATTTACCCCTTTGATCTGCGATGATATTTAATGTGATCTTTAACGATAAACACTTTCGTAACATTTCCAAATGATGTAAAGAAATCCCACAATTCCCTTTGTGTTACCTGAAATGGAGAAAATATCTGTATTTCTATCTTTGATTCCCACTTGATTGGATTATTAAAATGCAGTAGGCATACATGTATCCATTCTGCCAGTGTTTTAAAATACCAGAACTTATTAACATATCAACACATATCTAAAGCTCTGTCTACACTAAACTTTACATGACAAAAAAATCTAATGTTCCCATATAGTAACACGATGACATCATATCACTACCATATATGGGTATATCACACTTTTGTAAAGTAAATTGTTTCCATAGCTGTTGTCTGGTCTAGTGGTCGAAGATAGGACTTTGACTCTAAACATCTAGGTTCAATTCCCAGGTAAGGGAGATTGTTTTCCTCTTTTTTTATTTTCCATGCACATCTATGCAATACTGTAATAATGACAAATTTGATGAACCGAAGCATTACCCTGTAGCTTATGTTGCCAACAAATATGGTGCAGTTATGTTCATCTTGAAAGGAGGGAGCACTAACTTCTGATTTTTCATTTTTATCACTGCTACTATTTTGACTTTTAACTGTTTTATTTAATGTTTGTCCACCATTTTTGTCACAATAGTAGATCTGATCAACATCGGTTCCTTCGTCACTGTCTGTATGTGGCAACAAGGGCTTTGAATAATTAAGTGCGTTTCCCATTATTTATTTCTCTATTTTTTTTAGAATGTTATATAGTAAGTAGGCCTAGTTTAGGCCTAGCCTAGTAGTAGAAACATTTCAAACAATCTGCAAGAAAAAATAATTTACTTTATTATCAATAAAAATTGTATATAAAATAGCCACAAATACAAAGGTCTACATCAAATATCAAATAATAAGTAGGGTCGAACCGACCTGCTATTCGCACCATGTCCATGGTGGACGTTGCTTTCGCGTTTCCTAAATATATTTCATGCAAGGTTCTTGGCCTAGCTAGGCCTAGGCCTGGCTAGTCGAACACCTGACTAAACTAAACGTTTGGGCTTTTTATTGTTATCTATATCTAATATAATTCTCTAAACAGGCTTTCTGTGGTCGAAAATTAATTAAACATGCCTAATGTGGAGCAAAAAAACTACTAGTCCTAGGCTCGCTCCGTATTTTGTACTCACACTCAATAAATCAAAACACGGCACCACGTGTTTTCTCGTGTTTTTAAACAACGTCACAAATGTGTGTAACGCGTTTATAGCCTGATAAATAAAATATTAATCTTGATGATTTCATTTTTCGAATCTATTAAATTCAAAGGCTACATATAGGCCTAATTAATATGATCTATAAATTGATCTGCAATTTTTATAAGTTTCATTTTTACATGGCCAGACCTAGGCTAATGTGTTTTCTTCTGTAAAAACGCGTTTGTCATTATATCAGAGCAGCATGGAGTAGTAACAGAGCAAGAAATCTGAGATATCATTTGAGTTGAGGCGCGCGAGCATATGATATCTGGGATCGCAAATCCTATCTAACAAATTTCATAAAATATAGTAAAAATGGATGATCCAGAAAATTTAGATTTTGCCGAAATGACAATAAAGGATGATGTAAGGCTTATACATTGTCAAAATAACCATTTATTTTATTTTAGTTAGGCCTACTGTACATTGTAAAATTAGCTAGGCCTAGCTACTACTTTTTCACTTGTTTTGTTGTTGTTGGTGGCGCAGTAGGGGCCGGTCATGGGCCCGGTACGCGCATTCGCACCGGTATCACCAGGTAGGCCTAGGGGCCCGGTATCGCCTGGTAGGGTTTTTGAGATAAAATGATGTTTAGTAGTAAATTAACTTATATTTTTCTTTTCCAGAAACAAGTTAGAATATTGTCAAACTTTTCATTTGTCAACGTGACAACAAAACATAACTTTAATATTTAATATTAGTTATTACTTATTTAATATCACAGACAGGGGGCGGTCATCAGTTTCGGAAAAAACAAAATCAATTTTTTGACAGTTTTTTATATTAAAAAATGTATAAAACGTACAATTAAATTGATTAAATATTCCAATAAACATTAAATATTATGTTAGCATGTTTTTTTCAGGATTTAATATCTGACGTTTTTTTATATTACATAAAAATAAACCATGCAAAACTTATTTTCTGGACCATAACATAGTTGTTGCTACTCAATGCTGTTACAAACTTCTCAGTAATCATTTCCTGTTTGCTTTTCTAATTTTTCAGAAATTGCATATTCCACTGAAAGAATGTGTTGACTTAGAGGAACTAAGGAGAACTGACGGTAAAGGATGTGAGTTTGAAATTGATGAGGATCAGTTACCACAGAGTAAGTAAACTAAAAATATGGCAGGCCTCCTAACTCTTCCAATAATGGATAAAGAGATAAAAAGTCTTCCGATGTTTTTAGTCATCTCCCGATAAAATGCAAATTCCTCATATTTTGGATAAACCAGGGAGATGTAAAATATCTTCCTGGATAAACAAAAAAATATCCCAAAATTTCTAATTTCTCTTATTCTATTAATAAAAAATATGCTAAATATCGGTCTGCAAGATGTTTGTAATAAATTCATGTATTGTTTAATAAGTGAAATAATGAGTTGACATCACATTTTCTGCCTTTGGCATGTCTGACATACCCATGTTTACTATTTTAAGTACCAATACACTGTACCTTTAAATATGCGATACTATAGAGCCCTCTATAATTAGTCTCAAAATAATAATAATAATAATAATAACTGGTACTTGATATAGCGCATTATGCTGAAAGCCTCAATGCGCTTTACAAAGACAGAAAATTTAGAAAAATTACAAATTAAAAAGGTGGGTTTTGAGGAGAGATTTGAAGACACTGGTGGAAGTAGCCTGTCGGATTTCAATAGGCAACGCATTCCATAGAGAAACGGATGCCGAAGAAAATGAATGATATTATAGCACCCTCTATAGTTTGGACATGTTTTTGTAAAACCTCCCGATGTTTTATTTTTTCAAGTTGGGAAGTCTGCCTGCATATGTCCACTTATGTGAGATTATCATACAGTTCATCCTCCTCGGTACAGGAGTCCCTTTGTAAAGATGGCTTACATTTCTGTGTGCTATAGAAGTAGCAGATGTTCTTATGTTTTTTTCACTTGGGAAAACTTTTTTTTATAATTGTCAGGCAATCAAGGACAGAACAATTTTTTTGACAATGAAGATTTGTTCAAGAATTTGACTCGTACCAGCTTAATGAGAGCTGAGGATGACGAAAATGAAACATCAGGAGATGAGGACCTGGTAAGTATATCCTCTGGTATAATCCCACCCACTATACCCAGGGAAACCCTGGTTCAGGAAAATAATTATTAGAAAGCATTTCTTGTAAAAATTCATCTGAACTGGCTGGAGAGAGGCCTAAATCCAAACCAAAAGTCAATAATGTTACTATACCTGGGGATATGCCTGTTTGTGAAATCAGACATGAAGGGGTGGGATTAAACCCGACGTTGGATTATACCCAAGGATATACAGGATTAGATAATCTTTTATATTGTCTTTGGTTAAAATAATATTTTAAATTCAAATCAAATGACATTTCATCTACCTATTGTCTTTAAGATGATAGACAGATACTCTTTCATTATCATGCCTTTAGATTGAGATTTGAGAGAGTAGAACAAATATTTATACTACGTTTCATTTTTTCTTCAGCCTTTTGAAAAACTTGCTCTTAAAATGGAAGACATTTCTGGTGACGGTGGAGTTAGGAAGAAAATTATTAGACATGGATCAGGAGAGGTTGTGTCCACAAATAACTCTGTTAAGGGTTAGTCACAATTTTGGTTTATTAAATTTGAGTTTAGATGTTATTATGATTGAAAGAAGTGAAAGAGTGTTATATTTAGTTTAATTTTTTAACAGATGTTAACATGAACATGTGATGTGCACAAATATGGTAGTGATACGCTTAAATATGGTAATGATATGATATCATAATGTATGTCCATATTTGGGCACATCACTTTTTTTTTCACAAAGCTTGATAGTGTAGACAGAGCTTTATACTGTACAGTATACCGTAACTCCTTATTAAGGGGACATATTTGGGACCCTTCATAGTGGTGCCCTTTGAATAGTGGTTGGTTGTAGTTTTAAAACATATATTGCACCTTGTTTGTTTCAAAGGTAAGCAGGCCTTGTCTTTTAAGGCGAGTGAGTGCGATCACTCACCTAACACACTCCTGAACTTGCGCTTAAATTTGGTAAACTTCTACACATGAAAATACAAACAGCACACCTACAGCACCCCTGAATGTATTGAGAAGTGCAATTTGTAGCACACCTATGATTTTCAAAAGACAAGGCCTGGGTAAGTGTCCCTGTAATAAAGGTGTCCCCTGAATAAGGGTTAGTTGTAGTGTTAAAACATATATTGCACTTGTTCATTCCTCAAATTTCCTGAATACAAGTTCTACTTTATTTTATTTCTATGTCTTTTAAATTATTATTTTTCTATTACAGTTCATTACAATGGCTTTTTAGAATACTCTGATGAACCATATGACTCCAGCCGTCTGCGTAACAGACCACAACACTTCAGGCTAGGGAATGGTAAGTCCTTTTAAATGTGTTATCAACATCCACACACCTTCACATCTAAACTATTAATATAATAGATACAATAACTAGTCAATTAGTAAGTTATCATCTACGTACAGAATAACAACAACTGTAACACTTTTCTTTCTCTCTTAACGTTTTTCGTCTTCCAACATTACGCTTTCCACAATTTGTTTCCATTTTTGTCTGTTTATGGCAGGATGGTTTGTTAATGTGTTAGTGTCTACATGTCCTTGTAAGTCTTTCTTTATTTGATTCATCCAGTTATTTCTTGGTCTTCCTACCGGTCGTTTTACTTTCTTGTTTCCTTCATTGTTTGTTTGATTGGGGTATCATCTGTAACTGTAACACACCATGACAGATTGTGATACATGTACTTAGTGAAATAGTCGCACATTGATTTATACAGTCAACTCTCCCAATACTGGACACCTTTGTGTCTGGTTTTCTGGAATGTCTGGTATTGAGAATGTGTTTCTAATGGTAAAAATGAATTTGCTACCTTTTGGACCTGAATAAAAGTCTGGGTTTTGGGAGATTTTTCAGAGAGTCCGGTATTGGGAGAGTTGAATGACTATTGTATGAGCTTTTTAAAAATGAGTAATATATGTATGTTGAGTATTTGTTAAATTTATATTCCCAGGCGAGGTGATTCCAGGAATGGACGTGGCCGTGTCCACCATGAGGAAAGGAGAATTATCTCAATTTCTTGTGAGCCCCGAATATGCATTTGGCGAAAAAGGCGTCCCACCAAGAATACCACAAGAAGCAACAAGTTAGTATAATGCGTATTCATTGACAAAACAATTAATATTAGTAGTCCATATATGTAGTTGGGCCAGGCTCTATTTGAGTAGGCCAGTACCTGTGTGCGTTGAGCCTCATTTTTTGGTTTTTATTTTTTTCTTTATATTTGCATTTCAACCATGGTTCCTGTCTAAACAACTTAAATCGTTGTGTATACTTATTTTATAGTAAATTGATTTAATTTTTATTGATATTTGATTTATTTTCAGTTTTGTTTGAAATTGAGTTGATACATTTCTCCGAAGATTTTGATGATCATCTTGATAAAGAAGCAACTTTTAAAGAAGTTCTTTCACTTGTCAATTGTATTAGACAAGTATGTTGTCAGTATATTTACAAGCATTGCTATTTAGAGATCAAAGCTGATAGAAACCCACTAACAGACCAATTTAACCGATAGTTGCTGGAGGCTTCAATGTTTCCGATTGATTTTCTGATCTTGATTCTGATGTCTGAGATTGTATTTAATACTGCCCTTAATAGTTTGATGTTATCAGATTTTAAAGCCCCTGTAAATAATAAAGGCGCGTCCCCTTACTTCGGTTTGAGTTTTTTTTTGCCCTGGTTGGAATTCCCTTTTTCGTACTAGTTTATGTACAGCGCTTATAGGTCTCACAACATTAGGCGCTATATAAATCCAGGATATTATTATTATTATAAATGTTTATGAATTTGGGAGAATATAGATCTAAAAGATTCATCGAGACCAAAGCAGACAGAACACCACTAAACAAAAAAACCAGTACATAACAAAGAATAATATTATCAATTATCCATATTTGTTTTTTATAGAACGGCAATTATTTGTTCAAGGCCAAAATATTTCCTAAAGCATTCTCCAGATACCAGAAGGTGAGTCTACAAGTAAAAAAGGCAACATTGATCATTTCCAACTCACTGTCACAAATTTAGATCGATACTTGCAAAAACTAATAGGTCAGTTTCTTCTTTCTACCCAACAGCAATCCATGCAATTAATGACACATGTTTTTGTTAAGTTTGTACTTCCCGGAAACCTTGAAATACCGGGGTTTAGTTTTTTAGCAACCCCCAAACCAGTTCTAGAAATACCGGGATGGTGTCCGGTGGGGCTTAGTTTTTTAGCAACCCCCAAACCAGTTCTAGAAATACCGAGATGGTGTCCGCCGGAGGATAGTCTCACCATGTAGTTTAAGTTCTATTTATTTTTTATTAGCCGAAAACCGTTCAAATTCGTTTCAATGTAAATGTTTTTTATATGTTTACAATAAACAATAAATTTACTTGTATATGAAATGGAGTTTTAACAACATTGACAAATTGATAGAGAAAGCCACAATTCTTTAAGTACCACAGCATTGCAGTAAAGACATACAGTTGAATTGTCTGGTGCTGCATTGTTACTAGATCATTTTCATTTTAACCTCATTTACTATATATTACTTTATTTAAGGACCACATATGTATTGTGCTCATATAGGTCAATGGTCTTTCCTGTTTTTCTATTGCCAAAAATTCAATGCAAATGCCTTTCTATATATATATTTTGTATATTTTTTTATATTATATGCCTAGGATAAGTGAATTCATTCACTATCTTTAAAGGTGGCAAACCTGTTCACAGGACAAATATATACTGTACACAAAATGCTCTTCATGTCCATTTTGTACATTGTGTTAATACTCGAGGGGTGGTGGGGGGACAGCATTTTTCAAATAGTTGACTGTAATTTTTTATTTGTTTTTAGGCTCATAGACTTCTTGAAGATGTTCACTTACAAAATGACGATGAGGAGAAAGAGATGAAAGCTGTGATGCTCAAAGTGTGTCTAAACATGTCGCTATGCTCCTTCAAGATGGGAAATCCTCCAAGAACTGTCACATTTGCCAATAAAGCTATTGCCATCGACAACAAAAATGCAAAAGCCCACTTTCGCAAAGGACAGGTAGTAAACTACTGTTTGATTTGTCTAATAATTGGAGGAGAGATGTTGCCTCCTAATTATGCCCTGAAATTGTTCCTACATGTTCACAACCCTGAATTCGGAAATCAATACTTTAGCACTGAAAGTGTATTCTTTCTTCCTTTCGTTTATAAGTTATAAAACATAATATATCAAGGGTAGGGTTAAACAATAGTCAGAACTAATCAAGTTCAGAAGAACTTCAACCTGTTAGTGGCGGTCTATTGTTGTGAACTGAATAAAATAAAAATTAAAAATAAAAAGAATAAATAGTTAATCAGTAAGACAGAATAAATATATTTTTTCTTGACCTTGTATAAAATGTTTAAAAAATCTTTATTAATGTGAAAATTTGTTTATTAACTATTCCACAAAAGGCATTAATAACTTTGGGTGATTTCAAGCGTGCACGAGTCAGTTTGAAGACTGCACAGAGGCTAGCACCGAATGATGCTTCTGTCATCAGAGAGCTGCATAAGTTGGAGAAGGCATCTGAAAGGTTTAAGTGTCTTGAAAAAGATATGTGTGAAAGAATGTTCAGACCAAAAGGTGAGAAAGAAATATTGATTTTCAATTATAAAAAGACAATGCTGTACCACAATTTCCAATAAATAACTTTAAAGAAAGAACTGTTGAGTTTCTTGACATTTCAATCAATATACCTGTCGTCCTCAGGGTGAGATTAAACTTTGCTATTCATTTGGAAAGACACCTACAATTAGTAATCATATCATCAACTGTCTATATCCTGAAACGATTTTAAATCATTTTTTTATTTACAGATTCAAAAGAAGCACCGAAAAAAAGCACTGCTAGAGAGGAACCCAAAGAATTCAAGATTTCTAACGATTTTGAAGAGCAGATAATGAAAGGTTTGACGTGAGTAAATTGTACATAGATAATTATTTGCCTACCTCAGTTTCAATATGTGGGGAATCATGTTAAAATTATTCTACTGCAGTAAATGCAGTAACCAAATTTTCTCACTCCAATTATTGCATTATTTTAGTTGTTTGATTGTAGAAGATTATGATATAAATTTTTAGATTTTTTAAAAATATTTAGACAATTTTAATAGTTTTATACAGTATAGCATAGTTTTTTTACCATTCAATGTTTTACCATTCTTTATGTTTTTGTTTTACGAATGGACTGTTCATAATTTTCAGTGAATTTAAAGCCGAGGAGTCTACTCAAAAAGTGTTTCCGTGTTCAACATTAAACAAGAACGAAAAGGAATTCATCGTAAAAAATGCGGAGAGTTTAGGGTATCGTGCTAGAGTAGCTGAAGAGGTACTATAATTGTTATTACTTTTCCAAGCCTTGCTTTTTTCCTGATGTGCCCTTTTCAAACTAAAGACCAGCAGCAAAAGTGCTGGCAAATATGCCTAGCTAGCCTGGCTGATGTTGGACTTTTTGGAACCTGGCCTGGCTGTGATATTTCTTTTCGAACAAAAGTTTGGGACCCCTCATGAAACGTCACAAATATACAATCCACTAATGCAAATGCTTTCCATCAATCCGTCTGTGTAGTCAAACAGATTAGACTATGGCCTTTGTATGTCGATGTATTGGGTTCAAATCCCATGATCAACTTCTTTTTACTTTATAGTGAGAGAGATTATTTAGAGGGTTAGGTTAAGTTATATTTATTATTAGTTTGGTTATCTTTCACATAAGGAGTCCCCAACTTATGAAAAGAAAAAAAATATCACGGCCTGGCTTGCTGTCATACTCGTTAATGTACACAACTGTAAAAATGATGATGTTATAAAATGTAGATTATAGTTATTGTACATTAACTACAGACATGCATACAATGTATATAATGTGTGTCATTATTAACATTGCCAAGCACCTTTGCTTGAGATACTAATCATATTTTATGTTGGTAATCATTTTGATAAATTATTTATTTATAGTATTTTTAAAACAACTTTAAAAAATCAATTGTTTTTTAGACCACTGGCTATGAAGTAATTAAAGTCAATAAACCTCTAGATGAATGATACAAATATACTAGATCAAAAGGTAACATATCAATTGTATATAATTAGCGTATAAATTGTGAGTTAAAATTCATTATGGCCACCATGTGTTTATATAGATATTAGAAAGGTCATAGGTTATATTTGTTGTAGGCATATGTGGCCAGGGATTACCAATAGTAGATTATTCACTGTCCTATCAATTTTGTGAACCAGTTCACCGGGGTAACCCCTAATTGCCTCGAATGATGAACTGAGTTTGTTAAAGTGCACTTTGGTTATAACTGTACACTGGACCCACGGTTTATAGTCCTTATCCGAGAAGACTTGTTCGACCACCAGAACTAGGAGCGAGTCGGTCTCGACCCCTTGCCGATATTGTTGGTTCTTTAGGTAGGGTAAACGGCGCTCCTGCCTTAAACGGTGCTCCTGCCATAAACGGTCGGCCATTTGACTCACTGGTTGGGAAACATTCGGGATATTTAAAACGAGCGAGTGTTAGAGATTGAGAACAACGAAGAAGGGAGCCATAATTACGTAGCTATAACATCGGCAAGGGTTCGAGGCTCACTCGCTCCATGGTTCTGGTGGTAGAACGAGTCTTCTTGGATAAGGACTATAAACCTTAGGTCCAGTGTACACATCTAGCTCATGTGCACTTCAAAGAACCTAGTACATCTTTCAAGACGAGTAGGGGGTTACCCCGGTGTACTAGTACATCACAGCCACTGATCTTAACTGGGCCCTCTGGGAGACCATTCTTTGACTGAAGAGTTCAACCAGTATAGATAGATAATATAATAATAGGGAGTACAACCCCTCTAAAACTGTACTTATACTATATTATTTTTTCATTTATTTTTATATAGACTATCATCTGTGTTTTGAAGACTAAATGTAATCAAAGTAAGAGTAATTTGTTTTGTGTTACCACACAGTTTATCAAATGGTACCTGTTAATATATGGTTTTCAGTTAAAACATTCCAGAACAAGGCCGAGTATGGTGATGGTTTTGACTGTAATAAGGGTATGTTCAAATCCATGGAGTTATGCTTTCATATCGCAAGCAATGTCATATCATAATTAGCGTCGTAACATCAAAGTGTTCAGATTTGCTTAACTAATGCTTTTGTTTGAAACTGAATTGTCACCGATTTGGGCAAACATCTGGTATGCAGCGGTAAATTTGATTAGTTAGACGTCAAAATCATTGATGCATGACTTTCATATCATAAACGTCGTCCACTAATCTTGTACCTTGAGTTGTCGTAACGAACGAATATTATCGTAAGAGGTAGCTTACACTAATCTTTTCCTACATGAAAAGCATATTTGGCAGTATTTTTTTATGACAAATTGCTGGAAAAAACATTTAAGTACACGCTTTAAAAATTATCTGGCACAGATCATAAATGAGGTTAGTTTTTCACTAGCCCACTGGACATTGTACAGAAGGTGATGTGTCTGCGTCTGGAGTAGTTTTTGCTGAACATTATACTCCGAGGCTAACAGTACATGAAGCTGTGTAAATACTACTTGCAATGCTGTAAATAAAAAACACTTTTTTGTCAAACACAGAAGCTGCGAAATTACAAAAGGAAAATCAGGAAAAAAAATGGCTTACAAAAAATGTATATAAAAAGAGAAAAATAATAATGCACTTTGTTGCGAAAAACTGCTGTAGCACACTATTTACTGTGTAATACCCGATTTAAATGATTTACTAGTTCTCTTAAAAAGTATATTTCAAAGTACTGATTGTCTTTATCTCGAGATGGTTTTCAGAGACCTGAGTACATTTTTACGTCGTTTACGCCAGCCTATATTTCCACATTTTTGCACTTCGGGTACAATCTGAGTTACACCATTCCAGATCAACTATGCACATTTGTTGGCAGTTTAAAAGGGATATGGTAACAATGGGTAGGTAAAGTTTTTTTTAAGGCACTAAAATTCGTGATCACATCAGTCTAAAGCTCTGTCTACACTATCAAACTAGTTTTGACATAAAAGTGTGATGTGCCCAAATATGGTAGTGATATGCTCAAATATGGTAGTGATATGACCAAATATGGTTTTTAATATGACATCATCATGTCCTCCATATATGGCCACATCATATTTTTTTGTCACATAAAGTTTGATAGTGTTTAAAACCAAAGACTGATTCAGATACATGTGTAACAAAGAGTAGTTTTTAATTAATAGTAATCTTTAATATGGTAATCCATACTAGCATTATAAACAACTCATTTATCATATCAGTATTATTATTATTGTCTTTTGTATCAGAGCAAGTTTTTTTCTATAAACAAAAAAAGTAAAATTGTTTGTTTTTATATTATGTCACCTATTTGCAAACTTTAGTTCTTCTTTTTTTCTTTATTTCTTTATTCCATTCATCATACACATTCATAAACATACATTAATAAGCATAGTACAAAGAGAAAACAAAAAGAATGAAAATCTCGGAAGCATAGCTTATACAAGTAGAAACAATATATAGGTATATATAAATGGAAATTTGAAAAAGGGGCATAGACAAATAATTTAACTTAAGGAAAATGCAAACAATCTTTTTTTTTAGCATAACAAAAAAGATAGTTTTCACAGAAAATAAATATTATAAACGTTTAATATAACTTTACTTACAATAAATAGTTAAGCAATGTTCAGTAATTAATTGAATGTACACTAAATAACTTTTTTTAACTTCGGATGGATGTCGATAATAAAATTGTGCGTAATTAGGATTTTGGTAGACGAGTGATTAGGACACTTGACTATCGTACAGAAAGTAATTCCTGATAATTCCACTCAGTTACAATTTTTATTATTATTATTATTATATTTTTTGCAAATTAGTACCTGGTTGAAAAATAATAAGGAGGATAAGGTGGTGTGGGAAGGAATTGCTATACCCTATCACATAATGGCGAGACTGAATGAATACAGTGCAGGATTCGCCTTTAGTTTGTAATCAATAAAAAATGCGAGATTTTGATGACGTAAAAGGAGTATGGATCGAGGCAAGACTCGTCTCGTCACAGAACAAAAACGAGAAAATCACACTGTAAAAGTATAAGGTCATATTTGTTCGTTTTTTATGGTACGCTTCACGCTTCCCCGAGTATGACTGGGTCGGCCGTAGAATCGTTACAAGTGTACTAATTATCACTTTTGTTATAAATGTGTCCGGATTCTAACCTTTAAAATATCGCTTTTGATGCGCGGCGACCCACCATACAGTTTAACACAACAGTGTGTACTGTATAGAGTGTTATATATTTCAGTTGATGGAGTGTAATAGTAGTATAGGCCTACTAAAATATGAAATGATCAAACTTGTTACTGTTATTACTGAATAATTATCGCACACACAAAAAAGTATTGTTCGTCGAATGTATAGCCTGATAAAATTGAGAGAGATTCGAACCTAAACAATTTTGTCTTAGGTCGAGCACCCTTTCAATTAACCACACAAACCTATTCGTCACCTATGAGCGAATTTGATGATTACTTAGTGTAGGCTTAACATATTAATGACAAGTTGAGTTTTAATTGGATTCCTACCCCCATTCAAACTCCCCATAACCCACGGTCTCCCCCTCCCCCACAGTCACCCCTTCCCCACGGTCACCCCCTCCCCACGGTCACCCCCTCCCCACGGTCACCCCCTCCCCACCCTCTTCCTATGTGTAAATTAAAATTAATACTGTTAAGGAATCTCATAATGTAAAACAAAAGTGAAATAAATTGTGAAATTGTATTCATTGTTACTGTAGTCCATTTCGGTGTACTTTCCATTTATTTTTAAATATTGTGTAACCCAGTGGCAGACAGACGTAAATACTTGGTTTTGTAATCTAAACGGTTAGACCTTCTTTACCGGTAGCGTGTGTCATGAAATTTATTGTGTTTACTTGTTTTTTCAAGAAACTTAATTCGGTTGAGATGTTCGTCAATAAAATGATTATGAAGCGGAAAGAAGGTGAATTAGCATAACAAAACCCTGCTTTCAATAGTGGGTGATTACCTTTCTCGACACTATTGCCGTTATTTTGTTATTTCAGCGAGAATATTAGGTCTATGTGTAGTTATTTCATGTCATACACTCGTTAGCTACCAATTGGTGTTTAGTTGTTTATTAAAGACGAGTACATTCAGTGTGTTTTAGTCAATAATTCTGTGTTCTGTTGTAGCGTATTTGTACACCGTGTTCGATTGAGTTAAGCCGCTGGTTATTATTCAATTTGGAATATAGGCGCTAAGAGCTAGGCCTAGGACAACCGTTCAGTAATAACGCATATTCTAGTCTTGGTTCGTTTTTAAAATGCCTTTTCTACGGAGACTAAGTCGGACTAAAAGTGGCGAATCTCAGGACCAAGAAGAACAACCAGATAAGTCTAAAGAAAAGGTAAAAAGGAGAAGTTACAGTGGATCATTGCCAGTATCAAAGGAAGTTGAGAAACAGCCCGGGAAGGAGCGTAAAGCGTCTGTGAAAGATAAGAAGAAATCGAAATCTGAACCTGCTGACAAATACCCTCTCTTCTATGTGCATTACTTAGGACGTGTGCCAACGAAACTAGAGTACGGCCATGAAGCGATTGAAGGCCCGGTTGATCAGTTATGCCAACTCCGAGAAAAAGAAAAACTGCAAAAACTTGTTCTGACATTCAATATGGATGGACTATTCTTCCGCGAGATTACAGGACCTTTTAATCGAATTAAAAAGGATGGTATGTTCATATACATTCCATTACATATGGTAACGTATGGTGTAGGCTCTGTAGCCCACCCTAATGTGTTCGCGTGTGTCACTAGAACAGCTTTCGACAAAGCGAGCAGTACGGCAGAAATGTATATCGTTCATGCCTTTCTTTGTGATAAGCCAACAGTAGCACAAAAAATGACATACTGGCAGCTACAAGCATACATAGAGGCGTATGAAACGCTGAAGAGAAGGAAAGAATTGAGATTACAGAGAAAACTTAGTAGGAATAGTCTGAAAGCAGACAGTACGTCCATCAAAACGTCGACCACAACGGTATCGGGATCTTCGCGGGAAGGAAGTGTCGGAAGTCGGGACAGTGGCAGACGAAAGTTACATGGATCTACCTTTGTTAATCCAAATATTCCAAAAGAGGATAAGTTGGATAACAGCAAGCCTTCAAGTAAAAAGAAAACGAGTGGAAATGAGTCTCCGATATATGCGCAGGTTAAAAAGACATCAAACTCGGTGGCAGATGATGAACGAACAGGTGAATTTACGCAGTCGGACACTGAACGAAAAAGTGCAACATCAATTGGAAGCCGGACGTCAACAGATTCTGCACTTGGAGATGAAATTACAAGTGAACAGGCCAATGACACATCAAATGTCACAAAGGAAAGCGACTCATCTATAAAAACTACAACCTCGGCTGCGTCGTCAGTACCGGTCAATTCTACGACCTCTGATACATCTTCCACATTAGGCGCTACTGCAACCTCTATCCCATCTTCCGTACCCACCAACGATACGAGCGATGAAGGAGGGAAAAGTAACCCGTTTTTCATTGATGATAATTTTGATACAATCAGTGTTGTTACCATGCCGATTGATTCAGAGTCGGTTCCAAGAGACGAAGCTTTTGAAAAAAGAATCTCCGAACTAAACAGACTAATGCAGGTAGATGCCGAAGATCTGAAAGCTAAATTGATCAAGGACAATCCAACTCTTGTTAGGTAAATATTCTTTTGACCATTACAGACATACGCGTCATTGTACGTGTTAGATATTTTATTTATTATCGCATTACCACCACCACCATCATCATCTTTCATTATCATCATTCATCGTCATTCATCATCATCATCATTCATCATCATTCATCATCATTATCAACATTCATTATCATCATTATCATCATCGTCAGCATCATTATTATTATCATCATCAGCATCATTATTATCATCATCAGCATCATTATTATCATCATCATCAGCATCATTATAATCATCATCATCGTCAGCATCATTATTATCATCAGCATCATTATTATCATCATCATTATAATCATCATCATCAGCATCATTATTATCATCATCAGCATAATTATTATCATCATCATCATCAGCATCATCATCATTATTATAATTATCATCATTATTATCATCAGCATCATTATTATCATTATCATCATCATCATTATAATTATCATCATCATTATTATCATCAGCATCATTATAAGCATCATTATCAGCATCATCATCATCATCATAAATCTGCTTGTATCAGCCACAGTACAGTAGTATGATAATCCTAATAATTCTTTTTCATAGCATATCACATAACATTTCAACCCATGTATAGGCCTACTATCATACTAGACTATACTTGCATAATTTCGTATAACAGACACCACCCAATTTACCTATGGCATTGACGTCATAATATGCCTGAAAGCCCTTTGGAATTCTACTTTTCATTTACTTGAAACTAATATTGGGTGGAGTAATGGAATTCGGCATTCAAAATGTTCCCGGTCTGTTCTTTGTGTTTTTTTTGGTTCAGTGAAAATAAATAAAATCGAATACGCTTGGAAAATTTTTAGTGGAAACCAGACGAACCCATCTTGAAATTGGGGTTTGTTTCACTTAAGTTTGGTTCCCACTAGAACGTAACGCAACGGAAAGTGATTTGACCAATCACAAGCTATAGATTATTTGAACAGTCGCGTGTGATTGGTCAACTCGCTTGCGTTGCGTCCTAGTGAGAACCATGCTTTACAGTAGTCACGCAGCCCAATGTTGTCTCTTCTCAATCACACATCCCAATTCAATTTATCGAAACCAATTTGACCATAGTATAACAATCTATATAATCGACCTACTTTAATAATAATATCCTGGATTTATATAGCGCCTAATGTTGTGAAACCTCTAAGCGCTGTACATAAACTAATAGTAATACGATAAAAGGGATTCCAACCGTGCCAAAAAAAAAACCCCAAGCCGAAGTAAGGGGATACGCCTTCGTCGCTAACCAGGGCACCAGTTGTGTCTCGGTCATCCCGGACTCCGGCACCTCCTGCCCTACGTAAACTAGATCTAAAACCATCTAGGTGGCATGGTAAAGGAGAAAAAGGGGGAAGAATATGCTTTATATAGTATTATTTGTAATATTTATTCTTATTATAACGTTTTTTTAAGGCGTCTTTATTATGGCACAATCGACCGACATGGAGTGTTTCATCGGCAAGGTCTCAACATCGGAGCAGACGCGGACACTAGCTTCGCATAAACGCTAATTTAGACGAGCCGTAACGGTCATCGATATATAGAATCTGTTATTCCTTATGCCATTTACACACAACGCAGAGCAGATAGGCGGTTTACGCTCCGTTACCGCTCGTATGTGTAAATTGGCCTTTACAGAAGACAGTATTTGGGTTGAAGGCATCAGCTACGCATAACACAGAAGACAGTAGTTTGGTTTGAAGACAATCTTCCTTGACCGTAAAACGGATAATGTCACTGAAGAAATAATCATTGATGAAACCACCGAATGCTGTTATTTTTATTTATGTATAGGAGAGGAGGCGGATGTGACATATTTATTATTTTTATAAATTTAGAGGATACAGATAACTGGACGAGTGATGACACGAACAGTTGCAATATCTGGTCAAACGATTTTGTTTTTGATATACACAGGTTTTAAAAGGTCTTATGCACTATGGTGTACCGTAACCTGTTATTGAAATACGAATGTTGAAGAAAAAAAATGTGCATTATATCAAAAGCAATATCAATCGATCATAATCGATATCGATTTACCAAGTGAATCGATATTGATTATGATCGATTGATATTGCTTTTGATATACTGCACTTTTTTTTATCTTTTGTGGTTCACCACCACCTTTATTCATTCAATGTTCCATTACATAATTTCTAAACATTTTCTACCTTTTTTCATTATTTTCTGTTTTTCCTCATTGATATCATAATTGTAACCTTTAGTATCATACCATTAATACAAAGTATTTAATTCTTAACATTCTTTTTTTGTTAAACCCTCTATTTACAATAACCAATTGTATATTAATTAAAATAATTAACTACATACATCAAATGAAACGTTTATATACAACATTATGGCCTTTACTTAACCTCAAATAGATTGATTTATTTAGTTAATCACATCGATTGATAACGTAACTGTATCGAATTTAAATATAATATATTTTCGGAAAAGCTAGGCTTAGTAGGTCTGATATTTTGGGTTCAAAATCTTCACTCCCTCTCGTCGAGATACCTTTTAAGCGTCTTTTCTGAAGGGATTTTCTCATATACATAACGTTAACTTGTTGATAGACGCATTTGGTTATGTAATTAAATTGTGGACACATAATAGCAATAAAAACGGAAAAAAAAAAGGAATAAGGTATACCATAATATGATGTAAATGATACTGGGATATGTTAGTTTAATATATATTGACTGGTGTTTTTAATCTGAGAAACTTTTCTGACACCCTTGAACATATTTCTAGTTCATACTGTATAGGCCTAGTGATTCTAATTAAATACCGAAACTGCCCAAAATGTGGTCCTTAATTGGAGGTGTACGACTTATAATTATTAGTTAAATTCATAGTTTTTATCACGTCTTCCAAAATAGAATTCAACATTATATAAATGAAATACTCTTTTATACTGAGACCTTTTGGACATTTTAATGTACTTTCATTTGCAGGTAACAGGCCTACAAATAAATAAGAATACATACTTTATTTTTTAAATTAAACGAAACAATAGCAAACCTGTTTTGAATTTCATTTCATAATGATATTTATTAAGTTGTGTTTTATTTGGAAATAAGCATAATTATACCGTATATAGTTGTATTCATAAATAATTTTTTATACAGACCCTTAATACTCATTATTATTTTATTTTATTTACGTGTACATACGTAATATTATGCAAGTAAGAAAATGAAAAGAAATAGAAGGTGCAAATCTGTGGATCTGGTAAGGAATTCGATTGTTTTCATTTCCGGCAAAAATGAAACCGAGAATATTTTCACTTAGACAATGAACCCAATTTGCGACATTCAATATTGTTGTCATATTACTGTTTCGTTATTTGAGTTGATTGTCACATGATGATGGCTTCGATTTGATACGTAATCGATACGTGTGAAAATGTGCACATTACGCGTTAAGTTTTTTTTTTATCACAAATATGATTTTGAGTTCCAATACTTTACTAGTACCACAACGCAAGCGAAGACCGATAAAAAGCGATGGATTATTCCAACTGTCGCTTGTGATTGGTCAATTTGCCTGCGTTGCGGTTTACGTCATTCCGTTTGCGTCCTAGCGCGTACCAAAGCGTTAGGAACGTCTGTTAGCGTTATCACGTCACGTGGGGAGAGAGAGAAAGGGGGCGGGAGCTATAGTAAAGCTTGGTTCCCACTAGAAGGCAACGTAAGGACGTAAGCCGCAACGCAAGCGAATTGACCAATCACAAGGAACGGTTCGAATAATCCATCGCTACTTGAATTGGTCAATTCGCTTGCGTCCTTGCGTTGCGTTCTAGTGGGAACCAGGCTTAACATGTTCCTGGGATTGAGGGCACAATAATCATATCTTTCGGCGGGCTCAACGCGGTGTGAATCGGCTGAATTGTTTCGCCCACGTTGTCTTTACAAATATTGATAGAAGGCTTGGCTTAATCTTTCATTCCACAGACTATTATTGTTTGTTGTTGACAGATTGAAATACGATCCATTTTATGGTTTTGAGGAGGGGTGAATCAAATGCATTCAAAGTCTATATATCAAACCTAAGGTTATGGGCCAAATAACACAAAAGAAATAAATATAAAGATTCTAAAAATAAATTGATCCTTCTAAAAATGCCTTTTCGTTTCTAATAATACTGAGATGATCTATTCATGGAGGTAAAATTTACCTCCATGATCTTGAAGAGAGGCCTACGGAAATACATTAATTTTAAAATCGTTTGATGGCGCTTCAACATAAATTATTATCACCATGGCAACATATAAAGCGTCTTCATTATGTAAATATGTACTGTAATTAGTGTGTTGCATTATATCATAAAATACGGAAGTCTTTTATCTGGCGCTTCATGATTATCGAACGTTATTGCTTCTGTGTATGTTAGTTCTCGCTATGATATTGTATAAGGAAAGGTAAGGTGACCTTGAAACACTGATGATCTAACTCAAGTTAAGTGTGTAATAATACCGGTATTAGATAACTGTAATAAATTATCGAGTCTTAGCCAGCATACGCCCAAGATGCTGTTTCCAACAGTGGTACCGTATCAAGCGGGAAAACGGGTATTCTGATATTTCGAAAATGTATACTTATTGAATACGGATGTCAAAATGACAGTGCCAGAAATGTATTATTGAACAGAAAGAATTGGCGGCACGGTTGATTGAATTTGGAGAATAGCATTGTAAGAGAAAACACAGTGTGTATTACTTTGCATAATCGTGTATTGTAGTGTATAGAGATGAACTCCAACCTAGGTAACAATACAATAGCAAGGAGAAATTCTCCGCTCAATGGGCAGGTTGAAAAACGCCAGCCTAACCTGCGTCACACTAGTGGTAAAATATTAGCTCCGTCCATGTACATCATGGCGTCGAAAATACTTAAAAAGAAGAGTAAAAATGATCCGAAATCGGACATGTTTCCCGTCAAAGCAGATGACACGTGTCCTATATTTGACGTGCAGTATCTAGGGAAAATGCCTGCGAGAGGTGAGTTTGGAAGGGAGTTTATAGCCGAACCTGTCGAGTCGTTGCTTAAATTGAAAGACCGTAGCAGGATATCTAATAGCAAACTGACAATATCAGAACGAGGCTTCCACTTCCTGGATCATAACGGCCCATTTGGAAAGGAAAAGCACGTTGTTATACCAATACATCATATATGCTATGGTGTTGTTGATGATCAAAATCCTAAAGTGTTTGCTATTATTTCGAAAACGGACTCGACCGCCGAAGGCTCCTTGTACGAATGCCATGCGTACCTGTGCCCTCGGAGAAGAGTAGCTAGCGAAATTACTAAATGGTTATTGCGGACATTTCTTCAGGTTTTTGATAAATTGCAACAAAGGCGGCGAATGCGTTTAGAAAGGAAGGCGAAAAAGGAGCAAAAAATGTTAGCTAAAGCTATTGGACTTCCCGAGGGACGACCAAGTTTCGCGCCAAGCGAAGCGTCTAGTCCGCAATCGCCGTCAATTTCTACGGCGTCGTCGGCATTCTCTTTTGAGGAGACAACCTTTTCAGTTTTTTTAGAAGGAAAGAAAAATCACGGAGCTGCAATTCGAATTGCAAGGCAACGTCCAGCAAGTATGCAACTAGGAACTGTAAATCGTGAAGGTACCCAGTCGTTAAACAGATCTACGACTTGGAATGGGGCGCATTCAAGGCCACATTCCTCCTCTGTGCCTAATACTTTAAATCCACAAGATCTTCAGCAGGTAGGAAGTGGGGTGTACCACCCAGCCCCTGATTATTATACCACACCACCGCCTACTCGTTCTAAGACCTATGCAACTGAAAGACCGCACCAAAGTCACAAAACAACACCTTCGCAGCCGGTAAACTCTCGCCTGAAACCACCTAAGCATAATCAAAGACAGTATCTTAAGAAATCAAAATCAAAACGTAACCGACATGCTCACACAACGTCTACGGGTAGTAGCTCGGACAGTCGCCAAAGCGATTCGTTCTCTAGCCCGGTACAAGACGAATCAGATTTCTTCTTTATTGACATGCTACAGGAACATGTTACATCTATGGACCTTCAATCAATAAGTGAGCATGAATCTGTTACGACTTATGGCAGCAGTGGTACACAAATTAACCCTTTGAAACAAGAGGTACGAATGGAGGACGTTGAGCGTAGAATACGCGATTGGTTACTAGGAGATAAGGAGGAGAGTCCTGAAGAGACTAGCTCCTCTTATTCCGGCTCATCGGCGTTTCAGCCAAATAGACCTCGTTCGAATGGTGAATTCAGATACTTCTAACAATACTTAACAATACGGAATACTTAAAGCATTGAAAGGTCTACATTTTATAATAATAATAATAATAATAATAATAACTTTATTGACAAACACTTCTGGATCAGTGGCAACACACTCATTAGTGGTACAATCAACTTAAACTACATACAAATAAACATTATAAACCAAACATGTATGTATGTATAAAATATACTGGCCGTTCCAGGATTTTGAAATATTTTGCCCATGGCTTAAAAATTGAAATTAGATTTGTTGAAATTTAAGAGGGATAATGAACTACCTTCTAAAAATATATACAGTGATTTCGTCAATAAAGCCTCTTTCAAAGAGAGTGCTGTTAACTTGGTCTGCACGTAACTAGAACCAATATTAATTTAACTTATGAAAGAAACCACAAAGTGCCATAAAATTATATTGATTTGACGAAACCATTTGGTCATAGACAAATACACGTTTCCTTATGTGAACCATTCACAAACATGTTTACAAAAGTCTATTAGATTTAAATCAATTACGCACAGTAAGCCTGTGCAAATTTTGTATACAATATATTTTTACATAGATAACAATTTCTGCCAGAAAAAACTGTCACTGTCAAACAAATTGAGTTCAATATTAGACTTATACTAACTAAAAGTTATTAATTGCTTAATATTTGTAAATAATAGATATATTTTTATATAATGGGTATTCGAAAAACAGTTTTACAGTACTTATCTTTTTTAGTGGTGGTAGTGTTTCTGAAATTAGAAAGTCGTAAAGACCTCTTTGCTATTGTCGGACTCTGAACAAATCACTTAATGTAAAAGCGCTTAATATGTATACAGTACTTATTTTATGAACTGAGCCTAATAAAAAAAAGGGAGAACAATTATTTTGAGTAAAGTCTATTTTTTGCACCTAATCGCCGTTTGTTTCATTAGCAGCATTTTTCGACGAGAAGAAAGTTTGACATTCGCGTTCCATAAAAATGGTACCAAATGTTTGCCTCTGTTCACAATGACAATAAAGAATATGATCTGTTGGAATAATACCTAACAACCGCGACGATAAATGAAAGCATGACATTGCAAAACAAATAAATATGATTTTCGTAATTGACATCGATGGTGACCACTATTTAACAAACACTATAGACAATTTTCCACATGGCAAGTTACGAGAATAATTTCGAGACCAATAGCATTTGGGTTTCTTTAGTACTGTATTAGTGTGAATGCTTTTGTGGTTTTTCTGTGGTATTACTTCTTTGAGTTGACCTCGATTCGGTGAAAAGACAGGGTCATTAACAGACCATCCCATTTTATTTGAAATCGATGACGACGATAAACTATGCAGATACTTTATAGCATATTAGACTTAATAGCATGGGAATATATAGTATCAAAAACTTCACTTCACAAGTTCATATTGTGCACGCAAACCAATCTATATACCATTCTAATAGCAATTACATTGTTGTTTAGGAACGATTTTTGATCGTTATACCTTGAGGAAAAAGGTCGTATTTTGTACCATTCTTTGTACTACACTGGGATTATATATTTGTACCTTTCTCTTTGTACCTTTCTCTTTGTACTTTCAGTAATTCGCATCTAAATTCTGGTAGAGGGCGGACTATTCGTCTCGTTTGATTTCACATTTTCTATCCAAAACTTCTGGAAACTGAGACTGTGTAAATTTACCCCGGGTAAAACTTGAACCCGTGCTGTTCTCTTTGAGTGAGATAAAATACACTACTTATTGTAATATCTTTACTCAACTTTTGTTTTAACCCGATTGTTGCCAGATTCATGACATTTCAAATTGAATTATAAATTATTGGTAATTGAGAGGATTATTGAACAGTAACAATGTGTAAGTCTATAGTTTCATGTAGTATCAGTAACAGTCTAACCGCTAAACAAATTGCCTAACATGAATAAACTTACGTCTCATGTGGTGGAAAGTTACTTAATAGCTAAACCAAACAAATGGTAGATTAGAAATACTTGGCTGTGCAGTAAGTACAGCATTTTTTACAGTAGCAAACTTTACCGAATTTGTTTCAGAGTTCGCAAACTAAGTTTACCAGAAGTGTAAACTTATTTTCTATATAGTTTACCAAAGTTTGTCATCTGGTCTACGCTAGGAAACTTGGAAAACCTTTTTTTGACAAACTCAAAGGTTTGACGCAGAGACACAGAATTGTTTTATTTGTCAAGAATGAGTGCTACTTTAGTTTTTCAAAGTTTTGATATCATAAGTGATTAAACTTACAATATCACATTTGGGTAAACGTAAGTTTATAACATCTTCGTTTACATCATTTTTTTAAAATAAACTTTTTCATGAGATCATTCAAACGATACTTGGAAATATTGTCAACAATAGTTTTTATTTGGCTCATCATCATTCATTAAGTTATAATGTTTACCTTACCATGTGAATACAAATAGTTAAACTATGATTAATATCTTTGAAACATTGACTACCGTATTCCATTGGAGATGCACCTCCAATTACCACCTTAAATTATCAATGTGATTTTTTTTTCTCTACTCGAAAGTAGAGTATTATGAATCATGGAGAAGTACTTATTTATCCATGCTTTAAAGTAAAACATTGTTTTGATTTTGAGACATTATTGGCCTACTGTTATCTCAACATGAAGCTACAGCTCCATGATCTGAACATAGTTGGAATGGTTAAATACGTGATAAAGTACTACAATTCTGAAACTATGAATATTTTGATGGTTCAAAATCATCATAATCATTGCCAGTCATATTCGATCTTAGTCAATACTTAGTCACCATGAAATTCACACCGCAAGCAGATGACAATACCAATTACAGGAAGGAACATGGTGTACATTTGATAATTACTTGCCAGCGATTCAATGTCCTGTTCTAGTATCTATTTTGCACCTCACTGACTTTATTCAAACGGGTGGCTGATTGAAGAAATTCATAGCAACGTAAAATACAATTTCTACAGGTGAATGCGCAAAGGCTTAACAACAGTATTACGTCACTCCGTACTAAATTTCTTTGCTTTTATTCAAGTCGAGGATTTTGTACTTTTAAACTCGTTTCAGTCCACGGGTCACAGACAATGACAAGTGTTTTCTCCGGCTCTACATAAAGTAATAACAATGAAAGGTACGCCCAAAACTAAATCGTCAGTTTTTGGTGAAATTTTGCACGAATATTAAGGTAACTATTGGTTATTAGAAGCTTTAAATTAGGTATACTCTTAAGACTTTAGAGATAAATGGTAGCCGTCGTAGTATAGTAGATAACACGTATAATATTAAGTTGAATGATCTTTCGTACAATGCTAATTAGGGCTTACATTGTGGTTAAGGTACAGTATAGGCCGAAGAATCATGAATTGGTCCATTGGTGTATTGTAGCAGCTATTTTCCCATGCTTTTGTTGATGTTCAACATTGTAGTTTATTGCAATTAAGGTTTACAAATGTATGTATATCTAACATAATAGTACTCTGTTATGTCTGTTGACAGTTCTGTACTGTAAGCAAATACTTCCAACAATAGGAGACAATACGTACCAAAAAGTTCACATGACCCATTTTATTTCACAAGTTTGTGTAAATATATTGTCTTTATACTTCTTTATTCTTCTATATTTACTTACTTACTTTCATTCATTTTTTGAACTGGTCTTTCATCTTCTTTCGTATCAATTTAGAGTATATTATCAGAAACAGTTTGATTGATGCTATAGATTTAGGTAGGTTTGATGGTGTATCTAGGCATAGGTGATAATCGGATCTGATGTGATCCTCAAACCCCTGTATTCTTCTTTTTTGTTAACGATCAATGTCAGATTAACGGTGTGTTTCATGGAAGGCATTTCACTAGAGTTCATTTAGCTATAGGTCATCATTTCTTAGCAAAATCAATTCAATCACCTTTGTGATTTTCCGTAAAATTTATTCTTACTGCAGTTTAATATGTACTGCATTTGGTATAACCGTAATTAAATATAGACAAAAACGCTGGTAGCTGTTATTACGTTTCCTATTAAAAATGGAAATATTAATAATTCAACTTATTATTCATGTTTTGCAGTGATAAATTAATGCATATATAAAACACTATTAATTGTCTTTCACGCTCACCAGCTAGTAAAGTATTTTGTGAATATTGTCATGTCGCAATGTTCGGTCTTTTTGTGTTTTTTTATCACTATTATAAGTGGCCATGACCTGAACAAAACAATATAATTACACAAATTTAGTATAGTTACTGTTAGAAATGATGAACTAATTTTTAAAAAGTACCATAGTTCTATTTTTCATTTTCGTAACCCCTCCTCGGAAGTCCAATGACGTCACTACCATTGAGAAGATTTAAAGAAAAAAGGGGGAATCCCCGTTAGCTAATAGTGTTTGTTGTTTACGATCTATTTTGTGTTGTCGAAATACACAATTAAGTTCCAAAGATTTGTCATGCCTGAAGGTTTCACCACAGCATGGAGAATGCAGTGAGTAAAGTAAAGAAAGTCTATGTTTCTAAATCGTTTTGGTCATGGTTGTATGTCGTTATTTCTTTATTATATCACTTTCTTCCTTGGCACAGCTAAGATGAAATGATATCTGAGATGTAAGTTTTATCCATAAACACTTCATTGTAGATTATCAACTAACTTAGGCCATGGAGGTTAGGCCAACCGATAAATTGGTTTCGACCTTCTATAACTGACGTTGTTTAGAAGAATATATCTTAGACCATGGAGAAATAAGTTCATGCTTAAACTTAGTCTTATCCATGATGTTGGTGAACCAGCTAATCACCCATTGCAACTAAGACAATTGCCGTCTAGATATATCGTAGGATGCTCTTTTGACGTTGCCGCCGGCAAGATAGGAGACTCGATACTTATTATTTGTCAATTACAGTATATTGATTTTGAAATAGAACAATATCGACATGGCTATCAGTCTTAAATATTTTGTAGTATTTTTCAGAATTAAATATTTATTTTCTAAATCTGTCCTCGTAGTAATAAACACTACCACATTAGTATGACACATCCATTATTGTGTTTGTTTATAGTCCACCCATATGCACATCTGTTTCGTCAAATGATGATCCAACCTATTGACAATAGCTTAATGAACCAAGTAAACACAATGTATTGAAATATTGTATTTATGAATCGTAGCTTTCAGTTTAGTGATGTTTTGATGGTTTGTGCTTAACAACTCCAGCGAATCCCTTTTGTGTAGGTACAGTAAGGTGATATGTCCTGTTGCAATATTGTTGTTTATTACGTATTTAGGCTGTGTATAGGGTCAGTACAAGATGGCATTTTGAACCGGTAAGTGTGAGATAGGCTGATATGTTGTTAATTGGAAGTTTAGGCCTAGAAATCGAGTTTAGTGTAGGCCTACAAGGTTGTGTACAATGATGCGTCGTAATAGTAGTTTATTCGTTTTAACTGCTTATGCCGTGACTCTGTAATGTATAGAGATAACCAAAATAGGCATATGCCCAAAACTGGGGCGATGTTATCAAGTAGGCCTAGTTGAAAACCTCAATAGTATTTATAGCTAGTGATAGTAAGATTATTATTAAGTAGTCCTATGGGCTAGAACATGACCTTTCTGAAATTAGAATTGTATCCAACTCTGATATTGCGTTATGTCAGCCCCTTACACATTACGACGGTGACACCAGTTTCCAGAAAAAAACCATTTGATTCAAACATGATAAACGTATTGGATATTAAAACATTATTTTGATTTACACATTAGAAACGTGTTAGCAATAGCCTTGAATCATAATAGACATGAAAACATCTAGTGTCAGGCAGTGCGATTAATAACACGAGTAATGGATTCGATATTGAATATCTATGTGTAGTCAGACTCAATTATGAGCATATTGCAAACAATCTCACTCCGTCTTGGTCGTATAGGGAAAACATCGTGTCAATCAGACAATTCCGTTATTGTTATCCGATTCTCGGTACGGTATCTATAATATTCAGCTGCCCAATATCATAGGGAATTCCGTAATATGTAACACAAGTATCACAGGTGACGCATGTATCATAGGACATTAACATAATACAGGGTAACATGTGATACATTGTGACGCTGTATTACAATTTGTATGATAATGAGCATGTAGTGCCATATTATGAAGATACAGTAAGTACAGAATGATAAAATGGCATGGAATTGTGCTCACTCGCAAACGTTTCTTTCTCATAACCAGTAGGCTGTTTTTTTGTTTGTTTTTTTATTTTAAATGTTTTTAGAATATTTTAGTTGTTAGCTTTTATTCGGATATTTAATAAAAACATTGATCTGTGTCAGTATGTGAGGATGTGTCGGAATCAATGTTACATCGTACATAATTATAAACCTATAGGCATGTCTTCCTTTGTCTTTATGTGTGAACACGCACTAGCAAAACAGGTGTCTCGCATTCTCGTTGTAGGCCAGGGAATTGATTTTTTAATATTGTACATGAGTCAATTTCATATCGTAGATTAACACCTATTAGTCAATTTCAAACAATGAACCTTTGGAAATGATAGAAAAATTAATATATCGTACAAAGTTCCTCCTAATAGTAATATGATTGCAATAAATTATTATCATTGAGTAAAAGCTAAAAATCAGTTCTTCTAACTCAATTATTGGCCTACTAAGTCTACTGTAGAATCTAAGTAATCAATCCAATATAGAACTTGAACTCATTTATTGAAAGTATAATTATTAGAAATACACTGTTTTTGAAACTAAAGGTAATACTCTTACTTTCAATATTTGTTGTATTTACAGGAATTGCACGCAGTCGTCCGTTATGGTAACAATATAACTGAAATCTGGGAGTGAGTTTATAAACACTTTAAAATGGCATTTTCGAGGAAAAAATCCGCTCAATTCGACCTCACCGAGGAGCCTCCATCGTTTGAGGTATGCTACCTTGGTAGAATGATTACGCGGGTTAAAATGGGACGAGAATGCACCAAAGATATCGTGCGAACATTGTATAATAAAGCGCGTGGAAGACACGATTTACAGCGTGTACACATGACTATATCAACCAAAGGTATGCGAGTATCTGAATCACCAGCCATTGCTGCAAATAGAGAAACCTTTATACCGATTTACACAGTAACGTATGGTTCTGCTGATAAAGTGTACCAGCGTGTGTTTTCTTTTATAACGACTGTTCAAAGAGATAATAATGAAGAGTCAACCTTCGTGTGTCATGCGTTCTTGTGCAGAGACACCTCCATGGCAAAGACAATGGTGATGCATCTCTTAAGTGCCTTCAAATGTGCTTTTGGAGATTGGAAAAAATATGCCAATAGGCAAAAGATCAAAGATCGGTTGGAAGCTGGACCAAGCATTTCTAACGGAGTTGTTCCAGAGGATGTAAATGGATCAACGAGTACCTCTGCAGATCTGACAGACAATCCGTTGGAGATTATGTTGCCGCCTAAAGACCAATCGACTAGAGTGGAAAAGGTTGCTCAGTGGATGGAAAGATGGTTGCATTTAAGTGTGCCACAAGACACTCAATATGTTGGTATTCTTTTTCCAGATGATGAAGAGGAATTTAATCGAGAGTTTGAAGAATTTTCTAGAAGAAACGAAACATCTTCTTTAGATAGACGTAATAGTCGAGAAGAGACATTGTCGCAATCTGTCTTTCCAAAAAAGGAAGCACGAAGAAAGAAAAGTATTACTACTAGCTAACCAAAATGATCATATATTTCCAACTATAAATGTAGAGTCTATATACAATGCCTACAGTTCTTTGAAAGGAATTGAGGGCACTTGTTATAACTTCTGTGTTTATCCGTCTTCCATTTCCACGCCAAAAATACGTGTTCTTCAATTTAATGTTCTGAATCTAAAGCTCTGTCTACACTATCAAACTCTATGTGATGTGCCCCTATATGGGCATGATGTAATATCACTACCAGGCATATTACTACATATTTGTTTGTTTGATAGTGTAGACAGAGCTTAACGAATATTCAAAATACTATTTTATCAGCCGATTCTCGCTACTGTATCCATTTCCAAAGTACCATAGGAATATTTGGTAATACAACATCACATGTGTTTCACATGTATCTAGTAGCAACCTAACCCTTAACCTAACCATACATGATACAGGCATCACATGTGATATAAATGAGATGCATTACCAAATATTCTTTTGATACTTCGGAAATAGATAGTATGTGGAGATACAGCACTGGGAATCGGGTAATTTCTATCGCCAAGACACTATTACTATTGTCCAGTCAAAGTTAAAAAACAACACATTAAATTTTATATACTGTTTTTCCTTGACTAAGATATGAAACAATATAATACATACAGTATATAAAGTAATCGGTTATTTTAAAGATCATTGTTGCGTTTTGAATCCGAAAGCTGCAAGAAACGAAATAGAATCAATGATTTTAACCATAACGAATAGAATTGTTAATGTAATATATTATTCATTTCATGCAATATTATTATTACCGTAAGATATACAGACAACGCTGGTAATATTTATATATATAAAGTACAGTGTATTATGATATGACAATACATTAAACAACGATTTGTACCGTTTTGGTCATATTATGTGTTTCCATGATATTTCTTATCTTGTCATTAATTATCATCGTCAGCTTTATTATTCAATCATGTCAACAACATTACTTTAATTAATCACTTTTTATCATCTCGCCCAAATTGATTTTAACAAGTTTTAATATATTCCAATCCTTGTTTTAAATTAATGAATCATAATCAGGCATCACTATTCCTAATGATTATTTTCTTCCGAATTTCATATGCAGTAGCGCCACCAATTTTCAAATTTTTCTTTTTTATAAACTTTCATTTTTGTCTTCTAATGTTGAATAGCGCCACCAAATGATTTCTTCAGCAACCATTTCACCACCAACCGTTTGATTATCGATTACTCTACGTGTAAGTTTTACCAATACAATCTAAGGACACTGAGCTCGCCTTTCCAAGATAGGAGCTCGTAACAGTCATTTGATCTTATGTCTGGTTGCGACAAATACCAACCGTACTGTACTATGTGCATATTCCGTGGCGCGTGGTGTTTGCTAAGGAGCGTGGAACTGATCGTGTCGCAGCCACAAATAAACCCTTTGATCTCTGAAACTCAGCATCCTGTTGTTAGATTGCCTTGGTTTGACCATGTATTGGTTGTCCGATGTAGAGTTCTGATTTTGTCCAAAAACTATCACTTGTAAAATATTTTGTTTCAATTTTGGGATTGATTCTTTTGTCGACAAAACGAAAAAAATTGTCGATATGCCTACAATACAATCTCATTTTGACGACAACTGCGCCCCGTATTAGTTACTATCGGACAGTTGGTAATATTGGTAGATTATTGATTTCTCCCCTTACTTATTGATTGATGAGGTACGTAAATATAATACATAATATCAAAACACACATCAGTATTAGATTCCAATGATATACATTTTATACGGAAATTCATTTTTCGAAACATTTTTTCCAGAAACTATCCTTTCTCAGCTCAAAATGAGATGTTTGTCGAGTTTGAATTGTATTTTGTTGAAAAACCTTTGCAATTATTATTCAAGATGTTAAATGAAATTGATATTTAAATTGGGTTCTTTGTTTTATAATAAGCATGTGCTTCTTGAATGTTCCCCTTTTCTTTGTTTAAATCAGTTATTTTTATTTTGTCATATTGAAACGTCATCGCTCGAAGAGAATAAAAGAAGTTGTCATTGTCATTGAATTATGTACAATGGACGAAAATTATTCTGAAATAAGACATTTGGTCATGATTTTGCTTTTTACATTAATATTCATTAACAACACTACATAAACGTCGGTTATTTTATTGCTACATACCTAAATATATTATAATAACGGTATCCATTATAATATTACAACTGCTATTAACATTTATAATATCAATACAGTTCTGTTAAAACATGTGATTAAGCACGGGATTATAAAGTGCTATTATGGGGATGCTTGCTGGCTAAAATGTTAACACATGTCCTCGCGTATCACACGAATATTACACATAATGAGTGAATTATTGTTGATATAAAGTTTGCGGTACACCACGTGTATTAGTTCTGAAAAGAACTGTTGAGTTTCTCGACGTTTCCATCAATATGCTTTGATCGTCCTCAGGAGTGAGAATGCAGAAAGTCCAGGAAACTGGGAATATAAGTGGAATAGGTGTGAAAGCTAGAAACAATCAAGTATAACACAGTGAATTATAGTAACACTCTTATATTAGCATTGTAATACCAAAACAAAAAAGTGTAGTAGAAAAAGTATTCTAGGCGTTCATTACAGTTCTCATGACGAAAATAGTATTATCGAAACATGTCACGTAGCAACATGCAGACAGTCTGCATTTTCATTAAATGCCTTACGATTTTGAGTCTCATTCGTAATTTCGGTGGTATTATACATGATTATCTGACAAATACATTGTATAATGACCCCTTACCCGATGTATGCCCATGTTCCACAGTGTGTCTTCTAAGAGACACATGAGATTAAGCCTGGATAGAGATTGTCTTATGTGATTTGTAATCGTAATGATAATTGTACCAAATGACCACGGCACAACAGTCACATACATCCTTTCCCCCTCAAAGGCAATCAAGAGTAACAGACTTCATGGTACCCAAAATAAAATGTCGGTAAACACGACTTCGGTGGTTACGGTACTTAAGAGGAGGAGGAGGAGGAGAGATCCAATTAAGATACAGGCGATTACAATTGTCGGGTTGCTCAGACAGTTGTACGGCAAGTTTTAATTCTTAATTAGTAAATTTGGAAGTATATTGAATCTGAAACTAAATAAACTAGACAACTTGTGTATGTTGTATAAACCTTCACAAAGTACCGTAAAATAATGAAATGCAAATTTATACGATCCGATACTGTTACTTTAGTATTTAA
Source organism: Antedon bifida (assembly GCF_963402885.1). Lineage (NCBI taxonomy): Eukaryota > Metazoa > Echinodermata > Crinoidea > Comatulida > Antedonidae > Antedon > Antedon bifida. Next base: position 31,680,156 of record NC_136227.1, on the reverse strand, counting down.
ATTTGTCCAGTAACATAGAAAAATTCCGTTATACAGCATCTCATTTGTTTCTTATGCGACGCCTGTATCATTAAACCAACCCTAAACTTAACGTTTCATGATACGTGCATCGCATGTGATATACAATGTGCCACTATATCACGGAACTTTCCTACGAACTGCATAAAATATTGCTATATGTTGGGATATAGCACTGAAAATCGGTTGGAATTACTCATTCACTTTTTTCTTTACAAATTTTCTTTTTTTTTGTATTTTTATTATTCCTTTGTATTTCAAACTATGAACTTGAAATCCTCCCAGATTAATCAATGACTCACATAGGTTTAAAAAGATACTGTAACAGTCATATGCTTTTGTGAAAACATAACCCACTTTATTTGGTTATTTATGTTCCACGTCAGTTACCATCTATACAATTGTCTACAAAGTATATATATATCGGCTTTTGTCGGAAAAGTCCAATTTACGTGAGAATTCCCACGCTAATAGTTTCAAACATTTTTTTATTACTCAATAATAAAAAATGCTTATTTTGAATTTGATTCACCAATGTACAAACTCTTGAAACACTATTATTATTATTATTATAAACAATTATAATTTAATTTCGATTTTACCTCCCAGGGTTGTGCCTGTTAAATTATCGATTACCTGATTAACAGGCTTAAAATATTATATTTTAATAATCAGTAGGTAGAACAAACGGTTGTGGTAGATATCACTAGGACTGAAGTTGAAGGGCAGTAGGCCTACAGTCTGCCGACTACACACACAGCTCATCCAAAATGGGTGTGGTTGATTCCGGTTATTTTTTTCTAAATCCATTATTGAAAGTATTGAATAATATTAAATGTTTTATGACATTCATAAATGGGGGGGGGGGGGGGAGGGGGGATTTCTGTTTATAATTTATCAATTGGCAATGTATTTTATTGTTATTTTGATACTACTAAGATACTAATGTTCTCCACCATGAATGAGGTTCACTATAATATTTCTATGGCTAGCCTTATAATTAGGTACAGACATAGACATATTATACAATATCTCTATTGTACAGACATACCTAATTTCCACGATATGCCAAAAGAAATGAGTTGCAAGTTTCAGATTGCATATTTTTAAAAGTTTTACAATGTTATTTATTAATTTAGGTACATGTCGAATCTCTAAAACCATTGATGTATTTTAACATCGGATATATTTCAAATAATTACACTAGTTTAACCTTTGACCTAAGTGTGTATACACTGAAATTCACCTTCATTTACCTTTGTACTTATTGTCTCAGTATCCCACAAGCCAATCAATACACACAAAGAACATGTAAATGTTTAATGGAATGGTTTACCATATTGATTTAGATGTCCCCGGAAATAAACTGATCTAATATATGGTTTCCTGTAACCACAATATTATCTTGTTTTATAGACTGAGAATTCTTGTTCGTTATAATAAACTCCTAAAAATTGAAATAATAAAACATGAGTAAAAGATGTTTCACAGAAAGCGGAAGTTGCATTATTGTATAGTATAATGCGACGATAAATTAATAGTGAAACACAATGTATTTTGTGTCTCATAAACGTCGTTGTCCAGTAGGCCTTACTGTAGTTACAATTAACAAAATGTGTCTAGACCTAGACCTAACAGTACTTTCATTCTATAGTACTAACAAATATACAATTAGGGTAATAGTGTGAACAGAATCGTACATACTGGAATTTTAGTGACCCCTCATTGAGACACCCCTAATAAGTGGACACTTACCCGTAAAACAAGTTTTAACATTACGGCCAATTATTTCAGAGAACACACCAAGGAGTCGATGTTACTGTACACCAGTTTTTCTAATGCAATAAACCTGAATTAAATTTGAAAATTAGAAATGTATTGGAAAATAAGCATTATTTCATGTTAGAAATCCATTTCCTTTTTAAAACCGTGAGCTTATTAAATATAGTGATCAATTTACTTGTATATTTTTAAATTATATTGATCTCTGTTATAAGGCATGTCAAAATACCGGTTAATAAAATGTACGTAGTTTAGTCCCTACAGTAAAATAATACTGTATACGATTACTGTACAACGTCAGTTAATATATTTTTTAATGGTCATCATTGATATTATCCATGGTCAAACACAGTATTCAGGATGTCCGTAAATGCTTCTTAGGCCCTACAGTTAATCGGTTAACGAACGATTTTGCTAATTCCAGAGCTGAGATGTAATCAACAACCTCGTTTGATAAAATAGCATATTTTACGTAAAGACACCAGAGGTAAGTAGAAGTAAAACTATAGTTTATTCTAGGAAACTCTTAGCGTTAATGTAAAACAAATAGCAATCATGTAGGCCCTATACTGGTGTGACGTGTCAATTACTGAAGCAACCGCAGTAGACGAATTGTATAGTAGCTTTAATTCAGTACTGATTCTTCAGTGACTATTTAACCTTTTTTTTTAAGAGATTGAACTACCTTTTAAATAATTGTTTGCGTTTTTCAATTGAAGGGAGGCTTATAATAATAGTAAAATATCATATTACGTCATTGAAGGGTGTATATTATTTGGACAATATTATGACGACATTTCACGTGTATAATTCTTGTATGAGTGAACATTATTTTATCAATTGAATACACCGGGAGTGAATGGGGAGTGGTAATTAAATTAGTGTGTATTTTACCAGTGATACTATACAATACAATTTGTAGCAGTATTATTCTGTATTGTTTGAAACGTGGCAGTCAATCTAATTCATCAATTGTTGCTCCATAATCGAAGTGATGTAATAATAAAAGATAATTTCCCCGACATTTAATTAAACAAAATTTGCGCAAACGTAACGCGTCATTAAAATGTGAGCGTAAAGAGTGTATGTGTGACCATACGCTACCCTAGGCCTAGTGATCCCTGTGTGGAACTCGGACTTTCCCAGATCATTGCCTATGATCATCCCTCTCCCTAGCCATCATTCCGTGACGGATTACTGCCATTATTTCAGCACTTAAAATGCTTTCTTATAACTTAAGTAGTCTGTGAATGAAGGAATTAAGTATGTATTATTTAATGTGAGCTTATAACATGGATGACTTGGTTTCATGGTTATAACATGAATAGACGTTCTACTGTGTATACGGCTAATATTCCAAGATACCATGTTTGCTCTGTAAATGTAAAAGACGGCCATGTTTTATAGTCTGGAATAATATTATCATCGAGCTTAATATTAAATACGTTTCCCCCGCAAGCAGTATGTTCATATCCAAACATAACAATAAGGCACTTAATTGTGCTTTTAAATATTTGAAAAGATTCTGTACTCCGCCTTTGTCAATGTAGGCCTATCTAAGTAAAATTATAAATAAAAATTACAATTGTGATATAACACCAGCGTAAATAGTATCCACCTTAATATTTCTTTGAAATGCAAAGCAGCGCGTTATGATTCAGCGTATAAAAACCTTTACAATGTATGGGTACGTTTTTACAACACCTATTAATATTTTTCAATAGATTACATAAATATTGATTTTTCATTTCATAAATTAATTTCAGAGGAAAGTAAATTTGACTCTAGTTTTTCTAGTAGTCCTGGTCGAAAATCTAGCATATTTGCCACCATTTGTAAGGGAACCCCTTCGACGGGAAAAGATGCCCGAGGCTAGTAGCCAGGTGACGTAGAGTACATATTTATATAGACAAAAAATTATATTGTTTAAATTCTTAAACCAGCAAATAGAACACTTCACGGTTGAGTTGAGTGGAAGCCAATATTAGAGCTGTTTTTAATAACAATTGATGAAGGACAATACATCGTATCACGATTCAGTCGAGTTACCTCGCTCACGTCATCGTCAGTTATTGAGCCAGTGTTGGACAAAATACAGCATAATACGGCTGCTTATTATAATACATAGGTTGTGAATTTATTGTAGGTTACCATGGCGTTTTGGAAGCGAAGAAGCATGACTTTTTCGCCAAATCCACCCGATACAAAACACGAGGTACAGTACATGGGAAAGGAACCAGCCGAAGGAAAGATTGGCTTAGAATGTACGATGAAGCCTGTGGCAAATTTGTATCGACGGTACAAGCAAACTAAGGGAAAGCACTGTAAACGGGTGCAGCTTGAAGTAACGAATACAGGGATTATCCTCACTCATTTGAATGCCGCAGATGGTCAGCAACAAGAACAAACAGTACCGGTTGTTAAAATGTCATTCGGAGCTGCAGACCCAGAACATCCCAAGATTTTCTCATTTGTGATGGTTAACGATCAAGCGAAAGGCCCTAATAAATGGGAATGCCATTCATTTTTATGTGAAAGTAACTCCGTTGCAAAGTCACTGACTTTATATTTAGTGAAAGCATTTCAAAAAGCGGCAGACGGCCGAGCGGATGAGGACGAACATTTTAAAGATCCATCTAGAAGGACTAGGCCAACTACTTTACATATTTTGCACGATCGCGGACGGCATCAGTTGGCCGATAAAGCTAAACCTCCTCCCGTGTCTACGCTCAAAGTAACAATGAATGTGGAAAACATAGAAGACTATGATAAGATAGGCATTCGAAAACCAGAAAAGACAAAAGGTAGTTCTGTTAAACTTGATCAAAATAAACACTTTGCTATGTTGTTAGCGAAAGAGAAGAAAGAGTTAGATGCACTAAAAATGGTCAATCAAGCGAAAGATGAACACGTTGATCAGAACAATGCATTAAACAAAGAAAATGAATTTTGTAATGAAGAAGAGGTTGAAGATTTATTGAATGACGTTGCACCAGAAGCAGACAATGATGAGATAATAATGGCGGTAAATCCAACTCTACCTTTAAGTCCGGATACTGAAGCACCGGCTGGTATGGAGATGACGGATGACGAATTAAACGGAAACGATTCGAATGGAGACGTTGACGAATCATCGGACACAAACTTTCGTAAAACAAAACGTAAATCAGTTCGATTTACTGACGAGGAACCAAAAATTATCGACTGAAAATTTTGCAGTTTTTTTTTCAAGTGATTCAGATTTAAACCAAATTGACTAAATGCGGTTTGGTCACTCCCTGGAAAGGATAAAGAATTCTCTTCTTCGGAATACAGCTTAGTGAAATACTAGTCCACCAGTGGGCTACATTCCAAAGGTACAAAAAATACAAAACACGTCATTGATTTTTTTACGAGGAGAAACAGATAGTTGATATTATATTTGTTATTAGAAATTGACTATTATGACGTCATTTAGAAAATATGACCGTATTTGTGCTCTGATGATACAACCAAACACGTTAGTAATTTTACACCAATGTGCAGTATGTGTGATATATTTTTAATCTTAGTGTCGTTAAAGTTATATTTATTTAAGCACATACCAACCAAAGAAAGCAACAGTATGGCAGTAAATACTTACATTAACTAAATTATAAGATAAGTTATTGATGAAACTTAAGCCTTCAGATGTGATTAAGACATCTGCCTTGTTAAGACCATGGAGAAATAAGTTAGGACTTATTTCTCCATGTTAAGATATAATACAAGATCAAAAATGATGAAGCTAAATCAACGAAAATATTTTTCATTTTTCTAAAAATACAGAGATACATGGATTCTTGACATTATTCCAAAGAGATTTAAATATCTTTTCAAATAATAGTAGAACCCCTTTTTTGGGAGACCCGTATTAAGGGAACATTTTGTTGGGTCCTCAAGGTGTCCCCTAAAATCTGGGTTACTGCTATCAATGTTCATTTACAACCTTTACAAGAATACTTTTTATACTAAATTCCATATTTAATAACTGTGTGAAAATTCCTCTGTATAGAGCTCATCAACCATTAACAAATTTGCTTCAATAATTACATTATTACACTTTATATTATCACTGCTACAATGCCCAGTATAATTATTTTCCGAATGTTTGCATTTAAAATGTATTGATGTTAAAATGAATTTTTACTATTTTTTTTACTGTATGACTAAATAGTATGTTTTCTAATTAACACACCTCAATTTTTATTTTAAGTACTCGTAGTGGCTTTACGCTTTCAAGGCCGGCTATTGAATGTAATAAAGCTATCGATTGTTGTAAGTGTTGATAAACCGAGAGCGTGATCCACTTGGCTAAAACCATGACAAACATAATGCGTTTGTTATTGATAGAAATATCCAGGGCGTTTCTTTGCCTTAATCCTATAGCTAGAAAACTCGTTATTGTTTGTAGGCCTACGTACAATCATAGCCTACATTTTGACCAACCGGGAGAAGCCCCTATTCAAATGACCCTTTTCAAGGGACAATTTCCCGTAAAACGACCGAAGGAAATACTACGATCAAGCATGGAGGTATACATTAGTTAAATCTAATTTTATACCTCTATGGGTCAAGCCTATTATTTTGGTGGACATTCCTATATTAAGGGGACTCTTTCTTGCGTTCATGAGGTGATTCTTAATAAAGATTCTATTAATATATTTGGAATCTCAAATTATAAAAAGACAGGGCTACCAAAATGGCATCATCTCTCATCCCAATATAGAAAAGCTTAAGATGTTAATTTAGATTTCAGCTCTGTCACTTGTCGTTAAGTAATTTATCAACAACTGCAACTTTGTCCCCAGTAATTACGGGTCTATTTAGCCTATAATGTGATGTTATTTAAGCTGATTATTTTAAGGTAAATGATGGATATATGGATTAGCCAGGCACACTATTATCATGATGTATGGTTGAATGTATAGTCTACAATTACTGCCAGTACGTGTTTGGCACATTTTCCATTTTGTCAAGTGCTTCATCAGGGAGCCTTCATCTATAGAGATTATTATAGTGATAATATCTCTATTCTTCATCAAATTCTCTGGTTTCATTATGAATTGGTTACATTTTTTTTATCAGCATGCCATGTTCTCAATAAATGGTTAATGCCTCAAACTACCCCTTGTCCACGTAATAATGTAAGATATTTTGCTAAATGGTTCAAGTAAAAAGATGAGTTGTAGTTTAAAACCTATAAGGTTATGCTAAAATAAATAAGATATCAGATAGATAGTCATAGATGTCGTGAACGTTTCACCATAGCTACAATGTGAAATGGTGTGTGCTGTAATAATAACACAAGTAGCCTATAGTTATTCTCAACAGCATGTAATATGATTCCATACATCACTTTTCAGAACAAAGCAACTATAATGAACAATATTTTTTTGTTGTTTTTAAGAATAATCTCTATTTTTCTGTCATTATTTTCTTACAAATTATATAATTTATGTATTGAATTGCGGTATTACATTAATGTCAAATTAAATCGCTATTAACTTGATATACTGGATGAAATGTTATTCTTTAAAGTATTTAGTTGCATATTTTTTTTATTTATCATGATCAGCTTATGTACAGACCTGAGCGTATTTCGTTAAGACTAATCATAGAGCAAAACAATATGATCTATTCCCTTTTTGTGCGAACGTCTCACACCTATTTAGATACAGAACAACATAATTATGTTTCTTTGTTTTTAATGACTTTCTTTCTGACACGTCTATTGACCGTATAGATAGCCGGTGCATGTGTAATTATTCGTTTGTTACCGATAATGTGTGACGTCACGAATATAGACTCGCAAAGTTAACGCGCGCGTATAAAAGCCGTACCGTTTTATCATCGTTTGAACGCGCGTGTAAATTACTTTATATACTTTCACTGACGTATTTCCTTCCAGAGAAATGTTAATTACATGTCATTTTGATTACTTATATGGTTGTATAATGACATGTTTTATTTACTGTCTATTCTGTTTTATCATCTAGTGTATTCAAAGTCGTCATTGACGATTGATGTTTCATCTGAGTCTGTTGGATGTGACAATTTGCTGAATATGTTAATATTTTATAACATTTTCATGTTTGATAAGATATAGTTCTCGTAATTTAACTGTTTTGTTTCAACATGACTAATGGTTCCAATTGACGCGGTGGTTAATGTTGTTTTACACTGTATGTTTTACTGTTCAATGTTGCAGCGTTTTTCATCAATGATTTCTGTGAACGTTAAGCTCTGTTTACACTATCAAACTTTATGTGACCAAAAAGTGTGATGTGCCCAAATATGGTAGTGATATGCTTAAATATGGTAGTGATATGACATCGTTATAGAAATAGATACAGTAACGAGAATCGGCTGTACTGATAAAATAGTGTTGTGAATATTCGTTAAGCTCTGTCTACACTATCAAACTTTATGTGACCAAAAAGTGTGATGTGCCCAAATATGGTAGTGATATGCTTAAATATGGTAGTGATATGACATCGTTATAGAAATAGATACAGTAACGAGAATCGGCTGTACTGATAAAATAGTGTTGTGAATATTCGTTAAGCTCTGTCTACACTACTATCAAATTAGTTTGACAAAAAAAGTGTGATGTGCCCAAATATGGTAGTGATATGCTTAAATATGGTAGTGATATGACATCATTATGTCCACATGGGCATATCAAATTTTTTGACACACAACGTTTGATAGTGTAGACAGAGCTTTACATGATACTTTGATGCCTCGGTCTAATCAACCAAGACAACGTAATTTGTCAAAATTGTGTTCTTAATCGACATCATAAAATCAACTAATTTATAACAATTGCGGATCAGATTTGATATCAGATGATAAACACAGGAACAAGGACGACAATTTGTTTTGTTCTCGGCTGTTGACAACGCCTCATTAAACCCTTTCTCCTCATTTCTATAGAAGCTCACTGCTGTTGTCAGTTGTTGATCTAGGATATAAGTGATTTCATCCAGGTAATCATTGGTCAAATTAGATATTACGTCATTAACGAGGTGGCTCTTTAGCTTGATAATTTACGCACGCGTTGCGTTAAATAGCGTAGTTTTCAGTGTTCAAACCTCATGACTTCCGTTAAATCATGGACCATACATTAGGTCCATTAATTAAATCATGGAATAGTAACTGCAGAAATTGAGAAACCACCTCAGTGTCCAATATCATAACTTCCGTTGAAGCAGTGTGCAACTCTCGCTCTTGCCGAGAATGTCATAGTTCAAACTGCAAAAGTATAGAAAATGTAATAGTAACAATAATATGTCTTATTTCAACACAATTATGTGGGCCTAAAGATACAACCAGTATGCGTCTTTAACCCCATGATCACTTGAATTAAATGAAATCAATGTCATAAAAATGATAATACAACATGTGTATTAATGTCTCGTCTGCAGGTGAGAATGTCTATAGAGTCATTTGGTTTTATGCGCGTATTTATAATTTCGTTGATGCTTTCCTATGACCTCGGTCATGCGCAATTGAGAAACGAATGATTCTTGGATAGTTGTTGTTGTTTGTTATATTTGTTATAAACGCTCATCTGCATTTACTAAAGCAATGTCAAATGCTGTGGATCGAATATTTCGCTATCGATTTATTATTTTCTTTGAAGTTGGTGGCGCAGTTCGTTTTCTTGGTATGCTGTTTTGCATACAGGTGACTAGATGTTCGGGTCGTGAGTGTGTATGACAGTTGTGGCACGTATAACTTACTGTTTTGTTTATCATAAGTGATCTATTACTGTAAGTATAATTTAGTTTTGTAATTTCTGATAAATACCACATGAATCAGTGTTATCTTTCAAAGATGTCTAACGTTCTTTCGATCTTTTAGAACAAGCCGTACGGTAGGCCTACATTCAAACCTGTCCCGTTTCACGGTACGACAGATGTTTCCGTTTTAAAACAAAATCGTCTACATAACTGAACGGCTCAGTCTTCCGTTCCAGTAACTGAACATGTGGAAATGTAGGCTTTTATTTGTGAGATGTCAGACCACATTATTTCATGTAAAACAATGTTATACCACTTTGTTACATGAAGATCAATACATTTCATTTGGTGAAATATCACATTGAATTTGGAAAGTCACAGTTAATTTCGATCCAAGTTATTAAGTGTGAAGCATATTGCATTAAATCGAACACTTAATTGATGTCGGTGCGTTTATATAGCATCCACTTAAATAAGGTCAGACCCATCATTTATAATTTAGACAATCATTTTAATGAATGCGTGGTATGATAGGGGTTTTTTTTTCGTGTCATTTATGATTGACTTACGTAATTACAAAATTACCAAAGTTTCTTCAAACAACAAAATGAGATATGACTATTCACGTATGAGATGTGATCATGTAGGCCCACTTCATTACTTCTTCTCTGTCTATATTCTATCTGCCCTGCTTGCTCCTCCATGTGGAAACATGGGAAATATAATAGCTTAACTCGCCAAAAAAGCGTCCAATAATACACCAACAGCTCTGTCTACACTATCAAAGTTTATTTGACAAAAAAGTGTGATGTTCCCATATATGGACATCATGATGTCATACCACTACCATATTTGGGCATATCACTACCATATTTGGACACATCACAATGTTTTTGTCAAACTAGAGACTAGAGACAAAGATTAAGTCATAAAATGCGTACATTAATTTTAAACACTAAAACACTGTTTTGCATAGCGCTTGGTTTCATTAATTTTAGAGATAAAAACAACATGGCTACGACAGATTTATGATGTCAATAAGCAATATAAATGTACATTTTAAATCGATTGATTGACTTTATTGGAAATTCTCATCTACACAAATTTGTATCAATTTGCATTTTGATTGAAGACGAGTTCATGGGCTTGACATATAAGAAATCCTTAATCTCACGCGCGGAACACTCGCGTGTATACTATTATTGACATTCAAGAACTAACATTGTATGATGTTTCACAGCAAGTTAAAACTAATTCTAGCGTTTCTCGTGAATGTTACACGCGTTTCATACCCGTGGCAACGGGAAATGAGTTTTGATCAACCTGACAGAAACAAATTATTCTGTGCAGATTGATTGCAGTTTAAGTATCACCCCCTCTAGAAATATTTATTATCGCAGCACGCTTCAGGCCAGTTGTACCTTAGTTTTATGTTTGATAGTAGTAACACACTGTAGCTGAATATAGCGGATGATGAGTCTTCCTGAAAGACGGCTACACGTAACAGCGCTTACAGGTAAGTTAATCTAAAGCAAAATACTTCATAATAGTACATTTCAATCATAGTAGATGTCTAATAATGTTCTTTAAATATTGTTATAACACAATATATTGATATATCACGATTAGTTGATATTCAACACACAAAGTTGAAGTGCGTATATGAAATAGCATTTTCATCACCTTTTGTACGCGCGCGCACAAATGCCTGCCGTGTTTATCAACATTTTTACGCATATCAATGGTGTCATAACGTTATTCAAATTTACAGAATATTCTGCGCTGTAACACATAGTGGGTATAGACATACTAGGTGAATGATTTAAAATGTATTTGAGGGAAATAACTTGTTTTTTGTATTTTAGCACAACATGACGTGTATGTTTTGTGTTGTTCTTTTTCAGCTGTTGTCGCATGAGCAAAATTGCTCACTTTACCGTATTCTAACTATTTTCTCGTTAATTACAATATTATTATCTTGTGTATTTGCTAACGGATACGAGAAAACCCCGTCTTTGAACTTTGTAAATTGATCTTTAGTTTGCCATGAAAACGTATTATAATTAATCTTAATAATATTAGTGAATCAAAATGCATTGTCAAGGCCATTTGCGGCGTTAACAGCGCTAATGGCATTGCGTCCTAGTGCACGATTTAATCGAGTTAACGTCAGAACAATTAAATGAAGTAATACGTAACGTCACCGGCACATTAATGCAAGAGTAATGGCACAACGTCTTAATAATACGCATTGGGAATAGGATATAATAAAAATAATGTTGTTTGTGTCTCCTCAATTAATTTAACATCTATTATACTACCGATGTAATAATCATAGTCTATCAAAGACGTAGTGAAACTGGAACGATTTAGCTATAAAGTCAAGAAATGGAATGTAGCATCGCGGTAAGCGCGTAACGTCTGTCATGTGAATATCAGAGTTGTTAAGGAAAAAAATAAATAATATTATTAATGTACATAGCCACTTATAGAAGGGAGTTGAATAAAAAAAATCAAAAGCATCCCGCCTCCACACGTGAGGCAGTGCTCATGTAGTTACGCTTGGTCGATCCCACTAGGACGCAACGCAAGGACGTAAGCGCAGCGCAAGTGAGTTGACCAATGACAAGGGACAGTTCGAATAATCCATCGCTTGTGACTGGTCAAATTACTTTATTTTTATATTGACATTCGAGGACTAACATTTCATTTATTGCCTGGTGTTGTTTCACATTCAAGTTAAAACTAATTCTCGCGTTTATCGTGAATGTTATGTGACAAGCGTGGTTCCCACTAGCGACGCAACGCAAGGACGTAACGCAACGCAAGTGAATTGACCAATCACAAGCGATGGCTTATTCGCTTGTGATTGCTAACTGTCTATAACTGTCATTGGTTAAAACGCTTGCGTTGCGTTTACGTACTTGCGTTACGTCCTAGTGTGAACCAAACTTAAGAACTGTGTGTTGAACTTAACCGTTGATGCGCAGCCTCCTACCTCAATCAACAGCGTTTTTAATGACACCAGTATTTTTCTTAATCAACGTTGTAACACATTATTGATATTCGTCTGTTTGAATAACCTTTCTTTAATGGGGCTTCATCTAACCATATCTCTTTTAGGCTTTGATATTGTTTTCCATTCGTGGATGAGTTCAAGAATAATGGCGGAAGTTTGAAGACTCGCTTCCGGAGCTTTTTTTCATAGAAACATTCTAAATTTGTTTTATTTTAATTATTTCCTTTTAATATAAAATTGTTATATGGTACATAGTTTTACATAGTTTCTCTATGGAATGCGTTGCCTATTGAAATCCGTCAGGCTACTTCCACCAGTGTCTTCAAAACCCACCTTTTTAATTTGTAATTTTTCAAAATTTTCTGTCTTTGTAAAGCGCATTGAGGCTTTCAGCATAATGCGCTATATCAAGTACCAGTTATTATTATTATTATTATTATAGTCTGATAAATGTATTGGAATCCCCCAGCTTCAGTTCGAATCCATCCAGATTGAAAAGGGCATTCGGTCTCCGCGGTATAGTCGTTGTCGAAAGTGATGAAAAATAGCCAGAGCGAAGTATCTAAAACCACACGTATTCCCCTCGGTGGGCATCCATGTAAATCGGAAAACAGTTCCCGTGTGCATTATTTTTTCTATGAGGCTAAGGCAGAAACCATTAATATGACATCATAGAGGTCACACGTGCCTTAACCTAATAGGAAAAAAATTATGCTTCCCGAGTAAGATTGGTTTGTTTAAGCGTGGTTCCCACGCAAGGACGTAACGCAACGCAAGTGAATTGATCAATCACAAGCGATGGCTTATTCGCTTGTGATTGCTAACTGTCTATAACTTCGCTTGTCATTGGTTAAAACGCTTGCGTTGCGTTTACGTCCTTGCATTACGTTCTAGTGGGAACCAAGCTTTAGATTCCATCCAGTAAAATCGCTGTGGTAAGCCCTATGCAGCATCATTTGTTTGTTTTAATAAATAAGGCAAATATCTAAAATGCTTAATATCAGTAACTGTTGAATCTCTCAAAATAATAAAATAAGATGTATTGTATTCATTATTTACGAGAGGGAATTCAACATGTTTTAAGATACGTGTTTTGGCATTATGTCATAAAATTTTACAGACCAGTAAAAGGTTTCACACATAATTCAAAAGAAATTGAGATTGAAAAAATCAGAAATCAATTTCAACAGTCGTCGTATACCAGCAAGTTGAGTTAAAGATAAAAACGACGGAATGCATTGGACCATTCGATCGTTTAGATCCACTAAATACCGTACTATTACACATTCATAGGCATAATTATACTTCATGATTTACATCAGATAATATCACACCATTTTGTAACATCTTATCAGACTTCGAATCATATTTGACTGTTTAAAATTTCGATCGATATAATCACACACAGACATATAATTTGTGTCTCTTTTTAAGATTAGTTTTCCATTAATCCAACCGTAGATTTTAGTCTTTAAAATTGTCGTCTCTCGTTACCGGATAAATTACTATCACGCCTAAGAATTATGATTTAGTGTTTTATAGATGCAATTTCGATATCATGCATCTCAAATAATTAGGTAATCCTAACAAAATTGTATTATTATTCAATATATAAAATTCAATAAATATGAAAAGTGTGAAATTTAATTTTGCACATACATCATTAATGTTCCATCAAATTTATGTTGGCATTCTGAAAATGTTTGGAGAATGAGAAGCAATTACATTTAGTTAGTGACAAATCTCATCAAAATTGAATAATACATTTTTTTGTGCTTTTATACGGTTTTATATAATAAGAAACTCCGGATTATCAATGTGTTGATTTCTTTAAGTGCGCAATAGACACATCTTATATATATTTTTTGCCGGAAAATAATATTTCGTACGTATATTTCCGTGAACATATTTCAACGTGCATGATGATGTTACAAGTTGCGTTTGCGCCAATAAACTAACTCGTCATGGTGACGAGTTCAAATCGTAGTTATAGTAGTGTCCTGTTTGCCGAAAATGTCATTCCAACCGCAAGTGGCGTCTTAATAATCATTCCCAACATGCACCTATTGATTATAGTACCCACTTTTCCGTACTTGTCGTATTATAGAACATTACAACTTCAACCCCCGGTGTTTTAAAATACACTGATGCATAGTTTGCGCTATAATTAGAAAATTAACGTATGCTGAACTAAAATATAAAGGGGTGAATATTATGACATTTTTATGAACCGTTAACCGGTCAACTCCTACTATAGACTGAGTAGTTATCGTTAAATATCTAATATTCCGAGTGCTTAGTACTTGATCTATCCATCACTTCGGAAAGCACATTAACGAAACAACAAAATTATATCTGTACTATCATAATAGTGATTTAAATTGAAAACATAGTTATCTTTATATTTGAAGGTTGAGATTAATTGCAATGTGTCTATTATCAAAATTAAAACGTCTTCTTGATAGCAAGTGAAGGTTAAATTCAAGGGGTATGTAAACATACACATTATTTATACAATTGTAGTTGACTCTTTTGAGTCATATTATCATTCGTTCATATCATCATGTCATGTTGTAGGAGTAATAATGGATTGCAACAACTATCTCTCGGTGTGTTTTGCTATCTTCATCTGTTCCATTTGCTGCTCATCTTATAAATTAGAGCTTTCGAAGAGAAGTTATTCTGCGCATGATCAGAAAGAAAAGAAAGACTTATTGTAAATGTTTTAATGTAAAATAGTTATCAAAAAGCTCTGTCTACACTATCAAACTAGTTTGACAAAAAAAAGTGTGATGAGTCCAAATATGGTAGTGATATGCCCAATTATGGTAGTGATATGACATCATCATGTCCATATATGGCCATATCACACTTTTTTGTCATATACAGTTTGATAGTGTAGACAGAACTTAAAGATGTATTGACTAATTCCAAAAAAATTAAAAAAAAAAAGATTTCGAAAAAAAGTGGGTCATTTTGAAGTATCATAATAGTTATTAACTTTCACCAAAAATTAGTCAAAAAAAAAATAATTTAGCTGAAATACAGACATTTTTTTGTTCAAAAAATAACTTTGACTTCCAGTCAAAGTTTTCGATCAAAACATATCTCATAATGCAACGCGCTTGTTTGGCTACTTTGTATGCATAATCATAAAACTTCCTCGCAATCTGTGTGAAAACACCTTCTCAACCGTGACGAGTTGTAAACAATCCTAATTAGCATCAGGCATAATGCATACCCGTGGTTTGAAATCTTTGTTTACTTTCGCTCGCGACGATTTGTAATCAAATTAATTTACCTGTTAAATACGTAAACTTGTTGTTTTTGGCTCTAATTTTCGACTTAAAGTGAATAACTTTAATATTACTTTGATATGGCCAATTTAAAATTAGAATATTTTGATCTTCATTTTGTTGTGTTTCAAGGGACAATACATCTTTAAGATGTTTCTCCGTCTGGTTCGCCAAGAAAATGATTGGCTCAACAAACAAATCATGAGAGAAAAATTAATAGTTCGTTTAGAATTAATTTTTTGAAATCTACAGACCAATATGAGTGCGTCTTTTCACCTTTTATTATTAACTTGAACAACAAAAGCGTCTTGCTGCGAGAAAGGTCCAATTCATTGCTAACAGTAAACAGAACACGGTGTAATGTATTTGTAAAAAAGCAATTATTAATTTTAAATTGATGCAATTCGAGTTCTTTTTTTCCCCACTATTCTTTATATCAAATCTTCCGTATTATAAGTTATTTTGGTTGATGATTCCTAATCTGAAAATGTGGTGTAGGGATTTTATCGAACTATCTTATCAAAGATGATAATCAGGCACGGAATTCATGTAATTGCAAAATAAAATATCTTTATAACGTGGTATTGGCACATCCAGTTTGCAGTCTCAAATGTATGCAGCAAAAGACCTAAAAATATTCTCAGACGAAGATGATATATGTGCAATTAAAAATCCGAACCTCACGTTGCCGAAAATGTATTGCATGTATTTTTTCTCCTTTTTTTAGGTTGCTATAAATGTCAGCATTAATTTAGATTCTTCGACTCCGATATTAGTTCCTTTAAAATCTCCTTACGATTAGCCTACAGATCACGTGCGATGACTTGTTTATGACACGCAAATGATATCTAAAGGATTAAACTAATAGTAATAGATATTCGGTGTCGTTGTTTTGCAATATTTTTAAGCAACGCGGACATTTGTCACGAACGACCAACATATAAACCCGTACAACCTATGTCTATGTTGTAGTCTGCGGGCAAATACATCCTGTAAACATCAGGTTTTCATAAAGACAATTGAGAATAGAATAACTGTTACATTTGCGTTGTTTAATTGAATAAGGCCATATACATGGCTGCAGTCGCGTGCTCAAATGTGAGTTAGTGTTTACCGACCGACCAACCGACCGTCATAGTGAGCTGTAGAGTCGCGTCAGCACGCGACTAATAAACCTAATATATACTAAAGAAAGAAAGTTAAAACTCGCATGCGCAGATCGTGGGTTTTGCTCCACTTACCATCGCATCATCGAAGCTGAAAGCTTATTTGAAAACGTTGCCAAATATATTCTATAGAAAGAAAGTTAAAACTCGCATGCGCAGATTGTGGGTTTTACTCCACTTACCATCGCATTATCGATAGCTTATTTGAAAACGTTGCTATTTTTGACTCGAATACGAATACCCTCAAGTAATAGGTAAAGTAAGTAACACCACTAATTCAGGAGCATTCCACGAGTTTATTTTATACCACGCAAATCATGCACAAATATAAACATAAATATATTTGCATATCTCAACCGTGCAACGATGATCCATGGTATTATTATGGATATAAAGATAATGGGTATTTTAGCTCCATTATCATATTTGGCGAAATCTCTAGAGCGATATTTTTAACGATTACTGTATATAGGTAAATAAACAATACGGACTTTCCTAAGTGGGAAATAAAAAAAAATGTCTTCTCTCAAAATATTAAATAGTTTTACAAATGATTCGTGTTGTTGAAAAGGGCTACCGATCTTCCAAACCAGTTACTTCCCCCGACACCTTTCCTGTCTTTTGACGCTTCGCTCCAATTCAAAATATAAATTGTTTATTGTTCAACACTTTATTCTTCCTTATTCATCACTTTTGAAGCAATTATAAAATCACGGCTAATTAATATGATAAATAAATTAAGCTCTCAGCAACTGAGAAAAATACTTGGCAAAATAGAGAGAGCAACAGATGGCGTGCTATTTATTATTTCTTCCTATATTGACGATACAAAGAACTCGAGATTTAAATATGTAGTTTTGACGTCATCAATATATTGATTGTTCTGAAAATCAATATGCATGTTTTGTAAGTATATACCTACTAACGTCCAATAATTCGGGACGATAACATAAACATTGTGGACGTTATAGTGCAAAGAAACAAAACAACAACAGAGCATTGTCTCGGTAAAATAAAAACTAAAAAATAAATAAAAGCGGTATCGTACTAAAGCACCATGCAAGTACTTTGTGTTTATTGTTTATAACGTCCATTAACCCGGTAATAATGCATTGACTGAGAGTGTTTGCACAAAAGTGGCAACGGGCCTATAGACCTGCACGTTTCTTCGAAATGTAAGCAACTAAGTAACGAAGTAATCTGCACAAATGTGTGCTTTTCTGTTGGAATGTAAATGTATGTAACTTAGCAACTACCTGATCTGAACAGACCTTAAGCAACGTAACCTATAGTGACATTTCCTACATAATAGAACATATATTTTTTTTAATTGCTTATAATATCAGCCATCCATTTATCTCGAAGAATTGTGATTTGTGTACAGATCTATGTACAAGTTTGTTCGAACTAGATACCTGCCTGACTTCGACCTTTGAATACGATAACTAGAAAAGGTAGATCAAGTTTTTGAAGACAGTAAAATACATTGATCTCACTGTATTGAATTCCAAAACTAAATATATATGTAGAAATATTGTCAAAAACTAAGGTTATGGAACAGAAACTAATAACAACCCAGTAGTCACGGAGAGGAGAATGTCTCTTGCTGTGGAATGTAGTCCGACACAGTTAAATAAGACAAAATATCTGAAGCCAAAGATCGGAAAGAATGAACAGAAATAAAAGAATAGAAAGGCCGAGATATCGGACACGTTTCAACAGAAACGTATGGTAGATGAACTAACATAGAGTGTAGGTCTGGAAGAAGTAAGATGGCATGAAAGAAGATAGAGAGATGACTCATCACATGGAAACTGTAGATTGGACACAAAAAATGAATGCCATTCGGATTTGGAAAATGGAAAATGCCATGAGAAAGGCTTTAAAATGTATGAAGAGGTATAATAAACTTGTGTCTTGTAGCTTAACTGAGCTTGTGCACAGGTTGTTGCCGACACATCAATAACTTTTATCTCCATTAGTGAGTCCCGTCGTGTCGTACAGCCGCCTATGGCACGCCAGGACGGACATAACTATGTCAAGTTGACATCGCATGTCGAGTTGTTGTGTCGCTCGTGTTGTACCATACCCGCCTGTTCCACAACGACAGCAATGGGAGAAATAATAATAGATAAAAACAACTAACTATCGATGATCAAAACAAATCTTGAAGATGACTTATAGCCGTAATGTAGGGCAGCATCACGTGCCATTTTCTTTCACAAATGAGTAACTCGGCAACGCGTTGATCTTAAAGATTGTTTGAACTCTGAAGTAGGCCAATACGCGTTGCTCGATATCATAGATAACACAGTAACGCAGTAACGCAATTATTTCACAGATACATAAACATACTCCATTTATGTATATAGCAATGTGTGTATCATTGTACAATAAATTAATCATTGTAATACACCATTCTGACACAAACTCGCATCGCTGTACGATTAATAAACGAGGAAACTAAAACACGCTCCAATTGCAAGTTGTAGAACGGTTAATTTCTCGACAAAATTAATTAAATTATTATATTTAGTAATATGCATTAAAATGAATTAGTCGGAGGTTGCTAAATTAAATTAAATTATGTAATCGAGATTAACTTTTGAAGAAATTCACCAAAGTTGAAACCGATATAAATTATTTAAAATACTGTAAAACGTTCGGTGTCTTTCCGAATAATTTTAACAATTCTTATTTTATTATAATGTTGGTAGCTCTTTATCAAAACAGAATATATTTGATAACATATCATTTTTAGTAAATTTATTTTCTGCAGTAGCTTACATTTTATTATTTATGTTTGTGAAGTTTTAGATCAGAGAGAAATATAGAAGAATAGAAAATTATGAAAAAAAGGTGGATATTACAGAAAGAAATGTAAACGAAGCAATTCTACGAACATATTATATTTATTAAATTGTTCTTGATCATATTACACAATAGATGGGAGAAAATATGAGGTGAAAAAAATCAGAATAACAATGAATATGATATTAGATATATTGAAATAATATATTCATCTTTTGAAGTTAATATGAATAAAAGTAGTGGTTAATGCCACAAAAGAGAAAAAAAACCCATATTATTTATTTACACAACCTTGTATTAAAAGTGATTTTTATATAGTGATTTAGGTCTTTTGTGTTATTTTACCATCATATAGTTTTCCAATAACGACTGACCTCCTTGTAATATTGTAATTAAAGCATTTATTCGATTTAAAATTATTATCGATCTTAAGTAGGTTATTATTATTAGCAGTCCCAAGTTATGCTAATGGCCGTGTTGTATATGCCTCAGCAATAGACTCACTATAGCCGTGTAATGCATTGCTAAGATTCGTTAATTATTCTTAGCAGGATTTGTTTTAACTACGTATCAGGGCCTTCGGTAAATAAACTGTTTTCAAACTATTAAGCATAAATTAGCCTAATATAAATTTTGAATTATAGAAATCTGTAGCTTTTGGCAATTTGGCAATAAAAAAGTTGAATTAAATCTAAATGAATTATGCTGATCGATTCAGATATCTTTAAGAAAATCCATAAAATTGTTTGTACGCTATGGGATCTATGCTAATTGTGTTGAATCATACGATATCAATGATTAAAAATGCTATAAAAAAAAAACACGATGAAATTTAAAAGGCGAAAATTTGCCAGACTGAAATTATAAAATTGATTTTGTTTTCGAAGCTGGTTAAACTTCCATTAGTTTCTGGACTAAGCTATCTACACTATCAAACTAGTTAGTGCAGTGATGTGTTAAAAATATGGTAAAGATATGCCCAAGTACATCTTTTTTTTTGTCATATCAAATTTGATAGCGTAGACAGGCCTTAGAGATTTATATTTATTCAAAAGCTCTGTATACACTATCAAACTTTATGTGACAACAAAATGTGATGTGCCCGCCCATATGGACATGATGATGTCATACCACTGCCATATTTGGGCATATCTCCCATATATATATATATTGATAGTGTAGACAGAGCTTTAGAATAAATATAAATTGTCTGCTTGTTTCTTCAAAGAACAGGCATATCTATACTGTCGTATTTCAAATTATGTAACATTGCGACAATAAAGGGCTATGACTTTTGTTGGTATAGCCGAGAAGCATCAAGGGAAATCAAATACCAATCCGGCAGACAATGAATTATTCTTTGTTTATTACAAAACAGATACATTTTATGAACATTCGTTTGTAACCGTATTAATTAGATGTCATCCTAAAGCAACCGATAATTCCGTGTAGATTATTTCAATTTCCAACTGTCATCCATTGATCTTATTCGTTGAATATCTATCGTATTATCTGTCATTTAATATTTATTGGCGATAAACTCTCTGTATACATTATTAACGCATTATTATACTTATTAATAATAATTAATATCGAAATTCTCCTCCAATTAGCAACAACTGTTGTGCGGGGCTTTTGTAGTTTTGAAGTTCTGATCTCAAATTAGAATTTATTATTTTTTATTAAAGACTTTCACTGCACTCATGAGCTGCAGAACTCTAGAGAATTTTGTTATTTAGCATAGATGTTTGAGTTCGAATTAATTGCTTCTTATCCATAGTACAATAAGCCTAAATTAGAACAGAAAAAGAGAAATAGTAATAATAATAATTCAACATTTATTAGTTTCTATTCTAAGATTTTCTCGATACAGGACCAAATGTGACCGCTCAGTTATAGAAAAATACGAGATGATGAGGTGCACAGAAGACGTCTAACCGTTAAAATGGATTACCTGTTTATCTTACTAAAAAGCTGACTCCGAGCTGACTACCTGATCGTCTAAGTCAGGGGATTACACTTGGGAATATCTCAGACAGATTCGTTGCTAAACAACCTCTCAAATGTTCGTAAAGATCTGTCTACACTATCAAACTTTATGTAAAATAAATGTGATGTGCATATATGGACATGATGATGTCATATCACTGCCATATTTAAGCATATCACTACCATATTTGGGCACATCAAACTTTTTTGTCAAACTAGTTTGGAGCTTAAGGCAGCTTAATTTGTCAGCTAAGGTCCAAAACAAGTTTTTGGAAATATCAATACTTGCTGTTTGCTGAAAATTGTAGTAAATCGACTAGATTTCTAAATAGCTTTTTTCTATACTGTAAACTACTGAAAATGTCACTCGCTGTAAAGAGTTTTTTCAGTCTTTTTGGTTAAAATTGTCTGGAAATTATGTAATAGCTTCAAGTTGCTCAATCTGTGAGAAGTGAAAATAATGAACTAAAGTGAATTTCACTCTTTTAATTAAGAGTGCTCATTAAGCACTAACATTCACACTCACTCGAAAAAAGTAAAATTTTACTCTTTTACAATAAAGAGATTGGTGATTTGTATTTCTCGTTGAATGTTCGTTATCCGACCTCTTTAAAAACAGAAATAACACATCATTACCATTTCTATGTATATTTCTATGCTATACTCTAATGAATAACTGCATTTTATTCACATTTAGTAATTTTGAACAAGAAGGTTTTCTTAAGATTGTGTGCGTATTTTTAAACCGAAGAGGAAATTCCAACTCATCTTAACCTTGTAATAATCTAAAAATACATTCATTATAATTCAAAAATAATGGCAGAATGATTACATGGAAATAGACACAGTTGTATAAGCATTATTTACAATGTTAAATCGAAACAAATTCACACTTTCACGAACGAAAACGGTTCCGTGCTTGGAATAACTCGTAACGAATGTATTCAGTTGTATGCATATTATAAATAGATATTGCTAAATATATCAAAAGCATGGAAATAATATCATAATTTAAGTACACTTGTTAGGTCGAGTTTAGAAGATACATTAATATCTACTCTTGAGAGAGTAATATAACCACTCATGTTAAAAGCCAGTGATACTAAGAACTTTCGTTTGAAACCAATTATTGCTATTATGTAAAACATTCAATACAATGTTTTTGCACGATTTTCATTGTTATATTTGCTGATATGATTACTATGGGATAGAAATTGCTAATAATCAAAACGAATCCGTTCCATTATTACGATTATGGAACTGTGTCGTGCGTAGGCTAATGGTGTGTATATTTTTCAGATTATAGGTTACGGTTTAATAGGCCTAATACTATTTGCATCATTAACCTAGATTTCCGAATTGAAAATATTATTGCAACAATACTGTTTTCTCGTAGCTTTCTTCGTTGAAGAATTGTGTGATAATATTTTACAGGTTTTGGCAAACTAATGTTGCTTTTGTGTTTTTATTAGTCGCGTGGACGCGACTCAATAGTTCACTATGTCGGTCTGTCGGTCTGTCTGTCGGTCCGGTATCACTATGCGTTTTATCGCTTTCTGTACTTTTTGAACTGTTTTGATGTACAGAAAAGTTTTAAAGTACATTAATTTTCGAAAGTTCATTTTTTTCTGAGAGCACGCGACTTATGGCTGTTGGCCTTGTTATTTTCTTTTGCTCAACCTGACGTGAAGAATGTAATGTGCTGGATGTAGAATACATGTCAAATTAGATATACTGTCCTGAAAAAAATAATTTTATTTGTTTGTATTCAAATGTCACATAGGTACGGTAGACCAAAAATAATTTACCTGATACAAAACTGAATTAAAAAAAAAATCTTGGTTAATTATTTTTATAAGAGAAATTACTTTTTTTTCATTTTTGGCAAAAGTAATAACTTAGTTAGATACTCAGGTATAGGATTTGTGTCATCCTTCATAAACCCGATACATACTTTTGACGGTCTACTATTCATACATTGTAGAATGAGTTTTCAAAAAATGGTTTACCTGCATTGAACCGGTAGTGGTTTAGACTTTGTCTAGTTACTAATTGTCCTATGGTGTGTTTTTAGTCGCGTGAACGCGACTCTATAGTTCACTATGTCGGTCGGTCGGTCGGTCAGTCTGGTATCACTATGCGTTTTAGCACGCGACTTATGGCTGTTGGCCTTGTTATTTGTGAACCTGCTGATTATGGCACGCCAATTACCTTCAGGTTTCTGTTGTCTAGTCTTTCCCACATCCTAACATTGTATTAGTAAAGTTGATCAAAATGATCTTTTGTATTAATGTTTAGTAATTCAGAAAAAAACAAAACTAAATGAATGTTAATGTTCACTAATGGTATGATACTAAAGGTTAAAATTGTGATATTAATGAGGGAAAAACAGAAAATAATGAAAAAGGTAGAAAATGTTTAGAAATTATGTAATGGAACATTGAATGAATAAAGGTGGTGGTGAACCACAAAAGATAAAAAAAAAGATGGATAAATAAATAATTCAAAACAAAAAACATTTATTTACTTCCTTTTTAAAAATTGAAACAATAATGGAATAAATAAGAAATAACATATATACAAGTAACAATACATCTTAATATGTGTGAGTTGATTTTGGATTTCAGTATGGCATGCCAATTGTCCTTTCTACGATTGCTTACGTCAGTCAGCTTTCTTATTTCTTGCCACCTTTGCAGTAAACAAATGTAGGCCTAATACAGTCGTCCTAGCTTACTTATCATAAACTATATCGAACGGGAAATATGTCATCTGTTGCCTTGATGTCATACAACTTTAATATTCAGTGTTCTTTAATCATGGAGTATCATCTAGAATATTCTTGTAGAATAAAAATCATTGGCTTGGCCTTTTAAATGATTGATGAAAGAACACAGTAGAATGTTTTTTTCATAATGTTCATTTCCTCTTTCCATTTCCCTGCTTGGATGGACGTGATCAAAAGTCAGTGACTTAATCCGGATTTTATATTTTTCACATAAAGTGCTCATCAATAAAGTAAGAGAAAACGTATTAAAGAGTGTTAAGTGATCCAACGACAGGTCAAAGAAATATATATGGTTTGGTTTTAAAAGTAGTCTTTGGATAGTCACAATTTTACTTGTCCCTTCGGCCTCTTTAGCGCATGCGTGATAGTATGAATCGAGAGCGTTGGTTTCGTCATAATCCCATTTGCTTTTTTTTTTCGCGATGGGCGGCAACCAATCAGGAATTCGCGAGAATACATTCCGCTAGTCGGAAACAAACATGTTCATGTTGGGTGACTTTCTTTACTTTCGCAGATTATTCCTGTTATTACAACAAATATATATATTGCCGTGACGTCACTACAACACATTACTGTATTTTTATTCTGTATCGATGGTAATGTTGTGTGTACGTTGACTTAGTTTAACTGCGAGGGAGTAGGGCCTACTTTATATACAAGAGACTCTTAACATTAGCAATGATTAGCATAACATTATGATAATAATTATTCATAATTCATTTGTATAAGTTTGGGTACAGTGTCTATGATTTATCTAATATATTATTTCATCATGAAAACAGTATTTCTTTCCCACAATTGATTAATCTATTTAATAGTACTGTAATTAGCTATTCAACATTATCAACGACTTTACGTCTATTTACCCGATATAGTATACTTGGCCTAACTGTTAGGCCTACTTTTACAGTGGAGGGAACAACTTAATATGTCTATTTCTCAGCATAAATTGAATTTGTTATTAAAATTAATTTGTAATGTAAGATTAATAATAATAGATCTATATTTTTGTATTTTCATTGTATCAATGTGTTTGGTTGGGAATCCCTTTGGAGACAAGCTCTTGAGCTTAAAGGGTTATCCCTTACTTTCCATGTTTAATTTATCAAGTTTAATGTTTGTATTATTCTCTATTATTCAAATAATGCTGTTTTATAAATATTACTTATTAGAACTTACTTACTCAATACACGACATTTTTATAATAAACAGATTTTCCAAATTAAAATGTACCGTAAATGATCGAATAAAGCGGGTGGCATTCACACTTATTCCGTTTCACGGAACGGAAGACGACGCCGTTCAATTCCACCGGTGTCAATTCGGTATATAATTTTGCGTATATAATTGTTTAACTTTTAACCAAAATGGCTCCGTCTTCTGTTCCGTGTGTGAATGTAGCAGGAACTCGTTTTCTATGTTTCTGGCGCGCGCGTATTCGACGTCACCAGATATCTATTTTATTGAATTTCTTCGATTCCTTTCCCCAGTAAACCTACACTTTATATTTGGAACGTTTGGAAAAATAATTTATGAAACGCCAAATTAATATTAACTTAAATGTAACCAGACACAAATTTGTCTAAAAGCATCAGCACCGATATATTTACCGTCGCGGCGCTTTTCGCCCGCGGCTGATCCAATCGAGCTAATTCGCGTTACCGATTTAACCATACGTTCTGTCTTTCCTCATCTACTTTGAACTAATGATATATACACTGCGGTGATTATTGATTTATTCGAGTTTTATCCATTTCCATTCCACATCTTAGAGTTCATCACCTTTACAAGATCAAAAAAAAATTAACTGCAATTAATGTTTGCAATGAATCTGAATTGGAATAAATCATATTGAAAAATTACTCCACAGTAACAATTAAGGACGTGCCCGTATCTCATCGTAAAAATGGAAAGTTATAAATAAGAGAAAATTATGGAAACATTTAGTAATGATACGAACATATTTCAAAATCTTTAGATGAAATTATGTTGCCTAAAGTAACTATCATCTGTAATATCTCTAGTTGAGTAAAATGTTTTCTTGGTGTTAGTGTACCGTATTTCGCTGTGGCTGAAGAGTTCAATCCAAGATCAGCATTTTGTCTGGAAGGGAGTGACTCATCAGTAAGTACTGAGCTGGTAAAATAATAATAATGTGTGAAGAGTTTAAAGAGTGTACGACCAATAAATGTTCATTTGCATTTCTGTAGAATACAGTAGCTATAGCTGCTGTCCGATGGCAGAGAACATCCATATAGTTAGAGATGTCTCCAGTAAAGGTCCAGTTGAATTCTCAAGATGACATGTGATCTTGCTGCCACATAAATTTGTGTTAGAATATTCAAAATGTTTATACATGTCTAGTGTAAGATTCTGGTTCAGATTCTAAGCTACGCTATGCAATCTTCCGTTCCGAATGTAGCTTTACCATTAGGGTCTAAGTTAAAAAGGCTTTTTTATCAAACTAGTTCTTAGGGAATGGACTATTTCACCTTTGAAATATTTGCTTAGGGTAATTTGAAAAATGACTTAAGCAAATCATTAACTTACAACAAAGTTAAGATGATTTTTTGCTAAGCAATTTAATTAATCCCTGTTATTTATCTCATGAAGATACGATGCCTTTATAGATGTTTTAACTGCGAGTCATAGTGTTCCCCTTCTTGGAAATCTCTATCCATTAGAAACAGTTGTATATTATATATCCGAGTCAAAGATAGGCTGTTGTCATTATATAATTGAGTTGTGTACTTTTTCTAATAAGTCTAAATGCCAAGTCATTTCAGCTGTCAGTCAAGTGATATCTTACAATCTTTATAGCCTCTTACTAAAATACCAATGACATAAATATACAATTAAGCTAACATTATGGAGTAAGCATCGCGGAATTTGAATCGTATTAAACGTTTTATCCTTCAGAATCTGAATTAAGGTAGAAAATAATGGTATCGTACACATTATAGTAAGAATACATCTTGGTTCCCATTAAGATTGGTTCTCACTAGTGACGCAACGTAACGCAATCTACGCAACGTAAGCAAATGCCCTTCTAATAATTGTGTTTGCCCCCGCCTGCGTGAAATCAAACCTATTGCGTCGTCGCTTTAAAGCGTGGTTCCCACTAGCGACGCAACGCAAGGACGTAGACGCAACGCAAGTGAGTTGACCAATGACAAGGAACAGGTCGAATAATCGACCGCTGTTGATTGGTCAAATTACTTATTGCACTAAACTTAATATCAGTTGTATGCTTCACACATTCGTGACAATAAACGCCGAAAAATTAAAAAAAGTATCTTGTTCAAATATCTAGCCCTCGTACAAATATTTATACGAAGTCCCTTTCTTTCAATTTTTCTGTCGTCTAAATGATTCTTACCCTTTTCGTCTCCTTTCGTCTCTTTTCGTTGTTTATGTAATGACAATTCTGATGGATAATTCGATGGAAACATTCCACATATCATGTCATAGTTCCAATGGAACAATGAAGCAGCTGTAGATTGGTGTTTACCAATCGCAGTGTTTGAAATTGTGGCTGCTGACATTCAGGCTTTCCCCGAGTGTGTAGTTATTGTGTTTCTCATGTTAGTCCACCAGGCTTTTCGGTTTTACACGAGCGCAAATAGTATACATATGGAACGCCACATGTGCCAACATATTTATCTTTTTATTATGAATTGAATTGATCACTTAATTTCAGAATAAATATTCCATATATACAAACAAAATACAAAACGGAAAATCACACTAAAATAGGATTTTTCCCACATAGTAAAGAGATTTGAATATCGTAACAGATAGTTCGTAGTAAACCTAACAAGATCATTTTCACTATTCAAAACTCTCTTAATCTAAAACCATACGCACTTGCGTACAAGCTCGTACTGAAGGAAATTATAAAATATGATCTATTTTCCATGAATTAACCATTGGAATCATATTTCTTTTCCTGTTTTGACTAGAATCGTAATCATAATATAGGCCTATAACACATATGTAAACAATAATTTTATCACCCAATGTATAGGACGCGTAATCCGAAATCCAATAATTTCACATGCAGTTCTCGTGTGAAGCTAACATAATAATGAGACCAGCTTTTTCTATTATTCTATTACCAGACATCAAGTCAGGCCTATTTGGGTCAAAGGTTGTTCACGTAACGTTATCTATGAGTAAATAAATATTGTTTGTTATAGATCGCATAGGGAAATAGGTTATTTAGTTCGAACGTTTCCATACAATAGTTGATGACAGACTGGACGAGCTGATCGAGGTAAGATGATGTTATTTAAAAAACTCTATTAAACTCCTATTAACAGTTTCAGCAAATTATTTGACATTGTTGAAAAATAAATTACTTATGACGAAAAGTAAGCATCACGATAGTTGAACATTTGTAGGTGATGGGTTGACTGTAATAATTGATGGAGTTGTGTATACGTGGAGTATTGCTATCTGTGTAATTCGCTTCCAATTGTAGTATTTTTAATCATCACAAAAGAGAGTAGGTTCACCGCTCGTGCATTCAATCAATTGAGCAGCCTGTGTTTTATGAAACCGCTCACAGCGAAGCTTTTTTAAGCCTTTGGGCAGATTTATGGGAGCAACAATCATCGTTATAGTTACCTTTTGATAAAAAGCAGGTCTAGAACCTGTTTTGCACTAGGTAGTTGCGACTCAACTAATCGTGAGTTCTGTTTGCAGTTTGTTTTGCTACGCAAAAGTAGAAATTTGAATACGCATGCGCATAAACCGATGCTTTATTTGAGCGCGATTCGCATAGTGAAAACAGGCTTAACATGCAGACGATAAATGATGACCAAGTCAAAGTTCACATGAGCATGTGTACATTCCAAACCACTACTATATGTAAATTAGGTTCTGAGCAGGGTTTGTTTCTGAGCAAATTTTCAAATTTTCTTAGTTAAACTGTCGCTGACCGGTTTATGTTAGCGGCCTTACCAGGTTATCTGTGGTTCTCGCCACGTTATATCATTGTCAGTAGAAAGTTACTTTCTATGTATAATGGTACACCAAGTAGGCTATATTGATTTTTCCATCATTGTGTGATATGTTTCAGGTTTTAGAGTTCAACAAAGTATGAACTCGACGTAATACAAACTTTGCAAATTCTCTTGGTTAACGCCTGTCGCTGACCAGTTTATGTTAGGCCCTACCAGGTTATCTGTGGTTCTCGCCACGTTATATCATTGTCAGTAGAAAGTTACTTTCTATGTATAATGGTACACCAAGTAGGCTATATTGATTTTTCCATCATTGTGTGATATGTTTCAGGTTTTAAAGTTCAACAAAGTGTGAACTCGACGTCATCCTTCATCCTTGTAACATGGAGTTTTAGCATTTGCAGAAGCATTAATAGGCAATCAATTATCCTGGTCGGTATAACAAATGAATTCAAAGATTCTATGATTTATAAAATTAATCTTTATAATCTGTGTAAAAACAGTAGAAAGGTAATAAGTAGACATTATAGATAGGGATGATAATTATAATATATCTGTTACACAACGAGCCAAACACAAAGCGACCTTACATAGCTAGCTAGGCAGGGCTCACCTGACGAAGTTTGTTGATTTAATAACCTGCATTATAATAATACTATTCACTAATATAGGTACTGATTAGATACACATTATTTTATATATTTGTGTTAAGGATATGAATGGTCTCTGGAGATGGATAGAATTGCCTGCTTTGCATAATTGCATTATAAATTCGATAATAAGCTAATTGAAGTGGTGGCCCTAGAGATGCAATGCTTATAACTGTATGCCTATATGCCGTGTGTGTGTGTCAATGTATAAAATGAACCATGAATCGTACTTGTGATCTGTACACGTCATTACCAATTCAGATGTATCGTAACTTAATTTGTCACATTATTCCAGATGCAAAGAAAACATTCAATATCGATGCGTACGTCTGATATGTGATTCATTATTGGCAGTGGTGTTAGAATTCAAACGTAAACCTGGACGTTACATCGCATGTCAAATGCGAGGCAATGGTGAAAAGGTTTTCCTGCAGATACGTCACACGCGTGTCAAATGCGAGGCAATGGTGAAGGGGGCTTTTTAAATATAAACCTGGTCCTGTAAGATACGTTGCATGCGTGTCAAATGCGAGGCAACTGTAAAGGCTTTTTCTCTTTAAAAAAGTGTTATCGGTACTTACGTGTCAGATGCGAGGCATTGCTGAAGTTTTTTTTTCTTTAAATACAAAACATGGTCCCACACGTTACACGCGTGTCAAATGCGAGGCAATTGTTTAATGGTTTTCTTTATAGATATATAAACCTGGTCCTGTAAATACGCTACAAGCGTGTCAAATGCGAGGTGAATCGTGAATATTGGTTTTCTTTATTGGTATAAACCTGGTCCTGATACACGCGTGTCAAATGCGAGGCAATGGCGTATGTTCATGCTGTACATCAGAAAACAGGAATAATTTTTTTATTTAAAATTAATGTTCACAATAAATTATTTTAGCTGTAATTTCACCTGTTCCGACTAAAAGGATAAATTTGACGATGACGTAATTATTAACACCACAATTATCGGTGATAAGATGATGACAATGATAAAACCGTAGTAACCAAATAACCATGATGATGTAACAATAACGTCACAGGGGCAATAATGATAAAGACATTAATGATATCGATACTGATGATGATGAGAAATACGCTGATGAATGGAAAATGACTTTATGTCGTTAAATGTTAATAAACCTTGTCAATCGCTGTTGCAAGAGTCTTATTTAAACGAGAAAGAAAGTAAATTGACATTGACACAGAACTAACTTGGTAATTTTACTCATATTTAAAAAGGTAGTAAACCATAGACAGATAGGTCTAATTACTTGTCAAATTGTCAGACGTAAGAAAACTGATCTCTTGAATAAACACGTCCATCACTTTCTCATTTGTTTTTTATAGTAATAAATATTACCTATTATTTATTATACCTAAGTCGTATCAACATTACCGTATAATAGGCCCGATATTAAATGTCAGCGAAATTGAAAAAAAAAAACCCTTATACGTAATTTCAGCCCGTGTAATTACCAATCGTTTTCTGAGATTCATGAATTTTGATGGCATTAACACGTCTTAAAGTGAGTAAACGTTTCCCAGTAGAAATCATCCTTACGCCTTAGAATTGAATGTAATGATGCAGCAAGGTGAATACGAAAAAACACACGTGCAATGAACATACGATTAGCATACTATCAAAGATTAAAATATAGATAGATGTTTTTAAAATCGATTTTGAAGAATGAAAAGCTTACGGCCATAATCGGTCATTTCTGTCACATTTCCATTAAACTTGTTTATATGCTATGTTGCCAAAACCGAAGGAAAGATACATTTTAAATATAATTAGAACAACAGAGCAATTGAAATTTAATTTGTCATCGATTCAAGTGCGTATTTCTGAGCAAAATGGACACTTTAGTTAGCTCTGAACTGCATTCGATCTACTAAAACTTCCATTAGATGAGTTACTTGAAAGGCCCTCTAGGTAAACGGTGACGTAATCTTCAGACAAAAAGTAAATCTTAAATATCTGAATTTGACGGTAAATCGGCTTCTATACCTATATCATATCACATATCAAAGAGACTCGGAGTACCGTACTATAGCCAGCCCCAAGCATTTTCATTTAATTTATTCAGTAAAAACCGGCCTCCGGCTCATTTTACAATAATAAATCATGTTCATTTTCGGACATGCAGAAATGTCTTTTTTGAAAATGATTTAACTAAATATAATGCAAAAAAAAAAAATTCAGGTTGTTTTTTTCTTATATTTTTATAGAACCACATTATTCATTCATTATTGTTGTCTAACAGTTAAAGTTTTTATTATTCTTATTATTTGATAGAAACTAGAACTATCAACGTCCTAATTTATATTCATTCTCATCGTTTTATGAAATCATTCCTTTTTGTCATCATTTGTTTCTTAATTCGTTGACATTGTAGACCTGAATCGTTAAATGATTAAAAGTAAACGATTTGTTTTAAATATTCAGGGGCCGACCTACGATTTTTTTTATACGAGGGAGCACTAAAGCTCTGTCTATCAAACTAGTTTGACAAAAAAGTGTGATCTGCCCAATATGGTAGTGAAACCATCATGTCCATATGGGCACATCAATTTTTTTGTATACATAAAGTTTGATAGTGTAGACAGGGCTTAACAAACAGTCTACAAAAAATATATATCAGAAAAAGTCGTTTATTTATTTTTAGCCCGTTAAAAGGGAGATACCTCGGCGATATAGGCCTACCCCTGGTTCCTCCCCTGATATTATAGGTCTACAGTTAGGCCTACTAACAATCTTCTCATCATATTCATTGTCCTCGTTTTCCTCTGTAGTCTGTAATTAATAGAGGAAATATGTTTTATTTTTCAGAAAATGCTGATGAAAATAGTCAACCTTTTTTAGCAGCTGCCAGTCTTGAATTAGTAACCTGTGCGCTGATTTAGTCATTTAAATTCTCCTTAATGCTGGCATGATTTTGAAAATAAAGAAGTAAGAAGGCCACGCTAATTGTCTGCGTCATATAGAGTGAAATGTGTACTACAAACAGCTTGATTCGATTCATTCAGAACGCTTCATCGACGTATTCACCCGGTAGTATAGTTCTCTCGTGCGTTTGCCCGGGAAAGTGGTAACAGCTTGGATGAAAATGTTCAGTACGTTCTGTTTAAGTGTACAGGATAAAGCGACTCCATGATATATATTGTGTTTTTGTTTCTTGTCCGGGTGATTGCAAGCGTCGTTGTCCCATTGCTTGAGAAAATGGAGGACGTTAAAAGTTGTGTTCCATCTTTGTTCTATCAAGAATCATCGTTGATGAAATTCGTTCGTCGAAAATGTACTTTGTTGAAATCACCGTATAAACCGACGTTATGGGCAATGAATAGGCATGTTCAGACGGCATTGACTCTTTTGCTGCCGACGAAAGAAGAAATGAACTACAACCGTCAGTATTTACAAATGGATGATGGAGGGTTGGTTGCATTGGATTGGGTTTTACCAATTCATAAATTTTCAGACAAACTCAACGCGAAAACGCCGCTTGTTATCATTCTACCCGGTCTTCCTTCAAACTCATTCCCAGTCAGCAATATATGTGATATCGCCAGAAACCATGGTTATAGAGTAGTTATATTTCGTAAAAGAGGTCACGATGGCGTACCATTAACGACACCGAAATTACAAAGTATTGGCGATTGTACGGATCTGCGTGAAACAGTTAAATATATACGTCAACAGTATCAAAAAGCAAAGATGGCAGCCGTTGCATACGGGTCTGCCACAGGCCTTCTCATGTCCTACCTCGGTGAATTTGGTTCATCGGCAGATTTATCAGCTGCCGTTAATATATCACCAAGTTACGATTTACAAGAACAATTTGACACGGATTTCAGGAATCCGTACAATTGGCTAATGTTGCAATATGCTAAGTTTCAATTAACCCAGCATGCTGGTGCGTTACTTCAAACAGTGGATTGTGACCGCGCATTTCAATCGTCTTGTCTTTCCGATTTTGAAAAAAACGTTTACGCAAAAATGTACGGTATACAAGACATGGATGAATACTGGGAGAAAAATAATCCATTGAGAGAAGTGGATGAGGTAGCCGTTCCATTGCTTTGTATTAACAGCCTAGATGACCCAATTTGTCCAGGTTCTAAGATCCCGTATGACCTGTTTACAACGCTTCCCAACGCCATGTTGGTAACCACGAAACGCGGGGGTCATTGTGGATTTTTTCAGTATTTAAAACCAGAAAGCTGGGCTGATCAGTTGACTATACAGTATATAGACAGCGTATTGCAATTTGTACATCTACAAGACGGGTTCATGAGAAATAGTCGATTTTAAACAAAAGACATTGGACAATTTAAAACAAAACTATGATGAGAAATATAAGCCTACTGTTCCTATTAAAAAAATATAAACATTTATTTAGGGTTGCTCTATAATATATTGTATTAACATCAATTAATGTTTATGTTCGATGTTTTCACGTTGCTACATTTCTAATGCCTTTTTTAATAACATTACTACAAATAGGCCTAACATAGTAGGAGAGAGACCGACAAAACATGATTTATAGGTACCAGCTTATATTTAAGATTAGGCCTTTCAAATAGCGTTGGATTTAATATAAGTATGTAGCCAGAACGTTGGGCTTGATTTTTTTTTCATTTCAGATGATATTTCACTTTGTGAATTTTAAATTTATTACTTTAGCATAGGATATCACTATTGAAAGGATACTATTTCAAATTAGCGGTGTGGTAGTGGTTTAATGATAATAATGAGCTTTTATAAAATGCTCTAGGGAGGCTAATTTAATCAAAAGAAGAGTGTTTCCTTCTGCTTGTTTGTACTTTGTATATTTTATAATACAAAATAATATTGCATTTGAATTTGTTATTACAATTTTTGTATCTTGAAATAAAATCTTCGTTTTGTCATAGCGCCCTCTGGAAATTCCAAACTCTTTTTCTCAATCTTATCTTGTGTGCGTCTACAGTAGTCTGGGTTCCAGACGGAGTTTTGACTTAATATTAGTAAAAATATAAATATTTTTGGCACATATGGCGTTTCATACGTATACTACTTGAGCTCTCAGGCCCGAAAATATGAGCGGAAAATACATCGAAATACAAGTCTAGTGTGCGTCGTACAATCTAAATGTAGGCCTACTGCTAGCATGCATAGTGCAAGTACAGTGATACTTAACATAAAGTATAGCGTCGTTGGTGGTGATTAAGATTATGAGGTTTACTTACGTAAATATTCTTAAGTCTATTTTGATACATTTGAACTTGAGAAATAATAAACGACATCATTAAAACAAACCAGCTCAACTCGTCTATTTACTCAGCAATTGTATTTTGAAATGAAAATACATACGGTTTTTTAACAAAAATCAAAACAAAAACGATATACTATTTTTTTTAATTGAAAATGACTATTATGATGACGTGACTATGGTCGCTTGATCTACAAAATGAAGATGATGAAAGGACATTGACTTTTATTCGTTGTACAATGGTGATGATGATGATAGTGACGATGAATTATAAAAAAAAATAATTAGTGGTCATTTGTTTGGACAGTGATTCCTAATAAATAATGATGATGACCAGCAATAGGACGGATACAACCAGGGAGGTATACAATTGGATTTATAATTATTAATTGAAAACGTTTTAATTTTTTTTTTTAATATGCCATTTTAATGTCACATAATAGGGCCGAAGTTATTCACTTTGACCAAAAATTGGATGGAAAAAAATTATTTACCTAAAAAACTGTAATTTAAAGATATATTGTCCCCCAAAATCATGAAAAATAAAGATTTTTAAAATCGGACTTTGAATAGGCCATTTTGCAGTTTTAATGAAGTTGTTCACTTCCATAAGAAAAAAAACGGGGGAAAAAAATTATTTCACCTATAAAAAGACAAAATAAACAGTTAAATTACTCAAAAACTCATTGTCTTCCAGACAATTTGACCATTTTTTGCTTTAAATTACATTTTTCTCAGGTAAATCAATTTTTTTCAGACCCAATTTTTTGTGAGAGTGAATAACTATTATGTGACATTAAAATAACATATTCAACAAAAAAATTTAAAAAAATATTTTTTTAGGTGGACAATATATCTTTAAAGCAAAAAATAGTCAAATTGGAAGTCAATTTTTTTCTTGCTTGAATTTAACAGTTTTTTGTCTTTTTACAGGTGAAAACATTTTTATTTCCTCCTTTATTAAAACTGCGAAATGGCCTACTCAAAGTCTTTTTTTTTAAATTATTATTAATCGTCATTTTTCATGTTTGGGGGACAATACATCTTCAATACAGTATTAATGTTATACCACCATGAATAAAACCAAAGAATATATATCACTATATTATTTGATAAAACATAGAAATTAGGTTGATATGAGAAAAGCTCTGGCAACCTTTACTGACATGACACACATGGTAATTTCTTTCCAAACCGGACCGGCGAAAAAAGGAAAGAATTTCAGCTGAGCAAAATGGCAGCATTATTCGCACTTAACGCCCGAAATCTTGGAAAAGGTAAGCCTGATGTCATTTTTAATATTATTTTGCATAATATTTTATAGATCTAGTTGTTTTTGTGTAATTTTCATAGCTTCAAATTACGGGCTAGCCTAGGCCTAGGCCATTATACATCCGCTCGAGCTGCTAATAACGGGAAAAGTCGTGGCGATTAGATGAGCTTTCCGTCCAAAGAGATGGTCACCTAGGCCTACACGTTATGAATGTTTTATATTTCGTAAATAAATAATTGACTTTACAATTATGATAACTTTGGTTTCATAGGTCTTCAACAATGTATACTACAACAATGTTGCTTATCACAAAGTCTGACTAACACAACTAGAAAGGTGAGTAAGTTATTTATTTAAAAATAAATCTAGGCTTGGCTAGGCTAGTAGTGTAGTAGGCTAGCTAGAAACCTACACTAGCTAGTAAGTAATAGTATAGTAGGTTGCTTTCTGTTGCTAGGTTTATTACATTTTTCATTTTAATGACTACTAGCCTAGGCCTAAATATTTTATTAACAAGAAAATGTGTAATAATATAATAATTAATATTTAATATAATAAATTTCAGATAAAATTTTAATCTGCATCTTTTAATTTGTATTATTATGTTTCTATATTTTTTCTCAGAGTGAATTAATAAGAAGAGCAGCACGTTTATATGCTACGGATGCTAAGGCAAAGTATGAAAGAACAAAACCTCATGTTAATGTAGGAACAATCGGACATGTTGATCATGGGAAAACAACTTTAACGGCAGCAATTACAAAAGGTTTGTTTCAGGGTTGTAATTAATATCAATGTTCATATCTTTAAATAAGCACTGTCATAAAACAGTGTAAAGTTGTACAAATTTAAAAATTTTCACATACAGTACAAATCTGTGTACAGTAGAACCCCTATTAGGGGACATATTCAGGAGCCAACAAAGTGTCTTCTTAATACAGGTGTCCTCTGAATACAGGTGTCCTCTGAATAGGGGTTGGCCATCGTCTTAAAATATATATGAACCCTTGTTGTTTCATAAGTGTTTTTCCTAAATAAGTATGTCCCCTGAATAAGGAGTAGCTGGACGATTCGGCCTTAAGACAATTCGTTCCGGGCCGAATCGTCCTGGATTCAAATAAGGTGCCCCTGAATAAGTGTGTCCCCTGAATAAATGTTGTCCCCTGATTAAGGGTGTCCCCTGAATAAATGTTGTCCCCTGATTAAGGGTGTCCCCTGAATAAATGTTGTCTCCTGATTAAGGGTGTCCCACAGGAAGAGTTCTACTGTAATAACATTGAACCCTTGACCTTTTATAGAGGACTGAGCACCTTGACTACAACTGGTTAATCACAGTGAGGTACATTTATTATTTTATTACAATAATATTTCTCTCTAATAGTTTTATCAGAAGAAGGAGCATCAACATTTCACAAATATGACGATATTGATAATGCACCAGAAGAAAGAAAACGAGGCATTACGATAATAGCCGCACATGTAGAGTATGAGACGCCCAACAGACATTA
Source organism: Antedon bifida (assembly GCF_963402885.1). Lineage (NCBI taxonomy): Eukaryota > Metazoa > Echinodermata > Crinoidea > Comatulida > Antedonidae > Antedon > Antedon bifida. The sequence goes on along the minus strand of NC_136227.1, from coordinate 31,641,877 downwards.
TGCCCATACAGATTGCCCAGGTCACGCTGATTATATTAAGGTATGTGTGAGAATGAAAGTCCCAACAGACATTATAGTCATGTAAATATAGCTGATTCTCATTAATTATTCATGCTTTCTGTTTTAAACTCATAGGAAAAAAACAAAATGCTCCCTGAACACCAAAACATTTTTTTTTTAAATTATCAAATACAATAGAAATTTGAAATTATTATTTTCACAGAACATGATTACTGGGACAGCTCAGATGGAGGGAGCAATATTAGTTGTGGCAGCAACCGATGGCCAAATGCCACAGACAAGAGAACACTTACTTCTAGCTAAACAGGTGTGTATTTCTATAAGATCAGAAAGCTATGATTATGAAGTTAGTTAATAAGGAAAATTGGGGAAATAAGAATAAAAATTGTCTTTATTAATTACTGTATATCCTCTGGTATAATCCCACCCCCTACTTTATGTCTGATTTCACAAACAGGCATATCACCTGGTATAGTCCCAGTATTGACTTTTGGTCTGGATGTAGGCTTCTCTCTAGCCAGTTCAAATGAGCTTTTACAAGAAATGCTTATCAATCTTTTTTTTTTCTGAAACAGGGTTTCCCCGGGTATAGTCCCATCCCAAAGTCAGCCCAATTGTGTGTTCTGGGGGGGGGGGGGGGGGCGGGGCGATGATTATACCAGAAGATATACGCTATATAGAAAAATATGCATCTTTGTGGGAAAGATAATTATTTTTAACAAAGCAATTACTTTCTTCCTTTTAGATTGGTGTTGATAAAATAGTTGTTTTTGTCAACAAGGCCGATGCAGTGGATGATGAAATGTTGGAGTTGGTAGAACTTGAGATGAGAGACGTTTTAAGTGAATATGGATACGATGGTCAAAATACCCCCATAATCTGTGGATCTGCGTTATCAGCCCTTGAGGTAGTTATGCACTTATGACCCACTATACCACCACACTAAATAGTATTTGTGTATAATTATGTCTAGTTAAAAAAAAGAAAAAAAGTTATTTCATTCTAAATAATAAATGTTTTAATCAAAGGGTAAAGATGATGCGATTGGCAAGGATTCAATCAATAAGCTGCTGGAAGCAGTTGACGAATGGATACCATTACCAGTTAGAGATGTGGAAAAACCATTTATGATGCCTGTGGAAGTGGTCTATTCCATTCCAGGTTTGTATCTATCTTGACATACACCTCAACCAATGTAAATGTGGGGGAGTAACCTGTGATTTGCAGTCTACTGGGTTGAATTGCGCACAGGTTTGGACGGCATGAACAATAACTTTCTTTTCTAAGGTTCCCTTCGTATCGAATGCTGCCACCAAACGGCACCCGTTCATCTGTCCACAATGACAGGAACTGAATGGACCAGTACATTAGGGTAACCCTCTAGTCTTCCGAAAGATGGACTGGGTTCTTTAGGCTGCACACAAGCCAGTTTTAAGTCCTTGTCCTTTTAAGAAAACTTGTTCTACCACCAAAACAATGGCAATGACTTGAACCTGTGCTGATTGTATAGCTATGGTTTGCGGTGTCCCTGTCTTAACCTCTTAGCTACTTGACTCAATGGTTCTATCTGTTGTGTAGTGACATTAATATTTTTTATAGTGTAAAAAAAATGAATTTGTTTTGTGTTTTTTAATATCACTTTAGGACGTGGAACCGTGGTAACTGGAAGAATTGAGCAGGGGGTTGTTAATAAATCAGACGATATTGAATTTGTTGGATTTAATAGAAAGATAAAATCTGTTATCACAGGTAAGAGAAAAAGAGATTTAAAGGTAAACCTTAAAAGCTGTTAGCTGTATGATGCTAGTTGTTTGATGTCCCTTTGAATTCCTGGAGGTTTGTGGGAGTTTACAGGACGAAATAAAGCTCTGCCTACACTATCAAACTAGTTATAACAAAAAAAATGTGATGTGCCCAAATATGGTAGTGATATGATGTCATCATGTCCATATATGGGCACATCGCATTTTTTTGTGTGAAAGTGTAGACAGAGCTTAAGAGGTAATCGTAGTAAACCTTGCCTTCTTGGTCAAATTTATTTGATCTTCATGTGAGAAATGTCTGTTTCTATTTTTGAGGGTTTTAAGAATATCATACAAATGACAAAAAGAGACTTATTCTTATTTGAAAGTTTAGCTGTTGTGATTCGAGGCTGGTATATTGTTTTCTCTTTAAGATAATAGCCATTTCAACAATGTTATATAATATTGTAAAGTATTTAAATTGTTTTACAGGCATTGAAACGTTTCGAAAGAGTTTAGATCAGGGACAAGCTGGGGATCAAGTTGGTATTTTAGTAAGAGGTGTGAAACGAGATGAAGTACGCAGAGGAATGATGGTTAGCAGACCAGGTCTTCTTAACCCTAACAACCACTGTGAAGCACAGGTGATTTATTTATGTGTTTTACCTCAACTAAAAACCAGTTAGAACCAGTTAGCTCCACACAATCACAGTTGACTCTAGTTGTGATATAATAACTATGTTTTTGGCTGAGTATCAGTTGACTCTCTAGTTGTAATATAACTCTATGTTATAGCTAGATCTCAGTTGACTCTCTAGTTGTAATATAACTCTATGTTATAGCTAGATCTCAGTTGACTCTCTAGTTGTGATATAACTCTATGTTATAGCTAGATCTCAGTTGACTCTCTAGTTGTGATATAACTCTATGTTATAGCTAGATCTCAGTTGACTCTCTAGTTGTGATATAACTCTATGTTATAGCTAGATCTCAGTTGACTCTCTAGTTGTGATATAACTCTATGTTATAGCTAGATCTCAGTTGACTCTCTAGTTGTAATATAACTCTATGTTATAGCTAGATCTCAGTTGACTCTCTAGTTGTAATATAACTCTATGTTATAGCTGGATCTCAGTTGACTCTCTAGTTGTAATATAACTCTATGTTATAGCTAGATCTCAGTTGACTCTCTAGTTGTAATACAACTCTATGTTATAGCTAGATCTCAGTTGACTCTCTAGTTGTGATATAACTCTATGTTATAGCTAGATCTCAGTTGACTCTCTAGTTGTGATATAACTCTATGTTATAGCTAGATCTCAGTTGACTCTCTAGTTGTGATATAACTCTATGTTATAGCTAGATCTCAGTTGACTCTCTAGTTGTGATATAACTCTGTTATAGCTAGATCTCAGTTGACTCTCTAGTTGTAATATAACTCTATGTTATAGCTGGATCTCAGTTGACTCTCTGGTTGTGATATAATAACTTAATGTTATAGCTGGATCTCAGTTGACTCTCTAGTTGTGATATAACTCTATGTTATAGCTAGATCTCAGTTGACTCTCTAGTTGTGATATAACTCTATGTTATAGCTAGATCTCAGTTGACTCTCTAGTTGTAATATAACTCTGTTATAGCTAGATCTCAGTTGACTCTCTAGTTGTGATATAACTCTATGTTATAGCTAGATCTCAGTTGACTCTCTAGTTGTAATATAACTCTGTTATAGCTAGATCTCAGTTGACTCTCTAGTTGTGATATAACTCTATGTTATAGCTAGATCTCAGTTGACTCTCTAGATGTGATATAACTCTATGTTATAGCTAGATCTCAGTTGACTCTTTAGTTGTAATATACCTTTCTTTTACAATATTTATTTATTTTACTTTTTTCCATTAGGTATACTTATTAAAAGAAGAAGAAGGTGGACGACAAAAACCATTTATGACCAATTTCTCGCCAATCATGTTTTCACACACGTGGGATTCTGCAGCTCGAATTGTTCTCCCAGCTGATAAAGAAATGGTGATGCCAGGTAAGATTATTTACTTTAAACTTACCGCTCGTCTGTGTAAATTGACCTTAATAGTAAGCTGTATAATAATACTTTTTTTTTATATTTTATATCGTATCCAAAATTGAGTAACTTGCCATGGATAAACTATTTATAATTTTCTACACTATCAAACTAGTTTGACAAAAAAAAGTGTGATGTGCCTAAATATAGTAGTGATAAGCTCAAATATGGTAGTGATATGACATCATCATGTCCATATATGGGCATATCACATTTTTTTGTCACATAAAGTTTGATAGTGTAGACAGGGCTTTAGGGAGTGGATTTGAATGAGTTGTGAGCCGTGACTTACACCCCTTGCACTAGGGCAGGATTGAACCCTGGACCTTTGCATTGGAAGGCAAGCATGTTAACCACCATGCTACAGCTCCACAATACTACTTACCCCTGCTTACAAGCATTTATTATTTATTTATTATTTTTCTTTTATACATCATAGGGGAAGACACAACAATGACTCTGGAATTATTGAAGCCAATGGTGACTCAAGTCGGCCAGCGATTTACGCTCCGCGATGGTAAAATCACACTTGGCACGGGAGTAATCACAAAAGTTTTACCAAATATTGAAGTCGAAAAAAAATAAACATTTCTGAACTAGTAATTTTATTTAGAAATAAATATTTTCATTGGAATATCTGTACCAGAACCAGACTGTGGTTTGAAAGCATTTTTAATTCTTACATACATTGATAGACCGTGTAGTAACTATAGTATAAATTTATATCACAATAGTAATAATGACTCACTTATACTGTAATACAATGGTATGGTTCACATTATATATAATTATAAGGTGTGGTTCACATAGAATATTGTATACGAAAGGCTGTGTAATGAATGGAAAAGAATGGCACTTTACACATGTACACGTTTTAATATTATGTGGAAATAATTATAACCTACCATGCTTTAGTTTCTATTTTTTAACGTCAAAAACGTCACAAAAAATGTGTGATGTGCCCAAATATCATAGTGATATGCCCAAATATGGTAGTGATATGACATCATCAAGTCCATATATAGGCACATCACATCTTTTGTCAAGCTACTTTGATAGTGTAGACAAAGCTTTATGCAATTTATATCCTGTGGTATAAAATATATTGTACGGCCGAAATAACATTAAACATGTGATATTGAGGCTTCTCTTTATATGGTGATTTTGAGTACAGTAGTTAAAAATAGAATATGGGCACATCACATCTTTTTGTCACTTAAAGTTTTGGAGTGTAGACAGAGCTTTAAGTAAGCATTTTTTATCTAAACCAGATATAGCATATTGAGTTTAAATAGATAATCAATAAAGGAATTATCAAATAATTCCTCCATGATTTAACCTAGTAAAACAACTTTACACTATGTCAATGTTAAAATATTCCTTGTGCTTGCTTGTGTAAAAAAAAGTGAAAACAAAAAAAGGTGTTGAAAATAAAGAGACGAAAAATGAAACAAAGTGTTTAATTTGTTATTGTTGAGGGCGGAATATTTACATCTTTTTAATAACCATCATGCAGTTCGAACCGAAGAAAAAAGTTTTCTGTTTCATTCTGATTTAGAGGGCGTCCTACCTTTTGCGAAATCTCATAGAAGACGTGAAAACTTAGCTGAAGGTAACAGTCTAAAAAGCTCTTGAAATACGATGTTATAGACTTGACATAGCGTTTGTCAAGTATATTACTGTTTTTAATAGATAATAGTTTAGAGTGTTTACTTTTAATTTACTTAAATTGATTACAAAATTGTATAATTTATGTGTTGCATATCCAGGCACCTCGAACCGGTTGCATTTCTTGCATGCCTCTCTCGTCTGCAGGTTTGTGACTGGTTGGTTGAATATGCCAGTAGTTGACCCTTGGAATCTACCCGGCCTGGTTCTCTGTTCAATCATGATTATTCGTCGTGTCTTTTTATGATTTTTTTGTATAGTCTGAACCACAATCCCACGCATTTGAGGGGATAATACAATTTTGTTTTTAATTTTTTATACTTTTTCAAGCTTAAGTATTTTTTTCAGTTCAAGACAATGGCTTTTCTTTTGATTGGTTATATTATATATACTATAATTTAATACTGATCTGATTACTAGCCTATGATTTCCATGTATAGCTGAATCTCACACTAGCAGTGCTCAGATCGAGGCTCAGAAAGAAGGAGTTTTAAGCTGCTAGAAACCGACCAGTCGACTTGCATAGTCCAGGACGTTGCAAAAGGTGCAATTAGCGACATCTTTCAAATACCTATGTAATGTTTGATTTGCATAAATAAGAATTTTAATTTCCTTGCAGTAGTCTCGGATGCCATACACTTTGGTAGTCACAAAACATTAGTACCGCAAATTAATGGTGTGTCAAATAAAAAATATCTTTTGTAATCAAGTCTATTTGTTTTTGGGAGATTTCAATTTAACTAACAAACAGCTTAAAAAATGTATTAAATTGAACCATTTTGTAATTTAATTAAAATGCCTAGTAATGGTTGAACTTCCTTGTTCGAAATTCCGAAAGTCATAACAATACCTGAAGTACTCCATAATATCCTGCTAATAAGCTACCACCTAATCTATGGTATTCCTTATGTATTGCATAGTCATGCAGCTGTCAGCCAACATCTCATGGTATCTCAAATTTGATATGCTACTGGCACAGCCTGGTATAAAACAGCCAATTTGATTTGTTGAATGTGTAGGTGTGACAGAGGAGGGCAACCCTGATTTTGCATGCATCAGTAATTTCACATGCCTCATTGAGCACTCAATGCCACATAAGCAAACAAGTTCAGGTTTTAGTTCCAAATAATACTGCATAGTTGTCAAAATATCTATTTAGATTCAAGTGAGTTGTTCTTTTATCTTTATTCAGTAAGTATTGATGGTTTCATTGTGGTTCCTTTTACTGAACATTTATGTTGATACCTACCTGTACACCATCTCTTGTACATGTCTGTGGAAATTTGTAGTTCCAACCAAGTAAGCCCGGGCAGTAGAGTAGGTAGTAGTAGTACTAGTAGTTACATATTAGTGTTTATTGCTTTAGTTTTTTGTTAGGTGATTAATTAATCTGATTTGTGGATTATTCTATCATAGTTCTGATATCAAATATTTCTTGTTTTACAAATATGTAGATTTATTATAGATTTTGATAGAGATGTTACGTTAATATTGCATGAATTTATATCTAATCGTTTACTGATATAGGGTCCCCCACTTGGTGGTTTGTATTTTCTTGGAATGGAATTAAGCTAATTTTTTCCGTATTCTGTATCTCTTTCAAATATTTAGGTTATTCACCATTTTCTTTACTGTAAACATGTTATTTTAAGGTCTTTAGAAAGCAAAGCAATTGTTCTATATAGCTTTATAATTGCTAGATATATGAATTAATGCTGCTGTAGATAGACCACCAGGAACTTGTGATTACAATTACGCATATTCACTATACACAAAACTAGGGGTTATCCCTAAATCACTGGATATTTGTGAATGACCTTTTTTTCTATTCTTTTTTACCACAATGACATGGCATTTACAATAATTTCATTGCTCTTTGGTGGTATATTTATTACAATAGGTTGTATTGATACTGCAGTAATTTAAATATTATGTTTACCGTTTCTCCTGTTTATGTAATTATTTATCAAGCTTTTTTTGGGTAATATAATACACATATAATATTGCAGTGACTGCCTCATACATTTATACAATATATACATTGAAAGAAATTAAAATCATACGTTATTATAATAAAAAAATATGCATTTTGACCTAATGCTCTGTCTACACTATCAAACTTTATGTGACAACAAAATGTGATATGCCCATATATGGACATAATGATGTCATATCACTACCATATTTTTTTGTCAAATGAGTTTGATAATGTAGACAGAGCTTTAGAGGAGTCACTATCTTTCCACCTTAATTTGTTGTGAGCTACCACCTAAATTATTCAAGATTCAAGAAATGTTGGTTATTTATCAAGTATAATTTGTAGGTGATCATGTAATAGTTTCAACAGGTACCAATCTACTGGTACCTGTGTAGTCAGTGGTGGTATAATGTTCAAACCAAGTCTATTAATAATACAATTGGAGGTATTTGTTTTTATTATTATACCTTGTTTCTGTAAGCATACTGTAAATATTGTTTTTTTTTTCTATTTAGCCAGTAACTTCCTGTGTTTATCATCATGCCTTGTAACCTAACTGCAGAACAGAAGAAAGAGTTGGCCCGGAATGCGAGAGCCATCGTAGCCAATGGTAAAGGAATCCTAGCTGCAGATGAAAGCACAGGTAAATTTTGATGTCTGAAATTCTTTTTCTTTGTGCCATGCAATATTTAGGCTACTGAAATGAGGAAGTCTAACATTAACAAATATAGTAAGATGGACATTTTGTGTTGGTAAATTTTGTTTGAATACAATATTAAGTATATTAAGTGCTCCTTTATAATATTCAATGTTACGCGCTCATTTATATTTAACAGGAACAATTGGAAAGCGATTTGCGTCCATCAATGTGGAAAATGTCGAAGAGAACAGACGTCTATATCGTCAGCTCCTGTTCACTGCTGACAAAAGTCTTGCAAATTACATCGGTGGTGTGATTCTTTTCCACGAGACATTCTACCACAAAGCTGATGATGGCACTCCTTTTGTTGATATCCTCAAGAACCTTGGAATTGCACCCGGAATCAAGGTAATGCCCTGTCTACACTATCAAACTTTATGTGACAAAAAAATGTGATGTGCCCATATATGGACACGATAATGTCATATGATAATGAGTAATTTGTTACATATTTTAATCTTATGCATTTATATTTGAGTCTTAATTAAGGCATCCTGTAATTGGCGATATTGCTGTTGGATGTATGTGAAATAAAATAAAATAAAAATATCACTACCAGATTTAGGCAGGTCACACTTTTTTTTTGTCAAACTAGTTTGATAGTGTAGACAGAGCTTAAGTTGCTTGACTAGTGGTTGGTGCAGCAGTCACAATATTGTTTTTAGGTGCATTGTGAAATGGATGCTAATTATAGTGATTTTCATTGCCATTGTCTGCATCTTTTACATTAACAATTTCTATCTCTGTATAGGTTGACAAAGGTGTTGTAGCCCTTGCAGGCTGTGACAATGGAGAAGGTACAACCCAAGGGTTAGATGGCCTATCAGAGAGGTGTGCCGAGTACAAGAAAGGTGGTGCAACGTTTGCTAAATGGCGTTGTGTCCTCAAGATATCAGACACAACTCCATCTGAAGTTGCTATGAGAGAGAATGGCAATGTTCTCGCTCGTTATGCTAGCATTTGCCAACAGGTTAGTAACATTGAATTAATTGGCAGATTTTGTTGCCCTTTAAAATAGTCTCCTATAACTTTATAATAATAATAAGATTTATTTGTTCACCAATGAATATTAACCAGGAGTGAGAATAGGCTAAAGCCCAAACAGATTACAATACAAACATTTAAAATAAAACCTTATATATACAAGAACATTAAACAATTTGTAGCACTATACATAACAGGAAATAAACTTTGCCTAAGTAATGAAGCAATAATAGTGGTATATATTTCACAATATGATATTCTCCCTGTAAGCATGAGGTCACAGGTTCAAGTCTGATATGACCTTTTATGTTGACCTTAACTGATCTACAACTCAAGTAAAGTAGCAAGAGGTCATAGGTGAATGTTACAGGTTATGTTGTCTTAACCTCCTACAGACTTGATTGATATAATACGGTCTGTTTTATTCTTGTTTTAAAATGTATATATTTTATCGTTTAGAATGGTCTTGTACCAATTGTTGAACCTGAAGTCTTGACAGATGGCTGCCATGATTTGGCAAGAGCACAAGATGTCACTGAAAAGGTATGAAAATAGCTACAAATTGTATATTTTAGGTTTTATAACTTTTTAAATAAATGGAAATTCTATTAAATCTACTACAAAAAGTCTAATAAAACTGAAGCGAAAAAAGCCTGCAAAAAATACAGAAAACTAATACCGTAATATTTCTGAAATACTAACAATAAATTTGCTTAATATTTTGTTTTGATACCTTAACATAGATAAATAATTATTTAGCAGAATCAAATTAATTTGTCATTCATTTGTTTGAATGTTATTTGTTTTAGGTCCTTGCTGCTACCTACAAGGCACTCAGCGACCACCATGTTTACCTTGAGGGCACTCTTCTAAAACCAAACATGGTTCTTCCCGGAGCATCTTGCGCAACAAAGTTTACTCCACAAGACTGCGCCGCTGCTACCGTGCAGGCTTTACAGCGAGGCGTTCCCGTAGCTGTTCCCGGAATCACCTTTTTATCCGGTGGGCAGTCAGAAGAAGATGCTTCCGTTCATTTAGATGCTATGAACAAGTTGCCAGGGAAAAAACCCTGGGCAATTTCATTCTCGTACGGACGCGCGCTACAAGCTAGTGTGTTGAAAGCATGGCAGGGCAAAGCTGAGAATGTGAAAACAGCCCAAGCTGAATTATTAAAGCGAGCTAAGGTGAGTTGCTTTGCATTTCATTGCTGTATAAAGTCGCAGGCACAGCTGTGGAACTCAACAAAGCGCCCCCTATAGGTATCCCCTGAATAGGGGCTTCCTCTGAATATGGGTATCCACTGAATATAGGTTTCCTCTGAATAAGGGTACCGGTATCCCCTGAATAGGGGTTCCCCTTAATGTTGTTACTCATTTGTCTCACAGAATAGTGTCCCATTAATAGGGTATCCCTTGAATTAGGGGTGTGTCACAAAGGTGTTTTACTGTAGTAACTTTACTATTTGACCACATTGAAGTTAATTCTCTTCAAACTGCAAATTCTGCAATGTTTGGAATAAACAATTTTGTACACATGCATAAAAGTTTGCATATACAGTACCTTATTGGAATGATTGAGAGATTTAAATATGTATATCCATTTTTTATTTGTTAGGCCAACAGTGAAGCAGCCCAAGGAAAGTATGAAGGCGGTGTGAAAGGGTTCAGCTCAGAAGAATCATCATTTGTCGCTGGATACTCTTACTAAAACAATCACCCATTGCCATAGCAACAGTAAACAAAAGTAATTAGTTTAATAAACCATTGAATGTCAACATTAAAACATAGTTATTAATATAGATGGTGAAATCATGTTAGATTTTATTTTTTATAGAAATCTAAACGCATTTGTGGGATTGTTTCAATTGTATTCCTATCGTGGTTCCCATAGTTCTGCATAAAACATAAATATATTTCTTGAGGAAACAATATTCTTAATTTTCCATGGATGAAAAATAAATAATTTTTTCCTTCCATGATTTTTTCATGTACCATGCAGATTGAAATGTGTGTTTGGTTGTTGGAGTTGTATTCTTTCAATCAAGTTTAGTGTAGTATAATATTCTGGAGTTTGTTAATAATTAATATAATATTATTTGGAAATAAAAAAGCAATAGTATATTGACATAATTATGTAGTAATAGGCCTACTGTATCAAAAGTATAATATTCACAGTATGTTTATGTAGTATAATTTTCAGAAAGTATTTAAAAGTTCTAATTCCCAACTGGCATTCAAATTCAATTCCTCTTTCTGTCTGGTTTGAATTTTTTTCCTGAAATTATAGTATTTTCAAATTACATTCCTAGCATCTGGACAACTTTGTCGAAAATCATATTATTACTGCAAAACCCAACTACAGTACCATTGGTATTTTTTGGTAGATGGTGCTTTCATATAATGCGATTTATCAGTACAAATGTGGACCCTTGTCAATGTAGTGATGTTCGAAATAAATCAATCTGAAACCATAGAGTGCTTGTGACGTTTATTTTGATGGTCTTTTTGTAAAATCAGTAACAGTAGTAGGTAACAGTATACAGTACTCATGGATGTAATGTTGTACATGTTTTAATTTTTTTCCATATCGCCCTCTATAATAATGGCTTTCAGTTTTTAACAAATGTGCATTAATGTCTACGGCCATACTACGTTGAACACACCGGTTCTCGTCCGATCACCGAAGTTAAGCAACGTCGGGCCCGGTCAGTACTTGGATGGGAGACCGCTTGGGAATACCGGGTGCTGTAGACTTTTTTTATATTTTTTTTTATACAAAGAATAATTTTTAAAGATGTATTGTCCCCCTGAAAAAATAATTTTTTTGAAATGGCATTTCAGTTGAAATGGCATTTCAGTTTGTTGAAATGCCATTTTAATGTCACATAATAGGTATTCACTTTGACCAAAAATTGGACCGGAAAAAAAATATTTTACCTGAAAAAAACTGTAATTTAAAGAAAAACATAGTCAAATTGGCTGCCAGCCAATGGGTTTTTGGCTGAATTCAACTGTTTATTTTGTCATTTTATAAGTGACACTTTATTTTTTCTGGATTTATTTCTACGGAAGTGATTAACTTTGTTAAAACTACAAAATGGCATATTCGAGGTCTGATTTTAATAATCTTCATTTTTCATGTTTTTAGGGGACAATACATCTTTAATGGAATGAAATACAGATACTCATGGATGTGATGTTGCGCCAGTTCAAATATTTTTCCACATCGCCCTCTATAATAATGGAATACTGTTTTTATCACATGTTCATTCATGTCTACGGCCATACTACGTTGAACACACCGGTTCTCGTCCGATCACCGAAGTTAAGCAACGTCGGGCCCGGTCAGTACTTGGATGGGAGACCGCTTGGGAATACCGGGTGCTGTAGACTTTTTTTGTAATGTAAAGAATAATTTTAATAATTTTTAATTTTTAATAATTTTTTTGTAAAGAATAATTTTTAATGAATAATTTTTTAATTCAATGAAAATATATTTATTTACATAAAAAATAGTGTGTTTACATACATTTGTCATTTTATACAGTTTTTTTACAAATTTTAATGTCACTTATGAAACATTTCATTTTAGTCACGTGATTTATTATTTGTGTGTAGGCCTACGCGGACTGACAGTACTGTACTACTCTCTGTACACACTGTGTATATCTCTCGACCACACAACTCACACGCGCGCACACACGTGCAGAGCAGCTAGGCAGTGCATTTCGGCCGCCAATCATTTGGAATTTATAGATAGATATAATATAATGTAATATATATATACTAACAATTTTAATTTCAAATGAATACTTATGTAATCTAAACAAAGCAGAAAGAAAATGGAACGATGTTAAAGAAAAACTCCTTGAATCAATTATCTAAATTTAATTAAGAAATACACAAGAATAAACGTAAACGTACGGTATACAGTATATTTTCTTGAGCTTAGATCAATTGTTAGTTTACCACCATTATTATATTATTGTTTTCTAGGAGGCGCCCGAGTCCGGGATACCAAGACACAACTGGTGCTAGCCAGGAATTAAACTAGGGGTCAACCATTATGACTAAAACTAATTTCCACAATTATTGATTACATTTTTTAACCAAAGAAATTAAAATGATGTCTGGAAAAGAAAAGTGAAAAACGAAAAAACTAAGAAATTTGCCCAATTAAATTACAAATTACTAAATAGAATTGACCACACAACTCACACGCACACACGTACAGCAGCTAGGGACAGTGCATTTCGGCCGCCAAGCATTTCGGCCGCCGGTTACGGAACGACCAAATTCATGAAACTCCAAAAAGGACAAAATATGACATGATCATAACCTGAAATAACTATATACTGCTAAAAAGGGATTTCATTTATAATTTCCAACCAAAATGCCCTTAGGGATGAGTTTTAACAAGGCTCAACAAACATAGATTGCCTTGGTTAATATCTTATTACACGCAAATGATCTTTGAAAACACCGCGTAACGATAACCGTGCATGACCTGAAGTGATTTTTTCTTTGACTTTGTCATTGTCGGGCGTATTTCGTCATAAAATAAAATATATAAAAAAACAGTTACTATGCGCTAAACAAGTATGCTTATCTTTTCATAGGCCTATGAATGCAACCAAACAGTGATTAATATGTAGGACCTAATGAGCACTTTATCTAAAGTTCATACATACCACAAGTTCATACCAAGTTCATTACCAGAGTGATAAAATGATGGTAGGATCCCAGCTCGCTAGCAATATATAGAACTAAATAACACCTAATAATTGTTCCTTATATATCAAACATTAGAATGGTATAAAAATTAAAATGCTACTTATGAAAAATTAACCCCAAACTTAGCTACAATCCAACGGTCTGCCAAGTAAGGGCTCAATAATACAATTACAAGTAAACCCTATTTGAATTTTGCCGCGTTTTTGAAGATTTTTTAGATTTTTTCAAAATAGATTTTGCTATTTTGACACAGTCAATGCTCATAAGAAAAATATGTAAGGAATCGTTGAATATTCAGCTTTCTTTTAAAAAAAGAAACTATCCAAAATGATTGATGAGTGATCTTAAATTGCAAATAAAACACTGTGGTGCTTTAGAAAATAAGTAAAAAATTGACCTCACACTGTGAGCGGGCAATGGACGGTGAGTCTGGCGGCCGAAATGAACAGTACATATTTTATCCTTTTTGGCGTTTCATGAATTTGGCCGTTTCATAACCGGCGGCGGAAATGACTGGCGGCCGAAATGATCAGGTCGTCGAGGGGTCGAGAGGGACACACATAACAAGACATTACGTAATTACTAGCTGGACATTGAGGGTGCCCTCGCGCCACCGCCACACTGCTTCCTGTATGCTGAGTGTAAAACCATGGAGTAAAGAATACTTACATAGAGATATGGTTAAACTAACTGTCTAACTGTAGTACTAAATCGTATTAAATTAGGCTCCTAGGCCTCTAATAAAATAGTAGTACTGCTGTGTAGTGGTGTAGTAACAATTTTGAGTAATTTTAAGGGGTGGGTACGAAACTGCATTAGCGCCAAGCAAGTACTAGGCCTACTAGCTAGTAGTAGTAAGCCTATATACAGTAGATACAGTTGTACTGTAGCATGCAGCTAGCTGCCTAGCTTCTATCTACTACTAGACCTAGTACTACTAGGCTAGTTTAGGTTAGCTAAAGGAAGTAGGTAGGGCCTAGGTAGGCCTAACCTACTAGCTAGCTACGCCTAGGCCTATCTAAAAACTACAGTACTCTACTACAGAGTACTACTTCTACTTTCTGCATAGATCTCACCATTCATTGACCCAGGCTGTGCACTGTTTGAGGTTGCCTCAAAATAAAATCAACATTTTTGCTTTTATTTTTTTAGGTTCTGTTTCTGCTGCTGCAAAAAAAACCGGTTAATAATATTAATAACCACCATGTGAATAAATTAACCCCATTTTTTTGGGAGCAGAAAACAGGACAAATTTTCAATAACCAGTTAAATGGCAGCCTGAAAATAACAGTTAAAAACACACCCAAACCTATCGATTCGGTGTTAAAACACTATTTAACCGGTTATTGCTGTGCAACTTTTAGCTGAAATGCAAAATAACAGTTATTTGATTGACAGCCACTGACCTTGAGTCTACACTGCAATAACGTTTGAATTGACCGCCAGTGTCCATTGCATTTTGGGTAGGCCTACTGCTAACGATTTCCATCGACGACCACCCACTGATTTAAACGGTTATTTAGAAGCAAAAATTTAGCAGAAATGCAGTCCATATAACAATTATATTTAAATCTATTTTCGGCGCTATGCAGCAGAAACATACCCATAAACAGCATGATGATGTTTATACTACTAATTCTGCTCCTGTATTAAAAGTGTTTAAATTATATTACAGTATGAAGTTGTCTTTTTGTCACTTGTGACGACGAAGAGAATTTGCACAGCAATTCAGTTTGCTTTTGTTTAATCCTGTCACCGTCATGGGTTTTGTTTATCTGTAGTGTATTGACAAAAATAAATGAAAAAATAAAATATTCTCAGTACACTCATTCAATTTAATTAGATTCTATCTTGAAATATTATCAATAAATCCAAACATTTATTATTTCAGATTACGTTGCAGTCTTCATGAACCTTGGAAATTGTACGAAATTGTTGCCATTATGAGAAATTATTTAAGAAATTTAAAATGGTTTCCTATCCCTTTAAGTGTTGGATTTGGTTACATATGTTATCAACAGTATTTCCACATAAAGAAACGTGAACTTAGGCATGTGTATGAGGCAGAAATACCAGAAGACTTACTACTAAAAAACTGGCAAGTAAGTACAAAAAAAAAACGAAACAAAAAATCATTCCACTATTTATATTTGTGTTATATGCTAATGGTTAAAAATGTGTCTGGTTAAGGTACCAGTACATAACGCATCGTTGACCAATGACAAGCGACTGCTCGAATAATCTATCAATTGTGATTGGTCAGATCTTTTGTGTTGCACTTATGTCCCTATGTCATTTGTCGTATTCCAATGGGAACTTTCGTTGTCAACATAAAGATTTGTTGAGTACTTTTTGTATTCGATGGTAAATTTTAAATGACAGATAACAGATTGTGCTCAAAAAGTCATTCGAATAGAAAACGTTGACAATGCAAGCTTTTTCATTAAGAACAATCTCAACGCTCAAAGTAAATAAGTACTCAATGGAAAAACTGTACTCAACGGTAAAAGTCTCAATCGAATACAGCAATTGCTTCCTAGTGGGAACCAGGCTTAAAAGGGTTAGTGTATTTAATTGGTCCAAAGGTTTTTTTTTTGTTTTTTTTTTGCATATTATTAAATAAATATAAAATTACAGTACTGTATGCTTTTTAAGAAAAACTTGGCAACAACATACATACAGGTTACGTATTACACTTTCATTTCATTTCATTTCATTAATTTATTCGACCAATACACAGACACAGAACAGAAACAAAGCACAATATTCCATTTCCCCTCACAATACGACGTCTATTTTAAATTGATATATTAAAAGGTACAAAAATTTCCATAAAATGTTTATACTTTTAAATTCTATAAAAAAATACTTATCTTCAGGTCAGTAGTTTTCCAAGCAAACTTAGCCTGAATGAGAAAAATGGTGTGATCTTTTTTGACTGAACCATTATTAGTGTAGGTAATACATTTTAAATAAAGTAGTTTAACATCCAATTAAATTTATTTTTGGGATTTCAATGGTTATTGATTGTTTTTGTTATATTTATGAAATTTAATTAATGCTATAATTTTGTTGGAACATAAGTACTGAGTAACGAATAATAAAATAAGGATATAAAACACCCGCAATAAAAATGAACGATTCAAATAAATCGATAGAAAGTCAGTGATGCGTGTTATAACCTGGCATCTGAGTTTTCTCCTGATGATGAGTTGGATGGGTTTTCGCTGAATTTCTCCGATAAAAGGGGATTAAAATGGAAGATTTTACGCGTTTGTATGAGATATCGCACCATAATAATAACCCTAAACATGAATATGTTAGGCCAACGCGAGTTCTTTCTGATATGGGCGCTGCATTTTCAACTTTTACTATGATATTTGTTATGTACAGCAAAAATGAATTTCAAAATCATCCTAGCCTGAATTTGACATCTTCCATGTGGGTGTTGTCCCTGGCAGCATACGTTATTTATGTTTGTGTAAACCATTTGTTTCCGTCAGTATTTAGCTTATCAGCTCAATACCTATCAGAATTAGGGCTGTGCGTATTTTGGATTCATTCCAAAAGCAAGACAGCATGTGGTTATGTTCCTGTTGGTATTCTTTTGGTGAGTAAGCATGATTTGATTTTGCTCTCCTTCCTCCTACTACCGGCCGGCCTAGAGAGTAGAGAGGCTAGGCCTAGCTTGTGTATTGTTTTTACTTTGCTTAGTACTGAACTCTAGCATCTACAAAGTCATACTCATGGCCTAGCAGTGGAAGGTTGTTAGCCAGGGTATGCACAATCTGAACCATTTTCATTATATTTTTTTGCAATGATTGGCAAAATTTGAAATTGCACTTTTAATTAAGTTTTATTTATTTAGGTTTTTTGTCCAATTACGATTGTTGCTTCTTCCCATTTTTTCCCATACTTTCCTCTCTCACTTGGTAAAATACACATTTATATGTGGAGCCAAAATTTGGAACGAAATTGATATAAACACAAAAAATGCTCTTTCCCTAGACAATTTCAAAAGATTAATTTCTTCTTAATTTAAGCCTGTTTTGTTGTAGTGAGTTTTATAATTGTTTAGCTTTTCTGTTTTAATTTTATCTACTAACTAGAAAATCTATTAATTCATTAATATAAATTGTATATACTTTTTTAATGTATAATGTTTTTGTTTGTTCATCAGTTTGATAATTGTGATTGTAGTTTTATTTCTTTCATACAGCCTCATGGAAGTACACATTTTGTTGTGAACGAGCCTCCGTTTTAAAATAAAGATTTTATTATTATATATATATATATGAGCAGTTTTCTTTTTTTTTTCCACGACTGTGTTAGGATAGTTGTATACTGTCTGTAGTTTTTTTGCAACATGTATTATGTAAGAAAATGCCCTTCCTGCCTGAAATCAAACCTGCTTGGTTAGTATAGACTTTGACCTGGCACCTCGCCTACTTGACTGCACGCTGTTGCGTTTTTGAGTTGCGTGAAATCAAACCGATTTGATGTGGCGATGTTTGCAGCACTTGTTGATTCCCATTTGTGATTACGCAATACAGCACTTTGCGTCAATACTAGATCTTCTCCGATGATTAAGCATTTCTTTGTGTATAATAAACAAGTCTGCATGTACAGTAAATGATACCCATAGACTCTGTACAGTATATGTACAAAACAAGCACTTAAAAAACCTGGTACAAATAAAATATATATAGAAATTTTTATTATAATTTTATATATACGTTTTCATTGTGCCATTGGGACTGAACCGTTTTATAGGTGTTTATACCATCCTTGTCCCATCCTACTAAATATGTGTTTTGTCTATTTCTTTGTATTTGCATTTTTGTGAGAAGTTGATTGAATAAATAAAATATTAAAATACCAAAATATGATGACCTTTCATTAAAATAAATACTATTAACATAATATAAGCTACATGTAAAAATAATAATCTTGTTTATACCCATAATTTATCAGATTGTACAGAGTGATTACATACTTAAGATATTTATCTGGACAGTTAATATTGATACAATACTAACTGACTGATATGATTGTTTGTGGCCTAATGTGGTGCTACTGTACCTGTATCATAACCTGTTTAAAAAGAATTTAGAAGGATGATGGTTTTAAAGCATCCTGTAATTTGTGCTGTCGATTTTATTGATTGTGGTTGAAAAATGACAAATATATAATAATTGAATACTTGGAGCCTAGCAACTGATGATTTTAATCGTTTTTTATCTCTTTCATGAAACAGTCTGTAGGTCATCTATTTTAACAAAAAAAACCAAAACTTTATTATTATTTAATTATTTTTTAGGTAACTTTGTATCGCACGCTGCCTCTGAGGACCGCATCGCGGTGCTGGGGATCAGTGAACAGCTTAGAAGTGCCTGTGTTTCTACGGAAACCAATGTATGGTTTATACAGTACTCTATTTAAAGTAAATATAGAAGAAGCTGAAAATCCAGATCTGGCGTCTTACAGCCATCTACAAGCTTTCTTCACAAGAAATTTGAAGCCTAATGTCAGAGAAATTAGTAGTAAAGAATTGGTATGTTAGTGCTGAATATTATATGGATGATTAGCATGAAATTGATGATGTAAACTTATTTACTAATTAGTAATAGTACAATATTTCAACAGTACAGTATTACTATTCTTTAAACCTGTAGTGTAAACTGATACTATAAAAAAGTAGATAAACTTATAATTAATTAATTATAATTAAAATAATATAAAATGCCAGACTCTGCTCTTGGTCATTACAATCAATTAAAACATCCATAAAAAATACTTTAAAATTGTTGATTAAAACCAGGGGTGGATTCAAGGGGGAACAGCTGACCTGTGCCCCCTCTATATTTCACAAATTGTAATGTAAAAGATGGGACTATCAAATTAAGTTCAGCACTTCATTTCACTACTTTTAGGCCCTGGGCCCCCAATTTCAAAATCCTGGATCCACCACTGAAAACTATTTATAGATTATTGATATATTGTTTAGAATACTTATTTTTTATTATCATATGTTGGTACCATTCATATTTAATGTTTGTGTTTTTAGACAAGCCCATGTGATGGTCGTGTGCTTTACCATGGCAAGGTTGAAAACAGTCAAGTTGAACAGATTAAAGGCGTGTCATATTCCCTTAAGATGTTTTTAGGTCCAAATTCATGGAATAGCAACTCGAATACTGTCGGTCATGAGGTAAGCTGTTCATAAAATTGTTAGTTGTTTGATAATTAGCATCAGACAGACAAAAATGGGAACATATAGTGGAAAGCCCCTGATGTCTGATTTTATGATGCTTGGCTACCAATCCAGGGATCCTGGGTTCAAGGCCTGTCATATGTCAGTATTTTTCTAATGACAAATTACAACTCCACTCCCAAAGAATTGTAATAAGACTTTGTTTATGTAGAGCATCTTGTGTATATGTTTGTCTTGTGAACGGGATTGCCACCTTTAAGAAGGATAGTGAATGATTATCCTTGGCAATTGCCTAAAAAAAAAATAGAAAACGTTAAAGAGAGGAGGGAGAGAGACGGAATGTTGTAATATTTACTGTACACATGCTGTATCAAATGCCTTTATTTATCTTGTGCTTATTTTCTAGCCTACAGATGAAAAGTATCATGTATCACTGGGAATAAAGCCAGGGAACGAACTGTACCATGTGGTAATCTATTTAGCACCAGGAGACTATCATCAATTCCATTCACCAGCTGACTGGACAGTGGTACATCGAAGGCACTTCCCAGGTATTGTACAACCTCTGCTGAAAACCCATCTCTTTTGAATAGCATATGAAATGACGTAATTTCCACCTTGTGGACGTAGCGCTTTAGAATAAATTTTAATTTGGTTAAGCGCTATACAAAAGAAAATTATTAATGTTATTATTAACCTCCATTTTATTCTCTTTGGATGATAACATTATATGATGTACATAAATTTATTTTGTGATTATTATTAGTCGGCAGTACAGCTGCTACCCTTGTAAAAGTTGAATACATAAATAAATGAATAGCTCCCTTAATATTTTGTGTCATATATACATATAACTATGCAATACTGAACACTATACATAATAATATCTTGAATAAATAAATATATTGATTATGTCACAATCGTTAATGTATGTAGAATTAATACCTTATTGTTATTTTTCCAGAAATGGATGAGAATAAAATTTGAATCTTGATCAATTTTCTTTCTTTTATAGGGGATTTGTTTTCAGTGAATCCTGGTGTTGCCAAAATTATCAAAGGTCTTTTTAATTACAATGAACGTGTAGTGCTGATGGGCAACTGGAAGCACGGCCTTTTTTCAATGACGGCAGTTGGTGCAACAAACGTTGGTTCAATTGATATCAATTTTGATAAGGTAAGTTTCGTTCCTGTCATTTAGATACCCCATGTGTATGAATGCATGCAATAGCAACACATTTTAGAACATAAATCGTACAAACTCTCTCTCTCTTAAGCTCTGTCTACACTATCAAACTTTATGTGACAAAAAAATGTGATGTGCCCATATATGGACATGATGATATCATACCATATTTAGGTATATCACTACCATATTTGCGCACATCACACTTTTTTGTCACATATAGTTTGATAGTGTAGACATAGCGTTATAGTATTATTTCTGAATAACAATTATTTTATGGGTTTTATTCTTTTCAGGATTTAAAAACTAATTGTAGAGGGCGCTATAAAAAAGGAGACTTCAAAGATAACTCATTTATTTCAAATACGAATGATACATCGCAGAGTGGGGTAGGTTTAAAAAAAGGTGAAGTCTGTGGAAAGTTCAACTTAGGGTCTACAATTGTGTTAATATTTGAAGCCCCCTGTAACTTTCAATTTAATGTTAACCCAGGACAGGTAGTTAAATTAGGAGAGCAGTTGGGCAACTTATGATGATGTTTTTACTACGATTTATAAATATTTATAGTTGAAATTGAGGGCCCTTGTTTCTGTGTTATTTTTAGCTGTGTTCTACTTTAATCATTTCATTACCATTGCCTAGTATTACTAATAGAACTATTCCCAGTCAGTTTTAAAAAAACTCACCAAAAAACATATCAATGTGCTACCTAATATTGTATAAGCATGAACCTATCTAATTTGTAGGTCCATGGTATAAAGGGTCTTTCACACCTGTTCCGGCACGGTTTTCAGTCCAGAACCGCAAAATCCAATCGAACGTCAATGCTTCGTTTCCACGCGACTACGCGCATAGCGATTGGCACATAGCCACGTGGAGCGCTGCGACAACGAAACATTGATGTTCGAATCGCCGGACCGGAACCATGCCGGAACAGGTGTGAAAGATCCTTTATTTTAATTACATACTGTTTGTTCTGATGGATGTTTATTTATGATTTATGAATATGCATTATTCTACCATTCGCTGTATCTCGTAACTCAAAATTCTCGCTGTGCGAGTAGAAATTTTTGCGAGAAGCTTGTGAGCGAATATGCCTATAGATACATATGTATAAGTGGGAAAAAAATATTCTGTATGGAAAAAACAAATCAAATCAAAGTTATTCATTTGTAATTTGACTAAAAATGAAAATAAAACTCCTCATAGAATTAAATTATTCTTGCAAAAAAAATTTATAAAGTGAACATTGTGTGTCGTGTGCAAATGGTAGGCAACCTTTAATTTTCACGACTTGGCAAGCGACTACATAGCTATTGAGTCCAACAGTCATTCTCATATCGTTTCTAAATGTGTGCAGAATGCATTTTCGACTCGATAGGCACATAGTTTTTATTGGCGGTCACTAAGTATTCTGTAGATAAGTAAAAGTATTAAATTTCGTATTGTGCGCCATCATGACTGTGTATGGTGCGCCATCATGAGTGTGTATGGTGCGCCATCATGAGTGTATGTATGTTTATGTGGGTTAAACCCTTGTATTAATATCAATGTACAATACAAATGATTATATACTATTAATAGTTTATTCATTTATATACGTTTTTACATCATGTATTACAAATTATAAATACTCTAATTTAATTCTACTTTTCAACACCAACATTGGTGGTATAGAGGTATAGTTCCAGAATATTGATTTTGATGTAATGGGTTCGGGTTGTTAACTTATTCTGTGAATTTGTATCTAGCTACCTAATTTTTGTAGATAGCATAAACAATTTAATTGTCCATCTTTTCTACAGTATTTTGATTCAAAATTCAGGAAATTTTATTGGTCCACTTTAAATTTGAATCCATCACATGACATTTGGGTTGACCATGTGTCGGAAATCAATATAAACAATCAAAAGCAATTTATATATAAAGGCTAACTTTAATTTGAAAACAATATAGTAATAATGTGTATTTTAAATGTAATGCAAATGGCAGGTTGAAAATACTTTTCAGGCTAAAATTATATTTGAAAAATATTGAATATAGGAAAACTATTCCGAAACATAATTGTCTTTTTGAAAATATGATTGTATACAGTACTGTGTATGGTTAGTAATAATATATTATGTACTGTATAAAGAACAAGGTTGTAATAGATGTGCTCACCTCTCTTTAAATATGATAACATCACTTTTTCTGATACAAGTATGTCGCCCTCTAGAGTTCTAAAGGCAACAAATAATTTTGTGTATAAGCACTAATAATGTTGGAAATTGAGAAGTGGCATTTTTCTCTGAAATAAAATATAAAATATGTACATACAAATGTGATTTGTCTTTGTCGTGTAGGTACTTTAATTGTTTAAACATTTGATTATAAAGTCAATGATCACATCAGTATACAAAATCAACAAAAAACCCTCCTGTTATTGGCGAATTTATTTTGCTGTTGGTTGGGTTTGGAAATAAAATAAAAAAAATAAAAATACAACATTTTTAAGCCAATTTACTTCTAAATATATATATAGATATATTCTATAATTTTTGTTTAATTTTCTATTAAACCACTTTGAATTTATTGGAATAATAATATATAAACAGGTTTTTGTTTGTTTTTATTAGGCAAATTATAAAAATAAATTATAGGCCTATAATAAAATAAAAGATTGTATTGTATTAAGTTTGATTATTTTACTATGTTTTGTCTTTTTATGCACTTACAAAATAGCATATAAGTGAAATTCATTGGAAAAAATCATAAAAGTGCCAACCTTTATAAACAAAAGTTTCCCTGTATTTTTAGAGGGCAGTAGACTTGCTTTTATTCGCATTCGCAGGTATGTCTGGCATACCATATTGGTCTTCGAATTTCGTATTTTTTTTCAGACATTACTTTGGTTTATCAATCAACTTGGGGATTCTTGTTTTAGAAAAAGGCAAGTAACCAGATAAGAAAATAAGACGTAGGCCTAATATTTTACGCCTCAAGCTTCTTGAAAAAGATTTCGGAATTAATAGTCTCGCTTGGTACAGACAGTGGGTCTACGCCTATTCGAGTTATTAAATTCCATCTAATTTCTGACTAATCTTCTACTTTTATTCTCAAATAACCATCTTCAGAAAACATATTTTTTATTTAGTTTCATAGAAAGTTTATATTATGCTGAAAATAGCCCGTAATGTTATTTTATAATAAAACAAGGATATGGAACATATATGAAGTCCAATTCGGTATCCCAAATAACTTTCCGCTATTTTCGATACGATTGTTTACGTAACGTTTGGGTTATAAAGATGGAAGCCGAGTCGCCACAAAAATCTCCTTCTTTGACTAATAAGCATGATGAAGACTTAGATTTTTTAGATTTACTTGAAAGTGACAGTTCTGATTTAGATGAAGATATCAGACATAAAGCGAATAGCACAAGTATTTCAACGAAAAACCTGTCCAAGTCTAGGCCTCACGATTCAAACAGACCCATCCCTCTATCGTCACCGAAAAAGCAGCTGACGACAGGCGGAGAAACAACTGATAATGTCGGCCTAGGTTTAGAAGAAGACTCTAGACCTACTGTAAACGTATTCGCAAAAATAAAAACGTCTGGAAAATATGGGTATGATTGAAATATTGTATTCAATATTAGTATTTTTGTACTATACATTTTTTATAGCCTAAATTTTAAAAATATACTTCATATCAATTATCATATTCAAATCAATTCATAATATACTAAACATATACTAAACATACTGTAGGCCTACTTCTCTAAAAAAAAACCGAATAATTTAAAGACCAGTACATTAATTAATATTTGCAGAAATGTCGAGCTTGTAATGTATTCGTACCTCCATAGCATATCCCATAGGCCTCTAATCATCCTTAAAAAATCCCCGAAAATATATTATATTACTAGAATAAAATCAATTATGTGTAAACAATGGCCTTTTTGTAGTAACATGGTTAGTTACAACAATACTGTAATCTAATCTAATAATCTTTTTTTAAAAATTATTATGAATTAAACCACTAAACTGTGAACACAAAGCATGTTTTATTTATAATAGAGATAACATAGACCAGCCTTCCACATCTTCATCAATTAGCCAACAAGTATTGAAGAAATTTGAAAAAGATGATGATGATAGTCTACCATCAACTTCTTCCGTAAGTTAATGATTTAATTTTTTTTTCAGATAATTCAATGTACTGTACGTTCCCAATAAAATCTTTAAAATAGGTTCATGATGATAAATTTGTTTCGGCAAATTGAGAAAATTACAATAATGATAATAATATTAATAATATTAATGGTAGTCTTTATAATATAACGCTTAATACAATGTTTATAAACGCTTTACACACAAAAATTATCCAACTATCTTAAGATAACCAAAAATTAAAGGAACCATTTACACCGCTTCGTTTCCAGCACTTTGAAGCTCCCATTAGAGCTCACTGTGGCTCTAAATGGAGATCAGTATAAGTAAAGCATTTCTAAAATCAAAAGTAAAACAGCCAGAAAAAGAATGCCAAGTTTTAGGATAACACTAATCCTTGTCAAAGCAAAGAGATTATGATTACACTCAAAATATATTTTTAATTTTTCTAATATTTCAGAATATCAGAAGATATGAAAACAATCCTCAGAATGCGTTTGTCACAGGCTTTAATGTAATGTCAAAGGTGAGAAATATGCAGTATAAAAAAAAACTGAGCTTACACATCTTTTTTGTATATGTTTTCTCCGAATATTTTATTTTGAACCTTGACTTCATTGAATTTATTTTATCCAAAACTGTGACTCAAAATTAAGTATACACTTAACTTTTGTTTCCATTTATGCATCATTCCCTTGAACTGATTCAAATCATAAACTATCAAAATTAAATGTACTCTGGTAAATGCGCCCTCTTGAACTTGATTTACGTTGAGATAACGATATCAAGTTTGTTACACTAGTCGCCAATGACTCGTTGACGCTGATTAACTTCTTCCCATACTCTTTCCTTAAGGGTTCCTAATACTTAGTCCAAATTACCTAGTTTAGTAAATTAATTACCAGAGTATTGGACTTAATTAATTGTAGTTTGTATCTCGTGACATGGTATTCCTCAACACGATACAGCTGTTCAATTACAATTTTAAGTTTAATCAGCCGAGTAAATTTGTTTACATACATTTATTTTAGACCAACAGATGGCAAAAATCTGTTTCAACAAAGTTTTAAGCTCTGTCTACACTATCAAACTAGTTTGACAAAAAAAAAGGTTTTTTTTGTCACATAAAGATTGATAGTGTAGTGGCTTTATAATTTAATGCACAGTCAGATAGAGGCAGATTTTTAAGGAATTATTAATTTGGTCTTGTTTAGTCATGATCATTTTCTTGCCCTCACTGATATGCCTTAATGCACCTCCTACATAATTATACTTTAATTAATCTACACCATGTTAACCCCATCCTAACCCCTCCTTAATGTCTCCTTACGCATAATTATGCTTTTCCCTTCATCAAACATTACTTCAAGTGGTTTTTTGTTTATCATTTCATCTATTCATCCCCCCTCTTTGATGTGGTCTTAATCATGCCCTCTCTTAACCCCCCTCTTTGATGTGGTCTTAATCACGCCATCTCTTAACCCCCCTCTTTGATGTGGTCTACATTATAAATGACCCCTGCCATTCAAATTCTATTGGGATAGTGTACTGCTTAAACTGTATCAGGGAACTAGTAATAGAATACTCTCTGTTTTATAAAAATGAAACTAAACTTGACAGATTAAAAGCGAAAGTACTATTTTATCAAATAGTATTTTCTTTAAATCAACTTGGAAATATTTTTATTCAATTACACTATTATCTATTTAGGCAATTACATATTTTGAAAAAAATACTTAGGACAAAGCTGAAGTAAAAATAATCTTTTAAACCATAAATATATTATAATATCTCTATGTTGCAACTCATTTTACCAGTTCATTCCTGTTGCTTGATTATGTTCATACAGTATTCAATAAAGCTCTGTCTACACTTTCAAACTAGTTTGACAAAAAAGTGTGATGCTCCCAAATATGGTAATGATATATGCTTAAATATGGTAGTGGTATGATATCATCATGTCCATATATGGGCACATCACACTTTTGTTGTCACATAAAGTTTGATAGTGTGGACAGAGCTTAAGATCGCATTTGAAGAGAGGATACAAAGGAAGTTTATAGCAGATGAAAATGTTTTTTACGAATGTGAAAAAAAGTAACTTCTTATCTGAACATTTTGAATATGTACAAGCCTGTTTTATTTTTCACAATCATTTGGCAGGTGACTGATTGCAGATGTGTAATATTTGTCGTTTATTCATGGGCTTTCAGAAACTGACCACTTTATTTTATAAATAAAATCATCATTATGATTGGATATGACATATTTTTACTTCTGAGGCCAAAAAAAGTACAAACTTCAAAGATACAAGACTTTTTTTTATTTGTCTATAATATTCTATTATTAGCAAAAAATGAATAATATTCCTTAAAAAAGGGGGTTAGTCTACAATTTTAAAATTTCATATTGTTTCCAAAAACAAGCGACTCAGTATGTCCATTTTATATTCACATTTATTATAATATACTTTCCTCCGTAAAATTTTATACATATAATAATATACTTTCTCTGAGATCTAGATCTGAGTCTCTTCTTGCCCATATATTTCATCCCTCCACTAAGTTTTATGGAAATCGTTCATTTTCTTCGGCATCCGTTTCTCTATGGAATGCGTTGCCTATTGAAATCCGTCAGGCTACTTCCACCAGTGTCTTCAAATCTCTCCTCAAAACCCACCTTTTTAATTTGTAATTTTTCAAAATTTTCTGTCTTTGTAAAGCGCATTGAGGCTTTCAGCATAATGCGCTATATCAAGTACCAGTTATTATTATTATTATTATTACTTTCCTCCATAAAATTTACATTTAAATTGAATCAAATATTACATTTTCGTTTTAATAGTTTATTTTCAACTATCTATGTTTTGAATTCATAGATACTGCTAAATCTTCTATTTTAAAGCCCATATACTGTTCTGAATATTTAACAATGCAATTAACAACAATACTCAATTGCTGTAGCTTGGTGGCTAACATGCTTGCCTTCCAATCCCAAGGTCCAGGGTTCAATCCTGATCTAGTGCTAGGGTTGTAACTCATGACTGTTTCAACTCCACTCCCTAAACCTCAAATGAGACTTAGTTTATAAGCATGATAAATTATTAAATATTAATATCCATCCTGTAATTGGCGAGTTTCTCGCTGTTGGATGCGTATGAAATAAAAAAAAATAAAACAAATTTCAGTTGCAATTAATTATAGTAAATAAGTCCAGTTAATCGGATTTATTATTGTATTCATATCATAGTTTATATTATAAAAATGTGGGTTTAAAAAAAAAATTAGGATCAGAATTTACAACAAAAAGAACAACAATCATGTTGAACATACAACACTTTTTTTAGCAAGCATAAACGTAAATGTTTACTTATCGTCGTTTTTTTGTTCATTCCGTCACAACTTGGAAGTTGGGTGTTTTTTTAAATTAGGATCAGAATTTTCAACAGAAAGAACAATTATCTTGAACATACAACACTTTTAATATTTAGCAAGCATACATTTAAGACGGAGACTCGCTTTGTAAAGCTTGGCACACGAGCGTAAATGTCTACTTATCGTCGTTTTTTTTTTATTCCGTCACAACTTGGAACGTTTTTTTTAAAAAATTAAGGTCAGAATTTACAACAGATAGAACAATTATCTTGAACATACAACAATTTTAATATTTACCAAGCATACATTTTAGACGGAGACTCGCTTTGTAAAGCTTGGCACACGAGCGTAAATGTCGTTGTTTTTTGTTCATTCCGTCACAACTTGGAATGAGTCAATACATACATCACCATATTATGTGACCAATCATATGCATTTATTTAAAGTAAAAAAAACAAGAGCTTTAGAATTAAATCCTAGTGTCAAAGTTTACTCTTATGAAACTTTAGAAAAGTAAACTGTTTTGTCAGCTAATGGGCGGAGCATGTCAAAATGGGAAGATATCAAAACCTCCAAACTGACAACAACCTAATGAATAATTAAATAATCTTCAAGTTTCCATAGCAACAGCTCAAATTTCAACCGCAAATTAGGAAATACGTGATTTAATCTCGTAATGCAAATTAGAAAAGGAAAAACCAAAAAGGTTTTTTTTTTAATACGTCGAATAAGTATTTGACTTTAGTTGCGTGTCAATGCGTAATTAGTCAGGCTTAAGTACAAGGCTCGCGTCCCTTGGTAGTTTCTTCTGTCACTTCTGATGATCTTCACAGTCTAAAAGCTTTTTGATTATACTTTTTGAGGTAGTAATATTGTTTTGTAAAAGTAGTAGGAAGTTTGATTTCTCAACAACTATAGTTTCTCTCATTTTAAATAAATAATTAATTATACAGTTGAATGCAAAAAATTAAATATGCAGATTTACAGAATTGCCTGATTGAAAAATTCTAAAAACAAATTTATATAAGTTGTTTTTTTATATACTTATTCCTATTAAAATAGTATGTTGAAATAAATTAACTTAAAAATTCTTTCAAATGTTTTGTTTTAAAAAATTCAATAAAACCCCTCTTTTGAGGCACACCTATTAAAGGACACTTTCTTGTGAAAAAAAAGGGCGCAATAAATGTTTCACCCCTATTAGGTTCTTGATTTCCGGAGAAACCCCTTAAATAGGGCTTCTGCTCTATGACAATGATGATCATATCACTACCATATTTGGGCATATCACCACCATATTTGGGCACACAAACTAGTTTGATAGTGTAGACAGAGCTTAAATTAATATTTAATATTATATTATTCTTCGATTGAAACAGTATGTACATCATTCTCTATTGATTCGCTGGATACTAAATTGTCACGCATTCCGGATTGTGTAGGCGACCACTACGCAATGTCTGCACAATCATGGCTTAACATAGAAATAAAATGTTCTAGTTTTATTAATGATTGTGGTTTTAATGTACTGTCATATGAGTAAATGATTATGAGTAATATATCAATATTTTGTTAATTTAGGAAAAAATACTTTTTATCTATTGATAGATTATGTAAGTTAAGCTGACTCGTTGACATCATTCATCACATAAAATAGCCAATAAAAATCCTTGTATTTTATACTGTTTTTTCCTATGCGTTTCATTGGTCAGTAAATAGCCTCATTATAGATTAATAACTTCTACAGCCAATTAGATTCATTGTAGATATTAAAGACTTTTCTGATCACTGATCAGCCTATTTTTCTAATAACATTAGACCATATGTAAATTAACTACTTTCAACAGCCAATCTAATATTCATTTTTGTTTAATTTCTCAGTGTTGAATGTACAGTACTGCCAATCCGAATCATTATTTTAAATTATCAATTTCATTTTTCAATTGTGTATACAGCATTGATCTTGTTAACAACAATACTGTATCTAATTTAAATCAAAACTTTTGGTAGCCAATCACATTCATTGTTATTTATCTGCTGTTTAAAATATTTCCCAACTACTGTTAATAGCCAATTAGATCCATTGTTATTTATCTACTAGGCTTTCTACTTATAAAACTGATCCTGCCCAATGTTGCAGTACGGCCTCATTTTCAATTCAATTATTCTTGATGAGAGTTTGTTTTGCTTCTTCCTGACCAGGGATCTGTACAGCATCCTGTTCGTCCTACAAGGGGCTTTTTAATATGTGATTCACCTCCCAGAGACGTTCTTGGGAAGGGGAAGTATGTTGGTCAGGCGCCAGCGTTCTCTTGGAACTAGTCGTTGTGTGTGCACTTACTGTATGGTTGAAGGTTATTCGATGTAACCACACTACTCGCTCGTCAGGCTAATGCCTGTGTTATCCTCCGTGTGTTTTCTACTTTGGTTGTCCTACATCAGTGGTTTTTCATAACTGCCCATGGAGCCTTCGACGTTTTAATAACTGCTCGTGGAGCCGTTTAACTGTCCTCTAGCCAAAAAATAAATTAGTTTCAAAAGGACAACTTAATAATAATTGTTTATCAGAGAATAAGCTACTAATATTTGCCTGTATTGTAAGTTCTCTGATGCCAATATTGCTGCGGTAAAAAACAAGTCCAATAACAAGTTACATATGGCTTTATCCTACAGTACACCCAAAGATTTTATTTATTGTAAATATAATTTACAATTTCCATTGATGCTAAATAGGGTTTAAGAGCCTGTCCATTTTTTCGTTGTTTATATTCACAGCATATAAAGTTTTCATATAAAAATTATTCTACTTTTTTTTTCTCGTGAATGTGGTATTCCAGAAATTCAAAGCTGTAAATCCTAACACACACACACACATTCACATGACTAAATACATTATTATCAAATACAAACTTTACTTCGCAGAACGTATTAAAATGAAAGCTCGTTTTATAAGGTTAATTCTCTTATGGGAATTTTAACACTTGACACTGTCCTGTGAGACTTGAACGTAATATTAGGAAATTAATAACTTGGGGTTTCTGACCACTAACTGGCCACTTGACCCCTTTCAATTCTGGATATTACGTAGATTGACCCAGTAAACTACAAAATTCCAACATTTCCTACCGACATCAAATATAATATCTGATAATTAAAAACAATAATCAACGGTTTACAATTTGAAGCGGATGTCCCACGTGTGACCCTCAAGCGTTTCAAGATCATTCTTTATCATTCCCCACCAAGTGTTTCAAACTAATTTCTCTTGCGCTCAACCCCTCAAGTACTTAATAGACATCAGCATCTACGATAAAACTAACTTCAAATAATCAGACGGAAGTCTTGATACAATATTTCGATCTAGTTGATATCATAAATGACATGAAATCGTCAAAAGACATTACATAGTGTAAAATACATTTTTTTCAGGACAGTAAAAAAAATTAAAGCTGAGTTTTCGACCGGTAAGAACCAGAAAAGATTTACAATTTACTGTATTTTTAAAATAATTTTGTTTTGATGAGAGCCACCTTTACAAATTTAACATCTCTAGTAAATAAAAAATATTTTATATTCATTTATTAATATTCAGTTTTGTTGATATTTTATTTTTATCAATTTCTTAAAATAGAAATTACCTGTAATACGAAAACAGTAGCCGTCAAAATATTAAGTAACATGCGGCCAATATAAATTTGCTTAAAATAGTCAAGATGTTTTTGAGGTTTTTTGTGAGGTTTTGCAGCGCCGTTGGATCTGTCCATACTGCACCTGGTGAGGCTCAATCGACAAGTACCGAAATGAAACAATCCATCCAATACTATTTACAGCTCCAGGGATACAGTTAATTAAATTCTAGTTTTCTGTCAGTAGTAATGACATCCGTGGCGAATACTATTTTACTCCCTCTTACTCATTTCGTGAACCAGATATTAGATTTGTTTTTGTTACTTTTTAGATTCTCAATAAAATAAACTACTTTTTATAATAATAGAAAAGAAAGTTACATCATTTAAACATAGATTGCTTTTTATGAACAAACTTTCTGAAGAGGAACAAACGATGTTTGAAGTAATATAGAATGACTCACTTTTTTCAGAGTTGGTTTTACTGTATACAGTATTATTGTATCACACTTAATAGTGGCCACCTTTTGTTTTTTTAAAATAAGATACATTTTAATTTAAAGTGCTTTTATTTATTATGTGAAATAAATAAATAAAACAAAATATTGTATGAAGCTACACAGTACCTTTTTAAAAAACAAATTAGAAATATATAATTTTATAATAATCCAGCTGACCCTATTAAAGAGGGACACCTATGGGTTCAACAATTGTCCCATTAATAGGGGTTTTCCCATGAACAAGGGTGTTCCCTGAATAGCAGTTGGCTGTAGTGTTAAAACATATTTTCCTTTTTTTTTTCATGGGAAAGTGTCCCCGCATTTTTTAAATTGGCCCTTCTTTCCCAAATAAATGAATTGTTGACACCTCGTATAAAAGTAGCTCCTTTTATACAATCAAATCAACTCTTTCCTACGGAAATCAAATAAAACTCCTGATACACTGTCAGCTGGCCATTACAGATAGTGATGCATTTGAAAACCCTCTTAGAATAATAATCTAAAGTCCTTGAAATTGGAACTTTGTACCCCTCCCTTAATGGTTCCAAGTTGTGATCAATATTGGTGGACCCTTTCAAATCCTTCCTTCCCTTAATAGAACTGTTCCTCCTTGAACCGTGTACCATTTCCTCCGTGGTGTTCATTTCCCATGGCGAATGACACCGTGTTGGATTTTGAATTTTTATTTTTATACTGAAGTTGACAGATTCATTTTATTACAGGTTGACGAAAGAAATCAACAGGTCTTTTAAAATGTTGTAAATCTTGTTTATGGTGGTATAATGAGAAAAGCTCTTTTACCTTTAGTTTGATTGACATAGGAGACAGATGCCTTATCTAACGTTAACATCTAGAAATCAAATACCCTGAAAACGTTTTCACTTTTGCCTTTTGCCGGCATGCTTCAAACGTATTTGCAACGAGGAGTGGTTTAGATAAGGAGGAGTGTAGGCCTATTACTAAGCTTACTAAAGTCCTATATTCAAGGTTTTACGTGACATATTTTCAAATGTCAAATCTACTACTTAGTCTTTTCAAAATTATTTTTTTAGTTGTAAAAACTATCTAAATATTATTTAACAATTAGTGTCAGGCACTTGTCACATAAAAAAATTTGGCCTCGGTATGAATTTGATTTTTTTTTTTAACAGCTTGTATCGTTTACACGCCTTATACGTTCTTATATATTTTTCTTATTGTCACAGATCTAAGCATTTAAAAATTAATTATTTATTATATGCTTTGTTCAGTTAACAACCAACAGCGATGAAAATAAAAAAAAAATTTTTAAAGTTTTTTTCACTCAGCAGTTTACAATTTCTTCTGCTTCTATGCTTGTTAAATTTAAACATAAGTTTTTTTAATTTCTAAAAATATTATTTAATATACATTAATCACAACTTTGACATGGTTGTAAGTTTTTATCATTTCTAATATTAGCTTACATTATGATTTAAAATATTTATTTTTTTGAAATACTGATATTAATAACATAATTGTGAGTCAGCATACATTAGAATCTTTTTTTTTTTCGCTATTGAGTGAGTGCGTGAGAAGAAACTAACATAATATTGAATGATTACACAATGTGTTTTATTTTATAGGAAGTCATAATATATTGCTAAGTAAATGTTTTTTTTGTAATTATTTTTAAAACAAATGAACAAAGTAATAATAGTAATAGTTCATTCTTATATAGCGCATATAAGCATGCTCTTAAATGCGCTGCACATTATTACCCCGGTAGTTTTTTTTCCAAACACGTATGGAAACATACTCCCATAATAATGCAGCTAGTAATCAGTGCAAATCATATGGGAATCATTTATTTGATTATTTTATGTCTATTTATAATAGAAATAATAAATAAATTAAACAATAAATATATTTTATCAAAATATATTTAGAAACATAGATTCATAATATCAAAATCAACCAAATATAAGTTTAATTAATAATAAAAATACTTCAGTAGAAACCCTCCTTTGGGACACCTAATTAAGGGGACATTTTCCTATGAAACAATGAGCAGCAATATTTTACACTGAAGACAAGCTCTATTCAGAGGACACTTTTTTTGGTCCGAAATGTCCCTTAAAAGGAGTTCTACTGTATTTTTAAAAACAAACCTAGCAAAGAAGTATTAATGAATATATTTAACATTGCTTAATAAAAAAAAATGTTTGTTTTGTTTACAGGAAAATGTTAATGAATATATCAATTCAAACATAATCAAATTAGGGACATTAATTGTAATTCTCAAGTCTTATGGGTTCTTTTAGTTTCAAATTGCGTTGTTTTTACAGACTTGTCAAAGTAGAAAGCATTTGTATTATTTCGCCACCCCAGTTGTGCAGCGTTATTAAACTGTAAGGCATCAGATTATTGAAATGCCTGAAGGATATACAGCCACGATTTACTCTATAAATTACAGATAAGGATTATTGTTGAGCGACGTAATTAGCCAGATGCAGGTTCAACAGAAATATCTCGTGGTTTACTGCGTGATCTTGACGCTACCGAAAGATCTGACATATTTTTTTGGCCAACTACTGCACTGTGTTTAAATATGTAACCTTTGATTGTGTCTAGTCCAATATGCAAATACAGTATCCATGAAAAAGAAATGTCATTTTAAGTAGGCTAGTCCGTTGACAGGCAACAGTTACATATCAGGTTTATTACGAATAAAAAATACTTTTCAATTTATAAATTGTAGCTGTCAGCGTTAATTTCTATCAACAGGATGAAGAATTAAAGTGGGTAGTGAATTAGTGTCCATTATGGCCCTTGTTATTTGCCTCCTGCAGGAGCCTCATCCCAGACGGATGACTTCACCCAGTCCGCCTATTCACCATATATGATGAGGTTTATCATGCAATGATCTAATCCACGTACATGACTTCAAAGTGAAACATAGTCTATGTGACACTAGTGATTACGCGTACGCAAGCGTATTGAGAGTTATATATCCCAGAGGGTCAGAACATTGAACACTTGGTCCGTGCGGTACGTTACTTGTGTATCAAAACACATTAAATGCTTGGACCGCGAGGTACATGTTTTACTTGTGTACATTATTGTTGAATATTTCATTGCAAACAAATGCTTTAAGATAACTTGTTTGACTTTTGCATGGTAGGAGGCCTGTACAAAGAGGAATAGCAGAGCAAAACGATTTGGAATTGTTAAGAAGGAGCGAGACGACGTAATCGAGGAGGCGCATACATCACAAGAGAAGGAGGTCGTGATTCGCATTCCAAAGAAGGGATCTAAAATTGGTAAGTAATCATAGAAAACATTTATAACCGGTTACTCCTTAATTCTTCTAAATTTACAGAGTAGTTTAGTCTATACCAACCAATGTGTGTATTTAATTAGTTTCGTTAAGCTAATTTATATAAATTTGACTTTTTAAATTGCAAATTTATTGTATTGTGTTTGGTATTAAAACATACTTTGAAAAGAGATAATAAAAAACATATTTTTTAACAATTTAAATGAAGTTAAAATTTCGAACTTTAAAGCAAGTATTCCTAATATAATCTTATATTTTAAATATAATATAAAATATCATACCCACAGCAAAAGTACATGATTTTACAAAGCAAGGAAACAACAAACATTTTACCAAAGCTGTTTTTTATACTAAAATATAAAATGTAATCTAACAAAAAAAAAAAGAAATTTTCCTGATCATAAACATTTCCATCAATCATCTATAAGCTAACTTAAAATAATTAAAAAGCTATTATCATACCAATACCTGTCAGTATTTTGTAATATTAACAATTCCATTCAGATATAAAGGATTACTAAACAAATCATTAACGTGATGACAGCCATTTGAACACATTGATCCACCGCAATGATTAAGTATTTTTCCTTTATTTTCGTTAAATAATTTTTGTTGTTGAAGGATTTTGTCAAATAATATGCAGTTTCCTATTATCATTATGAATTTTAGTAGGTTTTATTTATTTTATTTAGAATATTACAGTATGTTGCTAGTTACTGTAATATTCAGAGAAGTTAACTGCAATTGAGAAGTAACTTCAAATAATTTAATTATGGTGTCTTAAACCAATTATTTGTTCAAATAAATTAATTGTCCATTCTGGTTTTTGGTGTGTATTGTAAGTCATATTTGATATATGCATGAAGC
Source organism: Antedon bifida (assembly GCF_963402885.1). Classification (NCBI taxonomy): domain Eukaryota; kingdom Metazoa; phylum Echinodermata; class Crinoidea; order Comatulida; family Antedonidae; genus Antedon; species Antedon bifida. Next base: position 31,604,753 of record NC_136227.1, on the reverse strand, counting down.
CTACCCCCCACTCCAGTGGGGGGTAAATTATTATTTCTTTTCCTGGACTTATCCCATATATTGCCATTATTCCAATTGTAAATAATTTTATATTTCTTTTTTTTATTTTAATATTTGATTTGTGTTATTATATGTTGTATTCACTTTGGAAAGCAGTTTATTTGTATTGCAAGTTTATTTCAATCTGAAGAAAGAACAAAAAATAAATAGCTAATTATCACTAGATACTTAGATACAGTTTAATTCACATGATCACCTACTATTACTGTATTACCAGCCTGTTACAGCACTCAATAAATAGTGGTTTATGGTCAGTTACACCTAATTAGAAGACAGCACTCTGCCGCAAAACATTTAGATAAAAATAAAACCACAGAACCTGACCATTGCCACTAAAAGAAGCCGATCTTTCCGTCCTTTCTATTTGCCGATAGATCTACCCATAGATCTACTGCTAATGGTTGATGATAGGATTTTACCTCCAGGCTATGCGGCAACGAGAACTATAATTTTGAGTTATGTCTGCAACATTTTTATCATTGTGGACCCTGCACTAAATGACTAATAAATACAGTATTCAAATTGTAAGAGATATTTTGTGAAAGCTGGTATAGAAAAAACTGACCATTGGGGATGGTGTGATTAAGTGTGACAGCCCTTTTTAAAACATTTAAGTGTTGCTTATCTGACATTGCTGCAGAGTAATAGCTCAACTTATTTTTTTTTAACCAATCTATTGCCGCTGCGTTTGTTTGATGTGCATTTACAGTATTATAATTTTAACGATTGTAATACAAAACGAAATTTGAGTTTCGCTGCCTAAGTCATATTTAACATGCAGTGGATTTGCATATAGAGGGAACCAACCCCCACTCAGGTTGTGGTTGGATATGGTGTGTATCGAATTATTATTTTTAAATGTCCCTGGGCTTATCCCCTACAGTATATTGCTTATTTGATGTGCATGGCTGCAGCGTAATAGCTCAACTTAAAAGCTAGGCTCATGAATAATGCTCTATAGAAAACCAACCTGTAATAATGATGGCATGGCACAGAAGCGGTATGGTGTAACACAGAGAACAACACACAAATTATTGTTTTGCAATTACCACGAATATGACTGACACTGGCAATTGACGAATAAGTAATATGATTGATACTGGCAATTGACGAATAAGTAATATGATTGATACTGGCAATTGACGAATAAGTAATATTCAAATCTTTTGATTGATGTCAACAAAACACAAGTTAGAAACTATCGACTCAATACATTCAAACATCATATTTTCACATTTCTTAGCAATAATACTTAATTATATGATTGACAATAAATGTAGTTGATGATTTTTTTGAGTGAGAGCATTTTTAGATGAATATCTACGAGTGGCGGACTCTCGGGGGAGAAGAGGAAATAGACAGTCACTTTGATTCAGGAAGACCGTATTGATGGGGTGTGTGTTCAAGTGCTTTAACGTCGAAATCTGATTTGCAATCTTTACGCAGCTGTTCATATTCGCTGCATGTTTCCAAGATTTTAACCAATAAACTTATTAATTGTAATGTAAGCATTAGCTAATGGAGAAGTTATATCAAGTAGTACTTAATTTATTGTCGGAAATTAAAAAATCATTATCTAAGTTGAAGAAACATTTAAAGTTTACTGTCGGAAAAGATTGTTTAAAAAATATCTAATAATGTTTAATTCACTGTCAGAAATTCAAAAGTTTAATGTTGAAAAAAACCTTTTGAGAAACGGCTATCTTAATTTGAAATTCATTTTTATGGTTGATAAGTTTATGAAGTATTTAAATTTTACTAACTTGTTGAAAATTGATTGTCAGTTAAGTCTCAAAATGTCAACAAATGGCTATATTAAATTAGAAATTCAATTCAAACGTCTACTTATTTTCAATACAATACTTTACTTCTGTCAATAAAACATTATAAATCTATTTTTGAAGTTTGAAATTCATATTGACTATAGACTTATGACTTATCTGCAAAGTTTATGAGCAAGCGCAGATGTTTGATATGGTCTACTGCTTCGTAGACTATAGGCAATTAGAAAGTCTACTAGCCCTGTGAAAGCATGGAATTGAACCAAGAACCTTGGGATTAGAAGGAAAGCATACACACACCGAGCTATAGTACCATTTCCATAATATTTTATTATAAGTTGAAATCTTAGAGGGTCTAAAAGCAGATCCTGTTTATTCTTAATGAATCAATTTTCTTTATTTCAGATGGGCATTTGGTAAGATCAGAGGCATTGTTTATTTCCGGTGTAGACAACATGAGTACTCAGGATGTGTTCAGATACTTTGGCTCATACGGGCCATCATCCATTGAATGGCTTAACGATACTTCATGTAAGTATTCTAGATAATACAGGTCATTTTGTTATTGTGTAACTGTTGTGAAACGTTGTAGAATAAGACCAAAAATACAGTATATTGGACAGGTAACATTTTAGCTTAGTGCTTACAATTGGATCAGTACATGGTATTGCGTTCAGGTCTGCTGTGTGCTGCTGTAGTGGTTTGTGGCTGAGCAGAGGAGTAGCTTAAATAGGTAAGTTCAAACTGAAGTGTATAAATAAGTCTATAAGTAATAATGTTTAAAGTAAGTTGGGATGGGATTAAATAGATAGCATTTATTTGTTGATATAAAGTTCACGTATATTAGTTCTGAAAAGAACTGTTGAGTTTCTCGACGTTTCAATCAATATGCTTTGATCATCCTCAGGAGTGAGAATTTGATTTCTCCATGCAAACCTTCAAACAATATACATAGTATTTTTTAAACAAAATTTGTCTAATATACTGTGAAACTTCTGGTTTTCAGAAGCCATTAAGTTATCATGTCCAAACTACTAACTGTATGTTGCAGTTACTGCAGTAACATTTGTATTAAGATAGGATTTCTTGTTTAAATGTACAGTAGAAAGTTTATTCAAGCAGTCATTGTAATATACAGTGTGTATACGTTTATCCAAAATATAAAGGTTGCTTAAAACAAAAATTGCATTACCATGTTAAATTTAAAAAAAAATGTAGTTACTGTCATTTTCCCTAAACATATTCTACAAACATACCTATTTCACCTAACATACCTATTTCACCTAACATACCTATTTCACCTAACATACCTATTTCACCTAACATACCTATTTCACCTAACATACCTATTTCACCTAACATACCTATTTCACCTAACATACCTATTTCACCTAACATACCTATTTCACCGTACCTTACAGAAGTTTTGAGGCTCAGTAAATTCAGGAAAAAGTGAATTTTCACTCTTCCCTGGTAAATGTAACAAAATCTATTTTTGAGAAGTAACACCTTGACATTGGAAATGTTAATGGTTCAGAGCCAATAAGTAATTTTTCAAACATTTTTTTTTTATTTTGCGGTTATTCCTAAACCTTTTCATATGGCACGAGCTGTCTAAAAATATCACCCTAATAATAAATTGAAAAGTCGAATAATTGCTAGGAAACGATCCTTTTTAGCCCGCAGTAACCCAAGAACCAAAACCTGGGTTGTGATTGGCTATTGACTTGCAACTTATATCTTAGTTCAAATCTATGATTGGCTAAGGGCAAATTGTCGTCTTGGCTTCTGTTTTTTTCAGCTTTGATTCTGTTTGACTTCAAATTGCCCCAATCCTTGCTTGTCTAAACTTGATTAAAGTGTATAATTGAACAGTTTATACTTCAGTGATTGCTTTAATGTTTAAATTAGCTCAAACCAAAGTGCTTAAGGGAGTGGGGGGTAAAGGTCACAACAGTCACTTAATTTCTTTAAATATTAAAATAAATATAATATGGGTAATTCGGGGAAGAAAACAGATAAGTATTAGGAAAAATATAATTAGATGGGGCTTAATTGTAGAGGTATTCATTTTGAGTCCTAATTGAATCACTAAAAACCCTAACATATAATTCACCCTGGAGGCCTTTTCAAAATTAAATACTTATTGGAAATATTTATTATTGACAGCTCCTGTATATTATGAATTTTTAACAATTTTTCTAAAAACATTATTTTTGTTTATTTTCTATTCACCTAAGAATCTTATGGAATAAAAAAATGTTTAATTTTAATGATTTTATCAAACAATATCCAACAAGCCATACAAATAAAGCTCTTCAGTCTAACAGTCTTTCTGTATTTATGTTTCTGAGTATGCACAGAATGACTTTTCGACACCACAGCTACGTAATCACATGAAAACTAAAGATCGCTTTAAAATAATGGAAAAGAAGTGAATTAGTTTTATATGCCCTGAATAAAAATTAAAATTCAATGATAAAGGGTCAAGCTAATTAAAAAAGAGACTTTTAAAATTTAAAGACAGACTAAGATAGTATCGATATTAAATTGGAGGTATTCGATCTTTGGTTTGATATTTCTTAGTTTTTCTTTCAAACTTTCAGAATGTGAAAGAAAAATAAAGATATACTAAAAGAGATAAAAGGTCATACAAATGAAAGTAAAAAACAAAAGTGAGGATTGAGATGGTATTTTGCCATTTGAGGATAATTAGATTGGAAATATGATGTTTTTCTCGGTTTTCTTCCAATAATATAAGAGACAAACATAAATAACAGATTTACAATAAATGAGATAAAGGTCAAATCAATTAAACAAAATCCAAAACTGAAGATTGATGGTACATATTTGGAAATTCTAGATTTGAATAAAAATCTTTTTAAAATAGTTGTTAATCAAATACCTTATTCAATTCAATTTTAAAATACAAACAATAACACATAAATCACACATGCACATTATATATTAAATATATTATATTAAATACACAAAGTAACTTACTATAAATTGTAATCTTTTAAACAAATTGATGAAACACAAAAGCACTTTGATTTACCTGAGAATTTTAAGACAAATTTAATTTGAACTGGATTAGGTTTTGCCAATTACATTTCTATTTCCCCTCCCATTATTCATTTTTAGTATAATTTTTTTAAATGTTGTTAATGTTGTTAGTTTTTCTTGTAACTTTGTCCAAACACATTTTCTTAAACTAAGATTTGTTTTTGAAGGTTATAAGAAAAAAAAATCGCTAGAGAGTCTAGAATCTTGTCGTCCGCAACGATGGAAAAAGTCCAACATGTACTATTTGTGTTATTTCCCGAAATGAATATGATTTGAATTAAAATAGAAATGTTGTTATTATTCATAATAACATGGGAATATGAAGAAATAGAAAATGTCAAATTCATATCATTTGGAAATTGTTTTGCAACTTTCAAAAAATAAACTGTTTAGATATCTTGTGCACAAATATATTATTTATATAAAAAATATTATCACAAATATTCAGATAAAGAAAAAATGATTGTTAAAGGAGTGTAGAAGATTGGTAAATCTAGGCCTACTGTAGACTTCCAAAATTGTAGGTTTTGTGGAAAAATAACTATACATAATTCTAAATACTTTTAGTTGATAAAATTTGTAACAAATTTCAAGTATGAAAGAACTGTTTTTTTATCAAAATGATTTACATATTTTTTTGGTTATTTACATGAGTTAGAACATTGTTGCTAGTGTTTCTTTTTCCAAATTGACTGCTTTCAAGATGTGATATCTTAGAAGTATCAATGCTCTACTTTTGACTTGACAGACTTTTGTGTTCTTCATCAGCAAAGACTATGTATTTGCATTGAACCTTTCAGCTGTATGTGTTAATTATTGAAATAAAACCCAGAAACGTCAAACCTAAAAACTATTACTTTCACGTTAATAGTTATTTCCTGCTTTGATTAATGGAATCCAAACCCAGAAACATAAAAAAAAAAACGGTTTTAAAATGTTTGAGTCGTGGCAGCTGCTTCATGTTTTCAATCAATGTATTATCAGAATTGAGAGATCTGGAAAGTGGTCGTATTAGTCGTGTGGCGACTACCAGACGCGTACATTCTTTATCAGACTTAATCAGCTGCACGTATTCGTAATTATCTACTATGAAAGGATATCACTTGATCAACCCACTAAAAGCTCCTCCCACTTCCCATTGATTGGTTTAATAAGTTTTGATTGACAGTTGGGATATGTTATTAGTCAGAATGTAGTCACTGATAGGAAGTGGCTTGAGTAATGATAAATGCATGAAGTAGGCAGCTGCATAAACATAGACCTATTTTGCCCATTCCAACCCTCGACATACCCCCCACCCCCCAACCCCCAACACATACACACAGCCTCCCTCCCTATCAACCGAACAAGCTACCTACCTAAAGTAAGAGTAATATACAGTACTTTATTGAAAATATTTAGCCATATTTTAAATTCATTTCTGCAAAGTATTGTACATGAGATTACTATTGTATTCCTGTATTAAACTCTGATTACAAGCTGCATTATTATGGGAGTATGTTTCCATACGTGTTTGATCCAAAAAATGACCGGGGTAATAATGTGCAGCACATTGAGAGCTTGTGTATATGCGCTATATAAGAATGAACTATTATTTTTATTTGCTAGTAATACAATAGGTTTACTGCTGCCATGTAATAAGAAGAATAGCTAACTCTTCATACTTAACATACTTACTCCCCATACTTAACATTTGGTTACTGAATGATAAGTATTGAATGGATCAAATATTTCAGATTTAGAATAGAAACCAAATAACATTTCGCTTTTACAATGAGCCACGCAACTACGCAGCTATTGAGCCTTACTTTTATGCACATGCTCAAATGTTTCTGAGTGCGTGCAGAATTACTTTTGAACTTAATCAGTGATCGTCTAGTTGTAGTACGCCATGAAAACAAAAGGTTGCTATTATCGCTCGGTTCGTCATCTGTACGTATCATTTATAAAGTATCATTTCAATCCATCCATAGTTTCAGAGCCTCATAAAAACATTTTGAATCACTGTTCATCATTGTACTATAGCTTGTTGACTCAATTATCTAAAAGGACAAGTAATTTACACTTTTTTTTTATTAAATAAGTATGGCTTTCTTCATTTGTCATCTTTTGTATAATAATACACATAGATTTAAGTGATATAATTAATAATTGCCTGCTTTAAAGCAGATTCGATGATTGACAGAAATACAGTAGCAGTAGTAGCAGGCAAAAACTACAAACTCATCATGTAATTTGAGAAGAACTATTTGCTGAATTAAGTGTTAAGGTTATTATAGGTTAATAGATAGGGGATGCAATTATTGATTTTACTATCCAATACTTATAACCGCTTGTCTGCAATGGAAAAAATAAAACGAAAAATGATTAATGGATGTTATAATAGTACATAGTATTGTAGTAGTAGTACTTAGTAGTACTGTAATACCAACACTCTCAATGTAGGACTGTAGTAAGTATAGTACATATAGTATTGTAGTAGTAGTACTGTAATACCAACACTCTCAATGTAGGACTCTGTCAAAACGGGGAACTCTCCCCCCTCTTCTTTATGTCCAAAATGTCCCGATAATTTTTTTTTTTTCATCAAAACACACATTCAGATTCAGTATAGAAAACTTTCCAGAATATTATTTTTGCCATTTGCAATTATATAAATTGATTAATTTCCATCACTGGACAGTTTGGAGGTTTTCTGTGCCTTTAAATTTATATACCGTTTTTATATATAAAAGACTAGAATAGAAGGGAAAACAACAATTGGAATGCTTAGTTTTTTTGTTAAATCCTGTATTACTTTTGTTTCTTTTAAATTTTGTACATAATTTAAGTTTTCTTCTTGTAAGTATGTCTACTGTTTTAAATCACTTTCTTTTACCGTTATTTTAACTACTCTGGACGATGCACTTTCACTCCGCCACAGTAGATTTTTATCGTTACCAGTAGTGGTAAAAAAGGGCTTACCTCCTTTGCAAGTATGTAATTTCCATGTTAACAAGTTACATATGGGATTAGTATGGTAGATAATAAGATTAAGACTTTTTGCCCAAGTACTTTATCCTAACATGTTGCCACTAATTTTGTGGCTTTCTCATGATGGGAATAAGAAAAGAAACTGTGGGTAAAATAAGAAAATTTAGAAGGTCAAGTTTGAAAAAAAATTCTAAGAAATGAATGCCCACATTCTGTTAAAAATGTCAGTTGAAAACCAGAAATTAAAAATGGCATAGCCAAAATGACTAACATTGATATCAATAATAATTTGATAATGTACAACTATAATTTCTATTCAAACTTCTGTCAACTGATAGCTCTTTCGGGAATTGATAAATTGAATAAAAATAGCGGTATGGTCTAGGGAGCTACCCTTAATAAGCCCTTGAATGTTGGCCACTAATTAAATGGTCAAGTTAAACTTGAAATGGTGAAGGCCCAATGCCAAGGGGGTTCGGTGAGATCGTGGACAGCTTCCTTTAGCTCTTCAGAGCAATCTCTATCAACCGCGTGCAGGCCAGCATGGCTGTGTGACGTTGATTCGTACATTCCTTAGCTACTATATTTAGATAATCTAATGGGATTCGTTAGCCTCTACGCATTTTGGGATTCTCTTTGAGACTTCTACTCATCTTAAAACTTTGAAGTGAATAATATGAATTATTAAAAAATAAAATTATCTTTATCCTTATTTTAAATACTTCATTAATCCATACAGTAAACCTAAACAATTTCATTTTCCTTTTAAATTTTTGTATTTGATTTATGATATATGCATATATTTCCTTGCTTTTACATTCATATAGATAAAATCAAACCTTGTGGTTAGAATGATAGTAGAACCCCTTTCTTTGGAAAACTCCTATTAAAGGGTCACTTATAATATACAAATGAGGGGCAATATATGTTTTAACCCTTATTTAGGGAAAATCCATACAATATTTAGGGGACAATTTTGTCGGTTGTCCCCTTAATGGAATTCTACTGTGCACTTTTAGGTTTTTCATGAATGCAAAGTTCACAGATTTTTAAACATAAATGGACAATTTATTCCACAGACATGTTTTTAGTCAGAAAAGACGATCGTTAATAAAACCTTGACTTGAATAACGAAAAGTTATCAACTGAAACGAAATCGAAGAATAACTTTGACTTGATCGTGCTTTCATACACCGTGTCAAAATGTATTTATGTAATGATAAATTAGCATTAATATAAGTTGATGTGTTCAAGTCCTGCTGAGTTCATGGACAAGTATCTGTCAGAAATTGGTGACATACTTTCAATGATTTTCGCCAACATCGACATTTTAGTTTATTATATTTAGTTATTTTTATTCTTTTTTTAATGTGTTCCCTAGTACCACTTGTGGTAAATACATGTGTGCAACAACTGCAGTTAGAATTAGTAATATTTATTTAAAACAAAAAAATTCAATCCCCAAGGAGGTGAACTTAGAATTTGTATAACTAAATAAGTCTAGTCTCTAGATCAATCAACTTTTTTTTAAATTATTCAAATAATATTATTACAGTATACTCTTGTTTGGGAAACATCTATTCAGAAGACAACCCTATTCAAGGAACAATATTATTCAAGGGAATAACCAGAGGTGTAACAACTATGAGCACTCACTGGCTAAACCCAGAGCCCCCAACATTAGCAGTCCCAATGCAACTACTCAGCATTGGAGGGCCTCTTAGGAGTGATAAACTAGGGGCTTGTGACCACTGCATTATGCCACTGGGGACAACCCTATTAACAACAAACGAACAACAATACTACAGACAACCTTTAATCAGAGGATAGCCTCGAAGATGTCCCCTTGATAGGGGGTCTATTGTACGTATGAGATTTTTAATTAGTTGGTAATGTTGTGGCAACTCTTCCAGATCTAGTTCACACTCTAATTGAATAGTTTTATTTAATTCAAAGAATAACAAGGATTTACCTGATATAGTTAATTAGATAGAACTTATTACTTGATTATAGAGATTTAATTAGTTGGTAATGTTGCAGCAACTCTTCCAGATTTAGTAATGTTTGAATCAGTAATTTTATCTATTTAATTCAAAGAATAGCAAGGATTTACCTGATGGAAATAGTTAATTAGAAACATAAGACATGCATTGTCAATATGGAAGTATAACATATGTCTGTAGTTGAAAATCATATGGCTATAATACAAACCAGAATCGATCCTTATGATCTAAATACTTGCAATTTGTAACTAAAGATAGAAAGTTTAGAACCTTTATTAATACAAGCTGTTTAACATATTGTAGTAGTCGCGTACGAATAGTGTGTGATTGTGGGAAAAGTTAATTCACACGACACCAGAGTCAAACTCTATAATATTTTTTTTATAATAGGGCAATTATATTGCGAGTATAAATTAGTTCCCTGTGCATGGTGTGGACAGGATGTTATACACCATAGTATGTCGTGTAGTAGTGTCCATACAGGCCATGGTAATACTCTATCCACAACAGGGACTGTGGGAAACAAGTACATCAGGGTAAGCCATACTCATCAAAGAGGATGCACTAAAATGGAACCCCTATTATGGGGACACCCTGAGCAGAGGCATTACTTGAATAAAGTTTGGCCATCATAGTGTTAAAACATATATTTCCCCTTGTTAGTTCACAGAAAAGTGTCTCCTTAATATGGGTGAATAGATTAGTATTGTCCCCTGATTAGGTCCCCTGGATTGGGATGTCCCTTAAACAGAGGTCTCCCCCTGAATAGAGATGTCTCCTGTATAGAGGTTCCTCAAAGATCGAAAAGACTTTAATAGGCATACTGTCCAGGAAACTATTATGTATCATTTGTTTAGCATTCTTTTATTAAGTCTGTTGTATACATAACAAACTAAAATCAAATTTAGTAATACTTTAGTATGAATGGATGCCTTTAGGGTGGATGAGAAATAACTGCTAATTTGAATCAGCTTATGGCCTGAGGGGTGTCAAAACCATAAAGCAGAGTAGCGATATCTTCAACGATTGCTTAGAAACAGATCTGCAGATTAACTGTATGTTTTGTCACTGACAACAACTAGATACACGCGGCAAAGAAACCTGGGCAAATCAGATAATTTTAAAATATGTAGCAATAACTTATTTTTGAGTTTATAAATAAGTTTTTATTGACAAATCAAAGCGAAAGAACAACTTTTGTGTATTCTCTTATTAACCTTGGTTGCTGGATCTTTGCCAGCACGTCACAGATAATTGAAGGAAATGAGGTAAAGTCCCTAAAGACCATATCTTTAACTGTGTTTAAAATTATTAATTACTAGTTGTAGATTATTAGTGCATTTGATTAATCTCTGTTTATCTCTATATCAATATGTCTGTCAATGGTCTACATACTAATACCATTTGAAACCAGCTCCAATCTTCAAAATAAGATTAAAGTTTAGATAAAAGTTGATTCATATTTTGTGTGGTTAGGTTCTTACTTTTCTTTTATATTCTTTTCTACTGTCAATTTTTAATTTGAAAATAAAATTAAAAGAAGAAAGTATGTTTATAAGTTCCTATGGGATTATAAAGATTAGTGTTTACCCTGACCAAAGTAAACACGGGATTAGAAAGGGGTCACTAAATTTCTTTTGAGTTACCATTTTGTTTATAAAATATTAAAAATGATACAATAGCAATACTTTTGGTTTCAATTTCGTATTGGTTGTTGTCTATGAATCATTTATATTATTGGAATACAATTTTTATTTTTGGTTTGAAAATGAGGTGAAGATCGCAGAAGAGCTATCAGTGGTTTAGTTTTGAAATAAATGCGGAGAAAACTGTGCTATTATAACTCTGTCTACACTATCAAACTTTATGTGATAAAAAAATGTGATGTGCCCATATATGGACATGATGATGTCATATCACTACCATATTTGGGCACATCACACTTTTTTTGTCAAACTAGTTTGATAGGTAGAACGTTTGATAGATAGAACTTTATGCCCAACCCCATTCCAGTTCAAAAGAATTATTTGAGTCTCTTTCAATAAGCCTGTGTAAAATTAAATTTCAAACAAAGTTAATGAAATAAGAACTGAATTAATGAAATTAAGAGAATTAAAAATTGAGTTAGTGTAGTGGATGCAGTTAAATTTAATGGTTCCAATTTAACTGGAAATATAGGAAATTTGGATTAGGCCCTCCACGAACCCATGTCAGCCACAGTGCAGTACTGACACTGGCATCTGGAGAGGATCCCTTATTCTTTGTGGATATTGGAAAACTCACTCCTGCCAATTGCATGTGAAAAGGGTGGGGAAGGGAGTTAGGATGGTGGAGGAGAGAGTTAGGAGGGTGGCGGAGGGAGTTAGGAGGGTGGCGGAGGGAGTTAGGAGGGTGGCGGAGGGAGTTAGGAGGGTGGCGGAGGGTGGTGTCATCATGATGTCAAATTGAACATTATATTGGTGTTTTTTTTCTGAGTACAGTACTGTATTTTTAATTTGCTTGACTAATCTGACATAGTATTGATTGGGTATATCATTTCTCATCTGATATTATTAATTAGCCTTTAATTAATACTTGCCTAATTAATCAGATTGTTTGAAGGAGCAAGATTGTATCTCAAATTAGTAATCCTAGACCATATTATTGATACTTTCATTTTGATAAGGTTGCTTAATTTTAAATTAGGGGTAATTTTAAATAAAAAATTAATTTTTGAAAATGTTATACTAATGTTAGTTTTATCATTAATTTTGTTGTTTTTAAATTAGAGTTAATTAATTAATGTTTTTAATTCGATAAAGGTACTTTATAATTTGTAGATGATTTGATTATTTACAGTAGTCTAGTGTCCTTCTTAAGTCCCTGATTGTGTACGTAAGTGTAGTAATTGCCATTTCCTATAGCTTCTGCACAGTCCTAAGTAACCCCCGAGTCCAAATGGCCTTACCCAACCGCTGAAGTATTTTAATTGCAACAATCTATACAAGTTGAGTAGCGTACTTCCCTTATATCACACAAGTCGTTCGTAATTGTCATTGAAAGTACTATGCCGTTGGCGCTATACTAACAGCACGACAGATTTCAAACATGTGGCAGGATTTATATAGTTTTCCTAATATCAATCTCGCTTCTCTGTGCTGCATTCACATGTTGGAGAATGCGCCCTCGTCAAAGACGATGTGCTGTCATGCACATTCAGGTAGGACATATTGTAATGTAGTCTGTTTTCATTTCAGCTAGAATTATTGTATTTTTTTTTGTGGATTATTTATATTTATGTGAAAATTGTATGTACAGGTAATTGTTTTGCTGATCTTATTATGCATATTTTGCTTCTTTTTTTTTTAGCTGTCAGGTATAAAAAAAGTTGCCATTCCTGTACTTCTTATTCTTAGCTGTCCTCATAGACCTTCTCATAATAGATGTTCACCGAAGCGTTTTGCAAATAGTTTATTTGGTCTTCTCTATTCATTGTTTCTATCTTTGATGTTCCCTGAAATGAGACAGAGACTTCCATAACTTTGTACCTCTTGTACCTCCGTCGTAGAGGATTTATTTTCATTTTACAAGAACAAGTACAGATTTTTTACCAATAAAAGGTCTCCTCTAATTAGAGGTCACATTTCTGCTGACCCGTAGGCTAACAGACCGAAATTTGATAGGAGAAATTTTAATTACTTCAATTCTTATGATCAATTTGTTTGTTTCTTATAGGTAATGTAGTGTGGTTAGATTCTAATACAACAGCCAGAGCATTAGTGGGGATGAGCCAGCAACAGTATATAAATAAAGGACCAATGATAGAGGAGATAACACCTCGTATTGACCTCAAGTCACATGATAGTACACCTGCAGCGGAACCAATGGAAGAAGGAGATGGTATGTTAACTTTTTGCAATTTGATTTTCTCTTTAAAATCATCTTCTGTATTTTTTATATTATCTAGGTTAAAAAAATGATTATGATTATTATGATTCTCATGATCATTATTATTATTATTAAATAGCCATCATCACTTTTATCTTGTTCACTATAATTATTATTATCAGCATCATTATCATCTCTAATACTATTATCTTTGTCAGTATCATCATCCTCATCACTATCATCTTCATCGTAATCCCTAGTATCATCATCCTTTGTCACTATCATCATCCTTTGTCACCATCACCATCATCATCTTCATCATCATTATCACAATCATTATTATCATCATCATCATTATCATCTCTAATACTATCATCTTTGTCAGTATCATTATCCTCATCACTATCATCTTCATCGTAATCCCTAGTATCATCATCCTTTGTCACCATCATCCTTTGTCACCATCATCATCATTATCTTCATCATCATTATCACAATCATTATTATCATCATCATCATTATCATTATCTTTTTCTTTATCTTCATCATCACTATCACTATCATCATCACTATCTTCATTACCATCATGATCATCTTCATCACTATAATCATCATCATCACTATCATCAGCATCATCACCATCATCACCATCATCACTATCATAATCATCTTCATCACAATCATCATCTTCATCACTATCGTCATCATCGTCTTCACCATCATCATCACCAAGGCTACCATTCAATAGCAGATTATATAATAAATTTGCATATTAACCCACCTTTATGTATATTGATTTCATTGCATATTAGCGATTTAATGGAAAAATGGTGATAGAGATTATTGCCAGAAGGTTAAGGAAAATAGTATGGTTTCTTATTAAGAGGTATAGTGACACGATTTGTAACGGATGCGGTCAGTCAATCTCATTCATGAGTGCCGCTGACATTTGCCAAACAGATAAAAATATATCTAATACAATTAATAGGTTAATTTAGTTAGCCTGAACACAGTGTGGTTTACTGTGAAGGTAATTTGATCAAAGAGGGGTAAATGAACCCCCTGTCTAAAGGTAGCTACTGTCAAAAATCACCGAGGGTTACTGTCCTAGGGAGACACCCTGCTGCCCCTGAAATTGAGTAAAGGAAACTTTCATTTGAATTAGCAGAAACAGGTTAGTAGACAGAACTTCTGTGACTCATGCAATTCTGTCATTTTCAATTGGAAATTCTAGCAAAGCTTTTTACGACTGGCCCAAGGCCCCCTAATCCAAATTCATGCTATTTCCCCACAGTTCCACAAGTTTAGTTGGCATTGACTGGCTCCAGTTTATACGTGTGTAACATTATGAGTTTGATAGCTATGCCACATGATTTTAATTCAATAAAATATGGAGATATATTAGTTTGTTATAGAATTACTAATACAAAGTGTTATCAGCTGTTTGTAATAACATTGCTTTCAATTTCTCATTAAAGAGACCATTTCATTATCTGTCGCAATGTAAATGACTCCCTAGTGACAGGAATCTTACATTTATGTGGAATTTTGTTGAACTTTGTGAATTTAGTCATCTTAATCAATAGTTGATGTCAAGGAACATAGCTCTGCTCTACTAAAACAAAAAAACATACTTAAACACATCGGTTTCTTGTACGTTGTCATGCGACGACAATCTCAAATATTTAAATAGAATCTTGTTAATCAATAGTTTATGACAAAAAAAAATTGATAACATACTTTAAACATCGGTTTCTTTTACGCTGTCAGTTGTTATGCGACGGCAGTCTTACGCCATACATTTAGATAGAATTTTGTTAATACATTAACCATCTGACTCAATAGTCACTACTCTATTTTTTAAGACAATCACATACATGTTTCAGTCTCTTTGAAGCTAGTAGATATAATCCACTGCCTCTAGTTAGACTGTGTCTTAAAAGTAAAGGCACCTTTTCTATATTTGTCTCTATCTACTCAGATGTACATTTTTTATACACGTTTTATACAAAAAAAATTGTTTATATCCTTTTTCCACAAAACAATTTTTCCACATTTTGCTGTTTTTTCTTGTTGCTTTTTGGTCCTCCAATAGCAGTGACCTGGGGTGTTTTTAACATTCTTATGTATATATTTTTTTTAAATAAAGAAGGATTTGAGAGTTTTCAATTACAAAGAAGTTACCAAAAGGTGACCTCTTTCTTAAAATCAAAGAAAAAAAATCTTCAAAAAAAAAATATTTTGTAAAATTTCAGATGATTATTTAAACCTCATTAGCGACAGCGAAACAGGAGAACGAGTACGAGTACCGAGAAGGCCGTGCCAAGAACTAGTTGATAGGAGTAACCGTGAGAACTACAGGTCAGACGACGCAGATATGGAGGTTGAGAAGGTAGATGATGATAAGCCGTTTGATATCACGGAAGAACAAGCTATATACGATGCACTACCATTTGGAAAATCAGACCACCTACAAATAAGATATGCAACGAAAGGTTAGTAGACTGTGTAATGGGAGTGAAAGATAGAACTTAATGTTTATCATTTCAAATGCTAGAAAAAATAACCACTTGTAACAAGTTATGAGAAGGTACAGTATGCACCAAAGAGCTGGTACCAACTTCCTCTTTCCATCCGTTACATTCCATCGCCTTTTCAATTCAAAACTCTCCTGAAAACTCACCTATTTCAATAGTTATTCTTTTCATATTGCGCTGTGAGACTCTGGTAAAGAGCACTTTGATATTATTATTATTTGCTTAATGTGAATGCAGTTTAGTGAGGAATATTCATTTATTTCAACAGCAAGACTCTTTGTTTTGAGATGTCCAGAGTTGTTACTGCGCATGCGTAATTCTCCTGGTATTTAAATGACCAATCACAGTATAGTATAGGCATAATGATCAAATAGCATTAATAACATCTTCGTTTTTATTATGTTTTAATTAGGCGATAAGAAGCAAACTGGAGCTCAAAATAGAAGTTGGTATTATATTAAAAACGGAAACCCTAACTACAATGGTATGAAAGGCATCATTAGCAATTCCATGTAAGATATCTTTTATAATAATCTTTTTGCAAATGTAGAAGAAATTAGTATGTTAGCTCTGTCTACACTATCAAAATAGTTTGACAAAAAAAGTGTGATGTGCCCAAATATGGTAGTAATATGACATCATCATTTTTTTGTCACATAAAGTTTGATAGTGCAGACAAGGCTTTAGAGAACATCATGTGCCATGCAGCCTATTGGCTGTATTGTGCACAGGTGTGTGGGCAATGCAGACAACATTACAACAGTTGGCAGGACTC
Organism: Antedon bifida; assembly: GCF_963402885.1. NCBI lineage: Eukaryota > Metazoa > Echinodermata > Crinoidea > Comatulida > Antedonidae > Antedon > Antedon bifida. The sequence goes on along the minus strand of NC_136227.1, from coordinate 31,587,691 downwards.
TATGGAAAAATAATATAGTAACATTGTATATCAATATTAAAGACATCTAGTATACTTTGTAGGTAACAACAGAGATTTCAGGACTGAATTTTGCATTCCAGACAGACAGACTTTGATTTTACCCCACATCGGAAATACTGATTTAGAAAGATAACGTTTGAAACCTTAAGATAAGCTGCAAGATTTCTAACAGCGTTGATCGACATAATGCTGTTGTTTCAGCATTGTTGAAGGCTTTTAATTGTTTAATTCCTGCGTTAAATCAAACACAGGAAAAGAAAAACTCATCAAATTGAGACCTCTCACTCTTCGGTAATCAGTAATTGCTTATAAAAGGAAATTTAATGAAGTTTAATTTTAATTTGAGGTGTAAACGCAGGGTTTTGACGGCTGAAAATGTCAACTGTGAACACAATGACAGTATAATGCATTAAGAATTTAATCAAAACATTTTAGGTTTGATTTATTGATCCTTTGTAAATAGTAAAGGTGCAGTCCCTTAAGTTACTCAATAAAATTCAGAATATTAAACCATGGCAAGCTACAATAATTGGTTTATGACTGTCTTGCATCTTGACTGCAAGCCATACCTGTTATCTTTACCAATTTTACGTTTGAAACCACGAAACCCACCTTGCTTGCTTACCAACTGTAAAGCTCTGTCTATACTATATGGTAGTGATATGATAGTGATATGCCCAAATATGGTAGTGATATGACATCATCATGTCCATATATGGGCATCACATAAAATTTGATAGTGTAGACAGAGCTTTACAATCAATATTACTACATTTATATAGCGCCCATTTCTATGATAAGCTCATAATCAGCGGCGCTTCACATATTGTCATAACATTGGTTAGAACATTATATACTGTATATTGTCAATTTGTTTGAAAAAGGGGCACCATCTACAATAAATCCTTCTTTCTTTAAACAGGAAAAAAAGAATTACAGATGGGAAAACATCAAACACAAGACCGTCAAGAAAAAGAAGAATGGAGGCATATGTGGACGAGGATAAACTTATGAAAAGAGAGAAGACGGCATCACCACACGGTGATGGAGATGACGAAAACTTAGAACAAGAAGTCAAATTATTAACGAGAGCGCCCTCACCTAAACGAGTTATGCGGATGTATGCTGACGATGTGGAACAACAAGTTAAAAGCATCAGGTATTGTTACATTTTGTTTATTTTTAAAATTCATGCAGTAATTGTACAGTTACTGCAGTAAATATTGTAGTTTGATAAAGTATTACACTTAAGTCAATAAATATTTAAGAAATTCTCTTAAGTATTTACTTAGATTGTTTACTTGAGTCTGTTAAGTTTGTGAAAGTTGGTGGAATTTATGGCTAGCAGAAAGATCATTAAAAGATATTAAAACTCTTTATTAAAATTACTTTTAATAGATTATCAAAACTTTAACAATATTCAGCTGTTGTGTATTAACCGTGATTAAAAATGTTTAATAAATTAAAAAGTAGAAAACAGATATGTATTTAAATTATTCCCATCGCAGTTAAATAATTTTTCAATTCAATCTAACCCAAAAATAGTTTTTAACCTCAATTTTGTAACATATCTTAACCTGATTACGATACTTATAATAATTCGCCCTTCCTGCAATTTCTACAATTTCTACAATTGCTGTTATATATAAACATATTCATTTTCATTTCAATAAAGTATTACATCTAGTACTAGTATATTAAATTGGAATTGGATTATAAACGCAGCATAGTTTAGACATACAGGCTGCCTGGAAGGAAGTCAGATAGTTTAAACTGTGCTCACAAATAGAAGGTTAAACTTACATAATGATATTACACAGCCACCATCCCCTGTTTAAAACAATTTGTATCATTCTAAGAATAACATGAATTTCCGACAATTTTGAAAATGTAAAAAATAGTAACATTTAAATATATTAATAGATGCATAATAATAAAAACAGAATTAATGTTAATTAAATTATTTTGAACTAACCAACATTTTTACGTACCTGACAGTAATTAATACTCTTTTCATTGATATCATCTTCAGAGAGCTTGGAATAACACATTCCTTTGCTAGGATATTATTTATGGTGGTTTTCAACTATTTTCACTAGTATCAAATTTAAGGCATACAATATAGTTTCATTTATTTAAAACATTATAGAACACATAAACATATTTGGTAAAAAGCAGACAAAAAAGAACTCCTTTTGAAGCTCAAAAAGGGGCTTGTTGCATGACATAGAGAATATTGCCAAAACATGAAGTAACTGTAACCCAGTAGTATATACATTTTTTTTAGCATATACAATATACATTTTTCCAATCAAGCATACAATGGCAAATGAATCATGTATATATATAGCTACAAATTAAAATATAAAGTTTTTGAAAAATAATAACATTACTACTAAAATAATATAATGAAACAGCTGTTCACAATTATGCATAAATAGTAATTACAATAATTGAGCAATTTTAAACTGACTGTTAATTGAAATAATTATATTAAAATCTAATTTAATAAGAATTTATTGTAAAATCGGATGAAAGCAGTAGACCATGTTGTTTTGATGTTTTTCATTTATTACAAAAAAAAAATATGCATTTACGGTTGACTAGTTTAAGTGTGTTTTGATAAAATGTTTTTTTTTTTCAATTGTAAAGTTTGACTCATTCACTTTACTTTCATTTTGAGTTTAGTGGTTTATCTTGTGCTCTCTGTTATGTCAAGACCACTTACTGTTTCCTGCAGTTAATTTTGTTCTTGACTCTTGCTCGTTAAAAAATTATATAAATCTTATAACAAATGTGAATTTGCAAACACATAAATAATTTTAAATATATAAAGCATAAATTGATTAATAATTCGCAAAAAAAAACGGATTTGAACCTGTGATTAGTGGTTTACAGGTAGAGATACAAAAACTACACATTATACTGAAAATAAAAATCTGTTAACATTGTTGCTCCTTCCCATATATTATTATTTACTTTATTTACTGTTGCGTAATACTGTATGATTGTGTTTTTTAGTGTAAAATAACAAAATGTATAGATATAGTAGAATCCCTATAAGGGGACACCTTCAGGATTGAAAATGTTCCCCTAATAGAGGTGTCCCCAGAATAGGAGTTGGCCATAGAGAAAAACAAATATTTCCCCCATTGTGTCCACTCTATTTGATGTCGCCCAGTTGTCCCCCTTTTATATGGGTGTCTCCACCCCAGTGGTGTCCCCCTTTGTAGGGATCTTGCGAAGGTAGAATTATATTTAAATAACTGTTATAATTAAATAACTGTTTACAAAAAAAAGATTTGAGTGAGACACTTTTGTTTTAAATGAATAAATAACCAATATTTTTAATTATTAAATTTTAATAACTAAAATTATTATTGTATTAATCTTTTTATTGATGAATAAGGGTATTCGTGAGGTACTTCTATTTGAAATAAATTGATGTTAAATATTAGTGACTGGTTGAATGACCTGTGTCCATCATGCTGTAAAAGATTGTTTCCCCTGAGACTTGTGCCTGCTGACGTGATGACAGTATACAGAGTGACACAAGGACAAATTAATGAGTAACTAGGGTGACAGTTAAACCGAGTGTGACGCTAGGCCCCCCTCCTCCCATCCCTTGAGTACATAATTCATGTATTTTTTGTTTGTATTCAGAGATATTTAAGGTACAGAGGTATTTGCCCTCTCCTCTCTCAAACATTTAGGGAAAGTATGTGTGCATACTATAGTAGAACCCCTCCTTAAGCTCTGTCTACACTATCAAACTGTATTTTAAAAAAAAATGTGATGTGCCCTTATATAGACATATTTGGGCATATCACTACCATATTTGGCCACATTTTTTTGATAGTGTAGACAGAGATTTAGAAACATTTTCATAGGAAATGAACAATGGGTAATATTGGTTTTAACACTATGGCTAACCCCTATTAAAGGGACACTTGAGTACTGAAGGTGTCCCCTTCTCCTTTATATGCACACAAGTTTTTCAGAGTCAGAGCATACCTCAAGTCTCTTTCACCTCACCTCAAAATTAAACATGTAGGAGGAATTGTATATATAACCGGGTTATGTTGATTTATATATAAATGATAATGCTGTGGATATCAATGGATATATTTTTATTCTAATTAATCTAAATAATTTATTTTTTCATTTTGTAGAAAATTATCAGCAGCACCAGTAGGCTTACAAGTTGTAATTGAACCAGAGAATCACATGACCAATCGGAATGCGGGAGAACTAAACACATCCGGGATAATCCGACGTATAGGTAGACACCCGTTAAGAAGTGACGCAGCAAAACGAACGACCGAGCATCAAACTTTATTTCCCGATTTACGCGGCAAGTTGAATAGGAAGACGTGTAAAAGACAAATCTCTGAGAATATATCGTTTGAGATTGGCGATGAAATATTTTGATTTTGATTGTATTTTATTGGGTTTGTTTGGTTTATTCATGCCTAGTTTAGTTACTTCTCTCTATTTTATTCATCATACCTTAGAATAATTAAAATAAATTTGGGGTATTTTGTAGTACAGTATGAATTATAATTTATTATGTGTTGATATGACACACTAGTTTTTAAGTTATTTTAGTTCCATTATTATTTTTAATTAATTAGTCATTTTTAATGTAAATGCATTTAGGACTAGTCATTTAATACTTACAGCCAGTGTTTATTTTTTTTCTGCGAACAATATTTGTATAATTGTACTAGTTTTAAAACTATAGTAGAACTCCTCCTTCACTTACACTTAAGGTTTAAAGTATGGTTTCTAGGCTGAGCCTTCTAACCCCCATTCAGGCCACACCTCTATTAAGGATACATACAATATACAGCCAACCAAATTCAGGGGTTATCTTTATTAAGAGGATATTTTGTTGGGGTCCTGAAATTTCGCCCTTAATAGAGGTTATGTAGTTTTTTTTCTTAGCTTATAATTTTGAAAATCTGGAACAATTTGGAACTGTTTCAATATTTCATGCTTTAATAGATTAATAGTTTAATTAATATGTTTAAAGTGAATGTTGATCAAATTTGTGTCCTCTAATTCCATATTTGGGATAGTAGTGGCCAGTGGGCTACCAAAATGGCTAGCTAGCTCAAACGAGAATTTCTGCTCCAATAATATAAGGGGAAATTTTATACTTTTCATTCCCAATAATATAATAAATATTTGTTATTATGCTTTAAAATCATTGCACAAACAATAGTATAACCAGTAAAATGATTTATTTATATTTCTGGCTTTATTAATCATGTATTATATAAAAGTGAATATAAATATCATATTTCTAAATGAAAGTTTGTACAATTGAGTAATATCAACAGTGTAATAAAGTATTTATAATGCGCCATATTTTCAATGAAATTGCTCATAGGTGCAACAATAATTGCAATGATTAAAACTACGATATTAATATTATTATGTTATAAATTTAATTAAATAATGTAATAATTATTTACTAAATATTATAAAATATTATTTAAAAAATTAATTAAAATGATTAAAACTACGATATTAAAATGATCATGTTATAAATTTAATAATGTAACAATTATTTACTAATATTATTATAAAATATTATTTTTATACTATGCAATTTAATAATATTATGGTTTAGGTTTTGGTAACTTTTTCTGAATTGTAAATAGTCTTTATAAATTTCGCAGTATTAATATCATTAACCGAAAAAACCCTGCATACAACCATACATGTTGTACAGTGCTGTAAATATATATGTGGTTGTACCCCCTATGTATATAATGTTACATACATTTATATAGATGTATAAAGTATAAAATGAATTTTGTGTGAAAGTAGTTGTATAACAAACAACATATGATTGCTGGTGGTGGTATTGAACTTCAATCAATAATCAATAATAATCAATAATGATTAGTATTTTGTTGGATTACACTACAGTATACAATAAAGAGACATTTTTATTCATAGTTTGAGATATTTTAAAATTTTATTGTCAAATGGACATTATCATGAGCTCCTTTATATATTGTTTATATCAAATTAATATTATAATGTTAGCTCTCATCCAGTTTCAAAATCATGGCCCCACCCCTTGTATCAAAATTCAATTATGCAATAATTTCATTATCATTTTCACTCCATGTTAATCTCATAGTAACCAATTATGTTCAAAAACAAAAGGCAATTTTAACAAAAAATCCCTGTAATTAATAGCCAAAATTCAATAATGCAATAATATTTTAAAATATTTTTTCGAATAATGGCCAATATATCGTTTAATATAATACTGTATTAATTTGTCAAAAATAAAAGGGTCGAAATTTTACCATTTTTTTAAATGTCCCTGTAGTATATATAGTACAGGGATTTTTTCGAAAAATGAGCAAAATATCCACTTTTTAAAATTCAATAATTATGCGATAATATTGCAGTATATGCGCATATATTGTACTATCATCATGTTATAGAGCCATAGTAACTAGTTATGTCAAAAAATAAAAAAGGTCAAAAATTGGCCATTTTCCGAAAATTTTCCTGAACTATAGTACATGGATTTTTTCGAAAAATGGGCAAAATATCCACTTTTTAAAATTCAATAATTATGAGATGATATTGCCATATATGCGCATATATTGTACTATCATCATGTTATAGAGCCATAGTAACTAGTTATGTCAAAAAATAAAAAAGGTCAAAAATTGGCCATTTTCCGAAAATTTCCCTTAACTATAGTACAGGGATTTTTCCAAAAATGGGCAAAATATCCACTTTTTAAAATTCAATAATTGTGCGATAATATTGCAGTATATGCGCATATATTGTGTCATCATCATCTTAGAGAGCCATAGTAACTAGTTATGTAAAAAAATAAAAAGGTCGAAATTTGCCCATTTTCCGAAAATTTCCCTGAACTATAGTACAGGGATTTTTTTCGAAAAATGGGCAAGATATCCACTTTTTCAAATTAAAAAATTATGCGATAATATTGCAGTATATGCGCATATATTGTGCTATCATTATCTTATAGAGCCATAGTAACTAGTTATGTCAAAAAATAAAAGGGTCGAAATTTGCCCATTTTCCGAAAATTTCCCTGAACTATAGTACAGGGATTTTTTTCGAAAAATGGGCAAAATATCCACTTTTTAAAATTCAATAATTATGCGATAATATTGCAGTATATGCGCATATATTGTGCTATCATGATCTTATAGAGCCATCGTAACTAGTTATGTCAACAAATAAAAGGGTCGAAATTTGCCCATTTTCCGAAAATTTCCCTGAACTATAGTACAGGGATTTGTTCGAAAAATGGGCAAAATATCCACTTTTTAAAATTCAATAATTATGAGATAATATTGCCATATATGCGCATATATTGTACTATCATCATCTTATAGAGCCATAGTAACTAGTTATGTCAAAAAATAAAAAGGTCGAAAATTGGCCATTTTTCGAAAATTTCCCTGAACTGTAGTACAGGGATTTTTTCAAAAAATGGGCAAAATATCCACTTTTTAAAATTCAATTATTATGAGATAATATTGCCATATATGGGCATATATTGTACTATCATCATCTTATAGAGCCATAGTAACTAGTTATGTCAAAAAATAAAAAGGTCGAAAATTGGCCATTTTTCGACAATTTCCCTGAACTATAGTACAGGGATTTTTTCGAAAAATGGGCAAAATATCCACTTTTTAAAATTCAATAATTATGAGATAATATTGCCATATATGGGCATATATTGTACTATCATCATCTTATAGAGCCATAGTAACTAGTTATGTCAAAAAATAAAAAGGTCGAAAATTGGCCATTTTCCGAAAATTTCCCTGAACTATAGTACAGGGATTTTTCAAAAAATGGGCAAAATATCCACTTTTTAAAATTCAATAACTATGCGATAATATTGCAGTATATGCGCATATATTGTGTTATTATTATCTTAGAGAGCCATAGTAACTAGTTATGTAAAAAAATAAAAAGGTCGAAATTTGCCCATTTTCCGAAAATTTCCCTGAACTATAGTACAGGGATTTTTTCGAAAAATGGGCAAAATATCCACTTTTTAAAATTCAATAATAATGCGATAATATTGCCATATATGCGCATATATTGTGCTATCATCATCTGATAGAGCCATAGTAACTAGTTATGTCAAAAAATAAAAAGGTCGAAATTTGCCCATTTTCCGAAAATTTTCCTCAATTATAGTACAGGGATTTTTTTGAAAAATGAGCAAAATATCCACTTTATAAAATTCAATAAATATGCGATAATATTGATGTATATTTGCATATATTGTGTTATCATCATCTTATAGAGCCATAGTAACTAGTTACGTAAAAAATTAAAAGGGTCGAAAATTGACCCTTAAAGCAGGTTTTGTGACTATGACCTTACAACAAATTAAAATCTTTGAACAATCTGTAGTTACTGTATAATAATAATAGTTCATTCTTATATAGCGCATATAAGCAAGCTTTTAATGCACTGCACATAATTACTCCGGCCATTTTTTTGGATCAAAAACTGGAAACATACTCCCATAATGCAGCTAGTAATCAGTGCAAAGTTGTGTCTTGATCTAACCCATTTTATACACCTGGGTGGAGAGAGGCAAATGTAAGTAAAGTGTCTTGCCTAAAGGATACAAGCAATGTGCCGAGAGTTGGATTCGAACCACAATCTCACGATCAGTAATCCAACACACTGCACCACACGCCCTCATATAATATACCTATTATTGTCTTTCATAGTACAGCATATATGCCTTCTGAGAGAGCATTTCTGATGACCTTGCACTTCTCACACTCCTATCGGATATACACAGCCAGTCCTTGCTTGCTTCTTCACCAATACCCGGTGATCTCCGATAAGTTAAAAAATGACCAGAATAAGCATCTCCTACATGCACGATGGCTGCCATCAATTTGAAAGAATCCGACGACGTAGATCTGCAAAATAAAGTAAACATTGTATATATATTATACATTGGTATATTGTATCCATTTGATTGGACGATTGTGGGTCAATAGTACTTTTGTTCGTGTATGAATGGTCTGGAGACAGATACAAGCTTACCGAAATACTAATGAGGAACATCACTATAAAACAGTTGTAATTAGAAACTCAATACTATGCAATTTTATGTGCCATATATCATTGAAGTTCAGGTTAGGTTAGTGTCTGTGTGATACAAGCACTGCATGTGAAACACACGAGATGCTGTATCAGTGATTTAAGCAGTGATGTGGGTTCGATTGGTCTGCTTTTTTTCCGTTTTTTTTCTTTTTCCAAAATTTGTTGTTGTTTTTATTTTTAAGGTTTGTATTTTTCATGGTTTTCACAAGCGCCTTGAGCACTTTGTGGATACGTGCACTCTATAAATCTTATTATCTTATCATAGTAGTTGCCTATGACACTGGAAAAATTTAGATACATTACAAAATACTGTTAATCTAAAGTTTGAAATCATTACCTGCATATTTCTGTTTTATTAATTGCACAGTTACTTAATTGTTGTTTATCCTCTATATGATGGTTAGGTACAGAACCAATACTGCAGTAATGTACTCGGTGACGTGGCAACATTGTTGAACCAATAAATCGTACAGTACTTTTCCTACAAACAGAAAAATAGAAAAACATTTGTGAAAGAGTAATTTATTGGGCATCTTCATCTAGACATAACTGGGAACCTCAAAAAGAGTAATCGGTTATATATTTATTATTTTATTTAATTAATTAAATTTTTTATTTTAATTTGTTTGCGCTTTATTTATTTTGTTTATCTTTATCAATTCTATTTTAATTAATTTATTTTATTCAATCGAAACCAACAGCGATAATTACCGCAACTAACAGATTTGATACAAACAAAGCCAGGACTGTTTAAAGCACCTTGTATTGTTACATGTTTATGTCTTGTCTTATTGTACTTTTGTGAGGGTCCCTAATAATCAGGATGGATGGACCACCCTCGTAAAATATTGTTAAAAAAAAAAAATAATTATATGGAGTAAACATTTTATTTGCAATACTTACTTTATTGTCTTATTAATAATGTTATCATTAACTTTCATTCTTTTCCTTTTCTTAAGCAAATTAGTCTCGGAAAAAGCTTGCATATTTAAATGTTCTGGATATTGAACATATTCGTCCTTCCTTATTGGAGCACCATTTGCTTGCCAGCTCATTCTTTGTAAATGAATACAAAGGCATTGTGGTACCTGCAAAAGTGTGTCCCTAATAAGAGTTCTACTGAATAAACAAATTGTTTTTATTTCTTGCTCATATATAAAAATCTTATTTATCTAATATTTATAAAAAGGTGAGTTTGCTTTAAAGTTTAAATTTATCTATATTTTCAACCATCCAACAGGAAAAATAGACCAATTCTTGTACAAGGCTTATGTAGTGGCGCTGTACTGACCATCAGAAAAATCCGGATTGAGACAGGATTTGAACCCATGACTCTGAGATTGGTAAGCAAGTATGTCACAGTACCACATCAGTTTAACCTTCCTATTCTTGTGTGGCAGCCCCAACATGTTATACTTACCTTACTTATAGTCATCTGTTTTTTAAATATCTTCCTTACATCTGGCCAATTATCTTGATTTTCTCTAATTCTCGTTCTACCTAGTTTCCCCGAACACTTGAGACATGTGACGTCTTGTACTAGTTCTGATTGGGTGAATGTTCGCAACAGATCTTCAAGAGTAATAGTGCCCCAGGATTGGGTTGGAATTGGTAATGATAAGGTGTCAAACGTTGTCAGGGAAATAGGTTTCTGTAGAAAAAATAAATTCAATAATTAAACATTTATACTAATTTTCATTGGTGTTAGTTCGTATTCGAAGAGTCTATGTTTGACTGTTAATTCTCATATTTCTCATCTTTATTGTTTTACACATTCAAAGCTGAATGGTTTAGACTTTCTATCTTTACATTTCAATTTATACTTACTTTTGTTTTACATAATGTACATGTTAAATGATTAGCCAATGATCCATGGAATGGTTGTTCCACACTAGCAGATACTTTCATCAATTGCAATTCAAATTTTGACTTCATATTGTGAACTAAAGCCTCTTTCTCCAACTGAAATAACAAAAGAAAAGAAAATTTTAAAATTAAACATGTATCACAATTTAATTAACAGAAGCTATTTAAAATCAACTCCCATAAATGTGAAACTTTCACATTAATCTGCTTTGTGGTTGGTTGAAACTTTCATCTGTCATGTGATTGGTTGAAAGTTTAACATTAAATCTGCCCTGTCATTGGTTGAAAGTTTAACATTAAATCTGCCCTGTCATTGGTTGAAAGCTCCACGTTCAATCTGTCCTGTCATTGATTGAAACTTTCACATTAATGCTGGAGTAACTGGTTGAGACTTCCATTTTCAACCTGCTCTGTGATTGGTTAAACCTTTCACATTCAATCTTCTCTGTGATTGGTTGAAACTTACACATTCAATCTGCTGAAATTCAGTCTACAATTCAATAAACTTACATATAATAGTGATGGTTGAAACAAAGATATGTGTGAGGCTAGATGCTGTTGATTAGAGTCAAGTTCTGAGATGATGAACTGAAACAATTCATGCGCATCCTGCAAATGAAATAAACATATTTGCATACAATTAACATATAATTAAATAATTAATTAATAATAAAAAGTTTCCACTGTGTATCACCTTGACAGGCTTACATATAAACAGAAGAATTTTCACTCTTACAAACATAATATTTTTGTTTTGTTAATTATACTTAAATCTTTTACACTTAAGTGTCAAATGCACCTGGCTATATATAACATGCAAATGAGGTGATATTTATCTTTTACACTTAAACTACTTAAGTGTCAAATGCACCTGGCTATATACAGTATGCAAATGAGGTGATATTTATCTTTTACACTTAAATTACTCAAGTGTCAAATGCACTTGGCTATACATGCAAATGAGGTGATATTTATCTGATACACTTAAATTACTCAAGTGTCAAATGCACCTGGCTATACATGCAAATGAGGTGATATTAAAATGTGTATTTATGTTAGATATACCTGTTGCCCTCCATACCACCAGTTAGATTCATGGAGCACGTCCAGCAATTTTTGCGGAGAGTTTGTTGCTGTTATTTCATTAGCATTGACAGCTGAAAAACAACATTCATTTTTTAATATACATGATTTTATTACTCTGGGTGGTAGGGCTATACTGTACTTGAATCTTGTTCAGTTTTAGGTCTTTGCTTCCTCATCAAGGTCGATAAATAATCAATAATGCCAATTACAGTAGTTTTGGAGTGGACAGTGGTCAAGCATCAGAAAAACACTTGTATGTTGTGGTCATTGGAAAATGAAAAAATTAAAAAATTCCTTAAACCTTTTAGTAGTTTTAATAGCATGAATGCTAGTTTTTGATTTCCTTCCAAATGATCTAGCCATCGAATGAACGGTCTGCAGGCCGCCAAACTTTGAATGATTGTGTTTAAGTAACAAGTATTGCCAAGATTCTCTAAACCAGCTACCTTTCCTGTGAATAGATGAATGAATAAACAATTTTGTTAATATATTACAAACTCAATAGTGACAGTGTATAAACATTGATAGGCTTAGTCATATCTATAGGCTGTAGGCAATATTTATTAGGCATAGAAAGCCTCTTCTTAAATTTAAGGCCTCCTACACTAGCTACGCCTAGGCCATGGAGTAAAAAGGCCTAGGCCCAACTACATTATATTTACAGCACTGCTGCCAAATACACGAAATCATATCTTATTAGAACCTAAGGATCTCCGAACCTAATAAATAAGGATAATAATTGAGGGCTAGCTAGGCCTAGGCCTTATCGCTGACATTCATTAAGTGTGACTTGGCCCTAGGCTTGGGCTACCTACCTACTCTACTGCCACTGGTCTGGGCCAGGCCAACGCCGACCTTATTCAGACCCATTCGTCTAGGCCTAACTAGAAGGCCTCACAATAAGGTCTATAGGCCCAGCCCGCCTACTAAGTACTACTATCTAGGCCTAGCCTTAATTATTGTCTTTCTAGGCCTACCTATAATAAACTTTTACTTACGACGTTTCCCTTTTGTTTCGTCAGGACCACAGAATATGTAAGCAGCAACTGCTGACACTGCTAGTGTTGCCAACCCGGTAAGAAATGCTAACTTTTCATGATTTATCATAATTATTTGTTAAAAAACAACATCAACGTGTGTCGTCGAAAAACATCACATCGGAGCTCTATTATTTATACCGTTTCGGTAGATTCAACGTAAGCGACTATAATATTTCTATTGAGCAAAATTGGACATACCAAAAGTAGACTTCAGACATGTTAGACCTATTATTATGGAACGCCAACAGTGCCCTCGGCTCTTTTATTATTTGGGATTTTCACGCTGCTGCTCTAGCCCGCTACGTCACAAGAGATGACTCATTTATTAACTGAAAGCAAGCAGCAGTTATAGTACTAGACACTGACATTTTTGCGATAAAGGATTCTCGACTACAATTTATAGGTACCAGCTGCTGGACCCAAAAAACGTCTGGGAAAAGAGTCTAACGGTTGAACGACAAATCCCAAAGCATTTCTGGTATTTATGAGTCCCATATTATATAATACTGTAATTCGCTGTTAGATAATCATTGAATTATTATCAAAACAGTCCATTGAAGTTTTTGTTTGTAATAGGATACTTCACACTTGAAGTATCTAGGCGTGATGAAGTGACCCCCAGACTTGACCTTAGCAATAACAATAAGCGAGCAGCGTTTTTTGTAAGAAATATTTCTTGTTTAAAATGTGTCCATTAAAATTACGTTCTGGCTCTTTTAAGCATTTGATTCTTTTTTAAAAATTTGTCTCTTTCTCATTACTGTATATTCTGGCCCTTTTTAGGATTTGACTCGTTTTTATTTCTGCCTTTTCTCTCTTTTTATAAGTTGGCGCTTTAAATCAGAGGGTGTTAACACAAGAACAAATCCAAGACTTTTTGAACAGGGGAGCGTTAACATACAGTATTAGTAGCCGTCAAAAGGAGGAGCGTGCGCCCTTATCCCCTTTAGATTTTCCCCAATAACAAGAGCAATGAAACTATATAATAATTCTATAATTTATTTTCCCTCAGTTTATTCAGCAACAAATTTATAGACATGGCTAAAATGATTGAGACAAAATAAAAATACCCTGGAAAAAAAATCTATACAGATTTATGATGATTCAGATTTGATAATATAGAAAAAATGTATTACATATTTTAGAAAATTCTGAAGCATTCGGATCTTAAAAAATTGTGAACTGTTGTACGCCATATTGCTAACAGTAAACAATATATAACAGTATACAGTAAACTATAACAGTATTGGGTATAATCATGGCATACTTATATTTATAAAATAAAACTCTTTAAATATTGGGTGTATACAACATACATAGATTCTTTATCCATCCCTTCTTTTAAAGATGTATTGTCTCTCAAAAACATAAAGACTAAAATCAGACTTTGAATAGGCCATTTTGAAGTTTTAATGAAGGTAATCACTTCCGTAGAAAAAAAAAATGTTTCACTTATAAAAAGACAAAATAAACTTTAATGTCTCCAGCCATTTTAAATCTCCTTCATTTTTTAATTGTGTAAAAAATATATAAAAACGACAATGCAAATAAAAATAATAATAATGCTTTTTTGATTATTTTTTTGCTACTTTGAACCTTAAAACAAACTGTTGATTGACAATACTGCATCTAGCAATTGCGCGGCCTACATGAATCTAGAATCTGTGTATGAGGTATACAATACAATATTTCTTACTGTGCTTGGAGAAAGAACTTAAACCTACCACCACAAATTGAAAGTAAAGTCATGCATTTAATAAATATATATCTGTGTAAAAAATTGTAATTTTTAAATTGTTTTTTTTCTATAATGCATTTATAATGTTTTATCTGTTTATGCGGATATTTATCCTTGATAGCATTAGTAGCGGATAAAATTGAATTTTAAAAAACTGAAAAATAAAAGAAATCTGTACATGCTCACAGACTTAAATGGCAATTGTGATAGCTTCAGTAACTACTTCAATTTTCAATTGGAAGCTTCTATTGTAAGCATGACCAGATGTTTCTTGCCTAATCTTAGTTGCATTCATAGTGTGATCGTCTTAGCGACAGTCCAATATTTATAAGAAATGTAAATGTAGTTTATTAAGCTGCCTAAAGCTCTGTCTACACTATCAAACTAGTTTGACAAAAAAGTGTGATGTGCCCAAATATGGTAATGATATACCCAAATATGGTAGTGATATGACATCATCATGTCCATATATGGGCACATCACATTTTTTTGGTCCCATAAAGTTTGATAGTGTAAGACAGAGAAAGCAAACATAACTTCAAAATACCAACTGTACAGTACTTTCAATTGGTGGTAGTAGATTTATATCAATTTAATTTCAAATAATAATTTGTCTTTGACGCTGATAAGGAGTATAAAAAATAGATTTTCTCAAACTCTTTTACTTAGAACCATAAAAACAAGAAATAAACCAGCTTTACTCAAAAATCCAATATAAAATAAATATCAAAATAATCAAAATCATCAATATATCCCTGACATTAGTAATGGTGATGATAATAATAAAAAGAAACATATTTAAAACCAAATCTATTTCTTGGGAATGAGTTAAAATTATATAATACATTAGTTTTTGAAAGTATATAATATTCCTTTATGAAATACAAGACTTTAATACTGAAGTATTTTAAGAGATTGAAACTAGAAACTATTTTTGCTACAAATATACATCAAATAATAGAATACATACACTCACACATTGAATTAAATACACATGTTTGCACCATGTTTCTGTACATATATTACAATGCAAGATATTAACAATTATCTATGCATATTCATAAGTTATATATACATTATTCATTAGCATGCACCTTTGAAATTAACATGCTGTTTTGCATCTGTTTAAATGGCAACCAAATGTACATATATATATGTACATCGCACATAGTATAAGCAACTTCTGAATTCATTATTACTAATAAATAATATCTGCAATAAAAATAAAAGTTAGGTCTTATAAAGAAAAAATAATAAAACCAATGATTATTCAATCATATATGGTATGCAAATTATTTGATGAATAAACATGTGTTTATTCATGAATATTAATATACTCAAATCTGTGGAATGTTATGGAAGACATACAGTTTGGCCAAGATTGAAACAGTAACGAAACCCAGTCGTATTCTTACTATATTTAAAATTGAAATCTTTCCCTCATAATTATTAAACAATATAAATAGCAAATAAACAACAAGGTTTTACGTACAAACATTAACATAGGACAAGTTTTATACAACGTAACATTTCTACTATATATAACAATAAATAAATAAATTCGTTAAAATTGTTGCATCTCGTTTAAATTTCTTTCTAAAAATATATTTTTGTTTTTTAACGGGAAGAATTTGTAATTTTCATGCATTTTATTTAATATATAGATGTTTCTGTATACTATCTTATTCATTATTGGTTGGAAAGTGTTGAATGTGTTTTAGATTAAGTAGTATATACTTTAGTAGTAAATGAATTTGTAATCAATATCTCAAAATTGCTGGCATAATACACATATTCATCTATTTTCTATGTTTTTATCAATAAATAATTTGTGGTATCAATAGAATAATTTGATAAATTGTATTTTGAGGCCAGTAAATGCATTGTATATGAAAATAAGATGCAATTAACATATTTTAATATTTATGATTTTAAGCATATCATTGAAAAATTCATGATTTCAAACATTCTCAAATATTCATGATTTCAAATATATTATTTAAATATTCATGATTTCTAGCATATCATTTACATGATGATGAATTATACCTATTTCTATAATTTTATACTGTAATTATAAATGTTTTTGGTAAAAAATAAATAATCTTTAATAAATATTATTTTCTCATACATTCACTTCACAACGCAAAAAATTTAAAAATCGTATATTTCATATAATTCATTCAAGCATGTATTGTACGAGCTAGGTAATTTAACCTTTGACCCCAAGTACATTGCTAAAACAAGTAAGCTCACAAAGCTGCTCTTTATAAAATCAAGCTATTTTCAACCAAGAATGGTTTAGGATTCTAGTAATATAAAAGCTATTACCGTAAGGGACCTAAACCTTCGATAGACCAGCTTCCGAATTGTTCTCAACTTTTCTAAAATGATGGTATTAATATCACATCCCCACAACACAATATTTATAAAAGAAATGGTCTTGCGGCTTGCAATCTTTTTTTCCTCTCTTCTTTTTCACCAAAGATTCTAGAAACTAAATTCCCTTTTCGGCATCACAACTGTTGATGTATCATCAATTCCTCATAAATATTTCTCAAAAATATTCTCCAGACTTTTTCTCAATCATCAATTCCGTGAAGGATGTCTTCTCATATTCATTTCTTTCTTTGTTTGCCAGATTCTCCTCCGCCGAATTTCTTTAAAAACGCCTTCCCTTTTGAGAGTAGTCCCTTCTTTTTCTTTGAGTCATCAATACTCGTCTGACTCACCTGATCCAACCCGTTACTTTGCTTTGAAACAGTACTGCCTATTGAAGACTGCCGTCCCAAGTCTTGCAGCGAATCCTTGGTCTGGGGAGAAGAAGAAAAAATCTCAGATTAAGCTATATTCTATATCAACACATACATATTTCCAATGAATAGATTTTTTAGATTAGAAGGGGAAAGTGCAAAGTAAATCAAGTATTAAAATCCCCTTCAAAATGCAAAATTCCAGTTAAGCAATTTACAGAATTAACATAAACATGGTTACCCAATCAAATAACCAATAGTGTTTGTAATAAACATACAAAGGATGGAGTAAAAGGGTGTTCCATTTCAGTGTTAACTTCGGAAACATGTTCTTTTAACACACCCTTTTAAGTACTGCACACATAAACATGGTCACTTTAAACTTTACCATCGCAACATTTGTTAAATGCTTGTTTCCCACTAAAGACTCAACACAACAACGTAACGTAAGGGATTTGACCAATTACAAATGATGGATTAATTAAACTGTCCTGTCATTGGTCAACTCACTTGCCTTGTGTCTAGGTCCTTGTGTTGCATCAAGTGGGAATCAAGCTTTATAAATAAGCACCACTTAGTATTTTAACTAATGTTAGTTAGAACACAGAGAAAGATTTTGAAACAATGCTACTGTAAAGATTTAGTTTTGTTCATAACTAACTATAATATTATTAATAACTACATATTATTGGTCCAAATATATCTGTCATGGCTGAGGGCTAGTAGACATTGCTCTATAATGCCTGCTTTAAGGCCTATGGAAGGCCAATATCGCATTATGAGCACAGTTTTGATTGACACTGGAGTATAAAGAATATGAAAGTATTATGTGGAATGGCTGTTGATTATTAATCAACTACTATCAATCTAATGGTCACGGTTGTCAACAATAAGGCTGAACTTATGGTATGCAAAGAACGATTGAAAAGCCACGGTAACACATCAAGTAAAACTATAGAGTGCGACAGACTGGCTTACCCTTCATAGTACGGTGGATACTAAGAGGTAGTGAAATAAATAGAAAATGTAAAATAAAATATAATATAAAACACAGAAAAGAAATATTAATAAAATTAAGAGAAAACAACACAATATAAACTGACTCCAAATAATGATAGGGAAGCCATGATTCGATGTTTTGATCTTTTTATCATCATTATTTCATTATTCCTGATGATGATCAAATAAAGAGTGAAATGTTTAATCATGTTCCCTATCGTTATTTGGAATCAGTTTAATCTTATGTTATTTAAATAATAGTCAGTGCATTGGTTTTTAAGAGCAAACAAATTATGCAAAAATAATCAAAATTGCTTTTTTGAAAACTGAATTTGATGTAAAGAAGTGAGATGTTTAGATTCACAGGCACATCATGCAAATTAGGAACCATTTCAAAATTATTGTACAGTTTTGTAACAACACGATAATTTACTTCAGTAACCTTGGTTTTGTTACTGCAGAAATAACATGCAAATTAGTTTTCAATTACCTATCTCTTAATATTGTATCTAAAAACCTATTTAAAGTTTTACCATCATTATAAATATGATTTCTCTTTGCACCTTTTCTTAATAAATTATCATTTTATAATTATTAATATCACATTGATGTTTTTTTTTATTTCTTCTATTCCTCTATTGTTGAGTGCTACACCAAATTTATCTACAGGATAACCATTGTATGCTGAAGTCCACAATGCAGGAACAATAATAAAGCAACAAATATTCTATTATTTAATAATAATTATAACCTTTATTTTGAATAATTCTGTTAGAGAACATGCTGTTTTTTCCTGATGCTTTTAGAATTTTAAAAATCTTGTTGAAATTTCACATGCCAAAACTCAACCAAAATCCTGTGAAAATTACATAATGATATACCTTCACCAATCAGAAACCAAATACAGCGGCAACCCGTTCAGACAGAGACAATTCAAGCTGGCAAATGATTAACTTGTTTTTAATATATTGAAATGTAAATTAAAAGTACATATCTGTGTTTTTCTTAACTATTAAGAACTATTAAGAGGACACATTTGGGACCCAACATAGTTAATAAATGTGTCCTCCTGGATAGGGGAATCCGAAAGGAGGGATTCTACACAATCTCAATATTCCATGGGATTCCAAAAAAATCACAAAAAAATATCCAAAAAATTCTAAATTTAGGAATTCATTTTGAAATTGTCAACTGTACCAAATATTTTTTTGTTTTTCTAAAAGGTAACATTTATAATTGAATCGTGTTATCAATAAAAAAAAATCTAAAAAGTGATTTCTTATTTTGTTTATTCTAAAATGACACTCAACAGATAGTGTATGAAGGATTTAAAATACTCATCACAAACATATATTACAATTTTGGATGGATAGAATGTGTATATTGCATGCATTTTTTATAATCTATATCAATTGGCTATATCACACACAAGAGTACTTACTGTTGGTGACCTATCGAATGAGTTGAGTGAGTATCCACCAGTAGAGGGCGCCGGACTACCAGCTGATCCATTGAGGCCTGGATCGGAGGCTTCTTCAAGGAAGTTGGAAGGCACTAAACCTCTTTCGCCATTTAATTCCCCCTGTTAAAATACAACATATTTATTTTCAATATTATTATCATCTTGGTCTTGCAGGTTAATACATGTCAAGCTTCTACTAAGCTCTATCAAACTTTATGTGACAAAAAATGTGACGTGCCCATATATGGACATGATGATGTCATATCACTACCATATTTAAGTATATCACTACCATATTTGGGCACATCACACTTTTGTCAAACTAGTTTGATAGTGTAGACAGAGCTTAAGTCTAGGTCTTTGATACCATTGCCTTTAATTAATTTAAGTAAATTATGGCTATAGAGAAAATTCATTTTCAAAATTAGTAATTTCTAAGAATGAAATTACAGAAAAATAAATCAATATATACCATGAAAAAGCCATCTTCATCCATTTCTCCATAAACTGTAATAAAGTCGCCCTGCTGAAACGTCAACTCATTCTCAATATCTGGGTTCGGAGACAAGACGCTTGGGTCGTAATCAAATATCGCCCTCATTACCATACACCTTTCAACCTCCTTCTGTGATATTGACGATGAATGTCCGTTCACTGCAGTCTGGTATCCTGTTGGGGTGCCATTGGGACCGGTTCTGTTTGGGCCCTCTGTTGAGTTGATTCGGCCCCTACTATTGTTAGGATTTGCATGTTGGTTATTCTGGTTTTGTGGTGTGTTGTTTCTTTCTGACACCATGTGGTTTCTGTGGGGTTCTGGTATTGGTTTCCCTTGCGCTTCTTTCACCATGTTGTACGGTACAAAGCCTTGTTTACCGTTTAGTTCACCAAAGTAAAATCCATCAGCGTCTTTGTCTCCCATCACCTGAAATAAAATGTTTAAGTAATTAATTAATTGACAGTTATAATAGTCACTACTGAGGACGATCAAAGTATATTGATCGAAACGTTGAGAATCTCAACAGTTCTTTTCAGAACTAAATACATGCTGTGTACTGCAAACTTTTTATCAACATTTGATTTCGCTATGCAAACCTTATAGATAGACAATAGAGTAAATTGTAGTTTAAAACCTTTCCATTGATGTACAGTACATGGATGTGTGTAATAGCAAACATTTGCATAATGGACAACCATATAAATTCTCTTATAGATGCATAGTTGAAAATATGTATTCAATATACAGAAATTTAAAATGTTTCAGTAATTATAAAAAGTAATGGAAACATTTTATTAATAAATTACCTTAATTATATCTCCTTCACGGAATCCTAGCTCCTCTTCTACCCCATCGTCGTTAGGTGACATGGATGCTGGGTCGTAATCGTACAGCGCCACAAAAAATCGCACCGTACTGTCATCGTACAATTCTTCAGGATCTGTGGAGGACGTATCTTGCGATGATTTCTGACTCTTTTCTAATGTATGGTTCTTTTTGTTGTCGTAGTCTTTTCTCGAGTCTTCCCAGTCGCTGCCCGAGTCGAGGGATTGTTTACGGGGACGGGTATTTTCCCGCATGCTGGGCTTTGCGACGGGAATGCTCCCGTTAGGTGGGTCGTGCTCTGAATATTGCTCGGTTATACATGAGGTAATACCATCACTCTCTTTGGTAATTTCTAGCAGAAAGTATTAGACACCAGGAAAGAAAATAAATGTTAGAAAATGCAAAGAATAGAATACCACAAGAAAATAAATATAAGTACACATAAAAACCATTTAACCATTATTATATAATGCAATAAATAGATCAATAAATAAGATAAGTTGTCCATCTTCTCAGGAATCAAGAGTATATACAGTAGTACAGTAGTTTCTACATTAGTAAACCAATCAAAACATAGCATTATTTAAATGACTTGTATATAGCACAAACTAATAATGTTAGAATCCCATATAACAATCAAACCAGCAAATCACATGCTAAAAACTATAGCTATATTAGGTGCAGCGCTGGTCAAGTCATACTAAAGCAGGCAAAATATGATGTCATAGGTCATAGGTCCCACCATAATAAACAGTCAAATAGGTCCTCAGAGATACAGTTAGCGTCGATTGTTCATAAATCTAATTTATTTATTTACGTTGACTAAACAAATGAAAATGTATTGTTTTAGGTAAAAAATATACCACTTAGGATATAGAAGTTTACAATACTCTTTAGTATTAAGTATTTAACGCATTCGATAATTGCATCTGAGTAAGTATTCCTTACCTACATGATATAGACAATAATGCTTCTTTTGGTTTATAGGTTTTTAACAATCGAATTTATAAGTTTATCCGGGTAAGTAAGCACGAATCTCCACTCACCTATATGTGGCACAGACACTTCTGCTTGCTTTGGTTTAACTGGAACTGGTTCTAACACTTGGTTATGGGGTGAAAGGTCAGATTCACGCTCGTAATCTCGTTGCTGTCGTATAATCTGTATAGGCACTGCATGATTCGGTTTATTCAGTTGTTCTACCTCAGGGTCCGTTTCATCGAATTCTGATTCTACTTTTGCATTATTGTCCAATGTGTCTTTCACATTTTTAAATTGTTCATCCCGCAAACTTTTGTTGATACTGTCCGAGAACCCAGGTAAATCAGCACTTTCAAAATCTGATAATTCTTCCTCAGCCTCCTCGGCAATGTCCGATAATTCAGAACGGTCACTCTCTGATTGATACTCGATGGGTTCTTTCTGTAAACAGGTGACAGACATGTCTAAATTAGTTTAGTTCATAAATTTTCCCTTTTTAAAATCTACAGTAGACCTCTAATAAGGGGACACATTCAAGGACCAAACAAAGTGTCCTCTTAGGGTGTCCCCTGAATAAGGGTTGGCCATGGTGATAAAACATATTCTTCCTCTCCCTCCTCTATGAATAGGGGTGTCCCTATTGCATGAATAGGGGTGTTCCTATTGCATGAATAGGGGTGTCACTATTGCATGAATAGGGGTGTCCTTATTGCATGAATAAGGGTGTCCCTATTGCATAAATAGGGTTCTCTCTCATGTCCCAAAAGACTGTAACTTTCTTCACCACAATATGTTTCTTCTCACCATATCTTTCCAAAAATTAAACCTAACTTTTAAAACATTATTAGTTCAAGAATCAGGAAACTTTTATTGCTCCACTTAAAAAAACGAAAATCCACTTTAATGAATGAATAACTAAAAATTGCAATTATAATTACTCTTTTGACATCGTTTGTCTTCGGCAATTGGTTAGCCGCCATTTTGACAGCACCATTTACAGCAAACACCTCAGGATGACTGTCTTCAGACGTTGTCGTACGTGAACTTTGACTGTCATCATCTGAAACGCTATCATACATATTGCTCCTTACCTGTATAAGATAAATAAAGGTACCAATCAATAATCTATACCTAATTACAATAAACAAACAAACCAATAGTCAATACATTAATCAATCAATCAATACAGGTGTATAATACAAACAACAAAATATGATGTGCCCATATACGGATACGACGACATCATATTACTACCATATTTGGGCACATCACACATTTTTTGTCAAACTAGTTTGATAGTGTAGACAGAGCTAATAACTGAAATCATCAATCAAAAGCTAAGTAATTTGTTGGTCTGTCAAAACATTAATTTTCAACAATGAAACCAAATAAAACAGAAATAAATCCTTAAAAAAATTAAACAATTAATCATACTCATTTATACATTTGCTTTTAAGCATTAATTAAAACTGTTAATTAAAACCTGGATGCTCCAATAAACCATGTACAACAATTGAGTATGCAGTGCATATAACAAAACCATTCTGATACAGTAACATGACTCAATTCAGAATAAAAAAAAGCTGAAGCTTAACTAAAAAACTGTTTAGATCAAAAAACAGAACAAAGTAGAAAAACGATAAAAATAAACCACACGCACACGTGAGCGTTTTCCAAAAATCACATGAAAGTATGAAGACAAAGTAGAGAAACACATTCTTCAGTTTAAGAACACTATTTTAGCACATAAACACTCTCAGCTAAGCTCATGTATGACCTTATATATGGTATAGGCACATAGCAATATAGTGGTTATCAAACCTATACTGTATGGTTTGTAATTGTGATTAGTAATAATAATAATAATAAAGCAATAATTGATAATACATGAATATTAAAACGTGCTAACAAATGATGCTGGTATCCTATATCATCATGATGATGTAGTTTTTTGCCCTCTTATTTGAATAAAATTAGCATAAATTTAGTATGCTAATGAGTTATCAATACCTGTGTTATTATTAGCACTACATAATTTATTAAAATAATATATCAACACATTTTGATTTGAAAAAATTCCATTTTCAAATTAATTGTATGCTTTTTGTATTCTTGTTCTCCTTTGTAATTTTATAAAAACGATAATATATATATGATATGATATATTCATTATTATGGAGAAATAATGGACATTTACAGTAGTGGACATTTACAGTAGTGTATAGTAAGTATCTATGGAATCTAACAGACTTGCCAGTCACAGGATTCAGGATCTTGAAATTCTGAGTGAACACCTGAACTTTAACCTAATTACCTATATTTTGCACTGTAATTATCTAAATTGGGAAGGGGGAGATGGGGTGGGGGGGTTGCGGGGAGGACTATGTCGACATCTGCCAACTGGATCCACCAGTCCATGTGTTAATCCCATATCGGCATTAAGCAAAGCAAAAATAAATATCTGCATTAAACACTTCAAAGCTCTATCTACACAATCAAACTAGTTTGACAAAAAAAAGTGTGATGATGACATCATGTCCATATATAGGCACATCACATTTTTTTTTCTCACATAAAGTTTGATAGTGTAGACAGAGCTTTAGCTAGTAAGCTCAATATTCATTATTATTAACACATTTCTGTCAATCTCTTTTGTGCATTACACAAACTAACTTACATTAGCTCTTGGTTTGCACCAGAATCGATGTGGCTGGTATCGCTGGCGATACCGACTCACTCGAAAAGATGGAGAATATATGAGCTAAATAAATCCAGATCAAAATGCATGCAAAAGAAAATTAATTGCAAAAAACATAAAGAATAAAAGAAAAAAAATATATGTACAGAAATAAAACTAAAAAGAAAAGATGATTTGATGTAGGGATTTTCTTTTTCAGGAAATGAGGGAAGAGAAATAGAAATATATAAAGAAAGATGTTTGATAGGGACTATATCAAATGTTAGGGAGAGGTTAGAAAAGGGTTGGGTTCAGGTATAAATGAAGAGTTACCGTGAGATGTTTTGACAAATGATTTGGCCCCAATCCTCTCATCTACAGACACATGGAATATAACATGCAATTTAAATGAGAGAAGAGACATAGAAATATGTAAAGAAAGATTTTTGGTAAAGCCTATATCACATGAAAAAGGGTTTGATTCAAACAATAGAAGAGTTACCATGAGATGTTTTGACAAATGATTTTGCCCCAATCCTCTCAGACACATGGAATATAACATGCAATCTTGCTAGGCCCGGTAAATCAACACAACACTAACCTTATTTATTTCAGATTGTTTATTTGCACTTGATCGGAGAAGATGCTGAGGTATATGAACAAGAGCTGAATCGGATGAAAAACCATTTGGAGAAAGCGTGCGGACAACAATGTGTGGTACTCCTGCTATCTTATCTATACTAAGAACTAAGCGGTCAGCTGAAAAGAAAGAAAATGGACAGGATGATGAGGCTATTGGTCAATTGTGCGTCTACTGCTTTGTTTTCTATTGGTATGGTCACCAACCATATGATCCATAATTCTGTTGGTTGACCAGGCTATTGGTACAGTTTTTTTCAATGTGCATATTATCCATGTGCAATGGTAGAGCAACTCGGAGGTACATGCTTGGCACGATGTAAAGCTCTGTCTACACTATCAAATTTTATGTGACAACAAAATGTGATGTGCCCATATATGGACATGATGTTATATTACTACCATATTTGGGCATATCACTACCATATTAATGTGCACATCACACGTAGAAAGAGCTTAAGGCCAGTGTCTCACACAAGATGTCTCTGTAAGTGTAATTGTTTCATCATGTTTCTATGAGCAACCATATAATATATAATGGGAATAAAAATATTTTTAAATAGCTAACCTGTCGGTGAATCTATTGATGCAATCTTCAAATCGTTAGCATAAACTGCATATCCCATGACGACAGCACCGTTTGAAAGACCAGATGTTGTTATGGTAACTGGAAGCCATTCAACGATAAGGGTACCTGGACGCCCTCCTGGTTTTATCTGCACATCTAACGGTGGTTCAGGAAGACCTAAAGAAATATAAAAATAACAATATTATAATCTATTACAAATCTGTAATAATATCATTAATCTGGTATCTTTAAAATTATTAATCTTATATATCAGGTATCACAATAAATATATCATATTTTTATATAGCATTAATCCTATATCAGAATGGTTCATCTACATTACTAATCCTATGTCATCGATATATTATTAACCTATAGAAATTCATCATCAAACTTTATATGATTAATAAGCGTTATTGTATTACATTAAAAACACATCACTGCAATACTAAACAATATAATATGAATACATGGGATTATCAATTCATATAAAAAACATGCTCTGGATGAAGATAAATTGCACATAATACAGAAAACCCTTCTTTGGGACACTCTTTTGAAGGGAGGACATTAGGGGACAAAAATATATATATTTTAACACTACGGCCAACCCCTATTCAGGACTCCTACATTGTGGACATTGTTTTGGGCCTTGAAGGGTGTCCCCGTAAGCTTGGTTCCCATAGCGACGCAACGTAACACAATCTACCCAACTTAAGCAAATGCCCTTCTAATAATTGTGTTTGCCCCCGTCTGCGTGAAATCAAATGTTTGCAGCACTATTGCGTTGTTGATTCCCACTTGTGATTACGCAATACAGCACTTTGCGTCGATACGTCGCTGCGTTGCATTCTAGTGGGAACCACGCTTTACCGTTCTAATGTAGTCAGCATACTATAGAGTTGGCACCTTTCTGTCTTAGGTATAAATTGACTCCATCCTTCATTTAAACCAACAATTTTGAGGGGTGAGCTTATACCAGAGGACTTAAATAGATCAACTGCATACAAACATATCTTCTGAGGCCCATGTGGGCCTATTGTAGGTTGTATTACAACTACTATTATAGTAGGAAACAATTTGCCAGTGACCATCAATAACAATAATATTTTTATGAATATCTGAAAACAGTTTCATATCCAAAATAAACATATTTTTTTACCTTTCTGTAATTTTCAAACGAGAATAGATTTTATTTTTAATCAAAATATCTATTGAACTAGGATGTAATATATCCGCAACTGTCTAAAATGGTTGGACTAGAACCATTTGACCCCACAAAGTGCCCATAAAGGGAAGGTCACGATTGGCTGTTCATAGTTAATGGTAATACTTTGGTTCAAAAGGACAATACTGATAATGGAGACTGTGTGATTAAAATCAAGATTGTAATTTTTGCACCACTAGTAATATGGAAATGATACAAATAATAATAATAATAAGTAACGTTGGATATTAAAAAAATGTAGTAAAACTGTCACAAGTTACTGATATGAAAAAAAATCATATTTTCAATTCAAATCATAGATATAATGTTTCAGTGCAAAATATATTGTATATGAAATATGAAATTAAACATGATGCATAAACAGTAGAATATAATTCCACACCAAATTTGTAATCCAATATTAACAGTAAATGTATTTTCACATTGTACTCATTGAATTATAAGCAAAACAAATAATAAAGTTTATTAATGATCAAAAAAAAAAGAAGAAAAGAACAATAATATTAGAAATTTAGTAAACGAGTAAAAAGATTAGAAAATTTGTAAGGATTTAAAAAGTTGCCTCAATCAAAATTTTAATTTGGCTGATTCTTTTGACTGTACTGGCTTCATGTTACATTCTCTCTCAAGTGTTAGAATATGGTTCAAATGTAACATAAAGACAGTAGAACCCCTATTAAGGGGACACATTCAGGACCTAACAAAATGCCCCCTTAATAGGAGTGTCCTATCTGTACTATCATGAATATCAACTTTAAAAATTTGTTGGCATGGCTTTTTTAACCTCTTACAGATTTTCTCTATCTTTAATGTACAGGTATCTATTTTAGCATTATCGTGATTATTTCTTTCCATTAAAATACGATATTTGATAATGATCTTTACAACACTAACCTTTTTTTATTGTGTCTTTAACAAAATCAGAAAACAAAAAGCATTTCAAATAAGTATTATTTTGAAAAAAAAAATGAGATTCAAAAAAAGAAAAATTATTCCGATAGATCTTGTGAGTATATTTTTCAGATTGCAACAAAGAGGTTTTTATGTCAAATAAAAGTCATTGCAACTTTTAAAAAGTACTGTACTTTATGATAATCCTTCCATTTCTAGTTAATCTATGTTAATCCCTTAAAAGAGTATCTAATCCCTTAAAGTACATCTTAATCCTCATCCCAATAACTTTAATAAGTATTCTGCATTTCTAAAAGCTAATATTGCACAGAAATATAAAGGTAAATTTTGCAAAATGATATGATTTAATCTCTTAAAAATAACAGTTAGACAATCAATATATTTTAATCTCATTGTGATCTGATCTAATCCGCTTCTCGAGATGAAGTTCTTGTGTGATTGGTTCATCCTAAAACTGTTTTCCATCTTTGGGATTACTATTGAGTACATACAATGTACTTAGCAACATTCTCGAGTATGGTCAATTAGGTTAAAATGATGTTAAGGATGCTTGGAACAAATCAACAGTCGTCTGTAACTGTAACAATCTATCGGTTCATTGCGCCAGAGTAAAATATATTGTTTTTGGTTATTTTAAAGATATTGTCCCCGAAAAAATTTTTTTTTTTCAATTTTCTTTTAATATGTCATTTTAATGTCACATAATAGTTATTCACTTTGACCAAAAGCTGGATCAAAAAAAAAATTATTTACCTGAAAAAGTGTCATGTAAAGCAAAAAATAGTTTTTGATTAATATTAAACGTTTCTTTTGTCTTTTTATAAGTGAAATAATGATTTTTGGGGTTTTTTTTTTTTACTGAAATGAATAACTTTATTAAAACTGCAAAATGGCATATTTAAAGTCTGATTTTATTAATCTTCATTTTTCATGTTTTTGGGGGACAACACATCTTTAAATGAATAATTTAATAAATAAAAGTTTAATAATTTGTGTCAGGTTGTCCCATTCAATGGTAGAAATGTAGATCCCAAACTGAATACATGCACCTAACCTAATATTTTCATCCAACAACTCTATTTTACTAAACTCTGTTTTAGTAACCATAAGAAAAAAAAGAATTTTGTACTGAATTGTATTGTATGTCCGGTCATATACTTGAAAAAATATTATCAAAATAGGTTGGGAATATGGCCAGAGTTTGAGCAATGCAATTTCCATTTTTTGGACAATAAAGGCATTTTGTACTGAATTTTATTGTAATTCACATACAATAAAAATATTATCAAAGTAGGTTGCGAATATGGCCTTGTAATTTGATAAATACACAATAAATTTCAAATATAAAGCACTGTTACACTATCAAACTAGTTTGATAAAAAAAGTGTGATGTGGCTATAACATGGTAGTGATATGCCCAAATATGGTAGTGATATGACATCATAATGTCCATATATGGGCACATCACATTTTTTTGTCAGTGTCAGTCAGTTTGATAGTGTAGACAGAGTTTAATAAAAGATAATAAATAAGAATCTCACCTCCTGGAAGAGTTTTGAATTCTATTTCTGTTGAGTAACGCTTTGAGTTGTCATTTGTTGTATGCCTTGGTTTTGCTGTTACTGTCACACGATACACAGAGGACGGTGACAATCCTAAATTGCAAGTGTAAAGAGAAAAGTACAACATTCTCAAGTAAATTGAAAATGCAACAAAACATAACAAATAATAAAAAGAAATAAAAAAATAAAAATCCATATATATATATATATGATAGTGGTGTAGTGGGATGCAGGAGTGATATTGTTTTTAGCATCAACATGCAGTGTCTGTAAGTGCTAACTGTATACAGTCAATAGCCACTATATGTGATCTAGTATCATGGTTACAAGGACAAGTCACCAACAATATAGGGGACATCATGTTATATGAAATTTAGACTTCATTTAAAATTACGATTTATTTTATTTTATGAAATTTCCATACAAAACAATCCATGTACGTTTCAAATTTCTTTTCATTTATTTCAAAAGATAGATAAAGGGAGATCTAGTACTATTTTGTCTTCCTATGTCACCTCCTGGGGGATCATGTGAAAATGATTCTACTGTAGTTACTGCAGAAACTACATTTTTTACTGCAACGATGTTTGATTTCATTTGTTGAGTGGCAGTCACTGCTATTACTCAAAACAATTGCATATACCAGTTCAAAATGTAGGTACAGCAGTAATTGTAGTAAAATTACATTTCATGGTTATACCGGGTGCTTGTAAAGCTCTGTCTACACTATCAAACTATAGTTTGACAAAAACAAGTGTGATGTGCCCAAATATGGTAGTGATACCCAAATATAGTAGTGATATGACATCATCATGTCCATTTATGGGCACATCACATTTTTTGTCACATAAAGTTTGATAGTGTAGACAGAGCTTTACAAACAATTTTTTTTATAAATTTTGTCATTATAGCAAGTGAAAAAAATGAAATACAAATATTGTATGACACTTCATTTTCTACATTAAATATGACGTGTGCAACAATTTCTGGACTCAATTTTTGCAGCATGTGTATAGTATTCAGACTAATTATCAAAACTTGTAATGCGTTTCACCGCTGACCTTAATATGATTGCTTAATTATCTACGTGACAAACGCACATCTAAAATACACACCTGCAAAACTATACTGATGCCGACCTGGTTTCACCGTCACCATCTCTCGTCCGTTCACACTTATTATGTGACTATAGTTACTGTTGCCTGGCAACCAAGTAATATCAGCTGTGTCTGGAGTAACGTGAGATGCTTTTAACCTTGTCGGCGACGCTGATGCTCCTATAAAATACATCACACATCATCAACGATATATTTTGAGTAAATAATAAAATATTAATGACAGCTAGCTTTGTGATGAAGGGGAGAATATTTTGATATGGATCAAGAGTGTCAAATACTGGAGGTGGCACACATCCATTTGCAAAGTACAAATAGACCCTTTGCATCTTATCCCTTCCCCAGCCAACACACGTATGTAATACAAATAGGGTTTAACAAGGCATCTATTTTGAGTGAAAGGAAGAATATTTTCATAAGGATTGAAGGATAAGAATACTGGAGGCACAGGGGTGATTTTTTTGGTGCGAAAGAATCACTCCGCTCCCCCAACACCTTCCATATTGTAAAGTACTGGAAGTGGGGCCTAGCCAGTTTGCAAATGCAGATGTACGCACACTTTCATCAACCCTCCTCCTTCAATAACAATGTGTTCTGAGCAGATACAGTTTAAACATCCAATGCTGAATTGTAACATACCTTTACCAACCATCATAGTACAAGCTGCTTCATCGGACATACCATCTGCTGTTAGCGTACAAACTGATATCCTATACGTCAAATCTTGATCTATGTAATCCAGCAACATAGTCTTTACTTTACCCTGTACTGTGCTCTTTGGGACACCATTCACATATATCTTGTATTCTCTGGACGACAGAGGGCAGTTGTTTGGATGCGACCACGTTATAATGACGTTAGTTGGGAACTGACGTTCAAGAGTTAAGTTTGATGGAGGTGGAATACCTAAAAAAAAAGGCATTAAAAAAATATTTAGGCAGGTAAATAATAAATTTAAAATAAGCAGTACTATTAGTTTACGAGGATGGGGGAACACAACCTGGCAGCAAGACCCAAGTATAGAGGACAGAAAGAGCATAGAACAGGCAGTAATGAACACAGAAATGGCAAGATTGAACATAGAATAGGTAGAAATGAACATAGAATCAGCAGGATTGAACATACAATTGGCAATATTGAACATAGAATAGCCAAGATTGAACATAGAATCGGCTTGATTGAACATAGAATAGGCAGTAATGAACATAGAATCGGCAGTAATGAACATAGAATAGCCAGGATTGAACATAGAACAGCGAGGAGTGAACATAGAATAGGCAGGATTGAAAATAGAATAGTCAGAATTGAACATAGAATAGCCAGGATTGAACATAGAATTAGCAGGATTGAACATAGAATAATGAAGGAATGAGCACAGTGACTCTATTTAGTTCCAGATAAATTGTTTGTCTAGCCAGATTAATCACTTGTCTACAAGGGACATTTCACTGATAAAAGGAGATACTTAAAAAATCAATAATTATGCTATGATCTATTTTTTTTCTCCAATAAAATAACTTTTATAAAAGCTATCTCACTCAAATAGACAGTAAAAACCATTGTGTCGGCACCTTGTAAAGTCACTTGATATCACTGCTTTGCTTTTAAAGCATCACAAACACAACATATCATTTAATCATTTTCAGATAATTTTCAACAAGAAGCAATGAACACACAATGCGCTGTTTTACAATGTCGGAATTGATTAGAAAACAATGTTGACATATTTTTAGCGACTGGCTAAGGTATTACAAATCTTGGTGTACTAAACATGTATGCGACTTGATCAATCATTCTTAATGGGATTGTGTTTGTACGAAGCGAGTTGGTGTTGACGTAATTCTTACGTTGTAAGTAGAAGGCATGTCATTATTTTTTATTCTGGCAATCATCAGATTACATGTGGCGTATAAAATAAGTTTACATAAACAAGGTTGAACGGCAACCTCTGAAACTCAATTCTAAAGTAATATTGTCTGTTTCTTATTGTGTATTCTAAAACTAATAACAGCAGTAGAAGAATGTTCCCAGAAACAATGATATAATATATATATATATAAATAACAATATATTTTATTAAGTAAAGAATCACACTGGTTTATATACAAACATACAGTAGAGCTATATTAAGACACTATTGGGACCCAAAAAACTGTCCCCTTTCACCTTTTGAAATTATTTGTACCATCACACTCATAAACATTCATTATTTGTATCATCACACTCATAAACATTCATTATTTGTACCATCACACTCATAAACATTCATTATTTGTACCATCACACCCATAAACATTCATTATTTGTACCATCACACTCATAAACATTCATTATTTGTACCATCACACCCATAAACATTCATTATTTGTACCATCACACTCATAAACATTCATTATTTGTACCATCACACTCATAAACATTCATTATTTGTATCATCACACTCATAAACATTCATTATTTGTACCATCACACCCATAAACATTCATTATTTGTACCATCACACTCATAAACATTCATTATTTGTATATTAGCTATGATCACATAAACCACAAGGGGTTATCTGTTCTCAAACAAATTTTTATGTGAGACCTGACACATGTTCACACTTCGAATAAAAGTTTATTTTTTGCATATACTGTATATGTAAAAAATATACAGTTTTATTTAAAATTATCCTCTAGGTCTGCGAACACAATGCAGTACCAACTCATATTACCAATTATGTAAAACTAGATAAAACCATAGCAACAATTTATGGACAATCAATCAATATTTAACTATAAATAATCTTTTTGATCTTCAATTATGTAAACTTGGAGAAAATTAATTATACAACATACAAAAAGAAATTTGTTATGGAAAAATATTCATATTTTTCTGGTTCTCAGAAAATTATCAATTCATGAATAAATGTATAGATATAGAGCAATTTAGTTATTAATTAGACAACAAAAGCAAAATACAATGGATGTCTTTGTTAAAAAAATCCATGGTTCTGGTGGTAGAACGAGTCTTCTTGGATAAGGACTATAAACCGTAGGTCCAGTGTACACATCTAGCTCATGTGCACTTTAAAGAACCTAGTACATCTTTCAAGATGAGTAAGGAGGACCCTGGTGTACAAGTACATCACATCCACTGATCATAACTGGGCCCTCAGGGAGACCAGTCTTTGACTGAAGAGGTCGCCCAGTATAAATGAAATATTTCAATTCTTACCGTTCATGTTGTACTCGTTACCAATCTCACTAATTGAGAACAAGCTGTTGTCGTTGTCTTCTTCGTCAACTTCGATGATGTCTTCAAGATCGCTCCCGCCATGGTGATCACTTCGAGCATGTGCATCATCTAAAAAACAAGATTTTAGGATCATTCTTTCGTTGGTCATAAACCACAAATATAGTCTAACATGAAATTTGGTTTCCCAGTGTTTAGAACAATTATTTAAACCGACCTAATTTATAGAGTTATTTATCTTTTATTTATATTTTATTTTGTATTTAATTTTTTATATTATATTTAATTTTTTATTCAATGTATTTAGGCACATGTGGCTAAGGATTACCAATAGTAAACTAATCATTGCCCTATGATATAGGTGGTAATTTTTCTCCTCCTCGAAAATGAAGAAAATTAAAGTGAATGTCTCTTTAAACAACATACATTTAAAATATATCTTTCTAAGGTCTTTCAATCATGTATAACATTATATACTATATAAATCACTTTTTCTATTTATTGAATTTTTGTAGAAAATTCTAAAAGAACTGACGCATTGAATCAGGTGTAAAGCTCTGTCTATACTATCAAAATAGTTAGACAAAATAAGTAATGATATTATATATAGTGATATGCCCAAATATGGTAGTGATATGACATCATCATCACACTTTTTTTTGTCACATAAAGTTTGATAGTGTAGACAAGGCTTAACAAAATTCACAATTGTAGATAATGTAAATTAAATCAGATATGATGTTAATAACTTACATTGATTGGGCTTTACTTTATTGACAGCGTCTTCCTCACTACTGTTAAAATCTAAATCTCTCAATTGCGAGTTTAGATCATCTGTGCGAAATTTAAAAAAATGTTATTTGTTTAAAGCTTTATTTTTTGTTAGATAGAATGAACAGATTGAAAATTATTGATAATCATTGGAATGTCTAAAGCTCTGTCTACACTATCAAACTTTATGAGAAACAAAAATGTGATGTGCAAATATGATGATCACTACCATATTTGGGTATATCACTACCATATTTAGGCACATCACACTATTTTTTGTCAAACTAGTTTGATAGTGTAGACAGAGCATTAGATTTTAAATTATTGATAATAATTGTAATACTTAATGATGATGAAGATTGATGATGATAATGATAATATTGACAACTAGATCATTATACTGATAATGATGTACAGAATAAAATATTGATGAAATATATTTTAAAACAACAGATAAATGAAGACCTCAACACCATAGTATATACAGTACACATTGAAGTTCCACCAACACCATATTGTGTGTTCTAAACAAGGACCATTTGAAGTGAAATTATGACATACTTCACCAAATAAAATCTTACTCAAAAGTGTGTTTTAAAATAAATTGAATAAAAATAAAACAAAAGAAATACAATATATACTAAAAATACTTGGGTATAGGACTAATTTCCAGTAATTGAGGAATTGGTAAAATTATAATATGCAGGTATATACAAAATGGTTTCTTTAATATCTTAATTTAGCTAAAATTGGAGCAAATTGACTCATGTTATTGAACATATATTGTAAAAAAGGCCACTTTAAATGGAATGTTTAATTTATCTTCTTTCATTAACTTTAATACATACAAAAGCATAAGCTATTTACAATCATTAGCTAATAATCTGAAAATTTAAAAGGATTTAGAAGGCTGAGTCTTTTGTAAATTAAAATTGAAAATTTAAAAGGATTTAAATTTGACTTCACACTTGGTAAAAGCATTAGGTAATATATATTTTAATTTGAGTTTATATAGATTTCAGTAAAATATAGTTTAGTATTTAGAATATGATATAATTATAGAATGATTTTATAGAGGATATGGCCAACTTTAATAAAATAAATATGATATGTTGGGTAAGTTCTCTTTAAATCTTTTTAAACTGTGAACTACAAACATGGTATAATATTTATCTAGTAAAATTATTTAATTATAATTTACTGTTATTTCTATAAGGATGATCTTAACATTTTTTTAGTACATTAAGGGGCTAAAAAATAAAATAATCAGGATAGAAATATATCAAATAATAAGAAATACCCTAAATGTAGAACACTAATTCACCAAAAAAAAGAATGCTTTTATAAAGTATAAGATATTTCTTTTCTTCTAAATTGGTAAAATCCGAATAAATTGCAATATTGCAAAGAAAAACAGAAGTGATAAAAAAAAAACCTAAAATACCCTCCAAAAGGTTTTGTAAAGCAAGGAACTTCACTTACATCTTATATTATAGTTAGACCTTGTTTCCGTTTAGAAATTCTTTCATTTAAATCGAAAAAAATACTAACACAGTCATTAGTAAAAGTAGAAAATTAAAGATAAAGAGAATTTTATGAAGATATAAAAAGGTGAAATTCCTTGTTTTACAGACATTGAGAATAAAGTTTAAAAAATGACAATATCCTGGTGTGTAAAAAACCTTTTAAAGATTCTCGAGTCGCAAGTTGCGGGTAACTCGAGAGGGAGTCCTTCTCCATAACGTGAAAACTCATTAGAGAATCTCGGTCAAAATCGTCCTCGAGGGAATCACTAAGAGAATCATGCACGATTCCTTGGAATTCTAATAAAGGATCTATTGTAATATAAATAGAGATGGAATTAAATAATTAAATTAGATATTTTCTTAACAATAATTTCTTCTCATCTGTGATGATGATATTTAGGTTAAAGAATTAGAACAAGAGGGGAAAAAGAAGGGAATTAGAAAGTAAACTAAACAAGATGTAATTTAATTTAAACTTTGTAAATACCAAAGGTAATTATAATGCACATACTTCTACAATTTGATTTATACAATAAGTACACATACTTTAAAAATTAACTTAAACAATTTTTTTTTTCTAATCTTTATTATAAAACAGTAGCAATGTTAATGTTTTGCTATAATAATAAATTTGATGAAATATACAGTGTTAAATAAATGTATCAAATGTTTTAAACTAAACATCTATGGATATGACAATGAATGAGCTTCAAAGGAACAAGTTTACAATTCAATGTTTCAAAATAAACGTATTAGGCCCAATGAAGCATCCTTTATGGCTGTCCCCCGAATAGGAGCCACAATGTGACAAACATATTAATAATGGACCACAATGGAAATAAGTTTGCCGTCTCGGTAGAAATAAAATAAATAAAAATGTCCCTATTTTGATGCATTTGCTGATGCTGAGATGTTGACTAAACTGTGTGTGAGTAATTCTGTTATGATGTAAGCTATCAAATCAGTATATGAACATTCCCCTATGTTTTTGAATGTGGAGATTTGCTATAAAAACTCTTGAGGAAAATGAACTCTAAAACATGGTGAGTTCTACATGTCATGATGGAGTGCTGTATATATGTCATTGGATTATGATTATAAAATTGTATTAATGCCAGACTACAACATTACAAGACACAAATCTAAAGTCTACTAAATGCACTACATCTAAACAACATGGGTATCAACTACAGGTCATTGCAGCAAAGTACAGTATTTATTAAGGGGACAACTACTGTACAAAGTTGTCCCCTTAATGGAGGTTTCTACTATTCATATAGAAAATGATGTAATTTCAATTGTGATGAGAATATTGGTATAACTTAAAGATTGTCCCCCAAAAACATGAAAAATGAAGATTAATTAAATCCAACTTTGAATAGGTAATTTTGTAGTTTTAATAAAGTTAATCACTTCCGTAGAAAAAAAACAAAAAAAATAATGTTTTCACTTATAAAATAACATAATAAATGGTTAAATTCAACCAAAAATCCATTGGTTTGCAGCTAATTTGACTATTTTTTGCTTTAAATTACATTTTTTCAGGTAAATATATTTTGTTTAAATCCAATTTTTGGTCAAACTATTATGTGACATTAAAATGGCATATTCAATAAAAAAAAAAAAAAAATTATTTTTCAGAGGGACAATACATAAATTAGATTATTGCATCATATAAGGTGATACAACTATACAAAGTCATATCCCCCAACAATTTATTCTTTAAAAAAAAGTACTATTAAATGATCGTTAAATAGTATGTATTATTGCACATCATGTGACCAACAATATTCTAATAAAATGACAAGAAAGTTGTTATATAAGAGGTGATACTGTAGCAGATAATTTAAAATGGATACACATAGCGCAAGCATTCAGACAGATGATAAACTATATCGCAGGATGATCGCAGGGTGATCACAGGCAAAAGGGCTATGCATGGATTCAACAACAAAACAAATGAGGTTAGTTTCTATAGCTACTGTGTGTTAGTCTCCTCACCTTCAGACCCTTGCGAATGATTCGTATTCACTAACATAGGAACAGCACCATCTATAGAGTCAAGCATTACAGAAAAGCTATCATACTATCAAATGCAATATTTTAGTCAACCTCATATTAAAATCATGCTTAAATCATTTTTAGAATAGAATATTCAACAATAGGCTTAATGATTTGTATTGGTTTCTTTCAAAAATCAGATATTTATACAGAAATCCCAATTAAAGACATCCAGAAAAAATTATTGACCCAATTACTATACATGTATTATTATATAAAGGATCAATTTTTTTTTTAAATGAAATTCTGGATCTCTGAATGAGGCAACACAAATTACCCTCAATACATTAGGCTTATTGTTAACCATTAATAAATTAGGTTATTGTTGCATGATCAAAGTAAAATCAACATGCAATGTGCAAATGAAATTAAAACATTAGTGAAAATACAGCTGAGTGGTTGTGTGAGTTTATTGGACAAACGTGTAACAAAAGCAAAAATAAATTGATTAAAACAGATTTGTAATAATTAAATGATACTAAATTATAATGTGTCCAGCACACAAATCAGGGTTGAATCAATTTAGCATCCCTTAATGAACTAATGATAATGATGATATGCAACATCATTTTAATTAAATAATTGATTTTAAAAGCATTTTTGGGCATTCAATTAGAAGTTTTTCACAATTTAATAACAATGAAAATGTGTGAAATAATCATAAAAATAAACCTTCTCAACCTATGTTAGTATCCCAATATGCAATGGCATAACAGAGGGTGCAAAGGCCCATTTGTTTAGCTTTCCAAAGGCTGCTCATGCCATGGGCTCTGGGTTTAGCCACTGCCAATATGTTACCATTAATATATAATGATTAAATTATGCAACCAAAAGAAGGTATCATAACCAAGTTAATACACTAAACTATTGTTATATAAATTAATGTTAAAATCAAATTAAACACTATTTTTTATCTTAAAAATAACTAAAAATAAATAAAATTCAGAATAGAGATTTTACTATTATAGATTAAATATATTTTGCACAAAAAAACTTGAGGCATGTATTCTTACGTATTGTTACTTATCCTACTCAAAATTAAATTATATTATTATATATATATATAATTATATTTAGCTAGAGAATGTTTATTCAATAAAATAATAAAATAATTCAATGATGGTGACAATGATGGTGACAATGATGATGGCAATGATGACAATGATGGTGACAATGATGATGACAATGATGATGACAATGGTGGTGACAATTGACAATGGTGGTGACAATGATGGTGACAATGATGATGAAAATGATGATGACAATGATGGTGACAATGATGGTGACAATGATGATGACAATGGTGGCAACAATGATGGTGACAATAATGATGAAAATGCTAGTGACAATGATGGTGACAATGGTGGTAACAATGATGATGACAATGATGGTGACAATGATGGTAAGACTTACATACACTGAACATTAACACATAAACAGAGAAGTGAATGTGTAGGAGAAGTGTGTAGGATTAAATATATGACAAATTTCACAACAAATCTTTTGATACAAAGAGCATTTTACTGGAATGTTGCATAATAATGTTATGTGTATTGTGCCATGGAAAATGAACAAGTCATAACAACTCATAGCAGAAGACGAAAAAGTCTTGAATTTTGACCTTCATAGAAATTACGATGAAAACAAAAAATCAAAACTTCCATAAATGTTACCAAAATAATATCAATCATAATGGGCAATACATTTGGTTAATGTTGTTAAGTAATCGAGGTTGCTCTTTTCACATTTTTTGAAATTATATTATGACATGCATTAAAAGAAAAACAATTTCGAAAGGTTATTGTTGAATTTCAAAGATTTTGTCGTAAAAAAATTCTAAAACCAACTAATTCGTCACCTGTGCCAAAAGTCCAAGATGAATTAGTTTGACATTTAATGAACAAAAATAACATTTGTTTAAGTGAGGTTGAATTAAATGGATTGGTTCGTTTTTCATGCACTAGATGCTATGAGCATGGTTGAGCGATTAGCATCAATGTGCAGACTAGACTTCAAAATACAGACTCATTCACAAACATTTACCTGGATTGTCAAGCAAATCTTTGGCGTCTGGACAGAGACAAGTCACACGACAAAAAAATATTGTAAATAAAAATCAACACAATAACATAGAGTTTATGAAACAGGGTTAAACATTGGGGACATTTTTAGTTGCAAAAAAAATGAAAAAGATAAATAAAAAATAACTGAGTATTAATAAATAATTTTTCAATATTTAAAAGCATGCGAATTTAATTGGTATAATATTATAAATAAATGGTATATATTTCTACAATATTAATAATATTTAACATTGGAAAAATTAACAATTTTGTGTTTAAAAAAATAGGAACAACTGGTAATATATGATAATGCTACTTAAAATATTAAAAATATGGATAGGAAATTGTATTTTAATTGCCACTAAATAAACATACAATATTTCTTGCGGAGGGGAAATAGGAAAAATAGTAATATATAACCCACAGGCGTTAAAGTTTTTGTTTGGTTTCGTAAATTAAATGGTAGATTGTCTATGAAGCTTACCAGCGATTCTCTCAATAAAGTTTCCTGGCACCAGGCCGCGTTCTCCGCTCATCAGCTCACCCTCATAAAAACCATCCTGAAACAATAATAAATAGCTCTGTCAAAAATAGTGTGATGTGCCCAAATATGGTAGTGCTATGACATCATCATGTCTATATATGGGCACATCACATAGTGTGGACAGAGCTTTATGTAAAAAAAAACATTATGTGTTTTAAACTAGCATAAAGTATTTACGTGAACATTTTTGATAGCAAAGTTTTTGGACTCCGGATTTTGCGATCTTTAAACAGTTTATATATAGGTCTTTATTGTAAGCAGGATTGGAAAATGTTGAGGAGTTACTATATTATAAACAGTTAAAAATTTAATGGGATGACTTCAATTCTAAATCTCAACCCTAGTTCCAGACATGCCAAGTTGAGAACTGAGATGCTGCCTCAAACCTGTAACTTGTCAGTTTTGCAATTTATCCAAATTAAAGCCTGTGTCAAAAAAGATTAGTTTTTGTTTGGCTAATGGTTGAAATCCGAAATTCAGGTTAAAAAGTAACAAGATTAACACACATAAAGCTTACTTTAATATATAGGCTATTTATATTGACATAGAAAATAGGTTGATTGAGAAGCTACTGCCCAAGGGACCTCATTGCTAATAGTCCAAAGGTCTAAGTAAATTAAATTTGATCTTCATAGAAGAAAAATTGTAAATGCTTTATTTTCAGCTGATAATGAAACATACTGTATTGTGGCTTGCTTATATCTTCCATAAATATTTAGAACACTGTATTAACAGATATTTTAATAAAACTGATAAAAAATGACCAATATTAAGGGATTTATAGTATAACATCTATGAAGTGGACAACTTCAGGAGAAAATGAAGTGTAGGGGTCCACTAAATATGGGTGGGTCATAGTGTCAACAAATATATTGCCCTTCAATCATTATACAGGAAAGTGTCCCCTTAATAGAGGTGTCTCCTAAAAAGAGGTTTCCCCTGAATAATGGTGTTCCAAAGGAGGAGAACTACAGGTACTGTAGGTTTTTGAATATGATCTACCCCCTACTCCATCCCATTTTGTTGCTTTTCTCTCTCCAGGACAAATAAAGTAGATCTAAATACCTCATCTGCATCTCCATATACATAGATGTATTCGCCCGCTTTGAGTGGAAGCTCTGAATCGGGATTCTCATTTGGCGAGTCAGAAGAGGGCGTGTAGTTGTAACGTGCAATGAAAACAGCGAGTTTGTTGATACTTGCGGATTGGAGACGTTGTAGCATTTTTACATCAACATCATCGGATTCAGTCTGTAGAAAGAGAAACGTTATCAATTTAGTATTTTAAAAATAATTTTGATATTGAAAATGTGTGTAGATGCTTTTATTGTAGAACGTAATTTTTAATTATTTTTTTTGGTTTTCTTTCTGTGCTCTGTTCTGGGTTGACCTGCATAGGTGTTTAGCACCTGTTTGGTCTTTCCTTGCCTTTTATATTTGTTCTGTCTTCTTTGTATTGTATATGGCAGAAAATTGAATAAATAAAATGATAACTTCCCTATACTGCCCACCGATTTAGGCGAATACATTTTAAAAAATACAGAGGCCTACAAGAAGGCCTACTTTTAAAGTAGTAGCTGTGTGTGACAGTGGCTGTGTTAACTAGTACACCGGGGTAACCCCACTACTCGTCTCAAAAGATGTACTAGGTTCTTTCATGGAG
Organism: Antedon bifida; assembly: GCF_963402885.1. NCBI lineage: Eukaryota > Metazoa > Echinodermata > Crinoidea > Comatulida > Antedonidae > Antedon > Antedon bifida. The sequence goes on along the minus strand of NC_136227.1, from coordinate 31,544,705 downwards.
TAATTCAAATTTCTGTACACTGGAACTACGGTTTATAGTCCTTATCCAAGAAGACTCATTCTACCACCAGAACCATGGAGCGAGTGAGGTTCAAACCCTTGCCGATATTATGGCTATGGATTATGGTTCCACTGTCTTAACCGCTCAGCCACTCACTCATTTCTATCATGATCAACAATTATGGTGATGCATCAGACTCTACCTCATTGCGTTTCACAGAAGTTTAATGTCATGCAAATAAATAATTACGACTACAAAAAAACACAACCAACATAATAAACAAGAGGAGATAATATAAAGCAATATATTTACCATACATTGTATTGGTAATCTACCCTCGTCACATGCGTTACACATGACTAACTCGTGCAAAAATTCTCAACTTACCTTTCGGCTGCCAGTTCTCCTTGCTCGGTTGTCAGAAAGTAATGATCCACTTTTGGACAGATCTGAAATATTCAAAGACATAATACTATCATTAAAAACACATGGGGAAGATTACAACCTTTCTCTCAACCTACTTTTAACCATAAAAAAAATAACTGAAACATAAAAGAAAATACATTTTGCAAAAGTTTAATGTATGTTCTATAAAAGTTGTTTAAAAGAGCAGCAAACTTTATATACATTAATAATATTGTTCAAAGGTTTGCATGGGGATAGCACTAGTAAAGTTAGGTTTGCAGTACACTTTAGTGTTTAGAAAAGTATGGCTGAGAATGTCTTGATCATTCGGTTTTTATGCTACAATTCTGATTTGGATTGGTTGACACCCTGCCACTATGTCTACACTATCAAACTTTATGTGATGAAAAAATGTGATGTGCTCATATATGGACATGATGATGTTATATCACTACCATATTTGGGCATATCACTACCATATTTGGGCACATTTTGCCAAACTAGTTTGATAGTGTAGACAGAGCTTTACACTGTGCTACTTCATCTCCACTAGCCTAGCATTATCCAGAAGATGATTGTAATTTTAGCTAGCAACATCAAGACCTTCACACCCATAATTAAATTCTTTTTGGAAAAACATGGTGTACCGAAAACCTAACTTTACTACATTAATAACTAATTTTATAAGATAGGATAAATCGGTAAACAATATTAAGGTTTAAAAACCTTTAGAGACTGCAATACAGATCTAATGTAACAAGCATCCACTTAATACTATATTTAATTTTGTTGTAATACCATAATAGGACAAATTCCTGGAGACATGGACAAAGTCACAAAAGGAATTCTTTTGCAAATGTTTTTTTTTTTTTTTTTTTTTTTTTTAAACCATATTTAATGAGGGTGATCCATCCAGATATTGCTGATCATTAGGGACCCTCAGAGGTTCACAAGACAAACATGTACACAAGATGCTCTACATAAACAAAGTCTTATTACAAGTCTTTGGGAGTGGAGTAATTTGGTCCTTAGAAAAAATCCTGACATGTGACGGGACTTGAACCCAGGACCCTTAGAGTGGTAGCCAAGCATCATAACCACCAAGCCACAACTCCACATGTAATATACAGTATAAGCTAAAATGAACATAAAGTACGATCGCTATATTATTTGCCTGCAACCATGTTAATAGTAACATAGGAGATGGAATCAATTCAGAAATATAACTGTTTTGTTTTGTACAGTTATATAATAGAAAAGCTACTATTGTGTTAAAGATTATGATTGAAAATATTCCTCTGGTTTGAAGATACGATATTTTAAAAATATAGTCGTCACTCTGAAGAAAGTGCTTGTGAAGGGAACACTGAAACTGTCAGTCAGGTCAGTGACTAATTTTGGTTTGTCAAAATAGAAGTTTAAAATATATGTGTTAAAGATTGTTGGGATAAAAATGATTGAACCAATAGGAGGAATCTTAATTGGAAAGATAACCAATACACAAACAATAATGTTTCGAATAACAACGGCACAATTTTATTTCCTTCCACTACTCTATTATGCGAGCTAATTTACTTTCATTTTAATTGAAATTAAGTTCAGGTTTAATTGAGTTGTAGTAGTTCTAGCACACATGTTCTACAAGCTGTGAATTTAGAGCATGATGACGTCAAGGAAACCACTCTATTTCTACATGTAATCAAAATAGATGAAGCTAAGAGATGGAAAGACAAACAAAAACAAGTTGAAATTTTCTAGGATGATGAGAAATGGCCTATGAAGTGATAGATTTTACTTGATTGGCATATGATTATAAAGTGATAATAATGGTGATAATAAATGATGTTACAGTGATGAAGATTCTATATGATAATGATGCAATGATCTTGTCATAATATGTTATATAATGATGCTTTAATGATTTTTAATTGTCTACACATTTTACATATATGCATATATTTTCTTATAAATTTTAACCTTTTTAATGTAAAATGTTACGGTTTCAGCCTTTTGGCTATTTGTATCATTGATCGTCTGATTTTGGACAATAAATATACACGAATTATTATATTATTATTATAAGTATGTTATCTAATGATAATGATGCAATGATGTCATTAAATAAGTATTTCATGTAATGATAATGATAACTGATAATGATGTCATGACAATGATAATTATAGTACTATGATGATACTTAATATGCAAATTAATTTTTTATGAAGAGAGAAACGTCAACATTGACACAGTTTGAAATCGTATTTAAGCTCAAACGTGATAATATATGATGTGTTAGAACTGCGCAATCAATTATGTAAGACCATAAGTACATTAAAGATGTAGTATGTAGATTATTATTATAGAACGACGACGTGTCAACTGACAGTGAAAATAGCATGTTTGTCTCAGATAAATTTAGTAGAAGTAAACATTAGGAATCAGCTTTACGACTTGAGACCCATCTACATGTAAACTACCATGAATTAACAACATTAAACAAAAATCATATTTGTAAATGTGCAAACGTAATATGATAGATATTTATAGACAAACTGACACAAGCAAAAAAATAGTAATCCTTTCAGCTAAGAATATCTTTCCTAGTGTAATTTAAGAAAATATTTACGTAAACAATCTAAAATTCTAAAATAGACATATAAAATGTGGGTTTTATACTCATGTATACATAAATCTATAGATCAAATTGGGATATTAATTTTGAGGCAAAACTGGCAACTAAAATCTTGCTGGTAAGACATTTAAAGCTAAAATATCTTTATGATATAATTTAAGAAACTATTTGATATAAATAGCAACAGAATTTATGTATTAAATCAACTTTTATTACATTAAACAACATACTGATGGCAATAGGAGGTTAAAAAAATAGATAGACTAGTTGAGTTTATCCATACTTTATCTCTGCAACTCTTTTCACCACAACTCTCTATACTGCAACTCTCTTCACCACAACTCTCTATACTACAACTCTCTCTACTGCAACTCTCTCTATACTGCAACTCTCTATACTGCAACTCCCTCTACTGCAACTCTCTCTACTGCAACTCTCTTTATACTGCAACTCTCTTTATACTGCAACTCTCTATACTGCAACTCTCTCTACTGCAACTCTCTCTATACTGCAACTCTCTATACTGCAACTCTCTCTACTGCAACTCTCTCTATACTGCAACTCTCTATACTGCAACTCTCTCTACTGCAACTCTCTCTACTGCAAATCTCTCTATACTGCAACTCTCTATACCTTTACAACTTACATGTAAATGTGTAGTTGAACTTTAAATGTATACACCATTCTCATTCACTTTTAACACATATATAAATCATTATCATTCTAACTTTAAAAAATACACATTATTAATCAAATTAATTTTTAAATGCATTGAATGCTTGGTTAATAATCAAGTTAATAATGAAAATCATATTTATGTTTCTGTAATTATTCAATAAATTACGAAATAGTATCCCGGTGGAATAGCAATAATTAACACATTTAACTTGTCTAAGTTGTGACTAAAGCAAGATGCAATGATTTAATGTGTATTAAAGTTTAGTGAAGCGTGACTTGCTTCGGGTGCGTTACGGCAACAGGCATGCTCAGTGGATAGTAGCGTGATTCACACTTGAATGTTCAGAGTGAATATGTCAGAAATTAAAGATCAAAACGAGAAGATGATTATGTTTGTATTGTGATCTTTTAGTGATACTTATTGTCACTTTAAATGTATGTAATAGTTTTTAAAGAAAAACATTTTAGTTTTCTTTTGTAAAGTAGGCTGTTTTTATTAAAATAAAGTGATAAAATACTCAAATCAGAATTGACATTTAAAGGAATTCAAATGTTCGATATCACATTACAAGATCATTTTTTATACCATAATATTTTATATAAAATATCATGATACTCGAATATGCTGCTGGATGCTATGAAAGGAAGCATGATGTGAAATGAAGCATGACCTGCAATGAAGCATGACGTGCAATGAAGCATGGCATGCAATGAAGCATGACGTGCAATGAAGCATGATGTGCAGTGAAGCATGGCATGAAATGAACATCTCACTACAAAATGTGCAGTGAAACTTTGCGTGTAGTGCGACTCTAGTTGCAATGTGCATTGACGTATTGACGTATGCAACAAATAGATAGTGAACACCGTCTGTCGGCTAACCTTCCAAATTTTGAAACACCTCGTTGCTCATAGCTGAAGATGACGAAGAAATCTGCAACAAGTTTTCTGACTTTTCGGAGCGTACAGCCTGAGCACTCAGGCCATTGCTAAGGCTATGTATCAGGCCATCATCATCTGAGGTTACCTTCAATAGCGCCTCATAATACTGGGCTTCAAGGCCCTTTAGCCCAGCATCGATACTTTGACAACTCGACATTAGTTCTAAGCTAGCAGTCTCACTATCAGATTTGTCTGTGGACACTAACAAGCACGACAACATTTACGTGAACAAAGTGTTAAGCCTTGTCTACACTATCAAACTTTGTGTGATGTGCCCATATATGGACATGATGATGTCATATCACTACCATATTTAGGAATATCACTACCATATTTGGGCACATCACACTTTTTTTTTGTCAAACTAGTTTGATAGTGTAGACAGAGCGTTAGATGACAAAATATGCAAAAACGCTTTATAAAACATCAATGAATATTAATAGTACATAAAAAACAGTGACAAATATCAACAGTTAAGAACATTATTTATCTCTTTATAAAAGTGAATGATTAAACATTAAAAATATGTAAATCAAATTTAAATTAAGCTTTTAAATGTGTCTCTAAGTGTAGTTAATGCTCGGCCATCAATGGAGTTGTAATCTGGATGGTAATAACATTTACATAAAGTCATGTAAACAAAAATGTTTTAGGACGTAATGATGTTTGAATGTAAAGACTAGATTTTTACTCTTCTTTTATATACTTCTAGGATTCTTCTCAATTTGTGCAAAAAGGAGCATAAGAAAGATTAAAGTGATGTTTTGTGATTAAAGGATGTTTCATGCTTATATACATTAAAAAACTTGATGGAAGTAATTTAGGGAAAAAAGTATTAAGAAGGTAAAAGTCAGTGAATATGTATTGATGATAAGAAGAGATATATGCCAACAAAATACAATTCAAACATACAAATATATTATACAAAAACATGACATAGAAATTATCAATAATTAAGTTATACTATAAGAATATTGACATGTTTAAAATATTTATACCTAGTGCTAAGTTTCCGATTTTTGTTTTAACAAAAACTACTACTAGGTTTTTATTTACAATGCAAGATTTTTTTTAAATTAAAGTTTAGGTTTTAGAAGAAAACCACTTTCATTTACAATATTTGTGGTCAGAAATAAATGAAAATGGGGAAAAAAAAAAAAATTACGTAATGAAAATGACAAACAAAGTTATTGTAAAAATATTAGTAAAACATACTGTTCTGAAAGATATTATGAACAGAACAAAAATAGCAACCAAAATTAACCTAATATTATAAATTACTACAAGAGAGATGTTATTTTATAGACTAATCAAAGTCAAATAGACATTAGACATTAATGATTCAAACAAACATTGTACCAACACAAAGAATATTTTTTTTTAAAAAACCCTGTTGATTAGTTTCTGTAATAAAAAATGACTATGCAAATTTGAGTGAGGTATTAGATCAAAGTATAAGATAAAAAAGTTAATAACAAATGTAAAAAACAACGTGTTAGTATAGTAGTATTAAGAGTACCAGCATTCAATTCTTAATGATAGCTGGAAAGTAATTAACAATATTAAAAAGAAATTGTTGCAAAGAAAGTCTAGGGGAAATTGTTTGAAATGCACGTTTTCCCTTGGCCGACAGGTTTGGGTAATCCGTTGAACCTTTGGCATCGCATTTGCCTTGTTCTTAATAAAAGCACGCCTTCCACTATGTGGGCACAATTGTTTGCATGTATTATAGCTCTAGAATTACCACAGTTATCCATGTAGGTAACAGTTCCAAGGAACAATAACTGGTGTAATGAGCCATTCGCAGTTTCGCTAAGTTTTTTTTTTTCAGAGGAACATCCTTCAATGCACTCTATTAGTTGGTAAAAAGAACTTTATTAGTAAACCACAGTCAGGAAAACGATGTTATTCAGGTTAATCTACTTAAATAATAGATAAATTAGATATGTAGTTGATTATGATTAATGTAATATAGACGGAAATGAGAAAAAAATATATATTAGTACAATATATAAAATGTTAAACTATGATGTTACTTGATCTAAAGATGAAATGAATGAAAAGAAATGATTAGTAATGGAGTTAAATTATTTTGTAAATGATGACACTCCTATCTGCGCCCTCACCTTCCAACTGGCTGTTATCGCTGCTTGAGTCCGCAAGTTCTCGTATTCTGTCGGCGATTAGGCCATCTGCAAGGCCGTGTGTACTACTCACTGATCTGTTGACACTGTCTATAGACTGCTTGTCTAAAGTTTTTACAAATAGAATACAGTATCAATATCGGTCATCAAATCTATTTTTATTTGTATACGGTTTTGTGTATTTGTAAAGATACTATTAATATTTTATTCCTAAGCAGAGGCCAATTGATTGTATCTGCAGTGTTTTGTTTCCACTAGGAAGTCTATGTTACTATTATTCTACAGTTACAGTCAAACAAGGACATTTAGGCTTTTTTTTATTAAAAATTATTGAATATACTTTACATATATTTGTTGTTTAATCATTTTAGTAATTATAACTATGTTACATTTATAAATAAATAAATTATTGAATATACTTTATATATTATTGTTTTTAAAACATGATATTAATCATTTTAGTTTATGTTAATAGTATGATGTTAATACAATGAAGTTATTTCTAGCTTTATATAATATCTAATTTGCGAAAAAGTTCTACTCAAATTATTATAACATATCACGGATCATTAACCATTGTACTGGACAGTTAAAGATGAGCATTCTGGGAATTAAACTCTGGACTGAAGGGTCAATAACCTGACTTGCTAAGCTGACGTTTTTTTTAACTCATTGTACCAAAACGGTAGGGACCACGTTAAACTGATTCGACTGCAATTACTGCAGTAACTATACAATCTTTTTGTGTAATCATACACATTGTTTATTCCAGTGACTGTCATAAACTAGATCTACTAGACAAACTAAAACACTATTACTGCAGTAATGCAACATAGTTACTGCAGTAATATAATTCAATTAATGTTTATTATTATCATTACTGTAAATAATCACTGTATATATTTTATAATTAATATTTTTTTATGGTTACCATTATAATACCAGAAAAATATACGATTGATTGAATAGAGTTCACATATACATAAAGTCCCATAGAATAAATTTAACATGATTCCTTACAATTATTTGGAACATTGGTAATATCATTGTTTGTTTGGACTGTTATAAAATTTATGAAATAAATTATGTCCGAATTTACTCTAAGTTATGCGTACAATTTAAATGACATCAAAGACTATTCTGGTATTAAGATATGCAGTTAGAAAGCGGTTATGGTTCGTTTGTTATGGAGTCGTTTCAGTTGGTATTTTATGTCGCGAATCCCCGAGGACATCTACTTCAATTTTAAACAGAATCGTCAGCTACATTACGGAATAATTTATATCAAACATTTTCCAACATATTATATGTTTGCATTAATTTTTACTCTTACTTTATGGATTCTAAAACTTTGTTATTGAATATAAATCCTCATGTAAATATAATATCAATTACAAGCATTTTTAAGTGTTCAAATGTACCTTCCAATATATGGAATTAGTAAGGTATCAGGGCTAGCAGAACTTTAACAAATTATTGCCATTTGGGCAAGCAATGTCTACATTTTGGTTGTCCTAAACAATTTTTACTTTACAGAGGTCTAAATACGTATTGACCTTACTGTAAGTGTTATAATATATTTCTTTTTGTTCGTTTTATAGGAAAATATATCAGAAGGGTTTAATGTATTTCAACTAAATCTGTTGTAATGCTAAAGTCACTGATTTATTTTATGTTTTAATCAAACCGAATTACATTTTAATTTGACTGACAGCTGCTAAAACATAGCATTGTGGACAGACAAACGAGTGCCGTTTGGTGGCATCACTCGACATGAAGGAACCCTTTGGGGAGAAGTTATTGTATGTGCCATCTACACCTGTGCGCAATTCAGCTCTAGGTTGCAGGCCACATGTTATTCATTTACATATACCGACTGTTAGTAGTACTATGTGTTAATAATATGGCTCACCTCCCAACTTATTCTCCCAGTCCTCATCACTATCGGATAAAGTAAGCCGTCTTATATTTTCACAATAAGACGACAAATTTGTTGCACTTGTATCGCCCTCTATCCTTGATTGTTGTAAGTCATACATGTGCTCCAACTGTTCATCTTTACAATAAAAACAATCATTCAATTATTAATCGTGGGCATTGGATTAATTTGGGAAAAAGATAAAATCGCTTCGAGAATTATTCTATCAAAAACAAATGTCAGAAAGGCTTTCACAACTAACGATGATAATGAATATAGATAACATAAATGTTTATTTTAGTTTATCTGGAAAATAACAATTCAAAACAATGCTGATAGAAATAAATAAGCCTGTAGACAGGTTTATGTTTGTACGATTCCAGTCTGTCAGTCTGTCTGCTAGTCCAACCTCATATGGTAAGTTTAAAAATGTGCATGTGTGTCTAGAAGACAGTGGATGCAACATTGTGAATAGTACATCAGTATTATTAACAGTTTGTTCAACCAAACAAACAAATGTCAACTATAAAATGTTTCTGTCTACTGTTCTTCTGCCTGTCTGTCTGTTTGTCTACAGATACATACTGTAGTAACTTAGAATAACTGTACAACACAAAAAACAAAAATTGGTGTTGAACAATAAATGAAAAGTGTTAGTAGCCGTATAGAGTTACATGAAGTTTCAGGTGAAGTTACCTAATGTGAATGAAATGAATTATAAATGTTATCTCCTGCAAAAAAGGATATTTTAAACTTAAAATGAAAATAAAATGGTTATATGATACTTCAAGTAGTGACAGTACTTGGTACAATTCTACGTATCAAATATTACTGTATAACTGATAAATTGTTAATGCTGAAAGTTAATATCACACAAAACAATGTAATTATATAATGTTTATGTGCACAATACCATACTGATGCAGATATAAGCCCATCCTAGATTATATAAGCCCAGTCTAGAATATTCCAACAAGCTTATCTACCTGACTCCCGGGTCACTCTTAAATATTTCCGCATTTACGGGGTATATTTTTGTGAGCCTGGTAGCACAAGTTTGGGAAAATATGAGGAGGTGCACAACTTATGGGGTAAATTTCCGAGGATTTGGTAGCACAAGCATGGGAAATGAAGGGGTGAAATTAGTAGTTTAAGTCCCTGGCCCGTCCAGTGTCAAAATGTCACGATTTATCACACAATTTTAGCAGAGATTTTAGTTATACTGGATGCTAAGCCCATCGCTAAAAGGACTAACAGTAGAATCGATATTAAGGGGACACCTTTGGGACCCAACAATGTGACTGTAGTGTTGAAAAATATATTAGAGACACTTTTCAGAAGTCACCATTTAAAGAAGGATTCTACTATATTTGAATCAATATGATACGTTATCAAACAATAAACCTGTAATATACATAATTGAAAACAATAAAATAACAATAAATATAAAACCATGGTTACTATAAACTAATTCATTATACAACATTTATACAAGGTTATAACAAGTTTAAGTGACAGACGCAACATTTAATTGCATATTGAACGTGTAAATGACAATAGCAATTAGGGAACATGAAATTACAGATACTGAGGTGTGTAATAAATAAACAATATGTACTAAAACATTGCTTTTGAAATCCAAGTCTCTGTCTAATAAAATAACAATTAAATAACCTCACATAAATGACGATAAATTATTACGGTGCAATTATTTATGCCGTAAACTCTGAGAGCCGTTCACATTCACATGGTCACATTACGCAGTGTTCTGAATTCGATGAGTCTATAACATTAAAATATCTAGCGTTTCTTCCAATCAATGAAAAATTGTATCAAGTTTCAGGGAAATTTTTATGTCATAGAAATCGGATAAGAAATAAAATTTGTATCTATCTCAAAGACTAGGATAAATGTTAATATTTAAATGAGGCTTTTAATAGTAGAGAGCCTGGTTCAATTTAAACAATGTTGGTTTATATCAAATATTTAATATCATATCATACTAGACCAACCTATGGAAATGTAAAGAGATGTTAATAGTTAATACACTGAAATGCCTATAATATGGTACATTATGGTATGCTGAAATGTCTTACATACATAAAACCATGGAGAAATAAGTTATTTCTCCATGATAAAACACAGTATTCAATATAAAAGACTGAGAAAGACTAACTATATGATGATAATATTATTTAGATAAATTCTTAGTAATTATAGAAGTGATTATAGTTGAAATTTATATTTGCATCATACTTGGTAGAGTGGGTTGAATGAACTGAATATAAGTGTCTGAATATGGGATACAAAAAGGCCAGAAGGCGCTCATATTGAAATTCTGGGTTGGAATCAGGAAAAATAATTGCGCAAGAATCATGGTAATTAGAATTCCCCTTCTATTGTCTTATTTCATGTTGTTTGCCGATTTAAGTACACATATGAAACGCTATGTGTGCCAAAATGTTTTCTTAATTTTATACCAATATTAAATCAAATTGCTGTCTATAACTTAAATACTACCTGGTAATTTTAGTGTTTTGGGTGTGTATTCAGGATTACTTTGCAGTTGATTTAGAGGTATTAAAAACGAGAAATATACTACAAAATGTACCTCAGTCAGTCGACCATTAAGGTTGCACTTTCTAGACATAGCTGATAATAGTGTAATGTGAATTCATATATCGTCAGACTTTTCTAGTTTCTAATTGTGTCAGAAAGTATAAAACGAGACAAAATCTTGACAAATTTCACAGGAAAAAAATCATTATCATCATCTTATAGGCAGCTGTAGTTGTCAGTTGATTGCTATTGGTGGTATAGATACATGCTATTAATTAATCATCCTTCAGTCTATGCATGTCTAATCAAGCACAAAAACTACATCAATTATTTTCTCCAAAATTTTCAATGAAAAAGAAAAATTAAGTTAAGAAAATCATATAGCAAGACTCAACCCCCACTGGCATAGTTGCGCTATGGCCTCATCATTACAAATTTGAATTTGAAACAGTCGCTAGTTTTGACTATCTTCGCCAAAAGAAGCAGAACACAATGGCAAAGTAAATAAATCACCTACTAATTAATTTCCATCTTATAATGCATGCGTCTTTTTGTTATTTTCATTTCTGTAATTTATATATTTATATGTTTTGTTTGCTATTGTCTGATTTATTTTGCCGTCCCTGACACAAGCATTTTCTTTATTGGTGACGCCACTATTTTGAAAATAAATGTTAATTTTGATTGATGCCTACAGTACACTGAATGGTTATTTAATTTTTCTTTGGCTTGCTAGACCATATGTGTACGGTTTTCAAAAGAACATTTTTAATGATGTTAGAGATGATTTTACTGTGCAGATGTATATATGTAAATCACAGGTGCAACACATTTGAATAACTGCTTTGAGATACGTCCCACCTGAGAGTTTCATATCACGTACAGCTAGAGGGGTACCGTTGAGTGATACGAACGCAAACTCACTCACCATTATCACCTCATAGTCCTCTAACCAATCTATAACAGTAGGGAAGGAAAAGTCCTAGAAATGTCACTCTACATAGTTTCTGAATTTATTCTTACAGGATACAATCATGTCTATTCCAATATCTATTAATATCTGCCATGTAAATTGACATTAAGCTCTGTCTACACTATCAAACTAGTGTGATGCGTCCAAATATGGTAGTGATATGACATCATCATGTCCATATATGGGCACATCACACTTTTTGTCACATAGTGTAGACAGAGCTTTAGTCAATTTATTCACTGCCTTTAGTAGATGTACAGAAGGCATAAATAAATAAAATTCAACTGAAGATGATTGTTGATGATAATACGATGACCATGACAGTAGGTTATTGTCAAATAAATAATGAAAGTCACTATCTAACTCTGCAATGCTAAATTAAAGGGGAGTTGGGTTACATAGTTAAAACGATCGTGACTATGAATTAGATGATCGCACAAACTGGCTTCATCTGCTAAACATGCGAGTCCTACTTTGATTACAATATATGCAATCACTCAAATAAAATTGGCTCGCTGATAATTAAGGACTCCTAGCCGACTTTCGGTACTGTATCTATAACTTGTTTAGAATCATTGGAAAGTTCTGTATTACAGTGTCATATATGTATCACATGTGAAATCTGTTTCATAGACCATAAGGCTAACCTAACTCTGGCCAAACCTACCTAACCCTAACATACAAGCACCACATGTGATACACATGTTACACTGTATTACAGAATTTGCCTATGATACTAGACACAGTAATACCATAATGTGGTGATACAGTGAATCGGGTGCAATTCTTTTATGAAATTAAATAACAAAAAATAGGAGATTACATCAAAATATAACTACATTATTTTTACGGCTACTTTGCTACATGATGAATATGCGAATGAGGTAAGTTAATGACCTTAATTATTTAGCGCAGCAACGAAATGGGGATTTAAATGATGTTTAACGCATTGTCGTCACTTTGAATAATGTGGATATCTGCTTAATAATTAGTGTTGATGAATTATTTTAGGTCATACAGAATTGCGGTGTATATAGTCAATTCAGACACAACAGATACTTTGAATAGGAACAAGTTTAGATATACAGAATTCCCATGGTCTGAAATAAATTTAGAAGAGACCTAAGTTTGACACCATTTCTCACATTATGAATTTCTTCTTAAAAATTAACAATATTTGCTACAATATAAGAAAAAAAACAAAGCAAAAAAATACTGTTTTCCACATGTTCTAATACTGATAATTTGTTTCTTCAAATTCAACAAACTAAAACTTGGATTATAGACATTTAAAAGGCACAAACCAATTTGTTAAACAGGCACTTGATATACAATACTGCCTCTACTTACTAAATGAGGAAAATAAAAACACACAAAGAAAAACAACAAACCTTTAGAAGAGGAATCACTTGATTTGCTGTACTGCTTCTCCTGTGTCTGTTGTACAGCTATCTCTTCCATTGTTTTATTCGTAACCTTACGTAGGGTTTGCAACTCTTGTGTAAGCTTACCGACGTTAATACTCTGCTCTTCATATCGTTTCTCCAGTTGCCTTACTTTATCCTCTAATTTGCTGACGGAATCGTGATGTTCCTTCTTGCTTTGTTGTTGCTCCTAGATATGAAACACAGAGCCAATCAAATACTATGTTATATACAGGCTTCTTATTTTAAGTGCTTTTGTGATAATTTTCCTAATTATGATATACATTATCATTATGATGTATACATTCTCTGTAATTGTGCTGGACAAAAGTAGAACAGCCAGCATTAATTTTTTCAACCAATCCTATTTCACAAAGCATGGGTTCCAGTTTGATGGCTGCAGAAAATATTTTGAAAATTGGTATACAGTAACCCCTCATTTGGGACACCCCCCAACTTCACACCCCTGGATATCTATGGGACACCCCTTGGGGGGAAAATTCACATCAAATGAGGAGACATACATTTGTTAATACTTCAGTCAACTTGTATTCATGGACTCCCCTTCTTAGGGGACAGTTTGTTGGTTCTCAAAGGTGTCCCTTTAATGGGAATTCTATCATAGATCCAGATTAAAAGTTTTCACAAGAACGCACACTGATTGTGTAAGTGACATGAATGCATCGGCAAATGTAAGGCACAAAGCTCATATTTGTATGGTGGTATTTGCTTGGTCTAAGCATGGAGGTATCAAATTAGAAGGAGAGAAGCCTTTGTACTTCTGTAGTCTGCTGCCTCAATTAATTGATTACCTCCATAATAGCACAATATAGCACAATCTGTTACGTAATGGTGTAAGCAAATCCTAAATTTGTATCTGTATAAGTGTATAAAGTGTCATTTCAATGCATTAGCGATTTCTGAGCCAGTTTGACTAACCTTTTGTAGATTTCTAATTTCGTCTTGCTTGAATTGTAAGCTTGCTATGGCCTCTTCATGCTCCTTCTCCAGTTGTTTCCGTTTTTCAGCAGCGGCCTGCATTAACTACAAAAACAAAACAAAAACAAATCAGTTTAGACACAGAGTTGTTAGCAGTAATTTAATTACAGTAGAATAACTCTCCTTTGGCATATCCTAATCAGGGGACATTCTTAACCAGGGGACACCTCTGTTAAGGGGACGCCCCTATTACACGTCCTTTCCTGTGAAATGAACCGAAGGGTAATTATGTTTCAACACTACTGCAAACCCCTATTCATGAGACACCTCTATTACCAGAACTTTGTTCTTTCTATATTATATTTGTTAAATATAAAAGTTTTAATTCTGATAAATAAATATAACATGCTAAATGGGATTTTTTTTGTTTTGTTTTAACAATGTTTATTTTTTTATATTGTAGTTTTGTAGTTGTAATTCAATATTTTGAAAAAAGTTTTAGTTCTGATAAATAAATATAACATTGCTAAATGGGATTTTCTTTGTTTTGTTTTAACAATGTGTATTTTTATATTGTAGTTTTGTAGTTGTAATTCAATATTTCATTCATATTTTTGTCGTACCATTTTTATACACGTCTTTGTAATACAATATTTTCAGACTTTTTCTGCATTTTGTAAAGTTTTTATATACAACAAATAAATACAAAATGTTGCCAGAACCTTCTGAAAAAGAGATGCTATACTTTCTCCGTATCTAATTCTATGTTAATTCGTCAGTTTAAATGTATCACTTTATGTACCATCAATCGTACATTATGTATAGCATTTTATTGATTTGCCATAAAACTGAGTGTGCTAAATTGAAAACTTGTCAATGCAAACTTTACATCATTAAATATAGGGTGATCTCAAAGGTGTTTTTACATTGTACAAAATGAACAACTGACAATGAATACGTACTTAATCAAATATATAGGGTGAATAAAAGGTTATATTGACATTGTGTTAATTAAAACTTCATAAACGTTAATTAAATCTGAAAGCTAATATTGAATTATGCATTGTACTATCAATTAGAGCTTTTTATGCACTGTATTAAGTACCCTGAATTTTCATGATTAATTCAATCAATTATATCCTCTAGACTTGAACCCACAACCTTGAAATTGAAAGCTATTATGGATGTGAATGACCATAGTGCCACTTTTAAACCAGCAAGTTCATCCTCGTGAAAATACACTATCAATTAGAATTTTTTATTGCACTATAGTACCTTTGATTTTTCATGATTAACTCAATAAATTATATCCCCTAGGCTTGAACCCACAACCTTGAAATTAAAAGGCATTATGGATGTGAATGACCATAGTGCCACTTTTAAACCAGCAAGTTCGTGAAAATATACTATCAATTAGAGCTTTTTATTGCACGGTAGTATCCTTTATTTTTCATGATTAATTCAATAAATAATATCTCCTAGATTTGAACCTACAACCTTGAAATTAAAAGACATTATGGATGTGAATGACCATAGTGCCACTTTTAAACCAGCAAGTTCATCTTGAGAAAATTGATTTTGTCTATTACTTTATAATAATTGATAGAAGTCGACTCTACTATCAGGTTAAGATAAAAATTCTAAATATGTTCTGCAACATTAGACATAAACTAAGAACAACATTACGTATATGGAACAGATAAAGTGTTAAGTGACTATCTTAAATGTTGAGCCAATTACAAAGAAGTTTAGAAAAAAACAATTTAGACTGAACGGCACCGAGGCTTAAATTATGTTATAACTACTAAATGGTTTTATTTTTCCCTTGTTCCTAGTACAATTTTATTTTTAACTTCCATCATCAATTAAAGGAATAATTAGGGTAAGCTAATGTTTACACGCTCTTTTCTCATTTGCAGTTTAATTGTGTCCTATTGGAGTTACGGTTAAAAGTGGGAAGATGCTTTTCTATTGTTTGTTTTGTTGTTTGTTCATTCTGAAACCTATCAGAGGTAAGTCACATTGGATGTACCAACAGTTACATGTAGGCCTACATATATTGGAGTTAATGACACTGATGTATAAAAAGTCACAAATCTGGACCTCACGGGAGACCAGTACTTATGTATTGAATAAGTTTTCCAGAATAAAGAAAGATATGAATGAATGAATGAATCTCGCAATATCCACACAATTCATGTATTCATGTTAGCAAAATGCAACCTAATGACGCATTGTCAAAAAAGCCAATTAGCAAGATGGGTTCTTAAAATAACAAATAAATTAGTTTCGTAAACCAGTGAGCATTTTAACTAATGAACACTACGAGGAGACGATATACAGACGAGTGATAGACTTAAAGATTAAAACATGATTACATTACGAATTAAGACTTAATCCATCTTGGGAGATAATATTAAACTGAATTTTAACCTTTTAACTTTTCACTTGTTATTTATTCTTTTCACACTAAACTGTTTAGGCAGTTTCCACTTAAAATTCACATGATTAACTTCAGGTTAAATTCAAGTGAATTGAAAAATTTCAACTCGCAAGAGAACTGATTATGCTTAATTTGTCAATGCACAGACAGGAAAAATAGCATTAGAAAGATTTTGTCTCGCACATTCTTGTCGACTGAAGTTCAACCATAATACTCTGCAAAGTATAATCATTCATTTTTTTATAACATTTTTATAATATAACAAATCCAATCCGCAAACAATGAATATAGATATGAGTAGTGCGAATACGAGATTCTGCGATAGAATGAAAATGTCCGGAAAGATTATTAACAAAAACACCATTTGTTTGGCAATCTTACAAAAATGGATTGAAAAATTTACGAAAAAAGAAATCAATACAAATTATTTTTTTAATGAGAATAAATAAATAAATAGATTTTGTAACAGTTGGCTGATAAACATAAATAATAATTGATGTGACAGTAAATATTTGAAAAAAAAATCCATTTTAGAGAGGCCAATTTTAAAGTAGAGGATGGCAAATTGTTCAACAAAATGTGTCCCATTCGTATAGGAATGAATTCATTTTTTGAGTAAAGTTTGACAATGTAAAAAAGAAAACATTAGACTACATATCTCTCCGTACATTCAATTTCTTCTCCTTTTGCAGTTAATATGAACCGGATTTGGAGTTAGTATCAATCGGTTTAAAATCTACGTTTATGTGTCGGTCTCTTACCTTCACTTGATCTTCAAGTTTTTCTACCGTTTGCTTCAACTCATTCCTCTCAAATATAGATGTTTCGTACAGATCCTGCTGTTGTTTTAAAACACCATTCAACTTCCTACATTCCTCTTCGAACTGTAAATAAAGAAAAACAAACAAAATAACAATCATGCTTTTCAATGATTAAGCTACGCAAAGCAGACTACAACGAAGCAACATGTACTAACATGTTGTACAGCAAAATGAACTGCTATTACAGAATGGAGATGAAAAGAATTTTAAATAATTTGAGTTAAACTGCACAGATTCATTAAGTATGTCGCAGCATTCAATTCTGTCAGTCTTCATTTTAGAAGATATAGTATCATAAATTATTACGTACCATGACATGAATAAAAAAAAAACACCAATATTTATGATCATCAACTAAATAATTAAATCTTTTAAATTTAGTTACTTCTACAGATTCTAGTTGGAGTATTATACTTATTTAGGTTACTTAGCCCAGATATAAAACACAATATAAAAAACTTACTATTTACAAACACAAAACATTTATTATTTGTTTTATAACAGTTAATACACACCACCAATCTTTTATTCAATTCAATTCTTAAATCAAATGTCGACGGCCCAATAAAAAGTTCTCAGAATTTTGCCACAGAGTTAAGCTTTATACTATAGACAAAAATTTGAAAAAAATAAGTGCTTTTGGGTTTCAAACCTCTTTTCTACTTCCAAAGTGGAGGCATGCCTTTGACTTGTCAAAACTCATAAGCCCCCTAGATCTATTTATATCTATAATCATGTGTGGGTTGTAAATACATGCGAAAAATATGACGTCAGGCTGTCAAGCATTATTTTAATTTTAATTTTTCATCATTTCTGCAATTTTCAAAATTCTTCTTTAATAAATAAGTGAACTGCTTACTATTCATTAATCAGTGCAAACATTATTTCCATTTATAATGTTATTTGCATATAATAGAGTATACATAAAAAATGATCTGCTCTTAGACAATAGTACTTGTATTTGTAAGGTTAAATTTGGAGTTCTACAAATATAAATATATAATGTTGTTTTTCCTCTACCCATTATGCTGGTTAAATATGGATAGGTCCGTAAGCTAAATGTTTTGACACGAAAAAAAAACATCTATCTATTTAATATTGTAATAGCACTAAACACAAAATGTCTTACATCTCTACAAAGGTAATCACATTGTATGTTTCTGCAAGTACGTTTTGTGCAAGTACATTGTATATTTCTGCAAATACATAGTATGTCTGTAATTTTATTTTTGGCAGTGATTGCCTTCCATACATCTCCTTCTAAAACACTTGGTCGATACTCGCACCGTTCAAGCTGGGGTACCTTTTTAATTTCATTTGGGCAGGAAGCATATTTTAGAGAGATTTGGCAATTCTTGGCAGAATTCTATACATCATAATCAGGTCGGATAATTTAGATGTTTCTCATCGATTGGACGAGCAAGTCTCGTGGTAATGAAAAGGCGGTGATCTCACCCTTCATTGAAGGTTTGTCATTATGTAAAGGAGGCTGATAATTATGTTTTGCATGACAAACTGACCAGTCCTAAAAATAATATTCTAGGCTCCTTTCACCTGGATTCGTAAACTTCAATCTTTTCAACAAAGCGCTTTAATGTTGCCTTACATATTTGCGAACTAGTTGGCCTGTACACATATTCACCGTTTATTTAAAGTACCTAAAGTACTACTTTTAACAAAGTGATTTCACAAATGTATGGAATATTTCTTTAATGGCAAAAAACATTCATGCTGATTTCTTTATCCAATAATGTAAAATCGAATGACTGCTTGTCGTGAAATATTTATATCTCAATGTAATTTTAATAAATTGAATGTCAAATGTGAAGTTCACACGTAAAACTAGCAATGAGATTGACATATGAACTTGACAACCTTCAAATGATGCTGTTAGATCAGCTTTGTTTGACGATGTATTGTTTAAATTGCTTTTAATTAAATTGCTGATTTTGAAGAAACATGAACTTAAAATTTATGTGATACTGCTAAATCAATTTTGTTTGACAATGTATTGTCCAAAATGTCTTAAAAAATTGGAATTAAATTGCTGATTTTAAAGAAACATGAACTTAAAATTGAGGCGATTCTATACCAACTTTCTTTGAAAATGTATGGTCCAAAATGTCTTAAAAAATTGGAATTAAATTGCTGATTTTGAAGAAATATGAACTTAAAATTGATGTGATACTGCTAAATCAATTTTGTTTGAAAATGTATTGTCCAAAATGTCTTAAAAAATTGGAATTAAATTGCTGATTTTGAAGAAATATGAACTTAAAATTGATGTGATACTGCTAAATCAACTTTGTTTGATTTTGAAGCAAACATACACTTTGCAACATTGAAGCGATGCTGTGAAATCATCTTGGTTTCACAAGCAGCATAATTTTAATTTAAATGACAGAGGTTGTGTTTTTCTGGAGGATCTCTACCCAGGAAAAATACCTCTACCCTACATGAGACTACAATTTTTAATTATAATAAGTTCTTATCCTAAAAAACATGATCTACAACCAAAAACAAATTAAAAGTTGACTACAAACATTGTCTTATTAGTTCTTAGTTTTAACCCCATGGACAGTTTATAATTTTAATGTTGCAATACGAAGTTACTGTACAATCTCTATATTTTTCCGATAACACCACAGTACGAAAAGGCCATTCATACATACAAAACTGAATGGTGATTTATTACACGCGGTTAATCTCCTTTTATACAGTGTCAGGTGAAAGTTAATATTTTAAAACAATTTTGATCTCAAACTACGATCCTCGTTACAAACCGGAAATGCATTAGACCACTATTTGTCATTATCCAAACATTGGAATTAGCGTTCCCGGAACTCTTGCACTCCCAGGTTGATGTCTGGGTTAAGTTAAAAAATAGAAATGTCAAAAGTGGGAATCCGGCGATGAGGCTATATCAATGTGTGGTTGCAATATATCAGGTTGTCATATTTATACAGAACTCGACTTTGGGATGCATTATTAAGGGGACAGTTTTCTGTGATACAAACAGGAGCAATATTGTTTAAATCCAGGTGACAAGTGGACAGAAATATTTCAAATGAGTATCTCATTTAAAATAATATATTTTTCATTGCCCATAAAAAAAATAAAAATGTTCTGCAAAATATTTCTCCTGTTCATATCCACAGTTCACACATCCATTCAAATTCTTTGAAATGACATTTATACGTAATTGAACAAATGTTATTCATCTATTATATATACTTTCCCTCGTTTTCAGATGAAAATTACAGGTCAACCAGCTAATGTAAACAAACTATATTATATTTCATAATATATTCAGTTTTTTTCAGCATTCAGATATTTACCAATATGAAAGCTAATGGAATGAAAAAAGCTGTGATGGATGGGCGACAATGTGATGTCATTAACTTCAACATTTCCATTAAAATGGATGATTTCCGTGCAGTTTAAAGACGGCTAGTACATACATGTGGTAAAGCGTTCAATAGGCTATTATTTAGCAATATAAGAAACGTGGCTACTGATGCGTGTGTCTATGAAACAAGTTTAAACCCACTTTATTTATAATAAGAATATTACAAATCATGTTTTGTATTGGTGCTAGCAAATGTGGTGTAAAGAAGATGAAGGAAAATGAAAATGGTGATAACCTAGGAGGAGAGGAGATGAGGAGGAAAACATTGAAAGGAGGATGAAGTGGAAAAAAGTGACAAAATAAGAGATGATGCTGACCTAGGTAGGATGGTGGTGATAAGGTTGTGATGATGTTGAGATGATAACTTTAGTGACGATAATAATATAATAATATCAATTGTGGTGGTGATGATGAAAACAATGGTTGGGATGCGGTGTTGAATAATAGAATGTAGATGATGACAATGTTGGATTGGTTAGCACTGTCACAACAAAATAAATGGTGACAATTGCTGTGATTAGAAATACATGGTTGTAAAGTAAGTTTTGCGGATGTGTTTACAAAAAGAAAACAAAGTAGAATTAAGAATGCCTTGATATTTTTATGCTACAGAAAACCAAAGACTCTAAAAGATGTTTAGAGAACATTGAAACATTCTCAACCGTAAACCAATACTAAGTGACCTTTTATTCACCATGGAAACCTTTAATTAATATAGTAATGATTATTATAATAATAATAAATTTATGATGAGAGATGATCATGCCACCATTATACTTTCTTAATTTTCAATATCTTGTATATCATCCGCAAAGCATGTCTCATTTGTGTACAAATTAAAAATTGATACTTAAGCATTAAATCACAAGGACGTGTACCAAGAAGGCTAATTAATCAACATAATCATATTTAATAAAACCAATCCCATGCGTACAGGTATAGTAATCCAATTTATATCAGACACAGGTCAAGTTACATATCAGGAGAAATACAGTATCAACGTAATACAGTGAGTAGAGGATAATTAAGACCATTAATAGCCAGTCAAATGTGGCTGATATCGATGAGAATCCGGCAACATTAAAATTGTCTGGCTAGCGAACTGAATGCAATGTACACGACGACACAATGTAGGCCAGACTGTAGTGTAACTTACCGTTTCCAAATGGGTCAATCGTTCTTGTAGCCGTGTGTTCTGTTGAGTTAATTCAGTGTTTTGTATAAGAGCATTCTGTAGTTCTGAGGTCTGGAGAGATAAAAAAAACATAATTATTAGGAACATGTTAAAAAAATCATTATCTACGTCTTATATATATATGTCAACAATTAACAGTTAATAATTAGTTTGATTGTCTTAAGAAGGTACTGTTGTTTCAGAAGAATTAATAAAAATAAAGAATTAAGAAAAATAGAGAAATAACGTTATTGGGTATTTTTGGATTATTGTTACACAGACCGACAACAATTTCAAACTTATTTTTTACCGAAACTGGACAATCATGTGGGCTACCTTAAAATGTTGGAATAGTTTCTTATTTGTAAAGAGTTCGGTTTTTGGATTAAACTGCTGTAATATTTTATTTATTTATACTTCCTTTATTCTGCAGCCACTTTCAGTACTAGTGCACTGATTTTCAAAGTAGTACATTAATTGGAAATATCATAATATAGTAAAGGCAAAGGGTAATCAAAATAATAAATAGAGAAAATATACATTAAAAATAGAAATCAATTTTAGAAAAGAAAACCTAAATGTTGCGTATTAATTGTATTTTGAAATGAAGTTATTGACATATTTTTAAAGTTAATTTTTAATTCATTTTGAAGTTCATTCCAGCTTTTAGATGAACGATAAGTAAAGGTTTTTTTGCCTTGACAAATATTCCAGGTGGGGATCATTATTGCTTTAATTCATGTGCCTTCAGAATGGGTTGTATTATTAAAAGTCAATTTTGAGGTCAATGTAAATAATGACTGCACATATCATACGCATGTTTAGTACTGTATTGCTAAGAGGGACTAACAGTGACAGGCGCAATTAAAGGATGTATGACGTATAACAAAGATTTTCCATGAATTGTATCTCGTTGTTATTTCAAATTATATTATTTTGATCAATAAATGTTCTAGAAATCAATGAATGAAAGTATAAGAAATGACAGAATGACAAACGGGTAGTAAAAGCACTTAGAATTGACTTGATGCTTTATATCAATCAACTAAAGTAAAGAAAAAATAAGAGAAGATAGGTTGCAATCAAATCAGACTAAGCCTTGTCAGCTCCTCCTTAACAAGTGTCAACTATTAATGTATCTACAATACAGAATTCATTAAATACATTTATTAAACGAGTTTCAATATATGCGTTACACTACAGCTAACTAAGGAACACCTCTATTAAGGGAACCCATTCCATGTTAGGAATAAGTTGTAAAATGATTTAAACACTAAAGCTATCTAAGGAACACTTCTATTAAGGGAACACATTTCATGTTAGGAATAAGTTTTAAAATGATTTAACGCTACAGCTACCTGTAACTAAGGAATACCTCTATTAGGGAAACACATTCCATGTTAGGAATAAGTTTTAAAAGGATTTAACACTACAGCTACCTGTAACTAAGGAATACCTCTATTAGGGGAACACATTCCATGTTAGGAATAAGTTTTAAAGTGATTTAACACTACAGCTATCTAAGGAACACCTCTATTAAGGGAACCCATTCCATGTTGGAAATAAGTTTTAAAATGATTTAACACTACAGTCAACCATTAAGAAACAATTTATTAAGGAAACCCATTCCATGTTAGGAATAAGTTGTAAAATGATTTAACACTATTAGGAACACCTCCATGTTAGGAATAAGTTGTAAAATGAGTTAACACTAAAGCTATCTAAGGAACACCTCTATTAAGGAAACACATTCCATGGTAGAAATAAGTTGTAAAATGATTTAACACTACAGTCAACCATTAAGGAACACCTCTATTAAGGAAACCCATTCCATGTTAGGAATAAGTTTTAAAATGATTTAACACTTATAAAGAACACCTCTATTAAGGAAACACATTCCATGTTAGGAATAAGTTGTAAAATGATTTAACACTACAGCCAACCATTAAGGAACACCTCAAGATGTATTGTCCCCCAAAAACATGAAAAATGAAGATTAATTACATCAGACTTTGAATAGGTTATTTTGTAGTTTTAATAAAGTAAAATTGTGTTTTCACTATAATGACAAAATAAATGGTTAAATTCAACCAAAAATCCATTGGCTGGCAGCCAATTTGACTATTTTTTGCTTTTAATTACAGTTTTTTCATGTAAATAATTTTTTTTCAATCCAAGTTTTGGTCAAAGTGGATAACTATTATATGATATTAAAATGGCATATTCAACAAAAAAATGTTTTTTTGTAATTGTAATATTTATTGCCATCCATATAAAAAATATAAAAAATGACAGATCAAACAATTTGCACAACAGTAATACAAGAAAAATAAGTTACAAAATATGGAATAGCAGAGGATAACCCTTTAAGTTCGAAAGCTTGTTTCAGAAGGGGTCCTCAACATAAAACAAATAATATTTACATAAAATTACAAATATAAAATATTATAATAATTTAGATATTATACAGATATTTTAAATGTAAGGTTTTAGAGAAAATGTAAATTTGTAAATTAAAAAAATATCATAATAGAGGTTCTACTGTAGTAATGAAAACAATTTTAATTTAACATTGTTAAAGCAAAGTGAGCAATCCATGAGATACTGCATGGGTAGGGTCATGAACTGAATGAAGGTCACAAAAATGATATTTTAGCAATCATTTAATTATAATAATACTATTATTTAAATATGAATGGTAAATATTATTAAAGAGTGATTTTAAGATCAACATTGCGGCCTGTAAAAAAGTGGTAGCTATATTGAGAAAAATAAGTCATCATTTTAACTACAACAAACCAACCCTAGACACTACTACAAACAGGAATGTTAGATACACATTTACAAATGTAAATTTTATGAATTCTTTAAATACAAATACTATCTTATATATTATAAGTATTACCTATGCTGTTATCATTTAAACATTTTCAAATACGTTTGTCAAATTATAGTTATCAAATAAAAAGCATCCTATATTATTTTATACAGCATCTTTTGACTAGCATTGTAATGATGAATACTTACAACAGGAAAAAGATACTCACAGTCTCTTCTCGTTAAAATAAAATCTTTGGTTGGATAAATTCAATTTCTCATGTCATAAACAGACATAAAATGTATGTCAACTCTACAATGGAAGACTAATTCCTTCAATTGGAAACGCCGCAGGGAATACGAAACAACTAAATGCAATAATTGTATAGACGGTCACATTTATGCATGCTGTATTTCACGTTCGTAAAAATCCATACAAAGACCTTAAGTATTAGAAAAAGCTAGGCCTGAGAAACGTAGAGTTAACACAGATGGTTAAGACAAGCTAAAGCCTGTTGACAATACAGATGCTAAAACACATTTAAGGTAGCTAAGATTTCCTGCTAACGATATCAACAACGCTGAGTTGATTGCCTTGCTTCACTGCTTTGCACAATGTATCATTTGCAATCTCGTTAACACACACGTTGATCTCACAGAAATGCACGCAGCCGGTTCCACTGAGCCGAGTGTGTTTTTATGTACGTTCTGATCCCTACTTCACTTCAATACTTCACCTAGTGGTTTTGACCTGGTCAGCTAAATTACGACGATTTATATTCACTATTGTCGTGTACTGGTAATTATTCGTATGATAAAAAAAACCCCAAGCAGTTCATTATGTCTGTACCCTGGCTTGCGTTCATCAATTATCCAACTGCCAGGGTATCTCTCTAGTGGAAATTACGTAAATCAATAATGCAGTTTCATGTGCGTCTATACATATTTATTTAACATACAGAAAATTTATTAGTTTTAATATCAAGACGGTTTAATATGTAAATAGCTATTAATAAATTGAAAATATCAACTCTTATAATATTCAAAATGTATACTAATAACTACTGAATGTATTAGTAACCAGTTTATACAATAATTTAACAAGATTTTTATTAAAGTAATATGATACACATTTGATTGTATTGACTGCCTCATAAACTTCTACATTGAAAAACTAAATCATATGTATATCATAATAAATGTAGTACTCCAGTTACTGCAGTAGAACAATTTGATAACATGATCTCTAATGGGAATGTTTATCATAAACTATTTATATTTAAATTTACAGCACAAGTCAGCCATGATCGTTCAATAATTAATATAAGGATAAGAATCTTATTAATTGATAAGTTTTCTTCATGAGCCACTAAGGATGAAGTTACTTATTAATAATTTACAACATGATCATTTTTGCAAATTTAATGAATAATTGAAATGCATGACGAGTAGCAGGAGGCTAAAATAATAGAGTGAAAATTAAGGGGAATAGGGAGGGTAGAGGGGGGACTGGGCCACAGAAGAATGGAAACTGCATTGACTATGCCAGTCAATACAGAGGTTATTGGTAAAGCTCTATCTAAAGTTATCAAACTAGTTTGAAAAAAAAATGTGATATGCTCAAATATGGTAGTGATATGCTCAAATGGTAGCAATATGCCCAAATATTGTAGTGATATGACATCATTGTGTTCATATATGGGCACATCACATTTTTTGTCACATCAAGTTTTGATAGTGTAGACAGAGCTTTACAATACATTTTGAATGTTGGATATCTTGTGATATGCTTAAATATGGTAGTGATATGACATCATCATGTCCATATATTGTTTTGTCACAAAGTTTGATAGTGTAGACAGAGTTTAAAATCTCCATCAAGTTCGCATCTCTACCACCTTCCAAGAAAATGGAGCTATAATTTACATGTATGCGAATATGTAATTTTAAGTGTTGCATGACTAATTGGTTTAATTAATTTCTTGAGAAAATAAAAGACAAAACAGCATAAAAGTCATGTCAATGTTTAGATAAGTAGTAATTATGCAGGAATAGGCAGTACTAATTATAAATTATAAAAAATACAAAATAAACATCAATTCTCTTTAACTTTATATTGATAATAAGTCACATATAATTAATGTCAAAGCCGTTATTGCGCGATAATGACAGTTTATATATAGATCCCAGGGTAGCCAATATAATTCAATGTATCTGGAGTAGAACATTAATGATTAAATAATGTTGAGTATGACTAAACTTACATTAGTTGGTTTAGTCATTTGGGATGTTTATTTGTAGGAAAACAATTGTACCTGCAAGCGTCTATCAAATGAGTTTGTGGTGTATTTTGATAGGGTGAACGCGCAGACGGACCGTTCTACCCAGCTGGGATACGACATAACAAAAGATTTGTTAGATAGTTCTTTTTTCCCCTTATATTTATTTTAGGCAAGCCAAGATATGAGCACTGTAATTTCCATTATATTGGATAATAAAAGGAATATGTATCTGTATTATTGATGTCTCTAATATGTAATAGTAGAATCCCTATTGAGGGGATATCTTTGGGACCCAACAAAATTGTCCCCATAATACGGGTTTCTACTGAATAGGGGTTGGCCGTAGTGTTAATAATATGACAATGTAGAATGTTGGAGCCTCAAAATCCCATACTTGATAAAAAAAAAATATATGTTTAAAAAATAATAATTTACTTACAAGCACTTGTGAACGCTGGTGTTCTACTTCAAACTGCTTTTGTAAAGTTTCACATTCTATTTTTTGTTGGGTAACCTCATCTTCCTATAAAAAAAAATCATAAATAGTCAATAGTCAATCAATCATTCCATTTTAAAAAGCCTATCCAACTATCATTGTCCATGGCATTGTCAAGTGTTTTTAGAATTGACTTAAAACTGTCCAATGATAACAAGCTTCTAATGTTTAAAAGCAGATTGTTCCAGAGCCTAGGTACTAATGAAAGTCTACTTGTTTACTTGTTTAAGGATCTCAGCATTTGCTGGATCCCGAGTCGAGGCATGCCTATAAGCCCCTCTTGAAAATAACATTGAATCTCGAATACGGCGCAAAATTTAGAGGTCTGATCTAGTAGTGAAAGTCCGGTATGGAATTGAAATGTTCAAACAATATCATATCTGACTTTTAGAAGACTATACTCCCTCTTTTCTCGACTGCTATGCCGAATAAATCAATCAATTTCTACCATACTTACGTTAAGTGAATTTGATTTTTCTTTAAATATCCAAAAAATAAAGACAAATAAAAGACACAAAACTGCAAAGTGAAGAAACATTTCCACTGTTCAGATCAAGAGACGAAATAAAGGAATTGAACTTATAAATTAGTAGCATTCTTGGTAGTTGATTGTAAAGACGCAAACTATGGCTTACAAATGTTAAGTAAGTTTTAAAGTACTTTGGACATACTTAACATGTTTAGAGATTTAATGATAAGATTAGAAAGTTAAATGTGTGCCAACCAATAATGCAAAAAGAAAAGGAATGAACTAATCCATCTCCCCCATCCTTTGCATACGAAATCAGACATGTCAAATTAGTGCTAACCAATATTGCAAAAAGAAAAGGAAGGAACAAATCCATAATCCCCCATCCTTTGAATACGAAATTAGACATGACGAAATTAGACATGTCAAAATTAGACATGTCCAATCAGTGATAACGAATATTGCAAAAAGAAAAAGGAATGAGCTAAACCATCTCCCCCATCTTTTCAATGCCAAGATTAGACATGTCAAATCAGTGTTAACCAGTATTGCAAAAAAGAAAAAGGAATGAGCTAAACCATCTTCCTCATCTTTTGAATACGAAATTGGATATTGGGGTGATTCCATTGCCTGAATCACCTCCAATGTGGTTAATACAGTATAAAAATAGAGTAGTTTAATAAACCTTTATATTGGTACACTGTTAATTTAGGTTTCATGTGGAGCAGTCACTTTTATGTTGCATAAAAATAAAAAGTTTCAAATTATTTAAACAAATGGACATTTATAACAAAAATGTCATAAACATTTAAAGTACAAACAAAATTAGAAAATAAAATCAACGCAATCAACTTTCCTCATTATAAAGGTGACAAAACAAATTATAAGATGCATTATTTGCTAATGATAATGTTATGATGTTATGATTATGGAGCCTATTGTAAGGTTCAAACAGGCTCGTAGCTGGACTATATGCTGATAACAATAATGCAATGAAATATAGTGTGGTGTCTTTACTAATATTTATTGGATAATGCTATGCAGCGGCACACGTTAGACAATAGCTGCTAATGGTGTGTCCAAAAAAGGAGAGTAAACACGTTACTGAAGTTAAGCTAATATCGTATTAGCGGCACATGCTAGATAATACCCTGCATAAAAAACAGTAAAACTTAATAAAACTAAAGAACTTAAGCTTATATCTTATGATAATGTATTTTGACATAAATAAATTTATAAATGTTTAATGAAATTTAAAATAAAAAATATTACATTAAAACAAAAAATGGGTGATACTATAAATAAGCATGGATTTAAAATGTCAGATCTATATCTCAAATGTCTCCTATTTTAAGTCCATGAGTTTGCATAGCATAGCATGGAGGAAATCTATATATTTCTAGGCATTTTTTTGTTATTGAATTCACAGAACACTTGATTAAATTGATCTAAATTCAAACTTTCTTATTAATTATGAAATAGTATATGAGCACCTTTGTTAAAATAATCAGTGCATGCTGTAAACATTTTATTTATTTAGACTATGGTTCTGATATGGTTGCACTTAATTCTAATTGGTCAGATGAAGTAAGCAACATTTATCTTGACAACAAAATACATCCAAATGGTTTAAGTGTGATTAGTGAATGAAATATTAACCATCTGATTATCAGATTAAAAGGATATTCCACACATATTTGATGTATTCCAATCTGTGCCTGTTATATAGTTAAAGTATAGATTGCACAATATCCTGGATCCAGTGGACGCTCTCTAAAATTCTTAGTCAAGCAGAGTATAGTAAGACAAACCAATAAAGGATACCAAAAGCTCTGTCTACACTATCAAACTTTGTGACAAAAAGGTGTAATGTGCCCAAATATGGACATGATGATGTCATATCACTACCATATTTGGGCATATCACTACCATATTTGGGCTCATGACACTTGACAAACTAGTTTGAGCTTAAAGCTCTGTCTACACTATCAAACTGGTTTGACAAAAAAAGTGTGATGTGCCCATATATAATATTGATATTCCCAAATAGGGTAGTGACATGACATCATCATATATGGGCAAATCACATTTTATTTTTTTGGCACATAAAGTTTGATAGTATAGACAGAGCTTAAGTGATATGTAGATATGATATGTTTCTCAAAAAGTTTGACCAACAATTTTTGTTGTACTGTGTAACAAGAGCCAATAGTTGTATCAAGTAAACCAAGAATTTGTTGAGTGTTTGAATTGAATATACATTCAATTAATACCGATGCCAATACTATGAAGAGCAAATTCAATACTAAACGAAAACCAGTTAGTGTTTTTAATTAAATCTGGTTTTTGCATAGTAAACAACTTTAAGGAAGCGACTACTTCAGG
The DNA here is from genome assembly GCF_963402885.1 of Antedon bifida. Lineage (NCBI taxonomy): Eukaryota > Metazoa > Echinodermata > Crinoidea > Comatulida > Antedonidae > Antedon > Antedon bifida. Next base: position 31,513,795 of record NC_136227.1, on the reverse strand, counting down.
ATGGATAGATCTTTAAATAAACTTCACATTTTGTTTTATGTTTGTTTGAGGAAATTATGGCACAGGTAATGGAAAGGGATGTGAAGACTTTGGGTCGAGACTTGTCTGTGCCATATTGTTAACTATACTGCTGGTGCTTACTAGAGATCCTACTAGTTAATCCTGTCTTGAAATATTAATGAATCATCTCCCAGTGTGGTAATCATAGGCACAGTATTGTGGCCAAGTTTGGATTATTAGGACCCCAACACAAACTTTACAAATGGATATGAAATATTAATGAATCATCTCCTAGTGTGGTAATCATATACACAATATTGTGGCCAAGTTTGGATTATTAGGACCCTACACAAACTTTACAAATGGATATTAAATAGTAATGAATCATCTCCTAGTGTGGTAATCATAGGCACAGTATTGTGGCCAAGTTTGGATTATTAGGACCCCAACACAAACTTTACAAATGGATATTAAATAGTAATGAATCATCTCCTAGTGTGGTAATCATATACACAATATTGTGGCCAAGTTTTGATTATTAGGACCCCAACACAAACTTTACAAATGGATATTAAATAGTAATGAATCATCTCCCAGTGTGGTAATCATAGGCACAGTATTGTGGCCAAGTTTGGATTATTAGGACTCTGGATTATTAGGAATGGGCGAAATTAGCGTAGATTACCTCTCATGAAACTTGATTTCTGCTGTTTACTTGAGGACTGTTATTGATTTGGGTAAATACTATAAATACAATCTATGGTTTCAGCAGCATCAGGAGAGGAGGGTTAATTAAGCCAATTGTAACAAGCTTTGGCATCGATTGCCATCATAGCTTCCCTGACAATATCCAATTCGCTGCAGGTGATATCCTTCAGTAAGTTCCATAATGTAATAATCTATATCTCATTTGTATGCTTAATACTGAATTGATAAATACGTCTAATTTGCATCAATATATTCACCTTATCTTTCTTTTGATTTAAATGGGTAATTAGGAGAGAGTGATACTGCTGAAAGCATCATTAGCGATTTGACAGGTCATTGTAACAAATTTTTAAGCCACATTTTGGCCAGGCATTTTTCAATGGGCTGAAAAAAAAATGAAAAAAAAAAGAAACACATTGCAGTGGCCAGGCACTAATTATTGGAACCTGTATTATGTAGTAATGTTTATCATATTTTTTATGTTCTTATGTTGCTTTTAAAATGTTGTATCCCTGTAGTATTCATGTCTGTTTTTAATATATTTATTGTTTTAAATAATATAAATATTGTTTATAGTAATAATTTTATTAATATACATTTTAACATTTTGAAAATGTACTCATATTATTTCCATTTTAATTGGAAAAATAAAATTGAATCTTGAATCTTTTCAATGGCCTAAACAAAATTGTATAGTATGTTGAGGAGTACTGAATGCGATCCAGTGGCCATATTCACCATTCAGACTACGGATACACCCTTAAAATGTTAACATTCTACAATAAATACTAAGTGAGTTTTTTAAATATGTATTGACTTAAGTGAAATAATTAGTATTTAAAGGAAATATCTTACTACTATAAGTATTTTTTTTTAAACACTATTTCATCTGGCAAACAATGTCAATGTTCAGATACATACATTTATTTATTATTATCTACTATTTTCAGAAATATTTGACTGAATAAATCTTTTATTTTTGGTTAAACACTTGAATCTGTTGTAATTTTAATCATCAACCCACTCCCGGTAATTCTCCCATCGCAAGGGACTGCTTTCAGCATTTATGAGGACTTTATTCAGGTCATCGCTCACGCTCGGACTTTCCGAGGATTAAAATATGATAATCTCAACATGGCTAATGACTGGACGTTCGCAAGTCGCAGCATTAAAGTTCAGTTTTTAAGAGAAAGGATTAAATTGGTTTAATAGATAACTTAATTACTTTCTAATGTTAATCACGTAAACATAATGAATCGATTTATTATTTTTTTTGGAACGGTTATTAGATTTTCATGTTTTATAGTTTATAGATCTTCATTTCTTCTTCATCATTATTATACTTATAGCTATATAATTTAAATTGTGCATGAACATAAATAAATTCCTTTCATTTGAGCTAAAATTAACACAGATGATTGATTTCAAGATATATACAGTATTTATCTTTATGGAAAAACACTACGGTAGTTTACTTTTCCATAATCTAATTTCTAATGTTGGATGGTAACTTATTTTATTAATAATACATTTCCCAAGTTACGTCAAGAGAACTATGCCAACCGTTAATACTATTTTATATAAAGACAGTAGACATTAAAAAACAATCATGAGATGTTAACGCCAGACATCCATCCAGACTGTTAATGAAAAATCATCATAAAACTACATTTTGTAACCAGTTTACACTTAGAGATAACACTAGGCCAATTTTTCTACAAGAGGGGTAAAAATCGGCATGAGCTAGGCCTATTTAATCATAAAACTACATTTTGTAAACCAGTTTAGAGATATAACAATAGGCCAACTTTTCTACAAGAGGGGTAATAATCGGTATGAGCTAGGCTAAGCCTATTACCATCAAACCTCAACACTATAAAACACTAATTTGTTTGAACATCTTCCTCTCCCACCCCCTTCACAACAGACTTGCATTGTAAGTGGCCTAGAGTTTAAACTCAATCATTTTTATATCAATCAACTGTAACTCTACACAATTACCATCTAATACAAAGATAAATATTATAGGATATAAACCTGCGATACTAAGATGTTGAACCCAACTGTTCCAGACAACAACATGATAAGAATACAAACCAGAAGAAATCGCCTGTGACAAATTATTGATTTATGTGTGATAATAAGATAATAAGATTGTGCTTTAAACACGTATGAGATAAAACGTGACAAAACAAGCTGTGGAGTAGAAGAAAACGAGTGTCCATGCGAGTTATGTGGTAATTATGACATAGGAGAAGAATGGAAAATAAGCGATGCAGCAATGAGAAAAACATGAAAATGTGCTTGAATTGAGCATTGCTTGGTCACGATTAATTTCATCTTTCTATTTTAAGATTCCCGGTTTTTGTTCAGAATCAAATGAAGATTCAATGTATGGACTATAAAATTTAGTATATTTAACAGTTTAAGAACTTTACAAAAACAATCCATCTAAAAATATGCATTTACATCACTTTTTGAATTGTCACAGAATGTGCCAAACCTTAGGAAATGGTAGAGAATTGAAGAATTAAATTTTCGGATTTTGAATAGTCACCACACATGTCATCATAGTGTTATTCCTCACAAAGATCTGTATATACTGTATGTGTTTAAATTGTCATTTCAATAGTAATATGGTGTTATCAAAACTTATAAAAGACACCCTAAATCATCAGCACTCTTTAGTCCTAGCTGTATTTCAGAAAACACCATAGAATTACAATACTGATTCAAGCACCGTAATATTGATTTATGTTTTAATATCCCTATTGCAACCTACAAATCATCACTGCTGTAATTAAATTTTAATTAAAGTTATACTGCCATATCACACAAGATTCTAAAAAATAAAGTCCCTTTCACATTGAAAGTTTCTATAACCACTTATCATAATTTGTGTTCACACATGAATGCTGATGCTTAGAAAGAAATCAAATGAAATTATCGAAAGTAGGTTCGTTGCTTGATAACAAATAAATTGATATGACACCATGGAATAATTACCAATTACTTAGGTGGTAGAATACATTAAGTTACTGAATGATGAGTTAAATTAACTATATTGTGATGTTACATAGTGCTTTTGTAGTGTTTATTATCTGTAAATACTTTGCATATTACCATATATGGAAATAAGCCCTTTTATAGTGCAAAATATCATTACATGAAATCAGGTAGATATAGATTTAGTACAGTAGAAACCCTCCTTTGGAACACCCCCTAGGAAACTCTCCAGTGAAATGACTCTAGTAAAATGAGGGGCAATATAATTTAACACTACAGGCAACCCTTATTCAGGGGGCACCTTGTTGATAATGGAATATGTGTTTGAAATAAAGATAAAAATAAATGTCTGTTAAATCAATCCGTTAGATGTAGATCAATACAAAAAGTGCAAAATTAATGTGAATTTCTTGCCTCATTATTTAATAATTCAATAATTAATGAGCTATGAACGACTAGTTTTATTAATATAAAACAAAATATTGTACTTACCAATAGCTGTGTTTGTACGTTTGATTGCTCAAGCCCGTTTAGCTCCTTACGTAACGCTTTGTTGGTCTCCTCAAGTGCTTGATAGCCAATGGTGTTACTGCTAGGATCGTGCTAAAAGAAACAAAACAATAAAAACCATTTATGACAGTGCAACAATAATCTACGGAGAATTCTACTATAAGTGTTCCACGTTTTTTTATACCAAAATACTGCCTCCACATGACGTCAATCATAATTATTACCAACTTTGAAACTAAAGAAAATGTCATGTGCCCATACAGTATATGGAAACGATGAAATCATATCACTACTATATTTGATAGTGTAGACAAAACTTTAGAATTGATAAGTGATAATTCTATCTAACATTTTGAGTAACATGTTTTGGAGTAAAAATACATGAAGTATAGTTGTGTGTGATAAGCTCATGATATACGAAATCAGCACCAATTTAATAGTGGGGTTATACTTGGATTGCATTAAGAATGGATTTACCAAAGTCTTGTATTTAAATTATCCTAAATTAGATGGTGGGATTATACTTGAATTACATAAAAAATTGACTTTATATCAAAGTCATATGTCTCAAACTTAGTGGTTGGAATTACTGTATATTGGGTTATATGGTAAAGCGATGGATTTCAAATGTTTTGGTCTCTAAAATAGAATTAAATTAAATATACAGTATGCTATATTCATCTTTACTTGGAATGAATCCTTCATTAGATGGAAACATGATCATCATCTCTTGGAAACATTGATTCTAAAAATTATAGAAATCGTAAAGAGAGAGCAATTTTTTATTTCTTTGAAATAGGAGTTTATACATAAAATATTTGTGACATTCAATGCTGTTAGTTCAATAAATTTTAGTAGAAAAATGACATAGTTTCAGAAATGTCTGATTCCACATTCTTTACATAGTAGTAGAAATTACAAAAATGAATAATGTTCCAAGTTATTACAAATTTAGTATTAATATTTAATTAGAAGTTATTTCAAACAATTTAGCAATACAGAAACTGCAGTAAAAATTATGTTTGGAAAATATTTATAGATATATTTTTTTTAAGATATATTTTTTTTTCTGTTTTTAAATATTTTTTTTACAAATTAGTCTTCTAAATAATAACCCTTGATTTGCATGGAAAAATACTCTAGACTTATTTTAAAAAGATGTACCAACATATATAGCTGATGTATGAATGGAAATGTGCCGAGTGGGGTTGGTGACCACGCATCAGTTTACACATGCATATTGTATGCCAGTGTAACATGATAAAACTAACCACATGAATAATTCAAGAAATTTTATTGGTCCATTTAAAATGGAAATTCATTTTGCTTTGCACAATTTAATAAAACTACAAAGAAAAATACAGCACATTGCAAAAACGCTATAGGCCAATGCTAAAATAAATCCAAGTGCAAACAATGGTCAAAAGTACATTTTCGCAGTGCGAACATGGCTTAAGAAGACTCTTTAACCTCTATGACCTGTTCACACCAATCATAACTCTTGTTTATAGCATTAAATTCATCCCTCCAGATGGATTAACAGCACAAAATAGTTCATGGTACTCTATCAAACAAATGATTTCTACGCATTTAAAAATCTATGAATTCGTTCACAACACAAAGCATAAATACAACATTTTGTCAAAACACCTGTTAAATTGCCATGTACTTCAATCAATGCTTTACAAACAACGAGTGAACCGACCAATCAATAACAGGCTTAGTACTTAATTAAAGAATCTCGATTTTGAAATTAAAAGACTGACGAGCGTGGCAACTAACTATGAACAGTAAGGGGAATGCAATTAAAATTTAGGGTACGATTGATGATTATAGCGGATGCAGTTTAATTAGATAAAATATGTGAAAGTTAAAAATTAAATGAGACAATTGGGAAATCCCCTGATTTATATACACATATGCCATATCAATTTAAATAACATTTAATAATATTACAATAGCATTAACCCTAAATTTGCATTTTCTTTAGTTTTTGCTCTTCTTTTTTCTGTTGATTGTTCAGCGCTTAGAGGCGTCCTGCATTTTGCGCTATAGTAAAGTGAACATTATTATTATTATCATTATTAAATGTTTTACTCTATCTCATAAAACGCATACATTTTACTGTAAATTTATTACTTTTATTATTTACTTATAGTAGAACCTCTTATTTGGGACACCCTTATTTAAGGGTCAACCTTATTAAAGGGACACCCTACTCATGAAATACCCTATTATGGGGACAATTTAAATGAATGATGGGAAATACATGTTTTTAATAAGGCCAAGCCCTTCTTCTGTATTTTTTTTACTTAAATGGCTTATATTATGTGCAATATACTGTAAATGCTATGTCTGCTACATTTATAAGCTTCTTTTTTTTTTGCTATGGATGTATTATATAATCATGTTATTCCGAAATAAAAAGATGAATGAATGAATGATTACAGAATCACCTCTTTAGTTGAACTAAAGAGGTGAAATTTCAAATTTGACTAGAAAAGTGGACAACAAAAACAAGATTTGAAGAAAGAGAGGCGGTGTAAAGATTGTACAGAAGAGATAGAATGTTGGTAACCTTAGAAAGAGGAAGAAAACAAACTTCACAAAATCATTATGCTTTTTTTTTAAATGTTATTTTAAAAGGAAACTATATTGAACATTATACATTAATGTCGCTGAAAATTCGCTTCAAGGAATTTTTGAAATCCGCAGCCAGCTGGTCCCTTCATCTTTGACTGTAAACATCTTTTGTACAACCTGTAATATTGATTTTGCTATGAATACAGCAAAAAAAAAATCACCCGCAAAATCTGAAATAGTCTGCAGCTAGCAGCAGTCGAGTGAGGAAACGAACAATGAAAGGAAATGTAAATAGAAAAACGGTGTAAAGTATTAATTTCCCGTACAACACGTTTAAGGAAATAAGCACTGAACTCGAATATAATTATGAAGTCTGTAGGCGAACTGCAATCAACTAATTTACGAACAACAATTACAGTTCATTAGAACAAGTACTACAAATGCGGTGAACAATACACAGTTTCAGCTTTGTGAGTGGTTTAGCATTGCGGTTACATAATGACTAGTTATATATAATTCAATGTGTGATTATAATTATAAAGCCTGGTGTGATCTTTAATGAATATTGAAAAAATTACTTGTGTTGACAATTACAAAAACAAACCCTACGTCCTTGGGTCATTCTTAGACACAGATTAATATGACATTTAATTATTAAAATAATAACATAATATTTTACTTTCTATAAACTAATAATCTTTCTAAATAATCTTTGATAAACAATTTTTTAAAAGATATTAACCATCAATATCATTTTTTTTAACATGTTTCTTATCTTACCTTACTTAAATATGTTGCCTGGACCCCACATTTTAAAGCTTAAGCTTCCAGTGGGGTACCCCTTTTCTCATTTATTATCTATTATTTTAGAAATGTTAACTGTATTTTGTTTATATTTGAGAAATAAATTTATTATTGATTGATTGATTGATTGATATTAATTGAGAAATAATATTATTTTTAGCCAATAATTAGCCAGTATAAACGAGGTGAGAAATTGAGTTTGGCAAAGGACACTTCCATCCTTATAAAGCCTTGTCTACACTATCAAACTTTATGTGAAAAAAAAATGTGATGTGCCCATATATGGACATGATGATGTCATATCACTACCATATTTGGGCATATCACTACCATATTTGGGCACATCACATTTTTGTTGTCAAACTAGTTTGATAGTGTAGATGCAGCAGCAAAACAATGTCTTAAAAAAGTCAAAGATACTCTCTAGTTGAAATACAATCCTGAGATGAGAGCATGTCCTATTGTATTGAGTCAGTCAAGTTTAGTTTTGTTAATTTATACATAATGTTACTATCTATAAACTAGAGATCATTCCAAAATAAATTAAATTGAATAAAGTGAAACATCCAAGCCCATACACTGCAGAAGTTTAGAAGGAGGAGCAATACAGGTATACAATAGGTGGCAGTATACACCCATGCCCTGGTAACATCACAAAAGATGCAGTATCCATGTATCACAACAAAGTCTTTCATAATAACATGTAATATCCTTTACCTTCTTACGATTTCTCCACCAGCTCAAAATGCCATTCAGTTTTTCCATATTTCCATGATTATATCAAAAAATTGTGTCAAATAATATATAATAAGCAAAAGTATATCGCTATGAACTGTTCCAATCTTCAGCGCTAATTATACACAAAACACAATACCGCTCCATATTATTCAATGAAAGGGTTGGAAATAACTGTAGGAATAGTACAAGTCAAAGTCAATAGAACAAGTTAAACCATCAGATTTTATTATTATAATTTTCTATTGTGTGATCCACCATCTGTGTAAATCATGAGGTGTTCATTTGCATATTTATTTTCTGAATAATCATTTCATTTTGGTATAATGTCAGATGTTGAGGAAGGATTTGCACGGAAGAAAGGAAAGAGAAAGCCTGATACAGAGCGGAAATCAGAGAGTACTGTAATATTAGAGGAAGAATATTAAGGACGCAATATACAATTACAACCCTTACACAGTCTCAAACTCTAAATATTTTCATCCTTGGTGTCAGAAGAATGTGAATTTTTTTTAGCATTTTAAATAATTTAGTATTGTCTTTTTTTCTTCTTACTATTATTATTTTATACTTAAATACATTATAAATACACATACAAAAATAAATGGACTATTTTCTTTTTTTATGAAGACCAATACATTTCTTGTATCTTATATGATCGAATCACTAAATTTTAAACAATCACTTTTTAAATAGAATTGATATAGACCATATTTTATAAATTATATATATATGAACATCACAGGTGCAGAATAAATTCTAAACCGCCCAGTGGTATACTGAAATTTAATTACTTAATTTGAAACAATAGTTTTTTTTTTTTTTCGGCTATATCAAACTGCTAGCCTAGCCTATTCCCGAATTTCCTCTACCCAGCTCTACAACAACCCATTTATTTCTGCTACCCCACATGTTATTTAGTAGTGATATAACATGATATAACACATTAGTTATGAACATGTTCACATCTGATGATATGAACTTCTATCTCACTCAACTATTTAGAAAAGATAGAGGGCAGTAGACAGGTTATCAGCATAGTCACAATGAAAAGTGACAACATAATTTGGTACTTAAAATGTCATCATCATTTTGTCATTAGCAACATATTGCAAATCAAACAATTTTTTCATAAATTTTCAAGTTATGGAAAAATGGAAAATAATATATTTGACGACAATAGGAATCCATGTCACATATTTATAAACATATTTCATTACTGCTTTTGTTGATAGACCTCTACAATTTACAACTCATCCGTTTTGATTATTATATAATAATATATATATAATTATATGATAATTAGTTTAAAAAAACTTAAAATTTACTAAAAATTAGTATTGATTAAAGTATGTTTGTAGTTTAATCTGTGTTTCGTAGATTTTTTGGTGACAACGATTTTACTTGTTATATTTTAGAGTGCAATATTTTTACTTTGGAGGCATTATGGTTATATTTCATTTTAAATTATATTTATAATTAATAAAATAGCATAATCATTAAATATTAGTTTTATATGTATATTGTTGCTTCACGTATTATATTATATATTATATTATATTAAGATGCAAGTCAGAAGTTGATCTTTTTAGAAGTTACATTGAAGTATTATATTTTTTGTGCTAAAGGGCAAGAGGGGAACAAAGGCTCTTTTTTTAGATTCAGTTCCTTTTTGTGTCCTACCAATTTACTTTGTAATGTTTCTTGTTGTTGATTTGTATGTTGACAATAAATAATAATAAGAAATAAATTTGTAATTATTTCATGTTTTGTGGCTGGACTGTCTAGTGTGTATTACTGCAGTATTCTTTCAGTAAAATAAATTCAATACAATTTTAAATTTAACAAAGTGAGTTATAGAATTTTATATTTTGATTAATTACCAACATTTTTTATAAGTTGGTCATCAACCATTTCCTATTAGGCTATATCGTAGGTTTGTGGCTAAACTATCCATAACTCAAAATAAAAAATGTGCCACTATAAAGTAAAGAAGTAGATCTTTAAAAAAAAGCTAGCTTTAATTAGTATAGTCAATTACTTACTTAAATATTGACTAATTTAATTTTGATTTAATTATGAATAATGAATAATCACTTTGTCATAAAGGAAAAATAGAAAATGCGTCACAAAAAAGCATAAATTATAAAATAACTCTTTAACAGCTAATTGTGACCGACTAGTTAATGATTAATTGATTATTGAATATTCATTATATTGGCACAAGCTGAAATAGAACTAAACAGTATGGTAATAAATAATCCCAATCTGATTGATTACTCTAATGTCTATAATCAATACCAATCAATAACTTATTTCCAAATACTTACTGCGGAATTGATAGCTAGACACCTTTGCAACCGGAGTTGTTCCTTCGCATGTTGGCATATTATTCGTTCCAACTCTGCCTTTTCCGAGTACATCTTGCTGTTCTGTTGGAAGTAGAGAATAATACAAAAACGTCAGCAATATTACACAGATCGTGAGCATGCAGTTGAACCTGTCTGAAATATCACATTTTAGCTCATTCAATTTGCATTGTATTGCATGTACAGACTGACTTTGGCTAAACTTTAATGATAATTGCTCCATACTGAAAAAAAGTCAACTCTTGTGTCATAAATACAAACAAATAATATACATTGTGAATATGTATATACAAAATAGCTTTATTTAGATAAAGGAAATATAGTATGAAAAAAAAAACAATGTGGCTAGTTAAAAAAACAAAATAGGTGACCTCTTCACAATCTGGAACTTGAGTCAGATATGTACAATGGACCTCCAATTTAAAACCAGAATTATGGGCGAGGAGAGCCTTGGAACTTTGCGGTACCACAACACTCAAAAGCATACACAAGAAAATGGTATAATCATAAATATTAATAATAATTATAATAAATTAATATGACAGTGACTTACTCGAACATTTGGGTCTGGTTCCCTGGTAAAGTTCTGCAGTTTGTCGACCACCTGACGGAGATCAGATATTTCTTTATCCTTAACGAGAAGTTTCTGGGCATGATCTGCTATGTCTTTGGCTCGCTGCCTCGCAAAAACACGCTTGTAATGATCAAGGTCATATGAGCTAGCTTTTGAGTTGTCATTTCGCTGCAAGAACAATAAATCAGTTTGATATTAATATTAATTCTGGTTTCCTGTTGTAAGCAAGGCTAATGTAGTCCAGATATTAATTATAGTTTAATATATAAAAAAACATTCAAATATAATTTATAATATAATGCATAAATCGATAGATGGGTAGAGTACAGATTAGGTAACTTGAATTTCATAATAGTTCTTTTATGAGAATATACATTAATCAATGAATCAATGTTAGTTAAAAAGCATAGCTTCATTTCCCGTTTACAGGTCAACCACAGATCACAAACAAATATATTTTTAACCCAAAGTCCCAAGTTTCCAAACATTTTTAGTGATCTCCTAAACTCGGATTATACTCTTTTAACTAAACATATTGGATTTTTCAGAATGCATATCAGCATATGCCACACTTGGGAAGTGCCTGGCATACTTATGGTCTACTATGTTGATACTCGACATTTCTTTTTAAATAGTGCCCTCTATGTTTGGATGTATTTAAAGAAATTATAGCATCCTTTATGGTTCGGCAACTCGATTTTTAAAATCGTCTGATATTTCATTTCCCAAGTTGAGACCAAGTAGTATAGTAACTACACTACTCACAAGAAATAAGAAATAATGATAATCAAGTCCAAACAAAATGAGTTTTTATCATTTAAAATTTAAAAAAAAAGAAATATGTTTTTAACTATTATAACAAAGTTTGACCACAAATTTAATTAAATCTGATTTTCCTTTATTGGTTAATTAAAAATAAAAAGGAAAATGTTCGTCATTAGAATCCTATTAGTATTACTCACAATTCCAAATAACTTTCTTTGAAGGACACTATATTATATTAATTTTATCAGTTAAAAATTACACACTATTTTGAAATGAGTCCAAAAAAATGAAAAAAAAAAAAAAAAATACAAAACTGAAGGACGTAATACTATCACAAGCCAAGTCTGATTCGAGTATAACAAAGAACTTATAACACAAGAATCTCCTGTTCTTCAATTTGCATTCAAAACACTGTTTCGGAAGTACAGGGGTAAAAGGTCAAACTGGGCGACGCCATTTCACAGCATGGAGCAGTGCCCCCTCCAAACTAGGAAGTCAAAACTATTAATTCCTATAGAGGGCTCAGTCAATTACTCTATCCCCCCTATAGTATTAGCAGACCCCCTCTGATTTTGACTTTCTAATTTGGCGCGCTTCTCCATGGCTCACAATGGCGCCACCCATTAGCTCTATTCTATCCCACAATGCCTTTCGAAATTGGAGATTCTTGTGTTATAAGTTCTTTGAGTATAACCACACTCATTGCTCTTTAACATAGCCCCAGTCGGACTCCAACATCAAACTCGTATATAAGTTTGGGATTCAGCATAGCCAAAGACTGAAATAGTGGATTTTCCTACAAAGGATGATGATACATACATTGAATTTAGTCCAAATGATTAATAAAATAAAATAATTAAATGAATTAACAGTGTACATAATGATGGACATATATACAGTATCTTGCCAAGCCTATCACTGGTTGGTACGTTAAAAATTGTGCCAAAAAGAATTATCATTTAATATCAATATTTAATATTTGTATATAGAATTTATGAATGAGACAATTGGGAAAAAAAACCCAGTCTTTTTCTGAAAAAAAATTATAAGGGAGTATAACATAAACAGAGCAAAATAACCAAATAAAATTTTTTTTTTTATATATCTATATATATATATTTTTGTTATAATAATGTACGCTAATTTGTTATTGAGCTATGGAGAATTTTTTTTTCCGAAATAAAAGATGAATGAATGAATGAATGAATAGAAAGCATGGAAAAATTGAACTGATTCTGGTAGCCTAAAAAGACTGCAACACGCGATATAGTACAACCTGAAAAAATTAATATCCAACTTGTACAAGAACCATCAACTTACTGAACAATCTTCATCAGATTGTTGCAAAACATCATTTCTAAGAGCGTTCAACATCCATGGTGCATCAGATGCTTGTTGTAACTCCTTTAAGTTCCACTCAACATGTCTATTCATACACTGAGTACAACATTCACATATGCTTCCTGCCCAATAGTGGTCAAAGGTCAAACTCTCCACAGAACCGTTCCCGTCTACGTCAATATATTCATCATTTCTTTCCGAACTTGAATTAATACTATTTGTTTCATTCTCAGCATTACAGTTTTGCTTAAATAACCACCTATTATCAGATCTTTCTTTTGTAGATGGTAAATAAATCAATGAACCTTGAAAACTATTACTTTCGCTATCACAAAATTGTTCCGTACAACACCCATTTGGAAGCTCATGTTCTGTGAATTCATACGTCGAACTAGCTCCCAAAATTTCAGTAGAGTTAATTATTTCAAACGAGTTACTTAGAACAAAGTTGTTTCCACTTAATATATCGTTTGTAGTCTCTTCAGTGGTAGTATCATTTTTGTCGTCACTTTTGCCAAAGCTTTCAAAGAAACTATCTTTGAATCCTTTGATCTCTTTAAACGTTACATCAAAAAGATCACCCTCATCTTTACCCGAACTTTGTTGTGTGTTACCCATAGTCCAATTACTTGTTCATTTAATTAATAAGACTTAACTTTCTGACAGTTTATTTATCTTGCATAAACTAATCCACACTGAGTTGATACTAATGAATATTCAACAATAAAAGCATAATAATTAGAAAATTACACCAATCATAATGCATTATCATTTGACATTAATGCATATTCATATAATACACTCATTAATATGCATGTATTCAAAGCAAGCAATAAAATACAACCATAAGCACAGGTTGAAAAACTCCATAATATCCGATTTAAACTTTAATTTAAAACCAATACAAAAAAGATAACTGGTTACTTCCATCTGTAATTCCAGATATTGATGTTTCAATGTTACAGTATAATTCCACTGATATATATGGTAGAAAATCCACAACTGTGAATTTTTCCTTCGTTCAGTTGATTCATAGCATTGTACAAATACAGACAGACTTTGCTAATTAAAATCAAATGACTCTGTCGTGTTATTGATAAACATCGTTTATGTTATCTGTATCACCAATTACTAATACAAATATTCAATATCAATAAAACGTAGCCTGTCTGGTAGGTCAGAGGTCGGTAATTCTCATGGCTAAAATCTGTTCAGTAATGACCTCCTGACGCACATGAAATGATTGAAGTTAGCCCATCTCGTTCTTTGCACAGTTACTTAATCTCAGTGGCAAATTACCGCTGCGACTGATTCAATATTGTCCAGAAATGGCGATAGTTAGCCTAGATATCTGATCTCTAAAAACAGCCATCAATATCCTCAGCACTATAATTAGAAAAAGTTTTTATAGAAACTCACGATTTTTCATTCTCAAATATATCCTTGTTTAAAAAGGAATCGCTCTTTATCTGTCTTAAAAAGATTGGTATATTGTTTTAAACACTACGCATACACAGACAGCGCTGGTTAAAATAGTATGAAATTTATTCTTCTCAGAAAGGAATTAATAAGTGTCACATGAGGAAAAATAAATTGTGAATTTATTTCCAATTTATAACTTTGTTTATACATCTAAATACTAAACAGGTATACAATTAGAAGTCTAAAGTTTAAATCGACAAGGCAAGAATAGAAATTGTTTTTGCCCTGAAGCTATTCCAATACTAGCTTTTAGTATCGTATCTATCACAAATAGATATGCACGTTGAAGAATCCATGTTGTTGGATGTTAAGGCAAAAACAGAGAATAAGTTCATCACTTTTGGCATACAAATACCGAGTTACTTTTCATTTGCACGAATACACACAATATTACACAAACGCACTTGTTAAAATTCTGTTACCGTCTTCAACAGCTTGTAATACTTTACTTCTTTAAAGGTTATAAAGCTCAATTACAGAGCGTATATTCGTTAAAAAAACATGCTTTAGTTAAGCCTGGAATACAGTAGAAAAATAGCATTTTCGTCGATACAGTTAAAGTTCAGTTAAATTCAACAATCCAAACAAAGATAAAACATGTTCATACTAGAATACAGAAAAATAAAACACTGTCACTCTGTTGAGGCTGTACTATAGTGATACCAGACGAACATGTTTTACTTTTCTAAGCTTACACTACAGTAGTTCTACCACTTCTACCACAAAGTCAAGCTCAACAATACAAAGTAATGGTCGTATTAATACAGACAAACAATATACTGAATCAAAGCCTATGTTTTGTCGAGACTGGTAGTAGTAGTAGTAGTATATAGTGACACCAGACAGACGCGTGTCACTTGTAAACCTCAAGCACAGCCCTACACAAAAAATTGCTTTGATGAGACCGGATAGCAGGAAAAAAGCATAAAATGGTGTGTAATCCACTTCGTGTATTCATATACCATACAGGTACATACATGTACAAAACACTGTTTCCAAAATCTTTAACACGTTTTGTAAAAGCTTGAATGATAATATGTCTGATTTAAACCATTTAAAAAGCTGAATTAAATCACATCTTATGAAGTATCAACAGATATTCAAAAACCTTTGAATCGTGAATAACAATGAATGCTTTGATAAAGTACAAAGGTGGAATCTTCCAAGCTTAGAAACAAAAACAACTTTGAAAGCCTTGTATTACCGACATGTTTATATTGTTGAGCTCTGCATATTGCAGTCCAGCCTAATCTGAATAATTGAATATCAAATAGATATTTTGTGTGTAAATAATCATTTACATACTACCAGTACCAAAATTGAAATGTTTAGTAATACTATATTGTTATGCATGATTTAAAAAATATTAATATTAATGATTTTATAATATCATTAACGAAAGGTGATGATGTATAAAATATTTTAATTTAATTTTTAAATTTGTGCTGAGAAAGGGGTACCACTTTAATTGTGGGGTTCAAGCAATATAATATAAGAAATAGGAAATAATATAATAATAAGAACAAATTTTCATTGGACTTTTGGAGTTTGAATCCAATGCTTGTCGCACTGCTTGTATCCTTGGGCAAGACACTTAAATTATGTTGTTTGCCTCTCTTCACCCAGGTGCAATTAATAAATGGGTATACCTGGTAAGGTAAAGACACAACTTTGCGCTGATTACTAGCTGCATTTAATGGGAGTATGTGTCCATACGTGTTTGATTAAAAAATGATCGGAGTAATAATATGTACAGCGCTTACAGGTTTCACAACATTAGGCACTTTATAAATCCAGAATATTATTATCCTTATATTCAGGTTATGGTACATATCCTCTGCCCTCCCAAATGACCCAATTATACTACCATCTCTTGGTTCAAATGACAGACCTAGTATACAGTAACTCGATGAGTATTATATTCTTTTTAGTTTATTGTCTGTAATAATCACACATGAAGTCTAACTAATGAATTATTTCCAGTTGACTTTACACAATTGCTTGAGTTGAGAGTGCTTCAAATTTGGAAGTGAACTTATACCATAGAGTGTGATCTTAAGCTCTGTCTACACTATCAAATTAAAAAAAATGTGATGTGCCTATATATGGACATGATGATGTCATATCACTACCATATTTTGAAATATCACTATCATATTTGGGCAAATCACACTTTTTTTTTGTCAAACTAGTTTGATAGTGTACGTGTATTATTAATAATTTCCAGGTGACTTTTCACAATTGCTTGAGTAGACTGCTTCAAATTTGAAAGAACTTATACCCTAGAGTGATCTTGCAGACTACAGCAGTACACCCACATAATTGCACCACTAATACTGTACCTACAACGTTACAATCCAGGGTTCTTATAATCATCTTAATTAATAAATTATGTCCAGTTGACTTTTCGCAATTCCCTAGTTTCACAGCAAATGTCAGTTTCTATATTTAAGTGCTATTCAAACTTCTACTTGAACTATCACTAATGTAATAATTAGGTTAGTCATGTCCTAATGGCCAGTTAATGAGTGAATGTGTTTTTCAAATAGTAATTAGAAATCAAAATTGATCTATAGTGAAATTCTTCCTTTTAATAGTCATTTGAGCATGGAGCAACAACACTTTTGTTGTTCTATGATTTGACAAACCTCATATGTGTGAAAACATGCTAGCCAAAGGCAAAAAATGTATCTATATTTGTTTTGAGAATGGAGCAGCAACATTTTTGTTGCTCCCATGATTTGACAAACCTCATATGAGTGAAAACATGCTAGCCAAAGGCAAAATGTATCTGTGTGTATTTGTTTTGGGAATGGAGCAACAACACTTTTGTTGCTCTATGATTTGACAAACCTCATGTGTGAAAGCATGCTTAGCCAAAGAAAAAAATATATCTGTATTTGTTTTGAGCATGGAGCAGCAACATTTTTGTTGCTCTATGATTTGACAAACTTCACATGTGTGAAAGCATGCTAGCCAAAGAAAAAATGTATCTGTATTTGTTTTGAGCATGGAGCAGCAACATTTTTGTTGCTCTATGATTTGACAAACTTCACATGTGTGAAAGCATGCAGCCAAAGAAAAAAATGTATCTGTATTTGTTTTGAGCATGGAGCAGCAACATTTTTGTTGCTCTATGATTTGACAAACCTCATATGTGTGAAAGCATGCAAACCAAAGAAAAAATGTATCTGTATTGTTTTGGGCATGGAGCAACAACACTTGTGTTGCTCTATGATTTGACAAACCTCATACGTGTGAAAGCATGCTTAGCCAAAGAAAAAATGTATCTGTGTGTATTTGTTTTGAGCATGGAGCAATAACACTTTTGCTGCTCTGTGATTTGACAAACCTCATATGTGAAAGCATGCTTAGCCAAAGGCAAAATGCATCTGTATTTTTTTCAGTGTCCCTTCCAAGGAATACTGAGGCCTAAAGTTGCCCAAGTATAGCACCAATAAAAACATTTTATTTTTTAGGCCGTTTGTTTGTCTATGCACTCTAAGCTGCTAAAAACATCATATTACTTATATGTATGAAACCAAAGTGATAATTTAATATTTTAATTTCATCATTGTATGCCCATGATAAAATAATAAAATAATGGGTTTTTTTTTAATTTGACAATGACATGAAACAAGAAAAAGGGGATTGGATTTATACTCTAATTATAAAACAAAAATTGCCAAATAAAATATTGTTTAGAATTATCATTTGGGAATATGTTTAAAACTATTTATTATTATTGGGCTTTAAACAGATTAATTGTTGACCCTCAAACATTTTTTTTCTTTCTAATTACAAAATGTCAAAATATGAAATATTATAGTCAAACAAATTATGAACATTGACAAATTGAGTCTAGCTGGAAACTCACCCATCAATAAAAGTTAAATGCATTAGTAATAGTTTTTCAATAATTTACTGAATTATATAACTCAATTTTTTCGTTATAATTATAATAATTGATGATATTTGAAACAATCAAGCTAATATTAATAGAATTGTATGATTATTAATACTTAATCACATTTATGGATATTTTTAATAGAAATTGTTATCAGCTGTGAGAGGAAATAGTATTGATATTGATAAAGAGTTAACGATCGCAGGCAACGCTGAATCTGCATTTGACATAGCAATAAACGATTAACGTTTCTTAAAGATGTGTAGTACTTTAGGCTTCTAAAGACCAACTTGGACAAGGTGATATGATGCAACCTGTCGCTCTGAGTTGTCGGGGTTTGCTGCGTCTTACAATATTAAACATGCTTAATATATCTGATGACAAAAACTGTCAACAGACATGGTATTGTTCACAAGAAACAAAAATGGTTTCCAGTGTCTCAAATAATTTTCTGATTTTGGTTGCCTTTATATAGGCCTCTAAACATTTAGTACGGGAAACTGAAATTGTCCATGGTTACATGGATTCTATAGGGAGGCTTAGTTCCATGGGATCACTATACAGTATAACCCTGCTTTCAGACATCCCTATCAATGAGAAGGTTTCCTCAAGAAACGAATAAGGGGAAACCCATCTTCAAGGGACACCTTTATCAAAAGGCCTCTTAGTTGGGTCCAAAAGGTCTCTCCTTAACTACTGTATTCTGTTTTTTAATAAACTAAGAAATCAATCATCTACTTTAAATTGTTGTCAAGTCAAAATACAATTCGAGCCATGTTTGAATTGAACAAGCGAAAATTGACCCAAAGCATCATGGTTCATTGCACACGTTGGCTACTAGTATAGTTTAACCATGGAGAAAATACAATACTCCACAACAAACATAAGATATCTGTTTTAAAGTATCGCAAATGACTTGCGTATATCCAATCAATAAATAACTTCCAACTAACTACAAATAACTCAAACAGAATTTATATTTCTATTTACGATACGATAACACCGACCTGCATATAGAAGTATTTAAATAGTTCTGCAAAAGAGCGGAAATAATCAGCTAGAATCATAGGCTGACAATGAACATATTAACTCGAATAAACAACCAGCGGTATTTAGTTTAGCTAATTAACCAATCATATTAATTGATTTTCAGACTAGGAATTATTGATTGCAGATTGCTAGCTCTAGGGATAGGAAGATTGTCAATAGACTCAGGATGATCATAATTATATATGTAATTGGCACACATGTTTATTTACTGGATATAAATCTTATTTAACATTACCGCATATCTTCGGTCAACCGAGAAGTCACATCAAATCCCATTCAAAACATTTTCTGAGGCTAAAAGGGAACTGTTGGTTCAATACAATTTATCCTATCTAAAGCTCTGTCTACACTATCAAACTTTATGTGACCAAAACAAATTTGATGTGCCCATATATAGACATGATGATGTCATATTACTACATATTTGGGTATATCACTACCGTATTTGGGCACATTACACTTTTTTTTGTTGAACAACTTTGATAGTTTTGCACAGAGCTTAACAAAGGTGCATTTTTATTATCTATTTGTTTCTGAACTAAATATTCACTATAAATATAATGTCTTTATTATTGTACGTCAGAGCTACTACAGTAGTCTGCATATCATACTTGTGACCAAATCACTTACTCCACGTATTCAAAGTGTGGACATTACTGTTAAACACCTTTAACATCAATAATACGTCCCCAATTGACTATTATCATTTCACATACACTACCGCAGATAATCAATTTAACAACTTAAGTGTTGATCAAACTGGATACAAGTTCTACTCCAATTAAGCCTTCAATTCGAGACCTTAGGGACCAGTGGTGTAAAAATGCAAGTGTAAATACAACCATCTATATAATAATTATGAAAGAGAGAGTTTGTACAGAAATGTGTTTGATTCTTGGATGCAGTATTTTTCGGTCGGTCTGTCTGTCGGTCCGGTATCACTATGCGTTTTAGCACGCGACTTATGGCTGTTGGCCTTGTTTTTCTACACGTAATCCACACATGGGCAATGCAATTTTATTGTTTAGTTGCTTCCTTTTTCCTATTTTTCTTCTGTGATGGCCAATTTAATTTAATTCATTTAATTTTTTATTCTAAATTGTTTGTGCTTTATTTTTTCTTTATAAATTATATTTATTTTAATTTAATTTTTATTGTATTTTTGTGAGGGTCCCTAATGATCAGCTTCAGCTGGATGGACCACACTCTTAAAATATCGTTGAAATAAAAAAAAAAATTAATAAAAAGTGTCATTTTTGTTCTTTGTTTTGCCTAAGTTGTTATGCGTCCTCCATCTTAATAATTGTATTTTTGTAATTATGATGGAAATAAAGATTGATTGAAAAATGACAGCAATTGTACAGGTTTTACATTTGAACCACTAAGATGAGTGTAAAAAGGTAAACAGAGAGAGGTTGGGGTAATGGGTATCAAAATGATCAGAATTTTACTGCTATTCTCAATAACACACAATTTCCATATTTCATTGTAAAGGTGTACAACATTTTTTCAGGTTTTGTCAAGTTGTTATACGTCCTCCTGTATTTGTGAGTTTTTTTTTGTCTAAACAAGGAGCACTATCTCTCATAAATAACTGATCTTGAATTAATTAACTTTTTTTTGCATATAATACTTCATTAGTATTTAATCTAATCAATGTTCTGTGCAACATATATTAATTTTTTTAATATTTAATTTTAAAAAGTGCATTAATAATTTATATATGTGCAAATTTAACAAGTTTTAATAAATATATTACAAGGTCTAAACATAAATATATTATTTTCAACATAATGTGTATAGTGTTAAAACAAAGACTATGATGACAACTGGAAACTCATATGAAACATAAAACTCTGTCTACATTATCAGACTTTATGTGATAAAAAATGTGATGTGCCCATATATGGACATGATGATGTCATATCACTACCATATTTCGGCATATCACTACCATATTTGGGTAAATCGCACTTTTTTTGTTCAAACTAGTTTGACAGTGTAGACAGAGACAAGAATTGTACCGAAAGCCTTGTTAAAATTAAAAAATAAATATTACCTTTCGGTACAAATGTAATAAAAACAAATATTTGTAAGAGAATGGTTTATAAAAAAATCCATATCGGAATTTAGATCATAATAATAATTCAAAAATAAATGTTTATATGACCCCTTACTTTGTAGTACATGTATTAAATTACTTGTTCATTTGTCTTCTTTTATTCTACGTTTTACAAAAGATAATACAAAATGAGTTTTTCCAATAATGGATAAAAAGTGCATTTAATGTATTTTCATTGAAGTGCGTTATTATATCATATTGTATAATATTTATTGTTTACTGTTGCATAACATTTGAAAAATTGTAATATTAAACTGATTAAATAGAGTTCTTTTACAATATTAGTAACCATTTTTTTCATAAGGATTCAGATAAAATGTTAATATGCTTGGGTAGTGCTATTTCAACTGAATAGACTTAAGCGCTTTTTGTAAATTGTTCAGTATTAGAAATGAATATTTGAAAAATTGTAATATTAAACTTATTAAATTGAGTTCTTTTACAATTAGTATAAAGCGCTTTTTTCATAAGGATTCAGATAAAATGTTAATATGCTTGGTTGGTGCTTTTTCAACTGAATAGACTTAAGCGCTTTTTGTAAATGTTCAGTATTAGAAATGAACATTTGAAAAATTGGAATATTTAACTTAATAAATTTAGTTCTTTTACAATATTAGTAAACGTTTTTTTGATAAGGATTCAGATAAAATGTTTATTTTGCTTGGTTTTTCAACTGGATAAACCTAAGCGCTCTTTGTGAATTGTTCAGTATGTACTTAAATACAAATGGACATTATTTAGAATTTCTTTAACTTTAACACACTCATGATGTTAATCTTCTGATAGAAAAGTTTTCATTTAATTTAAGTATTCTTTTAGAACATTATTTAACAATTTAAAAAAAAAATTGCAATTTGGTTTACATTTAAAATGTAATAGAAATGTTGGTTTACTTAATAGTTCTAGACAAACTGTAATTGGAATAACATTGGAATGCTATTGGAATCTTAAGTGGAACACTAAGTGAAGTAATGTGTGTTTGTATTTTTTTCAAATGATGTTTTGAATGCTTTGATGAATATGAATTAGCATATAATTAGCATATATTTTTAGCTGGCACAGCCAAAAGCATTTTGTCCAACTTTAGATTGACACATGCGCAGTTAATAGTCAGAAGACCGATACTTCTCCAAAGGATATCTCCCATACATACAACACGATCAACATTGTTGGATCTATCTATAATAGATTTAAGTTAGGCAATGATCCTATTACTAAAGTTAAGAGGCAACATGGATGAAGTGTTTTGTAATGTATTTTCATTTTATACTCAGACTTTGGAGGCCAGGGAGACAGTTTGTATACTCTACAAAAATACTGGGTAATTAATATTGTTTCTAAATTAAAGACAAAAAAGACAAAAGTTTTAATCAATAAAGTTTTAAAGATGTATTGTCCCCCAAAAACATGAAAAATGAAGATTAATAGAAGAACCTATATTATGGTTCCCTTGATGTCTCCTCTGTAAAGAGGTTGGCCATAGTGTCAGAGCATATATGTCTCCTCATTTATTTTCATATGGGAAAGTTTCCCCTGAAACTTAGAACCAATATTGCACCTAGTTGCCAAAATGAGAGGTTCTACTGTATTAGTATAATACAGACAAGTGTAGTTTTTTTAAACATGAAAGGATTAAATATGGGATTGATCCTAAGCCACAACATGTCATGTTTGTTATTATTGCGTGACAGACTATACCCTAGAGTAGGCTTAATAGAATACAAAACAACATGATAAGTAGATGGTTCAATAATTAAAAATACAGTATAGGAGTTTGATGAAGATATATACTTAAAAAGTATAAAGATTTGAAACTAAAGTTTGGTAACAAGTAAAATACAGAACTTAAATTATGGCTTCCACACGTAGTAAAATAACATAGTTATAATTATCTGATAGCAAATATGAAGACATAATGACATTGACAAGGCACATTGAGAAGTTTTATAATGTCCTTTTAATATGGTGTCAATGA
This sequence comes from Antedon bifida, assembly GCF_963402885.1. Lineage (NCBI taxonomy): Eukaryota > Metazoa > Echinodermata > Crinoidea > Comatulida > Antedonidae > Antedon > Antedon bifida. The sequence goes on along the minus strand of NC_136227.1, from coordinate 31,489,864 downwards.
AATAATAATGCGTCCTTGTGATAAAAATATCTACTGTATGTACATAAAAATGTTAAATGTATTCAATATTCAGCTTTCTATTTTTGAAGGTTAAAAAAATCAATAAATGTATACCTTTATGTACTTGAATTTCCTCCTTTCTTTAAAAAAAAAAGGAATTAAAGTGCAGTATTATTATTATGAACCTTACCTCAGTATCATTAGCTTTAAGTTGTGTAGCATCCTGAGTTACTTGCTCATCTTTAACTGGCTGTTCATATTCTTCAAGATTATTAAACAATTCGATAAGAGAAAATATGGATGCTGGGTGTTGTGAATCAAAGGCACCGGTTCCATTGTCACCAGTTTCATTGGCACCGGTTTCATTGGTACCAGTTTCTGAATTTGGTTCAAAATTACTGGAACTCAAACTGTCTTTTTTGCGATTAAAGTACGGAGCAGAAGAGAAATCGTCGACGAAGGAGTAATCCAACTGCTCAGAGATGTCAGGGCTAATAGAAGCCATATCTGGTTCAACCGGATACGGTGCTAGACGAGATGGTTCTGCCATCTTTTTTGGAGATGAAATCTCTGGTTGAGAATCTTTGGAATCTTTTCTGCTTGAGCGAAAAGTGTTATGTTTTGAATTTCTATCAGAAACTGATGGTTCTGCCAATGAATCTAGTTTATCAAAAAATTCTGAAGATCTATTTCGGGTTTTATAACTTGGTGAGTTCATTTCAGCAAATGTGCGCGCATCTTGGCCGTCTCTAGGCTTGCCAACATCAATCTTTTTACAATAAAGACGGACTGCACAGCGAAAAGCATTCAAAGGAACTTTTCCATACAACGGACCAAAGAATAGTATCCCTCTGTGATACGACACAGCAACCGAATTCAACTTTGATGGTTTTGCTGTAGATCGCTTGCCAAAAATATTTGTAAGCAATGTGCTGTCCTCTAATTCCTTCTCTGCCGTTTCTTGAAAACTTTTAAAGTATCCCATAAATGAGCTATCATCTTTGTTCTTTGTCTGATCATCGGTTCCTCCAAAGATTCCAAAAAATGAAAACGACTCATCATCTTGTTTCTTTTGGTTTGCATTCTCCTTTTTCTCTTGTGAGTGTTTGGGTATAGATTGCTCTGCTTTAGCTCCTCTGGCAAACTTCTTTAAGTTTTCTCTAGAACCCAAGACAGTTTTTGGTTCTGGTAAATCTTTCCCAAGATAACTGAACTGCGTTGATTTTTTAGGTTTTCCGGTGAAGGACCAATGTGCTGATTGCGTAGGCAAATGTCTTGTATCGATATCACTGGATCGCCTTCTAACTGAAGATCGAGTTCCTTGAGACGATAGTTCATAGAAGGAAGTGTTCATTGGTCGTGGCTGTTTAATCTCCTCAGCAGGTCTTGATGGCAAGTTTTTTCTACTACCAGTAGAACCATTCTGCTTCTCATCTTCAACACCACTGCGAGGTGCCGGAATTGGATAAGTAAACGACTCTTGTGTTTTGGTCTCATGAATTGTGGGAAACATATCCGAATGCATTTTTTGAAAATTACGAGATCTAGCAGTTACATGTTTACGATCTGTATTTGGAGGTTGAGAAGAATGACCATTAGATGGCTTTTTATGCTGTGGATACAGTCTATCATATTGATTAGGCATTGCTTCATTCGGGCGTGACAAATACGTACCATCATATTGATGTGAACTTGTACCATACATGTCATCCATTTGTCTAGGCATGTATCTTCTAGAATCCTCATGTAGAAATCCATTCTGGTTTGGAGTATAATTATTACCATTATGATGACGATCTAGTCCATTTTGGCCTGATGCATTCTTTGCACCAGAAACATTCAATTCATTATATGAATTATGCATACTCTCATCTCTCGGATGTCCATTGATTCTATATCCATTAAGTGATGTATAACTTTCTTCTTTTAATTGGGATGTTCTATCTTTCTGAACGCTTTCATATGATGGCGGTTTGGTCGATGGTAGCGTAGCACTACTCCTGTGTGTATCTTTCTCTTCTCTCGTTTTTGCTGCCGATTGATACGGAGCATGTTGTGGTGGATTAAGATGCTGGCCATAATTCACCTTTGAACTCGCAGGTTGTTTGGAATTACCATCATCACTTTTGAAGAAAAATCCAAGTGGAGAAGATTCAAGAGTCTTCATGAACATTGATTTATCCTCTGACTGTGGTTTAATATAACTACCGTTCAGATCTTCCCTGGTTAATTTAGCGCTTATAGGTGGCATACCAGGGTCTGAAGGGTGCGTAAAGATACTCTGTCCACTCATTGTAGGGCTAGGTGATGTCGAGCTATCAAATCCATTTTCATAAGGAACAACTTCCTCTGGATGTGTACTTGTTAGTCTGTCTAAAAATCTACCAGGCTCTTCAGGGTCGTACTCATCAGGAGTACTATACCTATCAGATCCTCCTTGAACACTACCTGTACTGTCTTGCTTCGAAACTGTTACTCTTTCATTATTTCCACTCTCAGTAGCTGGATAAGTGGCACCATATGTGTTTTGAGTGCTTGAACTATTATTATTATTATTGCTGAGTGAGTCTGAAGAGCCAAAATATCCAAACAATGAAAAATCTGATGTCTTGCTGTTATCGTTTTTCACAAGTTGCTCTGAGTTAAATAGGCTTAACGATGGTAGCATGATCGTTAAATACGACAACAAGATGAAAAATTGTCAACACATTTTATCATCCAAAATCTTCTATCCGTCATTGAATATAAACCATACCAAAGTTCAAATACAAATGATGATACAAGAAAACTTGCTTTCAAATCTTCAGTAAATGTCGTTTTAAATTTGTTTTGGCTGCAAAAATTGTATTCAGCAAACGAATTGTAAGTAAAGATTTTTCTTTTTACCTTATTTGCTAAAAGACTTGATTTATGTGTCTTCTTGATGTTATTAATGTTACTCAATAATACCTACAAGCATCAGTTTAAACATCATAAATATTGCAATAAATTGTTAAAGTTGGATCAAATTCCATCGTTATTGGTCAATTCCAATTATTCCTATTGCCAACTACTTGTAAGAACTCACCGCTTTAACATCAGAAACATTTTCTTGAAAATTGTATCTGTTTTTAATATAGTAATATTCCACATGTTCAATCACCATCCTCCAGTGTTTAAAGTGTTTTAAAATATCAAGTTTAGATTTAATTTATTGAGTATAAAAAACCAGAGGCTATAAAAAATTGCATAAGCTGTGATGTGTTGCTCATGTATTAGCAAAATGATGACAAGTATTACGTATCACACTACAGGTAAGTGCTTATAATTGATAGTAAGTACCGTGGAGTGCTGACGTTAAATTACCAACAGTTTTCTGAAACAACTTCGATTTGAACGCAAAGTACGTAAGACAATACCTTATTCTGTCGCAGCCAGGTCAATCAAACTATCAGGTTACACAAAAACATTTTTAAAAAACTGATGAATTTATGCTAAAAAGTATCGACGTCGGTTCTTGTTCGTTTCTCTGCTTATGAAAATTACGTTATTATATTGTAATTGAATATGCAGACATTTCCCATTACTTTGCATTAGCTGTTATCTCATAATAATAATCCCAGATAATCTCTTATAATCCAATAATCACAAGTGTTCTAAATACAGAAGATATGCACAATGTTAAACAATTCTAAAATTAATTTATACATAAAACACAAAAACAAAATTTCATCTCTGGTAGAAAAGTTCACTTTTAGAATCCAGAATATAATCCACTTCCGCAAACAGTAATGTTGATTGAGGGCGTTAAAATTCCTTTAAAAGCCCGGATTTGATGACTTAGCACGGTGCATGGCCCCAATCATTACCAGGTAATGTGTTTACTGAAATGATACACAGTGAGCTGAGTGAGTTGTATTTGCATGAAAATTGAGTATTGATTATCCGCCTAATCCAGTTGAAAGCCTAATAGAGGGCAGCGAATGATACGCTGTGTAGCTAAGGCTGTCCGCTCATGCCCATGATTAATTGACTACACCAATTAACATTGAATAACTTCTCGCACCCACTCATCAAAGGCGTCAAAAACCGATTTGCTTTATCCTCCCCGAATCCTAAACAAAATTGATGACTGTTCGATTTGTGTCTGCTCCACCTTTAAATGCTGTAATTTGCCAGGATATACACGTAATTTTCAATCATTGTTCACTAAATTTCAATCAGGAAAACATTATCAAACGTATGCCTCACCTTCAGACCGTCTTATGTAATGAAGAAGTGTGGTATAGAAAACGTGTAAACAATAAATGAATGCACAAGGCCACACAAACTTATGAATAATTAATTTCAATAGCATTCAATGTTCACAAAAGAACATGAACTAGTGACCAATTATACATCTCATGCAACGTTTATTTTTAGATCAGATTTTCAGCTATTTTTTCTGAAAAACAATCAATCCATATGGTGACTAATGTAATAGAATTATAACAAAATTGCATTAATATTTTCATTATATTAATAGAATATTTGAATATCTAATTATTTATACAGTATTTATTAACGAAAGATAATTATTTACACATTGTTAGGAGATGTACTTTATTTTGACTAACTTTTTTATTGAAAAAAAAAGACATTTTTATTATAATTTAAGATAAAAATCCTTTTCTAAGTATGTATTGTAGACCTCACACTTAAAACACATACTAGTAACTTAGTTATTGGCATATGGTATAATGTGAGCAAATGTTAAGCCTTAAAGGCCAACACTGAAGTAGTATAAAATTTGTCATTTTCAAGGCAAAGCCAAACAACTCTAACACACACTTGGATTAAAGCCCTATCTCTAGATTATTGTAATTATACAACAAATAATGCAGATTTATGCAAATACATGTCCCCTTACCGCATACTTGGTCCACCTGGATATTAAAGCTCTGTCTCTAGGTGATTGGACATTATTCAATAAACAATATGCAAATTTATGTAAATATATGTCTCCCTTCAGCGTACTACTTTTCCCACCTATCGATATTAAATTTCTATCTCTAGTTTGGTACTGAAATTGTATAATAAATGTAAATTTATTTTCCCCTTCTATGTTATGCCCACTAGCAATGGCGTGTTTTAAAATGCATGGGAGAGGTTGCACATATAAGGCTCTTGGTACATTTAGAGTTATGTTCTCATACTGTACATTTAAAAGTAACACATCAAAATGCCAACTTTAAGTCAATGGCTACCAGATGTCTCTGTGAGACGGTTATTTGAACCAGTACCAGTACCAGTCTTCTCTAGGAAAAAGGAAAAGGCCTGTGTCGATTTATCAGGGTAAGCTATAAGCACAGAATAGACTGCCATATCCATTATTATTACAGTAGGTAGATGTTTCAGGACCCCTTTTCTTAGATGATTATGAATATTCAATAAACAACTACAATGGTATAATAGTACTGTAATATTAGAATATGGTAAAAGAAATAAACATAGTCAGACTAAATCAATGATTAAATTGGTCTGATGTTGTTACAGCCAGACATTGATCTATTATCACCTATGGGTTTCTATGACAAAAGCATTAATGTACATGAGCACTTAGTAATTTAAAAAATGTTTTTTTGATCAGTTCACATGAACTTGTGTCCTTGTTATCATACATCATCAGACAAGCCCAGTGGGCTTATTGTGAGAAAGAATTATGAAGAAGAAAATGCTTTACCAAAATGACCCAGGAATAAGCCCACCTGGGATTAAATCACCTATATCATTACATTATCAACTATATAACATATTTATTATATTACTTCATATGATTGATTTTATTTGAAAAAATAGTTTAACTATAGTATCGACAGATGCAAAAAAGAACATAAAAATAAATATAAAATTTTCAATTTGACAGTCAAACAAACTAGTGCCTTTAAATTTCCTTTAATCCAAGAAAAACAAATCATAAAATTTCATTTAAATTGCGTTTAATGATGAAAAAACAAATCATAAAATGTTCACAGAAACGACAACATCTTTTATATAAATAGAAAGCAATTTGAAATAGATATCATGCGGAAAATATATTAATGATATATTTATGTTCCATTTAGTTTGGTCGTAAATAAATCTTAAAAACTGATCAATGCTTCAACAACAACGGTTTTGCAACGATTCCATTTCAACTTGATTTGTGCGTACGTAAATTTATCTGTATCGTTGACAGCTTATAGATGCTTATGACGTGGGAACGGCTTCTTAGGTCGCATGTCAGATCTAAGATTCTTGATATGGACACGAGAATTCCACTTCATCCTATTGTCTGAAACACATTACTGTCAACTCTCCCAATACCAGACCTCCTTGGACTTGCCTATAATACCGTATGTCTGGTTTTCTTTTTGGACCTCAAGAAATTCTGATTCTGATTCCAGTTTTTAGAGTGTGGCATTTGCTATGACTATGGCGACCATGAGATGAGAATTTGATGACAATATGGAAAGTTAGTCACAAGATATAAAAAATCTTCTTAACAACATAAATATGCAAATCGAAAGTGTGCTTATTACTTACAGACAAAACATAACGAACTCAATATTCATATCAAATTTTAGTTTTAATACCAATATTTATTTTATTTATTATTTTAAAAAATGAAATAAAAGAAAAAAAAGAAAAAGAAAGATTTAAACCATCTTTAAAGAGTATCCCTTCCAGTTTGGTCCAGTAAACGAATAACAATATAAAAGAGAGATGATAAAATTAAATGATGCAAAATAGCTTCACAATTAGACTAAAGTAATACTCAGTTCTTCTCTTTGTATTACAACTATAAACATATTTTTTGCGATTCAATTTATTAATCCAAATATCGTCACCATAATACATAAAGCAATAAACGGGTAATTTTATATCAAGTATAACAGGTAAAATTATAATACAGAAAATACAATATTTGAAACATGAATTATGTTATAAGTACTTTGTAGGTTGACTCAGGTGTTCTTCATTAGGGGTAAAACCAGCTAACAAAATCAATAACACTACATTGTTTAATAATACTACACACAATAGAATGTATAGGTGCAATATTGAGTAGCACCTAAATGACGCTTATTCAAATAGAACAGTCCAACCCAGTATTTAAATTTACATGTAAAATCAATAGAAGTAAGTCTAATTGTTGAATTATTTCAATTGTTCTTCGGTATCAATTATTGTAGGTATTCTTCAGTTGTTTATCTGACAAAATGGTAAATTGTTACCATATTTGGAATAGAATCAGCATAAAGGATTATTACTGTATATTGTTTAGTACTAATAAATATCTTATGTACAATTGTACAATTGTTTTTTATTTACTTTATTAATTCAGTGGTCCCATAGAGATATATAATATCTCTATGGTGGTCCCTAGTTTTTAATGACTGCTTCCTTGTTTATGGGCAAGTTCCAAACAAATGTTAAATTGTAATTGTTGAGATTTGCTTTATTTTAATATTTATTAATAAAAGCAAATGTTTAGATGGTACATAGGGAGCATTTGTTTTCACGATGTGCAAATCGACTACATAGCCTGTGAAGGAAAAATAGTCTCACGCTGCACATGCTCATATGTTTTTACACAACATCTGCATAGTCAAATCGTGTTTCTTGAAAAATAAATCATAATAAAAGGAGGCCCTCTATGTTTGGTGTACTGTATAGTACTGTATATCAAAAAGAGAAATTCTTTTTGCCTGGCTTGTATTTAACTTACAATGTAAGTAATACCTGTCTGAAATTCTATGTTACACTAATAATAAAAAATGACAAAATTCATGAAATAATCGATATGAAAAGAAAACAATTATTTACCTTCATATTAGCTCAGTGGGCACTTCATTCAACAATTTATATTTATTTTATTTACAGTAGTATTTTTCAAAATGTTCAAAACAAATATTTATCTTCTACATCTAAAACTGGCGAACAAAATACTGTAATATACAGTCTGTTCAGTTCTAATAATTTGGTTTAAAAAATTGGGTTTCGGATTATAAAGATAAATTATCACATGCGATATCATACAATGCAGATAGAGGTAGAATGACGTTGAATAATGCAGAGTGAATTGATTTTAGATTAGTGGGGTTTAATGGGTGTCACCCCAGCCATTCACTGACGCATCACTACCAACCCTGTTATGAGCGTCGGTGGGAACAGATAAGCAGACATGTTACAAATCTAGATAGTGTCTACGTATACTCAATTTTTAAATATTTAACTTTTGTAAATTGTAGTTTTGTATTTGATGTTTTTGATGTTTATTTTTTTATATTTCTAAATTATTTATATTTTTGTAAATCCCAAGCAATTGAGTTTTTCTCTGTGATTTGTGGATATTTGAATAAATAAATAAATTATAAGTATTTTAAATAATTTTTTTGGGGTTTTGATAATTTTAATAATAACTAACTTTTTGTTCTCTCTTTTGTGGTTTGCTGCAACATTTCTTTTATACATTATTGTCATTTTTCTATCTATATTGTTATTTTCTGTCTCTTTTCTATCTTTTTTTCATAATTAACTTTTGAGGTTTATAAAACATTTTTTTTATTTTTGAGAGATGTTCTTTCGAGTTAAACCAAATCAGAATGGCTGAACGTTTTTAATATACATTTTGGACTTGTAAATGTGCGTAAATGAATGTAAACAAGATTAACCTCCATTGTTTTTATTTACAGTATCTCTCTTCCTATCTAAACAATGTATGTATTGTTTTTATAGTATTATAAGGTTTCTTGCTTCCATTTTTTGCTATTAAGTATAATGTAACTATTCCATATCATTTCTTTGTGAGAGAGTTCCTCTGCTTTTAATGGAGAGAACAAATAAATAAAATAATTAGAATGAGGGGTGGAAGTTTTAAGACGATAAACATGAAAAAATAAACCATCTCACTGCCTGTCACAATGGGTTTAGTCACGCACATGTACTAACTAGTAAGCAACATCCACTAATAGATGATAATAGATGATAATAAATGTAATTTTGTAGCCTATCTGCTGAAATTGATTTAATCAAAACCTCTAATCTGATACTAATCAATTCAATTTAAATAACAAAACTATAGAGGGCATAGTCACTTTGAAAGAGTGTAAAGTTATTGTGCATAGAGGGCAGCAAATAATATAAAGATTGTAATTTGTAGCATTAAATTTATTTATCATAGTTGACATTTTTGTATAGTGCCACTATTTTAGAAATAAAAAGTCAACAAAGAAAATTACGCAAATTGGTACTGCTTTCATCCAATGGCTATACCTGTTTATGTGGACATTGGTGATAAGTTATTACAAAGGTTCTTTTTATTAAGTCTTGTCCTTTTGGTCTCTCAGTAATCAGCATATTTTAAAACTAAATACTAGAATATTCAGCATTTAATTGGGACATACCAAGACAAACTTGATAGCTAATAAATATGTTTTTGTAAATCTAACAGATAATTGGCGTCATAAAAATTGCAAGCGTGTAAAGAATTGGGATTTATCAAGATTGGTCACGATCATACTTGACGACTCGTAAATGTGACATAATTATGCCATAATATGCCGGCAGTTTGCAAAGGAATGTAGTTAAAAGGCAAACCACTCATCTCAAGAAATCGGAGGCCATTTAAAAACTGATTTGGATTCAAAGCTTTTAGCATTGAAAATGCAAAATTGCTTCTTTTAAATAAGAAATGTATTTGCATTCGGTTTGAAAAGATACATTTAGTTTAATTCCTAGCATTGATTTTGTAGTTACAGTTATTTATTCTTTCTTTTAGCTGGATTGTAGTTACAACATAATATAATTACTTTTTAAATTATAAAAATGTACTTCATATTAAACTGAAATGATGACTGAATATGACTCGATCTTTTTCTTTATCGACCCTACCTAACTTTTAGCATCAGGTTATAGCAAAATAAAAGATATGATGGTAGGTTATAGGAAAATGTTATATTAGTTACAGATGACAAATCACAAGTGTCTACACTATCAAACTTTCAAACATAAAATGTGATACAGTATGCCCATATATGGACATGATGATGTCATATCACTACCATATTTGGGCATATCACTAACATATTTGGGCACATCATACTTTTTTTTTCAAACTAGTTTGATAGTGTTGACAGAGCTTTAGAAAGATCTTCTATTACATCAATGCGTCGAGTGACTGAGCAGTAAAGGCAAACCATAGCCATACAATCCAAGCATTTTCAAGTTTCTACTCGGACATACAATAGTCTTGCAGGTTGAACAAGTCTTCTTGGAAAATTAAGGACACATTTTACTTGTGTGCACTTTAAAGAACCTAGTGCATCTTTCGAAAGAGTAGGGATTACCCCGGTATACTGGTCTATCAGCCTCCTTTTGTTCATCTGAGTATGCGCTGCACGAGTGCCATGAGTCTGTAGAGGGCCTAATCCAAATTTTTTCAGTCTACTGATGTTGCGCTGGAGGACACTTATAATTACATTTTTTACATTTACATGGCGTTTGTGAGAAAACGTATTGTAATGGTTACTTGTTGCAATTGGACACATTTTTTTTATTCTTTCATATTGCAATGAATTAAGCATTCCACTGATTGGCTAACGCTGTGGATTCCTTGATTGTGACGCTCATCTGAGTTTGAAGTGAGCCCTCTATTATTTAAAAACTTGCATTGAAGAACAATTAAACTTGATTATTTAAATCTGTTTTTTTATTGCTCTCGATCTGAACACAAAATACAAATACATTATATAAACAAAATAAATACAATCTGTAAGCAAGAGGATAACCATATAAGCTCAAAAACTTGTTTCCATAGGGGTCTGTCTGTCTGTCCTGTAATTAGAAGAATAGAACAACAAGGTATGGAATAATAAATAAAGACTTACTGTTTTTCCATTACTTCTCTGCAATTCCCTAGCTTTCTCCTCAAGTCGTTTAGCAATGGAAGCCAGCTCTGTATTGCGTTTCTTTAACTTGACTACTTTCTCTTCTAATGGTTTGTGTAAAGTCTCCATTTTTTCATTCTTGATTGTCTGAGAGAAAAACAAATCATTTGTTTTGTTAATTTAGATGCAAGATGATACTGGGAAAATCCATTACTTACTAGGGGCATAGTGTAGTTAAAAATATACCATGGCTCCAATCAGGTATTGTACAGTATAAACTGGAATATAATTATTATTTCCTAACAGATAGAGGTACAGTAAACAAATCTATATCTCCACAGGGAGCAAGACTAGGTATACAATGAATATTAGAAACACATTTTTTTTATTGTTTAGACAGAACTTTATGATATTAAATTTTACCCATGGGACATCATTTAGGATTTCCACTAAAGTTAGATTTGATTTTGAAAAAGAGAAATTAAAATGATAAACATAGGAATATCTTGGGATTATATTATATATATGTAGTGAGTTTAGTTTGAGAGATAAAATGTATAATATTCAGTACCAACTAGCGTGTATGGTTTGGAAGGATGGTGGCAGCATACTACATTGTTGAGGTATAAATTCCATCACTGATATTAAATCGAGATAAATAATTTAAAATAATTATCTAAACATCTTGATAAATTTAATGGCAATCATCACAAAATATTGAATGACATTATCAGTTTAAATCTTACAAAATTACTATTATTTAGCATCTTGCGTTGAAACAATTCCTATAATATATTCAGTAAAGAAATCATTTAATCATTTGATATTATTTTCTTTTACATATTTTTGTGCGTAAAAATATTGATTAAACGAGAGAAAAGTATGTATTGAATGTGCCATTTGTTTAAATGGTACTTGACGATAAAATTTAAACAATTGCTCAATTTTGTTCATATCTTGTGAAACTATGCCGCAATGTGAATTAATAAATAGTGAAATAGAAATATTCAGAAATTGTAGAATATCGTTATGAAGTATGGAAAGATATATGGAATTTATTTTTTAAAAAGCATACTGAGAGAAAACAAAAAACAAAATCTATCACTATACCACAATTACTTTTCTTTGAAGAAATTACTCTTATTTGAAGAAATTAGTATTAATTTGAATTTTCAAAATTTGTGACTATTGAATTTTAAGAAAGAATTTTTAGTTTTATGTAATATATGGTATTATGAAAATATATACATAATAATATTTATGAACCAAATTTTGTTTAAATAACAATATAAGATGAAATTAAATATCAGAATTGGAACATCTATGTAGAATTATTTTGCATGATAATTCTGTAATTAGATATGGTTGAAATACATTTTTATGATCTGTTTGTAATGTGAAACTGAAAAAGCAATGTATATCATATCTTTATGATTTTCATATACCCCTGAGACAGGGACAGACTTAGCTAATATCAAAAATCATTATTATAGAATAATGCTAATAATTATTATCATATTGAGTCAATATTAATGTTGAAGAGCGTAATAATTACCTGTACTCCATGGTGAGATTATTGTTATAATCATTTTTATAAAAAAAAAATGCCTACTCTAGAAAGCTAAATGTAGCCATACAGACAGTTCAAAGAAAGTTTAATCACTTAAAATTTCAATAATGACAGAATTAGTCAAATGATGTTCCTTTATACCCATTAACTCCCCTCAATTTTCAATTCAATTCAATTTATTTCCACAATACACAATAACATACAGGATAATAAATACAATGAAGTAATCATGTGGGGGGAGGCTCATATAAGTCAGAAAGACTTTAAGTCTAATGTACTGTACCTGAAAATAATTCTTAAAATACTATTAAATGGAGATGTCATAAATTTTGATAAAAACTATACATTTTAAACCCAAAATTCCCTTGCAAGTTAAAAGTAGGACCTCTGCTTCGAGACACCACTATTAAGCAAGTAATTACAAGGAGAATAATGTTTATTTATTATTTTTTTCAACCAATGCCTCACAGGGAAGATACCTACAGTACTCTAGTTATAAAATTAAAGAAACACTTTACATTTTATGAAACTACTGTATATTGTTAATTACTGCAGTAGTATACAAATTATAATGCCTTTTGAATGATTAAAAAAAATAGCAAAGTAACAGATGTTAAAACAGATTAAAGGTCATATTTCAAAAGAATAATTCTCTCTCCTTCGATAATTAATAATATGTATCTAATAGATTAAAGTAGACACTGAGCCATTATTTAGGTCTATCAGTTTATCACTAATTATATCCTTCTTATATAATTTCTATAAATGAAACATTAGAGTACATTATTTAGGCCTTATATTTCATTTTTTCATTTCATTTATTTATTCAACCAAAACACAGATACATAACAGAACAGAGCACAATGGTCAGGGGCAACTAAAGCAAAACAATTACTATAACTCAAAGAGTCAGTTGCCCATTAAAAAACATCGAAATATAAAAAATATATATATCACTGTTATCAGTAGTATTATATACAATTTCTATAATGAAACAATAGAGTACATTATTTAGGCCCATATCAGTATTATTAGATAACTAATTATATCCTCCTATACAATTTCTATAGAATGAAACAATACATTATTATTTAGGCCTATATTAGTAGCATATTATAAGTAAATCATATCTTATTCTTATAGTTATACAATTTCTATAATGAAACAATAGTACATTATTTAGGCCCATATCAGTATTATTAGATACTAATTATATCTTATACAATTTCTATAATGAAACAATATAGTACATTATTTAGGCCCATATCAGAATTATTAGATACTAATTATATCTTATACAATTTTTATAGAATGAAACAATATACTGTAGTACATTATTTAGGCCTATATCAGTAGTATATTATCAGTAAATCATATCTTATTCTTATAGTTACAATTTCTATAATGTACATTATTTAGGTCAAAGCTATTAAATTATAGCTTATACAATTTCTATAGAATTGAAACAATATAGTATATTATTTAGGTCTATAGATCATTAGTATGAGTACATTAATTATAATATCTTATATAAAATTCCTATAAAATTGAAACAATAGACATTATTTAGGCCTACTGTATATCATTCAGTAGATACAGTATTAATTATTATCAGTAATTACTGTATATATACAGTTTCTATATAGTAGAATGAAATATTAGATCTATACATGTAACACATACTCACTGAACAATCTCAGATTATTATCATTAAAGGTAAAAACTAAATATTCATTGGAATTTAATATAGTAACATTCATTGCTCCTGCATATCAAATCTCACTGATATTGGCGTAGATGCAGTAATCAGAGCCCAGTCATCTTTAATCAATTTGTATGATAATAAAAGTAATAACCATATGTGCTAATATTGTATGTACCAATACGTTTTAGTTTTTATTATTATGTTTTATTGTAAAAATAAATTTGTTTTGTTCTACAAAGTCACAAGTACTTTTTTGTTCTTATTACAATTTGTGCATCAAAGGTGTTGAAATTCAGCCAAAGCCAAAAGACTATTTTATTATAAAATATTGTTCCCAAAAATATGAAAAATGAAGATTAATAAAAAAAACTTTGAATAGGGCTATTTCGCAGTTTTAATAAAGTTAATCACTTTCGTAGGAAAAAAAGGAAAAAATTTTGTTTTATAAAAAGACAAAATAAACCCAATTGTATTCCCGTCAATTTTATTATTTTTTGGCTATAAATTACACAGGTAAATCAGGTACAAATTTTTTTTTTTTCAATCCAATTTTTGGTCAAAGTGAATAAAGTATTATGTGACATTAAAATGGCATAATTAACAAAAATATTTTAAAAAATTATTTTATCAGGAGGGGCAATACAGTATATCTTTATATAGTAGCATCCGTGTACAGCTAATACAGTTTTTACAAGTAAAACAATTATTATTAATAATTTACGAACTACAATAGATTAACAATAAACATATGGTAAAAATCTCACAAATTATCTATTCCTCTGTACACAACTTTAGCATTACTGAATTACAGACTAATTTATCTTCTTTAGCTTCAATCCTTGTAATGATAAGATATTAATAGCAGTTTAGAAGTTTTTCAGACATTTGTACTAATGAAATAGGTTGAGAGTTGATGGTCAACGTTATTTTTACTTACATACTCAAGTATTAACTGTCGTCCAGAATTACGATCACTGTTTTATAGAGAGAAATTCAAGACAAGACAAATAGATATTCCTACTGTAATAGATACTTTAATTTTATTTTTTATCTTTTTTTTTTATTTTGTACTTGAACATTTTTTAAGGAAAAGTGAAATAAATTTCACAAACAAGAAATGATGTTCGTACTCTATATCGTGCCTAACTTACCTGGATAAACCAACATTAGCCCTTTCAAAAGATGAAAAGAAGTGGAACACCCCCACCGATCAGTGGGACAGTCTACTATTGGGACATTCCCACGTATCACCGTCATTATAAATATTATTCAGTCATTCCAAAAAATAAGAATTTATTTAAAAATTAACCAAAAAATAAAGTTACTTTTTAAATCAGACAAAGAGAGAAAGTACCTAAGCAATATTAACTACAATATAAAATGATCACACAAACATTTGTCCAGTACTGTAAATAACCATTGTGAATAAATCAAGTGTGGGAATAGTCATGTTAGAAATATTTTTATCTTAATAATACGAAAATATAATAAATCAACTGGCTGTTTATATGGCCAATAACCATTGTGAATATAAATAATTTGATATAAATAACATGTAAGATCCTGATGGGTTCATGATGGGGACAAAGAGTAACATTCTCTTTCCAGGTAGTATAATAAATTACATAGGTTAGCTAAGGCCGATTTACACAGACGAGCGGTCACGGTAAGTGGAAAACCGCAAGCTTGTCCCACGTAGAATCTGTATTTTATCCTAAGCGAGTTTCCACTCAACTGCCCATCCGCACCACGTTTTGTGTAAATGATCATAAAAATATAACATAGCGTTTACCATTTGTGGCTCGTCTGTGTAAATTGGCTTTTAAATAAAATATTTCTGGGAAACATGACATTTTGGGCTAGCCCAAGTTGTGCCAGCCAGGAGAGTTAATGGACTGGCAGGACTTCTTAAATATGCATAAAAGTCTTGACTTGGATGGACTATTAGTTTTAATGAATTAAGTGTTCAGATATTACTCTTTGATGTTTTTTATTGTTTTGCCAGTTTAAAGCTCTGTCTAACTTTATGTGACAAAATAATGTAATGTGCCCATTATATGGACATGATATCACTACCATATTTAAGCATATCACTACCATATTTGGGCACATCACACTTTTTTGGTCAAACTAGTTTGATTGTGTAGAAAGAGCTTTAGACAATATTAAAAGCATAAATTTCGAGCTATATTTGTTTGAAAATAAATTAAGTATTTGGAGTACCTGGCGATGACATTATATTAGTTTTGTTGGATTGATATGAAGAACCTGCTTGCTTGATTAATATTTATTTTGATTTTATTGTATGCAGCAACGACAACTGTGTAATCTCTTTTATTGTGATCTACAGTATGTGATCACTAGAACCCTAAAGCTCGGTCTACACTATCTATTATGTGACAAAAAAATGTGATGTGCCCATATATCTACATGATGATGTCATATCACTACCATATTTGGGCATATCACTACCATAATTGGGCACGTCACATTTTTTATGAAACTATTTTGATAGTGTAGACAGAGCTTTTAAGCAAAGTACTACAAACAAGAACACACACAAAGCAACAGTAATATTCTAAAGTTACAAATTCTATTGGGAGACATCCATACATAAAATGGGAGGGTTTATTACATGTTCAATAAATCATAAAATTACAATACAAAAATAAACCAACACAAAGTTAAATGAATTAAAATACATACCAACGATTGCTTATCGGCTTCTAACACTTTGATTCTTTTTTCAAGATTTTGTATAAATTGTAAATTTTCCACATCCTTTTTCCCGTCTTCTGGCAAATTTCTGGAAGGCTGAGAGCGAAAGAATAAAGAAGTATGCATGAGTAAGTAGGTAAAGAAACTGAGCTTGCTATAAAATATATTCTACATTATTTGCAAGCAGTAATTTCAAGCTGACTTAACATCTTTGTGTAGCTGTTCAATGAAGCATCACTTTAAAACTTATAAAAAGTCTGTTCTAGAAAGAAAGTATGAAATAACGGATGTAGAAAAAATCCTGTTTAAAAATGGTGGAATATTCTGTTGATGATGTGAGAGTGTTTGCAATGATGATGAAACAAAGACAGAATGGTGTTGAGATGATGTGTTGTGAATTGATGAGAGTCTTGCAATGTTGTCGTCATGGGAACAAACATCAAAATGGTATGATGACAATGATAATGATGATGAGACTGAGAGAATGGTGTTATGATGATAATGGTGTTGCAGGTGATAACCGGGGATGTGATAACCGGGGACCAAAGAAAGAATTGTGTATCATGATAATGTTGTGATGATGGTGTTGTGATGATGTTGTGATGATGGCGTTGTGATGATGGCGTTGTGATGATGGCGTTGTGATGATGGCGTTGTTGTGATGATGGCGTTGTTGTGATGATGGCGTTGTTGTGATGATGATGTTGTGATGATGATGGTGTTGTATTGATGGTGTTGTGATGGTAATGTTGATGATGTTGTGATGATGGTGTTATGAAGATGGTGTTGTAATGATGATGATGGTGTTGTGATGATGATGATGATGATGTGATAATGATGATTGTGTTGTGATAGCAATGGAAATGTTGATAGGAGGACATTGGTGAGGCAGGAAGATGTTGATATTGAATTAGTAAGAAAGAATTTAATGATGAATTACAAGAACAATATTAGTGGTGATGATGAAGATTGTTAAAATAATATTGTGATGATAATGTTTGTACAAGAACACCTTTGAGGAGATACTCGCTTTTCCGTGTTAAAATAAAGTATTTATTATTACTATTGTTTGAGTTAATAGTATGAAGGTGACAGAATACATAATATTCTTGGCAATTTTGTAGCAACAACATATCTGTGAAAGTGATAAATTAAACATGATAGATGAAAACGATGACAGATGCAATATGAGAACATTAAGAATCATGGTTTATAGCCGACTAATATAAAACAAAATTAATAATATAACAAATTATTATTCAAAAAAATGATTATTAATTATTAACAGAAACAAGTGGAGATTAGTTGATAATGAACGCTACAGAAAGTTCAAATATCCAAAAAGTAAGTGGTCAGATTTATATATTTCACAAATAAGTAGTTTTCAAGAAAGATAAAATATTATTTGTAAGTTGTAATAGTAACACAAAAAAAGAGGGAAAATATGGAATATGGTATCTTTATTATTAAGAAATATCCAGGTAAGCTATGCACGAAATAGACTCGGCCATTAATAAAAATACATTGGCAGACAGAAGGGAAAAAAGCCATGATTCAGGCCTACTGTATACTAAATAGCACTTTCACTGCTGGTCTCCTAGTTTGAAAAGTGTACTTCAGGAAAAGGGGGGTTCTTTTGACCCCTATGAACCCCTTAAGACTTTACACACATCACAGTTTTATCCTCGACCTTGTCAGGTCACAAACCAATTGCCATAAAATCATAATTTGGCCTGCTGATACGTCCTGATAGGACGTGTTCGAAACATTGCTGTTTAAAAACCAAGAAAGTCCAGTTGATCAGAGTAACACAGTAAAGAGACACTATTTTTTATTTCAAGCAATAAGAAATAAAAATACATAAACTGACTATTTTTATTGAGTAAAAGTATAAAAAAATCAGAAAAATAAATTCCAATATATGGTATGTTCTACATAAAAAATAAAACAGTTTTTCTTGTATGTTAATTTACACTTGTATGTGTGCAGTGTAAGTAGCCCCTTGTGTAAAGCCTACAGCACATATACTTAAAGTTCACTACAGTAATAATATGTAATATAACCATGTCTGACAATAATGTCCCACAACTAGTATATACTGTTAGTAATATCATTGTGAAAATATATATTAAAAAAACAAATATTATTTTTGAAAAAAAAGGGGGGAAAAGGGTAGTGAAGACTGTATAAGCTTCTAAAGCTCTGTCTGTAAAAAACCATTTGGGCACATCACACTTTTTTTGTCAAACTAGTTAGTGTGGACAGGGCTTAATACTACTTTCACATTGCCTTGCAAAACTTGGTGAATACCAGTCAGTGTTGATGTGTGTAAACTCCAGAGCTTGCTAGCAATGTGAAAGGACTACTAAACTAAAGCCCTGTCTACACTATCAAACTTTATGTGACAAAAAAATGTGATGTGCCCATAATATGAACATGATGATGTCATATCACTACCATATTTGGGAATATTACTACTGTACCACCATATTTGGACACATCACACTTTTTTTTGTCAAATTAGTTTGAGCTTAATATAAAAAAAAACAAAATAAAAAACTAGTTTATAAAATTCTTAATATTTTTACAGTATGTCAAAAACCGGATATAAAGCTAATCAACAAAAATGAAATTCGGTAATCTAATCTAAGTTCATATTTGTCACAAACCTAAATCCATAATTTCTGAAAATATCAAAAACTCGAGGGCATTGCTGTCATTTAAAAAAAAATATGCACATAGATTTTTAATTTCCATAATTTTAAATTTAATATTTCAACATTTATGGTTACCTTTTTCTTTATATTAAACATGATTGAAGAAGTGCTGACATCAAAACTGATGAAAAGGGATGTTTCTAGAGTGTGTAGGGTGGGTGTCAAAGTTAAGCGTGGGCGGGAAAATAATAAAACAGTACTTTCTGATATCCAGAGGTTTCTTGGGAGTACATACTGTTCCGGTAGGTGATGTGTTGGATACACATAATATTTAAAATATACTTAAGGCTGGGTGGAAAACTTGGAAGATTGGTCCTTCCAGAACGATTACATCCATGCATTAACAGTCTACTAAAGATCTAATAATAACAGTAACACATGAAACAAAAAACACTCATCAAAATTCTATTCTATAAATGTTTATAACTGACTTGAAAATATAGAATAAATATTTGACATTTTTACTTAATGTCTAATATCACAAATCCATCAATCAAAGTCTATAAATACAATCCAATAATAATACCAATCATCATCACATATAAATTTCTTTAATCTTTAAAAAAAGAGATGAAATTCCTACAAATTGCAAATTCTTAATCAATATAACAGTAAATCCATCAAGTGTTGCCAAATTAATTTAATATCGTCAGTATAGCCTTTCTATTAAACATAGCCCACACAAATAATTGTATATTTTATTACTGATTTTTAATGAAACTTATTTGGCTACAAGATTCTCCTTAATTTCTCCCAGTATTTATTTTTCATTTATTCATGCTGATACCACAAAAGTAAAACATTAAAAGATTAAAAACACAAAAAAGTAGAAAAGGAATATTTCCACTGTGGTCCGTACACTTATTAATAATAACAGAATATATTTAAATTTTTTGAAACTAAATTACTGTACATTATAAATATTAATTTTAAAAGTAAAAAAAAAAAAGAATATTCTTCAAAATTGAATAATCATTAAATCTCTACATACTTTTTATCATTATCATTATGTGACAAAAAAATGTGATGTGCCCATTGATATGATGATTTCATATCACTACCATATTTGTGCATATCACTACCATATTTGGGCACATCACAAACTAGTTTGATAGTGTAGACAGAGCTTAAAACATGACAGATTACAAGCAAGACTTAATGATTGTTAAACTTCATCATTTTATTCAAAACCTTCTTTCCTGTCACAGATGATTAAAGATTCATAACAAATCACTTGTAATAATCTTTGTATACATGTTTTTCTTATGTAATGAGAATAAGAAATATGTATCATATGCTAGATTTGTGACATAAAAGTTACTTATGTAGAAAAGTGACATACACAGTCAGGGTTATGGAATTAGGCCTAGATCATGCGTTAAAATCAAGCCACATTCTAAATTGTGAAGACAGCGGAATATTTGCAAACGAGAGAATCTAGACACAAAAAATAATAGTCATATTTTATTTGTGATATATCTCGTCCCACAGAGAGGAAAGGTCAATTGATGTCCAGATACATGAAATAGACATTTCAAAATTCAAGGGGCATTGTATAGAAATTGTGATAAATGAAAGACTCCCTACTAAAGCTCTGTCTACACTATCAAGTGAGTTTGACAAAAAAAGTGTGATGTGCCCAAATATGGTATGACATCATCATCATTTCCATAAATGGGGCACATCACATTTTTTTGGTGTAGAGAGAGCTTTAGCCTTTGTTTGAACTTTGGGTAATGTTGAATGTTAACATTTTTTGTCAATGATCAACCACTAAAATTTAAATGGTATTTAGCAGAAACGCAGTCGGTCTAAAAATTATATATAGGTATTATTGAAATTATGGTTTATTTGGCGGAAACAGGCCCTTAGGGAAACAATAGTGTACATCTTTGATGGAATAAATATTTGTACAAAAGAAGGAGCTTTTAGTTTGAGAAGGACCCAAATTGCCTATTCAACTAATATCCATTTCCCTGCGTATTGTTGTCAGTATTATCAGAAATATTTTAAACCTTTAATTTATTTGTTCTTGTGTTTTTTATCACTCTAACCTATGTTCAATTCATCACCCATAATACGTTCAATAAGTTATTACTTGTCAAAATTGATGTATTCTGGTTGAACATGATGAATTCAAACTTGACTTTAAACCTTTAATTTGCACATTATACATATTGCGTTCTCAAAATAACCATCTAAATATTATGACAAGAAAAAGTTATATTAGATCTAGGACTAATTCCAATTAAAGAGCACAGAGTGGGTGTTTTTTTCAAAATATTTATATTTTAAATATTAATATTCTATTTACAGACACAAAATAAATTCTAAAACCGCCTAGTGATACTGAATATGACTAAATTAGTTTGAAACAATATAAGATGAGGAAATCTGTAAGAATAAAAAAAGGCCGCCCCCAACTGAGATTCGAACTTGGATATATGCTGATGTCCTAACCATTAGACCACTGGGACTTTCATAGTATTATTAAAATTTGATTGAATTAACATGTTTTAATTTATTAACATTCATATTGTTTAACATTATGAGTCAAATTGAGAGATCCACCCAAAAACAGCCAGCCAATATGATTGTATGACAGTACTATCAGGTGCCAATCTTTATAGCATATATTGTCATCCGGTTTACAAAGCAATAACCATCAATATCTTTTGTTTACATACTGTTTAATTTGCGTATGTATAACAACAATAATGAATCAGATTTAATGAATCATACTTGTAAAATATAACACTGTTTTGTAATCGTTTATGCTTAATAGGATCAAGGGAAAACCACAATGCTGACCATCAGAGATACTGTATTAGATTAGGACTCCCAACGGAAGCTAATTCTTATGTGTAGTAAATCTCTGTACACTATCAAACTAGTTTGATGTGCCCAAATGTGGTAGTGATATGCCCAAATATGGTAGTGATATGATGTAATCGTGTCGATGGACACATCATATTTTGTTGTCACATAAAGTTTGAGAGTGTAGACAGAGCTTTAGGATTAATTGGGTCATCCTGAATATATTGATTTTTTTTAACAGTATTATATATAATAGTGTTAATATAGGTTTAAACAAATTAGGGCTTAATATTATCAAATTTTTGTTTGTTGATGTAGTTTATTCAAATAGTTGTGATCTTTCTATTTTAGCATAACTCTATTCATGGGACACTAGTGCCAAAACAAGAACACTTTTTTTTATACACAATATTAAAATGAAAGAAATACATACTTCAATACTATATTTTGTTGTATACAGAATCGTAATGCGAACAAGCGCATAGACGCTTTGAGCAATAAACGCTAAGAAAGAGCGGCATTTTATTATTCTGTATAACCTATAAGAACATACTTGATAAAAATGTTGTGGTCAAAGGTTTAATTGAACTATACATTATTTATTGTAACGATCTTGTTAGGGTGACATGATGTTGAACTACAGAAATATTTATTTTATTAACATTACTTGAGTAACATACCTGAGAACAAAGGTGGGAAATTAAACTTGGAATGTTAGGTGACTTTTTTTGTTATTTATACTTCAAGCTTTAAAATGGGGAGATTTTTTTATATAATTTTTTTTTAATGGCGTGTTCAAGTTATCATTATCATCTCACTGTTAATAGTCCTTATCCGAGAAGACTCATTCTACCATCATAACCATCGAGTCTCGAACCCTTGCCAATGTTATGGCTACGTAATTACGGTTCCACTGTCTTAACCGCTCGGCCACTAATTCACTCAAGTTCTTCTCATAGAGTACTACAATACTATACAATATTATTATATATTTCAAATTCTTTTTGGCATGTTCAAAAGTCCTTCTCATTGAGTACAATACAAGCTCTTTTTTTGCTTTAATATACATTTATTATAATTTTATATATTTATTATTATTTTCAAGAACAGTCTGATTGGTAATATAATAAAACTATGGCAATCCAAGAAGAGAATAGATCTTCAAGATTTAAAATGAGGATTCTTTTTTTTCTTTAATTCAAATTCTCTTTTTTAATGGCATGTTCAAGTCCTTCTCTTAGAGTACAGGCCCTTTTTTTGCTTTAATAAAAATGTATTATTATTTTCAAGAACAATCTGATTGGTAATTTAAAAAACTATGGCAATCCAAGAAGAGAATAAACACAGACAAACATACTGTCCTAAATTGTCTACATATCTCATAACTTTGGTGGGGAAAACACATGTTTGATAACGATCATGAATCGTGTGTGTTGTAACATACGGTCACTAATTGCTATACAGTCTATATTATCGTTCCGATACTCTAATATAAATTGCTCATTTAATGACAATACTGGATGTTATATTACTGGATGGATTCATATAAAAAAAATTATATTAAAGATAAGAAGATGAAAAATATTTATACAAGCGAAATTAAAGTTGACAATTTAATAACATAGTTTTTTTCTATTGTACAGTATAATAAGATCATATTAAATATCAAAGCAAAATTAAAGTTAATAATAAATTTAATAGCATACATTTTTGTAATATACAGTATTATATACATAAACAAGGCCATATAGATGGCTGCAGTCGCGTGCTCATTAGTGTTTACCGACCGAACAACCTACCAACTGACCGAAATTACTGAACATGTTTAAAAATGTTGAAATGTTTAAAAACATTTATATTTTTTACACGTGCGTAGCCTGTCACTTTTGACGTGCTCGTATAACGTAATTTCGAGTTGAAAAGTAAGTCAAGAAAACAGAAATCGGGCAAAAAGAGTACGCAATAACATTTAACGCGCAGTGCGCGCGCAAAAATCTGCGCACTCATGGCAATTTGGTAAACCCTTAAAATTGCCTGAAACGTAAATAAAATAATAATAAATTTTGAAAATTGAAAATTGTAAGTGCGCGTACGCATGCGTTACATGCGCTACGTACGTAATTGTATTGCCATATGATGATTTATGCCATGAAATTTATGAGTACCAAATTTTATTTAATTGTGATTCATGGTTGTGAAGATATGATTACAAACGTGATTTCGTTAAATCGTGCATAGACCGCGTAATTTTTTATTGCGCACCGTGAAAACATAACCACATCGATTCCTGGCCATAAGGAATATACTGTGAAAAATTGACTTAGCTAGATTAAACTGATATCAAGATAAGGTCAGAAAGCGATAAAACGCATAGTGATACCGGACCGACAGACACACCGACAGACCGACATAGTGAACTATAGAGTCGCGTCCACGCAACTAAAAATATAATTTAAACATGAAAAATATTTATACAAGCAAATTTAATAGCATACTGTACTGTACTTGTTATTGTGTAAATTGAAGATAATTTAAAAACGAAAAATATTTTGTACTAAGCGATATTAAAGTTGAAAATTTAAATGCATTTTTTATTGTACTGTAACATTTTTTTAAAGATCATTAGGACATGAACAATTTTAAAGATAATTTAGAAGACCATGAACAATATTTATACTACAAAATTTAAAGATAGTAATTAATGAATACAGTAGAACCCCTCATAGGACATCCCTATTAAGGGGACATCCCCTACAGTATTCAGGGAACACCCCTATTATGATTTCATGCAACTATGTTGAATAGTGGTAACATCCTTGTTGCTTGTGTTTGCGAACATATGCTCCAAAATGTATTGTAGATGATGGAGAAGCATTCTATATACTTAAGTTCAGAGTTTACGATTTTCTTTTTCTTATATTAATATGGATGATATTTCCGAAATAAAAAGAAATTATAAAATAATAAATTATTGTGTTTGTGCTAGCCTTTTTATGTTCTTTTAAAACGTTTTATGAATCTTTTTATTACCACAACAAAATGAATTTTTCCCCCCGAGTTTATGATAATAAAGTTTATTGAATTGAATTATAGTTGTTAACTTTGGAAAATTCAAAATAAACGAATAAATTATAAGAATACATGTTTTATAAATTCTTGATATTACTTTTTATGTCACAGTCTGTTATTATGCCTTTGACCTATATATACATTCCTTCAGGCAACCGTTTACTGAAATACCTTATAAATATTTATTTATTTTTCAAATCCCTCAATCCTCCAGTTTCGACAAAAAATAAATCACACTGCCTGAATTATATATACTACTGCATACTAAGCCAATAACCGATATCTAATAAATAAAAATCTAAAAGTATTAGGTTGTACTTAACTTAGATATATGTAATATGTATATTGGCTAATTTAGTAAAGTGTAACTAAGCTGGGGACAGAGCAAACGAGATGTCTCCTTATTTAAATTCAGCAATAATGAAGCTGAAAAGATCGAACCCAGGACACATGAATTATAGGTCAATTAATGTCTGTATTTTCCACTATAGAGTACACTGTAAAGTAATTTAAGGGACACCTTAAACACCTTTAAGGTTCAACTTAATTTCGTGTCCTCTAAGTAGAGGTTGGATGTGGTTTAAATTGTCCTTCTCTCCTTCCTTCCACAAGCCATTAAACTTTTTAACAAAAATTACAAACGATGAAAATTATAAGTGAAATATACTGTAAATAGTTGCTAGACTGTACAGTTTTTTATTGTGCTTATATATCAAATATGTAATGTAGTTTCAATTGTTGTTATGTAATTTTTAATGCATTGCAAGCAATGGAATTTCCAGAAATGGATGAGAATAATAGTTTTGAATCTTGAAGTGTCCCTTTTTAAGGGAGTTGTCCCTTAAATAGGAGTGTCCCAATGAACAGGTTCTATTGTATTTTATAACAGAAAATGTTATCAATTTTGCATTCAATGTGATTACTATATGACAATATAAACATGGATTTATTATTAACATGTGCATTTTGTAGGCCAGGTGTCACTAGGTATTGTTTCGGGGGTGTCACAGGAATAACACCAGTGAAAGAATTCTAACAGACCATGGCCTCATAATTGAATAACAATTACATTCAGCCTTGAACATTTGTCAGTATAAAGTCATTTTATTGTAATGCAAATGGCAAAGAATTACTGTTGATAATAGATATATTAAATACCAACATTCATTAATGAATTATTAGATTTATATTTAATTATATAATTTGTATAATCTGATAATTAGATTATAATAACAAGTCATGATAGAAAAGAAAACAATAAATTAAAATATAGTTAATAAAGTCATTGTAAATATTATGGAAAACAATAAAACAGAAACTCTATCAAGGGGGATACCTCAGGGCCCAAAAGTGTATCCAATAGGTGTACCCTGAATAGTGGTTGGTTATATCAAAGTAATGTATTAAATAAACCATTACTTTCTTTAGTAATGTTTCCACAGGTGTGTTTACAGGGTCACAAACAAGATCTAAGTATCATTAAATGTCTGGATATCTATTCCTACACTCTATAGGAAAATGTATGACATAAAATTCCATATTTATTTGTTAATTAGTAGTAAGTTTTCAATAAAAACTAAAAATTAATTATTAGTATTAACACAGTATTTAATTATTATGAAAAAAAAAAATGAAATTTGAATTATCAAATAATCTAATCTGAATCTGAACTAAAATTCAAATACTAACTACAAAAAAAAGCTACTTACATTAAATATTGAATGCACAGAAAAAGAGCGAGCCCACAAAAAACATTTTCATAAAGCAGCCAATGAACATTCAGATTTCTCCAAAGAAAATAAAACCACTTTTTAAAATAATCAATCAAATAAGCGCTTTTTAAAAACATTCAGTCACAGCGAGTTTATACTTAGTCCCTTGCTTGGTACAAAATACAGTAAAGACTTACTTTATAGTGTAGTATTCATATTTAAAATGGCTAAACAATTATAATGTAGATGTCACATATGCTGGTAACTAGCTGTATAATGTAAATATTAACATAATTTACAGTACAGCAACTTTAAATGGAAAGAAAACAAACACATGTTGTTGAAATATTTTTAATTTGATTATGAAAAAAAAAAAACAATTGGGACACTTGCTGCTAATGACGTAGATAAATACTATCAAAATTCTTTAAAATTAGTTATATAAAGTTCACAAACATAGAATAACAATTGTTGCCATTTATTTTTCATTTTTACTAAATTTATTGCAAGTTTGTTGGCAAATTGATGTTTGTTGAAATAAATCATTATTAATGATATTATTTAGATATCCATATTTTTTATGGATATGTATTTTGTTAAATTGTAATCATGGTATTCGGAAATAAAAAAAATGAATGAACAAATGAATAATGTGTCTATGTGACCACTAGAAAGCAAAACTCATGAGAAATAAATCTAAGTTCTTGAACCAGATCTACAGTAGGATTTGAACCCAAGAATTTGCAATCTATAAAGCACCAAGCTTGATGACCATTCCATCCATTTTCTTCCTTATATCTTTACTCTTATTAAAAGTTTTACTAACAAAGTTTTATTTATATTTTTGCTTTATGTACACGTTAACTTACGATCAAATAAAATTTTTCATCGCAACTTGTACAATGTAATTTAGAAAACTACAACAATTTTTCAATAAACATAGGCCTACACATCATACAACGTACATTTCTAGCCTAACAAATTTTTCAAAACTTTCTATTATTTAAAAGTCGAAGATAGCCAGGTCTCGGGTCCATTCTATTGTCGCCACAGATTGATATCTTCATCAGTACTTCTATGAATGGATGATTAGGTGGGAACACGAACGCTAGTTGATCATACCCAGTACCGTTTGATCATACGATTAATCGGGAAACCACCTTATGACATCATCATGAAATTAAAACATTTATTACTGTATTTTCATTGTATAGTCCAATAATGATTAATATTAATTCAGTAATTGTTTCAGAATATTTGAACTAATCATAGCCTATAGATCGAAAAGTCAAATTCTCAAAATGTGTTCTGTCTCTTTATCTGGAGTCAGACTTATTTTCATTTTTTCTTTCTTATCATCAAATTATAACAATAATGGTAAATATCATAGGAAGGAGCTATTTAAATCGAGTTGAGTTAACCTTGTTTTATTTTATTTTTTATATAATGGTCAATTTCATAGTTTTGACTTTGTAAAGGAAAAAAAACGGATATCAAAGCACTATGGAAACATAAGTGAATAATATTCACGGAAAAAGGAGAAAATGAAAATTTACGCCAACATCCAAACGAACCTATAGTATAGTGATACTCCCTCGTCGCTAACCATGATCAAGCTAATGAACTGCGACCCTAATCTGAATCTTTGTTTTGTTCATTTTGTAGTATAAATTGTCTAAAATACAAATTGCAATAGATGAATAAATGCATTATCAATTGCTAGCTCCTCATTAGTCATAATGTTTCTTAGTTGACATCTTCGTAATTTGCTGCAGTTAGACATGATGTATCGTTATGTATTTTGTGCATTACTGGAATGGATATTGCAAAAAGGATCTTGGAAAATGATAATGTAGTAGAAATAAAATTGATTGTAATGTGAAGAAATGCCATCTTTGTATTTTTCATGGCAGTATCACTGTTGTATGTGTGCATTCATAGGAAACTGTACCTGGCCAGTGATATATACTGGAAATTAAACAGTGAAGATGAGAAAATCTGTGAGAATCAATGAGAGAAAAAAAAACACTCTGAGATTCGAACCCGCAATCTTCTGTATGCACAAATCCTACCATTAGACTTAGAGTGACCGCTGGGACTTTATGGTATAGTTAACAAATTGGATTGGATAGTTACTCTGTTTTACCTATGTATAATAGTACTCATAGGAATGAAAATTAAATTTATTAATTTAGTAGAAAAATAAATAAATCACCTACAGTATGACCAAACATGTACAAACTGTTACTACTATTATCAGACAGAGACAGACATTCATTTCACTGTTTCAGCAGTTTAATGACTGGAACAAATTACCATAACATATTGTTAATGCTTTATCTATATATATATATCTAAAACTTATCTGGAGCAACATTGGAACATGAAGAAAAAACAATTTATTTTTTCCTCCATGATTGGAAAAACCATTACAGTACCTTAACTTTGAGACATGTATTAAGATTGATGAAGAGGGTTTTAATAAAGAATATTGTTATCAAATACCCATGCTTGACTTTCACTTGATAAAAATACAAAAAAAAAAAGAGACAGGATAACATACCTGTACTGTAATGTTCTTCGAAGACACTTTCGGTGTTGAGGAAAACGAGGGCACAAAATTTGGGGGCGGTGTTTTATTCGGTGTGGAAGACGATAGTACAACTTCTGCTGCTGCGTTATCATTGTCATCAAAATCGTTTGATTCGCCAATAATGTCATCTTCTAAAGCAAGATAACGTGTATAATTATCAGCCATACGTTTTCCCTTTCCACGTTTTTTATAAGAAGCTTTTATTCGGGCTGCCTTAGCACCGGTTACGCCTTCCTCGATTATTGGAGAAAGAGGCGCCGAAAAGGCTGTAATTGTATTGTTTGTTTGTGAGTAATCCTTTAACACATCATCATTATCAACACAATCGTCATCATTTAAATCTGGCGCAGTTCTTTCCGGTTCTGAAAGTTCATTGGAAATTAATGGGAATTGCATGGAATTGGAAGTAGGTATATTGGAAGAAATATTTGTGTCATTAACATCAACTGGTAAAGGCACATTCGTTGTCCTTGTTTTCTTTTCATTTGCTTCCTTTCTGCGACTATCTTTCTTTTCTTTATTCATTAACCGCGTCATGTGTCTCCGCAATTCTTCTTCCCTGGTTGGTTTTGCGGATCGTCCATCACTGGTTGAGGAGTTCTCTTTTGATGGTTTACTTTCGCCATTTACAGACTCCATTGTAAATATTGTACGAGTAAACTAATAAAAGTTTTAATTTCTTCTTAATTCCTTCATTCTGTCTTTTTGTTTTAGTAGAACCTCACCTACAGTACAAGTATCAATATGTTTCTACATTCAAAGAAAAAAAAATGATTTAGGTATAGCAAATACAGAAAGGACTTTAGGCCTTGTTGGACCAAAAAACCTCTGCACTTAAATCTAAAGCCTAGCCTAGGCTAGCTAGGCCCTACAGTTTTATTTATACAACAAGTTTATAAATTTATAACTTCGTCTTTCCATTATTTGAAATTTTCAGATTATTAAACACATAATCATATTGTCGAAGCAAGTAGAATCAAACAGTCACACATCGTTGCAATATACTGTAGTAGCGTACTAGCCTAGGCTAAGCTCAACAAGATCAGACGGCATATCGTAGATCGACCACCAGGGTAGACCCCGGTACGACAACAAGGCTAGGCCGGGTACAGTCACTAAGTCTACTGGTGACTAATTCGTTAAGCATTTCATTTTTGTTTAAAACTGAAGTAACACTCACCTTTTAACGTAACCAGATACAACATTTTTTTTTTAAATATAGGTCACAATGTTGACCTGATGATCTGGGATCTTTAAATAGTTATAAAATCAACAAAGTTAATGATAAATATTTTTAAGGCTACCTCCAAACAACAACCAAAATCAACAGATGTGTTTGTTTGCAATATCGCCCTCTATAATAAGAACGAACTCAAAACTATTTTCAAATCCATAAATACACTCTTTACTTTCACAGCGACTATCATAAAGCTCTGTCTACACTATCAAACTAGTTTGCCTAAATATGGTAGCGATATGCTACTTTTTTGTCACATAAAGTTTGATAGTGTAGACAGAGCTTAACGCATATTAAAAACAAAGCCATTAAAATTGTTGCTTAACTTTATTTAAGTATGCTTGTATATTTCATAACAATCCACTTTTCTACAAATTACGTCAGAAATAAACAAAAACCAAACTACACAAATATTAAACTTCATATTATTCATCGTTTCAAATTGATGCCGAATATTATCAAAGAACTTTAGGCTGGGAATGCAACATCTTGCTATAATGAGTATGTTATCGAGTAGAATCCGCTTAAAGAACTTGATAAAACCGAACCAAGTTCATACAATGCTTTGAAGCGAAGGTGGTGGACGTAGGCCTACCTTGTATATCATTATGAATCGTCAACAGTTCTGTGTACTACTACTTTTAAGTTGTAACTTGTTTATTTGTGCAAACTCAGGATGGTTTACAAAATTATGTACTATTGAAGTTGAAGAGTTTGATTCTACCAACAAACAGCACCTTCAAATTTTACAGGATAAGCCTACCAGAACAAATAATTTTTTTCGAAATTGTGGTATGAATTTATTTTTTATATCAATAACTTTTCAGACTTCAGATAGTCCTAAGTACCTTTTCTAAGTTTAAGTATATTGTCCATGAATTCGTTAAAACTGCTTCCAATCTATAGATTAGATTAACTTTTAGGCTTTTCTTTTTGTTATTTTTATTATGTGTTTTTATATTTTTTTTATCTATATTTTCATTCTTTAATTGGTGTATACACTGTCGGATGTGAAGAAATAAAATACAAAAAAAAACTACAGCGTTATACGTCAGGGTAATTAATCAGAGTATTTCTCGTCCCTTTTTGGGTCCTAAAGGCCAATTTACACAGATGGGCGGTAACGGCAATAAAATCATAGAATCTATGTTATTCCTTATGACCATTTACACGCAACGCGGAGCGGACAGGCGGTTTTCGCTCAGGCTAGATACAGATTCTACGTGGGACAAGCTACGCGGTTTTCCGCTTACCGTTACCGCTCGTCTGTGTAAATTGGCCTTAATGATCGTTCGTCGTATCATAGTCATTTTCTCAAATTGAACTCTCTTTAAATTTCTGTTTTCAGATGGCAAGCCAAACTTCGTTCTGGGTGCTACAGTTGTACCAAATCCTATGCGGGTTGGCCAAAACTCGACTCTATCAGTTGTTGTTAGAAGTTGTAAATAGTTTGTTATAAATTACACAGAATCAATTATACAAATAGACACAATTGATGCATAAGTACCTTTCTTTGAAATATTTTTTTGTTTATATTTATATTGATGTATTCGGGTCAATGGCCTATGTTTAATAGATGGCCTAGGCAATGCTCATAGGAAAGAAAGAAAGAAATATAGAATCTCGATATGCATCATTTTGATTATTAGAGACCCGGCGGCCGTATGCAATTAATTAATTAAAAAACGATACAGGCCGGGTACGACGAGAAAAAGCCGCCTAACCGACGTCGGAACCTTCTTCTTGATATGCAGACCATTACACCACTGGTATTGGTAAAATTATTGGTACATAAAGCTTGGTTTCCACTAGGACACAGCGCAAGGACGTAAGCCGCAACACAAGCGAACTGACCAATCAAAAGCGATAGATTACTCGAACTGTCGTGTGTGATTGGTCAATTCGCTTACGTCCTAGTGAGAACCAAGCCTTGGTATAAAATCTTGTTTTGCTTTGTAGTAAATGGAACATACTACGGTAAAGGGTTTGCGGATGTGTGGATAGATTCTATTCCGTTTTATAGAATGCCATTTTCTCTTGAATGCGACAGAGATACATCAGTGAGGCGTATATGCCCAGGTATTAAAGGAAGTAGGTTTCAATTATGTTGTTTTAAATATACAAACAAATATACGTAAAGATATATATATTAATGAAAATGTTATTATATTATAGACATTCTATGTGGTCTATGTATAAATAATGGAAAGAATAAATGTAGGACGCAACCACCAAAGAGAAAAACAAATCTATATAAACAAACGCCAAAGTCAGACGTGCCATTGTGATTAATCAATATTATACAATTCAATCGGTGGCACGAGTCAATGAGGAATCAAGGGAGAATTTCACAAAGAACTATACTAATTTCTCCGTGGATTAAGAGATATAAGACCAGCAGAACAAACGGCACCTGATGCATAGTTGGCGCGCCATACATGGGCATTCAAATAATTGCGGCCGAAACCGTTTGCGGCCGAAAACGATGTACACCGTAGTCCCCCTGAAAAAATAATTCTTACATTTTTTTTAATATGCCAATTTAATGTCACATAATAGTTATTCACTTTGACCAAAAATTAAATTGGAAAAAATTATTTTATTATCAATTTATTTCTATATTATTTAAACCGAAAAACTGTAATTTAAAGCAAAAAATAGTAAAATTGGTTGCTAGCCAAAAGGCTTTTGGTTGAATTATTTTTTCCCCGTTTTGTGATTAACTTTATTAAAACTACAAAAAATAACCTATTCAAAGTGTGATTTAATTAATATTTATTTTTCATGTTTTTGGGGGACAATACATCTTTAACATAATCATTTTAAATAGGCCTACTCGACGCCTGAAATCTAGCTAAATTGTATATTCGGTGTAAATGTGCTTCCAATCTAGCTAACATAGTGAATTGTCTATTAGGTGTAAATGTGCCTCCAATCTAGCTAACATAGTGAATTGTCTATTCGGTGTAAATGTGCCTCCAATCTAGCTAACATAGTGAATTGTCTATTCGGTGTAAATGTGCCTCCAATCTAGCTAACAAAGTGAATTGTCTATTCGGTGTAAATGTGCCTCCAATCTAGCTAACATAGTGAATTGTCTATTCGGTGTAAATGTGCCTCCAATCTAGCTAACATATTGTTGTCTATTAGGTGTGAACGTTATGAGGATGAACTGTATGATACCAACCCTTATTGGATATTCGGTAAGATTTTACTTGCCTGATTAAATTAATTTTGTTTTACTATAATTATGTCAAAAATCAAAATTACTTTTGTTAGTAATCATATATATATACCTGTAGTAGGTATCAACTATAAGGCCGAAGTAGTCATGTCCCGGAACTACTCTATTAGTCACCACGGATAGACTTTCTTCATCATTGTTTCTATGATTGGATGACTTTTGGGAGCGGGAGCGGGAAAGGAACGCTAGTAGACCAAACCCAGTACCGTTTTGATTCCGATCATTCGGGAATTTTCCTCTTGACGTATATATCAAAAATGTAACGGAGACAATCCATAATGATATGGTGTACAGAATATGTATAAAACAAATACCCGGCTGTTAAATAACGTAAACTATCGCATTAATATATCTTTATTTTTCAGGGCCTGATGCATGGAAAACTTACACTAACTAGTCGTGACTCTAGTATCAATATCTGTGCGACTTTTGCAGTTGATATTGTTCTGTAAACAACCAACATTCATTTGGAATCAACAAGCCATATCAATGTATTTTTTAAAAGGCAAAAATGATAATAAATATCCATTAATATGGAACAAATTTCATTGTGTTCAAAAGTGTGTGACCTTCATTTTCGTGACAGCAATGACGTCTGTTGATATAAAAAAAACTGCAGAAAATGTGTAAAAACCGAGATCCAGTTGGGATTAACAACACAAGCAATTATATCTCATATATTACAATGGTTTTATTGTAATAAACCTGACTTAAACAATCAAAGACAGCTTAGAAATAATTATTCTATATTAATATCAGTAATTTACAGTATTACAAAATACAGTACTTTCTTATAATTTTCAAATATGCTGTAGTAGGCCTATCATCATGTAATTAAAATTAAAGTTAAAAAATAATTGAAGCTAGATGTACATTTTCACTTATGGCAGTCAACTTTGATGGCACCGAGTACACTTTAAAGAAAAAAAATTCAGCATATACACTTTCTCAATTTCTTTCACTTTCCAAGCCTGGTAAATATTTTAGTAAAATTCCACGAGTTATTCGACATGGATAGATGCACATTGTGAATTGTACTCTCGGTTTTAACTAGAAATGTAGACTTGTTTAAATCTTCAATCCACATGGCTATGTACTTCTTGTTTCAATCCTCATGGCTATGTACTTCTTGTTTAAATTTTGAATCTACATGGCTATGCACTTTTTGTTTCAATCTTCAATCCACATGACTATGTACTTTTTGTTTCAATCTCCAATCCAAATGGCGATATACTTATACTGGATAGATGCACATTGTGAATTGTACTCTCGGTTTTAACTAGAAATGTAGACTTGTTTAAATCTTCAATCCACATGGCTATGTACTTCTTGTTTCAATCCACATGGCTATGTACTTCTTGTTTAAATTTTGAATCCACATGGCTATGTACTTCTTGTTTCCATCTTCAATCCACATGGCTATGTACTTCTTGTTTAAATTTTGAATCCACATGGCTATGTACTTCTTGTTTCCATCTTCAATCCACATGGCTATGTACTTCTTGTTTCCATCTTCAATCCACATGGCTATGTACTTCTTGTTTCAATCCACATGGCTATGTACTTCTTGTTTCAATCCACATGGCTATGTACTTCTTGTTTCAATCCACATGGCTATGTACTTCTTGTTTCAATCCACATGGCTATGTACTTCTTGTTTCAATCCACATGGCTATGTACTTCTTGTTTCAATCCACATGGCTATGTACTTCTTGTTACAATCCACATGGCTATGTACTTCTTGTTACAATCCACATGGCTATGTACTTCTTGTTTCAATCCACATGGCTATGTACTTCTTGTTTCAATCCACATGGCTATGTACTTCTTGTTTCAATCCACATGGCTATGTACTTCTTGTTTCAATCCACATGGCTATGTACTTCTTGTTTCAATCCACATGGCTATGTACTTCTTGTTTCAATCCACATGGCTATGTACTTCTTGTTACAATCCACATGGCTATGTACTTCTTGTTACAATCCACATGGCTATGTACTTCTTGTTTCAATCCACATGGCTATGTACTTCTTGTTACAATCCACATGGCTATGTACTTCTTGTTACAATCCACATGGCTATGTACTTCTTGTTACAATCCACATGGCTATGTACTTCTTGTTTCAATCCACATGGCTATGTACTTCTTGTTACAATCCAGATGGCTATGTACTTCTTGTTTCAATCCACATGGCTATGTACTTCTTGTTTCAATCCACATGGCTATGTACTTCTTGTTACAATCCAGATGGCTATGTACTTCTTGTTTCAATCCACATGGCTATGTACTTCTTGTTTCAATCCACATGGCTATGTACTTCTTGTTACAATCCACATGGCTATGTACTTCTTGTTTCAATCCACATGGCTATGTACTTCTTGTTTCAATCCACATGGCTATGTACTTCTTGTTTCAATCCACATGGCTATGTACTTCTTGTTACAATCCACATGGCTATGTACTTCTTGTTACAATCCACATGGCTATGTACTTCTTGTTACAATCCAGATGGCTATGTACTTCTTGTTTCAATCCACATGGCTATGTACTTCTTGTTTCAATCCACATGGCTATGTACTTCTTGTTTCAATCCACATGGCTATGTACTTCTTGTTTCAATCCACATGGCTATGTACTTCTTGTTACAATCCACATGGCTATGTACTTCTTGTTACAATCCACATGGCTATGTACTTCTTGTTTCAATCCACATGGCTATGTACTTCTTGTTTCAATCCACATGGCTATGTACTTCTTGTTTCAATCCACATGGCTATGTACTTCTTGTTTCAATCCACATGGCTATGTACTTCTTGTTACAATCCACATGGCTATGTACTTCTTGTTTCAATCCACATGGCTATGTACTTCTTGTTTCAATCCACATGGCTATGTACTTCTTGTTTCAATCCACATGGCTATGTACTTCTTGTTTCAATCCACATGGCTATGTACTTCTTGTTTCAATCCACATGGCTATATAATTCTTGTTTCAATCTTCAATCCACATGGCTATATAATTCTTGTTTCAATTTTCAATCCACATGACTATGTTCTTTAGACGTGAGCAGTGTACAACTTGCACCAACAACACCGTACATGAGTACAGTCAGTAAAAGTACAAAAACAACACCCAGTAATGAGAAATCCAGCCAATACAGAACCATAAAGAAGACCAGAAGGTAGATAATTGAACGGTAGCTAGCTAAAAATCGTAGACATATGCGAGGGTTGTTATCAGGAAGAAGGGTGTCATCATGACTTGGCGATTGTTGATAAGGAGGTTGAAAATACTGATAGGCAAATGTGCTAATGAAACCATCCGTTAGGCATAAATCTTGAATTTCATTCCCCCACTGCAATAAAATAAAAGGATAAATTGAAATGGTTATCAGTTATTCTGGTTGAATTTGTTTTGTGAAATATGAATTCTTTTGAGTAATTTCTTACCACTGTGTTTAGCCATGTAGAGAGTTTATGAAGAAATCGAACAAGGCATTTATTTTCGTAGGTTCTGATTGGTTGAAGATCTGGGTTTCCATTATAAGTGACATTAAACCGCCTTAAACCATTCACCATCTGGTTAAAAAAAACAATTCAATTTATACTCAAATATAATGACAAAGCAACAAAAATGGGAGAGTCTCAGATGATGAAATTGACAAACCTTACCTGATACCTGCCTAGTGGGGTAAGTTCTCCGCCTGACATGTCAGGGGCAGTCTGTTCACCACTCTTTGTAGGAGTTCCCCATGTCATTGATGTGTTGTGTGAAATGGTTTCCATCTAAAAAGGCAAAAAAATAAATTCTTTGTCTATGCATATTTATAATTCAAATAACAATTCTCTGCCAATTGAATGATGTCGTCATTCATTTGATGACATCATTGAAAGAAAATGGACCATCCCTGTACAGTAATGTAAATAGGGGAATAACCTGCGACTTGCAGCCTACTGGGATGAATTGCGTACAGGTGTGGACGACACATACCACAACTTTCTACTCCCCTTCATGTCAAGTGCTGCCACCAAATGGCACCTGTTTGTCTGTCCACAATGACAAGGGCTGAAACGACAGTACTCTGGAGTATCTTCCGAAAGATGTACTGGGTTCTTTAAAGTGCACACAAGCCAGATGTGTACACTCGACCTCCAGTTTTATATTATTATCAGAGAAGGCTTGTTCTACCACCAGAACAATGGTTGAGGAGTGACTTGAACCTGTGCCGATTGTATAGCTATGGTTTGTGGCACCCTTGTCTTAACTGCTAAGCCACTTGACTCATATATACAGTAGATCTTACATAATAGACCAAATGTATTAAAATCTGGCTTACCTGAAAAATCTTATCAAAAAACGACATGCTATACTCCAGATAATTACTGGCCTTAGCTCTGTTAGCAGAATCAGTATCATCTATTCCCAGGCTACTAAGCCAATCAAAAATACCCATTTTAGGCTTCTGACCTGCATTCTGAGGGTTGTTAAGTGTGCTTTTCACCTGAGAGATGTTCTTCAACAGCTGCTCCATCTTGAAAAAATAAACGGGCTACAGTTCAGTTTCATTTTCCAAAACAAAAACTAATATTAATTATTTTAGCCCATAATAAAGATATAGATAACATCAGAAGTTTTTATCAATAAATTGATTTTTCCTGAAGATCGATACGCATGGTTTATTGGTATATACAAATTTGTAAAAAATAAAAAATCAGGAAAATAACTGTTGTTGACATTATCATGCAAAACATACAGAGATACTTGTTAAGTTAAAAGACTTACCATTTGCTTACATTGAAATCCAAACATTGACCTGTACCTAAAGCTAGGCCCCTCTACCTCGGCCACCTGTTGTAACACTGATGTAGAGGATGAGGTGGGCGACAAGGATATAAAGCTGCCGCTGGCTGTAAGTTGGGCATTTGACACCCGATTGGTTGTCATACCATTGTAATTTGTAGCACTATGTTCAGCTGTGTGTGATAAAAGTTTAATAATTTGTTATTCTTTTGCATTACGGTCCCAAGAGCCAGATCAGGATTGTAATTCACAACTCTTTCTAATATACTATCTTCCCACTACACACCTATCGATATCTTAAGCAGAATCTTTATAATTCCTATTTTGGTAGGATAGGATAGACAGATGCCTTTTCACTCGAGCTCCGACGAAATCTATTTTAACAAGGTCTCATATGGGAGCTTCAAAGTGCTGTAGAATGGAGCATTGTAAATGGTTCCTCTGCTTTTTCTTCTATCTTAGGATATTTAATGGATCATTTTTGTGTGTAAGCGCTTAGAAACATTGTATGAAGACTTCTATTATTATTATCCTATGTATGCTTACCATCATCTATTACTTCATGTAAATCACCTTGTCCGAATACTTTTCCGACACGAAACAACATTTGTGCGTTCTTTAGAGCGGCTAGGTCATGCCGAAGAGCTCGTTGAATGTATTCTTGAAACAAGATTGTGTAGAAATGCAGATTCTCACCAACAAACTTTTTGCTGTAACAACAATTTAATTTGTTTGTTAATATACACGTGTTGAAGGGGATGATGGGTAATTTATTTGTTAATACTCAAGTGTTGAAGGGACTGATGGGTAATCTGTTTGTTTGCAAAGTTTTAAAGTGCTGGTGGGTAATGGCATTCCGGTGAGTGCTGTTTTCCTACAAGAGGAATACACTAAATAAACTTGCAAGAATTCACGCTCTAGTCCAACATGATGGAGATTTTTTTTTCCTTTTTTTGTTAATCACCTTTCAAACCTGATTGAAATTACTATTTAGGAAAGTGGTTTTTAACTGTTATGGGTTAGCTCTTTCCAAGATTTATTGACACCCCAAATATAGTTGGTCACCGATTTCTAGATTAGCGTGTGTTTATATTATAGTAAAATTCAAATTTTCATGTCAATAATTACCTTGCAGTTGACATAGGCTGGTCTTTATCATCGTTGATGTTCTGTGGATCCATGTAACGCCATGGCTGAATAAAGCTTAACCATGTCTCTAACATCTATGTGAAAATATTTAAATATAAAGCTCTGTCTAAACAATCAAACTTTATATGACAAAAAAATGTGATGTGCCCATATATGGACATGATGATGTCATATCACTACCATATTTAAGCATATCACTACCATATTTGGGCACATCACAATCTTTTTTCTCAAACTAGTTTGATAGTGTAGACAGTAGCAAGAGAAGAATACACTTTTATGGTCAATGCTACAATTGGTATACCCTATACTGTACAACACTTACCAATCTAAATGAAGAATCTAAAGGCCATCTGTCAAACCCATGACGAA
Organism: Antedon bifida; assembly: GCF_963402885.1. NCBI lineage: Eukaryota > Metazoa > Echinodermata > Crinoidea > Comatulida > Antedonidae > Antedon > Antedon bifida. The sequence continues at coordinate 31,449,270 of NC_136227.1, read as the reverse complement.
AGAAGGCATACAGTTTATTCTGGACCATCGGAATAATACACCTAGCGAAAAAAAATTCATATAGTATGATGTCAGAAAGGTATTAATAATAATAATTGTGTTTTGTATAGCGCCTAAACAAAATAAATTTTCTGTAAAGCGCTACGACCACAAGGCTCGAACTAGGTAGGTAGAAATTACGTCATTTCATATGCTATGCGAAAGAGGTGCGTTTTCAGCAACTGATTGAAGATGTCAATAGAGTTGGCATTCTTTGATTGATTGTGGAAGAATATTCCATAAGGATGGAGCTGTGCAAGAGAATGACCAATCAGTAAATGTATGTCTACATGTTGGTTGGAATAGTAAAGGTAAAAATTGAGAACAAAAATAAAGGAATTTGAATGCAAAGTATGATGCAAGTTCATTCTTACATGGATAGCCTAAAAATACTCAGAAAACACAAATTTACATTTCCCATAACATTAACTAAAATCCATACAAATTAATACATACCTTTTAAGGTCTTCTAAAGGCTCGTCAACCTGGTGGTACAGCGAAGGGTGAATTTCCTTTGCACTATTAGCAAAGAAATGTAGGTGCTTCACCAGCATTCTAACTAGGCGTACAAGATCTTGGCTTGGCAAAACATTGGCCTAGAAAAAAAGACAATATATTAACAATAAATAACATTCTATTATCTTATTATGATCAAATAGTGCAGTGTGATTTGACTAAAGTTTATTTAATTAATTTTGGATGGTGATAATTAAATAATTAAAAAAAAATTTGATTGAATTTGATTTGGGTTCATGGAAATATTGTATAAGTTAATTTGTGACTTATTTAATGGCAAGTTATTTTTCAACTGCAAGACTTACTCAACTGCTTCACTTATTCAACTATAAGACCTATTCAACTGGAAGACTTATTTAACTGCAAGACATATTCAGCTGCAATACGTATTCAACTGCAAGTCTTTTTCAACTGCAAGACTTATTCAACTGCAAGTCTTTTTCAACTGCAAGACCTATTCAACTGCAAGACCTATTCACCTGCAAGACTTATTCTACTGCAAGACTTATTCAACTGCAAGACTTATTCAACTGAGATTTTTTATGACAGGTTTGGTAACTTTTTAGAATTGATACTTACCCTAACTTGTTGTGAAAATGATTTCTGCTCATGGTAAAGTGAGTTTTGATTGAGCCAGAACTCCACAAGCACCTGTATCAAAATCTCTGACCTCCAATTCTCTTGACCAATTGACTCTAAGTGAGAGTCCCCATGACCCATTGATGTTGACCGTTGAAGAGAATTAATGTTACGTAGGAGACTCACTTGTGGCTGTTGTCCACCAGATTGTCTGAAATAAATTGTTTAAGTCAATATTTTGTGTGTTTGTTAAATTGCCCCTTTGAAGATAAAAATTAGACATTTACAACCAATTTTGTCGGATCGAGATTTCAGACTTCAACTTGTGTGTACATAAATTTCACACATCTTTACACACGTCTACACTATCAAACTAGTTTGACAATAACAGTGTGATGTGCCCAAATGGTAGTGATATGCCCAAATATAGTAGTGATATGACATCATCATGTCCATATATGGGACATCACATTGTTTTTGCCTCATAAAGTTTGATAGTGTAGACAGTGCTTTAGAGTTCTATGATCAAGACATTCTTACACACAATTATATGACACATACAGTATATACATATGACACATAATTGTATTGCTGTAGGATTTTTAACTCAAGAAAAGGAACTACTACAGTAGGGATGAAGATGAAATATTAGAACAAAATTAAGGAAGCAAAACTAAATAAAGTTTATATAACATTCTGTAGGGTTTTCTTACTATGTTGAAGCATGCATGGCACCTTCTACATGTATATTTGCAGGGTAGAATTTTCTACATATAGGAACTAGGTTTTGTATAGCTCATTAAAGTACTCAAAAGCATGATCAGAGAGCTAAGTATACTTTACCTAATAGAATAATAGTTGGAAATGCATAGGATGCACAGTGGTGTGTGTGTGTCATAGAATTAGAGTTTGTATGTTAAAGCAAGGGCAGTCATTCTCAAAACCAGACACTTGATCTGACCTAAAACTGCTCAATATTTCCAAAATCTGTTTTTTAAAAATAATTTGTGGGAACCTTAACAAATTCCAGGTTCTAGAAAATAAGCAGAGTAGACTGTATTACAGAAAAATACTGTATATTGTTTACATTGTGTAAAGGAGGATTAATTCACATTTGGACACTAGGACAGTACCTACAATGCTGTTGATGTTACTATACAATATGATGAAATGAATAGTGCATCATCATCAGTACATACAATGAAACAGAATGATTACTGTACTAGTGAGTGAGAGTGCATACTGTACTACAGTATTAGAGATGAAAAGGTGTTGACGTTAAGGAATATTAAGAGCAATATAAATAACTGTACCCAACAACAAAGCTACCACTTTAAAGCTCTGTTTACACTGTCGAACTAGTTTGATGTGCTCAAATATGGTAGTGATATGATATCATCATGTCCATGGGAGCATCACATTTTTTTGTCACATAAAGTTTGATAGTGTAGACAGGGCTTTAAGTCTGGTGTGTGCAATGTAGTAATTAGTTATTCAGTGATTGATTTCAAAGATCAATTATTATCAAGTTTAGTACACAATCCAATGCTAAAATCGAAATGCCCATTTTCTAGTTATAAGCACTTGTGCAGGCAACATTTCCAAAAACTGAAAGAAGGTAACCATAGGTTTAAACATCTAACTAGATAAGCTATCTCAACAACCTTGGGTTTTAATTTCTATATAATGTAACAAAAAAATAAAATATATTATAAATCATTATTTATAATAATCTGAAGTTGAAAAAAATATGAATGTAAAATTGTAATGAGGAACAAATGACATTCATAATGTTAAAGAAAAAATGTAATGGCTTCTGATCCAATAGGGAGATAAATTACTTATTATAAGAGTGATAATAAGATAATTTGAATTACTGTATAATTAAAGAAAAACAAGAGAAAAAAAAATAATAATAATTGTTTGAGAAGCAGCAATATCTGTAGATCTATATTATTATATAATAATGCAGTTATGCAATTTACCTAATTTCTAAAGTTTGCCATATTCAAATAGATTGCAGTTAGGAGAAAATGGCAAAATCAGCACTGTGGTCATGTTACAAGAGTTGTCAAAACAATATAAATTATTTGATAAAAATCATAGAAAGTAGGAAGCCTTTTGCGATTTTTCCCCTCACTGATTATGATAATAATTAAATAAACCAAAATGCCTGTAGAATATATAAATTATGAATATTCATAATGCTCGTTATAATATTAAAAACATGCAAATAAGGTAGGCCAAAGGTTAAATTCAAACAGTGCAAATATCACCGTTTAGTGTGAACAAAAATAAATTATTTAGATAATTCACAAATACTCAAGTCAAAACAGGCTGAATACTACTTAAGTGCAAAAGTACTGAAGTGAAATGTAAATACAGTAAAAACGAGAAGTAAATTAATTCAGTTTTGCTATTTCAACCCTTAAAATTAAGGGTTAAATGTATTGTCCCTTTAAAAAATATTTCTTAAAATTTTGTTTGTTTGAATATGCCATTTTAATGTCACATAATAGTTATTCACTTTGACAAAAAAAATGTTTTACCTGAAAAAACTGTAATTTAAAGCAAAAAATATTCAAATTGGCTGCCAGCCAATGGTTTTTTTTTTTTTATTGAATTTAACCGTTTATTTTGTCATTTTATAACTGAAAACATTATTTTTTCGGGTTTTTTTTCTACGAAAGTGATTGACTTTGTTAATACTACAAAATGGCCTATTCAAAGTATGATTTTATTAATCTTCTCTTTTCATGTTTTTGGGGTACAATACATCTTCAATACAAAACACTGATACTCAGTATTTATCTCTGACTTGAATATTTGATTTTTATCAGAGACAATACTATTAAACATGCAGATCCCACAGTGTAATGTGAGACTTACAAGTAAGACCACAGAACTCCACCAGGTCTAGAAAACAGATAAAAGACATAACAAGAAATTAAACATAATTATTAACTACAAATAAATAAATGTATTCAACTGATAAAGCTATTGGAACGGTCATCCATCCTTGTAATTAAAATGCTTCTACATGCAAACGTCCAAAGCCAAAAATGATACAGTTCTGTAACTAATACCCTTTTCACACCTGCAAAAAGTAACAACTTGTAACATAGGTTTGCATAGTGAGAAACCCCGGGAGAAAAACACAGGCCTGTTTTTTTTGTTCAGAGATGTCCCGAGTTGTTACTGCGTTCGCGCCCCGGTATTTCAACTGTAATCACAACGCAACTATGCTTTCTCCCAAGATTTCTCGCGGTTCACGTATATGAAAATGTGTAATAAATCTGGATATCAAACCTGGTTGTAAGTTGTAACAATTTATGCAGATGTGAAAAGGGTACAATATTTTTCCCTGGGGTAAAAACTAAGTTTAGACCCTTTACCATTTATAGTAGATAATATTATCTGTTTATATATCTGTTCCCAAAATTGAAAAGGTGTAAAAAATTACCTTGTTTGACATGCATTTCCGCCTTGGTTGTACCCACTGGGCGATGTTCCTGTGTATGGCATGGGGGGTACTCTGTTCCCACTGATAGGTAAAAAGCAATTTAAGTAATCCTCTACCAAATTGGTGTACAAAGAGTTTTCTATTGTACAAGCATTTTGTACAGGCTAAAAAAATAAGGTTAATTCGGCAATTAGTACAAAAACAGGGGAAGGGGGAATTGAGTGTCAAGGATTGAATTTTACTGTAGGTAGTGGCTCTGTTGTTAGCATACATTCTTTTATTTCTTGGACTAGCTAGAGACTTTAACAATTAGATTACAGTGGAACCTCTATTAATGGGACATATTCGGGACCTAATAAAGTTTCTCCTAATTGGGGTTGGCCATGTGTTAAAACTATTACCCGTCGTTTATGGGAAAGTATCCCCTTAATTGGGGTGTGGCAAAAGTAGGGCTTGGCAAAAGGAGGGGGCTTGGCAAAAGGAGGAGGCATGGCAAAAAGAGTGTTCACTTTACAATATCCACTGTTTGTACTCAAATATCACACTTAGTTATAAATAACACAATCTACAGAGATGATTACTGATGAGTAATTTGACGAGCATACATGATTCTCAATCAATGTCAATAAATAATTGAAAAGTAATTATCAAAACAAATAATTTGGTGTTACCTGAACCGACGGTAAAGATACAAGAAAATGTGCAAAGTGAAACATATAGAAATCAAACGCAGCTAGAAAGGGTAATGTAAGGAATATAAAAAATAATATTTTCATAATATACTATAATGTACAGTACTATTTAAAAATGTGCTCAAAAGGTTTTTTGATGGAACGATCTGGTAGTTTAAGGATACAGAGTTGTAGACAATTTGGAGCCATGTATGACAGTTTGTTGTGATAGAACTGTGGCACAGCAGATCCTTGTTTTAATGCATCTCTTGTGGGAGCCTACAAAATAAATAAAACAACCATTGTAAAATACTCTTTCCTAGATAGATAGACTTAATTATATAGTATTACGTGGGCCAGGCAAAACACAAGCACATCAATAACAAATTGATCTATGGTGGACATTAAGTGATATTGGCTAGAGGGCGGACTCTAATGTTATCGCAGTTCAAAAAGTGATTCTTCATGAAGAAAGAATCAACAAGGTGGTGACTGCAAGCGAACATTCGATATGCCAGTCATGCCCCCTAAGTAGTCATCAACTACTAAGCCTGCAATGGTGTAGTGACAGGATCAAAATCTTCAGTTGGGAGGGGGCTATCCCTAGTACCATTATACTGTACTACTGTACTTATTGTGTTTTCGTCTGTGTTTGATACCCCTAGAACACAGGGCAATGTTTCACTGAATATAACAGGTTAAACTACTTCAAATATTGAAAATTGAGATCTATCTATGTGGAGTTACAAAAAGAATGTGTTTATTTTAATTTATGTTACGTATACTACAACATCCAAACCTTTCAACAATATACTATTTTTAAAAATAAAATTACAAATTTAAATATAAAACCTACTGGTAGTAAGTCTACTGGAAACTCAAATTTCACTGTTGGATCCGCTTGAAATTTGTAGATGAGATCAAAAAGTGAACCGGTAGGTGATAGGAAGTCACGTACAATCTTAAAGTCACTCTGCATGCTCTCCTTGGTTGTTCTCAGACGCACATCATGCCAAGGGTTCTGTCTGGTGTCCTCCATCAGGTTCAGACCCCAGCCTGTAGGCTTATTGTGACTGAAGATGTCTTGTAACAGCCTAGGAAAAATGGGCTTAAGTTCCTGAAAGAAAAATGAAGAAGAGTTTTATTTTTTTTCCACATTGTTTGAAAGCACTCGCGCGTACTAAAGACGTTTAGTATGCATCCGATAGAACGTGATCACAGTTTGCAGAAGTGTTATTTGTGCCAGTTGGCTCAGCCGATTGCTACAGTGTGCACCGGGCTTTAGAAGGTACTTACCTAAATTTCAGAAAAAACAATACAATAATAATACACAATATATATATAATTAAGATTTAGGTTAATTTCAACACTTCAAGTAATTCGAAAAGTGTTGCAGCTTTAATTGGCGGCAGACCTTATAATTGTAGTGGACGAAAAGCAGTTGCAATTCCTCACATCTTCGCCGTACTCCCAATGATGGTAGTTTACTAACTCTTTCCTACAAAATGGAAGAAAAAAAAATAATACAAATCAATAATTAATTTTAATGCACCTGATGATCCTATAAAATACAGCTACTAGATTGATCTCAGCTACTATTAATATTATTAAATACTGAAATTAAAACGTTTCAAATTCAACATTAAGTGAAAGGAAATGAATAAGATTGATTGGCTAGGCCTAGGTAGGTAGGCCTACGTTCTCTACCGCGTGACGGCAATGAACTATCTTCGCCTGTCGACAGCGTCATGATGAAAACATGATGAGGCCTGGAAATTTAAACGGTTTTTTAATAACATTGTAAATGTACAGGTACAACTTAATAACGTTCATTATACTTATTTAGAAAATATAAAAACACTTTAGCAACGATTTCCTACCAAAATAGGAGAAAAACGATCTCGATTTTGCTGCGAGTTCATGGAAGCAGACATTTTAAAAACACTTTTCCTCCCAAGCTACGAATAGAGAGGGCGCCAATCAATTTTCCATCACACCAAATCACTTTTCCGTCGTACACATACGACGACGCGTCATCGGGAACCACTGTATTTGCGTCGACTTTCTTCTACTACATCAAAGGCAGGGGGAAAGGGGGAGGGGTGGTGGGTATTATCATTTTGTGTGTTTAAAACCTGTAATATTAGCACACGATGACTGCACTTTTTTAGCCTTTTTCCTTTATTTTGTTTTACGTTATGGCTCCTATATAGGTACCTAAATTATTTTTTGAAGGCCAACTATTCCAAAAATTGTTTGTGCGTGCATGCATAAAAAATAAGAAGTGGATGATGAGGGATGCCCTGTCCATGACCTTGGCTCGGAGACTTTCCGTGTGTGATTAAACAATGTTGTTACGCTCTGATTCTAGAGAGGTCCCTTTAAATACAATTAACTAGCCAATCATTTCACTTAAAATTATCTAAACTTATGCTGCTGCTACTACTGGGAAACACTTAATCGCGCGGGAAATGTCACACACGCTAGATAATAATTTCACCAGAGTGACAAGGACAAGTGGCCATAAATTTCGTTTGCTATCATTATTTTAAACGTGTTTTGATACCTTGTAAATAAATAGAGGTCTATTAAAGTAACGGTCAAGAACGACAACCTTTCCCAGACGATGGTCATTGTAAGGTGAGGGTCAATTGCAAGGCTCTTCGTCACATTTTCTAAATATTTGACCACTAATAATCGGGTCATTTTCACATTAGTGGCATTCTACATGTTTTGTACAGCAAACCTATTATTAGGCCTACACTACATTTTAAATTAGAATTCGATTATTAAAATTAATCAATCAAGATTATAATATGGAGGGGATCTAATTTCCCCCCACCCCACCCCAATGCATGTTGTTCTATGTCTCAGAAGTTGAATCTAAATTGTACGAATCAAAAAATATGAACAGCAAAAAATAAATATCCTTCGAACAAATTTAATGGACCTTGAGGGTGTAGGCCTATATTAAATTCTGAATGGAATGGTTTGTATTTCTTACTGTTCTGTTGTGTGGTTATTTTTGCATTGAAAAGGGTGATTCGTCGATTTTTAATGGTATATATATATTATTAGAAAACCGAATTCGTCAACTAACACATGTGCCCTTTTGATCTTCCATTGTAGAGGGTATATGGCATCTTCCTTTGTAAACTCAACAGCTAGGGATTGTCATTTTAGATGGTTTATGTCCGTCCTGGCGTGCCATAATAATGTGAACAATACATCCAAGGGTTTCTCCAAAACGGCCTTTAGAAAGAACACAATGTTTGTTTGTTTTTGTTTTTTAATTTAAAGAGATCTTCTTTTGGTTAGTGGAGGTCGTCGTTTATAAAAAAAAAAGTTCAGATTATGGGTTATGTGTACTTACGGCGCTCTAAGTGCAAATGCCATCGATAATGCAGAATGTTATGAAAAATCACTTGTTGAAACTTGTGCACCTATAACAAAATAAATATCTGCAAGTACAAATAGGTATGATTGATGCGCTGCCTGCCTGCAAATGGTGTACATTACATCGCTGCAAGTTCGCCCACCGGTCACATTGTCTGTACCCTACATCAAGATCCATAATATTTCAACTAACTGTATTCTATAGTTTGATTTATGTTGATAAAAACTTAGTAAAATCGGATCGCATGCTGATCTGTTAACCCTGCTGCCAAAGCGAAAATGTATGGCCCCTCTTTTTGGCAGACAAGAAATAATTGTTTACCGTTTTGTTGTGCGATTTCTTGCATCCTGTTTACGAAATTAAATTATGTTCATGACTAAATAAATGTATCTGTATTATATTTGATCAAATCTATTTGCAATTCAATTGAGATTTTAACAATAAGCAAAACAATGTGGTCCTGTGTGTGGAAGCACCCTGGATTCTCGTTTAAGTTGCCACCTACACCTCTTTTAATCAGAATAACTAGTACACTTTTCCCCAGGCTCTGGCACGTCAACTTCATAAAGTATCATTAGGGGAAAAAAGGAATCAAGGGAAGACCAAACGGAAACTTTACGCTGGTTTTTATTCATAATCGTATGTACTTTTCCAAATGTGAAACCGCACAGCTCACTGTGACTTTCATCTGTTTTTACATATCATGCAGGCTAGGGTTCACGAAGATACACAAGCACACACTTTCTTACTATTTATAAAGTACTTTAGGAAACGTGTACGTAAATTTAAAAAGATTTACTAAAAAGGTATTTGACCACAAAAAAAAACACACCCACCTAAATTAATAAATTAAGGAGATTTTAATTCGCTTACTGGAGAGATCCTGGGTGTAATTGCATAGATAACGAGCGATTGTATTTTGTAGCAAATCATCATCTTCGGCGGCGTTTTTCGTGAGTTCAGACAGCGGGCACCGAGCCACCTCAACGTGCAAACCTTCCATCTGGCAAGGGTTATTTGAACCAATTGTTCCCATGAGAAGTAGTTTCTCTTTTGAAGCGATAAATCTTCGTTTCGCTAGTATGAAAAAAAAAGATATGGAGAGAAATAAACAACCTTGGCATGAAGGAATGTACAAAGGACATCTACCCCCATGACAAATGATCAGATTTCTTTTACATTGTACAATACATTTAATTTTTTTCGGTGCAATTAGATTAAAGCAGAACAATAAAGTAATCTATTAAGTAAGTCTGTCTGTCGGACCTTGAAATGATGTCAAGATCAAACTACCTTTAAAACGAAGGTTTGAAACCGAGGTAGAAGAGAGGGATGTGATCCAACACGTTAGCAACATTATTTTGAAGAAGTACACCCTGACATTTAGCTATCTTCACCGCCACCCCACAGCCATCCACCCTCAGTCTCGGTCAACTTGTGGTCGACACCGTTGCCGCTCCGAAGGGATGAAAAAAGGGATGCGAAGATTCAACATTATTGTCAAGTAGAACCCTTTCCTAACTGAGTCCTGTCCGAGTCCCTACGTCCCATAGCCCTCCACCACCCTCGGTACGTCTCGGTATCAAGTTGTGTTCGCCACCGCTGCCGCTCCGAAAGGTGAGTGCGAAACCAAATTGTCAAGAAAGACACTCTTCTAATTGATAGTCAAATGACTCTCTCTTCACGTTCTCCTCCTTCCTGCATACAAAACCCTTATCTTTATACTAGATCCACGTAGGCCTATACGTAAACAACATTTTAACACGTGCCAATTTCTTACAAACAGATTACTCATTATTGTTTCTAAATATCATTGACAACACTATTTCATATCAAGATTTAACAAAAAAAATACGGACAGGTAAACTTTAATTGAAGAGAATAAAGGCATTGCGTAATAGGTACATTCGTCTTGATTGTAGGCCTGCGACTGGGGATCAATGATGTCATCATCAGTCGAGTGTAGAATACTAAACGTGCATTTTAAGACAATATGGATTTCATTCTAAAGCTCTGTCTACAATATCAAACTTTATGTGACAAAACAAAAATGTGATGTGCCCAAATATGGTAGTGATATGCTTAAATATGGTAGTGATATGACATCATCGTGTCAATATATGCGCACGTCACACTTTTTTTTGTCACATACAGTTTGATAGTGTAGACAGAGCTTTAGATGTTTTGTTTTCTTTATAGGCCCCAAAATTTTAACTTCTTTGTTGAACTTTTCTAAACTTCCAACGCAACAAGGTCACATCACGTAAAAACAGAACGTCTGGGAACGGACGGCTGGGGAAATGGAGAAAACGTGCACTTGTATCTATATAAAAAAAACATAAAAATCTTTTCTGCTTCATTTGATCTTGCAACTGACCTTGGTTATGTTGGATTGTGTCCAGTGACTTGTTTGGCAATAGCCCCGAATACTTTCATTTCCAAGGTTGAGGCTCAGAAAGACATGCTTCTTTTCTTCGACAATTTTAAAGCTATACAACAAATAATTAATATCGGTAAATCAAATTGATTAAATTCAATTCGTGATACAATTTTAAAGGTTAGATGTCAGGGATGTATGTTTTTGTTCAACCCAACAGAGGGATCGTTTTTCCTCGTTTGTTGCGAGAATTGAAGATGTTAATCTTTTTGTCCCATTTTTCTTAATTTCATCATTAATTTTCGCATTATACCGACTTGAACTGTTTCATGCAACTGGTATTTCACTAAAATGACATTTAAAGTCATATGTTATCGCATTGTATATTTTATTTAAGATTAAAATTATAATTCCATGAACGATAGTTCAAATAGACTACCATGGATATTGTGTAATCATCAACAACATGTCTAGTCGGCCTGTGATTTGTGTCTATGTCCTTGAGAGTTGATAAATGTAAAAATTAAATTACCGATTCCTGGACCATCGCAACATTGGGAATCTAATTCAAGTTTTCTCGATTCACGTATAAACTATAAATTGCTATAAACAGTTTTCATATAATTTTTAGTGTTGCAGTAATGCCTTAAAAAGTAGGTCTTGAAAGAAAAAAAACTTCATTAATTGTTTATCAACGATGGGGCAGTATGTAGCATGATTTGAACCACGACATTAAAAGTGAACGATGTAGGCCTACCAACGTTTCTTCAACAGCAGTGTTTTGTTATAACGTTCGTGGGTATGTGTAATAATCGCCTTTAAGAATAAACCAATTAGTAGTAGCCTATATGTGATAGGCCTGTACAATTATTAGGAGAATTCGAACGGAACGAAAATAGCATAAATATTGGTTTCCACTATGTTTCAACTAAATGCACCGAGTACGGACGTAGGTGATTTGATAATTCATTTATCTTTAATTACAAAATGCCATAAACAAAATCTCATATTATTCATACTAAATAGGCCTACTTAATAACAAACTTACACAAAAAAACAACAACAAAGCGTCGAAATCGACTTTGATGATCCGTAGCTTGTGTATTGTGTGTAGTTTTCACGCCCATCTAGGAACCGAAGTGTAGTCCTCTGGCCGGATTCAAACCTACGACCACTTCTGATGTGGTGACATGATGCAATTATATTAAAATATTCATAAATATGAATTTCCACCTGTTACTAAAAAATACACAAAAACATCAATTTATTTTGTCATCATAAACCTGTATCCGCATTCCAGTCCATACCAGATTAAACAATTTCCGATTGAGGCATTAATTAAATGACGTGATAACGTAAATCTCTATGGGAGTCGGGGTTGGTAAAAAGTACGCTGCCTCACCCCGGGGAGTACACGGGCTACTGCGCTCGGCATAATGCCGCTGAATTTTTGCGGTAAATGTTTGGGGGTGGACTCGGCGGCCGCAAGGGTTCAATACATTCCGTTGTGGTGGAAGACACTGCCATTCTCTTACATTAATACAACAGTCAATTGATTGCATCGGGCTCGACAACATGTGGACAGTAATTTAATTAACTTATTAACAAGTCTTTGGTTTACTGTATATACAATATATAGGCCTAATATGATTTGACTGCGACCGCCTTTAGTTGGATTCAATTTAATAAACACAAATTAAATCCATCGAAACAAAGTTTTTGTTTATTTACGGAAAATAATATTTCAAATTAGCTACCGCATAATACTTAATAGCGATTTGATGAATATAAACTTTAATTTTTGTATGTTAACATAACTGTTTTCGTTCAAATCTCTTTCATTTTAAGTCAATTCGGCCTATATTAAGGTAAAATAGGTACTTAGGAGATACATAACAAGAAAGATCACTTCTTTTTATTTGACTAATTTTGCAAAAAAACATTGTGATTGAGTTTACTGTGTATATTTCCAATGAAAAACTAATAATAAAGTATTGACCTCTACTACTATTTCTTAATGTTTTGTAGGGACTGTAAAGCATGCTTCTATACTGACCCTATCAGTTCTTTTGACTTTAAATGAAATAAATCGATCGATCAACTGATTGATCGATTGATTGATTGATCGTGTTATCACTTGTCTTACTTGGTAAAAGGATTCACAGGCTCTTGTCAAGGGATTTAGTTACCTTTTGTGTTTCCTGCCACTTACTTTCTAGTTGTTTGTTATTTGTTGTTGTTGATTGGCAATAAAGAATAAGAACAAGAACAAAGATAGATAAATCTTCGCAATAAAAGATATTATGTAAAAATATTTCATTGGTTTACCCTTTCTGCTTTTACCCTTTCCGAAAAATGTTTGCCAACCCTTGAGAGGCCCCTCTTTAAACTTCGTTTACCTCGACGTCGAAGGATCAAATTTAAAGAAAGGTGCCAAATCTGTCAGTTAATAAGCTTTTTGCGAGTTTGATAAAAGTTCATATAAACAAAATGCATCTATTCGTGCCTAACAAGAGGGAAAATGGAGCTTAAAATACGACTATCAAAATAATTTGACTGGGTTAAAATAATGGGGAAAACGTTGACCTAAAGATTGCAAAATAATCGACACATAGTTTTTAATTTATTGGCCCTGGAATTCTTACTAATCCATTCTCCATTTTACTGATTTCATTTATTGATTTTTTTTGTTCATTGATTGATTGATTGATTTACTTTATTAAGTCACACAAATACATACAATATAATATATAAAATAATAAAAAAAATCAGTACAACAGTAAGACTCGAGCTAAAAGGATCTCAAAAAAGTAAAATACTTATTTCAATTGGGTTCCATTTTACTGATTTTAGTTTTTGTTTATTGATTGATTGATTTACTTTATTAACCAGAGTCACACAAATAGACATACAACAATTTAAAACAATTAAAAAATCGGTAGGCCTACAACAGTAAGACTCGAGTTAAAAGGATATCTCAAAAAAGTAAAATACTTATTTCCATTGGGGTCCAGAAGAAATTAAAAATCAAAATCCAAGCTATGATTTAAAATGTTTAAAAGTTGTATACAAATTTGTATTTTTGATTGTTATATTTGTTCCTTAATAAAATCATCTATCTATTTATCATTATTTATTCATATTATAACGAATTTGGTTTTTTTATTACGATTTTTTTTTAAAACATTAGACAAAATATATTTCATAATTACTATAGAAATAATAAACATACGGACTTAGGAAATTGTATTCGGAGTGTTATATAGCATTATACGTTAAGGAAAATACATAAATCGTGTATTTGATCTATATAAATATAACAAAAAACAGTTTTACATAACTGTTATGGTCACGTGAAGATAGTGTGTTAGCAGAGAGTGAAGGCATGTTGTGTATGGTAAGAAACGGAGTCGACGCGTGGCTGATGGCTGGCCTGGGACGAGCAAAGGATGCACCCGGGAAAGGAGCCTTCAAATCGGTTCTCATTTAACCAACAAATCTTCAAAGTAGGCCTACACGTTGCGCACATTGTTTAGTAAAAAGGTAAGCTGCACTAACATAATCTTCTGAATTTAAGTTGCGCAACGGTAAAGTACTTGATGTTACAGTTGACCGCCTAAGAAGAAGATGCAATACACTTTTGGCCTAATAACCTATTTAGACATACGATTTTATTTTGTAAAAAAAAACAAACTAATTTTAACATTTTTTTTTACTGAGGTCAGTGTCCTGTGGAGATAAATAAAATTAATTAAAAAACGACTTCGGTTACGCGTTCCGTCACCACGACATTCTTCATCACTATCGTAACATTTTTCTGAATCTTCGGGGATTTTAGATTTCCGGCCGTCGGTTGCATAACCTGGAGTATCTTGTTACCTGATAATGGACGTAGCTTTTTTGTTTAACTAAACGCACTTAAATTCGCAATTTAAAAAAAGTTCGATAACCGTAAACATCGCCTTCTATTCGTTGAAAGTTGGCACACGTATTCACGACATGTAATCTACATTTGTGCGCATGTGTTAATCTCTAGTAGATGGTGGTCACTTACGGTTTCGGTGTTTACTGGTAAAATGTTTGATATCTTTCAACAACCTAAACATAGATCATCAACAGCTGCACACTTTAAAGCATAACATTACAGTGAACTTTTGAGGGGTTAGCCAGCGTTCATCCTTCATTTAATTTTGGGGTTTTTTTGTGACAAGCCTAAATATATATAGTCTTATAGTTGAACCTTCCATGCGCTGTATTTAACTTATTATTTTTATTGATTTAAAAAAAAAGTTTAACTGCCCGGTATTCAACTCTTAAGGGGACGCCTTCTGGACCTAGCAAAGTGTCCCTAAGCGGGATTAACTGATTAAGGTGCGTCTTCTTAAAATGTCCAAAGGAAGGGTTAGGCCTATAAGAAAGGCTTCGAAAAGGAAATTGTCAATTGGTATACCGCCCTCTGCAATATACCGTCAGAAAACTTTTTTTGAAAACGAACAGTGTGTTTTCACATTTCAAATTTTCAACTCAATTGTATATAGGAAAAGTTATTATATAATATATTTTAAAGAATTAATATTTCAGATGATTAATTTTGCATGATTTTCCAAAAAATAGGCCCACTTAAACTTCAGCCTAGACTGTCTAAATAGGCCTTCAAACGAGCAGAAATACGAACATACTGAAATATCCATCTACTGCACTTTAGCATTATACTAAGGATTGGCGGAAAAAAAACAAAAGGAGGTTAAAATCTGGGGAAAAAAGACAGCCAATGGAAAATAATTTTGGAATAATAACATACGATAAAACTGTTATTTACCATCGACGTGACACTAAGTTATGGGCCTAATACAACATGTTGTTGTGACATTGGTACGATACTCCAGTCACAGTAATCAGAATATTTGTAGAAAAACATTAAATACAAAATACAATGTGGGAATAATTCATTGACGTCTACCTGTTTATTATCCAATGACTGCTCAAGTGACAAATATCACACGATTATTTCCGATTCTGGCCGAAAACGAATCGATAACGGAAATGCCTGTCGATACTACACGATTGTAAACAAAACGCTTTGTTTACATATAACAGCAGAAATTAATAGATACAATGACATTGCTTGATTTATCAGTAACTTGTTGTATTTTGTTATTTATTTATTTATTTACATGGGTTAATTGAAACATTGAGAATTTCGTTAGTTTCTTTTGGGATACGAAATGAGGAAATGAAAGAATGTGTTTGTCTGATACCGCAATTGCTGGGGTCAGGGATAGTTGTCAGTCAACTGTACTACGGTGGTTTGACGATTTTCACTGTCATGACCAGACCACCTTTAATTTTGATGTTTTGATATAGTTATTGAGGAATGATGATTGATCAGCCAGAATAGTGATGAGAGAGAAAGTATCGGAAGTGAAGATGACGATGATAATGAGTATGACAATTAATAATCATGATCTTGATAACTTATATCCATTGGTTATTAAAATGTTATCTTTTAAAGTAAACAAATTAATAATGGACATCAATAAAAAAAAAATATTAATCAATATTCTATAAATGGATACACATATACAAACAATATTGTGTTTACATACTGTGAGCCTGATTTTATTGGCGGGTTGAATCACTCGTAAGCCGATCGAATAAACGAAATATAATCTAATGGGATATTAAAGCTAAAAATAACGATAATAATATGTCTTTCCGGAAACAATGTGAATAAAAGTGGTGTTTGCGCCACAAAAGAGAAAAAAAACAACGTTTTTTCAGTTACTGTATTTTTCATCTTCAAAAGTACGAGGATGAAATAGATTTTATGTTTTGAAATTGAGTGCGCAGATCATATACATTTAAAGGTGCCTAACCGTAGTTTTTTCTAGCCGATATACGAGCGGTATCATGTCTAGCGACAATACACATTCTACAGTATCGTGTCTTCTAATAACAATCTTCATCCCATATGATACTGTAGTATAGTGAGAGTTAGAGGGTTAATATTAAGAGTTTTGTGTTACGTGGCTGTTGCCGTCGATAGACACGATACGCCAGAATGTTTATTGTCGCTAGACATGATTACGAGATCCGCTGATTTTTCACGGGCAACACCTAAAATATAAAACATTCAGCATCCAACAATCATCTCGACTTTTTATTGTAATTGTTGTTTACTATATCATGTTTTATTTTGTATAATTATTTTGTTGGATGCACCTTCCATTTGGTTGAGTGCCACTGTTGTAAAAGTGTAAACTCCAAATAATTTATTATTATTATAACGTAACTTCTCAAACGATCCACAAATCACAACGGACTGATTTAAATCATTAATTAACATTAAATTATAAAAATGTGATCAAACAAGGCTAGGGTGATCCAAATGAATGTGAATAAATATACACATAAAGAAATTGGGTCAGGGTATAAATGGGTGAATTATAATCATTGTTTAATTACAATATTCACAAACAGTAAAGCAGCAACGGGCATTAATACGTCATATACAAGCCAAGGTCAGAGTAATGATGATGACGTCACAGTGGCATGTGTGGAAAAAGGAGTGAGAATCTATTAACAAAACAATAGGAACAGTTATCATTCAGTGTGTTAAGCTGTAAATAAGTGTATTTCCGCCGAATTCAGTATACTATTAGTAGTCTTGAATGTTCCCTAGTGGGTTTAGCTTAGCTTAACTCTCAGATATAGGCCACAGCAAATACCAATAACTCGCAAATACATAGATATATTTTAGACCTAGTAGCCTAGTAATTATGATTCTACAGATGCAAAACATCCGTTGAATCGCCTAGTTGGAATTAAAATAGAATGTAGGGCCTATAGATAATTATCTATATTTCCTTTATCTATTGACAACAATACACATCTTCCCGTTATATTACCCGGAATCCGGTCTAATGGCACATTCCATTGCAAGATTCTACTCATCCAATGTATTGTGGTAACTTTTTACTTCATTTCATCGTATTCTTATTCATCAAAGGTAAATCTAAACCATGATTCCTCCTACCTCAATCGCATTCTTTCTAAATTTGGAGCCTACATGATCTGTTACAAAACAATATATTCGTCACTTTTCTTTTAACAGCGGTTTGATATTTTGGGTTTTTTGGGGATTATTTTTAATGGTGTTTTCTTAAAAAATTAATAATTTTGAAAATATAGAGATATGATGGAGAATGTCGGACGCTTTTATCTACATCGCCTCTCGTCTTAAGCACTTAACTAAAGCTCAACGTTTACTTAACATTTTACGACTTAGAATTATGTTTTAAATTCTTGAGTAAACGGTGGCGGTACGTGTCACGCGGTAGGAAACAAAAAGACACTTATAAGACATTATAATCGTATTAAAATCAAGAGTAGGCTTAGGCTAGCCACCATGTGTGAGACGGCGGCCGACCGAAGAGGCTTTTCCCCCGTAAGATAACAGACGATTGATCGTGCCTTTCGGTTTACTCGAGTAGACTTATTGGCTTAAATAGGTCGAGTGTAGTGACCCACTGTACTTTTTTTTACCCGTACTAACATGAATCGAACTCAATGGTATTTCATAATTTTATAGAAACGAATTTTCGCAGCAAATTGGTAAAGTTCTTCTATTTATTATAAAATTATACATTTATAATTATTTTTTAACAATTTAGTCTAAAAATATAGGCATACATAAAATTTGTCCATAACAGTTTTAAGTGAATATTTTATTTTGTATGTGCCAGTGAACCTCCTCCTCCGTGTCTCTTCACTCGTTGTTTCACAAAGAATTCGAACTTTTCATGAACTGTAAGAGTGGCGATTTCTTCCACCCACGAGTAATTTAATTATTTGTCAATCACACAAATAATGTACAGCATTATTCTATAAATACATCAAATCAAATTAATTTACTGTTTTTATTTACTTTCATTTTGCAAATAATGTTATGCCGTCGCACATCAATCGTTCCAAAAACGTCGATTTGGTATTTTCATTTTCCGGATGAGAACAGTAATAAATTTATGTACAACTTCCTTTACGTCAAATGAGGTGAAACTCGCGATATTATTTCATATTTTGTGGTAACAAAATATGTCATTCACCTTTGAAATGTTGCACAAACAACAACAGTATGGAACGCCTAAAATACAAACTACTGAGTGATACTTTGGCGTTTCATATCAAAAGTGTCGTTTACTACGACACAGTATTGGTAAATGCTTTTGTAAGGATTCCGTCGTCGTAACGTCGACGTGAATTAAATCTGCGTAACTACGGTATTGTATCAACCTTGTACGCTCTGTCTACACCAGAAAAGAAACAAACTTCGAGATATCTCCTCTTATTTTACAACTCCCTGTCTACACTATCAAACCAGTTTGACAAAAAAGTGTGATGTGCCCAAATATGGTAGTTATATGCCCAAATATGGTAGTGTTATAACATCATGTCCATATATGGGCACATCACATTTTTTGTTACATGAAGTTGGATAGTGTAGAGAGAGCTTTATCAAACTTAAAACATACCATGCACTTCTCTCTCCTAAACACCCATTTTATGGTTGGATTTTAAATTTTTTGTTTTTGTTTCACTAAGTAACCGAAATATTCGGTTGGTAAAAATGGATGGGGGTGTAATGTACGTCACACATACAAGGGCGTTACACACCATTTAATGACGGGAGAATTTTATACCGACCACCCTATTATTTTTTAACATGTTTCTGGTCGCAATGCTGTACTTTCAAAGTTAAAAGTGATGGGATGAGAAAGGATAAGTCAACGTTACTTAAATCACTCTTTCAGATTGATTGATAGAGACATCCATAATAAACTATTTCCATTTTCGTCGGGAACTATTCTGTAAAAGAACCGGGGAGGCTTGTTTGTATATACTTAATGTATTTTTTGGAACCATCCCAGAAGGGGAAAAAGTTAACATTGTCCATCTGTTTCTGCTGTATGGCAAGTGTCAGAGATGGGCGGGCATATCAATCATTACAGTGACATGCCCTTGACCTTGGAAGCAATTTCGATTACACAACGAGAAATCTATTGCCACTATAAAACGAGACAGTAGTTGACAACGGGAACCATTCAGCCCTCTATAACTGTCCGGTTGTTGTCAGCTGATATTGCCAAGTGTACCAGTAACAGGCCCGCTTTCATTTAAAACGTGATAGCCTAACTCATACCTCTGGATTTTTTAAATACCATAAACACACTTTATTGGTAAGTAATTGCAATTTTATTTTTTTAATATTAAAGTCAAGTAATAAAATACAATAATATTTTATGATGCAGTTAGTACTTTGAATATTATATCAATATAATAATGTCGATTTTATTTTATTACTGACGTTTTCAAATAGTTTGAATACAATTACATTTACATACAAAGTAAAGTTACGTATAAACCTAAATTACAACAAACAAATATTAGAAATACGATATATTAATATTACCAAACCAACGAATGTCTTTAGAACTGAACAAATAACGAACCATTAGAGTCAGATAATAATTATATACGGTGTAACAAATTGTAAGTCTTCTTGATGAAAATAAGCTTTCTATTATGTATGTACAAAAGTCTTTATTAATTGGGAGAGGGGTGGATAGTTAGTATGCGGGTAAAACGTTGAACAGTGCTATGGTGAGTGCTCAATCATTATGGTGAATGCTCTATCATCTTTGTTGGTGGGTGCTCTATCATCTCATGGTATAGTGCTCTATCATCTATGGTATGGTGATCTATCATCTATGGTATGGTGATCTATCATCTCATGGTATAGTGCTCTATCATCTATGGTATGGTGCTCTACCATCTATGGTATGGTGCTCTACCATCTATGGTATGGTGCTCTATCATCT
Organism: Antedon bifida; assembly: GCF_963402885.1. Taxonomy (NCBI): domain Eukaryota; kingdom Metazoa; phylum Echinodermata; class Crinoidea; order Comatulida; family Antedonidae; genus Antedon; species Antedon bifida. The sequence continues at coordinate 31,428,350 of NC_136227.1, read as the reverse complement.
ATGATATGGTGGTCTATCATCTATGGTGGGTACTCTATCATTATGGTGAGTGCTCTATCATATTTATTGTGTGCTCTATCATTATGGTGATTGCTCTATCATCTTTGGTAGGTGCACCTCTATCATCTATTATGGTGGGTGCACCTCTATCATCTATTATGGTGGGTGCACCTCTATCATCTATGGTGGGTGCGCAATAGGTGAAAGTTACTGGATGCTTTACATAATTTGAATTGTTACTTATTTTACCCACCTCCCACATCAGTAATACTTCTCGTATATTTACAGTAGGGGCCTATAATAAATTATGCGAAATTTAATTAACACCGTAACATAATGCTGTTACATGAAGTTAGTAGTAAAGAAAAGTAAGATGACGATACTGGTATGGATAAATGACATCCCATTGATGATGATGAAAATGGCAATGATAATGACGATTATGCTGGTTATGACAATGATGATGACAATATTGATAAATATGGTGAAAATAATTATTATAAGGATGATTTTGATGAAGATAATGATAATAACGATATGTATGATGATGATGATGCCAGTTACGGCTTTCCTTAACTGCCCTATTAGGCTTTCTAAGATGGTAAGAACCACGATTTCATAATTAATTTCAATTGAATTTAAGGCCAACAGAACTCACACAACGTGTATCCAGGATTTTCAAAGTGCTACAGGATACTTAGAACTCCCACGAGGCTATCCAGGTTTTTCAACGTCTCTATTCCTCTCAAATTATACTACATCCATCATTAAACGTATTTCCTCATCTACCTGTTGAACTAAAAACATAATAATCATATTTCATTGCAACATTTCGACATTTTAACGCTTGTGTATTCGGAATACGATACGATCGAATGTATAATGTTCGGTACTACGCACTATCGTAATTATAACAAGAACATGCTTACTATTATCAAAATTAAAAATGTTAATAATTGATAACTACAGTACAACCTCTGCTTTGGGACACCTCCATTCGAGGGGGCACCCATTAAGGAACACCTTTAGGACGTGTGAATGGAATTCTCTAGTAGGGGAAGGTAGGGTCTTACTTTAATTATAATGAAATAAAGAAAACGTTAAGGAGGTAACGGATATACACATAATGTTTTTGTTCTAAGTTTGTTCACCTTCTTCGTTACATTATCCAGCATTATAACTAGGGGACCTCACATTGATTACAACAAAGCATATACATTCTACAACAGTGAATGACAAACTGAATGAACAAAAGCAAATAGAACTGCGATTCCCTCCTGCAGTCGTAGACTTTATTACAACCTATAGGCCTATATTTATATAACTAGATTACATTTTATTATAAGAAATTAGAAAAATTAGGTTATCGAACGGTGAGAAATTAATTCAAAGTAATTCTGTACATATATCTTATGCTGGTTTCCGATTTAACGAGTAGTTTGGGTCAAAATATGCAACGAATTCAAGGTAACTTTAGCGACGAAAACAAAAACGTATAGGTATGAAATAAATGAAATTAGGTCTGTGAGAATGTGAAGGATTATTAACCTTTTTTTATGAAAATATTTTATAAGCTAAGTCAAATAGAATCGTCCAAAAATAAATAATACAAAATATGATTAATAACCAATTAGATATACAAATCAATAAAAAAAAAAGTATCACGGAAGTGGTCTGTATATAAAGAACGAACAAACACATGATGATAAACAATTAGAAATAATACACTTTTAATAATATTACACATTTTGTCAGGGTATTTATATTTTGACCGGTTTCAATTAATATTGTTTAGAGTACAACAAAATCTTAGTCAACCTATTAAGTGTTCGTTATTCGTTGTTAAAAATACACATTTAAATATTGTCACGAAGTTTGGCCAATGTACATTTTCTGCAACATTCTTTTTATATTAAATAACCCTCAAATATCCACCCCAACATCCTGTATAGTTGGAACTAGAGGGAGAATACGGTGGACGGGAAAGTGATCTGAAAGTTAGCCAAAGGACAATGCAACACATAACAACCTTTACTTCACATTAACAAGCCAAGAATTCTGGCAATGAATTGAGTCCAAGTTTTTTCAGCAATTTATTTTATTTCCTGAAATATATTCATATGAGTTATTGATTTGTCATAAATGTCACTTCTACAAAATAATGTCTGTTTGACAGAATGATAAAAAGCTGAAAATGTATTTTCGACATTGACTTGACTAACATGGCCTAAAATATATTTGAGTGTATACTTTGTTCTGTACTGTACGGTTACATACGTGTAAATCGTGTACATTGTCTCAATTGATTAAAAAATATTTATATTTTGGTGTTTTTAAGGACTTCTGTATACGAAGAAATATAGGCATAAGAGTTTGTGAATTGTTATGGTTTTATACTTTAATGTCTACATGTATATTCATTTTTTCAATTTTTAAAAACCCCCTTTTTAAAAAAATTTTCAAATAGGCCTAAGTGAAAAAACATAAAAGACAAAAGGTAACAAGTTATTTCTGGCGGCTAAGTTTTCGGTAACGGTAACGTTTTTACAATTTGTTCCTATAGTGACAGTTTTGCTTGTTTAAATGAATTTAAACTTTATAAAATTCTTAATTTATATTAAATATTACTATTATTAAATAAGTAGGCCTCTATCTGCCCTGCATACTAAATTACGTTTCCTTACTGAATGTTCATCAACTCAATATATTGTCTTAACCTTGTACTTAAAATAATCATAATGTTATCGCGGATGAACTTGAACGTAATTTGAAAAGTAAATTAAACATCTAAAAATAATTTGGTCGATCAACATGTTTCTTCCATCGTGGCACACGGTTTCATTTGACTCTCGGTGCGCTGGGTTCGCGAGGTGCGCAACTCGACTCGCATACAACCCGCTCCAATAGGGTTTGTGGTTCGAGGTTGAAGGCTCCGAACCATCTCCACCTCCAGCTCAGTGTTTTATTACTCACGGTGCGCACTAGCCTTTTCTCCTACAGCTGTAAGCTAATAGAAATCTTCACCCCGGGCCTAACCGCGCCGGTATCCCATGTTTCTTGGTTGGTAAATAATTCTCTTTTGCTCTTAACTTCAACCCTAGAGATCAGCAGAAAAAGTACACCAAACTTTCCCAGCATCCGTCGCCGGTTATGTTAGCTTGCCAAAAATGAAAAGAGACGAATTTCATGTCGTTTGATACGAGATTTCATAACGAATTATTTTCAGCTGCCTGTAACTATATATGACTATACAAAATTATTAAAAGGGCAACTTAAATTTAATTTATTCTATAAGACAGTTTCCTGACGAAGAGTTTCTGTAATTCGACTGACAAGTTAATGATGTACTGGAAATAACAAACATAGGACTATTAAGTCGAATTGACATTTTATCTGAGGCTGATGCAGCCCCCTCGATAACCTCTAGTCTAAAAAGAAAATCACAGGCGTGTCAAGTCATCGAATTTCCAGTGTTCCATTCCATACCACCCCCTTCTCCCTCCCATTTCAAAATGCAATAAGCTAAACAAAAATAATTGGAGTAAATACCAAAGTTATTTACGATAAGTAAAACTCAGTTTATTATCTAACTGAAACATTTTTTCTTCATTGCAGAAATTGTTTCGTGATATCAAACGACTATGATAGAGGTGATAATAGAGTTAGCGATTGTATTTGCTATCATGTCGGTGGTAGCACTACAGTTAGCCTACCCTAGACTCTGGACTGACATAACGTTCATCGCCGATAAAGTGAAGACAACACGTCGACTTAAGCAGTTTGCAGCACAGAAGATTCCACGAACGATAGTTGATGTTTTTGAAGAAAACGCGCGAAATACTCCCGATAAAGTTTTTCTCGTGTACCAAAATCAAAACTATACGTACGCAAATGTCAACAAAGCAGCGAACAGAGTTGCTAGGGTGGCACAACAGATGGGCTTCAGAGTGGGGGATGTCGTAGCACTGTTATTTATGAATGAACCTGCATTTATTTGGAACCTACTGGGTTTTGCCAAACTTGGTGTCAGGTGTGCTCTTTTGAACTATAACTTAAAAGCCAAATCGTTACTGCATTGTTTTCGAGTAGGGCAAGCGAAAGCACTGATAGTTGGTAAAGGTAAGACATTATCATTTTTCTACCTTAGAACATTCCCATTTACGTACATGTAAACTACTTCTGTTACGTAAACGCCGTCACCGTATACCGTTTGAGTGTGTATGAGTAGGATTAGTGAGATTCACTGTGACCGAAATATAGGCATATTGTTGTTTTCTCCACTCGGACTTCATCTCAGATCTGATGCTGTTACAGAAGCTAATGCAGTATAATATATTACAGTACATATACATTACTTTACTACGCTCTCATAAGTAACTCTGTGCGAACGCAGGAAATGAATACAAAGGCAGTTGGCGTAAGAAAGATAAGGCCTTCATCGACCGAGAAGATTCGTTTATGCTATAATAACACTGTACGTTTTAATAGCCTTCAACCATTATTGAACTGTCAAAATATAGAAAGAATTAACTTGCATTTATCACATTTTTTGAGGTTCATTCGTTTGTACTTCTCCGTATGGTTCGATCACCTACACACATCCGCTAACTAAAACAAAATTGAAGGCAGTCCAAAGCGAAATTGAGACCAAACATCAGTCAATCAATGCCACTTAATAATAATTAACATTAATTTATTATATATCATATTTGAACGCTCTTTACGAGCTATTTCCTATATTGAAATTGTTACAAGGCTCTGTACGGCACGTAGTTCGGTGGTTCAAGTTGAACTTCTGGGGGTTGAACGAGGATGTGGGAAGCTTGATTGGCCTGGTTCGTAACAAGGATGTGGGGAAGTCCAGCTTGTGGCTGGGGTGGAACGTGGATGTGGGAAAGGGTGGTACGTGAATGAGGCCTAGTTTAGGCCTGGAAACAATTAATATGCGGACACCCGGAATTAGAAATCACGAATAATATAAATCTGAGTTTGTCAAAACATGCCATATTAATATTAACGCATCACACATTGACATGATTTAACAACGGATATGCTTCGGTTTTTGCATCTTCCAATCTGAATGCTATGATTTAAGGTGGGAAACTAGGGCCAGGTCCAGATATACATCTCATAATATAGGTCTATCTATTTTCAATTAAATATCTTAAAATCATGCATCATCCTTTCATATATCCTTGGCAGGACTATACACCTACGGTACAAAAAAACATAATATTTTGATGGTTATAATACAAAAAGGAATAATAAAACTACAGTATAAATATTGTTGTCATTAATTAAAATTAATTAAATTAATGTCTCTCATTGATGTGCTATGTCAACATAATGTCAATGACGGCGAAATGTCCCCAATAATGGGGATAGCTATGCAAACAAGTAACAAGTAATAAGCTAATACTAAAACTTGACGAAAGTGATTATTTGAGATGTAATATTAAGAATATCATACCACCCATAAGTGCGCTTATCTAAAATCTGAAATTGAAGAGTCTTAGCAGCTATTTCGCCTTATATCATCATTATAATGTCATATCCCGTGTATTTTAAGAATCTACTTATGCAGTTACCAAGCTTAGCTATTGCCTAGTGGAATCAAGAGAAATGGAAGTATGGTATTGAATACGGATTAAATTTAATGATTATATAGGCCTGTGTTGTATAACTAATTATTATTATCGCGTTTAAATTTGAATTATTTCCGGGTTTTATCTGGAAAATGAGAGTTTACAAAAGTGTGTTGTGGTATTTGTTATAAAAGTAGCCTTGCATAATTCTAGATCGTTAAGTAAGTAGTGTTTTTAAATCAATTGCTGAATTATTGTGGCAGTTTTAAACTAGTAATGTTTTGTTATGAGGGCTATGACAGTTATTATGAGATGATATGTTATAGAAGATGATGATTGTATTATGATGACGTTGTGTTTACAGCACTATTGGTATAAATGGTGATTGATGACAATGGCGACAGTGATAAAGAATGATAATTACGACGACGGTGATGATTCTGATTGATTGATTTTATTTGATATTCATACATAAAAGTTAAAATATACAATGTATAAAAAGAATACCTGGATAACCCATTAAGTCGACAAAAAAGTAAACTTATTTCCAATGGGGTCCAATCCGTAATGACTGAAAAGTGAGTGGTTGGGCCTAGTACAATTATCGTTAAGTATGACTCAGTAAAAATGAAAAAACAAGAAAATACATACAAGACAAGAAAACATCAAAAAAACAATATTAAAAATAGCTTAATTAAACTGAAATACCAAGCTGTTCATTATTAAAAAATTCTTTAAGTTTTATTTTGAAGGTTGCATTATTTTGTATTGATTTGAGTGAATTGGGGAGCCTGTTCCAGTCACGGATACCTAAGAAATAAAAAGTCGTATCATTAACGCCAGTAGCCTTAGGAGTGACAAAATTAAATGTTGTACCCCTGGTGAAATGGTTGTGATGATCAGAAATTAACAAAAAGTTATCCTTAAGGAAAGAAGGCGTATTAAAGTTATAACGAATTTTGTGAACATAATTTAATCTTAAAAACTTATTTCTGAGGCTGACATTAAGAAACCCAAGATCGGAAAGCTCTTTGGCACCTATGTGAGACCTCGGACCAACATTTAAAATGAAACGTGCCATCTTGTTTTGGGCAGTTTGTAATTTATGTTTAAGATTCTTATTGACACCGCCGTACCATGCCGAGGCAGAATAGTCAAATGTACATTGTATTAAAGCAGTGCTTAATAGTTTACGACATTTTTTATTCAAGCACGAACTTTGCCTATGTAAAAACTTCAACCTTGACTTAACTTTACTGATAACACTAGTTGCAATGATATCACATGATACATATTGGTCTAAATCAATACCCAAATATTTAACTTGCTTAGTACTTTTGATTCTACGGCCCATTAATTCTACAGAAAACTCTTTTACTTTGTTAAGCTTCGCTCTGCTACCAAAGATAATACTTTCGGTTTTGCCAACATGTAAAGATAATTTGTTTTCAGTTAACCAGTCCTGGCACTTAGCTAGGACAGTACTTAATTTATGAGCGATTTTGGTGGCATCGTGATGAGAATACAGAATCGTAGAATCATCAGCATAAAGCAATAATTGAACATCAGAATCAATACAAGAAGCAATATCATTTAAATAACATAGAAAAAGAATAGGGCCCAAGATGCTACCTTGCGGTACACCATGAGTAACTATAAGAGGTTCAGAGCAGGTACCATTCACACTGACAACTTGTGTGCGGTTAGCGAGATAAGATTGAAACCAGTCAGTACACTTAAAACCCATGCATTTTAGCTTGTTAATTAAAATCACATGATCGACGGTATCGAAAGCTTTTTGTAAGTCAATTAGAACCATTCCAGTAAGAAGGCCTTTGGACTTATTGTTTTTTAAACCGTCGATGAGATTTATGAGGTTGCTTTCAGTTGAATGGGCCTGCCGAAAACCGGATTGATAGGCATAAAGTATATTATTTTTGGAAAGATACCTTTCAACTTGTATAGCTACAGATTTTTCAAGAATCTTAGATACCGTAGGCAGAATACTAATCGGCCGATAATTCTCAACATTTGTTCTAGTATTTTTCTTAAATAGAGGGGTAACTTTAGCAGTTTTAAGATCATGAGGAAAACAATTAGTTTTAAACGAAAGGTTAATGATATGAGCTATCGGTTCAGCCAAGATTATCGCACCGTCACGTAAGAATCTTGAGGGAATATTATCTAGACCGACGCTTTTGTTTACATTTAGGCTTTCGAGTTGAGTTTTAACAAATTCTATGGTAACAGGCTCTAGCTTAAACATTTTTCCTTTTAATTTCACGTAGTATTTAAGAAGATCGTTAGTGGACATGGTGAAAAAACCTATGCATTTTGGGAGTTTTTTGACGAGTGTTGACGCAACATTCGTGAAAAACTCATTAAAACGAGAGGCAACGCCTTTTGGACAGAAAGTTTGTTTACCATTGTCATCGAGAACGATTTTAGTGTTTGTTTTACATTTCTTCTCGTATCCGAGCTGTTTGAGGGTTTTCCATAATTTTTTAGGGTTGTCTTTATTTTCATCAATCTTATTGAGAAAATAATTAGATTTAGCTTTTTTGATCAGCCGCTGAGCTTTGTTCCTAGAGGCACAATAATATTTGTATATATCTAGATTAGATTTATCTTTCTTGAATTGTTTTAAAAGTGTGTCTCTTACTTTGATTTCATCGGCAATTTCGGAGGTAAACCAGGGTGCTATGTTTTGTTTAAGTCTAACTTTTTTTATTGGCGCTATTGAGTCGATCACCTTAATGATGATATCTTTAAGAGTTAACCACGCGATATTTACATCGACATTATTAGTGACAACAGACCAATCGATATCGTTAAGTGTTTCAAGATAGTTATTTACATTATAGTTTTTTAAAGATCGTAATTTTGCGGAGTTGTGTTCATTTTTATGAACATGAGACTTAGGTATTTTTCTAGTGCAATAAATAAGAAAATGGTCACTAAGGCCAATGTTAATTACTCCAGATTGCTTCACATTATTTTGTACATTAGTAACAATGTGGTCCAAACATGAGCTTTTTTCTTTTCCTATTCTAGTTATATCCTTAATAACATTACTAAAACCATTTCTTATAAGGCAATCATTATATCTTTGCGATACTGGATTAATATTTAAAGTACATATGTTAAAGTCACCAAGAATATAAATTTCACTACTCTCTTTGATTTTTGATACAGTTTCTTCAAAGTTGTTCTGAAATAAAGTTACATTCTGTTTTGGTGGGCGGTAGCATGTACCAATCACAATTTCCTTTGAACGAGGCAGATATATATTTATCCAAATTGCTTCAAAATCGTCGATATCCAGATCATTTCTACGTGTGAAGGCGCGTTCATTTTTTACGTAGATACAAACTCCACCACCAGACCGGTTTCTGTCCTTCCTGAGCGCTGTATATCCATCAATTTTGATCTCGTTATCGGTGATGGATTCGTCCAGCCACGACTCGCTGATGGATATAACAGTAGCTTTGGTCTTCGATGCGATGTGCCTTAGTTCAGACATTTTATTAACTAATGACCGCGCATTAAGGTGAATAAAATGTAGGCCTTTGTTAAACACGTTGAATTCCTCGCTTAAATGCTCGTAAATGTCTTCTGTACATGTATGTCCATCTTGTTGGGTTTCATTCACATTATTTGTGTCGGCAATAAATTCGTCATGAATATTAATGTCACTGATGCATTCATCATTCGGAAGCTGATTGAAGAGGCATTCTTGACATAACCAATTATCTTTCGAGTTCCGTTGCTTATCATATACAATTTTATTTATTCTTCCGCACTTGATATGGTAGTTACATTTACATTCAGTGCATTTCATTGCCCTGTGCGTTTTCGCAATCGGTTTTTTACAAATTGAACATGGGTTTCTGATTGGTCCTGGGTTCGGAGAAACGTCTCCAGCGATAATAATAAGTACCATCAGGAAACTTGGGTTTTTTAAGTTTAAGCGGCAAACTGGATACGGTTTAGAAGATCCGTACAATGTCCATAAGGGAGACATTATATTCAGGTTATCCGTATGTATCTTCGGTTGAATTGCCCAGCTATCATATATGCTGGAGTTATATATATATCTGATAATGATAAAGATGATGATGTTGATGATAACGACGATGACGTCATGATGATGATGACGATGATGATGATTATGATAACGACGCTGAAAATGACGGTTATTCTAAAATCTAATATGAATAGTGGAGATACTGATAATGATCATGATACTGATTATAATGATTTCGATAAATGATTATGACGTATAACGCGGGTGACAATAGTGACCATAACAAACGTTGTCTTAGCAAACATTCTTTCAGCGAAGGAAGGCTAATCATATTGAAAAGTAAACCGAGTCACGAGTGGGTTATAGTTCATGTTCATGATCAAGGTCAATATCTGACCGTCCTTGAAACATGGTCACTGGACCTTCACGAAAGCCAATTAATCAAAATTTATTTGACCAACGGGGGTGATGACAATGTACCGATGTAAACACGGATGCTTCTGTGGTCGTAATAGAAATACTCCTTTAGATACCATCTAGGTGTCATCTAAAGTTCATCCATTGCTTGTTCAGTGCAAATTGAACGTTCTAGCTGTAAAACTCGATAAAACATCTATTATATTGATCTATTGAGGATCTAGGCCTATTTGATATTGATCTAATATAGGCCTAGATCATTATTGTTAATTGATCTATTGATACGTTAGTGAGATCGATCACCTAGCTTGGATTCTAGCCTAGATGAGTAATTGATTATATGATCTATTCCGAATTCGGATAAATTATAATAAATTATTGATAATTGATATCTAGCCTATATACATTACTGTATTAATATTGATATAGATCTATATTTATTGACAATTGATCTATTGGTTTCTAGCTTAGATAAGATATTGATTATGATCTAATTCGGATATCCAGCCGGATGAATTATTGATAATTGATCAATATTGATATCTAGCCTAGTTACTATTAATTATGATCTATTCGGATATCCAGCCCGATAACTTATTGATAATTGATCAATTGATATCTAGCCTATATTAAGTTACTGTATTATATTAGGCCTAGATTTCTCTATTGATATCTACTATCTAGTTAAGTTAAAGGTTATAATATAACGCATTGTTGTTCATGACTTTTATTATTTCGAACAATTAACGTTTATCATTCTTTCTGCATTCAAGCAGCCTAGCCTAGAATTATGATGAGTGTGCATACCATAGGAAGTTATGTTTTGAATATCATTTCCAACAAGAAAAGTCATTAAATTAATTGTAGGTTTCGAAGAATGCGCATATTTCCGTTTGTATTGTAATACTGAACTTTTATAACGTGGCATTTGATCTCTTTCTAAGAAATTTAGTTAAGTTAAAAGTTTAATGGAGACATAAGTGAAATGCGCCGTTTTCTACAGCATTATTGTATGACACTAAAGCAGAAACCTTAGGCCTACATATTAATTGCTACTAAGTATAAGGTTAACTAAGCACATTAATCGACTGGACAATTGGTATATCAAGAAAAGGGAAATTGTAATTAAATTAGAATACTATTTTAAACTATTACCTTTTTTCCAATTTATCGTCAAATGTTTTTAAAGTTAAAGTTATAAAATATTCTGAAAAAATCCAAAAATTCATTCTTATTAATCTCTCACGAGTATAGACGAAAGAGTTATCCGTTATTATTATTATTATTATTACAAATATACCTAATAGTGCTAGTTTGAAATGTCAAAAAAAAAGATATTTGTAGTGTATGCACCACACACCTTATGCGTGAACATTGCAAAAACTAGAGCCAGGAGGAGCAGTAGCCTTCAACAATGAAGTTTGCTCCTAAATAGGAGACGATTCATTTTGAAACTATTAGTATTTTACGAAGCTTAAAAAAAGTTACAATCTTAGAAACTTGTTTAAATCTCAGTGTTTTATCCACATCGTGCCGCCAAGGACCTGTCGGTTTTGCAAAGGCAAAATATTAGTGGCATGAGCTTAAGTGAGCATAATCTATACTCTGAAAGGATGAAATCAAGATCACCTTACATAAGATTATATCGTATCCACTTGCGGTATTCACGATTTGTTTCACTAAATTAAATTGTCAATAGCGTACTTATAAGAGCAATTTTGTCCTCTTAGGCGATCAACTTCAGGAGTTAACCAAGCAGATTCTACCGGATCTGATACAGAGTGGAACTTCCATTTGGTTACAAGAATCCGACAACAACAACACTTGGCCTCCTCCGACAACCAAGCATATCATGCAGGCGAATCCGCTTGTGGGGGACATTAGTGACTTGGACCTGCCACGTGACGTGCGGAAGGGTCTCAATTTTAGAGACCCTGTCGTGTACATCTATACTTCTGGGACTACAGGTGAATATTTAAATGTTTGGTCCTAAATTAAATCACGTGATTTAAAACACTTTTTCCGCCTATAAGATTGTACTGCACTACTGCAATTATTTCCTTAAACAAAATTTAAATACTCAAAAATTGTTTTGAAAAGAAATAAAAAAGATATTAATTCAATAACCGTTTAAAAGTAGGAACACATTACCATTCCGGGCATCAATACTTCGTCCATTTTAAAAAGTTGACAACAATGTGTTTGAACTGCCAAAAGTCGTCAACTTTCTTTAAAACTTAAGTTGAATACAAAAGTCAACGAATTATGTACATTTTATTATATTAACTTTGATTTCACACTTTTCGGCTCAATTGGATATGCCTTCGAGGCATCCTGTCAAAAAGAAGCATTCAAAATGACATAAGTTATGCTATAATCACACAATTATTATATTCTTTTCTATTACTCTTGGGATATAGGATTACCAAAAGCCAGCAAGTTGTCACATTACAAACTCCTAGCGGGTGGCAGTCTTCTAAACTTTTTCAACTTTACTGCCGATGACGTCATGTACATAACACTTCCTCTTTATCATATATCTGCTCTGTTTTTCGGTCTTAGTAACGCAATCAACAAAGGTAAGTATTGGAGTTTTGTTTCTATGGTATTGTTATGGCAGTAACTAATACGCGTGACGTAGTCTTGTAAAACGTCCTATGATTGGTCCAAAGTTACAAAGCTTGCATTCCGCTAGTTATACGTAGGACTACTGTATATACAGCGTGTTCAACAAAGCGCCACTGTCTTTGTAGTTGGTGTATCTTTATCACTGTGAATAAAATATTTTTTAGTAAACGAAGAAAAATATCAAACGTTGATGGCGCAAATGAATTTTCGCAAAAACAATTAGCATTCATTTTCCTAGAATTGTTTCATTCGTAAATTTGTTATTGTCATAAAATTCGTCAATCATTAATTTTATAGAACTAACTTTATTTGTCAATAAATAATAATAATGACTGTATTTTACCTAATAAAATGACAATGTAATATATTTTTAGGCGCAACGATTGTTCTGAGGTCCAAGTTTTCAGCGTCCACATTCTGGGATGATTGCCGGAAACACAACGTAACGGTCGTGCTTTACGTCGGCGAACTTTTCCGGTATCTCCTAGCAAGACCAAAGGTAAACATAATTATGGTTGGCTGGTTAGGGTGCTCGTCTGTCAATCCGATTTTCCTGGGTTAAAATCCAGTAACTTCGCCAGTTTTGTTTTTCTTACAATACAGTACCGTATAACTCTCTCTTTAGCTCTGTCTACACTATCAAACTAGTTTGACAAAAAAGTGTGATGTGCCTAAATATGGTAGTGATATGCCCAAATATGGTAGTGATATGACATCATCATGTCCATATATGGACACATCACATTTTTTTGTCACATAAAATTTAGAAGTGTAGACAGAGCTTCAGATTGTAAGCGTAGGCCCTGTGTGTTTCGTTCTGTGAAATAATTATCAATGGTTTGCATTATGATGACGAATAATTTGCCTACCAACATAATAGTATTAAGCCTATTCATAAATATCAGTAGTTAGCTTATAATGTTTTTCACCCAATTTATTTTTAAAGCAACAAATAACATTTAGGCCTAACTGGACATTTCACATTTAATACCCTATAAAACGATCTTGTTTACATCGAATAATTACCATCGTAAAAAATCGCAAACCCCTAGTGTACGGCCCCCCAGAGGGTTTTTTTGTTGGCACGTTTCTGACTTGCCCAATTTGATTCAATTAAAATAGACAATATACAAAAATATTTTATCAAATTTTGTTGGCATTCTTCCACCACAACGACCTATTTATTTACATTTTACATTTCCCTGATATATTATTTAATTTAGTCCTTTCCTATGCATTAATTAGCTTTACATGATACAAGTACATTTGTTTTATTGCTGAGGAGCAGACCTTATAATACTGTGTTTGGAAACAAATACACACACATGGTAATTTAAATATAGGCCTACAAATTATAATATAAATTGTAGGCCTTATCAAATGATTTTGAACGAAACTATATAGTTATAAATTTAAAAATATCAATCAATGGATGGATCTACCCCTTTAAATTAAACAATTTATATTGCTGGCACATGGGGTAAAATGGGCGTGGTATATTGATAACCTGGGACTGAATTTCTAATTTCTCATAGGCCTATAATCCAAAAATATTTCATAAGTTATATACCAGACTCATGCCTATAATAACATTATTTAAAAACATGATTTAGTACTCATAGGCTCCAACGAATTAAGAAATGTTTTTTTTTTCATAACAATACATTGTATATTGTTGTGGTTTGGTATACTCAACTTGCGGGTTTGTGATACTACTATTCCCAATTGAATCGTTTATGTATTTTTTTTGTAATGTTTGACCTAAATGAAATAATTGATTGATTATCCGATTTGCTTTTAATAGCGCCCTTGCTACAAAGAAGAACGAATTTGATTGAATGTCTAAATATAGAAAGATGTGATGGCATTGTCAATTTAATGTGTAGGCCTAAGCAAAGTCCAAATATAGAATGAGGCGTTAAGGAATTATCGAAGAAATGTAGGTCTACTCAAAGTTTATAATACAATCGTGTAGGAGGTGGTGATGGGTGACAACTAAAATTAGCTAGGCAAGCCCTTGCGGTTTTCAGTTACTACTGTTCTATTAATACATCTCTCCGTTTGTTTTGTTTGTGGGGGCTTTTTTTGGCAACTCAATAAGAATGTTTTATAGGTGTTGAAGATTGTAAAGATATTTTGAACTTTAATCAAGTTTAGGATGGGATCATGAAATAATGATAAAACTATTTAAAAAAAAGTCAAATAAGACTGAGATTGCATGGCATAAAGTGTACGCGCGCGTCAATGTTTTATCAACCTTTGAACGCACGTGTCATCATTTCTTTGGGCACAACGATTTTTAGACTAGTGCGTTATATATTATAGTACCTAAAAAAACATAATTTGTAATGTTTATTCTTTTTCGCTTTTTCAGGAAACTACAGATTGCATTAACAAAGTGCGCTTAGCTGTCGGAAATGGATTGGGGGCAGACATTTGGCAAGAAGTGAAAGAACGTTATGCAATTGATCAAATCGTAGAGACGTATGGTGCTACGGAAAGCAACTTTGGCATCATGAATATTGTAAACAAACAAGGATCCGTTGGCTGCTGGCCACCGTTATTGAGGGTAAGGTTAAACACTTAAACCCCCCCCCCCACCCATGGCAACTTCCCCGACCCCCTAAAATCCCAATTTCAGGAGAGGTAGCAACTTCCCCCACCCCCTAAAATCTCAATTTCACCCAACCCCTAAAATCCCAATTTCACCCTCACTCTCCACCCAATATACAGTATCCTTTATGCAAATAGGTTATGTAACAAATATATGTTTAATCATAGGTCCGTGGTTTAAGTACGATGATGCCACATATTCATGCATATTAATATACCTTTAAAAGTTTCAGATTGATTTGGATGTTCGTGTTTATATTTGCTATTATATCGGTATTATTCATAATGCATTTTAATAAAATTAAATTAGGCACAGAGTTATAATTTAAAAGTTTAAGCAGTAAAAGTATAATATTTATAAAACTATGTGTTTCTTTTTTTAGACATTTTGTCCAATTGAACTGATAAGATACGATTATGAAACAGCACAACCAGTCAGAGACGAAAAGGGTCGTTGTATCCGGGTCGCTCCTGGTACGTATCCTTAGACTTATTTTTGTATAAACATTTTATATACACAAAAAAGCAATTGAGACAAAATGATGTTACTAAAACTTGGTTCCCACTAGAGATGCAACGCAATGACGTAAAGGCAACGCAAGCGTGTTGACCAATGACAATGACAGTTCGAACAATCCATCGCTTGTGATTGGTCAAATCACTTACGTTTATGCTTTGCGTTGCGTCCCGGGAACCAAGCTTTGCAGATGGTTTGTACACGTATGCGATAGTATATAACTTCATATAAATAACATCTGCTAGTCTGAACATACATACATCTGTATAGACTTTGCTTTTTTTCACTCTCCTCTCACAGTATCTTTTAGTAAAAGTCAACTAATTATCGGCCATACAAAGTAAAATTTGTTTCTAATTTTACATATTGTCTATTGGGATTCATTTGTTTTAAATACAAGATGTGAGTAATCGTTAGAAGTCTAACTTTGTCATGGTCCCCAGAGTTGGCCCCATCCATTCTCCCACAACCATACGTTATTATAAACAGCAATTCGACTCGTTTGTTGACTCAATTACAACAAGAACTAACAATAATGTTCTGGATTATATAAAACGAATCTAATAATATGAAACTGAATAACAATACGACAGTATTGTGCAGTTATCATGAAAAACAAAAATTTGTTGTATACAGGATTTAATTAATGACATCTCAATTATATAGCCTGCTCTATTTACGGACCAGCGGTCGCATTCAACATTTGCAAAAAAAAGCCCCAAAAAACCCTTAAAGATGTTTTGTCTCCAAAAACATGAAAAATGAAGATTAATTAAATCAGACTTTGAATAGGTTATTTTGTAGTTTTAATAAAGTTAATCCCTTCCGTAAAAATTGACAAAATAAATTGTCAAATTCAATCAAAAATCCATTGGCTGGCAGCCAATTTGAATATTTTTCTGTTTGCTTTAAATTACAGTTTTTTCAGGTAAATAAATTTTGTTTCGATCCAATTTTGTGGATAAAATTATATATATAAAAAAGTGGATAACTATTAGGCCTATATGACATCAAAATGACATATTCAACAAAAATGTTTAAATTTCTTTTTTATGGACAATACATCTTTAAGGGAAATATCTCAATTAAGGTTCATCTACTTGAACACAGTTACTAAGTTTATTTTCAACTTAAGTAGTTTTAATTAGCGACCAACCCGCTACACAATCCCGGATTTCTTACATAATACTCAATTATACAACAGTTTTTTTTTAAAATTATTGTAGATGAAGTCGGTCTGCTTGTGTGTCCCGTCAACAAAATGTTTCCGGTTGAAGGCTATGTTGGAAATAAAGAATTAACAGAAAATAAATTGATAAGGAACGTTCTTCGAGAAAATGATATTTACTATAATACCGGGGACCTTTTCATAAGAGACAGAGATCACTTTCTATACTTTAAAGACAGACTGGGAGACACATTCAGGTAAGATATATACTATATATGGAACGCCAAATGGGAGTTTCTTGGCGTCCCATAGTAAAATATATCACGTCTCAATCATTATTTCTTAAATTAAACAAAATTTCAATACATTTTTGTTTTTAATTAATTTAATGAAGAAAGAACAATAATTAAAACTGTTGCGTCAAAAGTCGAGCGGTTTTTTTTTGTAAAAAATATTTCTTTTTTATGTATGTGTGTGACTCTGGTTAATAAATAAATGCAATCAATCAATCAGTCCAAAACACCGAAACACACACAAAATCAAATCAGCCAACACAATAGGCAACTAAATAATCAATCAATAATAAAAATAAATAGCCAACAAACCAGTAACAATTTGTTTAAATTTTTAGTAAAATATAATAATTACATTAGGCCTAAGGTAAATTTTATTGAGTAATTTGTTTTAGAGATTTTTACGAGTAATCTTCTACATAAACTCGCCCACGAATAAAAAGTAGAACGGGAATAATAACCTTTGTTAGTCTAAATATTACTGAATAACCTAATAATTTTATTTTACCCTTCCACGAACAGTTTCTTGGAATGAAGCCACAACAATTAAATTAATAATAATGTTAGCTTGCAGTAGGTCTGTCGCAAGTCGATTTTGTCAAATGTTATCAAGTTGAAGTATCAAGGGGCTTAAGCGATTTTTTTTGTATTATCGTTTCCCATTGGTATCAATATACACTTTTGAAAAGACATCGGAAATTAGATGGTTCCAATTAGTTGTGGTGAATTTAAAGAAGTTCATTTGGAGTGGACTGTAACCAGTATGACCTTGGTTTAAAAAAAAAACAGCTGATTTGTATTCATTTCATTGTATAAGAGAAGTACGGTAGAACCCTTATTAATAAGAAGGCCCCTTCCGGACTCAACAAAGTGACCCTGTAATAGAGGTGTTCTTAAATCGGAGTTGGCTGTATAGTGTTAAAATATCCCCTTGTTCGTTAAGGGGAGAGCCTCTCCTTCTACAGTAGGTGTCCTCTGAAAGGGGGATTGATCTTTTATAATTCTTCTTGTTCGTTTTACGGAAAAGAGTCCCCTTAATAGAGCAAACATCTTATTTACTTGCCATTCTGGACAAAATTTCAATGGACATTTAATCGATTATAGATTATCAAATCAGAAAGTCAATAAATATTGATTGAATAAATCATTTTGACGACTTAATACGGAATTATTAATGATTAAAAATCCTCTTTGAAATTATAATTAAATTAAACTACTTTTACTAGGCTCAACAGGTAATCGCAAATCTCAAAGTGATGAAGTATTCTAATATTCAGTAATTTAAAAGATCTAAATCGTAGATTACGATAATCCTAATCAAATTATTAATTAGATTAAAATGCTTTTAATTACGGAATGCATTGGCCTTAAAACAGCACAGTAAATACAACATATAACAATTACATGACGTATATAATATTTAGGAATAATTTCCCTGAAAATGGAATAATAAGTAGGTAATAAAAAGGATAAACTGAAGGCTTAACCTTGAGCTCTTAAGGGATTATTCTACTGATAAAATCACAATATTTACTCTATAAACTAGTTTTATTTTCAATATTTTAGAGTAATATTCAACTAAGTTTATAGAAGTTCGATGCCGTAATATTGATATTGAGAGCATACATTGCTGCAACGATGTATTTCAAACAATCGATAATCATAAGCAATTGATAATAGTAAGCAATAGATAATCATAAACAACCAATATGATAAACTATCAATAATCATAAACAATCGATAATAACAATCGATAATCAGAAACAATCGATAATCGTAAACAATCAATATAATAAACAATCAATAACCATAAACATAAACAACGATTATCTTAAACAATCGATAATCAGTTTAAAAAATCGATAATATTAAGCACTCAAATATCATAAACAACCGTTAACCAAATGTAATCGATAATCATCATCATTTGATAATCATAAACAATCGATACAAATATATATAGATAATCTATGATAATGATAACCAATCGATAATCTTAAACAATTGTGAAAATGCTCTACATTTCACACGTCATCATCCATCAATTGGTATGCATGTTTAATTTGGAATTTTATTTAATTTACAGATGGAAAGGAGAGAATGTTGCGACAACAGAAGTGTCGCAAATAATCAACGAATATGATGGTATCTTAGAAACAAATGTTTACGGCGTACATGTTACAGGTACGTAATTATGTACTTCTTCACCCGATATACTCGGGATATACTCGGGCTATACTCGGGTAATTTCACTCTTCCCTGATATACTTCTACACATTTCAATAAACGCACGATAAACGATCTTTACCAAACAAGATTTTTGTTGATTTTTTGCCAGGTTCGATTCCCAGAGTAGATATATAATGATTACGCAACACGTGGTTCTCTCTATAGAGATCTAAATATAGACATAATAAATGTATTTTAAACATTATCTAGCTGGCCTATCGGGACATAACATGATAATGACCTTATTTAGGCCTAATGTATTTTTATTTTTAATTCCCATTCATACCCTATTTTACCCCTATCACATGTGTGAGTTAGTCATGTATACAATCATTTCTGATAGCGTTACGCCAATTGAATATATAACTAATAGGCTTAACCACCAAAATAATGTATAGGCCTAAAAGCAATGGGTAAAATCTAGCTGGAATAATTTAATGAATTTGGCATATGACGCATGATGTTTTGTCAATATTGGTTGTCTAACTAAACGTAAATATTATATTAAGACATTCTAAACATTTATTTCTCATGGGACTTCTCAACTTCCCCCTAAGTATTTATCTTATTTTGTATAAAATGTATTAAATTGTGTGCAGGTTGACTTATATAAGAGGCTATTTATGTAAATATTTATTTTCTAACGCCCACTGATTTCATGTGTTTTCGATGGTCCCAAATGGCTCCTCAAATACACCCGATAGCCAACCATTTTCCTAGCCCACCATACACGCACCACAATTTATTTATACTGCACAAATATTTATTCTGTAACAAGCTCTCACGACATATATTCATATTTGCTGAACTATAAATGACCCTGAGGCGCGTTTTATATCTATCTAAAATTGTTTCAATTCATCAGCACCACCTTAAGTGGCTGATCCAAGAAATTTAAATTAGGGGTCCGTGGGCGAGGTCCTTCACGAGGTAAATTGTGAACGAAATTAAGTGGTGAACTTAACATAATGTCCTATATTTTTTCTCGGTAATCTACAAAATATCCACATTCCCCCCACCCCCACTCCACCTAATCCTAGTTTATTATTACCGTACGGTACCCATTACTTGATTGCACACTTTGTGTAAGTTTAAATCATTACTTAATGTATTTATGAATAATAATAATTCATTTTAGGTTGTTGCGGTAAAGCTGGAATGGCAGCCATCATCATGAAGCCCCAGTGTGCCATCGATCCCGAAAAATTATTTCATCATGTGACAAAATCACTTCCCAACTACGCGTGTCCACGCTTCATTCGTTTGATGACGTCAATGGAGCATACGTGCACTTTCAAACAAAAGAAAACGCAGTTGGTCCAAGAAGGATTCGACCCAGAACTTATCTCAGACCCTCTTTATTTTATGGACGATTTGCAACAAAGGTACATACGCCTGGACCCATCTCTCTACTTAAAAATTACAAATGGTGGTCTTAGACTCTGAGAAATTATGTTGTTTTTAATTAATATTTACAATATACTTGTAACGAACTTGTACATTATGTATATATGACACATCACTTAAGGTATTTTTATATTTTCGTTATCAGAACGATCATAGTAAATATTGAATCCGTCCAACGTTTTAGTTTTCTTATAACCGAGTTATGACGTCAACAAGACCTATTCAGGTACACTATGTTTTGTTGATAGTATTGTAGTATACAAATACAGTATATTTAAATAGATAAAAAATGTACACAGCTAAATATATTATTCTCCATAGTATAAAGTTACCGGTGCTCTTGGGGTTTAAATGATTCGACAGTTTTTTTTTTCAACTGAAATATAAATAGTAATTTGTAACGTTAAAGAGTGTTTGTAAAAACCGTTTCGATCATCGCTGCAAAAATGTATAGACATTTCATGTATCACTAAGGGCTCGTTCAGACTGTTTTACCCGGTTTAGGTTGGTGTCCAAAATATTGCTAACTTTAGTGGGTAGGTCATCATCTTAAGTTCCCACTAGCACGCAACACAAGGACGTAAGCGCAACGTAAGCGAGTTGACCAATCGTAAGCGATGGATTATTCAAAATGTCGCTAGTCATTGGTCAACTCTCTTGCCTTTCGTTCTAGTGGGAACTAAGCATTACCCGGGTAAATAACTGAGACTGATATGTAGTGTATTACCAATTTGTTTAATCATTTGCTGCAAAATAACCATAATGCTGAAATTTAAATTTACATTTACTTACTTTATTTGTTTTGCACCAATGCTGCAAAATATCAGAAATTGTATTGAATATAAATTTGTATCCTTATTTTGAATTTGTGAAATTAAACTATAGGTCTAATTTGGCTTCAAAGTTTTCTATTGCGTTTGAAATTTCATTGTTTTGGGACAACGCATATATAATAATATTACTTAGTATAAACATATTTAGTTAGAAAATAACTACGAATTGTAACGATTTATTTAATATATATGACTTTTTTTGTTTACTTTGGAGACAAACATACAAAATAATGTGCAGTATAGCCAAACCAAACGTATGTCGTGCCTGTGTTTTATTAAAATTAATATTTATCATCAATCGTCTGTTTTTACTATTTTATTTAGCATGCGCATGTTCCTTAGCAGTTTCTATGTTCACTTTTTCTATACAGTTTTTAAAGATAATGTATCGCCGAAGAGTTAAAGAATAAGACGTACTTAACACATTAGGCAATCAATATTGTATAAAGACACATCCTCCAGTAATCACATAACAATATTAAAAAAGTGAACATTCCAGGAATATGTTGAAAAATAACACATCTAAAATATTCTCTTCAATCAATTACTATCTGATTGTCTATAACGATCTTAATGTAAAAACAAAATGTACATACAGTACTTACACTACCAGTCTTCAACTTGAACTAACCATTTCTGTACAGACTCTCAGACGTTTACTTATTTGTTTCCATAGCCTGTATGTTAATTTCCTACCATTATATGCTAATCACATACCAATGACCCTACAATTGATGGCACTTTTTGTTGGAAGTTATGTGGTGCAATATGATGCAGTATAACTTGTTTGTGTGCATAGGTTCGATTCCAACATTTTCAATATCACCATCATCATCATCATCTTCCTATACTGTACAGTATAGTCGCACATGGATTGGTCACATTTATGCAGCTGGGCTTCCTAATTTTTCCTTTAAAAAACGTGTTGCATACGTTTCATATCATTTTTTATTTATTTATTTTTTTAAAAGATACATTATACATTTATTCACAATTCATATTTACAATATTTTACTATTATTTGGTATACTATTAAAATAGTATACCAAAAGAAGCGAGATTTAAATGCATTTAATGTACGGTACATTCTTGGCAGACAACATTCAACAAAAATTATGTACAAAAAAAGTAAAAACATTGGTCGCCCATATTATTACATTTTTTAAAAATAGTTTCAATACTAGGAAGATACTCGATTGTTGTAAGTAGTTTTTAAACCTTCCCAGTAAAATGCCGGTAATTTGAAATAGCAACAATTTATATAACGAACAAACGTAGAAAAAGGTCTCTCTTATAATATTTTATATGATATATATTTAATTTTGTTTTAATCAAAGTATCCGTTTAATATTCAAACACAAGTTGAAGTTACAGGGTGTACATTAGAACAATGATAAATAACTTTTAAGTGAACACCAACTTCCAAAAGTCTTCCAATTATTATGTTAATGTACAAAGTCGATAATAAGCATTACATAATTTGCTTGACATGTCCTATTACACGTACTGTTTGTAACAAGGTTAAGCTGTTGAAACAACCTTATTCAAAACAATATAAAGTTATACTTTCTGCACAGTAACATTAATTTGCTTTGAAGATGCCGATACATTTTTTCTATTTTAGGAAAGAAACAAGATCACAAGATAAGGCATTACTAATTGTCAACCAATCACGTAAGACCAGGCGGCATACATCAAAGTAATTGCCAGGCAAGGGTGAGGGGAAATGCTTCTATGTGACCCTAAACGTTAAGGTGTATACCATGTCCTTTGGACGAACTCACAATCCGGTAATAAAAGCCTTGGCATTACCACTGGGGTCTAGCAAAGAAGAGAATAATTTCAACGGTTGGCAAGTCTATTGTTAGTCGTAAAAGTGTAATTGAACGGAATACCAACGCACTCAATCCCAATCTACTTAAAGATGATAGCTCAATGCTACAATATCAGATGAAAAAAAACTGTTTGTTTGCATGCATTTGTTAACGAATTTAACCAAGAGATCAGATTTTAGGGTTCAGTAACATTGTTCAGCGATAATTTCATGGCCTAAAGAGGTCTATAACTCACCCCACACTTACCTGAATTATATAAATCATAAATTGATTTACAGGGGTAAAGCAATTAGGGATCAATAGCATTGTTTCAACAAACGTCAGGGCCGAAAGGGGAGTCACATTTAACTGAATTATAAATTAAAAATAGACAGACAAGCCCAAAACGTTGTGCTTCATTAACATTGTTTCAGCAACAACTTTCTAAAAATTGATAAGAGATGCCATATTTATATATCGGAGGCATATTATATTGATCATAAATGTATAATTTTATTCACATAACCAGGCAAATACCGGAGCCACACTGATGTGGACGTCACACCTTATGGATATGAGTAATGAATATTCATGTTTATTTTGTGACTTATGTAAGAACTTATGTAAGAAAGAAATATCGCAATCTGGACCAGATTCAACTGATTTACTGCGAGAACCTTCTATTTATTTCGCATATTGATTACAGTACCGTATATTTTATGTTTTGCAAAACTATACTTTGTGTAAAATGTGGCAATACATATAGGCCTACATACATTATAAAACAATAAAATTATCACTCGCACAAGAAGTAGTGCAACCGCTTCAAGTAAGCATTTCTTTTTCCATTTTTCTTGTTAAAAACGGCAAGAACAAAACCGAGTTCTTCAAAACCTACGATTAGTATCACATAACATTCTTAATTGCTCACAGTTGCAGAGATTATCTCTTAATCCGTAACTAATCCGGTCTACACATAAACTGTTGATCCACATATCTCCAGAGAT
The DNA here is from genome assembly GCF_963402885.1 of Antedon bifida. Taxonomy (NCBI): domain Eukaryota; kingdom Metazoa; phylum Echinodermata; class Crinoidea; order Comatulida; family Antedonidae; genus Antedon; species Antedon bifida. Next base: position 31,403,812 of record NC_136227.1, on the reverse strand, counting down.
CAACGGCAACACGGTAACCCTTTGAATAAAAAATAACATCATCTTTTACCTACCACCCTTAATACATTAAGTGATGAATGATCGTGGTGTTATTCTATAAAGTGAGAATATGAACTGGCGGTTTGAATAAGGTTTACTGGTGAGAATTGTACAAACTGGGAAAGGTTACAAGGCTGAGTGGTTTAGTAGACGTTTGTGCAGAATCTAGGACTAATGTAGAAATTAACATACTTATGATTTTGCTAGTTCAATGAAAACTTTTTCGCGCAAGTTAGCCTAAATCTTTCTGTAATCGGTAAAAACTAATTGTACTTTGGTAAAACTGGTTAAATCTCGGTAAAACAGCTTTTTTCACGAAGATAAAAACTTGTTGCACTTCGGTAAAAACTCGTTGCACTTCGGTAAAAACTTGTTTCACAAACGTAAAAACTTTTACTTCGGTAAAAACTCGTTGCACAAACGTAAAAACCTTTCAAACTTCGGTAAAAACTTGTTGCACTTTGGTAAAACGCGTTGCACTTCGGTAAAAACTTGTTTCACGAAGTTACAGCATGGATTCAGGCAGGCAAAACTTGTTTCGCACAGGTATATTTCGAGAATTACAACTTGATACACGTAAACTCTTCCGACGTAGGCCTACTACTAGCAAAAGATTTGTAAAAGTACATTTTTCACGCAAGAAGAACTTAGGTAAACACTTTCTTAATAAATTAAACAAATTCTTGTTTACATTAATGGTATAGTAGTTATTTTATTCAAGCATAATATGGATTGGTAACAAAACATTATGTATAAATACAATCAGCCGTTTAGAGAAATTTCAGTTTTCTTACTTACGCGTAAAAATATTTACGGACATTTCAGATCAGCAACGTAAATGAAAGAATACATAGCCGCGAAGATCGTGATCGTGATATGAATATTATAAAAACAAAATGTATATACAATTGAGTACACATTAAAGGAAACCAATATTAAGTTTATAATTGGCCAATATAATATTGGTGAATACGACGATTTCATGGGAAGCACCAAACATACAAAAACTTATCTAAAACTAACAGTTAGCTACAAATAAATATTAATACTTTAACACATGAAGTAAACGTTATTACGTTTGCGACCACTATGCTACAAGACAACAAATAGGCCTACAATCTTTAGTGACGGTGCTACCGAAGAATAAAAAAAATATTTTGGCTGTTCATACGCAACGCAAAGGATGTGTGAGTAACCATGGAAGATATGTAATTTTGACTAAACACAGCAACAGTTAGGATGATCGGTTGATTTGATTGGTCAAATACTTGCATACGTCATCGAGTCTTAGTGAGAACCATGCTTTAGTGTGAGCAATCAATGGAGATGTATTATATTGGTAATATTTCTATTTTATCTCGGTAACAAAATTAAACTTTAATTCTATTTTGCCCGGTTTTAATACGGTATAATGGAAAATCTTCGGTTTCACTACACCGCCACTAACTACAACTAAAAATGCTGCATATATAATTATTATATAATCGCTTAATATATTAGACTTACAAAAGGTAGAGTAAGTTCATTAAACTTTCCCACCTATTAATACAAAATCAATGTATAATCGGGCGAACTATGAAATTAAATAGAAAGTGTTTATTTACTGTTTTTAATACAATTTTTGTTATAAATATTTTAAAATGCATCTGTGTGCACAATCTAAGAGTTGTCGTTAGAAAAATGACCAAATATGGTGTTTAAAATAAAATTTTAAAATATTGGATTAATGAATAATAACAAAAATAAATATGTTTCCACATTTTATATAATCATTTAGTTACTTTTCATTTTTCATTCTTAAATTAAAAAAAAAAACTTTAGACTTTATTTATCAAACCAAAATCATTACTTAAAGCAAATATATTTTTTGATAGATCTGTAGTAGAAATGTTTATACAACAACAAATTATCCACATTTTGTGATTTTCTTGAAACATTGACAGTCTGTGATGGTGAATTTTAAAGGATCAGAAGAATATTACTGTATGATAACCATGACGATGATGCGAAAGACGATGAAAACAATTTGATGATGACGATTTTAATTATAAAAAAAGTAATCATAGTAAAACTAATTATTTATATTTGACGGAAACATAATGTAAATTTAAGAATTTTGGTCATTTCTCAAAAGACTCTTCTTTTAGCATCGTTTCTTTGTTACAAGATAAAACCAACATGATTATTTTTGGACAAGAAATGCAACTATTTGCAAGTGCTATCCTTAGATATCTTGCCCTTGTTTAAATATCTTGCCCTTACTGAGACATCTTGCTTTTTCTTAGACATCTTGCCCTTTCTTGGCCATCTGGGCCTGCATTTGAGCCACCATTTCTTGCATTCGCCTCAACTGAAAAAAAATAAAACAAATTATTTATTTAGCTTTAAAAAGTCCAAATCAGAAGAAAAACTGAAATGCCATTTAGTTGATAAGTTTTAAAACAAGAAGTAAAAATTAAACATTTACAGTACATTAGGTAAGGTAATTCCTATTTATATCTCTTTATCTTTATTCAATAAAACATAAAAATACAAAGGCAGAATAAGTGCTGAATTTGACGTATTCCTTACAAAATATGGAACAATAAAAAGATAATCACAATTTACAAAGATATATATATATACTGTATATCAAAGGTAAAATGAAAAAAAAGCCCGCAATTGGGGTACAGTATACACCAATGTTTAATATAATTACTTACTACTATTTTCTAATAATTTCACCAAATAGAGGACAGAACTATTTTTAAATCTTTCAGTTTTTGCTACAGGGATTTTGTATTTCCTTTCATTCCTAAGTTGTATTGATGAAACATTTTTGGATTTTGGTAGCCAATGACTAAAACGTTCATTTTTGCTTTCTTTTTTTGCAAAACTTATGCACAGGTTGGCCCTATGTAAAGAAAGGGTCTCTAAATGTAATTCTTCAAGGGCATTTTGGTAGTTATCATAGTTTTTGGCAAGAACAGAAAATGTAGCAGGCCTTGGTCATAACAATTACATATTTCAAGGGTCTTTAACCCTATATTGTATGAATGTCTGTAATCTTACTGTCTGAGTATGTGTATGATTTACCTTTGTGAATACAATAAAACAAATTAAATTAAGTCATAACATTATACCATCAATCAAAAATTACTTGGTAAACTGTAAAACTACACTAATATATAATAACTATATTTGTAGACGGAATTAGTTAAGTTTACCCTCTTGAGGGAACTCCATCTTGTGTGGTAGAATGGAAAAATGATGTTTATACACCACTACCAGTATTATAGGCTTAACACCCCTATCTACCTTGACCCCACAGCTAAAAAATCTTGACCCTTAACATTCCAGGAGGGTGTTAATAGTACTGTTTATTATTAATTCATCTGATTGCACCAGTACTGATTTAATGTAGCTTTCTAAATGTCCACAAATATTTTAATATAATCAATAAATATTTTGCTCAGGGTTAAAAGATGGAGATGAACAAACCATGTACCAAAAGTAATACTTTATACAAAATAATAAAAGTATGACATGAGAAGTAAAAGTAATGGGTCAAATGGTGTGCCACCTTGATTATTATTATTATTTGATGAAATCACAATTATTGAAATTATAGATGAAGAAAATTTGTTTTCATATATTTTAAGCAATTTTTACAACATTGTTCTTTTTAAATTTTTATATCTCTTAATTTTTATGTATGTTTGTGCTTGCAATTTCTTCAGATTGTTGGAGATAATAAAGTTTTCTTATGTCTTATTTACAAACTTATTAAAAAAAAATTATATATTTAAAGCAATTGATAAATAAAAATAAAAGTGATTGGATCTGAGAATGAAGGCAGATATAGACCTGAAAAGATGAAAAACAACATCTTGGTTGCGAAAGATAATCATAAGTGAATTCATTAATAATATTGTTCCCAAAGATTTTAAAATGGTGAACAAAAATGAAAAATAATATTAAAATTGAATATTTTAAATGATTTATTGGCATTCATATGCAACATACAAATGCCAAAACGTTCTTGGAATTTCTATGCAGTTTTTTTCTTTTTTACTTAGTTGAGAAAGACATTTTCCACTTGTGTCTAACCGCCATTCTAAGCTATTATGCGAGAATAAAGTTGAATATTTCGCAATTTTCTATAGCTACGTGAATTCTGGCACTACTCCGTAACTACAAGAAGCTTTATACAGTACTTGAAAGTTATATAAATAAGCGTAAAATGAAATTGAGTGATGTCGGCAGCAGCGACAGGTTTTTGTCTGAGTCAATGACTTGTGGCCAACATATAACTTGCAATTTACACTGAACTTTGTTTCAACTCACTCAACAGATTTCTAAATTTGATTTATATTGGAAACTAACAAAACTGTGTTAGGCCTTCTGCTTGGGAATAGGCAAAGTGTTTTTTTTCTTTCGGAAGGTCCGCTGATTGGCATCGCTTCAAACTTATTAAATGTTTGTTTCCTTGAGTTTTATTCCTCTATTTCCTTAACTCCCACTACCGACAAATAACTTTCCCTAATGTCAACAAGCATTTTACAATTTAATCTTATATAAAACAACTGCTAGAAGTAATAAAGTACTAAAGTTAAGCTTTATCCGAATTGAATACCGTTGGAAAGTCAACTTGAAAAGTAAAGAAAATTTAAAATAAGATAAAAATTGAGGTTGAAATACTCATTTGGATAACAATTTTGTTTATAATGTAGAAAGCAAAATGAAAAAAATACCAGTTTTTTTTAAAATAGATTTTTTACTGAAAAAACCTAGTTTGTATATACAGGTACAGGTACTAACCAAACTTAGTACAAAGTCACACAAAGCAATTGTATTCAGTAGAGGGCCACTTCTATTAAGGGGACACTTTATTTACAATCAAAATTAAGGTTTTTGTTGGACCAAAATTATTAGTAATAAAGTTAAAATAATAATAAGTGTTTTGACACATAGTATAGTGTAAAGATTCATTTTAGTTTATTGTCAGTATATTATCTATGTATATTTCATCATACTCGAAAACAAATGATGGGAAATAGTTTTAAGTTTGTAAATCTAATTTTAGTTCTATTTTATCAAGTTTCTGTACTCTTTGTTTTGATATTTATATATATTTTATGTATAAGACATCATGTAAGTGATCTCACTGTTAAGATGTACACTGAAATAAAATAAAAAGTTTGTTGAGACATTGCAGATTCAGTCATGCATGACTCATCAATGAAATAAATAGTAAAATATTAATTTTTGGAAGCGAGACAACAGATTCATAGAAAACTTTCAGCTTTTCTTCTAAAATCAGAACAAGAACATTGCTTTTGAATTATGTTATTTATTAATCTAATGTGCTATATGTCTGAATTTTTAAAGCTCAAAATATCAAATTCTGCTTACATAATGCGAACATTTTCACTTTCATAATTACCGAAATATAATTCGTCACAAAGCGCCCGACTAAGACCTGGATAGACCGAGTTATATAATTCAGCGTCTACGTGACACTCATCACGTTGAGGGCTTTCATTACGAGTGTGTGTATTGTTTGAGAGTACATTTTTAGCATGTGTGCAGAGTCGGTGCATGTTACTGATGGGAACAGGTGAATGAGATTTTAAGTTAAGGCGCTCCCGTGCCAAATTTGGTAAATAACCTGGAATAGTACAAAGTATTTCTTAATTGGTTCTAATTGACCTGCAAGATGTTAGGATGGTCTTACATCCTTTAGAACAAATCAGACCACATTTTACATTGGAATGTCATTGCAGCAGAGAAAGAGGAATTAAGTAATTGAATATTTTACATATAAAAATACTCCAAAAACATCTTTTTATCCTTTCTCAAAGAATACAAAAAATACTCAGATCTCCCATAATATTGAGAGGCACAAAATTGTTATTGTAATTTCCAAAACATGACAAATTTGTAGAAATATTAAAAATAAAATACTCCAAAAACATTTTTTTATCCTTTCTCAAAGAATACAAAAAATACTCAAATCTCCCATAATATAGGGAGGCACACGATTGTTGTCATTTCCAAAACATGACACATTTGTAGAAATATCAAAAATAAAATACTCCAAAAACATCTTTTTATCCTTTCTCAAAGAATACAAAAAATACTCAAATCTCTCATAATATAGGGAGGCACACAATTGTTGTTGTCATTTCCAAAACATGACAAATTTGTAGAAATATTGTTTTTTTAAATTTATTTTTATTAGACAATAGATTCAAAGGAATACTAACTGGAATCATACTATTCAATGTTCAATGTAATTTATTATCCTTTTTTATCAAATTCCTTAGATACTTATTCATAAATTTCCGCCATTTTGAAATTGCAAGAATCATAACTTTGGCAAAGAATTTGTATGAGAGAGGAATGAAAAAACGGAAAAAATAACAAACTAACAGGAAATTTCTGGGACACGTAAAGGTGTTAACTATTGAAATATTAAATCTAATCTGATTTACATAAACATAATAACGTTGAAAATATATAAAAATCCTCAAGAAAATTGTTACAATACATTTTCAAAATTTTGATTGAAACATTTTGAAATGAAGTTTGACATTTTTGAGGTTGATTACCCTAAAGGGGTGAGTGTGTCCACATCGGCAGCTGGGCCTGGTTATGGCCACCACTCGCATCTGCCTTTTTACGCAAATTTCAACTTGTGAAGAGGGCTGGTTTATGCTACGGCCTGTCAACTGGATATCCGGGATGGATCAACGGTAAACATAGAATGTGTGAAGACATAGGTTATACAGAAGTCAGGGTTGATTAGCAAGGCACAAAATCTACACATTTTGTCTATGTACTAGCGTGGGTAATCAACCAATGTAAAACATTATCATTCAAATCATATCATAAAAAGATGGGCTTCTATCTAAAGCTCTGTCTACACTATCAAACTAGTTTGATAAAAAAAAAGTGTGATGTGCCCAAATATGGTGGTGATATGCCCAAATATGGTAGTGATATGACATTATCATGTCCATATTTGGGCACATCACATTTTTTGTCACATAAAGTTTAATAGTGTAAGACAGGGCTTAACCAAGACACAGTTATTTTCAATCAATATCCCAATGATTTTAAAATTTCATCCAAACAGAAAAAAAAATGTGTTGCTATTTATAGATACTGCAACATTTACCTCCTCATCCGTATACATAATTCCATCATGATATTATTATGGCAACAATGATAATGAAAAGCACCATCTATTTTATTGTAGTATAAAATGAGAATCATACAAGTAGGCCGGAAATTAAACCATGTAACACCACATTTTGGAAAGTTAACATGCGTTTTTATGTTCAAAAACAGCGCTATATAATAGACACCTAATTTCAGACACGTTACATTCCAATTGGATTGACTCACAAGGACAGACAGACAGACCAAACAAAAAAAAAACACATGCTCAGTCTTTGACTTTGACCTTGCACATCTGTGTTGTAATAAATCAATTAACCTTTCAACTTCTAAGTCTTACGAAACCCGAGTTGCCTTAAGATGTCCAAACGTAGGCGTGTGCAGAGAGTATTTCACTCGGATCAACGCATTCAATCGGGGGAAATCCACAAGCGAGGACATAGGCATGGACTAAATAACAATTGTGATGAGGTTTGCCCAGACACCTGTTGATAAATGTCTCTGGCACATAGGCTAACCTTGGCCAACATAAAAACAGTACATGACATATTTATAAATAGAAAAAAAAAACACATAAAATGAACTGAAAAAACAAGATTTGACAAAACCACATTGAAAAAAAAAAATTAGATTGAAATATTTGTGGTGGTATGGTACACTTATCTAATGCCCCTTGACTTGTGCAAAAATAAATAAATGACAAATTAAAATTCCATATATTCTTTTTTTAAAGTAAACATGATGTTAATGGAGATAAATATTTGATTCTTTAAATTTTGAAATTGACGTTCTTTCTAAGAAAATTTCAATTTTATTCTAGATGGCGACATTGCAAAATATTCAAACTCTTTTTTTGGATTGTTAAGCAAGACGGGAAGATGTGCAACCTCTAAGTCTTTGGGGCGATATACATTGGTCACTTTCCATCAAATTCTTTTTGCATTTTTTTTATCACCCAAACAAACATATAGGTAAAGCTCTGTCTACATATCAAACTAGTTTGACAAAAAAAGGTAGCAAACATGGTAGTGATCTGACATCATCAAGTTTGATAGTGTGGACAGAGCTTTAAAATGACCTACCTCTTCTTCCTTTTGCTGTAGGATTTGGTCCTTATCTGAAGAACTTTCTTTTCGTTTACCAGCGCTATATAACAAAAGACAAAAAACCTCATCAATTATTTGTAGAATTCATAAAAATAGTATGTATTGTATTGTAATATTTCAATTAAATTTTTAACTTCATTAACAAATCAAGAGAATGGGTCAATTGATTTTTTCCAAGGAAAATACATATAACTTGTAGTATATTAAGTCTAATTAAACATTTTTACACTACCTGGTCTTAACAGCAGCAGTGCCCCCTCCACTTTTTGCTAACCTTTCGGAACGGAAGTTTTCGTAGTGAACCTCATGGGTCACCTCTTGTAAATCTTGCATATGAGTTCTAAAGTCAAATAATTTAGTTAATAAATAAACAAGATATCATTGTTAAAAATTAAGCAAATAAATAAACTAATAATTTAATATAAAGCAAAAAACAACAAATTATTCTATATTAACAAACATGAGGTAAAACACCCTAACAAGTGAGGGCGGTAGACCAGTTCAATGCTAGGTTTAAAGGCACAGATTTCATACTTGCTAACAATCAAGTAAAACATCTACAATACCATAGAGACAGTAGCCAAACATTTGGCCTACTACTGCAGCTGGAGAATAATAAGGCTAATTACATGCCTAGGCTTATTACATGTAAGATATCTGTGTGTGTGTGTGTGTGGGTAGATTGGACAAAATGAAAAGCAACTTTGCTTTGGAATCACGCTTTTAAGTTTGCAGCGTCGTCGGAACGAAGGGCGCCAACAATTAAAAAAATCCAGAACTTACATAAGCATGCTACGTAACATAATGAAATCACAATGATCAGGATTCTCAACTAGAAAAAAAAAAGATTTAAATTAGAACATGAAATTTATTAAAAACCTAAAAAATGATATTTTGTTACTCTTATTTTGATTGTAAAAAAAAAATGTAAAAGCAAAAAATGATATGTTGCTTACCTTCTACAACTCCCCATGGATACAACCGACCTCTGACCTTCTTTCCTTTGACTTCTATCAATTGGCTTGAACCACATACCGCAAATGGTACACTTTGCTGAAAACAAAAGTAACATTTGATGAGCATGTGTGATGAAAGACATTGTTGTTACACAATAGAATGTCTCAAGATTTGAACCAAAGATATTGTTGTCTCGAACAGGATTTGAACCAGCAGTTATATCACAGAACCAGCAGTTATATCACAGAACCAGCAGTTATATCACAGAACCATGGATTTCACAGATTTGAATAACGCACATCTAGATTTTTTCTCATAAATGTTGTATTGTACATTATTAATATTTACAAGATGTTTTTGTCGTTTCATACCACTCTGGAATGGATTAAAGGCATTCGTAGCATTCCATACATGGCACTCCACTTTACACCTTATTTACAGTTACAACGTCACTATTAAAGTAAAGGGGCATCTCACCCTTTTCCCCGCAGGAGAGTGCCCCACCGGAGGTGCTGACTGGTCGTGGGCGACCCATATTGATATTTTTTTTATTATGTACATATTTTATTTCAATTTGTTTTTGGTCATGAATGTTGTCTTGTATGGTGGATACTGAAATCCACACTGCTTCTGTTGGTACTATTGAACATTGTAATTGTGAATGAATAAAGTTCTAAACAATTGTGGTCTAAAAGCATGGCTAAGTGAATGTCAAATTGATAACACTTTGATCAGCTCAACCGGTTTTCCGGCAATCAATCTGACGTATTGATTAATTATACAGTTAGTTGATTGGACGTTGTGTTTATTAAAGTGTCGTGGCAGGTTTGGAACAGGTGGGGTACACATTCAACAGAGAGACAAAATGATTTGTATTATTTCTGGCTTATCTCCAACATTATCTGGTATTTGAAAATGGTTACATTCATTGTGGCGTCAATAACAATAATTTGAGAAAACATGTTAAACGATAAGTTTCTACTCACTTTTAATGAGTTGTTTTGCTCTTTGAAATCTTCATCCTCATCCGAGTCGCTGTCAGGAAGATGATAAACTTTGATGCCATTGTCATCAATTTCATTCATAATCTATTAAGTTTATAAAAACAGAAATGTCTTATCATTTTTATGGATGTAATGTAACAGTTAGAGGAAAAATGGCAAAATCAGCACTGTTGTCATGTTACAAGAGTAGTCAAAACAATATATATTATAAACAGAAATGTCTTATCATTTTTATGGATGTAATTTATGGAATGTTATAACATTATACACTATTAGTGACAAATTCCTGGTGTACCATCAACAACCTGCTAAACAGTTAGAGGAAAAATGGCAAAATCAGCACTGTTGTCATGTTACAAGAGTAGTCAAAACAATATAGATTATCTGATAAAAATCCTAGAAAGTAGGAAAAATTTTGCCATTTTTCCCCTGACTGCTAAATTAGTAGCTAAGTTTATTGAATGTTGTTTTCTTCTCTTTGGGAACTTGTTTGCTTCTAATACAGTGGCCGTATTTAAGTGAGATATTTCCCTTGAAAATTAATATTAGGTATTTCACTTAACTCAATAAATATTTAAGTACAGTATTTCCCTTAAATTGTATTCATTTAGATTTTTTTTTATTTTAAGGGTAAGTGTTCCTTAGCCTAAGTGTAAATGGTGAATATGGCCACAGAATTTTTTGTGCCCACATGTCGGTTTTATACACAGGACCCACAACTTAACATCTCACAAGTTTCATAACATAATTAGGTTTAACCCACTATCACAATATCTTTACCTTAGCTTTCAGCATTTGTATCTCACGTTTAGTGAGAGTGTCGGACTTTGCAATCACTGGCACGATGTTCACTTTGTTATGAAGCGCCCTCATAAACTCAACATCAAGTGGTTTCAATCTATGATAAAAAAAATTACAATTGAAGGCGACTTATCAACATAATAAATAATTTTGTAAAAACTTTCATGCAATTATATAAAGAGTTTACAAAACCGCTGAAAATAATGGCCAAAAAAAAGATATTATGGCTGTGTTTAAAAAATGAAGCACCATGGAAACCGAGAACCGGAAGATAGTCAAGCTCATGCAAACTGAATGGATAACACATTAAATGTTTGCATGAACGCAGCATGATATATACATTTTCATAAAAGATATATCTGAAAGGTCACTACATAGTTCCAAGCGACCGTGTAAAGTACAAAGTTAAATCCAGATGAAAATCAATAAAAACTTGTGAAGTAAAGATTAATGACTGAGCTATCCATGGAAATCCTCAAGACTTTGTAGACGCATCTAAAGCTCTGTCTACACTATCAATCAAACTTTATGTGACAAAAAAATGTGATGTGCCCATATATGGACATGATGATGTCATATCACTACCATATTTGGCCATATTACTACCATATTTGGGCACATCACACTTGTTTGTCAAACTAGTTTTATAGTGTGGACAGAGCTTTATATATTACAATAGCCTTACCCATGTCCTGTGGGTGAGATAAAATAGAAACAACAATGTACTCGATTGTCCACTATGTGTCTTCTGTTCAAACCACTCTCATCGTTTAAGTACTTCTCATATTGGTCGTCGATGTATTTCAGGATAGGTTTGAAACTGTACAAAAAAAGTTAGAAAGAAAGAAATATCAAATATTAAGCTCTGTCTACTTTGTAAATGCATCTAAAGCTCTGTCTACACTATCAAACTTTATGTGACAAAAACATGTGATGTGCCCATATATGGACATGATGTTGTCAATCACTAAATATTTGGGTACTTCACACGTTTTTTGTCAAACTAGTTTGATAGTATAGACAGAGCTTAACACTTTATGCTTGGTACTAGCTGGTTTTTACATTATTCTTTTCAAAATCCTGGATCTGCCAATACTACACACTACACAGCCCGACAAAGAGGCTTATTTAAATCAAGACCAGTTTTAATGCAATTTTTTTTCTCTAAGTTTTCCTTTAAATTTTATATACGTTTCTGAACAATCCCAGTATAACTCCATTTTGAGCTGCAATGCACCAAGCTGCAATGCACCAAGTACCAAGAGGTTGTGAGAGTGGCTACATTTGAGATACTTTCCTTTAAGCTACTGTATCACTATTTAGTGGCATTAGCAACTTCTTGGGGCAGTTTATATAATACATACCAATCTTGATTGTTAATGGCGTCACCGTATCCTGGTGTGTCTACCACTGTCAACCGAAGCCTTACTCCCCTCTCCTCTATTTCAACAGTTGATGCATCAATGCTTACAGTTTTGTCTATTTTATCTACAATAAGAGTACAGTAGAATCAACATTTAGGAGCAGAAACTAGGCAATTAAACAATTGGTACAGTAAAGTATCAGCCAAAGCAATCGGAGTAATGGATGGCAACATCAACTGCAAGAATAAACCCAAATCGCAACACAACAAAGGCAAAGAGACCAGCATAACAGTTGCATAGTAAGCAACAGTACATAAGCAACAGCAGCAACAATATCAACAGAACTCAAAATGAGCAGTTTGTAGCAGCAACACAACAACAGTTGCATAAAAGCAGCAGTACATAAGCAGTAGCACAATAGTAGCAGCAACCCAAAACAGCCATAGCAGCAACAACACAACAGAAGCAGCAGCAACAATGCTAGCAGCATAATAGTAGTAGAAGCACAAAAACAGGGGTAGCAGCAACACAACAGTTGCATAAAAGCAGCAGCAACAATGCTAGCAGCATAATATTAGCAGAAGCACAAAAACAGGGGTAGCAGCAACACAACAGTTGCATAAAAGCAGAAGCAACAATGCTAGCAGCATAATATTAGCAGAAGCACAAAAACAGGGGTAGCAGCAACACAACAGTTGCATAAAAGCAGCAGCAACAATGGTAGCAGCATAATATTAGCAGAAGCACAAAAACAGGGGTAGCAGCAACACAACAGTTGCATAAAAGCAGCAGCAACAATGGTAGCAGCATAATATTAGCAGAAGCACAAAAACAGGGGTAGCAGCAACACAACAGTTGCATAAAAGCAGCAGCAACAATGGTAGCAGCATAATAGTAGCAGAATCACAAAAACAGGGGTATCAGCAGAAGCAACAATTACAGGGTGATATTTCATATTGTTTTAATATATAGTTACCTGCAGCACTTGGGATTTGTCTTTCTGGATATAAATCAGTAAGAAACAAACTGTTCACTAGAGTAGATTTACCAAGACCAGACTCACCTGAAAAATATCATAAATGTAAGATAATCAGGGAGTTGGGATAATAAATATGTAAAGTAACTATAATGTGGATATTTGTAGACAGGCAATTGATGCAAATTATAAATTTTGATGACAAGACAAGATGATAATTTAACTACAGCAACTGTGACGAGTCTTTGCATTACTACAGGAGGAGGAAAGTTAATTTGTCTTTACTTACTATGACATAAATATACTTCTTAAAGCTCTATCTACACTACCATATATGAGCATGATGATAATATCGCTAACCTATTTGGGATCATCAAACTAGTTTGATAGTGTAGACAGAGCTTTACATTGACAACACTTCAAAATTCGTCAGAGTAGAAATATGTCATTACAAGTAAGAAATTCCACCTGTAGCAAGATACCAGAGATCTACAATAATTTGGATTATGAGGTAACTAAAAGGTCAGTACTGATGTACTGAAAGTGATATCATATTTTGTATTAAATTTGTTTTACTTTACAAGATAAAATTGAACATTGAAATCAAATCATTAGAGTAAAGTAAGCAAGTAAAACCAACTATATTTAATATCCTCAATATTCTATCTGACTATAATGCTGTAATTGTACCAAAGGGCAAATGGCAATTCCCTGTTTACTAGTTGTAGTTTATTGACAGATGATTCATAGACATAAGAGGAAATACGTCTTCACCACTTAAATTTAAACAGCTTTTTGTCATAATGTAAATGGTAGGGGGTTACAGGTCATTTTTAATATGTTGCATTCACTAAAAAAAAAAATCACATTAAAAAATGATTATGTCGCTAATTTTATAGTTGAACAAAAGGTTTGATTATTATGTAACATCTTATCACTGTACTACTGTACAGTATTACTACCTTCTAAATACTATACTTGCTTTACAGTAAGTATCTGATATGAAAAACATGAAAAATGAAGATTAATGAAAAAAGAATTTTAATACGCCATTTCGCAGTTATAATGTTAATCACTCCGTACAAAAAAAAATGTTTTAAATAATGTTTTCACTTTAAAAAAGACAAATAAACGGTTTAAATTAAACCAAAATACCCAAAAATGTTGACTATTTTTTTGCATTAATTTCAATTACAGCTTTTTCATGTACATAATTTTGTTTTGAGTGTGTATAACTATTATGTGACATTAAAATGGCATATTAAAAAAAATTATACCATACATCTTTAAACTTGAAGTGGTTTCATTGCTTAGTAACTGCACTTGGTCTAATATCATAGCATAATATTAATTAATGTTTCAAAAACAATTCAAAACAGTTCATAGATAGATATTTTTAATAACATGAATATCTTATAACAAATATGCTGTTTATCAAGTAATCGCATAACAGTAAATTGTTATTTGTCAGTCGTTTCTGTACACTTTTGTTTCTCTCTCTCTCAATAATGGACTAATTATACAGTATACTGTACCATCTACAGTTTATTCTACAGGGATAATGGTTCTATCAAGTGAAATAATGTTTCCAGTCATATCTTCATAATTGGCCATCATGAACATATCAAATTTATCCATTTAACAACCTAATGGCTCATGGAAATATCAAATTCAAATTTATCCTTTGAAGAATATGAGTACTATACTGTATGTCTACAGACATTACACTCTGGTCTATATTATTTTGCCATGAGAAAATAATTACTTTATTTATTAAAAAAAATTAAAATAATTACTTTATTTATTAAAATTACAGCAGTATTCCACATGTTCAGATGTTGTAGTTTTTGTGTAGTTTATTTCACACAACATATTATACATTTGTAATGATAAATATTAAATAATACATTTCATTGTGCAAGGAGATTTCAATAAGCCATAATGGCTTTAAGTCTGAACCTCCAGATAAAACAAACAATAAATATGATTAATAAGTAGTTTGCTATCAGACCCCGCATTGGCCTGCAAATAAGTTTCGGCACTGAATTAAAAAGATCTAGTGTAATTATCAATAATTAATAATATTCTAGTAGTGTATGGAGGATATACAGTATGCTAAAATATTAATTGATATTGAAACTATACCTAAATTATGAAGACTATCTCCTAACATAATTCAACTTCATAATCACATCTGGTTTCAGTTTATTCAAGGTTAAGAGTACCTATGCTGGGGTAGCACTAACATTTCATTTTGTTTAGCCATTTGGCGAAAGTCAAAATATTTTTTTTAGTCAAATCAGTTTATCTATAGCCAAAATGGCTAAAGTCCAATTTTTTTATTTAGTCAAATGAATCGGTCATTAGCCAAAATTAAAAATTGTTGAAATATAATGGTAAAAACATTTTAGTTAATTTATCTATGTCAATAGGTCTATACTATGACATTTTTATGCATTTTTTTTATGCAATACAAAAGTAAAAGACAAAATAAAACAAAAACACACAGGCTAAAATTACTAAAAATTGAGGTTCAAATGATTTTAAAACACAGGGTCTAAACTACTGTGCCATTTAGGTGTCGTGTTTATAAACGAGGATATTTCCTCCATGGTTTGACAAAAAAAGTGCGATGCGCCCAAATATGGTAGTGATATACCCAAATATGGCAGTGATATGACATCTGATAATGTCCATAGGCAAAGCACATTTTTTTGTCACATAAAGTTTGATATAGTGTAGAAAGAGCTTTAGATTTCAATTAAATTCTAATTACCACATCTACTTCATATCTCATCTTACTGGCTTTTATTTAATTTGAAACACAACATATTTCATTTTTTAATGAATATGAATTATTATTTATTGATTTGGTTGAAAAGTTCACCTGTGTGTATACAACAAAGCTTTGTTTGTGTATGGTTCCTCAAGGAACATACAAAAATGTTGGGTATATAGCTAGACATTTGAAAGTGTCAATAGACACTTTAGGATGAATAACCAGTAATTTTTAGTTTCCTGTCTTCAATGGTTAGATCAGAGACCTTGCAGCCAAATTGACATTAGTGCTACTCCGCTAAACATGTTCGTTTATTAAAACAGAAAATAATTGATGCGTCAAAGCCATGATGATGTATGTCAACAGTGCAAATAGGTTCAGGTTAGGTTTCGGCAATCAATTTAAAATACTTACCAACAACCATAAGCGTAAATTCAAACCCCTTTTTAACTGATTTTCGGTGCACCTGATTGGGTAGATTCGCAAAGCCTACATAGCCAGGTGTCTCTGGATTAGTGAACTGTGAAAAAACATGTGAAACACCTATTTAGTGTGTTTATATTATTGATATAAAGCTCTGTCTACACTATCAAACTAGTTTGACAAAAGTGTGATATGCCCAAATATGGTAGTGATATGACATCACCATGTCCATACTGTAGGCACATCACATTTTTTTGTCACAAAGTTTGATAGTGTAGACAGAGCTTACTTCTAATTCGGATCCCTGAAACAGTTCCTAATATTGTACCATTTAACTGTATGCTTATTTTTAATTTTTTGGAATGTTTAAAATAAATGTGAGTAAATGAATGAATGAAATTGAATATATAATAAAACCTTGATTGTAATCAAGGGGGAGGGGGGCATTGGAATAGCCATTACAAATTGTAATAATGCAAAAGATTCAGCACTTTATTTAATTACTTTTAGGCCCTGGGACCCCTATTTTACATTTCTGGATCCACCACTGGTAATATTTCGACTGACCTAAACTTGAAGTGTATATGGGATATGGTCCTGCCCAACATAACTTTTCATTCATTACAGAAATTCATAACTGTACTTTATACAGCAGGTTTTTTTTGTGTAAAATGTACGCAATGAATGGAAAATGCATACAAAGAGAAATTTGAATTTAGATATCACCAGAAATTGGAACATTGTTGTATACTGCTTTTGCTGTAAATTAAATTGTTAAAGTTATTTTTGGTATGTAAAAAAAGTACAAGAGAGTCAGCCAAGCTTGAAATTGACTGGTTTATGAATAAAAGAAGTCAACACAACCAGAACAAACGTTATATTGTAATATTATATTATACAATACTTGATTTATATTGTATATAAAGTACTGTAGCCTCCTACACTACACTTTGATATAAATAGACTAGTTTTAATGGCATGAAGGTACTGTAAAATTATTTGGAAATTCTTTTCATAAATTCATCATTTATTGATATTGTTATCAACCTCTTATATATAAATTAATTAATATATTACAATCTGGCATACTATAGGCCTATCAATATGGTGTTTAAGGTAAACTATTAATAGATGATTCATTTCATCCATTTTTAGAATCGAGGAAACTTCTCATCTTACTTGATGACACGATCCATGTCCGCTGTCAAAGGACATTTTCGGCGAAGTAAGTCTGGGCCTAGCCTAGGCCTAGCTGGGCCTAGGCTAAAACGTGTTTACCACAAAATTTACTTACATTTGATTTATCTGACAAAGCCATAATTATTCAGGAATTAGGTAGGAGCACCGTGTTATAAATTAAAATAAAAAAGAAGCTTAAACGTAGAACGAAACAGCAATTTTCACAACTAAACTTTGTCCTTGTCCAGTAGAAATCCAACACTCCCACACCACACCGCAGCAGGCAGAGTACACTCCCATCAACAATTTTGATCAGTTTACGCCCTCTGGAGTAAACCAATATTCATTGACATTCATCCAAACAGTATCAATAATTTGTAGGCCTATTGTTTAATAATGAAAATATTAATAGAGTTTTTTTATAAAAAAAAAGATAAGGAGCATGTACAAAATGTCATATAATAATGTTTGTACGTTCATCTAACTGAAATCCATCTCATGAATCAGGGGAAAGTGAGAGACACACACCTTTGACAGTTAAAATGAAATGATCTAATTTTTGATACTAAATTAAACAATACGCATTTCGATGTAGACTCAGTGAATGTTTATTCTGACATACAATGAGTTCTACAACTTCATACAACAGCGATAGTTTCACCATTAAAAAAAAATAAAATGCAGCCTTATACCAAGGCAATAGATTTGCCTTGCTTATACCGACAATGTATAGTTTTACTAAAATTAATCTGTTAACTATATTTGCCTTTCATTTTAAGGGTTTTCAGCATTTTAACCAATTTACCGATCCTCACTGTCCACCTTTATCGAAGGTCAGTACATTGTATGGTCAGTAACAGTCTAATATTAGAGGGTCAGTGCATGGAAGTAACCTCCGTGGTCAGTGGGAACCTAACTAGTGACCATTAAGGTGCTATACAACGAAAGATTTATTATGTCATGAACACTCTTAAAATTCGGCAAATATTTATGTTCAACTTATGGACAGTTGCTTGTTCATATATAGGACTAGTGAACAACTTTTTAAAACTTCCTCAGAGTTTAAAATCGTATAAAATGCTTAAAATAATTTATTTCTTTTAAAAAATTAAAAAATCCACGTCCATTGACAATTTATTTTTTGTTCACACTACTTTTTTAATAACATTTTTGCAAAATCAGCATTTGTTAATTTTGCCTTCACAGATGCGTCGGCTTTTTCTGTTGCATCTGTTTCCATGGTTTCAGTTTTATCAATCGATTTAGGCTTGTTAGGTTGAGGGCGCTTTACAGCTCTCGGAACAAGTGCAATCTGTGTTCTACTTTTTCCTCGTGGTCCCGAGATACCTCTGTAAGAATAAAAATTAAAGTACATAATAAATTTTTTAAAGATGATCACATACGCCCTAAATTAAAAATTGGATGCATATTTTATTCAGAGTTAAAATAGAGGATGCTCACAATAATAGTTTACACTACGAGTAGGTAGCCTTTGTTTTGCTACAACCAAGGAATAACTTATGTCATGGATGTGCTTCCCACTTGACAAAAAATGTGATGTTCCCAAATATGGTAGTGATATGACATCATCATGTCCATATATGGGCACATCACATTTATTTGTCACATGATGTTTGATAGTGTAGATAGAGCTGTAGATCCTAGCCCCAATAACGCAAAGCTCCCTAATATTATTGATGAGCAATTCTTTGGAATATTTGTACCAGGAATAGAGCCGGACAGTTTGAAAGTTAGCATTTTCTGATATACAGTAAGAGTAAAAACGATACATACTTAGCTCCAAGAGAAACCGGAGGTGCAGCAGACTCCTTAGCCGTTCCTGCTTGTGGTTTCCGTGTTGGTGGGTTACTAATAGCAACGGAAACAGTGTGCTCGCCAATAACAGTACCGTCAGCTCCTAATACGGCACTTGATGCCTCGCTCTGGCAATAAAAATGTTAAATTATATGATGAGGAATAACTGAAGAAAGGGAGAACCGTTAAATACAGTTTGACTCATATTCAGAGGACACCAAAAGTTAGGATCATTTCACTGGAAAGTGCCCCCTTAATAGAGGCATAGACTTAATAGGTAAAGTTTGACTGTAAAAGGTAAAGGTATTCAGGTCCTCAAGCTTAACTGTAAACTGAGGAAATTCAGATTAGGCCCTCCACAGACCCACATTAGCCAGCAATGTAGCGCCTACCAGATCTGCACACCCAGAGACGATCCCCTACTCTGTATACGATCCCCTACTCTGTATACAATCCCCTACTCTGTAGACAATCCCCTACTCTGTAGACAATCCCCTACTCTGTAGACGATCCCCTACTCTGTAGACGATCCCCTACTCTGTATTCTCAATTCTTTACCTCTTTTTCAAACTCGATGAATGCCAGACCTTTTGGTACACCACTTCTATATGTCACTATTCGGACATCTTTTACAACACCATACTGAAAGAGAAATATATTTTAAATCATAACATAATTCATACTCCATCACATGTATTATTATAATTGAAAATACTGGTAATACATATCTACTATTATAACATCATTCACAGTTCAAACCAGCATGTAATGCTGGCGGTGGGTTGAGCTTTAAGCTCTGTCTAAAAAATGTGATGTGCCCATATATGGACATGGTGATGTCATATCACTACCATATTTAAGCATATCACTACCATATTTGGGCACATCACACTTATTTTGTCAAACTTGTTTGATAGTGTAGTAGTAGTGTGTAGCTTAAGCAACCACAAATGGTTCTTACCTTTGAAAACATCTTCTCAAGATCTTCTTTGGTCGTCGATCGTGGTAATCCAGAAACAAACAACTTCTTTTTGTCGAGACTTGTATCATACTAATGACATAAAATAAATAAAAAAATAATTTAATTTTTATTCATTTTTATATTTCTTATAAACTAAAGCTCTGTCTACACTATTAAACTTTATGTGACAAAAATATGTGATGTGCCCATATATGGACATGATGATGTCATATTACTACCATATTTTGCCATATCACTTTTCTTTTGTCAAACTAGTTTGATAATGTAGACAAAGCTTAAGTCTCATTTGAAGCTTTATGGCGTGGAGTAGAGAAAGTTGTGAGTTACAACCCTGGCACTAGGTTAGGGGAGGCATGTTACCTAAACATGGTTACTTCAAAAAGAAGGTAGTAACCGATTTACCTTGAATTGTTTTGTCGTTTTTTGATCTCCTTTTGATTTGTCTACGCTAGGATCAACGTAAATCGGTCGTCCATCGATTTCATAGCGATCACGTTTTAAGGCTTTCTCTACGGATTCCTAAAAAATAAACTTTATATTTTAGTTTCAAACACAGTTGCCTTTAATATTAAACAAAATATATCTGTTCATATGTTATTAAACTCTACATGGCAATAGGATAGATCTCATCTTGTAAACCCACACCCCATATAAAAAAAAAAAGTACCTTATCTTTGAATTCAACATAGCAGTAACCACGGAACTTGCTTTTATTTCCAACTTTCATCCTAATCTCAGTAATTTCACCACACTGTTGAAAAAATGTTACAGATGAATTGTTCCCCAAAAGCATGAAAAATGAAGACTACTAAAATCAGATTTGAATAGGCCATTTTGTAGCTTTAATAAAGTTAATCACATCCGTACAAAAAAACAATACATAAAAATAAAATAGTGCTTTCACTTATAAAAAGACAAAACAAATGGTTAAATTCAATCAAAAACCTGTTGGCTGGCAGCCAATTTGACTATTTTTTGTTTTAAATTACAGTTTTTTACAGGTAAATAAATGTTGTTATTAATCCAATTTTTTGGTCAAAGTGAATAACTATTATTATCAAAATGGCATATACAACAAAAAAAATTGGAAAATATATATTATTCAAGGGGACACTATGTCTTAATAATTATAATACTAATAATACTGCTAATATTATTATTGTATACACAATGTATGTAGCATTACAATTGTATTGATGGATTTTTTTAATGATGATCTTATTAATGGTTTTTATCTAATATTCTAATTTTATTCAATTATTTTCTAGTAAATAAAATCAAAACTTACCATATCAAACGCGCTTCGTATCTTTTCTTCAGATATGTTATAACTTAGATTTTTCACAAACACTGTTAAGTCGTCACGGTAACTTATTGTATCTTTTTGTACACCTTCATCCATTTCAGAATCTTTTATTTGTAATGAAAAAAATAGAATATAATTTATTATTATTTATTATTATACTATGCCAGTAAACACTAATTCTCCTGGGTGAAGACAAACAACTCCACTTCACTAAAACGCATTGAAACATTTTTTGTGGAACATGCTATACAAATATATTAAAACATTATATTTTTTTTATGTGCATGGTCCAGGGAGGAACTACAGTTCACTCTCCCAATACCGGAAACCTTTGGAAAGTCTGGTATTCGGAATGTGTTTTTAATGGTAAAAAGGAATTTGGGACATTTTGGTCCCTAAGAAAAGTCTGGTTTTGGGACAGTTTCTGGTTTTAAGAGAGTCCGGTATTGGGAGAGTTGACTGTACTATGACTTGAGCCTTTGGGGTTAAATAAAGCTGAACGGAACTATTACTTACCTTTATTTCCTGATATAGCCTCTTCGGTTTCTTGGGAAGCAGCTTGTGGCTTCTGTGCTGCTTTGGAAGGTGATTTGAGGGATGCAGAAACTGGAAATGATGGTACAACGAACCCATCACCATCCACTTTGGCGTGTTTAGCCGATACTTCTGATTCTGTTTCAGCCTGTCAACAAACAAATACCTTGTTGAAAAATGTGATATACCCATATATAGACATGATGATGTCATATCACTACCATGAAAGGAGTAAAGGTTATTCTGTCCATCACACATAATTTTGCCTTTAAGCTCGGTCTACACGATCAAAGTTTATATGTGACAAAAAAATGTGATGTTCTTATATATATTTGGGCATATCACTACCATATTTGGGTACATCATTCACATTTTTTTTGTCAAAACTAGTTTGACAGTGTAGACAGAGCTTTACTCTTACCTTTCGTTTCATTGGTTCTCGCTTAGTTTCCTCTGCTTTTCCATTCTTTTTTTCTGGTTGTTTCTTCTTTTCTTGCTTCTTCCTTTTCTCAATATCTTTATTATGAAATTCTTTTCTACCTTCGCCTCTATTGTCTGGTTTCTTCCATTTTGATTGGTCCCTTTTGTCACCTGACCTCTCCTTCTGCTTGTAGTCTTCTTTCCCCCTACGCTTATAGTCTGTTTGGTCAATTCCCTCGTCATCTGCTTTGCTCTTATTCTGCCAGAATTTACCACCACCGCTTTTGGCCATTTTCTTTTCTGCCCTCTTTGCAGCCTAAACAAACAAAAAAACATTTTTCACAAGTTTTTCTACAATATCTCTGCATTCCAAAAGTCATTATTTCAACAATAATGATTAATATAAAGGCTAATTTACACAGACGAGTGGTAACGGTAAGCGGAAAACAAAAATATAGAATCTATGTTATTTATTACAACCCTTTACACAAAGCAGACTGTTGAGCAGAAACCCGCTCAGGACAGATACAGACTATATGTGGAACACTACGCATTTTCCGATTAACGTTACAATATAAAATGGATAAGAAAAGTAAAAGAAAATCTTATTTACAAAAACGCTTGATAAATACCTTTAGCCTGTGTTTTTCCTCAGCTTCTAGTATAACCTGAACCTTGCTGTTAGACTCTTCAAACGAGTTGAGCGAGCCATACTCACGCTCAAAGTTTAGTAGAGTTTCACAGATTTGCTGAGGCGTGTCTGTTTCCATGTCAACAGCTTGTAAGAGCACTTCACGGCATGTTTCCAAGTCACCATATTTTCTATTAATAATAATTTGACATTATAATTTTGATCTGAGCATGTCTTCTGTTCAGTGGTGTAATGGCTATGAGCGCTCACTGGGTAAACCCAGGGGCCCCCAGAGCTTAAGCCAGAGCATGAGCCGTCCAATGCAACTACCCAGTGTTGGAGGGCCCCATAGTAGTGCTAAACCAGGGGCCTTTTCCACCTGCTTTACGCCACTGCCTCTGTTTCAGAAATCGATCATGGGTGACTTGTACTTTTTCAAAAGGCTGGGACAATACTTACAGTTCTAATTGGTAATACTCCAACCAGTATTGGGCCTTATATCCATTTTCAGTTTCAGTTAGAATAGTGTTCCATTGTTCTCGCCCAAAGTCAAGGTTATTATTGTAATGCATCTGAGATGAAAAACATAGTTTCTTTAAAGATACTTTGTCAACCTAAACTATTTTTTTTAAACATTTTTTTTTTAATATGCCATTTTCATGTTGTGTAATAAAACTTTGATCGGAAAAAAAAAAGATTTACCTGAAAAAAATGTATTTAAAGCAAAAAATACCTCAATTGTCTGTCAGACAATGGTTTTTGGTAAAAATTAACTGGTTTGTTTGTCTTTTTATAAGTGAAATAACAATTTGTTTTGGTCTTTTTTTTTACAGAAGTGAATAACTTTTATGAAACTGGCCTATTTAAAGTCTGATTTTACTAATCTTCATTTTTCATTTTTTTGGGGGACAATACATCTTTAAACCTTCATTGAATAAAACTTTTGTCTTTTTTTTAAACAAAATTTAGGAACATATTATTTACCTCAACTTTAGCCCAGTATTTTTGCAGAGTATACAAACTGTCTCCCTGGCCTCCAAAGTCTGAGTATAAAATGAAAATATATTACATTTACTAAATTAATTTATTATGAAAGAAAATAAAAAATGTTTATTTTTCCTTATAATACACTTGATTGTATTCATGTAATTTGATTGGTATTACGCATCAAGTTTCATCTAATTTCAACTAACTAATGGCTCTACTGCACGTTCAGCTTTTTGTAACAATTTTGAGAAATTTCCATGGAAATCAACTTGTTGTGCATGCCATCAATAACTGTTCTATTCCGTGTCTAAAGTTGGAGCACCGTCTTTTTTAAATGGCCTAGCTTCCCGGCCTAGCATTCGTCAACGATTTACGATAGATAAATTTAATAAAACAAATAAACATTCATTATTTGTATAATATGTTATGTTCAAATTTTTCTTCAAAAATAAAAATACTCACATTGATTCATAAAATCAATTGCTCTCTGAACTGTGTCACGGAATTCTTGCAGGGCAACAGTTGCAGTAGATTTCCATTGAATCCGTCTTTTAAGATAATTTAGCCACGCTGTCCAAAAGTCTAAGTACTCGTTAGAACTGGAGAAGCCAGCTAGAATAGCTTCTTCGCATACACCTGTCAAGTGGAACAAGGGATGTAAAACAAATTGTGTTATTATTTCTATTTCTATTCGTTATATATATTTAGGCAAATTGCCAAGGATAACCATAAGCGAATTCAATCAATATTCCTCTTAAAGATGGTAATCCCATTTACAAGACAAACATTCATAATAACATTTATTTCTTATCTTTCAAAGTAAACAAAATAACAATTTAAATATAAAAAAATTAAGAGGCAAAACCCAGAAAGTAATAACATTTGGAGGTCTCCCTCCAAAAAAACTTGTGACGGGTAACATAGACACAAGATGCTCTATATAAGACAAAGCCTTATTACAAGTCGTTAGAAGTGGAGTTGTAATTTATCATTAGAAAAAACCTGAAATGACAGGACTTGAACCCAGGACTGGTAGCCAAGCATCATAACCACCAAGCCACAACTCCACTCCAAATGTACATACACTTTACTTCTGAATACAGTGAAAAATAGATATAGAAGTCTGAAATATCAACTATGATATAGCTTTTACCTAATATGTCTGTATGTGGCTGTTTTAATCTCTCCATTGCACGCAGATACCCAATCCAAAGCGATGCTGACCAAGGACAATTTCTAACAGCTCTTTTATGAATGTTCAGAAGGCTTTGACAATCATTTTGGTTTTTTTCTTTATCGACTGAGCCTCTTTCTGGTTTCTGGAGACTTTCAACATCTGTCATCATCTCTTCTCTTGCTTCCAGAGGTTGATGGTACCGGTAAAACACATTTTCATTGTCTTTTAATTCTTTTTCGTGATTCACTCTATAATCCTCATCCTAAGAGTAAAATAAAAATATAGTGGTACTATGGCTTGGTCGTTTACATGTTTGCTTACCAATCCCAGGGTTTTTGGTTCAAATCCTGTAACAGATCCAGGATTTTTCTGAGGTTCATATGGGTTTAAAAAGCATGGGTTTGATGCTGAAATTGCATTGTTGAAGGGAAGATTGGTAAATAAATTGAGATATTTTGCACACAGGTAGTCAATCAATCAGGGATGAATCTAGAAGTATTTATGTACAGTAGTAACAAAATGTACCCGCATTTTTAAAAATGTAGCATTTTTATTATTATACTGATACGGGGATCACGACTTAAAGTTCAATGAACTTACTGTGACCTCCTTCCACTCATATATTATACTCTGTACACATATGTTTGTTTAAATGCATTTAAATGAGTGGAAAATAAACGAAACGAAAAGGTTTAATTAAAATTGATTCAATGAGACTTACCATAGCTTTAGTATATGCCTGCCATAGAGAAGCATTCAGGCAGTTTTCAACAAGCGCTCGTTCGTATATACATTGTAGCCTTCTAATGTCACCCTTAGACTGGAGTGCTCTGATGTAATTTTCATACTCCGCTAGCCTAGGAGCTTCAGCTTTATTCTATTAAAACACAGAGGAGACAGAAGTGAAAAAATACACACTTATTTTTATACTGTACATATTTCTATATGTTTACTTTTGATTGATTGTCTTTGTGAGTGCAACTGTTCTAAATCTCTGTCTACACTATCAAACTGTGTGGGGCGAAAAAAAAATTTTTTTATATATATCCATATATGCATATATAACCCCACCATATTTGGGCACATCACTACCATATTTGGGCACATCACACGTTTTTGTCAACTAGTTTGATAGTGTAGACAGAGCTTCGCCTCGTTGAAATATAACCGTTCATCATTGACCTCATGCCATTATTTGTACCATTACGCTCATAAACAATTATTTGTATAATATTCATTTTTTTAAACAAATTCTACAAATCACTTAAAAATGAATAACTTACAAGAGCTATTTCATATTTATGATAAGCTTTAAGCTGACATAATGCTTTGTTGTAATCATCCGTGATTTCTTTAGCAACGCCATCGGTCAAAAACTCCTGAAATTCAAGATAGGTTTCTTCCATGGCTGTAGAAAAAATAAAGAAAATTATCAAATACTTTCTAAGTAGCAAACATGACAATGTGAGTTTTTGTTAATTAAAAAGATTTTAAATAAAGTAATTTTGAAGAAAACTATTATAGTATGTTATCATGTAACCAGAAGCTTGTAGTTAGGGGGTGTTTAGGGGTCAAACAAACAAAACAAACGCCCCCTTTTTTCCCACAGAAGAGAATTTTTCAAACTACAGACTAACAGAAGTTCAACTGCTAACAAATAGCACTTGACTATTGTGTGGATACCCTATGAAATTAAAAGAAATTATTTTTTATTTATTTATTTCACCTTATTTATAGAGGGTGACCCCAAACAGTGTATGCTTAAAATCAAGGGTCCTCTTGATGAGTTTATGATAAGTGTCTGTGTGTGACAGTGGCTGTGTGTGCACCGGGGTAACCCCTACTCATCTCGAAAGATATACTAGGTTCTTTACAGTGCACATGAGCCAGATTTTGATTATCTCACTAAATATTCTACTTTTTTACTTACTAAGAAGAGGTGTAGAAAGCTGTCTTTTAAAGAGGCTTTCAATTCGCTTTTCTTGTTCTTCTAATTTCGTCTGTTCTTCACTTGTTTGAACAGCTCCAATCTGAGGCTGTAATCAATATAAGCCTGAGTTAGTGCTTATAGAGATTGTACAAATACTGAAAACTTAAGTGGTCTTTAATTGGAAACCTTACGTTATCATTATATCTTATTCTTTAATCTGAACCAAAGATGCTATTAAACTACTAGAGTGTCAACTCCCAACACAATCAAAGCTCACTATAAGAATATATATAGTCACCCTTGTAGTTTAATACTATCTCTATGATCCAAGCACAAACCTGCAAACTCTGTAATATGGCATTTTCAAAAACACGGTAAGAATCCCATATCAGTGAACCACGAGTAACATGAAGACCAGCAACAGAGACCGCCCTTTCATATGTATCCCGTGCTTTAGCGAGACCCGCTTCTGTTCCAATGCCACCAATGGTGAACTGACAGTACTCTAGCCAAAGGCTAATAGCTATTTTAAAAAAATGTATTACATGTATTATTATATTAATTATTTCCATTTATTAATTTCATTTGCATCTCATACTAAAACTGCTGTGGTAACCATAAACTGGCAATTTCATTTTCATAACTGATTTTATTATAAATATGGAAAAAATACAATGCAAAATATAGAACATTGGTTCAGAGCTTTTTTCAAATTGTAGGCCCCCAAATATTTCAAAATCCGGGATCTGCTACTATTGTCCCTGGAATAATGTAGTTCATACACTACCAGTCAAAGTCAACCCTTGCATGAAGAAGCGCAATGATCTATAGGCTAAATAGATACTAGTTTCTGTGGCGGTCAGGATCTTCATGCCATGCTCTTACTGTATGCATAAAGGGAGAATGGAAATGAAAACATTTACATTTTATGAATACAAACTACTGTAATAGCAAATGGTATATAAAGTGTTTATGGTGACTATAATCTGAAATAAGGTCCTTACAAAGGTAATCAGAAACAGCTCTGTCAAGCAGCTCCAGCACTGCTTTCTTTTCATCTTCTGTTGAGGCTAGCTTAATCTCATCTTGCACCCATTCCAACCACAACTCTATGGCAAATAAATAAATTGTTAATCATATGACAAAATACCCTTGAATAAAGAAGCACAATGATCTATAGGCTAAATAGATACTAGTTTCTGTGGAAGTCAGGCCAGTTGCACAGCAAAAAGAGGTTCTAAAATCAGCACAGTTCACCTTTGACCTTATAGCAAGTGAATACACAAAAGATCTTAAATATAAATACTTTTGCATGTAAATAATACTTTAAATACGGTCGGTCGGGAGAATGCTAGTAGTATTATAGGCATATCAAAGTCAATAGTATAGATCTAATAAAATACCTTCAGTGAGAGGAAATATCTGGGCCATTGCATTCCGTGCATCTCTTAGTTTTTCCAATTCCCCAGATTCTTTTAGGAATTTGATCAGTTTCACATGATTTTCGTATTCATAAGGGCTTTCTGTGACCTGAAATAACAAAAAAATAATAATAATTTTATTTTATTCTGGTATATGTATAAACATCTTCATATTGCAGTCAAGAAGTGAATTAAATCAACATTTACAAGTGAAAGGAACATTAAAATGCAAAACAGACAGAGGCCTATTAGGCCTACATAATAATATTAATAATTATTATTAGGCCTAAGTAACTACTGTACAAAAATAAATTTAAAAACATTAACATGTCATAATAATAACAGGCAAATTAAATATTAAATTAAATATTTACAGTTAAGTTTCTTTTTCTTACCGGATTATTATGTCATGTCAGGCCTAAATATAAATATATTGTAGTACATATACAGAAAATACTTAACATTACACTTTTACTGCAGAGGGCCGGGGTACGGTGGGTTGACTTTCAAAATAAATATTTCAACTGCTGCAAATGCGATTTTTAAATAATAATTTCCACATGGCTCTAGCCTATGCCGTCTACTAAACTGTTGTACGTCACAATATGAAAGTATCATATTCAATAGTCAGTGCGTAGGCCTAGGCCTAAAACCACTCACTGATGTAACCCCATCGACAGGCCTGTCCTCTCTTAAGCTATACTTATCGCCGCCGCCTTGGCCTAGCCTAGGAAGAAGCCTACCTTGTTGGTCAATTCTTGCTCCTGTAATTCGTTGTCTTCATCGTCTAAACTTGAATCAGAGTCTTCGTTAGTTTCGGCTTCACATTCCATTTTATCGGTGTCCATTATACGCGTTTAAAAGACTTAATTTCGCGGTAAAAATTCGAATGGATATATTCACTCAAAACCAATGTGATGATCGGCCATTTTACGGAGACGTCGATCGTACGTAAATGTTTGAGGTCGCTCTCTATCAAATATTTATTGGGCCGAATTCTGATTGGATAAAAGTTAGTTTGTGTGTTTGTTTTGTGTTCAAACTCCAACTAAATAGGAAAGTTTTAGTTTACTTTTTCTTTGGAGTTGGAACATTAAAATGTCAAACGTAGTACATTATAACTTACCATAATTTTATTTCAATAAAAGTATAAATACATTACGATATGATACAAGCAAAGTTATGCCTACCTCCCTCTTACAAACTGATTGGCAATTCCTCGAATCATTCTGCTACCGTTTGAAAGCTCACAATTTAAAATTGTAAATAATTAATAAAGTTACTCATACAAAATGTTACTAATTCTTATACATCTATCATTTTCACAATATTTTAAACTCTATCTTTCAATAATTATTATCTCATAATAAAATTATTGCTTATAATTTTTTTAATAACAGATATTTCAACTGGACTCCTCGATTGAAACGTATATTACATAAAGTGAGCTCATAAAAACTGAAAACAAAAGCGGCGTAGATGTGTCATGCGTCATGCTTGTTTTGGATCGCAAAAGCATGAAACGATGACTGAAGCAAATTTCTTTCGAATTAAACCTCCGAAAAACGTTTGGACGAACACCACTGAAAATATAGAAAACTTAATGTTATAAATTACGTCTTAAACAAAGTTGTCCTGAATATTTTGCACATAGCTATATATACCAAGACCTTACCTATTGATTAAAATAGATACATTGGTGACGTCACAAAAGCTTATTAAAATCTCGAGTTATCGCTATCTTCAATATGGGCCGAAATGTTAAATAGCACGCCCTCTGTTGATATCTGTATTTTTTTTAAATAAAGAAAAGAATGCAATACTCACAAACGGCAATGACAACGACAGAAGCGTTGATACAGGTCAACACGCCAGAGGTCACGGTTTCGCTGGTTCTGCTAATGCCTTCCCTACTCAAAATTGATTTCACCGACAAGTTTAGAACGACATAGACCAATGTAGTGATCTGAAATCGTTGTGCAAATTTGTTCTTGATTGGTCGAAAGTGGATATGGAGAAGAATGAGGCAAACGATCACCAGTACAGAGTACGCTATATCAACGTCTGAATAGTTTTCGTAATTGACAATCAGCGCTAGAGCTGCTTTTGTAAATATCTCAATAACTTCCCAGAACCAACAGCGCGGAGTGTACTCGACGTAAAAGAACGACAGATGGTGTTCTTGCTTTTGGTGCTGCTGCGGCCATTGACATCGCTGTTTCTGATCATGCTGTTGATTTTGCTGCTCTGTCTGCTCATAATCGATAGAGTTTAAGATATCTTGCACAATGGCATCGTTTTTAAATGCATGTTCTTCATTGTTCTCTCCACCAATATTGGAACAGTCTGTGCTCAGTAGCTGTTGATAACTATGATATCTACCAACAGGAGGTCGGCGACGTCGGCGAACATAATACAGAATGCACCCAATTGAAACCGGAAAACCAATCACGTACAGAAAAGAAAAATAACAAAGTATTAGGTAGGCATTTGTGCCTGTGTCATTGGGTATGATAATGGAATAATCCATTTTCAACATCGTCCGCGTGCAACTTCCGTCGTGCGTCACGTTAAGCGTACGATACGCCCACGGTCCTATAGCCATGATTCCCGAACATGTGTTTGCATAAGTAAAGTAGAGAAGTAGCAACACGATAAAGCACACTAAACCATTGGTAACTGGGAAATCAACATTCCGTTTTCGTTTTATAGTGACGATAATCACAGCGACGCATCCTAAGAGTATAATAACAACAGGAACACATATTGATAGTACTGCTTGCTTGTATGCATTCCAGGCGAAGCCGTAAAAAATACATCTTGGGCTGAGAAGATTGATGTAGCCTACAATATCCAAATAGATGAATAAATTCCCGCCACTTGTTTTAGATAAATCGTTTCTTCTGACTGACAAAATTCCAATAATTTGATAATAATTAATGGCAATTTTAACGTACATACTTACAGATTTTATATTCAGTTTATCATATTTTTGACGCAAAATAGTTTGATATTTGAAAGTTAATGTTCCAATCAAAACAACGAGTAGTGTGACGACACTGAACATCAAAAGAAGGATTGTAGAATGAGGACACTTGTGGCATTCGTAAAATAATGTGTAATAACCTTCTTTACACACGACACATAACCAGCCTTCGTAGCCTTCAGCACACGCGGCCAATGTCCCGTTAGATATGCAGCTTTTAGGCCGGGGACATCTGTGCACAGATGGAATGGAGCCGTGGTATTTGACGTTCTTAAGCTCTTCTGGATCGGATACATCGAATGTGCTGTTGTTTAGCCCATCTATAAACTCATCATACTCAGCAGGACTTCCAGAATGGTTATTACCATAACAAATGCTGTTGGTGAAGTTCCAACTCCACCAGTATCCATTCTGTAGTTGTTGATATCCACCAGAACAATCTACTCCTTCTGAAGGACACGGAATACATTTCTCAAATCTGTCAAATCGATGGAACATCGAACTGCAGTCGCAAGCGTTTAGGCTAGCGTTAGAGTCGGTTTGAGTACCCAGAGGACAAGCTAAGCAATTACTCATTGACGATGCCCCGGCTTCTTTAGAAAATGTTCCAATTGGACATCGTTTGCAGTCAGTTGTGTAGTTTCCTGTTTTTACAAAGCCAAGCATATCTTGATAGTACCCGCCTAAAACGTAGATAAATATATATATTATGATTATACGTGCGTAAAACTTGTTTCCCACTAGAGACGCAACGCAAGGACGAGACGCAACGCAAGCGAGTTGAGAAATGACAACCAACATTGCCTCTGCGCTGCGTGTACGTCCATGAGTTGCGTCCTAGTGAGAACCACACTTTTGGAGTCAATACTATTGTTAGACCGTGGAGGAATAAGTTTCATGATTAGACTAAAGCTTGGTTCCCACTAGGACGCAACGCAAGGACGCAAGCCGCAATCCATGCGAATTGACCAATCAAAGCGATGGATTATTTGAACTTTCGTTTGTGATTGGTCAATTAGCTTCGTTACGGCTTACGTCCTTACTTTGCGTCCAAATGGGAACCAAGCTTTACAAAATGTTGCGTACCTGGTGGGCATTTCAGACACACGGGATGTTCATCTTTATTTCCAAACGTGCCCTTTTGGCAAAACGTACACTCTATTTGTTTTTTGCCGGGACATTCAATGCCGCTGATACGTATTACCGATTCTTTTTCAGGGCCAGCGTTGTTGAGTCCCTTTAGTTTAATGTTGATTCCATCATATGTACAGGTCCTGGAAATAAATTTCACATCCTAAATTGATGAGCACATAACGAACAAGTTACCAGTAATAAGGTTTATCGCAAATTGCGTAAGCGATGCATAATGGGAAGGATTTGGGAGCAATAGCGCCACCACCAGTGTCGTCGGCCGTCGCAAATCGAATGCTCTAATATAAGGTTTAGAAACGTCATTGCACAATGCATAATGGGAAGGGTTTGTGAGCAATAGCGCCACCGTATAATACAAACTTTATACCAAAGTAGGCCTACGTCATGTTAATTCACTGTGCACAGTGGGATATTGAGTTAAGATGTGTTTCGTCTTCTCTTGACACAGAAAACTACTGTCGGTCAGTGAATGGGTTCGGTAAAATTAATAATTTAATTTAAATAAAAGATATAATTTGCTTCAGACAGAACTTACGCATTAACATTCTGGCCAACCGAATTTGGCAACTTGTGTAGCTGTTCACAAGATAGGTAAACTATTTTCAAACTTGCAAAACTGTCCTCATCAATTGTATATATTGGGTTGTCGTGTATATACCTATTGTACATGAATTATTGCATTAAAACAATCCATAACAGTGTAACAAGTAAAAATATATTTCCATTTGTTACTTGTATGCTAGGCTATATATAATATAATAAGAGGGACAGACAGTCAATATCATTTAACTTACAGATATGCTTGTTGTTTTTCTTCTGGCATCTTGAAAGCAAATTGCGAGATACTACTTAATTGATTGCCGTAAAGATATCTAAAATATAAATGATAATGTTAATAAAGCAATAAATTATTTACGTAATTGAAAAATGTCAACGTATTTACTTTGGATCGCAACGAAGACGGCCTGTCTTGCCTTGGGTCAGACCTACCCACACCCCTTCCATTCTCTTTGCATGCATCAAACGCCTTTTTGTCACGCTCTATGATATTAAATTTAAGTTACAATTCGAGTCTCTTTTTGGGAGTTTCGATTTAAATTGTAACCTTCCATTTGTTAACATAATGCTTATTTACATTCCATACAGGTTGGTGTCATCAAACGCATAGTCATCAATACTACTGATGTTATTATGGGCTATCATTCTGAAAAAAAAAATAACAGAAATGTTCAATTAATATATAACCCGTTCGTTATACCGTACGCTTCCTACGACTATTCCGGCGATCGCACCTCCATGAGTTAAAGGATGGGAGAGTTGAGTTCCAGTTAAATTAAGGCCAACTCAGACGGCATCGTAGGCTACGACGAAGACCTAAAAAATACGCCCGAAGCAATCTCAAGACGACTCGTCTCGTCGAGATTCAACTCAGACAGCACTGACGAATCGAGACGTTTCGTCGGGCCTCGTCGTACGACGCTATCTCAGTTGGCCATTACAGTGTTACTAAATAGTTAGTCGAGGCATGTAAAGGTTGATAAGCTACTTAATACAGTAATAAAACTTACAAGACTTTCAGATTTGTCATTCCCTTGAAATTCGCCTTTCCAATGCTTGAAATATTGTTTTGAGACAACATGACTCCTTCGGTTGCATTGGTACCAATTTTGCCTGTTCCCAGTGTTTCAATGCTGTTGAAACTGAGAATTCTTCAAGAAAAATGATTAACACTTTTAGAAATCGTAAACTTACTATTCTAGATTAGTAACTGCTATAAGATGGCCCATGATGACACGTAGTAGACGAATCTTATAATATTAATTGAGAAATTAGCTAGATATAAATGTTAAACCGTCTACTGTGACGAGCTAATAAGCATTACAGGAACTCAATCTCGAAGAAAAGCTTATTTTTCAAATATTGCGGCAATCTCATTTCAGAAGATAGCAGGCCTACCACAAAGTCATTTTCGGATTTAGCAGACACATGTTCAAACTGCCATTTCAGTCACGTGTGTGCTTCAAATCTTCTAGGGCACAACTAGACCATACATTAATAATATAATCGAAAAATTAAATATAGAACCGAACTTACAATTGTGTAACTGTACACATACTAACGGCTGGTGAAATTTCGGTAAGCATATTGTTGGTCAGAAACCTGAAATTGTAAAGATGTATTTTTTAATGGCCGACTTCTGTCGTAAACGACAATGTCAATTAGTCTTACATTCATCTGAATGATGACTAAGCCAGGACTGTTTAAAGCACCAACATTGACCAATGGCTTCTCTCGTCCAGTGCCCACCTTAACCAGAGGAGAGGCATAAGCCAATACGTCTGAGGCAGATACTAGATGCAGGGGCTGCCATAAGAGTCAGCAGTGCCGATTTCAAATGCCTAATGGGACCCCAGCTCCATATACAGCACCCGTATACAGTATTCTACTTTAAATAAGGCCTGTTTTAGAGGAGGATGTTGGGTTGTATGAATCAGAAAACCGCGATATTACTCACAATCCATGTATGATGCATACACTGTCAAATGCTTCATCGTCAATATATGAAATCTGGTTATTTTCCAATGATCTAACAAATAAATATGATATTATATTAAGATACAATACATTATATAGACTCTATTATAAACATTGCCGCCGCCTTCCTCCGATATTGCTTATTGAAACTTCTAAGCTCTTCGTTTTGATATAAATAAAACTTGTTAGAATAACAAAGTCCATGAAATCTACTCACAGGGTGCCGATAGTACTGCATCCATCAAAAACGCCTTTTTCGAGTCTTGTCAAATTACAGTTATCCATAAAACTATGGAAATCAGGATAAAATATTTTGAAATACAACACTCAACTCAACCAGCAGTGTGGGTTAAAAAGTCTTACCCAACAACTATCAGAAAATGACCGTAGCGTTTGTAAATATCTTTATGCCAGCTTTTAATTAATTACATTAATTATTAATATAAAATAAAATTAATAATATTAAAACACGTATGCTAATTTTTCGCTTTGTATTACTACGTTGTTTGCTCAATAACGTCCACAATTCTCAACTTTTTCTCCTGATTTGTTAATAGATATATCAATAGATTATGCCTATCGATTTTCATGAAAATCGATATAGAAATAACGTGAAAAATGTTTAAATGAAATCTCGAGTTATCTGCACGTTTAAATGGGCCGAAATAATAAATAGCGCGCCCTCTTTCGCTCTGTGCATTGTCAAGTTCGTCTAAAACTTACATTGATGTGTCAACTGGACAGTTGTCAAATGCTCTGTATGATAAACTATTTAATAGCCCATGATCTAAAAAACTGAATAATAATAATAAAATTAATATTGATCAATATTATTATTATTGGAAAGGTATGTTGAAAAAGGACAAACATTAATTGTTGATCATTACTTTACTAACATGTATAGTGAGGCAATTTGATTCAACGTGAAAGCATCCGTCAGCAAAGTCTCTAAATGGTTGTACGATAATCTCCTAAAAGAAAAAGAATGAAAAAGAAGCATATTAAAGTACTGTACTTTAAAGGTTTCGGAAGAAATTATTGTAAAACAGTATATTCTGGCTCAGTTTTAGAGTGTGATTCATTCTAGTGTACAACGTCACATTCTGTTCACTGTACACATGCAGAAGCAGAATACAATAGAAAAGTTGATACATTCATTTTCTTGTTACTAACGTTTAATTTAATTTAGACTTACACAGTATTTATATGTACCCCTCTAAATGCACCGTGTTCAATTTCTTCTATCGGGTTCGAATTTAAATTACTAAATAGAACAAATGAAAAACATAATATAAAGTGTCGTTTATGGAATTGTAGTCTGTCGTATATTTTTTTATTTCGTGTGGCCAGCATTCACCACATATTACTATATTGAGGAAAGATCGGTACAGATGGTACTTGGTTTTCACTAGAGACGCAACGCAAGGACGTAAACAATCAAAGCAGGGGACTTGACCAATCACAAGTGATAGATTATTCGAACTGTCGCTTGTCATTGGTCAACTAATAAGAGTTTAAATAGGCCAACTTACATGTCACGTAACAGTCCAGATCCTTTAAACATATCATCCTTGAGTTTTCTGATGTTATTGTTTTCAAAATTTCTAAATAAAAATAAATCTATTAGAGAAAGTTGCAAATTTTGACGAGTGTATAAGTTACAAAATTAGTTGTGTGTGCATAGTTTGGTTTTGATAAGTTCATATATTCGATAACTCCTTGGTTTGGTGATTATGATGGCATTGAGTGAGAATGATTTCGATATTGGTTATTATGTTAATTATGAGAATGTCGGTAAAGGTTTTATCTTACATTACTGAAAGAAATGTTAGATTCTGGAAAACGTGGTCTATTTCGGTAAAATTGTTGTTTTTAGCGCTTCTGAAAAATAATAGAATTGATTATTAATAAGAAATACTGGTATTACACTACAGAGCTTTG
Organism: Antedon bifida; assembly: GCF_963402885.1. Taxonomy (NCBI): domain Eukaryota; kingdom Metazoa; phylum Echinodermata; class Crinoidea; order Comatulida; family Antedonidae; genus Antedon; species Antedon bifida. The sequence goes on along the minus strand of NC_136227.1, from coordinate 31,366,203 downwards.
TTACTGAACTTGAACCCTAAACTTTCTCATAATCAAACTGCACTTAAAGACAAACCCCTGCATCATTACTACTTTCATAATACTGTAATCTGTGTAACATTATTGAAGTCTCTTGTGATAATAGTTCTTTAAAACCATGACCTGTGACAGTTTTGGCGCCAGGAGAACATTTATGCTGCTTTAATATCCTGATAAACCAACAGCACAGTTTCAGTACACTATAAATGATTAAATCGTATATTATACGTAGGCCTACTCTCAAAGCATCATTTTATTTTATTTTCCCGCAAAACGTGGAAAACCTTCCCAGTGTTCCAGCACCTTCTATTTCGTCGTGAATACCGCTGTCCCAAAAGTGGCATTATATCAACAAAAACAATATACTATACCTTGTAGTTTTTATACTTACACCAACTGGATTGGTTTTGGTAGCTTTGGCAATTTACTCAGTAAATTATTGTCAAGGTATCTGTAGAAATATAAATTACTGCTTAGCGTTGACGAATCCAGCTGATAGCGCCGTTGTATAGATTTAAAAACTACATTACAACATCAGAGTTAAATAACTTAAATTTTTAAAAGTATTTCAATTGTGTATTATACTTAATTATTATCGTTACCGATAGTGGCAACAGTTCTACGTACCGCATACCGATACTTCACCACTCACACAAAATATTGTGAGTGGTAACTAAAGCTCTGTCTACACTATAAAACATGTGATGTGCCCAAATATGGACATGATGATGTCATATCACTACCATATTTGAGAATACAACTACCATATTTAGGTACATCACACTTTTTTATCAAACTAGTTTGATAGAGTAGACAGAGCTTTAGCTAGGCCTAGAGAACAATTTGATACAATATTGTAGCCATTCTTTTTATCAGTGGACTTATTCATTTGTGATTTCAAACCAGATGAACATTTACAATCATAAAACAATCTTAAATACAAATACATGAAGTATTATTGTAGTAATATGAATAAACATCCGGCCTACACACTTTCCGGATGCTCTAAGGAGACAGATAATGTTATCGGAAATCATCTTCATGTTTTTTTTTTCATTTCTCTTCCTTTTGCTATTTGATATTTTTTATATCATATAACAAACATACCATTAGTATTGGTTAACGTTACTCGTTAAAGCTTGGTTCTCACTAGCGACGCAACGTAACGCAATCTACGCAACGTAAGAAAATTCCCTTCCAATCATTGTGTTTGCCCCCGCCTGCGTGAAATCAAACCTGCGATTTTTACAGCACTAGTGTGTTGCGTCGTTCCCACTTTCGATTACGCAATACATCACTTTGCGTTGATACGTCGCTACGTTACGTTGTGTTCTAGTGGGAGCCAGGCTTACGATCCACGACTCTTTCTATCCCACTTATTAAGTCTTAAACTTAGTTTAGGCCTAAGCACGGTCAATTATAGTTCATCCATTTTCATGGCGAGTTTTTCGCTGGTTGAATGTGTATGAAATCATTAAAAAAAATAAATGTATTAAAGCTTGGTTCCTCACTAGGACGCAATGCAAAGACGTACGCGAAACGCAAGTTGACAGATCTCGATGCCGTTGGATAATCCCGTCATTGCGCATCATACGTCATTGCATTGCGTTTGTGTGGAACACCAAGCTTAATATTATAACTTCTTACAATACACTAGTGTTGCCTGGAATCGGTTGTATCAACTCTGTCAGTTGCCTGCCTGTACAGTCGACAGTTCCTCCTCGACGTGCGCTGCAGCTACAAACGTCACATACATCAGTTTCAGAAACACACACGGTTACCGCAAAAACAAGAAGACCGTACAATATGGAATCCATTTCTTTTAAGCCAACACAAAAAAAATATATCAGGCATAAACGTTGTCTTTAATCAATACCATGTTACTGCTATATAGCGTGACACCTCTCGATTCACTCAATCAAAAATTATGAAATGACAGACGCGAAGACGTAATTATAAGGAAATTCAAATCGATACCGGCTTTCGGTTTCTTTATTTGGCTGTTTCCCTTCAATTTTTTCGGTATCCACTAAAAATGGAATAACCCTGGAACAATTTTTAGGTCCCTGGAATAACCATAAGCGGAGCAAACAATGTATGATTGTTGTAATTTAATAGGCCCAATAGGGTGCACTCTGTTTACGAGAATACCTAACATTGTCGTAAGAAAAAAACAGCAAAATGTATACAATTCTATAATACGGTATCTATAAATAAATAAAAAAGCAGAAAAACAATTTTACGATCCTGCATTATCTTCAATAATTATGCATTAAATCTATTTACGCATTCCGTTTTTTACAAATTCCAATCCTACGCGACCAGTGTGCGCTGAATATGCCTAGTCGCCTTTGTTGCTTGTATTTCTTAAGTTTTCTGTGTAATTCTACTAAAGACTACATGCCCTGTAATGCCTAAAGCTTGGTTCTCACTAGCGACGCAACGTAACGCAATCTACGCAACGTAAGAAAATGCCCTTCCAATCACTGCGTTTGCCCCCGCCTGCGTGAAATCAAACCTTCGATGTTTGCAGCACTATTGCATCGTCGGTTCCCACTTGTGATTACGCAATACAGCACTTAGCGTCGATACGTCGCTGCGTTGCGTTCTAGTGGGAACCACGCTTCAGGTAAGTTTGCCGAAACGAAGAATCTTAAATCAAAAAAATCAAAAATAAGAAAAAAAATGAAATAAGAAACCTTAGTTTGTACGTTTATTAAAATAGACTTAACCGTATTGAAGACTTGTTATGTTTATAATGCATAAAGCTTGGTTCCATTCCCACTAGGACGCTACGCAAGGACGTAAGCGCAATGTAAAGCGTGGTTCTCACTAGAACGCAACGCAGTGACGTACTCACGCAAAGTGATGTATTGCGTAATCACAAGTGGGAACCGACGACGCTGCAAAAATCGCAGGTTTGATTTCACGCAGGCGGGGGAAATTAATTATTGGAAGGGCATTTTCTTACGTTGCGTAGGTTGCGTTACGTTGCGTCGCTAGTGAGAACCAAGCTTTAGTAACTTGGTCACAAGCGATGGATTATCCGAACTGTCGCTTGTCATTGGTCAATTCGGTTGTGTTGCGTTTAAGTCCTTGCGTTGCGTCCTACGCATTTTACATTGTTATGAGTCAATCGGCTATTAATATAATAGTTTACTATTATCAATCCATTTTTAAAAACTGAAATTACAAAATCATTAAATAACTTACAATTTAAACCATTGGACGTTTAAAGGGTCTTTCACACCTGTTCCGGTTCGGCGCCGGAAAATCCAATCGAACGTCAATGTTTCGTTTTCACGTGGCTACACGCATATCGATTGGCGCATAGCCGCGTGGAGCGTCGTGAAAACGAAACATTGATGTTCGATTCGCCTACTGTAGGAGGCGTAACACAAGCTAGTTGACCAATGACAAGTGACAGTTCTACTAATAATCTTTGGCTTGTGTTTGATCAGATTACTCGCGTTATGCTTACGTCCTTGCGTTACGTCAAAGTGGTGTCCTAACGTTACGTCCAAGTAACAGTACAGAATTCACAGGTGGTATTTTTGGAAACTTTAAAAATATTATATTCTAATACATTCACTAAAAACTACATCAGCGAATTTAAAAAAAAAACTATAAAACATCTCTATTTTTTTTGCAATATTACTGTACAAATATTAAAATTGGTCATGGGAAAAAACATATGTACATTAAAATATTACAGTATGATACATGTTAATAATAATAATCTATTAAGTACAAAATTTATTTGTTTTGCCCTACTTTGAGTTAATTGTACTTATTACTAAATAAGTACATTTGAGAATACTTGCAAAAAAAGTACTTCTCTGGTTGACTTCTACAAATCTAGATCACTAGCCTAGAATTCACACCTCTAGACCACCAAGCTTGCGTTGATGGTGTTAGATTCAAGCCCAAGCAGGGGGTACTGCACCAGCATGATGATGATTTAATAAACTACTTTGAAATAGCTTTGGGTCACAGAGTTAATATTCATTTTTTTACACCAAGTTTTTATTTCGTCACTTTAAGGCAGCTAACATTTAGCTGAGAAATGTTTATCTCTTCTTAGCAAACATATAAAATAGCACCACGGAATGAAAGCTGCAGTAAAAATGGAGGTGCAGTAAACATGCAGTACCATAGCAGCTACATACAGCATCGGCTGCAGTACAGTAGGCCTACTGTATATGCAGTACAATAACAGCTGCAGTACAATGGCAGCTGCAGTACAATAGTAGCTGTAGTACCACATCAGCTACATACAGCATCAACTGTAGCCTAACCAGTTCCAGTACAGTAGGCCTACTGTATATGCAGTACAATATCAGCTACAGTACAATAGCAGCTGCAGTACAATAGCAGCTACAGTACAACAGCAGCCACAGTACAACAGCAGCTACAGTACAATAGCAGCTGCAGTACAATATCAGCTACAGTACAATAGCAGCTGCAGTACAATAGCAGCTACAGTACAACAGCAGCCACAGTACAACAGCAGCTACAGTACAATAGCAGCTGCAGTACAATATCAGCTACAGTACAATAGCAGCTGCAGTACAATATCAGCTACAGTACAATAGCAGCTGCAGTACAATATCAGCTACAGTACAATAGCAGCTGCAGTACAATATCAGCTACAGTACAATAGCAGCTGCAGTACAATAGCAGCTACAGTACAATAGCAGCTGCAGTACAATATCAGCTACAGTACAATAGCAGCTGCAGTACAATATCAGCTACAGTACAATAGCAGCTGCAGTACAATATCAGCTACAGTACAATAGCAGCTGCAGTACAATATCAGCTACAGTACAATAGCAGCTGCAGTACAATAATAACTGTCTCAATTGCAGAGTATGTAACTTCAGGTTGTCAGTTGTATCTTAAAGCACAAGCAATCAATTTCCGAGCACTCGCACTCCGGAGCATGACATGCGAAGTTGCAGCCACCACACTGTATATAAATAAAATAGAAAAGAATAAGACAACGCTCTAGGCTAGATAACACACAATTAACCAAACAACACACGTTGAAATTGTTTAAATAAAGACATTAACATTAAATCTTATTACAATATTTCCTATATTGTAGAGCAAATTGTAGTAAAAATATTGTGTATATTAAAACGTGTAAAAATGTCAAATAAGAGGTGAGTGCTGAGGTGGTTTTTGCATGAAAAAACAAGTAAGATAAAACATCTTTACTGAATAAGAAAAACAAATTTGTGAATTTCGTGTGATACTTGAGTAAAAAATTAAAAACAAAAGTTGCAAGCACGCAATAAGGAAATATAAATGAGAGTGCAATTAAAAATAATCTGTATATGTGAGAGTTTCACATTAACAACAAACACATCAAGATAAAAAGTAATTTTTATTATATAAGATAAATAACAAGATAAGCAATGCTATATGAAACAATAAAAAAATATATCTAGAATACAGAATGTGGGGTGGGTGGAGGGGAAGCAGTAGATAACAATTTACTTTGTGGTCAACAAGACAACATTAATTGTGTATTGTCCAATTCATTTATTCAGGTGCTTTGTCAGACTTTATTTATTGACTTAGGCAATTGGTCAATAAAAGTCACATGACACAAGATACTATGAAGCAACTGAGTGTAATAAACAGCTGAGCATGCTCACTAACTACTCAATATTGTGATAGCTTGCCATTACTACTCCCTATTTCGGAATTTACGTAGCAGCTGAAGCACAATTGGATGCTTTCCATTTTTTAGTCTCTGCAATCGCTTTGTGCAAGACACCATAACAGAATAACCCTTTGAAAAAAAAGGGCTTTGGATGTCATAAAATAACCCTATTGTTTTGCCAGCAGAATCCCACAGCCTACAATTTACATGCACAACAGCAATATAAAACATTTTTTAGCAGAAAGTAAAGTAGATACAGACAATTAACCTTTACACAGAAACTTTGCAGTTAATAAGAAGAAAACAATGAAAGTAAAATCAAATATACTTAATACTATAAAACAAAGACATAGCGGCATTCACAAAACAAAACAAGTATTTATATCTTTAGTACTGACCAATACAAAATACTGTTATAAATTATTCAGTATTGAAAGGTAAGAAAATGTCAATCACAACTCTTAAAAACGGACACCCTTCGGTTGGAAAAAATGTCAATTTTTGGGAAAGTCTAGTTTTAAATTGTATTTTAAATAGTAATAACAACAATTTGAGACTTTTCAAGTTTTTGGAAAATATAAGCAAAATTTTATTTTTTGAGAGTTGCAGCTTTCAGGGAGTCCACCTTTTGTAGAGTTTGATGTAAATTTCTAAGAGTTATATTCACAATCACAGAGAAATAAAAATAACCAATGTAAAGAGAATTTGTAACATTATATAGATAATATATAATAGATATATATATATAACACCAAAAGGCAAAAAAAGGGGGGTGGGGGCGGATCCGATCCAGCAGTGGACACAAAAAGCACTATACCTAAGTGCCCAACTCGAAAAACTTTGCTTCTCCTACAAATAGAAATGTTAAAAATAAAACCAATTTAAGTGTGAAGAAACTCAGGAAATACAAGTTTTCTGCATTTCATACGTGTCCTGGATCCGCCCATATTATAAAGCAATACATTGTACAATAATATCAACAAAACTGAGTGCTGGTTGTTATATGCAAAGGTTAGTAAAAGCAAAAAACAAGTTTAAAGAAATAGTAGATTCCTGCTTTAGGTTGCAATTACAAAAATTTGGTTTGTTTTGAATCATACCTGATTTGGCTCTCTTTGCTAAAATTGAATCTGTGAAAATTGGCATGAATATGGCACAATAATGAAATAATCCATAACAATTATTGAAATGTTTTTAATTTAATACTAAAATGATAAATGATAGCCATCGTTGCGCAACTGAATGACTAATGAACTATGGCTACCCTTATGATTATGGCATATAATGATAAAATCAAACTGAAATCAATTTATGTTTCATTTCCAAATGCCTGTTACAATTTCCTTAATAGCATGGTCTTTGTATAAAATATGTTTTTTTTCAAACATTGGATTAATTTTCAAAATTAAAGCAACATCATAGACGTTGTTTTAAGTTATTCAATGTTAGAATATGCTATCCTCTACTCTACGCTAGGGAAGCCATCCGATTCAATGGCTTCTTTCCATGCAACTAATTTTTAAATAGCTAATTTAAATTCTCCACAGGCATATCAGTTAAACATGGTATTGCATGGTGATTATTAGCAAAACAAATGGGATATTAGACCAGATAAAAACTATATAAACCATTATTTTAGTAATGTCTCTCAATTTATGGATAATATAAATAACATAGTGCCCTCTATTGTTGGGAGGTGATGATACAAAAATGGGCATAGCTAAATATTCATTGATTTGATTTCAATTTTCTTTTTGGCAAAATTTGCACAGAAAGAAACTCTGTAAAAGCAGAATCTCTAATCAACTGTTTTTATCCAATAAATGATATTATATCAAATTTAATTTTTTTCTTAAAAATACTTACATTGCAACCGGAATCTGGACCACAACATTCATCATTTTGACAAGAATCACATGATAGACATCTTGTTAAAGTGCAGCGCTATGAAATTTGGGTTAAAAACAGAAGCAGGTCAAAGGTCAAACCACAATGCACACAAGATAGAGGATAGAATAAAACTATAAAATATATTACACAGTGATCAGAGAAACAAACACAATTAGTTTATGTGGTCATTTCTATGTGGTCATTTTCTATGTGGTCATTTCTATGTGGATATTTTCTATGTGGTCATTACTATGTGGTCATTTTCTATGTGGTCATTTCTATGTGGTCCTTTCTATGTGGTCATTTTCTATGTGGTCATTTTCTATGTGATCATTTTCTATGTGATCATTTTCTATGTGGTCATTTCTATGTGGTCATTTTCTATGTGGTCATTTTCAATGTGGTCATTTTCTATGTGGTCATTTTCTATGTGGTCATTTTATGTGGTCATTTTTTAAGTGGTCATTTTAGATCCATGTTAAGTTAAAGATAACTATATTACTCTTTAACTTGGAAAATGATTAATTTATGCATAATATTTGTATATTATATATTATGGAATTGTAACTGTACATTTTTAAAATATATTTTACAATTTCTCTGCATATTGAAAATTAGTTTTTCCCACACACCAATCAAGCAATACCTTTTATATCACACAATAAAATAAAGATACCATTTCACAAGTTTGACAATAAAAGAAGACATATAACATTTTAACAATAGTAAAGTACTGGTGTTAATTAATACGGAATACCATAAATTGTCAGTCTTCTGTGACCTGTGACCTAGATAATAGCTATAAAATCAGTATATCTGAATTATAAAAAACTAAAGCTCTGTCTACACTATCAAACTTTATGTGACAAAAAAATGTAATGTGCCCATATATTAACATGATGATGATGTCATATCACTACCGTATTTGGGCATATCACACTGTTTTTGTCAAACTAGTTTGATAGTGTAGACAGAGCTTATTGAAATAAAACTTACATTTGATGGTGGTCCACACACAGAATCTAAACAGCTTCTTCTATTTGGGTAAGCACAGCAATTACATGACTCTGCAAAGCCAACCCAGCAGTCACAGCATTGAAATGACCCATCATCTTTACCACACGGAGAACACTCTGTGCAGCTTCCTCTAGCCTAAAAAACAATTGATTGAATTGAATATAATAAAAACATCAATAATTTATTAATTATATTATATATATTAGGAGTTGGGTAGCCGAGTGGTTAGGACACTTGACCATCAGGCATCATACATTTACAGCCGTTGTTTTGAAATACTTACAACGATAAATTGCCTTAGCACTAAAAGAGCTGCTATTACAACCATGTAGGCACCAATGGCTATTACAAGAATCACAGACACCGGAAGCTGGGTACTATTTGATGGACTTGATGTAGGATTCTGAAATCAAAATAAATAATATTAATTTAATAGGATTGATTTGACACGATTTTTATACATTTTTTAAAATAAAATTCGTTGAAGTTGTACTTCTTAATAAATGTTTGCCTTTTACTATGAATAAAAGACATTATATATTGCCTAGACTAGTATTAGTAGCAGTAGTTGCTATGGCTAGTCTAGTAGCTTCTAGGCTAGGTCTATCGTCGTCCTGAAACTTGCACTGGTCCGAAACGGTGCCCTCTCCGAAACGTCCATCTGATTGAATGTGTAATGAGTCTGTATCTGTAGGCCTGGCCTAGCTAGGCCTACCTAGGCTAGAGGTCTAAGTGCTTTACTGAGTATGACAAGTTGCATTATTCATCGTTACTGCTTACCGATGCATCCGCCATTTGTATGTATTGAGACCTTTGTTGTCTAGGTCTTGAACGTTTTGATTTTCATCATAAAAACAGTATTTTTAAACGAAGAATTCAACTTGCAAAAAACGTTGTTGGTAGTTGTTTATGACGACGACGGTGGTGGCGCTGTTCTAAAAAATATGGAACGTCGTTGTCGCCGGTAAAAATAATAATAATTGCGGTTTGTTCGTCACAAAGGAAAAGCCATATAGCCTAAACTGTAGTCAACTTTCCAAACCTAGGCACCTTTTGACTGGCCCCGAAATACCCTTTTTCAGAATGTATTTCTGTTTTTCAAATTAAACTTTTTTTCAGAGATTTCAATTATGATAGAGGGGCAATAATCCTTCAATGAAATTTTTTCCTGTTTTAAACTTTCTCCTTGAAGGGCTGCTTTCCATATCATTTGATTATAAAGACAATGGATATTCGTTGCTTATCTGTTTACAATTTAATGTTGAAGATCACGAACGATGCGTCACTGTCCTTACAAAACCTATAGGCCTACTTTCCATTAATAGCTTTACATAGCAAACATCGTAAACTATTGAAATAGCCAAAGCTGACTCAATTACAAGCAATGCGGCAAGATTCCCACTTTGTAGTTTATGAGACGTGTGTTTACTTAGCTATATTCCTGTAATAACTATAAATTATCTTAAGTCAACACTGTAGAAATGCCATCAAGTTAGATTGGCCGGTTTTGGACATGACGTTAAAGACTATTTTTTCGGAAATGTTGTTGAAACTATGTAGGCCTAGGCCCTTGCATTGCAACGAGGTAGCCCTCAACATTAATAATGTAGTACACCGGGGTGAATATTCATTATTATTATGGATTCTTCGGTGGTTGTTCAGTGAGAACAATACTAGAAAGGTATGCCTATCTCTTTAATCATTGCGGTTAAAAGGCTTAATTATACATTTCAGACTATCACCCTTGCTAGGGGGAATTATTCACAGTGTCACGTGTAACTGTGATAGACATTAACTATTTTGTTCGGCCCTCTGAACATTAAACCAGGAGACGGTGAATGTAAAATGAATAAAGTTTGTTTAATTAAATGTAGGGCCTATTGTGGGTAATGTATTTGCATTTATTTACAATAAAGACCAAATTTTCTCCGTATGATGATCTATTTTCTTAGGTGCGCGCATATCCTTGCATTGTACACGATTTTATTTTAAAAACTATTGACATACCGGTGTGTTTTCTAGTCTACTTAGTATATTGTTGGCTATTGTATTGTATAACTCAAAAGGTTCGATTTTGGCATTTAGATACAAAATCACAGCCACCATAAAAATTATGAAGTGCTTAGATTAGTAGTTCTATTGCTACGATAAATCCGCCATTATGTAAAAATTGTATTTTTGTCCAACGATTATGATTATCGGCTAATGTGTGGGAACCACTTAAACTAAAGAACGATGTGATTGATAAGAATGTACACGCGAACATGATTGGTCAATAACATGTTTGCTTTTTTTGCCAATGGCCTACTGAACGGCCAAGATAGATTGACATCTTAGCATGTTGTTCTGATCTCATCACAAGCGTTGTTGCCCATGTCTGCTGCCTAATCAAATAAATAAGACAACATTGTACGGTTCAGAGTTGTTAACGCGCGAGAGGGGTTGATTCGTTTTAGAGCAGACAATTTTCAGCCAACCGCGATTCACTCGTCAGCCGATAGTGGAAATAATAATTGGACGGAGTTGATGAGAAGAACTATTTAGTTTTCTAAATGAAGCGTGGAACATTTCCATACCACTGGAAAAGATAATCGGTCGTGTTAAGTTATGTCAGAGGACGACATTGATGTTTTGTGAATTGAAAGATAGTTTAGGCCTACAATATTTAATATTTGTAAATGAGTTGAAGCAGGTTCCAGTCTCAAGATAACAGTCAAGAGTTTTCAAATCTGACTGGTATTCGTGACGTAGGGGGTGAATTCGAGTTTAATTATTATCAAACAAAGTTTAGTTTTTTTTATACCAAACGGAATCGTGAAAAAAAAGTTCAGAATGAATAATTTACTTTTAATTTTAGTACTTGTTCTTGGTTTGTTTGTAAAAGTTGACGCATTTTGTTCAGGTGCTAATTCTGATGGTAGCGATCTTTGTTGCGACGGGGCGGTTTTAAACTGCACGGCAGAAGGATATCAAATCGACTCCACATCTTACGGAATCTGTTACTGTGATTCTCACTGTATTAGTACAAAGGACTGCTGCGTGGACTACGATAGGACATGCAAACAACGTAAGTAAAAATTGGACGTTTTTGCGAACAAAACGAGTTCAAAAGTTGTCTTAAATTGGGGAAACATTTGGTGTGCTTTTAAACATTAGAAAAGTATTATGTCCTATTATTCTGTAATTCCACTAAATGCCAATTTACACAGACGAGCGGTAACGGTAATAAGAATATAGCCTAGAATCTACTTATTCCTTATGACATGATGACGGGTGGTTTCTGCTCACGTGAGACAAACTACGCGGTTTTCCGCTTACCGTTACCACTCGTCTGTGTAAATTGGCCATTGGGCCTACGTTTCGATTTGATGAAAAGTGATTGTTATATAAAATGAATACTATAAATGAATATGATAACGATAACGATATTCTTTTAATATCCCGGTGCCATCTCTTATTCAACACCCATTCCTCCCAGTGCCTCACCCCTATACAAATTATCGCAGATCGAATCGAATCCCATCTTTAAAAAAAAGATGTTACTGTGTTATTCCACCATCCGTTTCATTACTTATACTGATTAAACTGAAGTATTTACTGACATATGATTGTTAAAACCAAGTCAAACGGGTTGTTTGTGTTTCATCGCACTCTGTTGGTTTATTACGGTACTTCAAACAGTGATACCAGTGATTTTACACACAATTAAACCGAACATAAATTCCGATAGCACTTTCAGCATCGGTAATTATAATGGCGGTATAATGCATTGGTGTACTTATTCAATATCAGTTAGTAATAATTTGAGAGGGGTTCTAAGCGGTAATACATTATAGAATAGCACTTATTCGGCATGGTGTGTAGTACAAGGAAAGAGGTAATTTCACTCTTCCCTCATAGTACTTATTCAATATCGATTGTCGGTTATAATTGTGGAATAGCGGCATATGGTGCGGTAATACATTATGTTGCTTATTCGATAGCAACACTTAATTAGTAATGGGGTACTTATTGAATATACTTATTTCACAGCGCCGCTTAGCTGTAATACATTATGCTGCTTATTGGGATATCAACACTTATTTAGTAACGGTGTACTTAATAAATATCGGTACATAATTTCACAGCGGCGCTCAGCGGAAATACATTGCTGCTTATTGGTATCAACACTTATTTAGTAACGGTGTACTTATTCGATATCGATACTTATTCGGCAGTGTATTCGATACCCTAATGAACTTATTCAGCGTCGACGCGCGCTTTATAGAACTTCACGGTTCAAAGATTATTCATTTGGGTGTAAAATCATTCAATAGTGCAAAAGACATAATTATTGCTTATTTAAACTTATAAATTAAACTATCATGTTCAGATTATGAGCTGTGACTAATTTATACAATTCAAAGAGTATCGTACTGCTGCTTGTTTTCAAATAAAGTAATTGAAAACGATACCATAATAATGGCGACAATGTCGACTTCATGTCGACACATTCAGCGAATGTTAATGGAATCACATTCAGCAATAATCTGAATAAATTCCACCAACTTGAAATGCGGTAAACAAAATGTTGGCCTTTTCAACAATTACGATAAAATAAAAGTCACTCAGACATATTTATATCTCCCGATGGCAGCGTCCTGGTTAGTAAGGGCGGTGAATATCACGCCAAGTAATTATGGATTTGGGGAGAACGGGAGGGTGCATGAGAAAAGCAGTTTGTTTTTTCTTCGAGCACACATCCAATGATTATACGTCCTAAAAAAACAAATTATAAATTCGTCACTGAAGATACACCGATGTAGGCCTATTTGGCCTACAATCTCGAATTTACAAAAACCAAAATGTTCAATGAGTTGGAAATCCAACACCATGACTAAATACTTAATTAGAGATGCGTGAAAATAAAGTAATTTTAAATGCGTGAAAATAAAGTAATTTTAAATGCGTGAAAATTAAGTAATTTTAAAAGCGTGACATTTCCGTGTATGTTGAAGCGTAGTACCGAAATTCACATTCCGATGTGAAGACTGACGTGATACCTTAGAGTGCTTTTTAAGTACCGCTCACTTATCCCAACACCTCTTAAGTGTGAAAAAAATTCAGTGTCCTGTCAGTTAGTTTAAACGCACATTTATCATTCTTTATTTAAAACGTTTCCAAAAATGAAGAACAGAAGAACAAAAACAACATTTAAAACAAAGTTATGCTGGAAGTTATTGAAAATTAAGCCTACTACAATAATTTATGTCGATTTCAACAGTAAAGCTCTGTCTACACTATCAAACAAGTTTGGAAAAAAATATGTGATGTGCCCAAATATGGTAGTGATATGGCAAAATATGGTAGTGATATGACATCATCATGTCCATACATGGGCACATCACATTATTTTGTCACATAAAGTTTGATTAATTTGCTTAATACAGTACAACAAAAAGTTAAAAATTAGTTATCCGTTCAAGTGACCCAACCCTTCACGAAATTCATTGTAGCCAGATGTTCTATTATTAATTAGATCCAATGAAAATTGTTTTCACAATAAAAGTCCTGTCATGTGGACAATATTTCCGTTCCCAGCCTCTGTTTGCATTTCTTGTATTTGCCGATATATTTTTGTCAGCAAGGAAGTTTGCATAACGATTGACCTTTGACTCACCGCGTGCTCGTCTTTTCATAGAGTGCCATCGATTGTTGTAACCATGTTTAATCAAATAATTAACAGTAAAATCATCAAAGGATATGCCAATCAAAAAATTGATGGAAGTTTTAAAAAGCACGAAATTGATGCCGGTGGCATTGGTACAGTGTGAGGAGAGAGCTGTCTGCAGTTATTGACAGTTTTCTATCGATATAATTAATATACCACCAGGTATTTGGCAATCCCTATTAATGAAAGTGGGTGGGGTAGGTTTGGAGCATCAAGCCCGGTCGATAATTTTTGAATGCTATTAATCATTTTCGTTTGGTTCCCACTAGGACGCAACGCAAGGGCGTAAACGTAAACGCAACGCAAGCGTGTTGACCTAGCGACAGTTAGAATCGCTGGTGATTGGTCAACTCACTTACGTTGCGTTAGGGCCTACTTGTGTTGCGCGTCTAGTGGGAACCAAGCATTAGTTACGAATTAGAGTACGTTTACTATGAATATTTAAAGAAATATAACACTTTAACCAACACAATTTTTAGTTTGATTCTTCTGCCAAACAACGCAGGTAATCTGAGCCAATCACAAGCGATGGATTATCCGAACTATAGCTGTCGCTAATGTCATTGGTCAACTCGTTTAAGCTTGGTTCCCACTAGGACGCAACGCAAGGACGTAACGCAACGCAAAGTGATTTGACCAATCACAAGCGATAGATTATTCGAACAGTCGCGTGTGATTGGTCAACTCGCTTGCGTTGCGTCTACCTCCTTGCGTTGCGTCCTAGTGGAAACCAAGCTTTACGTTGCGCTTACGTATTTGCGTTACGTTCCAGAGCGAACCAAAAAGCTACAAAATTGTGTAACTTTTTAAGGGTCTTACAAAAAATCTATTTATTCTCCTATCGCTAATAAAAATCACTTTTCTTATACAGCACAAGACTGTGTGGTGAATGATTGGAGTCACTGGAGTGGTTGCAATGCTCAATGTGGTATCGGGCATGCGGTCCGGCTACGTTACGTCGAAATTGAGGCCGAAGAAGGGGGTAAGGCCTGCCCTGAAACAATTCAGAAACGGGCCTGTATGAGCTTGTATTGTGATAACGAACCCAAGAAAAAGAACAAATTAAGTGAGTAGGCCTATAACAATTATTTTAATGTAGGCCTATAACAAGAATATTTGACGAGTTCAACTGAACTGACTGAATAACCGTTTTTAAAGCGTGGTTCTTACTAGAACGCAACGCAACAACGTATTGACGCAAAGTGCTGTATTGCGTAATCACAAGTGGGAACCGACGACGCAACAGTGCTGTAAATATCGCAGGTTTGATTTCACGCAGGCGGGGGCAAACACAATTATTGGAAGGGCATTTTTTCACGTTGCGTTAGATTGCTTTACGTTGCGTCGCTAGTGAGAACCACGCGTAACCACTCTATTTTTGTTTTCTATATAGATGCAGCACACATATTACCATATCACTACCGTAAAGGACGTATCAATCCAAAATGGAACGCTATTACTAATTTAATTGGAATCGACGAACCAAAGTAAGTAATAGTATACATTTTTGGAACCTGCCTTTTGAATTTGATGATGAAATCATGATTACGGGGATTTAGATCTGACCACCGACGACTGACGATAGCGATGGTATTGTTCATAATAATGTAGGTGACGTTATTCGAAAGCTTTCGTTTCGGGACCGTGTCGACAAGAAGGGGAGACGGGACGACTGTGTAGCGTCGGTGACGTAATGCCTGATGCCCTTGGTCTAGGAACCCTAAGTGGCCCTCCAACGCTGAAGACCTCAGGCGTTTTTAGCCTTCGACATATTTAAAGCCTGTTTTCCTATGGGCACTGCTCAGGGGCCCATATAAGCTCAGGGCTTCTGGGTTTAGCCAGTAAGCGCTCATAGCCGTTACGCCCCTGTTTCCAACTCGTCATGATCTCACCGTCTACTATATATATAGTAAAAATTGAATATTGAAAAAATCCTTCATGAAGATGGTTCAAAAGTACAAACATCAAAAACAGATTGATTCCAGCTGCTGAACAACAGACTCATCTTTATGGAATGGGAGGATGCCAGTATGGTCCAAAAACTGATCATGAAAATGAGAAACAGTTCTTCAAATGAATTTGAATTCCTTTCCACTACATACACGTATTTTATGTTTTAAATTATCAACGTATGACAAGTTCACCCCTTTTGTATTTGTTTGGAACTTTTAGCCGAATTAGCCTAGATTAAACACATTTACATTGTTCTTATAATTCGTAAATTTCGATTTATTTTAACTTTTTCGTCACGCCATCCCAAAATAATAAAACGACACTACCGATATGAAATAGGCAAAAACAAAACTATCAAACAAAATCAATTTGTAATGCGTTTCGGTCGCGTATCTACCAATCTCATCAGATGACTGTTGTCTGTCTACACTATCAAACTTTATGTGACAAAAAATGTGATGTGCCCCCATATGGACATGATGATGTCATATCACTACCATACTTGGGTATATCACTACCATATTTGGACACATAACACTTTTTTTGTCAACTAGTGTGATAGTGTAGACAGAGCTTTAGATACTTTAATGCCTTCGCCATCTATAAAATTATGCTGATAGAGTTGCGTTTTCACTTTTGAACAAGATTTCTGACGTCGTAATTTTTTCTCAGAACTGTTAGTTACCGTATGTCATTCATTTTTTTCACGAAATGTAAAATTCTATGTCTGGCACTTAAGGCATGTAACCTCGGTATGACTTAAGTTCTTTATCATATTGCATATACCGATTAAGAATCACTTTACAAGCAAATCTGGAAGTAATTTTCAATATCAATTATGTTTTGTCCGATTCACCCAGCCCGATCACTCGTCGCTCAACTTACTCCACGTAATCATTACGTTCGTTCGGTTTAGAATTACGGTGTTAAATGAAAGTGTGGACATATCAACACCTAGGATATCATCGTATTAAATAAATAAACGAATGATCCACATTAGGTAGGCCTGTACACTTTAATCGTTGCTATTATGAGGTCAAGAGTTATCCGAAAAACATCGTTCGGCACTTGAACTTACGACACTGGTGAACAGAATTGAATGATTGTCAAAAGAAATTGAACTTAACAACCTACTCCACCCTACCCTGTCGGCTATCCCCCTCTCCAGTCTACACTGGTCTATCATATACCTATAAATTCGTTCATTATACTACTCAATCTAGTAATATGACATTTCTCGTGTTTTAGATACAGCTCATACTGTGTAACATTCACCATTCAAAAGGTTAATAAAGGATGCCGAAATCAGGTTAGCACCAAGTGGACTGACGTCATAACAAAAGGTACCTATTATGCCAATAATAAAAAAAAAACATACCTATAATATGAAGATGCATAGTGTTTCAGCTAGACTTCGTAGATGTAATATATGGAACGTTTCGTAAATACACACGACAGACACACGTTTATGCAAATTATGTATTCAAGGAAAGAAATGCTTAGCATTTATGTAACAAGAATGACGCATTTTTATCTCCTGTATAAAAGCATACCATTTTATTTTTACTGGTCCAACGATAAAGTCCAGGTCTTCTAAAGCCCTGTCTACACTTTTAAACTTTATGTGAAAAAAAGTGATGTGCCCATATATGTACACGATGATGTCATCACTACCATATTTGTGCATATCACACTTTTTTTTGTCAAACTAGTTTGATAGTGGAGGCAGAGCTTTAGATTTTCCATAAAGTTTATTTCTTTTCCTTCGGGGAGGGAAACAGTGTTTAATATAAAAGTGATATTTCGAACTAATTCATTAGTTTCTGTTGTATTGTAGGTACAGAGCTATGTGTACAGTGTGAAGAACCAGCCATGAAAGACGATGGTCTGTGTAGGGGAGATGGAGTACAGGGGGAGAGGACAAGATGGACGGCCATTGATTCCCCTGGTTGTAGAGGACGTTGGATACGAAAGAATATTGAACAACCCTGTACATGTAACACGGGCAGCGATTTTATTTTTGTGTAGGCCTAGAGAAAATATTAATTTTGTTAATTTGTAATTTGTGCCATCTGTTCACCCCGGAGTGTGAGTACCATACCACCATCAAAGTGCGGAATTCAGCTGCAATGATATTAAGAATCTCGTATCTCATAAGCCCCTGTTTCTTACACTGAGCCGCAACCCAAGGACGTAAAGGTAACGTAAGTGATTTGACCAATCATAGGCGATGGATTATTCGAACAGTCGATTGTCATTGGTCAACTTGTTGGTGTTGCGTTTACGCCCTTGCGTTGCGTCTTTAGTGGGAACCAAGCTTAAGTGACAGGGATAGATAATACCGGTAGTATTTTTATTTCACACGATCGTAAAAATGTTTTTTTACCGAATTAACGTAATCTAAAGTGTGACGTACTTCAAAGTGCCGTGTGCGCTGCATGTGTTTGATAATAACGGCAAGCACTACTATATAATCTTACTAAAAATATCTCGTTAACTGAATGTTTATTATAAAGAACTTAATAATCTCACAGCAAACATGTATGATATAAAATACACTTTCGCTTATTGTTGCAAATGCATGATTCGGTGTCAATCTGGTTAAAGGAACATGTAGGAGTATTTAGTAACGTAATTATGATATACAATTTTAACGTTTGATTAATTTATACATATTTAGGCCCTATGTGCATTTTCTGTATGACTATTTTATAAGCATTATTTATATTAGCTGTAGAGTTTGGTAATATTTAAATTAAATACTGTTTAGTTTATTTAGAGACGTGATTTGTATTGTATACTGCAATAAAATAATTTTAATGATAAAAAAAGAATCGTAAATGATGCAATGTAGGCTGAACAAAGTAATACTAACTTGCTTGGATCAATTTAAAGATATATTGTCTCCTGAAAAAATATTTTTTTTTACATTTTTGTTTTGAAAATGCAATTTTAATGTTACATAGGCCTAATAGTTCCGGCCCAAAAATTGGATCGGAAAAAAAATATTTACCTTAAAAAACTAAAATTTAAAGCAAAGCAAAGCCAGCTAATTGGTTTTTGGTTAAATTTAAGCGTTTATTTTGTTTTTTTGTAAGTGAAAACATTTTTTGTTTGCATTTTTTCTTTCTACGAAAGTGATTAACTTTATTAAAGCTGCAAAATGGACTATTCAAAGTCTGATTTTATTAATTTTTTCATGATTTTGGGGGACAATACATCTTTAAACATTTTGTATATTTTGGGCAGTTTGTTCGATAAATATAATCTGGGGAGCAGTCACTAATCTATTATGGAATGATTGGCACATTTTAGGACAGAATTTCTTAATTCTGGAGGTCTTGATAACCAATACTATGAAAAGAGGACGGACGAAAGTAATAGAACGATTTGTAAGTTTCTGCAGTGTCGTAGCAAAATAATGGTACATAGAATCATGCGACGACGGCGTGCCATACTTGTTGACCAGAAGCAGCATATCGATCGTATAAAAAAGGAAAGAGAAATTCCTTAAATAGGTGATTGAGCGTATAAAAATTCATATGATAAACTAACTTTTCAGACAAATTATATTAAGTGTAGTGTTGTGTATGTAATAACTGTTCATAAAATACAATTAAAAAATGTTAAAGATGTATTGTCCTCCAAAAATATGAAAAATGAAGATTAATTAAATCAGACTTTGAATATGTTATTTTGTAGTTTTAATAAAGTTAATCACTTCCATAGAAAAAAAAATGATGTTTTTACTTATAAAATGACAAAATAAATGGTTAAATTTCACCAAAAACCATTGGCTGGCAGCCAATTTGACAATTTTTTGCTTAAATTACATTTTTTTCAGGTAAATACATTTTTTTTCGATCCAATTTTTGGTCAAAGTGGATAATTATTAGGAGATTAAAATGGCATATTCAACAAAAAAATGTAAAAAAAATATTTTTTCAGGGGGACAATACATCTTTAAATGAACATATAGTGATAAATACAGTAGTATCTTAATCATGGGTTTTTTGTAGTAAAAAAATTACAGATTCTGTAACATACGAAACAAAATAAGTGTCTGAATAATCTCAAAAGGACACACAAAACAAGAGTTCATATATGGTTGGCCCATGGTCTTTTATTTTCACGACTTTTGATTGAATTTTTCTCACATTACATAGATTTGTTAAATTTTTTTTTTTGTAATTTGTTGGAAATTTTTACGATCTAACCAAGAATAGAGTTGTCTTTGCCATTAACTAAAAGCCAATACACATATCTAAAGAAATCTATGATAGATAACTCATGAAATCATATTACAAATGCTATACACTAGACGAATACAACTTCACATTCCACAAGAATAAAGCAATTTCACTATAATTCATTGCTACGTACGTTATCTTTTTTTTTCAGGGGGTTTCCCCTACATATAATTGTTTTTGTTATTTTTTAATACTTTGCCATTTAAGCGCCGTAAAACAGCTCTGAATTCAACCAGAGTACAAAACCGGGTTGGTATAATTGTTTTTTAAACATCTGATTATATAAACTCAATCTAAAAATATCATAATATACGGTTTTATATTTCAATAAATTTTTGGATTTGACAAAATTAAAAAATTAACAATTCATCATGTCAAATTATTGGTAATAGATATAATTTGGGGTTTGTTTATAAACCTAATTGTAACATTTGGACAATCGATTTCTTTATTTAACATTATCATTTTTCTACTACATTCCATTTTCTTCATTTATAAAATGATCACTGTATACCACCATCACCTTACAAGGGAATTATATAGCCATAGTATAAATCTATACAAGAGTAAACACAACATAATATCATGCTTTTGGAATAAAACTTCAATATTAATATAGTAATATAATAATAGTAATATCATCTTGTTTATATTAAACATTTAAACAAAAAATTAAAGTGAAAACTAACATATTAAAACCTAGTGCTGCACCATCATGAAATGTGCAAAAATCTCGTAACACTATTATTTTCTGGAAAAGGAACCCCATGTATTTTAAAAAGAAGTTCAACGAACTTCAAATGACCTTTTGTCCATATTAATTCAGACAAATAAAATCATATATGGTCATAACTGATAGCCACAGACTTGTAGTTGTTTGCTAAGATGTGATAATTTTATCATAGATTTATAAACTAAAATGTTTTAAATGGCGAAAAAAATATATTGCTCATAGGATAAAGTACTTTAATTTGCTAAATCGAAAAGAATCGTTAATATTCTTTTCCGCCGACCAATCAAATATTGTCGTTCTATAATCATGGTTATATATTATTTTCGAGTAGCCTCTTTTTTTGTTATGTCTTCATACCTTAGTCATTCGACAGATCTATAATTACAATACCGGGAGTAGTTATATTAAAATGCGTGCAGTGTGAATCGTCCCCTAACGACGATACAATTTCATAATTGGGTTTTTTATCATTTACACTGGGTCGCACACTGAAGTTATCCACTAATCATTCCATTCATTCTATATTCATTTCAGGTAGTATATATCCTCCTTCTCCACTCAATTGAATATTAAGTTCTCATATCACTAATGTTGATTTACATTCCATAGTAACCGCCAGGAGGCATTCCTGCACCTGGAGGCATTCCTGCACCAGGAGGCATTCCTGCACCTGGAGGCATTCCTGCACCAGGAGGCATGCCCATTCCCATGCCAGGCTGGGGAATTCCCATACCAGGCTGGGGAATTCCCATTCCTGGACCTGCTGTTATCATCAATTGAGAATCACCTGTAAAAAAAAATATACAAAATACAAGGTTATATAGTGAAAATCAATGCACCTTGTCGTTGTGGTACTCTGACTTGCACGTTGATGAAAATTGCCACATATGAGGACATACAGTACATAGATATGCATTTGTGAAATCTAAAGCCTGTTTTCCACAAAGGCAAATGTATTCGGATGAATCAAAAGTGTCAGCTTTTGTGTACCCTTTCTGTGACCAATTCCAGAACATTTAGTTTTTTGCCATCAGGAGTAGCACAATTTTTTTTTCCACGAAGAGCATTGGAATGGATAAATTTACTTAATGGCATTCCAACAGGAGTACATTCAACAGCTAATGCACTCATTCTAGATCGGTGTAAACATAATGTGAATAAAACAGTTTATGTTTTTTCTAAATTAACCTACCATACACAATTGGTTGCGTTTCCTGAGCCTGCTCGTCTTCCTTTCGCTGTGACTCAGATTCTGCTAATTTATCAACCTTTAAACAAAAAAATTATTATATTATAATTATATTATAAATGTATTTTGTAATTATAGACAGAATTTTTCCTATGATTGTAAAGACAAGATTAAATACAAATCACACATGACAAATCACAAAAAAAGTGTGATGTGCCCAAACATGGTAGTGATATGACATCATCATTTCCATATATGGAAACATCACATTTTTTTGGTCACATAATGTCTGAGAGTGTAGACAGAGCTTTATATACCTTGGACAAATATTCTCTCATAACTTGCACCATATATGGCATGGCAAAGTCCATTATATTGTGCCTCCATGCCAATTCTAGGATAACATCTGGTCGTAGGAGATCGTAGCAGTTGAAAAGACTGGCGGCAAAGCATTCAAAGTTTTTCTCTTCCAAAAACCAGGCAATGAGCTCTTCTGCTATATCTTGCTCACGTGACTCTTGTGCATACTGCATGGCATCCTGTGAAAATTGATGACAAAATATTGATAAGTCATACAATGTTGATAAGTTATCGAAAAATATTGATAGGTCATTACACAATGTTGATAAGTTATCAAAAATGGTGATACATCATTACAAATTGTTGTTGTTAAAAAATGTTGATACAGTACATCATTAAAAAATGTTGATACATCATTACAAAATATTGATGTCATTACAAAATGTTGATACTGTAAGTCATTACAAAATGTTGATAAGTCATTACAAAATGTTGATAAGTCATTACAAAATGTTGATAAGTCAAATTACAAAAATGTTGATAAGTCAAATTACAAAATGTTGATACGTCATTACAAAATGTTGATAAAAGTTACAAATGCTGATAAAAAAAACAAGGTAATTCTAAAAATTAATCCCAACATAAATGGTTTATACAACATCAACAAGTCAATTTAGCACTACAGCACCATTAACATCAAAGTAATTAATAGCATTCTAATCCTATGGATGTCAACCACAACATAAGTTATTACTACTAAAGACAAGACAATTCTAAATTTATAGCATCTGCCTTCATAGTTTAAAATTCGTCACCACAAATTATGTCAAATTATAATCTAATTTAAGTACAAACCACAATTTATCTATCAATTACGTAAATTGATTTTAACTAGTCAGTAAATCAGTTAAAAGACCACCCATATAAAATAATTAAAATTATAGGTAATATCAAAGCTTAGTTGAAAAGAAAATTTATTTGATAATTAGCTACTAGACCTATTTCTTTAGTTAGCTAAGCTCCAATAAAGTCTGAGACACAGGTCAACCAACTAAACTGTGTATCTAATTGGCATACTAAAAGTAAAACCTTACAAAAGTTTTACAGTAGAACTTCTATAAATGGGACACCTACAGGACAACATATCCCCTTCAATATGGGTGTCCCCTGGATAGGGGTTGGCTGTAGTGTTAGAACATATTTCCCTATGTTCATTTCATAGGAAAGCGTCCCTTTAATAGGTGTCCAAAAGGAGGGGTTCTACTGCATAAGTTAATAAGATGCAAATACATACCTTAAAGAGTCTGTCCTTCTTGCACAGTTCAACAGACTGCTTCCAGCGGTTATTACGTTTATATAGGTAAGCTGCGATTCGCCTAAACTCTATCAACTCGTGTTTTTCTAATTTCTGTGCGAGGGCGATGTTATCAAAGTTATCGAAAGCGTCGATGGAAGCCCTCAGGCCTTCATAATCTTCTTCGTCGATGAGCAGATTATTCAAGGCGTCGTTGATGGCCTTGTTGTTATGGTTTTGTACTTGTCTAAGGTATGGCTTGGCTAGAGGCAGCTGGTTGACTTTCGTAAAAAGACCGACTGCACGCGTGTGATCCATACGTGAAATTAGGACAACTAGAAGATCGTTAAGTAACATTGGTTTATAGTCCAAGTAGAAATGAATTGCTTTGTAGTATAATTCAATATTTGCTACCTGAAACACAAATGCAAAAGAATAATAAACATTATTACAATGTTTAAAAATGATACAATTAAGCTGTCTACACTATCAAACTTTATGAGAAAAAAAAAATGCGATGTGATGTGCCCATATATGGACACGATGATGTCGTATGGTATTTGGCCATTTTCCGAAAAAATCTCTGTACTATAGTACAGGGATTTTTTTAAAAAATGGCCATATACCATATTTGGGCACATCACAGTTTTTTGTCCAACTAGTTTGATAGTGTAAACAGAGCTTAATAATATTTTGTATAACATCAAACTATTTAATAAAAAAAAATAATAAAAATATATACCTTTGTGATAATATCTTTAAAGTGACTTTCCCTCCAAGCATCTGTTGGGTGGTTCATCATTGTGATTATAGCATTATCATATTCTTCATATTTATCATACAGAAACACAAGCTCAGACCACAAATGAGCATATTCAGCAGCCCGCAAAACCTGTACAAATGAATACAAATAAAATTAATACAAGTATAATACAATGTAATACAATTTGTACATGTATATATTGTAATATATAATTAATACTGTCAAATTATTGAAACAGTGCTCATATTCGGAACATGATCTCATAATCGCGTTAAGCATAGCTCATCGGCGAAAGTTCCGTAATTTTAGTTATATGAAAAAATGTCAACCTGCAACCTCCCGCTTAAAGGGCGAGTATCATACCACTAGACCACAGAGCCATATATGGTATTATCACAGATTTTCACTCACCAGATATATTCTCTCAATATAGCTCTGTCTACACTATCAAACTTTATGCGAGATAAAAATATGATGTGCCTATATATGGGCATATACTGTAACTACAATATTTGGGCACACCACAACTAGTTTGATAGTGTAGAGAGAGCTTTAGAATGTTAAAAATAATTTGTATATATTTATATGAAGCTAATATTGCTACACCATAGCGTTTGGTAAATGAGACGATACAGTAACTTCCAAAAATTATGTAACAAAAAATATTTTATATGGTAGTTTCAGTTTTCAAATATTTTCAAGTTTTATATCTTGTAGTTTAAATTATTTATTATCCTTTAACAGTAGATATTTATTTGTACATTATATTGAATTTAATTACTAGTGTGTTTTTATTTAGCATTAGGGTCTTTCATGATTTGAATGTTAGTATATAAAGTAAAAAATTAGTACAAGTAGGAATAGCCAGTAATTTAGTAGTAGCTATTGGAACAAAGCCCAAAATGTCAACACTGTGCTCTTGTTTACCTAGCTGTTGACAGCAAGCAAAGCTAATCAGAAACTATCCTTAATTGATATACTTAAAAGGAGTAATTGAAAACCAATAAGCCTGTTTCTGTTTCAACAGCAACTACCATCCAAGAAATATACCAACCGCTTTTTAAAGTAATTTTCTTTTGCCCATAAAAAATCGCATTTCAATTTAGATACGGCAATAGAAATACGATCAAAGAAGCCATGACATTGAAATAATAGAATATTAATAACAGTGGAGGCTCACTTGGCAATCACATCAGGCATCAATGCCAAGAATGTTATGACACCAGGCTTTGTATTCATAGTAAACACAACATTGATGGCACCTTAGCTTGTTTGAGTCAAAATAGATCCATAACAAGTGATTTATAACTATTACTGTCAGAGCAGGAATGTTAGTGTCTAAATATAGCGCATTTTTAATAGGTACTTGTGTAAACTGCACTTAAGCAAACATGACCAGGGAGTCGCCTATTTGCAACGAATAATGATCTTGGTGACAAACAAAATTAATTGATGGCGTGTGACACACTCCATATAGTTCCAATCAAAGTCATACAATTTTATTTTTTGTGTTGTAGTGTAAACTAGCATTTACTATTTTTTTATTTTACATATATTTAGTATACCTTTTTTTTAAAAATCATCTTTGCACCTATCAATTCAACCTTGTTTTTCTAGTCATAGTTTTATTATAAAATATCTGCCACATTTAGACTAATGTACTCAACCATCACATTAAATGTATTTATTTTATTGGTTAAAATCAACTGTTAGTTGGTGAAGTAAACTGTAATTAGGATTGGTTTATTGGTTGCCTTTGACCTCTTATTTCCAGATATTATCATAACAAAAAATCATAATTTAGAGATATCCAATTAACCAGACATAATTTTATACCATTGAGTATAAACTGGCATGTAATATTTGGATTCTAAATAGTATAGTTTAGTCGTTAATTGAGAAAAATACTTATACTCTGTCTACACTGTCAAACTAGTTTGATAAAAAAAGTGTGATGAACCCAAATATGGTAGTGATATGCCCAGATATGGTAGTGATATGACATCATCATGTCCTTATATGGGCACATCACATTTTTTTGTCACATGAAGTTTGATAGTGTAGACAGAGCTTTATACTCATTAGTATACTGTTTTGTAATGTGTGTTTGCATTATGAAATCAACAACAGCAAAAAATCACTGTGCATTTTACATACCTTTGGAATGTTAACTCTAGACCAGAAGAGTTCTAAATGCTCTCTCATCTTGGATGGTTTGTATTTAGAGTAGAGTATAGCCAGCTCTGTAAACATGCCCATGTGAGCACGCTCAAGGCCGAGGGCGGCCTCTAGTAGCGAGATCAGCTCCTCAAAGTATCCTCTGTCTTGGTAGTAGTTGATTAGTTCCTCTAATTCATCGGCATGTACTACGATGTGCAGGCCACACATTTGGGCAAGTCTAAATTCTTCACCATCAACACATGCGAAGCAGACCTATACACAAAATGTTATCATTTACATTATCTACTTTTAAACCAAAATAGTTATGGGTAACATTGAAAAACAATGATTTTTATAGTCGTGTTTGTAAGGCACCATCCACAATTTGCTTGGCATTAACTGGTATCAATTCAATACAAAGAAACCATTGTGTGAATCCACCCTAAATCTAATAAATAAGTTGTATCGGAAATATGTTAATAAAAGTTGAAATTGACACCTCTCCCAATACTGGACTCTCTGAAAACTGGAAACTCGCCCAAAACCAGACTTTTCTTGAGGTCCAAAATTCATTTTTACCCAGAAGGTGCCCGGTTTTGGAAGAGTTGACAGTATTACTTCTTGCAAACAAATTTAACTAAACTTTTCATACCTCTTTCCATGTACGTGTACTATTTGCTTTTCTCGCACCATCTACAGCGGCCTGGTATTCGCCCAAGTGCACCAAAGTGGAAGCCAAGCGGGCAAAGTTTGATACATTGTTGTACAGAAGCTTAGCAGCCTCAAACATTTTCTCAGTATAGCACCTATCACCAACCTATAAAAAACAAACATCATTTAACAAAAAACAAACAAATTTATAATTGGATATTAGACATTTTAAAAAGACAATAAAAGTTGTTGTATTAATAACATCTCGTCCACTGTGCTTTGAGATGGTTATCGTATAAAACGCAACATAAAAATGAATGCTATTATTTATATCAGAACCACTATAAATCTATGCTAAAACAATCGAAATATGGCAATAAAATATCCTGCTAATGTTGTTCTTGTAAACTACTACTATACCTCCAATATTTTATTTTTTTGTTATTTTAATCTGGTGGCCATGACTTAAAGTTTGTCTCCAAACTTATTTTGGCCTCCTTCTGCACACACTTTTTTTTACTAGTGTAATTTTGTTCTTGTAAATGTAAATGTTACGCGTGTGCAGAGAAACAATAAAAACAAACAAAGTTTAAGTAAGTCAGTCTTACTTGTTGTATTTGAGCATGATTAGGTCCAGATATAAATTCCTCCAAGTCAGCAAGTCTATTGGTCTTGGCGTAGGCAAACACCAATTCTGTTTCTACAAACACATCTCTAGCCTTCTTGCGGGCCATCTGAAGGTAGCGTACCAAATCCTCCCAATTGTCTAAAAAAACATTTTACATCTTGATATATATATAAATGGATTTAAAAAAAAAATACATTGCTACTGAATTTTTTCAATTGATTGCTATTAAATAAATAAGCAACTGTGTAAACAGACATTTATTTTTTTGTTCAATTGCCGAGACATAGTTAATTTCAAAGTTGTTGACATTTGTATGCTCACCATGTTGCTGGGCAGCATCAACAACTTCTGTGTAGGTAGATGGATCATCGGCCTTAATGTACGAGTCGACAGCCTCTTTCACCAGGCCTGCATTCAGCTGGGCTCGGGCTAGCTGACTCCACACTGCGTTCTCATTACATCTTTCAGCGAACTCGTACGCTCTATCCAGATTATTCACATGCTCGATCAGTACCTAGTTAAACAATTACAACATGCAATTTGAGGTAAGGACAGATTGGCGACGATTGATTTCAATGGCGTATTTTGGCGTATTTATACTGGTACCATATTATGTTACATCTTAGTAAGGTACTTATCTCAAACAAGTTAATACTTATGCTAAGAAGTATGTCATTATGTTAAAACAGGCAGTTTAATATGAATACCTAAGTCACGTCAATTTATATCAAAAAATCATTGTTCTAAAGCTCTGAGATGTAGCCATTTATGGACATGATGATGTCATATCACTACCACATTTGGGTATATCACTAACATATCTGGGCAGATCACACTCTTTTTTGTGTAGAGAGAGCTTTAGTAAGATACTTATCTCAAAATACATATACTAAGAAGTGTCTCGTTATGTTAAAACATGCAGTTTAATATGAATACCGTCATTGTATTTAAAAAAGTAAAATATTTGGCCACATCACACTTTTTTTGTCAAACTAGTTTGATAGTGTAGACAGAGCTTTATGCCTTTACTTACCTGTATAGCTGACGTGTTAACTTCAAATTTCTTAAATATAGCAAAGGCTTCTTCATAGAGCTCACTACCGATGGCGATGTTTGCGATGTCTGGGGCATCGTAGTTGTCAAGGCGATTGATGTACTCCATAACACGGGTACGATCTGCCTTGATTGCTGTTAATATCAACAGATTCTGGAGATTTCTGGCAAGAAAAAAGCCAAGAAAATACTTTTGTTAAAGAAACTCTCTCTAAGCCAAATATCTTGTCATGTTCATTCAATATTGCAGTGATTAAATTAGATATTTTATATATTCATCTATTCAACACAAGCTGAATTGAAAGCGAAAACTCAAAATAAAAAATTAAATGTTTGTGATGAAATTTGCTGCTTCTCTTTATTTTTTTGTATGAAATTGTTCATTGTAAATGATGTTTTTAATTGAAAGTCTTCAGCTTTTTTGGCTGCTACGAATAATTATTTGCCTCAGTAAATTGTTTTGACTTTTTTAAATAAAGATATCAAGATATATTTAATAATATAACAGCATTAACAAAATAGTTACCTATGGTCACTGAAGACTGAATTTTCCAAAACTATTTTTTCGAGGAGTTCAATAAGTTCATTTGGAAGGTCAGCTGTCATGAAAGCCTTGACCGTTACGCTGATGTCATCAGGGTCTTGTGTCTCGGACAGAGCAGTTTGTACAACCTAATAAAAAGATATATTATATATTTTCATTATTCAAATAACTGTATGGGTATTATCTATTAAGTGATTGTATTTATTGAATAATGGCAAACTTTTGTGAACAACAAAAGTGTTTCATTTTAGCAAAGCCTATAAAAGCCGATCTTTATACTGATTCTACACATAGAAATGACACTACACATAATATCAATCAAGCTTATATTGACAAAAGCCAAAATTACATACCTGATCAATTAATTGTCGTCTATATTGGTTTTCTGGGTTCAGAACTTCAGCCCAGAGTTCCAAGTTTCGTCTATGTACCAAATATCGGGACTCGCTCTTGAACAGTGAATTTTCATTACATACTTTAATCAGTTCTGAATCGCACTGGCCACGTTCATAAGCTACGCATGCCAAATGAGGGTCACGCTTCTCGCAGTATTTACCAACAACTTTACTGTCGTAATGTTGATTCTCTCTGAAATACAAATTAGTTTACAGCCATAAGAAATGCTCTCTACTACTGTACATTAACTACAATACAGTTTCAATGAAATTCATGGTTTATGGCCAAGATGTTTGGTGTTTTAAATGATACACTTCATTTTGTTGTAAATAGAGAAACTCAACAGTTCTTTTCAGAACTAATATACGTGGTGTACCTGAAAAATTATATCAAAACTTCATTTTAAAATAAAGAACTTTCCAACATCCCATTTTTTCAAATAATTTACAAGAACAAAGAATCAATCTTATAACTTACTTTAAAAATCGTTCTGGATTATTGTTACTATCTATGTAGATCTTAGCCAAGGCATTGTGGGTAGCTGGCTCAACGCTACCTTCATGAATACGTGTCTCCAGCCATGGTAGCAGAAGCTTGAGTCTGAAAAAGTTTAAACAATGTATTTAACAAGTTGTGAATGAAATAGATGATCGTGACGCAACATGATTCAAAAAGCTTGCTAAAAAAATTGTGCGGTAAGAAGTGTCATCACATGGCCACTCACTCACTATTGCTTTCATTAAAATAGTTATTTTTAGATAAATTAATTAATAAGAAATTAATTGTGTGGTAAGAAGCGAAGCGGTAGGTCATCACATGGCCCAACACTTGTCTATCCAACCAGTTAATTTAGGAGACTTTCAAAACACAAATTGAATAAAAGAGCAAAATATGATCTGCTAAATCTCCAAAACTTTAACAAGTAGTCATTAAATGGAAGAAGACACATTTATTAGTTTTTTTATTTAGATGTTCATCTACGGTTCGGTACCACACTTTATTTTCAATTTTTTTTTTCAATTTTAAGATTAATACTGATAATCAAATGGCTTATATTACCTGTTTCTTTTCTCAACTTCTTCTACGAGTTCATCTGTGGAGAATTGACCTCTGACCACCATGATCAGACTCTTTATAATATCTTCTGCACAGTCTACATCCAGCAATCCTCCAATGACAACCGGTAAACGTGATGGGTTCACCTATTAAACATTACAAAAACAGAATTGTTTAACCCTGTGGTCTATTATTAGTAGCCTAAACCAGTAAATGGCACAATACAAGAACATAGGGGTTACTAATTGAATACCAATTTGACTTCTATAAGTTTCATCAGAACATAGGCAAATCATTGTCATGCAACTTTATCCGAGAAGATAATCCACTGTCTTAACTCTAGGCTACTCGCTATTGCTTTCATTAAAATAGTTATTTTTAGATAAATAAATTATTTGAATATAATTGTGTGGTAAGAAGCGAAGCATTAGGTCATCATATGGCCCAACACTTGTCTATCCAACCAGTTAATTTAGGAGATTTTCAAAACACAAATTGAATAAAAGAGCAAAATATGATCTGCTAAATCTCCAGTATTATCATTGGCTTTCCTTTAAGAGTAGGAATTCCAGAATAATTGAATACCAATTTGACTTCCACAAGTTACATCAGAACATAGGCAAATCATTGTCATGCAACTCATATGGATGGAAATCATTTTTGTTGGGCGTAAGTGTTGTACAGTTGTAGCTTGGTGGTTAACATGCTAGCCTTCTAATCCCAAAGTCTAGAGTTCAATCCTGATCTAGTGCAAAGGTTGTAACTCGTCACTCTGTCAATGTAGAGCATCTTGTGTATATGTTTGTCTAGTGAACCTCTGAGGGTCCCTAATGATCAGCAATTGCTGGATGGATCACCCTCATTAAATATGGTCAAAAAAAAAAAACTTCACTCCCTAAGCCTCAAATGAGACTTGGTTTATAAGCATAATAATTATAAAATAGTTTATCCATCATGTAATTGACATGTTGCTCTCTGTTGGATGTGTATTAAATTTACATTTTTTTTTTTAAAGATGTTATACTTATGAGAAAACAAAGATCAACTTTCTTACCTTTTGTACATAAATCTCAATATATTTTTGTAGATTGTTGTGGTAGAGGTAAAGAACAAGGTCGTGTACAAAGTCAAATCGATCGCAGACGATAATCAATGGCAGCTGATCCGTCAGTTTGGCTTCTTTCAGGAAATTCTTAACTCGTTCTGGGTCGTAGCAGTTGCTCTCTCTGCAAATGCGTTCCACCTCTTTGATCTGTCCAGTTTTGCAAGCAGACTGAAGGAAAAAAGTTAAACAGTTTTGGTTATAGTTAGAAAAAGGGACCAGTTATGATTAGTGGCTGTGTGTGACAGTGGGTGTGTGTGTGTACGTACTAATACACCGGGGTAACCCCCTAATTGTCTCGCAAGATGTACTATGTTCTTTAAAGTGCACATGAGCTAGATGTATATAGTCTTTATCCGAGAAGATAATCCACTATCTTAACTCTAGGCCACTCGCTATTGCTTTCATTAAAATAGTTATTTTTAGATAAATTAATTATTAAAAAATAATTGTGTGGTAAGAAGCGAAGCATTAGGTCATCACATGGCCTAACACTTGTCTATCCAACCAGTTAATTTAGGAGATTTTCAAAACACAAATTGAATAAGAGAGCAAAATATGATCTGCTAAATCTCCAATAATACCATTGGTTTGCCATCGAGAGTAGGAATTCCAGAATAAATAGTAATGCTACCTTGCTAAATTCTAAGAGAGCGGTAGCAGCTAGTAATGAAACCTAGTTGTATAAAATTGTCATCATAGCTTGCTAATATAATAAGAAATTGCTTGGTCAAGTAGCAAATGACTAAACATAAGATATTTTCCCCGTACCTGTATGTACTTCAAATGGACATCTGCCTCTTGACTGAAGTTCACAATCGAACCCAAAAAGTAAAACAACCCCTCAAAGCTTTTGAAGGACTCGAACAAGTCGATAAGCGCATTTGTTCCCAGTTGTTCGTGATATTTTGTGGCTACTTGAACGCAAATCTGTAAGTTCTGACGGATGTTAGCAGTCAGCATAGCTTTCAGACATTCGATGGAGTCCTCGACGGAGAGGGAACCAAAGTAGTTGACCAACCACTCTGGGTTGAGGAGATGGGTGTGCACGACTGCACGCTTGATGTCATACAAGTCTGTGTAGTGTTCAAGGGCCTAAAGGGATAATAAAATAATGGTTAGATAATATAGTAGAACCATCCTCTTGAGACGCACCTATTCAGAGGACCCTCTCCTGTGAAGCAAATGAGGCAATATGTTTTAACATTACGACCAACCCATATTCAGGACACTGCTATTAAAGGGACATTTTGTAGAGTCACATTAAAGCTCTGTCTACACTATCAAACTAGTGTGATGTGCCCAAATATGGTAGTGATATGACATCATCATGTCCATATATGGACACATCACTTCTTTTTTTCTGACATCAAGTTTGATAATGTAGACAGAGTTCTACTGTGTACAATATTGTGTAGTGTAGTGTACACTTTTTTATATCTTAGGGTATCATGGGTACAGAAAGTATGTGAAGATAAATCAACAAAAAAAAGAACTTATATGGCTAAAACTTTTTCTTATTATGAATTTAACTTACCCGTTGAAGGAGACCAGCCTTCTCACATAACTGGGCAACATGAGCTCTGTCATAGTGAGTAAACATCTGGTTACCAAGGATGGCATCAGCCACTTGTGGAGCAGACATCAAGTTCATCTCCAGAAGTCTGGTCTGGAGATGTCCCTCTGATGGTCGGTTGTTCTTGAGAGCATCCAGTAGAAATGATGTACACTGCTGGATAAGGTTCTGCTCCATGAAGACATCAACAATCTGAAAACAAGAGGATAATCTATTATATTAGATGTATTGAATGTTTATTGTGTTTTACACAATGTCTGGTGGAAGGCAGTGTTTTTCAGTCATTAGATACATTTTACGTACAGATGCATTTTAATTTCTATTGCATAATGCATGTTGCAGTACATTTTAGTCTTAAGCTCCATCTACACTATCAAACTTTATGTGATGTGCCCATATATGGACACGATGATGTAAAACTAATTTGATAGTGTGGACAGAGCTTTAGTATAGCAATATAACAACTACGTACTTGATTCAAATCAGCCAATGGTTCCTCATCTTGGACCAGCATCTGTCCAAACTGTACGCCCTGCTCTGGGTTCACTCGCATTACTTGTCGCAGCAGGAAGATGTAATCTGGCGTAAAGCCTACTTTCTTGGCATATAGTACAATCTTCTGGAACTGTCCTGTCTCTGCGAAACATTGAATCACCTGCAAGCAAGAAATTATTTGTATAAATCACAAATTAGTTAATTGCATTATGAAACAATGCATGATTGTATTAAAGATAATATCGCTGAAATTGTGTAAAATATGAGCCACAGATTGGCATCAAATCTATGGAAAATGTATTATCTAACCATTTTTTATATCAATCTATAAAAAATGTTAACAAATGCAAATCCTCTATTCTGAAAAGAAATGGTGAGGTATACATGGGCGTTGTCGCCCACCTGAGGGCGTGGCTACGGTCGATACCACTGTCTTGGAGGAAAGTTCAGGAAAAATTTTACTTATGTTCTCCTCTTGAAGGGGATAAGGCCTATGTCGGTTCATCAAGGTAAGCTAGACACATAATAGACTATTTTATGTTTACCTTGTTGGGAACATTAGCTCTCAGGTAGACTGACAAAGCAAGAGTGGGATCACTTGTCTTTACCAAATCTCCAAGCTCTTCACTGCATTCCAACTGAAATTGAAAAAGAAAAGGCTCACATTAAATACAACCTAAAATAATAATATACATCAATAAGGTTTGTTTATTGCAAATAGCGTGATCGATGCATGATAGGACGGAATTGGGAGAAATAGCGCCACCACCAGTATATAAAGTTTTTATTATACTGGTGGTGCTATTGCTCCCAATTCCTTCCCATCATGCATCTCTCACGCTATTTGCGATAAACCCTATAGTTAATGTGTTGTGATTTCCTGTAAATTGTGAGATCAATCAACAAAATTGATTGGGCGACGATATTATACATTTTGAGGAAAAATGAACAAACATACTATCCAATTCCAGTAATTATCTCAATAAAAACCTATTCAAGTTGTTGTGGTTTATCATATAGATATAATGGATTGTTGTTAAATACACAATTGAGATATCTACATTTTAAAGTATTATCAACCTAAAAGGAAACATGGGCTTGCAAAACAAGGAAGACCAACACTCACATACATGGATACTGGTATGCAGAAAGAAGAACTGACTTGTCACAATGGCAAATAGGAAGTTATGGAGGAATCTAGTCATATAAGTTTGGGTATTTCCTGGACTAAGTAAGTAAGCAAAGGAATGAGGGAAACAAACCCATTACCTTATCTTCTTTGAGCCATTTTTCCAGCAGTTGTTTACGTCCCTGTAGAAGAACTGGCCTACACAGCTCCAGTGACTCAAACACGTTGAGCTGGCCTTGGTCTAGTAGGATACCGAAGTACTGCAGTAGTGGTGACGTTTGACCAGACTGTGCCGGCACCTGCTGAAATCGCTGGATAGTTTGAGGTGTTCTCAATATACCCTGAAAAAAAAAACAACAAATAAATGATCAGATTATTATGTCAATAGTTAACTAGTTTAACTTAACTCACAATTTGAATACAGTCAACTCTCCAAATACCCAACTATAAAAATCAGAAACTTTCCTAAATCGAGGAGCAAATTCCTCTTTACCATTAAAAACACATTCCGAATACCAGACTTTCCGGAAAACCAAACACATTTGGCCAGCCAAACGGTGTTCAGTATTGGGAGAGTTTACTGTATTAGTTAAAAAAAATCTTCAGAAGCTTTCGGTAAGCATGCACAGATGCTTCAGCCTTTCGGCATTCAAAAGTTTTACCAAAGCAATAACTTACCTTTGGGGCATTTGCGGCAACCTTTGCAGCTTCAGAGAACTTCCCTTGTGAAAATAGAGTATTGAAACTTCTGACGAATAGCTGATCAGCGCCACCTAGGTTGTTACGCACAGCCATACGTAGAGCAAGGTCAGAATTTTGCAATGTGTTTGTGATGTACGGTATAATGTTTTCCTCTTCCACGCACACAGACAACACTTGTCCTTTGCGATTGACGCCAATGATACCAGAAGTTGGCTCATGTGGGGCGGTGACGAAGATGGTCTCTCCGCTGATACGGTTCATGTATATACAAGTGCCGGATTCAAGGTCGTACAAGTGAATGTAGCCATACTTTGTGATTAAGTAAATGACGTCGTGCTTGCTGCTTACCTACAATATAAAAACATTTTAAAATATTATCTCCTAGCTGTCACCATATTTAGCAATATCCTAAAGAGAACTTGGAACCTAGAAATTGGAGGTAAAAAAGGACAGCCAAAAACGACATGAAAAGATATTTTAAAGAAAGTTTGGAGGAACATGATGTGCAAGACAGAAAGCAGCAGAATGACAGTCAGTTAAAACTGATAATGATGATTAAAGCCTCTTTTCCATTAGCGAATATATACACGTGAATCAAACATTCCTAAATTATGATCGGTTGAGCATTTTTCTAAGTCACAAGAAGTAAGCTCTGTCTACATTATCAAATTAGTTTGACACAAAAAGTGTGATGTGCTCAAATATAGTAGTGATATGCTCAAATATGGTAGTGATATGACATCATCGTGTCCATATATCAGCACATCACATTTTTTTTGTCATATAAAGTTTGATAGTGAAGATAGTGCTGTAGATGAACATGTTAATATGCGTGCGCATTAGTGAACGAATCCATTCGTCTAGTGGAAAACCAGCTTTAGTCATCTAGCATAAAAAGATCTAATCTTACCTGCATGGCTACTGGGAAGTCATTCTGAGCTTCAGGAGGAAAGAAGACATCTACGGCTTTCTTTTGAAATGGTTTGTTGCCTTGTGGTGGTGTGCCTACTTCAATGATATGTAGCTGCAAAACCAGACAAAATATAACGTCAATTACAGAAATCTGAGCTCTTTGAACATTATATACTAAAGGCTATGAAACTACATTAAAATAACATAAACAAACTGTAGCAATAGGCCCTGTTTAAATTCTAAATCTATACATAGCATTTTTCCGTCCAATACGCCATACAACTCAAAGATTGCTATAGTATGACTACCTCTGTTACGGCAGTTTCCTCAGGTAGATAATTTTCAAAATTAAGTCCTAATTTTAAAATTACTTAATAAATAAGCGATGAATAAATAATCTATTTTTTTTACAATATATAAGATAACAAAGGGACCTACCTTAGCACCGGCAGCTCCTCGAACGGCAAACGAGAAC
Organism: Antedon bifida; assembly: GCF_963402885.1. Lineage (NCBI taxonomy): Eukaryota > Metazoa > Echinodermata > Crinoidea > Comatulida > Antedonidae > Antedon > Antedon bifida. The sequence continues at coordinate 31,328,536 of NC_136227.1, read as the reverse complement.
AGAGTGGAGTTCTCTGCATTGCCTTCACTCTTGAACTCGGCAAAGCAACCAGCATGGCCTTCGATTGGCTGGCTGACTTTACGTTCAGAAGAGTAAAGCTGCATGGCACCAACAACACGGTTTTGCTGAAAAAGAGAGAATATTTCAACCATGATTTAAAATGAAGATCAACATTTACAATCTCTTACACCAGCTCAATATTGTGGAACAAAACTGCCTTTAGATATAAAGAATATTAAGTCTAAAAATAATGTTGTTAGAAATATAGCAGAGCTTTTATTACCAAGATACTGATTTATGGTGGCCCATCTCTTATGGTTTTTGTTGTTTTGTTTATGTTCTTTATTATGTTAATTTCATTGATATGTATTGCTATTGTTATTTCATTGTTATTGTTCATATTCAATGTATTTGTTAGTATGGAGCAAACCTTTGATTAGCGAAAGCTATTTTGTTTACTCCAATTTGCTATTGCTATTGGTGAATAAAGAATGAATGAAAATAAACAAGAAATATGACATGAATAATTGCAAGAACTAAAAACAAAATATGTACCTGTGCCGAAATTCCAATCAATAATAGCCACTTCAAGTTATGGTTTGTTCTGTAGTTGATGATTTGGCAACCAGCAAGACTTGAATGTCTATCGAACATCTTGATGGGCTGGGAGTCGCCCTCCATATTCCAGTGGTACACGGCGGTGTCAGTCACCATACCAATTGTGTTCACGTTGATCCATTTCCAAAACGTGACATCATCAGTCATCGTGTGGGCCTTCATTTTGCTCTTCATTTCAATGTTAAAAATCTGCAGTGTCTTTCCAGCTGTTTCATACATAATTTTTAAAAAATGATATTTAATTATTTGCAAACATTACTGTGTAAAATGTAGCATTCTACAGTAAGGCTCTGCTCTGTCTACACTATCACATTTTCTGTGATAAAAATATGTAATACAGTATGTCCATATATGGACATGATGATGTCATATCACTACCATATTTGGGCACATCAAATTTTTTTTGTCAAGTGTAGATAGAGCTTACAGTAAGTAATGGTTTCAAATTACTGTATATGATTTTTCATTACATTATATTTGAGATGACATACAGTAGGGTTAGTAGTTTTCATTTAGTGGACATTTAGTAACTTATTTACTATGGCAACTAATAAGAGGAAGAAATTACAGAGAAAAATAATTTAGATTTTTCTATACATAAAAATTGTAATATTTTATATGAGATAAAACATTGACATTTAAATTGCATCTAGAAATATATCGCCTGTGGACTTAAGTTTTTTTTATACTGTATGTATTGTAACAAGATGTTATCATTATTGGGAGATGTCGCAGGTTAACATTTACAGCATCCAAGCCATGTATTACGATAAAGCTGATTTTGGTATAAAATATCACTTATTGGATAACATTAAGCTTCTAATTTTTGCTAACAACTAATTGAGTATGAACTCGCATCTTCTTATCATTCATAATGAGACAACTCCATTCTCATTTGATGTTTTTAGCTAAACGGCTTACATGAGAGTGGCATTAATAACAATCATAGATAATAACTGTACCTCTACTTAAAATTTTAATTGGTATGATCTATTTTAAGAATTAAATCCATCATTAATATAATATATTTTTTTGCATCAAAACAGTATATAACATTTTGAGTGTTTCATTTTCATAATAAACAGACGATATTTACAAGGTACTGTAATAGTGAATTTGTTTTAAGCTCTGTCTACACTATCAAAAAAATGTGATGTGCCCATATATATAGACATGATGAAGCCATACAGGAGGTGTCACTATCATATTTGGGCATATCACTACCATATTTGGGCATATCACTACCACATTTGGGCATATCACTACCGTATTTGGGAATATCACTACTGTACTTGGGCATATCACTACCATATTTGGGCTTTTCAATATCTCACCTTTCAGAGCAATCACTTTACTGGCTGGATTCATAACAGCAGAATCTGCCGAGATGGGACGGCGGATTGGATTCGCTGAATCAGCCAAGTCTATGATGACCACTTGTGCTTGCTCTCCGACCTTTTCACGTATGCAGATGAACTTGTCGGACTCCATCGTAAGGGTGCTAAACCCAATATTAGCTGCATTGATCCCCACATTTTGGAGCTGTAGGAGTCAAAATAGAACAATTAGTTAATACTACAGTACAGTGCTTCAATCAAGATGAAAATTATTGAGTACAATTGAGCATGTAAAAAAAATTCATTATAATTGCAAAACCATCTTTATTAAAAACCCTTGCCAATTTGTTCTACTGTACTTTGTTCTTTTTTTTTTATTATTTCAGTAGGTGATTGTAGAATTAATATTTGACTAATATTAATATACTGACAACACACATTCAACAGTACACACTATCCTTATTACATACTTCTTTTGGTACCCGCCATAAGTTTTTTACTGTTAGTTCAAAGGAACTTTACACTGTAGGGTACCAAGTTTATCTTGGGAGTACAGTACTCTGCCAGCTGGTATGTGGCTTAACTAGGATCACTTCACAGGGCTATACAGTTTTGCCAAAACTGCTTCCTTAATTAAACTGCATTGCATTGTGTGTACTGTATAGCATTCATTTTGTATGTTGGGTTTTCATCATGGAGTTACTCCATGGTTTTCATACAGTAAATAATGAAGATAACACGCATAGGAAAAATGTTGATACACATTGAAGTCAGGCCATCAATAAGGACATACAGTACTGTACCCAACCCTAGGCCTACTGTACTGCATACAGTATTCTACTGTATGACCGTACAGTAGCTATAATTACAGTAGTAGAAGCCCGGAAGTATGACAATAAAATCATGTCATACTACAGTAAATCAAGGTCAAATAGAGGATGCTACATTTTGCATAGCATTAATTTTAAACTGTCAGAATGAAAAAAATCAAGAAAACGAAGAAATTGATGCGGTTGAAATATACTCTAGTACTACTGTATACTGGAATAATCAAATTGTATTGTAGAGGTAAAATTATACTACAATGGTACAGTATGACTAATGTACCAAAAACAGCAGTTGCTTAAAATTTAAACATAAACACAATTATAATGGATGACTAGTTTTGCCTACAATTGTATCAAGACTGGAGTACTTTATACTCTATAAGAATAAATGACCACTATATAATAATTTAACAGTTTAAACCAAAGTTTTAAGTAGGCCTACAATAAACTAGTGAATATTATAAAAAATGTACAGTAAATTGTATATATTTTTGCTAAAATATTACAAACAATTTTAATGGGAAAAGGCTTAGTCACTAGGGATTTACTAGCTACTGTACATCCGATTGACAATGATTAGATTCTGATAACATTACTGTGACTATTCAAGCTAATGAAGCCAAACTAAAAGCGTAGAATTGTACCGTCGCTCTACACAAATCAATAATGTCAATGGCTCACTAATTATTTTGCATCGTAATTTGCTGATATCCAATGGTCATTCTTACACAAACAAAAATGAATATTTTACAAACACTGCACAAAAAAAATGCTGAAATGGTGATATTCAGTATTTCAATTTTAAATAGATAAAAGTATCATCATTCATTATTGTATCATTATCAATAATTATTGTTATACCTAAATAAGGTGGTTGGGTGGAGATTGAACCTTCCTCATTAAATTGCCTATTGTATTGTACAACTTGGCATCTGTCGTGTACATTTTACTGTATACAGTACAATACGCTGTACTGTACTTTATACAGTACAGTACTGTACGCTGTACTGTACCTGTATAACAGGCCTTGTCTTTTGAAAATCATAGGTGTGCTACAAATTGCACTCCTCAATACATTCAGGGGTGCTGTAGGTGTGCTGTTTGTATTTTAGTGTGTAGAAGTTTACCAAATTTAAGCGTGTTGTAAATTGCACTCCTCAAGGGCAGTTTAGGAGTTTGTTAGGCGAGTGTGATCGCACTCGCTCGCCTTAAAAGACAAGGCCTGGTATAATGTGAATACTGTAATTGTTCATTATCTACAGTAGTACTGTATAGTAACTAGTGTAGATTAAATAGAAATGCTTACTGTAGACAGACCCTCCCAGTTCCAAATCTTATCTCTGCAAACATGCATACAAACACCTTTGATCTCTAATGTTGTATGTTTGAATGTACTAAATATAACCACAAAAATCAGTTGATTAAAATAAGTGCTTTCTTGCATTTTATTAATTGTACAATGACATGACATACTGTATAGTAGTACTATGCATAAAACTCTCCCTCCAATATCATTGGAGAGGGGGATGGACACCAAATGTTGGTGTGCAAATACTATTTTGTCTGTATTGTTAATGTACATATAATAAAGATAAGCTAAATATTTTTATAGGGGCGTATTCAGACACAAGATACTGTACAGTTATTTATACTGTTTCAAACAAACTAAAACCAGAAGTTGCAATGAGATAAAGTTATAAGGATAAAACACAGAATATACCGTTAAATGTTTGTAAATTTTTTTTCTCTAACAAATAACTTTAATAATAATGATTTTGTTAAGAAGTGCCAATTTCTTTTATAATTTGCGGTGGATTTTGAACAAATGAAAGGGACTCCACGCACACATGGTTAGTTGAGTCATGCATTTACACAAAAGGAAAGAAAATCCTGTGTGATTCATTTTACTATGACTTTTAATTTATTTTCAATTTACTGTATTTGAATAGTTTATTACTAACTGTTTAACAGTAACACAATTACAAATTAATGAAATCGATATATTTATTTAAAATAAATCTTTTTTTTAAATGTACATACAGTATTTTTTTTTTTTATTAAACTATGGAAATACAATACAATATACTTAATAGCATTCTGTGGCTGTATATTGATAAAACATTAGCAAGGTCAAGTGTTTGTACTATTAAAATACAGTAGGCCTATCAACCAACTATTGGACCGATTTCTTCCTGTAATAAATGCATTGCATTGGTGTCTTGCAGTACACACAACTTTACTGTAAAAGAAGCCCTTTCTCAGGTGTGTTGGCCAACACCTATTTTTGTGGAGTCAGAAGGGTTATTTTATTTAGACTTGGTTAGAGGGCCATTTTGGCATTGGAGAGTGCATAGTGTAGGCCTACAGTAGATTCCCTTTCATATAGGCCTAGATTAAAACAATATTATAGATAGGACTAGGCCTAGGCTAGATTTTATTCTATGCCCATGATTCCTTAACTTAGCTAGGCACATCTATTATAGAAAAAAGGCAGTCACAATCAATGGCAGTCACATGACACCCCCAACTTGAACTTTAACAAAAATCCTTCTACAAAATCTTACACACGTTCACAAAATATTTAAAAACATGTTGCCCTTTTATATTTCAAAACAAATCATATATTGCATAAAAGAAAGACATCTAATAGTATTCGTATATGCACAGAATTATTGGACACCATTTTTCTATGATTTATAAACAACCGTCAAACACCGGCCGGTGCTAACCACCTAAAGTTTCCTATTTTATTATAGAGGAGGGCGTGATCATTCCGTGTAAGTCGCCGGTGGGACACCGGTCTCGTGAGCCAGCCAACTCGACACTCAAAGACTACAAATGATCATAATAAAATGCCAACCTGCAAATGCTCCTGAAAGCGAATAGGCAACTGTGCCATTGCCTTTATTTCTAGTTTCCTGTCACTTAGTCCTGTAGTACCCCGTTCCAATAAGGCTTTTCTATGCGAATGAAATGTATATAATCTTTCACTATCAACATTCGTAGGCCTACAATGGCCGCGCCAGCGTACATGCGAGAGGCATTAGAAAGTAGTTCCGGTGGGAAGCAAAAATATTATTCCCTGACGCGATCAGCATTTTTTTCATAGCAAAAATCAATAAATTATATCATCAACAATCAATTTTCATTATTTTCGTGATTGCAATGACATAATATTTTTAAATTTTCAATACTTGATAGATATGCTAATAAATGTATTTGAAGGTACACAATTTTAATGATAATTCTCTTCGAACTTATTTGTTGTGCCACATACATGGGTGACGGGTTTCAGGTATTATGACGCAGGACCACAGTTGTATGATAATGAATAGAATATAACTTCCGGAATTGGTTGGAAGTTTATTGTATAGTAAATTCCGTTAGATCCTACATTAATTTATTAGGTTGTAGATAAGAATGTATATATTTTGCAGTGTATTAATTATGATAAAAGAAATTCAGTTGAATAACTGACGTATCCAGGAACGTGGCTCTGCATAAAATTGCACCCTAGCTTATAGAGGCCTACCATCAAAAAGTATATCAACAAATCAAATGTATGCCCAGCCTACTTTTGGTACAAAATTGGATAATACAGTAGTTTAAAAAAAAGTGGCCTGAACCGGATCCGCCTGTAGAAAAAACAATGCTCCCTTTGATTCTGCTGCAGTAAAACAAGGGATCAATTGACTCATTAATGGGCACTAAAACAAAATATTGAAAAGGAAACTGGGTGAAGACATTTTGGAAATTTGACGGTGAATGGTCGAATTTAGGAGTTGATAACATTGATGATGACGACGATGACAACGACGGCGATTGCGGTTGGATCAATTAATTAATTAATAATTAATTATGAAAATACAAATGATCACTTTTATATGGGTGACGTTTTGTTGTTTTATTATTTCCGTATAATATTCCGTATACATACCGGTTCACTGCCCTAAAGTTGTGAGAAAAGTGGATTTATTGGTAACAAATTCTAAGAACCTCGAGAAATTTCCTTCCTCTAAAACATCGTACCGGTTTGTTTCGAGTTTGTGGCGTGGAATTTGAGTTCAGTGATGCGAAACATTTACACAAAAATATGAAAGTTTATTCACCATAAATATAACAAAAACCAATAAGTTACGTGAGACCTAATTACTTAAATGACAGTATTGCACTTTTGCATTCAATATAAAAACACTATAAAAAAAAAATAGAATATGGAAATGTGTAGGCCTATTTAATAAAATTGCGAGAAAAAATTAAAATTAATTATGAATTAATATTCATAATTAATTAAAATTAAATTTATTTATTTAATAAAATCTTATTTGAATAAGAAAGCCGGAATTTCTGCAAAAACCTAATAACATAATTAATAATAGGCCTAATTAATAGTATTTTTTATTTACTTATATCTACTCATAAAAGCAAGTATCAGAGAATTCTATATGGCATGAGATCATTGTGTACAATTATTACATAATTTACAGAAAAATAAATATAAAATTAACAACTTAAAACAAAAGTGATATTATTATAATTAAGCAAAAGAAGCGCTGATATAAACTATTTAAAAAATTGCAAAACGTTCGGCGTGTTTCCAAAATGTATAATAATTAAGTTTTTTATTTATTTTTATTTATTTATATTTATAAACTTATTTTACATTAAAAATAATGTTCTTACAAATGGTCCATGATAAAAGAAATGTATGCATAAAAGTGAATATTCATAAGTTACAAAACATTTTTTTTTTTTTTTAGATTATAGAAAAACATACAAGAACAATTACATTTTAAATACAGATACAGAATAATAATAATAAACAGCTAAGTAAGTAGGCCTACATCGCAATTACACAGGTTCTCAAGTTGAGGTTTCTATTTAAATACATCATTTTTGTTGTGTTTTGTACTTATATTTAAACGCATTGTAAGAAGTCGCTTCTTGCAATGATATAGGAAGGTTATTCCATACTTTACCACCAGCCACTTGAAGTGACATATTCATTTTGGTAACATTTATCTTGGGTATAACTACATTTAAGGGTTTAGCCAATCGAGTATTATAACCATGTCTATCAATGATTAATTCAACTTGATCTACCAGACTTTTATACAAAAGTAAGAATAGAAAGAAATGTAAATGTAATGGAACACATAATATCAGCAAAAATCTATTGAATACTATTTTAATTTCATTATACAATTTTATTTGTGCCTATTGATCATGGCATACTTAAAGAGTCGAAGGTAATACATTTTGATACCGTAGGTAGGCCTATTGCTTTTCTATTAAAATACTCTAATTCTTCACCGTTCTCAGTATGATTCAACTTTCTTCCAAATGGTAAAACAATTGGTGGATTAATAGTGTTTTAAGCAAAATTGGTCCACTCTGTAAAAAATGTTTATAAATTAGTGTACGTCAAATACTGTGTTGATTCAATGTATAACATTCAAGCACTTCACGGGTGAAAATCCTACTGACGAGTGGGATCATTTCTCTGTGGAACGAAATGATGCTTGTTGACGGAAAAAAGCACAAAGTCTTTATTAACATCAACAAGTCTCGATTGTTGATGTTAAAGGTATAGGCATGAATTTTTTAAAAAGACGACGCAGAGCACGTGAAAATCGCCGGAGACGACAAACATATATGAAAGGATTCACAGCGGAACTCATTGTGACCAGAACTTCTGCAATCAGGTCATACCAATACACGCCTGACCGTTGGTATCCGATTGAGTATACGATCGGTCTCAGAGCAAACGGCAAAAACGTAATACCGAATGCACCGACGATCAAAGCGCTTGTTTTAGCCGCTTTTAATCTTTTACGAACAACATTCCGTGTGCGGACTGGAATACCGACTATGTTTTTGCTATGTCTCCTTGCTTGCATAAACATTTTGAAATACATTATGCTGACTAAAATTGTACCAGTAGACACGGTGGCCAACGACATGTAACGCTGAGCTTCAATCAAGTGAGGATCCATCTTGTAGCAGAAGAAAATACCTTCGTTTTGTGTCATTTCGCCGAACAATTGTATGACACCGTAAACACAACCTGTAATCCATGAAGAAGCAATAGAAAAGTACACTTTAGGGAATGTCATTAGCTTATAATACTGCAGTGGTTTCATTATAGAAACGTAGCGATCCACGGTGATAAACACTAGATGCAAACAGGAGACTAAAAGAAATATTTTTACAGGTATGAACTGTAACTCAAATTCATCAAAATTCAATAGATGGAGAGATCTGCGTGAGATACAAGCCCACATATACATTGGTACGGCGATAATTCCTGTGAGTAGGTCCACAAACGCTAAGCTTCCTAGTAAAACAAACTGCGGTTCGTCAAAACTTCGAGTTTGTCGAATTAAAAAAAGAACAAGTGCGTTCCCAGCAATAATAAATAACGCCAAAGGCATATACACTGATAGAACAAACATTAAATTATCTCGCATTTCGTCAGACGTAACATTCCTGGTAAGTAGATGTTCATCCATTGTTAATTGAATGTATATTAATTAATTTTTAAAGGTTTGACTTTACATAAGCAATTGAGTAAAACCAACATTTCCGTCCGCTACAGTCCTATACGGGTACTGGGCATGCGTACTCCAAGCGGAAAGTATGTGTAGCCTATAAATTAATATTAGACAATCTCAATGGTGAGTGATGTTATATTTCGACTTTCATTTTTATTATAAAACAATGCTAAGAATGTAAGTTTTTAATCAAGTATAAAGCAATGGTACTGGTGGGCGCACGGACGGAGAACCATTTTCCTTCCTAATTGCAATGCCGTCGATATGATCATCATCATCTTCAACAACGTTGTCGTTGCTTGAACAAGGCAATCTAACAACAGGACACTGAGCTCGCCTTGCCAAGACATGAACGCGTAACAGTTCTTTGATCTTATGTCTGGCTGCGACAAATACCAACAGTACTGTACTGTATACATATTCTCCGCGGCGCGCGGTGTCTGTATCTGTTGTTTGTAGCTGTTCATTTGTAAAAGATAGACTCATTTAGGCCTACTGTCATGTGACGTTGCGACATGAGCAATTGCTATTTTTTGTCAATAAAGGAATATGTACGCCTATGTCGATAATGATCCCTTATTATAAATAACGTCCAACGAATGGATTCTGTCAATGTTGATGACCTGGGCGATAATCCAGGCACTTTGAACAAAACGATTCGTTGTGACGTTACTATTAGTATTTCCGTAAACATTCCGACATAACCGGCGCGCCGGGTTCACTGCCCTAAGTTAGTGAGAAAGGGTTTATTGTTAACAAATCCTTCCTTCTATGAAATTTTGTACAGTTTATATCCGATGTATAGGAAATATGAAAGTTTATTCACCAATACCGGTAATAAATATAACACACTGAAGAATGAGAATATGAGATCCGTTATACATTATTTACTATGACAATGACAGATCCGGACCTAAATTACATTAACATTAACTAGAAGAAACCACCCTGAGAGCGCAAACCTCCGCCTAGGCATATGACAATTGAATCTCATGTTCCCGTTAAAAATAAAATGGGCAATAACTTTCTGGGAACCGTGGCCTGCTAATAATAAATATAGACACAAGCCCGATTAACCTCACAACATTTCACCATTTCTGGCGGCGGAGGTAAAAATAGTACAACAACCACAATTAATAGAAATGTTAAATGCGCTTTAATGTATAGTTAATAAGAAGCCTTGGACATTTTGTGCAAAATATATTATGTAATACTATAATTTTTATCCTATTCTTGGGTCGAAGAAACCGAGAATGACACCATACAAATGTAGCTATAGGCCTACAATTCTTTTATATCATTTTTACAGACAAAATACAATATAAAGGTGACTAAGATATTATAAAATGTTCAAAAATACACATTTGGAGTTAGATATCTATTGTAGACTCTTGAATGTTAAAAGAGCGAGCTCTGAGGCAGACTGGATAAACTTCAAATTTACTGGGAAGATGGAAAACAGTATGTAAACTTAAATGAAGTTGAAGATGAATATCATTTTGTTATTAAAAATAAAATTATAGATACAATATTTTTTATTTATGCCGTCTAATGAATGCGCTGCTTGCACAGCATTTTTTATCAAATATATAAAATATATAAAATTTGTTGTTTGTACGCAGACAACGCTCTTAAGATTAAATATAAAAACGTATGCAAATACAAATATAGGCCTACATATCTTGCTTATAATTTTTTTTCTTCAGATATAGGCCTATAGTTTTTATTTAGAGAATGATATTAATTACTTTTTTTATGTGGCCATATTTCTTAATCGTAGGCCTATGAATGTACCTACAATTTAGTCAAAATTGGCCAGAGGTCACGGCACGGTACGGTAATTAGTACAGTTATTTTTAATTAAATACGTAATTTCACAGTGACGGATCATCATTATCATCAACGTTAGCGTTAAATTGGACAAACAACGTCTAGTTAAAAACTCATAAAAGTCTCGTCTCTTCGATCTGTTTCATCACTTCGTCACCGACCGTCCCTTTAAGCTGAGAGACATAGACTTGCCACAAGATACACACTATTTATACGTAGCGCCACCAACAAGCCTGTTGATTTTATTGGTAAACTGGATTTAAGTATGACACGCCATATTTTTTTTTACGAATATTAAACCGAATCTCCTTCTACAACGTTGACCACATCTTATTATCAGCAATTATTTGGAAAGCAGGCACAACCGGTGTAAAAGTGATGTTTTAACTGTACATTATTTTAAAAGACCATAGTTTAAAAAAATAGAAATTCAAAATCATAAAAATGTGTCATTGTTTTCAAATAATTGTGTAAGTTTTGCTTCGTGAACTGGCTAAAAAAGGTGCTCTAAATCCCAAGTCTCTGTTACTTATATTTATTTTTACTGTATATGGTTTTATTCAGTAAAAAAATTGAAAGAACAATTGAAATTTCTATCGAAATTGCATTATTGTGTTAAGGGTCTTTCACACCTGTTCCGGCGTCCTGAAAACGAAACATTATTGATGTTCGATTCGCCGGACCGGAACCGTGCCGGAACAGGTGTGAACGACTCTTAAAAGTCAAGTGTTGTCAAGTGTAAACATTGCGACTGGACTTCTATAATAACTAAATAACAAACTTGATTGTTACAGGGTCCAATAGCGTCGTCGATATGTCTCGTCTAATGGGATATCAGGGGTCCTTTATAGAAATGTATTATCGGAAAATTACATTTGAACATTTCAAATTGGTATCCTAACATAGTTAATGTCTAGACATAGTCGTGGGTCAAAGGTCACGGTCGCTGGTGGTTAATCGTTCTATTATTATACCACTACCTAAATAAACTTAATCTTTTTTTTAACCTACAAAAAATTGCCAAATAAAGTTACCTTGTAAATTGAAATTATGGTATGAAGGAAAAAGTTTAGGAAAACGTGATTTAATATCACGTACGGGTGAAAGTGCACACTTTTTCCAATATGAGGACTGTCTTCAAACTGTATCCTTGATACACTATTAATTGTGACTTTTCTTGAAGCTAATAAGCAATTTCAAACTAGATTTCATGAGCGCAGCAACATTTACTGTATGTTGACTTTGTAAACGACTTTGACAAAAATTGAAGTTCGGTTAAAATAAACTTTGATGGGAAAGACATTTACTGTGTAGTATTTAAACCCACTCCTGGGAAATTGAATTTATGGAAGTTTCTATCTGATTAACCCTTTTCATTATAAGAGTACCACTGCTGCAATGGGAATATACCCTGCCCCAGAATGTAACCAGGTTAAGGTCTCAACTCTTGCGCATGGCCGATTTACCGCAACAAATGTCATTAAATATTCTTCCGCATTCCACCACCGGATGACCATACTTACATAAGTTTATCTTTTCTAATATCAAACTATTACTGGCTGGTGAGAGAATTTTGGAATTGTTTCTAAATAGATTATATGGATCGATTTGAACAATATCGTATTCGTAATAAAAATATTTGACCACTTTTTGTTTCGGGTTGTATAGTTCTCTCATTCTCATATATCATAAAATAATGTTCCAGATATAGAACATAAATCTAAATTTAAATCACATATTTTCAATACTAGACCTTATATTATAAAATAAACTTGTATTGTATCAGGTATATTATAATCAAAATGATATATAGCATATTTCATTAAATAATTTTGAAAAAAGGATTGATAAACAATTCAACAATTTAAAACGCGTACGGAGAATAAAAAGGATTTTAGAAGATTTCTGGAGATTACCAATTTACGGATGTAAAAGAGAAAACAATTTCCGTCGGACAACAAACAACATTAATAAAAGCGTAGAACTCAATTGTTATGTTTCTATTTACTAAATCGATTTGTTAGTCGCAATTGGTGCATATAATGTGTTATAATAGTTCTTTGACAGGAGATAAATCGTTTAAGCGTAGGTTCTATAGATTGTTTGTTGTCGCTATAGTAAGAGGAAGAAGAGGTGTAATAAAAAAGTTTTTAAGAAGAAAGCGAACAAAAGCTGAAGTTTACGGGGGTACAGTTAGTTCATGGTGGATCTATTTGTTTACAGCGGAAGACAATGAGTTGAAGCAGAGTATCCGAGTGACATAATCTCGGTGAGTAAATGGCCTCCATTATACTCTCCAGAAAAGAAAACAATAATTAAAAAACGGATGGAATTATCAAACAAGTTGACAATGGTTGGATATTGATTACAAGTGAGAATTGAATCCGTTTCGAGGAATCGAGTAAGCTCCATAATATTATTCAGTCTAACAACCTTACAGGTACAGTCTCACTTTTTAACAGCCATAAAGAAAACATCAGAAAAACTTTAGATTTACTGCTCGAAGTATTTTACTTTGGAAAAAACAAGTCATACACAGAGGAATAATTGTTTTTCTTGTCCAAAACGGTTTATTGGACAAATGTCATTTTTAACCCCATACTAAATGTTTTGGTTGTGGTTAAACTGGTGTCTATTAAACGTATGATAAATGAACACTTTTGACATCTGTTGGGTAAATCCGGGTTGAGAATAGTGGTTATTAGTCGCCTTTCACCGACAAGGCACGAAAGGAGGAGATTTTCATCAAATCGCGTTCAATCCTCGCAAGTAGCACGGGACCAAAACGAAACAAAAATGACAAATAAAATTTAGGACAAGATATCTTAGTGGATTTGTGAGAATGTCTCCCAGTGTGTGTTGGTACATTCCGTTGTTATGGTTCGTTGGTCATATCGACAGGAGCCGGATTCGGCCCACCTTTGTATCGAAGATCAATGGACAATATCGTGGGCATCACTTCAACATTCGTTAAAAAGTTCGTTACATACAAGATGATGTTTACGATTTATCAAAGCGTTCACCTCCACGAAAAGCACGAAAAAAAACCACAACAAAGGCAGTATAGAAATTCTTTCACAAGAAATATTTTAGATGAAAATTTAATGCTATAGAATCATCATAAACAAACACATCTATTGTTATCCTTATAAACTATCATACATTACAGGGAGTCGTCGACATTGTTGTTGCGATGATTTGGGTAAATACCAAAATCACCTGGCAACCCCTATAAATTGTTTTCAAGTTTATAATTTGTTTCGTACAGTATAATGACTACAAATAGCAATTACATAATATAATATTTATGTTATTCACACAAAAACAAAACCACACACACAATATTGTTTATCAAACGCGTAACTAATAATATACGAATCATGCATGTTAGTCCGTTAGAATAGCTATAAAGCGTGGTTCCCACTATCAACGGAGCGTAACGCAACCTACGCAACGTAAGAAAATGCCCTTCCGATAATTGTTTGCCCCCGCATGCGTGAAATCAAATCTGCGATATTTATTGCACTGTTGCGTCTTCTGTTCCACTTGTGATTACGCAATACAGCACTTTGCGTCAATACGTCGTTGCGTTGCGTTCTAATGGGAACCACGTTTAAAGTTAAAATATATGTGTTCCTTCATTTGACCCTTAATTAGGGGTTCTACTGTAGTAAATTACCGCCTCATAAAAACATAAATTCCAGATTTGTATGAGTTCGTAAAGAAATTCTGTCCATTTTTTTATAAATCGCTTATCTGTGGGGTTTTGTCACACTGTATCACAGAGTGGGGAGAAAATGCTACACTGAAGTTGTACGCACAAACCGCCATCTGCTCTCCTTGCTACCCCAGGGTATAAGGCAATTAATTTCACATTATAAAGCGTGGTTCCCACTAGAACGCAACGTAACGTAACGCAGCGACGTATCGACGCAAAATGCTATGTTGCGTAATCACAAGTGGGAACCGACGACGAAACAGTGCTGCAAAGTCGCATGTTTGATTTCACGCAGGCGGGGGCAAACACAATTATCGGAAGAGCATTTTCTTACGTTGCGTAGGTTGCGTTACGTTGCGCCGCTAGTGGGAACCAAGCTTTATCTGTGGGGTTTGGTCATACTGTTTCACAGAGTGTGGAGAAAATGTACGCACAAACCGCCATCTTCTCTCCTTGCTACCCCAGGTTATTAAGCAATTAATTTCACATTTTAAAAAGTGATTGATTTTTGGTGTCTTGTACTTTAATATTGTAACATAATTTATATCCGCTTTTAAATTCAAACAATTTAATTTTCTATGAATGATGAATCTGAATCCGGAGATCGGGTAACTAACAGTTTATTTTTATTACAGCAAAAAGAGCTTCCTGTACCATTCGTAACGTTTATATTTAGTTTAACCATGTTTTCTTTACGAGTACTGAGAATCGAATCTGCGGTTAGTCACTATAAGATAGTATTATGGGATTTGTTTTCTGCGGGAACAAAAGTAGGCCTATAATCTCCTTTCATATGGAATTGTATTCATATCATTCCATTGTGTGACGCAATGTACGGTACTATACGATATAGATGTAATTGTCTGCCCAACAAACATGTAAGAGTAATAAAATTAGACATTGAAAAAGCCATTTTGTAAGTAGTGTAGTTTAAATCAAGTTTATCACTTCCTTAGAAAAAATAATATTTTCACGGTAGGGCCTAAATTCAATCAAAAACCCATTGGCTGACGGCCTTGCTTTAAATTTGTAGTTTTTTGTTTAAGCAAATATGTTTTTCCCATGCAATTTTTGGTTAAAGTGAATAACTATTATGTGACATTAAAATGGCAAACAAACTAAAACAACTTCATTTTTCAGGACAATCTTTAAGAATCTTCTCGTTATCTCTCCTTTTAAAGATAGGATAGGAACTTATAATAAATAATCAAGCTTGGAAACACAGTTAGGCCTATAAACACATCTTCATTTATTCAGATCATTTCAGAGGAACTAAAGACACATTTTTTCCGTGGCGACGAGTATGTTATTTGCAGTTGGGCTGTTGGGTGCACGTCTTTGTCGACAAGTCTCTGTTTTTGTTTGTGGCTGTTAATTTGTAAAAAATGGCGCAGAGCGCTGGAAAATTGCTTTAGACGGCAAACATATATAAACGGATTCACCGCCGAGCTCATGATGAAGAGAACTTCTGCAATCAGATCATACCAATACACGTCTGACCGTTGGTATCCGAATGAATATACGACTGGTCTTAAAGCATGGGGCAAGTACGCAATAGCGAATGCGCCTACTATCAAAGCGCTTGTTTTAGCTGCTTTGTATCTTTTGCGAACAATATTACGTGTTCTTACTGGAATAATGACAATGTTTTTTTCAAGTTTTTTTACTACTATAAACATCCTGAAATACATAAAGCTTACTAAAATTGTACCAGTAGGCACCAATACTAACGATATGTAACGTTGAACTTCAATAGCGGATTCATTCATCTTGTAGCAAAAGAAAATGCCTTCATCAATGTGTTCCATTTCCCAAAATAACTGCAGGATACCGAATAAGAAAGCTACAATCCATGACAAAATAATTGAAAAGTAGGTTCTATGAAGTGTTATAAGTTTATGGTAATGAAGCGGTTTCATTATAGAAACGTAGCGATCCACCGTGATTAACATTAGGTGAAACCAAGACACAGAAACACATATTTTTGCCGGTAAAAACTGTAACTCACATTTATCAAATTCCTGTAGGTAAAAGGATCTGCGTAATATACAACCCCACATAAACATCGGTACGGCGATAATTCCTGTGAGTAGGTCCACAAACGCTAAGCTTCCTAGTAAAACAAACTGTGGTTTGTCATAACTTCGAGTTTGTCGAATCAAAAAAAGAACAAGTGCATTCCCAGTAATAATAACTAAATCCAATGGTATATACACTGATAGAACAAAAATTAAATTATCCCTGGTTTCGTCAGCTGTGAAATTTCTACTGGTAGCAGATTCATCCATAGTTAATGAATGAATGTAGGCCTAAAGACGGGCTACATCGTCAAGAATTGCAAGTGAATGAAACCACCATTTCCGCTATGCTTATTATGTAGTAGTAATAACAATTCAGTAAGGTAAAAGGCACACTGGGCATGCGCGTTCCATAACGGGAAGTAATAGTTTAGTGATTGTTGGTTTCTTTCCGAATCATGTTTTTAGTAGCGTGCTACGCGACTCTACAGCTCATTATGTCGGTCGGTTGGTCGGTTGGTCGGTAAACACTAACTTGAGGACGCGACTGAAGCAAAGTATATGGTCTTGTTCATGTACCGTAACATTAATAACGAACAATATCAATCATTAATTCTACATAAATTAGTCCGATATCAAGAATACAATTAAGGTTAGAAAACGTATATTTTATTTATTTATTTATTTTTCTAAAATTTGGTATACATTTTTTTTTCTTGCATTTTATTCAGCATGTCAAAATGCATGATATATCTTTATAAATGAAAGTTGAAACATACTGAAACCCTTGTACGTCACAGGTTGCCGTTCACTAACAGTAAATAATGCAGTAAAAATCTTATTATGAACATAATATAAAGATTCTTCGTTGCACATTTAAACTAAGGCTATTTTGTTGATTTTGTATCACACAATTCCCCGGAGCAAACTTCACAGCATCGATGTACCTTTGTAGGTTTCGGTCGATTGCAAAACCAGACCCATTTAGCTACTCAGTAGAAACCTCAAACGAAACTGAGCTAGTAAAAGTGTACAATGTATCTATACAAACAAACATTGGTAAGGCGAGTAGGCTTACAAGCTTCCATAAAACAAATTGTGGTTCGTCAAATTTAGAGTTTGTCGAATTATAAAGAGAACAATTGCGTTCCCAGAAACAATAACTAATGCCAATATACACGGATATAACAACAATTAAACTATATTCTTTGTTATTCTCTACATTTCTGCTTGTATGTCGTCCATTATGTACAGAATGTATAGTAGGTCTAATCTATATATAAATTTACGTAAAGGCAAAATTCGGTAATTCGCGCGTTACTTCTAGAATGTTTACTCGATGGTATATCAAGTTGGTTCGTACTTTCGGTACTGATTTTAACCACCTGATGTAACCCTGTTTACTAATTAAATTGAGTTAGATAATTAGTTATTGACAATTAAAACGAATTTAGGTTCAACGATTTGCCCCAAATAGGGGTGTTTTCCGATCGTGGTATACACTGTCCAATGCATGTCTATCTTGAAAAATACCCGCGTACAATAATACGAGGATGCTTCGCGTTTTCCTATCTCCTCCTACGATAATTGTTTTTAATGGCTGAAAACAGCTCGAGTACGGCATCATAATGTTGAAGACAGACCTATTTTCTTAAAAACATACTATTTTGATAGATTTAATATACGTTTATACAAATGTATTGATTTCCGATGAATGGAACATTCCAATATAACTCTTTGCTTTAACACAAGTACCACCAGCTGAAGGTAAATTTATTGGCCCTTGGGGAATTAACCTAAAACCTATATAGATATAGTATTGCAATACTTGGACATTACTGTAAATACGTATTAACATTTTTGGTCGCCATTGAATTTACTGTGAGTGTGGGTACTGTTAGATGTATAACACATGTACAAATAAACGTATTACTGTGAGTGTGAGTAGGCCCTACTGTTATATAAAAGGTACAATATACAAATAAACTGTACTACTGACAGTTGCTTCTCAACGTTTGTATTAATTAATAATTACAAAGAATATAAACGTTGTAGTGGTACGTGTATCGTTACATGTACTATGCTATTTCAATCGACTATGACAGTGACAGTTTTAACAAAGTATTAAATTGCAAATGTGTTACTGTATCAAGTGGTATATTATTTATAGGCCTATAAAACATGAAAAAACATATTTCGTTACTGAGTAGATAAAGAATATATTTAAAAATTGTTCTTCTTTGTACCCATATCCTCTTCCCCATCCCTCAACCCCAATGTTACACACAAAACACAAATTGGGTTTGTTTAAATGAGTCTAAATAACAAATTTGGACTCATTTTGTGACAAGTTTCTCTTTCGGAAGTCAACTTCAACTTCAACTTTATTTTCCAAATAATATTTTGTTTTACAATGATAAATAATATTAAATTTTAAAACATAAGGAAGGAGCTAGAAAATAGTGTAAACACTAATCAAGTCCAGCCCCTTTTACATAAATTATATTTAACTAAATTTTTACAACTATGGGCAATAATTTCTTTAACACAGGCCTAAAAATAAAAACTTAATAAGTTAAAACAATCCCATTTATATATTTTAAAATTTAAATATTACTACACTTTTTCATAAATAAGATATATAAAATAAATAATTATACAACTAAAGTAAGAATTGCTTTAATTTCCGTTTAAATATAATTTTAGAGTCATGTTTAATATTTTCTGGTATCTCGTTCCATGAATTAGCACCAGAATATCGGACAGAAAATTGACCAACATTACTTTTATATTTTGGAATGGCAAGATTTCCCCTTGCTTGAAATCTCGTTGAGTGACGATGCTGGGCATGTGAAAAATATTCTGGAATTCCCACGGGAAACCTGCCATTAATACTGTCATGAACAAATAAAACTAACTGAAATGTATGTTGCTTATAAATATTTAGTATCCCCAGTTGTGTAAATAATGATGACGTATGTGCTAATCTATCAGAGTGTGTTATAGTGCGTACAATTCGTTTTTGGTTGAGGTGTATAGGTTTTAAGTTTGTTGTATATGTGTTCCCCCATGCCTCTAGAGCATATGATATATGGGGTAGGATAAAACAATTGTATAAGAGTAATAAAATTGACTGAGGAATAAAATGTCTCAGTTTATAGAGCACACCTGCCTTGGAACTAACAATTTTGTTGACCTTATTAATTTGATTTTTCCATGTGAGTTTATTGTCAAGTGTGACCCCTATATACACGGTTGATTCTACTTCGTCAATTTCTGTTCCTTTAACATGTATTGCTCCGTTAGTTTTAATAACCGTGTGTTTACCACGGAAAATTATATACTCTGTCTTTTTTGTATTAATGGTTAATTTATTTAAATCACACCAGTCCACAATATTTTTAAATTTGCTATCTATATACTGCATGTCAATATCATCGTGTGGATTAAAAGTATGGAACAAACTGGTATCGTCTGCAAATAAACGAATATCAAAGTAGTCAGTCACATGTGCAATGTCATTGACATATATAAGGAACAATGTAGGCCCCAATACTGACCCTTGGGGTACACCGCAACGTATGGAAAGTTCATTTGAATCAATACCATTTATACTCACATATTGTTGTCTGTTATATAGGTAATTTTTTAAAAAAGCCAATGGTAACCCCCGAATCCCGTATGAATATAATTGGTTATCCGCACTTGGCGGATAACCCCTTGTTATTGTCACGATCTTTTTTTTTTTCTTCTATGTTATTCTTCTTTCTTTCCCGGAATTTTGTTGGCAGCGTATCTCCAATTCTGGTCAACATAAGATTGTATAACTTTGTCATAAGAGTGACCTGTAGCTGTAGATGTGCAAGAAATTTCGTTATATGACGTTAGAGTCGCGCAGCGTAAGTTACGCGCGATTTTATGAATTTCAATGATTGATCATAGATTATAAACCAAAAGTCATTTTGTATTGACACTTTGTGAAAATTTAAGTCATATCAAGGGAAAACTTTCTATGGATTAAAAATGGCATGTTTCACAAAAAGTTACGCGCGCACGCGCATTTAAAATTTCAAAATGCGCAAAATTAATTTCTAATCAACTTTCTACGCTGATCATGACATTTTAAGCATGTCAAAAATTCCCGCACGCGCGAAAAAATTTACGCGTATGGTGCGCACGGAGCATGAAAATCATGTTTTATTCTCTTGAATTATGATTTTCCAGCCTTTTCTAGTCATTTTAAAAAAGATTGACATCATTTCAAATTAAAATGACGTCATACGAACACGTTGATTTATACCATTTGCGCGCGTTTTAGTTGAAAAAGTTAGAAATATTGTCAAAATAATGCCAATTTTGAATCTATTATAGCTCCTCAGTTTTCTGGAAGCATGTCATAGGATGGCATAATAATTGTCGACGTTCATAATAGTTTAACGTATGTGCATGTTGCATTTCCGCGGATAACCCGAACTCGTCAAAGTGACGAGTTCAAATCTAGTTTATTTATTAGAATGCTATGGTTCACCGTGCTATGATTCCCAGTGTGCTCATTTTAGTTTAATACATAAATCATCGTGTCTATTTATTCGTTTCTGTAAACGACAATAACTATTATAGTCCTGCAGTACGTACATTTAAAAAAAAACATTTTTTTACGCTGAAATTACTGTGTATTCGAGAACCATCTGTGGGCACGACCTAGATGGTACGCGAGCGAAGCAATATACAAATAAACTGTACTACTGACGGTTGCTTCTCAACGTTTGTATTAATTAATAATTACAAAGAATATAAACGTTGTAGTGGTACGTATATCGTTACATGTACTATGCTATTTCAATCGACTATGACAGTGACAGTTTTAACAAAGTATTAAATCGCAAATGTGCTACTGTATCAAGTGGTATATTATTTATAGGCCTATCAAACATGACAAAACATATTTCGTTACTGAGTAGATAAAGAATATATTTTAAAAAATTGTTCTTCTTTGTACCCATATCCTCTTCCCCATCCCTCAACCCTAATGTTACACACAAAACACAATTTGGGTTTGTTTAAATGAGTCCAAATAACAAATTTGGACTCATTTTGTGACAAGTTTCTCTTTCGGAAGTAATTCCCAGTGTGCTAATTTTAGTTTAATACATAAATCACCGTGTCTATTTATTCGTTTCTGTAAACCACAATAATTATTATAGTCCTGCAGTACGTACATTAAAAAAAAAGCATTTTTTTTTACGCTGAAATTACTGTGTATTCGAGAACCATCTAGTAACAATAATTATTGATGGTATAAAATATAAAACGAGCCATTTTCTTTAACATTTTCTTTAACAACCTACAATTCCCATGCCATCAATAATTATTTCCTTATAGATCTACAAGAAATGTATAATATAACAAACAAATATCTGGTTTAATTTCCAAAAGTAAGAATTGACAGCAAAACTAGTCCCTAAATCTATGTCTACACTATCAAAAAAATGTGATGTACCCATAATTGGACATGATGATGTCAAATCACGCCATATTTGGGCATATCACTACCATATTTGGGCATATCACACTAGTTTGATAGTGTTTATTACGTCCGGAAAAGTTTCATCGGATTTCAAATAAACAAAACCCATTTTCTTTGTTAAAAATAATATTGTAATTTGCTATGATATATTCTATATCAATATAAAAATACTGCATTGTACAAAGAAAAAAAAGAAAATATTCATTTAATTGTTATTTTCATGACGTATATAGTATATATAGTTACAAGTAAGGATTTTTAGAATTAATTGTTAATTAATGTAATTTAAGATAATTCTATTCAATAAAGCATGTATATCAAAGAACTTATAACACAAGAATCTCCTGTTCGTCCGAAGCGCGTAACAATTTCGAAAGGCATTGTGGGATAGAATAGAGCTATGGGTGGCGCCATTGTGAGCCATGGAGTAGGGCGCCCGCATCAAATTAGAAAGTCAAAATCATAGAGGGGTTCTGCTAATACTCTAGGGGAGGGGGGGGGGGGTAGAGTAATTGACTGAGGAGTAGGGCGCCCGCATCAAATTAGAAAGTCAAAATCATAGAGGGGATCTGCTAATACTCTAGGGGGGTCGAGTAATTGACTTCCTAGTTTGGAGGGGGCGCGCTGCTCCATGCTGTGAAATGGCGTCGCCCAGTTTGACCTTTTAACCCTGTACTTCCGATACTGTGTTTTGAATGAAAATTGAAGAACAGGAGATTCTTGTGTTATAAGTTCTTTGATGTATATTAACGAAATCGAAACCTCAACTGTTTTGCATAAAGTTGTCTTGTTGGTTGTTGTAATGGTTCCGGATCTATTAACTTGGCCTAACCTGGTATTACTAGTAATCCCAGACTAATGGGAAATGTTGTACACATAGACATGCCGATTCGGTATTATGTAACATAATAAGAGGCCCAGTTTCATTTACCATGTCAACACAGTTACCTACGGAATTGCATTACGTATACAGTATGACATTACCTTAAACTGTTAATCCTATAGTTTTATCTTAAGCATGGATATTAAATATTTGCAATTATTAGGCCTATATTGCATAACAAATGTTGGTACACTTCGCAGCGAGTGCATTAAGCTCTGTCTACACTATCAAAATGTATGTGACAAAGAAATGTGATGTGCCCATGTCATATCATTATTTGGGCATAGGCCTACCAGTAGGTCCCTACCATATTTGGGCACATCACACATTTTTGTCAAACTTGTTTGATAGTGCAGACAGGGTTTTAGACGCTAGTGCAAAAACTGTAGGCATTATATCTCACTTGTTACGGTAGTGCCTTAGCTGTAGTAGAAGTTTTGTTTAAAAGACGGCGTAGTGTTAATGAAAATGACCGGAGACGACACACATATATGAACGGATTCACCGCAGAGTTCATATTAATAAGAATTTCTGTGATCAGGTCATACCAATATACGTCTGAGCGTTGGTATCCGAATGAGTAAACGACTGGTCTCAAAGCAAACGGCAAAAACGCAATACCGAATGCACCGACGATCAAAGCGCTTGTTTTAGCTGCTTTGAATCTTTTACGAACAACCTTCCGTGTGCTGACTGGAATACTGACTATGTTTTTCTCATGTTTCCTTGCTTCTAAACCAATTCTGAAATACATTATCATCAATAGCATTGA
The DNA here is from genome assembly GCF_963402885.1 of Antedon bifida. Lineage (NCBI taxonomy): Eukaryota > Metazoa > Echinodermata > Crinoidea > Comatulida > Antedonidae > Antedon > Antedon bifida. The sequence continues at coordinate 31,304,452 of NC_136227.1, read as the reverse complement.
ACCAACCGATACCATGACTAAAGTTATGTAAGTTTGCATTGCAATAGCGCGTCGATCCATCGCATAGCAGAAGAGAATTCCCTCAATCTTCTTAATTTTCCCAAACAATTGTACCATGCCGTAAAAACAACCCATAATCCATGAGATAGCAATAGAGAAGTAGATTCTACGGAGAGTTACAAGTTTACGATAATGTAGTGGTTTCATGATAGAAACGTAGCGATCCACGGTGATTAACAAAAGGTGGCAAAGAGAAACTGAGATACATATTTTTGAAGGAATGTACTGCAAATAACATTTGCTGTCTAGATAGAGAGATCTTCGTAAGATACAAGCCCACATAAACATTGGTACGGCGATAATTCCTGTGAGTAGGTCCACAAACGCTAAGCTTCCCAGTAAAACAAACTGTGGTTCGTCAAAACGTTGAGTTTGTCGAATTACAAAAATAACAAGTGCGTTCCCCGAAATGATAACTAATGCCAATGGTATATACACTGATAAAGAAACAATTAAATTATCTCTCATTTCGTCAGTCGTAATATTCGTGCTTGTAAAAATTCCATCCATTGTGTAAAATTTATAAAAATGTTATAAATTATGATGATATTGACTCAACTTGTTATATGGTAAAACCAATCCTTTCCTCTACATCCAATCAGGTGGGGCCTTTGTGCTACACGTTTCATGCATCAACAACAATTCATTTCCTTATAAAACCATCAGAATACAATAGACAATACGAACATTATTTTTTTTTATCATTTTTTTCCTTTTATGATCTTATTATTTAAAAAATAGTAACACGTATTCATTTTTTTCCGTGTTCATTGATATCTTGCAAAACAATCTCAGACAAGTCAGACGATGGTTAAAAACATTCTTTTTCGTTTACAAAAAAAAAAGTCCACCAAAAACATTAAGAAAATTAAAGATGTATCAAATGAAATTTTGACCAGTTCATTTTCTATACTTTTAATAAATCTATTCACTTTTGCCAAAAATGTAATAACAAATATAAAAAAATAACGATTTCGCTTATAAAAAATACAAATATACAAATTAAATAATAACTTAACCAAAAACCCATTCTTTAAAACATTTTCTTCTTCTTTACAGATTTGTCAGAAATTTTTGATTGTGTAAAATTAAAATGGCCTACTCAACAAAACAATTGTTCACAATAATTTTTTCAGGTAACAATATATCTTTCTCTCTTATAAGCTAAAACATAATGAACAATCATATGTTTGATTTGAAAACTATAGAAAAGTGTGGCAAATCCATACAAACAAACTTTATCTGTCGTGAAATTTCTACTGATAAAAAGTCGATCCATTGTGTATAAAATGTAGGCTATGTATATTTGAAATGGTACCGTAATTGAATAAACTTGTATGTTATTGAGTAAAACCAACCTTTTCCCGTTGAAATATATCCAACAAGTAGGCCTATAATACCGATACTTCAGTTTTCTGGTACGTATAAACAAGATATTTAGAATATAGTACAATTCTAAATTAAAATTTCTGGTTTTCCAGAATTTATTTTTTTTAAATAGGCCTAATGATAATAATTAAAAATGATAGCACAAATATATATATATATATATGTATTTAGGAAAAAAAGTTTATCCAATCCAATCTATTGAAAGCAGTAGCATCGATGTGTATGTTACCGTAGTTATATTACGTTGTCAGTAATACAGTTTACAGTTTCAGTACTGTTTCGCTTGTTTATTTTGTAGCTTGATTTTTTTGTTAAAAAGACGGCGCAGAGCACTTGAAAATTGTTGTAGACGACAAACATATATAAACGGATTTACTGCAGAGTTCATATATATTAGAACATCTCCAATCAGAACATACCAATACACGTCTGAGCGTTGGTATCCAAAGGTCGAGTATACGACTGGTCTCAGCGTATAAGGCAAGTACGCAATAACGAATGCTCCGATGATCAAAGCACTCGTTTTAGCTGCTCTGTATCTTTTCCGAACAACCTTTCGTGTTTTTACTGGAATACTAACTATGTTTTTCTCATGTTTCCTTGCTTCTAAAATAATTCTGAAATACATTGTGATCATTAGGATTATACCAATCGATATCATGAATAAAGTAATGTAACTTTGAACATCACTAGCACGTTGGTCTATCTGGTAACAGAAAAAAATGCCCTCAATCTTGTCCATTGCCCAGAACAATTCCACGGTGCCATAGACACAACCTATAACCCATGACAGAGCAATAGAGAAGTATATTCTATTAAGATTTACAAGTTTATGATAATGTAGCGGTTTCATTATAGAAACGTAGCGATCTACGGTGATACACAGAAGATGGCACACAGATACTGAAATACAGATATTTGAAGGAATGTACTGTATCTGGCATACGTCAATGTTTTGTAGGTAGAGAGATCCCCGTAAGATACAAGCCCACATAAACATTGGTACGGCGATAATTCCTGTGAGTAGGTCCACGAACGCTAAGCTTCCTAGTAATACTAATTGTGGTTCGTCATGATTTCGAGTTCGTCGAAGTACAAACAAAACAAGACTATTCCCAACAATAATAACTAAATCCAATGGTATATACACTGATAGAACAAAAATTAAATTATCTCTCATTTCGTCAGTCGTGACGTTTCTGTTTGTAAAAGTTTGGTCCATTGTGTACAAAACGTGAAAGTAGGCCTAGTAACAATAATTAAAAATGATAGTATGAAATATAAACCGAACCATTTCCTGCAACAGGCCCTTTAATATAATATAATATCCAATCACTATAAGGGCAATGTACTACATTTCCGGGGCCGTATTAACAAATCATTTCCTTATAGATCTACAAAATATACAATAAAGTACACTAAACAAAAATACTGTATCTTTTTTTTTCTAGAAGTTACAATTGTTATATTGCATTGTTATCTTACAAAACAATCCCTGCATTTTTAAAGTTAACAGATTGAATTATTAGTATTTTACTAACAAAAAGGAGGTTTATGGAAGATAATAAAATGAATATAACAACAAAACAAGTTCCTAAATCACTAACTTAATTAATTAAACCTCCAATACAATAGGTATAATTTCATTGTGGAGAAGTTTTATAGGATTTCAAAAATAAACAATACTTAAACTTGGTAAGAACCTGTGTATAAGGGCGGGTTTCCGCAGCCTTAACACAATTATATGTTAATGTTTTAACCAATAAATAATAACAAAAAATAAAGTGCGCGTGATCAGACATTACTGAGCAACCAAGTGCCCAATCGCAACGCAACAATTTGTCATTCAGGTCAAAGGTAAACATTATCGCATTTATCCGATAATTATCTGATTTGAATGAGATAATTATCCGTCGAATCAGTTAATTAAACCCCGTTTCTACAGGCAGTTTATCGGTTAATTTGTATCGGTTAATTATCGGCTGCGGAAACAAAGCCTAAGAGAACGTGTTCAGACTGTTGTGAACTTCGGAAATGTGTGTTTGTTTTGAAAGTATTAATTATAAGGGAAATATAGTTGAAAACTGAACAATTAAACAGTTTTGCTTTTGTTGGTTTTGGTAAAGGTTCTTGATTTATTAACTAGACCTAACCTGGTATTATACTAGTAACCCCGGGTTGTTAACATTGACATAGGACATGACTAGGCCGTGTTTCTGCAGAAAAACCTAACCGATAATTAGCCGATAAAACTTTCTGTGGAAACGGGGTTTAACCGATTTTGCTCGAGAAAAATTAACCGATAATTATCTCATTTAAATCAGATAATTATCGGTTAATTTGTATCGGTTAATTATCTGTTAATTTTTGGCTGTGGAAACACGGCCTTACAATGTAGATATATAATAGGCATATACGGTACTATGTTGCCTACCAATTTCATTTCATATCTATTATAGCACAGTATAGTAGTATAGCGCATTACCTTAAATTGTAATCCTATTCTTTTAACGTAAGCATTAATATTACATCTTTGCAATTATATTCGCAGAGAGTGCATTAGGTACGATAGTGCAATAAAAAGAGATCTGCGCATGTCTCTTGAAAACACTTCTAGTTTGTTGTTTTAGATGTGGTAGTACGTTTTGTTAAAAAGACGGCGCAGAGCACATGAAAATGTCCGCAGACGACAAAAATATATGAACGGATTCACCGCAGAGTTCATATTAATAAGAATTTCTGCAATCAGATAATACCAATATACGTCAGACCTTTGGTATCCGAATGCGAAATTTACGATCGGTCTCAGAGCATGAGGCAAATATGTAATACCGAATGCACCGACGATCAAAGCACTTGTTTTAGCCGCTTTCAATCTTTTATGGACAGCCTTACGTGCGATTATCGAAGTAAGGGCTTTGTTCTTCTCATGTTTCCTTGCCTTTAAAACAATTCTGAAATACATTACAATCAGCAGGATTGTACCAATCGACACCATAACTAAACTTATAAAACTTTGAGCCATATAAGCGCGTTGATCCAACTTATAGCAGAAGAAACGGTCCTCGATTTTGTTCATTTCTCCGAAGAGTAGTATCATTCCGTACAAACAACCTAGAATCCATGCCAAAACAACAGACAGAGTAGATTCTACGGAGAGTTATAAGTCGATGATATTGTAGTGGGTTCACTATAGAAACGTAGCGATCCACGGTGATTAACAAAAGGTGCCAAAAGGAAACTGCGATAAAAACTGTTGAAGGAATGTACTGCAAGTAACATTTACTGTGTAAGTAGAGAGATCTCCGTTCTATTGAACCCCACATAAACATGGGTACAGCGATCATTCCTGTGAGTAGGTCCACAAACGCTAAGCTTCCTATTAAAATAAACTGTGGTTGGTAAAAACTTCGAGTTTGTCGAATTACAAAAAGAACAAATGCGTTCTCAGCAATAATAAATAACGCCAATGGTATATACACTGATAGAGAAACAATTAAATTGTCTTTTATTTCGTCAGTTGTGACATTTCTGCTCATATACATTTCATCCATTGTGTACAGAATACAGTAATATTATAAATAAAAATTATATTGAATCAACTTGTTATATAACGTTGAACCAACCTTTTCCTGTAACAAACATCCAATCAACAATATACCACGGATTTCTGATAGAACTCCTTATAAAAACAAACCGTAATATCAGAAATAAAATGTGTAATTTTCCTTAGAATCTATTATTTAGCCTATAAAAAAAACCACAACCTCTTCTAACTAACAACCAATCTGTAGGGACCTACAATGCGTGAACGTAATGCTATGATTCCATGAATTCACTATTGGTCGCGTAATGTCACGTATTTCCAACGAAACCGCTGAATGGTACGTGCTCACATTTGGCACATTAATGTTTCTTGATGGGCCGCACACAATATGCTATCTCACTTTCCTGAATTTTATGGATAAATACTTGTTTTACGAGTTGTTACGTCACGTATCAACTACACAACCTCCTATGTTGTGTACCGCAATGGCCGGATCTATACAAATACCATGTCGGGCCACCAAATTAAAATAATGTTTAGTCTCGGCAGCCGGCCAACCGTACCGAATATGTTAAGAATTGAATGTGTTAAGAAATGAATATAATATTAAGAAATGAATACATTAAGAATTGAATATGTTAAGAATTAAATATGTTAAGAAATGAATATGTTACTAAATGATTATGATATAAAATGTCATTAAGAAATGAATATTATATTTTAGTAAAAAAGAAAAAAATAATAATGTAATTCACGGTTATATCAGTGAGTAAAACGCGTGGCCATTGATATCAATGCTAAGCAAAGTCGAGTTAGAATCCGCAAAACTGTTACTTCATTAAAATGTGTGAGGTCGTTTTTTTTATTAGGTTTCGGCAGCCAAAAATTATCCAGCCCATTTGATAAAATTTCTGATAAAAAAAAGTGTAACCGCAGTCGCTTTTGATTCAACCTGTTAGTGGCGGTTTCATCGCTGTTGGTTGTGAACTGAATAAACAAAAAACAACAAAAAACGCCACCTATTTGCACTGCTTGTGATCACATGATATGATAGACTCCATATATGTACTGCTCGCGATTTTTAAACGCCACCTGTCCGGCCGCAAATATGTTGCAATGCTCGTGAACACCTGGTCTGATGAACTCCAAATAAATTTCTCAAAAAACGATTAAAAGGGCATTTTTGGGAAGAAGCGTGGATCTCCGGTTTGATTTAGGATATTTCTACGAAGTCGCCATCTAAGCCCTTATTTTGCATAATTAAAAATGGCAGCAACTTTTTAATAACTACTCTATATCTTGGAAACCACTAGTCACAGATAATTAATTATGGTGTCAAAATGTTTTAAGTATATGTTTTTATATTCACTCTAGTGACACATTTTGTCAAAAAAAGGATGCAAGACGTAAACACGTGTAAGTGCGTTACCAGAAACAATAACTAATGCCAATGGTATATATACACTGATAGAGAAACAATTAAATTATCTCTTATTTCGTCAGTCTTAATATTTCTGCATTTTATCCATTATGTCCAGAATATGTAATTACTGTAAACAAGATGACATTGAACCAATCTTTTCCTCCAACTAAAAACACCCAATCAGTGGATATACTGTACCACACAGTTAATGCATCAACAACAATAAACAATTCATTTTATTTCCTTAAAAACAAACAATTAAATTGTCTCTTATTTCGTCAGTCGTAATATTTCTGCATTTTATCCTTTATGTCCAGAATATTTAATTACTGTAAACAAGACGATATTGAACCAATCTTTTCCTCCAACTAAAAACACCCAATCAGTGGATTTACTGTACCACACAGTTCATGCATCAACAACAATAAACAATTAATGTTATTTCCTTAAAAAACAAACAATTAAATTATGTCTTATTTCGTCAGTCGTAATATTTCTGCATTTTATCCTTTATGTCCAGAATATTTAATTACTGTAAACAAGATGATGTTGAACCAATCTTTTCCTCCAACTAAAAACACCCAATCAGTGGATTTACTGTACCACACAGTTCATGCATCAACAACAATAAACAATTCATTTTATTTCCTTAAAAAACAAACATTTAAATTATCTCTTATTTCGTCAGTCGTAATATTTCTGCATTTTATCCTTTATGTCCAGAATATTTAATTACTGTAAACAAGATGATATTGAACAAATCTTTTCCTCCAACTAAAAACACCCAATCAGTGGATATACTGTACCACACAGTTCATGCATCAACCACAATCAACAATTCATTTTATTTCCTTAAAAAACAAACAAATAAATTATCTCATAATTCGTCAGTCGTAATATTTCTGCATTTTATCCTTTATGTCCAGAATATTTAATTACTGTAAACAAGATGATATTGAACCAATCTTTTCCTCCAACTAAAAACACCCAATCAGTGGATATACTGTACCACACAGTTCATGCATCAACAACAATCAACAATTCATTTTATTTCCTTAAAAAACAAACATTTAAATTATCTCTTATTTCGTCAGTCGTAATATTTCTGCATTTTATCCTTTATGTCCAGAATATTTAATTACTGTAAACAAGATGATATTGAACCAATCTTTTCCTCCAACTAAAAACACCCAATCAGTGGATATACTGTACCACACAGTTCATGCATCAACAACAATCAACAATTCATTTTATTTCCTTATAAAACTATTAAAGAATAATACTGTAAACAATATAAAAAACAACAATTTGCAAATTTCCTTATACTCTTTAATTATTCATACAAAGCACAGCATTAAATATTCAGTTTGTTTCAGTATATAATGTTATTATATAAAAACACGAAATTAATAGAGATTTTTCTAAAACATATATATATAATATATTGACAAAAACAAAACAAATTCCCAAACCAAGGAATTCATATACTTTTTATTTTATCAATTTTAAAGCATTAAAGATGTGGAAAATGATATGGATAAACTGGAAATTCTCGTTACTTTTCTAATTAATCGTGTACACTCTAAAAGTATGTGTTTAGACTCTAAACACTTTTTAAACACTTCCTTGCTAACATGTCTAATGTGTGATGTTTACATTTTTAAACATGGTGTTTAGATATTTCCAATTTAGTGTTTAGAACTATCTATTGTAAACTTTACCCTTTTTTCTATTGATAAGTCCGAAATAATGACAAATGAATAAATTAAAATAAATGTTAGGATCTTTTTTAATTGCTGCGTATTGTTTTCAGTCGATGGCAAGTATAAACAAAAATTGCTACGGAATATGGTAATTTGGTCCCATCTTCGCAACAACCCAGACATTATCAAACAAAAATAATGAAACACAGTTGAATACTGTACATAGGCTTACTGAAAATAACAAAATATAAACATTTTGGCAACAATTGTGTTTTAAGGTTTAAGAACATTTAACTGTAGGCCTATCAACATCTAGCACATATTGAACTGAATGAGGAATTAATTCCAATTTGAACAACACTGTTACGGTATGCCTCATAAGGAGATAAATAAACATGATCATTAAAAAGTTGCATTTAAATCCAATATTCCTATTTGTCAGTGTCAACTTACTTAATATTTCTTGCATATATTGGAAAAACGATTTAGTTTATGGATGTTCAATTTTCAAAATGACTACAAGCAAATGACGCAATGGTCTCAACTCTTGTTTTTCAAACAATCGCGTACAAAAAATCAATAAAAACACTGAAACTCCTGACCTTGGTAATATGAACTATGAAAAATTACCTGAGCTAACTACAAACGTTAATACAGAACAGCAAGCAAGTTTATCTTAAAGATGAAAATATACAGTAGTAGATAAAGCAAAACAAAATCTTGACAACAAATCCATGATACTTTACAGTGACACGATTGATTGTGTTACGATTGTGTCTGAATTGACGTCGGTAGGCATATTAGAGATAAACCTCAAGCTCTAGTAGTAGAACAGTTGTTTAAAAGACGACGCAGAGCACATGAAAATTGCGGTAGACGCCAAACGTATATGAACGGATTCACCGCAGAGTTCATGTAAACAAGAGCGTCTTCAATCAGATCATACCAATGCAAGCGTGACTCTCCGTATTCCGGTACTAAATATACGACCGGTTTCAGAGCATAAGGCAAAAACGCAAGAGCGAATGCAACGATGATCAGGGCACTTGTTTTAGCTGCTTTGTATTCTTTACGAATAAGATTACGTGTGCCCATCGTACCGACTCTCATTTTCTCATATTTCCTTGCTACAAAAACAATTCTGGAATACATTACGATCAATAAGATTGTGCCAATCGACACCATGCATGAAACAGTGTACCTTTGACCTGCAAGAGCACGTTGATCCACCTGGTAGCAAAAGGAAATTCCTTCAATCTTTTTTAGATTTCCGAACACTAATACCATGGTGCCGTAAAAACAACATATGATCCATGAAATCGCAATGGCAAAGTAGATTTTACGGAGTTGCATAAATTGACGATGCTGTAGCGGGTTCACAATAGAAACGTAGCGATCCACAGTGATTAATAGATGGTGGAAAAAGGAGACTGAGACAAAAATCACTGAAGGAATGTACTGCAAGTGGCAGTTATTCCGTACGAAGAGAGACTTCTGTAAGATAGCAGTCCACATATGCATTGGTACGGCGATAATTCCTGTGAGTAGGTCCACAAACGCTAAGCTTCCCAGTAAAACAAACTGTGGTTTGTCATAACTTTTAGTTTGTCGAATCAAAAAAAGAACAAGTGCGTTCCCAGCAATAATTAATAACGCCAATGGTGTATACACGGATAGAACAAAGATTAAATTATCTCTCATTTCGTCTGTGGTTGCATTGTTGCTTCCAGTCATTGTGTTCAGAATAAACAGTGAGATTATTATAAATAAAAAGGTATTGAATCAACTTGTTACATAACAAAACCAACCTTTTCATGTAACATCTAACGAGTAAATAATGCCACGCAATTCCTGACACAATTTATCAAACAAATTTCCTGAAACAAATACAGTAATATCAAAAAATAACTAATAACTTAATAAACTCCAACCAATCAGTATAAACAAAAACTGATACGGAATATGGTAATTTGATCCCATCTTCGCAACAACCCAGACAAGATATTAAACAAATAATGAAACACAGTTGAATACTGTACACATAGACTAACTTAAAATTACAAAATATAAACATTTTTGGCAACAATTGTGTTTTAAGGTTTAAGTCGGGTTTCAGGACATTTAACTGTAGGCCTATCAACATCTGCACTGAATGAGGAATTAATTACAGTTTGAACCACACTTCTTGCTTCATAAGGTAAATAAACATGATAATTAAAATGTTGCGTTTAAATCCAATATTCCTATTTGTCAGTGTCAACTTACTTTAATATTTAATTTTTTTTTAACGATTTAGTTTATGGATGTTAAATGTTAAGAATAACAACAAATGACGTAATGGTCTCAACTCAGCTCTGTCTACACTAGTAAACTTTATGTGACAAATAATTGTGATGTACCCATACTATATGGACACTATGATGTCATACCACTACCATATTTGGGCACATCAAAATTGTTTGATAGTATAGACAGAGCTTTATGCTTGTTTACCAAACAATCGTTAAAATCGTACAAACGTTAATACAGAACAGCAAGCAAGTTTATCTTAAAGAGGAAAATATAGTAGGCCTATATAAAGCAAAACAAAATCTTGACAACAAATCCGTGTACACTTTTACAGCGCGCGACATACTGTTACGATTGTGTCTGAAATGACGTCGATAGGCATATTAGAGACAAACCTCGGTCGTTAATTTTCAAGCTCTAGTAGAACAGTTGTTTAAAAGATGACGCAGAGTACATGAATGGTCTCAACTCTTGTTTTTCAAACAATCGCGTACAAAAAATCAATAAAAACACTGAAACTCATGACCTTGGTAATATGAACTATGACAAATTACCTGAGCTAACTACAAACGTTAATACAGAACAGTAAGCAAGTTTATCTTAAAGATGAAAATATACAGTAGTAGATAAAGCAAAACAAAATCTTGACAACAAATCCGTAATACTTTGCAGTGACATACTGTTACGATTGTGTCTGAATTGACGTCGGTAGGCATATTAGAGACAAACCTCAAGCTCTAGTAGAACAGTTGTTTAAAATACGACGCAGAGCACATGAAAATTGCTGTAGACGGCAAACATATATAAACGGGTTCATCGCAGAGTTCATGTAAACAAGAATGTCTGCAATCAAATCATACCAATACAAGTCTGACGGTTGATATATCAAATATAGGACTGGTTTCATAGCGTAAGGCAAAAACGTAATACCGAATGCTCCGATGATCAGGGCACTTGTTTTAGCTGCTTTGTATCTTTTACGAATAAGATTACGTGTGCTTACCGTACCGACTTTCTTTTTCTCATATTTCCTTGCTACTAAAACAATTCTGGAATACATTAAGATAAATAAGATTGTACCAATCGACACAAAACATAAAGTAATGTACATTTGAGCTGCAAGAGCACGTTGATCCACCAGGTAGCAAAAGAAAATTCCTTCAATCTTTTTTACTTTTCCGAAAAATGCTACCATGCCATAAAAACAACTTAAAATCCATGAAATAGCAATGGCAGAGTAGATTTTACGGAGTTCTAAAAATCGACGATGCTGTAGCGGACTCACAATAGAAACGTACCGATCCATCGTGATTAACAGAAGGTGCCAAAAGGAAACTGAGATAAAAATTGTTGGAGGAATGTACTGCAAGTGGCAGTTAATCCGTACGAAGAGAGACTTCTGTAAGATAGAACTCCACATATGCATAGGTACGGCGATAATTCCTGTGAGTAGGTCCACAAACGCTAAGCTTCCTAATAAAACAAATTGAGGTTTGTCATAACTTTTAGTTTGTCGAATCAAAAAAAGAACAAGTGCGTTCCCAGCAGTAATTAATAACGCCAATGGTATATACACTGATAGAACAAAAATTAAATTATCTCTCATTTCGTCTGTGGTTACATTTCTGCTTCCAGCCATTGTGTTCAGAATGCACAGTGAGATTATTATAAATAAAAAGGTATTGAATATAACGAAAACCAACCCTTTCCGTTAACCAGTAAATCATGCCACGATTCCTGATACTATTTATCAAACAAATTTCCTGAAACAAATACAGTAATATAAAAAATAAAATGTAATAACTTAATAAACCACAACCAATTTCCAAAACGTTGCCAGAAACAATAACTAATGCCAATGGTATATACACTGATAGAGAAATAATTAAATTATCTCTTATTTCGTCAGTCGTAATATTTCTGCATTTTATGCATTATGTCCAGAATATATAATTACTGTAAACAAGATGATATTGTCGTGAGGTGGTTTCCCGAATGATCGTAAAATCAAAACGGTACTGGGTATGACCAACTAGCGTTCTTGTCACCAACTAGCCATCCATTCATAGAAGTACTGATGTAGTAGCCTATCTGTACGGTGACCATAGAATGTGACCCGAGACATGACTAACTACGACTTTTAGATGATAGAAAGTTGAGAAAATTTGTTACGAGTAGTTGTACGATATGAGGATGTTTATGAAAATATGTTAAAGATGTAAAACATACTAGCCTAGGCATATAAACAGTAATGTTTGTTAGTATAAACAATTTTATGTTAATTAAGATATAAGGAAGAAAAGCAAAGAGATTATGGAGCGGCTGTACCTGAATATACAATACAAGTATTGTAAGGTTAAAATACTAGAAATTTAGTCGATCTTGTCAACCAATCTTTTCCTCCAACTAAAAACACCCAATTCGTGGATATACTGTACCACACAGTTCATGCATCAACAATTCATTTCCTTATAAAAATATTTCCTAAAATGTGGATATATCCTTAATACTCTTTTGTTATTCATACAAAGTAGGCCTACTGCATATTCAGTTTGTTTCATTATTACATGATATCTTGTAAAAACAATCAAACAACTGTCTAAACACGAAATTAATTGAGATTTTTCTAAAACATAAAACATCTATGTATATAAGATATAATATATTGACAAAACAAAACAAATTCCCCAAAAAACTGAAATCAGGTATTTTTATTTTATAAATTTTAAAACATGTGGAAAAATTACTGTATGTTGTCAACTGCATGTGGAAATTCCTATTTATTTTTATAAATATTTAACACTCTAAACACATTTTATATCATTTTATAAACACTGCGATGTTTAGATATCCAATGCAAAAACGTAAGCATGTCTCTACTGAAAATAAGTATCGCTTGTTGTTTGTTTAGCTGCCGTAGTTTTGTATTTTTTGCAAGGCTAGCCTATCCCGTTCGAAAACGTTAATACAGAACAGGTTTTCTTTTACCTGTGTAATCCTGTATAAAGATTTTGTTAAATAACAAGTTTATTTGTAAGTATAAAAGCAGATAAAGCAAAACAAAATGGAGACATACACAACCCATGTTCACCTGCCATCTATGTGTATGTCAGTTGTAATTGGAAAAGTGCATTTATATTTAAGTCTCGGTTGTTGATAGTGTAGCTGTAATAGGCGATTTGTTAAAAAGACGGCGCAGAGCACGTGAAAATGGCTGTAGACGCCAAACATAAATAAACGGATTCACCGCAGAGCTCAAATTGACTAGAAGTTCTGCAATGAGAACATACCAATACACGTCTGACTGTTGGTGTACAAGTAAATACACGACCGGTTGCAGAGCATGGGGCAAAAACGTAATACCGAATGCACCGATGACCAACGCACTTGTTTTAGCTGCTTTGTATCTCTTACGAACAATTTTACGTGTGCTGAATGGAATACAGATCATGTTTTTTTCATGTTTTCTTGCTTCTACAACAATTCTGAAATACAATATCATCAACAGGATTGTACCAATCGGCACCGAGACTAAAGTTACGTAACGTTGAACTTCAATAGCGCGTCGATTAATCTGGTAGCAGAAGAAAATGCCCTCAATCTTGTCCACTTTCCAGAACACTTCCATGGTTCCGTAAAAAATACCCATTATCCATGACAAAGCAATAGAGAAATAGATTCTATGGAGAGTTATATGTTTATGATAGCGTAGTGGTTTTATTATAGAAACGTAGCGATCCATTGTGATTAACAAAAGGTGTAACCAAGACACTGCAAAAAAGATCTTTGTCGGAATGTACTGCAAGTGGCAATTATTCTGTAGGTAGAGAGATCTGCGTGAGATACAAGCCCACATAAACATTGGTACGGCGATCGTTCCTGTCAGTAGGTCCACAAATGCTAAGCTTCCTAGTAAAACAAACTGTGGTTCGTCATAACTTCTACAAGTCTGTCGAATTACAAAGAGAACAAGCACATTTCCAACAACAATAACTATATCCAATGGTATATACACGGATAAAACAAAAATTAAATTATCTCTCATTTCGTCCGTTGTAATATTTCTGCTTATTGGCATTTCATCCATTGTGTCCATGGGATCCAGGATATGAAGTTACTGAATGATATTGAATCAACTTGGTATAAAGTCAAACCAACCTTTTCCTCTACTCCAATTAAAACACCGAACCAGCGGTTACTGCATCAACTGTTTGACTGTATGCATCAACAATTCATTTCCGTATTAGAAAATAATACAAGTACTGATATCTGTAAGTTTTAATTTAATTATTCATACAAAGTATTGCATTTCAGCTTGTTTCGGTTATCTTGTAAAAAACAATCGCAACTGTCTAAATCTTGATATAATTGAGAACATGAAACCAATTTTCCTACACATAAAACATCTATGTTTGTGATATATAACATATTGACAAAAACAAAACAAATTCTCAAAACACTGAATTCAGATATTTTTATTTTACCAACCATAACGCATTATATATAAGCCTAAAGAAAATTACTGTATGTTGTCCGACTACATGTATACTTTAAAGAGGAAGATAAATCGAGGCCCGTCTCAGAGACATTGAGAAGAACTCTAGTGAAAGAGTTGGAAGGAAGAGGACTTCTGACACAGCTCCTCGAGCTGCAGCAGACATAGCTAAACATACTTTTCTTCCCAAAGCGCCTCACGGCTCAGAAGAAGTATAAAGTGTTAACTACATGTGGAAATGCCCTAGTGCACACTAGATTGAACTGAATGAGGAATTCATTCAAATTTTAACAAAATACTTGTATGATAATTAAAAGCTTGTGTTTCAATCCAATATTTCATTATATTTACCATGTCAAATTAACTTCTTTTTTGAAGAAACTATTTAGTTTACATAATTATGTGCAATTCTAATTCTAAACTCCTCATTTCAAAATAATCGCGTGCAATAAAAAATCAATAAAAGTGAACGACTGACCTAAGTAATATGAACTGATCATACGACAAATTATTGAGCTGTAAAGTAAATACAGATCAGTAAACAAGTTTATACTGAAGATGAAAATAGTAGAAAAAGCAAACCAAAATCTTGACAATAAATACGCGTACATTAATAACAATTATTAAAAGATAACAATAATGTCAGTTGTACCGCATTATACAATATTACATTATAATATTAAGTTCAAAGCATTGTAAATGAACATTTTTACTGATGAAGAAATAAAAGTGGGTCAAACCTACATAAGTAAAAACACAAATAAATACGCATACACTTTGCAGCAACATGTTACTAAAAAAAAGTATTAGAGACAGACTTCGGTTTTTGATTTGAAGCTCTAGTAGGAAAATTGTTTAAAAGGCGACGCAGAGCACATGAAAATTGCGGTAGACGACAAACGTATATGAACGGATTCACCGCAGAGTTCACATAAACAAGAACGTCTGCAATCAGATCATACCAATACAAGTCTGACGTTTGATATATCAAATATAGGACTGGTTTCATAGCATACGGTAAAAACGCAATACCGAATGCAACGATGACCAAGGCACTTGTTTTAGCTGCTTTGTATCTTTTACAAATAAGATTACGTGTGCTCACAGTACCGACTTTCTTTTTCTCATATTTCCTTGCTACTAAAACCATTCCGGAATACATTACGATCAATAAGATTGTACCAGTCGACACCATACATAAAGTAATGTACTTTTGAGCTTCAATAGCACGTTGATTGTTGATCATGACTGTGATAGCAGAAGAACATTCCTTCCATCTTTTTTATTTTTCCAAACAATAGTATCATGCCGTAAAAACAACTTATGATCCATGAAATAGCAATGGGAGAGTAGATTTTACGGAGATCTATAAGTTGACGGTACTGTATCGGTTTCACTATAGAAACGTAGCGATCTACTGTGATTAGCAGAAGGTGGAAAAAGGAAGCTGCGATAAAAATTGTTGGAGGAATGTACTGCAAGTCGCATTGACTGTGTATGTAGAGAGATTTCCGTGAAATACAAGTCCACATAAACATTGGTACGGCGATAATTCCTGTGAGTAGGTCCACAAACGCTAAGCTTCCTAGTAAAACAAATTGAGGTTTGTCAAAACTTTTAGTTTGTCGAATCGAAAAAGAACAAGTGCGTTCCCAGCAATAATAATTAACGCCAATGGTATATACACTGATAGAACAAACATTAAGTTATCTCTCATTTCGTCAGTGGTTACATTGCTGCTTCCAACCATTCTGTTCCGAATACACAGTGAGATTATTATAAATAAAAAGGTATTGAATCAACTTGTTACATAACAAAACCAACCTTTAACATCTAACGAGTATATCATGCCACGCAATTCCCTGATACTATTTATAAAACACATTTCCTGAAACAAAATACAGTAATATCAAAAATATAGAAATGTGTAATTTTCCTTATTTAATAAACGACAGCCAATTTCCTCTAACATCCAATCAGAGGGACCTACAGTGCGTGATTCCATGAATGAACTAGAAGTAACTCAAAATCTCCACCGCATGACCAAAACTCGCATCGTTTGAGATAACACACACTTTAATTCTCCTTTAGCCATTCGGCAATTTTAGGCCGACAATCGTTTGCAAACAATGTCACTGAGGGTTCATCATGAATTGCGTAATTCTCCTTCCTTAGCCTATATATATTATATTCATACAAAATATCGCATCTTTTCTTCTTTTGTTGCGGTATTACTTGATACATTGTAATCACAAATGACATGTATTCTTACGCATAAACAAGGTTTAAAGAGGACCTATAAATACATGAGAAGCATTGACAGCAAGACAAGTTCCCAAAACTCTGAACTTGTCTATCAAACAGCTATTTTTAATTTCAGATCATGTTATTCAACATCATGTATTATAGGCTACTGGTGTCAACTGTGACAACAGTGATATTTTCAAAAACTATTTCAAGCAAAGTAGATGTGACATCTGAAACAGTTGAATGCTGCATAGTACTTTATTATAAGGCCTATAAGTAAATGAATAATAGATTTGGTAAAGGTTTTCAACAAATCTAGTTTAGAAGGTATGTATGCCTACTCTGGGATTACAGTCATCCTAGGCTAAAACAATACACGATCGAATTAAATGAATATGTGGTGCAAAAAATAATAATGTATTTCGTAATTCACGGTTAGCACAGAGTAAAACCATGGTAAAACGCGTGGCCATTGATATCAATGTGAAGCACAGTCGTGGTTGAATTGGGTTTCCGCAGCCAAAAATTATCCAGCCTATTTGATAAAATTTCTAGTAAAAAAAATGTATAACCGCAGTCGCTTTTAAAAACGCCACTTATTTGCACTGCTTGTGATCACATGATATGATGGACTCCATATATATACTGCTCGCGATTTTTAAACGCCACCTGTAAATCCAAATATGTTGCAATGCTCGTGAACACATGGTCTGATGAACTCCACATAAATAGAGAAGTTCAATTTCTAAAAAAAAACGATTCAAGGGGCATTTTTGGGAAGAAGCTTGGATCCCCTTGATTTAGGATATTTCGACCTCGTTGATTACGAAATTCGGCCATCTAAGTCCTCAATTTTCATAAATAAAAATGGCGGCCACTTTTTAATAACTTCTCTATATCTTAGAAACTACTAGTCACAGATAATTAATTATGGTGTCAAAAAAGTATATGTTTTTATATTCACTCTAATGACACTTTTTGTCAAAAAATGGATACAAGACGTAAACACGCGAAAGTGCGTTGCAAGAAACAATAACTAATGCCAATGGTATATATACACTGATAGAGAAACAATTAAATTATCTCTTATTTTGTCAGTCGTAATATTTCTAAATGTTATCCTTTATGTCCAGAATATATAATTACTGTAAACAAGATGATATTGAACCAATCTTTTCCTCCAACTAAAAACAACCAATCAGTGGATATACTGTACCACACAGTTCATGTATCAACAATAATCAACAATTCATTTTATTTCCTTATAAAAATATTAAAGAATAATACTGTAAACAATATAAAAACAACAATTTGCAAATTTCCTTATAGTCTTTAATTATTCATACAAAGCACAGCATAATATTCAGTTAATTTCAGTATAATGTTATCTTATAAAAACACTAAATTTATTGAGATTTTTCTAAAACATATATATAATATAATTTATTGACAAAAACAAAACAAATTCCCAAAACAATGATATCAGATATTTTAGCAATTTTAAAGCATTAAAGATGTGGAAAATGACTGTTTGTTGTCAACTACATTTGATAAACTGGAAATTCTCGTTACTTTTTCTAACTAATCGTGTAGACCTACACTCTAAAAGCATGTGTTTAGACTCTAAACACTTTTAAACACTTCCTTGCTAACATGTTTAATGTGTGATGTTTACATATTTTAAACATGGTGTTCAGACATCTGGTGTTTAGATATTTCCAATTTAGTGTTTAAAACTAGATATTGTAAACTTTACCTTTTTTTCTATTGATAAGTCCGAAATAATGACAAATGAATAAATGAAAATAAATGTTAGGATCTTTTTTAATTGCTGCGTATTGTTTTCAATCGATCGCAAGTATAAACAAAAACTGCTACGGAATATGGTAATTTGGTCCCATAGATATTAAACAAATAATGAAACACAGTTGAATACTGTACATAGGCTTACTTAAAATTACAAAATATAAACATTTTTGGCAACAATTGTGTTTTAAGGTTTAAGTCGGGTTTCAGGACATTTAACTGTAGGCCTATCAACATCTGCACATATTGAACTGAATGAGGAAATAATTACAGTTTGAACCACACTTCTTGCTTCATATGGTAAATAAACATGATAAATAAAAAGTTGCGTTTAAATCCAATATTCCTATTTGTCAGTGTCAACTTACTTTAAATATTTAATTTTTTTTAAACGATTTAGTTTATGGATGTTAAATGTTAAGAATAAAAAAAATGACGTAATGGTCTCAACTCAGCTCTGTCTACACTATTAAATTTTATGTGACAAATAATTGTGATGCACCCATACTATATGGACACGATGATGTCATACCACTACCATATTTGGGCACATCAAAATTGTTTGATAGTATAGACAGAGCTATGCTTGTTTACCAAACAATCAATAACAACACTGACCTAGTAATGTACTATAACAAACTACCTAAGCTAAATACAAACGTTAATACAGAACAGCAAGCAAGTTTATCTTAAAGAGGAAAATATAGTAGGCCTATATAAAGCAAAACAAAATCTTGACAACAAATCCGTGTACACTTTTACAGCGCGCGACATACTGTTACGATTGTGTCTGAAATGACGTCGATAGGCATATTAGAGACAAACCTCGGTCGTTAATTTTCAAGCTCTAGTAGAACAGTTGTTTAAAAGATGACGCAGAGCACATGAATGGTCTCAACTCTTGTTTTTCAAACAATCGCGTACAAAAAATCAATAAAAACACTGAAACTCATGACCTTGGTAATATGAACTATGACAAATTACCTGAGCTAACTACAAACGTTAATACAGAACAGTAAGCAAGTTTATCTTAAAGATGAAAATATACAGTAGTAGATAAAGCAAAACAAAATCTTGACAACAAATCCGTAATACTTTGCAGTGACATACTGTTACGATTGTGTCTGAATTGACGTCGGTAGGCATATTAGAGACAAATCTCGGTTGTTAATTTTCAAGCTCTAGTAGAACAGTTGTTTAAAAGACGACGCAGAGCACATGAAAATTGCTGTAGACGACAAACGTATATGAACGGATTCACCGCAGAGTTCATATGTATTAGAACATCTGCAATCAAATCATACCAATACAATAAGTCTGACGGTTGATATATCAAATATAGGACTGGTTTCATAGCGTAAGGCAAAAACGTAATACCGAATGCTCCGATGATCAGGGCACTTGTTTTAGCTGCTTTGTATCTTTTACGAATAAGATTACGTGTGCTCACCGTACCGACTTTCTTTTTCTCATATTTCCTTGCTACTAAAACAATTCTGGAATACATTACGATCAATAAGATTGTACTAATCGACACCATGCATGA
Organism: Antedon bifida; assembly: GCF_963402885.1. Taxonomy (NCBI): domain Eukaryota; kingdom Metazoa; phylum Echinodermata; class Crinoidea; order Comatulida; family Antedonidae; genus Antedon; species Antedon bifida. Next base: position 31,283,947 of record NC_136227.1, on the reverse strand, counting down.
AGTAATGTACCTTTGAGCTGTAACAACACGTTGATCCACCTGGTAGCAAAAGAAAATTCCTTCAATCTTTTTTAGTTTTCCGAAATATGCTACCATGCTGTAAAAACAACTTATAATCCATGAAATAGCAATGGCAGAGTAGATTTTACGGAGTTCCATAAATTGACGATGCTGTAGCGGGCTCACAATAGAAACGTAGCGATCTACGGTGATTAACAGAAGGTGGAAAAAGGAGACTGAGATAAAAATGTTTGAAGGACTGTACTGTAAGTGGCAGTTAATCCGTACGAAGAGAGACTTCTGTAAGATAGCAGTCCACATATGCATTGGTACGGCGATAATTCCTGTGAGTAGGTCCACAAACGCTAAGCTTCCCAGTAAAACAAACTGTGGTTTGTCATAACTTTTAGTTTGTCGAATCAAAAAAAGAACAAGTGCGTTCCCAGCAATAATTAATAACGCCAATGGTGTATACACGGATAGAACAAAGATTAAATTATCTCTCATTTCGTCTGTGGTTACATTGCTGCTTCCAGACATTGTGTTCAGAATACACAGTGAGATTATTATAAATAAAAAGGTATTGAATCAACTTGTTACATAACAAAACCAACCTTTTCATTTAACATCTAACGAGTAAATAATGCCACGCAATTCCTGATACAATTTATCAAACAAATTTCCTAAAACAAATACAGTAATATCAAAAAATAACTAATAACTTAATCAATTCCAACCAATCAGTATAAACAAAAACTGCTACGTAATATAGTAATTTGATCCTATCTTCGCAACAATCCAGACAAGATATTAAACAAATAATGAAACACAGTTGAATACTGTACATAGGCTTACTTAAAATTACAAAATATAAACATTTGTGTTTTAAGGTTTAAGTCGGGTTTCAGGACATTTAACTGTAGGCCTATCAACATCTGCACATATTGAACTGAATGAGGAAATAATTACAGTTTGAACCACACTTCTTGCTTCATATGGTAAATAAACATGATAAATAAAAAGTTGCGTTTAAATCCAATATTCCTATTTGTCAGTGTCAACTTACTTTAAATATTTAATTTTTTTTAAACGATTTAGTTTATGGATGTTAAATGTTAAGAATAAAAAAAATGACGTAATGGTCTCAACTCAGCTCTGTCTACACTATTAAATTTTATGTGACAAATAATTGTGATGCACCCATACTATATGGACACGATGATGTCATACCACTACCATATTTGGGCACATCAAAATTGTTTGATAGTATAGACAGAGCTATGCTTGTTTACCGAACAATCAATAACAACACTGACCTAGTAATGTACTATAACAAACTACCTAAGCTAAATACAAACGTTAATACAGAACAGCAAGCAAGTTTATCTTAAAGAGGAAAATATAGTAGGCCTATATAAAGCAAAACAAAATCTTGACAACAAATCCGTGTACACTTTTACAGCGCGCGACATACTGTTACGATTGTGTCTGAAATGACGTCGATAGGCATATTAGAGACAAACCTCGGTCGTTAATTTTCAAGCTCTAGTAGAACAGTTGTTTAAAAGATGACGCAGAGCACATGAATGGTCTCAACTCTTGTTTTTCAAACAATCGCGTACAAAAAATCAATAAAAACACTGAAACGCATGACCTTAGTAATATGAACTATGACAAATTACCTGAGCTAACTACAAACGTTAATACAGAACAGTAAGCAAGTTTATCTTAAAGATGAAAATATACAGTAGTAGATAAAGCAAAACAAAATCTTGACAACAAATCCGTAATACTTTGCAGTGACATACTGTTACGATTGTGTCTGAATTGACGTCGGTAGGCATATTAGAGACAAACCTCAAGCTCTAGTAGAACAGTTGTTTAAAATACGACGCAGAGCACATGAAAATTGCGGTAGACGCCAAACATATATAAACGGGTTCATCGCAGAGTTCATGTAAACAAGAATGTCTGCAATCAAATCATACCAATACAAGTCTGACGGTTGATATATCAAATATAGGACTGGTTTCATAGCGTAAGGCAAAAACGTAATACCGAATGCTCCGATGATCAGGGCACTTGTTTTAGCTGCTTTGTATCTTTTACGAATAAGATTACGTGTGCTTACCGTACCGACTTTCTTTTTCTCATATTTCCTTGCTACTAAAACAATTCTGGAATACATTAAGATAAATAAGATTGTACCAATCGACACCAAACATAAAGTAATGTACATTTGAGCTGCTAGAGCACGTTGATCCACCAGGTAGCAAAAGAAAATTCCTTCAATCTTTTTTACTTTTCCGAAAAATGCTACCATGCCATAAAAACAACTTAAAATCCATGAAATAGCAATGGCAGAGTAGATTTTACGGAGTTCTAAAATTCGACGATGCTGTAGCGGACTCACAATAGAAACGTACCGATCCATCGTGATTAACAGAAGGTGCCAAAAGGAAACTGAGATAAAAATTGTTGGAGGAATGTACTGCAAGTGGCAGTTAATCCGTACGAAGAGAGACTTCTGTAAGATAGAACTCCACATATGCATAGGTACGGCGATAATTCCTGTGAGTAGGTCCACAAACGCTAAGCTTCCTAGTAAAACATATTGAGGTTTGTCATAACTTTTAGTTTGTCGAATCAAAAAAAGAACAAGTGCGTTCCCAGAAGTAATAAATAACGCCAATGGTATATACACTGATAGAACAAAAATTAAATTATCTCTCATTTCGTCTGTGGTTACATTTCTGCTTCCAGCCATTGTGTTCAGAATGCACAGTCAGATTATTATAAATAAAAAGGTATTGAATATAACGAAAACCAACCCTTTCCGTTAACCAGTATATCATGCCACGCAATTCCTGATACAATTTATCAAACAAATTTCCTGAAACAAATACAGTAATATAAAAAATAAAATGTAATAACTTAATAAACCACAACCACTTTCCAAAACGTTGCCAGAAAAAATAACTAATGCCAATGGTATATACACTGATAGAGAAACAATTAAATTATCTCTCATTTCGTCAGTCGTAATATTTCTGCATTTTATGCATTATGTCCAGAATATATAATTACTGTAAACAAGATGATATTGTCGTGAGGTGGTTTCCCGAATGATCGTAACATCAAAACGGTACTGGGTATGACCAACTAGCGTTCTTGTCACCAACTAGCCATCCATTCATAGAAGTACTGATGTAGTAGCCTATCTGTACGGTGACCATAGAATGTGACCCGAGACATGACTAACTACGACTTTTAGATGATAGAAAGTTGAGAAAATTTGTTACGAGTAGTTGTACGATATGAGGATGTTTATGAAAATATGTTAAAGATGTAAAACATACTAGCCTAGGCATATAAACAGTAATGTTTGTTAGTATAAACAATTTTATGTTAATTAAGATATAAGGAAGAAAAGCAAAGAGATTATGGAGCGGCTGTACCTGAATATACAATACAAGTATTGTAAGGTTAAAATACTAGAAATTTAGTCGATCTTGTCAACCAATCTTTTCCTCCAACTAAAAACACCCAATTCGTGGATATACTGTACCACACAGTTCATGCATCAACAATTCATTTCCTTATAAAAATATTTCCTGAAATGTGGATATATCCTTAATACTCTTTTGTTATTCATACAAAGTAGGCCTACTGCATATTCAGTTTGTTTCATTATTACATGATATCTTGTAAAAACAATCAAACACGAAATTAATTGAGATTTTTCTAAAACATAAAACATCTATGTATATAAGATATAATATATTGACAAAACAAATTCCCCAAAAAACTGAAATCAGGTATTTTTATTTTATAAATTTTAAAACATGTGGAAAAATTACTGTATGTTGTCAACTGCATGTGGAAATTCCTATTTATTTTTATAAATATTTAACACTCTAAACACATTTTATATCATTTTATAAACACTGCGATGTTTAGATATCCAATGCAAAAACGTAAGCATGTCTCTACTGAAAATAAGTATCGCTTGTTGTTTGTTTAGCTGCCGTAGTTTTGTATTTTTTGCAAGGCTAGCCTATCCCGTTCAAAAACGTTAATATAGAACAGGTTTTCTTTTACCTGTGTAATCCTGTATAAAGATTTTGTTAAATAACAAGTTTATTTGTAAGTATAAAAGCAGATAAAGCAAAACAAAATGGAGACATACACAACCCATGTTCACCTGCCATCTATGTGTATGTCAGTTGTAATTGGAAAAGTGCATTTATATTTAAGTCTCGGTTGTTGATAGTGTAGCTGTAATAGGCGATTTGTTAAAAAGACGGCGCAGAGCACGTGAAAATGGCTGTAGACGCCAAACATAAATAAACGGATTCACCGCAGAGCTCAAATTGACTAGAAATTCTGCAATGAGAACATACCAATACACGTCTGACTCTTGGTGTACAAGTAAATATACGACCGGTTGCAGAGCATGGGGCAAAAACGTAATACCGAATGCACCGATGACCAACGCACTTGTTTTAGCTGCTTTGTATCTCTTACGAACAATTTTACGTGTGCTGAATGGAATACAGATCATGTTTTTTTCATGTTTTCTTGCTTCTACAACAATTCTGAAATACAATATCATCAACAGGATTGTACCAATCGGCACCGAGACTAAAGTTACGTAACGTTGAACTTCAATAGCGCGTCGATTAATCTGGTAGCAGAAGAAAATGCCCTCAATCTTGTCCACTTTCCAGAACACTTCCATGGTTCCGTAAAAAATACCCATTATCCATGACAAAGCAATAGAGAAATAGATTCTATGGAGAGTTATATGTTTATGATAGCGTAGTGGTTTTATTATAGAAACGTAGCGATCCATTGTGATTAACAAAAGGTGTAACCAAGACACTGCAATAAAGATCTTTGTAGGAATGTACTGCAAGTGGCAATTATTCTGTAGGTAGAGAGATCTGCGTGAGATACAAGCCCACATAAACATTGGTACGGCGATCGTTCCTGTCAGTAGGTCCACAAATGCTAAGCTTCCTAGTAAAACAAACTGTGGTTCGTCATAACTTCTACAAGTCTGTCGAATTACAAAAAGAACAAGCACATTTCCAACAACAATAACTATATCCAATGGTATATACACGGATAAAACAAAAATTAAATTATCTCTCATTTCGTCCGTCGTAATATTTCTGCTTATTGGCATTTCATCCATTGTGTCCATGGGTTCCAGGATATGAAGTTACTGAATGGTATTGAATCAACTTGGTATAAAGTCAAACCAACCTTTTCCTCTACTCCAATTAAAACACCGAACCAGCGGTTACTGCATCAACTCTTTGACTGTATGCATCAACAATTCATTTCCGTATTAGAAAATAATACAAGTACTGATATCTGTAAGTTTTAATTTAATTATTCATACAAAGTATTGCATTTCAGCTTGTTTCGGTTATCTTGTAAAAAACAATCGCAACTGTCTAAATCTTGATATAATTGAGAACATGAAACCAATTTGCCTACACATAAAACATCTATGTTTGTGATATATAACATATTGACAAAAACAAAACAAATTCTCAAAACACTGAATTCAGATATTTTTATTTTACCAACCATAACGCATTATATATAAGCCTAAAGAAAATTACTGTTTGTTGTCCGACTACATGTATACTTTAAAGAGGAAGATAAATCGAGGCCCGTCTCAGAGACATTGAGAAGAACTCTAGTGAAAGAGTTGGAAGGAAGAGGACTTCTGACACAGCCCCTTGAGCTGCAGCAGACATAGCTAAACATACTTTTCTTCCCAAAGCGCCTCACGGCTCAGAAGAAGACTAAGTATAAAGTGTTAACTACATGTGGAAATGCCCTCGTGCACACTAGATTGAACTGAATGAGGAATTCATTCAAATTTTAACAAAATACTTGTATGATGATTAAAAGCTTGTGTTTCAATCCAATATTTCATTATATTTACCATGTCAAATTAACTTCTTTTTTGAAGAAACTATTTAGTTTACATAATTATGTGCAATTCTAATTCTAAACTCCTCATTTCAAAATAATCGCGTGCAATAAAAAATCAATAAAAGTGAACGACTGACCTAAGTAATATGAACTGATCATACGACAAATTATTGAGCTGTAAAGTAAATACAGATCAGTAAACAAGTTTATACTGAAGATGAAAATAGTAGAAAAAGCAAACCAAAATCTTGACAATAAATACGCGTACATTAATAACAATTATTAAAAGATAACAATAATGTCAGTTGTACCGCATTATACAATATTACATTATAATATTAAGTTCAAAGCATTGTAAATGAACATTTTTACTGATGAAGAAATAAAAGTGGGTCAAACCTACATAAGTAAAAACACAAATAAATACGCATACACTTTGCAGCAACATGTTACTAAAAAAAAGTATTAGAGACAGACTTCGGTTTTTGATTTGAAGCTCTAGTAGGAAAAATGTTTAAAAGACGACGCAGAGCACATGAAAATTGCTGTAGACGACAAACATATATAAACGGATTCACAGCTGAACTCACATAAACAAGAACGTCTGCAATCAAATCATACCAATACAAGTCTGACGTTTGATATATCAAATATAGGACTTGTTTCATAGCATAAGGCAAAAACGTAATACCGAATGCACCAATGACCAAGGCACTTGTTTTAGCTGCTTTGAATCTTTTACGAACAATCCTACGTGTGCTGACTGGAATACTGACAATTCTTTTTTCATGTTTTCTTGCTTCTAAAAAGATTCTGAAATACAATATGATCAATAAGATTGTATCAGTCAAAATCATCCATAAAGTAATGTAACGTTGAACATCAATAGCACGTTGGTCCATCTGGTAACAGAAGAAAATGCCCTCAATCTTGTCCATTGCCCAGTACAACTCCACGGTGCCATAAACACAACCTATAACCCATGACAAAGCAATAGAGAAGTATATTCTATTAAGATTTACAAGTTTATGATACTGTAGCGGTTTCATTATAGAAACGTAGCGATCTACGGTGATGCACAGAAGATGGCACACGGATACTGAAATACAGATATTTGAAGGAATGTACTGTATCTGACATAAGTCAATGTTTTGTAGGTAGAGCGATCTCTGTAAGATACAAGCCCACATAAACATTGGTACGGCGATAATTCCTGTGAGTAGGTCCACGAACGCTAAGCTTCCCAGTAAAACAAACTGTGGTTCGTCATAACTTCGAGTTTGTCGAATCAAAAAAAGAACAAGCGCGTTTCCAGAAATAATAACAACATCCAATGGTATATACACTATTAGAACAAAAATTAAATTATCTCTCATTTCTTCTGTCGTGATATTTCTGAGTGTTAAAAGTTCGTCCATTGTGTACAAGATGTAGAGTAATATTAATTAAAAATGATGGTATGAAATAATCAAATCATTTCCAGCAACAGGTATCAGTATTAAGTTACATTTATAGGTCATATCAATAATTCACTTCCTTATGGATCTACCAGTTACAATATTTATAACACTTAAGCTTGGTTCCCACTAGAACGTAACGCAAGGACGTAAACGCAACGCAAGCGTTTTAACCAATGACAAGCGACGTTATAGACAGTTAGCAATCACAAGCGAATAAGCCATCGCTTGTGATTGGTCAATTCACTTGCGTTGCGTTACGTCCTTGCGTTGCGTCGCTAGTGGGAACCACGCTTTGAGAAGACTACAGTAGTTATCCCACCAACACCAAAGATTAATTTCCTCAACTTGTTTATCATTTGTATCTTCAAGGAAGAAGAAGAATTAATTTAACTCTTCCCTGGTATCTTGTATACTTTTTAGACTTGTTAGCATAATTGTCATCAACATATATCTCTTTTCCAGTGCAAGTAATTCTCTGTTGTTGTAGGATGAATAATGTTGAATCTTTGAAAACCCAATGTAGCTATAACACCACCGAACCGGTATTCAGTGTTAGGTTACTAGCAGAGAAGATAATCTCGGTAGATTATGAAACAACAGTGCTTTTTAATGGTCTTGATAATGACAAACTACACAGGTTTCAACTCTAGTAAAATATGACTGGCAGTGGTAGGCCTACAGCGGGTGACTTTTTAGAACTGAAACGAATTAAATAGGCGGTTTGGATTGTTCTTTGATGTTATCGATGATACAAATCCTTCTTTCATTCGTCCATGGTAGGGCTTGGAAAAAGGTTTGTCTACAGAAAAATCTCGTTTTCTGGATTTTTAGCTGTGGCAGACGCTTTGTTAAAAAGACGACGCAGAGCACATGAAAATTTCCGGAGACGACAAACATATATGAAAGGATTGACAGCTGAACTCATAGTGATTAGAACCTCAGCACTCAAAACATACAAATACACGTCCGAGCGTTGGTATCCGAAAGAGTATACGACTGGTCTCAGGGCATAGGGCAAGTACACAATAATGAATGCTCCGATGATGATAGCACTCGTTTTTGCTGCTCTGTATCTCTTACGAACAATCTTACGTGTGCTTACTGGAATACTGACTATGTTTTTCTCATGTTTCCTTGCTTCTAAAACAATTCTGAAATACATTGTGCTCAGTAAGATTATACCAATTGATCCCATGGCTAAGGTTATGTAACGTTGAACTTCAATAGCGAGTCGATTCATCTGGTAGCAGAAGAAAATTCCATCAATTTTTTCCATTTCTCCGAACAATTGTATCATGCCATAAAAACAACTTATAATCCATGACAAAGCAATAGAAAGGTACATTCTACGGAGAGTTATAAGTTTATGATAGTGTAGTGGTTTTATGATAGAAACGTAGCGATCCACTGTGATAAACAGAAAGTGGAACCAAGAGACAGAGGCACAGATCTTTGAAGGAATATACTGTAACTCGCATACATCAATGTCCTGTAGATAGAGAGATCTCCGTAATATACAACCCCACATATATATTGGTACGGCGATCATTCCTGTGAGTAGGTCCACAAACGCTAAGCTTCCTAATAAAACAAATTGTACTTCGTCATAACTTCGAGTTTGTCGAAGTACAACAAGAATAAGCGCGTTCCCAAAAATAACAACTATATCCAACGGTATATACACTGATAGAAAGAAAATCAAATTATCTCTCATTTCATCTGTCGTAATATTTCTGAGTGTAACAAGTTCATCCATTATGTACAGAATTTAGAATAATATTAATTAAAAATGATGGTATAAAAAAGACGAGTTTTTTCCTGTAACAGGTATAATCCTATCAATACTGTATTGCAATTCTAGGCCGTGTAATAATAATTCATTCCCAGTAAACAAACATAAATATCAGAAGCTATAATCTGTATGTTTCATATTACAAAGTACTGTATCAGAAAATTATATTGTTGACCAGCAGAAAAAAAAACTAAGACAGGTTATCAACTAAAAATTATTCGAAAGATTACTGTAATCTGTACGATAGGAAGAAATGAAAAGAGTAGTTGTATCATAATCCCCAATTTGGTTATCCTTTATATATGTTGTACTTTTTAACATAATTGTGGTAATTCACTGGACTCCCATGACAACCAGTTTGCCTTCAAATCTGGTCACTCAACCGAATTGTGTTTATTTGCTCTTAAACAGATTATCGAGCATTACAACAATCATGGTAGCCCAGTTTATTGCTGTTTCTTGGACGCTAGCAAAGCCTTTGATAAAGTGAACCACTGGACACTTTTCAAGACCTTAATTGACAGGGGTAACCCTTCACCTATAGTTAAGATACTGAGGTCATGGTATAGGAATCAGGAATTTGTTGTTGTTTGTTGTCGATTCTTTCAAAGTTCGTAATGGGGTTCGCCAGGGAGGCGTTATGTCCCCTTTACTTTACAATGTGTACACTGATCCGTTAACTGTTGAACTGACTAAATCAAAAGAAAGTTGTGAAATTAACAGTCTTAAACTGAATTGCCTAAGCTTTGCCGATGACTTGGTCCTGTTGGCTCCGTCAGTGGCTGGCTTACAAAGCCTAATTGGACTCTGTGAAGGTTTTGCTAGTGACCAGGATATTACTTTTAACGAAACCAAATCCAAATGCTTGCTATTTTGCCCGAAAGTCCGCAACGTCAAAGGTGTTCCACATATTACCTTAAATGGGGCACCTCTAAACGTTGATAATTCAATAACCTATCTTGGTCATGTGATCAGTAATAATCTGAGTGATGAAAGTGACATCAACCGTCAATATCGATCTATTTGCATTAGGGCCAACTCCCTAAATAGAAAGTTTGGAAAATGTTCTACTACGACTAAATGTTATCTATTTAAGAGTTACTGTGTCAGCATGTACACCTTATGGTGTAGGTATAATAAGAGCACTTTGAGATCACTGAAAGTATGTTATAACAATGCCTTACGTTTGCTGCTGAAGCAGCCTAGAAATTGTAGTGCAAGCATGATGTTTGTCTTAAATGACGTCCCATCCTTTGATGAGTTAGAAAATATGTTTTTAGTCTTAAAAATCGTATGAACGCAAGTAGTAATTCTTTGATCATGGCCATTAATCGCCACGTTCTTAATGTGTCAAGAATGCACATATAATGGAATGCCTTTTTGCATTGACTTTATATATTTATATATTTTTGTTTTTGTTCTATGAGCTCTTAGATTAAGATTTTTTTTCTCTCTTTTGCTATGGATATATTATGTCACCATGATATTCCGAAATAAAAGGATGAATGAATTGTCATTATCATATGTTAATTATCTTTTCCAATGCGAGTAATTCTCTGTTGTTATAGGATGAATAAATGAATATTTGAAAAACCAATGAGGCCGTTAAACCGAACCGGTAATTGATGCCACTAGCAGAGAAGAAGATAAAGACAAAGATACTCTCAAAAGATTATGACAAACTGCACGGGATTTCAATAAAATATGTTAAACTCGGTATAGGATATGGTGACTCGTTGGTATTCCTACACCACCATTTTCTGAAACTGGAAAACAAGAAAACATCAATGTTTGTCAGTCGTAATATTTGTGCTTGTAAAGTGTTCATCCATTGTGTATAGAATGTAAAGTAATATTTTTTTCAAGATGGTATTGAGAGAACAACCCGTTTCCTGAAATATCAATATCCAATCAGTATAGGCCTATACCAACTGAATGGATATTTTTTTCTACAGATTTTACTAGGAATTTACAATTAGAGTAAAATACATCAAAACCAAATCGTCTGACTTCCGGCAAGTCTTCCGAGAAAATGTCGAGAACATTACTTTTTTGTTTAATTTACAGAGAATAGAAGCTGAATGGACCAAGAGTACAAACAACGATTAATACAATTTTCAAAATGCAGAATGGACTTCTGTCCACAAAGTGTAGATAACATATATTATACAGTAATATTATTATAAATCAAGATGGTATTGAATCAACTTGTTATCTATAGTAATCAATTATATTATATCATAAATTATAGCAATCTTTTCCTCTAATTTATGAACATCCGATCATCAGGGACCTATTTTGACACGCAATCTGATTCCATGTGGTATCAAACAATTCATTTCCTTAATATTATAAAAACACCCGAAAACAATACATTAAACATGAAATTTGTAATTTTCCTTCCTTATACCATTTTATTACTTATAAACATTTTATTTGTACGACATTTTCAACTTTGTGGTGCATGACTTAACTTCTTCAAAAGATTCAAGATTCAAGACATATGGTTGGTTCACTCAAAATGGAAAATAATTTTGCTTTGGCATAATTAAGACAATAAAACTACAGAAAAAAATATCAAATTGCAAAAATGATCAATGGGTCAATGTTAAAATACTATTAATAGACAGATGTTCGCCGAAGTTTGTCAACTGGTCTACACTAGTAACTTTGGCAAATTGTAATTAACAGAGTTTTCTCGAGTTTGCATACATTAACTCCTGTTCTTAGTAATAATGGAACTTACTAAAATAGATAAAGAAAAATCTTGATACAAAAAAGTCCAGCAATATTACCAGCATCGGTTGTTCGCTTTGAAACTATAGTAGGAGATTAGTTAAAATACGGCGAAGAGCACATGAAAATTGCTGTAGACGCCAAACATATATAAACGGATTTACTGCAGAGCTCATATTGATTAGAAGTTCTACAATCAGATTATACCAATACAAGTCTGACGGTTGGTATACCAAATGTACGACCGGTTTCAAAGCATACGGTAAAAACGCAATAACGAATGCTCCGATGATTAAAGCACTCGTTTTAGCTGCTCTGTATCTTTTCCGGACAACCTTCCGTGTGTTGACTGGAATACTGACTATGCTTTTCTCATGTTTCCTTGCTTCTAAAACAATTCTGAAATACATTATCATCAATATCATTGTACCAGTAGATAGCATTACTAAACCTATATAACGTCGAACTTCAATAGCGCGTCGACTCGTTTGATAGCAGAAGAGAATTCCATCAATCTTCTTAATTCCTCCAAACAATTGTACCATGCCGTAAATACAACCCATAATCCACGAGATAGCAATAGATAAGTAGATTCTACGGAGAGTTACAAGTTTATGATAATGTAGCGGTTTCATGATAGAAACGTAGCGATCCACGGTGATCAACAAAAGGTGAGCCCAGGATACTGAACCAAAGGTCATTACAGGAATATACTGCAACTCACATTTACTGTCTGGGTAGTGAGATCCCTGTAATATACAACCCCACATATAGATTGGTACGGCTATCATTCCTGTTAGTAGATCCACAAACGCTAAGCTTCCTAATAAAACAAATTGAGGTTCGTCATAATTTCGAGTTTGTCGAAGTACAAACAAAACAAGACTATTCCCAACAATAATAACTAAATCCAATGGTATATACACTGATAGAACAAAAACTAAATTATCTCTCATTTCGTCAGTGATATTTGTGCTTGTAAAATATTCATCCATTGTGTATAGAATGTAAAGTAATATTTTTTTCAAGATGGTATTCAGAGAACAATCCGTTTCCTGAAATATCAATATCCAATCAGTAGAAGCCTATACCAACTGAATGGATATTTTTTCTACAGATTTTACTAGGAATATACAATTACAGTAAAATACATCAAAACCAAATCGTCTGATTCCGGCAAGTCTTTCAAGAAAAATGTGGACAAACTTACATTTGTAGAGGATATAAGCTGAATGGGCCAAGATTACAAACAAAAATTAATAAAATTATAAAAATGCATGTTGGACTTCTGTCCACAAAGTGTAGTAACAATCTGTAGGAGTATGACTGGTGAAATGGCGGTTTCGTTCTTGGTATCCATTTTACGGTATAACCAGTTAATTCGCAAAAAGCCTGTTTGATTGACAACTGTGATTTAGCGTAGGCTAACAGATTGAATTGTTCTTTAATGTTATCGCCGATACAAGTCCTTCTCTCATTCATCCATGGTGGGGCCTGATACAAACTTACATGTCTACTGACAAATAATCGCTGTTTTAAAGGCAGTAGCCAAACACTAAAAAGTACGCATATCAGGACGTATACATTCCTTTATGATACATGACCCAACTTCTACAAAATAGTTTTCTGAAGTTTGCCGAAGTTTGTCAAAATGTTGTCAACTTTACACTAGTAGCTTTGGCAAATTGTAACTACCAGAGTTTGTAAACGGGAGTTTGCTAGTGAGACTAGACTTAAGTCGGGATTTAGTTTATAAATATGTTTCAGTCTTCACATAGAGTTTGTTTTAAATACTTTAAAAATAAATATCGGGACGTATACATTAATTCCCTTATGATATATGACCCAACTTCCGCAATCTAGTTTTCTGAAGTTTGCCGAAGTTTGTCAATTGGTCTACACTAGTGACTTTGGCAAATAGTAATTACCACAGTTTGTAAACTTGAGTTTGCTAGTGAGGTTTAGTTTAATTTATTATTTTTTATTAATTATATTAATTTAATATTTAATATAAAACACAATATGTGAGAAGGCTGTTAAAATATGTATGTATGTATTTAGTCCAGACAGTTACCGGGTAAACAGTAACTGACTAAAACTCTAGCTGCAGCTCCGTTGCCTTTTATAGGCGAACACAGTGGTTATGCAAATTATGTTCTACTTACATTGGCTAAGTACACCACGTGGTATAATACTACTTTACTGTAGCAACATCTAACAATACAGCAAAAATTAAATTATGTATAATTTCGTTTGTAATAAAATTCCTGCTTATATACATTTCATTCATTCATAATTATTATACAGTAAGATTATTATAAATCAAGATGGTATTGAAGCTTGTTATCTACTAAAAATCTATCTTTTCCTTTAATTAATATCCAATCATCAGGGACCTACTTTGACACGCAATCTGATTCCATGTGGTATCAAACAATTCATTTCCTTAATATTATAAAAACACCAGAAAATACAGTAAACATGACATTTGTAATTTTCCTTTCTTATAACATTTTATTTGTACGGCATTTTCAGCTTTGTGGTGCATGACCTAACTTCTTCAAAAGATTCAAGATTCAAGACATTTTGTTGGTTCACTTAAAATGGAAAATAATTTTGCTTTGGCATAATTAAGACAATAAAACTACAGAAAAATATATCAAATTGCAAAAATGATCAATGGGTCAATGTTAAAATACTGTTAATAGACAGATGTTCGCCAAAGTTTGTCAACTGGTCTACACTAGTAACTTTGGCAAATTGTAATTAACAGAGTTTTCTCGAGTTTGCATACATTAACTCCTGTCCTTAGTAATAATGGAACTTACTAGAATAGGCCTGACAATTACCGAGCTGGCTACAAATTATCTTAATTATTTACAGAACAGCATAAGATTATCAACTTCTAAGCATGAAAATAGATAAAGAAAAATCTTGATACAAAAAAGTCCAGCAATATGACCAGCATCGGTTGTTCGCTTTGAAACTATAGTAGGAGATTAGTTAAAATACGGCGAAGAGCACATGAAAATTGCTGTAGACGCCAAACATATATAAACGGATTTACTGCAGAGCTCATATTGATTAGAAGTTCTACAATCAGATTATACCAATACAAGTCTGACGGTTGGTATACCAAATGTACGACCGGTTTCAAAGCATACGGTAAAAACGCAATAACGAATGCTCCGATGATTAAAGCACTCGTTTTAGCTGCTCTGTATCTTTTCCGGACAACCTTCCGTGTGCTTACTGGAATACTGACTATGCTTTTCTCATGTTTCCTTGCTTCTAAAACAATTCTGAAATACATTATCATCAATATTATTGTACCAGTAGATAGCATTACTAAACCTATAGAACGTCGAACTTCAATAGCGCGTCGACTCGTTTGATAGCAGAAGAGAATGCCCTCAATCTTCTTAATTCCTCCAAACAATTGTACCATGCCGCAAAAACAACCCATAATCCATGAGATAGCAATAGATAAGTAGATTCTACGGAGAGTTACAAGTTTATGATAATGTAGCGGTTTCATGATAGAAACGTAGCGATCCACGGTGATCAACAAAAGGTGAGCCCAGGATACTGAAATAAAGGTCATTACAGGAATATACTGCAACTCACATTTACTGTCTGGGTAGTGAGATCCATGTAATATACAACCCCACATATAGATTGGTACGGCTATCATTCCTGTTAGTAGATCCACAAACGCTAAGCTTCCTAATAAAACAAATTGAGGTTCGTCATAATTTCGAGTTTGTCGAAGTACAAACAAAACAAGACTATTCCCAACAATAATAACTAAATCCAATGGTATATACACTGATAGAACAAAAACTAAATTATCTCTCATTTCGTCAGTGATATTTGTGCTTGTAAAATATTCATCCATTGTGTATAGAATGTAAAGTAATATTTTTTTCAAGATGGTATTCAGAGAACAATCCGTTTCCTGAAATATCAATATCCAATCAGTAGAAGCCTATACCAACTGAATGGATATTTTTTCTACAGATTTTACTAGGAATTTACAATTACAGTAAAATACATCAAAACCAAATCGTCTGATTCCGGCAAGTCTTTCAAGAAAAATGTGGACAAACTTACATTTGTAGAGGATACTGCTGAATGGGCCAAGAATACAAACAAAGATTAATAAAATTATAAAAATGCATGTTGGACTTCTGTCCACAAAGTGTAGTAACAGTCTGTAGGAGTATGCCTGGTGAAATGGCGGTTTCGTTCTTGGTATCCATTTTACGGTATAACCAGTTAATTCGCAAAAAGCCTGTTTGATTGACAACTGTGATTTAGCGTAGGCTAACAGATTGAATTGTTCTTTAATGTTATTGCCGATACAAGTCCTTCTCTCATTCATCCATGGTGGGGCCTGATACAAACTTACATGTCTACTGACAAATAATCGCTGTTTTAAAGGCAGTAGCCAAACACTAAAAAGTACGCATATCAGGACGTATACATTCCTTTATGATACATGACCAAACTTCTACAAAATAGTTTTCTGAAGTTTGCCGAAGTTTGTCAAAATGTTGTCAACTTTACACTAGTAGCTTTGGCAAATTGTAACTACCAGAGTTTGTAAACGGGAGTTTGCTAGTGAGACTAGACTTAAGTCGGGATTTAGTTTATAAATATGTTTCAGTCTTCACATAGAGTTTGTTTTAAATACTTTAAAAATAAATATCGGGACGTATACATTAATTCCCTTATGATATATGACCCAACTTCCGCAATCTAGTTTTCTGAAGTTTGTCAATTGGTCTACACTAGTGACTTTGGCAAATAGTAATTACCACAGTTTGTAAACTTGAGTTTGCTAGTGAGGTTTAGTTTAATTTATTATTTTTTATTAATTATATTAATTTAATATTTAATATAAAACACAATATGTGAGAAGGCTGTTAAAATATGTATGTATGTATTTAGTCCAGAAAGTTACCGGGTAAACAGTAACTGACTAAAACTCAAGCTGCAGCTCCGTTGCCTTTTATAGGCGAACACAGTTGTTATGCAAATTATGTTCTACTTACATTGGCTAAGTACACCACGTGGTATAATACTACTTTACTGTAACAACATCTAATAATAGAGCAACAATTAAATTATATATAATTTCGTCTATAATAAAATTCCTGCTTATATACATTTCATTCATTCATAATTATTATATAGTAAGATTATTATAAATCAAGATGGTATTGAATCTTGTTATCTACTAAAAAATCTATATTTTCCTTTAATTAATATCCAATCATCAGGGACCTACTTTGACACGCAATCTGATTCCATGTGGTATCAAACAATTTATTTCCTTAATATTATAAAAACACCCGAAAACAATACAATAAACATGAAATTTGTAATTTTCCTTCCTTATAACATTTTATTACTTATAAAACATTTTATTTGTACGGCATTTTCAGCTTTGTGGTGCATGACTTAATAACTTTTTCAAAAGATTAAGATTCAAGACATTTTGTTGGTTCACTTAAAATGGAAAATCATTTTGCTTTGGCATAATTAAGACAATAAAACTACAGAAAAATATATCAAATTGCAAAAATGATAGGTCAATGTTAAAATACTGTTAATAGACAAATGTTGATACTGACAAACTAGTTCGCCGAAGTTTGTCAACTGGTCTACACTAGTAACTTTGGCAAATTGTAATAAACAGAGTTTTCTCGAGTTTGCATACATTAACTCCTGTTCTTAGTAATAATGGAACTTACTAGAATAGGCCTGACAATTACCGAGCTGGCTACAAATTATCTTAATTATTTACAGAACAGCATAAGATTATCAACTTCTAAGCATGAAAATAGATAAAGAAAAATCTTGATACAAAAAAGTCCAGCAATATGACCAGCATCGGTTGTTCGCATTAAAACTACAGTAAGAAATTAGTTTAAAAGACGTCGAAGAGAACATGAAAATGTCTGTAGACGCCAAACATATATAAACGGATTTACTGCAGAGCTCATATAGAGAAGAAGTTCTGCAATCAGATTATACCAAAAAGAGTCTGACGGTTGGTATACCAAATATACGACCGGTTTCAGAGCACAAGGCAAAAACGCAATAACGAATGCTCCGATTATCAAAGCGCTCGTTTTAGCTGCTCTGTATCTATTACGAACAACCTTCCGTCTGCTTACTGGAATACTGACTATGCTTTTCTCATGTTTCCTTGCTTCTAAAACAATTTTGAAATACATTACCATCAATAAAATTGTACCAGTAGGCATCATTACTAAAGCTATATAACGTTGAACTTCAAAAGCGCGTCGATCCATTTGGTAGCAGAAGAGAATGCCCTCAATCTTCTTAATTCCTCCATACAATTGTATCATGCCGTAAAAACAACCCATAATCCATGAGATAGCAATAGAGAAGTAGATTCTACGGAGAGTTACAAGTTTACGATACTGTAGTGGTTTCATTATAGAAACGTAGCGATCCACGGTGATCAACAAAAGGTGAGACCAAGACACTGAAATAAAGGTCATTAGAGGAATATACTGCAACTCACATTTACTGTGTGGGTAGTGAGATCCCTGTAATATACAAGCCCACATATACATTGGTACGGCTATCATTCCTGTTAGTAGATCCACAAACGCTAAGCTTCCTAGTAAAATAAATTGAGGTTCGTCATAATTTCGAGTTTGTCGAAGTACAAACAAAACAAGACTATTCCCAACAATAATACCTAAATCCAATGGTATATACACTGATAGAACAAAAATTAAATTATCTCTCATTTCGTCAGTGATATTTGTGCTTGTAAAATGTTCATCCATTGTGTATAGAATGTAAAGTAATATTTTTGTTTAAAGATGGTATTGAGAGAACAATCTGTTTCCTGAAATAATAATATCCAATCAGTAGAAGCCTATACCAACTGAATTGATTTTTTTTGTTTACAGATTTTACTAAGAATTTGCAATTAGGCCTACAGTAAAATAAATACATCAAAACCAAATCGTCTGATTTCCGGCAAGTCTTCCGAGAAAATGTGGACAAAATTACTTTTTGTTTACATTTATAGAGAATAGAAGCCTGACACAAACGTACATACCTACTGACAAATATCGCTTTCTGGATTTTTAGCTGTGGCAGACGTTTTGATAAAAAGACGACGCAGAGCACATGAAAATCGCCGGAGACGACAAACATATATGAACGGATTCACCGCAGAGCTCATATTGACTAGAATATCTCCAATCTGAACATACCAATACAAGTCTGGGCGTTTGTATCCAAAGGAGTGTACCACTGGTCTCAGCGTATAGGGCAAGTACACAATAACGAATGCTCCGATGATGATGGCACTCGTTTTAGCTGCTCTGTATCTTTTACGAACAACCTTCCGTGTTTTTACTGGAATGCTGACTATGTTTTTCTCATGTTTCCTTGCTTCTAAAGCAATTCTGAAATACATTATCATCAATAAGATTGTACCAGTAGGCATCATTACTAAAGCTATATAACGTTGAACTTCAATAGCGCGTCGATCCATTCGGTAGCAGAAGAAAATTCCATCAATCCTTTTCATTTCCCCGAACAATTGTACCATGCCGTAAAAACAACCTATAATCCATGAGAATACAATGGAAAAGTAGATTCTACGGAGAGTTACAAGGTTATAATATTGTAACGGTTTCATTATAGAAACGTAGCGATCCACGGTGATTAATAGAAGGTGCCAACCAGAGATTGTGATAAACATTTTTGAAGGAATATACTGTAATTCACACTCATACACATTCTGTAAATAGAGCGATCTGCGTGAGATACAAGCCCACATAAACATTGGTACGGCGATAATTCCTGTCAGCAGGTCCACAAACGCTAAGCTTCCCAGTAAAACAAACTGTGGTTCGTCATAACTTCGAGTTTGTCGAATTACAAAAAGAACAAGCAAGTTTCCAACAACAATAACTAAACCCAATGGTATGTACACTGCTAGAACAAAAATAAAATTATCTCTCATGTCGTCTGTTGTGATATTTCTGAGTGTAAGAAGTTCATCCATTGTATATACTGTAGAATGTACTACAGTATTAATTAAAAACGAAGATAGATAACATTGAAGTGGCTTCCTATTGCACTGGGCCAACCCTTTCCTGTAGATAATTCATTAACATTGATTGAATTTCAGTTTGAATAGCGACTACTGTTACAGACACTAACCAATACAATAATACCAATATCAGTACATAAAATCAGGATTTCCTAATAGTATTTAAAACAAACATCTGTGAAAACATAATAGTTTTAAATAGCGGACTCAAAATGTTGAGTTTATTGAATTACAAAAAGAACAAGTGCGTTTCCAGAAATACTAACTAAACCCAATGGTATGTACACTGATGATTTTTTTACAAAAATGAAATTACGGTATCTCTCATTTCGTCAATCGTAATATTTCTGCTTGTAAAATCCATTGTATACAGAATGTAAAGTATATATATTTTTAAAGATGGTATTGAGAGAATAATCCCTTTCCTGAACATATATCAATATCCAATCAGTAGAGGTCTATACCAACTGTGCAACGGTTTCAGAATCTGTACATGAATATTTTGTCCTACACAGATTTTACTAGGAATTTAGAATAACGGTATATACTACACAAAACCAAACTGGTTTCCGAGAAGTCTTGTAATACATATTTGTTTCAATGTTTATTGATCTCAAGCAGTTTGAAAATGTGGAGAAAAATTACTTTTGTTTACATTTGTAGAGAATATAATGAGTACAAACCAAGATCAATCAAATGATCAAAATGCAGGATGGACTTTTCACAAAGTGTAGTAACCATCTGGAGCAATCTGCCTGATGATATGTTGTTTTGCTGCACTGACATGGCGGAACTTCTTCAAATATCGACCTGACAGTGGAGGTTTAAATGTACTGGTCTAAACCTTTGTCCAAGTCATATTCTTTTACATACAAGATCATTTATTATGGACAAGAAAAAAATCCCAATTTAGTATTTAAATATGTCTATGTGTTGAATAAAGATATAAACAAGAGACACTCAAGCCTCGATTTTTGCCATGCCAACATATAGGTGGCTGGATATAACACATTATCTTAAAATATTGATAGTACAAGTACAACATATAATTGTATCTTAAAGCTCTGTCTA
Organism: Antedon bifida; assembly: GCF_963402885.1. Taxonomy (NCBI): domain Eukaryota; kingdom Metazoa; phylum Echinodermata; class Crinoidea; order Comatulida; family Antedonidae; genus Antedon; species Antedon bifida. The sequence goes on along the minus strand of NC_136227.1, from coordinate 31,262,820 downwards.
CACTTAATCAAACTAGTTTGACAAAAAAAGTGTGATGTGCCCAAATATGGTAGTGATATGTCATCGTGTCCATATATGGGCAAATCACATGTTTTTGTCACATAAAGTTTGATAGTGTAGACAGAGCTTTAGAATAAAACCATTCGTCAAATGTTGATAGAATAAAATACAATTGTTCATCAACATATTATATATTTTAATCCTCGAAAAAATGCGCTATACGATTTATACAAGGGTACGATCGTTCTTGATATCCATTTTACGGTATAACCAGTTAATTCACGATTGACAACTGTTATTTAGCGTAGACTAAATAACAGACTGGATTGTTTTTTAATGTTATCGTCAGCTGATACAAATCCTTCTCTCATTCATCCATGGCAGGGCCTTGTAAAATGTCTACTGACAAATATCGCAGACCGTTTGACAAAAAGACGACGCAGAGCACATGAAAATTGCCGGAGACGACAAACATATATGAACGGATTCACTGCAGAGCTCATATTGACTAGAACATCTCCAATCTGAACATACCAATACACGTCTGAGCGTTGGTATCCAAAGAAGTATACGACTGGTCTCAGCGTATATGGCAAGTAAACAATAACGAATGCTCCGATGATGATGGCACTCGTTTTAGCTGCTCTGTATCTTTTCCGAACAACCTTTCGTGTTTTTACTGGAATACTGACTATGTTTTTCTCATGTTTCCTTGCTTCTAAAACAATTCTGAAATACATTATTATCAATAAGATTGTACCAGTAGGCATCATTACTAAAGCTATATAACGTTGAACTTCAATACCGCGTCGATCCATTTGATAGCAGAAGAAAATTCCATCAATCCTTTTCATTTCCCCGAACAATTGTACCATGCCGTAAAAACAACCTATAATCCATGAGAATACAATGGAAAAGTAGATTCTACGGAGAGTTACAAGGTTATAATATTGTAACGGTTTCATTATAGAAACGTAGCGATCCACGGTGATTAATAGAAGGTGCCAACTAGAGATTGTGATAAACATTTTTGAAGGAATATACTGTAATTCACACTCATACACATTCTGTAAATAGAGCGATCTGCGTGAGATACAAGCCCACATAAACATTGGTACGGCGATAATTCCTGTCAGCAGGTCCACAAACGCTAAGCTTCCCAGTAAAACAAACTGTGGTTCGTCATAACTTCGAGTTTGTCGAATTACAAAAAGAACAAGCAAGTTTCCAACAACAATAACTAAACCCAATGGTATGTACACTGCTAGAACAAAAATAAAATTATCTCTAATGTCGTCTGTTGTGATATTTCTGAGTGTAAGAAGTTCATCCATTGTATATACTGTAGAACGTACTACAGTATTAATTAAAAACGAAGATAGATAACATCGAAGTGGCTTCCTATTGCACCGGGCCAACCCTTTCCTGTAGATAATTCATTAACATTGATTGAATTTCAGTTTGAATAGCGACTACTGTTACAGACACTAACCAATACAATAATACCAATATCAGTACATAAAATCAGGATTTCCTAATAGTATTTAAAACAAACATCTGTGAAAACATAATAGTTTTAAATAGCGGACTCAAAATGTTGAGTTTATTGAATTACAAAAAGAACAAGTGCGTTTCCAGAAATACTAACTAAACCCAATGGTATGATTTTTTTACAAAAATGAAATTACGGTATCTCTCATTTCGTCAATCGTAATATTTCTGCTTGTAAAATCCATTGTATACAGAATGTAAAGTATATATATTTTTAAAGATGGTATTGAGAGAATAATCCCTTTCCTGAACATATATCAATATCCAATCAGTAGAGGTCTATACCAACTGTGCAACGGTTTCAGAATCTGTACATGAATATTTTGTCCTACACAGATTTTACTAGGAATTTAGAATAACGGTATATACTACACAAAACCAAACTGGTTTCCGAGAAGTCTTGTAATACATATTTGTATTGTAATACATATTTGTTTCAATGTTTATTGATCTCAAGCAGTTTGAAAATGTGGAGAAAAATTACTTTTGTTTACATTTGTAGAGGATATAATGAGTACAAACCAAGATCAATCAAATGATCAAAATGCAGGATGGACTTTTCACAAAGTGTAGTAACCATCTGGAGCAATCTGCCTGATGATATGTTGTTTTGCTGCACTGACATGGCGGAACTTCTTCAAATATCGACCTGACAGTGGAGGGTTAAATGCACTGGTCTAAACCTTTGTCCAAGTCATATTCTTTTACATACAAGATCATTTATTATGGACAAGAAAAAAATCCCAATTCAGTATTTAAATATGTCTATGTGTTGAATAAAGATATAAACAAGAGACACTCAAGCCTCGATTTTTGCCATGCCAACATATAGGTGGCTGGATATAACACATTATCTGAAAATATTGATAGTACAAGTACAACATATAATTGTATCTTAAAGCTCTGTCTACACTTAATCAAACTAGTTTGACAAAAAAAGTGTGATGTGCCCAAATATGGTAGTGATATGTCATCGTGTCCATATATGGGCAAATCACATGTTTTTGTCACATAAAGTTTGATAGTGTAGACAGAGCTTTAGAATAAAACCATTCGTCAAATTTTGATAGAATAAAATACAATTGTTCATCAACATATTATATATTTTAATCCTCGAAAAAAATACGCTATACGATTTATACATGGGTACGATTGTTCTTGATATCCATTTTACGGTATAACCAGTTAATTCACGATTGACAACTGTTATTTAGCGTAGACTAAATAACAGACTGGATTGTTTTTTAATGTTATCGTCAGCTGATACAAATCCTTCTCTCATTCATCCATGGCAGGGCCTTGTAAAATGTCTACTGACAAATATCGCAGACCGTTTGACAAAAAGACGACGCAGAGCACATGAAAATTGCCGGAGACGACAAACATATATGAACGGATTCACTGCAGAGCTCATATTGACTAGAACATCTCCAATCTGAACATACCAATACACGTCTGAGCGTTGGTATCCAAAGAAGTATACGACTGGTCTCAGCGTATATGGCAAGTAAACAATAACGAATGCTCCGATGATGATGGCACTCGTTTTAGCTGCTCTGTATCTTTTACGAACAACCTTCCGTGTTTTTACTGGAATGCTGACTATGTTTTTCTCATGTTTCCTTGCTTCTAAAGCAATTCTGAAATACATTATCATCAATAAGATTGTACCAGTAGGCATCATTACTAAAGCTATATAACGTTGAACTTCAATAGCGCGTCGATCCATTCGGTAGCAGAAGAAAATTCCATCAATCCTTTCCATTTCCCCGAACAATTGTATCATGCCGTAAAAACAACCTATAATCCATGACAAAACAATGGAAAAGTAGATTCTACGGAGAGTTATAAGGTTATAATATTGTAGCGGTTTCATTATAGAAACGTAGCGATCCACGGTGATTAATAGAAGGTGCCAGGCAGAGATTGTGATAAACATTGTTGAAGGAATATACTGTAACTCACACATATCAACATTCTGTAAATAGAGCGATCTGCGTGAGATACAAGCCCACATAAACATTGGTACGGCGATAACTCCTGTGAGTAGATCCACAAACGCTAAGCTTCCTAGTAAAACAAACTGTGGTTCGTCATAACTTCGAGTTTGACGAATTACAAAAAGAACAAGCACATTTCCAACAATAACAACTAAACCCAATGGTATGTACACTGATAGTACAAATATCAAATTATCTCTCATTTCTTCAGTCGTGACATTTCTGCTTGTAAAAACTTCATCCATTGTGTACAGAATTTACTTTATAGTATTAATTATTAATTAAGAACGATTAATTGTTTTCCTGTAACAGATATATCTAATACGTACAGTACATTACATTGCATCTCAATCCGAAAAAAAAAAGTGCATCAAACGAATCTTATGTTTATCTGAAATAGGGAAACTAAAGAAAATATAACATTTTATACATACTGGCTTATGTGAAACTACTCTAACATTTCCTGTTACAGATACTACTAACCGATACAGTTCTCAATTTACGTTCATTACGTAAAATGATTTCCTAATAGTACTTAAACAAACATCCTATTTCCTCATAATAGTTTTAAATAGCATATAAATATTAATATTTAGAATTTTTACTATTATGAGGTAAAAAGTTATGTTAACTCATTTCCTACTGACATTTAAAATTGTATAAAAATAACATTTAAAATGCCAGGAGAATTGACAGTGTTATTCTTTATATACTGTATCTGAATCAAAAGAAGTTTATAGGTGCATGTGCCCAGTGAATTTGAAATCATTTGAAAACCGATACCGTAGATAGTGAAACCAAAATACGCTAGCTATACTCTTCTGTCCTTTAAGGCAACATCAACTAGACAAAAGTAATGCATATACCGACACTGTTTGTGGTTGGCATAAGCTCTATCAAGTATTGTATTGTAAAAATGATCATTATTTAATTTATTGTTTTAATGATTTGCATGGTGATAAGTATTTAAAGTTTGTAATAATATCACAACTATTTTCTCTTTCAATCGATTAGAACAGCCTTGAGGCCTACAGCCAAATTTGTTTGAAACATATTGCAACACAGCTTCACCCCACCCCACACTTCCACCCCACTCACGATAGATAGATGTTCATAGATCTGCTTGCAGCACTCACTTGCAATTTGCCAATTCTAATATCACATTTTAGTTCTGTAAAGAAAAATCTGTCTTTGTAGGAAGCCAATTCAATTGGTGTTGTAAGTCTGTTTAAAGTAGTTATTTTGTTGATGTTTCTTATCCTAGGGGCATCTAGGCTTAGCTACAAAATGCAAGTTATAATAATTTGCAAATTCTAGTAATATCACATTTTAGTTCTGTAAAGAAAAATCTGTCTTTGTAGGAAGCCAATTCAATTGGTGTAGTATGTCTGTTTAAAGTAGTTATTTTGTTGATGTTTCTTATCCTAGGGGCATCTAGGCTTAGCTACAAAATGCAAGTTATAATAATTTGCAAATTCTAGTAATATCACATTTTAGTTCTGTAAAGAAAAATCTGTCTTTGTAGGAAGCCAATTCAATTGGTGCTGTAAGTCTGTTTAAAGTTTTTTATCCGTGTTTATAATTTATATAATTGTTATTTTATATATTCACTCATAAGCCAGAATTGGCTGGTCTTGTATTACATAAATAAATAAAATAAATACCATACTATACCGTCATTTATAGCTTTCCGCATGGTTGATCTTGACTCCTCCCATCTGTAGTATGTATCTGTCAGGATTATCATCCCATCTTCCTGGTCTTTTTACCTGAAAAATATAACAGATCATGTATGTCAACAAGCTGCTTTTTTCTAGAAAATTAAATTTTGAAAGCATCCAGATTCAGTTCGGCTGCACCTTAAAGATGTATTGTCCCTAGAAACACAAAAAATAAAGGTCAAAATATTCTAAATTTAAATTGGCCATATCAAAGCAATATTAAAGTTATTCACTTTAAGTCGAAAATTTGAGCCAAAAACAACAAGTTTACGTAATTAACAGGTAAATTAATTTGATTACATTTCGTCTGGAAAATCATTGTGAGTGAAAGTAAACAAAGATTTCAAACCACGAGTATGCATTTTGCATGATGCTAATTAGGATTGTTTACAACTCGTCACGGTTGAGAAGGTGTTCTCACACAAATCGCGAGGAAGTTTTATGATTATGCATACAGAGTAGCCAAATAAGCGCGTTGCATTATGAGATATGTTTTGATCGAAAACTTTGACTTGAAGTCAAAGTTATTTTTTAAACAAAAAAACGTCTGTATTTCAGGTTTTTTTTCGACTAATTTTTGGTGAAAGTTAATAACTATTATGATACTTCAAAATGACCCACTTTTTCGAAATCTTTTTTTTTTTATTTTTTTGGAATTAGTCAAAGGGACAATACATCTTTAACTAAAATTACTCCTTCAAACAAATTCTGCCGACACCTGAATGAGTTTAATGTACTCCTTCAAAGTAAACTTTTAGAAAATAAGAAACATTTCTAACTACAACCAGGATACAAAATCCTTTTATTATGGTATTATTAAAAATACACAACTTTTCAAGCCAGCACAATGGTGTCCCATGATAGGAGAGTTGACTGTATCTGATTGGTCGATTTGCTACTGCCATATTCATGAGAGATTGTTGTGCTACAATTCAAGAAAATAGAATATTTTTATCTTTACCTTTAGATTTCTTTCTGAATCTTTAAGCTCTCTCTCTTTTTGTTTCATCTGATCTGTTTTTGCAGCTTCTCCTCCACAACCCCACACCTAAAAAAATTCATTTTGTTTCCATGTATATTATTTCTAAAAATTCTATTTCAAATTTGTATTAACAATATTAATAAGTAGGTTTAAATAAAGAAGCATTACATCAAAAAATTGCCAGCAAAATACAGAAAATTTAAGGATTTCATAATTAATATGAGACTTATTATGGTGGGATAAGGTCTTATTAATGTTTAAAAAAAATGTGGAATATGATCAATTGGAAATGGTAATATTTAATATAAATAAAATAATCATTTTTAATGTAATCTACACACCTCAATTCTTTTTAGAGTAAACTTCTCCATTTTATATGTAACCTCTTCCATTCCATGTTCAATGGAAATTACAGGATTCCTAGAATTTCGACCAACACTTATCCCTTTTGGAATGTTCCGAGAACGTATGTTAAAATTGACCATCCCAGTTCCTTCTGAAATTAAAATAAATTTAATTTTGAAAACGGGGGAAAATAAAAACCAAATATTGTAAAGCAGACAAACGGTGTCAGTGTTAATGGAGGTGGCTGTACTAAGAGGGGTTTATTAGGTACCGTTTCGGTTCTGGTATTGGCAGCAAAACTAAGCAATTCTAGATTTGAGTAAACAAATGCAACAAACACTACTTGAATGGTTTACCTTCTATTATTTCATATTTGGATGTTAACACAATACATGCACAATTGACACCACCAATGCGATCAGTACTTTCTCTGAACAAAGTAAAATAGTATGAAAAAATCATGTTGCTATCTCATAATAAATTTGTTAATCTAAAGTACTAAAATTGGCAACTAACTCAAAGAAAACTGCTTGCTTTTTCATATTGCCATATTAACCCATAGTTCATATTGTTATTATCTACAAATAATGAATCTTTACCTCCACTCTGTATCAAGAGCAACAGCGACAACATGATCGTTGAACGCAATTAACGTAAGTGTCGGACCTCGATACGCTAGAACATGATGTTGAAAACGGTTTATGCTCTGACCGTGCTCGCTACTGTTGTACAATGTCGTAAAAAATGAATACCGAATTTCCAGCTAAAATACAAAAATATTTGTACTAAAAACCACCTAATTTTACAAGCTACTGTATGAAGGAAATTTCATAATAACAAGTGATTTCTATCAACTTGATAAATTGATATTTGTTTTAAAATACTTACAGAATTGGATGCACTTTGGACACTGGTGTAAAGAGGTGGAAGACTAGAAGTAAACAACCACCAAGATGCCATGTTAAGTAGTTGTCCTGCTGTCTCGCTAAGACCATCAACACAATCTACACTCTGTTTATGATAACAAATAAAATCAAAACATTAAATCACATTTCTAACTTAAAACTAAATTAGAATTCTAATGTTTTTTTTGGTTAGAATTAGTGTCGATATATGTATTATCAATTTATTCATTTATGAGGTGCTCTTTACAAGAAAGGTCTTACATCATTTAGAGAAAAGAATAAGAAACAAAAAGGTGATTTTAAAACAGATTTAAACTGTAATACCATAATGAAGTGTATTTTCAAAGGAAAGTGAGAAGTGGAATTTGCCAAGATTGTTTTAGTACTTTAAAGCTACAAAACTGGACAATAGGCAGTTTGAGCTGACCAAAAAGTGGACATTGGTGAGTTTGAGAAGGACCAAAAAGTGGACATTGGGCAGTTTGAGCTGACCAAAAACTGGACATTGGCAGTTTGGGCTGACCAAAATCTGGACATTGGGCAGACAAAAAACTGGACATTTAGCAGTTTGGGCTGACCAAAAAGTGGACATTGGGCAGTTTGGGCTGAAAGTCTTCAGAATGATTTTCAGACATTTGAAATTTCTGGTTTTAGAAAGTTTTCCAATTTTCGGAAATCCATTGTTCAAATGAATTGACTGTATAATGAATCCTGACCTCTGACATTCCAGGTCGTGTAATCTGAGTTGCCAACCATCGATGTATGTCAGTTACAAGTCTAGGACAAGTTGTCTGAAGATAATTGTCATCGTTAGACATCATAATACCTGCAGCGACCGATTTCATAGTATTCCTGTCCGCTTCCGATATATTGTGATTAATGTTGAGGATGGATAGAGACAAAATGAAACCAGTTTCAACAAATTCTTCAATATCTAAAAAAATGGAAGAAACATAAAAAATATTTAAATTAAGTTTTTACATAACAAAATTGTCCCCCAATTGTCCTTCAAAAACATAAAAAATGAAGATTAATTAAATCAGACTTTGAATAAGTTATTTTTTAGTGTTAATAAGTTATTCACTTTCGTAGAAACAAAACCCAGAAAAATAATGTTTTCATTTATAAAGAGACAATATAAATGAATAAATGCAACCAAAATGCCTTTGGCTGGCAGCCAATTTGACTATTTTTTTCTTTAAACTACAGTTTTTTCAGGTAAATAAATTTTTGTTCGATCCAATTTTTGGTCAATATGTGACATTAAAATGGCATATTCTACAACAAAAATTGTAAGAATTAATCTTCAGGGGGACAATATATCTTTAAAAAAGTGGCTTTTTCTCTACCTTTTTCTTCACGTTTCCCATCCTGAGATTCATATAAAGAAAGATAAAACTTGATTTTGTCTGCTAATGATTCAATATGCAAAATTTCTAAAAATAACTTTTTCACATTTTCAAAGAAATCATTATGGTTTGAACTTTGAACCAACTTCCTGTAGATCCTTCCAGCAAGAGGATGTCCATCGGAGGGAAATGTATTCTATAAAATAAAAAAACAAAACAAGTAGTTAAAGACCCCTTCCCTGTAATTTTGGACGTTTTTTGGAAAATAATACATATATATCACTTTAAAAACATTAAACCATGTCATTCCTTGTCTTAAATGTACGTTTTATGGTAAATTATGATAAAAAGTGGGAAACAATGCACTACCTAAGTAGCTCGCGGCGATCGACCTCTCGTGGACGGTCTTAGGCCTAGCCTAGCTAGGCTTAGTTTTGTAGGCCTAGCTGGTAAACATCGGTAACGTACGAACATCGTACACTAGCTATATACCTAGCCTGACATTGCATTAATTGTCTTTCTATTTTTGCCAGACTCCGTTGATACAAATTGGGGAAAACCCGGTATTTTCGCTGAAAAGTTAGGAGTCTTCCATTTGTTTTGGCCTCACGATCGATCGAAAAGTGGGCGAATTACAGGTGAAAAACAAAAATATCAATCCGCGCGCAATGCATTTTGGGATTTATAGCGGGCCGCTATAATTATTAGAATCAACTTATTTTTCACATTTTTAACCGTTTAAAGACGAAAAAAGTTATCGCAATAGGACCATATAGTATTATTTTTACATTAAATATAGTTTGTGATCTTAAATTAGATCTACAAAACGTAGGGAAGGGGGCTTTAATGACAAAGTATTTATGTTGTGGTCTATTCCTGCTTCATAAAATAACTTATAATTGTATACACTGTCAATTATTTTATTGCTATACCAACGTCTTTACATCCCATCCGAAGAACAGTAAAGCATCTTGCATAAGGATACAAATACTTAAGCAATGGTACAGACAGGACTCGAACCCATGTCTTTTACATTCTAGTCTGAAATACCATCATCATAAGAAACTCACTTTAAAGTTTTCTTCAGTGACAGACTGACAATCATCTTTAAGTTTCTAAAAAATGGAAGTTGATAAAGAATATAATTATTGATTTATAACTCTACTGTAGGTAACGAAGGTCATATCAATTGACATGACATTGACCTAGGTCGTCGCAAATCTCAACATGAGGACATGACATCTTAACTGATATTATAAAATGGTACCTACGTTCATAAATGGCTCCAATCTACTAGAAGCTGTCACCCTCTCCGATGCACTTTGTGGAGTCTCAGTTTCTTTGCTGGATTGGCCTCCCATATTTTCATAAAGTAAATAGCCTGCATATATGATGATACACTGATAGTACAGTCTTTTTTTCTGATAAAAAAATAAAAATTTAATTAAAACAAAATAAAAATTGTAAAAAATAATAATTTCTATAGGCCTATATACATTTTTAAACGTACATTTATGTTAGATCAAAAATGTATACGCGACCGATTCTAAACAACCGCGACCGATATCGTTAAAAACCCCTTTAATGTTGGACTACTACTACTATCATAGCCTACTAAACTATGCCTACTAGGCTAGGCTAGGCCTATTTATATTTACTAGGCCTAGGCCTACTATTAAGTAGCGCTAGACTCTAGACTTAGCTACACAATGCAAAATTGCAAGTTATAATAAGACAAATCTAAAAAGTTCACTGCTTACTTATACACCTATGAGATGTTATAATGTTTACAAGGCCTAGGCCTACGACACTACAGACGGACGGAGGAGGACGTACTAGAAGAGCGACGAGAGGAGAGGCTGCACGTCACAGAGACGACGGGCATTAAAAACGAAAATATTTATGGCACGCCAAGGCTGACATAACTAATAGATATTCTACGTACACTCCTGCCTATGTCCCTGATTCCAATTTGTAACAAATAATGTCTTTCATTTTAAATAAAGTATTTTAAAATTTCCTTTGCTCAGATTTCGATTAATTGAATGTTTTGTTGAATGTTGTTTTTCGTCGGATTATAAATTCCTGTTTTTTTTATTCCTGGAATCAAAGTTACATATAAATGAATGTTTTGCAATGATGCATGTCCATGACAATAGTAACGACTCGCAATTTTCACAATATTCGTTAATAAATTTAGAAGTTTAGAGTGGATAAACCATTCATTCATCATTAAAGTTCAAAAATTTCACTAGCTGTGACGAACGCGCCATATCCATGCCAGTTTTATGTAGGCCTACACCTACGTGAGGACGCATGGAATTATTATAGTTCATAGACAAAATACTTTGTACGATTGAACAGGACGACCTCTTTTTCCTCGACTAAAATCAAAAGCTGTCGTACTTTTGTTCTGACATACCTAATATTTCAAACCTTTTGTTGTACAGTATCACCCTGTATTGTTGTCAACGATTTGGATCAGTGATTCGTAAAATGTACAAGTCGATCGAGTTTATAATCTTTTAAAAACGATTTCCTATGTGTGTCTCAGTTGTAAACTAGGGGGAAACATTATGGCTAATGTCATTTTCATGTGCATTTTTAGTAGTTTGTTTTCATTATGCTTCTCTGCACAAACAGGTAAGTGAAAGAAAAAGACAGTGACAGCGATTTTGTGGTAGGCCTATAGCATTACAGTACAGAGTGCTTTTTAATTTGTTTTGTAAACGTTCTGGCATTACGGTACATTAGTACACCTATCCTTCCAGCTGATTCTCAGTACTTCTATCATAGGAATATTTGGTAACACAACATCACATGTGTTTCACATGTATCTAGTACAGTAGTAACTTAATCCTTAACCTTACATGATACAATCAACACTTGTTAAATAGGCCTAAATGTTACCAAATATTCTTATGATACTTGGAAATAGATAGTAGGCCTATGTGGAGATACAGCATTGGGGAATCTGTCGCAGATGCCTAATTGAACTTATTAATTGATTGATTTCAGTGTAAATTTGTCTCTGTAAGTAAAGCCAGACCTAAAGTAATGAAGTTTTCCATTTTCTATCTCGCAGATAGCAACGAATTCGTATTTCCACTCCATATTCCAACACTAACTCAAAACGTGCCAAACCTGTTGTTTATCAACGAAGGAGAGACGGTCGGCAGTGCTTCTATCTCTATACCTCAACTTTCTATAATTGAAGATATTTCTGTAGTTTCGCAAGAAACATTTTTGCTGTACTATGCATTACGAGGAATCTTACAAGAAAATGACATCATACTTACCATCTTCATCCGCACTTCTGGTACAATTCGTCCGTATGCATCCATCCGGCAATCACACCCGTCAATCTCAATTCAACCCATTTCATCTGCTGGAAAAGAGTACCACGTGTACGACTCAAAAGGTTACGATCTTAATTCCTACTGCCTAGATATTCTGTCACTTCACAACAATACGAAAGTTGAAATATTCCAAAGCATACGTACCGGGAAAACGTCGAGTATATCTACTGATATCATTTTGGACGAATTTGAAACAAACAGAATTTGCTCAATTTCTGAAAATACCCGTGTAGTATCGTCGACCCCATTCGTCTTAACCATTAGCGGTGACTACGAAATGACTGGAAACCCTAGTCTAATTGACATGCTTGTCGCGTACTCGTATTGGGGAAAAACGTTTACAGCTTATCCTCTTTTGCATCAGCAACAGTTTCGAACGTTTTGTCGAATATTTTGCGTAAAAAATGACTGTACTGTTTATTATCAGGATCAGACTGAACTAATTATTTCTGTAGACACCTACATGGATGTTGAAGTAATGGATCCTTTTATTCTAGTCTCCAACACACCAGTCTTTGTCACTCTCTCAGCGTTTGAAAAATTGCCATTTTACAATACGACACACGAAGAAGTTAAGATCGACCCGACTTTAAACATGCCTGTTATGCCATCTGAGCAGTACATTTCTAAAATATATATTAACCCCTCCAGTGAATCAAATGAAAGTGCCATAATATGTACAAAGTGTTCATGGCTCTCACATATTACCTTTGACGATGAAGCATTGGCCAGTAAACTAGACGTAGAAATAACAACGATAAAAAACGATTCAAACGATTGTGTTATTACAGTGCCAATAAAACCAGAAACAACACACGAGGTGCGTTCACACTTACAAAGCGCTACGTTTACCGCAATGATCAACGTTACTAATGTGAACACATATTACGTTTATGTGGTCCATGGTTTTGACAAAACTCTGAACTGTAAGACTGTCATTTTTGGTCATGACATCTATGAACATGAATGTGACGTCATCGTTTTCGAGAAAAACACATCTTGCTCAGGTCCACCACTGGATTGCTATCAAGAAGAAGAAACATGCAGCTTCTGTTTACGGCTATGTGAGTCGAGTTCCAATGTTCATTTTTACGTATAGTTTAACCAAATGTTCAATCCGAAAGATGGTGTGCTGTGGTAGCAGGCTACAGATACAAACGAGACGAAGAATAATAACATATTAATGATATTAATAAATAATACATTTTTGAAGAAATAATAATATGGTTATTTTTCTTAGATGGTTTGATTGGTTTAGGTATCGGTTCTGCTGCATCCACTATCATCATCAATGTCATTTGTCAAGTGTGGTACTGGCCCAAACGAACAAGGTAAATAATATTCTTAACTGAGCTAGCTGAGAGGTAGAATTGGTCTAGGACCAACTTGAAAACAAATAGTTCGAGTAACTCAATGTTGTAATGTTTCTTTCTTTTTTCTTTTATTGCCCACAAATATAAGGTATAAACATTGTAACATAAATAAAACATAATGTATCAAGGGAAGATAATAATAAGATAATAACTCATACTATAATGAACTGTTCACAAACTCGTTATGCTCTAAAGGCTCTCAATGGGCTAGAATGACAATTTGCGCACGAAACTATGTGCATGTGTTCGGTTTGGCAATCTGTCTACAACCAGGCGTAGACGGAATGCCACAATAAGAATAAGGTACACATTTTCCTTGTTTTCATTATTACATTATAGGAAGAAGGAAATGAAAATGATAACAAAGAAGGTGAAAGAAAGGGAAGAAGAAATGGAAAGAGATGAAAGACATCGAATTAGAAATGCAGAAATCTTTCAAGAAAGAAGAAGAATAGCGGAACGTATTATACAAAAACCTACTGACAACACCATGTTTTACCAATTGATTGCCGATCTGGGAGGAGAATCGAACGAGCAGAATGGCTCAGCCGTTAAGACAGGGTTACCGTCATAAAACCCGCGATTGATGATCATTCTGTAACCTCAGAAAATTATTTTCACTTCTAAGTAAAGTTTGAGAATTTATTTTTGATAAATGTACAGTATATTGTCTAGATGTTTTTAAAAATAAAGTAGAATATAGTAATTGCTCCTTAAATGAAAAATCATTTTCATCTAAGTTAAAAGTTTGAGAATTTTTGCATCAACATAATTCGACCTACCGCTTGTGTAGATTTAAGCATATTCCGCTGGAATTAAAACAAATAAAACCATGTACCTGCGCCTTTTATATGTACAGTATATTGTCTAGATGTTTTTTTAAAAATAAAGTAGAATATAGAAATTGCTCCTATCTAACGATAGTCTAAAGAGTAGACTCTGTATCTATTAACAGAAGAAACTATCACATAATACCATGATTATGCGTTTTATTGTTATACCTTTATATACTTCTATCAGTTTAAAATTCAATACAAAACATCGATACGACGTGGGTTGTCATGCGGATAAAACTTTGACAATAATCTTCAAAAAATCTTTTATAAAACGTAATAAACCTCAATAATAGAAATCCTATACAAACACAATCCAAACAACAACGTTGGAATCTAATAATCAGATTTGGTTAAACTTGAAACTGCTGTTTTTAAAGTTCCTTTTACCGTGCTTAGCCACGCGAAACACCGTGTTCAATCAACAAAAACTAAATATACTGTTATTTGAGTTTTAATGGGGTTCTTGGTGGGGTTTATAATACCTTTCACTGTACACTAAAATGTGAATTCTGACATGAAATAATACTAATAGGATGGTAGGCCTACTATTGAAAACATGGATGGTCGGTTTGGCGACACTGGTATGGAGTTCTGCTTGTCATGGTAAGACTTAGACCTGAACCTATTATATGTTAGGCCTAAATAGTAGAGATCAGTAATTTAAGAAAAGCTTGTCAGGGCCTTTGTAACTTCGGCCTGCATAATGAGTTACTATTTTAGGCTAGAGTATGAATAATGATAGACTTGAGCCATTTATAACAATGTTGGCTCACTAATGTAAGTTTGGTGGCACTTATGACCTAGAGACCAAAACTAATAAAGCATCGTTATATGGCATGGTACATTAATTAGTAGTTTAAAATGCTGTTCCGAAACCATAGACCAAATAATAATGAGTGTTAAAGTTATCTAAAAACGTTATATAAACCAATTACATTAATTAA
Source organism: Antedon bifida (assembly GCF_963402885.1). Taxonomy (NCBI): domain Eukaryota; kingdom Metazoa; phylum Echinodermata; class Crinoidea; order Comatulida; family Antedonidae; genus Antedon; species Antedon bifida. Next base: position 31,247,455 of record NC_136227.1, on the reverse strand, counting down.
AACGTACACATTAGGCCTACACATCACTATCAAGTTTCTAATAGAGGAATATTGCTAAAACATAAACACATTACATTTACTATATGATTAACTAACTACTATATCATTAACTAAATGATTATACTTGTTGCAGGATTTAGCTTTTATTATTATTTAAGTATTATTTTTAGGCACAACTTATCAAGCTCTTCTATTTGTTTCCTTTTCATCTTTATATTATGTATTTATATATTGTTGTATATCTTTATGTTTGATGAATAAAGAATATTTGATTTGAAAAAAAAAATTTGATTTGAATACATGTTCTCCTATGATGTACAGACACGATCCTGTCATATAAGTTACAGAATTAACAAAGTAATAGACAGAGCATGGAGAGATGCAAGTTTAATCTTTACAAAGTGTTCAATCTGTCGGTGTACCATGACAGCGTTGATACCCATTGTACAACAACTAAATACAATTCACGTTTTGGGTTTTCTCTAAATTATAAAGTTAGACTAAATCTAGTAGGCCTCCTAGTTCCGTAATAATTTGTTGATAGTCAATATTATAGTCATAGTATCTTTATTATGTCGATTAAAAAGAATTAACAGAAATTTTCTTTTGAAAAACTGGCATATCATCCTATATTATAATAAATAAAACAGTAAAAATACACAGAAAATTGCACCAACACAGAAAAGCACTATAACAACACAAAAACAACACAGTTCTCTCATAAAAAGTGAGATTAGATTAAAGATTAAAAATGACTTATTATAATAATTATTCAATATTGCACATTTATGGTAATTGAAATAAGTTTATATATTTACCACGATGAAGATGAAACTGTATCTCTCCTGCAGATAATAGAAAATACAGATGATAACCTGTAAAGAATAGATCACAGGTTCGAATCCTGCCAAAACATTATTGTATACTACATTTTGATGAGATTTGCTCGATATTCTGATACCAATGACAATGATTACATTTCAGAACTGTATTAAAAGATATACATTTGCTTTTTCGTAATAATATTACGAAAAATATATATATTATATTATATGCGATGATTATAGGAGCACTGAACGCCAAGCTAGTGGTTTGGAGGTCGTGGGTTCCAGTCCCACCCGAGAATTACTTAGTATAAAGTACAAATTATGTCATAGTAGGGTTAAACATATGACCAGCACTGTTTCTATAATGCAACACAAATTAAGATAATTCTAATTGTATTTCTCGAACACACACTTTTTTGTTTCGTTATCTTTAAACTTCGTTTCATTTTCTAGGAGAAGCAACAACCGGAAAAGAATTCATTGCTATGTTTCTTCAGATGAACGTAATAGAAAAAGACCCAACATTCATCGTGAGCACTACTGATATTAGTACAGTGGTTACAATAACTATCCCAAAACTTGATTATACACAGGTGTATAACGTTCCTAAAGGCTCTAAACTGGAGATTTCTGTGCCAAAAGCAATAGTACCGACTTCTGATGGCGTCGATAAGTTAGGAATTTTCATAAACAGTTCGAATCCGATAACTTTATGGGGAGTTCATGACGCAAGTGACAGGTCAGTGGACGGGTTTCTCGTTCTCCCCACAAACGTTTTAGGTCGTGAATATTTCGGCGTTTCTTTTGAGCCGCATTCAGGCGCAGAACTTGGAGTTGTCGCAGTTGAAGATGGTACAAGCATATTAATTAATTTTAACCAGCGGTTCTTTTATAAAACACATTTTATATATCCTACAATACCACTGAGAATTACACTTAATAGATTTGAAACGCTTTTTATTAATTCGTATGATGATCTTACTGGGATTCGTGTTGCGGCATCTGCGCCGGTGGCGGCATTTTCGGGCAATCAATGCACGTTCATACCAGTTACGTCGAATCATTGCGATTACACCGTGACGCAGTTGATACCCTTTAGCAGATGGGGAATGAACTACATCGTTACGTCATTCTTAGGACACACGGATTATATCATCAAAGTCGTGGCTGGTCGTGTGGGTACAATTGTCAACATTGGGGAAGGAAAACATCGGTACGAACTAAACCAACTGCAGTCTGTGACTTTAAACCTGCACTCTAGTGAAGTTATTACTGCTTCTCATCCGATCATGGTTGCGCAGTTCACTTCTGCGCAGGCTCTGGTTGATGGAACTAGTCATGCCGCGATGACCGTGATTCCATCAGTACGACAATACACCAACTCCGCTGTCATTGCTACAATGGTCGACGACCAACCAACTCAACATTTCTTTAGTCTTGTTTCAGCTTGTTACAACTTTCGAAACCAGTATATTCTTCTTAACGGAATGCCGATAGACTTTAATACTACAAATATATACTTATCAGACGCGGAATATTGCACGAGCAAAATGGTGCTTAATTCTGACTACAATACAATCACAACTTCTGCACCAGAGGCATTGTTTTATGCTGTCATAAATGAACGCTCTGAATTTTTCTCAACCGCAAGAGTTGCTAATTTCCAACTACCACAGACAACATGTGTGACAAAAAATGAGTATGACGTGAATGTAACTCATGAATGTGACGAAGAAGTTGTCATTTTTACATATTCTTGCCCAGAACCATGTCCAGTTGATGATGAAGAAGAATTGATATGTGGTACTTGTTTTGATGGATGTAGGTATCGTTCTCTCTACCAATACTTTTCTTTTATGAATCATCTGCAAAAGCCCATCTGGTAGTAAAGTGCATGTGTACAGTTTGAGCATCTATAATTAATTAAACACCAAAAGCCCGGAAATTACTTAGGTGCATGTGATCATCTTCTCCTCTATGACCTGAGAGTAACGTGATTGACTCTGGACACCCATGTGGCACAGCCTTAAATGAAAAGTGTACAATCTGTGACATCATCTTTCTCTTTTCAGATGCTATATTTCTTGTCATATTTTTATCATCTGGGCTGACCATTTGTGTCGATCAGTTCATCAAGTGCTGCCGGGCTGGTGGCCAAGAAGAATGGTATGTTACAATATTAGAATGATATGACTAACTATTTCTTTCTTACGAGTTGTTTTTTCTTTCGATATTACGTATAAATATTATCTTGTTTCAATTTCCGACTAGGAACTAGTTACGTTATGCTAATTCATTGTGCGCATACGAGGACATTTATATGCCCTTCTTTACTCTACATGACTACTAACAACACACAACGCGTAACTGTACTAGGTCGTTGCAAATAAAAGCTCTGTCTACACTATCAAACTTTATGTAACAAAACAATGTGATGTGCCCATATATGGACATGATGATGTCATATCACTACCATATTTGGGCACATCACACTTTTTTATCAAACTAGTTTGAGAGTGTAGCCAGGGCTTTAGATCAGAAATACAGAATAAAGTGGAGAGTTTAGAAAAGAGTGTAATTCTCGCGATACGATTCTAGCTATTATGTTATTCTATCAAAACTATATGAACAATATGTTTATACTGTATATTACTGTTTATCAATTACAGGGAAGTGGAGGATTGGAAAAGAAGGGCTGCCATGATGCAGAAAGCATTCGATACTGGTGCCTGGGATCGTCAACTTGAAATCATCAGGAAAAATGAAAGAAGGAAATTAGAAATTGAATTCGGTGACGCTTAGAACAATTCGGTGACGCTTGAACAATTCGGTGACGCTTGAACAATTCGGTGACGCTTGAACAATTCGGTGACGCTTGAACAATTCGGTGACGCTTGAACAATTCGGTGACGCTTAGAACAATTCGGTGACGCTTGAACAATTCGGTGACGCTTGAACAATTCGGTGACGCTTAGAACAATTCGGTGACGCTTAGAACAATTCGGTGACGCTTGAACAATTCGGTGACGCTTGAACAATTTGTGTATTGAAAATAGATCAACATGAATTATATGAGGTTGTAGGCCTATGCCTTCATTATTGTTTAATCATACAATATAACAAGTATACAATACAAAACGTTAATAACCTACGAATAACATTTTATATTGGTTGTATTCATAGAATTATAAAATAGTCTAAATATTAAAATCACACCTTTGGCTCAAACTAGGATATATTGTCAATTAAAAAGTTTTAAACTTACTAAAACACGAGCATAAAAGAATCTTTTATATTGATGAACAGGTTTCAATTGATAATTTCATAAAAAAACTTTAAAATGAATTAAAATTCGTATGCAGAGCAACCGGTTCCTATTAATTTATATGAAATTAATTTTGATGTAGCTCCAAGCTATCGATTACCATCGATAACATTACAAATAAGTATTATATACATTGATTAAGCCACTTTAACACATTGCATCAAATTGTCCATTAATTTCCATTCTGTTTCAGTCGCAACAATACATGTTCTGACTATGATCAAATTCTCCTATTAACAAACGTCTAATATAAAATAAACATAGGCCTACTGTTTAGCTAAACAAAATATTTACCCTATAGAAGATTTCCTTTACCACCATTATGTAAAAAAAAGGTCGTAAGGCCATATAAACTCCTGAAAACATACTGATTCCAAAACGTTTTATTTTAGATTTTGTTTATTCAAATGAATTGTATAGTCGCGCAATCCACAACCTGAAAAAAATACTAATATGTCAATACTAATATGTCTTTGAATGCATTTCAGGTGCAACGTCACACAGAAGCTGTAGGTTTACAAAGTAAAACTATATATTTGTATCTATATTCAATACGTTAAGCTCTGTATACACTATCAAATGAGTTTGACAAAAAAAGTTTGATGCACCCAAATATGGTAGTGATATACCCAAAAATGGTAGTGATACGATATCATCACGTCCATATATGGTCACACAGATTTTATTGTCACATAAAGTTTGATAGTGTAGACAGAGCTTAAATAACAAGTAACATAACAAAATTCATATAAAATAGGCTAGATACTTTAGTCAATTATAGGATACCGTAATACATAGCCCTACATACTGTACAAAATGATTATGAATAAAGAAGTCAATATGGACTACGTGATATATTATTCTCGCCTTTCTATTTTACGTCTGTAAAATCCTGTCCTTCGTCCACCTGTGTGTAACTACACCTTAGATTCATTATATGCTAATGATACGTACGAGTTAGTATCACTTTCACTCTCCACTCCATCCGACTCATTTTCCGAAGTAAGATTTGAATGGATCCGTTCACTTGTGCCGCGCGGAGATGGAGGAGGTGGGTAAGAGAAGTCCATGGGAACGCTAACAACTCCTTCGACAACGATAGACGGCTTACGGTCATCTTGCGGTGGCGGGTTTTCTTCCTCATTTTCTTGTTGTTCTTTGGTTTGTTGTTGGAATTCATTTTCCATACTTCTCAGCCGTATGGCCCTTCTGCGTTCTCGTAGTTCAGATATACTTGTTGTCCATTTTTTGTTCCCTTTGGCGTCTGCATATTTAGGACTAAAATGAAAATAACAACATTGCTATTATGTTTTTATTTAAATCAATATACATGACAATATACATATTTCCGAAATAAAAACGTGCTGAAAATAACACCATAACCAATTACCCAAAATGGTATTAGGCTATAATACATATACGGTAGGCTAATTACACCATATGCCTCAATAAACAGTACCCAATAATAAAACTCCTGGTTTGACACATCCTATTCAAGGGAACGGTAGCCCTACCATTATAGTGAAAAGAGGGGGTTTTAACAACAAGAAAATCCTTATTTATTGGACACTTTTAGTAAGGGACACTTCTTGGGTCCGAAATGTGTTCCTTTTAACATTTGTTAACTTAAAAGTAATGTCACGAGTACCACAGAATAAAAATATAGTTTTAAAAACCAACGAAAAATCAATAATTAAACCAACAAAAAATATAATCACAATTAAAGAAAAAAACATTAAATTTTAATATAATTTACACACCTTTGACCGATTCACCAATCATACTTAGGCTGAGAAAAATACTAGCACTTAAAACGTAATATTTTCCGTCTAAAGTGAATACCACTTAAGTAAAATTTTTAAAATTGACGTGCTTAAGTGTGATTGGCGAATACAGCCACTAATAACATATACATCTTGAATAGTATAAAAAGAAGCTTAACCGAAATAAATATTGCCCATTTTACATTGTAGGTGAAGTTTTTAAAATAAAAAGTATATAGTAAACCTGATATTGTGAAATGGGTATTGTATATTATTATTATGAATTTCGAATGTAAACCTGTATTCATATTGATGCCTTATTCACCAGATCAGTGCTTTTGTCCCGTTTCTAAACTATGTATGTAAAGAATAGAATCATTGCTGTTATTCTTTGCTATAATTAGCCTACAGAATTTAACCATTTCGTGTACAGTAATTCATTACAATAATATGACTTCATTCCCACTTGGTACAACTTGCGCAAGTATTGGCTTATAAATCTTTCTGACGAAATGAATTACATTTAAAAAAATATTAAATTTAATAGTGGGAATATCTAAATATTTAAAGGAACACTTAAAGATATATTGTCCCCTGAAAAAATTATTCTTAAACAATTTTTTTGTTGAATACGCCATTTTAATGTCACATAATAGTTATTCACTTTGACCAAAAATTGGATAGGAAAAAAATGTATTTACAGTACTTCAAAAAAACTGTAATTTAAAGCAAAAAATAGTCAAATTGGCTGCCAGCCAATGGGTTTTTGGTTGAATTTAACGATTTATTTTGTCATTTTATAAGTTTTCGGGTTTTTTTTCTATGAAAGTGATTAACTTTATTAAAACTACAAAATAACCTATTCAAAATTCTGAATTAATTAATCTTCATTTTATTTTTTATGTTTTTTGGGGACAAAACATCTTTAACAAACACATTGTGCAAAACCTTAAAAAATATCATAAGCAAGAGGGCAGTGTTGCTTATAAAGTCAAAGAAAATAGCCTAAAAACGAAAATATATTACACAATAATTTGAAACCTACTGTAAGTCATCGATCCTATAACGTTCACGTTTAAATAAAATGAACATTACATTAAATACACCCTTATTATGGATACGTGGTTACCAAACTTAGGTGTATGTTAGTTTCCTTATGTTCTCTCTAGGCCTATAGTCGTATTATCATCATCGTCGTATTTCCTTACTTTCATTATTTTCATCTTCTACCACCACCACCACTTCACTCCTTCCTTAAAAATTCTTTCAAAATCTTAACCAACATCATTTTCATCATCATCATTATTTTTTTCTTCTAGCACCGCCTTTGTTATCTCTCTTTTATCACCATCATAATCAACCGAATCGTCGTCATCATCACCCTCATCATCACCATCATCATCACCCTCATCATCATCATCACCCTCATCATCATCGTCACCATCATCACCCTCGTATCATCACCCTCATCATCGTCGTCATCATCATCATCCTTATCGTCATCCCCATCTTTATCATCGTCATAGTTATTTTTATATAACACCTATATTTTCATTTGATTGGACGATTGTGGGTGACATGGCGTGCAATATTACGCACTATTGAACGGTTTTTCAATAGTAGGCCTACTTCGCCACGTTGAAATATAACCGTTCATCATTCATCTCATGCTATTATTTGTATCATTCCACTCATAAATATTCATTATTTGTATAATATAGGTCATGTGTTACTTACGGTTCAGTTGCCTCCTTAAAACATCGAATTATCAAATCAATACAAATAGCACCGCCAGCCGAGAAAAGAGCTATTACAAACACTTGTACTAACAAATTAGAGATGACATTTATGAATAATACAATATTATTGAGATATTGTGATTTCTGTTGAGCATATGGTTAATAATAACTGTTATATATTATTAATAATACTGCTTAAACAAACCGTCAAATGATTGAATAGGCACAACAACGGCTGCCAGTTGTCATGCATGTGCCTCAGTCGGAAAAAGCACCGCGCCGCAACACTCGAAACCGCATTTGAATAAGCACTCTATACACTGAAGCGCGTCACCATAAAGCGTCGCGGCACTTATTTTCATTCATGGTAAACATAATACCATGAATTAATAGCGATAATAAATATTAGCTTAGTAAACAAAGTTGAATCAAAGTCTTCGGCTACATATTCAACACAGCACGATGGTAAATGCAAATTTAATTTTTACGATGTAATTGATACAACCATTGTGTTTGACCAACAAAACACTGTCTGGTTTGAAATTTAACAACACGATAACCGAAAGTCGGCTTAAAATTGTAATTTCTGAAAGCAGAGAATGTACTCATAAGGCCGATTTACACAGACTATGTTATTCCTTATGACTATTACACACAACGCGTAGGGGATGAGCGGTTTCCGCTCAGGAAAGATACAGATTCTACGTGGAACAAACTACGCGGTTTCCGCTAACCGTACAGCTCGTCTGTGTAAATTGAGTTAAATTGAATTAACTTATATTTCTTTTACACATTCGTTTTATTTCCAATGAATTTAGAGAGGGTATCTTTTGGTCCGTCTCGGAATTTCTAATCACTTTGTAAAACGTGTTATAGTTACGGTAAGTAGGCCTATGGGAAGATTAGGCCTAAGCCTTGATCGAAAGGCAACGCGAGGGTGGGAAGGGAGTTCTGATTGGATGAACTAACGTATAGGCCTACACACCAGCAACATCAATGTAACCTTAGAACCAGTATAATATTAAATATTTATTATACACAAAACTCTGTTATAAAGATATACGACTTGAAATAGAAACCGCTCATTGGTTTACTAACCTTTGGAAATGGCTATACGAGGACATTTAAGTAATACGTTAGTAAAGTTACTTCATAAAATTAGCCGTAATTGATAATTTGTTAAAATATTGTATTACTTTGTGAAATTATAAATTGTTTACCTTCGCCATATAATCGCCTTCGCCTAAAAATAAGTAAACAACATAGAATATGTGGTGGCCTCCCCCCGCCTAAGACTACGGTTACCGATTTTGTTTTCTCTTTTTAAACATTTCATACGCATCCAATAGCAAGCAACTCGCCAATTACAGGATGGATAAACTATTTTATAATTTATCGTGCTTATAATCTAAGTTTCAATTGAGGTGTGGAAAGAGTCGTGAGTTACAATCCGAGATGCACTTGGTCAGGTTTGAACCCTAGACATTGGAAGGCAATCACGTTAAACACCACCTTAATGCCAATTTACACCCACGACGAGCGGTAACGGTGAATCTATGTTATTCCTTATGACCATTTACACTTTACACACAACGCGGAGGGGACGGGCGAGATACCGTAGATACAAGACAGGTTCTACGTGGGACAAGCTACGCGGTTTTCCGCTTACCGTTATCGCTCGTATGTGTAAATTGGCCTTTAGACGTAAAAGTAGTATAGTTTATACTTACAACTCGTATATCTACCGCATGACTCCTCGGCTTCTGCTTCTAAGGCCACCTCAGACGGCGGACATACTATTACTTTAACAGGAACGACTTCCTGGTGACATCCATGTTCGTGAATGCTGCCATCTGGCAAAGACGTCTTACAGTTCTTCGGTTCCTGACCTAAAGCAATTGGAAATGCGTATGACGAGGTTGCAGTAAAAGAGTGCAGTACAGAAAAAAATCCCGAACCACTTACAAAATGCAACCCTTTGTGCGGAATCGATGCGTGTGCAAAACAATACGCAGCGTTGACAGTTTCTCTGAAGAAATCGGCTCTTGAAGCGTCAATCGTTGTTTGATTTATTGCGTCACAACGAGTGATAATTGTTAACAAATTCGTTAGAGTAAAATTATCGGCTTCATTAAAGGTTGTAAAAGTTGCTACATCTATATATTGTCCAATTGGTGACACATTATTAATAGACATATCTGTGCCTTTATTTCCGTTCTTTTTAGTTTGTGCATATTGAAATATAGAAACTGGATAATCAGCTACAACAAACGACGTATCGTTACCGTTAAGGGTAATTTCATGGTAATTTCCAACGTCTATTTGAACTTCATTTGTAATGCTGTTCGTCGTATTTATAATCAAACGCGTTTTATTTCTAACTACAACGCGAAAAGCGTTCCACGAGTAGTCATCATCTGAATAAGGCACAAGAATAAACTTGTTACCCCATGTTTTAAAGGGCGTTAACTGTTCTACAGTGTGATCTATCCTGTGGCTGGGCCGTTTCACAGCTCTGTTACCAGAAAACACAGCTACATTTTTATCAGAGGAGACAACACTTCCAGTAAGATCTGCTAGTCCTTCGAACATCAACGCTTCAAATTTATTTAAATCAAAACTAATCACCCTTCCTGCTGGGATTTCAACATAGTCATATTTCATTGCATGCGAAACACATACTTTTACCCTAGTGTTATCTTCCACCGCTATCATCACAATTTGTGACGCAAGCCATGGTGACTGGGTCGCTGCTACATAACTAGTCCCCAGCGTATTCAGTGGCAGCGCTAGAAAACCACCCACTGCATTCTGGTGCGCATCATTTAAACCAAAAACCGTAATTCTGACATCTGATTTGATATATACAGCGGGGAATGGAACGTCTCTCTTGGTGGATATAACTTCAACGGGAAGCACAACACGTTGAAATGATTCTGGATGAACGGTGATATTTAACGTATCCATGTATTTAATGTTGATAGTGACGCTTGCGTTCATATTTGGCGAATCATTCGTCAATATGACAGAAGGCCCATGTGTATTGTCGTAATTATTTGCAAATGCAATTAAGAATTCATGTCCCCTGGTGTCCAATTTTGTGCCTGTAACGAAACCAATAAAACAGTGCATCCAGTGAAAGAACCCCGCCAATATTTTTTTTTTCAAATTTCGTGCCAATGATTTTACTGGAGAAGTATTCTAATTACGTGAACCCAAAGAATAAAAAAAACCATGTGAAGTGCAATACAAGTATCGTATCTACAGTGATCTACCCCTCCTTCATATGAATATGCATTGAAGCTATTAATATACGCTTTGGTTGATTACTCGTGACGTAAATTTAGGTATTAATTCTCTAACTAAAAATTAGAAACACTTTATTATATATTTTCTTAACATTTTTGCTGGGTCACAGAAGATTCATTTCCAATCTGTTATGGTACACAAAGTAATGTGTTTTCAATACAGAATAAACTAGTCTATCGTAGGCTTATAAAAGAATGGTACTGCATGCATTGCGACTGTGTAATCTTCGCCTCATTTTAAACTTTTGGTCCGCCCAACAACACCGAGAACGCCCCTATTTCCCATGAAGACTAAAAACTACTAAACATTACACCGCAGGCCCAATTACCAGAACTACGTACCTGCTAACACATTCGCACACAAAATCAAACAAACTAGAAAAACCAATATTGTACAATTCATGATCACAATGATGACAGCTTGGATGCTACCTGAAGTTACTTCTTAACATTGTCCGCCGATATGCAGTGGTTGTCTGACACAAGTAAATCCTGTTTGTATCCAGAAGAGTGGTCTAATGTCGTTAAAATCATGACAAGCAACAAGTCTCCTGATGCCGCGAGAACAATGTCGATCTAGACCGTTTATTCATATACCAGCAAATGTTTTAACTGTTTTATTGTAGTCGATCAGACCGACTCATCAAATAATGAAAATGACACACGGCCTAATTAAAAATGAATATGTATATATCTGACATATGGTGTTTAAGCAAATGGTTTTATTCGTGCTTGCGTATAATGGGAGTGACCTCTAGATTTTCAACAACCTGTATAAACTATTAGTATTAGGTAATTATCATTATTGGTAACGCTGGATGGAGGAAACGTGTTTTCCTCATTTTTTATGACAAAAGATAAGCAGTTTACGTTAACTGGCGGCGAGACATATAAAACATAGGCTTAATTAGAAATCGATCTCCAATCACTGTACGGTATCGTACGTTTTTAAATTAATATGAAGATATTTCCATGTTGAGCCTACGGTATATATGATTTGTAGTGCTACGGAGGTTGGTGGTTACGGAGGTTAGTGGTTACAATGCAACTTGTCAATCTAAGGTTCCTGGTCCAAATCTAGCCTTTTTTTTACCATATTTAATATATATTTTATATATATTTAAGGGTGATCCATCCAGCAATTGCTGATCATTAGGGACCCTCAGAGGTTCACAAGACAAACATATACACAAGATGCTCTACATAAACAAATTCTTTGGGAGTGGAGTTGTAATTTTGTCCTTAGAAAAAATCCTGACATGTGACGGGACTTGAACCCAGGACCCTTGGAGTGGTAGCCAAGCATCATAACCATCAAGCCACAACTCCACTAAAGCTCAGGTAACAGACAATTCTGTCAATGACATTCAATGTGCCGATTCCATAAAATGTAAACATAGTATTATTATGGTATGGCGACATAACGGCTCCTACCATAGATATATTACATAATTATCAGGATAATAAAAATAACAGAGTGAAAACACAAACTAAACATCTGTTTAAAGACATTTACTCAATATATATATTCAATATACCAACAATGGAACCAAGTGATGACTTAATCCAAATTAACCGATAATCAGTAACCGATGCAACTATGTCACCAGACCCAGGGGGGGGGGGGGGGGGATTGATTAAAGGGTATGGGGCAGGGGGTAATGATTAAACATTCTATCCCAGACAATGGCACACATTATTTTGATACATTATGTCTAACAGTACCAACTACAATGTAAGTTTTAACACGGGGCATACGAGGAGTACCACAACGGCACATATTCTATGTTGGATTCATGATATAATAAATTGGCAGTGACCACCAAATTGGTCTCCTTGGTACCATAATGGTAATAACACTAAATAAAATAGGAAAAAATTAAAATAGTATGCAATAGCTGTGTGTGGATCACCTAATACACTTAATCATAAACATATCATATATTCACATACAGTAGTACATGCAGTTTGGTTCATAACAGTGCTTTTTAAACGTGTTCGTGTAAAGCGCTACATGAAAGATCCCACCTTATAACAACACTGAAATTGTCTACTAAACTGTTGTGGATGCATATATTGAGTTCAATGTAGCTTTGCTCACCACAAACACGTTCCATTTAGGCTAATGTTGCAACGAATAAATATACAGTGACTACATTACTGAAAGACCCGTTGGAAGTTCAACATTTAAACATTATCATTTAGCCTAAGTAATTGCATACCTGTTGTGTAATTTAACAATTACAATGTTTCATAAAATTAAATTAATCCTAATATACGGAATTACAATTACGAAAAAAAAACCTTATTAAATAAAACTATTTATTGCTTTATCACATAATCATAATAATAATTACTCTTTTAAATGATTACTTCATAATAATAGGTTAGAGGAACAACAACCAGATCGATTCAGGGTAATAAGAAAAAAAAACTACTTAGGTTACTAAAAAAAGATAAATTTCACAAAGATAGGTGCATACAAGTAACCTTTATGTGTGAAGAAATGCCTACAAATTACTGAACATTTATCCAACTAAATAAACTAAATATAAATATTGATTAAACTGAATATTGTATTATGTTATAACATGCATTATTATTTTAATTAATTTTTAAAACAAGCCGACCAATGTGAACCGATAAAGAGTAGAATTTATTCTTCATATCAATGTAGAGAAACACATTTTTAATTTGATACCACAGTTGAATAATTAACAACAAAATCTCATATTTTAAAGATTTACTCAACAATACTTGCATTGTTTCATTGATTAAACTATGTATGTGTTCACCAACTGCTTCTTATTTTACTCAATGTGTAATAATTTATTTTCACATGTTCTGTACTTCATTTATTTTAATTTAATTATAAATATTTCCCAATATGGTACATACGTACTGTAATAATTTGCCATTAAGCTCTGTCTACACTATCAATCTAGTTTAACAAAAAAGTGTGATGTGCCCAAATATGGTAGTGATATGACATCATTATGTCCATATTTGCGCACATCACATTTTTTTGTCAAACTAGTTTGATAGTGTAGACAATGCTTAATGACAAATTATTACAGTACGTACTTTAGCCATATTGAGAAATATTTAATCCTACTTTATTTGCAATTATAATTTTCACATGATAAAATAAAATAATACATTATTCACTTTCCATTTTTCAGTTTGAAAAAAAATTACCCCACAAACTAATAAAATTGACTGATTCGTGCATAATACAAAATACATTTTTCTTGTACTGGAGTTGTGCTATAATAAAGATGAAATTACTAATTAAATATTTTGATCAGTATGCATAGGAAGAAAATACAATTAAATATTACGAACAATAAAATATAATAAAATAATAATAAAGTATCTATAGGACATATGTATTTATATTATTTTATAATTTTGGACCTTTCAAATTCCCCAAAAGTTAAAATATTTGTCTCTTGTACTACTGTATCGCCAACAAAGATCATTTAATTAAAGGTCAAAGGTTAATATTTATGTCATTGCTAAGTTCAAGTACATTTACATAATACCTACAATCAATTTATCATTTTCTTTTAAAAGTTAATTGTTATTAATTACATTATTAGAATTTTTCATTAAATGTAGTTCTACTGTCCAGATATAAAAAAGAAATATTCCAACATTTCCCTATCAAAAGAACAGTGCCATCTGAGTAGTTTAGCAATTGTGTGTATAACATACATGTATTGTAAAATGTTGTGAAAATATTAAGAAGCAATATACATTTGCATTGGAAAGTGCTGCGGCACACCATTTCAATACAGAAACTAAATTTAAATGTCATTTATTTTAAGCCATCTTCAGAATTTACAAAATATAATCATATAGGCAATTATTTCTTCAATTATTCCATGTTTTAAATTTACACTTTGTTTTAAATTTACAATTTTCCTTCAATTTTGATTCGCATATTTGACATTGTGTGTATTTGGAAATTTGTAAGCCATGTCCACACAGAATTACATCCAGGTTAAACTATTACATAACAATTAACTGCATTTATGTGTGAACAGGCCTTAAGTGATATAATCTACAACTGAATAGCTTATCATCATGTGATGTTAAATTAAATAAATATCTAAGGGGGAAAAGGATAAACTATTACTAAATCTCTATGAGAGAGAATTGAAATAAGATTTATCTTTAAAAAAATTAATTCCAAGAAACAAACTTAAGCTCTGTTTACACTATCAAACTTTATATGACAAAAAAAATGTGATGTGACCATATATGGACACGATGATGTCATATTACTACCATATTTGGGCACATCACATTTTGTTTGTAAAACTAGTTTTATAGTGTAGACAGAGCTTTAGGAAAAACAGAAGTCTAAAAAAAAATCACTGAAATTTCATCTTTAAATTGTTAAAATGAACTATTTCCAAATCGCCATGTACAATCCAACACAACATAGTGCATTAAAGAGTGAAGAACATCGGGGTAAATCAAACCTATTTCAATGCATTACGTTGTTTTAGATAAATATCAACAGACCAGGTATAATTATTTTTAATTTCCGCACATTTGAAAGGATAGGAGTTCAAAATGGAATGCCAATAAACTTTAGTCATGATTACCTTAAAGTATTATATACTATAATAATTATATTGTCTTTTCTTGAGAAAGATTGCCTATATTGTCATAGGTAGTGCAGTCAACCTCTGTACATTTGCTTACAACACTAGATCTTTGATACGGCTTTGCTTCAATCTATTTCATCTTTTAAGTGGTCACCATACCTTTAATCTCTCCTTGGTTACGTTGCTAAAAACAAAACAGATTATTATTATTAATCATTATAAAATAACTTGGTTGTTTTTGTTAGAGACTCATTTTACCATAATAAGAAGTATAGTGATAAACTTTCCTTGGTGATGTTGTTAAAAACAAAACAGATTATCATCATTATTAAATTATTACAAAATAACTTGGTTTTTTTATTACACATTCATTTTACCAAATGAAGTACTGTGATAAAATCTTATAAAAGAAAATAAATACTATTTATTTATTATTTATTAGAAATTCAACACAATAGCAATACAAATACATTAATATTCATAGAGAAAAAGGAGGTACATAGACAATGGTACAATAATGATATTAATAACCAGGTTAATGGTGTGTCCAGAGAGAATAATGGGCTGATAGCTTGACACAAAAGTGAATTCTCTCTAAAGCTTGGTTCCCACTAGGACTCAACGCAAGGACGTAACGCAATGCAAACTGATTTGACCAATCACAAGCGATAGATTATTCAAACGTCCTAGTGGGAACCAAGCTTAAACCACTAACCTGTGAAAAGAAAACAGAGTACATTCATTCAAACATTTTTTTTTTTTTTTTGACTATACTAACTTCATTCAGTTCCTTTTTTGTTTGCTCCTCAATTTCTCGTATATCTTCCATTGTCAATCCATACCATTTATCTATCCAACAAAACAGCTGGCGATGAAACACAGTGAATAACCTTCTCTCAGACTACAAGAGGAAAAAGAAATAAAAACTTTAAAAAATGTCCAGGGAAACCAACCTATAATTAGAGAGTGCCATCCATGACCACACAGATATTTTGTCAATTCACGTTTGTTTTTTTAAAAGCAATACAGTCATTTTTCTCTCATTTTATCCATCACTCTCCTCTATATTTCATCCACACATTATTTCCCACATCACACCTTTCCCTTTGATAACCTTTATAATTTACCTTCATAATAAAGCTTTCAATTTTATTCTGTAGTCCCCACCACTTGAAGTTTGTTGTTACTAACTTGTATGCGCACATTAGAGGCTTGGAAGTTTTCTGGGGGAAAAAAAGTAGCATTTTAAATTTGAATCCTTTAAATATTTTTAAACAAAGTCTTAAGCTCTGTCTACACTATCAAAGTGTGTGTGACAAAAAAGTGTGATGTGCTCAAATATGGTAGCAATTTGCACGAAAATGGTAGTGATATGACATCATCATGTCCATATAGTATATGGGCACATCACATTTTTTTGTCACCTAAAGTTTTATAGTGTAGACAGATCTTAAGTGTGGCACCAATGTGACAGTGCAAGGATTTGAACCATGGATCTAGGGTTGGTAAGTATGATTTGTAATTTGGCCCTTTTCTTCCAGGTTTAGGAGACTAGTTGACCTTACCTGCCAGTCTTTTTGTAACGGACCTCTTCCTGTCTTTTCAGATTTAAACAGTGTTGGATCTTCATCTTCTTTATAATCCTAAAAAATATAAAAAATCAATTTACACAATATGTACCACCTTCTATTGTGCCGGGTGCAGAGGTGGTAAATATCCCAATCTGCCCGTAAAAGAGGCTTAAAATCTGATAACACTTACAATTCTTCTAAACCATGTTATCTTATATATAGCATAGATATGTTTATTATCATTGTTTGAATATGCTTTCTTAACATACATGTGAAAGATAGTTCATAGGGCAGATTAAGGATCTTAAACAGGAGAGTGCTGAAATATACTGTATATATAATACAGTGTATGATATTATACAGTATATATAAATATAAAAAAGTAGTTTATAATGTCTCTTTAGCTAATTTATTCACTTGTATTCACTTCAAATGTTAGGAGCTTATAAGCGGAGAAGAATGATGATAACCTGTGATACATACTCGAGCTTCAATGGGATCATTTGCAATATCAATGTGCTCTACTATCCTCTTATCTAGTTCCTCTTTAGTCAATTTATGAACCTATAAAAAAGTAATATTTCATTTCATTTATTTTTGTCTCCATAAAAATACAATATAAAAAAACATGGACAAAGAACAAGAAAACATCACACAAAACCAGGCAGAGACAGGTTTCCTAAAAGCAAACTTAATAACTATCTAGTAGGTCTCCTATTGCACTGATTGTATAAAAAACATTTAGAGTATAATTTGTGTGATAATAATATTATATAATAATAATTTTATATTTTTGTTTTTATTATGGTCCCTTAATGATCAGTTCTTTCACTGGAACTGGATAGACAACCTTTTACAATCTCTTAAAGTTGACAATAAATAATATTGTACACTTACGTTCTCCGCCTGTCCCTCATCTTCTATATGCCATGTTTCAATTCTCAAATAAAAATTCTCTTTCATATAATCAGGATTCTTAAATAAAGAATGAAATTAAATTAACTGCAAGCTGGGATTAAAAAGTTACTTGCTGTCAAATATATGTAATTAATAAAACCGCTGCTGTACTGTATACTGTACTAGTACTCACCACCAACATATATCACATTCATATAAAAAAGAAAAAAAAGAAAAATAAATAAACCAAACACAGTCACTCAAGAACACATAAAGATTTTAAATGTAATTTTCATTGCCCTTCACATAAAGAAATCAAATTATATTTCCTTAGAAAGCTTTTGATTTGCAACGACCAACCTAGGTCATCGTCTGGACCTAGAAACTGTTAAACTTATGTCGAGGTGAGGTGTGACGTCCCAATATTCATATATTAATGTGCACAATGAACTAGCATGACGTAGTTTATCGTTTCAAATCGAAAGCTTACTAATGAATCTCTAAAACAATAGAATAAATGTACTTACCGATATTTCAGTTCTACAATATGGATAAGCATTCCAAGCTTTTTCATGCATTTCTAATGCACCCTTTGGGGCTAAAAGCCTAACAAAAGCCGGTACTTTACTGGGAAGGAAAAGGGATGTAAGAATGAAAAAACACATACCAACATACAAATAACAATGTACAGGATATTAACTATAAAATAGACATACATGTTGTAGTTAGAGGAGGAGAAAAAGAGGTGTATTCCATCACCGGTTAAGGTCAAAGGTAAAAAATATTCCCATGGAAACATATAATTATCCAAATAATTTTATCAGGAACACCAACTCAAATAATTAATGGCTATTGTAAATTTCTTTCTAAAATAAAATAAACAAAAATGAAAGAAAGAATTCTACAAATCAAATAAAGCCATCACCACTCCCAGTTTTCCCTGGAACTTACAGAGAATTCTGTCCTACAATATGGATATGCATTCCATGCTTTCTCATGGAATTGCAAAGCTCCTTTAGGAGCCAGACGGGCCACTGTTTTGGGAACTTTACTGTAGTAAAAAATTATGCAATTAGCTATATTGAATAATTATGTTTCTTTCCTCTAAATAAAAAGAGATGTTCAAATGATATTATGTATGGACAGCAATAATCAGATATTTATACCAAGTCCAATCACTTATAAATGAGTAGCTAGTTGAAAATACTAGAACTGGCATGGAAAGGAACTGGCCACCCTACGACAAAATGCCGGGGCTTAGCACAATGAGGTCTTAAGACCGCTCATTCCTCTATGAATGAACAGAATGATTCATCTCACCTATAAAAATATTATTAGGTAACTATTAAATTTCTAATTTTCGACTTATATCTCGCTCTTCGAAGTAAAAGGGCTATTGTCAGTTTATCCAGGTAAGCTAGGCACGAAATAGACAACAATATTCAGGGGACACTCCTATCAATGAGACCCAGTTTGTAGGGCCCGGCACATGTAACCTTAATAGGGGTTCTATTCTATTTATTTTATACAGGCCTTACCTTTGTAAATGATAGATTTTATGAGTGTATTGACCAGACCCATACTTCTCATTTTGAAAAGGTTCATTTGTAATGACTTCAATTCCTTCACCACCACCAGTGTTCTGTTTGCTGGCTTGGGCTACCGACCATAGTTGAGCAACTTGGTACTAGAAAATAAAAACAGGTATAATATTAGGCCTAAAAAATTGTTGCCTAAAGCTCTCTCTGTCTACACTATCAAACTGAATGTGACAAACAAATGTGATGTGTCCTTATATAGACATGATGATGTCATATCACTACCATATTTGAGCATATTACTACCATACTTGGGCACATATTTTAACCAAACAAATGTGTTCATTCAATAATCTGAAAACATATTTAGATGATTTATATTTGTTATAGTCATTTGTTTCCAGTTTTGTGAAGATATTTAATATTGTGTTTATGTATTTTATTGTACTGGGCTAATTTAATATTTTTGAATTATTCTGGAAAGGGATGCAAGCCATAAAATCACCACAGGTTCCAAGACCTTGTCCTCAACAACAGTTTCACGAATAAGGACTTAAAACTGAAGGTCTGGCTTATGTGTACTTTAAAAGAACCACCTGAGCAATCTCAGCTTGTGTCGTGGACAGAGGAATGAGCACTGTTTAGTGTACAACACAAAGGGACCCATTGGGGAGATGAAAGAAGTTGTACAGTATGTGTTGTCCACACCAGTTAAGCTCTGTCTACACTATCAAAATAGTTTGACAAAAATAAAGTGAGATGCGCCCAAATATGGTAGTGATATCATCATGTCCATATATGGGCATATCACATTTGTTTGTCACATACTGTTTGATTGTGTAGACAGAGCTTTAGCCTGCAAGCAATACACGCGTTATTCTCCCACATTTATATTACAATTTACATTTTATATGATGATACAGTATATGGATCTTTGATAGCAAACATACTGAGGTAAAATCCTGCTTGTTGTGTCCTAGTGTACAGCTTATTCATTCAAGTTTGTTGGTTTTGCATTATACAAAGCAAATTAGTATAGCCCTAGATTGTTGTATGTCAAAATCGAAAATAGATGCTAAACAGATATCCTTGAAATAAATCAAAATGCTGTTTATTTTAGCCAAAAGTTGACAGAACCAACCTTTTTACACAATTGTTACAGCCTATTGTCTCACCTCGATCAATAATAATCTCACCATTATATTGTTATCATTGATTTGCATTGACTAAATTCTCTTACAATATCATAAGTATATTGATTATCTGGTCTGTTGTGGTAAAGCACTACAACTCTACACAACTGACCGTTTTAATTATAAATGATGGCAAATATGGGCTATTCTAAAATAAATTTTTAAGGAAAGCTTTCTTTCAAAAAAGAATATCATAAAGAGTCAGTAAATATTTGTGATTATGACTGTGCACACAATATTTTATAGCCTTTTTCAGTATCCATACAGTAATGGTATTATGTATTTAATGACAATACAGTAAACATTGATGCTAATAATAGTTATACAGCTAGTACTGTACTAGGAAGGAATGCAAGGTGTATAATAAGGGGATGATTTGTCGGTCTATTTACAAAGCATGACAACATATGTAAAGTATGTGTATTGTTATAGTTAGGATACTTTCATCTTTATTATTATACTTTATGTACAATACAGTAAATACCTTAATTGCAGTTTCCATATAATTTGACTTATTAATGACACAAGTTCACAAAAATGGAGAAATAGAACAATCCCAGAGGCCATAAACTCTATACAACCTTTGTATTACATTTAATGGTGCTGGTTGACCTATTGTGTAATGCTGAATGGTATCATGTTTACTATTGTGTAATTACTGTATTTTAGGAGATACCCTGTCAATTTACAGTGTAGAACTGAATTATCTTCACAGTATTCCATCTCATTAAGGGAAGCCATACAGTTCTTTGTTTTATTTGTTTAATACCACATATACCATTATACAAATACAGTTCTTTAATTAATAACACGATAATGAAGCCAGACAAACACTATAACTATGCTATTGAAGATGTCAAAGGTCAACTTTAATTATGATATTTTAACATTTAAAACAATGCAACAATTTATACTTTACCTCTGCTACAGATATTGGTAGATGGACACGACTGAAAATATATTAAAAAAAACATTAAATGTATATAGAACTATCAGAATAATATCCAGGCCTTGTCTTTTAAGGCGAGCAAGAGCGATCACTCACCTAACACACTCCTAAACTGCCCTTGAGGAGTGCGATTTACAACACGCTTAAATTTGATAAACTTCTACACACCAAAATACAAACAGCACACCTACAGCACCCCTGAATATATTGAGGAGTGCAATTTGTAGCACACCTATAATTTTCAAAAGACAAGGCCTGAATATCGAATTATTGATATTCATGCATCTACTTATCTCTCTCATTTTAATTAAACATTAACATTTACGATACAGTAAACTGAATAAATGTAGTTTTATAGGTGAAGGTTCAAAGGTGAAGGTTCAAAGGTACAGTATACCCAGTATATTTCTGTTTGTTTATTTTAACTTTTTTGTTGGATGAATTAAATAGTTATTGTTGTATAGTGTAGCACCACCAAGTAGCTTACTGCATAACCTCAATAAAAACAATGAATCAAGTATCTATTACCACAATAAACTAAATTTGTATAGCACAATAGTATTGGTCAATCGTAGAAACAGAATGTTTTTAGCAAGATCAACGAAGGCGATGGCAAAGACTGAAAATATACATTAGTGCAGGGAGATGTATCTAACCTAACCCTATGTGGAAAATTGTTACTGTATTGTACAATAAAAAAACAAACTGAGATAAAAATCTCAAAATCTCATTCAGATACATTATTACTTTACCACATGTTTTGTTTAGCCTTATCATGCTGCAACCCTTACAGTATTATAGTGCATTTAGGCCAGTGTTTTGGTACAATGATTAATGTAGTTAGTACAGGGTTTTTCGCAAAAAAATGGCCAAGTTACTAAATCTAGTGAGATATAATTGGCACTTCTAATGTGGTCGACTGATGCACTGGGGTTATACTTTTTGTCATAAAAAAATGATGATTGAATACTAAAGCTCTGTCTACACTATCAAACTAGTTTGACAAAAAAGTGTGATGTGCCCAAATATAGTAGTGATATGCCCAAATATGGTAGTGATATGACATCATCATGTCCATATATGGGCACATCACATTTTTTGTCACATAAAGTTTGAAAGTGTAAACAGAGCATTATAGGTACTGTAGATAGTTGTATATATATAATAACAGTTAGTTAGTATAAAATACTAATTACTATTTTTAATAATCAATATTGCATAACAATGTTATTAATATTAATCTATGCTTATTGATTTATGTGAAATGATATTCATATTCATTCAAACAGGCTGATAAAACATGAATATGTACTGTAGGCTACATTAAAAAAATCATAATAATTTTGTAATGCTAAATATAAGAAAAATCTTAATGTTTTAGTTAGGTGTGCGGCTAACACCACTAGTATATAAGTCAGGCCAGGATCTAGCTAATACTGTAGTAATACCAGAATGATAAAATACAGTTTATCATGATATGCTAGCCTCTATAGCAATACTAGGGTCAGTGTCAACTTTTCTACCATCAGAGTCATACATCACTGGAATTCTCTGCCTGAATATGTAATACAAGCCTCTTCAGTGAACATCTTTAAGTCTAGACTTGACAACTATTTTCGGCTAGAAATGGAATCTAATAATAGGCACTAGCCTAAACTATTTAACTATTTCCATCAAACATTAAGTGTAAATTTGTAAGTGTAGACTTTAGACATATCCTAGTGGGCCAGTGGGCCTCTAA
This sequence comes from Antedon bifida, assembly GCF_963402885.1. Lineage (NCBI taxonomy): Eukaryota > Metazoa > Echinodermata > Crinoidea > Comatulida > Antedonidae > Antedon > Antedon bifida. Next base: position 31,223,985 of record NC_136227.1, on the reverse strand, counting down.
GCATATACACCACACACACAGGACTACTAGTTAGTTTAGTTAGATAGGCATACTGTAAATAATATTAGTATGTGGCCTCTTTTAGGCCTTGCTAGGCCAGCCGAATTGTTTTTAGAAGCTGTGTAAACTGTAACAAATTAATAACAAAAAATAATGTCACAATAATCGACATTATAATATAGGGCCTACAATATAATCGACCTTAACCTGTGTGCATATTAATACAGTAACAATTAAATATTACAAACCGCGATCCATTACACTTTTAACGAACAATTATTACAAATATTAGCCCACACATGTTTCCGCCGGTAGTTAAACCCATCCATGTTGTGTAGGAGGAAATTGCATTATTTGTCGCCCGGCAATACACTCTACTCGCCAGGCGAGAATTTAGTAGGCCTAGCCTAAACAGTTGTTTTTACGAATTTTATTACAGTAGTTACGATTCTATTTAATTATATTTATCAACTATATTGACAACAACAAAATGGTCTTGTAAACAAAGTGAGAGAGAACTTACAATTCTTTTCTGATAACCATTATTTAGTGTAGAACTCAACGACTCTTCTCTGAACTCGGCTCCTGTTTTTTTGTGTAGATTTTTTTCGTGTGACGTCATATTAGGCGAATCAAACTCCCGGATGTAATATTCAATAACTCTTCTTCCGCATAGAAAAACTAAAATCAGTTTGCAATTTAACTTAATAAAGTAAAGTAAAAAGTAATCAATAAGTTGTTCACAATCAATACAATATATGTTTTTTCTATTTACAGGAAATCTGTATTGATTTCAGAGGTGGCATATTAGAGGTAGGCCACTACAATTAAATGCATTGATGCCTCTATATAAACTAACAAAAAAGGGCTGTGGTCAATAAAAATGCTCATCTTAAAATTTGGGTGACCGTCTGGAAGAGATTCTCATGATCTGAAGGATGATTTTGAGGATATTAAAAGGTGGCATGTCAATCAATTTGTTGTTCAAACAAAATTCAAAAGCATGAAAAAATGGTATGTAAGCCTATGTCTTCTATACATAAGAAGAAGAATGTTAATGTTAAGTATAGGCCTACTTAAGTCTACCAAAATGTTTATAATTATATAGTGAACGTGTTTTAATTATTATAATCATCTCGCAAAAAAAAAAGATTGATATGGGCTGTAACACAAAAAAGTTTGTTCTCAGCTTGTTAAAACTGTTAACATAGCGCCCTCATATACGTTCCTTTCTCCCTTATAAAAATGTTAGGCTACCTTTGAGTTTTCTTGGGCCTGCTTTATTTAATAGTGTATGGTACACTGATAATTGCATGTCTTCTACCAATAAGGCCTAAGCTGTAATTTCGCCAATAAATAAAATCGTTATTACCTTATTAAATAATAGCAGATACTATATCGTATTTAATATTAGAGGGTCCACTAATAAGTTTAATATAATTCATATAAAACAAACATATCTTCAGAAAGATGAACAAACAGTTAGAAATATAGAATTCCTCAGGAAGTTTATATGTTTAAATCCAAAGGCAAATTACTGAAAAAAATGACAATGCTGTGGGTATCAGTGGCTGGATCTCAATGGAGATACAAAAATAAAGCGAAAAGCTAAAACAAAACGATAAAGTAAACAGCCAGAAAAGTTAGCAGAGCTTTCGGGCAACACTAGCCCTTCATCAGTGCAATATGTTTATATTGTCATGTATTAATTATTTTTCGTTGTTGTATTCCTTGAACTGTTATTGTTATTGTTAGTGTATATATACTTAATGTTAAGTCACGTTCGATGAGTTGTGGTTTTCCTATTCATATTAGGAAAAGGTCAGGGTGGCATCATTTAATATGCTTATGAAATGAGGATATGTTAGTTAGTATTATACATTCAATTTGGCAAGAGTGATCGAGGAACAGACAGCAGTAAGGTAAGTGTGTGGTGAGTCGACCTATATTTGGCAATACTTTATTTTTATGAAAGATTTTGCGTGTAAAATGCCATAGACATCGTGTTGGTGGAATTAGCCTATTAAAATGTTGAAATATTCTCGTGTATGAATCAAAACAGTGTATATGTGTACAGTTGCGTCTCGGCCGGAGGTTTATTTATGATTTTAACCCAATTGTACAGCGAATACATCCGACCCACTAACACAAATTATTGTTAGCTTCTGTAAAGGAATATTGTCCCCACCCACTTATCGAAAATGATTTTTAGTTTCTGTAAAGGAAAATTGTCCCCACCCACTTATAACAAAAATTATTTTTAGTTTCTGTAAAGGAATATTGTCCCCACCCACTTATCGAAAATGATTTTTAGTTTCTGTAAAGGAAAATTGTACCCACCCACTTATACCAAAAATGATTTTAGCTTTTGTAAAGACCTTCAGTGTGATTCGAACATACAACTTCTCACTATACAGGAGAGCGTCTCAAACATGACACCATATAAATAGGCCTAATAACCGGCAGACAATTATAATTTAAGAGTGAAATTCGCTCTTCCACGCTTCTCCGTTCATAATCAATTGTCGAAGTAGACTGGGTAACTAATAATAAATTATTTAAGAACGTTTTTATGTTTTAAACAGTTGCAGTGTGGATAATTTTCTTCAGTCTGAGGCGAATTTCATCAATCTGTCCCCTGGTGAAAATGCCACAATGATGTATCAAAATTGTAATTCACGTATTAGACATAATGTAAGGGTTAGTCGCACATCTAAAATGAACGCAAATTTCGTATTTGAAGGAAAACCACTGACGTTATCTCCAATCAATCAATGTTTTCCCCCATTCAATTATTATAATGCCTAATGAATGTTGACAAACTACGACCACAGGGTTCAGACAAAACAGGACGATGGTTTTCCACCAGATCACGTGGGGACGCATTAACGTATGGAGCGCGGTTTGGAAATGTAAACATAATCCATATGTTTATTGAAATTGGGATTAATATTGATATTAATGCATTGTCAGGATGTATGTATATTGGCCTATTGTCATGCACTGTAAGCTAATAACACATTTTTAGTCGCGTGCAACGCGACTCTACAGCTCACTATGTCGGTCGGTCGGTTGGTCGGTAAACACTACTTGAGCACGCGACTGCAGCCATGTTTATAGCCTTTATCTAAAACATATTTATACAGGATAAAAACATATCAGGTATAGATGTATCACCTGTTTTACATATGGTCCTGTTTATAGAAAATAAAAGGTTAAAACATTCATACAGAATTCTTTAAACACTTGTAAAAACAGTAAAATAACAAATTAAGTCAAAAATATACGTACATTTATGATAAAAGGAGTGAAAATACAAATAATAATAAATAATACATTGTGAAATAGTTAAATTAATTAAGATTAAAAGTAAAATTAAATTTCGAGATATGTTTTGTACAAAGAATAATCATAAATAATACATTGTGATAGTTGTTAATTAAGATATATAGAAGTATAGTCTATGATAATGAAGACATGAGCTGATAATGATACATTTAAATTAGTATAACCTAACCTATCCACTACAGTGGAAGTTTTAGGTACCTATAATAATTCTCGATAAATATTAACCCAGTTCTTCTTATTATACTCAAAAAGTAACAAACCTTTAAACAAAAAACACTATTAAATTTTACGATATCCGTATGGAAATAATCCCAATTGTTTACGTCGGGACAATAACGGTCCTTGGCATACCTTTTAATTTATATCAACATTTCAATCAAGATCAAGAAGTAGAGTTATATGATATTATATGAAATAGTGCTGCAACTCTTTTTATATCAATTGAGCTTTAAAATCAAATATTGCTGAAAATTCCACTATAAATCATGTTACATAACGATTCTTGTCCTTACTTGTATAGTGCAATACTAAAGAAGTATTGCTTTCACATTTTTTTTATAATTGTTCATTTCTTTAGATGTACAGATTTTATACAAATTTCGTTTATACCGTAAATCCTGGTTACACAACAAGTGTTTCGCCCTTGATTAAGTAGGTGACATTATGTTGAAGAATGTACCGTAAATTTTAATATTATAATACCTAGTCCCACCTTCGTATTAGATAAGTAAGCCGGTACCCGTACCCAACTGGTATGTTTTTAGTAATCCTCATTAATCCCTATTACCATGGCCACACTTTTTTCAAAAGAATTTAGTTTTAAAATGCATCGTCATTCCTTTGCGCATGTCCGTATTCATATTTTCATTTAACGATGCGTTCCCACTGAACGTTCAGTCTTCAATTCGCGCGAATACTATAAATTCGACTAGTGGTAAACAGACTTTAATCTGGAAAATAAAATTGGACGAATTAGGCCTACATTAATCTGCTAAAAAAAAGAAGAAGAATGAAAATAATGACATATCGAACGAATAGGAGTTTATTGTGTTTTCTAAAAAATTATGTAACCAGTAAATTTGAGAATGTCTCGACGTTTCTGGATTAAAGATGAAATTATTAATAAGATTTTGTTGATTAATACACGTTTTTGACATTTGCGAGTCAATCATAAATGTCATTCCTTGTGTAGCTAATTTATATATGTTGTTCCCTTCAAATTCTGTGTTGGATATGCCATTTTAATGTCACGTAACAGTTATTCACATTGACCAAAAAAAAAGTATTTACCTGAAAAATGTAGCCTAATTTTAAGCAAAAATATAAAAAAATAGTTTTTGGTTAAAATTAACCGTTTATTTTGTCTTTTTATAAGTGAAATACTTTTTTTTCTACAGAAGTGTATAACTTTATCAAAACTGCAAAATTGCCTATTAAAAGTCTGATTTTATTAATCTTCATTTTTTTGTTCTTGGGGACAATACATCTTTAAGGTTTTTAACAAAAACTAAATTTTGAAAAAGAAAGAAAGAAATACAGTATTTGTTTGTTTAAGATATTTATTGTTATGCTTTTAAAAGAAAATTATATATATATATATATATATTTGAGAGAAAGTTTAAAAAAATTAAGGTTGCCTCAATTGATTTAACTATTCTTTTTCAATGTCTAGCAAAATAGGTATTAGGCCTAAGTTTATAAAAGTTCCACTTTTTATTTTTCAATGTTTAGGGGCTGAAATTGACTAGTTGTGGCTATTTTTTAGCCCTTCCCATGATTTATTATGTTTTTATTTATGTTACAATGTTTGTAATACATTTTTTGGTAAAATAAAAGAAAGAAAGATATTATGATATATTCCAATTTTTATTAGTCATTGTTGCAGTTTTTAACTCGTGTAATATTTTTGTTTTTATAAACTCTAAAAATTCCTAAAGATATTCCTTTTAGTTACCAGGACCGAATTACTGTGGTTATGTGTCTTTGTATGTACAGTATTTCAAAAATGTTATAGTTATTTTAGATATGATTGACAAAAACAATCTTAAACTTTAGAATATTAGCATAACAACAGTGTTTGGATTGGTTTGCCGCTTTTATGGAGTTAATTTGCCAAGATCGTGAAAGCTTAGCGTGCGGTTAGTCTTTCATTGTGTTTTCACAATACATGTATTAATAAGATTTTCGGCGTTTGTGATAATTTTAAATAAACAGTAATAGAAAATAACGACTGTAGGCTAGATATCAGTTACATTCTATCTTATTTTGTATTAGTAAATTAGGTAACTACTGACAACAAGTACATCAGTAATCTGGGAGGTTGGCCTTTTTCGAAAGGTAGCCTTATATAGGCCTATAATATAATTGTATTTATTTATTTTATCACCCTCTTGATTGACACTTCGGAGTGACTGTCTGAATGTATGTATTGTCCCCTGAAAAAATAATTCATAATAATAATAGCTATCCACTTTGACCAAAAATTGGAGCGAAAAAAAAATGTATTTACCTGAAACTGTAATTTAAAGCCAAAAATGGTTATTTTGTCATTTTATAAGTTTTTTTTCCCTACGGAAGTGATTAAAACTACAAAATAACATATTTAAAGTCTGATTTAATTATTCTTCATTTTTCATGTTTTCGGGGACAAAGGTGTTCAGAGAAGAAAGGTATTTCTGAACAAAAAAAACCCATTAAAAACCGTGTATATCTACGTGTCACTAAACAAACTTGTTCATAAACATAAGCAAATAAACTTTATTATATAAATACAAAAAGTGGTAAACATTATATAGCCTAATAAAAATGTGGTGAGACAGATGTCAAAAATAAATCTTTGTCAGTTTTGCTTGAATGCTTACGAAAACATGTATTCACAAAAACTTAACTACCACTATTATAGTTGTTCTAACAATACAAATTCCACAGTTTAGCCTACACACCTACGGCGTCACACATAACTCTACCACTGATTGAATCAGTTCCATATTTCGCAACGCAGACAACACATTAAACGTCTTTAACACGCTATAAAGCAAAACTGACTGAAATTTCCTAAAACAAAAGGAAATATTTTAAATACTCGGATGTGCCTAGTAGGCGTGTAAAAGTAAAGACGATTTGACTTGTTTCTTTTAATAGGAATGTATTTGTTGTCTATTGTCACTTGTGGATTGTCGTTTTGTCTCGAGGTTGTGTAACACAATAGTGTAGTTTAGTCTACTAAAGGACATTAAGTTAAAAGAGAGCGAAGCACGGTATAGATACAATTGACTATGGGAATCTAACGGACTAACTGGGACATCGTCGGAATATTATTACAAAATTGTGCGTAAGTGTAAAACATAATTTTCCTTGTTTCTTTTTAAACTATTAATAACGTTGTTGTTGTTGTTGTTTTAAGACAATCATAACATGGCATAAGCTGTTATACATGGTCGGAATATATTGTCAAACTTTGTGTATATAAGTATAACGTTTTACTTGTTTTTAAAACTATTAATAACGTTGTTGTTTGAAGATAATCATAACATGGCATACTCTGTTATGAATATATTACCAAACATTGTGTAAGTTATAGGCCTATATAAGTATAACACTTCCTTTTTTTTAAACTATTAATAAATTTGTTTTTTTGGAGACAGTAATCACGGCATAAGCTGTGTAGTATCATTGTTTTAACCATTTATGGTTATCGGCACTTAAATGTATATACTTCTTCTATAAAGATGTTATTGGAATAGTTCTCAAACTTGTTATTTTAAACTGTTACAGTAGAATAGAATAGAGATTATTTATAGGCCGCCAAATTAAGTCTTGATTAGGGCTGCTATTAAGAATTAAAACCTGTATATGAACCACCAGGCCCACTGAAAGATTTTTGGAAATAAACGTTAAGATACATTTTTATTAGAGCATATAACATTCATAATGGTATAATCGCTCTGTAATTTCACCTCAATCAGATCATTGAGAAATTATTTCATAAATAGTTTCTCCATGGTCAGAATACATATGATTTTCCATAGCGACATTTTCTATGCTTGACAATTCGGCTAGTATAGGTCATTGTGTTTCAAAATGAGAATGACCACAGTGCTTATTTTATTTATTTCATTGACAACTGTATACTATTATATAGATGCAAAAAAACATGGAACTAAATAATTATCATAGGCCTAAAGCTTAGTTATTACAATTTACTGCACAAATCTCCTCTTTAAGCACCTTTAAGGACCCTTGGTAATTACTAATCCCTCGTTAAATCAATGCCACGAAATGCAAGATACAAAACTATATACCTCTATGCTGCTAATAACATTATAATTCACACTGAAGTATAATGTATTACTCATACATTTTCATAAACAACAATGGATTATGATTATCTTATTTTTTTCTTTATGACTAAACCAATCATTACATTCATGCTAATTATGTATTGAAAGCTGATGAATGTGTTGCAGCAAGCGATAATCGATTGGGTGTCCTTTACATCTTCGTGTTTTTCTTTAAAATGCGATTTTAAAAAACAAATAAAGGATATCTTTATTTAGAACTTCTTGACACAAACAGTCACCTCGAGATCAATGTTTATATTTTACATTGGTTGTTATATATCTCATTAATGGAGGAAGTATATATTGAATGGTAAGTTATTATCGGCCTGTCATTAATATCAATGTAGACTGTATTGCATGTATTACTCGATATTAGACAACGTGCGCTACTTTACGAGGTAAAATGGCTTAAGATTATTTTACATTAATTACGAAATCCAAAGTATAGATGGCGGAGGACAGGGCCACATGGAGGAACGTTGTTAAATCTACGGTGTCCCAACAGTCCCCAAACGGCTAATAAGGGTAAAGTAAAGTATAGGCCTAACCATTTTAAATTTTTTATTTGTTTTATAGAAAAGGTGCACTACGGTGCTATATTGCAGTATTTAAAGGTGTACTGCCACAGTAGATAGTCTGCATTATGGCACAAGAATTTTTATACAACAAAGAATTACAACTATACGCAAGTGCAGCTAGTATACGAATTGGAAAAAGGTTAGCAGACGCAGATGGTGATGATCCGGAGGAGGAGGAGAAGGAGAATCAAAGAAAATCACAAAAACGACATAAATTTTGGCTTATTATCGTCTTTATATTTATTTTATTTACCGGTGTAGCTGCAATTACATCAGTGATTATTTTCATCTTAAATAGCGGTGAGTACATGTGTCAAAATACATATTTATTATTAGGCCTATATTGTTCGGATAGACGGTAATAAGTGTTTGGTAAGTTTAGGCCAGAGTTATTATGTTTTTCAAACGCTGAAAATATGGGAAGGGTTTGGGAGCAAACGTCACGACGCGTACGTACCAAACACCAAACAACAAATCACGTATATGCACGATTCGTGACGTTTGTTCCCACTATTTTATACAGATTGGCTATAAGATTTTTGGATAAACTAAACCTTAAGCCTTGTCTACACTATCAAACTTTATGTGACAAAAAAATGTGATGTGCCCATATATGGACATGATGATGTCATATCACTACCATTATTTGGGCATATCACTACCATATTTGGGTACAGTTTGATAGTGTAGACAGAGCTTTATTAACGAATGAGGCCTAAAAACAGAGATATTTATATTCTCGGTGCTCATTTCCCCACAGATTCAGGATCATCGAGTTCAACTAAACCCAACGTAACGACGATAGTTCCAGAATTCACTCTTTTATGTTCATGTAAAGAAAGGTAGGAATGTGTTTCTGTACGTATAGTGTAAGTGATGAATAAGTAAATTCTAATAATTGTGTAGGCCTATAAAACTTAACAGTAAATATGTCTATCATTGTGTTTATACGTCACAAAAGACTTACTTCTCTTTGTCTGGGGGAATGTCAATATGACCAAAATAGTACATTAGTTTTTATTCTAATCAGTTCAAATTCCAATAACTACTTTGATTTACTCATTAATCGTTCTTAAGCTCTGTCTACACTATCAAACTAGTTTGACAGAAAAGTGTGATGTGATAGTGATATACCCAAATATGGTAGTGATATGACATCATCATGTCCATGGGAACATCACACTTTTATCACATAATGTTTGATAGTGTAGACAGAGCTTTATTAATTTAAAGTAAAGTTAAAGTATTTTGCCTATCATTAATTTTATTTATTTAATAGAGCCAGTAAGAGATTACATATTTTGACATGTTTGAAAGATTTGGAATGCCTTGTAACCATCTGCGTCAAATGTATATTAGCCACATAAGACCTGTAACTGAATATGCGTGTCCGGTATGGCACTTTGCTTTAACCATAGCACAATCCATGGAGCTTGAATCTATACAGAAACGCACTCGGACAAAAATTTGCATCTTATGATCAAGCAATTAAACTACTAAATCTTCAATTTTTAGATCAAAGAAGAGAAGATATTCTTCTTGTTTTTGCTAAAAACCTTAACAAAATCGTCCCTAACGCACTTCCTAAAATGAGAGGCGAAACGTGTGGCAGGATACTTAAGAATGCTAAGAAGCAAAGTGAAATATAATTATGGCAATACTAAAAAGTTCAACAACTCATGTTTCCTAGCCCTGTGTAGACTAATTAATAAACCAAAATAAATACATTTCGGGCATAATAACAACAATAACAACAATTACAATAGTTCTGTCAAAACGTGTATAATATAATACTTTGTATAAAGTACTTTCATCAGTCTTTTCCATGTGTAATATCTCCTTTTTAAAATAATTAAACTTTTTAATGTTGTGTTTAATGTTTGATGTTTGAAAGCTTGTACCAATTTTATATGTAAATCTCTCTAAAATTCAGTTTTATTTTATATACTGCAAAGAGAAATATTGAATAAAAGCAGAATGAATGAAATTTATTTAATTAAAAACATTTTTAACTGAATAGTTTTAATAAAAGAACATTTTGACTTATATTTTGACCTAGAAAACCAATTGTAGAGATAATAAGGTAGCCCATGTAAACTTAATGATCCTATCATTGTGTTTTAAAAAAGGGAAATGAATGACTGGCCTTAAAATAAAATAAAAACTATGAATAGAGTTCGTTAGAGATGAAACGGTAAACAGATTCAAATTGTACGTGCGTGCAAACCAAATGTTTCGGATCAGGTATTTTGTGTCCTGAAATCCTCTTAAAATTCGATAGAGGTTAAGCCTATCCCAATTCCACCCTTTAAAAAAAATCATTTGCAAATAATCAATCTTATTGATCAAATAGAAGCCATATTAAATCTGTATCGTTGTTTCTTTAATATAACACACAGTTTAGAGAAGATTACTTTATTAAAATTGCCTGCTCAATAGGGGAATTTACAAGAAATTTGTGTATATATATTGTGTTTTATAAATGGTATTCTATATAAAGCTCTGTCTACACTATCAAACTAGTTTGACAAAAAAAGTGTGATGTGCCCAAATATGGTAGTGATAACCCAAACTTGTGGTAGTGATATGACATCATCGTGTCAATATGTGGGCACATCACATTTTTGTCTCATAAAGTTTGATAGTGTAGACAGAACTTTAGACATGAATTTTTGCCAAATCCCCCTTTTCAAGACTATAACGGCAAGTATTCAAATGTGGATGGAAAAACACAGACACAATTTCAATAATAATTGATAATTAAATTATTAAATATTACTGTATCATTTTCTTAGTGTTGGTAGTACATGTTCATCAGCAGCCTACAATACGAATATCAATGACTGTCCAACTTCCTTTCATAAGTATCGTACATACGATGGTTCCTGCAACAACGTCTGCAACCCAAACATTGGCAAGTCACACACTCCTCCAAGAAGAATACTCCCGCCAGTTTATTCAGACGGTAAGAACGTCACATGAAAATAAAATAGCAATTAGGTCTATATGTTAATGTAAATGGGGGAATAACGTGCGACTTGCAGCCTACTGGGTTGAATTGCGCACATGTGTGGACGACACATACCACAACTTTCTTCTCCCCAAGGGTCCCTTCGAGTCCACAACGACAGAGGCTAAATGGACCAGTACACCGGGGTAACCCCCTACTCTTCCGAAGATATATATATTAATATAATAGATATATAATTAATGATCTAACTTATAAGGAACAAGGCCAACAGCCATTAAGTCGCGTGCTACAATGCATAGTGATACCGGACCGACAGACAGACCGACAGACAGACCGACCGACCGACCGACATAGTGAACTATAGAGTCGCGTCCACGCGACTAAAAAGGTGATTTTAATTCATCAGAATTCCAGGTCCAGGTTTGCATCCAATTTCCGCGTATACATTGCGTTTGCGCGGTCCACTCATCCTGGTTATGAGTCGAGTTCAAATCTAGTTTCGCATGCAAGATAAGTTTTTACCGTAGACGAAAATACATTGAAAACTGCATTTTAAATTGGGAATGTCCCGTATAACAAATAGTTCATGAATTCAGATCTAGAACATGATATAAGGAAATACTATAACAAATCAATCTAATAGGTTTGCTAGAGGCGCAGATTAACACCCAAGTATCACATAACTAGAGTTGAGTTGTTATTGAAGCAGTAATTATGATATCAAGATCTTACCATAGATTAAGAACGTTAAAAGTACGCTAATAATTAATAACAATGGTGGTGTAGTAAATAAAGCTTTGAACAATTTAGGATCGATCTCTGTTGTATAATTTAATGTACAGGTGTATTTTTTTTTTCTAAATATAAAACTGCAAAATGGCCTATTGAAAGTCTGATTCTATTATTTACTATCTTCATTTTCATGTTTTTGGGGGACAATACATCTTTAATAATAGTAAATAAAATACAACACTTTTCCAATCTTTAGAAAAAGCATCACCGAGATTGTCTGCCGTTGAAGAGGAACTACCAAACGTTAGAAATGTTTCTGTGCACTTCTCACATGAGGAAAACTTCAACATCAACTGCAAGTACACGGATCTGGTGATGCATTTTGGCCAATTGCTGGACCACGATTTGGACCATTCGGTAACAGAGGAAGGTAACATACATTCAGTATTCATTTCATTCATATTTGTATTTTATTTTCATTTTATTTCTTTATTCTGACATAAAATCATAGGATAAAAACACAATAAAGTACCGAGACGGCAAACTTATTTCCATTGTGGTCCTTTTTTCCCCCAGAGAACAATCATCAGCTTATGATGTGGACATCTATGGATAAATTAAAAAATACTGGTTACGGGGTCGTTTTGTTTATAGGTTTATTAATTTATTCATAATCACTCTTGAACAAATAGTTATTTTCACTCTACTTTTCTTCTTCTTTATCTGCTGAAAAACGATGTGATTTAGCTCTGTGTAAACTATCAAATTTAGTTTGACAAAAAACTGTGAGTTTCCCAAATATGGTAGTGATATGGTCAAATATGGTAGTGATATGGTCAAATATGGTATTGATATGACATCATAATGTCCATATATGGGCACATCACAATTTGTTGTCACATAAAGTTTGATAGTGTAGTCAGAGCTTTAACCAAACTTAAGAATCACCTTTACAATTCCATCATTTTTAATGTATTTTTCTTAATGTGTATTTTAAATTTTGAATGTTGTAATACTATTTCTGAATCACCCTTTTTAAAACAAGTACCTCCTTAAGTATATGTATCATTCTATTCATTTAAATTTGATAGAAAGCCCACGTGTTTAGTTTGACAAACAGCTATTGCACGCTCGAACGGTAGACTATTACATGCCTGTGGCTAGCATTGTTAACCGTATGACAATTCTATAGATTTTAAAAGTATTTTGTCAACAATTTGAATTTTAGAAATACGATAAGATAATCGTTATAGGTTCCTTTTATCTAATAAAAATATATGGTGCCTTTCACAGATCATTTCCTTTGAGTCTCCCAAAACTAATTATTCAGATGATAGTTCACATGCACTCACCTGAAGTTCAATTGTTTGTGTTCTTTATATTCAAACGGAAACGATGAAATGGCTCATAGTGGAAAATATGCACTTAAAATTAGAGTATGGGTATAATAAAACAGACATAAAAACGACAGGCTTATAAAAGGGTTATATTATACCAGATAGAACAGGTTATTTGTGTATAGGCTTCTGTATACTAAAACGTACTTATAACGTAGCTTACGTTGATAATCAAAGTTATTAATTTCAATTCCTTTTTTAGGAACCTGACAATTTTATAATACTTATAATTATGTTCTGCTTAAATCTAGTAAACATTTTAAAATTCGCTTCATTATTTCCAAAAGACGTTTAAGCTATGAAAACCAAACACTAATTTAGATAGCCTAGACTTGTTCCAAGTCTGTATTTATTGTCTTTTTATGTCATTCCACACGTCGTCGTTTTGATTTTTGTCTGAAAATCCAAACTCAAGTAATACACGTATGAAACGCCATATGTGCAAAAATATTTATCTTTTTACTAATATTAAGACAAAATTCCGTCTGAAGCCCAGACTATAGATTGCCATGCATGATGTAAATGAAATGACATACAGAATTATTGAAGTCAAGTAATTTGAAATCAATTTCATTATTATCAAATAATAATTTAATTTTAATCTATTTCATATTCATATTTAGTGCCATGTGGCTGTAATCGAACCGACAAATGTCTACCGATACCCATACCTAAAGATGACCCGTATTTTACCAAACCATGTATGGTATTCAAACGGTCGCAGAGAACGGCCGTCGAAGGATGTCCGTCCGCGCCAACTGAACACGTGAACGTCATTACGTCATATATCGATGGTTCATTCGTATATGGATCGACTGAACACGAGGCAAAGAAGTTGCGATCGTATGGTAAGTTTTGTACAGTAGGCTACTTGTCATGGCTACAGAAGAACGTAATTTTGTCAAATTCAATGAAATTATGTTATATTATATTTTATTTTTTAAATAGGACGTTTTACAATGGAAATCAAACAGACCCTTAAAAAAGTGTTGATGTATAATTTTTGGTTACGTATTATGATACAGAAAACGCATTTAACACGTTATAATAATATTGTTAGATATAGTGTTATTTTGCACATGCGTATTCTATTTCACATCATAATAATTAATTAATTATTGATTGATATTAGTTTCAGGTAAATTAAAAGTATATGAAAACCCATCAGGAAGCCATTTGAAGCCAATCCTACCGCACAACCCCACACATAGCAAATGTAAAGCCCAGACAATAGTTAAAAAGTGCCCCTTGGCAGGGGATAAAAGAGCATCTGTACAGCCAGGCCTACATGCTTTGCACACTGTATTTGTAAGGGAACACAATCGCCTTACAGACGAACTAACCATTTTGAATCCACACTGGAATGATGAAAGATTATTTCAAGAGGCTAGAAAAATTGTATCAGCTGTCTTCCAGCATATCACCTATTCGGAATATCTTCCAGTTATTCTTGGCCAGAAAAGCGTCCAGAGGCATAACTTAGCGTCAGGTAACCCGTATGCATATAGTGACTGTATAGACCCGTCAATAAGTAGTGTTTTCTCTTCTGCCGCGTTTCGTTTTGGACATAGTCAGATTGGTTCGTTTGTCGCGCGTGCAGACAAGAACTATCAACCAACGTATGATCCTTTGCCGCTTAGAGGAACATTTTTTAACGCATCCGTTCTTGATGACGCACGTGCTGGGGGTGTCGATTCTATCATTCTGGGCATGCTCAGTATCGGATTATTCAATGTGGATTATCAATTTTCAAAGGATATCACCGAACATTTATTTTCGGATCCACCAAATGCGTAAGTACAAACCAAACATGTTTATAGTTTATATTGGTACAAACAAAATCACTGACACACAGAGTTGGGCTAATACATTTGTAATGAAAAATGGTGTTCTTAAATACATCGACATTTCGATTGAAAGTCATGTCATGGAATTGTAATGTTGGATTTTGAATCGCTATGCATTTTGACCCAGTGCATAAATGTGATCATTTTTTTGTAACTGTGGTGATTATTATTATTATTTTTTTTGGACAATCAATTACTTTTTTTAACCAGTTACCAGTTTTGTCAATTCAACTGAAAGTTTCTTATAATTTCATTTCGTATTGTACAGTCCAGGGATGGATCTTTTAGCCATCAACATCCTGCGTGGCCGTGATCATGGTTTAGCATCTTACAATGATTGGAGGGACGTATGCGGGCTAGGGAAAGCAGAAACGTTTGCCGATTTAACCGAAATAAGCAAGGAAGTGCAACTACTTCTACAGAAGATATATCAGTAAGTACGCAAACAACATTTCAAAAAATGACACCGACCAATTAATTATTCTAGCATTCTGGGCATGCTCAGTATCGGATTATTCAATGTGGATTCCGAATATTAAATATTCTACACGATCGCTGTCCATGGAGTCTATCAGGGGAGCATTTTTTGTGTGACGATATAGAGGGCGCTATACACAACAATACAAAGTGCTGTGGTTATACAATTGAAGAGATATGGTTATCTCTGTCATGAAATAGTATGTATTGTAAAATGTTGTAACTAGCGTCATTATTACTATTTATACTCTGCACTACTATGATTCATAAATGACCTGGTTTAAGAAAACTTCATAGGATAAAATACATTAATAACCTATAAATTTTATTCGATTTTTTCAGAAATGTCAATGATATTGACGCTATTATTGGAATGTTTAGTGAAAGACACGTTGACGGAGCCCTCGTTGGGCCAACATTTTCATGCATTCTTGGTGAACAATTCCATAATCTTAAATTTGGTGATCGATTTTGGTATGAAAACACGGAAGGACACCAAGCTTTTAGTAAAAGTAAGTTTATTACATACTTTTAGTTTATGTTTCATGTTGATAAAATTATCGTAGGCCTACATTTCTATTTGGCAAACAAACAGTAAACAAACTATTTGGTTTATCGAATTAGTAAATCAACAAAGATGGAGGCCATTCAAATCTCGAGTCGTCTGCTGGTTGCTGTATCACCAATCAGTATCACTCGATCAATATTTTTATAAAACTGTTTTTTCAATCTTTAATCCACAGCCCAATTAGAAACGATTCGGACGTCAAGTTTGGCGAGACTGTTTTGTGATAACCTTGATGAGATAGAAACGGTCCAGCCACATGTTTTTATCGTGCCAGACAATGGATTCGAAATAGGAAAATGGTAAGAAAATAGCATTGTTTTTTTTTATTGATTGTTGAATAATAATAGCAAACATTGTATTTTACTATTATTTTCCTTGAACTAATTTGGTAACTGTATATTTTTTTTATTAATAGGAAAGAAAGTGTGCTCCCGGAAGACCTCGTGGAAATATACACAGACGACCAGTTCTCGTATGCGTACAATAGCCGCGTGTCGTGTTCTTCCGCGACTATTCCTTCAATTAACTTAAATGCTTGGAAAGACATTATTTGAAATTTTACACAATACAAATTAAAATGTGTATGTTCAATGGAAAATAATGTGTATTAGAGAGAAGCCAAAGTCTGATCATGGAGCTATAATGGTCTGATCTCTTGCTTTCCGGTGAGTGGAGGCTGCAGAGGGGTACAAAAAGAGATCATCAACCACCACGTTATTATAATTTGTAACTAAAGCTCTGCTGTCTAGACACACTATCGAACTTTATGTGACAAACAATTTGATGTACCCATATATAGACATGATGATGTAATATCACTACTACCATATTTGGGCATATCACTACCACATTTGGGCACACTACACTTTTTTTGTCAAACAAGTTGTTGGTTTGACCAAAGTGATTCTTGGTGACAGGAATATCGGCTTTTCCCGGGCATTTAATATCAGCCTACCCCTACAACTCTGATGATGAGAGGACATTTATTATAAAGTCGATCATATTATATGGTAGCCTACCTCGCTCGCATTTTGAGCTGTGGTTGTGTATTGGAGTTCACACTCTAGTTTGTATATAATACCTCTATGAAATAACACTTCAACATGGACATGTTATTTATACAAATTTCTCATTATGTGCAATAATTATATCAGTTTTAGTTGTATATATTATTATATGAGCTTATATAATTATGACACTTGAACTTTAAAGGTCAATAGTATGGTAATTTATTTCAAATAAAGTAGGTTTATTAATAGTAACGATCGTTTCTAGGATACATGATTGAATCGAGAAACTAGATATATTGTAAATAATGTACAAAGTAATTCTGAATTAAATTAAATTTGTAAGAAAATGTGCTCTAGTATTTTGTTTATTTAACATTTTGAGAATTATCTTATTCAACTTCTTATCGGTTGAGGATTTCTGATGTTAAAAGCGATGACTATTCGGTGTGTTTGATTAATTTAATTAATTAATTTATTTCGTTTTTCTTTTAGTAGGGTAGCGCAGCCCTATCAATAATAAATTAAAAACTGCTCTTCCGAGAGGCCCTACGACACATTTAAACATAATTTTAAAACAACTTAAACTAAACTTCAAAGCATGTTCTCATTGTTAATTATAACTTTTTATATAATTATTTTTAAATACAACCATCCTAAACCACACGCAAAAATTCACTTAAAGATGTATTGTCTCCGAAAAACATGAAAAATGAAGATAAATTAAATCAGACTTTGAATATGTTATTTTGTAGTTTTAATAAAGTTAATCACTTCAATAGAAAAAAAAACGAAAAAAAAAATGTTTTTACTTATAAAATGATAAAATTAATGGTTAAATGCAACCAAAAATCCATTGGCTGACAGCCAATTTAACCATTTTTTTGCTTTAAATTACATTTTTTCAGGCAAGTACATGGGTGGTGGTGTGGTGATTATTATTCAAAGTGATGTTTTATTGGAGAGCCGTTTATTCAAATAAATATCATCCTAATAAGTATTAATACATTATTTAATTTAAACATCTTTTGAAACTAACTGCCGTGACAGAGTGGGCCATTTCGGCCCAAGAAAGAAGACATTACGGCTTGCAACATGGGCAGACATCTCGGTCCTAACAGGACACAGATAGCCTACAGTTATTCCTGCCAGCTTACTTAATAAAACTCAGCTATCGGGATTTCACTCGATTAATGTCTTATCATCAAATCTCCCTATGTAATTTTATAATACTATTCCCCACAATATATTCCGATTCTTTATGGCGTATATTTAATTTGATCTTTATTAATTTGCAGTATAATTTTTATTTTTTAACTACTGTACCTTTCACACGCGCGGTCCGTTCCTAAAATAAACAAAAAACTAAAATGGCTATGACTAATGGCCAACTTAAGCTCCAGTCCTACTATAGTATCTGTTTTTTTCTTCCCTCTTCCAAAGGGACACTGTATTGATTGATGGAAAGTGCCTGTTTCCAGTCGCCTTTAGGGTCAAATCTATTATTTTAACTGCTCCCTTGTGTATAAAAGAGAGAAAATAGTTGAAACCAAGTTGAAACCAAGTTGAACTTATCATAAACCCGGAAATAACTTGACCGCCAAGAATTGAAATTGAGTAGAAAATCTACTGTTGAAATCATAAATGTTGTTAAAAAACTCTTTATAATATCTTGCTAAGATAGAAATGTGGAAAAATAGCGTCGAACTGCACATTAATGTTATCAAATCTACGTTTCGCGGTACATCTGAGATAGATAAGGTAGGTATCCAAGGCGGAGATTTGTACCGAAGTTTTTGCATTGTGCTCGCCTATGTCAGAATTAACCATAATTTATATAGATTTTGGATATAATGGATGCTGTCCTCTATCGATCAACAACGATATATGGGCGAAGCTAGCTAGCAACACATTTTGCCGAGATGTTTTAATTTCAATGAATTAAAAACAGCAAAAATGAATCAATAGTTTTCCATTATTATGTACAGTAAGGTTAGTTTGCTTTGTATTGATTATTATGCACAATCAATTCATTGTGTTGTGTTTACCTAGGGTAATGAATGTAGAGAATAGTTAATAGTTTAGCTAGGCCTAGACCAAAACGTTGCTTACGCTTGATCGACAGTGCAGAGAGAGAGGGGGAATCACAGTCTGGGAATCCGAATCATTGACTCCAACACCATAGGCCTAGTAAGAGTGAGCCTCTACTGTTCAGCATATAGGTCTATACATACAAACAGTTCAGGCGTGCGAAACAGCAATAACAGTTCAGTAAGTTGGTAAGGAGAGAAATACTTTGTGTTTGTTAATTTAATTTAATTAAAGTTTAAAATGTATTGTGTGTATGTACAGTGTAGGCTATGAAACTTAGTTACTTTACTACTTGTTGTAGTTGTACTGTGTACAGAACAGTACACACACCCATTTTTGTGGCAGACCAGGTAATAATAGGCGGCCTACCTAATGACAATGTGTGTATTCTGAACTATTATTAAAGAAATATTTCTATTTCTTTGCTATCATTAGCCTAGGTGCTATTCATTCATACACAATTAAAATTGTGGTCCGCATGAGGGCAAATATACATATACATAAAATGAAATATAAAACAATATACAATACAATAAAATAAGTGAAAAAAAAAGAGATAAAATATTGAGCATAACAAAAGTTAAGTGGCTAACTAATGGGTAGCATTTAACAGATTTTTATAATAATAGTAATAATAAGTAATTAAAGATACCGAAAGTTTTATTTTAACTGGGAGATCATTCCATATTTTAAGTGATACCCTTGAAATACAGCAGCTGACTTTATTTTATTCATTCTGAAGTTCCAAGTAAAACATATATTATAAAAGTGTCCCGATATTTCATTTATTCATATAATTTTTTCTTTTGGATGATCCAAACAAAAAAATTATATGAATACTATACAGAGATCCAGATAAACCTTTATACTAATTTCATTTATCCTAGTTGGAATGTCTATGTGTGAGTAAATTCAAATTGGAAACATTTATGCAAATAGTCTTGCATTTAACTTTTTTATTTTCATTTCATTCATTTTTTTTATAGATTAGAAACTGGTTCTATGGAAAGTTTGGTTAAAGTTCTTCTTTAGTTTCAATGATGCTGCGTAGAATGCTTAAAAAACGCCACATCCCAACATGGACGGCCACAATTGCGGGTTTCTGTCTCGTCTCGATCCTCATAATGCTTCACGCGGGCCAAACTGATAAAAAGGGACAATCAAAAGAAGAAATTGAAAAAAAATGGCAGAAAATCCGGAACATGGAACAAAAAATGCAAGAATTAAAACAGAACGTTGCTAAAGCCAATGCTTATAAAGCAGAGTTAATGGAGATGGTGAAATCTTGTAACGTAACGGCTGGCCAACAAGGTAGTGCATGTAACGGATTGTTAGCAGTCGGATTACCAAAACTAGAAGAATTACCGACTAATATAGTTAATCGAGAAATAGACAATACCGGCCTTTTAGGCTGTGGTGAAATTGACTCGTTAAAAATTATCAAAAAAATAAAAAAAGGGCAGAATAAGATTATAGAAAGTGCCAGGTACGGAACGAAACAAGTTGCCGTTAAGAGCGCGTCAACACAGGTTGCGAGTGTACAGAAATGTTTAAAACGAAAGACGTACAAAAAGAAGGAAGATTGTTATATTTTAGCAAATTATGAGGTTATTCGCGAGAATCTATTGTTGAGGCAAATACAACACTCAGCAATACCAAAGATGTTAGGGATGTGTGTACGAAGCGAAAGCAGTAGCACAGACGTTAAGAAACGTGGAGTATCATTGGTGGTAGAGTTGGGTCGACAAGTAGATTTGAATGAGCTGTCATCAATGCCATTTCAGCAAAGACTTAAGGTGTGATTAAAATTATTTTACAATTTTTTTTTCCATTTACTAATAGTTTTGTATGTAATTTTTAAAAATTTTTATAATTTGGTAATTTCGCAAATTTGTCCTGTTTCTGCTACCAAGAAATTTGGGTTAATTTATTCACATGGGTTTTTTAACTGGTTATTTTTGTGCAGCAGAAACGGGACCTTGGGGGTCGTCCAAGGTTTGTGCAGTTTAGCACTAATACTTGTTAGAACTTAATTTTTAACCTTTTTTCTTTTATCATTCAGATGTCTCTACAGCTTAGTGCTCTTCTACTGTACTTGGCACATTCATCACTAGGAAGCATGAGGATACAAAAGTTCGATGTAAATCGCTTTATACTGGCTGAAAACCAGATAAAACTGGCAGATGTGAATGAATTAACCAGCCTAGAACAAGAATGCAATGAAGACTATAAATGTCTTATTAATGGCACTGAGATAGGTAATGTCACACACTTATTTTTTCAGAAAAGGGTTTTTTTGTAATTGTTTATTTATATAACTAAAACTATGTTTCTACACTATCAAACTTTATGTGAAATAAAAATGTGATGTGCCCATTTATTGATGTGATGATGTCATATTAGTCTACCATATTTGGGCACACCACACTTTTTTGTAGTTTGATAGTGTAGACAGAGCTTAACACCTAGTTCATGTTGCATCTAGCTTTGCTTCTAAATCCCTTTTTACGCTGTGAATTTGAGTATTCTGAATGTAATTTTGTGGAAAAGCAAACGACTTACAGAGCTGTTTATGTGTGTTGTTGACTGTGTCTTTGTAAATATCCTGTGAATTCAAACTGATCAATCAATATTACACATGCAGTGTAATTATACATACACAACTTGTTTACACTGTGTAAACAATTTATTGCTGTATATGACATTTAACCGTATTCATAGTACAGTGCATTATGTGAAACAAAACAAAATATGAAATAGCATATGAAAAAGTAATTTCAGAATGTAACATTAGACTAAGCAATAGGAATAACAGACACTGAACAAACTGAACCACAGTGTAACTCTGATAGACCACAATTTAACTCTCATAAAGAAAAGATTGCTGTCTGGACATAAGTCCTTCATATAATTACTGTATTTCTGAATTAAAACTAGTAAACTAGTATAATTTGGTTTGTGGTACCCCATGTGTATAAAGTATAGTTGTGAGTGTCAATGTTTCAGTTGTTTAGCTATACCACCTTCAGGAGAATTCTAGACAAATAAAGATATGAGAGATATAGAAAGTCCAGATTTTAAATAAGCATTACACTGTTAAATAATTAACTAGCATCAAGTACATGATCTAATTTTACCTTTTTTGTCTCATGTGCAATAGGTACTCTCAATCTAATGAATTTGAATCACTTTTTTGCTGTGGTTGATTTTCCCTGACTATTTCGTGTTTGAATGTTTTTTGTATAAATGTTTATTACTTAATATATTAATCCAAAGGCAAATTACTGAAAAAAATGACAATGCTGTGGGTATCAGTGGCTGGATCTCAATGGAGATCATACAAAAAAAAAGCGAAAAGCTAAATCAAAACGATAAAGTAAACAACCAGAAAAATTACTTAATATATTGATATTTTTCTATGTTAATGTTTTGATGTTTTTGTGTACTTTTATACAGTTTTTATGTAAATGCAATACTTTGAGCTTCTGCTGCTTTTTGTATATATATATGTTTTTTTATACCGAAATAAATAAATATAAAGATTTAAGTTACTTTTTTGTCAAACCTATCTAATATGATTTTCTTTTTTTTGTTCTCAGAAAGTATAAAGTGTTTTGACAACAGATGTATTGGTATGAATGAACAGCTAAACTTACAAGATGCGAATTTGATTTTTTTCAAGCAACTTCTTCACGCTCCCAAACGCAACAAGAAGGCCAATGAAATCCAGAGTATTCTACGTGAACTCGATGCGCATAAAATGACTTCTGATCATTTGTATCTTCGATTGAAAAGTTTATACCGAACTCAAACTAGTGAACCGTAACATCGCCCCCAAAATGCGGGCAGCATAAACAGATCAATGCAAATTTTATTTATCAAACTGAAATTACCACCAAGGCAACTGAGGAAAATAATGCTATTTTCAGTTTTAATTTGGTGGCAGCAATAGACGATTCAAATAGTAATAATATACTGCTTTAAAGGAGCACTCCAGGTTTAACATTCCTATTGTTTATTATGAAATATAAACCTTTGCAACAAATTTGATTATAGCTGTATTTATTTTTAGACAGTAAAGTTTATATTCCATAATAAACAATAGACATTTTAAACCTGAATCTACCTTTTAATTGGAATCAAATTTGCGTAAATGTGGACATGCCCTCAAGCCAAAGATTTGTGGTGTCTATAAGGACAATTGCAGGCTGGTAATCGCGGATGATTCAAGTCCCTCCTCTCTCAAGAAAAACTTGTTCTCCTATAAACTGAATATTTTGTTCATCATTCAAAAAATATTACTGTACGGTAGAAACATTTACTGTATTATTTCCTGAAAAACAACTGTTAATGAAATGTTTCTCAAAATGTTACAGTATTACTGAAAATTGGGAACATTGAAACAGATTGATCTGGCACAACATGGTTGTACTTCTGTACGGCCAGCAGAAGACGGACCTGTAGTCCAAGTAGACATTGCTTAAAATTGTTCAATTATACTGTTTTAATAATTGAAATTGTCTTCTTTTTCTCAAGAGTATTCAATGAGTTTCAGGGAATTATTGGGTTTTTTTCACAAATTGTCATCAATTTTTTTTCAGGTAGTTTTTTCACCATATTTTCACAGCGTCATCAAAGGCCTGTTTTTTTGTTGTTTTTGTAGAGGTTTATTGTACCATTTTATCAAATTCTTTTTGTTTTCTGATTTACATTCCATTCCTTTTCAGAGTTTTTACTGTAATATATTTAGTCTACATTTGTATATTCCCCCCCCCCCCCCCCCCTTTGTGAGTATCAAACTATATGTATATTGTTAAAAGTTTGTTGTTTAGGACGATAACGATCGACGATAAATAGCTAAAGTCAACTCTCCCAATACCAGACACCTTTGGGCTAGCCAACTATGTCAGGTTTTCTAGTATTCGAAATGTGTTTTTAATGGTAAAAAGGAATTGGGGACATTTTGGTCCCCAAGAAAAGTCTGGTATTGGGAGAGTTTCTGGTTTTTAAAGTTTGGTATTTAGAGAGTTGACTGTATGCATTGTTTATTTTTCTTTTTTATTGACTATTTATCGTTGTCGTTTATCTTAAGTGTTGCGTTAACTAACAATTTAGTAGGAAGTTTAACAAATGACTTAATTTTGATATAGCAATGTGTATTACTGCTCAAATTGTGAATCATGTCTGAAAGTTAAAAGTAAATCATAGAGGTAAGATTATATTCAAGTTCGTCCTCGTCGGTATAGTGAAATTGAAATTAAATTTATGGTGCTAACAGTGCTTTTAGATATACATTGAGAATTTAGTCCTAAATTCACTTGAACTTTCACCCAGAGTTCAGAGGTCAAGCGGTACATAATACTACTACATGCAATTGGTATTACTAAATACAATTGATATTACTACATACATTGGTACTACTAGATACAATTGATACTACGTACATATAATTGGCTTTTAAAAAATAGGTGCTTCACAGTAATTGAAAACTCAAATTGATAAGAATGCCTCGTATTTATACCTCGATTTGAATGTGTCGTTTCAATCCCGATGTGCAATTTGAGAGCCTTCCATTTTTACAAAGCCTTTTTAGAACCAAGCAAAGTATGTTTTCCAAAAACTTTGTGCGATTTTATTTTAAAATTAATTATGACTAAAAATATGAATTGACAAACACACTAGGTATAATACAATTGATTTGATACAATTTTTCAAAATACATTGATAGATATTGTACAATATTATTAGTAAAAAAGTAAATATAAAACTTTTGTTCTGTGAGAGTTTTAAAACCATTTTACCATGAATTATCGATTTGTGTAGAAGTTATACCTGTGATAGTAAAGAGCTTTCGTTTTGCG
This sequence comes from Antedon bifida, assembly GCF_963402885.1. Taxonomy (NCBI): domain Eukaryota; kingdom Metazoa; phylum Echinodermata; class Crinoidea; order Comatulida; family Antedonidae; genus Antedon; species Antedon bifida. Next base: position 31,198,768 of record NC_136227.1, on the reverse strand, counting down.
ATGACGAAACTAAATCAGGTCAATTGATGACTAAGAAAAGGTCAAACATGTGTCGACTTAAGGTGCGTGGACACGCGCCCCCGATATTCCCGCATGCGCACACAATGAACTAATACAATGAGTTTGGTCAACCTAAATCTAAAGCTCTCTATTTTGCCTGTCTTACTCTTGTACTGTATTAATTCTTATAATGTAAAATATAAATTGTGGTGAGCATGGAATTTTAATCTGGTTGTAAAGTTGACTAATATCCCTCACCAACATTTTGAGAGGTGCTGACGAGAGCAATATAATATATTTCTCTTGTCTTATGTTTGGTTGCCACTAGAGATGCAATGTAAGGACGTAAGCGCAACATAAGTAATTTGACCAATCACAAGTGATGGATATTCAGATTGTCGCTTGTCATTGGTCAACTTGCTGGCATCTACATCCTTGCATTGCATCTCTAGTGAGAACCAAGCTTTTTGTGGTGTAACTGTTTTATAGTACCATACCATACTCAGATAATCTGACTTAAGGCCCCAATCTTACATATTCTGCAAGATTAAATGTATCTGAAAATCATTTTTTATAAATTGCCCCGATATACTTGCATAGAGTTCTTTAAGTTTTTTAAAACTGTGATCAAATGACTTTCAAAACATTTAAAATGATACCAACGATGATCCGTCCCTTCTAATGTAGTGTAAGTAATGTCTGTAGAATGTTTAGTACAATTAATGTTTACTATTGGTTCAGTTTTTTATTATTTGTTGTCTATTATTTATTAAAATAACTATGGTTTATCGATCTGGTAGTTTACATTGTATTACTTATAGTCAATTTTAAACCCTTTATGTATTGTACTCTTTTTTTTGCACCGCATTTTTACACTGGTTTGGGAAAGTTTTTTTAAAAGATATATAAATGATTATTCTTTGGTATAAATTACTAAAAGAAATTAATAATATTTTTACAATATAGCAGATATTTCACTTCGTATATCAATTATCATAATACAAGAATTGAAAAAATGTGTAGCGCATATTAGATGTGCGCTTATAATTTTACAAAATTATAATGTATTATTTAAATTATGAGCCTGCACTCATTAAATTAGATATTGCATGTCATATTTCTCATCATAAATAACATAGTGAAAAAAAGGAGGTAGATGGACAACTGAATTGGGAATTGCTTACTCATGAATTATAGAACTGAAAGTGCATTAAGCCCTGTCTACACTATCAAACTAGTTTGACAAAAAAAGTGTGATGTGCCCAGATATGGTAGTGATATGACAACATCATGTTCATATATGGGCAGATCACATTTTTTTATAATGTCAAACAGTTTGATAGTGTAGACAGAGCTTTACTATCTAAACTATATACAGTATAATATTTCAGTAATAGTAATATAAATAATATTTTAACTTTATGCATGATTTAATATATCTATAAATTATTCAGAATCTTGACGTATCCCTTCCAAACAGTAATGTTTTGGTCCAATCCATTGGTACCTGCATTCTAAGTCTCCAACTTCCCAACCGTGTCAAATAAGCTGACCGCCATAACAACCACGAATGAAATCCTAAAATATTATTAAAGATATTATCAATAAATTATTTATAACTATGAATATAAACTTAAATTGTTTCAACAAAAACTGAATTCTTAAACCTATTTCAATCGTTTATTAAACTGATGGATAATGATTATTATAAAATAAAGACACTGATGTTTTCCACTATTTATTAATGCAAATGGGAATCCAATGTCATTGCAGAGAACCATTTTTTTTAGGTTTAGAGGGCCGATTGTTTCAGCATTAGGTTATCTTGAATTCTGTAATGATGGGCAGTTGAGTTCAACCCTAACCACAGCGTTTTTTATTTGTGTGAATAAATTTGGCTAGTGTTGCTTACCCTGGGCTTGCACGGCAGGCATATCCGTGAGAGCCTTGTAGTTGCCTACATAAGCTAGCATACCCATACTCTTGAATGCAAATGGTTCAACTTCCTTATCCGTTTTTAGGCACTCTAAACTCGTGGAAAGGTATTTTCCTTGTCTTTCAGCAACCTACAAATGAAAATAATAGTTATCTTGACCAATGACAAGCAACAATTTGAATAATTCATCGCTTGTGATTGGTCAATCACTTGGAAAACTGCTTTTTGGAAATTTAGATAGGCATGGATCTAGAATGTTTTAAATTAGAACAGGTGAAAGATGTAGACTACTGAAATACAATTGTAGATTTTAAGTTGGTGTGAATATACAAATTACCAAAGATAGGCAATAACCTTATGCCACACAAACTTACCTATATAAGGGCCTGTTCAGACTTACAGAATTATGCTTTTGTATTGTATCAAGGTCTGAACCAGGAAATGCCACCTCTTACGACACTAATCTTTCGTTCATTATGACAACTCAAGGTACAAGATTAGTGAAAGACGCGAAAGTCATGTATCAACGATTTTGACCTCTAACCAATCAAATTTACTGCATACTAGATGTTCGCCCAAATCGGTGACACTTAGTTTCAAATGAAAGCGTTAGTTAAGCAAATCTGAACACTTTGCTGTTTAAACTATTTACGATGCTAATTATATGACACTGCTTGCGATATGAAAGCATAACTCCATGGATCTGAACATACCCTAAGAGATCAAGGTTCAATTGCACCATTATAATAGTACCATTTACATCATATAAGGATTTAAGATCTATGCTAAGTTGTCTAGTACCATTCACATCAAATAGGATTTAAGATCTATTCTAAGTTGCCTAGTTCCATTTACATCACATTGGGATTTAAGATCTATGCTAAGTTGCCTAGTACCATTTACATCACATTGGGATTTAAGATCTAATCTATGCTAAGTTGCCTAGTACCATTCACATCAAATAGGATTTAAGATCTATGCTAAGTTGCCTAGTACCATTTACACCAGGATTTAAGATCTATGTTAACTCACCTGAGCAGTACAGGGTAAAGTATTTCCCTGAATGTTAGCACAGTCTCCAATAGCGTATATAGACTTACTATCATCTCCCAATACGTTCAATTTTTCGTCTGTTATTAACTGGCCAGATTGATTCTTTTCAAAATCCAGGTTCTTCACAAATGGCCTTGAAAAACATAGTCATTTTTTGAATTTCATACGCATCCAACAGCTAGTAAACTATTTTATAATTTAGTGGAGCTGTAGCTTGGTGGTTAACATGCTTGCCTTCCAATCCCAAGGTGCAGGGTTCAATCCTGACCTAGTGCCAGGGTTGTACTCCCGACTCTTTCAACTCCACTCCCATAGGCCCACATGTTTTTTTAACTGACTTAAAAAAAAGCTTATATTAAAGAAGTAATAGTATGAGTTCACACGGTACCATATAAAAAAACTGCATTTTAAAATTTGTTCAAGCACCACCATTGTTTTCAAGACACCTTTCCACATAGTGCCTTAGCAACTGGTATACCAGTTGACTATAATTATGCATTAAGTGCAGTTCCCACTAGGACACAATGACCTGGACACAAAGTATCAACGCAAGCACAGTAAGAAAATAACAGCATCACAAGTGCGAACCGACGACATAAACATAGCGCCATAAAAAAGGAACACAATTACACAAATTTGATTTTTTGGAGGTAGGGGGAAACACTATTGTTGGGAGAGCATTTTCTTACAATGCATCAGTTATGTAGTTCTGGGAACCATGTTTTAATGTTGTATATATCTTACCAGGGAGGGGTGAAACCCTGATCTTACCTTGGGGCTAAGCCAGTAGACCAAACAACTAAACCACATGGCAAAAATGTACCGTCTGATAACTTCACGCCATTTTCATGAACCTCTATAGTAAAAGTAATATTAATAAAACTATATGATAAATTTCACTATTCAAAATAGGTATTTGCACATTAAATAGTCCAAGTTATTAATAACACACCTAAGTGATTCCTTGTCATATGATTGGTTGATTATGAATCACATGACATGCATTATTTGTGCCTTCAACAGTCAATACAAGATGGAAGAAGTCAAAAATCAATTAATAGTATAAAAGATTACTTTAGAACAGTAAGTGTACTATAAAACAAATAATGAATGTTTCATATTCATGGAATGGAGAATAAAGCTCTGTCTACACTATCAAACTAGTTTGACAAAAAGTGTTATGTGTCCAAATATGGTAGTGATATTCCCAAATTTGCTAGTGATATGACATCATCATGTCCATATATTGACGTTTAAATACCTGTTACATGAGACTGGACAAGTTTCATCTGCTTCCTAGACTGTATTTTTTTGACAGCATAGTTTTGTAGTCCTTCACTGAATGAGGACAGAATCTTATTAGCTTCAATTAACGATACTGAGATCAGATCCTTCTCCTCACTGTAAAGTCTGGAAACATCCTAGATAGGTTAAAAATAATTCTAGTAGCACATTAATCAATATTAACCCTTAAGCTCTGTTTACACTATCAAACAAAAATATGTGATGTGTCCATATATGGACATGATAATGTCATATCACTACCATATTTGGGTATATCACTACCATATTTGGGCACATCACACTTTTTTGTCAAACTAGTGTAGACAAGGCTTTAGAAACATTGTATTAGATGCTATATAAGACTACCATTATTATTTTTATTCAGGATTTTGAGGAGGTTGTATTTTAGGAAAATTAGAAATTCATTTATTTATTGTTTGCAAGATAAAAAGAAACTATAATTAGAAATACCTCCCGTAAAAAGTCATAAAATTCAGCCCCAAACTCAACACCTGTAGGTCCACCACCTACAATGACAATGTGTAGAAGCCTCTTGCGCTCCTCCGGTGATATCCCAGGATGCAATGCCAATTCAAAGTTATTCAAAATTCGGTTACGGATATTCCGTGCATCAGCTATCTCCTACAAATGTATATAACATTGTTATTAATTTTTATTACCACAAATTACAATTGGAAACATTAGAGAATGTTATATTAAACGGGTACAGTTTATACTAATTGCTTATTTAGTGCTACAGTAGTCGGAAGAACGATCAAATCCTCTATGCCAAGTCCTGTATTCATTTCTGAATGTAGGGGAATGAGCTGTTAGGAGCTCATTATACTAAGCATCTGCATTATGTGGTAGGGTGGCCAGTTCCTTTCCTTATCCTCCATAGTATTTTCAACCACATACTCAGCTGATTATACTGGGAGTTGTCAGGAATTGAACTTGGGTCTCTCTATATGACAGTCCCTTTTTCCATCCATGCTTTCAATGACAAATACTGTTGAATCACCTTGTAGTTTATTTTGTATAGTGCATCTTCATTACAACTCTTTAATTGTTTATATTTATTTTACTTATATATTTGTATGTTATTGTATTTTTATGTGAGCGATTGTGCCTACGTTTCATTAATTTCCGCAAGAGTAAAATAAATCGGAATCTGAAGTTTTCTAATCACTCGGCTACCCAACTCCTTTACCTTTAAAAATGACGAATGCTCATAAACTCCAGGCACGCCAAATGTATTACTCAAAGCACCAACTGCTATAACAAGTTTGTCATACTTAATCTTATACGCCTTCTCAGGAACCAATACGTTTTGACAATGAAGTGTCTTCTCATTGGCATCCACACTGATGGCTTCTGATAAGTGGAAATGATCCGTGTGCCGAAAGCCTGTGTTTCTAACAGGTTCTATTATACTCCTGAAAACAATTTATTAGAGATAAGTGTGATACAGATTAGCTTTATTAATACTATTAATGTACTCAATTTTGTTACATACTTTATTTAAGAGTTAATTCCAATTTTTGAAAGTAATGCAGGCATCATATTAACAGCACTGTCAATAAACAAAATTTTATTTGAAACAAATAAGACACAATTTTATTTTAAGCTTTTAAGTCTACACTATCAAACTATGGTAGTTTGACAAAAAAAGGTGTGATGTGCCCAAATATGGAAGTGATATGCCCAAATATGGTAGTGATCACATCACAGTTTTTGTCACATAAAGTTTGATAGTGTAGACAGGGCTTTAAATTGTTACATTTCCAATATACATCGTATGAACATATTCTACCTGAATTCTAGCGTTCCAACCGTTGTGCTTGCCAACAAGGGGGTAAACAAGAAATGGTTTCGGGGACTCACAACAATTACATCATAATATTTTTTGTTGATATTTTTTAACACACTGTAACCACCCCAACCAGTTCCAAGTATAACTAGTTTTTCTCTTTTCTGTGACGAGTTGCTTGACAAATGTCTATTGCCGAGAGTTGTGAAAGAGGAGGATGAAGTTCTTCGTGTTAGGAACGTTGGAAATGAGTAATGAAGAAGTAATCTTTTGGGAAGAATACTTGACATCATGCCAGGTTGAATTCTAGTTTTAAAAAATGACAAAAGAATGCATTTTAAACATCAAACAATATGCAGTAATCCTTATATTACCATTATGTTCTAAATAGTTTACTTTGCCAATCGTTAGCTATCACAGAAATCATTAAACAGAGAAAATGAAATATTGCCTAGCAATTGAATTTGTAGGTTTCACTGAGCAGTCAAGTTTGCGTCAGCAGTCAAGTTTGTCATTAAATTACAAACGTATAATTAATAATAATATAATTTATTTGATTATTGAAATTAAAATATTACCGATTATATAGTGTCTTTTTTTTTATCAGGAAGATCAGTCGGCCCAAAACAATAAAGTTGTAGAGTTGTAGCAATAGACTTACTAAAGTCTATAACTTGAACTCCACCCCATACCCTTACTATCTAGGCCTGCTAAATACAGGCTTGCTCTTGGCCAACAACTAACATGTTACACTGTAACTTACAGGCCATCGTCCGACTCAGACAGAGAGTTGTAAAGGAATAGGCCCAGGCTTTAAAGAAATTGTATAGACACACATAAGAACTTAACATATAATAATAATAATTAAGAATTACTTATTTAGTTTCATAAAATTAATTTTACAGACTTAATTTAACCAATTAAATTATTATTGTGACTCCGGTTCCTTTTTATTGACTACCGGGTTTTTGTTTACATTTTACGATGGTAGTGTGTAAAAGGAGTAAAACAGCGGTACGAACTGGTTTAAGTGTAAACTAGTTTTATTGGTTTTTAAGTCATCATATCGACATATCTCGCTTAAAAAAAAGCGCATACATTTAATTATTACTTTCTTAGACAATTTAAGTTTAGCTTTATAAATTAGAATAGTAAGACAGATGTACATTCAAATATGTTCGTCTTAAAAGATGTTGTCCCCTAAAGAACAATGAAAATAAAAAATAATAAAAGAAAGACTTGAATAGGACATTACTCAGTTTATAGTATAATCACTTTCGTAGAAAAAAAAATGTTTTCACTTATAAAAAGACAAAACAAACGGTTCAATTAGCTGACAATTGGGCTATTTTTGGCTTTATTAGTTTTTTCAGGTATAAATATTTTGTCGATCCATTTTTGGTCAATAAATAGCTATATGTCGACATTTTATTTTTCAATATATTTTAAAATAAAAATGTTTTAACAGCAGTCTGTTTTTGTGATAAATGTGCGGTTATATATCGTATTTATTCATTATCAAAGAGGCCTGTTTTATAACCAACCCCATGATTACATAAAACAAATACAAATTTATACTCCTTGACCAGCCAGGCTGAAATAAAGTATACTGTTTGGTCAAAATGGAAATAACCATAAAAAAAATCTTTCTTCTATTAAGTCAGTTTAATAGAACCGAATTTATATTTATTCATTGAATTATTAGCGTTATTCATTTTATTCTGGATGTCACTGTAAACACGAAAGAGAAAGTTTATTCCATGAATTACATTGAAAATATGTTATTTTATAAAACCAACGAATAAGTCATTAGCGAATTGTATTGTAGTATAGCTGCTATAACACGAACATTTTATTTGGCACACTAATGTCATAACATTTAATGCACGTTAAGTATGTTAATGCTATTCAAATTCCGAGAAGAGGAGATGAACCTATTAAAATTGAACTTGTATGTTTTTTCAGTCACAAGCCTTTTCTTTCTGGGACTCTCTCCTATTAAATTATTTATCCAGGTCTTAAAATTGATGGGACTAAAGTATTTTAGATCGAATATTATTTACCATGGCATTATTTTAGAATTTATATCTTGTGCAATCCGTACGTTGTTCTTTGTTTATTATTTAACATATATCTGTTTTGTATCATTAATCTACTAAGGTACGTATGTTGTTTTTAAAAAATAATTTGAAAACGAAACGTATTATTAAATTAGGTTTTGTAACCTAAAATAGGCCGGCTTACCATTTAATTAATTAATAAAAAATATAATAAGTGGTTGAAAAAAGTTATTACTTTTTCGACTATTTTGAAAACGGTGAGGGCGCACTCAGGTCAATAATTTCTTCCGAGACAGGAAGATGAATGGAGATGACTACTTTGAATGGAGAGCTGTTTTTGTGAAAATGGACACCGATTTATACTTTATTTTTACTTGTCTTGGTTAATTGATGCCTCTGTTTTTGGAACATATACCTAGGAATATATATTCTTGATTGTTTTATTGAATATTTAGGGTGTATACCTTTGACGAATATGGAAAACGAGACCAAACCTCGTTCGAGAACCCGTCGTCGTCAACGAGCTCAGGAGATGCGCCAGGCCAAGCAGCAAAACCATAATGAAGGTGGAAGCGGGGACGAAGAGGAATCGCCGCCGCAAAGTAGAGAAAGGGAGAGAGGAGCTAGATATCGAACAGTTAAAAGACATGAAAAGAAAAAGTCTGAATCGTCTTCTTCTTCTTGTAGCTCAGGCGAAGAATTTATAATTGATGGTTTTGCTGTGGCTGCTTACACCAGTCTCGATGCTTTAGAGGTAAGGCACATTTTATGAAATAAACAACAAAAACAACAGAGCTGAGAAAAAAAAGATTTGTAAATTGTAAACAATTTTGTTGAGTTCAATTCAATAGTTCTATACTTCTTTGATGTTATGAATAGTATTAGTAACATTGTTGTTTTATTGTGTAATTTTGTAGTAATAGTGTTGCTCTATTTGTATTTTTTTTTAAAGTAGCTTTAAACAGAAGATTTCTATGATTATGAATTTTAAATGATTGAATGTGATAATTATTAATCAGGGCTCTCACACTTTTATACTGTAGGCCTTCGAAGGCAAAGGTTTCATAAATTAACTTTTGCCCTGCTGTGCCTAAAGTAGCCCTAAACCGTACACAATTCTTGTACATTATTTTAAATATTTCACCGGATATTTATAAATGGATACAAAATTGTATACAAAATTCCAACAAATGTATACAAAAGTATGAAGTGTCCTAAATACTAATGAAACTTTTTACTAATTTAACTTTTATTCCTGCTTTCCTCATCAAATAAAATAAATTTCTGACATTGCGAATAGACTCGATTTATAGATACACAAATACAGTATAAATCAAAATATTTCCTATCAAGTTTCAGGAGTAAATCTACAATTGCAGTTAGTCACTGGTCTACTACTGTACTACACAACAACAGTACTACAATTATCCGATATTTTTATGTTGCGGTACACCACGTATATATCTGAAAAGGAACTGTTGAGGTTCTCAATGTTTTGATCAATATACTTTGTCCTCAGGATTTTTTCATGTGTCATTTGCTTCGTGATTTTTAAGGTTTGAACATGGATAATACTAATAGTTATCCTCTTATCTGAAGGTGCTGTATTGTATAACAAGAGAATTAAGTGGAGGTATAAAAATAAACCTCCATAGTTAAATGTGTAAAATGCATAAAAATTGGGTGTGTACACTATGAAATGTTATGTTGTGGTAAAGTAATTAAGTGTTTCAACTTCAAGTTAAAAAAAAAACCGACATGATACAGTATACTGTAGTTAAAACTTACATTACAACAATTTAGTTCAGGATTTACTGTATGTCTCCACAAAATGAGACGCTACGCTTTTCATACCAAAATCGTGATGCCTGTGTGTGAACAAGTTGAATGCACTGGACTGTAATTCAGTCAGATTATTAACTTTATAATTAAAGTCCTCTGAGCATATTTAAGTAAGCAATTAATGTCAGAAAGAGATTTTATTACACAGTAGAAGATTGATAATAAAATAAACAAAGTCTGTTGAAAATCAAATGGTTTATCTGCAATCATACCATTTGCTAGTTACAGTACAGTTACTGTTTTCATTGGAAACAGATACTCTACAGTAGGGCTTGATTATCTAAGCAAGGTGGTCAGTGTTGTTCTACTGTACCGTCAGTCGAGACACCCACCATCAAATTCATCGGCATCCACATTTTTTTACGATTTCCATTCAGCCTACAAAAAAAATATACAGTATTTATTTCTTTATATTCCCAACCAACAGAACTCAAGGTTCACCACTTACAGGAGGGAACAGTTAGTAACGGGGAAGGGGTTTTCTGCTGGTTTAGTAAACCCTCCTCCGTCCTGCCACCCAATATACAATGGACAGGCACCATAATACATGTTCTCTGTAACCGGATTGTGAAATATGTCTGAAATAAAAAATTACATAATTCGAGAAAAAAACATTTCTGCTATCTGTTATTAAACATAGGGAAATAAAATTAAAAGATGGCCAATCTAAAAGTATGACAATGCAGTATTTATACAATACAAAAAAGAACACATTTAAGGAAATGTATTGTTGTGTTTGCCCTTCTGATATTACATAAGACATTATTCTGTATACACATGACATTTGCAACCAGATTCATGCTTTATTATTACTTGCAAATCAGTAATCCTTTAAATACTATTCAGAATGGGAATTATGGAGATGTAGATCTTGTTTGTTTGATACTGCAGCACTTGATGGATTAAATTAATATTTGTATTTTAATTACAGTAACGCTGTTTTTGCATTGTAATACATGGCTACCTTCAAGCTGTATATGTGATAAATTGTTTAATCTTGAAAAGAATTTCTGTAGAAATGACAAATTATACGTGGCGAAATAATGTAATTCATATTAAATTTTCTGCATTTTTTGCCGTCCAAGGTCAAAATTGTTCAAAAGAATATTCATCCTTGCTTCAGATTTATACTTATAAGTATAGTACAGTTTTATTGTTTTAAATTAATCCTTTTTTAATCTATAGAATTACTGTATTTAAAATTATTTGTTTTGTTTTTTGGTTGGTTGAACATGTCAGATATTTTAATATAGTGTAGTATAGTGTATAGTTTTGCTAAAAATTATATGACTCGAAAATAAAAATATTGTTTAAACTTTTGTGTGAAGGGCGTGGTCATCTTGGCCTTCCGTCCACTAGGACTGACCCTTACAGATGACCATGTTCACATACTGATATTGGTATTCTGTCCAGTTTGTTAGATTAGACTGTGTGTAAAGTAAGGTACTGTACTGTACAATTAATTAATTTTTTTTTCTGAAAAAAAAAACAACTTAAAAAATAAAAACAACTTACATTATATCTCATAAAAAATATAATATTGAAAAATTGTAAGTAATTTTTTTATTTAAAAAAAATCATAAATTTCATGAAATGGCAAAAATATTTTGCCCAAACTGTTTTATTCTGTCTTGTAAACCTACTATGTATTTTAAAACCCATCCTTATTCTAAACTTCCTGAATCCGTGTCAAATATGTTTTTTATAAAGTATAAAACTTTCAAGAGTAGATTTCCTGAGAGCCTACAGTATCACATGACAATATACCTTTTTGATAAACCCACTCTTAAAAATTGTGGACTTCCTATTAAATCAGTTTTAAAATATATTTTTTTACCATTCATCCTGGTATTTAATAAGATTATATGGTTCTACTATGCACATGATGAGTCTATTAAAATCAAATAATGTAATTCTCCATGGTATACTTGCCTGTCTTAACCACTTGATACATTTATTTCAATTTCACTTTTCTCTGTTATTCCACTTGACTTTTTCTATGCAACCTTTCCTGGATAAGCATCAGGAATAATTGCTCACATGTTTTTAGTAACTTCGCTTTAAAGCTCTGTCTACACTATCAAACTTAGACTAATAGGAAAACAAATTCTGATGTGCCCAAATATGGTAGTGATATACCCAAATATGGTAGTTATATGAGATCATCATGTCCATAATGGGCATATCACATTTTTTGTCACATAAAGTTTGATAGTGGACAGTAGTAGTAGTAGTACGTGTACATTACTAGAAATACTGTAAGTTATTTCAATCAATTTTAACGCAAGACTATAGTATTAAAAATTCAAGGTTTGATACTTTTTCAAAGATTTGATTGCTTAATCTTTCCATGAATCAGTTGTTGCAAGCAATTTTCTAGAAACATGTACTACAGTATATTGATGACATGTGAAACTGAGTGTAATTAATTTATGGATTGTTTTATCAATGAAAGTTAGACTTATGTCATTCCAAGCAAACAATTTGTGTCCACGGTACAGATACATTCATTAACATTTTGCTTTGTAGTACGAGCAGTAAAGCTAGTATACTGTACACAGGGTTTTGAATACGTTAGTACTGTACTGTAATTATTTTTCACGGATTATCAGTACACACAGGCCTATACAGTACTTTATACTGTACAGTACAGTAATGTACTGTACAGTACAGTATGCCTACTGTACGTCTGGACTGTACTGTATATTTCAGGTTTTCCTTTGTGTTCAACTACTGGACTACTGTACTACAGACATTTACTGGATACTCGTATAATGAATATTTTATTTTGAGGCAGAAACAAGAAATTTGTCTGTTTTATTTTTATACATGATCCTGCCTACTGTATGCAGCACCTATTTCTTTCCTGACATTTACTGGATATACAGCTGAGTACTGAAGTATACTACTGTATAACAATACAATATGAGGAACTTTTATAGCACCTATTATTATTATTACAGTAGTATTATTATGTTTATTGTGTTGAGTTTGTGAAAATAGAAAGTTAGTATAATTTCTCTTTTGTAGGAGTGGAATTTAGTAAGTCTACTGTATTATATAAATGATTGAAAACCTGTAAAACCAGTATAATAACAGACGATATTATGTTTATTTGTATTGGATGCTCTGTTGCATTCATTCTGTTAATACACGCAAGTTTTTGTTGTGTTATCAGATGTAATTTTATTTCATCGTAGCCTAAAGGTCTGTTCACACCGGATTAATTCAGTGAAAACAACAGATACTTCAAACACGTATTAAAATACTTAGTTGATATTGAAAAGGAAAATAAAATTTTTTTGAAAGTGAACATTTCACTTTCAACTGGTTCAGTTAAACTGATTCAAATGGCTTTCAGTTAAAAATTATAGTAATGGGAAACTTCTGTTTGACTCTTTGAGGCACCTTAACTGTAACTTTTTGTCTGAAAATCAAACATTTTGTATACTATATAGGTAATTGAAAGCTTAATAATTTATTTCTTACTTTTTTAATTGAATAAATTACGTACAGAAAATATGTAAAAGTCCACAGAGAATATACTAATAATACTGTGTGAATGAACAAAAGTTCTATACTGATAAGTGTAACCAAATTTCGCCTGCTGTACCTCAGAAAAGATCAAAATAATTTTCTACAGAACACTGTTATAGTAAACAGTAGAATAAATTCTAACTGTGCATTATATTTAGTTTCATATTTTAGTTGCGTTTGATTTATCATAAAATTTTTTCCGATAAATAACATCTGCATTGTGTATAGATTGACATGATTAAATAATACTGGACAGACAACAGACAGGCTGCTCTATGATACTACATGTGTATTCCTGTTTAAATTGAGCTTATAGCTATATGACCGTCTGCATAAGATTAAACCAGATTCAATTTGCTTATTAACTGCAAGTTCAGATTTGTATATTTTTTTCCTTTATGTTGAAATTATTTTCCAAAATTATCTTCTAAATTTGTCCTCCTGCCCAAATGTAATGGTATGGGAAGTGTTTCTAGTATTGTCTTTTTCATTTAGTTAGAATTCCTTTAATGAGTGCCAGCCACTATATCATGTCTTAATATTTTTGTCCAAAACTAGTGCTCCCAGCTCAGGTATATACAGTATGACACGCCATGTGTGCCAAAATGTTTTTATATTAAAAGTGAATCGCCATCTAGAGCCTACTGTAGAATACCTGTCAAAATTGGTCATGCTTGGTTCTCACTAGAGACGCAACACAAGGACGTCACGAAACATAAGTGATTCGACCAATCACAAGCGATGGATTATTCGCGCTGTTGCTTGTCATTGGTTGACAAGCCTGTATTGCGGTTACGTCCTTGCATTGCGTCCTAGTGGGAACCAAGCTTTATTATTTATTACATTCAGGTTGTGATCAGTACAGTTCCAGTACTACTGTACTGTGTCAGGCACTTCAACAAAGACTCACTTGTTGAGTAACTGACATTTTGGGAGTAATGCTCTAGACAAAACACATTTTACATAGCTTTGCTTTAATACTAGTCAATGTAGAATTAGTAAATACTGTATTAAGAAAATTTCACTATCGTTCTGTTCTTTTGCACGTCGTTAACACTCTGGAGGTTTGTCGTTTATTGCTGGAAAATATCACACTCTTAGTACAGACTTACTGATACAAATTGATTAGTTTACTGCTTATTAAACACAGCGACAGAATGGGCATATTCAGATTTCCATGAAGACAATGAAATAGGGATTTAACAAAACATAAGGTTGTTGAAGATGGTGGTGTGTTGGGATGCTTCCACTTGATGGCATGGTTTACTGACTGTACCATTTACGAAAGAAGGGGTATTCAATTAATATTTTTCTGATTTTCGAGATATTGGTTTGACATGACCTACTTTACCCTATGTAATGTATCCTATCCTATTGGGCTTTTTTTCTTCTGTGTGTATATAGGCTAACCCGTTTTACATTTTGATATACTATACTGTACAGTAAGTACAATGATGTACTATTTATTCTGAGTTGATGTTAAATTTGTGAATACTGTATATTGTTTTTACTTTCCAGCTGTTGAGACACTTTGCATGTCATAAATTATATATACTGTATTTAAAGTACAGTAACTGTATGAAAATTAATATGGCATCCTCAAATGTCTGAAAAATGCAGAAAATGTGACTATACCTGTATAGTATGTATGTTTGTGAACACTTTACCTGGATAAACCAACATTAGTCCATGCATTTCTTAGGAAAACAATTATACAAAAAGTTCTACAATAATGGACTAATCTACTAACCAATCACATGGGCAAGCACCAATGGTGTACAGTACCATCTTAACAAGTGATTAAACAATTTAAAAATCAAATCAGGTATGAAATAATTTTAAACAAATTCTGTTTGGCAAGAAATCGGGTGAAACATTTTTCAGTAGAACTACAAAATGTACATTATACCAAATAGATAATCTTTTTAAAATAAACTTTTAGGAAGGTTGATACACAGTAACTAGCTCCATAAAATATGTCACCATCATACACAAGTTAACATGCAATTATACTTGCTATGTATGTACAGTAGATTATCCATTTCAACTGGCCATTAGTTCATATGAACCAGAAGTCAGTAAATCAGCATGAATCTGAAAATAATAGGGTCAAGTTATGTGATCCCAATTTGGTATTCTGTTGACACTCTGGTATTTCGGGTTCACTGAACTCTACCAGGGCGTTGAGGTGATTTTTTATTGGTAATAAAATTATTTCTAAAAATAAATTTATCCTTTTTAATATTGTCTTATTTGCATGTCTACCAAACCAATTTATATTGATAAATTTATTTAAATATGCTAGCTACTAATAAAGAACGTCTTTAGCTTGTTTTACAGTGATAGTTCAATCATAATTTATTCTAACCATAGCAGGTTTACTATTCAAATCCATTACTGCACGGCAATTGTTATTTTAAAATGTATCATTACATACTGTACAGCAAATAAATGTCTGCCGATATGTTGTTTTTACTACTAACTTCAGTCATATTGGTAATAATATACTCAATTCGCAAGCCATTGATAACATTTTATGCAAACGACAGTATTACAGTTAATCCATATGGGACAGATACAAGAATGTATTGTTATGTTATTAATATAACTACTAGGTGTTTCACAGAAGGAAATGGGTGTACTACAGATCTACCAAACCCAAAATCTATACTTCCTGTATCCACCCAGATTTTTTGGTTGATTGCTTGACAAAAAATTGCCTATTTATAATGGTATCAATTGTCTTTTATTTCAAATTTGATGTGTAGTATTTAAAAAAATACTGTATATACTCTTGGCCATGGCAATTGTGAAAAAAATATTCATTTTGATTATAAGTCACAGGTTTTTGAATTTTTGGAAAGATGATCAACACTGTACTACAACAGAAAAAGTTTCAGTTCGTTTTTCATTAATTTTGTTATCTTATAATACTGTACAGTATAATCTTATAATCATTTCACATACATTTGTAATAGTTACAGTATAAAGTATATTTCGTGCCTAGCTTACCTGGATGAACCAGTGAACTAGTGATGTGACATCGTCAGTCAATACCTGTACATGGGGACATCACATTTTTTTGTCACATAAAGTTTGATAGTGTAGACAGAGCTTGCATATTTGAACACCAACTAACACTAGTAGTAGTATGTTAACTTGTAAAATACAGTAGTTCAACTACAGTATAATATTAATAACAAATATTAACATCTACTGAAAACTATTTTTGTATTTAAAGCAAACAATTGACTTGCCTAATGGACCTAAATATAGATTGTGTCAGTATGAATCATTATTAATGTAGAAATATTATTCCATTAACATCTATTATCGTTTCTACTACTACAGTACATTTTAAACAGTCAACATTTGTTATTTTACTGTTGGAAGCTGAAGTCATGGTAAACAAATTAAAAACAATAAATATTAATTATAAATATGTCCTACTGTATGTGTGTTTGTGTAATGTTCTAAAGCGTACAGTACAAATTTAGATTTGAGAGAGATGTATGGCGTAATTAGTAAGGGATCAGAGAGGCATGGGTTCAAGACCTGTATGTGCCATAATTTTATACGGCTTGCATCTTTACGCAATTGTATTTTACACATTAATTTTCAAAATTTGGTCTAATTCATGCCGAGCTTACCTGAATAAACCAAAATTGGCCTATTCTCTCTGAGAAGAGAGCTACAACTCGAATACATACGGTAAACATCCCTATCAGATATTGGCTGCTGAGTATAGAGCCTTTCATTTTTCCTTTTAATGTGGTAAACAAATTAAAAATGTTCTCAAAATATGTTTCAATATATAATATACAATGCAATTTTTTGTTCTAGCCTGCTGTAGTCTAACTAGATATTATGTTGTAAAGAGCTTTAGATGCATGGCTTTTAACAGTAACAAGTCCATAGATTTTTTTTTTTACATGAAGCCATTGTATGAATTTAAACTCCAACCGTCTAAAAAGGCAGCAGTGTTTAACTTAAAATATGAATTGCTCTGGTGAGTGCAATTTGAATTAACTTGCTGCGACTGCTATGATCAGCCCCTCGAGGCACTTGAGCTTAGCCTTCACAGAATGATGATGTCCTTACTTGAGGAGTATACCACGTCACTGTATGTTGTATTTAGTTGTGTAGCGGAAACATTACTCATGGGACATCCATTCTATATGCTGTAATATGCCCCCAGCACACCGGCTTCTACAACCTAATCTAATTATGTTGCTGCTAGTTTTATATCAATAACAAACATTCATTTCATTCATGCTGGTCTGCCTAATTTGTTGGTGTGTTCACTTTAAAGCTCTGTCTAGTTTGACAAAAAAAGTGTGATGTGCACAAATATGGTAATGACATGCCCAAATATGGTAATGATATGACATCATTGTCTCCATATATGGGCACATCACATTTTTTTGTCACATAATGTTTGATAGTGTAGACAGGGCTTAAAGATTGACTTCAAAGTGACAACATTTTGGAAACTATAAGAATTAATATTAACATACACAACAATTGTTGTTTTGTAATTGAAAAGAAAAAATGTCTTTAAAAAATTAATAACAAACATACACCAATTGTTGATTTTTTAAATGGATAAAAACAAATGGTTATTTTTTATCATTTTTGTAAATTGAAAAAATGTCTTTAAAAAATTAAGAATTTATGTATGTAATTACATAAGTTGTAGTACAATACTGCAACTATCATACCGACAATCATAACATCATTCTCGCGAATTTTTCTGAAAAAATACATAAAAGTAGAATTTAAATTACTGTATAGGTTAGAAGTTAGTATCTATTTTGTCATCTTTTTTTATTAAAGTATGGTACTTGAAAATACGGAGATACAGAATTGGTAATTTGTAAAATTCTCTTTTGCTATTTACTTTCATAACGATTTCCTACATAATATGCCTATATCTATTTATACAATTTCCTCATTAGTAAGTCTCCTCTTAAAGTGATTGCTCAAGATACTAATACTTCTACTCCTACCCTAGTTTTCTCAGTCTAGTCATATGTAATTTCATTAGTTCTGTATTTCAAATGGAGTAGTTTTACTATTACTGTAGTTTAACTTTAAAACATTTTTTAAAAACAAATTACAAGCGTAATATAATAAACGCATAGATAGTTTTAAGAAGTTTGATTGTGCATTTGTATCTGTATTTTTATGAGCTGAGATTCTGGAATTTGTATAATGTACCTCTCATACCCCTCTGCTACAACAGTTTAAATAGAGAAAAAAAATAAGGATGGTGGTTTAAATTGATTGGTCTATTTAGTTTATTTAGTCTACAGCATCGGGCTACTTGATAGCAATACATTAGACAGAATTTGGCTATTTAGATAGCATCGAGCTGCTTAGACAATATCGGGCTACTTAGATAACATTTGGGCTACTTAGATAGAATTTGGCTACTTATAGCATCAGGCTATTTAGACAGCATTTGGCTATTTAGATAGCATCGAGCTGCTTAGACAATATCGGGCTACTTAGATAACATTTGGGCTACTTATATAGCATTTGGCTACTCATAGCATTTGGCTATTTAGACAGCATCAGGCTACTTAGATAACATTTGGGCTTACTTAGACAGCATTTGGCAACTTATATAGACAGCATCAGGCTATTTAGGTAGCATCGGGCTTACATTATAACGTTTTATTTTTCAACTATTTAGGCATAAGACAACACAGTATTTAACATCACACTACTGTAGATGAGCAATGTAATTGTCATAGAAGATTGAAGATGCATAAAGATTTCTACCTATATTATAAATCACAATAGAAAATATTAGTCATCGGCCATTACATTTCCTAATAATACATTCCACGCAGGAAATCATACATTTATAGAATCTCAGATGACATCGTTTGGATTAAATATTTCTTACAAAAAATCCACTGTTGATTGATTTTTACAGGTTTCTTTTCTTGAAACACATTATTGAAGTTGACCTGTTGGCTATTCAAAGACATTCAACTTGCAAACATATTGATTAATAACTATTTTCATAAAGCTTTTATTAACATACTGTAAAACATCAGTTTTTATCTTCATATCATATTTTATACGTTTTTTTAATTCATTACAATTCCGGGATAACACATTTGAAAATCTTGGAAAGTACAGTAAAAGATTTTAAAAAACATATACAATAAATTAGGCATGAACAAATATTATTAATGATATTCTGTACATTAATTTTTTTTTTTTTTTTTAAAAAAGACAAGAAAAAAAACAACTAAAAATTCTGATATACTGTAATCTTAACATTCGTTTAGCGCATGTGTATGCAAATGCTTATAATTAGAAAATATGCCTAAAAAGCAAAACATTTGAAATTGAAGATTTTTAATTAAGACAGTACAGTATGTACAATATAGAACATTGATTGCTTATTCCTAATCGAAATGTGTATAATGCCCCCTTTAAAAAGTGGTACAGCCCAATCCTCTGGAGATTTCAAAATATTGGCATACATATAAAGTAGATTCTGGCTTGTGGATATCACAGGGTACTGTATAATTATTTATAGTAGGTATAGATGATATGGGACAGCTAAGCACTTAATTTTAATTTCCAAGTACTGTCTGTAAAAATATATTATAGATTCTTTGTGGCATCTTTATTTTATTAAAATTGTTATTTTCAAGCAGAAGAATGAACGAATGATATGATAATATGTTACAAAAAACATCATCTTCACATCAACTGTATACAAAGAACATTTGAAGCCAGTGTATATGTTACCGGGTCGTATAATAATATACAAATTGACATGAACTAAACTTGTTAGGCCTATCACTTTTAGTTTCAAGGTTGATGCATTTTAGACTTGGAATAGGGCACTTTCAGCCAGTCGCAGTACTGGTATTAAGCCAGCCTAATAAAGGTAATCTTACACTCGGCATAGACGGTATTAAGATAACTATTCTGATTGTCTTCATTTATCTATCTTTACTACATAATTGAGTAGTTACAGAAAGAGTTACACTTTCCAGAAATCTTAAAAGCAAAATAAAATTAGTTAACTTGTTAGAGAGCATCAATTCAAGGTCTTTTTCACAGTAATGTCCAAATACCAAACAATTATCCTTGATAAGGTGTTAAATCCTATTAAAAGTAGAGGTGTGTAATTCATGTACTATGCCCTATTAAGTTAACAAATAGATTTGATGTCAACAATATTATGTACAGTACTGTACTTCCATATATGAAGGTACTGTATTATATCCATAGGCCTATGTACAGTATTTCTGCAGATGATTTAGTAATTTCTACAACATAAAAATATATATACTGTACTGCAACATAATAATCATACAGTATATTTATGCCACATTTTATAAATCCTATGCCACATTTTATTAATCCTATCATGTTGTACTGTATATAATTTCACAGTATTAACTATTACATGAGTGAATACAAAAGGCAAGTGTTTTCAGATGCCAATGCTACCAGTACAGTTATAATCAATTAAAATGACTAGCTATATTTGTTTTCATTACTTAACAAAAACAAAACTATGTTATCTTAATAGATAAGGTGTAACCAAGCATTATGCTTGTTTAACACTAATGATGTTATTAATTGATTTAATAAACCTAATTGTTAATTGATAGGTATGCGTCTTGCTTAGTTGATTACCTTATTTACTATATCGTTAGGATGCCACATTTCCACAACTATATAAGTGGATGTGTTCATTTCGTGAGTGAAAGTTAAGAATCAATTTAAACCGTACTGTACATGCACAGCATAATCTCAGACTTTAGAGAGGCTACTTTTAGACTAGTCGCACCTAATGTAGCAAACATTTGTATTTATACCGAGAATGAACAAACGTACTGGAGTGGAACTCTCTTATACATGAACGTAAAATCTGTTTTGGCTTGGTTCTGTTCAATCTGAGACATTTTTTTTTGTTATGGAATTTTATGAAGTTCTAGGCCTACTGTAATTCTAAAAAGACTTTATGACCTTCACAATGTAAGTTCACATGTCGAATTGAATTAAATATATCATATAAGATGTATTGCAATGGTCTATAGCATCCTATTGCTGTCTCTTCTCATATCTTTACTTTGATATATTCTTTTGATTGTATGTAATTTGTCAGCACTATATTTATAGTGCTAGCTGTTGTAGCTCTTAAATCAGAAGAGTCTTTCCAAACCCCTTAGGAGTTTGCTATCTTGATAAAGAAAAAATGGAAGACAAATTTGTAATGGATGGAAGACCAACAAAGAATATAAAATCTTAAAATGAATTTGTTTTTTAAAAAATCTGCTATATATTATAAAGGTTAACTACATAATAAGTCAATTTGTGGCTTGCATAGCAGGGGGTGGATGATCATAACATAAACATAAAAGCATTTAGAAAGACATGTAACATGTATTAGTTATATATTAATATAAACATAAATATTCACGATTTTGTCTATAAATATGATTGTGTAATTAATTATTAGAAATGTGAATGCATGCATAAATGTAAAAAAGCAACCAGTAAATTGAAAAAAAAAATACTTTAAAGATGTATTGTCCATTGATACACAAAAAAAATTAAAAAAATATATTCTAAATTTAAATTGGCCATATCAAAGTAATATTAATTAACTATTAGTCAAAGGGACAATACATCTTTAAGAAAGCCAAGAGGAATAGAATAGAACCAAAACCCATGGATTGGGAACGTATTCACAACAACCAAGCTACATTTCAAATCCTGATACTTAAAATACAGCGACTTTATAAATATAGACCTTTTAAGAGAGGTAGCTGTATAAATCTAAGCTGTTAATAGCAATTTGATGTTGATATATAGTAGGCTTTTATACAAGTGGTTCTTTATTGTTATTTATAAACTAAATCAATACAATTGAACTGTATAATGACCCATTGTAGTGTAAGTCTTTTCACTGGTAATTGTTGGATACACTTTACAAGTGTAATACAATCAGACATTGATTGAAGCTGGAATACAAATACTTTAGCTTGCAAGTTTAAATCAGTGGATATTATTAAAAGGAGTAGTTAAAACACACCATCAATTTAAGCTTTAAAGGCCAGGTGCGGGCAAACAATTCCAATTGATCATACATTCCAATAATTATCAATCTATAGTTTTCCATATGTTTCATATTTTTTTTGAATTTTATTTGTGCTACATGATCTTGTTAAATAGCACATTTTTTTTTTATAAGTGGGGTGATAGTTCAAATTACACAGTAAATCTGTATTCTTTTGTACACAAATGTAAATAGAGAGGCATTTTTAAAAAACTATGAAAAATAAACTGTGTGGTAAAAATCAGATGACTAAATATTGTACAAAAAAGGAAAAAAAGCATCTTGACAATAACAACCCATTATGAACTGTGCAATGATGTCCATTTGCGTGCCATTTCAACGATCATTGCTCATGACGCTGTGGATTTAGATGTTACAATTTTTAACGACAATGATTCTCCCCTATGGTAAATCGGACAATAGCCACCTGGACAATAACCACCAGGACAAACCCACTCATTATGGACGGCCATTGCTAAAGTGTAAGGTGTATGACAATGTTAGGTGTTGGCTTGTTTTTATCAATCTCTACACAATAGAATGAGGTTATACTTCCTATGGTCCATGTCAGTCCTGCCAATACAGGCAATCTCCTTAGAGTAGAGTGGAAAATAATGTTGGGTGTCGCCTTGTTTTTAGCTCTATACATTGTCACTTCCTATAGTGTACGTCTTTAATTCTTTTGAACTTTAAAAATCTGGTATACAAAAAAACAACAAAAACACAGATAGCTCTGTATACATACAAATCAACTGAAGTTGAAAAAATAATTTATTTTTATCACGTTATTGTAATTGTTAATATGTTGAAATCAATTTAGTTTAAAATTTATTCCTGGTTTGATAATGATAATTCTCAAACAAAAAACAGTAATTGTTAATGTTATTTTTACTACTATTCACAATAGTAACAGTTCAGCTTTTTATTCTGGATACAATTATTTCATTCGATCAGAGCTTATTAGAGCTTGGCGCAAAAAGAAAAAAAAACATCTTGGATGTCAAATAAGATATTGCTTAGAAAGAGTATAACATACATTGTAAACAAATGAATCATTACTAATACTAATACAGGCAGTACTTAACTAGGATTTTCACCTATGGAGTTTGTGCAAAACAATCAAGTATAAATCCATATTTTTATAATGCTATTTAAAGCAGTTGTTATGAAGTTATTTCCATAGTTATTAAAATTGTAACGTCTTTACGATATGAAAAGAAATGAGGACGTGGATTAGTCCATTATGGTAGAGGTGTATTACTCTAGGAACTTTTAATTTTTCATATCAAATTTCTCTTCCTCTGGCTATTGTCAGTTTATCCCTGAGGTATAATAATTAAGCTAGGCACGAAATAAACTTCTATTTTATGAGACAGTTTTTTTATTTAAAAAATATCCAAAAAGAAGAGTATTCTTGAAACCAGTTTTGGTAATTTGTTTAAAAAAAAGATCAGCTTAATTATTATATTACGCAAAATAAAACTTGTCTGTTTTTGTGTTGGTCATTTTGAGAGGTGTGTAATTAAAAATTAAAAACTGTGAAACTGTTTTTAAAGATGGAGACTAGAATAAATTTAGGTTTTTAAAACCATTTTTCTTTTCAATTGGAAAAAGAGGTGTAGTTAAATTGAGACTTTTATTAGCGTTTTTAATCGGAATCAGATTTTTTTTTATTTTGTGGAATTCATTTCAGGCAAGAAGAAAAACCATTATTTTCAGTGGTATAAATGGTAGGCCTACTGATAGAATATAATTTTAATTATATTGAATAGATAATAAAATTATTGAAAATTATTCAAATTAATCAAACAGCATCTATATTCGTACCATGCAATTTATGAATAACAAGTTTTTTCTTGTTTTTGTATAAAAAGCGAGGAAATTAAAATTGAAAACCCTGAGGATTATATTGTCAACAAAATGATTCTACTTGTACTGTAACATCAATTGCAATATGGATATTCTCTTGATTGTGCACTTTTCAGAAATCTCACTGCACTATGCGTATGGAAAAATACTTAATACAGAGTGTGTAAAAATACTCGCTTTTAATTTATTATCTAAACATACTTTCCGCAAAAACACATGCTTGAATTCACTGAAAACTAAATAAATTGAGGTTTAGAAAAACTGATAAATACTGAAGATCTGGAGAATAAAACGTTTGCCTAGTGGGGAAAAATACTATTTAGGAATTGTAAATTAGTGTACTGTTGTGTTTACAGTTATTGAATCTATCTTCTGTATTCAGTAATGTAAACATCATGAATGATAAAATTGTACAATAGAGGTCATTAAACATTTGACCGTGTTTTTGGACCAACTATGCACGTATACCGTAGATACTTCAAAATTGACCTTGTCTTTCTGTACTGTATGAATAAAGTAGACACTTTCGGGTACCCAAAAAAGTGTCCCCTTAATAGGGGTTTCTGTTAGTATTATAGGGTTTGACTATAGTGTTTAAACATGTATACTTTTCCTCACATGTTTCACTGGGAAGGGCCCCCTTAATAGGACTTTCTGCTTATGGTTTGACTATAGTGTTTAAACATATATACTTTCCCTCGTTTGGTAAGTGTCCCCTTAATAGGGGTCTCCCAAAGGACAGGTTCTACTGTATGTATGTCATTGTTTATATAAGGACATAGGATATTGACTCCTCGGATACAGTAGCCTATCCCCGATCAAAATCCACAGTGCTGTTTTTGCATTAAAAATTACTCCAGATTTGGGATAGGCTTGTCAATGTACAGTACATAGACTGTAAACTGTACGTTTTTTTAATAACCATACAGGTAGTATTATTTTAGTACATTACAGTAGTGTATTAGTATTTCATCGTGGACACATTATATCATGCTGGTAATAAAATCTGTTTGGTTACAACTATTGATAGCTATATTGCGCTATCAACTTGATTATAGTGTTTGTGTGAAGTGCGTCAAGTTGAACACGTTCTTTACGACCACCTCCCAACTCATCTCCCAGATACCTGATCCAATGTGCAATTACTAGTGGTGTTCTATTACGCCATTATCCTGCTTTGCTCGATATAAGATTAATTGTCAAACAAACGTTTCAAATAATCTCATGTCGTTCGTGTAGACCTGCTTTGTGTGTAAAGAAAATGATATAGTCATAAATGAAAGCATCATTGTTGTTGATTTTGTTATGATTATTGATGTTGTCAATGTCAACAGAATCATTATCATGAGTATCTTTATCTACAGTATTTCCTTATCTTCATTGTCATGTTTAATCACTTATTTTCTTAATTTTCATAGTTTTGTATTATTTTTGTGTGCCTAGCTTTACTTTACCTGGATAAACCGACATTAGCCCTTACCCGCACAATGGAGGGATCAGGGCTAAAATATTGGTTTATCCAGATAAGCAGCACTCAACGACTACCATACTGTACAAACACAACTTCTATTTTGTGTAATGTTATCTTCACCTTATAAATATCATATATATATTATTTAATCATCAACAATATCATTATCATTAAGATCATCGTTTATCATCAAAAGTATCATTATCGTCATTATCATAAATATCATTTATCATCAAAAGTAACATTATCGTCATTATCATAAATATCGTTTATCATCAAAAGTATCATTATCATTTTATAATCAAAAGTATCATTATCATAAATATCATTTATCGTCAAAAGTATCATCATCATTAAGATCGTCATTTTATCATCAAAAGTATCATTTTATCATCAAAAGTATCATTATCATAAATATCATTTCATTATCAACATCATAAATATCATTTCATTATCAACAGTATCACTATCGTCATCAATGTCTATGATAACAATTATTCATTTTGCATATTATTAACATCTTTATTGTTATTCATTGTCTTCATTATTATTAATATCATTATCATTTATATCAACAGTATCACTATCGTCATCATTGTCTATGATAATAATTATTCATTTTGCCTTTATTAACATCTTTATTGTTATTCATTATCTTCATTTCACTAATGATCATTGCTTCCATCAAGACCTTTATTGATTTGCTGCCTGTCAACTGTAATCATGTCTTTCCTTTTGGAAATGGTAATATTTTTGCATTGTAAATTATATAACCTGGAGGAGAAATATGCCAGCTGGCTATTTTAAAGACTTATGCATGTTGAAATCTACATGCTGTTTTGTTGAACATTTTTTCATCTCTTAAAATTTCCTTCAATTCAAGACTATGAAGAGGATATTTTGTTACAAGAGTATTATGGTCTGAACAAATAACCAGTTAATAACCGTG
This sequence comes from Antedon bifida, assembly GCF_963402885.1. NCBI lineage: Eukaryota > Metazoa > Echinodermata > Crinoidea > Comatulida > Antedonidae > Antedon > Antedon bifida. The sequence continues at coordinate 31,171,857 of NC_136227.1, read as the reverse complement.
TGAATAAATTACCCATAATTTCTTTCTTTCAGGACCGGACATAAAAATATTAAATAATCAGTGAAATGACAATTTATTACGTTGTTGGAACGCCAAATTTATAAAAAATGATGGGGAAACATCCTACGGGACCGAACTTGGTGTCCCCTAAAGCTTGGTTATCACTAGAGACGCAATGCAAGAATGTAGACGCAACTAAAGAGAGTTGACCAATGACAATTGACAGTTTGAATATTTCATCGCTTGTGATTGGTCAAATCATGTACGTTACATTACATCCTTATGTTGCATCTCTAGTGGGAACCAAGCTTTATACTATAGGCCCAGTGTCCAATGTATGTGTTAAAACAGTGTTTAATAATATTTTCCAACATTTGTTTTACACAGGAAAGTGTCCCCTTAATAGGGGTGTTCCAAAGAAGTGTTCTACTGTATTCATGTTACCCTTTGGATACAGTCGTTATTTTCATTGCCTTTAAATCAGAAATGAATTTTAACAAAACAAATTTGAAAAATGTTTAAATTGCAACTATACTGTATGCACTACATTTGATTAGTAATTTATCGAGTATGAGGGTTGATAGTCTAATGTAGGCTTTAACATAATCTTTTACATTCTAGTGGCTTTTGGAAGACTCATGATAGTTATGTAATATAATTGATTTTTAAGTTCAAAGTTGATCTGCTTATGAAAGTTAAAGTGGAACGATTTGTGACCTGCTTTTCGTAGACCTACTACAGTATACGAAAATAGCGTGAAACCTTAAGGATTACTGTAATATATCAACTAGATTTTGCTGTTTATTTCAAACTGTTAATCTCCCATCCTCTACGTGAGCCATTTGATCTTTGCGAATGTGATATATTGCTGTGTTTATTGCAATAATTATAATGTAAATTGTGTTGCTAATCCGTGGAGTATTGGATTACTGTGTTTAGACCCACGGCAAAAAAAAAGACGAGTTTAAAGTAGTTGTTGTTGCCATCCAGGAATTCACATACAGTACAAATACTTTATTCGTTTATACGGTATGTTCAATATTATAATTTTGTATTGTAAAGTACAGTAAAGTCATATTTTTAATAATAATAATGTCATACACTATTTAATAGCAATGTTATTGGGAAACTCTTATTGTAGAAATCAATTTCATTGGTTTGTGATTTCTTATTGAAAATGTTGATACAAACTTTGTATGATTCGTAGTACCGTAATCTGGTGGTACTATACCTTGACCTTTCGTCATAACGAATTAGAGGTCAGTGTCATTGCATCTAGTAATAATCTTTTCCTCGTTCAGATGTATGGAGTTGTACAGCGCTTTACAATGCGAAACATAACTCTTTAGGTCTGAACAGGCCCCAAAACATAACTCTTTAGGTCTGAACAGGCCCCAAAACATAACTCTTTAGGTCTGAACAGGCCCCAAAACATAACTCTTTAGGTCTGAACAGGCCCCAAAACATAACTCTTTAGGTCTGAACAGGCCCCAAAACATAACTCTTTAGGTCTGAACAGGCCCCAAAACAACTCTTTAGGTCTGAACAGTCCCCCAAAAAGCTTGGTTTAATGTTACACTATGCTTGATATAGATCTTATGTAGGTGTAAATTAAGCTTGGTTGGTTTTAAAATTTAACCTATGTAAAATCTCCCAGCAAGGTAAACCCATACATAATCATAATGTTCATAAGAGAGAGACAGAGTTAGAAGAAGGTATCTACTATTTCATGTTGTATTATAATTTATACATTATTCTTCTTTAAATAAAAAATGCCATAGAATTTACAGTACTTAAGAAATGGTGTAAAATCTTGCTTCCCAGCAAAAGTGAGTAAAACCCATACATGATCATAATGTTCATAAGGGAGAGAGACAGAGTTGGAAGAAGGTCTTAAACTACACCTTCTTTTTGTATAATTTATACATTCTCCTTTAAATAAATAATGCCATAGAATTACTTAAGAAATGGTAAATATGAATGAAGTAGGCAACAAGACTCGGCCTAACAGTTATGCAGCTATTAAATTAAATTTCCTTTCCAAATTGAAAACAGCTGGCAAATCAAACATTCACTAAGAGACTTTATATATCAATTTTGTTATTATCATAATTTTTTTCTTGTATGTAAAAGTTATTAAAGAGTGAAATACATTTTATAAGAACAGGCAGTTTGAGCTCACAAAAAAATGTGACAGATTTAGGCAGGAATAGATTTAGATTTTTTTTTAAAGAACAGAATGAAAGAAATATTTTAGTCTTTAAATTGAGCAACACAAACCTTTAAAACAGCAAGAATATTTTTTATAAAAATTCATTTATGAAAAAAAAGCAACTATAATGTAGTAACTATAAACCTGTCTGTTTGACTTAAAAGGGATTTTGATACAAAATATATTAAATTGTTATTTGATAATATAACCTAGATTTAGCAATACACAATTGTGACAAAAAAAATGTTTTTAATAACCTAATTTTATTATGAGTTTCCTTTGTATTGTCTCCCTCTGCTCTCTGGCAAAACAGACAGGAGGAGTTCAGGCCTACAAGAATTCCGTTTGATAATAAATGTCTTTGAGTGTTAATACTGTATTTATTTGCATAATTGCCATTCTAATTCTATTATTAAACAACAATATTTTTATTGGTTTCCATGGTATCTAAATATTAACTACTATTTTTAGATTCCATATTCTGCACTTTATTCAAAAGATGTTGAGAAATTCATCACCTTTTAATAATTTACATTTGTGTGTGTGTGTTTAAATTTACAATACAATGTCGATTCTATAGATAAAAAGTCTTCAGCATGTAATGTTGCATAATTATCAAATGTAATATAAAAATTTACTTTTATTTAATTATGTTGTAATGAAAAGTTTTGGCTTTTATCATAGCTACATAAAGTTTCTAGTCTCAAGTCTTGAACAAAATGTAATATAAAAATTAACTTTTATTTAATTATTTATTAATTATAAAAAGTTTGATAATTTGGCTTTTATCAGGGCCATATAAAGTTTTTGGTCAAGTCTTGGACTTAAGTTTGGCTAACTGACAAATGAGAATCAATCTATCCATTTGGCAAATTGATTTTAACATAAGGTTTTACTAAAGCTTTGTTCACACTAGGACATGAAAGGATGTACATACAACCCAAGCTGACCAATGATGTCTAGAAGTGATCTAGTACATTTGAGCGCATCAGATATCACTTGTCATTGGTGATAAGCAAGTTTTCGCGTTGGGACAGTAGACGAACGATGATGGTAGACAAAAGGAGACAGTACTTTATGCAAAGTATTAATCTGCGCATGCGTATAAGTCCATTGTACTCGATTCTGTTCATTATTATCGTGACTGTATTTGGTCGATTTAACATTCGATAGTCAGAGCAAAATTTTACGTAATTTTTCAAAAATAAAAATTGGTTGATCAGTACAAAGAGAATGCATGTTGTAGTATTTTTACAGTTATTTGTTTTGAACTAAATTAAAACTTCATATTCTGGCTAAAAACACAGGAACTCAATGACGCCCACCACGTCCGTGTGTACACAATTTTTCTGATAACTACCGTCCCCTTTGTTTACCGTCCTGATGCAAAAGCTCCCTATACGTGTACTATCACTTTGTCTTTAGTGAGAAATAAGCTTTAGAAATAACAAAGTCGGGTTGTTGTATGCTTTATACAGCCTTTCTGTATACAGCGATAAATCTGTGAGTTTATAAACTAGAATGCAGAGAATTTTTATTAGAAAATATTCTTTTAAACATGGATATGTTTTGTAGTTAATTTTGGTAGTTAAAATGTGTTGGATATAATTGTTATTGTTTGGTTTTTTATCTTTCGTTCCTATTAACAATATTGTCTCATAAGCCATGTTACATTGGCAGTTATATGATGCATGACAATGCATTTTAACCTGTACAAAAAGAATAATAGTAATCTTAAAAGCTAGAATAATAAATAACCAATATAGCTTTGAATCATATGCCTTGAGCTACGAAAACAATTCCTATTTATAATTGTTACTATTAAGACCCTATCTAGTTAGAAAATCGTGCTAGCTGGGAATGAATGTTTAATATTTGTGCCATGTAGTAGCGAGTCAATTTGGCTACTTTCAGCAACTGGCAGACGAGCCTGATCAATGCTTGGCTTTTTATCGCTGTCTTGCTGCAGTAATAGTCCACACAGAATCTATCATGCTACTCACCATTCTGTCTGCCTGTTTAGCATAAAATATGTGCAAATCTGCATTACCTAATGAATATTCATTTTATTTGTACAGGTATTGTTACAGATTGATAATTATGTAAATTATTTTGCGTTTAATAGCAATTGGAATGTGTAAAGTTAAATGCAAATTTCCAGTGTTCATTTTCCTTACTTTAATATTCATCAACATACATTGTATTACATTATTAGTATTCATTACATAATTTGATTAAATATTAATTTTCCCTTATTTAATGCATACCATATTCATTAAGTTGTGTCTACTAACTACATCATATTTTTACATATTATATTAATAGTTAATTAATATGATTCATTTTGCAATAATCATAAAGATTAAACAAATAAAGTTGAGTAGGCCTATATCTGCCAAGTTAGCCATTACCTAATAAATTCATTACATTGTATCAGATATTGTTGCATGTGAATTTCAATTTTTTTTTTTATAGAATTATAAATTGTAAAATTTGTTATGTAGAATTTAGTCACGTTATATTTGGCAAATATACTATATTGTCAATTATTACATAAACTTGTTCTAAATAAACAGTTCAAAGTTATTATATGAAATAAAGTATTGTATTACAAAAGAATTTTTATCATTGCATTCCGCACTAGACACATTCTGCTAAAGCTATGTTTACATTATTTTTTTCTACTCTATTATGTGTGAACACAGCTTATGTACATTTTCTCACAAAGCCTGTTTCTAATGTACAGTATAGCCACGATTTAGCTGTTTATATTTAAAATATGATTTTTTCGGCCAACCGCATTTCTGCTAAATTTGTGCTCCCTAAATAACCGTGTAATTTAGAGGTTGGTCGGTCGTTGACAAAAACATTAACATTAATACCTAAAATGAAATACAAGCTTTGGAGCTTTGCTTTGGAGACCCACTTGATAGTTTGATTTAGTTCGCTTTTGGGAATCCTGTCTCTCTCTATTGTTTGTTATTTTTTGTTATAAGTATGTGAGACGAAATAAATGAAATGAAATGAAAAAGCGGTTAAACTTTCAAGATACGAAAGCTGTCAATCAAATAACAGTTATTTGGCGTTGCAGCTAAAAGTTGCCCAGCGTTCTTCTAACCCCCAATCGTTTTCACACTGGTTAAACCTGCTATTCAAAATTTGTCCCGTTTCTACTACAAAGAAATTGGGGGAAATGTATATATATGCACATTACTATTAATCAGTTGTTTTGTGCAGCAAAAACAGGCCCACAAACATTGTTAAAACTATTGTATGTTAAAACTATTGATGGCCAGTAACAATATCATTAAATTTGGGCTAGTAAGGATGGCCACTGATGCAACTACTACTGTACATAAAAATACAAAAACATGTTTCTATTATTTTTTTCGTTTTCTTTTAGCTATAAATTGAGCATAGAATCTGTGAAATGGCTGGGCAGCCTTAAACGATCTCACCTGGTCTACGTTTCACATAAAATACATTGTAATTGAATCAGGAGCTCCCCTAGGGTATACAAACGATTTTGTCGGTTGGTTCCTCTCGAGGCTGCTTCGTTGAAATGAGTCATCCAAATCTGTGGGATAGTAACACCCTTTTAACTAGTAACTAGCTTTGCTGCACTTAAGGGTGTTGTCCATCAAGGATGTGCAAGGACGTACTATGAATTACATAATAATGTAAACAGTTTAATTTTTTATTAACATCCAAGGTTGATATACAAATATTGATTTTAACATTTAAATTAATTAGTACAGTTTGTATTTAATTTCATTTTAATGGTGTGTTTTCACAACTGCTCAGAGAAAGCACCTTGCTAAATGGCAAATTGATACAGTTAATTGACTTGTTTAGTAACAAATTAGTAAAGATAGGTTTTCAGTATGACACCATGTGATTCACATTGTAAACCCTACTACTGTAAGTGTTTCCTCGCCACGCAACCATAAGAGCGCACATATTCAAGATTATTTTAATATTCAACTGCTATTTTATCTGAATTTTCTAAATTGCCAAAAGAACTACCCCATAAATGTATACCAACATTTGTTAGTTTAATATTACAGGTGTGTCTAGTAACAAGGAATTGAGATTTTGTAACGTTTAAATATAGTGTAATATTATAGGCGTGGCTAGCAGCTAGAAGTAAAGCTTCATTACTAAGTACAATATTGTAGGCGGGGCTAGCAACTAGACGTAAGACTTCATTGCTAAGTACAATATTGTAGGCGTGGCTAGCAACTAGACGCAAGATTTCATTTCTAAGTACAATATTGTAGGCGTAACTAGCAATAGACGCAAGACTTTATTGCTATATCACTTCCATATTTGGGCACATTACATTTTGTTTGTCAAACTAGTTTGATAGTATAGACATGAGAGCTTAAATAAAAGACATTTGTTTGGAGAAAAAAGCATTTAGTTTTAGCATTAATAACAAAATGTGCATTTCAACTACCGGTACATTAAACTAGTTTAATAATGTTATTCATTGAAACATGCACATAGTGTACATTAGTTCAAATGCAAAGTCCATTCCTGATTATCATCTATTGCAAGAACCCGATTTCAAGTTCAAATTTGAATTCATCAATCTCCTTTACCGTGGAATTCATCAGTCTTCTTTACTCTGGATATTTGCACTGATGAATGCTGTTCATTTATTATACACAAGAGAGGAGGAAATTCACTGAAATAACACAGAGTAAATTCACTTGAATAAAAATAACAGCGTCATAGCTAAGAATAATTTAATGTAACAGAGTAGTTTATCAAATAAATTTGAGTAATATGAAAAGAATTTTCGAAGATGTACTCATAAAAATCTGAACGACATAATTATTTATAAATTCACAGACACAGAAGTAATTCTAAACCGCCCGGTGATAAACTGAAAGTTAATTAATTTATAAATGATAAAGAAGATGAAATCTAAGAAAATGCTGCCTCAACCTAGATATGAACATGGAACATTCTGCTAGATATGTGGATGTCCTTACCGTTAGACCATTGGGGCTTTTATGGTTTTACTGATTCAAATTTAATTGGATAGCGACATAATACTGTATTATATATCCTCGGGTATAATCCCACTGTGGCGCAGTGGTTAGAGCATTGGACTTGCAATCAAGAGGTTGCCGGTTCAAGCCCGGCCCGGTCACTGCAGTGTTGAGTCCTTGAGCAAGATTCTTTATTCACATTGTTCCTCCCCACCCAGGTGAAGTGGGTACCGGTATGTAAAAAGTACTGGGAAGGTAAATCAGACTCGTTTGTGCGGGAGGAGTGGCGTACCCCCCACAAACATACACACTTAGTGGAGTCTGGCCCAAACGCTAAGGAAATGGAGATGGGCACCACGGCCGTTAGCATTAGCTTAGGTTTCGACTTTACTACTTTTTACTACTACTATATGAAGAAAAAAAAATGTTCTTTCGGAAATGAGCCTGCTATGTGCATGATTGATCTAGGTTGAGACATTTTATTTCCATTTTAAATTGGCATAAATCATCGATCATGATTTAGTTTTCTCAGAAACAGACACATTATGAAACAAACAGATGGAGATATGGTTACGGTAGGTAGGATAAAACATGCACAAAATCCACCCATTCATTTAAAAAAAAATGTTATTTAACCCCCTAAAAAATTGCAATGGAAATTGAGAATTTGAATAAGAAATATAGTTTTAATAAATCTACTGAATTTATGTTTTATTAACACTGTGTGAATAATTTTCCTCTCTCCTGATTGATATACAGTAGGAGTTTATTTTCTAGGCATCTTTTTGAGAACCAATTTTAGCTGTATCTTTTATTTATTTACTAGTTAGCCTACGTTAACTGTTAACGACTGTAAGTAATTTACCTATTACATGCATCATTGCCTCAATAGAATGTGTTAACCTCCAGGCCGGAATTGCTTAATTATATTTGTTTGGTTTCTTTCATTTTGGTCATTTATTTAGCTTTGGAAAAAAAGGTAAAATCATGTCGTATGAAAATAAAAGATTGACTGCAAGAAATTAGCTTCTGGTTTTGTAAAGAGGAAATCCTTATTCGATTGAATGCTTGCGATAGGTCAATAGGTCATTTAAGTTTTTAATTAGCTTATAATTTCAAGTTTAGTATGGGTATGATGCCCAATCTGATCATGGTAACTGAAAGTTAAGGAAAGTGACCAGACATAATGACCGCTTACAGCTTGGTCCATTAAAATTCCATCAATTACTGTATATTTAAAAACATAAACAAGATTTTGATCAACAGGTACTGTACGAGTCTAATTAATAATGAACACTTTATTTACAGAATGTTTATCATCTTTTTCTTTGAACTGACCGGATGTTCACATAGTTAGACCAAAAAAGTCAGTAGCGGATCCAGGATTTTTTAAATATGACGGACCACAGGCCTAATAAATATTGTAAAATTTAACTTTATTAACAATGTCCTATCTTTTGTAATTTCCAAAATTTAACATGAGCTCGGGCCGTCTAATAAATCGCAGTGCGAATGAGACCTTAGAATAGAAATAGAACAATTATTATTATTATTGTGTACTATAGCAACTACTGTTATGAAAGCTGTTGATATAGTGATTGCTAATATTAATAAATCCCAGTGTGAATGAGACCTTAGAAATAGAACGCATACAGTAAGAAGTTTATTAGTAATGTGTACTTGAATATAGCAACTACTGTTATGAAAAGCTGTTGATATAGTGATTGCTAATATTAATAAATCCCAGTGTGAATGAGACCTTAGAAATAGAACGCATACAGTAAGAAGTTTATTAGTAATGTGTACTTGAATATAGCAACTACTGTTATGAAAAGCTGATGATATAGTGATTGCTAATATTAATAAATCTCAGTGCGAATGAGACCTTAAAATAGAAATGGAACGCATAAAAAGTTTATTAGTATTATTATTATTGTGTACTTGAATATAGCAACTACTGTACATGAAAAAGCTGTTGATATAGTGATTGCTATCAGTGCCACTTAATCCTCAAATCTATCTCACTCTCAAGTACCTATTGATACTTTTGGGTTCAAAGGTCAAGGAAAGAAACAGCAGTTGATCATATCAATAATATGTCATTTTAATGATAGGGTTTTTTTCTCAGACATTTTTGTCATAGATGAAATTTGATAATGTACTTTCTATATCACCCTTTTTATATACAGTTTTGGCTTAGCCTAATTATTTTTACATTTGAATTCCCAGAACAAGCTAAACCAGACAAAGGGTACGTTCACTTGTATGGCGCAAGACTGGTACGTATGAACAGGATCAAAGAGTTACAAAAGTAAATCTGGTCCTGTTTATGCTGCGAAAAAATTACCGGTAAAAAAAATGTGTGAATAAATTAGCTCCAATTTCTTGGCAGTAGAAACAGGTCAAATTTTCAATAACAGCCTAAAAATAATGCTTAAAAACACCCAATTGATTCGGTGTTAGAACGTTATCGCTGTGCAACTTTTAGCTGCAACGCAAGATAATGCTTATTTGATTGATAGCTCTAGTTCTTGAACGTTTTACCTCCGGATTGCATTGCATTTTGGGTAATATTAACTTTAATGACCAGTCAATTTATTTTTTAGCAGAAATTGAGCAGAAATAAATTTGTCATAAAAATTATATCTTTGAAATAAATGGTTTATGCGGCGCTATGCAGCAGAAACTGAATTCGCAGAAACATAGACTCAACTCTATCCAATACACAAACAGGTTGATTATTATTTTATTTCAACCAGTGTTTTTAATTAATACAATCATTGATAACTAATTAAATTGGCTGTAGAAACAGATCCTATGCATAAGGACAGAAACAGACTTATGATTCCACATCTATAGTAAATTTGCATTTATCTTGTGAGGTATTTTGATATCAGTATGTTTATCTCAAATGGCTATCATCAGTCTAATAAATCAAAGTAATACAGTATGGCACAATGTATGGATAAATATAAATAGCTGACACAACAAGCCAGTGGTAGATGTAGAGGCTTCACCACAAATTGAGTAGCTTGTTTAGACATCTTTTAAATCACATTATTTTTGTGGTCTTTTTAAATTGAATTCATTTGTATAATTACAGTACTACAGTGTATCCAGAGTTTATATAAGCAATAGAAATACAGTAATAAGATAATCTATTTTAAAATTTAATAAAATTCAATCAAAAAAAAATTTTTTTTTTAATCGATCGCAAGAAAGTGAACTATATTTTATATGTATATATATTTCTTTTGCGTACTGTATAAATTAATTTTTGGAAATGAATTGGATCTAAAGGTATTAAGAACCATGTTAAAATTATTGTACTGTGTTGGTACAGTAAAAGTACATTTGTTTATAAACATATGATGGTTTGTGTTAGTTTATGAGACAGTTACTAAAATAAACTGTGTGATAAATACACCAAAAAAGCTTGCTGAATTGAAATGGTTACAGAGTAAACACAATGTCATTACTGCAGTAACTACAGTAAAATCATTATTACATGGTCTCTATTGTTTACTTAATTTCGATTTAATAATGATTATTTCGGGGGAAAAAACCAATTAATCAAGATTTATGACAAATTAATTAAATTTGATTCCAGGAATTGTTATTTTAAATATTAATAACAATATTAGATTTTAAATTAACTTTTGCAGCTTCTATATTTATATGTTTATTTCTATTTCATTTTAAGTCTAATAAATCAGATTTTTATGATATACAAATGTTTTAATTATCATTATAGTCTAACAATGTTATTGATTTTCTGAATAGTAGGAAATAATTGAAACCTTTGAAACCTAATGAAAATTCTAGTTTTGGTATAGTTTATTAATAATAGTTAAGTAGGTAATCAGTTATTAAAGGTAAGTTTGTAGATTATTTTAGTAATTATTCGGTATGTTGTTCAGAAGCAACATTCGGTTATTCGACGTTTATGATTTGGTGTTGTAAATGCATGATACACGTCAATGAATTAAAGTTATAAGTCTTATATTAATACTAAAGTACAGTATAATGCAATGGACTTTATTGGCATACTTTATAGTGTTTATCTATTAGATAATGTTAAGGTACAACTATAATAATATCTTTGACGTAAGTCCTCTAATAGATTTGATTAATAAGATTATTGTATTTTGATTATTATTCAATAAAGTGAGATTGGTTTGTAACTACCAAAATATTATTTCATAATTTCCATATATTAAATGCACTTTCTGTACAAAAATACCCCTTTAGATCTAATCAATTGTAATTGTTTAATGACCATGTTAAAGTACAGTCAGTGTGTCTGTATTTATTTTAAATTTATTTTTAAATTTGTATAATTAACAGTATAAAGCTCTGTCTACACTATTAAACTTTATGTGACAAAAAATGTGATGTGGCCATATATGGACATGATGATATCATATCACTACCATATTTGCGCATATCACTACTATATTTGGCCACACCACACTTTTTTTGTCAAACTAGTTTGATAATGTAGACATCTCCAGTTCCTACCATGACGAAAAGTGGACAGACAGACAGACCTACAGTTCTTTGATTTTAGATAGTTAGTAATGCATTTCCGTTTTCCTGACATTTTTCAAATGCAGAATAAAAAAACAATTCTGGTTTCAGATAAAAATATAATGCTGCCCTCTATAGTTAACAATACTTTTTTTTCAACTTACAATACAACATAGGCAGAGCATTCTTCATTGTGTACTCCATTTTAATTACATATTTAATTAAATTTTGTATCATTATTGATTAGATTAGATATTAATATTATTCACTAGTTTATCTATTTGACAGTATAATTTTACTATTAAATAAATTAGTTCCAAGAAGTATGTTGTCTGCAAGACTTCATTAGTGTGTTTGTGAACTCGCCTGAATTACGTTTCTGTATTAATCATCATGTATAGTAATACAGTAACTAAATTATAATTTAAATATTGAGTATTATTTTCAAAATATGGATTAAAATCAATGCTTTATGATCTCTAAGAGCCAAACTATAGCAAGTTTGGCTCCTGTTGTGCTGAAGATTATTAAAATCTAAATTACTGATATATTTTTGGTAACGATTTTCGCCCACCTATAACTCACCATAATTTCTCTTTGTACCCTTGCATAATATATTATCGTTCTTTATCAGACGTTCCAACCCCAAGTTAACAATTTTGGGAGGGTATACGTACATATTGTTAATGAATTTGATGTGTTTCAACAGAATTTATGCATTTTTACGGGTTTGACGCATCACAAAATACATCGTGCAATCAGAATGTTTAGGTGCGCCGTTCATGCTACCAACTATTCAAATGTAATTATGAATTAATATAGAAATAATCTAAAAAACAGAATTCAGACAGTTAAACATGGGTTTAAAAAATGTTCTTATCTATACCAAGTTTGTCGCCCCCTCCAGTTTTTCTATCATAACACCAATAAATATGAGATAATCGTGCAATGCAATAAAACCTCCTTAATCCGAATCTTGATTACAATAATAAAATCAAGCTTTAGCTTTTATTGTGACACCTTGACAATCATTTTATCAAAAAAATTGTCCTATGTTTCTATATTTTGAATGTAATAACATTTTTGAGCTATTAATTTTTCTGCAAAATATCAAATTTAATTGTATTGAATTTATTTATATCTGGTGATCATTGTGTTTACGCTGTAATCTCAAATTGCAATTCTATTGTGTCTCATCAGGATTTGATGATAAATTTGTTGATGTCATTGCGCAGTAAAATATAGGCTATGTTACATGTTGAAAAAAAGCGCATAATCATTGCATGCATGACTTCCTCGCTGATGAGCAATACGTGTTAATGTGGTGCGTTGATTAACTAAGGCAGTAAATTTGTTTTTGCAGGGAAAGGTTGAGGGCAGTTCATTTACTACTAGTAGTACTACTACTTTAGATAAAAGTTCTTTATTTTCACCCCATCACAAATACAGGAACAGATTATACCTTACATCTTTCAATGTTGATTTCGTGCCTAGCTTACCTGGATAAACACAAAATAGCCTATTCTCCCTGAAGAGCGAGATACGGTATAACTAAAAACGTGGAATATTCATTGAGCACCCTTCTCCAGAGATGATATAGTCCACAAACCACACCCCTTTTTGAGACATTGAATTATTGTTGATATTTTAATATTTGTACAAATGTGTTTAAGAATAATTTTTATTTGATCACAATGTTTTATAAGTTTGATTTACAGTATGTCATATATTATGTCTATTTCGTGCCTAGCTTACCTGGATATAACAACAATTGCTTAAATTGCATTCATGTATAAATCTATAATTTTTTTTTTCATTTATCTGTTTCAGACTGGTCAGGTTGTAAAACCACGCAAACTTAGGCAAACTTTAGAAGATGGAACGAACATTGACAGAGAACGGGAGAGAGAACATATTAAAGGACGCAAGAAACAACCGACTCTTAAAAAGGTATTTGTGTTTGTTGTTGTGTCTGCTGCCATCGATGTAGATGAACTCGTTTAAGACCAAGCTGAAGATACTTCTTTTAACAACAAGCTTTTTCATTAATATAACAATTTTGCCATTTCATGTTTTGCTTCAATGGACTGTATTTATACAGTGCATTGAGACTGAGAGCCTGCGTATGCGCTATATAAGAATAAACCTATAATTGTTGTTGTTTATTGATTTTCCACAAATAAATAATATACAATATATTTCTTTATATTTAATTAATTAAGTATAAATGTGGTCAAAATAAGTCTAAAAATAGACTTTAAGCAGAGACCACCATTTACAAAATAGAGACAAACAATAATTGAAAAAAAATACACCACAATCTAGTCAACAAATCTTGTTAGACATGCCAAGTAAATAATTAGCACCAACTTTACTAGACAATGCGGGCTATTAAATTTAAAAACTGACTAGCCCTGATAAATAGTTGGCAAGACAACGTACTGTATGGCAAGCCAACGTATGGCAAGCCATCTTTGAGAAGACCAACCCTCAACCAAGATGTTCCTAAAAAATAGTTTAAAAAATATTAGGTTGTTGAATCATTGGGATATGGTCTCTTTAAAGTGTTTTAGTAGTAGAAGCACTTCTCATGTGATAACCATAAAATCTACCATTAACTAATAACTCCTCATAAAGCATCTCTACTCATAAAACTATCTTTAACTTTCCCTTTAATGGAAAAAATTTATTAATCCCCTGCTGTGTTCCTGTGAGATACATGCATTAAAAGTCTAACAAATATTGCGCATTAAAGGGACTTAATTTATACTGTATTATTCAGACAAGCCCATAACAATTGATTAAAGTATATCAAAAGTTGGTCATGTGGGGACAATACAGTTTGATTTTCATCTGAAAATGTGCTATAAAAAAGTTAAATCGATCGTCAATATAAAAAATATTACTTTTTATTATTAAAACTGTATTATTAGCCTATTTCATGCCTAGCTTCGATACCAGAATAAACCGACAACAGTATCTACTTGGAGAGTGTCACAATTTGAAAAGGAGAACATCCCTATGCATAAAATGGTATAGTTTTCATATCCAGCTTTGTGCATTGTATATGATATCAACAGCTTTGTATCCCATCCAAAAGGCAAGACAATGAGAGTAAAGTATCTCGACCAAGGATAATCAACATGGGCACAGACTGGTTTAGAATCCATGCCTCTCGCATGCTAGTTCAATTTATTGCCATGACATTATTATGGTGTCAGTGTTTAAGTTTATTTTGAAATTCCCTAGAAAAAAATACATGATCTGATACTTAGATTTCTACTTAACTTTATGTTTAATGTCTGTAAAAACATGATAATGCGGACTGAGGTTATGTGATACTTTTAGTGGGATATTGAGCGATTTATCGTGCTGTCCGGAGGTAATGAGGCATTTGCATGGTTTCACACTATGTTGTTCTATATTGTGAATTTACACCATTTGTGAGAATTTAGACCTTTATTTTTCATGCTTACATTAAAGTAACTATAAGAGCATTGCTCATGAGAATGAATGCATTACTTGTATTATAAGCACTTTGGTTGCTATTTTTCTATAGTAGATCCAAGTTTTAGTACTAGGCTTAAGCTCTGTCTACACTATTAAACTTTATGTGACAGAAAAATGTGATGTGCCCATATATAAACATGATGATGTCATATCACTACCAGATTTGGGCATATCACTACCAGATTTGGGCACATTACACTTTTTTGTCAAATTAGTTTGATAGTGTAGACAGAGCTTTAGTTGCTAAGAGTTTTTCTTCATTTGGAACAATTTTCAACATTACAGTAGTATAGCTAGGAAAACCCAATTCTGATTTAATTATAACATTTTGATAATTTATTCTTAAAATGTTGATTTTTTTTATATTATTTTGGAGTTACCCTTGTTTTATGTTATTATCAAGTTTATACCTTCAGTATGAACTCCAGTCTAAATGTTTCCCAAGATTTTAAATTTCTTAATTCATAATAATTTAGCTACCAGATCTAAAATCTTGTTTATTTTATGAATATATATTGCTTCAATAAAAACGATTTAGGGAATGTATAACCAAAGTGGTGTTCCATAAACTTGAAATGAATTAATATCATCTTCTTCGAGACTTAGATCAAGTTTCACAGAAAAACATTCGATAAAAGGTTCTACGAATCGTTGTCATTGAATTTCAAACATTCTCATCAATCTACTATATTAGAATATTAACATTCGTAGATATTCATTATTTCTAACAAGTTATTTATACATCCTCTTTTATAAGATAAATCCACACCATTAATTAGTCATTATTTTTGTAATATGATAGTGTAGATGTTCAGTCATGTACATTTGCAATCTAATCAGATATATTGAACTGCTAGCTATATTTAGTATTGTACTAATAAGCCTTTTTCTTAATTTTCTTCATTTTCAAATATGAAAATTTAGTAATATTATGATAATAATTGAAGTAAAAACGCTTTACAGTTTTTTAAAAAGCAATTTAGAATGTTTAATTTAAAATAAGAAAAAAAAAGAATTTAGTTCGAAATTCGATTGCAACTAGCAAAAAAATAGGAAAGTTTTGTGCATGCCTCCCTTACCTAACAGACATACCGGTAGAACGTTTTCCCTCAGAGGGGAGAACATCATGGATTGTTATACTGTAGTCTATTCTGTGCATCACTTACCTGGATGAACCGACATAGCCCTTTCTCCCTTCGAGGAGAGAATATAACTGTTAGATTGTTATACTATGCCTCACTTACCTGGATAACCTGACATATCCCTTTCTCCCTCCGAGGAGAGAATATAACTGGTAGATTATTATACTATGCCTCACTTACCTGGATAAACCGACATAGCCTTTTCTCCCTCCGAGGAGAGAACATACTTTAACTATTAGATTATTTAATATGTATTAAATAATCTAATAGTAAAGTACAGTAGTCTATTCTGTGCATCACTTACCTGGATAAACTAACATAGGCCTTTGTACCTCCGAGGGGAGAACATAACTGTTAGATTATATAATATTATAATTCTTTCTAAGTATTTTAATATAGATTTATGGAAATTGCCCTTGAAACAAAACCTCTAATAACTCCTTAATTCACATTATGCTAATAATAATATTCTTTTCTTTCCATAATGATTTAGTTTTCATGTCAAACTGTTGAAAGCGATTGTCATCATGTAATATACATCTCCATTACCGATACTTTGTATTAATATACCTATTTGAAATTCTAATCATGATACGTCTTTTAAAAACTAAAGATCAAGTTGACTTCAATATGATTCTATCTTCATCTTTTAGATTATTTATTGACAGTGTATGTTGTTATGATGTTATTACTTGTAGTAAATCTTCACAGTAAGTGACCAAGGATGAAAATGTTTTTAGCAAAAGTTCTATTTATTTTGTCTATTTCTTGCGTAGCTTACCTGGATAAACCGACATTGGCCTATTCTCTCAAAGAAGAGAGATACAACTCGAATATATAACATTTGATTAAACCCCTATCAGATAATGGTATATTCTATGGACCCTGCTCTTAAGTGTTACTTTAATTCTTTTTATCTTGCCCTATCCAATAGACTAGTTTTAATTTTAACATTTATCCCATCAAATAAATACTTTTGAAATAGTAATGTGTCTTTACGGTGATAAACCAAAAATAGCCCATGATCTGCATAGGGAGAGCTATGATACAAAAATGTAAAGTTCCCTCAACAATAATAGACTAATCCACCAAGGTGGGCACATCCTACATTTATTATCAGCTACAAAGATATAATTGGTAGTTTTGGTGTTGTTCTTGGATGATATTGCATACAATCATTATTCCATCGCAATACCTATAGTACGAATTCTTATTCTGTATCCTCTAGAATGTGACTTTTGACCTTTTGCAGTTTCACTATTACTCATCCTCACCTGTAAGACTATGTTGTTGAAACGATTGAATGTTAATAGCACATTGATTGTTCTATCACTCGTTCAACAACATAACAAACATACTAAGTATAGCTTAATTAAAACACTCTTTACAATGTTGAGATGCTCAGGTTCACCTGTCTTTCACTCACCAGTTGCCGTATTCACCAATCACACTTAAGTGAGATATTTCCCTTAAGTATTTCACTTAACTCAATAAATATTTAAGTAAATTGTATTCACTTATATAGGAGATTTTTCTTAATTTAAGGGCAAGGGTAATTTTTAGAGTGACTAGTGAATACGGCCACTGTTCTTTAACCTTCTCAGTTTATAAAGATATGTTGGCCTAAAGATGTTATAGTTTGCTAGGTTGGAGTAGATGCTTAGAAGTAGGCTAACTAAAGCAAACAATTTTTAAATTTCATCTGCCCAAGGTTTTTATTGAGTTAAGTTAATTGGTCAGAGGTTCTCCTAAAACCTTATCCACCTCTGTTTTCTAAAGCTCTGTATACACTATCAAACTAGTTTGACAAAAAGGTATGATGTGCCCAAATATGGTAGTGATATGACATCATCATGTCCATGTATGGGCACGCACATCACATTTTGTTGTCACATAGAGTTTGATAGTGTAGACAGAGCTTAAGTATAAAGCCAGGTTAGTCATCTGGAGGTTGTGGATTTGAATCCCAACCGAGAATTGTATTTTACTGAGCACATCACAGTAGGCAAAACATCTGACCAATTAAATGTATGCTTGTACTATTTCAAAGACAGTGAGTACTACTGTACTTAATTATTTGTAATAAAAAATTTTATTGACAATTTCAGAGTTTATTTTAAAAATGAAACGGAAAAAATATGTATTGCAATTCTAATGCTGAAGTTTAGAATTTTAAAAATTGATCAAATATAAATCATTTTTTCGATAATAAATATATGTTTGGATTGAAAAAAAGAAGAATATTTCTGTCTCGTTTACTGCATGATTTATCGTTTATATAGATAGCGACAGTTTAGTATTTTATCTTTAGGCCATACTAAGTATTTTCCAGTTTGCATGTGAAGTATTCGTTAAAAAAAAAAAGAAGAAAAATGATTAATATACTTAATGAGTGTTTAAATTTGATGACCATTTATCAATATTAGCAAGAGCCGCTTTTGGGCAAATTGCAAATCATGAAGATTCCGCAAGCCGTTATCCTCACGAGGGTGTAAGTGATAGCTTCAAGTGATTTATATATAGCCGTGGTTCTGATTAGTGTTTTTGATCGTGTTTGTTATTGGTGAAAAGGAAGCAATTCAAAAATCAATTTTTAATATCTATAACTTCTGCAGCAACTGCGAATTATGATTTCTAATATCAACATTGGATTTTTACAGAAAAAAATTAATCAAAATTGACCAAATATGGATATATAGTCCGAGCTGTATCAAATTTTATCTTGCAATTTCTTTTTTTAATGTCATTCTTCAATTTCAAAATTTATTTTTACAGATGAAACTGAAATATATAGCAAGTTGAGTATTAAGCCTCATGTTTAAACAGAATGATATTGAAAATCTTGCAATATAAACATTTTTTTTTTCAAATATTCTGAAAACACCATTTGTTTGTCTTTGGCCGTGTTTGGTTTGAAATTTTGGCATTGTTTAATTTCCTTTTTTGTATATTGATGTCTGTGTCAAAACTGCTGTCTAAAGGCGCATTTACACTAGGACGATAACGATCGGCGATAAATAGATAAGCATGCATTTTTTTTACATAAAACAAAAGAATTTAGAAAGGTTTTCGTTCTAGAATTATAGAATACTCATTTATGCTGTCTTTGATAAAAATGATATTTTTAAAAATCCAATCAAGTGACGTCATGATCAATACAACCAAAAAAATCGTTGTATTGTCACGATATTATTGCTCTTACTAATCATGATGTTATTTGATTGGACATGTGAAAATATCATTTTCATCAAATTAAGCATAGATGGTTCCTAAATAGTTCTAGAATAAAAACTTTTTAGATTTTTTTTGTTTTATGTATGAACAATGCATATTTGTTTATTTATCGTCGATCTTCATCGTCCTAGTGTAAACGGGCCTTTACCCTGGAACTGACCAGAATCACATGTGAAACATACTGTATTTTCAAAGGGCTGTTATTCTTGTTATAGTTGTACTAACTAGTAGTAGAAGTAGTTTTGCATTTGGGAGCTATTGTATTATTTATATTATTTTTCTTGTTTGCCAATGATATGTTATTTTAATATTCATATATTCCATATCGTCACAGAGATATTTATATCGAGTGTAAATTGTTGACAACATAAGTCATTGTCTGCTTGGAAAATATTGCCTACTAATGCGTCCTTAAGCCCCACAAACTTACCGGTATTCACGCCAGAATCCTCACAAATCTGGCGCATTATCATCCTTATCTTTGTTGTTTTCTAATAGCTGTATTACTCTGCATTGCAATTTACATCAATCCCGTAAATAAGATTGTTATTCCAATATTCTGTTATTACACTGGAAAAATATTTTTAAATGTCTTGTTTTTTTGTATTAAAGATGTTTGTCATATTGTTATTTTAGAGGTTTAATATATAATGTTTAACTGCTGTGTTTTTATAAATATATTGTACAATGATTGTTATGGAAGACAATACAAATAATGGTAACAAAAACCTTTATTATTATTATTACAAAATTTCCAAAATTAGATTATTATTGATAAATTCATTAAAAATATGTAATTATTTAAGTGAAAATTAATTTTAATAGCATATTGCACAGTTTGCTAATTGAATAGCTCCCTCTCTTGGTTTATATAAAGAGCTGTACTTTGATTTATTTCTTATTAAGTGGACATTTGCATAAGTAGCAGATTGATATTATTAGTAGATTTTCAGTAAATAACATTCTTGCATCTGATGAATATTAGGATGGCCGTTTATAAAGCTTTTTGCTCATATCAATTTATTTATTTTATTTAGTTCACAATAGTTTACAAGGGTGGTCCATCCAGCCGAAGTTGATCATTAGGGAACCTCACAAAAATACAATATGACAAGACATAAACATGTAACAATTAAAATTAAATTAAAATAATAAATATTGCTAAGAACTGTTTACAGTATGTGAAAAACTTTATTTATGAAATGAGTTCTTCTTATTGTATGGTACGGACTTTATCATTTAAGATTTAAAAGAAAACAAATATAAAAACAGATTTAAGTAAAATCAGTGAGTTAAATCGAAGTTAAGATGATTCTTTCTGCAAAGTAGTAAGTAGTAAGTTTGATAAATTTACCCCAGATCTGTATGTGTATTGGGTCTATAAACAACCATTTTAATAATAATAATAATATACCACATTTATATAGCGCCCTTTTCATGAAAAAACATGCTCAAACTCAAAGGCGTGTACTTTATCAACCTGACCACAGCTTTTAAGTTACAGTATACAAAACCATATTTGGTAGGTACAGTAAGTACTGTTCATAATGTGGTTATTTAAAGAAATTTATGAATTAAATATGAAATAAATGATAAGAGATGTCATCATCACACCGAAGTTTGTACACTTAAATACGAAAAATATACCGTATTGTAAATTTGAAAATGAATATTGTAATTTATAAAGTATGTTTGTTTTTCGTTGATTGTTTACTCGCCAACTAACAGATCCTAGTTACACTCAAAGATGAAGTTGTTGCTATGGTGATGATGCTCTTCAGTCTTCTCATCTTACCACCATTGTCATTACTTTTCAAGAGTGCTCTTAAGTTTCATCACTAAACATCAATCAGTTTAAGTGTGGTGTTCTTTAGTTGTCATAGTTGATTGAAACGACGTGATGAAAACGGGTAATATTCTCTTTATGTTCTCGTTCGTCTCTTTACTTTGTGCGATTATGTTTGATCAAGCTTTATGTTTACTTCGTGCTTTAAGATCTGTCTACACTATCAAACTTTATGTGACAAACACAATGTCATGTGCCCATATATAGACATGATGATGGCATATTACTACCACATTTGGGCATATCAATACCATATTTAGGCATATCACTAACATATTTGGGCACATCACACTTTTTTTGTCAAACTAGTTTGATAGTTAGTCAGGTTGAAAGATGTCATAAAATAGGGACCCATGTTCAATGTGTGATGAAAGTTTGAGGTTTAGATTGATTGTGTATATTGATGATGTTGTATTGATGTTAGGAAAGGAGTGGTTGCAAAAAAACGTGATTAATACTAAAAAGTAATTTTTTGTCAGAGGTAGATTCATACAACATTATAATAATATGTGTTAATTCTAATCAAATAACTTTAAACCTATTGTTGTATACTGTAATATTAAAATAGTATAAAGCTCTGTTTACACTATCATACTAGTTTGACAACAAGTGTGATGTGCCCAAATATGGTAGTTATATGACCAAATATGGTAGTATCATCACACTTTTTTCCTCAATCTAGTTTGATAGTGTAGACAGAGCTTTAGATTGATTGTGTAGATTGATGATAAGGATAACAATTGGCCACAGGTAAAATTGTTTATATTGATGTTCGGAGTGGATGCAAAAAAAGGTGATTATATTTTAATTTCACATTTTTTTGTCACATAACTGTTTGATGACAGTGTAGACAGAGCTTATAAGGAGGTATAAACAGATTGGTGATATACAGTTAACAAACCCTCTCCATTCCTTTCCCCTTCCTTCTAAATAAACAAACAAATAAATCATTGCCATACTATGGTTGGTTATGAAATACATGCATCTTCATCATCCATATTTTTGACCAGTAATTATTTTGTGTGATTACCATATTAATTGTTAAATATTAATGATTTTTTATTAGTGATAAATGTGCAACAAAGTAATATTTGATGACTAAATATTCAACTCATTTAAAATGTTATTTATTACCCAAAATGTATTAGTTGCAGATACATTTATTTTTTTAATTTGTGCAGAATTGTAAATATTAATAAATCATTGAAAACCCTGAAAAAACATTATATTTGTATTCTGATGGATTTGTATTTAACTTTCATTAACAGAAATGAAATTAACTTTTTTCAGGTACCATCAGAATTAAAAATTCAAGAGCTTTGCTTTTAAAACTATGTATAATTTAACCCATTTCAATATTAATGTGATTTGCATCATTTAACGAAATGCACCATATTGAGATCTCTTTATCATAATGCTACCAATGTTTACACAGCCAGACAAATAGACAGATAGACAAACATTATATTCAAATATTAATTTCAAATCTCCACATACTCCCTCAATCAAGGCAATCTAACAACAAGATGCTGAGCTCCGGAGAGTAGGGTTTATCTGTGGCTACGACCCGGTCAGTTTCATGCCCCTTAACAGCCGCAGAGAATATGTACATAGTACAGTACTGTTGGTATTTGTCGCAGCCAGACATAAGATCAAAGGACTATTACAAGTTCCTATCTTGGAAAGGCGAGCTCAGTGTCCTGTTGTTAAATTTCCTCGCTTCAATAGAGAAAACAGTACTATGCTAGTTTATTGTTATATTGGCTATCCACAAATTTATTTTTTATGAAATAATTAAAAATTAATGCCTTATTAGAAAAGCATCATTCTATAGTGTAAATATAAAGATATTACCTACTTACACTATTAATAATCATATTTCGTGACTTGAGATATTAATATTTATTGAAGACAAAATAATAAGTGTTATGCAATATGGACTTGGATATAATCCAATGGAAAATAATAAAATAATAACAGTGTTGGCAGTATATAAATTATTAAACATTATTTATATTCTTGAATATATTAATCCATCCTTATCTGCCAACTACTGTATATAATAGTAATAAACTCTAGGATTTCTTACATTCAAAATGTGTAGATTTAATATGGTAAATCCAGTCTCTCCTTAATTTTGTCTCAATTTAAACCATAATACACTCCAATATTTTATAGTGATTAATTATTAATTAAGGAATTAGTCTGACTCGCTGTAGTTTATGTGTACCTGTGTGCGATTATAATCAATTTAGGCCTATAACCATAATATTATTCGGTGCATAAACAGTATTTAAACCTAGCACACTGCACTCCTATGCTATATTTAGCCAGGCAGTGTTATTCATTTCTATAATCTTATATCAGTTTTACGTCTAGTTTATTGCTCATCATATAAACATTTATATCGTTAATATGAAATTACTACTTTAACTACAAAGCTTTTAGAATCATATTAATTAATATGACATAAGGTGACCAGGGATTGAATTTAATTTAAAAGCCAAAATGATGACCTAATTTTTAAAGTGGCACTGATATCTAGAAATATACTATGGGATATAATTTAATATCAAATTAAATGAAAAGTTAATGGCCCAATTTAAGATTTTCTTGAAGATTTTCCTAATGCACACCACCATAAATGATTGAATAAGACTTTAAGAGCCTCACTAAGTACCGCACCAAACTTGTAAAGGTATACATCAAGGTCTGTTTAAATAAAAAGTATAATATAGATTTTAATAATTATTAAATAAACAGGCAAAGAACAATAATTAATTTGAAACGATAAAATGAGGAAATCTCAGAATATATAGCAGCTAATAATTTATAATATTAGTTTGAACTTGCAATGTGTGGGAATCTCAAAATATTTTTCCATAGTATTGTATTTATTACCATCTAGCAGAATCAGATTTAAAAACGATTTATGGTCAAAAATAAATCACCTCATCATAAAAACATTTTATTTTTGTCTTTGTTGCGTACAAAATAGTGTTATAAACGGCTTTCAAAGGTGCTTTGCATCATCTTTATCAACTAATTGCCTAATCGTTTTCCCCGAGGTAACAAATTATGACAAGATATACCGTAATGGACCAATAATAAGGATAATTGGAGAACTGTACATCTAATTGCCCGATATGTCCAATTTACCAACAAATGCATTTCAAATTTACATTGATGAAACAACAATGAGAACAGTGGAGTTATCAAGCCATTGACGTACATCATCAAATTATACTTGATACGTTCGCTAAAGCATTTCAATTTGTACTCTGATTTATCATTTCATCTGTAATGCTGGCTACGAAGGTCGTGGCAATATTAAACTCAAATTATCGACTAGAATATTGTGAAGTAGTAGACAGATAGACAGCAATTTATTTAATCGTTTGCGACTCCTTAAAATGGGAGGAAGATGACGACAATGACAAAAATGATTTATTCTCGTCTATTTTTAATAGACATTTTTCATTTGAAATGTAATATTTCTTGGGATTTTAATATTAATGATGATATTATAGGGTAATCTATCTGGGAGGATTCAACTATGTACAAACTGAAATACAGTATCACAAAATCATACAAAATTAAAACATAGCTACAATTGTACCCAAGTTGACCTATCATATCATAAACATCAAATAAAATAGTAATATATTTCCTCATTTCCATAAAGTCATAGGTCATTTCAAACTTATTTAAAGCGCCCCTATGTTTTAAGTGTGTGGTTTTTCTAATGATAATCATACTCAAGGCTATCAATTAGACATGAGAGTGTATCTACAAAGTAGTCACAATTAAATAAAGTCGTTATTCAATAAAACATGAATGCTCGATAAATGTATTTAATTTGTTTACATAAATCTAATGGTAAAATTCTGTATTGTTTCCTCAAGGCTTTAATATTCCTAATGGATTGTACAATCATCTCTTTTGTTCTTTAATAGAAAATCTTGTTCTTATTTTAACAATGTCTTTCTAATTGCAATTAGCAATTTTAAAAGTTGTCGTTTGTTTTCAATTACTTGGCAACCAATTTAAAATATTCAAAGGACGACACCGTCATGTTTGGTACCAATTGATAAGATGCTACACAGTGGTTTTGTTTCATGTATTCTCGAGATTATTTTTGTCCGTGTCGTTCACCATTTTCAAGTCCTTCAGAATTAGCAATCATGTCGATATTGATCCAACGGTTATAATTACATTTATCGGCAGACAATGGACGCATGAAGACTCGCAAACTTGTTAATAATATACTACTTAGTTGGAAAGGTGATATATCTAATAAGAATAAGCAGTTTGTATTGATTGATATGAAGTAATAATGCATTTCATATCATCCACACATTATGTCATCTTGATTAGTCGATAGCTTTTTTTTTTATTTAAAGAGGTATAATTATAACTTGTTCCAATTAAGATCGTTTTTGGAGCCTGTGACCGTATTCACCAATCACACTATAGTGAGATATTTTCCTTAAATATTAAGTATTTCACCTCGATAAATATTTAAGTATTTCCCTTAAATTGTATTCACTATAGGAGATACTTGTTAATTTTAAGGGTAAATGTTTCCCTTAGCCCAAGTGTGAATGGTGAATATGGCCACAGTGTTTCATTGGCCTTTACTAGGGAGCTTTTGATTTGTAACCTACGACCTATGTTGTGTCTTCGGTCATCACCTGGACCTAGTAGTAGAATCCACCAAACCACCATTTTTATGTATTTTCATGCTGGTCAAATAAATTAATTAATTAAATGGCAACCTTGTAATCACTATACTAATAGGAAAAGTTAAATTGAAATATTGAAATGGAAATGTTTAGGCTAGATTATAACAGCTTTTTTTTTTAAAGCCGTAGGCAACATTTTTTTTTCTACTACCTAGTCTTTTCAATATGGAATATATCTATCATGAAATGACATAATCGCATATTTTGATGGATTAACTGTCTGTTCTTGTAACCTGGATAACAAAAATACACATGTAACTAACTTGTTGGTTTTATAAAACTATCAATCTAGTATATTGAACTATTACATGTTATTACTAGCGGCTTTTAGTTAAGATAGACTATTGATTTCTGTAGTCGTCTCTTGTGATTCATAGAGTCTTCGGTAGTACAAACATTAATAGATAAATTATGCATACAACCTAATACAGGTTCATTAAGAAGCTATTGATAAGTTAATTGAATCAAGATGAAAACAAAAACGAGCGGGTGTATGCTTGAGTTACTCGTTTTATTCGCATACATCAATTAGTACGCTCCGTAGCAGTTATTGATCCGGAGATAAAACGGTTATTGTATTGATGATTACGACTTGAATTCGATATAAACGTGTTTTGTGTGTTAGCCGAGAGTGGATGATTGTTGATGCTTGTTAGGGTGATACATAATTTAATTTGATACTAGTAGTCTTTCTGCTCACGACAAAATATGTTTTCATAAAGAATAGATTTTGTAAACAAATTAAAAAATCAATACACAGAGAAATGCAATTTGATTTAAAGTAACCCGATATTGGTTTATTTATTTATTCATAATGTTTCACTAGCATGCTGCAATCAATCAAATAGACTGATGCTAGTTTATTTTAATTTGAAAATAATTCTATATATAAACACTTAAGAAAATTTCAAATTTACCAATTTAAAAAACGTCTCCATATTCAACTAGAAATCATTTGGATTTTGAATAAGATCTTAATAAACTCCAGTATTAATAAGGTTTTCGTTTTAATATCATTTTTATGTTATTAATTAAACCTTGGACTTTAACATTGTTTATGTAAAATAATTAGGATTTAAATTGAGATTTTTAGGATGAAATATATGTCATGCTTTGGAAACTGAGACAATTTGGATTAGGTCCTTTGCAAACCCATGGTGACCTGCAGTACAGGGCCTACCAGATCAGTACACTGGGAGACCAATCCCCTACTCTGTTTTATTAATAAATAGTTTTCAAGTTCTTCATATGTATGTTTTTTAGATGGAGGAAAATTTGGAATTAGGATGAATCTTTCTTTTGAATGAATGAATAAATGAAGAAAGAAAAAAAGATAATTTGAAATGGTTGTGATTTTGAATATTAGCCAACTAACATCCAATTGAGTCTATAGCATAGTACAGTATATTCATCTGCCAAGATAGACTATTAAAGCCTGTGGCTTTTTGGATAATACTGACTTACTATATATTGTCATAATCATTTTTTAGCCTCATTTTCTATCATTTGACATTTGGCAGATGTTCCGCACGACAAAGAATATCATTAAAATTGTTATTATGTTACAACCTCCCTATTGACATAATGAACTCTTCCGTTAGATAGATCTCATTGTCATTAACAGTAATAATATTGCAGTTTGATATTTCTAGACTCGCATGAGACTTGTTTGGGTATCTTTTGTACATTACAATTTTTATTGGAACTTTATTTAGGTCAGCGTTAATAATTTTCGAGGGGAAAAAACATTTTAAATTTGCATTTAATTTGGATCAATATATGCAATTGAGAACTTATTAAATAAGGTACGTATCTCATCTGATATTTAATCATAAAATAATTATTTATTTACTTGTGACTATCCACGTTTATTGATTAGATATTGTTAATTTTTTTTTAAAGAAATGAATTTATTAATAATTTTATCATAACTGCGATAGACCGATGCTAATGCTATGGTAGTGAGTATGGTCCAAACAACATCATTAAATCTGATTTTTTTTTCTAAACAATTGGACAGATTCATTTTCAAAGAAGAGGATATGGTCTGACGTAAATACTAAATTTAACATATTCTCATATTGGTAGTTTAGAAGAGCGTGACAAACCATTCCATCTCCCTCCCCCCCCCCCCCCCCCTTCTCTTCCAAATATTTCTATTCTGTTTTAATGTTGAACATTGGACTAATTTACAGAAATTACAGACAGCAAACTGGCAACATCGTTATCAGGTGTTGCGATATAACCATGAAGCACTCATAGTAAAGTATGCACAGCCGCTAGTATACATGTTATTTCTCAAGCCTAAGTGCTCAAATAATGACTATGTTAATATGACCAATGAAGATCTTTACTAAGTCAATATTGAAACTAGAAACTTTATCTCGTAAATTGGCAAGAAGCTAGGCAGGTCTATTGTCCATGTCAAGTGGCTTGTACTAGCCTGTGATATTATAAATATTTTTGTAGCGTGATTTATTGCTAAGTAATGTTTATTATAAACAATTGTGATATCTTCATTACATGTATGGCGATTGACTGCTGGTGAATATTGTATGAGGTGTTCGCACGACAAATGAAAGGTTATAACCTTTGACCCAGACTAAATGTTACATAGTAGCATTGAAGTTCATCAGTATCGGTATCAGTACTGGCCAGAATCAAATCAAATTCTGTGTGAAATATGTATCACATGTGATGCCTGTATCATAGATCATAAGCCCTAACCTTAACTTAATACAGGTGTCACATGTGATACATATGTGACACTGTATTTAAGAATTTGCTTGATACTAGACAAATAATGCCATGCGTGAGTTGAGAGAATCCAGTGTGGAAGGAGTTGCTGAATGTAATCATAATTATTCTCACATTTTTAATAATTAATAATTTGTATAGTTTTTAACATCTTAGTTTCACATAGCACCTCAACGATCTTTCTCAACCTCGCCCCTCCTAAATATTGGTATCGCACCTGCAATATTTTGCTACGTACATCATGGTGTATTACAAAATATTATACATGTGATAGAAGACCCAATAGAAGCAGCTCCTAAAACAGTATTTCATTTTAAAATTATTATTTGATATTAAATATTACTTATATTACGTGTAAATTGTCATTGAATCACTTGTCCTTTCGATCTCAAATTTCTACGAGTATTATCAAATTTCTTGTTCCAAACCTATTCAGCTTTTTAATTTTATGTCTTTTATTTTCCATTTCTTATCATCAGACACTTAATTGACGTCCATAATTAAGTGGAAATTAAATTGAAAATTGGTTTCTTTAACCTTAATTGATGGCATATATTACGTTTAGTTTTCCAATCAATCAAATGTTACAAAATTATTAACGTCAACAAAACCGCTATTGTGACCACACGTTATCAACGCATGGACAACAACACAAAAGCCTTAGGCTCTGCTATCCAGTTTCTCGTGTAATTTTCACTCTACGCTACGACAATAGGTCAAAAGGAAACCCTCGAGGACTTGTTCTTAATTGTGTATTTTAAATATCGGCGCTATGTAACCCTACACTAAATAACCACTTACCGTGAGTATCTGGTTGCATTGTTGGATGATGTTCACCCCAGCAATCGATATTTACGACCACAAAAGAAGTGGATGAGATCAATTCATGTACTACACAAATACTTATATCTGTTATATGTTCATATTGAATTATAACATCACAAAGATTATATTTTGCCAGTCAATAATGTTCCTCTCTTTAGCACATTTTAAGCATCGATCGGAATTAGGCTAGGTAATGTGATATGTCTCCTGGTCTAAAAAAATATTGATAGAACTTAATTTGAAGAGAGATGGAAACGAGAGATAAGAATCATTGGAGGCTCTTTCGATAGATTTTACAATCATTGTTTTATGTTTACTACAAATTTATAATAGCTATTACTGTATGTCTATTACTACTACTGTATGCTGAATTAGGTACACGCAAATTACATTTTTGTTTAAACCCAGAAGTTAATAGTTATGTGTAATGTACTTGCTAAAGTGGACTAGATGTATTAATGCAGACAACAATGTTCATCTCCTAAAGCTCTGTCTACATTATCAAACTTTATATGACAAAAAAATGTAATGTGCCCATAGATGGAGATGACGATGTCATATCAAAACCATAGATGGACATACATATATTTGGCACATCACACTTTTTTGTTAAATTAGTTTGATAATGTCTGGATGGATAGAGCTTTAGAGTCCATTCAGCTGCCACTAAATGGCATTCATATCTGTTCACACAGACAGGGGCTGATGTGTATACTGGACCTCCAGTTAAACCTTGGTTCCCACTGGGACGCAACGCAAGGACGTTAACGCAACGCAAGCAATTTGAGCAATCACGACACGATGGATCATCTGAATTGTCACTTGTGAAGGATGTGGGTGTAATGATGTTTGTTAATGTTTATTCATGTTTACAAAATGACATTGTTACCAAAGTGCAGCATGTCAATAAACACACCCACTCTATGGATAATGTTTTATGGACTCTGGTCCAATAAAGAATGATACCACTGCATAAGGGCGTGTGGCGCAGTGTGTTGGACGTTCGACTACTGATCCAACTCTGCCGCATTGCTTGTATCCTTAGGCAAGATACTTTACAATACATATGTCTCTCTCCACCCAGGTGTATAAATGGGTACCCGGTTAGATCAAGACACAACTTTGCGCTGATTAGCTCTGCATTATGGGAGTATGTTTCCATACGTGTTTGATCCAAAACAATGACTGGGGTAATAATGTTCAGCGCTTAGAGGTTTCACAACATTAGGCGCTATATAAATTCAGGATATTAGTATTATATTTACCATACTTTACCAAGGAAAATGGCCACACAATAGCTTCTCTTGAGGATTTCAATATTTCTTTATAAAATAAACACCAAGAAAAATAGATTATGTCTACAAAAGTAATTAATATGTTCAGTACATCCATATAAAGGATCATATTACACATTATAGTGCATTTCTTGAATAGAGATTCATGTTGTGATATATCCATATATCAACCCTATATCAAGATCTTGAAGTAAAGTAGATTTTTTAGGTGATCTGCACTAGGTCGATAACCTATTGTGATTGTTATAGACATTGCTAATAGACAATTTATCAACAGTTTATTAGGGAGATTTCAAGTGGCCCTCTAGAACTTAGAATCCTGTTAATTCATTGTGCGCATACATTGAGAAAACCTGTCTGACGTCGTCGGTCGTAACATATCAATTCCTTCCTTTTCCCCACAATTTCTATTTTATTCTTTTAATTTAGAGATTTCAAGTGGCCCTCTAGAACTTAGAATCATGTTAATTTATTGTGCGCATACATTGAAAAAACTTGTCCGAGGTCGTCGGACGTCATATATCAATTCTTTCCTTTTTCCCTACAATTTCTATTTTATTCTTTCAATTTTATTACTTCATTTATCATTGGTATAATATTAATATTAATCATTATGACAGCTATTAGGCTATTGATAAATAATTATCTTATCGTATCTAGGGCCACGAACTTTTGATATAGACTTTGTTCAAGAGATTTTATCATAATGTTACAGGTGTTCTGTGCTCAATTAGTGATACAGTACAAATAAAATAGGTATTATGCAAAATTATTGCTTTTAATATTAAAAATAATATCCCCATTCCCAAATATCCATTTTTACACATTGCAAGATTTTGTCAATTTTCATTGGTATTGTTTAACTCCACAATGAAGGTTTGCTGGGTTTAGCAATACCCATTTTTAAGAATCATAATACCATCAATCGTACATATTTTCATGGTTAATATTGTTTGCGTCGTATTGAGTCACCGTAAAGCAGTACCATTTTTATGTATACTTTGTCACATAGTATTAGAATTTCACTGTCGTCATCATAATTCTTATTGTAAGAGCCAATACATTCATTGGTGTGATGATGTCTTTATAAAATGTTTATTAATTTAAGACACCTAGATATGATCACCAACATAAAACAACAAGTAAAGTAAGACACAACAAATATCTAGGTCTATAGCTAGCGTACGATGTTTACCAGAGGCCTACAAAACTAAGCCTTAGGCCTAAAGACCGTCCTTAGAGGACATTCAACGCGAGATACTTGGGAAGTGCACTGTTTTTCTCTTTTTATTGTAAATAACTATAAAACATACATTTAGGACAAGGAATGACCTGGTTTAATGTTTTGATAGTAATATATAATGCATTATATTTACGAAACGTTGAAAACTGTAGGGGATGTGGCTGTAAATTGTGATAATATTTGTACTTATTTTGTAAATGTATACAAATAATTGTTATTCTATTTTTGATTACTGCGAAAGGACGTTGTCATTTGGTAGATTGGTTCTCCTTTGTAAAGACTCTACACAGGATTATCTATAGCTTTTCATGATGGATAAGAAGATTACTACAGTTAGAAATACATAAATTAAATTTAAATTAGCAACAGCTTAATTTGCAGATGTTTGAAATAAGTATGAGTAACTTACCATGTTAATCAATAATTTATTTTACAATTCAGAGCATAAATATTACAGTATTTTAGTTTGTTATGTGCAAGTAATAAATAGTCAGTTGTTTAGAATATTTCTGTAGAATAGATTTGTTTCTCTGCAATAACTGAATGTTTACAATTTATGGTTCAGGGGCAATAACATTACATTAAAAAAGAGGTACAGACCAAAGTCCTATACTTTTTAATAATGATGGAAAGAAAAGTATGATTTAAATGAGACAAGCCCTATTGCTACAACATTAAAAAAGAAATATTAGTAATATTAATTTTGGCTCCTTATCAATTTAGACACGATAATAACTAATCATTTCTAGTAAAATAAATGTTTGTTTCTTGTAGTAGTAACTACTATTGTTCAAGGATGTTAAATCAATTTCAAACAACGAAGGCTTTTTTTATATCCACATTCTGCAGGTTTCATTTGATCATGGTATATTATTTGATCATGGTATATTATTTTGATTATAAAAATCAGATGTTACTGGGGTTTGGTCAATTAGCAGTTCACTCCTAAACACAGTCATCCATATAGACGCACTGATAAAGAAAAGTCTGTCTCTTATTATATTAATGTTATAATTATGTTAATGTTATTTTTTTAAATATTTTGTACATAATTTCCTTGTAAATAGGCCTATTGTTAAATCAGTTTGTTTTCCTTTAACTTTAATTATTTTACTTTACTCTGGCCACTGTTTCAAAAGTGTACCTTCCAATAAATTATTATTATAAAAGGCCAAGACTTTAGTTGACAGAAAGATAAGAATTTGTTAGTAGTACTGTACAGCATTTATTTGGTTTCTATATTGTCAGCTACACCATACATTTAAATCTGACTTTAGTACTATTCATCGATAATGTTTTAGCATATGTGGTCCTTCACCTTCATTATCCTCTTTCTAATTAATTACCTCATAATGTTATACATGATAAAGCTCACTTTTACTGTACAATATATTCCACTGTGTATTCTACATAAGCATTCCTAATTACATCTCTGTTTTGCTTACTTTACACATCATTTCACTACTTTGTACTCAGCTCCAAATGCTTTGATTATACCTGAATTATGATACTTTTATAGACTGTTTACCTCATTCTACCACCATTAACCTACCGGGTCCTATTATAATTGCTTCTTTGCCTTTGTAAACCCTCCTTCCTTGATTATGAATCATTATGCCTGAATCAAACACATCACACATGGGAGCAACAACCATCAGCCTGTGATTTGTTTCATCTTTAGAGATGGTACATTAGTTTTCATATCCCTAAGGAGTCATTACCGCAGTGTGATATACAACGAAATGTGCCTGACCGTTCACACATTACAGATATCACTCCCTAGGTAGGTGTAAATGTTATGAACATTATTATAAGACTGCTATTGCAATTTGTATCATACTTTTTAGGTATGTTATATTATGTGGTAATCTACTGAATACGGTAGAAGACCGTACAGATAATAGTCCTTGTTTATTTCAATTCCAATTAAAAAATCTTTGATCTTTGGTAAAGGAATTATTATTTATTTATTATTATATTTATGACAACTGATGATGGGGACAAGTAGCTGTACCAAAGAACTTATAACACAAGAATCTCCTGTTCGTCCGAAGCGCGTAACAATTTCGAAAGGCATTGTGGGATAGAATAGAGCTAATGGGTGGCGCCATTGTGAGCCATGGAGTAGGGCGCCCGCATCAAATTAGAAAGTCAAAATCATAGAGGGGATCTGCTAATACTCTTGGGGGATAAAGTAATTGACTGAGGAGTAGGGCGCCCGCATCAAATTAGAAAGTCAAAATCATAGAGGGGATCTGCTAATACTCTAGGGGGGGATAGAGTAATTGACTTCCTAGTTTGGAGGGGGCGCTGCTCCATGCTGTGAAATGGCGTCGCCCAGTTTGACCTTTAACCCTGTACTTCCAATACTGTGTTTTGAATGCAAATTGAAGAACAGGAGATTCTTTGGCTGTACCGACTGTACCCATTTGTGTATAGTATTGACCTAATGTGAATTTGAACTTTGACCCTTGATTTGTGTTAATATTAGTTGGTTTCTTTCGTTGAACTCAAGAATAATCCCATGTTTATTTTTCTTTTTGTAATTTAAAATTTTAACCCACAAATACAAAATACATATCTGTATGTATGGAGTTTATTTTAAAATTTATAAAATCATATTTCAACAAGTTCCATCAAGTTTCAACAATAACAAACATACATGTACTGTATACTACTAGAGCAGATACTTTACACAGCAAAACATTATAATTATACTCTCCTATTTTTGTAACATCTATTTCTCTCGCGTGTGAAAAACAGTTTTCAATGACATTTTTAAGGTTATAGACGATCTGTCAGAATGCGTAATCGTTGTAATTAATCGTAGATCCATCCACTTGCCAGATATCGTATAGCTTGTGGCAGTCGGTACGAGTGGAGTATTACATACGGCATACAACTAATTGCCTCATCGCATGTTGGCTTTACTTCAACAGATATGTTGTAATCCACATATGAACACAAGCTGATCAACAAGATTTACTGCAGTATTTAATAAATATAATTAGACTATAAACTTTTAGGAAAATCTTTACTGTGAAACATACATTATATTCAGGGTATGACGGGGGAGGGAGAAGGGGGTTTGGTTGGAATAACAGGTGTTGCTAATACTAAATGCTGATAAACCATGTACAGCTGTATCATGTTCTGTACTAACTTTATGCCTAACATAAAGTATTTAAAAAAAATGAAATTGGCCTTCCCTGGCCGAATTGTTCTTAATGGTATTATTAATATTATTGTAGATAAAGAACCTAGTACATCTTTCGAGATGAGTAGGGGATTACTCCGGTGTACTAGTACACATACAGCCACTGATCATAACTGGGCCCTCTGGGAGACCAGTCTTTGACTGGAAAACTATTTTAAAAATATTTTCATTTTTATACCTACTGTACCATACGTGACTTTTCTGATTCCCTGGATTTGACTATTATCGTTATAGGTTTTAAACAATTATGGCTCCTTAATTATTCCATTAATTATGAATTTATTCTATTTTTAGTTGTTCCCAAGGATAATGATAGTCATTAAAAATAACACTAAAATATTAACTTTCTACCACTAAACTGTACTACTGTACTTTGCGGAATATTGGACTTAACACTACAACCTTATACACTAATAATTTGATGGTTTACTATGTTTTATGTTGAATATAAACCATTATGACTCCTGAATCAATAATAGTTT
The DNA here is from genome assembly GCF_963402885.1 of Antedon bifida. Classification (NCBI taxonomy): domain Eukaryota; kingdom Metazoa; phylum Echinodermata; class Crinoidea; order Comatulida; family Antedonidae; genus Antedon; species Antedon bifida. Next base: position 31,135,819 of record NC_136227.1, on the reverse strand, counting down.
ATTATTTTTGTGTAACCCTTCTAATATAATATTATTATATCAAACACCTAAAATGAGGTTTAATCACATCACTGTCCATTTCTAGATTCATCTTTAAATGTAATTAAACGATTATGAATTATTATGATGTTATTATTACTGGTTTATCACAGTGTTTAAAGTAATAAAATTAACACACTTTGGCATCTATGTAGTCTACCATTCAGAACATGGCTATCCTGTTCTATGGTTATTATTGCTGATGTTCTTTCTTTGAAACAATTTCAATTGAACCCGTATTGGTTCCCAATAGGATGCAACGCAAGGACATAAGCCGCAACGAAAGTGAATCCCCCAATCACAAGCAATGGATTACCCAACTGTCGCTTGTGATTGTTTGCATTATAGCTTACGTCTTTACGTTGCATCCTAGTGGGAACCAAGCTTAAGAAGACACCTTGGAGACAAAGCGTCCCAAAGGGTGTCGTTTGTATGGGTTGACCATCTTATTGCTCTCCATCTGAACACAAAATACAAATAATAATATATAAATACATAAAAAAACAAAAAGATAAAAGCAAGAGAAAAACTAAAAAGTTTGCAATTTATAGTTAGTAAAAACATTGCACCTTGTCCTCTTCATGGAAAAGTGTTGAATAAGTGTTTGCCAATGGAAGATTTTTTTTTTTATTTGTTTATTTCATACTTCCAGCAGCGAGTAACTTGTCAATTACAGGATAGATAAACTATTTTATATTTAGCGTGCTTATAAACTCAAATTATATAATAAAAGTCAAATTTGAGGCTAGAGAGTAGAGTTGAAAGAGTTGTGAGCTGGCACTAGGTCAGGATTGAACCCTGGACTTTGAGATTTGGAAGGCAAGCATGTTAACCACCAAGCTACAGCTCCACTACACATTTATATTGTAAAAGACTTTAGTTTTATATACTGGATTAGCAAGAATTACTACCAAGAAAAAAACATTAGGTCTACCTCATGAATTTTCATTGGCCTAGATTTATATTTATCATTACCATAAATGTTAATTTCTTAAGTTTTAAATATTAATTAGGGTGATTTCAAGTAGTTGTTGGCTATTAATACTGCTTTTATTTCACACCGCCTCGTACAAAATTAATATTATATAGTTTCATCTATAGCTCATAAAGTTTAACAACAGTTATGTTTATGTATTATTGATAATTTTATGAGACTGTGGGTATTAAACCATTACTTAATTTCTCAACATGCATAAACATAAACAAAAATACGAACATTACAATTTGCTCATATAAATAGAGCTTTCAAAGACTAGTTGATTAAGGGCCTGTTCAGACTACAAAGTTATGTTTATGTCTGAACACACCTTAAGTATCACTATTTCGGTAGTAAACTCTTGCAATAATTTCTCAACATGCATAAACATAAACAAAAATACGAACATTACAATTTGCTCATATAAATAGAGCTTTCAAAAGACTAGTTGATAAAGGGCCTGTTCAGACTACAAAGTTATGTTTATGTCTGAACACACCTTAAGTATCACTATTTCGGTAGTAAACTCTTGCAATAATTTCTCAACATGCATAAACATAAACAAAAATACAAACATTACAATTTGCTCATATAAATAGAGCTTTCAAAAGACTAGTTGATTAGGGGCCTGTTCAGACTACAAAGTTATGTTTATGTCTGAACACACCTTAAGTATCACTATTTCGGTAGTAAACTCTTGCAATAATTTCTCAACATGCATAAACATAAACAAAAATACGAACATTACAATTTTCTCATATAAATAGAGCTTTCAAAAGACTAGTTGATTAAGGGCCTGTTCAGACTACAAAGTTATGTTTATGTCTGAACACACCTTAAGTATCACTATTTCGGTAGTAAACTCTTGCAATAATTTCTCAACATGCATAAACATAAACAAAAATACGAACATTACAATTTTCTCATATAAATAGAGCTTTCAAAAGACTAGTTGATTAAGGGCCTGTTCAGACTACAAAGTTATGTTTATGTCTGAACACACCTTAAGTATCACTATTTTGGTAGTAAACCTTTGCAATAATTGCAACCTTCCTTCCACACAAGGAAATATATAGTAGGGTCTCAGTTTGAATAGGCTCCCTCTTCCTCTTTTTTTATGCAGAGCTACCATAAAGCTCTGTCTCCACTATCAAATTTATGTGACAAAAAAATGTGATGTGCCCAAATACGATGATGTCATATCAGTAAATACTGTAAATCCAAAAGTTGGGGGTGGGTTACTATTTTCAGGTGCCTAATTTAAGATTAGTAATAGTAACCCATTACTCTAATAACCCCCCACTCTAAGAAGCAATCAAAGAATAATAAGCCAGGGTTACAATTAGAAGATTTACGGTATTTGGGCATATCACACTTTTTTTTGTCAAACTAGTTTGATAGTGTACTGTAGACAGAGCTTTAGATATAAATAATCAATTTGTATTATGGTTTCCTTGAATTAAAATTAAAAATGAGTTTGCATTGTGCGATTGATATTTAACCTATTTAAATGCCAACCACATAGAATGAGTTTTTATTGGGTTAATCATTTAGAATTTATCTTAATTCGAGTTAATTAAAAATAAGTGACTTAATCTTTATACTCAATGCCTTTATGTTTCGTAAAGGTAATGCAGTACTTTTCTGATGTGGTTATAAATTTAGGTTGTTACATCTTGCGCGGCAGTTTGCCGTAACCTAATTATAGATGATTAAGCCTGCGTAATTTGTTATCGAAACGCAATTAATATACGCTTAAATATTGACTCGAATCGAGAACAAGTGAATGCGAGTTAATGTGGACTTGATTATGATGAACTGAAGGTCTCTTAAATAAACCTGCTTAAAACAAGAATTTGTGGACAAATTATGTAATAAACCAATATGGCTTCCAAATATTGAATAGATTATTATGGATAAAGACACAGAATATATGATTATTATTTCATTTTTAAATAAATACCAAGTATACGTTAAAATCTATGAACAATTATTATAAAATCTTGGATGTTCTCTTTCCAATATATCAATGGCTTCTGAAGAAGAATTTTATAATAATAATAAAATAATTTTTCCTCAATTTAAAAACAATAATTTTCAAGAATTTGTTTTTAACATGAAAATGTACAACTATTGTTTGATGGAAATGTTAAATTCTCATGCCTTATAAGATAACATAAGATAAGATAATAATAATTTAAAAGTAAATAATAACCTGAAATCCGCAAAACACATTTGATAACGTTAATATTTTCTAGAGACTCTACCTTAAATTATTTTGTTTTGTTCGTAAATTTGAAAAATATAATGATGAAGAAAATAATCATTTTAAACACATAGTATTCACCTGCTTCTACTTATAGTGTTATAAACGGCCTTGTTCTCATTTTTCTTATAATATCCTGACAAAAAAAAATTCTCCCTTCAATTTTCTTTCTTTCATAAATGGTTTTAGTTTCCAATTTATATCGTGGAAAATGACCTCTTGATGTATTATTAGCTAGGGAAATACGCTGAATAGATCAACTCGTTTACGAGAATTTTTAATGGCGGTATGATTATCGAGGGACAGAATCAATTTATAACGTATTATATGTATCTGATGTTTGTTTTAGAATTTTCTAGGAAGGTTAGCCGATCGATGGATCACCGTGAATCCTCTAATACATCACTAGATCTAGAAATGTCAAGGTTGTATTCTTACTAATCCTGGGATTAGTTATGCAAATCCTGTTCATCTTTAGGCTAATCCCACTTAATTCCTTGCACAAGATCGCTTTCCCCAGCAGCTTAAAGGTAGTCACCATTAGCACATTAAGTCTTGGCCGCAAATCCTGGCCGGCTTAAGGTATACACGGTTCACATGTTGTTCTCCACCAATTCAGGAAAAAATAGCCAGAACGATGAGAGCAACCACACGGCCGGTTTATCCTACGATTTAGACATGAAATAAGTTTGCTTGCTAATGGGATTGTGGATTGTAGACTTATTGACTAGCTAATTTTTATTTGTATGTATGTTTCATTACTTATTAAACCTATTGTAATGGTTACCACAGTTTATGTTATAGATTTGTGTAACCTTTGAAAGCATGTTAACCTACTTCCTGATAATTCAATGACAAATTTCCATCAATATTTTTAGTTTAAGATTCTTAAATGAATATAAAATAATTTTGTTTTCCGTTAATAATAATATATACTCATAACTATAGTGGAATTATAACCAAGAAATCTATTTGGATAACTTACATGGATAAACCATAAAGCCGATGTCTCATTCAGTTCATTGAACATCCCTATTAAGTAAATGGTACATTCTGAAACATGATTTTCTTGCATTGCTTTTATTAAATAAACATTTAAGTGTAAAACTGATGAAACACTAACAACTTTCTGGTTACAAAACTTCATTGACAAAACTAAACACAGAAATAAATACATTTTTTTCTAAAAATAGTATAATTTCAGATATATTTCTAGTATGAATCAAAAGTTATTAAGTTATTTAATTCTTGTATTTACCAGTGGAAGGTATTACAATCAAATTATTATTAGTGTCTGTATAGTATTCCCAGTGGAATTGCTCCATCTGTTTGGAGTTGGAAATAGGCCACTGTTTCTACTTATCACTTCATATTCCAGCATGTTTATATTATCTTGGATTAATTTTATATAATGATAATAATTTAAATTTAATTGTATACATTTTTCTGACTACAGTTTTTATAAGCAGTATAGAGTCTACTGTTAACTTGAGAAAATTACGAAATAGAAATTTTTCACTTTTTTGTCACATAAAGTTTGATAGTGTAGACAGAGCTTAAGGATGTTTACATTTTTCTGGATCAATTTGTTATGAACATGGATTATAAGCTTGTCATTTCAAAAATATTTTTAAATATTTTTGTTTGTTCGATTTCAATAATGTTCTCAAAACTTTAAAGAGTCAAAGCCCTTGGAATAACATTACTGTATGATTATTGTAATTTTAAACCAACTTTGATAAATTGGTAATACATTATGTTTTTGTTGTTTTAACTTGAATTATCTAATCATATGGATATGTATCTATGTAATATTATATCACCAATGATTAATAATTATCATATGGGATTGATATTTTAATGTGAAAGTATATTTACCAATCTCATATTTCATCTTTCATTTTTACTACATTTTGATAATATAGGCCATCTGTTTTTATTACATATCTATTCCATCTTACATTTCGTATGGCACTCATGACACGTGGAATCTTAAAATCCCTTAATCAGCTATATTAAATATCAACCTAAAAATACTTTGTTGTCATTTTGAACAAGCTCGCGGCAATGATATTTGAATCTTGTTAATACTTTTATTCTTGATGTAATAGAGCATAGATTGCAAAAGGTAATTTTAAATATGTAATGATAGTTGATACAAAAATTTACTTTGAATATGATATGAAAATGTGACTGATTGATCTATGTGGGTTATTGTATTCCAAAAATAAATAAATATTAATATTTATTGGTTGCTTTTGGCAAATAAGCAAATTAATTATTAATTTTTTTTTTCTATATAATTTATTTGAAGGAATGTCAATTTCCTTGTCTTTGGTACAGTACTGTATTTACTGTAGCAAAAAAATAAACAATGAATAGAGAAGTCAGTATTTATTTAGACAGTTTGAGAAACAATTTCTTAAAGAATTGTAAAACGTTCGGCGTTTTTCCCAGATTTATTGATAATTAATTACACATAGTCTTTTTCTACATGTTTCTGTTAATCTCTTCTGCTTTTTCCTCCTCTTGTTCTGTCCTTTCTTGATCCCTCCTACTCCCTCTTGTTCTGTCTTTTCCTTCTTTCTCATCTCTTTCTGTGTCCTCTCCTGATCTGTCTTTTCCTGCTCTTTCTTAATGGAACTAAATGTACCGTTTCACAGCTTTTCCTACAATATTTTCAGGCGTCATGTGTAATTTTGGCTGGGAATGTTATTTATGCTTTAAAATTAGTAATTTAATAATAAAATATGTATATTATTAATCTTCATTCCTTGGGGAAATATATCTAAAGGAAAAACTCATCAGTGTTAAATTTACATTTTGTTTGTTTGTTGCTGTACATCTTGTGACGTGTAGCGTTAAGAGCAGTGACTTAAATAAGTGTTCTTGACATTTCATCATAAATATTCCTTTCCATTTGACACAGAATTACATTGAAATTTACATTCACATTTATTCTACTGTAAAACGAACAAACAAGTACTTAGAAAGAACCAATTTCTATTTGGGTGAATGCCTCAACGTTTTCTATGATTTGTTTAACGTAAATGCTAATTTCTCACGGTATCGATTGATTAATAATCTAGCGAAGGAAGTCAGAATCGTTGTAGTTAGTTAATCAATCTTTCGACTTACCTCGACGATATCTGAATAATTGTTGATTTGAATGTAATTACTGACTAATGGTCTATTAGTTGTTACTGTGGACATCAATTCTACTATTGCGATGAATTAATCATCAGTTAATGAAAAGCTTATGAAGTGAGCGTTACCCTAAGTCATCAATTTATGCTATTGCGGAATTGGGACATTGTAAAGTACATATCGCTTGAGGTATACTTAAAAAACATGAGACGTTTTATCTTTTAGATGGCTATCGGAATAATTAGTACAGTAGTAGTACCCTTGTTTAAAGAGGGCACTTTCCTGAAAAACGAATGAAGGGAAAATGTATAATTTTGCACTATGGCCAACTCTTTAGGGGACACTCCTATTAAGGGACACTTTGTGGGGTTCCGACAAGGGGTTCTCTTGTAATACATAGGCCTTCCTTTTTTGTTTAAATATATTGACTGTAACCGTACATACATTTTGGTATGTATCTGAATAATGAAATCAATTTTTGTATAAAATATTTCTTTAAATTGCATTTTTTGTAGGACCTACACAGTACTTCATGCCTCACTTACTTTGACATATTTTAAATTATTTTTCTATTCTAAATGGTACAGTCCTAGATTTATTTTAATTTTTGTATTGAGTAATATATATTAAAAACTCCCTTGACCTCGAAAAATGAAAGAAATAAAAAAAAAACGATCGAACAGATGAAAACGAGTATCAGTAGCAAATGTTTGTTGTTATTGAGTTTCTCTATCAGTTGCTATAATAAAGCAAAGGATTATCTTGGATTAAATCTAATCCTGTTAATCTCAATGATTACCAACACCCTATTGAGTCATATTATATCAAATCCATAGCTAATATCAAAAGTATTTCTAAGAAGGAGTTGAAGATTATTCTATATTGCGGTTGATCGCTGTATCATACGACAAACAAGTCAATTTAACTGAATAATTTCATAAAGAAATAAAGTATGCGAAGGTAAAACAATTTGTTATCCACCGATATTAAAATCGGTTGCAAGAGTAGGGAAGATTTATTGCTGTATCTGTTTAATCTTTTTTGCTTTCAAAATTTCTTTTATTCTAGTAAAACCAAATCGGATTTTGTATGATTATGTTCGATTCAGGAACTGTATTTACAACACTTTTATGTTAGTTAATTGTTGATACTTTTCGCCTTGGCGCTGATATAATTATGTATTGATTCATAGCTTTTAATTATTATTTTTTTGTTTGTTTGACAGACGCGTTCTCCTCACCGTGTCAACAGACCAGCAGATGAAAATACAAGACCAGAAGTAGTTGCAAAGAACGGACCAAATCGACCAAATTCAAGATTAAGTGATGTAAGTAATAGGACCGGTTTCTAACGAGCAAGAGAATACGGTTTTACTAACCGTTCTTTTTTTGCGAGTAGAAATGGATACACACAACCACAAACAAATAAAAAAACAAAAAAGAATCTATTTTATAAAGTTGATTTTGATAGTAATCAACAAGATCCATTCTTAAACCGGTTTGCATGAATTAATTTTAGACAGTCACACTAATAAACTCTGTTCTGAGACGTTATTTTATATGAACGTTACCGGACGAAAACTGTTCATTGTAGTAAAAATTAAGCCGATATCTTTGTTTATAAACTACCAAAACTGCTTCCATAGGACAAAAACGTTTAAAACAGGCTTAATGTAGGTTTACATTTATTTAAAAATACAACAAATTTGGGTTGAAAACATACACCACAAGCACTAATTACTCCTCTATATACAAAATTATTAGGAAATTGTGATGAACCTTGCCATAGAAAAAATATATAAACTCTCTTAAGATTTATGTTATGCATTTAATCTCCTATTTGTGGCACAAATTGCATTTTGTAATTGAGAATTATAGAGAAATTATTGATCAAACTTACTCCCTATTATTCCTGATAACAGGCTTATCTTAACCCTGTAGGCTTCAATTACATTACAGATACAAATATTATACTTAAGGGATACTACTTACCCCTTAGGAAACTCTTTACCCCTCTTTATATTAAGATTTCACGGAAATGTGTCACATTTGAATTATAATGTTCACAATCCAATTTATTCGCTGTAATATTACAAAGTATGATATGTGTCAGTGAATGTTAGTAAAGGAATAAAGGTTACAACTATGTGTCTTGTCTAATGTAGTTTATGTTTTATAAAATGAGTTCCCTCTTTTCTAAATGTCCTTCTCTTGTTATTGTTCCTATTTTGTATTTACTCATCTATTATTGTTTACTTTTGATTGTACTTCATCTCCATTTGTATACAGTTAGGAGAAAAATAGCAATATATTAGCACTGGTCAAAACAATATAGACTATCTGATACTGATTCAAATTCAAAAACTTTTATTGTCTAATATTCATATAAAAATTGGAAATTTGATGTTTGACATACTACTAAACACAAAAAAATAATTAAAATATATAAAATGGAATGACTAATACTAAAACTAATAACCACATAAAACTCCTAGAAATTAGGAAGCCTTTTGCTATTTACCCACCGACTGTATAGTAAAATCATTATGAATACTGAATAGTGAAAAGCTTTATTTGTTCATTATCATATAAAATAATTTGCCTTGAAAAACATTATTAATGTAAATTCTCTTCTTTAGATAGGAGAAGCCAATATTAGTGGTTTATCCATTTTAAAAATGTGTCTCCATATAGTTAACCATACCTATTTTCGTCATCGTCATACAACATTATTAAGGTCATCCATAAACTATTAATGAGAAACGTGATGTTATCATTAATTATCATAATTATTCTTTTCATATTTATCAATCTATTTTTTCAGGAAAGCTCACATACAAGCTCAGGCAGAGGCTATATTGTAAGTAACAATTATCCATTAATGTTTTCTATGATAGAAATAATTTTCTTCAAATTTAATACCTACCTTTTTTTTAAACAAAAGTAAAAGTATCAATTGTGTAAGTATATTGAATATATTTTTATCTTGGACTAAATGTCTATGTCACATGTTTTGACACCTAACATTTGAGGGCATAGAATTATCCAGTTGACTGGTTCGGACAAAAATATCAAAATGTGATAATCTGTTTGGGGAAATCAAAAGCTTTGTCTACGCTATCAAACTTTTATTATGTGACAAAAAAAATGTGATGTGCCCATATATGGACACAGTGATGTTATATCACTACCATATTTGGGGACATTGCACTTTTTTAGTCATAACTAGTTTGATAGTGTAGACAGAGCTTTATATTATAAACAAGTAAATATTCATAGAATTATCTACAGTGTGGATAAAATATCAAACTAAAAATGTATGAGTTGGAATTGTGCTGGTGAATAATTTTTGTACATAATTACCAGACATCCCTTTTAATTAAATTCCCGTTATTACAATATTTTTTTCATCTAAATTGATTTTGAATTTTTTAATCCGATTGAATTCTCCAGACATTGTATAAAATTAATTATACATTCAGTTATTACCCACCTCGATGAAAGATAAAGAAGAAATAAAATGTCCGCATGGTTCCCATGAGTCAATATCACAATTATTTATTTATTAATTCTTAAATTAAAAATGCCTGTACAAGACCCTTTGAGTATTTACTGTAGGCTGTGGGAATAAATATTTGATAATTAAAAAGTAGTGAAACTGAAAGCTTAACATGGGATTTGGTAAGGCATGGTTTTTCTTGTACAGTAAATGTTACTCTTACAGTAATATAAAATTGAGTTTTCTAACATTCATTGGAGACTTGCTTAATAATTAACTACAGTAAGTTTGAGCAGAGACAGAAGCTTGTTTAAAGAACAGAATAGAATAGACATTTTTTAAGCTTTAAGTACAGATAAAATAAAATTGACATTTTTCTAAGTATAAATAATGGAGGGATTTTTCTCAAATGTATCCAATATCAATGTGTAAAACAATAGACAATTTAAACACAAGCGTTGCTGTATAATGTACCACAAGTTGGCTTTTTATGCAATTGCCATTTTGTCTATCTTTTTTTATACTAGTTAATGATTCTGTTCTGTCTCTCCTCAAGCCTGCCACTTATTTAATAACTGTATCATTTAAACCTCCATTTAAAACTACATTTTATGTGATAGGCAGTGTATAATTATGTAAATTATGTTTCAGATTAATTCCGAGTAATGTTGAAATTAAGTTCCATTTAAAATAAGTTTATAATTTGTGCTTATGCCGTTTAAATGTAGTATTTAGTAAAGGTTAGCGTATGTGTTAGAAAATCTTGTTTTTTAGGTAAATTAAAAATTTTTTTCCTTGAGTTAGGATATTAAAAAATTTATAAATCTTACCATCATCGTTTCCTACTTCCTAAAGTCATTAAACATGTATTGAAAATTATTTAATTTTTAACATTAAAATGAAATTAAACTATCATGCGTGAATGTGCGAGATAAGTCATGAAAGTATCTGAGCTACGCCCACTTCTGACACTCTCGCCGAGGTGGTAAGGGGGTAATTGATACGTGATAAATCTGTCCTACATCAGCTCTTCATAGGCTTAACGTATTAAGAGATATTTATATCCTGTCTCTTCTTGTTCTTTGATGATTTCCTGTTTTCCATGTCACACACATTTTACATGACAATCATCTTGTACCAAATCTGCTGCCCTCTATATACCATACCAAATAATGTCACGATTTAATTCTAATGATGTAGAAAAAAAATTACTAACAGGTGTTTTACGTAGGATTCAATTAACTGAAATATATTCCTTTGTTAAGCTAACATCTGCAAAATAAAATTACTTATAGTTATGTCATTGTTACAACATTTTTCGATTTTTTTAATGAAATTTTTATCATAACTTTACACAATAAGAGAGACTTGTTTATATGGTCGTAAAGAACTGGGCTGGTGATGAAATGTGTTTATATTAAAAATCTACTTTATTTTTAACACCTATATGAAAATAAAATCAATTTTATTATAGTATTTATATTTTTTATGTGTTAAATAATTTACAATTCAATAAGCTGTCATTATTAATAACTTGGCTGTCGATATAACTTGGGTATTAATATTTTAAGCCACCTACTTTAATCGTAAGAAACAGGGGTCCACAGTAGACAGAAACAGTCTATGAGGAAAAATATTGTGAATTCTAAACTAATTTGATTAGTATAAAAAATGTTCTGTTTTTTATATGAAGCCAATCGGGGGAGGTTGGAAGTAATATGGTTTAAAAAAACCAACATAATACCTGTATTTGCTGACTAACAAAATGGAAAATTGTAATTGAATTACAGGTAGTGACAATATATTGAATGAGTTAAAGAGAAAGATCTAGCCAAAGTTGTATTTTCTCCTTCCGAATGTTGCTTAAAACATTTTTAGAATAAATCACATATTTTAGATAAAATTCTTTAAACCTCTTGCGATGGAAACTGCTAGTAGAGCTCACAAATGGCTTAAAACTATAAATCTTTGTATGTTTAATACAAGTTAAAAGGTAAATTCTTTAAAAATGCTTTTGATAGCTTGGACATAAGTTATTTCCAGAGATTTAACTGCTTCTAGTGATATGGATAATCTCGCAGAATGTTAAACGACGACGTTAGGTTAGGAATGAATGATAATAGCATTACATGTTATATTGACCTGGTGGAAGTAGTCATATCCCGGTAATCGCTACTCTGATGTTTGTATGTATATTCAGTTCAATTTTATTCAACCACGTAGGCCCAGATGAACTCTATCTAGAATATGTTATTGTTAGTGTATTACATGCCTGCTTATCTGGATAAACCGACAGTAGCCCTTTTCCATGAAGTGCAAAACAATTACGAAAAGAAGAATTTTGCAGTAGATCACCTCCATAATTAATGGGGCAGTAAAAAGGACTTTTAGAATATGTTATTTTACATTTATATGACACTGAAAGGAATGAGCATCTATTTCAAACGGTTAGTTCAGTTCAACTTTATTCAACCACAGAGGCCCAGATGAAGTCAATTTTCATAAATATATTATTTTATATTACCAAACTGAAAGAGCATAATCTATTGGTTTACTATCAATCCAGCATCTTCTGATGAACTCCAATGCTGGACCTCCATTCCTTCCTGTCCTGTGTTTCTTCAACTGTCTCAGCAAATCAATGCTGGTGTTCAAATTGATCTTTTGCCCTGAGTCACCACTTTAGACTGTACTCTTCTCTTCCTTCTCCTGCTTCTTTTGCAAACTGTACACTTCTCTTTCTCCTTATTGATATCATTTCTGGTAGTCTCCATATAATGGCCAATTTACACAGACGAGCGGTAACGGTAAGCGGAAAACTGCGTATCACATGGAATCTGTATCTATCCTGAGTCCGTCCGCTCCATATTGTACAGTAAATGGTCATAAGGAATAACATACATTCTTTACTTTTATTATCATTACCACTCTTTGTTAGTCAGATGTGCCTTCCAGTTGGCATCTAGGACTTTTCTTTAGCATGTATGTAGGCCTATACCAGCGATCAAGAGCTTATCTAAGGTCCAGGTTTCACACCTTTGCAAAAATCAGGAAGATCTCCACTGTTGCCTGAAAAAGTTTTACCATGATGCTCTTTCCCAGTTTGGTTGGTTTCTCAGTTTGGTTTGGGAGCCATCTCCAGCTAAAACAATTCTCTAGGCCACGTTTCATAAGACCATACCGCTTTTTCTCTGTTAGCATGTATGCAGCTGTGTCTGAGAGTTGTTTTGTCTGCTTCAAACAAACACCATGTGTTACTACCATTTCTCATGTTAATTAACACCATTACCTGGGTCAAGCTGAGAGTTAATTAGATTATTATGAAACTTTGATTCTACTAATTTATAGAAACTGGACCTCAGGGTCCTGTCTTCAAAGTCAAGGTAATCGTGGCACATGTGGAGGTGCAGACATGGCTTCCAAGGTTTCTCTCTGGCCTACATCTTTTAGAAATTAAAACTAATTTTTTGTGATATGATGATTATTATTCTTTTTTTTTAAATGTTATTTTATTAAACTGTATGAAATCCTGTGTTTCATGTTTTATGAAAGAAGTAAAATAAATATTATTATTCATTCAATTTGATTCATCTGTGGTATTTGGAAGGTGTGACTAACTATGCCCATAGGTTTATTGCAGATAGCTGATGTCGCTAGAAAACATCATTGTACAATGCATAGTGGGAAGGAATTGGGAGAAAAACAAATAATCAAGTGATTGTTTCCCACCATGCATCTCTAAAGCCTTTCAAATATGAATTATGATTATTAAAACAATATTTAATATGAAATTGAAATATAATATTAAATAATAATGTTCTTTTTATTTTAGTGTGATGTAGAGAGCGAGGAAGACACCAGGGTAAGTGATTATGTAGATCATTTTTGATCGCCAACAAAATAACCTTGTTTTGTGGAGGATATTATTATATTACTTAGAATTTTACTGTAGGTTGAGTTTTTTTAGGAGGTTGATTGTTTAGAAATAAATTTATTTTGCCTTTTAAATTTGTTTGCAACTGATTTCTTTGGTGGCTGTAAATGCTGTAACCTTTTATTTAAGCATACCAGGATGATTGTATTCCACTGTGTATAACCTCTATAATATAAGTATACACATCTTGCATGGAAGTTTATTTATTTTTCATATTTATATCTTTTTAAATAATACTGTAGTTTGTACAATGCCAGCATATAATGTACATTGAGTTCAAATTCATATTTATTGTGAAATAAAAATGAATATATACAATATAAATATTATATAACAAACTAACTATTATTGGGTACATTTTATGATTAACACGATATAAAACTTAATGAACAGAGTGAAAATAGGTTTAGGAGTTCATAGTTCGCTGTATATGTTGGCTATTATATATTTTTGTTTTATTGTTTGTTTTACATGGAGTTTTAACTATCACCCAGAGATATTTTATTGGACAATTAGAAACTTGAGTGACTTTTTCCACTTTTCCAGATGTCAGTTTTTTGTAAAAGTACACACATTATTATTGACTAAATATCAACCATTAAGTTTTGAGATGAACTTTTATTTCATGAGAATACCCTTAAAAATGGGTTTTTTTTAACAATTAAAAGGAATGATTGCAACACAAAGTACTGCAGTATGGCAACACAAAGTAGTACTGCAAAACAGCAATACCAATAAAGTACTGCAGTACTACTACTAGTAATGTTATAGACAGTAACACAAACAAAACGTGTTGACAGTACTACTAGTAGTACCAAAAGAGTACTGCAGTACTACTAGTAACGATATAGACTAACACAAAAAAAATGCTGCAGTACAGCAATGCCAAAAGAGTACTGCAGTCATAATTGTAACGATTTAGCAGTAACACAAGAAAAGTACTGCAGTACTACTAGTAACAAAAGAGTATTGCAGTACTACTACTAGTAACTAGACAGTAACACAAAAAAAGTTCTGCAGTACAGAAATGCTGAAAGAGTACTGCAGTACTACTACTGTAGTAACGATAAAGAAGTTTGCAGTACAGTAACACAACAAAAGTACTGCAATGCAACGGAATTACTGCAGTACAGTAAACATGAGTGTACTATTAGTTAATCACTAGACAAAATTCCTTCTATAATTTACAGTAGTACTCCAAAACATAGCTTGAATTCTGCTTATAGACACAATGTGTAGTAATTATAGGAAATACCAAGAAACTGTGTTTGAAGAACATTGACATCATTTCTTAGAAAGTTTAAATTTGAATAAAGTTGAATTTAGGAAAGTGAAGACGACGATGAGGTTGTAGTAGAGAAGTCGAGTGCGGTAACTATCCTGTTTCATTTTTAGATGTATAGGAAATTGACGTTGTAGTTGACACTGCAGTTGTTATCATGCATCATTACTGATTTCCACGAGGAACACTTAATTAGCGCACTGATTCGCAAACTCAATTTCACGGTCGGACCCAATTTCCTTTAACTTGTAACATTGAACAGACCTGCTCGCACTCCTGCCAATATCAATCTGGCGAAATTAAAATGACGGCCTACGATGAGCCGAAAAGGAAAATAGAAATATAGTGGAAAAGTATCCATGACGCGTCGCGACCGTTGTTTGTTAACAGCTAACGGCTAGGATTGAAAACGATTGTCATGGGGGTGACCTTCAAGCGAGTTTGAATACGTGTCATCGTTCAAATGAAACCGATTTTGACAAGCCGGGCTGTGCTGTAATTGCCGTTGACTTTGAACTTGTTTATTTTATTATTTATAACATATAATCAAGTGTTTAATGTTTGTAGTTAACACATTTTTGACTTTCTGGAAATTCTGTTGCCAGAAATAAAATACTGTTAATTGATGCATATCATTCAATTATACGTTTAGCGTCGTACTGATTTTTAACATTGTCAGACAGTATATAGTAGTGCAGTACTATTTTTAAAACCATTTTGTAACTGTAAAAAAAGATATATAACTAAAAACATTTTAACTTGGTGTTTTTTTTATTCATTTTGACCTAAATTGGATTGAAACTTCAAATAAATTATTTATCTCGTTAATAACATTATTAAAACTACAAAATGGCCTATTTATATCCAAAGTTTTAATTGTTAATCATCTTTATTTCTCATGTCTTAATACTGTATTAACATTTTTTTTTCAATTTCAACTTCATCATTGTTACTTCATGCAATAAAAAGAAAGGATCTCATAATAAATATCCTTTTTTTTAAAAATATAAATATTTATGTTGATCTATATTTTTATTTACTTGTTGTAAATCATCTTCTACTTCCTGAGCCAACTTTTTATTTCCAATTTTGTTGGTACCAGTATGGTAGTAAAATTTCAAACACAAAATATTTATATTATCCACTCTACATTATTATGTTAACCAAAGCAAGGCTTGTTATTCTGAGTCTATTTCGTGCCTAGCTTACCTGGATAAACCGACATTAGCCTATTCTCTCCTAGAAGAGAGCTACAACTAGAGTATATACAACACCCCTATCAGATAATGGTACATTCCATGAAGTGGGAGCATTCCAACACACAACATCATTTATTTTCGTAACATGGTAGAGATAACATGACTTGGTATTCTGGATTTAGAAGCCTGAACAGGAACGTATTTGTAGACTAAACAGAGGAGAAGTAGAGGACGTCTTTCATTTAATTTTTAACTATATTTCAAGTATGCTCTGCTTTGTCTCATTATTTAAGTGTAGAAAACCAAATAATATTAGCAAATTTGATTGTATTTGGCAAGAAATGTTTTGAGGCTGCTGGCCTATATAACTCTAACAGGAAAAGTCACCCTCCGAGTAGAATTTAACTTGATAATTTAAATAACTGCTTTGCAATATCAATTTAAAAAAAAAAATTTTTTTACTTAAAAAAACAAAGTGACCTGAATTTATCCTTCTATTAAAAACTTTCTTATAATTGCGATCTTGTGATTTTCACATTTTTATAAAAACTTATTTTTGTCAAATTTTGTCAAACATTTTATTAATGTCAATTTCCATTTAAAAGTACATGATTTATTAAATGTTTGTTATCAAATTAGTAGCAACCTTGACAGAGCCTGACTTCCTAATCTAATTTTCTTTCTAGTAATATATATTTATTTCAAACTGAATAGTTTTATTTGTCTTGTTGATAAATAAAAATTGAAATAATTCATTTAGTATTAAAGAATAATATTAACAATGATGACATTTGATCACCTCATCACAGTTGTAGAATCCTTTGGGACACCCCTATTTAGAGGACACTTTCATTTGAAATGAACAAGGGGAAATATATGTTTTAATACTATGATGGAATAGGATACCCCTATTAAGGGGACACTTGGAAACGAACAAGGGGAAATACTGTATGTTTTAATACTATGATTTAATACTACTATAGTAGTATTAAGGGGAAACTTTGTTTGATACTGACTATATTTTTAATTTTTGCTCATATTTAACAATATCAAATATTAAAACAGAAGATACTGTAGCATTATTATTAAAGTAAAATTTGTGAAATTAAAAGTTCAAGATTAGTTATTTTGGCAATTGCTGATCTGGTTACAATTTACAGTAGAACACATAAGGAGACACCTTCAGTACCCGACAAAGTACTCTTTAATAGGGGTGTCCAGATTAGAGGTTGTCCATAGTGTTAAAATGTATTATCTCTCGTTCGTTTCATGGGAAAATGTCCTCTTTTATAGGGTTGTCTACTAAATTGGGTGTCCACTGAATGTCTCAAAGGAGGGTTTTGGTACCTGTTTTAATAATTATCAGTTGTAAACAGCAGACACACAGTTTCTTCTTAAATAACTTTCATATTTTTCTGAACAATAAGACACAATTATATTCTGATCATGTCATATAAATCATAATGATAATGTCCGCACATATTATCACATGTCATTATGACATTTCAGATTATCATCACATTAATGTTTTTTATAATTTATAGCAATGACATTCTTGTTTTCCTTTCTTCATTAATATTTAATTGCCTGTTTACATAACCAGTTTTTTATGGTGACATTTATTTGGAATGTTACTGGAAAGTTTTTATCTGTTTGTATGCAACATATACAATTATATTAAAATAATTTTTCAATTATTAAGATAAGATACATA
Organism: Antedon bifida; assembly: GCF_963402885.1. NCBI lineage: Eukaryota > Metazoa > Echinodermata > Crinoidea > Comatulida > Antedonidae > Antedon > Antedon bifida. The sequence goes on along the minus strand of NC_136227.1, from coordinate 31,117,764 downwards.
TTGATTGCACACTGCTAAAGCTCTGTCTACACTATCAAACGTTATGTGACAAATAATGTGATGTGCCCATATATGGACATGATGATGTCATACCACTACCATACTTTTTGTCAAACTAGTTTTGACAGAGCTGTACTATGATCATAACTAGTTATTATTTTATTATGAAATTTAAAAAAATGGAAGCCCAGTTGTATAATGTTTTAATATCTATATTATCCAAAAGCTTGGTATTCTTTTTTGGCTGTTTTAATTTATCGCTTTAATTTAGCCTTTTGCTTATTTTAATAGATACCCACAGCATTATCATTTTTTTGTTGTGATTTGCCTTTGGATTTATTTAAATTATTATAAATTTATTATATCCAACAAGTTATTTTTTTAAACATTTCTGCCGTATTTATCAATACTTCTTAAATGTCTTGAATATTATAGATACATCATTTATTAAATGAAATATAGTGTAGTATGTTGATAGTAAGATTTATTATAAATTTTCAGTCTTCAATTCATTAACGAGAAAAAGGGTACGTAAAATAGGCGTTATGTATTTGCATAACATATGACCATCGGCGCGGAAATTATGAGTTATGCTTACGATTTACAATGCTTTAAATACTTTGGCAGTTTTCCATAATATATTCACTTCTAGTCGCCAAGGGGATTTTACGGGATTATGTGTAATTATGATCGGCTTTCACCGGCTTAACGCTTACGGAAACGGGAACACTTTAGTACCAAATTCTTTGTGACAGGCAGGTTTTGCAAGGAAATACTCGATCTGTTTCCAAAGTTTTCAAGCTTCAGATTAACCAATGTATTTTCTAAAATGCTTGTCTAAACAAAGAAAATCATGATTTAACATTGACAGTTGCATGTATTAAAACCCTAATATGGTACAACCTACTAATGTTTCGAATATAACCCCACCCATTGATGGTATAAGCCCATTTAAAATAATCCATGCAGGTGATAAGATTTCAATTTCAAATTGATACTGAGTTTTTCTGTTCTAAATTGTATATCTATTACTACTATATCTCCTTTACAAATTTTCAAAAAATAAAACAAAAATTATTGTTTTTATGACAGCATAAAGGTTTTAGTTTAATGCGATGACATAATCCAACGTAATATAATATGATTTAAAATATGAATATAAATTATAATATTAATATAAACTAGAATTTAATTCGTCACTTTGACGAATTATAGGTGATCATTTTTATCATTTTACTGAAATTAATTTTTTTTAAACATGCACGTACGTTAACATACGATCGGAAAATGTTGATGTATGCCATCCTATTATATGCTTATAGTGCTGAGTTGTGCCTATATGCCATATACAATATGTACAGTATATACTGTATATCTATATACAGTGTAGCATAGGTGAAATTACGGGACACACATGTTCTAATTTTTTGGCATGATGACGTTATCAAACTAAACTTTAAGATGACAATTTCGAAAGATAATTAATTGAGCAAAAAAATATAAGATTTGGAAAAAAATTTGGCACGTAGAAGCGCTGTGCGCGCTCTTTGAATTGTGTATAACTTTGACGAAAAATATGAAAAAACTACTTTTTCACTTCAACTGGCCATATGTTAACGTCACAACATCCGATAGGCTTAATTTTTATATGAATTAATATCTACATTTCATCAGCTTTCATAATAAATTATAATCATCAAGGTAACCTTCAATTCTGAAGAGCTGTAAGATATTCAAATTTACTGCGAAGGTGAAATTACACGGCCTACGTTATTCAAGTTTTTACGCGTGATGACGTCATTAAAATGAAGATAGTGTCAACTCATGATAAAGATAATTAATTAAGCAAGCACATACTGAAAGTTGTGCGAAATTCGAGCACACATAACCAAGATGCGCTCTGTTGAATGTGATAATCTACACAAAAAGATAACAAATCCTAATTTTTAAATTCAAGTGGCCATTTGATGACGTCAAAACATTTTGTACGTAAAATGTGTACATGAATTCATACCTACAACTCAATGGCTTCCAGAATAAGTTTAAAAAATCGGGGGTCATCTTGCATTCTGAAGAATTATTTTCATTTTAAAAAAGACCTATTTTTCACCATTTTCAGAACTTTTGTAAAATTAATGTGCGCATTTTGTCATTTTTAACGTGCTTGTATAGCGTTATTTTAAGTCGGAACTGACTCAAATTTGGTGAATGTACTAAGGATGGTGAGTAGAATGAGATTTGTAAAAAAAATTCATATTTTTTACGCTTTTTAAGTATCGCGCGCGCAAAAACGCATTTTTGCGCAGTAATTTTTTGAAACACGCAAATGGCCTAATTCATGCTCTAAATTGATCAAAACTTAATTTTGAGCGTTTTAAATTTTTAACGCGCGATATCACGCGCATGAACCTACGTGCACGTGCGTTTTTATTTGCTAATATTTTTACCCTTGATCTGAAGTTTACGTGTAGTGAATTTCATTAATATGTGATAATGAATTATGGAGATATGATTGATAATGTGATTTCGCAAAATGGCGTATAAATGTCGTCACGGATGAGTGATCACGCTGGAAAGCTTATTAGGATTAAGTGAAATGAAATTTTTGTAATCATTGACATTAAACTTTTTGAGATAATTGTTACACAAAATAGTGTACAGAAACAATAAAAAGAAAAAAAAAAATAATAATAAAGATTTTATACAATAACAATAGGTGATCATTTTATTCTAAATGATCACCTAATTATAATTATTAATATTTTGAAAATGTTGAAATAATCTAAAATGACTCTTATTTTGTGTTTTATATTGCAAGAATTAATTTACTTAAGTTAATTAATACTTTTAATAAAATAATAAGTTCATTTGCATTATGATGGAAATAGCAGATTACTGTTTAAATAGATTATATGTTTATATTGGGAATTTGCCATTTATCAAAGCCAACATTTCCAAGGCTAATCATATTTAATGTTGTACAGAGTGCCACTTGAGGTTCAGCTTACATATAACATTTACTCCAAAGAAAAAAAAAATGTATTCATATAAAAAAAATAATCGTGTACCTCTCTAGGCCTCTTTTTAAAACGTATTCAGTCTAAACTATGTCAAGAAGAGGGCACAAAAGTCCCAATTTAAGATTAAAATAAATGGAAAACCATCAGCGACCTTGGCCTAAAATAAAATAGTATTTAAAAAAAATATCATTTGAATCTAAATAAACCCAAATAAACAACAAAAAAAGAGATGAATAAACTGCTTAGTCTCCATTCAATGTTATGGATCTCTGTCAGCAGGGTATTTGCGGAAATTGTTCCAATTATATCCAATTTAAATAATATTCTGGCAACCATGATGATAATTGACAGTAATTGCTCTACTGCTGCTTGCTGAAAATTGCCAAATCAGTTTGAAATGTCATGGAAGACGAGTACACTGTACGTCTAATTTTTATTTTTTGATCTAATCTTCTTTCTACGTATAAAAATACATTTTTGATTATGTATAGCTTTTTTTGGAGGTAGATTTTTATGGAAGAGTTGATTGATTTTATACCGTTACCCTTATTGTTTATGAAAAAATATTGTACCGTAATTGTTCTAGTATTGTACCGTATGTTCTTGTACCTTAATTGTAACTAAGGTTTTGCTGTGTAATATGTTTTAAAAATTTGTTTTAAATAAATATATACCAGTATCAAAGATTTAGCTAAACAATCTAATGGTAAAAGAATGTAGAAAAGATGAGATTGAAAGCATATATGCGTGGTTCTGAAAAGAACTGTTGAGTTTCTCGACTTTTCGATCGTCCTCAGAATTTGAGAATGTTTATACCTAAAGTTACTTTTATGCTATTACAGTAGGGTGGGTTGAAAAAAAGATTTTAATTATAGGAATGTTTGATAAAGATATACAGTATTGTAAAAATGAAAAACAATTTTAAGCCATATTAATAGTAAATAGTGGATGTTCCCCTAAAAATGATTAAATGTTAAATATAAAACAACGAACAAAAAAGATAAACATCTTATTTTAATATGTAGTAGAATAGTCTGTATTATCTATCATTCGTTTATTTAGTTTATTTTATATTATTTTCTTATCAGAACAAATTTTAACCTTATTAATAATTAAATTAAATTACATTACATGCACAATTAGTTCAGTTTTATTAGTAATTTTGCCAGTTAATTATAACCCTGTCTGAGCGAAAGCACAAATTAATCTGTCTCGTGCTCTGTTATTTGTTAATGCGGTGGTTGCCTAGAAATTACTTGAAAGATATGAACAAATAATGACTAATGAAAAAATGTCGCCATACTCATGGGTGTCTCGTACTTGATAATAAAAAATGGGGTCAAATCTAGATTTCAAATTGACATTGTCATAATTTCTGAACATGTACTCTATCAAAATCTAATGTCAATTCACAAATTGAGGTATTTTTTTTTTACATTTTACTATACACTAACAATTCTCAAAAACTGTTCTGGTTCTCTAGGACATCTTACCAAATCTCTGTCCGGCTTTATTCAGAGACTAGGGGTCACACGGTCTTTAGACTTGGTGGGTGGGTGCAGCTCGGTATAAGAAAGAACGAGTTTTCAATCGTTATGTCATCAAGGTCAATGGTCAAATCTCAAAATTCTCAAATTGCTCCGATTCCGGTTCGTTTAAATCATCAAATGATATACAGTACAGTACCAGAGACTTTGAAACCATGTGATGAATTAAAATGACGATAGGTTTATTTCCTTTTTTTTCTCCTCTCACTTTTAAAATTACTTTTTACTTAAAAACTCTGAAAAGTCAGATCCTGTTGCAGATTGACCATAGATTTTTTTCTTCTTTTTTTGTTCGTTTTTTTGGCCTTCATGGACTGCTCCATTTTGAATGAATTAACAGTTAAATCTGTGTAAGTAAACACTAAAGAATAATGTCCCAGCTTTTACCAAGCTTTATCATTCTTTATGATAACTTTATTACATTAGTCCTTATGTCGTGGTTGTTTTCTAAATCAAAAGTTTCCTAACGAATCAACAATTATGGGTACCCCAGTTGGTGTGTGTCAATCACTGGCCTACATTAAAATGATCTACTAACAACATCGATTGTGAAAGAGAAACTAAAGATAGCGCTACTTAATTTCCTCTATGTAATTTGATAATGAGCTGGAAAACATAACAATGATGCAATTATGATGTTTTACTCTGTAGCAGGATGTTATTAAATTTTATGAAATTTTCATGAATACCTGGCAACCGCAATTTTGGTTCTTAGAAAATCATATCTTTTGCTAATTAACTCACTTTCCTTTCCAACAATAAATAAATCATGAATGTGGAATATTATATTTGATAAGTGTTCGTATTCGTTCAGGCTTCCTTATTTGGACACAAAACTATTTGAAAGAATCAGAACATAGTTATATTAATATTTATGTGGTAATTATAAACAATTTAGTTGGAGAGACAGCCTTTGGCGATAGTTGTCATTGACAGTTCTTGGCTCTCTTCAGTGCTTCTTTTTTTATATTTCACTGATGAAAGGAATAGATGAAAATAAAATGCTCCAAACTTGGTTATTGTATGGCTTAGATGCCACTTTAGGCTTAAAGCGTGGTTCCCACTAGCGACGCAACGCAAGGACGTAACGCAACGCAAGTGAATTGACCAATCACAAGCGATGGCTTATTCGCTTGTGATTGCTAACTGTCTATAACTTCGCTTGTCATTGGTTAAAACGCTTGCGTTGCGTTTACGTCCTTGCGTTACGTTCTAGTGGGAACCAAGCTTAAGAATGCAACAATGCAATATATTTAATACAAGCATTTTATATTTAATGCTGAGATATATTGTTGTTATATAATAAATAATAATAAAACCATTGTCAATTTTTATTATTTATTTACTAGATGGGACAAACTTAATATTTTTATTGAATTTAAAAGTTAATTGATTTAATTTTAAATTAAATATATTTTTTTTCCAATCAAAGTATAAAAAAATCAAATTAACTATTTTTTATGTAACATTTTCTTAAACTGTTTTGAATTTATTGAAGTTTACAAAAATCAAATTAATTATTATTTATGTAAGATTTTCTTAAACTGTTTTGAATTTATGCGATGAACAAATTGCTCTTGATCATTTTTTTTTTCTGATGAAAGTGTTGGCAAATTACTAAATCTGTCACTATCAAACGTAGGAGTAGTACACCTGTCTAAGACGAGTTGCTAGGGGCAACTATCCATCACTCGAGTACTATGGATTTCCTGCCCTTTTAAAGATTATTGAAACAGTTTTGAGTGACAAGTAGCATAATTACTAAAATGTCATCAGAGACACAATTCCATTTCTTAAAATGCATCCATCTTCATTAGCACCCTTTCTTCCTGTTAGGCGGCCTTTCTTGCCGTCGTCCTACTATTCAAGAAGTTTGCACTTAAAAATTATGATAGATTTATCGCCGAATGTAATCCAGCCAAAGGATGTTGTAAAGATAGCCTTCGATATGAGTTCACAAACTTTCAATAATTTTAGTACTTTTCAGCACTTCATGAGTCAATCATACATCAAACATCTTGTTTAATAAAATATTATTGATAATTACTAAATTTCATGTTCTTTGTTACTGCCAGAAATTTCTGGCTCCAAATGTAATTTGAAATATCATAATTGTGAAATATTCCATCATAAAATATGTTTTTACTGGTACTGTAAAAATATATCGGATTTGATTGACTTTATTGCGTGTTTGACTAGTTTCTGATTCTATCTCGTGTTTTCTTTCATTTGAGTTTTATGTCTTTATTTTATTTTAATAAAATAGTAAATTTAGTGATGGTTTTATTGCTTAGGAAATATGAAAATTCTATTTTTTAATGTAAAATATCCGTAAAAGTGAACGCCTTTGAAAATGTTAAAGTTTAATTGTGCGTTTTGTTAGTTATTGAAAATGATTTATTTTAATATAAAATACAGAAATTAGTCTCCGTCTTCAACCTTCAATTAGGATCAAACTATTTTGTATGAACCAATAAAATTATTAAAATCTCTAACTTCCTTCCCCTCAGATCCCTCCCCCCTTTCCTCCTACTTCTAACTTTCTCTAGTACCAAATTTGGTATTCTTTATTTGTTTACATTTTGTAATATACAAACCAATCAGCCAAACCTCTGTTATGCCTGCCTTCTCCTTTCTACCCTTTCCCCTACAATATCTATTTCCCCATCTCCCATTCCTTCTTTCCTTTTTTAATACGTCCTAGGCCTAGGGTTTTAGCGTATTATCTTGTTTATTGTTTCTTTTCCTCTGCTTTCCCAGCTCATTATCCTAGGCTGTAACTGCTTTCTCTTTACACTCTATAGTACAAGCATTCTTGAAAAAATATTTAGAGGAAAAAAATACCGCACAAATTATGCTAGCTGTAACAGAATTTTTTATACACATGTTATTAATTTGTTGATTTTGTCAAATACACTCAAGGGTAAGAAAAATGTCTTTTCACCCCTCTTCCATCTGCTGTTTCCTGTCCGCTATTCCCCCTTCAGCTCCTACCCCATCTGTTACTTTGTAATTCGCTAATTGTTTAAAGTTCATAGCAAAGACTTATTGTGCGTTTGTCAATTTGACAAACTGTTATTTAGTTGTGCCTGAGGTCGCTTGTGAAAATCTGTAAGATAGATATATACAGGTGCATATGTATTCAGCCCCTCTGAGCAACATTCTAGTATTAAGAATATTTTCTTTGCTTGTCTAAAACACATTTAACAAAAGTTAAAATTACAACCATCATATTTCATAAATGGCAATGACCTAGCAAGTAATCACTCATTATTATTATTATTAGTGAAAAATGATCAGAAACAACGTATGAATGGCAGTTAAATACATCTTTAAATATTAATAAAGGGAATACAGTATTATAATTTCAACAGTGAACATCATTTTATACCGCTTTAAAAATCTGCTTGGTAAAAGTTCATTTTCCAAGCGTTTCCAAATTCCGACTACAACAAAGGACTTTAAATAATAATAAATTATTGCACCCCAAGATTTATTTTTTTAAAGCATATATCAGCTACAGTAGATGGGTTTTTTTTCACATGCTGTTGGCCACCCAAAGTTTATGTTTTTTTTGTTTTTCCATAAAATATATTTTTTTCGAAAGAGAAAGCAATCATCATATTGTATGCTATTATGTTTATACTACAGAGAATTATATACTATTAATTTAATTATAATCAATTTGTTATCATTACACAGATAAAAAATGTTTATAATTTGGTTAATATTACATGGCAATTAATTTTAATATTTATAACTTCCAGTTTCCTTATTTATGAATGGGAATGGCTTAATATTAATTGGTTAGCAGAAAGGGATCATGGTCTACTGCAGTGTTATTGCTGAAACCACCAGGCAAATTGTCTTGCATACTAATGCCGTCTTGAAATATACGCTGCTGCCCATATGCAGTTAGTCTGACGTTGCTGTATACAAAGAACAAAAAAAGACACCTGTATACGATTATTATTATTATTACAATTTTGTCGCTTCAACCAGCAGTTATCTTTATTTGTCTTAACGTTGGATAATGAATAATAGATAACGTTAAGCGGGTGCTTTCGGCATCCAATTACATTAGTCATTCTTTAGTAGCAACGGTATCTTATCGGACATTCCAGTACGATAATAGTATGCCACTCAAATGCTCGTTGGAATAAATGATGCCTGATTTCATTAGGATAATAGGTGATTATGATACAGCGCATCAAGATCAGAATAAAGTGAATTTTGCTGTTCAATTTTTGTTGAGTCTGCCATCATAATATGATCATTATTAGATAACCAGGTAATGTTTATTTCATATATTGCGCATTATATTATAGAGTGTTTATGACTGTAATTAATTATCTAATATAGGTCAAAGACTGACATGTTACTTTTGTAGTTGTAGTAGTAACACTGCGTTGCTTGGCGGTTAATATCCATGCTTGCCAAGTCCCTGGTACCAATCCTAGATCTTAATTGTACAGGATTTTTCTCCTTGCCAAAACAGTGCCTCACTGAAGTCTCATTAAAATCTAGAAATGAAGCCCAAGAATGAGTTTGTTTTCCAACCTAGAATTAAAAAGAATGTTGTCCCCCTTTTTTTCCCCCAAAAAAAGTTAAATATAGTCTAGTAGTGCGGGGTTGACCCAAAAGGAGGTTGTTCACATCCTGTAGTGGTATTGTAACTAGTTGAATCTAGGCAAATCACTTACTGTACAGTACTGTGTTTATATTGCCATCACACCCAGTGTAAACCCCACTCTAAGATATACTCGTAAACCTACTCACAAATGTGTAGTATTCACAAAATATATTTGGTATAAAATTACCCAACACTAGATTTCAAAGAGAGTACATAATAGATAAACGATACTATAATTATTAAAAGTCATTATACAGTGGAACTTGTTGGAAATGTCAGACTAGGTTTGCAGACTACAATCCTGGGTGCAATAAAGATCATGTTTATTTACCAATTGACTGATAATTGTAGGAAATGAACTCTGTCAGTTAACTGCAGCCATTAAATTAATTCACTCAATTTTCCACTTAAAACACCATTGTCATCATTTCTGTATAGGACATTATGAATCCTTTTATAATAAAAAAAAAAAATCACATAAAAAAACCAGATATTTTTAGAGCATGTGAAAATAAATGACTTCTCTATCATCATTATATTAAAGGACAATAGAGTTAAGCTCTGTCTACACTCTATCTAACTAGTTTCACAAAAAAAGGGTGACATGCCCAAATATATATATATATATGGTAGTGATATGACATCATCGTGTCCATATATGGGCACATCACATTTTTTGTCACATAAAGTTTGATAGTGTAGACAGAGCTTTATATTGTATGTATGACCAAGTATTCCTCTCCTAGGTGCCTCATGACTCTGTTTACAGCATCACATTGCCAAATCAGCGGAAGCTAAGAACAGACTTATGATCAGAATAACAAAATAGACTGATATAGGTCGTTTACTATGTAATTGATTTCTAAACTAGTTTGGCAATTATCATATCTTGTCTCGGCCTTCTTTATTTTCACTGATAAATGTGTTTGGGCCACAGCACCGCATGCTTTGCGTAATGTATCAACGACAGAAGATGTTTCTATGATAATATTGTCTGTATAGGCCTAGAGGGGAGCTGATTTGTTGCGTTATTCATGCTGATCTGAAAGATAGTTTCGGGGACAGTTCACTCCAGAATTAGGTCGAGTCTTATACAGCCTAGCATGCAATTGTTCTGATTTAATTTGATAAACTATTCAAGCGAAATTTTTATTGCTAACTGCACATTAGTAAATTAGTTTTTTTTTAAAGAATTATTTTTCTAAGAACTGGGAAATATCTTTTATGAAAAATGAAATTTAAAAAAAAAGGCATTTCATAATATAAATACAAACTAGATCTAAATACTGTATAAACTAAATATAGCCTATACTAAACAAATTTTAATTTAACAAATTTTAATTTCCATAATAGGAATCCTGGCCAGGTAATTTTTTCCCCAATAATACTATAGTATGAAACTTTGTTGTTCGTGTCCTAGTTTTGTCAATAAAAGTAACCATATTTATGGGCATAACGTTATTAAGAAAGGCGTTTTAAAATTTTATATTAAGTACATTTTTTATCGACCTACTTCTATAAATGATGAAATTTGTGATTTTATGAAGATAAATTGAATAAAGTACAAAGTTTTAAGGGTTTTATATAGTTCATTGTTCGCAATAATTGAAAGCTGACATTTTACTTGTATCTATCACAACGTAAATTGGATTTAAGTACGCTAATACAAGGGCTGAATGGAATATTCCTAGTTGATTGACTCTAGCTTTTGCTGTCTTATTGAGATTTTCGCTCACAGCCATGTTCAGTTTCTTTCCAAATAATTCATTGAACTGGAGTCGATATAAGTATGTTTGTTTTGAATCATATTAATTTCTCAATGGTTGTAAAGAAAATTTATTTTTAGGCCCATTGACCGCATTATTTCTGAATCCTGGATCCGTCACTGTAGCCTCCATAAAAACCTGAAACTGGTTGAGTTATGTTAAATTGTTATGGGTATTATTTAATAATAGTTTTTAGATCAAGGTTAAAAAACTTAAATGAAGTAATACAATCAAATTGTAAACATTGTGTTACTCTCACACCTGCATTCATAGCACCATAATTTGTATCTACCTTTGTAACAAGTTTATAGTAAGACGTATTTGTAGGCCAGAGGTCAACCTCAATAATAACTCGAGGCTAAATGAATGATGTTTAATTAAAGTATTATTTGTTGTAAAATAGCGTATTGATGCCAGTTTGTTGATTGATTGTGTATGATCTAAATTTGCGACAGCAAGTTATTGAGAATATTATCATAACACAATTGGCGTGGATGAAACTCTAGACGCGCTGACCTAAAATCAACAACAGCCGACTTTTTAAAATGTTATTGATTGAGTTTGCTTGATCGCACTTTCAAACATTGACTCCCAAGTCGTCAATTCACGTCGATAGGAGTTTATTTCTTGATTATTATCGATCGAGATCAAGTTACGATTGTTTCATTTTTCTTGCGTTTATGCCCACTTGTACATGAACAATAGTAATGAAATATTAGGTTGAAGCTTTCTGAGGAAGTTCATTTGAATCGAGCTAGAAAGAAATCTTATTTTATGTCGACCAGCTCTTGACCGTTCGCAGCACCGTCTGATTGAGTGGTAGTCATAAATTGTTAATTAGTCCCTATTAGAAATGTCGATAAAGAGGACAATAATTGTCACCTCTGGCGTTGTTATTTGTCATTACAGTAAACGAAGAATTGACATATTGTACAAAATGTGTCTGCTTCGCTTCAATACAGTTTTCAGGGAAGATGCATAATTTATTTCTAAAACATGCATTTCTTTTTAGTTGTTAAATAATAAATATAAAATAATGCTAAAAAGAAATTAATCATTAATTTCTCTTTAGTTGTAATGTTGTATCTTGATCAAGAGCACAGTTAATGATATACACTTTCTTATTTATATTCCTGGAACGTATTGCAAAATATGTTAATTTAAAACATATGATAGCATGGGAAATATTAAACTCATTTTATAGTAAGAGCAAACTTTTGTATAAAGTAGCCAAAAAAAATTGCACATATTTCTGTGCTTGCGCCTGACTGACAAATGCAGTATAACATCCCTATTATAGGAGACAACCCTATTCAACCTCTATTCAGGAAGTACCCCTGTTTAGAGTACATCCCCTATTTAGGGGAGACTTTCCTGGTTAAAAAAAACAAATAAAAAACAGTCCTTTCTGGTCACCCTTTTTCACATTCTACCGGAAAATATCGAATAAAAATGTTCTGATAGATACAGCAAAAATTAACTTGCATTCACAAGGCACCTGTCCCACCCTCTGAACTAACTCGTAAACATTCACTAAGCATGGTTAATATATTCCAGCGCAGATTTGATAATTTTAGTATAATTTGATTGTTAATTTAAACGTAATGTGTAACTGCCTATCATTACGTAACAGCTGTCAATGTCTTTTTATACATTGATTTATAGTTAATCTTAATTACCTGAATGTTCCTGTAAGTTAATAAAATAGATTGAAATCAATCAAAACTATTTAATCACAATCATTAGACTTTTTAATTTGTTTATGAGTATTTTAATGTTTGAATTGATTTCTGTACGAGTTTTATTTTCGTTTTAACAAACCAATACTGATATTTTATTATTGATTGAAATCAAATTTGTAACATTTATTTTTTGTATTAAAACTAAGTATTCTTTATAAATGCCAAAACCATTTTATAATATTCAGTAATTACATAATTAATTAATAATAATGTTTTAGTATAGCATTATCCTTTAATAATTCTTTCTGCATTTAAATGGGGAATACCCTGTGTCCTGCAGTCTAGCTGGGCTGAATTACTAAAGCACATCTGAGACAATAAAGAGGGGTTATTAAAGCGTGGTTCCCACTAGAACGCAACGACGTATTAATGCAAAGTGCTGTATTGTATTATTCTACTGTATGTTCTAATGTGCACTTTAAAGAACCTAGTACATTTTTCAAGACAAGTAGGGGGTTACCCCGGTGTACTAGTACATCCCAGCCACAACCGAGCCCTCTGGGAGATCAGTCTTTGACTGAAGAGGTCGCCGAGTATAAATAAAATATTTTCAATTTTAAAAAATGTCATGTTGTTACCATTACTAAGCTTTAATTAAAGTATTATTTATTTCCGTATCTTTTTTATTGCTTTTAAAGATCACTTTTAAAACATATTTTTAAACTTTTAATGAACTCTAGTATTGCCAATGAAAATCTTGTGTTTTTAATTTCTATAGTTTTATATCCTTGTGTACAATAATCTTCTGTTTTGCCATCGGGAATATCCATTTCGAATTAACACAACAAGCAATTATTTATAACAAGTAGTAATCTGTTCGGTTGTGTATATGTTTTAATCATTCAGGAATTGTATCCTTTAGGCAAATGCGCATTATCTCTAACAATTGAATTGAATTTAACTTAAATATATCATTACAAGTTTTATTACAAGGACACACAGACATACAGGAACATTTGACTATGCCAACATATGATTTTTAACCCTAGTAGTTCTTCTATACTCTGAACAGACACACACACATATTTATTTTCTCTTTTGTGCTTTTTATGAGGAGCCATGTGGTTTATTACAAAACATTTTTTATAAGTTTAAAGTAATAAATTAAATATGTAATATAATATCTTTCAATCATGATCATAAAAATTGAATATAAACTTGGAATTTAAGGACAAAGGAAAATAAAAACATGACCATTAATGTCATCTTTTTCATCTTATCATAAATATATCCACAAGTTATCATCTTTACAAAAATCAACAATATAATTATATAATTACGTCGCACACGTACGTATTTATGAATGGTTTATCGTAAAGAATTATACACAGATAGTTAATATAAAAACCAGATGAAAACATATTTCGAATATAAATTATCATTTTCAAACATCATCATCATCTTTAATAATATAATCATTCATATTCACAACAACATCTCCACATCATAAAAAAAACAACTTCGTTTTTCAATTTACAAGCAAGTTTTTCTTTAATAACATAATTCTTTTTTGAAAGTGGTATTAATCTTTCAAATCTAATAATCTATCTAAATATGCTCTAGCAAACTATCAATCAGGGTCAAGAGAAGTAACTGACCAAGGTCAAGTGAAACCATTAGTGTTGCACTCACGAAAAACTGCAAACTTCATCGTCTCCGTAATCCAACTAAGAAGCGTACTCTTAATATGTGCTTCATTACGATTACACTTGGAAAGCCGCGGATGATTCCTAACGCTAATTGCTCAAGACTCGAGAGATGGTAGATGTTTTTAGGACCATCACAACACTTGAGTTTAAGAGGCTGTTGAAAGACTTGCCATTAAAGATCATCAGTTAATGCTAATTCACCTTTAATCCCTTTCACATTTTATTTAATCTCGGTCGCTGTCTATATTTTTGAAAGCATATTTCAATTTAATTGATTGAAAATTGCAGTCAAAACTCGCTGTACAATAGATTTAAATTTATTTGAATAAATTTAAATGGATTAATCTTTTGCCGGAATAAATAATAATAATATTAATATATTAGAACTGAGCCCTATTATCATCAATGTGTCCCCTTAAAGTTGGTGTCCCCTAATAATAGGTGTTGTTTGTTGATAAACATTTATTTCTCCTCATCCGCGTCACAGGAAAATTCCCCTAACTAGGGGTGTCCCCTGAATATGGGTATCCATAGGAGGATTCTGTTGTAATATAAAGCTCTGTTTACACTATCAAACTTTATGTGACAAAAAAATGTGCCCATATGGACATGATGATGTCATATCACTACCATATTTAGGCATATCAGTACCATATTTGGGCATATCACACTTTTCTTGTCAAACTAGTTTGATAGTGTAGACAGAGCTTTAAAGACTTGCATTCATTTTTAAGTTTGGTAGAAAGTCAATGAAAATAACAATAACGTCCCAACATATACCACCATCTTTTCTTTTCATACTGTTACTATAACTATGAATACACTTACGAAGGCAAACCTCAAAGAACCGGTGATATTAAATCATTTAAAACAAATAAGTAACATTTAGAAAATATAATTCAAACCCCTTCATGTCATGTTGTACATATATTTCTTTGTTTAGTCCCAGTTAAATTGAATGTATGGTTTTCATGTTGATGATTTATAGTCATGATAATTCTCTGGACTAACATAAAATCCATCTAGATAAAATTAAAGGTATATAATTTGTGTTGTAAAGATAAATCATATGTAACATTTTATTTATTAGTTGTTAAATGTGGGTTTCGTTAAATATACATGCTCTTTTAACTGTGTAAAATATTTATTAGTTGTTAAATGTGGGTTTCGATAAATATACACGCTTTTCTAACTGTGTAAGTATTGTTAAAACATTAAAATATTTATAGTAATATTGAAGTACGTATTTTAAGTGTTTCAACTTGGTATACATTTAGTGTAGTGTGTTTCATTTATCATGAGATCGTTTCTTCTGCAACCTCACACATGAATTTGTTTATGAAACAATCAATATACAGTTTTATGAGTAGACTTTGTGGTATGTTAATTGATAATACATTTTATATTAATTTTTATTTCCAATAAATTTTATAATTTTTTAAATAATATTTTTGATTATCATAAACATTATTGATTTTTTTATATAGAATAATATGGTGATCACCTTTAATATTTAAAATTTAGGTGATTAAATTAGTAATGGTATATTTTCTAGATTAATTTTACGATGTTTTGTAGTTCATAAATATAATATTGATTATTTATGAATTTTTATAAAAATACTGTCTACTGTCCTGGTAATAAAACATTTATTTTCATTTATAGTAGAACTATTGATATCATTTAAAATTAGGACAATTGATTGCAGCATGCAACCAGCAAACGATGATTTTTAAATTAGATAATAAACATGATTAAACATACAAAAAATGCTTTTATATCCACAGAAATAGGTCAGATCGTACATTTACTAGACAAATATAAGGAAGATATTGAAGAAAATCAAAAACTGAAAATTATACACAAACACTTTTAAAACCTCCTTTCTCTCCATCACCCTCCATAAAATTAAAATTGTGAGCAATTATATCGTAAAATCCCACAAAGAAGCCCAAGTGGGCTTGATTTCGAGATGGGCTTCTTTTTTAGATTACTTATTGCAAACCACTGAGAGAGGCTTCTTTCAAAATGGCTTCTTTTTGATGTTTTACGGTATACAGATTATGTATTGCCCACTTCAAACCAAATTTCGTAGGCATAGACTAGTATTAAAATGGATTCCTTCTAACAAATATTGTTAATGTTTTATACATTGCAACAACATCCTGTAGTTAATCTCATGTTTAAGAAGGCAAACACTTTAGTATGTATGCCATGTGTATGTTAATGCTTGTGTAGGAGATGTTGTATTGTTAGATTTATAGTTGTTTACCCACGCAATTACCTATTGACCATTAAGTGCATTTCTGTAAGCGTCTTTTAAAGCTACACTGATTTCAAATGTCTACAGATTGCTTGCACAAGCCCTAACCTAATTATGTTTTTTAATCCTATGTTGGTCGGTGGTTGTTCTGTTGAGGTCGTGAACAACTCGTTGATTTGTTTTGGATTACCTTGACATTCGCAATCGGTAGGTGGTGGTCGTTCGCTATTGACCCCAGACACTTACTGAGGGAAGAGTACACACTCGAATCCAAACTTAAGTGTTTGATCTGGTAGGCCCTGAGTAAACAAATTACTTTGACTGTCTTCTTTGTCACCTTTTAGCACCCTGTTCACTGTACTAATGATTTGGAATTATAAATATTTAAAATGTTTATTGGTATGACAAAATGTAAAAGAACATCTGTACGTGTTGCATTAATATCACATGGTAAAAATATGTTAAAGGAGTGCTTTTTTTGTTAATATGATTTGAAAAAGTGTGTCCATACAAGATATTTATAGAAAACACAGAAATATTGCTCTGCTCCAAACACCACCAAAGAGGCTAACAGTATACATCCTTTTTTAAACATTGTGCCCTCTCCACTTTGTAAGGTTAGGTTATAAATACTGAGAAATATTAAATCAAAGCCGGCCGTTTTACTATTTCATTCAATAAACAAGAGATATTTCTTACAAAAAACGTCGCTCGACTTTTGACGTAACAGTTTTAATTAGTCTTTCTGTTTGTTGATGTTCTATTTAATAATTTAAGAAATACAGATTTTTTATTAATTTTTTTTGTTTAACATTCAGTAGTAAAAATTAATCATTGAAAAGAAACAGTCTAAGTAATTCCATTAACCATTTCCCTTTGACAACCAACCACATTAGTGAGCTTTTGTTTGGGACGTAGACGCAGGGTGAACATCATAGACATCCACCAAATAATCTTTTGTATAAATTCAACCCTCTCTTTCATCTATTGCCTCCTTGACTCAAAATGTTAGTGTACTAACAATAATAGTAGAAATATCAAAGCTGTAATTAATTATATGAGGGATTTCACTCTTACCTGATTATATTAATTAATAATAAAACATTGTATTTATTACATCATTTTAATTGATAAAACAAATCATCTCATTTGTTTTATTAATTTAAAAAGATTAATTATTAATTTATTTGTATCTTTTTTATTTTTAATATTTTTTACAATGTAAAAAAAAAATATTGTGGGAATATATGAAGGTCATTAATACCCAAAGGGCGTAGAGTGTTTACATTTTGACAAATGTGTAGGCCCTGAGGGGGAGTTAACATAACATGTACTTATTAAACTACTGCACAGGGCACCAGCTGTTACTTACCTATCACTTAACCTATTAATTTGCTTAGTTTAATGTTCTGATTAAGGAAAAGCTATACATTGAACATTGACTGTAGTGTACAGTAGTAAAGATTTATTCAATGGGTCTTTGGTTTGAATCATGTTATATGATATCCATGATTTTCTTTCGTAATATTAATAAACTTATAAATGTCTATCCACAAAATCAGTTGTATACTCATATAAACTTTTTCCAGTCAAAATAATATTTATCAGTGTTTGTGAGCTTAATTAAAAACGAATGCTAGATGCTGTAATTAATTAAATGAAGTTTATAAATTAATTAAAATATTTATAAATTAAAATATTTATTAATGAAAATATTTATAAATTAATTACAATATTTGGTAGATTTTGTAGTTAGCTATGGATGTGCAATGGTTTGGAGGATATTGAATGAAAGTCTGGAAATAAATAAAATTTAAATATTTATTTTAAAATATGCAGAGTTTAAAATATTGCAGATATATATAAAAACTGTTATTAATTCCATGAAATTATTTTGCAATTTTATTTGTGTTATTTTGAACTTATTTCATAGTTTATTTCTCACCTTTTTTATTTCTGAGACAATAAAAATATTATGTGTTTGGTAATTACAGTAAATATATAAAATATTGTGTGCGGTAGATCATGGCAGATAACTGACATCTCCTATGGGAAATATAATATGTCTCGCCATCATGTTTATAGAGTTGTAGTCTTCATGTTGTATAGTATCTCGTATCATTCTTACCATCATTAAGAATTCCTGATAGGGGATCAAAGTGTATGTACTTCACTTTGCATTACTTTTTGCCACAAATATTGCCTCTTAATCCACCTTAAACCTAGATTATCCCTTAGAGATGTTTATATCCCACCTCATTTGCAGGGCTAAGTTAGCTCCATCGGCTATCACTCCGTCGGGAGCCCTAGTACAACCCTCCAGAGGTGTAGCTCGGTGGTTTACGAGCGATCCCTCGGTGTGAAATGCCATTTAAAGTGCTGTATCAATTATTCCGCTTGTCATTTACAGGAAGAATATGCTCCCCTCTTGTCTCCTAAAATCTTGCAATTTATGCTCAAAAGAACGCGTAAACTAAACAAGTAAGAGCGTGACATATGTCAGCTTTATAGATGTATAAAAACACTCTTGTATTAGCGTTAAGAGATGCAGTATTTTCGACCTCCATGACACCCATTCTGCTTTCATTTACATACTTATATGGCTTAAATTGCTAAATATTGATTGAATTAGAGAATATAGAATGCTGATGCCGTCTTTTGTGATCAATTTGCGACTGAAATTGATCCAATTTTCAGTTAATTTTTACGGCACATAAAATGTTTAAATGCATTTGGATTTAGATGATTTTCGCAGTCACCTATTTAACTTTGTGACTGAAAGTCGATTATCTTGTAATAATATGAACAACGTGTCTCCAATCTTTGATTTATTAATCATGATTTAGTCCGTTAAATGTGTCCATTTCAATTTTCACTACTTCAAGTTTTGTAGCATTTAAAAGAGTATAAATCAACTGTCACAAATAAGTCTTAATTACATAATATCAATGAATTTAAATTTTCGCTAGAAACATTTTGAGTAGATGTATATATTATAATGATTTTTATAGTCTTTGTTTCTGTTATTCAGTGGCACACCCCATGGGGTTACTCAAGAGACTTGGTTGGTTATTTTAGGTATGGGGGAGGGGGGTTAAAATAAATGTAAAATCACATTATCAAATCAGATATGATATTATCTAACATTATCTACTTCCCTCCCGATTTATACAAATCATATATACACTACTTTTACTCTTAAGATAGTTTTTCATCATTCGAATTAATAATTATACTATACTTCAGTCTTGCATCTCAATTAATTTATCAAATAAAACATAATATTTTATTTCTAGTTGTTTAATAAATTTGAATTCAATCTTTGCTTTCTACAAATCTAATGTAATGTGTTATTCATATCATACATCACTTCTTCTCATCCTCAATATATTTTCTAATAAAGTTACGTTTTAATCTGAAACATATACTGCTGAAAAGATCAATTTATGTTTTTTTATACTTTATGCATTTTCAAGTAGTGTCTGATTCCCTAGAGAAATCTGTTCTCAATCCGTCCTTATTCCTCCCATCCTTAGCATTACAATCGGATTATAAGTTCTGACATTCTAATATCGCAGATTATATGAAGCCATTATTAAAAATTAAAAGAATTATGACAAATATGAAGATAGAAAATTGGATTGTTTCTCCCGCGGTCTCGTAATTCAGTGGAGTACATCTGGCATATGCAATGTTATATTGTCAAATTCAATTTAGAATATAGCTTTAAAATGGTAGATTATCGGTGTACATTGCGAAGAATATATAACGGATCCTGTGCTGGCATATTGAGTGATGGTCTTGGGTTTCATGTTTTAAATATGAAGTTGCTTTTGAGAAATGAGTACTGACAAGAGGAGAAATATAACTATCTGTATCTAAATGATATATCAATGGAAATAATATATGATAAAAGCGGTCATTAGTATTACTTTATCTTCTTTGTAGATGAACGATACTGAGAATAAATTGATGGTAATGTCTTTTCAAAGAGTGGGTGCGTCAGGGTATAAATTTACAGTACCTGTTTCTGAGTTTGGACATTTTTTTTCGTCCAATTTTGCGTTCTTCTGTATTTCTTCTGCTTTTATGTTATTAAAAAAAATTATATTTATTGATTTATAAGTTTGTTATGAGCTGTACACTTGTGGTTTGTGAGTGTGTCTTAATTTGTTGGTGTTTTATTTACTGTACGTGTCACTAGTTTCAATATGTTTGGTCAGCCTGAATCTGTGAGTGCGATGTTTTTTACTTCTTCGTAGTACAGTACTCATACAATTGTCATTTTACTATTTTTTGCAATTTTGGTATCTATAATTCTTTTTTTAAATATTGTATCAAATTTATGGATCATTTTGTTGTAGCAGATTGGATCATATTCAAAACTAAGATGAGCAATATTAAACATAAATCTAGTTTTTTAATAAACTATAAAATACAGCAAAACATTTCCACAGTTTATATAGGCCTAGGCATGATTAAATTATGCTAAAATATAAACATTATTATAATGTGATACAACAGAAATATTATTTTTACTAAATTTAGAAAGATGTATTTATAAACCAACTTAATAATCCAATTTCAAAATTTGCATATTAATCATTTCTTATTATTTATAGTTATTTATTGTTTCTAATATTAATAAATTTATATAGCGTATGCGAGATGTTATTGTGGAATATGGAAAACAAATTGACAGCGATTATTGATGGTTGTTAAAATTAACAAAACCATTACAAAAAGACAATTACAAACGCATCAATCTGTTCCAGAAATGCTACGTTAAATGGTCGTTAAAAATCGCGGTTACGGTTAATAACATTTCAACTTTTTTTCCTAATCTTAAACTAAACTGAAAATACAGTTGTCCGTCGCGACGGCTACACGTGGAAATGTACTAAGTAAAGTCGACAATCTGCAAACGTGGAAGCATTCGCAAATGAAGGTCAACCACTGGCCTATATCAAATAATATATACTCTGAAATCGGAGATTAGTTAAAGATTACAGTTAATGGCAAGAAAAAAAACACAGCAAATATATAAATTGAAGGTGTGCTCGTTATATAGAATGCTAGTAAAATGGATTACAGGGGTTTGGAATGGGAAACTTATTATTTTATAGTCGGAAATTTGAAAACTGCTGATACTGCGATGCGGTTAATTTATGAAGGCATTTTCAAAATGTTTGTTTTTTCCTTCAAAATCTCTAATCAACATTTAATGTCTGTTTTAATTAATCACATTTTTTAAGAATTTTGGTTTATTTTCATACAAATTCAACACTATAAGTAACCTATCGATTACACTACAGTTTCTACATTTAAAACTACTGGTTTTTTTTGTGGGGGGGGGGGGGGGGGTGCCAGGGAACGTTTAAAAATTATTATAATTTTACCCACTGTAGTACTTGTAAATTATACGGATATTAATCTTCGGAATTATTATTAGAAATGTTGACCTACGACCTTTTATACTAAGCTTCATGGGATATATTAATTTAGTTTTTTATTGGAACAAAGTCTTTCTTCTGGGTTTTTATGTCAAGGAAAGGTTTTTTTATTTGGCAATAAAAATAAATTAAATTTATCACATTCAATTATTTTTAAATAATCTTATAATATGTATTTTTATTGCACAGTCAAGGGCAATATTTGATTATTTTCCTCACATGGTATATATTTTAAAAATCATTTTGAAAGGTTTAATACAGTAGACTTATATCAATATTCTATAACTAGCTATTAATATTATTAAAATGTAAAAATGCTTAATCTGAGAACTCTGAGAATTATTACCTGTGAATTAAACAATAATTACATGCTAAATATATATTTATTTATAATATATTATAAATAAAGACAATATATTTTGCTAAATAAATATTAATATAGTTTCAATGATAAATATTAATGCTTTTAAAATGTAAAGATCCTGATTCAGAGATTAGCTAAATTATAGTTGAATGACTAATGTATGATGCAATCATCTTAAGGTACGGTTACATTTTGATTATATTAAAAATTACAAGATATACCGGTAAATAAATGATTTAATAACTAATAATAGTGCTTTTAAAATATAAATATTCTTATAATTTGAGGTGTGATTAGCTGACCCATATTAAAACAGAAAAATAAACTTATGCTCTGTACAGCCTTCTGACGAAACGTTTCTCACATTATGATCGAAATCATTTTGATAATATATATAACAAATATAAAACCGTTGTACTGTCACTTCACTGATTAGTTGAATATGTGTATAAACTGACCCATATGTGAAGCAAATCACACAGGCAAGTGGCAATTACAATTAAAGTATGCTTAAAAAATGACATTCACTACTTGAAATTATAATTAAATTTAATTTAGCAAAGTCATTATGTTTGGTTATTATTAAGCTCAATAAAATTGAAACTTAGAAGTTGATTTATATGTTACTCATATTCAAAACATATAAATCATTTATTAAATTATGTTTTATTCTGTTTTATTCAACAACATAATTTATTTATAAATTTATCTTGAACATTAATTATTTATTTTTCTACTTTAATTTAGGGGAAAATATTACTAATATTAAATATTTAGGTTAACAGAGCATTTTGAGTCATTTATGTTTTATTATTTAAATTTCATTGATTTTCCAGTCTTATTTATCATTAAATTCTAAATGTCAGAAGTATTTATACGCAATGACAATATAATAAATGGTATTTATTCTATAGTACTGTAGGATATTAAACTGGAGTATTATACTATGAAAATAAAATGTTTTGCCTATGATATAAAATAAACAGGTCAAATATTGGGACTTAATGACTTTTGACCTATGAGCATGTCAATATTATTTGCGGAATTTGCATCCCAAAATTTGTAAAGCACACAGAAATCCAGGGGATTTCTGTCATTCGTAGGTATTAGCTCAGAGGAATTTGCGGCTTAAGAGCAACTCTACACATAAATCCGCCATTTAATGGAAAAATTTCTGGAGGAATTAACTGGAGATCATGGTTGTAATGAAAAGTCGTCCCGCGGGACTAGTCGAAGGCTGAGTGTAATCCTGACTATAAGCACATGGTGAATAACACCTTTACTAGGCTTACAATGCCAGACCGCTATAAACCAACAGCTACAGATTGGTGTTGTTATAGCTCGTCATTCGACTATTAGTCTGTGTGTTCTCCTTTAGTTTCTCCACCGGATGGTATTAATGTTGGATGACCGTTTTATTACTCATGTTGGATACGAAGCAAGCTGTTGTTTTTCTTTCTCACAGCCAGGAATAGCTTTATAATGCTCGTTGTGTTATCATTTTAGCGTGGATGTTTGTTTTTTCTGTTGTCTCTTTGGAAATGTTTTTACTGATCATTTGTAAATGCTGTAATTGCTTTGAGGAATACATTCACGGAATAAACCGATAACCGATTAATGTTTTGCTCGTAGTGCCAATACTACTAATGCCTTGACATATATTGTGGAATAAATTACTATAATTGCAGTGTTTTTAAGATATGTTCATCCACACATTTATGTGTAAGTACACAATACTATTTTCTTATTTCTTACTCTCATTGTGAATTTTGTAAATCATTTGAACGTTATCTCTAAGAATAGTATATGTGTGCTTATTAAATACACCTAAACAAACATACCAGCTTCCCGGCCTAACCTAATACCTGCAGTTAGTTATTGTTATAAAAACATAATTAAAATATATTTTGTTGTCTAGTTTAATTTCATCTAAACTTGTTAAATATCACTAGTCTCAAGTGCTTTTTGTAATACTAATGCTATCTAATATTTAATTACTGTTTTATAGGCTACAATGGCTTAGTATATTACATTGTGTAGGCTTATTATATAGGCTACTCTATTTATAATATTTAATAGTTATTCATAATGCAAGTGGAATTTTGTAATATTAATTTACAGTTTGTTTGCATGTCCTGATATCACATTTTACATGTCATTAATTAAGATTTATTAGAGAATGTCCTGTGCGATTACTTGATTCATTAGTAATTGATTAACCATCAAATTTCATCAGTTTTTCGTTTGTTAACATCGGATGTTTGTGAATATTGAATGTTTTCATCCTTGGAATTCTATGATATTTCTTTTTCTATTTATCTTCATTATTACCATTTTTAATCTAGTAGTAGGTTAATGACATATTGCTCAATAAAACATGTATCATATATTTTTGTTTTTTATTTATTTTTAATTGCTTTTATTACTCATTTTGAACCTTTTTTTTTATTGATTTTTATTATCAAATTTCTAAAGTGTTTTTTTTTTTCTTGAAATCAAACTCATCTGAAATATGTAATATCCTTGCCAAACTATTTATGAATAAATCTATATTAAATTAAATTTATTTATTTTTATATCATAGATCATGACACTTTAAGGTAAAAACAATTATGATGTGTCAAAAGAAGATCTCTTATAATTTAATTTTTAGTCAACATGGAACAATATATATCTATTTATAACTGCAAGAATTAAATAATATTAAATCTAGGCCTACTCTGATAATAGCTTGAGTTCTTAGTGTGTTTGTGTGAGTGAAAGGAAACATATATAAAGTTGTTAGCATTGAAACGTCTGCTTACTAATACCGACCACTTGGCTTGGATTGAAAACTTGTCACCGACTCTCTCGACAGCATCTTAAGACGTTTTAACGCGGACGAATGAGCTTAAGTTCGGCTTAGTTAGCATTATCTATCTAGGGCTCTTGAAAAATCTTAAACTTTCACGCTTATTATATTAGGAAGTGGTAAACAGTTTGAACATACTCGTCACTGAACTTAACTCGGCGATGTTCTCTCTGTACTCGTTTGAAACCCTAATCCGGGATTTACGACGGAGGATTAACGACGCCATATGATAGAGAGACCTCAATCTTATCCAGATTGACGTAGTCATCTTTTAAGGGATGTTACGCCTCCCTCTTCCACTTTGAATTGAATATATTTCACTGCTATAACTGAGTAGGTGTTAGTATGAAGCCAATTCTAAGTGTTTGTTGTGAAATTGTTTACGAGTATTACCATAATCTCTTTGACTAATTTTTTCATTTTTCACTCACATATAAAATCATAATTATACATTTTATGTGATTAGACAAATGCATTACAACATTGATATGAAGTCATTATAATATTTAATGTGATTATTATGAATGAACTCAATAATTTAATGTTTAAATATGATAGCCCTCTGTATAGATTCGTTAAAATATTGACAATTTTAAATTGATTTTTTAATGTAAGGCCTACTATATGTTTATTTTTAAATCATACATTTATTTAATAAACTAATTTACAATTTAAATAAAATATGTAGACCTACAACAAGTTTTAACTCTTTTTTAGTGTAGGCCTACTTACGTTTATGATTTTGAAATAATTTACAATTGAATCTTGTTTCTTTCTAACCTAAATTCAAGTTCATGTCAATTACTGAACTACTTTGCTTTACTCTGACCCTGTTTATGCCTGCAGACATCCAAGTCCCAATTCTAAGATTGAAATTAATGACAACTATGCAATGTATGTAAAACATATCCTCTGGAATTATTGAAATATCAATTTCTGGTTTTAACATCCACAGATTATATAAAAAAGAAAAGTTATATCCATTTAAAACTTCAATAAAACTTGTTCTTTTTTATGAATGCTTTTAATTTTTATAGATTTCTTTCTTCTTTATACATTGCCATCATATTTAATAATAATATTATAATAATTTCTGTTTTAATGTTATAAAATCCTGAAATGTAACCTCTTAGTTTGAATATTTTTTAACATTTATAAAGGTCATAATATAAGGATGTACATATAGAATTAAAATAGATGTGATTTTAGAAGACCTTAAGAGGACTCAATGTGTGTATATACATAGTCATAGATAGTATTGTTTTAGATAAATCATAGTAGAATCCCTTCTTTATGACACTTTATTCAGTGGAATCCTCTATTAAAGGGACACTTTATTCAGTGGAAACCCCTATTAAAGTGACACTTTATTCAGGGGAAATCCCTATTAACTTTAACTTTGGGGGGTTTAGAAGGGATTTGAAAAAATGTATTACTGATATCGAATTCATCTAGACTATCACTGTGTTTTTATGTCTATTGCGTTTTTCGTACTATTAGTTGGGAAAGCCACTCGACAGTGCAGTTCTTTTGAACTGATCCACTTTTGGTTACCCGCAGGTGCTGATAGTACTTTTGTTCTGTTTTGTTGAATGGTGTTTATGATTTTTGTATGTTGCCTGGAAATTGAATAAAATAAAATAAAATAAAAAAAATAATTAAAGGGACACTTTATTCAGGGGAAACCCTTATTTAAAGGGACACTTTATTCAGGGGAAACCCCTATTAAAAGGACACTTTATGCAGGGAAACCCCTATTAAAGGGACAGTTTATTCAAGGGAAACCCCTATTAAAGGGACAGTTTATTCAGGGGAAACTCCTATTAAAGGGACAGTTTATGTGGAAACCCCTATTAAAGGGACACTTTATTCAGGGGAAACCCCTATTAAAGAGACACTTAATTCAGGGGAAACCCCTATTAAAGGGGCACTTTATTCAGGAGAAACCCCTATTAAAGGGACACTTCCTATGAAATGCAATGTTTTACACTACACTCGATTCCTGTTCACCTCTATAAAAGGTTTTCTCTTGTAGGTATCCCCTTAATGTGGTTCTGCTACATTGTATAAAATAAAACAAGATAACAAATTATTGTCATGATATAAATCAATTATGGCAATGAATATGATCATTTATACTCCTGGGTAAAGATGGCCATTTATACTCTTGGGTGTAAAGATGGCCTTTTATATTCTACCTAGTTGTAAATATGGCATTTTATGCTTCTGGGTAAAAATATCAATTTTATGCTCCTGGGTTTAAAAAAAAATGATTATTTATAATTTGCAATTTATCATGATTAATTGGAAATTGGATTATGAAATATCAAAAGGTATAATTTATGCTCTTAGGAGGTGTAATTTGAATAAATTTTATTTTCCCAAAGAAATTTATCTTGTGAAATTTAAACTTGCATGACCCTGACATGAAAAATATTATAAATTTTATTATAAATTTCTGTGAAAATGATTGACAGGGAATAGTGTATATAAATAATTTGCATAGATATTGAACTACAAGGATTCCTTTTGAATTTTATGATTATGAATAAAAAGTGTTTTTTTTTATTAAATTTCAAAAATAGGCCTATATAATACTGATAATATAACATATAATATAAGATTTTATAGTTTTTAAGTTTTAACTTTTGTTTTAGTAATCATAAAATAAAAAAAAAAACGACCAAATATTAAATTGAGGAAAAATTCAAAATTGGTTTCCATATAAAATTACACATATAAAATTCTATATTTGCTGAACATTCCATTTCGAGAAACGTGGAGAAATGAAATTTTATTTGCTTTACAATAAAAATTGTTAAGTTTTTGCATTTCCAGATTAATAAGGCTGGATCATCAATGTTTTTTTTCTTAAAATTATAATTTTTGTAAAAATCTAACTAGACATTAGAATAGATGGTCATAGCATATTATTCAGTGGCAGATTTATTCACCGTAAATTTCCTTATGATGACTGACATGACCTATGACCTTGTACAGCGACTGTAATGTAGCGATAATAATGTTAATGTTTGTCAGTATGTTCCCAAAGGGGTTCCAATTGAATTCAATACTTCTCTGTATAATACATTACATTCTCATATGTCAGCTTTATGCTGTGTAGTTATGTGTTTGTTTATATAGATTTATTTTCTGTCAGTCTGTTTGTCAGTCCCAAAATCTGAATTTTTATTTTCATACCAACAAGCATTTTCTTTTATTTAATTTTTTTTGTGGTCAGAGTTTAGTAGTTTGTCCAATAATTTTCATATTTTATATGTATATCTTTGTTACCTTTTAAGCTTTATCGGTCTGTTAGTCCTTTCCAGAAAATAAGTGTTGATTTGATATAATAAAGGAGTCATTAAATAGCATAAAATATGCCTTGGAATTATCAATTTCTACATTCTTTTGATTGTTGAAAACCAGTACATTAGACCTAATTGTACTTTTTTTCCTGTGCACGTTCTCATGCTATGTAGGGCGTAGTAAATGGTATTACAGTTATATTAGAACAATACGCATTTCCTGTTAAACCTTGAAGGATCTGTTTGGTTTTTGTAGAATTAACTGCTGGTTAGCACGATCACTTATCAATTGTCCTTCTAGTATCACCAGATTATCGTCAAGTGGGTTGTACTGAAAGGGACTTAACCGCGGTGTAAATATGCCATGGTTTATATAATAGCTTTTTATACCTTCCTAATCCATGTTAATCCCACTTAATCCGTTTCTATTGATATAGAGGCCATGGGTAATTTTGAGAGACTTATGCTCGCGTTGAATAACAAAATGATGTTTTCGTCTCCTTTTTGTTGTTTACTGATGATTGGATAAAAAACATGTGATGTTTGAACAAATATACTCTTGGTATACACTTCAACAATCCTACTGGGAAATCATTTATAAACTTTCCAAATAAATAGGGCAACATATGCACCTATTTTTTTTTTATTTATGAAGTACTAAATTTGTTAATGACAGTGTATAATATTTTTCCCATGATGAGGTATAGAAATAGCTATGCACACAAACGCATGGGTAAGTCTAGAATCGCTCAAGCGTGGTATGATTGGCGGTTTGACTCCCAGTATACTCAAATACCTCCCTGGTTGAATGCATCACTCATGTTTAATAACATTCCTTTTAAAAAATTGAAAAATACAAGACAGGGAAAATGATAAGTGAGCCCAAAGGCAACCCAGTTAGGATAACCTTAACCTACTTAATTTGGTAGTGTTAACTGTCTTCTTCTACCACCTGTTCAAATGGTTGTTTTCAAATTTAGAAAATGTTATATGAAGATACTCGACCTGAAATCACTGAAATGAAAAAACGAACAAATCGTGATTTTGTTTACCGTCGTTCAGAACAACAAAATAAAAGCAAATATAGTTATAACTGTGTTGACACGCAATAGACCTGCGTTCTTTAATGGAGGTATATACCTCCGTGGTTCTTTATGCATGATTGATTAACAATGGATTTAAGAAAGTTCTATGTCTGAATCTAACCTAAATTCAGTGGGTGGGATGGGATTTTATTCGAGAATAGGATTAAACTCTGTCATATACTGCAGTAATTGTGTTTCAAACTGCAAATAATGAATACTCTAAGACATTTTGAATTACAGATGATTGCAGCTAATTTGTAGGCTCTACAGCTAGACTAGGCTAGAGGGTTTTCTAATTACACAGCATTTGTCATGTGTATGCTTGTTGATGGATACATAATTCACTTATTTAAATGACCTGTATTTTTACACATCAATGTTCATGTGTATTTGCACATTTATTTTCGCTGGATTAAATTTTTGCGACCTATAATTTTCAAGATAGGATACAGTAGAATCCTATTCAAGGGACATTTTTTGGGGCCTGTGACTATGGCTATGACTGGAATAATTTTAGATGCAATGCGTGTAAAATAAACTGTCATCAAATTTACTAAACTTTTATTTATGTAGACAAATTGATTTAATGAGATTAAGAAATGAAATGGAAATTAAATCACAAAAAAGATGTCATGAAAAGGATATAGGAAACAGTTGAGTGTAGTTTTAGTAATTACTTAATTGATTGATTTATTAGTTAATTGTCTATTTAATTGGTCCTAATTAATAAGAAGTGAGATATACATGTTTATAGATAGCTCAATTTACTCTGTTAATCTCCTTTGTTGCTTACTTTGGGTGTGGTGATTTTCAAGTAATATTTGTAATACATTTCACAATATGGTTTCATAATTTTGACAATTTAATAATGCATATTTTGAAGGGAAAATATATATTTTCACAATATAGGCCTATGTACATTCTTTCTCAGAAAACAGCATGTTTATAGCTTCTTTTTCTTTAGTCTTGATTTATTCGAATAAATATTTGGAAATTATAAACTATAATTTGATTTTAATTTTGTTATGTTTACATAACTGCTAAAATATTATTACGTTAAAGGACAATCACACTGATGTTTGTACTTGCTTTGTATGTAAATTTGTTCATAATATTGACTAAATTTTCTACAAATTTTCAGTGACTGACAAACAGATTGAATTATCATGTGGTAGATGTTTATAAAAGGAATCAGGTATAATTGCCATAGGCATCTTGAAAACAGCAGTAGTTGATCTCATACTTTACATCAATTTCCTATGTCTAAATTTAGCTTAGAATTTATTGAAATCTTGCAACATTTGGGTAATGGTCTTAAAGATTGATAAAATATAAATATAATTTGCATATGTTCATATACTTTCATTGTATGTTCATACATATTCATTGTATGTTCATATTCTTTCATTGTATGTTCAAATTCTTTCATTGTATGTTCAGATTCTTTCATTGTATGTTCAGATTCTTTCATCGCATATGTTCTTTCTTTGTATATTTTCAAATACTTTCATGTTCCTTTCTTTCATTTTGTTTATTTGATTGTTGTTTTGAAGAATTTCTGTTTTAACCACTTTTTGATTTTTATTATTTGGGAGGTTATGTTTCTGTCCCCAACTTTTACTTTATATACGGTAATAAAAGCATTACTACTGTACATATAAAACAGAAAATATGGGATAATTTGTTGATTCAGTAAAATTGGTACTGTATGTCTGACTTTCTAGATTGTATGTTTTAAATTATGAATGTGAACAAAACTGAATGATTGATGTTGTTGTACTTTGAATTAGAATGTTCACCAGGCACCTGTTAAAATAACCTTGTTCTTTTATTGCTAATATTATTAAAAGTTTGTGATGTTTGAGGTTTGCATCAGAGTTGTCTTATGTCACCCCAAATTAGGAACCAATTTTGACTGATTAACCCTATCCTGTCTATCATGTCAACAAGTTACTAGTTGTCTATTTTTTATGAATTGTAAATGGATCATGTTAAAATTACTCTACTGCAGTTACTGCAGTAACTACAGTTTTTACTGCAGTAACATATGATTTCAGTTGGTTTCAAAGTAGTTAGGCAGTCACTGCAATTTATTTAATAAAAAGTGTGATTACCCAAACAAGCTTGCTAAATTATATTTATTTATTGCATACAGTACATGTTAAAGACACATGCTGTAGTGTAATGAGGTGTAATAGGCAAAACAGGGATATTGATTAAGTAATTTTGATTTTGAATTTTTGATTGAAATTAAAAGAAATAAATGTAGAAAAGAATCGTTTAACGTTTAAATAACAATAAAGTCTGAATATTGTCTTGAAAATAGTAACATTGAAATCCGATGAAATTTTTCCATAAAATAGATTTTAGTTTTCGTAGTAAATGTTAAATTATGGTGAAACGGAGAAATGTTGGAAGTTTTCTACAGTAGTATTGGCATAATACTAATAGTTAACCTGGCCTTGTTATTTCTCACCTTCTGACCTCATAACGGTTGACCTGTTATCATACTAAGGAAATGTGAACATATGACAAAGAATTCGACAAAAGGTACATAAAAGAATTTGAATATATGTTTGATATTTATTATTATGTCCGATAATAATATAATTTAATTATCAGTAAACTTACTGTATAATTTTGAAATGTGTGATAAGAAGATATGTGTGTGTTTGTATCTATATTTGCTTCAAATCAGTATGTAATCCCTGGCCAGGTTTGAGGGGATCAAATTAATCATATAATCTCCATACATGAGCTTAAATTATCCAGCCCTGCCGTAACCGAGTTTACAATTACAAATTTATCATGAAGAGATGTCGTTTGTAATCTCTCTTAATTGATTGCGATATTGTGGAAAGCTAGCTATCCAAGGGCATAACCTGTTATTTGCAGCAGCCGACATTAACATTCGCAACGAAGGTAATGTTAGGTAACCTGAATGATCGCGAAAGTAGAGCACCGGCGGGTGAAAAAGTGAGGCCTCAACCTTTGCTAAGCTGGCCGCGTCGAAAAATTGGCTCGACAATCACGTTGTGGAATTAGGACGAAAGTGGTTACTAATTGAACTAAGCTGATAATCACGACAAGGACAAGCTGGATAAGCCAAACAGGAAGATGCGCTGAGATTCACGTGTCTGACGGCCGCTTATAGCACAAGTCAATACTACTACTCCACACAAAGAAACACATGCTTCTAACGACTTAAAAATAGGCCAACAAATTTATAAGCATAATAAGCTAGAAATAAAATAGAAATCGACCGGCTACTTAAGTATTAATGGCTATTGTTATACTACAAACAGATGGTATGAATAGGCTATTGTGTTTGGGCTGTAGAGGGCGATGTTTATTATTATCCAAGTTGAATTGTTTGTTGTTGGGATTGTCATTTAGTTGAAGGTGAACGTGTTCAAAGCAAGCTTGATAAATTACCTCTTTGGATAATACTCTAATAATGGACATACTATTACTTTTAGAACCACTTTTCCTTTTGTAATTGGAATATAATATATCAAATTGATGTAAGTATTTGTATGTTTTTATTTGATATTGACCAGAATAAAAAATTGTCTGTATTTATGGTTTTAATATGTAACATAGGAAAATACTAACTACTAACTGATATACGAGCTACAGTATATCATGTCTAGCGACAATAAACATCCTGCAGTATCTTGTCTTCTTACAGTAATCATCATCCCATATGGGATACTGTGGTATAAGTATAGAGATTTAGAGGGTTAGGCAAGTAAGTTATGTGCTGTAAGTTAATATTTAGGAGTTAGGTGCTATGGTATGGCTATTTTGTAGTCAGCAGACACAATACTGCATGATGTTTATTGTCAATAGACAGGATACTACAAGTATTAGAATAAGCTGATAAGCTATAAATATACATGGATGGAACTCATATATTCCATTTCTGTTGAGTAGTTCTCTGTTCTCATTTTATTTGGATCAATTTGCATTAAACTAATACCATACATTAAATCACAAATGTATTCAACTGATTGTCTGGTTTTAAAATTATATTCATGTACTCTATGCAATAATAATAACCTATTGTTATTTAATCTCAACAATATGTAAAATATAATTTTTAAGTGTTAGGTTTTTTGTATCTATGTAAATTGCAAATTTAGAAATAATTTTATAGGTTAGTAGAACAAACATTTTAGATTTATTAATGCTAGCCTAAAATTAAAATACTTTGATATATTAATTATAATTAATATTAATTTGTACTATACAATGCTGATATGAGTTTGTATCAGTTCGGTAATATTTTAAACATTTTTTTTTTTGGTATAATTACGATTACACATAAGATCAAGTCATATGGAATGTGAGTAGCTAAACTTTTTACAAAGCATGTCATAAATCAAATCTCAACATATTATTCTAGGGTCACATGCACTTGTCTAAGTTCACCATTTCGCTAGTAAAATATGAATGCTATATGGTTTATGGAGCTTTTGAAAGCCTACAGCATTATGTCTGTTGTCATCCCCCTAGAGATATATCAGCAAATGATGATTAATCGCTCCCCGGACGACGAAAATGATATTTCAAATTGGCCTTTTATTTGCAGAGCCATTTGCTCGGGGTTTATAATATCAACAGTGGGAATTCAGGTTATGGATCATGGGGCCTGGATCTAATTTCTCCCTGCTGTAACAAGCCCTGATCACAGTTAATTCCAGCCAATTAGGCCAGATTGTAAAGTGTGAAAGCCTCGGGGCTAGGCCCATTCATCTTTACTGTTGTTGCTTGATCATTGCCCATGGTGGTTGAAGGTTGAATGAACAAAAAGCATTGAGTAATGTGGTAGTAACCCCATGAACGGCTTTTAATAGCATACTTGACTAAACATGTTCATCATTTTTGTCATGTTTTCCTACCCATCTGTCATAAAAAGAACAAGATAAATTACAAATCAGTATTACATATCATACTCATCAAGTCTCGCGCATTTGGTGTGAGGCTCGTACTTCTCTACTCGCAATTCTTCGCATTTGGTGAATCTCAAGTCACTAGGTATACCATGTGTTTTTATGCACCAGATGTTTTGTGTTATTCTTACTATAATATAGTACAACAAACCCCAATAAAAACATTAAGAAGATAACAATTTTCATATATATACTCATGAATTTTTACAGTTTGAAAATATACCCAATTCTCAGAAGTATAACTTAACATTAACCTTTTTATTTTAATAGAAAAATTTATATAAGTAATATTTAATAATCATATTTATGATCTATTGTGCTATTCTTCATTCTCTATTTATATCTACAGTTATCTTAATATAATACAGTACAATAGACCCCAATAAAAACAATAAGAAGAAAACATCTTTCATATAGATTAATAAATGTTTACAGTTTAAAAATATACCCATACCCATTAACTATATTAACATTAACCTTTTTATTTTAATAACAAAATTTATATAAGTAATGATCATATTTATGATCTATTGTGCTATCCTTCAATCTATATTTATATCTATGTACTGCATTTTTTAAACGTTTATTTATACTATGTGTGATGTTAGATAATAATACTAGTAGTACGTACATACTTACTATTTTTATAGCAAGCATTAAAAATCCAGCAAGCCACATGCATAAAGTACATTTGACCCCAAAAATGCACTCAGATTAAAAAGCCAAGTGCAAGGTCATTCAACAAAATAACAAAATACAAACCACAAAAACATGAAATACTACCTTTTAATTTGATTCCTGAGCTTTTCTATCTTTATTTATTTTTGTATTTCTGAGTACTTTTCAAGGTTCTGCATCAACGAATTCATTGTAAACTAGGTTGTTTTTATCATGAATATTTGTCGATTTTTATACAATCATAGTTGTTTTGAACGAAAATATTTCTGTCCGAGGTTATTAGGTGATCATTTAGAATAAAATGATCACCTATTGTTATTGTATAAAATCTTTATTATTATTTTTTTTTTTATTAGTTATCCGCTTAGTAGCGGATAACTCCTTGTTATTGTAGTGGATCATTATTTTTTTTCTGTATTATTCTTATTTCTTTCCCGTTTTTTTGTGGCTCACGTATCTCTAAAATGTGTAAACATAATATTTCATAACTTTGACAACATGTGGGCATTTACGTGAAGTTGTGCACCTCCTATTTTGAATGACGTCAGAGTTGCGCAACGTGACTTACGCGCGATTTTATGATTTTTAATGATTGATCATAGCTTAAAAACCAAGCGTAATTTTTTTTTTACCCTTTATGAAAATTTAAGTCATATCAAGGGCAAACTTTTAGTTAACTAAAAATGGCGTGTTTTACAAGAAGTTACGCGCGCACGCGCATTTAAAATTTTAAAATGCGCAAAATTAATTTCTAATCAACTTTTTACGCCATTCATGACATTTTGCGCATGTCAAAATTTCCCGCGCGCGCGAACAATTTTACGCGTGCAGTGCGCACGCAGCATGAAAATCATGTTTTTTTCTATTAAATTGTGATTTTCCAGCCTTTCCTAGTCATTTTTAAAAAGATTGACATCATTTCAAATTAAAATGACGTCATACGTACACGTTGATTTAGACCATTTGCATGCGTTTTAGTTGCAAAAGTTACAAAATATTGTCAAAATTATGCCTATTTTGAATCTATTATAGCTCCTCAGGATCAACCGTTACCCCCGAGTTTTTTAACTTAATATGTAAGCAGATATGTTGTAGATATGAATTCATGCAGAATTTTTTCCTTACGGATGTTGTGACGTCATCGTATGGCCACACAAATTTTAAAAATAGGATTTTTGTCTCTTTCGTTATTGCTCATCACATTCAATGGAGCGCATCACGCTTATCCGTCTTCCATTTTCTCCGAGATTTTAATATTATCTAGGTCAATCAACTATCTTTCGCATGAGTTAAAAATATTTTAATTTTTATAACGTCATCATGCCTAAAAATTTAAATTACGTGGGTCATTAATTTTATCTTTACAGTAAATTTTAATCTGTTATAGCTCGTAAGAATAAAATGTGATAATCACGATTAAAACGTTTTCTGGAAGCTATTGGATTGTAGATGCGAACTTATGTGAACATTTTGTCAATCAGATGTAGTGACGTCATCATATGGCCAGTTGAATAAAAAAAGTCGTATTTTCATATTTTGCGTCATAGTTCATCACATTTAAAAGAGCGCGCATCTATATTTTACGTATCCAAATTTCTTCTACACGCTAATATGTTGTTGCTGAGATAATATCCTTCCAAAATTGGTATTTTAGTGTTTCATTTTGATACCGTCGCCATGTTAAAAAATGGAATAAATGGCGGGTCCCGTAATTTCACCTATTCTACACTGTATGTAATATGTATACAGATTATACTGTTTATACTGTATATACTATATGACACAAAATTGACAGAATTCAGCACTAACAACATATCATATTCTTCAGATCAGGTCATAATGCCATACTCTTTTTCTGGGTGCAAAATTCTAACGTATGACGTGCACGTGGCGTTTGTCGTGCGGATAACTAACTCGTCCGTAGTGACGAGTTTCATGTCTAGTTATTTTTTTTCTTTTTATTGTTTCTGTACACTATTTTGTGTAACAATTATCTCAAAAAGTTTAATGTCAATGATTACAAAAATTTCAGAATATCTTTCAAATAATACAACTTAATCCTAATAAGCTTTCCAGCGTGATCACTCATCCGTGACGACATTTATACGCCATTTTGCGAAATCACATTATCAATCATATCTCCATAATTCATTATCACATATTAATGAAATTCACTACACGTAAACTTCAGATCAAGGGTAAAAATATTAGCAAATAAAAACGCACGCGCACGTAGGTTCATGCGCGTGATATCGCGCGTTAAAAATTTAAAACGCTCAAAATTAAGTTTTGATCAATTTAGAGCATGAATTAGGCCATTTGCGTGTTTCAAAAAATTACTGCGCAAAAATGCGTTTTTGCGCGCGCGATACTTAAAAAGCGTAAAAAATATGAATTTTTTTTACAAATCTCATTCTACTCACCATCCTTAGTACATTCACCAAATTTGAGTCAGTTCCGACTTAAAATAACGCTATACGAGCACGTTAAAAATGACAAAATGCGCACATTTATTTTACAAAAGTTCTGAAAATGGTGAAAAATAGGTCTTTTTTAAAATGAAAATAATTCTTCAGAATGCAAGATGACCCCCGATTTTTTTAACTTATTCTGGAAGCCATTGAGTTGTAGATATGAATTCATGTACACATTTTACGTACAAAATGTTTTGACGTCATCAAATGGCCACTTGAATTTAAAAATTAGGATTTGTTATCTTTTTGTGTAGATTATCACATTCAACAGAGCGCATCTTGGTTATGTGTGCTCGAATTTCGCACAACTTTCAGTATGTGCTTGCTTAATTAATTATCTTTATCATGAGTTGACACTATCTTCATTTTAATGACGTCATCACGCGTAAAAACTTGAATAACGTAGGCCGTGTAATTTCACCTTCGCAGTAAATTTGAATATCTTACAGCTCTTCAAAATTGAAGGTTACCTTGATGATTATAATTTATTATGAAAGCTGATGAAATGTAGATATTAATTCATATAAAAATTAAGCCTATCGGATGTTGTGACGTTAACTTATGGCCAGTTGAAGTGAAAAAGTAGTTTTTTCATATTTTTCGTCAAAGTTATACACAATTCAAAGAGCGCGCACAGCGCTTCTACGTGCCAAATTTTTTTCCAAATCTTATATTTTTTTGCTCAATTAATTATCTTTCGAAATTGTCATCTTAAAGTTTAGTTTGATAACGTCATCATGCCAAAAAATTAGAACATGTGTCCCGCAATTTCACCTATGCTACACTGTATATAGATATACAGTATATACTGTACATATTGTATATGGCATATAGGCACAACTCAGCACTATAAGCATATAATAGGATGGCATACATCAACATTTTCCGATCGTATGTTAACGTACGTGCATGTTTAAAAAAAAATTAATTTCAGTAAAATGATAAAAATGATCACCTATAATTCGTCAAAGTGACGAATTAAATTCTAGTTTATAATTGTAGTTATTTGTTGGTTTACAAGTGTTTTCCTGTCTGTTGTTATAGCGATAGTTAAACAGAAACTGGAAGTTGATTTTGAAAATAAATTGTGATGGTTATAAAATGTAATTAAATTTG
This sequence comes from Antedon bifida, assembly GCF_963402885.1. Taxonomy (NCBI): domain Eukaryota; kingdom Metazoa; phylum Echinodermata; class Crinoidea; order Comatulida; family Antedonidae; genus Antedon; species Antedon bifida. The sequence continues at coordinate 31,078,860 of NC_136227.1, read as the reverse complement.
AGAGGTTTGGAGAATGTGTATGTAGTAATACTTGTTTTTCAATGTTGTATCAATTATTAGTAAAATGGGTATATAGACTGACTCACTACATTTTGACCTTCTAGTATCACTAATTCACCCCTTACTGACTCAAGAAAATTAGTGTCGAAATGTATGATGTTCACTGGACCTGTCCTTGCTGTCTATGCAAATGCTATTTGTATTATAGCAAAAAATAAATGGAGCCATGGTTTAATACAGTAATAACATAGTTTAGGATATGTTTACTCACACTAGTTAATCATGTTCTATGCATGCATAAACCAATCTAAATCTTGAGTTAGATCGGATTGAGTGCTTTTGTGATCAGTGAACTTTCTTACATGTGTTGAACTGCGATATAACTTGGATTATACTGTACAGAGAAAAGTTTTCCATGCTCTCATGTAGACTTGCCCTCTGATATACCTCTCATAGATAACATTTCAAAATTGTTTATTCGTCCATAAACTGGAAATTTGACTTTCCTTTGGCAATTGGCACATCACATTTTTTTGTCACATAAAGTTTGATAGTGTAGACAGAGCTTAACTCCAATAGAGAAAGAGCGTGTAAACATAGGTTAACAAGGAGAGATCTTATCTGGATTCATTGTGATCTCTTTGTATAATTAGTTCTCTTAGTTAATTGTTTTCAGTTTATTTTAAAAAATAGGATTTCAGTGTTGGTAAAAGATTGGAAGCTATGAAGCGAGTGTTTTTAAGACTCTATTCTTCTCCTTAAAATATGTATATTGATTGGCTTACTAATCTAGTCATCTTGAACAATAGGTCTAAAGATAGCAGTAATTAAGTTTGTGGCTTAGTATAGTGTTAGGGACAAAGAGAAATATTTAAATAATCCTAACTGCAGATCGTGACCCAATTACAGACATCTACCAATTTTTGTATCATGTGTGCACCTGTACATTTATAAATTCAACAATGTTTATTTAATTGTTGCAATAAATGAATTGAAAATCCAACTTTGTAGTAGTCAATGAAAGAATATATAAAACACCTACAACCTGCTCCTCCCCTGCCATCGTTTCCATCACCTTACCTTTCCATCACCTTCCTTTTCCATCACCTTACCATTCCATCACCTTCCTTTTCTATCACCTTACCTTTCCATCCCCTTCCTTTTCTATCACCTTACCATTCCATCACCTTCCTTTTCCATCACCTTTTCCATCCCCATAAACTTTTTCCATATCCATGTGAGCATTATCAATGGACAATATGCTTTTTCAAAATAGCCATATAATGTATTTATACATTTTTATTGTTCATTGAAAAATATTGAATTCTTCATTTAATATTCCTATAAAAGTTTAATATTCAATATTCATTCTACCTTATTAATACATCTATTGATTATGATATGCATAATTATTATTAATTTTTTTTATATTGATTAATTGAATAATAAACTGATAGTTTTATTACTACAATTACTGTATGATACCCTAAAGTCATTTTTTTAATACTAAGTTTATTATGATCAGTAATTGATTATTCCACAATTTTTTTTTGTAAAATACACATAAAGGAAAATAATTATTATTTCAGAAAGTGGAGCAAATATTATTATTGTGTAATAATTGTTTATGGTTATTTTTTATTGTATTTTAATTTGTTTGTTATTTTGTTAAGTTGGTAATAAATATTTACAATGAGATGAATATGAAAAGAAAATCATTTTATGTTTTGTTATATAGTCATTCAATTTTAAAACAATAGTTTTGGATAATGGTTTTTCCCATGCTAATTAAACAACAAGCCCATGGCCAGGATTTTTGCAGGGAGAAGGAGAGAGTAATTTTCTCCAAAAAAAAGTAGAAAACTTTGTAATGATAAGGGCTTGAATTAGATATACTTTTGATAGTATCGTTATCGAATGGTATCGAATTTAAAATCGTTTTTCTAAACACATTTCAACTAATTCTCCTGGTAAGTAGTAAAGACATACGTGTTCGGATTAGTGATTTAGCCCAGAATGATTGACTGTGTGAAATCCATTATATTGTTAGCTAGCCACAGGCTGTTTATCAGACTACTGAATGAAGAAGTCAATATCTATTTGAATGAGTCAATCTGTACACTATTGTTCATTTATACTCTGATCACAAGGTATGGCATGGTAAACATGCTTGCTATCCATAAGTAAAAACACAATTTACTTTAACCACAACATCTTGCCATCTGTAAAGCTCTGTCTACACTATCAAACTTTATATGGACATGATGACATCATATCACTACCATATTTGGGAATATCACTATCATATTTGGGCACATCACACTTTTTTTGTCAAACTAGTTTGATAGACAGAGCTAAAGGTTGTATACAAGTAGTATACAGTACACTACACTTTTTTTTTTAAATAGACATTTTTTCCCTCAATTCTGCTTGTCTTTGGTTGTAAAATTGTAAAGTATTCTATTTTCTAGTTATTTAATATTATAAAAATGTTTTATTTCATTTAGGCTATTTGAAGTACAAATAGATTTTTCCTGTATCTCAAAATATGATTTTAATTTGTGTATAAATTTATATGGAATTATTATTCAGTAGATTAGATTATTTTAGTAGATTCATTTAAATGACACAGGCATACTCTATTTTGAATATTTTATCTTTTATTAATAACTGTTTTCTAGATTTTAACACTTTTGGCCACATTTTGGTAACTTTAGATTTTAGTATGTTAACAGTAAAACGAAAATGGTATACACTGTTGCTATTTTCTAAACTTGTTTGTTGTTTTACCAAAAAGATAAAGATGTATATGTAACCTTGTGATTATATTATTCATTTCCATGAAACCTAACAACAGGATGTCAAACAGTGTAATTTAAAATGCGTTTTTTTGTCTTTCTTTTTTGCAGAACTCTGACACGGAATCGGATCTATTTCTAGCAAACCTTGCACCGAATCGAAGTAAGTTAATTTCTCATCACCTTCTTAGTTTAATTATATTGATTTTTTGTTATATGTAATGAGTTAGATCAGCTTTTTTGTCCTTGCTCTTTTGTAAAAATAACAAAGACAAATTTCTTTATTATTATTATTATTAATGTATTTTGTGTAATTTCATAATTCTCTTTCATATTTCTCTTTCATAGTCTCTCTTTCATATTTTTATGAATACAATGTCTGTTTTTTTTCTGGTATCACCTCTTCATTTTTATAATTAGCAATTATAACATGAATATTATTGTTTTTGTCATACTGCCATTGTCCTAACATGTATTCACATTGCCATATGGAAATGTGGAAACGTTGATCATTTTATGCTATACCCTTACACACACCAATCTTGCTTGTATTTTGTATTTTAAACTATGTATTTTAAATGATGTGTTTTATTTGTATTTTACAAAATTTTAACCTTTTTAAACTCATTTTTATATTTTTATGTGAATTTTTAACTTTGAACAAACAAAAATAATTTACATACATATTTTACTGTGTTTGACCATGAATAAATAAATAAATAAAAAAAAAATTATGACTTCTTCTTTAAGATAATAAACATGTTCTTTTTATCGCCATCAATTTAGAAATACTGTTCATATTACAACTGTGGAGTTTGTTGTTATTTTGTGTTTTGTTACAAATTATTCAATTGGTCTTTCTCATATTAGCCTAATATAGGCCTAACTTATTCTAATTGAATACTAAAAACAGTGTTGTTTTTGTTTATCTTATCATCTCCAAATATATTTTTCACATTGGCTTCCTATGAGTATTTTTCACCACCCACTTGGGCCAGGAGGCTATAGGCTGAGTAGTTCCAAGGTGTAGCCTACGGCAGACAAATTCTGACCAATGATAATAAATCTGGTTCAATAATGGAAGTATTAGGGTCTCAGTTGGGCCTTCACTCCAAATTTATGACACAAACAATCAACTGTCAGTCATACACAATAAAATATGAAAATGAAACCTGGCATTGTAGTGTAGTCATTTCTATTTATAACTAATTTAATGGGCTACCAACACAGGGCCCTTAAATGTTGAGTTATTGGTGTAGAGGTTCCATATCAAATTTGTCACCAATTTTAACAGGCACAAAACGTACATAGTGCGTACAAAAAAAAAGAAAAAGCTGAAAAATGGAAGGTGGTCGGTTTCTGTGGATATTTTTCATCAAGGCAGAGAGCACATCGACAAGTGGTGATATGTGAGAGGAATGTTTGCTTGAATTTGAGCTTTTTTGTAGTATTTTATTTTAGAAATCATCCCATATAAAAATGTGGTTATCTTTGTATACATGGGAAAACCGTGAGCATGATAGGCCGGGAGAAAAAAATAGGGATATTCAGTGTTGGCATTTGTTAGCGCCTCCACACAGTTATAACAGCTACATAGCTGAAAGACTGCTATCAATTTGAAACTGATGTTTTTTACCTTTTTTTTTATATTTCAAGATAACAAGATAATATTATTACTAAAAGGAATTATTTGTTTAATTTGATAATGTCCCAGTAAATTGGTGACCTTAGACACTCAATTTTGATACATTTTCTATGCATCATTGCCAATTTCCTTTCATTGTATGTTGTTTTCCGCTATAGTGTCTTTCGATATTGTTTTTAAAAACCACATTTTTTTGGTCAATTTTTGTATTGAAAAGAAGGAAATGTTAGTATGATTTACCTATCTGCTTTCATCAGGCCCCTAAGTTCACCCCTAAATTTTGCAAGCAAGTTTAATGCAAAAAAAGCCTTTTGCTTTGACTACACTATCAATCTAATTTGACAAACAAAGTGTGATGTGCCTAAATATGGTAGTGATATGCCAAAATATGGTAGTGATATGACATCATCATGTCCATATCTGGGCACATCATAATTTTAGGCTGACCCACTAATATTGTTTTCATTTATAAGCCCATCCTTTCTAGTTTCTAGTGTTTTTTACCAGTACAAGTTATAATATATTGTAAAGTTTCCATGTTGAAAGTATTCACATTTAGTTTTACTTGTCAGCCTTAAATACAATAAATTTACACTTTTTCTGGGTATTATAAATATAGTTACACTGTTTGTTGCAGTGACTGCCTAAATAAGAAACCAACTAAAAATGATTTATTACTGCAGTAATGCAGTAGTTACTGCAGTAACTACATTAGAATCATTTTGATGTGATTCCTAATATTGTCCATGAAACAAATTGATTATATCACAATAGTGAAGTTGTGCTTTTAATGTTTCTTTATTGAAGAATTCGTGTTTGCAATCATGTTTATTAGGACAGAAAAGAATGACATTATCAATGTAACAAATTTCAAAGTAGAATGATTACCAATTTGTTTTGCTTTTGATATTTAATTTTTATCTTTGCAATAAAGAGTTTATGAGGGACATTGTTATTTATCATTGCTAATAGAAATGGTATTAATGTCTAAATTATTATTACAATGTTAAAATAGATTGATTACTAATTACCGAATATAATAGTATCATCTCGCTGTGTTATGAGTCACATGACAGTACGTTATTAAAGCTACCGGTACCGTCAGTGCTACAGTACGTCTTGGACTGATACGTGATATATAGTACATTGTAAAAATGTAATAATACATGACATTTCAGAGATGTGATATCAATATAGTACATGAAAAAAACATGTAATAATAACATATTAAACTTACCAGTACTGTTGTCATTGCTGGCTTGTGACTGATTTATGAACTATAGTATATTTATATAACAAATTTACTAATGACATAGATAGATGTGATAATAAATTATAGTGCTTGTAGAAAAAATGTAGTAATTACTGTTGCAGTAGGCCTATTGCTGAGGAAGTGATAACTGCTTTAAAAACTGGAATGATAAAGTTATATCGGTGCGATAATAAAGATATAAATCCATAATACATTATGAATATAGAAAAAAAAAATTATAGCAATTGTTTTTTTTTTAACTATTTAGAATAGAACGTGTGGCCAACCTTGTCCAAAGTAATATTTAAAAATACCCTACCCACCAACTGTGTTGGAATTTTATCATAATCAGTAACTATTGGGTTAATTTATTATCAGTATCATAATATGGATGATATATATTTAATATTTAATATTTAAATAATAATAATGGAATTTGGTCATTTCTTTAGTCTAATAAAAACCTTTATTATACAAATGAATTTTTAGTGGAAAGTTTCCTGCTGTCAAATGTAACAGAAAATAATTTTACCTGACTATGCTATTTCCATTTCAAGGTTAATTTGTAATAATGTACAAGAAATTATATGATATAATTGTTCGAATTGAATCAAAAAGCTAGTTTCCTATTTAATTATAATAAATAATTCATTTGAATGAACTGTACATTAAATTGGGATGTAATCAAGGTCGACTAATTATAAGGTCACAAAAAATTGTTTGTTTGTATTAAACCCGTCAAACAACATAGGGTGCGTTTAAAAACTTGAAGTTGCGGGGATGTCCGTGGATAACTTGATTATTAATCTTTCCTTAACAAGTTTTTAATGGGTCTCCGTCTGGAGTTAGCGAGGCTTCGCAGGCCAGAGTTGATCAGGCAAATTTAACTAATCTTTGGTACTATATAATCACCATTCACCATATTTATTGTGTTTTCTGTTTCATACCTTTAAGTGGCAACTTTCGTTGCTGTTAATTTTGGTGAAATTAAAAAAAAAAAAAAAAATTAATTAATAAAAGATACAGATATAAACAAAATATTCCATGAAGAGTATGATACTTCTGCGCAAAGTTTAAAAATTGTTCGATTTTCAGAAAGGAATAAGTAATATCGTTGCGTTCAATTTTCAGAAAGAAATAAATTATCATTACATCTTCATTAATAAAACTTTAAAAACATGTACGATGTGCAATAGAATACCAGCACATTATAAAACAAATTTATTTTTGAGTAAATCGACTATAAAATGATCCAACAAATGTGAGTAATTAGCCATTTAGAAGCAAGGAGTGACTTGGCGTAAACTTAAATTGAATGAGGGGAGAAAATTGGCAACACATGTGGCGTCTCCTTTGGGATACAGCCATTGATTTACTTCTGACCGTGATCGTAAGTGGTAATTTCACATTTGTGTTTTGGTGGAAAAATTCAATTTACCAGACGGAAGTTAAATCTCAGGATTGGCAATGTGGAATTGTTTTCAACCCCCACGTGTTCAACTGACACTACTAGTTTGTCCTAAATGTTTTTCGTTGAAAAAAATTCAGTCGTGGAAATCATGTGATCATATCAATGTTGATGGAACCGTGTGTATGTGATCGTTATCTGATGTATCGGGAGGCGGCCTCTCTTTAGAGTTGTTCACGTAGGCGAGAATTGCAAATTAAAGCCAATGTATGGTGTGTGGAACACGTAAAGCGGAGTCCCAGTGCTTGCATGTTATGTGTGAAAAATGACAATTGCTACTTTCGATTCTAGGTTAAAAATTAGTAGGGTTAAATCATATACCGTGTTGATATGAAATACGAATATTTACTGTGTTTGTTTGAAATGCTACACTTTTTTTGTTAAATTTCCAAATGAAACTGTTAAGTTTTATTTATAAGTTAAAAATAAGGCATTTGATATTTTTCTGTTATGTGTACAAAGATCGTACATTAACGTTGCTACTCAGGGTCTTGGTAGTAAAACTAATTTGCAATGGTATTACTACAGTACATATTTCTTTTGTCTTTATTGTTTCCCTATGGTATATCTGCCATATTTGCATACTACAGGTGGCCATAATTAAAAATAGCAGTTTATTTTAAAGGTGTTATGGGCAGTTCACCTTATACAGTAGTTTCTAATATTTTTAAAAAGTAAACTTTGTAGTACTTTCCTATTGTTGGGTAAATTGAATAATCTTGAATAATTCTAAGCTACCTGGGAACGATTCTGGGTTGATGTATGGTTTCCTGAATGACTTGAAGGCATTAGATAACTTCATCAAAGCCCAGGTTCAAGGTTACCTTTAGACAGATGTAGGCCTAGGTTGAAATTTACTTAAACAAATTATGACCTAGACTCTGTGGTGACAGCTTAACCTCTAATTAAGTTGTTAAATAAGCTAATTAAACGAGACTTATTAATTAAACGATGTCTCTAGATTTAATTAGGGCTTAATTTTCCGAATGATGGTGCATTTTTAGAGCTGATGGATTTAAGTTAATTTTTATTTTTGGATTATTCATCTTCCTCTGCCCTTCAAGATTCAGCAGCTTAATAATTATTTTTAAATAGAATTATTGCTGATTGTATCACAGTTTCCAATTTTTTAAAAAATTTATAATTCAACCAATAAAAAAAAAATAGTTTTTTTATTTTGTTAGCAATACACTTACCACTACTATGACTTGGTTTTATTTCTATCGCAAACATGTTGAATTATTTGCCCATGTAATGATATGCAATTTTAATGTCTTTAAGAATTGTTGTATTAGTAATGTATAAACTTTGATCTCGAGTAAACACCAGCAGTGATATGTGTTCGTCAATTCGACGGCCATGTGTCTTCAGCTTCTTCGGCTCCAAGAATGGTAACAGTACTCCAATGTTTCACAAGAACGTTTCAAAGTTAGATAATTTTTAAGTTTTTAGTAACAAAGTCAACATCATGAATAATTACTCTTGAGGGCAGCATTGTACTTTTAATTTGTTTGTTTTTGTTTTATTGTAAAGTTTACATAAAGCTGTAATAAATAATTGAACGTTTTGTTGTACAAACACAGCATTGTTAATAACACCATCCTTCAAGGTGAAAAGTTGCATAGCTGGTTTTGGCTTTGTTTATGGTAAGATTACTCGTTAATTAAAGACTAAATTATCATGAAATCGGTTCTGTGTTATGCAAATGAGTTGAGTAGCTTAAAGCCAACATGGCCCATAGGTTTATTAGTATATTAGTAAGAAAAACATTTCTGATTTTAAATGCAACTAGCTTAATTGAGTCTGTCAGAAATAAATTAAACAAGCCTACAGGTGTTATTACTGCTTAGTTAAAATAACAAGCATTTAAATGTATTATGGTGTCACCTCTGGGCCGCTCCAAGGGCAGCCAGATTGACTTTATCAGCTGAAAGTGGAAAAACAAAATACATTGATCATATCGCACACCTAGGGCTAGCGTCATTGCTAATACTACGTCTATTATTAGGAGTCTTAGCAAATACTGCCTCCAGAGTATGAAAACAAAACAGTAGCCATTGTAGACGGGAGGTTGTCAATCTTCCATGCGTGACCTGGCGAACAGCATATCAAACATTGTTGAAACAGTTGGGCGAATTAGCGACTAGCATCCTTTAGATCATCGAGTTAATGTAGCGGTAATTACAATATGATGTTAAGGCCGAGACCTCTATCCATCGCTGATCAATTGCTACAAGTGTCTCAGGCTAGGATCGTTGTGGAGAGTTAACAGCCAATTTATCCTCGCCGGGGTCCGTAGTTGGAAGCCGAGAGAAAAATATGTTGAACCTTGTCGGACCACAATGACCGGAAGCATAGAAAGATTGAGGTATTAAAGTACAGGTGACATTGGCGTAATTGGCTAATGAAACAACTGTTTTAGACTATTACTGACCTGGTGTGCTCGGCCCATGATAGCATACCTATCGGCATTCGCCATGCACCATCAATTTATAACATAATTTTTGTGGCTAACTCGGTGATTTCATCATATTTATATTGTGTTTATTAATTCGTAAATAAAATATGGATATGGTTACTCCTAAACTTGACATATTGACCAATATGTTAATTGTTATTCGTTGTTTTTTTTGTTTTTTTTTTTACTATAAAATTACACAGTACAGCTAGAAATTCCCAATGTTCCAGTTACTAGGTATTGTGTTTTGATCATGTTTTCGATCCTGTAGTAGCTGTATGCCAAAATATGTAACTATATTTATTACTTAATGAAAAAATTCACCATGCTCATAGATTATTATTGTTCTTTTGGTAATTAATAGATGTAGTTCAAGATTATAAAGTCGATGATGCATTGATCAACGATATCTTTAGAAGAAAAGCCTTTTTACGTTTGTAAAGCCTGTTTGTAATAAAATGTGTTACTAGCCCACTATGTATTAATAATAATAATATTTTTATGGAGTCGTAAACCTATTTCTAAGAAATTGCAGCAGCGACACAAATTTGTATCTATAGAAACCGACTTTTTTATTGATTAAATTATCAAGTGAGACCTGTACTTTTTTTATTGGGTTAATAAGTGTAAAATTAAATTATACAATTTAATTATTTCAACAAACTCAACTGCTAGGTTTGATTTTCCCAAAGGGATTTCGAATTTGATACAATTTATTTTAGTTGTATGCATTTGATGTGCGGAGTTATGTCTCCTTTTTGGCTATAATATTGTAATTTTTACCGATGCATTTTACAGTAAGCAAAACTAGATGTTCATCTGGGGGTTTTGTTTCTATGTCAGTTAGGGTTGTTTTCGAGTTTATCTAATCTCTTATCAAATTGTTATTCATAACTATTTGTTCTTTGTGAAAAAATACAGTTTTCAATATTAACAATATTATTCTTTCGTTAACAGATAAGCCAGTGTTACCACCTAAGCCACTTCTCCAGACAAATGCCCAGAGTCAGGATATATATGAACGTGAGCCTTGTATACAACGTGAACCGGATATCCCAATTGTGGCTTCCGCACCGGTCTCGGTGCCGATCAAGCCCTGTTTGCCAGTAACACAAGAACTATCTAGAGATCGTGTACTAGAACAAGAACGTGAACAAAGAGAACGAGAGGAAGAGAAACGGGAGAGGGAACGGGAAAGGGAACGTAGGGAGTTGGAAATTCAGAGAGAAAGGGAAAGAAGAGAGAGGGAACTTAGTGAACAGAATAGAGGCTTTACAAAAGCCCCCGGCTGGCCCAAGTGAGTTTTTAAACTTTTTCTTTCTTTTATTGTTAAAACACTTGTAAGTGTAGGGTGTTATCGGATCACTAAATAGTTCATTTAAGCAGTTGTTATGTCAATAAAAAGGGTTATTAGTGGTTCTTAGTATTGTGAGGAAAATATGACTTTTCAATTATATTCTCTTTATTAAAAGTTCATACAAAAATTTACCATTCAATACAACATCATAGTTAAATGTTTTATGAAAATATTATTTATTTCCTCCAATGACCTCTCTTGTAGAACTTACGCTTGAATATGTCAATCTGTCATTTACTATGTCATGTTTTTATACGAGATATATAACAAGAAATGCAGATTCCATTTATGTCAATTGCAGTGTAACGATCCATCCGACAGATTGTCAGCCTGGGGATCTGTTTAAAGCCCTAGGAGCCATTTTGATTGAGGAAAGTAGATCCTTAGCAACTAAAGGTCAAGCGTAGCAGCTGGGCAAATTAGATGCTGTTCTCTCATGCAGTGACATATATTAGCGAAACCTACCCATCACCTGTGGGATTTCTATAAGGGTAAATTCAATAGAAAGAAATGTCAACAAAGTTTCACAAAATTGCGGCTCTCCGGCAGTCTGTAGGCAAATGCAATTAGGAGAATAATTTACTTCTCTCTGACAAACACATTGGTAGTGTGTAACAGAAGGTCAAATGTAGCAAACGTTCCAGCAGTTCTCTGTTTGACTTCGGGGCAAAAACAATTATGCTAACACCCAGTGAGGTATAATTACATTAATCAGAAACGAAATACATCACAATTGGAAACACCATGTTCATGTACAAACGCAAAGAGAAAGTTTTTTACAACCCTTTTTTGTCATAATGAGATAACTAATTCAATTTGCTCGCTGTCTGATGACAAAAATGCTTGACAAATGGGGCACAACGGTTTTACAAAGTATTCAACAGGCCTACTTTCCAGGAAGACGCATATATTTCTGGTTTTATTACATGTATTTTGTATTGTGTTGCTAATTTTAAAACTAAATAAAGATGCAAGGACTGTTTCTAATGACGGGAAATAAATTATTAGAATTTATAATGTTGTTTGTATGTTAATTTTCAAATACGGACTCTATTATTATTAATAAGTATGCTCTTGAAATGTAAACCATTGCCATAGAATAGTAAAGTTACTAATTACTTATTATGGATGATAATTAAATATTATTATATATTAATAGCAATTAAATACAGTAATACTACCAGTACGATGCTTCTCCGGACAAACACTGCATAAAATTATATAAACCATAGATTAATTAATATAATCTATAAACTTCTATATTTATTTGTGAAAACAAAATTATTTTGTGACATGACACCCTGCACTTATGACACTATTCTAATATTCTTTTTTTTCCTGTGTTTTTTAATAATTTACCTTATTGATTATTAGATTTATTTTCTTTGTTATCAAAATTATAAATGTAAAGTACTGGTTTTATTATTGCTGGCAGGGATTAGTTGTAAATTAGAAAGATTACTAATCTATTGATTATGAATATGAAATATATCTCATTGACTAAATGAGCTGTTTAATATGAAATTCTTTATTGATGTTCACTTGATCACAACTGTTGCCAGATGCATTTGTACTGTACTTTAAACCGTATATTTTAAAATTTTACAGTGTCACAAAATCTATCACCCCGAGTGTAGCGCATCTGTCAAGGTCTACGCCGACGCTACCGTATTCGGCACCGTCGCAGACACCGACTTTCTCGCACTCATCGCCAATACCACCGAATCATTCAGTGCAGCGTAATATGTACACACCCTCTCTGCCGCCTCCACCACCATTGACGTCACCAACCAATCACAATCAAACCCCGTTTGCTGCAGCTGCCGACACCGGCTACAATTATTCAAGTAAGTCTAATTTTGTCTAAAACTACTGCATTTTGACTCAGAAATTCTCACCATAAATTCATCCATAAATTTATCCATATTTAATTTTTGTCATCCTTTACTTTTCTATTCTGCTTTTGGTATCATTTTTAATATTCATATTTTGCCAAAAGCTTCTCAATTCTTTCCAAAAGAAAACAGAAAACATGGCATGGTATAGTACAGTGCAATATTTACTGGTATAATAGTTCCTCCATTTTTTTGCCCCTTTGAAATATTTATTTGTGTAATTTCAACAAATATTTAAACTAATTTGTTGAATCACTTTTCAGATTGTTGATTTAATTAATTTTCATGTTCATTAATGTGCATTCGTTATTAATTTAAATTGATTGAATCCATTATTTATAAATTATAATCCTTTTTTGCTGGTGGTATATGAAATTATTTTGCACATAATTATTCGTGATGGTAGCCAATTACTATGAACTGCTTTGTGCACTTTAGTATACACATTATATGCAATTAGTATTTAATATCCTTTAAATTATTACCATTTGTGAATTAGTATTACCACTGGTACAAGCAACTTCGATAACTCCAGAGGGCGCCATATTTACAAGGTAAATCGGGACAAACATTTCCATCTAGGCCCTAGGCTAGCGCGATGATGTAAGTTTACATCACCACACTATGGCATGGACATTTTTTTCCCGATTTACCTTGTAAATATGGCGCCCTCTGGAGTTATCGAAGTTGCTTATTAAGATAAGACCCTATTCTTTAATATATAGAGAGAGCCAGAATGAGAAGGAAATATAATCTAATTTTTTTAATGATTCCAGGAGAAGCTTTATGTATATATTTAGCTATAAGTTTACCTCTAAATGACAAAATAAAACTATCACTATCTTTTAGACCATAACCACATCATTGGTTGATTTGATTAAAGATTTAGAACATTTTAGAAGCCGGTCGTACAAACATATTCCTACCTCTGCTTGTATCCCAACAATTACTTTTTTTCACTTTTTCATTAAATATTATTGCTGTTGATGATGAGGTGATGTTGTTCAACTTTTGCTGATCATTTTGATTTGAACTTGAATTGTATTTGAAGAACCGTAATAATTTAAATATATAAATACCATGAACAAGAAAAAAAACTTTAACACTAAATTTGTCATATTTACAGTATATGTCCTAAATTTGGCCTGGTTATGTGATAAAGTGGGGTGGGCCTAGTTCAGTATCAGATTTCCCAAAATGACATGTCATATAAAGCATACACAGTATTCTTACTACTAATTATATTGTAATTGGAAGTTTGTTTTATTTACATCATTGCATTTTGTATAGCCCTTGACACTATTATTGGATGTATGCATGGTGCGTCTGTCACAGCCTGTTCCTAACTTGTAACTTTAAAGCAATGTTGAACTTTATAAAAATGTTCATGTGAAATTATTAACTTTAAAAGGTTACCTAATAATATAAGAAATTTTGTGACATTCACGATAACAATCTTCATCTGATAATGAACCTTGACCCTACTTAGGACCTGCTGGGTCGTTGCAAGTATCTGACGAATGTTTGTGAAAGTCTTGGTGAGACTCCGACGTAGTTAATTAATCAAAAACATGGAAACCAAATTCTAAACAGCTGTTTCCGAGCTGAATTGCTGGGAGAAACAACACAAATGCTGAGTGTGTCCATAGGCCCACACTGCACGCTTCACGGCTAGGCTGTTGACTCACTGCCGTGTTGAAAAAGCTCTCGGAGTGCTCACACACACACAACCGAAGGGGCTAGCCAGTTCGGTACTACTAAACGTCGCAAATTTATAACAAATTGTGCATGTTTATAATTGAAATGGAGAAATAACACTTGGATAGATTTGTTGGATTATTACTTGGTGTATGTTATAAATTACTACTGAAATTTCAGATGGACATGTATTTAAAATGATCTGTCGTCGTATACTGCTTGAACGGTTGACTTCACTTTGTTTTTTCTCTCCCTACTTCTCTCTTATTCAGAAGGGCCACTCACGCCGTTGGAACTTCATAACCGGAATCTAAACAACACAAAAGGTGGATATAGGTGGTTCTACTGCCCGTTTTGCTTCTAATATTATCTTCTAACTTAGGCCTAGTATTAAGAACCAAATAATTATAATTGTTAACAGTTTCAGTGAGTTTGTATGTGCTTTTGATGTTTGTTTGTGAGCATCACTTTTGTTGATGTTTTAACCGTAAAAAAAAATTTAAACAAAAAGTAATTTTACAGATATTGTTTGTTAATAGTATAGGTGATATCTTGTGTGAGTTGTTATTTTTATTGATAATTTCACCATGTGTACAAATAAGTCATGTTGTCATTACAGTATATTAATCTTGAAAAACTACTTTACTGCACTATAATGCATATCCTCCCTCAAATTCACACAATTCACATAATTAATGCCAGCTTTACATGCTTAATTACATTGTGTAGATCATTAATTATAGGAAATATCTTTAAATTGATTATTTGATTTAAGTTACTTTTTTCGACTTAACTCTAACTGCTTATACACACATGCTTTTTTATTTCCATGCATTATTTAGTATATTGCAACATTTTTGCTATAAAACTTTACGGTTCCTTTTTCAAAATCTAGATCTTCATATTTTGAATAATTTATCATTAAATTATGTAAATATCTTAAATTAAAAGTCCTTGATTTATTTAATTGTTGCATTGTAATTATAAATTGTTGTCCGCACCATTTGGATACTAAATTAAGTTCTTTTATATTCAGCCAACCTGTTCTAACAAATTAGATAATATAACGTTAGGGATTAATTTATAAATAAACATGTTTTATTTTTCATTTCAGGCCAACAACATATTTTACGGAAGGAGCTGGACAAACGATTTCTCGCAGCTCATGACAGAAGCATGTCAGTTGGTCCCCCGCCTTATATGAGAACGGAGACACACATGCACCAACATAATCATATGCATCAACACATGCACAGTCATTCATTCCTACCCACTCCGGTAGGTAGCGCACTTGTGCCACCTCAGCCACCGCCGCACATGGTAAGTGGTCGACAATGAAAGTTAATAGTGATTAAGTTCGCTTTTTAGGAATCCTGTCTCTGCCTGGTTTTTTTGTGTTATTTTTTTTTTTCTTTGTCCATGTTTTGTAAATTGTATTTTTATGGAGACAAAATAAATGAATGAAAAATATTTACATTGGCAAATGATCATAGATCCACTGGCCAGTAAAACCCATGAGAGCCCTGTGAAATTTGTCAGTGACTATACTCGGTTTGGCCAATCAATTTATTTTTATTAAACTATATTCATTCTTATGTACAACAATCTTTCGAACATTGTACAGTTTTTGATGAAGCTGTTGATGCCCAGTCAAATTTTTATTCAGGCCAGTAGGATTATGGATTTACTGGCCCGATGGGCTAGTTAAAAATTATCTTAAGAACGCCTTCTGCATTGGAGTTAAGAAATTGAAAGTTTTAGGTGCTGAATTGATGCATAGTCTTTTCCCTGTGGTTTTAAAATGTGTTTCTCTTTCATACAAATTTAAACTTGTTTATACCTTTTATGATTTGAAAACTTATCAATAATAAGGTCATTATCGTAGAGATGGAACAATATAGAAGCACATGTAACGATCATTCGTAAACAACATACTGTACTTACAGCTCGCTGCGTCCACTGTGGACATTTAACAAAATTGATTGATTACATAGCTATGTTATGTCAAACACAGAGTGGTTGGCCAGACAAGCTTGTTACAGTCTCATTCATAAGTTAAAAAACGTGTTGTCAGCACGTACAATAAATAAGATGGGATTACACACGCATGTCCGCGTGACAACTTACTGTTGTGTGTTACATCTCAGAAGATTTGATAGTCGACGCTCCATTGCCTAGTTTAGCCTCCGAGCACATTCTTGAGCCTCTTCCCTCATGCTAAAAGTTGTTGTTAGTGATGTAAAGTCAAAAACACATTAGAGGATGCATGTAGGAGATGCGGGACTTACGTGACTTAGCATGCAGCCGCGCAATTAACGTGGAATTGCTGTAAGCTGGAGGATTATATCGTTCAAGATCTTGCTCATTAATTTGGAATTTGGAACATGAATTAATATATCTTGAGCTGCTTGTCATTTGGCAATTAATTTTGTAACATCGCAAACATTTGTCAATTTTTTGTCATGGTCTGTGTAATGTCGACTTAAAATAAACTAGAAAATAATCACATTAATCTTTATTTTTAACCAGTTGGTATATTTCATATCATAAATTTCTCAATTATCAATCAATTATTTTCATGAATTATGTGTTGCATTAAATATTTGTTCCTTTTTTTTTATTCAAACAGCTCGGTGTTGGTTTTCCACCAAACTTGCCTGCTATACCTCCACCCACGTCTGTTCCAAGCCAAATAGGGATGCCTCCAAACTCTGCATTTCAACCCAAGGTAAATAAATTCCTCAATCAAATATCTACCATAATTATTCATATTAATGTCCATTATACAAACTAATTATGTAAGATAAGTTAGTGGAGCTGTAGCTTAGTTAACATGCTTGCCTTCCAATCCCAAGGTCCAGGTTTCAATCGTGATCTAGTGCCAGGGTTGTAACTCACAACTCTTTCAACTCCACTCCCTAAGCCTCAAATGAGACTTAGTTTAAAAGCATGATAAATTATAAAATAGTTGTATGGAGTTGGAGTTATATTGCAACTTTTGTTTTTGGAATGTCCCTTGTTACCTTCCATTATTTATGTTCTTTGTGTACACTGTGCTTTGAATATTACCTCATTCAATACAACAGTTTTCAAGTTTGAACTTGTGCCTTTTATGGTTGCTTTTAAATTCTTGAGCTTAACTTTGCAAGTAGGTGATGATGAGGGGATAAATCAGTCATAAAATGTTGTCTAAGTAGGTACAATTATGGCAAATGTTAGCCTTGGGGTAATCATCAAAATATGATCTATTTGTATGATTGTATTATTGTTTATTGAAAGTATTGTATTGTTTAAAAGGTTTGCACAAAGAATAAACACTAATAAATTAAGGTTTGCAATACACCATTTGATTACATTATGTGAATTTTTAACTTTGAACAAACAAAAATAATTTCAAACCATGTACATATTTTACTGTGTTTGACCATGAATAAATGAATACTGATGAATACATTAAAAAGAAACTATTAAGTATTTATCAACTTTTCTGTTGGTGAATAAATGCTAGGCAGAGGCGAATATAAGCACTGCACAGTGATTGGTCACACAGACAATAAAATAGTATAGTAGATAGTATATTATAAATAAATGCATTATTACGCTTTTTGATTTGATGTTGTTACTACATTTGTTTGTTACTATGTATTAATTTAATAACAGTGTATTCATTTTTGTTATTTTTACAGAAACAAGGGAAGTGGTGTGCAGCCCACGTTACTGTGGCCTGGCTTATATATCACCAACAACAAAAGGTACAGAATACACAGTATATAATATTATCAATTTGATCAAAAATATAAATGTCAAATGCCCAAATTATGTTGTAATTATAACAAAAAAACTTTAATGACAACTGAGAAACAATCCCCTATTTTAGACAAATTATGATAATATAGTTTTCTTTAAATGCAAAGATTATTCTATAATTTCTGCAAGTAAGATAATAATTTACTAATTCTGTAAGATCTTAAACGAAAGGATTCTATGTTTGTTTTATAGAATTCAATAGCATTTTTGTTTTATATTAGTGCACCCCAAAGACTGATATAATTTATTCTTACCCAGATGCATTGTAATATTTCTATTTAAGTTTATAATATATTATGTACTTTTAACTATAGAAAGTAGAAGCCCAGAAGGACCAGTTAAAGCCTGATATATTCTCTCGTCCAGCAGCTCAACTGATGCCTCCTCAGAGGCCTAGCGAGCACTCTGCTCCACCTGGATTATTTCCACCAGGTAATAACAAAATATTTACATGATCAGTCTTCTAAAGTTGTATATATAAATATTTGTAAAATGCAACTATCCAAAAGGGAGGCAGCTGATTTGGCCGCAAGGGCAAAACAATAACAGAGAGCATCTCTTCACCTCATGCAATATTCAGGCCTACCACGTTTTAAAATTATAAAAAAAGCTTTAAATGCAGTAGTAATGGGAAACAATTTAAATAAATCAATCCAATGGCAAGGATACACCTTGGTGTATACACTAGTATAATTCATAACAGAAATTTACCTCGCCAATTTTCAGTCAGTCAATTTCCCAATAAGTCTAGCAGTAAGAATTTACCTAGTCAAGTAAAAATTTACCTAGTAAATTTTCAGTTGACTAGGTAATAAATTCAATATCCCAATAAGTATAGCAGTAAGAATTTACCTAGTCAACTAAACATTTACCTAGTCAATTTTCAGTTGACTAGGTAATAAAGTCAATATCCCAATAGCAGTAAGAAGGATAATTAATTTAAATCCTGCATTATCCTATTGCACTTTCAGAATCATTTATCTCTATAAAACTAAGTAGCAAATGTTGTAGTAAGACTCTAATGCTTCTTAGAATTATAATTCATAGTAGGCTGTGCATGTATAGCTTGTGCATTTATTAATGCGGTACGGTAAATTAAACTGTATTGATAGGTTACTGTATATGCATTATGTTTGTAGGGGATAAACATATTGTTCACTGCAAGCAATAGTAGGCGGTTTCTGTCAATGTAATTTTGTTTTGCATTATATTCATCCAACATCCGCAATAACAAGACAGTTGGTTGTTTTGCTTGTTGTAAATAAAACAAAAACAAAGACAAAAGTGAATGAATAAAGTTAATAAGCACAATGTATTATTATCATTCATAGCATTTGGTGATTTAAAGTGTTTTACTAAAAATACTTATATTATATTTATTTATTATTATTAATAATATATTTTTCAATAATATTACGTCCTAAATTCATTTCTACCATTTATAAAAAAATTTTTAAAAAACTACCAAAACACATATAATGCTCAGTGTTGAAGAATATTGTGCCCTAAAGGCTTTAAACCACTGACTGATAACATTAAGATTGGTATATTGCTAGTAACTTGGTATATTGCTAGTAACTATAAACTGTGTATTCAATGCAAAACTGAATTTTATACATATTGATGTGTATTTTCACCATGTATAATATCTTCTTTTTTCTATTTTTTAGGGGGCCCATCTGGACCACACTCTGCACTTGGAGGACCTCACCCAAGTGGTTTTATTGCTCAAAGTGCTGGACAACTTGGGATGCCTCCATTTCCAAGACCTCAGAGCTATGGGCCTATTGGCACTCCAGTACTACCTAGGAACGGCTTAGGTAAGCGAGGTAAAAACATAACAATTTATTTCAATATATAAATCGTATATCGAAGTTTTAATAATCCGTCACAAAT
Organism: Antedon bifida; assembly: GCF_963402885.1. Classification (NCBI taxonomy): domain Eukaryota; kingdom Metazoa; phylum Echinodermata; class Crinoidea; order Comatulida; family Antedonidae; genus Antedon; species Antedon bifida. Next base: position 31,058,586 of record NC_136227.1, on the reverse strand, counting down.
AGAAAACTTTAATTATTGTATAATAGAATCGATTAAACATTTTTCTTTTTTATTCAAATTAGGTGTAAAGACACAAAAGATATTTTTCCAGGAGGTTTTACTGTAGTTTGACTTTTAATCTGCTTTATTGATACCTGTTTATAAATCTTTACTTTCTGTAGGTAATGGTATTACAGGGTCTATGTTTAATGGTCGAGATATGCTTGGCCTTCATGGTAATCATTTACCTTACAATCGGCTGCATCGTACACCTCCTGGCTTTCCTACCCCACCACCTCCTTCAAGCTGGCCGAAGCAAGATTCTAAAGATCCTTTATCCAGAATCGAAATGGAGAGAGAACGTAAAGAAGAGGAAGCTCGTAAGGAAAGAGAGAGGGAACGAGTAAAAGACAGTTTAGATCAAGAAAAAGAAAGGTTAGATTTTATTTTTGTGTATCTATCTTGAATTAGGCCAGCCTACACTATCATATATAACAGTCATGTGATAGAATGGACATCCTTCAGTAAGGACAACAAGCAGTGGCAAATCAGAGTTGTAAGGTTTGTCGCAGCCAAAAATGCTGACATGGATTTTGCATCCCCCTCCCTCTTTCTATTGATTTATCCTGATCTTTTTTAAACAAATTTACTGTTTTTCTTTTTTCATAGACCTGGAGAAAGACCAGGTAAATCTTCTACAAGTCCAGATCGTTGGAATAATGACAATAAAAAGGAAGAAGAAAAAGACCGACATATGGACGGTCGGGAGAAAAACATTGATAGGGACGGAGAACATTCTAAGGACTTAATTCCTAAATTAAATGATCATAGGACTCGTGAGGGATCAAGGTCCCCTAGCACACATCATATGCATCGACGAGATATCAAAGAAAGTGCTTTTGATAGCGTCGGACACTGTTTAACAAATAAGGAGGAACGGAGGGAATATGATGTAGCTAAAGAACGGTCAATAGACCAGCTACACAGAGACCCATTACACTCTGGTATTCCAGCGGTGGGCTCCATGTTTGAAAGACGGGGCTTAGGAATATTCCCTCCCAGCTATGCCATTGAGAGGCCACCTCCAGGTATTCCCATGATGCCGTGGGATGCCAGAGATAATTATATTCGTAGTAGACAGGAGAGCTTTCAAAGAGAACATGCATTCCGACAAGAATATGAACGTGACCGTATGCTACGCAGCGCAGCGGCCGTAGCCGCTGCCTCAGGCCAACCAATGGGACCAATTATTGAACAAGAACGGTTTAGAGACCGTGAACCGCATGATTTTACTAGAGATAATCCTTTAGCGGTCGATTCTTATCGTAGTAGAATAGAACAGGAAAGATTACACGTTCACCAGCGATTGCTAGAAGAACGTGTTTTACGTGAGGAGGCTGAGAGGAATCGAATGCTGCAAGTTGCTCATGAGCACGGACAAATGATGATTCCCTCTCACCCTGCTCTACCGCCATCGTTGCATAACAGTTTACCTTATTCCAGGTCTAGTAACTTTTTCCAAAATTCAATTATGCTAAAAGCATCACAGCCACCGCCGCTTGTTCCTACCGCAAGTATAAATAGTACATTCGGTTCAAGCCAACGTAGCAGAGGTCCATCTCCCAGTACTCTTCAACCAAACGGTCGCAATAACTCGCCATTGGATAGCTTAGCCTCCAAAGAAAAAGCACTATCTGAAAAGGATGCACACAGTCGATAGAAGCAGAACAAACAATTGGTGTTTTTCAAACCAGGTCAAACTGGTTTCGACAGGATTGAACTGGAATGCATTAGAATCTCAAACATCTTTGACCAGTGTAATATGTCATGCATAAACAGAAGCAGTATGAATCTGTGAAAAATAACCAGAGGATGTGTCATGTTGCCTGTTCTTATCATCTGTGTTTTACTCCTTTATATGCTCTAGTAAGAAAAACAGGACACAATTTATAAGGCAAGTTTTATCGATGTGTTTTTCAGACTAGCGATATATCTCAGCATTGTTTACAAAATACCCTTTTTGCATCAGCTTAATTAACCAGCCTGTTAATAAGCGAAAACATTTTGTCAGGAATATTTATCAGCAATGTTAATTGAAGGAATATTTATTGAGCAACTTTTATGTGGGAGATATTTAAAGCGAGACATATTTATGCGAGTATTTACAAGTGAACGTTAATGTGAGGAACACTTTACGCAAGCTGGTTTTCTATGTTTTTAAAAATCCTGGAATTAATGTGTGCGACTTGTGCGCCTGCTCGACGAGAGGCTGAACTCATGGGCTTACAAAGTAATGTCATGAGAATGGTTAGGATTTGCTTGTTATTTGGACAATTGTATAGACATCCAGTGCAATTTTAAAATGTGATTTGTGTTTGTTTTGTTGTATTTGTTTATGTATGGTTTCAATTAATACTGTTAGTGTTATCAATTCTATAAATTCCATGCAAATTTGTTGGGGGATATGTTCATATGTATAATGTATTTGTAGCTTAACTACAGCAAGAAATAGGATATTTCACACTTAAAATAAATTTCTGCTGCTCTTTAATTGTTTGCAGAATATGCCTGTGTACTGAAATCCTTTCTGAAAATAATAATAATACAGTATGCATATTTTAAGCTACAATTACTTATTGAGTGTGAACATGAACATTTTTATCATGATGGGTTTTAATTAAACAGGTCAAAAAAAAATTCTGTTTCAAAACCTTGTGTAACAGGAGCCCTCTATTGGCAATGTGTTGTCACTGGTTAACAGACCAATAAGAATAGAAAACCTAGGTATCTTCATCTATACGTCCACTGAGAATGTTTTTTTTTTTAATGTTTTAATTCATATTTATAGTAACCTATTCATAAAAACTTATATTTATATGAAATTATGTAAAATATGAACATTTTAATAACATCCATGCCTCCAATAATGAACTTAATATGCGTGTTGATGGTCTAAATTACCAATTAAGTTATAGAAACATGAATTGTTTTAGAAAAGTATACATATCATTGGAAAATAAATTTATTAACAATTATATTTGCCCCCATAATGTACTTGAATCAAAATTTAAAATTGAGTCCTTAATTCTAAAAACCTTGTAAATCTCAGAATTGATATTTTTATATCTGAAATTTTAATTTAGAATAACTGATAGATTTTTAAAGGGAATTTTATATTAATATTTAACATTATGTTATAATTTTACTGTTTGAACTTTGACATTGTTGTAAATCATGACAACGTAAATTAGTTAATGAAACCTAGGAAATATTTGACATATTGGGTGACAATTTTGTGGATGAAAATCTAGTATACAGTAGTTTAAATATATACTATCATTCATGAAGAAAAATTGTATTACCGTATTTGTTTTTTTTTTTAAATTAAAAGTAAAAGAAATGTTTCCCATCATACCATTGAAAAATAAATACAATTGCACATTTCCCATCATGCATTTGAATAGTTCATCTATACAGCATGGAATTTATTATAATGATGTCCAATTTCTAGATGGTGTTTCGACTTAATATTGGTAAACAGATAAATAGGTTTGATATTTTGGAACACATGGAGTTTCATACCTTTTAAATCACCATCTGGTTTACTGACAAATACCGAAACACTAACTAAAATACTAACAACATAAAAAAGACGATAACTAGATAGTTTGGGCAAGTCAATGTAATGTTAAAAATAAAAGCTAATGTTTTAATAAAAATATTTTCGATTAATTGCCATTAAATTTATAGAATAATTTATATTTATAATATGAATCAAATGCATCCCTCAACACACTTATTTTTATATGCTTGAGTTGTCTGTAGGCCTATGATGTCCAGTTCTTCAATAGAACATTAGAACCAAAATTTACTTTACTTTCTTTTGAACATGAATTTTCATTTTCTGAATGTGTACTTTTGAATTGATAATATCATCACTTGGTTTTGGTATAAAGGTACATGCTATTCTAGTTTCTAGACTATGATTATTTTGGCACACACAGCGTGTCATAACTATAGCTGGAATCTAATTTCCCTACATAAAACGAATTGATAAACAGCTTGCAAGTCTATACATACTGTACATGTACTTGTTTTTTTTTGTACAATTTTGTTGTCAACTTTCTATATTTTTATTTCTAATGGATCGTAATTTCTGTATATTTTGGAAACTCTTTTTATGTTAATATTGGTTTATGTTGGTTATTTTTTTTGTTCAGTTTTCTAAGGATTTCTGTATTTATATAATAATGTAGAAATACAGATCAGCTTAACTCTGCTCCATGCTGGCTTAACTCAAGTGCATGTGAACACAGTTTTTATTAAATAACTCCAACCAATGCAACTATAGCAATTACTGTAATTTCTTTAGTTGATTAAATAACAATATTATTTATTTCAACTTAATTAAAAGGAACCTTTGACTGATTCCCGTTGTGCCTGTCACATATTTTCATGATCTATTATTTATGTGTTAATGCATATCTCTCTTTCTAGCAACATTTTGATAACAATCAATTTATGTTGTACCTAGGCCTAGTTTGATTAATGGTGCTACAACTGTCCATTTTATTTTAATCCAAGGCAGGAAAAAATCTGTATTTGTAAGGGTTTAATAATAGGGTTTCAAACTGAAAGCTTTTTAAACTAATATGGTAACGTTAAGTAATAATCATGCAAAAATGAATTACAGTAGGACTCTATTAAGGGGACATCTTCAAATTTCCCCTTAATAGGAGTTCCCCTTAATTAGGAGTTGGCCATTGTGTTATAAATATAATATTGTCTCATTTGTTTCATGATAAAGGGACCCCTTGGTGCATTATAAGCTTAATACACTATGTATATCGTCCTCTTTATCAAACTTAATACAATATATTGCCCTCTATCTCAAACCTTTTCAGTTTATGGTTCTGCTAATAAACATTAAATTCTAGCTCTTGATTTTTTTCAATGAATTAAAAATGGTGCACTAATTGTTAAAATAGTTATAATACTTAACTATATATGAATGATGTTTACTTGTTTAATTTGTTTTGTTCTCAACAAAACATTTGGTATACTATTTACTAGAAGAAAAAAAACTAGGCTTGGAAACATTGTCATAAGTAACTGTTAACAGCACAAAAATGATATCTACTATTCCAATTAAATGTTATTGCATTCAAATATTTAGTTAAAGATGTATTGTCAAAAACAAATTTCAAAATTCAATAATTACTCATTTTGTTTTTATTGAATTTTTAGTATCATGTTCAGGATAAAAAAATGTCTTGAACCAATTTATATGTTTATAAATTTTATATTTTAAATTGAGTAATTTTATGTTTACAAAAAAATTGTCCTTATAGGCAATCCATCGTTATGGTATGGTATTTAAAGACTTGTTTTATGGTGCAATTGTCCAGAACAATGACCACTCTCTTAAAAAGGTGATTTGATGATAGATGTATTTGTATAAGAAAATGTTTTGTATATTTTGAATCCAAAAGATTGGATACTCTTAGTGAAGACATAATATTGTAAAAGAATAGATCCTCCAAATGAAGAGACAAAATATTGTAAAAGAAAGGATCCGCCAAACGAAGATACATAATATTGTAAAGATGTGTAAATTTATAAATGTACAATAATTTGTAGAGGTGCTTTAGTGAGTTGCACTCACTGAAACTAGTATATTGATAAGACCATGTCTGCTGTAAACAGACGTGGTTGTATTTTATGTATTTGAAATGTCGGTTGGAAAAAAAACCCTCAGCTGCTTTTGTAGAGAGTAAAAGTACAATGAGTACTGTCCACTCATCATAGTTTGACTCTATTTGCTATTTGGACATTATATCATCAGAGATGACAGATCAGAGTTTGTTATTCTTTATTTTGAGTTTGGACGACACGCCATCCCATTATATTTGAGTAATATAGCATACAGGATAATCCTATATATATATACTGTCTACAAAGATTTTATCAAAAAATGGCCAACAAAAAATAAAAAGGTACAAATTTGGACATATATGGCAATATAATTATATCGCATAATTATTGAATTTTAAAAAGTGGATATTTTGCCCATTTTTTGGAAAAAAAATCCCTGTACTATAGTACATGGAACTTTCCAAAAATTGGCAAATTTTCGACCCTTTTAATTGTTGACATAACTAGTTACTATGGCTCTATAAGATGATGATAACACAATATATGCGCACATATGGCAATATTATCGCATGATTATTGAATTTTAAAAAGTAAATATTTTGCCCATTTTCTGAAAGAATCCGTCTACTATAGTACAGAGAAATTTTCGAAAAATGGCGAATTTTCGACCCTTTTAAGTTTTGACATAACTAGTTACTATGGCTCTATAAGATGATGATAACACAATATATGCGCACATATGGCAATATTATCGCATGATTATTGAATTTTAAAAAGTGGATATTTTGCCCATTTTCTGAAAGAATCCCTCTACTATAGTACAGAGAAATTTTCGAAAAATGGCGAATTTTCGACCCTTTTAAGTTTTGACATAACTAGTTACTATGGCTCTATAAGATGATAACACAATATATGCGCATACATGGCAATATTATCGCATAATTATTTAATTTTAAAAAGTGGATATTTTGCCCATTTTTGGAAAAAAAATCCCTGTACTATAGTACATGGAACTTTCCAAAAATTGGCAAATTTTCGACCCTTTTAATTGTTGACATAACTAGTTACTATGGCTCTATAAGATGATGATAACACAATATATGCGCACATATGGCAATATTATCGCATGATTATTGAATTTTAAAAAGTGGATATTTTGCCCATTTTCTGAAAGAATCCCTCTACTATAGTACATGGAAATTTTCTAAAATTGGTAAATTTCGACCCTTTTATTTTTTGACATATACTAGTTACTGAGGCTCTATAAGATGATGATAACACAATATATACGCATATATGGCAATATTATTGAATTTTAAAAAGTGGATATTTTGCCCATTTTTCTAAAAAATCCCTGTACTATATATAGTACATGGAAATTTTAAAAAATTGGCGAATTTTCGACCCTTTTATTTTTGGACATGACTAGTTAATATGACTCTATAAGATGATGATAACAATATATGCGCATATATGGCAATATTATTGAATTTTAAAAAGTGGATATTTTGTGATTCAATGTTTACATACAATGTTGGACAAAAACCAAAGAACTGAAATAGGATTGGAATGTCTCTACAATAGACAAAATAATACCACTGGATTTATATTTTTACACAATACAAAAATGAGCTTTAATTTTAGCAAATGTATGCTTATTCCTTGGTCAACAAAAAAAGGTTTCATAATAATCAATAATACTCAATAATATTCAATAATAATCAATATTTACATTTCTATCAATAAGTTCTCTATACATTTAAAGTTTATTCTGTAATTCACACAAAGAAGAAAACGAAATTCTGCGGATATTTACAATTTACAGACTTTGAAAAACTTCATGAAACAAAAGTATTCTGCATAAACGGTAATTAAGATTATTGGATGGCCTGTAAATTTCATCGAGTCCACTCTTACAATACCAGACACTCTGAAAAATGGAAACTCACCAAAAAAACAGGCCCAAAAGGTGTGATTATTTTCTACCATTGAAAGTACTTTGAAAATAATGTATATTTTTAGAAAACTAAACATATTAGGCCAACCTGCAGCCCAAGGATGTCCGGTATTGGGAGAGTGGACTGTATCTATAACTGTCTGTAGCAAGAGCCGTCACACAACATTTTGACTGCATCACCCTGTTCTATTTAAACCTGCAACCCTAATTACTCTAAAAATGGCAGGTTCAATCAAAACCATGGCAAAATAAAACATAAATAGTCCTGTTCACACTTGATAAAAACACATAGTACAATCAAGGCAATCTAACAACAGGACACTGAGTTCGCCTTGCCAAGATAGTAACAGTCCTTTGATCTTATGCCTGGCTGCGACAAATACCAACAGTACTGTACTATGTACATATTCTCCACGGCATGCAGTGTCTGTTAAGGGGCGTGGAACAGATCTTGTCACAGCCACAGATAAACCCTTTGATCTCAGCATCCTGTTGTTAGATTGCCTTGGTACAATGAACCAACTGTGCGTTATTTTTGTTCAAAGAAATTTCAGTGTGAATGCAGCATTAAAGCAGATTATGAATATTAAAGTCTTATATATTATATTTTTCCTATCCATTATTTTTATGATAATTTATATTGACCCTGACTGAACATGATTGATTGCAAACAAGACATTTCTTGTCTGAAATGGCAGTAAATAGCTTTCATTGTACAGATATTACACAAATTCTACAAATTATAAATTCTGTAGAGCCTCTAAGACACTTCAGTACAAAACAAAATGTCCTGTTAGAAGAGGTTGTTCTCTGAATAGACTGTATTGTCAACATATATTGCCCATGGTTTTTGCTTCCCAGGAAAGTGTCACATCAATGGGGTATCATATTTCAGTAAATTAATCAGAATAAATTGTTGTAACACCATGTAATTCCTCCAAGGAAATACTAATCAAGCAAAGATTGCATAGCAGTGTGGCCACAGGACTGAAAACCAGATAAAAGCACAATTGTAAAATACAAAAAACGCAAATCTATTCTGGAGTACCAGAATAAAATAAAAACACAAGCGAAGCAACTGTTTTCCAACGTCAGCAACTTAATACACAATATATCCATGTGGGTACAGGTTCTGGTCCACTCCTCCAATAACACCTTGTTAAATGAAGGTCAGATTATAACCAAAAAAAGTCATTTTTTAAACAAGTTACTCTCATGCACAAATTAATATTTAAACAAAAATGGTAGGGGAGTTTACCTGTATAGTATTTCACTTCCTACCTATTCGCATTCCTCCTGCAAAAGTTAAAAATAAAGTTTTAATAATCTAATTGCAGTCAATACTCCCAAAGATAGACACATTACACACAGTAGAACCTCTACTCTTTAAAAGGCACCTCCTGTGAAACAACTAACAAGGGACACTAAAATGAACCACTATTCAGGGGACACTTGATTGGTCCTGAAGGTGTCCTCCTTTAATAGGGGTTCTACTATAGTAGGAAAGAATGTGGGATATAGGAAGGAGGGATACACAAATTTGCATTCATCATGCGTATGAATTATTACATTGGTATATGCAAAATCAAAATGAAGGTACATAACTGGTAATGCAAACATTTGCTACCGAGTCTGAAAGTCATTCCACATGGCTAGACTGACAAAATTAATCTGCCATGCACCGATACTTGGTAAGATCTGGTTAATGGATGTGCTAACATGCAACAAGACCAATGCAAGATCTTCACAACGAAAAAAATGAATTTTACAAACAAAAGTATTTTAAAAGTTCATTCGACGCATCAGCCAAGCAAAGCACAGGATATAAAATAGCAAACATATAACATAAGGTATTATACAATGTCAGTTGAGTCCGACTTGCCACTACACGATCTTGATAACTTTGCGCAGACGTCCGTGACCTCATCCTCCTCATCATTTCGAAGTCTCTTTTTCTAGAAAATAAATAACACCAAAACATTTTACTTTTATGGGACCAATGCTTTTATACTTCCCCTTTAGCCATCCAGCTATGTTGGAACAGCATTTTTTAACGAACATTTCATTTTCATTTCCCTTTACTAATAACATAAAGTGGAGGAGCCTAATTGAAAGCATAGCTATTAGTGAATAGGCTCCTCAAAACAAAAATATAAATAATATTACAAAATTAGGAACTCCAAAAACAACAACAGACTTCATATAATAATGAAGATTTTCTTCTTAACTAATATGTATTCTCTAACACATATTTTGAACAAGTTAAAAAAAATAAGACAAGTAATATAGATTATATAAATTATTTGTTTTTTAAATATATTTTTGTGAAAACCAAATGCCATGTTCTGTAATTTTCGGCCATGTATTCTCTACGTCACAATTGTGACTCAAAGGTAATCAATTCATTATTGATTGTGCCGTCCATTGCACGGGTAAATCGCTAGTTGTTTATTGTTAATTGACAAGTAGACATACCGGTGTGACATTTGGTGGTGGCATGCCATTTAAAGGTATACCCATCATGGAGGCAGCATGCGCCCTCATTTTACTGTCATCAAGCCATGGATGGTTTATAGCTTGTTTAATTGTAATTCTCCTTTTTGGATCCACTGTCATCAGTTTCTTTATTAAATCAATTGCTGGAAAATGCAATTGTTAAATTATGTAAGTAAGTAATATTTATTGCTTTCCAAGAACAGTTTATAAAACAGCATACATATAAATGAAAATAAATACATAGAATAATACAAACATTAACCTTGAGAAATTAAACATGGAAAGCAGGGGATAACCCTTTAAGCCAAAAGGCTCGTTTCCAAATTAAAAATACAACAACGGATTCAAAAAAGATATATTTAATGTCTGCACTGGTTACCGTAAGCCACAGTTGACAGTCTGCACAAACCTGGTGCTTACCTATCCTTGCCAGAAGCTTTGTCTACTATGGCATGGGTCAGTGACCCAATAAGGCTGCTTATGACATGAATACAGGGTTAAAGGTCATCAAACATACCTTCTTGTGATACTTTTGACCAGTATTTAGCTGGGAAGTTGTAGCTCCCTCTTGTGATTTGGTCATGAAGACTCATGGTCTTGATTTGGTCAGAGAATGGAGGGTAACCACCTAAGCTGTTAAAAATAAAATGTAAATTATGAATATTGATTCTGTGTGAAGAATGTATGCTATTTTCAATTATGAAAACAGGTCAAAATGTTCAATATTTATAAGTATATTTGATGTTAAAGCTGAAAGTTTAGGTTGGCGGTTAGCAAGCTTTCTTTGCAATAAAAGAATCCTTGGTTCGAGTCCTGTTTGATTCCATAAATATTGTTTTCAAGAAAATAAAAATCCATTTCAAAAACTTTGGAACCCCTTTTAGAAACTTTCTAATGCAATAAATGAGGGGAAATATTTAACAACCTATTCAGGGGACGCTTTTTTGGGTCTTTACTGACCTCTAATGTAATCACATATTTATGTAGATAAACATGTGTGTATGTACTATAAGAAATCCTTAAAAACTAAATAAAAAAACATAGCATACAGAAAGCTGTAACAACATAGCTTCATACCATATAAATAAGATAACACCAAGACTCCACAAATCAACGGCTTTACTATATCCTCCCATACCAGCCGTCTTCAATATTTCAGGAGCTAAATACGTCGGTGTTCCGCACATAGTCTTCATGAACGAGTTCTCACCGACAAATTTTGACAAACCAAAATCTGTCACCTTTATCAACGTGTACTCTTCGTCGGAGGTCAACAGGATGTTTTCGGGTTTCAGGTCACGGTGCGTGATACCTTTGTCGTGTAGGTATTTACAAGCTGAAACCATTTGAAAGAAGAGGAGTTTTGAAACTTCTTCATTTAGTCTTCCTCTGCTCGTTATCCTGTCAAACAATTCACCGCCCTCTACGAGTTCTAGCACAATAAATAGCACTTCTGGCGTGTCATACATCTCTTCTATTTTTATAATACATGGCTAAAAAATAAAAAAAAAATTAATTTGTATGTTATGTCAAGTTTTGGTTGAGGACATCTTTATACATAGCCGCGTGGAGCATCGTGAAAACAAAACATTGGCGTTCAATTTGCCGGACCGGAACAGGTGTGAAAGGCCCTTTAAGGAGACACTATTTTGGGTCCTCAATGTTTTCCCTTAATACGGGTTCAATTGTATACGTTTAACACTACGGCCAATTCAGGGGAAACTTTGTTGGGTCCTTAGAGGTTCTACAGTATACTGTATTACTGTATATATTAATTGAAATTGAACTTTAATACAAATCCTTATACTTACATGGTTCAAGGCTTTTAAAATATTTACTTCGTCCATAACTTTATCTTGCATATCCTGAATAACAAATAAAATCCAAGTTATTAGAGGCAAAAACTATCTGCTTTACACAATGATGTTTACTACTATTATTATTATACTAAATACTTTAAACTGATACCTAAGAAGACAAATAAAGACTAATAATAATAATTTAACTTACTTTAATTACTCTTCCTCCGATACTGAAAGTCTTCTTTTCAATAATTTTAACGGCAACACGTTTTGGTTGGCTTCCTTCATTTTCAAATGCAAGCCTCACCTGACCACATGCTCCCCTAACAAAAATTATGTGAACCAGTATTGTATTTACTGTAACTATGAAAATGTCATGTGACTTTCTCAGCACTTCTCGGTATACAATACACAGTAAACCGTCTGACTAGTTAGTGCTGATGAAGAATCCTCATATGAAGTTCGAAAATTTCACTCTCAGGTACGTGACATTTTGTGCTTGTGTGATCCAGTTTAATTGATAGTATAATTATGGTAAAGAGAAAATAATATTTTTTGTTCTCTAGGTAAGGAATATATACCAGAAGAATAAGTAAAAACATAACATACGTCGTGGTTTATTTTGATCTGTGGTACAGAATATAAACCTTTGCACTCTATTTCCTCCTTTCACATGTGGCCAATACTCATACTGTTAGGGCTTGGCCAATACTCATACTGTTAGGGCTTGGCCACCTTCTAAATATGTGTGTATGCTATGTTATAACATATATATATTATATCCTACAAAAATTTCTCTGAAATGGCCTAAAGCTCTGTCTACACTATCAAACTTGATGTGACAAAACAAATGTGATTTACCCATATATTTACACGATGATGCCATGCTAACATATTTGGGCACATTAACTTCGATCAACATGTTTATATAATAACAATAATAATTATTAATATTATTTAACTTCGATCAACATGTTTATATGTCACATATTCAAGTCACATAGAGGTCAAAGATACCTGTATGTCTGTAGGACTGTATCAGCTAACTTAGATTCTATACAATTTGTACATCCGGCCTCATGAGGGCAGGCGTCCATTCTCTGTTACAATTTTTCCAATGCAAAAATCATGAATTGCTCATTCTTCTGATATATATTATTTGGGTTTAGTTATCATGATAATACAAAGGATAACATACTTGCCCAGTACTGTAGATAATGTATATTTCTTTTTCATTTCCTCAGGCATATTCAAAGTTTCTTGCGTGGAATTCATGAAAACATACGCTAGGGAAAATAAAATAAGTGATAACATTTTATTGTAAAGATAGTAAATGTTGATATAAAGTTTTGTCTTTGAGTTGAATAAATGGTAAATTTATAGAGCAGTTAGTGTTCTAATCGGATGTTTAGGCATTGGTTTAATTCTTCCCGATGGATATTTTGAAGGAAGTATACATTTCATTCATTTATTCACATTTATTTAGTCTTTTGGAAGGCCCTGGAGATTACCATACATAATCAGAATACTATTGCAGATAATACATCTGATACCCTTTTTTGAACACCAGAGGAATCAAACAATAACACTTGGATAATGAAAGGATACGTACCTTTGTTCTTGGGCACTGAGAGAGCTATAACATCATCATTTTTTAGCACACGCTTGTTAAATTTTCCTACAAATAAATCAAATTTATTATTATACAAAATCATTACGATTTTATAAATATATATAAACATGGAGGAAAAACAACTTATAAATTTATTACTAAACTTCAAGGGACATGTTTTGTGACAATTGTGCATTTTGTACTTATTGCTAACACCAATCACAATTCAGTCTTTGTTGGCTAGTTAATAATCTACCTAAATAAAGCTCTGCCGACATTATCAAACTAGTTTGACAAAAAAAGTGTCATGTGCCCAAATATGGTAGTGATATCATCATGTCCATATATGGGCACAACACATTTTTTGGATAGTTTAGACAAAGCTTTATTTTATACCTACCAATCTTTTGTCCATTAAGAAATGTTCCATTAGAGCTTTTGTCTTCTATGAAAATGGCATTCGATTCATCCTTTGCAAAAAACACAAAATGTACAAGTTTTTCAAACGCAAAACAGTATCTTTAAAGAACTGACCATCCTATTCATTAAACAGTTTGCAATATACAAAATGTATTACATTTTCTCCAGCCCCACTTTAAATAATTAATGCCTCAATCCATCATATAGTTAGAAAGCCCTTTGAGCACAAACCTTTTTTGCAACAAATTGCATTATAGTATATTATTTAAGAATCCATACTTATCTTACCTTCGTGATTTGAAAATGAATCTTTGAGATCGTTGGAAAGAAGTCTAGTTTTCGACACCCTCTGGTATCGAGACAAACTTCACACAATTTATCTCGACCAAAAGAGTATGATGTGCCTGACAAATCTTTAACAAAAAAGGAATTAAAATTATATACAGTGAAACACCATGAAAACCCATTTTGAAAAGAAGTCCCCCTCTTTGGGAAAAGATGCCCATCTCAAAATCAAGCCCACTTCAAAATAGTATGGGCTTCTTTTCAAGATATACTATTGGAATATCAAAGGTAATTTAATGCCAGATAACTTGTGGTGCAGTATGTGTAATAGAGTTTATATCATACAAAAGAAGCCAAACTTGAAAAGAAGCCCAGCCAAGAGTACTAAAAAAAGGAACCAATGGGCTTCTTTTTAAAGGTTTTGTGGTGTACAGTATAAACTTTTCATAACTTCTCGATTATCCCAACATATCAATTATCATTGTACTAGCAGAGGACAGTATCAAATTTACTGCGACCAAAGGGTTGAGATGAACCTAATGACAACTTACTGACTGCGCTGAAGGCAGCTTTATATGGAAACAAGCGCCCCCAAGTTATCGGTTCAGGTTCTTCTTCAGCGTCACCATCAATGCAGTCCGTCACATCTTGCGTCGGTACGGTTTCTGCACTTGATATGACCGCCCCCGCTGTTGATGCCGAGTTATAACTACTGGATGTGTTGGGGTCACTACTCATAATTATTGACCAACTTACAGACAATTCTAGAAACTAAAAAACATTTGTAGTATAGGCCTATTATCATTTTTTGAACATGATGAATATTTTTGTCGACAAAAGAATCTTATTACTAAATTGCTGTAGTAGAGTGTTGTGGAAAAACCCAGATCAAACATCTTTTATTTTCCTTCAAAAAAGGTCAAATAAATATATTTGTTTTTAATTATTTAAAAAAATTACTCACTTATAACCACTTATTTATTGTAGGCTAGGCACGTGTATAGCCAACCCATCTCCATGCATAGCCTACCTGATCTGCAGCACTAGCTGACCTCATCATGGAACCTGAATACCACCACCCCACCTCTTGGTTGGCTTTCTTAGGCCTACTTTAGTGGTTGTATTCAAGCAAAACCCGATTATGAAAATTTTAAAGGATACCTAAATATACTTTATAATTAATAAATGCACTTACTAACTTACTAATATTTCAATTTATTCACTTTTATTACCCGAAAGTTTAAGAAACGATCGACCGAGAGAGACACAGGTACTCACTCACAACACAGCAGAGGAGGCGCGTGTGGAAATGTCACGTCGGGGTCATGTTATGACTGTTCTATTATTTCAGAGGTAAACGATTGATTTTTTAACAATTTAAATTTATTCCAATTTTATTAGTTACTACTACAACTATACTTGTGTTTATTAAACTATGGTGTTTTATATATTTTCATCAAACACTATTTTGGTATTTATTAACATATATATAACAATAAAAATAATTCATATTTTGGTTTCCCTAGAGTATTTTGGTGCCTTCCATTCTTAGTTAGGAAATGACAACACATGCCATACCACAACCACCGCACAAAAACATAAACAATAAACTGATGCTGATCAATCAAAAACACCGACATGGAGATGTAAGTTTGTGTAAAAATAAAGAAAGGTCTACTATACTAATCGTAGTTTTACTACTAGTACTAGGGCCCTCTTTATATATAGTACCGAGGTCGGTCCAGGTAGAGGCAAGGCTAGGCCTACCTAACCTAGCCTCTAAACGTACGGGCCGGGTGGCGTAGTAGTTAGGCAGCAGCCTACCTAGATAGAATGGCATGGCATAGCCTACTTACTACATTACGTAAGATGTTTTTTTTAGCGCAATTTGAAATGTTTGCTTGATTTATAAATTGCTTTTAATCTATTTTAAATCTTTTTTTCTATTTTAATAATTTTTTAATTAAAATACACTGGCCAATTATAAGATAATTAATTGTTCTTCTTATTGTCATCCCCAAGAAATAACACATTTTTTAAACAATAAATGTGTAAAATAAAAATATATCATTCAGTATCACTGCTTCAACAATCACTTTATAACCGAGAAAAACTTATATTCATTTTTAGAGTTGATGAAAATTCTGCGATGCTCAGCAATTATGAGGTAGGTATAATTAATACATTTGTTTTACCTAAATATTTTTAATTGTGTTATTTAATAAATTAATATTCATTTACCTTCATCAACACATTTATATTAATTATTAATAACTGCTTCACAGGTCTTAACTCTTTTAAAAGAACTTCAGTCGCATGGTGATGGTAAAAGAAAGGGCAACAAAATGCACCAGAACCTGGCAACAGTATCATACGAGGTATAATTCTGACCCATTCTTCACAAAATATTTGTTTTAATAAAGACTTATTTTGTGGCTGGCTGCCAAATGAATGATTTTTTATTTATTTTTTGTAGACCATCAAGTATTTAGAGAAAACGCCTTGTAATGATCAAACTCCTGAAATTATCAAAAACTTTTTACTGGCATTGGGACCATATAAGTTAACAAAGTAAGTTAATTGATTGAAGTACATTATTTGAAAAAATAAATACTTATGTAAATCCAACATTATAAATGATAAATACCTATGGTTCTGTCTACATTATCAAACTAGTTTTACAAAAAAAGTGTGATGTACCCAAATTTGGTAGTGATATGCCCAAATATTGTAGTGATATGAGTCCATATATGGGCATGTCACATTTTTATTTCATCTCATAAAGTTGGATAGTGTAGACAGAGCTTTAGAAATGCATAAAGATATAAATCAGAGGCATTTTTTTTAACATTTCTTACTATTTTAGGGCAGAAAAATTGCAATTACTGAATCAAAGGCCAACGTCAGCTGTAGAAATACAATTGGTAAGCCTGTCTTTTGTTACGAAATCTCTATAGCAACCTCCTGCCACCCTACGGACCCACTCCTGATCAAAATCACCAAAACTCATAATGCTCTGCCTCTACTCACCACCTGTAATGTGCCACTGCACCCAGTACGCTAACACCACCCTGATGCGCTACCACCCTTTAATCGCCCACCCACTCTTACCAGTAATTTTTCATTTCACAGATGATTGAAGAAAGTGAAGAGAGATTAAGTGAAGATCAGATAGAAGAACTCCTACAATTGATAAGCACTCATTTAATAGGAGAACAAACGGAGGAAATGGAAGTAGAGCAAGACGCAGAATGAAATGAACTATGACATTATGAATTTCCGAGTGTGCAATTTACAGTGCACATGCGGATACGAGAATACACGTTTTAGCTGAATTGGTGTTGCCTGGGGGGAGGGAAAGCGGGACTGTTTCTGACTTTGCCTAACCCGCTTTGCTATTTCGAAAACCAAACATTTGTAAATGATGATGAACAAAAACATTTATTTAATATGACCATTTTTTATTATACATTTATAGCACTCTGCACAATCAAGTATATCTAACACAATTATTTGGTAACATTCTTTAAGAAATATGTCTTTATTGTATTAAAGATAATGTTAAATGTCTAATTGCACCAATTGTGAGATAAAATACTATTTTAAAAATGATAAAATCCATTTAAAATAAATTGAAACCACTGCAGATGTCAAAGGTTATGATTTTAACTTATTCCAACACTTCACAATTCTTATTAGAATTAATAGATTATTATTATCAATCATATTGATTACTAATATAAACACACATTTTAAAGTGGTTTTACATTTCATAAAATTTTCCTGAGATGGTCTGTTACAGTCTTTCAGACATTCCTTCTATGAAATCACTGGTAAAACCATCGTTATTTACCTGATAAATAAAAAAAGATATTAATATATTAAAATATGGAGGGATCTCATCTGTTTGTTTTCATAGATTAATAAAAATGGATTAAATAAACTACAAGTTTATAATTAAAATCACATGTACAGTAGTCATATGATGGGATTATAGTATTATATCTAGCCAGAAAATTAGTTAATAGATATTAGGGAGCTAATGCTTGGTTCCCACTAGAGATGCAACACAAGGACGTACAGTAACACAATGCAAGTGAGTAGATCACAAGCAATGGATTATTCGAACCGTCGCTTGTCATTGGTCAACACGCTTGCTTTGCGTTTACGTCCTTTCATTGCATCCTACGCATATTGAGTTGTTCATTGTCTGGATTTATAAAACTGTGTGACAAGAAAGCAAATGTTCCTGGGCCCTAGGTCGTCAGAAATTGAAATCTCAAGTAATTATACCTGATCAAACGTTCTTACCGAAAGAAAATTTGCATTGTCGTAAAGCCTCATTAAATCCGTCGCATAACGCTAGGTCATGTTGGGTCTCTGCACAGTGTAGAAATTGTTGGAGTTCATAGCTACACGGTTGCTGGTTCTGTTGCTGCGTTGGCTGCTGTTGATATTGAGGTTGTTGTTGTTCTTGGTAGGTCACATCAGGTTGAGACTGACCTCCACTCCCTCCAACCATGGCATGACCAACAGCATGACCCTGAAAAAGAATTGTAATAGTTATTCATGGACATATGCAAAAGTAGGACAAAACAGGATAAATTGATCAGTGCACCAAACCTAATGAAAATGTTTACTTCTCTCAAATTTACTCACAACTGCAGATCCTATTGCTACGCCACCAGCTGTAGCTGCCATCTGACCAAGAAGTCCAGGTCCACGGGACTGAGCAGGTGCTCCTACCATTGATGGTTGCTGCTGGACTGGTACAGGTGATCTTTGTTGACGCGCTGGTGGACTGGCAACAGTCCTTGGTGGAGCTGAAAGCCTATGAATTAACAGTTTCAGAGTTTATTTGAACGATCAATATCAAAAATTTATATTATAATCAGAAAATAATTTTTTTTTAAATAAAATTCATGGAGTGTGTTGTTTATCCGTCTTTGTCTTTGTAGGCCCTCATAGTAATTAAATTAATATATGTTCTTTCTTTTAAATATTATATAGGCCTAGGTCTACCTAGTGTCTAGCTAGAGTAGGCCTAGCCTAGGCTCTACGTACGGTCGGATACGGTCACATGGTGGCCTGGAAGTACACTGACTGACTGTAGACTAGCTAGGCCTACGCTAGGCCTAGGCTAGTTGACATTTTTTGCCTACAAACTACCATTCCTACGGACTAAAATTCGAAGCACATAATTGCATATAGAGTAGCCCTAATTAAAGCATTAAAGACCTTATTGGCGAGGCAGATCTGCCACGGCTTCTTCCTCCACGGGGCATTTTACTTTAGTACTTTTTAATAACTTTACTAGAAAATTCTTCGAATACGCACATTGATGATGAATGAATTGAATTTCTGACGAAATCAAACACTGCCACCAACGACGTACTACTCACAAACTTTTTTACCTACTAATTCAACAACTTTGCATGCCTTGGTCTATTAAAAAGCAGAGCTACAAAAAATGTAAAACAAGTTAAACACACATTTATTATTGGAATAATCAATCGAAAGAAAGAATATGTACACATATGTAATAAAATCTTAGTTACAGAAAATAGATTCAACACTATGTTGATTTTAACAAACTAAACAAATCATAAACAAAAAATATAGTATTTTCTTCTTTACTAAAATAAGGAGAATATAAACATTACAGTAAGATTATACATTTATTTATGTAAACTGTGTAACTAAATTAACAATTGGCCTAACAAAACTTTTGGGCACATCTTATCAATATTAATGCAACAGAATGAAGACTATTAGGTTATAACAAAATAAATAATCTTTAAACTATTTTTGTTGGAGAATACAACATTTAGTTGTTATATTTTAACTATTTTAGAATAAAAATAATAGAATCTACTAGCAGCAAAAGTATTTTGCTATGTAAATATTTTAAATACAAGCATGCATCATGCATATAAATAAGCCACAGTTAATCTCTGTCTACACTATCAAACTAGTTTGACAAAAAAATATGATGTGCCCATATATGGACATGATGATGTCATATCACTACCATATTTGGGCACATCACACTTTTTTTGTCAAACTAGTTTGATAATTTAGACAGATTTTAAAATAAAATATTTACTGCCCATCAACAACCTTAAAATTGTACCATAATAAATCTTGATAAAAACATTTTTTTTAAGAAATCACAAATGTAATATCAAATATACCAAATATTCATTTAAATAATAATATTGCACTGTCAACAAAAATCATTATAATGATCACAAACTATTTATAAAATATTTTACATATCAATTTTTTTTGGTATTTCTAATTTATCACATCTAAATTGTATACCATATATCCTCTGGTATAATCCCACCTCCCTAGAACACAAAATTGGGCCGACATTTGTTGGGTGGGACTATACCCGGGGAAACTTTGGTTCAGGAAAAAAAAAAGATTGGTAAGCATTTCATCTGAACTGACTAAAGAGAGTCCTACATCCAGACTAAAATTCAATACTGGGACTACCCGAGGATATGCCTGTTTGTGAAGCCAGACATAAAGTAGGGGGTGGGATCAGACATGAAGTGGGATAATACCCGAGGATATACGGTAGTACCATTGTATGTTTTTCAAAGATTTTAGGATGAAAATAGCACAACAGATTAAAATATGATTTAAACATGAATTATATTACATAAACATATTATTATTATTATTATTATTATTATTATTATTATTATTATTATTATATCTTGTTTTTTAAAATCTTGGAGGAAATATATTCTTTACATGATACAACATTGAATGCTATTTAGAATGTTAAACATTATTGTATTTAATCAAATAACCGCCATTATTCAGGAGGCTTTATAGAGGGTCGTTTATTTGAGGGAGGTGTTTAATTGTTGGGTGTAATATGGTAACATGTATAATCAAATTAATTTTCCCTAAATATGAAAAATACAACACAATTAATATTATTAATTCAAGGGAGGCGTTTATTCGAATAAATATGGTACACATATTCTATGGTTTAAAAACAGTAGTCTGAATTATAAGGGGATTCTAGTTATGAAATGAAAACAAACAAATAATTTTACAAACGGTTTTAGCAATTAATGCCCAATTTGTCAAATACTCCATTTTATATTGTACCATTCCAATTTAATTTGTCACATGATCTAACACAACATATGATTTTTCAGGTCTGTTGGCTTCACATAATTCTAACATTTTTTTACAAAACTGCTGTGTAACATAACCATTAAATAGAACTGTCACCATGCAATAGAGCTGAATACTGAACAGCATGTGGTAACAAAATTAAATTGCAATTGCATGTGTGTAATGACATAGGCCTATACATAATAAATTATCATGAATGAATCATATTTTGTGGTTATTCTTTAAAGGTGTATTGTCCCCCCTGCAAAAAAAAATTCTTTATTCATTTTTTGTTGTTGAATATGTCATTTTAATTTTCCATAATAATTATCCACTTTTGACCCAAAATTGAATTGAAAAAAATGTATTTACCTGAAAAAAACTGTAATTTTAAGCAAAAAATAGTCAAATTGGCTTCTAGCCAATGGGTTTTTGGTTGAATTTAACCATTTATTTGTCTTTTTCTAAGTGAAACATTAATTGTTTTTATTTTTTTTTTTAATTTATTAAAACTACAAAATAACATATTCAAAGTCTGATTTAATTAATCTTCATTTTTTTACAATACATCTTTAAACACTTCACAAAAAATAATTTTATAGTTTTTGTTCAAAAACATTTTCGCATCTATTTTTGTTATACTTTATTGACAAATTTTTGAAATGCATACAGAAATAAATAAATAAAGTTTATTTTTAAATAATTATGTACCGGTACTAAAAATTATTTTAAATTTAACAAATAAAATCAAATGTTTTGTTGACTTTTTCTAGGATTTCACTCTGATTTTGGCCTCATAACATTGTATGTAGCATAAGAATAAATATGAGCATGTTAAACATTTCTAAAAAAAAACTGACAAGTTACTGCTTTCTGATTGGCTGTTGCAACTGAAGCATCACAATTATTTGCATTGATACCTCTGACAATATATGGAGTGCAAAATTTTGAAAGAAAACTAGCAATGATTGTTTTTCCTCATTCACATAAACATACATACATACAGGACAAAGACAGGATTACCAAATATTCTATAACATATAATTTTACACACAAACACATTGTGAATACATTTAAAGTATTAACAGCAATCTTTAATAATGAATCAGTTGTTAACAACTTTGTAATAATAATAATCAAACATTTATACCATCAATTCCAAAAAGATGCATTGTATCCCGAAAGTTTCTACATAAATGAGTTTTAAAATTAATTTTAAATGAGTCAAAAGTCGGTGAAAGTTTGATAAAAGGTGGAAGTTTGTTTCAAAGAGAGGAATCAACAAAAGAAAACGAGTGTCCTCCATAAGTCTTAGTCCGGAAACAGATAGCAACGATTTGTCAGATGAGCAAAGGCGACGAGATGGAACACATCGAGGAACAAGTTGGGTGATAGTTGTATTATATAGTTTTACTCTAAAAATGTATCATATGTCATGTTCCAATTTCCACAATGATTTGACATGTCACAGGCAATCTTACTATAATATTATTCTATATACACACAGCGAAAAAAACATTACAAAATGTGTCATCAACAATCATAGTCTAGAATTTCAGCCATCAATTCCGGTATATCAACGCTAGCCCTTTCCAAGCGGAACTGTCTGGTGCTTCGATTGAACAAGGTGGACAGCGTCCTCAAGTTAGTTACTTGCATTAGAACCTTTGCGAGGAGCTGTCGATTTTTCCAGTCACGTCTGGTCACCTCTCGCATTAAGCATTCAAGGTACCTTGCCTGTAGCGCTTCAATCTTTTCGACGTCACTTAGACCATTTCGATCTGAAATAATGTAAATATCAAAATATATTTTATAAGATAAGTGATGTTGTAATTGTTGATAATATTATGTCTATCAGAGATGTTTGAAAGTGGTTTTCACTGAGAGTTAATGTCATATTATGCTGCAAATTCTAAGAGACACTGTTGGGAGCCAACACAGTTTGCTTTTAAAAAGGCAAACTGACCATGGATTAGACATAGTGTTAAAAAATGCATATCTCCTCATTTGTATCATGGGAAGGTGTGCTCTAAATTAGCATGTCTCCATGAGGGTTTCTGTGTATTCATAACAAACCTGGACTGAGTAAGACGATAGCCATCAACAGTGCCACTTCATTCTTGACTAGTTTTAAGTTGTTAAAGCAGGACACAAAAATGTTCACATGATCCCACAAACCATCAGAGTACCCAAGATAAGAAAGCTGTGAAAGGGAGAACATCTGCTGACATCCAAAAGAAATACTTCTATCTTCAATATAGATATAACCACTTGCACGCATCATCCAGATCTCAAAGAAACTTCCTTTTAACAGGGTCATCTGGTCTTCCTAAAATTTAAAGAGAAATAAATGTTGGCAGTCAAGAGAACGAATTAAAAAAAAAATTCTTCCAATACCCTTTACACATTGCATAATGTATTCTCAGTCCTACTTTTTGCAGATGTGAAAAGGGTATAAGGGGCCATGGCAATATAAGGTTCCATTGAAAGTAATTCCTGTAGTTGTTTCGGTAAGAATACATGAAGAAACAAAGTTTTTTTTATCCGTAGTCGCCTGGAAAACTTCCGGAGATTGTGTCTCACTCATTGTTTAATTTATTCTGAAAACATTAATAATTTATTTATTTATTTATTAAATCAGAGCCTAAACAGATGTTATTGTATCCCACAGTGCCTACACACAATGTCAGCGCCATTGTAATAATTTCCTGCTACCATTCAAGTAAATTTCAAAACCCTTTTTCAAATCTTATAAAACCATATTAAACTACTGATCTTGTCATTTTCAACATTTATTCCACAAATATTACCCTATGTAAAGCCATAGGCCTGCATAATTAGCTTGACAACAGCAGTTTTTAATACTATAATCTCATTAGAAAATAATATGAAGTGTAGATTATTTTTTGTATCATTTTACAAATCGCAATTATAAATGGCGCATTAGCAAAGGCAACATTAATATAGACTATGGGGTGGGGATGTAAATAAGAAGGAAGAAAGGCTGCTGAGTGATAGCTGTAAAAGTAAATCCCATGGCACCACCACAACACTATGACACTTCTAAGATGTTTGGAAAGAGGGTTTAAAAACATGTAGGAACACTTTTCTCAACCTAAAAGGGATCTCTGGATGTACAACAAATAAGTCTCCTCTCACCCACTCAGGTCTCTTGGTATTTTAAAAGAATTTAAAAGAAAACTGTCTGGTTGAAAGTGACTTCAGTTGAATAGTGAATACTTTTGTCATGTTTTATCACTTTTGAAAATAATGTTTGTAGAATAAACATCAAAATTGTTATGGTCTGTGGTTTACTTGGTTTGATAAAAATAGAAATGTACAAAAAGTTTTACTTACATCATAAAAAATAGAATTATACTGGATGAAGTAACAGGTTAAAAGTTCAGCATTCATGTCATTTGTTTCTTCCTTCTCTTGATTCATCAAAACTTACCCTAGTTCGGCTCTTCTCAACTCAGACGGATATTCTATTTTCTAACTACACACATATTCTTTACTTCTATTGTTAATTTTCATTTGAAAAATCTAGCAATAAATGCAACTAATAAAATCCTAATTACACCAGATGTTTAAAGTAAATTTTGAATCATATTTTAAGTTTATAAAGTCTTATTTCCATTTTTGAATTAGATTTATTTGCCATTATTTATTAAACCTTACTTTATAGAAAGATGAAAAAATATGATATATTTCAGCTTCAGATTTATTTTAGATATTCCATGGTATTGCTTTCATTCACCCACAGCAGAATGAATGCTAGAATTCCATTGTTCTTCCATAATCTTCCTACAACTTACTAACTGAATTATTTATGTCAAATATACTATATGGTAGAATATTAATATATAAAACTAGAATTTAATTCGTCACTTTGACGAATTATAGGTGATCATTTTACTGAAATTATTTTTTTTTAAACATGCACGTACGTTAACATACGATCGGAAAATGTTGATGTATGCCATCCTATTATATACGCTTATAGTGCTGAGTTGTGTCTATATGCCATATGTACAGTATATACTGTATATCTATATACAGTGTAGCATAGGTGAAATTACGGGACACACATCATGTTCTAATTTTTTGGTATGATGGAATTATCAAAATAAACTTGAAGATGACAATTTCGAAAGATAATTAATTGAGCAAATAAATATAAGGATTGGAAGAGAATTTGACACGTAGAAGCGCAATGCGCGCTCTTTGAAATTTGTATAACTTCGACTAAAGAAATTTAAAAACAACGTTTTAACTTCAACTAGCCATATGATAACATCACAACATCCGTATGAATGTGAATTCAAATCTACATTTCATCAGCTTTCATAGTAAATTATAATCATCAAGGTCACATTTAATTCGGAAGAGCTGTAAGATATTCAAATGTATGGTGTAGGTGAAATTACACGACCTACGTTATTCAAGGTTTTACGCGTGATGACGTCATCAAAATGAAAATGTTGACAACTCATAAGAAAGATAATTAAATGAGCAATCATATACAAAAAATTGAGCGAAAATCGGGCGCAAAATAACCGAGATGCGCTCAGTTGAATGTGATAATCTATGACAAAAGAGAAAAAAACCTAATTTTTAAATTCAAGTGGCCATGTGATGACGTAATACCATTTTGTACGTCTAATGTGTATATACATTTATATCTACAACTCAATGGCTTCCCGAATAAGTTAAAAAATTTAGGGGTCATCGTCCATTCTGAAGAGTTATTTTCATTTTAAAAAAGACATATTTTTCACCATTTTCAGAACTTTTGTGAAATTAATGTGCGCATTTTGTCATTTTTAACATGCTCGTATAGCGTTATTTTAAGTCGGAACGAACTCAAATTCGGTGAATGTACTAAGGATGGTGAGTAGAATGCGATTTCTACAAAAAAATCGTATTTTTATGCTTTTTAAGAATCGCGCGCTCAAAAACGCATTTTTGCGCAGTAATTTTTTGAAACACGCAAATGGCCTAATTCATGCTCTAAATTGATTAAAACTTAATTTTGAGCTTTTTAAATTTTGAACGCGCGATTTTACGCGCATGACCCTACGTGCGCGTGCGTTTTTACTTGCTAATATTTTTACCCTTGACCTGAAGTTTACGTGTAATAAATTTCATTAATATGTGATAATGAATTATGGAGATATGATTGATAATGTGATTTCACAAAATGGCGTATAAATGACGTCACGGATGAGTGATCACGCTGAAAAGCTTATTAGGACTAAGTTAAAGTATTTGAAAGACATTGTGAAATTTTGGTAATCATTGACATTAAACTTTTTTAGATATTTGTTACACAAAATAGTGCCCAGAAACAATAATAACAATAAAGATTTGATACAATAACAATAGGTGATCATTTTATTCTAAATGATCACCTAATAATGACCTAGTTATCTTATAACATTATAATTAGACTTGCACCTTGTTGTAATAACTAATACAATTGAAAATACCAAATAGTAACCTTAATGTAATAGGTATAAGTACTTACTTGGGAAAGAGATGAAAAACCTGGTAGACTTTTGCTAAATTGTACAATATTGATGATTGAGGGTGTTAAAACATCAGTTAGGAAAGTTTTCACAGAATTGATCTGGCAGTAAAGGTGATGAAGTTGTAAAGAATCTTTATCAGCATTTGCGAAGAATGCAAAATCCATCTCAAAACTGCTAATTGTCAAATTATAAGTTGATTTGTTCCATTTGTTCTGAACAAGAAGACAAATAAATAAATTGAATAAACAAATTTCTTACATAGTTAATCTAAAACATAAGATATGGCAATTTTTGTTATATAAAAAACCTTTTCAACCAGAGGCTCTCATCAATTAAAAAACAAAATTGTAACTTGTAAGATTAATAACTAATCACAAACAATGATTTTTAATTGGAGAGAGACACGCTTGACTGCTTTTTAATGATTTGATGCAAACAAAAAATAGAAAGACCAGAAATGTTTGGAAATCCTGTTCATTCATACTTTTCATCCACATTGAATCATCAAAAAGTGTCAAAGTCGGATTGTAAAAATTTCGGAGTTTTCACACATGCAATAAAAGAACTGGTGTTGTTTGTTGGGTTTTCTTCAATTAACTCTATAGTGTCCATCATGGAAAACTTCCTTGGCTTCCATTATGATTCAGTGTTCATTGTTCTTTGCCAAAACACGCAAAAAACGACTTCATTGAAATTTTGATTCTTCTATTTGATTCATCCATGACTTTCACATTAAAAAAAAATTTACATCATGCAAAAGAAAATGTTTCAACGATACTATGAAATGGCATAATGTTCATCATCTCCATTATTATCGATGTCACTAGCATCAAAATCTGTCACCAGAAATCTCAAGATCATCAACCTCAGCATCAAAGTTACCAATGTGATTATCCATTTCACCATCACTACCAGCAACCTCACCACAATCATCAATTGCCAATCACACCAACATCAAGATCATCAACTTCGTCATCATCATCAGCATCAAATTCACCAATACCATCAAGATTGTCAACTTTACCATCATCACCAGCATCAAATTCAACAATACCATCAAGATTGTCAACTTTACCATCATCACCAGCATCAAATTCACCAATACCATCAAGATTGTCAACTTTACCATCATCACCAGTATCAAATTCACCAATACCATCAGGATTGTCAACTTTACCATCATCACCAGCATCAAATTCACCAATACCATCAAGATTGTCAACTTTACCATCATCACCAGCATCAAATTCACCAATACCATCAAGATTGTCAACTTTACCATCATCACCAGCATCAAATTCACCAATACCATCAAGATTTTCAACGTTACCATCATCACCAGCATCAAATTCACCAATACCATCAAGATTTTCAACTTTACCATCATCACCAGCATCAAATTCACCAATACCATACAGATTGTAAACTTTACCATCATCACCAGTATCAAATTCACCAATACTATCAAGATTGTCAACTTTACCATCATCACCAGCATCAAATTCACCAATACCATCAAGATTGTCAACTTTACCATCATCACCAGCATCAAATTCACCAATACCATCAAGGTTTTCAACGTTACCATCATCACCAGCATCAAATTCACCAATACCATCAAGATTTTCAACTTTACCATCATCACCAGCATCAAATTCACCAATACCATACAGATTGTAAACTTTACCATCATCACCAGCATCAAATTCACCAATACCATCAAGATTGTCAATTTTACCATCATCACCAGCATCAAATTCACCAATACCATCAAGATTGTCAATTTTACCATCATCACCAGCATCAAATTCACCAATACCATCAAGATTGTCAACTTTACCATCATCACCAGCATCAAATTCACCAATACTATCAAGATTGTCAATTTTACCATCATCACCAGCATCAAATTCACCAATACCATCAAGATTGTCAACTTTACCATCATCACCAGCATCAAATTCACCAATACTATCAAGATTGTCAACTACCATCATCACCAGCATCAAATTCACCAATACCATCAAGATTGTCAACTTTACCATCATCACCAGCATCAAATTCACCAATACCATCAAGATTGTCAACTTTACCATCATCACCAGCATCAAATTCACCATACCATACAGATTGTCAACTTTACCATCATCACCAGCACCAAATTCACCAATACCATACAGATTGTCAACTTTACCATCATCACCAGTATCACATTCACCAATACCATCCAGATTTTCAACTTTACCATCATCACCAGTATCACATTCACCAATACCATCCAGATTTTCAACTTTACCATCATCACCAGCATAAAATTCACCAATACTATCAAGATTGTCAACTTTATCATCATCACCAGCATCAAATTCACCAATACCATCAAGATTGTCAACTTTACCATCATCACCAGCATCAAATTCACCAATACCATACAGATTGTCAACTTTACCATCATCACCAGCATCAAATTCACCAATACCATCAAGATTGTCAACTTCACCATCATCACCAACACCAAATTCACCTGCCATCAAGATTGTCAACTTCACAATCATCACCAGCACAAAATTCACCATCGCCAAATTAAGATTTTTAACTTCAACATCATCACCAGCACCAAATTCACAAATACCATCAAGATTGACAATTCACCGTCATCACCAAAACTTTCAACTTATCAAATTGCCAGCATCACCAACTTTCATCAACCCATCATCAATATCACAAGAATTAATTATTTTTTGACTAATTCAAAACCGTGCAATGAAACAAAGGAAAACAAATTAACAACCAGTAAACACTGCATGCAGGACAACTTGAATTTTGGTTTCTTGAGCAAACATAAACCATCAGTAGTTAAGGGTACTACATTGCACACAGCAACAGCAGTTCCTCAGTCAATGCTACTAGTTTTAATGACTGGCACTGCAGGCAATATAACCTGGTAGTGTTGCAATAATTTCATTGATTATCGTCTTACCGATTCTCTTCAATCTCACCGTTAACGATTCCATGCTTTTCCTACACCAATCCTCGCTTCTTCCTTTTCGAAATGTATTTTCTTCTAAATCGTGTTCCTGCTATTTTTAACTGTTTCTTCGTGTTAGTAATAGGTAGTGAATGATAGAAACGATTCTCTAACATACAGTAAAAATATACTAGTTCTTCAACGCCAATTAATTGTAAAATTAAATCTGTGTTCCTTCACACTATTAATAAGTGGTTGATCAATGTCTGTGTACTGTACATGTTATGCCAGCCAGACATACTGTTTTTAATCTCTACTTTTTTTAACAACTGTTGCTGAACACATCACATAAATATACATATATGTTTAAGCACTGTATCAATCTATACATATATACAATATTTACAAACAAAAACAATTCTTGAAATTAAATTAATGATTAATCAAAGGAAAGAGAATGTAACACCGGCACCTACCTAACCTACCAACAACCCTAAATTTGGAAATGGCATCTTTATTGTAATGCAAATGTATAGTAGTTTCAAGTTTCAGCTTCAACGTAAATTGTATATAATATCATTCTTTATTTTGTTATTATTTGTTCAGCATAAACTGTGAGGAATTCAAAACTGAATTATGCAAATAATTATACTTTACTACAATATCTCTACCTCTCCTATTTTAGTGTGATTTTCCGTTTTGTATTGTTTGTTGTATATGGAATTTTTATTCTGAAATAAAGTGATCAATCAATCAATCAATAGCCCCAATTAAATTTTGGCAGTACTGTACTCTATGTGGATTCAAATAATACTCTTTACTATTAAGTAATATAAGACTTACTTGAGTAAAGACATCCTTTTTGAAACATGTTTTATCGTAGGCTGCAACTACTATTTGAATGAGTTCAAATTGCTCTTTATCTTTCTGGTTTCTCTCTTCTATCTTGGCTGGTGTGCTTAAACTCTCCATCTCTTCTAAGTTTTTCTGCTTCTGCTTTTTGGAGTATCTTCCAACTCTAACAACTAAAAGAACATAATTTGTAAGTTAAATTTCATCATAATGATTTCAGATTAAAACAATTATGTTTATTCATCAAATCATAAATGAAAAAAAAATGATATGTACAGTGTTTAAAAAAAATATTGAAATGGGGTCTCAGGAAACCAAGGAGGTTTGTTTGAAAGAGACTCTAGATTACTTTTTAAAAAATAATTAAAATTGGCTTTCTTAATAGTAGTTTGTTGTACCATTATTAGTTAAATCATTACAAAAAATAATAAAACGTTTGTGGCATTATATAGTGTTTGAAGGTTTGCATGTCGAAATCAAATGTTGACATAAAGTTTGCGGTACACCATGTATATTAGTTCTGAAGAGAACTTTTGGTTTCTCGACATTTCGGTCAATATGCTTTGATCGTCCTCAGGAGTGAGAATGATCGAATCAACAGTTCTTTTCAGAACTAATATACGTGGTGTACTGCAAACTTTATATCAATGTTACAATTTCTGTTATCAGTATTATATACTCACAATGAATTGACATTCCAACTGCTTGACATTTCTGGTAACGACAATATGCACATCGCCCTCTTGTGGTCTTCTCAATAGTACAAAAGCCATCTTTTTGGCATTTTATGATCAACGTTTTGTTAGTGATGCATCGCCTAAAAAAGCCCTATAAGAAAATAGAATTGATTATTAAATACTGTAGTATATTCACAAACACTTCAGTGTAAATTCTGTACAATTTTCTAATATTAAAATAAGTTTTTATTTCTCATATTACTATCAAAACAGTCGGATCGGATTTGCCAGCAAGATTTACCAGAATAAATTGCTTCCAACTGGTATAAAAAAGGGTCAGATAAAACATAAAAATAAAACTTGTCTTGTAGGCGTCTATTAAAGGAGAGCAACCGAAGGCTATATATTTTGTAAATTGAATTGATACTCAAGTACAATTATACATGTATGTTTGACATTTTTGTATTTAAATTGGAATACATTTAAAAATAATATATCACTTAGGATTCTGTACCTAGTTTAATTTGAGCCGGTTCTCGGTACTGTAACTTTTTCCAAAGTATCATAGGAATATTTGGTAATACAACATCATATGTGTTTCACATTCAGATGTATTTAGTAGTAACCTAACCTTTAACCTAACCTTACATGATACAGGCATAAATGAGTGTAGTATGTGAAGATGCAGCACTGGGAATCCGGTGTTTGTGCGGATTTGATTTCTACAGAGAACACCGTGCACTTACTTTACATCCTTCACATGAAGCTATCCCATAGTGTATTCCTGAAGCACTGTCTCCGCAAACTCGGCATGAAGTGAGCGATGCTTTTGGTTGCATTTTATATTTTTTCGAAGGATGAAGCATATCAAGATTTAGTTACAAATGAATTCAATGCAACTTCCAAATCTCTCAAGTCTACCAAATGTGTACTGTACTGTAAATCAATAAACATAGTTCAA
This sequence comes from Antedon bifida, assembly GCF_963402885.1. Lineage (NCBI taxonomy): Eukaryota > Metazoa > Echinodermata > Crinoidea > Comatulida > Antedonidae > Antedon > Antedon bifida. The sequence continues at coordinate 31,026,248 of NC_136227.1, read as the reverse complement.
CCAAAAATTAATGAACATGGTTCAGCCAAAAATTAATGAGCACGGTTCAACGAAAAATTAATGAGCACGGTTCAACGAAAAATTAATGAGCATGGTTCAGCCAAAAATTAATGAGAACGGTTCAACCAAAAAGTTAATGAGCACGGTTCAACCAAAACTAATGAGCATGGTTCAACCAAAAATTAATGAACACGGTTCAACCATAAATTAATGAACATGGTTCAGCCAAAAATTAATGAGCACGGTTCTACCAAAAATTAATGAGCACGGTTCAGCCAAAAATTAATGAGCATGGTTCAACCAAAAATTAAAGAGCATGGTTCAATAAAATATTAATGAACATGGATAAAAAAATTAATGAGCATGGTTCAACCAAAATTAATGAGCATGGTTCAAACAAAAATTAATGAGCACAGTTCAACCTAAAATTAATGAACACGGTTCAATAAAATATTAATGAACATGGTTAAAAAATTAATGAGTTATATGGTTAAAAAAAATATTAATGAACAAAAAAAATAATGAGCATCGTTGAACCAAAATTTAATGAACATGGTTCAATAAATATTAATGAACATGGTTAAAATAATTAATGAGCATAGTTCAACCAAAAATTAATGAACAAGGTTCAATAAAATATTAATGAACACAGTTCAATAAAGAATTAATGAGCACAGTTCAATAAAAAATTAATAAATGTTCAATAAAAAATTAATGATCATGGTTCAACCAAAATTGTGTAAACGGTTCAATAAAATATTAATGAACACGGTTAAAAAAATTAATGAGCACGGTTCAATAAAATATTAATGAACACAGTTCAATAAAGAATTAATGAACACGGTTCAATAAAGAATTAATGAGCACGGTTCAATAAAGAATTAATGAGCACGGTTCAATAAAGAATTAATGAGCACGGTTCAATAAAGAATTAATGAGCACAGTTCAATAAAGAATTAATGAGCACGGTTCAATAAAGAATTAATGAGCACGGTTCAATAAAGAATTAATGAGCACGGTTCAATAAAGAATTAATGAGCACAGTTCAATAAAGAATTAATGAGCACGGTTCAATAAAGAATTAATGAGCACGGTTCAATAAAGAATTAATGAGCACGGTTCAATAAAATATTAATGAGCACGGTTCAATAAAGAATTAATGAGCACAGTTCAATAAAGAATTAATGAGCACGGTTCAATAAAATATTAATGAGCACGGTTCAATAAAGAATTAATGAGCACGGTTCAATAAAGAATTAATGAGCACAGTTCAATAAAGAATTAATGAGCACGGTTCAATAAAGAATTAATGAGCACGGTTCAATAAAGAATTAATGAGCACGGTTCAATAAAGAATTAATGAGCACGGTTCAATAAAGAATTAATGAGCACGGTTCAATAAAGAATTAATGAGCACGGTTCAATAAAATATTAATGAACACAGTTCAATAAAGAATTAATGAGCACGGTTCAATAAAATATTAATGAACACAGTTCAATAAAGAATTAATGAGCACGGTTCAATAAAATATTAATGAACACAGTTCAATAAAGAATTAATGAGCACGGTTCAATAAAGAATTAATGAGCACGGTTCAATAAAGAATTAATGAGCACGGTTCAATAAAGAATTAATGAGCACGGTTCAATAAAGAATTAATGAGCACGGTTCAATAAAGAATTAATGAGCACGGTTCAATAAAGAATTAATGAGCACGGTTCAATAAAGAATTAATGAGCACGGTTCAATAAAATATTAATGAACACAGTTCAATAAAGAATTAATGAGCACGGTTCAATAAAGAATTAATGAGCACGGTTCAATAAAGAATTAATGAGCACGGTTCAATAAAGAATTAATGAGCACGGTTCAATAAAGAATTAATGAGCACGGTTCAATAAAGAATTAATGAGCACGGTTCAATAAAGAATTAATGAGCACGGTTCAATAAAGAATTAATGAGCACGGTTCAATAAAGAATTAATGAGCACGGTTCAATAAAGAATTAATGAGCACGGTTCAATAAAGAATTAATGAGCACGGTTCAATAAAGAATTAATGAATGTTCAACGAAAAATTAATGAGCACAGTTCAATAAAAAATTAATGAGCACGGTTCAACCAAAAATTAATGAACACAGTTCAATAAAAAATTAATGAATGTTCAATAAAAAATTAATGAACACGGTTCAATAAAAAAATATTGAAAGTTCAACCAAAAATGAATGATCATGGTTCAACCAAAAATGTGTAAACGGTTCAACCAAAAATGAATGATCATAATAATAATAATATCCTGGATTTATATAGCGCCTAATGTTGCGAAACCTCTATGCGCTGAACATTATCAGGCCGGTAGCCAGTGGAGTTTTTGGGGGTTCGGGCTAACCCCGCCTTTTGCGCGAACCCCCCTTTTACCAGCGAACCACTTCCAAAATCGTGCAATTAATTATCAATTATAGAATACTGTAGTGTACTATATAATTTCTCTGCATAACTCAGATTTTAGTAGGTAAAAAATGTCTCTGTAAGCTGATTAAAACAACCAAAATTGCTCTGAGAGCCACACAAAACAATTGGTGTCAAGAAAACCCCCTCTGATGCATTCTGGCTACGGGCCTGATTATTACCCAATGGTTCAATTCAATCCCTTGGAATCCCAATGGTTCTTGGTATCATGCATGTCTCCCCTTCGAAATTTGTATTTTACCTGGGAAGAAATCACAATCTTATCTCTCCTTTCACTTAGCATGGGCTAAGCAAAACAATATTTTAAAATTCTTCTTAAATGCTATATAACCATCTCAAATAAAAGAACTTCTTACCTTAGACTTATGCTCAACCAACATATAGGTATTTGTTAGTAAGTATTCGTTATTAACTTCTGTATACAGAAAACAACTTCACAACTCATCACACAGTGCTTCTCTTTGAGAGATGAAGTGTTATGGTTATTCAATGTGGTATCTTCCACATCAATTAGCCAATCCATTACATCATTGGCCAACGACCGATATACGTCATTGTGAAAAAAAATTATATAACATTTTAACTTTTCATTTATAGATTAGTGTTGATCCAATTAACCACAATGGATTCTTGTAATTCATCATGTTTCAACTAAATGTTAATGTATTTACCTAACAAGAAATGGAATAATCTTCCAAAAGTATGATATGCAGTTTTTAAAAAATAATAAATCTATTAATTAGGCCTAAATGTTTATTTTCCCTGACAAATTTGATGTAGGCCTCTTGTCTACGACATCAGCAATAAAATATTATACATTTGTTTTATTTACATTTAAAAAAAATATATATTCTTATATAATGACTTTTTGTTTTGTGATGTGTACATCAACTTTGTGCGTAACTCCTGTTTGGCGATTCTATAGTCATGACTTAAAATCCGACAGCTAAAACTTCAAAATCAAATCCCAACAATCATCGATTTAACGGAAATAATCCACAAAACGTCAAACGAGAAACCACAAATCCTAAACCTCCAGTTATTTTCCGCATCATCGCTCTCCAGTAGTTAATTCTGTTGCAATTCGTTGTTATTGTCTATGCTGTGACGAGATCATGATAGAATTATGAAAAACAAACACCGGTACTTGATTGAAACTATTTGACTTCTTTAAGAGATTGTTTGCTTTTTAAAAGCAAAATTGTTTTCACTATATTGTGTTTTTATTGGAGCTAACCATACATTTTAATCTCTAAAATAAGTAATGATTATTTTGTAAACATTTTTTTAAAAATAAACAAATAAGTGAATAATTAATTTGGTATTTAATCTATTTAATCTAATCTATTTAAAACAAAACATACTTTTTTAGGATCATTTGTTATTACAAAGTATTTTATGTGGGGGGCATTTATTCAAAGGGAGGCGTTTATTCAGGGGAGGCGTGAAATATGGTAACATGTATAGATTAATATTCAAATAAATACACGTTAGAGATATGAAAAAATACAACATAATTAATATCGAGTGATAAAGTGATAAAATACAGTAAAAATGTTATCAAAATTATTGGTAAATTGTGGCTCATAAATCAATGAATTCTACTACAAATAGTGTGATGCTTTTGATCTCTTTTCACTAATTATGATGTCTAAAACAATAAAATCACATACAATATGGACTACTGTTAATTTCATATTTATTTTCTTTAAAAAGGCTTAAAAAGTAATTTATAAAAGAATGACTAAACAGTCAATACAAAAATTCACTATACTTTGATTAAAATAATTTAGCATAATTTAAATACAGGGTAACTAGTATTTTTTACTAAATAAGATATATCTATATGTATATACATAAAAAAGTATGGCTTTTTCTGGCTGTTTTACTTTATCGTTTTGATTTAGCTTTTCGCTTTTTTTGTATCCATTGAGATCCAGCCACTGATACCCACAGCATTGTCATTTTTCCAGCAATTTGCCTTTGGATCTATATATATATATCTATATAGTCAGCCACACCGTACCACCAATCAAGATTCGCCCTCAACACCCTGTGTTACATAAAAATGATTGCGTAAATTTCTTACTAGATACGTAGTACAGATACTGTATATCTCGAATCCTCCCCCTGCCCACTGTCTTCTTGTACACAGAAGAATTTCCTGTTTAACTTTGTCAAGCGCCTTTGAACATTATTTTATGGATACCAGTGCTATACAAGTTTTTCCAATTTCTGTAGCCCCAAAAGCCTAAGGAAACCTATCAAACATTGGTCTTCACTTAAAATGATGTCTGGGTTGCAGATTGTTAAATTAAAAAAACAAACTGAACTTTAACTCTTTGAATTACCCATTAAGGTACACTTAGTTTTCTACCCACAATTAAACATCGCCTTGGGCAACGAGGTTGGACTGGCGCCATATAAATAAAAGAACTGATTGATAATAATGTTTCTGAGTTATTGTGTACTAGTAAATGCGTTTCAATCTCTATTTTCTTTTAAACAACATTGATATTAGGTTCACAGTGAAGTCTTTTCCTTGTTTTTTGCTCAAGGCAAAAATCTTTATCTTTCGGTGATGGTATTCCCTTAATTGGCCATATCATAGATATCGGTTCAATGTATGTTTGTAAGGTGCCTATTTTGTGACCATAAATAACCGATTCAGATGATCTGTGAAAGGTAAAACAAAAAAATATAGCAATTTAACAAATGTATATTCAGAATAAATTAAATAAATTCAAATGCCAAAAGAAAAACATTTAGTAATTAATGCCACTTATTGACCAAGATCAGTAGACATTATAAAATTATAAAAAAAAAAAAAAATACAGTCCATAAAAGCTAGTTTTTAATAAATATAAGGTTTTCAACAATTTACCCTTACAAACATTTGGACATATACAAATCAGGGCCGTAGCCAGGATCTGTCAAGGGGGGGTTCGGACACTATGTATTCATCCCCCCCCCCCTGGGGTGGGGCCTGGGGCGAAGCGAATTTTGTTAAATGACACCCCTAGATGGCCGGAAAAGACACTCTCATGCAGCATGCTACCAATGAGCAAAACGATCGTACTTGAACTCGTGGACTATTTAAAGGACGATAACATTTGTTGCCGTATGTTAGATGCGCGTGCTCTGTGCGGAACCGCCGATTGTTTGATCATTTACTCGGTATTTTGTTTTGCGTTCAAGTTCAATGCGAACGTACGTCTAGAAGAAGCCCCGAAAAAAGCACACTGGGTGAAGGCAAATGCAATTCTTATTATAGCTCTATCTATAATATTTATTTACAGCAATTTGTTGAGGAAATTAAATATGCCAATGTAAATAGGTGATATTGATACATTTGAGTACGTCGGCTGGTGGTCTAGAAAAAATAATCGGATGCCGTAATGTGAACTACAGTACATGATACCATAGATATTATAGTGTAAAATATTAATATTCACTATAATCCTCTATGATACATTATACTTCATAGCCACACATAAATACTGATGTATGTCGGAAGGCTATATACTTTATGCATGCTGCCTGACTGCCAGTGATCTAAACAATTGGTACGCAGTTGTCTGGCGGTGTCCTTTGTACGAATCGTTCGTGCCCCAGCTCGCTGTGAGACGCGTCAATATCATGTTACATGCAGGGACCAAACATTTATTTTTCAGGTTAAAATCGGCAATTCATTTGCAACTCTTAGAAATTTACAGACACGTATCGCTCGAAGTACGCTCATACAGGGAAAAAGGTACTGTATGAGTTATTCCGAACGAGTTTACGATTTTTTCAATTTTACGAACAACTTTTTGTACTGTGGGGCACGTATTTGGAGGATTTTCGGAGATGAGGGTGAGGTATTGAGCATGTCGGGGATGGGGGTTCGCAGTCGGTTAAGGGGGGTTCGCTGTAAAGGGGGGGTTCGCCCGAACCATAAAAACCCCCCCCTGGCTACGGGCCTGCAAATGCAAACCTTTTTTAACACTGTATAAAGCTCTGTCTACACTATCAAACTTTATGTGACAAAAAATGTGATGTGCCCATAATATGGACACGATGATGTCATATTACTACCATATTTGGCCACATCACACCTTTTTTTTTGTGGACAGAGCTTAAGATTATTTAAATAAAACCTCTAATGTTAATATATGGTACCGGTAGTTAATTTGCCACAATTTATTTGAAAATGTTTTCACAAATGTTTTCAACATACAGTGTGTATGATGTATACATTATCTACTTGGTAGAGGGTCAGCAACAGAAACACATGGTTTAAAGCTCGATCTGTCTACACTATCAAACTTTATGTGAAAAAAAATGTGATGTGTCCATATATGGACATGATGATTTCATATTACTACCATACTGTATTTGGGCATATCACTACCATATTTGGGCATATCACTACCATATTTAGTGTAGACAGAGCTTTATATATAGTATAAAACTCATGTGTCAGGAATCTTAATGCAAGTGGGTATATCCAACACAATGACGCTAGTAATGATAATTTTCATAGTACAAAAGGTTTATTTTAATCAATGTTAAAAACACATGTTTTACACAAAAAGCTTATTACACAGAAGACGAATTACTGCATTTATATCTATTATTTTTAGGAATCCTTTTGTACTATAACAAATTATATGCAAATTATCAATGAATAATTTTAAACCATCATTTTATCATTAGAATTCTAAACGTAGATCACCAGAAATGAATTACAATGTTAGAGAGCTATTACCGTATATTAGTTTGTTTAACACGTACAATAGACAAAAGAATTTATCAAGGTGGTTGATAGATATTTAAATATTTAACCTATTAAAAATTCTAAAATTAAGAGTTTATAATCAGAAGTGGAAATGTGATTGTAATAGAAAGAAAATAGCTTTAAGTACCGCATCATGAGTCATTTATTTGCTGTACTGTATGGCAGTATATATATATATAAACACATCAGGCAAAGAACATTAATTCTAAACCGCTCGGTGATATACTGAAATTTAATTAATTAATTTGAAACGATAAAGATGAGGAAATCTGTGAGAATGAGAAAAAGTCGCCCCAACCGAGACTCGAATATATATGGCTCTGCTGTATGGTAAATGCACAAAAAAAATACTGGAAAAAACACTAGGGTTTGCCATTATTTCTAGCTGTTTTACTTTATCGTTTTTATTTAGATTTTTGCTTATTTCGAGATATACATAAATTAAAAAACTAAATAACTAACCTTAGTGTCAAGTCCGTAATACTAGGATTTTCTGTAAATACATGATTGATGAGTTGAACTGAAGATGCTTGGTTCGTTACTTTGTAATTTAAACCTGCAACATTATAATACTATATTACAAAATATTTTTCTGCAATACTATCTATTTATTGAAGTGTGTTTACTTAATATTTCTTATTGTTTATTCTTCTTGCAAGATCATCTATTAATAATATTTTCATTTTTATATTATTATTTTTATTGTTTACCATTGGACCATTTATTGAATAATCAACAATATTTAATTTAAGAAAACAAATTGATGTTAAAATGTATTGTCCCCCGAAACATTAAAAATAAAGATGAATATTTTATTTCATACGCATCCAGCAGCAAGTAATCCGCCAATTACAGGATGGATAAACTATTTTATACTTTATCGCATTTGAGGCTTGGGAGTGGAGTTGAACTAGTTGGAACTAAAATTGAAAAAATTCATCTCCTTCCCAAAATATTTTTGATATCAAGTTCTATCTAGTTAGAATTAGGTCAGGATTGAACCCTGGACCTTGGGGCTGGAAGGCAAGCATGTTAACCACCAAGCTACAGCTCCACTAATAAATCTTACTTTCAAGTTTTTGATCCTGTTGATTAACTTTAAGAAATCTATAATTCTTAGTCTCATCCTAATGAGAAAACAAAAAATAAATTCATTGACTGCGCTCCACTTCATATGAACATATTATATCTATGCATGATTTTATTGAATTATTTGGAAAAATTAATTACTGACATTACAAATAGATTTTCCAGCTGTAAAAGATTTTCCAGCTGTATGTTCTAATCTCCTATACTAGAAAATTAACCAACAAATAGACCAAAGATCTAGAAATAAGATTAAAGATGTATTGTCCCCCAAAGACATGAAAAATGAAGATTTTACACAAGTCAGACTTTGAATAGGTTATTTTTTAGTTTTAACAAAGTTTTAATCACTTCCGTAGAAACAAAATCCCAAATATATAATGTTTTCACTTATCAAATGACAAAACTAACGATTAAATTCAACCAAAGACCCATTGACTGGCAGCAAATTTGACTATTTTTTGCTTTAAATTACAATTTTTGCAGGTAAATAATTTTTGTTCTGATCCCATTTTTGGTCAAAGTAAAAACGGTTATGTAACATTAAAATGGTATATTAAAAAAAAATGGTTTTCAGAGGGGCAATATATCTTTAAACAGTTGAAACTAGAGCATGGAGAGACATTTGAAAGTCTGTGCACAGTCACAAACCAAAAAGACTAACTGCCAATATTGATGATATCTTACCATTGTAAGTGGTGTATCAGGTACCGGTACTTCATTTAATTCTGCTTCCAACTCACCAAGAACTGGGAGTACCATCTTCCACTACAAATGATATTAATTGATCAATTTATTGAAATGGATCAAATTATAGTATAAAACTTACTCCAAATAATGAGAGGGAATTTTGATAATTATATTTTAACTATGTTATATAAATATAATAATTTTAACTGTTATAATAATATAAGCTCTGTCTACACTATCAAACTAATTTGACAAAAAAAAGTGTGATATGCCCAAATAATATGGTTGTGATATGACATCATCATGTCCATATATGGGCATATCACATTTTTTTTGTCATATAAAGTAATATTAACTCGATTTAAATATATTGAAAATATTTCACTTAATCAAGTTGCATTCTACCCATTATTTGTATTTCCTTTTTATACTGTGTTTAATTTGTTTCCATTAAATGAATATGTTTACCTAAATTCTAACTTCATCAAAGCAAACATGATGCAATAAAGGCCTTATAATGAGGGAAATTTAGAACTTACCAATTTATTAATGACATGGGCATCATCTCGCAGTTTGTAGTCCATAATAATGAGTACAACCATTTCAGAATGAGCTTGCACATATAAACTACATTTTTTTAATTCACGCTTTAAAAACAAAAAAAGTTCACATTCTAATCATGTACAAAAATTGTATTCCAGCGCAGTGGTGGCAGCAGAACGTACCTGACTGAGGGGGGCGTCCGCCACAAAGAGGGTTCATGCGTGATGTGCGTCAAATAAATATTGGTAAAACAACAATTATGCTGCTTTACAGTATTAGACAGGTATCATCAGTACAGAATTATTATACTATAATATATTTACATATAAATTACAACTACTAGCAATCAATTATAAGTATTTTAATGTTTTTTTTATTTAAGAAGCTACCCACCCCCGCCCACTCACACCCTTGGTCCCATGTTATCTTTCGAAACACAAACCACTACCCTAGCCATGTAAAAGGAATACCAAAAAATGTTTTTAATGTTAAAAGGTTTAAGTCCCACCTTAGTATCAAAATCTTTGGTACAAATTATGTTGAGCAAATCATCTTTCTATGTAAAAATGAAATTATGTAAATCATTTTTTTAATCAATCTTGCCGTTCCCTGTATAATCTACCATATCATATCAATTGTCATTTTTTAGGTTATGGTTTCATAAAAGCAAACAACAGAATTTAATTTGAATATAGCTGGCTTCAAACAATGGATCATGGTCAGATTTATGGCTTCAATATTTACGTAAAACAGATTTGATGACATCAGCAAATGGTTTCAACTCATACATAGACTTACTAGACTGTCACCTACGTAGAAGCGACGCGATTCTAACAAAAGGGAGAAACTAGGCAAAATGGCTTCTGTAGTTCTGTTATTTATATAAGTATAAACTTTAAAAAAATGTTTAAATGATATGTTTTGAGAGGGTAACCCTTCCAGCTGAACCCACAGGCCAGCTGATAACCAGGAGCCTTCTACTAGAACACGTAGAACCCATATTAAGTGTTGATAAAAATAAAAATAATAATAATACTAGGATCGTATTGAATGCGTTCTTGTCTTGATACACTCCACACACTGTGCTGTAACACAGGCGTAATAGTGCATAGTGGAAGTAAATAACATATCAAATGGCCTATTGCAACCACCACTCTCCATGAAGAGTCACCTTTTGAACTGTGATACTATTTCTATACTATAACAAATGTCATTATAAGAAAATCAGATCAGACAAGACTTGAACTCAACACCTTGGGATAAGTAGACAAGAAACATAACACCACTGTTGATTTCCAACAAAAAAATCTTTTTTTATAAATTTATAATTTGATTCGCTATTTTACTTTAATGTTCCTGTATGTTATCTTTCTTGGTAACCACTTTTTAATTTTAAATTTTCTTGTGTTAATGCTTCTAAAAATGGTGTTTACTATAGGCATGTGTTTGCATCCCGAATCAGGTATGCTTACTGTTACAATTAAAAATAAAACGAAAACAAGGAAACCCTAAAGATGTTTATTCACAATCTATTTATAACACGTGATTGGATAAAATGTAACTAAAATGTAGAACTGTTAGTTGGCAAGCTTAATACCAATCTGAGGTATTGGTTCAAATCCTATCACCTAATAGGTATGGCTGTAGTGTTGAAATACATTATTTTCACTCATTCATTTCAGGAGAAAATAGGGGTTTTCCTTGAGCAGTGTCAAGCAGAACTTACCTGAGTATTTGATACCATTGATGATTCTCTTTGTTCATAACATGGTTCAAATGAATCTGCATCAGCTTCAGAATCTGATTCTCTTTCACCTGATATGCACTTTTGCTCTTTCTCCATTCCTGAACTATGCTTTACTACTGAATTATATTTTGCTGAAGGCTTGAAACCCTGTCCATCTGATTGATCTAAATCAACACAGTTTTTATCTTTGCTTGCTAAATTTTCTGAAGCGTCTAAAGCCACATATTTATTTCTTTCAGAAGACGAAGTGAAATCATGATCTTTAGATTGTAGAAGAGGTGTCTTATTCGATGATACGAATTCTTGATCCCTATTTGACGTTGGTAAAGTTTTTAATTCTTGGTTAGCTATTTTCAATGTTTGAAGATTTGGAATGTCAGTTGTAACTTTACAATTAGTGTCCAAATCTTGGTCTGATGCAACTGAAGAACTTCTCTTTTTCAATGTGATTGATGAACATCCTTTCTTCTCTTTCTTTTCTATATAATTTACTTTTTCTGTTCTCACAAAATTTTCATGATTAAAACCATTTTGAATGCATGATACATCTTTCTCAATTGTTTCTTGTTCTGACGTTATCAAGTCTAAGGTACCGCCGTTATTGCCCATGGCAGTAACACATTCTGTGGAATATTTGCAACAGTCATCTGAATGATTTGAGTTGATTGATTCTACTTTTCCCTCGGATTTATTAGTCTCAATGTTTGACAGAGTTCTGTGTTGAATACCAACTTTATCAAACTGTACATTTTCATTTTGAATTGTATTTTGGTCGTTTGTAAATGGATGAATACATTCTGAATCTTTTACAGAAGTTGGAATTTTATCGGTTGAAATATTGCTTGATACAGACAATTCAGACAAACATGGTGGGTGTTCACCTGACTGTTGACTAAATGAATCTGGCTGTTGACTAGTTGAATCCAATTGCTGACCAAGTGAATCCAACTGTTGACTAGTTGAATCCAAGTGTTGACTAGTTGAATCCAAGTGTTGACTAGTTGAGGGTGACTGTTGACTAGTTGAGGGTGACTGTTGACAAGTTGAAGGTAACTGTTGACTAGTTGAGGGTGACTGTTGACTAGGTGAAGATAACTGTTGACTAGAAGAAGATAACTGTTGACTAGTTGAAGGTAACTGTTGACTAGTTGAGGGTGACTGTTTACTAGTTGAATCTGACTGTTGACTAGGTGAATCCAAGTGTTGACTAGGTGAATCCAAGTGTTGACTAGTTGAATCTGACTGTTGACCAGTTGAATCTGACTGTTGACTAGTTGGAGTTTGACTAGGTGAAGGTAACTGTTGACTAGGTGAAGGTAAGTGTTGACTAGTTGAGAGTGACTGTTGACTAGGTGAAGATAACTGTTGACTAGGTGAAGATAACTGTTGACTAGTTGAAGGTAACTGTTGACTAGTTGAGGGTGACTGTTTACTAGTTGAATCTGACTGTTGACTAGTTGAATCTGACTGTTGACTAGTTAAAGTTAACTGCTGAATAGCCGAAGGTAACTGTTGACTAGTTGATGTTAACTGTTGATTAGTTGATGTTAACTGTTGACTAGTTGAGGATGATTGTTGACTAGTTGAAGGTAACTGTTGACTAGTTGAAGTTAACTGTTGACTAGGTGAAGGTAACTGTTGACTAGTTGAGGGTGATCGTTGACTAGTTGAAACTGACTGTTGACTAATTGAATCTGACTGTAGTTGACTAGTTGAGGGTGACTGCTGACTAGTTGAGGGTGACTGTTGACTAGTTGAAGCTGGTTGTTGACTAGTCAATGGAACCTCTAACTTCTTTAAACTAATGGTCTCAAATTCATCAGGTCTTAGATAAATTGGTATAATTGAAATCCCTCTTGGTAGTGGAAAATCAGTATCAGCTGCTAGGAAAGACATCTGAAATTAAAATATTTTTAGATGAAGCATTCCATTTATTTTCATTTTTTATTATTGAAAATTGTGAAAAACTATGTCATAAACAGTCTATCAAACATTAAATCAACCAAATATAGTCACGATAATGGAACAGATGCGCAGATTAATATTTTTTATAAATGACTTTTTCCTTTTGTCTACCATCCCTTTTGTCTAACGTCCCAAAGTGAAAGTTCAATAATATTATTTAAGTTATTTTTTGTATTTTCGTTTCAAAGGTTATTAATGTTAGCATCCTGTGAGAGCACACCTAAAAGAATAGATCTATATTATAAAAGAGAGAGTTTGTACGTTTGATCGTTCAACAACATTTTTCTTTCTCCATACACATTTAGTTTGTGAAGCAGAATTACGCACACGTTTTTTAACAAATTCTTTCCAAGTATAAGTTTATAACCTACAGTATGGGGAAGGGAAAATGTTTGCAATTTGTTTAGTGGAGTTCAGACCTCTGTGATAAACACGCCCACCAAACCACTCTACCCGCCTATAATATAAAATATTGATTAAAATGCAAGATCGACTGCATGATTGACTTTTTTTTTGTTATTCTGTGGCTTTCTTTCTTTCTGTTTTTTAATCCTACCAAGTGTTTATGTCATTGACAAGGATCTGTGACAACTGAGTATATTGACATTTGTAAAAACGATAAGTATAAAAATATTATTTATATTAGGCTTAATGAAGTTGAAAATTGGTTATTGACATTAACTATTTGATTCCTGGAGTATTTGGATAGGACAATCCGATCTAAGTATTTAATCTCGTACTTACTTGTAAATAAAATGCACACCTAAGTAATTTTAAATTTAGCAATAATGCTATGACATTTGCCAGTGATACACAATATAGTCAGATCAAATGATATACAATCCATGAAAAGCAAATTGCTGAAAAATGATGCTGCTGTGGTTATTTTTATTTTTTCACGTTGGGACACAGGGCCAGTTTCTGTTGTAAACACCTTCTTTATGTTAAATTTTCTGTAAAAATGGTGTTTTCTGTATACTTAGATATTTTTTCAATTTAAATGTATTTTAAACGATTTTATTATAAAATAAATGTTATCTTTGTGTTTTTAAATGTATATTTTATTATCAACCTGTAACTGGTGCCTTTTGCCTTGCATGAAGAATAATAAAGAATAAAAAATAACTGTTTATTTAAAAAATATTATTTTTAGACTGACAGCATTATCTGCTAAATTTGTGCTCCCAAATAACCATTTAATGTAGTGGTTTCCGGTTTTTGACAAAAAACTCTATTATTACCCAAAATGCAATGCAATCAGACGGTAAAACGGTCAAGATACCACAACTGTTAGCTAAAAGTTGCACAGCGATAACCGTTATTTGCCAATGCCATTTAAACTGGTTACTACAAATTTTTCTTGCTTCTGCAACCAAGAAATTTATTAATTTTTTTACCCTGATGCACTCCGGTTTAGATGTAGTTTGCGTTTTTGCCATAGCTAACATCTGTGATCGCAATCATAAATTATGCGTGTTGGCAGTTATTGAGAGTGGGATATCAACATAACCTAAGTTTTGTACTGGAAAGGTGTCGGGGAAAATGAATGAAAATGATCGGAATTGTATTGGGAAGGTTTTAACTACACTTGACATGCTATTGACCTTGAGTGTACTACTATAACATCTGACTGCCTGCTGCACACATAACATTTTATAAGTAAATATCATCAACAACCACCATCAACAACCACCCACTAATTGAAATGTTTTTTTGAGAGCAGAAATTTAGCAGAAATGCAGTTGATTTAAATATCACATTTTCAATATATTTTGAAATAAGGTTTACCCGATGTAATATTACAGAAAGACCACGGCATGAGTAACAATAGTAACATGGCCTTTAACAGAATGTGATGGAGCTAAAATTTGTGAAATAAGTTTGTTATAATGCATATAGAATTTTGAAATTCAATCTTCCTGAAGTAAGTTACATAGGTATATTAGCTGTCAGAATAGTGACATTAAAATAAACAAAATAAGAAATGTGATGATTGAATAACTTATTTTATAATGTCAACATGGCCTTGTAAAACAACACCAAATAATGTTGAAACAAGCTATTGTGTTTAAAGTTATAATAATAATAATAATAATTCACCCTAGATAAACTGACATATTACAAATTAAATACTGCATACATAAGGTAGTTTTCCAGGGCCCAAAGAAACAATATAGGCTCAATGTAGTAAGTTGACCAATGACATGAGATATTTTAGATGATGCATTTCGGCAGGATTGGTCAAATTAGCACCATTGCATCCACGTGAAAACCAAGCTATCTGCAATCTTTTATTTTAAACTTTGAATATATATATATATATTTCTTAATGTGCTTTCATCTTTTATTGCATAATTAATATTGTGAGGCATTTAATGAATAGGTCTTAAAATGTGACATGTTTCGAGAAACTATTCTCATCATCAGAACAGAAAAAACGGCTAGAGTACTTATATACCAATAGGACTATTACTATCTATTGGTATATAAGTACTCCACGCGTTGTTTTCTGTTCTGATGATGAGAATAGTTTCTCGAAACATGTCACATTTTAAGACAGTTTGCCAATTCATTAAATGCTTCACTATAGTTATTTTAACTCGTAAGTTCGGTGGAATCATTCATTATTAATATTATACACAGACAAAGGAATTAAATCCAAGTTATATTGAATTGAGTGGTACCATAATTTTAATACTTACATGGCCATATTTTTTTACTGCTTTAATCAATAAACTGGACACCAATTGAGTTGGGAATTCATTACACAAAATTCTGAAATAAAAACATTGATATTTTTTCACTTTTTGTAAATCATCTTCGCCAATCCAGTCAAACGAGTTGGGACTAAACTTTTTATATGAATACTATGGAGTATGAAAATGTATAGATTTTTTCACTGACCAATGAGGGCCGTTGGTTGATGAACGTTCTCAACACACGATTGGCATTAGCGAGCACCCCGAGTAATACTCGGAATGTATTTATTTATCATTTATAGTGGGTGACCTCTTTAATCAAAAACTTGTCTCCCAGAAGGCCTAGTTATGAGTCAGTGGCTGTGTGTACTAGTACACCGGGGTGGAGTTGTGGCTTGGTGGTTATGATGCTTGGCTACCACTCCAAGGGTCCTGGGTTTGAGTCCCGTCACATGTCAGGATTTTTTCTAAGGACCAAATTACTCCACTCCCAAAGACTTGTAATAAGACTTTGTTTATGTAGAGCATCTTGTGTATATGTTTGTCTTGTGAACCTCTGAGGGTCCCTAATGATCAGCAATTGCTGGATGGATCACCCTCATTAAATATGGTAAAAAAAAAAACCCCTCTACTCATCTCGAAAGATGTAAAGTGCACATGAGTCAGATGTGTACACTGGAGCTACGATTTTTAGTCCTTATTCAAGAATACTCGTTCTACCACTAGAACCATGGAGCGAGTGAGCATAAGGCTATGGATAAAGGTTTCATTATCTTAACCGCTCGACCACTCACTCAATGTAATCTCTGTTATGTCCCAAACTTGAAATTTAAAGCGTTTGTTTAAACAAAGTTAGACATTTTAGACTATTTATAATTATGTTTCTTTGTTTAGTTTATTTATCCAAGTGTTATGTTGCATATTTATATACAAGACATTAGTAATCTATTGTTGTTTTCAATTTTTAAATCAGTATTAATTAATTTCCGAATTATTATCTTGTTATAGAACAGTAATAAGATGTAGAAGTAATCAACAAGGTGCTAAACTAATTTTTTAGATAGGTCACTGACCTAGATACAACACAATATTTAAAATTAAGCATTGTACCATCTTGTTGGTTATCAATACAGCAATGTGTATGTATTATTTAATAGAGATATGATATATGGCTCAGTTTTAACTGAGACAACTTACGAACAAAATAAAATGGAAACCATCCATATTCCAAAAACAGAAATTTAATCAAGTCTAAAAGGTCCCATTATTTTGAATTTGTTAAATTCATTCATCTTTTTATTTCAGAATACCATGATGACAAAAAAGAAGCTTAATCTAAGAAAAAAATTGTACAGGTATAATAAAAAAAAAATTTGAGATAGTACAGATGGGAGTTAAATGGGGATAATATTCCATTTGTTGAAAGCATATCAGTACTATTTAACATGGTTCTGCCTTATGAAATATAACAGTCAATTCAACCCATACACACACTATTACTGTTTATATAACACCTAAATAAATTGCTGTCATTTGATTGGATGTTTGTGGGTCACATGGTGTGCAATAGTACGAACTATTAAACGATCGTATAATAGTACTTTTTTTTCGTGTACATGAATATTTTATATTCGTGTAATGGTACAAATAATGGCATTTGGTGAATGATGAAAGGTTATATATCAACTCGACTTCGTCTCGTTGAAATATAACCTTTTATCATTCACCTCATGCCATTATTTCTACTTTCTTTCTACTTCTAATAAACATTCATTATTTGTATAATACTACACGTTTTTTGGAAAGACAATTCGAAGAATATTCATTAAGAATTACCTATTTTTATAGAGAATACATCCAGACAGGACACCATGATGACGACGACAGTTTTGAAGTATATGACATGACCTTAAGAATATACTTCCCATACTCTACAATTCAACAGTAAAATGAAAGGTTAAGGGTCAATCTTATAAAATGGATACCTCATTTTAAAGAAAAGCATTAAATGTTTGTAATTATTTTAAGTTGATCACAGGCTTGTAGAAGAACACCTTTTTGGTGATACAAGCTTTTCTGTGTTAAAATAAAGTATTTATTAGGTGATCATTTAGAATAAAATGATCACCTATTGTTATTGTATAAAATCTTTATTATTATTTTTTTTCTTTTTTTTTTTTTTTGGTTTTCCGCAACGAAGTTGCAGGAAAACCTCTTGTGATTGTACGAAATCATCATCATCATCATCATCTTTTTTTTCATCTTCTTTCTTTCTGTATGATTTTTGTGTAACGCTTTTCTCTAAAACTTGCAAACATAACATTTTTTTAACTATGTTGACATTTTGACATTTATGTAACGTCGTCAAGCGAAGCTTTTCATGATGCTTACAATTGCGCAACGTGACGTACGCGCGATTTAACGATTTTCTCGTATTTAACATAGCTCGACAACCAAATAACATTTCAACTTGAAACTTTGCAAAAGTTTAATTTATATTATGCGCTAACTTTCTGTGGGAAAAAAATTGCGTGTTTTACACAAAGTTACGCGCGCACGCGCATTTAAAATTTCAAAATGCGCAAAATTAATTTATAATCAACTTTCTACGCGTTTCATGTCGTTTTAAGCATGTCAAAAATTCCCACGCGTGCGCACATTTTTACGTGTGCGGTGCGCACGTAGCATTGAAAACGTATTTTTTTCGCGTGATTTATGTTTTTCCAGCCTTTTCTAGTAATTTTACCAAATTTTAAACAATTTCGACTTAAAGATACGTCATACGAGCACGTCGAATTGGACAATTTGCGCGCGTTTTTTATGAAAAGGTTAAAAAATTCGTTTAAAATATGCCTTTTTTTAAACAGTCGTAATTTCTAAACTAGACGGTCAACTTTTTGTGGATGGCATATTCTGGAAGTAGATGAGTTGTAGATATCGTATCAGGTATTAATATGGCTAACCGGACATTGTGACGTCATCGTATGGCCACGCGAATATAAAATTTAGGATTTTTGTATCTTTCGTCATAGCTTACCACATTGAATAGAGCGCATCTCCACTTATCCGTTTTCCATTTTCACCCCGATTTTGATATTGTCTAGGTCAATCAACTATCTTTCGCAGGAGTTAAAAATATTTTAATTTTTTTGACGTCATCATGCATAAAAATTTAAATCACGTGTGGCATTAATTTCATCTTTACAGTAAATTTTAATCTGTTATAGCTCGTAAGAATAAAATGTGATAATCACGATTAAAACTTTTTCTGGAAGCTATTGGATTGTAGATACGAAACTATGTAAAAATGTTGCCAATCGGATGTTGTGACGTCATCATATGGCCAGTTAAATAAAAAAGGTCGTATTTTCATCTTTTGCGTCATAATTCATTACATTTAAAAGAGCGCGCATCAATATTTCACGTATTCAAATTTCTTCTACACGCTAATACGTTGTTGCTGAGATAATTTCCTTTCGGAAATGCTACCTTCGCGTTTCATTTTAAAACCGTCAACATGTTAAAAATTGCAATAAATATCGGGTCCCGTAATTTCACCTATTCTACACTGTATGTGATATGGATACAGATTATACTGTGTATACTATATATGAATTTAAATAATAAAATTCAGCAATAACAACACATCATATTCTTCAGTTCAGGTCATAATGCCAACGTGAACACTTCCTTTTGTCCTCAACCTATCCCCTTAATGTTAATGTTGCACCACTTGCGCGGCGGAAAACCAAACTCGTCAAAGTGACGAGTTACATGTCTAGTCTTTTTATTGTTTCTGTACACTATTTTGTGTAACAATTATCTCAAAAAGTTTAATGTCAATGATTACAAAAATTTCAGAATATCTTTCAAATAATATAACTTAATCCTAATAAGCTTTCCAGCGTGATCACTCATCCGTGACGACATTTATACGCCATTTTGCGAAATCACATTATCAATCATATCTCCATAATTCATTATCACATATTAATGAAATTCACTACACGTAAACTTCAGATCAAGGGTAAAAATATTAGCAAATAAAAACGCACGCGCACGTAGGTTTATGCGCGTGATATCGCGCGTTAAAAATTTAAAACGCTCAAAATTAAGTTTTGATCAATTTAGAGCATGAATTAGGCCATTTGCGTGTTTCAAAAAATTACTGCGCAAAAATGCGTTTTTGCGCGCGCGATACTTAAAAAGCATAAAAAATATGAATTTTTTTACAAATCTCATTCTACTCACCATCCTTAGTACATTCACCAAATTTGAGTCAGTTCCGACTTAAAATAACGCTATACGAGCACGTTAAAAATGACAAAATGCGCACATTAATTTTACAAAAGTTCTGAAAATGGTGAAAAATAGGTCTTTTTTAAAATGAAAATAATTCTTCAGAATGCAAGATGACCCCCGATTTTTTTAACTTATTCTGGAAGCCATTGAGTTGTAGATATGAATTCATGTACACATTTTACGTACAAAATGTTTTGACGTCATCAAATGGCCACTTGAATTTAAAAATTAGGATTTGTTATCTTTTTGTGTAGATTATCACATTCAACAGAGCGCATCTTGGTTATGTGTGCTCGAATTTCGCACAACTTTCAGTATGTGCTTGCTTAATTAATTATCTTTATCATGAGTTGACACTATCTTCATTTTAATGACGTCATCACGCGTAAAAACTTGAATAACGTAGGCCGTGTAATTTCACCTTCGCAGTAAATTTGAATATCTTACAGCTCTTCAGAATTGAAGGTTACCTTGATGATTATAATTTATTATGAAAGCTGATGAAATGCAGATATTAATTCATATAAAAATTAAGCCTATCGGATGTTGTGACGTTAACATATGGCCAGTTGAAGTGAAAAAGTAGTTTTTTCATATTTTTCGTCAAAGTTATACACAATTCAAAGAGCGCGCAC
The DNA here is from genome assembly GCF_963402885.1 of Antedon bifida. Lineage (NCBI taxonomy): Eukaryota > Metazoa > Echinodermata > Crinoidea > Comatulida > Antedonidae > Antedon > Antedon bifida. The sequence goes on along the minus strand of NC_136227.1, from coordinate 31,005,332 downwards.
AGCGCTTCTACGTGCCAAATTTTTTTCCAAATCTTATATTTTTTTGCTCAATTAATTATCTTTCGAAATTGTCATCTTAAAGTTTAGTTTGATAACGTCATCATGCCAAAAAATTAGAACATGTGTGTCCCGTAATTTCACCTATGCTACACTGTATATAGATATACAGTATATACTGTACATATTGTATATGGCATATAGGCACAACTCAGCACTATAAGCATATAATAGGATGGCATACATCAACATTTTCCGATCGTATGTTAACGTACGTGCATGTTTAAAAAAAATTAATTTCAGTAAAATGATAAAAATGATCACCTATAATTCGTCAAAGTGACGAATTAAATTCTAGTTATTATTATAATTGTGTGCCTGACCTTAGTGGTGGATACCTGATTTTAAAATAGATAATGTTTTATCTTGTGAATTATAGATATTTACAGGGAAGTGGGCCGATTGGTGTGAAGTAGGCGGAACTTTCTGTTATCCGCTGATGGACCTTCAAACAGTAATAACATGATAAAAATATTTATCTATTAATAGTTGTACTAGATTCAGCAGAATAATTCCTATCTACAACTAAATTTTTTTTAAACCACTACATGAGCAATTTCTTATTTTGGTTTCTATGGCAATAATAATATTAAATACGAAAAAGAGGGCAAGTTTGATTTTAAAATTGTGTACATATCAATATTTTGGATAAACAAACAAAAAACATCTTGTTTTCTACTACTCTAGACAGAGATAAGAAAATAGAAAACATACCAATAACGGTCTGTAAGATGTTTATATTCAATTTATGTGTTGTTACGTGAAATAATGAGTTGATGATGTAGGCCTATCTTTCTCTATAGCTTCATAAAACCTCTCAATATTTCATTTTTCAAATTTGGGAGGTCTGGTATGGTTGACATTCAATTTAAAATTATAAAACATATTACCTTTGGAATATTTAAAGTTGGAATGGATTCAAACAATGATAAGACCGAGTTACCATGGCGATGAATGAAAGATAAATAACATGACCATATATCTTTCATTGCACATAGAAAGAAATCTCTGTTCAGTGACTCCTGTAACAAACAACATTTTTACTTATTATAGAACAATTCATATTTATTGGTTTTACTTCATATCACATATTATATACAGTAGGGAAAAATACAGTCAAGTAATACGCACACAAAAAATAGTTTGTATATAAGTATATATATATACCGTACTGACGTGGGTATAAGTCCATACTCGGGTATAAGCCCACTCCCGACTTTTGACAAATTTTAATGCAAAATGAGGCACTCAGGTATAAGTCCATCCATTAATTCGAAGATCTAGGTGCCGTATACATTATATTATAAATCTGTAAGAATGAGAAAAAGTCGTCCCAACCGAGATTCGAACCCGGACCTTCTGCTTGATATGCAGATGTCCTAACCATTTGACCACTGGGGCTTTCATGGTGTTGTTCAAATTTGATTGGATATCGTAAATATGTATATAATTATACCTGCTGAATCTTGGTGATGGAGCCATGGAATAAAACAAACAGCCTATAGAGGGCAGCAAGCCTGGTTTTCAAAGTCTTGTTTCGTAATTTTAAACTGCCAGCTAAAGCCTACATCAAATCAATTAATTCATAAACCATGATTTTGTAAGGTAACTAAATCATTTTTGAATAAAGATCTGTCTACACTATCAAACTAGTTTGACGAAAAGTGTGATGTGATATAAAATTTGAGCTTTATATGCTACTGAAAGTATGATTTAGTAATTAAGTTTATTAGAGTGTATTTTAAATGGTATTTTTTCGTTATGTTTTCTTTTCTGTAATTGACAGTAACAAGTTGTTTAGGACAAATTGAAAGAAGGTAATTCATATAGAATTCAATTTTGAGTATTCCAAAAAAATGTTCCCAAAAACATGAAAAATATAGATGAATAAAATCAAACTTTGAATAGATAATTTAGTAGTTTCAATAAAGAAAGTAATTCTCTTTTGCAAAAAAAGTAGTGATTTCAGTTAAATTGAACCAAAATGCTATTGAATTCCATCCAAACAATGGGGCTACCGATCTTTTTTCAGGTATTTTTTTTGTGAAAGTTTAAAAAAATATTTTGTGACTGGAAAATAATTTTTTTGGGAAAATACAAACAATTTTTTAAGATACAACACTTACAATAATATAAACTCCTTCATAAGCAATAGCAAACTTGACATTCTTCATTGTGATAACTGATGGTCGAGACTTTGAGATTGACCCAATGAAGGAGATTGCACCGACCAACTGACCACTAAGCATACACTGCTGGTCAATAGATACCTGTGGTCATAATGAGGGGTCATCATTAATACATTGACATTTGTGACTTAATAACAGACATCACTTTATATCTTATAACAATAATAGAAATTTGAAACCACTGGAGTTACGTTGTTTATACGTACATTATCAGGACGAAAATAGACAATTGCATCTTGCGGATCATCCTCCTCCTTCTTGTTGATTGACGTATCATACACAAAAAAGGTATTTTCACCAATACTTGAATGTGAAAATATTAAAATATTATTAGTGACGTAAAAAAAAATATGTGCATACTACAGTCATGGAGTAAAGATACTCCATGCTACAGTGGAATGGAGAGAATATTGAGTTGTTTTTACTTCCAAATTTGCAATCTACTGAGTTGTTTTTTTTTTCTAGTATATACCTAGGCCTACTATTCTATTGAATTGGAAATGTGCATTTTAGGCCTATCTAGGCCTAATATAATATACTAAATCCTAGTCTAGACCCTATCTAGGCCTACAATATTTTAATAAAATAAAATATATAATTTTAATAATTAAATAAGCCTACTAAAATTCAAGTTAACAACTTTAATTGAACAAAAAAATAATAATATTAATGCGTTTCAAATAGGTTAACCCAACAAACAACAACTATTTTGGTCTAAAAATATTTTCTAGGCCTGGGCAAGGTCTACTGAGTCCGAGAGCTGGAATGATGGTCGCCTTGTCTACCTACTAGGCTAGTCGATTACGCCGCGCCTAGCTAGGCCTAACAAATAATTATCAAAATCGACATTGAAAATCACAAAACTTAACATACTTTGCCATTGAAAAGTTGTGGATCTATTGCATCTGTAACTGATTCATTTTATCTTATAAAAATATGTTTTAACACAAATTATAAACATTTTGATATCTAACTTCGCCTCGTCTTTACCAAAAAAACATTGATCAAAAACCGACGACGTGTACCACCTGATTGGTCATGTGATTGAACATGTTACAACCAAAACAAAAACAGATACCAGATACAGTGAGAGAGACAGTCAACAGTCACACTTCTTTCATGTTTTGTTGTAATAATCAGTTATAAATGGTAATGTATTGAAATCAGAATGAAGACATTGCTGGCAAAGATACTGCATGAAATATTTCAATATGCAAATAATTAATTAATAATATAACAATATAATTAGTAAACTAAAAGTAAAAGTAGGACAGCTTGAGCTCAGACTGTTAGTAATAGTACAGTCATATAGTAGAGGTTGTACATTTAATGACAAAAAGGCCTATATTATTATAATCTTTTGTCTATTGTATAGAAGAGGCCTTGCTATAATAATATTATTATTATTACATTATTATGTAGACTTTTGATTTGTTCTTTCAGAAACCAGCTCTAGAAAATCAGGAAAATCAAAATGATGAAGTTTATATACAAACCCAACATTGTACAGCTGTTATTGAATAATGTAAAACTCACTGCCACTTTTTCGAAAAACCAATTTCAGAATTTGCAGCCATGCAAAACCTTATGTTTTTGTAATCAAGAATTCACTTCATTAATTGAAAAAAGACCAGTTTCAGTTGAGTTATGTTCTCAAAAACGATTACAGAATCTAACTTGTATACGAACCTGGAGATGGACTTCAGTTGCTTATAAATCATCCATGCAGAACAGACAACGAAGAAAAATAGAATATCCAGAATTAAACGAAGAGGATTTACAGGAAGAGTTTGTAAAGGGAAGTGGACCTGGTGGCCAGTCAACAAATAAAACTAATAATTGTGTTGTTCTTAAGCATAAACCAACAGGAATAGTAGTTAAGGTACCACACTTGTTAATCCTATTTAGAGCATACTGTACATGCGCTGATACCCAAAATCCTGGAAAGAATTTACTCTAGCCCGCAGTGGATATAATGCTCCCCACACCACAATTTAAAATATAGACTTATACATATTTAATTTCGGCATTACAATAACTTTACAATACTTTTTACACTTCTCCATATAAAAATATAGTAGAGAACCCCCTCTTTTCGTGATACATGTAAAAAACACTAATTTTTAACCAAAAAGAAGCTATTTCCACTTATAAAATTAATCTGTTATTTTCCAGTGTCACCACACGCGTTCACAGCATGAAAACCAGAAAATCGCAAGACACTTACTAAAAGAAAAACTTGATGAGCGTCTAAATGGAGAGAATAGCCAACTGAATCAACTACACATGATGAAAGTTAAAAAACAAAATGAGAAGAAAAGAAGAACAAAAATTAAACTTGAACAATTAAAAGAATTTAAGAAGCAGTTTCAAGAAAGTGATGAATCTGAAATTGAAAAAGAGTGAAAGACTAATGGATGTGTGTGTTTCGTTTTATACGCATCCAACAACAGAAACCCGTCAATGACATAATAGAACTATAATTTATCGTGCTTATAAACTACCTCATTTGAGGCTTAGGGAGTGGAGTAGAGGATGAGAACATGTGTTCTCACATAATACAGGAAGCCTCCAGATAAAAACCACCCTTTGGATTTGAATAGCACCTGTACAAATTAATGAGACACAATATTCATAATTAATTTTTAATGTCATACATGGCAACACTCCCGTTTTGAGAATTCCACATTTTGGACTTGTCTCCTGGCCTCGTCATCGTGCTCCCGGTTTTCCCCATTTTCTCCTGAATTACAAAGATAACTGGATTTTCATCGATATACATGTTGTTTTCTGCAATATATTATAAAATATAGCTCAAACACAAGTAAATTTACGAAGTAATCTGCAGTCTCTATCATACAAACCTCCTGGTTTCCTGAGACCCCATTTCATCATTTTCTTGAATCATTGTAAATACTATTATTTTATTGGTGATTTAATGAATGAATGTATTTGTATTTGCGGTCATAAATTATTGATTGAGGATAGTCCCTCACATAGCTACCACACAGTATTGTTTATCACTCTGCACTCTCTCACCTCTGCTCGATGATAGAGGGCAGTGTTGAGCGAAAAAACAACGACTCTATCGGAGTTAAATACGGTAAACTCTGCGGTATAACTTTTTCTGTCTTCAAACAGGTTTGGTCTAAAGTTACATAGATATAATCCTGAAACCTATCAGAGTTACATTGGAGTTTTATTAGATTAAATGACAGAGAGTTAACCAATCACAAGCATTTTGTTGTTGGTTGTAACTCAGATATCATTTTAAAGATTTAAAAAAATATATGATTATCAATTAGCACACAAGTATGAAATATAATTCATAGAGATAATTAATTTGCATATGATACAGATTAATAAAAGTATTATATTAAATTATCACTTTTTAATTATAATAATTTATATTATGTTAAAGAATAATTCTACTTTATTAAAAGATATGAAATTATCAAACTAAAAAAATACATGATTATTAAAATATTATACAATATTATAAAATATATACAGTTAAAAAACTTCATCTTTTTTATATATGAGTTTCATAATCATATGTATGTGTTTGGTTTTACAATAATAATAGTCTATTATATTATCCATTAAAAAGTTGTTATATACATTGTTATACACAAAACTGTATTAAATGTTTGTAGTACAAAATCCCTGAAAGTAGACTACACTCAATGAACCACTTATTTTGCCTACCGGCATAAAGTCTTAGTTAACAAAAAAGCTGTGATATTCAACCTATGTATGTTTGATCGAGATGAGATCTACGGTATTAAAATCCACTCTCCCAATACCAGACACTCGTGGGCTGGCCTAAAATGTCTGGTTTTCCAGAAATTCTGGTATTTCAATTGTGTTTTTAATTGTAAAAAAGAATTTTTAAGGGTTTGAACCTCAAGAAAAATCTGGTTTTGGGATATTTGATGGTTTTCAGAGTCTAGTATTGCAGAGCAGTCAGTGCGGACCAAAATCAGCATACACATGTTCCGTTAGAGAGCGTAGTCATGTACATATGCGCTGTTGACGGAGAAAACGTTGATTCACCTAGACATGTGCTGCTTTCATCGGCTGCCCACGCTGGAAAGTTTCGCGAATCAAATATCAGGATACCGTAAGTATTCATCATTAAGTTGATAACAATGATCCCAATCACATTCATCATAGCACCAGCTTTGGCCTATTTTAAACATCACAAAAAAGAAATATTTCAAATTGTTTTTAAACATTTTGGAAAGTTTTAAATAGACCAATCTTTCAACTTATAAAAATACTCATAAATACCATATTTATTCAAATAAACACCTCAAACAATGTTCTATGAGGGGGTGGGGCGTTTATTCGAGGAAGGCGTTTAATCAACATAAATATGGTATTCTTTATTTATATACTCTACCACCTTTCAAAGCCCTTGTATCAATTATAATGTTAAGTCTGCTTTAACTTGGCATAATTATATAGAACATCATTAGTGGCTCAAAGTCTCTGGGATTCCTGGGGCAGATTACTATAAAACAGTCTTAACTGATGGTCTTAACTCCTCAATTAAAGCCAGCTTTATCAGATAGACGGTCTTACTAAAGCCACCCCTGTTAGACCGTTGCTATAAACCTAGGTACATAGGTGGCGTACACAAACTTTTCAGATTGGCAACCATATCTTAATTACAGATAAGATTTCCAGCTTTGTAAGTGGCTGTGTGTGCTTTAAAAGCTTGTGTAAATACGAAAAAATACTTACCATATCGGGGATTGTTAGTTGTCCATAAGAAAATGCGATAGCGTTAGGAGGCGTGGCTACTGGGAGCATAAACGCCAATGAACAAGCTAATATTGATGGTATGACAAAATACAATGGGTTGATACACAGTGCTTCAGCCTGATAAGAAAATACAAATTGTTTTATGGCCTGATAAGAAAAATACACATTACCATCAATAAAAGATTGTCACTTGCCTCTATCATTCATTTACAATATTGTGTCAAAAATTGACATTTTTAATTTAGATGTGAATGCAGCAAAGACATGTATGATCAAACTCATTAACCTGGGCCGTAGCCACCAGCACGGTGGTAAGGTTTCAACCTGACCACTTTTTCACAGAGGCCTTTGACAACCCAGTGGCTTGAACACAGATTGTACACTTTTCTTGTGAAAACTGCACCACTATTCCTTGTGACTACATCATGTTAATATTATCTTTATAACTTTCTTATTAACACGATAGCTTGTTTCACCATAATTTGGTGTTATTTTATAAGGCAGTGTTGACATTATAATTGTTGTAACTTAACATAACTTTCAGCTTTATGCATTTTGATGATGTTCATTATACTTATATCAAAAAGTACATTATGTGGTCCAATTTGATCAAATGAAATTGTAATCTTCAACACACATGCGTGTCACTAGAGCAAAGATAGTGTACTAGTACTATCTTTGAACAGAGTGATCTGATCAGAAAAGATAAGTCTAATCATGTGATCTCCCTGATCATGTGATTTATACCTGTGTTAGTTAATATAGATTGTTTTGGTTTCATAACATTCATATATAACGGACGGTGCTCGCCTTGGGAACCACATTATATCGACTACAAACTTTACTTACGAGTTCTGCCAAGATTGGTGCAAATATGGAAGCTGTTGATACATTACTGGAGAATTCAGTAAACATAGCAATCACCACGGTGATGATCAACAAAAGAGCCCAAGGTGGTATTCCATCTAGAGTTGCAAACTTTTCACCCATCCACGCACTCAAACCTGATTTCTAAATTTAAGAAAAATTAATGATCCATAACAAACAATAAACAGAAAAACTAAAACATTTGTATTTATTTATTTCAAAGTACCTCCTAGAGGAAGGAGAAGCAGAATCTGTATTAATTTAAGTACAACATGACAAAATAACCTATGAATATTCAATATATCAATTACAGCCATAATGACACCTATTTACTATGAATAGGATGTCTCTATATATACGCATAATCACTGAATTTAGAGTCTCTTTACCTTTGTTCAAATAAATCTCAAGACCCTTTGGCAACAATTATAGTTGCATAATAAATGTATTGGTAATTATCTTGAGAATCTTTTTGTATACCTACCTCGCACCCATCAGCTAAGGCAAATCCACCTCCAAGTAGAAAAATAATATTCCAGGCCAACTTTTTTTGTGTGATCTTCCAATCAAGAAGAGCTTTCCTGGGACCAACTGGTGACTCATCTATAGTTAAACACACAAACAGTCAGTTGGGCTTACTTATAGAAACAAATATCATTTAAGTTTGTTTATTGAATTCTAGAAAAAGGTTAAAAAGGCCTAAACATTAAATTAACTAAATTAAAAACAAACAATAAATCTAAACTCTGGTTAAATAGGGTTCATAGATATTAATATTAAGGACAAACCGTCATTTTTTCTACAGCAAAGAAAGTTTGGTACATCTGCTGGGAAAATATACATAAGAAAACATACAAAGATTGCTGCAGTTGCATCAGTCACGTAACTAATTAAGAAAAAAAAGCATGTTTGTAAATATACAGTATAAAGACAGTAGAACAAAGTGTCACTTTAACCCCTAAGTGTTGGCTATAGTATACAGTATTGTAAAACCTCAAAAAGAAGCTGATGGGCTTCTTCTTTATTTTAAGACTCCTGGGTGGGCTTCTTCTTTATTTTAGGACTCCTGGGTGGGCTTCTTCTTTATTTTAGGACTCCTGGGTGGGCTTCTTTTCGATGTGGGTTTTATTTCGGGAAAGTATACAGTAGTTTATCCCTCCTGTTATTGGCAAATTTGTTTTGCTGTTGGTTAGGTTTGGAAATAAAAGAAAAGAAAGAAAAGAAAAAGCCCATATTATCTTGAAAATGGGCTTCTTTCTGAAATGGGCTTCTTTTCAGTTTTAACAGCAAAGTTTTGTTTATATATTTAGGCAAATTGCCAAGGTTAACCATAAGCGATCCCGTTCACAAGACAAACATATACACAAAATGCTCTACATAAACAAAGTCTTATTAGAAGTCTTTGGGAGTGGAGTTGTAATTTGTCATTTTAGAAATTTTTGAACCCAGGACCCTTGGATTGGAAGCCAAGCATTATAACCACCAAGTCAACTCCACTTATTTATCCTTAACTTACTCAGGTTCAGGAAAAATGGCTGACCATCCACCAAATCCTGGTATGAAGGACGGTTCACGAAATATCCACATTAATACCAGCAACAGGAAGTGACCAAACACTGCACCTTCAGCCCATCTAAATAAGAAAATATTGATTTCAAAATGTACCTATTTTCTGAGATTGTTCTACCACTAAATCTATGATTGAGAAGAGCCTTGAAAAAGTTATGGTTTAAAGCACAGAAAAAAACAAAGAAAACCAATCAAGAAATAACCTTACATTAAAGAATGTAGGCCTATATAATTATATTAGATTGGTACAGAAAATCGGCCTGGCCAAATTTTGCAACACAGGCCTATACTCATGTTTAAAGTGTCATTTTAATTCACTGTATGGTTACAAAACATTAACCTTACATATAAAGTGCTATTAATCATTACCTAATAGGTCCCAAATCATTGTACTGCTTTCTGAGTACATCATTGGCCGATTTCTGGTCTTCTCCAGAATTACAATTACAACGTAAGCACTCACAGCACTCTTTGCCACACCCTCTGAATAAGAAATATGTAAAAATAAAAATTAAAATAAAAGTGGTATAAACATAGATCTCGAGTATACCAGCAGTGAAGTCAACTGATGCTAAGTATCTGTTAATGACGGCCATGTTACTTCAGGAAAAGACGGCTATAAGAACAGTATCACAATTACTGTGCGACACCTATTCAGGGGGCCGACCTAGGTGTCCTATTAATAAGGGTGTCCAAAGAATAGGGTTTGGTCATAGTTTTAAAACATATATTTCCCCTTGTTCAAGGGGTGTCCCAAAGTGAGTTCTACGGTATAAATAAAAAATATTTAAAAATTAAGCTACCACTTTTATTAGTTAGGCCTACATCATGAAAAAAACTTTTTTTTATAACAAATTTCAATTAAACTCAAAATACAAAATAGCATACCTGAAACCAATAAACAGGAATTGTAACCATAGCCAGGCTAAGATTTCAAGTATAATCGTCCCAGGTAAACAGTAGGCCAACCAGGTGGCAAAGGTCACCCCAGCATCATTACCATACAAACTGGAGGAATGAAATGATCAACATGGGAATTATTACACCTGTCATATTTAAATTATATATATATTTGAACAATATTAAGTGTCAAATGGGGATACTGATATCTGAGGTTACACTAAATTTTAATATCAATATTAACAAAAAGGAAAAAGTTAATAATTAACAATACTGAATGTTTGATAGTAAATTGTGTGTGTCACTTTTTAAACAAACAAAACTTAATTTTTAATTCTGTTTAAATGTGTAGTACTCATTTATACACCTGGATAAAAAACAAAAAGACTTAGCAAATGCAAAGATGTTGGCTTAACTGTTTACCATGGGTACTAAGTAGGACCATGAGCAACTCGCTCCCAACTTTTTTAAAGCTCTGTCTACACTATCAAACTAAAATGTAATGTGCCCAAATATGGTAGTATATAGTAATATGAAAAATGACATCATCGTGTCCATATATGGACATATCACATTTGTTACATAAAGTTTGATAGCATAGACAGAGCTTTTGCTATGATGTAACAAGTTTTCCTTGGAACTGACACATACATCTGTAGACAGAAATATAAATAACGTTGCTGAGGAAAAATGGTGACGGCTGGGCCTCCCATGGATCCACCCCTGCCAAATGACTTGATGTTAGCAACTCTTACTCACTCGTCAATGACTGACTGTCCGACAAGATTGGGACCTGTTCCTGTAATGGTAGCAGTACCACCAATATTAGCCGCATAAGGTATGCACAAAAGTAAGGCTTTACTCAGTGCCTGGTCTTCACTACATAAACTTTTAAAATCTATAATGACTGCTGCTGCTGCTTCTTCATCAGATTTTGGTTCTTTTTCATCTTCAATCTTTGCTTCATCATTATCATCTTTTTCAGTCAATCTGATTTAAAAAAGAAACAGAATTCTTTAATTTGTTATCCTATAAATTCTACAATGTTTCACTATACAGTAATATGTATTATTGGTAAAAGTTACTATTAGCAATTTATTTTTTTTCTAGAATGTTAAAGCGAGCTATTGTTTGCTGGTTGTAATATTCTGTTAATTAGTTACTTTTTTTTTTGTTCTGCCAATATCTGTAAATTCAACTTTTTGTAGAACTTAATTAATTATTTTACCAAGAATTTTTTTTCTACAGTAGTCGCTGCTCATTTTGCACAAATAGCAAATATTTGCTAGTGAATAAAAAAGGTGTTTCTCTTCAATAATTGAATAACACTATTAAGCTACAGTATGCAAAATAAAATGTATTCGTTTCCATAAACATGCTGTTTCGTACAAGGCTCTGGGGTAAGCTTTAAAGCTCTGTCTACACTATCAAACTTCATGTGACAAGAAATGTGATGTGCCCGTATATGGACATGTCACTACCATATTTGGGCATATCACTACCATATTTGACACACATCACACGTTTTTTGTCAAACTAGTTTGATAGTGTAGACAGAGCTTTAGGCATCTTGATGCCATAGCTTTTTATGCAAGATCCGGTAGGAATAAGAATGACTGAATTCCTACCGGACATCAACACTGGAAGTAACAACTTCTTCAACATCCTCAGGTGTGTCTTCTGTCTGTGTACCGTTAGAGAACTTTATGCTTTTTCCTTTCATCTCGTTTTCTTCACACACCTTATATCCGCCATTGGCATATGACTTATTTCTTGCCTAAATTTAAAAAATTTAATTAGTTTAAACTATACTCTATAATACATATATTTTGCTAACAACCAACAACCAAGCAATATATTTGTTTAAGATTCAAGTTTTGAAAAAAATCTAAATTTATGACTAGGCCTACTGTCCATATTGCTTCAATTAAAATTAATTTAATACTGCCATCAATAAAATAAAAATACAATTACAACAGCTATTTGATTATCAATTTATTTTGATTTATTCTTCTGGGTGAAGACTCCAGTACTTCTCCAAGAGGGCTCAGTACCAACCAATGACAGTAAAGGATTAACTAAGGATAAAGGCAATATGCCACAGACAGGTTTCAAACCAATGCCTCTCACATGCTAGTCTGATATCCCTTACTGTTATGCCATACTTTTCAATAGAATTATCGATCAATTAGTTTGACAAAAGTGTGAAGTGCCCAAACATGGTAGTAATATGCTTAAATATGGTATGGTGTGACATCATCATGTTCATATATGGGCACATCACATTTCTTTTGTCGCATAAGGTTTGATAGTATAGACAGATCTTAAGGCCTACAAGAGATCAAACCCTACCTTAGCTCTTTGCTTTAAAACTTCACCAAGCACAGCCTGAGCTATTGGCACCATCATGGCAGTAGTAGCCGTGTTACTGATCCACATTGAAAGAAAACCAGTACAGATCATGAACCCAAGCATCAACCTAAAAAATAAAATATGCATAGAATTAAATCATTTATTCCTGCTACTACCAGACTACAGTATTTCAGTAAATTACTTATTTGTTTGAGTATTGTTCTGTCTTTACACAACATAACCATAGATTTAGAGAGGAGGATGTGCTCAGACACAGCAGTTCTGGGTGGGAAATTTGCCAGCTTGAAGGACATTGTCACTGGCTATACTATGCGTCTTATAAGACCACCATGATACAGTGTATCCTAAGTTTTTTTGTGTTTTAATAAAGTAGAACTTCTCCTTTTGGACACCCTATTCAAGGAAGACCCCCAATTAAGAGGGGTGGGGATGGGGACATTCCTGTGAAACAAAAATGTGGCAATATTAAGGGGGAATGTTTGGTCCTTTGGTATTCATGGAGGTTCTACTGAGTTTTTGTTTTAATAATGCTTTTTAATTTTAATAGTGCACAGAGTACTATTATACTGTACCAAGGCAATCTAACAACAGGAGACTGAGCTCGTCTTGCCAAGGAACTCGTAACAGTCCTTTGATCTTATGTCTGGCTGAGACAAATACCAACAGTACTGTACTATGTACATATTCTCCGCGGCGTACAGTGTTTTTTAAGGGGCGTGGAACTGATTGTGTCGCAGCCACAGATAAACCCTTTGATTTACGGAGCTCAGCATCCTGTTGCATTGACTGTACTTACCATCTTGGTTCTGACCCAACAAGCAGTAAGATCCTTAGAGCAATACGCCGATGTAGATTCCAGGTTTCAATGGCTATAGCCATAATTAAACCACCTACAAATAGGAAATTGGTATCTTTGAGGTAATTACGGCAGACATCGTCGGATTCCTGCACCCCCAGCATCGGGAATAAGATGACAGGCAGCAAGGCAGTAACAGCAAGAGGCAGAGCTTCTGTCATCCAGTATCCTGCCATAACGATGACCACAAAGCCTCCTTTAGATGGCTGTCAAGATTAAAGTTTCAATTAACTTCACAAGCTTTCTTGAGAGATTAAAATAACAAGTAAGTATGGCATGCAGTAGTAGAATCCTATATTAAGGGGACACTTTTGGGACCCAACAATGTGAGTCTCCTAATAGTATCCACTAAATATGGGTTGGCTGTAGAGTTAAAACATATACTTCTACATTTGCTTCGCAGGGGTTCCAAAGGAGAGGTTTTACTGTATTTGGAATATGCAAAGAAACGCACCCCTTAGTCCAACAGTGTGTTGATCAGTACAATATTTTGGAAGAATAATAGGAATAAAAGACCAAAAAAAATGGAACAAATTTATTGAGGAAGATTTAATGGGTTGTTTAGTCATAAAGCACAAATTCACACATAAATTATGTGAACTAGTTTAATCCTAGACTAATTTCAATTTTGACAACCAACCTTGATGATTTTTATGATGTTCTAAAACAGAGTTCAAAACAAATCAATAATTTTTTATAGTATACTATAAAATGTTTAACAGCTACAGCATTTGTTTTTGCAAAATTAACCAAATGAGCATTAAAGTCAATTTACATAGATGAGCAATCCATATCTTTCCCGAGCGGAAACCGCCCGTCCACTGCGCGTTGTCATAAGGTATAACATAGATTCTATATTTGTATTACCATTACCACTTGTCTGTGTAAATGGGCCTTTACACAGTATTATATTTCAGAACAATAATTATGATATTGAATTTACATATATCGCAATTTATATAATTAAAATTTAAATAAACTGGTTCCCAGCATAAGGTTATTCATTTCATTTATTCTTTATAGAATTATTTTTTTATAGGGTCTTTGTATGTTTAAAACTAAACAAAGGCTTTTTTTATGTGAATAAATATGCTTATCGCACAGCCTTAATAAATAAAAATTGTTGTTAAATAAATATGATTAGGTCATATATCAAGATTATCTCTTATTATTTACCTAAAGTCTAGATTGCATAGAGTGTATGAATAATATGTATATTTATATAAAATAGGTACAACAAGGCCAATAATTAAAGATAAATTGTCCCCCTGAAAAACTATTTTATTTTGTTGAATGCCATTTTAATGTCACATAATAGTTATTCATTTTGACCAAAAATTATATCAGAAAAAAAATTATTTACCTGAAAAAACTGTAATTTAATGCAAAAAATAGTAAAATTGACTGGAAGGCAATGAGTTTTTGGGAGAATTTAACCAATTATTTTGTCTTTTTATAAGTGAAAACATAATTTTTAACAATACTGTAATGCATAATTATTATTATCATGTGTTTTAGACATAGATCTGGTATCATTGAAATGTTCATCTGGTTGGTAATCACAAATGAATGTATACATGTATTTGTTTCTTGTATTTTACCATTGGTTTGATAAATCTTGCATGGATGTGGAGAATTTTCTTTTTTTACTTGCTCACGTCTATTTTTCATTTCAATTCATTTATTTGACAAACCATAATATAAAATACACAGAGAGTAGTAGGGACTGCTAAACAACAAGATTACTATAACTTTATGACATATTGTATGCAAGTTTCTCACCTTTTTTTATGCTTTTTTTTTTATTTTCAGAGAGTATACATTTGTTTGTATGTTTCTGTCTTTCAATTGAATTTTATACTATAATAATAAATTCTAGATTTATGTTATTACTTTGACTATATCTTGTCTGCTTGCATTCACAAAAACAAACTGAATATTTCTCAACAAAACAATGCAAAAATGCTGGTATAATAACTTACAATGTAATCAATTATTTTACCTTGGTGGTATAAAGATACATACATGATGAGGTGTTAGATATTAGATAAAATGAATCAAAATTAACTAAAATATTTTAAAGGGTAGTTGTATTTTTTATTATAAAATATAAACTTTGCAGCAACATTGATAAATCCCTATTTAATGTGCAACAGCAGAAGAACAATCATTGATGGAATAAGCCCCATTTTTAACAGTTCTAAAGCTTGGTCTACACTATCAAACTTTATGTGACAAAACAAATGTGATGTGTCCATATATGGACATGACGATATAATATCACTACCATATTTAGGAATATCACTACCATATTTGGGCACATCACATCTTTTGTCAAACTAGTTTGAGAGTGCAGACAAGACTTATTTGGGCACATAACACTTTTTGTCAAACTAGTTTGATAGTGTAAACAGAGCTTAAGACAAGTTTATAACTTTTTTTTGTATATCTAAAAAAGTGTTGAACAAATAAACAAAGCCATACTTACCCCATTTTGGTAAACAATTGGTAATATTCCTGCTAGCAATGGTAGGAATATTATAACAATTGTTTGTCTAAACGCCCAAATCTCCTTTAATATACTCTTTCCAGCCATGACTAGTGAGCAACGGGCGTTTCTCCTGAACTTACTTCGTCCAGGGGCTGCAGCAGACTCTGTCACCACGGTGATGTCAGGTCCTTGAGTGCTTGATAAACATGAGTTGTAGTCTCTTTTCTGAAACAGGCCCTGGTGGTTGTAATCTGATAACAGTCTCGATTCGCTCGTCATTGTTTTATGCAAACATTTCATTGGCTTTAAGAGTGATAAATCTTTCAAACATAATTTATCATCGACAATCTGACCTTTCTACCCTTCATATTTTGTTTATTTTATCAGGTCGTCCTACAACCTGTGGCACACATGAGAATGAAACTTTACTACTGAAACCATTATTTAAGTACAGTACACGATTGAGGGCGGTCACACCTTTCTATAAATTACAAGTTTATATATTAAAATTTACAAATTCAAATTAGTTTTTACAAGTTTAAAATTAGTATCAATTGACAAAACACAATTTTTTTTTTCTAAAGTTGATGCTTTTATTAGCCACACCATTTTCTGTTTTAATAAGACTAAAAATATTTAACCAATTACCAACCATGTGACATATTCAGACCATCAAAATGAACAGCGGCAGTCATGTTATCAACTTATTTTTTGTGTCCATATTATCAAGAGGGTTAAGTTTAGTTAGCGATTAGTGCCCAAATATGGTAGTGATATGCCCAAATATGGTAATGATATGACATCATGTTCATATATGGGCAAATCACATTTTTTTGTCACATAAAGTTTGATAGTGTAGACATAGCTTTAGACTGTATGAATAGCTCACCATGTTATATAATGTATCTGCACAATTACTACATCAGTCGCTATTTCTGAACATGGTATAAAGGAACTAAAACTAGAGAACTCTCTGCATAAAATATTGTACAATATATTCACAAATTACAAATGGAATTAGTCTTTGAACAGTTCATGCAAGCCTTGAATTGAGCGATGTGTAGCAAATGAGGCAGGAATATTGGTAACATGCTGAAAGATAAATAGATTGAACATTATTATGAGCTCACAAATGCAAAAACACTGTTTCATTATTAATGTCTTTATAATACAAATGAACCCTATTAAGGGGACATTTTCAGGACCCAAAAAAGTGTATAATAGTCTCCTGAATAGGGGTTGGCCATATAGTGTTAAAATATATATTGCCCCGGCCTTGATCATGTCACAGGAACATGTCATTGATTATTTGATAGATTAAAAAGAAATTACTTTTCTTTATTAGACAAAGATATCTAAAGCTTGGTTCCCACTAGGACATAAAGGTAAAGTAATTTAACCAATCCCGGATGATGGATCATCTAAATGTCGATTGCAATTATGGTCTTGCATTGTGTCCAAGTGAGAACTAAAGCTCTGTCTACACTATCAAACTTTATCTGAAAACAAAATGTAATGTTCCCATATGTCATATCACTACCATATTTGGGCACTTTGTCAAACTAGTTTGATAGTATAGACAGAGCTAATAAGTTTAGGGCTGATGTCTTACCTTTTTACATAAGTCTAGCATTGTATCTAGTTGTAATATTTCTTCTTCTGCCTTCTTCCAATTGTCTTTAAGTGTTTTCATCTAAGAATATATAAAGCAATACATATCAGTGTGTTTAGACTTGATACACAAACAAAGTGCTTGATTCACAAATCAATCAATCAATCAAAATCAACATTTATTTCCAAAATGGTGGCGTCACCAAAAAAGCAAAAGCTTGTGTCAGGGACGGCAAAACAAAACATTCAAAAGCAAACAAAACATATATATAAGACACAGAAATGAAAATAACAACAAACAGAGCAATATACAGAAAATTAAGTTAACAATTTCAACATTTTATTGCACACAGCCTGAGTCACGAAGGATATCAAACAAAATTTCAGAAGAAAATAAATAAATAAGATGATGATCAACTAAAATAGATCAAAGCTGCGGTCCATCATGATGAAACTATATTTTTAGATTAGGAAAACTTTCATGCCCGGTTAGATCAGGACAACTTTGCACCGATTACTAGCTGCATTTAATGGCAGTTTCCATACATGTTTGACCCAAAAAAATGACCATGGTAGTAATGTGAAGCGCTTAGAAGCATTATGCAATAAGCGCTATATAAAAACGAATATTGTTTAATATGTGGAACTATATAGGGTTTCCAGTAATAATAAATTCACTATAAATGGGTATTTTTAATTGTGATAGCTTACCTGTCTCGATGCTTTGCTATTAAGTTTCTCATAATAATCATTCTTGGCCATCGCATGCAGTTTAAGTTTTTCCATCTGTGTGATAAATCAAACCAAATTGTTAGTAGAAATTAACAATTTTCTAATGCTTTTAATCATATTACTTAGTATGTTATTCATTAATGTATTTTTAGTATAATGTAGAAAAATTCAATTTGAGACTGTGAGTGGAATATGTAATAGAAAAATTGAAGAATAAATATAAAACATAGAAATACAAATCTATTTATTTCCACAAAATAACATTTTTTTAAATTTACTTATTTAATAACATAATGATAAACTAGTTAGTAAATATTTTTAAAAATACAATGAAAAAAAGTAGTTCAGCCATGTAGGCGATAGGAGAGTCAGATAAGTCAAAATTTCATTAGTGGCCATAAGATGGAACGGGGGTCGGCTTTTACATACCTCTTTTTTAAGTGAGATATTATCTTGAATGACCTTCTTGGCATCCAGTTCACCTTCTACACAATCCAGACGTTGTGTCATTTCAGTTAATTCTTTTTCTAGTAACTGTTGCTGCATGTTGGAACCTTTTATTAAATTCTGTAATGTACCAATTTCTTCTTTCAGATGCTGTCAATAAAAATACACACACCAAAAAACATTTATTATATTCAAAATGAAAGATATCCATTGATACATTCCTTCATTCATCTTTTTATTTCAGAATACCATGATGACATAATATATCCATAGCAAATTAAGAAGCTTAATCTAAGAAATCATTGTACAGGATAACATACAAAATACAAAATATATATAATAATAATAAAGTCAATGCAAGAAGGCATTCCACTGTATATGCATTCTTGACACATTAAAAACATGGCGATTAATGGCCATGATCAAAGAATTACTGCTTCACACAATTTTTAAAACTAAAAACAGATTTTCTAATGAACTCATCAAAGGATCCTTCCAACATATATGGTAAAAACTTACTTTATTTTCAAACTGCAAATCTGAAAAGCCATCCAGCTTAGCAGCCATGGTGTCAAGTTGTTGCTGCTTATAACCAATCATCATATTCTGTTCTGCCAATTCTGACATTCTGGATTTGAGTGTCTGATGGAGGCGTCGTTCACGGCATTCCGATTCTTGAAGTCTCTCTCTAGACTGCCCATTTTCAATGTCAAAATAGTTGATTGTCTTTTTCAGTCTGTCTTCGATCATTTGTCTGTAAACAATTTTAAACAAATTTAAAATCATTGTTTTTAAAGTTATTTTAAGTGTCATAGAAACAAGGAGCAGATCCAGGGGGTAGCATCTAATCTCAAACCTTTTTAACATCTAAAATGAAATTATAAACTAATTTTTGATATCCATTTTTGACAGACTGTTACATACCTTTCTTGAATTAATTCTTCATTCTTATTCATCAATTCCATTTCGTTCTCCTTCATTGACGACACAAGTTTTTTGAACAAGCTACATGTCGCCCTCACAGAATCTCCGAGCGATTTCTTCTGAGAATCACTCTGGCCATCATCAGATTCATTCACTGTGGTTTCAGTATTCTGGATTCTTTGTGGTTGAACTGCAGTAAAAGCACTGCTTTCTGACCCTACAACTGGTGACTTCTGACAACCAGTGTCTGGTTGAACCTCAGTAGTATCTGGTTGATCGTCAGTATCAGACATTTCTTGTGTATGGTCTCCGCCATTAATAGCTTGCAATATTGAGGCTACAAGAGAAGCTTCTGAGTGCAATGAAGCGTTCACAGAATCTTCAACAGTCTCTGAATATTTAATTTCACCAAACTGCTTTTCTAATCTTTGACCTTTTACGGAAAGTACATCTGATTTCTATAAAAAAATAAATTAAGGTAAAATGCACTTAAATAAATCAAAGTTATGTAACTTCGGATACCAATTCTAACACCATCTAAAAGATACAGAGCTGCATTAGCAACCGAGAGTCCTCAAACCAGAAAAATCACTGCATGCTTAGTGGCTTTGAGTACTACTTTATAGAAAATAAACAAAATGAAAATTGTATTTTATGTCTTTAGGAACATGTGGCCAAGGATTACCAATAGATAAATTAATCACTGTCCTATCAGATAGGTGGTAATCCCCTAAGATAGGGACTACTTTCTGAACCAGTTCACCAGCTAGCCCTCTACTCGAATTAACTGGGTTCTATAAAGTGCACACAGGTAAAATGTGTATACTGGACCTATGATTTATAGTCCTTATCAGAGAAGACTTGTTCCTTTACTAGAACTAGGAGTGAGTTGGTCTACAAACCAATGCCTATATTATTGGCTCTTTATAGATACTGTAAATGGTGCCTGTGCTTTAACCGCTCAGCCATTTGAGATAATAGCATATTGTATAAATACCTGTTCACATTGCTGAGGCATCTCTAGTGAATTAATAGCAGTAACCATGAATGACTGCAGACTGTCAATCTCTTTTGATGCATCTGCCATCTCTGAAAGCTGATTCAGTAACATTAAGTGAGCGTTTGCTTTGGTGTTGTCCAGCTCACTTTCGCAATCCATCAGTTGTTGTCTACAAAACATATTTATTTAGTTAAGCTCTGTCTAGTTTGTGATGTGCCCAAATATGGTAGTGATACACCCAAATATGGTAGTGATATGACATCATTATGTCATGTATGTTATGTATATTGGATAGTGTAGACAGAGCTTTAGGTTTCAATGTTTGATGTGCATGTTGTTAGTGGAAATATATTTTTATGGCTGTACCTTTGTTACGTCCTTCATCATTTTTGTATGTAATTATGATGGAAATTATGTTAAATTTTCTTATTCTCAGTTTAGGCATATTGACAAAAATAACCAAAGTGATTTCATTCACTGTGTTTCTCAAGCTGGCAATCCTGTTCACAGTTCTATTATAAGTTTTGGAAGTTGAGTTATTTTCTTTTTTTTTGTCCCGAGAAAAAATCATGGAGTCTGACATGATTTGAACCCATTACCTCAACATAGATGTGCCCTCCTGCAACTCATCCATTTCTTCTAACTTGCTGTACAACGTCATCTTGTACCGAGACAGGTCTTGTATCAGTGACTGGCACTCTGATTCCTTTTCTTTTAATGTCTCATTCAGTGCTTGGCATTCTGTCTTCACAAAATCATGTGATTCCTTATAGTTTTCTTCCATTTGCTTAAATATATGATTGAGAAAATGCATCAAAAAGATTACAAAATATGCTTAGAAGGTAGTGGCACAGTTTCGGGCCAGTAAAGCTCTGTCTACACTATCAAACTTTGTGTGACAAAAAAATGTGATGTGCCCATATATGGACATGATGATGTCATATCACTACTATATTGGGGCACATCACACTTTTTTGTCAAACTAGTCTGATTGTGTAGACAGAGCTTAAGGATTTGAAACCAGGACACTACAAAAGCCAGTTAAACCATTAAACTATATGTGTCACTCGAGTTATTTATTCACCACAAAATCAACAAGAAGCACAATCTGGTCCTCCATTGAAAAGCACTGGTTTAACACTTTCTGCCTCCATTCAAATTTCTCTATTGTAGTTTGGATAGCATCAAGGGGCTAATATACTAGCATAACCTATGCTAGGCCTGTTAAATTTCACAAAATACACACTTGTATGCTTTGTTTTGCTTGATATAATTGCGCCTTCACTTGAAAATTCATCCTAATCTCCTGAAACTGGTGAGCAATTTGCCTTTTATTTTCAGTATTCTCTTCTAGAAGCTCTTCAATCTTTGAATGCAGTGATTGTATTTCAGCATCATGAGCAGATTGCAACCTATTGAAAATAAGATTATTAACAGAAGTAAAGACATTGTGAAATGCACAATTTAGTATACTCTACTCTCTATACTGTCTACACTATCAAAGTTTATGTGACAAAATAATGTGATGTGCTCATATATGGACATGATGATGTCATATCACTATCATATTTGGCCACATCACACCTTTTTTGTCACATAAAGTTTTTAAAATAAAGATTAATTTATTGGGTGATTTGACAGGGAATATCAAGACCTGATCCGATAAATGTTGTACAATCATAAAACTTTTTCAGGTATCAACAGCATGTCTATGAATGAAAATAATTAGATTAAAAAATTAGACTTTCTCCATGTAAAAGGTGGAATATCACATACTCTGAACACTTCTTGTTGAGCTTATTATTGGCAGCACCAAGTTCTGCAATCACTGCTTCATTGTCAGTTTGTTGTCTGTGAGTTTGATCAGTCTGGACCATCAAAGAGGCTTCCAAACACATTTCATTCAGGCAACTCTCAATAGCCTTCTGATCGTACAAAGTGTTTTGTTCTTGAAGGCAATTGATAGAATCTTTACACTGGTCAAGTTCTGCAAGAAAAATTATTAAATTATATGAAATTACAATGACAAATTTATATTAGCATGGAAGTTCATCTGTGTTTGTGATAATACTAAGCGGCTATATATATCAATATTATGGTGCTTAAACAAACTCTCAACAAGGATGTTTTTATCTTACCCGTTTTAGTCTGTTCGAAACAGGTTAAGAATTCAGTATACTGATGGGTAGCAACTCCTAGCTCTAGGCTAGCATTCTTGTAGAGTTCATCCAGTTGTGACCTCTCAGCCTTGGTGAGTTCCAACTCCATTCTAAGCTCATTTATATATTCATTGGCTTCATTTGCTTCTTCAAAAGCACTGTTTGCCCTTGCATCATTCTCTTCCATTTTGACTTTCATCAATAAATTCTAAGAAAGAGGAATTCAATTTTAGCTATTAACAATGTTTCATTTTTTAGGGGACTGGCATTAACCTTCCGTATAATTTTGACATAACTGGTATATCCATATCTGTTACCTGGAGGTGGAGAGGAACAATGTGGATGAAGAATCTTGTTCACAATTGGCTTAACAGCTATGAGCACTCACTGGCAAAACCCAGGGGCCCCAAAGGGCCCTAGAGCATGAGCAGTCCCAGCATTGGAGGGCCCTTAGGAGTGCTAAACCAGGGGCCTTTGCCCTGTGTGTTACACCACTGCTTGTTCAAAACAAACAACGAGAAGTTAAAATGGGCTGTATCTCTAACCAGAAAATGATCTGTGTAATGCAACTACCCAGCGTTGGAGGGCCTCTTAGGAGTGTTAAACCAGGGGCCTTTGCCCTGTGTGTTACACCACTGCTTGTTCAAAACAATCAACAAGAAGTTAAAATGGGCTGTATCTCTAACCAGAAAATGATCTGTATAATGCAACTACCCAGCGTTGGAGGGCCTCTTAGGAGTGCTAAACCATGGGCCTTTGCCCTGTGCGTTACAGTACACCACTGCTTCTTCAAGACACTCAATAAGAAGTCAGACTTAGGCTGGATCTCTAACCACGGTGCCACAGTCCTGAGTTTATCATATCTTACCTCTTCTTTGTATTTCTTGCATTCCTCTTCCATTTGTCTTATCAACACTTCAAGACCAGCATAATAATCATTTAAACTTTCCATCTCCTCCTGAAATTAGATAGAAATTTTAATTATTTTTCTATCATTACACAAACTAAAGATAATTCACCTGTCCTTGTATAACCTTAGTCATCTTAAGGCCACCCCAAACAACGTCGTACGACGAGGCGCACAAGTCATCTCTTCGGGGAGAAAATTAAACTTTAAAGCTCTTGCTACAACATAAAAACTAAGGCCGATGCTATCTCAAGATGACTCGTCTCGTCAGGATTCAACTCAGACAACGCGAGCCTTTAAACAACCGGAAGATAATATTGAACTTTTTGAACATGTTACAGAAAAAGGTATCCACACAATCTCACAAAACTTACCTGTACTTTATCTTCTTCTTGAAGAGCATTTTCAAACTGAGAGAATGCTTTCAATCTTTCTTCAAGTTCCTTCACTCGATCTGTGGCAGTTTTTAGTTTCTCTTTCAGGTTGCCATTCTCCTTGACATCATCTCTCATTCTCTCCACTTCCTTTTTGTGTTGTCGATATGCTCTACAGAGATCCTGCTGAAGGTTGTGTATCTGTTTCTGATAGTGAGATTTTGTACAACTAAGGTCTGCTTCAAGGCTATTTGTTTCATTAAATTTCTATAAATAAAATATGTATTAAGCTTTGTCTACATTATCAAACTAGTTTGACAAAAAAAAGTGTGACGTGCACAAACCAGGAGAGATTGACACTATTTAAGTACAGATTTGACAGTGTTATTCATCATTGAAATACCTTATTATACCGTTAATCAAGTTATATAAGTTTCAGAAGAGCCCAGACACACCTTACAGCCACTTCACGGAGCACACACCTTACAGCCACTTCACGGAGCACACACCTTACAGCCAGCATCACTAATCCTCTGTTCCTTAGTCAGTTAGTTATTCAATTATTGTATCAAGTATATTCTAAATAAATAATATATGTTACGACAGCAAAGCGAGTAAAGAGTCTTCCTTACAAAGTACCTCATAACAAAACATTATATTACATGGTGGAAGACCCGAAATTTTTATATAAATTCCGGAAATTTTATACAAAATTCAGTTTTAATTTCATTTTTTTTAAGAGAGAGAGAGAGAGTGAAAGTGATAAGGTTACACTTCAGAGTCAATGGTTTTGACTAACTCAATTTTTGCTTATATGTATAATCATGTTTTTTTTCTTTTATATAACTTTAATTTTGCATGCCACTATTATAACCATTTTTATATTTTAAATAGATTAGAAAAAAAAAAAGGGAAACAGAGGGATGTAATGTAACGATATTCACTTATAATTGAGAAATCAACCTTTGTATCAGAATTCAATAAGTTCACAAACTTGACCCAGAAAGTCCAGAGGAGAGTTTGTCCAGATGTTTTAAAAGACCATTTAGTTTATAAAAGAATCCCTAAAGAAAACACTTAGTTTAACATTTGACCTATCCCATCGTTAAACCAGGAGAGATTGACACTATTTAAGTACAGATTTGACAGTGTTATTCATCATTGAAATACCTTATTATACCGTTAATCACTCCCACTTAAACACCCCTGGATCAACTTAGAACCAATCGTTACCCTCACAGATTACGTAGTGACATATGTAAATGAACCGAAGCCAATATACTCCCAAGTTTCAGAAGAGCCCAGACACACCTTACAGCCACTTCACGGAGCACACACCTTACAGCCACTTCACGGAGCACACACCTTACAGCCAGCATCACTAATCCTCTGTTCCTTAGTCAGTTAGTTATTCAATTATTGTATCAAGTATATTCTAAATAAATAATATATGTTACGACAGCAAAGCGAGTAAAGAGTCTTCCTTACAAAGTACCTCATAACAAAACATTATATTACAATATGGTAGTGATATGCCCAAATATGGTAGTGATATGACATCATCATGTCCATATATGGGCACATCACATTTTTAGTAATTAGGATATCTGTATTTAAAATACACAAACCTGAATAAGAGTCTGTTCCAGAGAGTCTATCTGTTTAATTTGTTCTCCAACTTGGATTTCAAGTTCCTCAATGGCTTTTTTATGTAGAGACTGCGAAGACAAGTAATTCATATAAAGTAACAAGATTTATTGATAAATTAATGATTGATTTCCTCAAGGCAAACATTGTACAGTATGATAGATAGATATCATTGATACTCTACTCTCATTGCCTTGTGCAACTTAGGGTTACTAAACCAAGGGCCTCAGCGTTAGCCACTCCCCATACCTTAAAGTGTTCTTCCTGTTCAACTAATTCCCTAGACATCTGAATGACCTCTTGATCTTTCTCTTTGCCATGATTCTTCATGCTATTAACCTTACTCTCCAGTGTTTGAATGTCTTGTCTAAGAATCTCATTGCAGATGACAGCACTCTCCAGCTGACTGTGAAGTTCACTGTAATTCTGGCTTTCCTCTTGTGTAAAACTTAATTTAAACAAAAACACAATTAAGTAATTAAGCTCTGCCATATATGGGCACATCACATTTTTGTGTCACATAAAGATTGATATTTCAGTGCAATAAAATAACAATATAGTGTTTATTTTATGTAAAATCTATTTCAACATGTATGTGTAAGCCACACAATCTACTGTAACATCGCTTTGACAAGACATGTGTGTGTCATCATTTTCAGTAGGTCTTACTGTTTATGACATTATTCTCTCCTCTATTCTCAAGATACTGGCAAGTACTGTAAACTGTGCACAGTCCAGTATACTGGGTTCTCTGAGAGAACAATCTGATACTGACGTAATCCAGTATATATAAAGCAGGTATGTATGTTTACTTACGTTAAATTGATATTAGCTAGAGGAGACGTGCATGAGGTAGCATCTGAAGTTTGATATGGCGTTACAGCGGTAGATTGGTCTTTAAAGGAACGAGGAGTGAACTGGGTAGCAGTGCTCTTTACTGGAGGAGGTGTCATATTCACAGCTTCATCAACCATCACGACAGGAGTAGTAAAAGTTCCTTGCTCTTGCCACGACCTTGGAGTCATCTGAGACATGCCATCCTTCAGATGTTTTGGAGTGATACTTGTGGCACTGTCTGAAAGGATCTTTTGACAAGGAGTTGCAGTTGTGCCTTCATCTTTAGAAGGCACTGGTGTCATGCTGGTAAACACATGTATTGATCTAGCTGGTGTTGTGTTAACTGAAGAATTTGCTGTGTTCACATGCTTTAAGAGATTCTCAGGGGAAGTTAATAGACAATCTTTTGGGCTTGAAAAACTATCTATCATTTTAACTGGAGAGAATGATGAATGGAAGGATGGTAGACACTCCGTTGATGCTGTATCTCTGGTTGTGATCAGGGCAAAGTTATCTACATGCCATTCTGGTGAAGCACTCAAAGAACTGTCACATATATTAAACGAATTTACAGATGTGCTTTGGAAAGATGAATAGGATGCAAAGGATTCTATGTGATCTGCATCATTTTGTGGTGAGGTAGTTACTTCTAGAGGTTCTAGAAACTGTGATGGTTCAGTTGATTGTGCACTTGATGTTTCTTTTAATTCTTTCGTAATGCATTTAACATCGTCTTGTACAATTTCAAGTTGCTTTTGTATAATGCTGTTGACAAATTCTGTAATGGCATTGTCGTCAATTGGTGGAGAAACACCATTGTGCTTTAATGGAATGCTGCAGTCAGATATGATGTTCTGAAAAAATACAAATTTAGTACAAGTACAAATTAATATTCTTTTCAGTGACAATGGAATAGAACTCACAAAGGCATACACTACTCAGTAACATAGGAAACAATGACATACATGGTATGCAATCTCACTCCTGTCCTAAATACTGTATAACCGAACTTAACCCTCTAAACACTCCATTCTAAAGTACTATTATAGAGTGCATTGCTGTGCTCTAACATAGGCACATGTCGTATTATGTGTAGCATTGTGTGGTGTTTAGTAGGATCAAGCTATTCATATTATCATAAAAATATACAATAATATAAATGACAGAGCTTTAGGGCTAGTGTTGCTTAAAAGCTCATTTTTCTGTTTGGTTTACTTTATCGTTTTGATTTAGCTTTTTGCTTATTTGTATCTCCATTGAGATCCAACCACTGATACCCATTGCATTGTCGTTTTTTCGGCTTTGAATAATATAAATCAATATACCAGTTTTTCTTCTGTAATCTTCACTTTACAGGGTGATGTATCTCCCTGACTAATTTGAGGCTTTTCAACTGATTCATCTCTTAGAATGCAAGGGGTCTTGGATATTTTTGATTGCTTCTTTAGAGGTGGTACTGGAGTAAAGCAGGTTGGAGAGAAGGATTCCTGATGATCAGTAGTAGTTAGCTTCTTTCTGGAGAGAGCAGTCGCTGGTGTGAGTGACAACAAACTGGTAGAGGAGTTCACAAGACTAAGAGGCTTGCGATGTGGAGTTTTGCATCTTGTAACAGATTTCTAAATTTAAAAAGAAAAAGGTAAACTGTATTTATAACTATAATAAAGCAAAAAAAATGTTTAGCTTCTCTCTTTTTTTCCTCCTTAAAGTGTGTCACCTGTTTTCATCATTCCTTCTGGCTTGAACTATTGTACATCTCAAATGTTTAAGTCTTGACAAAGAATAGACAAAATACAACATACTTTTATGACTTTTTTTAAGCATGAAACGATGTTTTAAAAAAAAGGAAGCGGGCAGGGACGCTAAACAATACATTAATATTTTTTTTATTTTACCTTAATAAACTAACTACTGTACAACAAAAAAGCAGATAAACAAATGCAAAATGCAACAATTGTTTGATTTGTTACTCACAATGTGTCGTTGAGAAAGTTTGTTTTCTTTGTCCTTGTCTACAAGAGGTGTGTGGTGATACATTATGGTACCTATATATACACAATGAACAAATAAAATTTCAAAAAAATATTAGTTACTAATTAGGCTAGCTTGGCCTATGTATGTTGCAATCACTGGCTGGCTGGGGAGAAGGCACAAAAAAGAAAACATTTTATTTTTAGTTTTAAAATACAGTTTCAGTAGGTACTAGGCCTATTTAGGCCCAGTCAGCAGTATTCAATTTATATAGCCTTGCTAGAGGCAAAAGGGTCAGTATATTTTTCATTCTCATTGATTGAGTCTACTTGGAGGCTAGGCCTAGGTACGGTAAGGTACTAGCCTACCCGCGAGGAATCGCTGAGTGTGTGGGCTTCTTCTTGTCTTGGATGGGTGGCAACGTGACATATTATTACATGTGATGGATGTAGGCCTAGCCTAGGCCTAGCTAATTCTCATAATCCCTTTAAAACGTCAGCAAGTTACGGATCAGCTATAGTCTACGCTGGATAAGCAACTGTTGTATTATACATTATTTGTTTATTATTTATAAATTACTAGCCTAGCCTAGGCTACTTACACAAAGAGATGAAAAATCAAAACAAAAATCTCACGATCAATTTAAACACCTTTTAAATTTGGTGTCAATTAGCTTTGTGCATTCTCAACGCTGATTGGTCCATTGAAATTCACTCGATTAATAGTGCGCCCTCTATTAAGTTTGTCCAAGCCTAAACTTTTAGTCTTGTTCGTAAATGATTTATGAATGAGTATATTAAATCTTTCAAGTAAATAAAACTCATGATATACCATAATTGTTTGTTGTATATATGGAATTTTTATTCTGAAATAATCAATATAATATATTATTATTATGTCGTATTGGACGTTTAAATGTAGTTGATAACAATCCGTTTAGCAGCTATGTAGTCTTCCGTATAATTATTCACTGTGATTCCAATTATCCGATTATTGCACTGAAATTGCGTTCGTTGTACGTCTGACTATTGCGTTCGTTGTACGTCTGGCTATTGCGTTCGTTGTACGTCTGACTATTGCTTTCGTTATACGTCTGGCTATTGCGTTCGTAATTAAAAAATCTCTTTTCGATTTTGCTCTTCCCTCTGATCTTCGACAAACAACAACAGCATAGTTGACATACATAATAGTTCAAATTGCTGGTCTCTTATCATGATCTTTTTAGCCGTGAATTAATCAAATTAGCATTGTGTGTAAGTCATTAAGTTATTATGATGCAGAATTCCGTCCTATTATAACGCAATTAATGTTTTCAATCACTTTTAGAAAAAGTTACTCTCTGCGTAGCTAAACTATCTACTCTACCTCTTCAACCTCCATTATTGGTTCCATGATTTTTGCAACTCCACTAACCTTTCGAAATTTATGTTTATCTCTAATTACAAAGGTTTTTTTACCGCTTCCACTTGGTTTATTTTCTTTCACAGGAGCTCGTCTGGACTCGACCGTCATACCACAAATGTTCTGTAGTCTTCGCATATAGCACTCCTGATCAAACCGAACGTCGTCAATTTGGTCTTGAACCGTGTTAATTTTCTGCAGGTTGTACGAAACCATTTCCATCCGTCGACTGGATTCACGTCTAAGCTTTGAGGCGATTAAATCAAGAACTTCGCCTCGATGCAAGCCATGGCAATCAGGAACCGGATTCTGACAAATTCTAGCCCAGTCTGATCTTGCTCGCTCAACCTGTTGGATCAAACATTTGCTGAGAGTGACGATGGAATTAAGTTGTTGATCAACGTTGGTTAGAGGACTTGCATCTATATCATACTCTTCACTTGGATCTTCTTGATCTTCCAGAAAGTGTACTACATCGTCTTTATCCTCCTTGGTGACGTCATGCCAATACACTCTTGCATTGTCCCAATATCTGGAAAAATACTCCAGCTCCTCCATGTCTTCCTTTATTTCGAAAGAGTCAAACGATTCCTCTTTTTCGTCATCATTGAAATCCAGTGTGTTGGTGTGCACTTTCCAGTTTTCGTAGTCTTGCGTTTTTTCTGTCTTAACTGTCAATTTTGCTGACACGTGGTCAATGTTGTTGAAGGCTCGCACTTCACGTTCTGCCTGAACACACTTGCTCAACATTTTCACTTCCTTGGTGTTTACTGATTTGTCTACCATTTCAAATGTACGTGTCATTGTGCCGCTCTCTGTCAACTCTTTTTTGAGTGTCTGTGTCTCGTCATCCACCATTTTTGGTTTAACCTTTCGACTTCTGGCTTTTTTGGTGAGACGTGCCAATCTAAAAGCTTCACTTAGCTTTCCCCTCTTTTTCTTCTTTTGCTTCTCCTCTTCATTGGAAGCGGCTGCATCAGTTCCAGTTGATGTCTGTGACACTGTGCTGTCCATCTCGACCTCAACAGAAGTCTCCGAAGCAGTTGATAGTTCAGGGCTTTTGGTAGCACCAACTGATGCAGCTTTGGCGGATGGTGGGCGTTTAGATGACGCAATACCAATTGAGAAATCATCATCTTCTCCCATTACGTTTCTAATTTCGACTTGAAGGGCATCCCATTTTCTGACTTCTCTTTCTCGTTTCAGTTCTTCCTTTCGACGGCGTCGAGTAGTCGGGCTCTCACAGCCAGGTATATTTTCTTCCACTCTACTGAATGATTTAACACCAGACTCCGTAATTCTACCAACTGTAGTATATCTAGCTGCTGACGATGTACTTGCAACAGCTTGACCAGTAGTAGGCCTACTGGTGGTAGCGGCATTCGAATCTTCATTGGAAACAACCTGGATAACAAACAAATATATATATTTATTTAGAAACAAATAATTATGTATTGATATGGCTAAATTACAATGTGATCGAGATTAAGAGGTTAGCTTACCTGCTGTTGTCGTCTATTGCGACGGTTGAAGAATCTACGGAACCGTGCAAAGCGACGCCACCATGGAGAGGATGGACGTGCCTATCAATAAATAAAATAAAAATGGTAAAAAACCAACTTCTTAAAAAAACATAAAATGCCTATGAGTAAATAACGTTAGGACTGACATGATTAATAAACATTTTACATTTGTGTCGATAGAAAATATTGACATAATTCAAGTACACCACGTAGGCTACACCTCGTTCGCACACCAAGCTGATCGAACACCACTTCTACGCACTCTTGTCCACTATCAAACTCCATGTACGGTCTTAAAAAAAGTTTGGCTTAAAATTAAACATTCTTTACTCACGTTTTCTCTGCGATATTCTTCATTTTGTTGTTGTAGTTTATCAACTGATTGTTTATTTTCAGCCATCGTAATGAATTATAATCTTTTCGAGTATAAATATCGAATATTTAACTAATAATTCACTGAGATAAGTTACTTTCCAGCGTGCTTAGAAAGAAATGATAAGGTTTGTTGACACCGTACCTTGGCAACTTTGTGTATGTACGAGCCTATGGTAACGTAACGCGCGCGTATTTAGGCATGGAAACGGTGACGCTTTGTAAAAATAAGTTCGCGAGAAACAGCGCCGCTCCAAGTTTTTCGTTATAAATACCGTAATATAACAATTGTCATTGTATTATTATAAGGCGATGCTGTATAGTAGAATTAAATTAATAAAAAATATATACATTGCATACACAACCCTATAATTTTAATAATCTCTTTAACATTTTGTAACAAGTTACGGATCAGCTATATTCTACGCCGGAAAAGAAACTGTTTTATGATGTTCTTCTGTATTCCGTTTACACAAGAGCACAAACAAAATTCTAATGATCAATTTCAACACCTTTTAAGTTTTGTGTATTCTCAACGTTGATGGGTTAATACTGCCCCTCTATTAAATTTGTTACAGCCTTGACGAGAAACTTTATGTAATTTATGTAATTAGACCAAGGAAATCTAACACCCGGACACTGAGATCGCCTTGCCAAGATATGAACTCGTAACAGTCCTTTGCTCCTATGTATGGCTGCGACAAATACCAACAATACTGTACCAAACATATTCTCCAGGGGCGTGAAACTGATCATGTCGCAGCCACAGATAAACCCTTTGATGTCTGCATCCTGTTGTTAGATTGCCTTGATTAGACTAAGTAAGTATTTTACTACAATTTGAACTTTACTACGTATGTATATGCGTTGCAATAATTCACATAAAAATTCAAAGACTTTCGGGTGAATAAAACTCATGATATAACATAAATTCATTTCAATATTTATTATGTCGTATTGGACGGTAAAATTGCTAATAGTAATTGATAAAAATCCGTTTAGCAGCTATGTAGTCTTCCGTATAATTATTCACCGTGATTCAAATTCACAGTATACAAATAGATAGTATTAAAAACATCGATTATTGCACTAAAATTGCGTTCGTTGTACGTCTGACTATTGCGTTCGTTGTACGTCTGACTATTGCGTTCGTTGTACGTCTGGCTATTGCGATCGTTGTACGTCTGACTATTGCATTCGTTGTACGTCTGGCTATTGCGTTCGTTGTAAGTCTGACTATTGCGTTCGTTGTACGTCTGGCTATTGCGTTCGTTGTACGTCTGGCTATTGCGTTCGTTGTACATCTGGCTGACTATTTCGTTCGTATTTTAAAAAGTTTCTTTTTGCTCTTAGCTCTTCCCTCTAATCAGCAGCATAGTTGACAAACAAAATAGTTCAAATTGCTGGTCTCTTATCATGATCCTTTTAGCCGTGAATTAATCAAATTAGCATTGTGTGTAAGTCATTAAGTTATTAAGATGCAGAATTCCGTCTTATTATAACGCAATTAATGTTTTCAATCACTTTTAGAAAAGTTACTCTCTGCGTAGGTAAACTGTCTACTCTAGCTCTTCAACCTCCATTATTGGTTCCATGATTTTTGCAACTCCACTAACCTTTTGAAATTTATGTTTATCTCTAATTACAAAGGTTTTTTTACCGCTTCCACTTGGTTTATTTTCTTTCACAGGAGCTCGTCTGTACTCGACCGTCATACCACAAATGTTCTGTAGTCTTCGCATATAGCACTCCTGATCAAATCGAACGTCGTCAATTTGGTCTTGAACCGTGTTAATTTTCTGCAGGTTGTACGAAACCATTTCCATCCGTCGACTGGATTCACGTCTAAGCTTTGAGGCGATTAAATCAAGAACTTCGCCTCGATGCAAGCCATGGCAATCAGGAACCGGATTCTGACAAATTCTAGCCCAGTCTGATCTTGCTCGTTCAACCTGTTGGATCAAACATTTACTGAGAGTGACGATGGAATTAAGTTGTTGATCAACGTTGGTTAGAGGACTTGCATCTATATCATACTCTTCACTTGGATCTTCTTGATCTTCCAAAAAGTGTACTACAGCGTCTTTATCCTCCTTGGTGACGTCATGCCAATACACTCTTGCATTGTCCCAATATCTGGAAAAATATTCCAGTTCCTCCATGTCTTCCTTTATTTCGAAAGAGTCAAACGATTCCTCTTTTTCGTCATCATTGAAATCCAGTGTGTTGGTGTGCACTTTCCAGTTTTCGTGGTCTTGCGTTTTCTCTGTCTTAACTGTCAATTTTGCTGACACGTGGTCAATGTTGTTGAAGGCTCGCACTTCACGTTCTGCCTGAACACACTTGCTCAACATTTTCACTTCCTTGGTGTTTACTGATTTGTCTACCATTTCAAATGAACGTGTCATTGTGCCGCTCTCTGTCAACTCTTTTTTGAGTGTCTGTGTCTCGTCATCCACCATTTTTGGTTTAACCTTTCGACTTCTGGCTTTTTTGGTGAGACGTGCCAATCTAAAAGCTTCACTTAGCTTTCCCCTCTTTTTCTTCTTTGGCTTCTCCTCTTTAGTGGAAGCGGCTGCATCAGTTCCAGTTGATGTCTGTGACACTGTACTGTCCATCTCGACCTCAACAGAAGTCTCCGAAGCAGTTGATAGTTCAGGGCTTTTGGTAGCACCAACTGATGCAGCTTTGGCGGATGGTGGGCGTTTAGATGACACAATACCAATTGAGAAATCATCATCTTCTCCCATTACGTTTCTAATTTCGACTTGAAGGGCATCCCATTTTCTGACTTCTCTTTCTCGTTTCAGTTCTTCCCTTCGACGGCGTCGAGTAGTCGGACTCTCACAGCCAGGAATATTTTCTTCCACTCTACTGAATGATTTAACACCAGACTCTGTAATTCTACCAACTGTAGTATATCTAGCTGCTGACGATGTACTTGCAACAGCTTGACCAGTAGTAGGCCTACTGGTGGTAGTGGCATTCGAATCTTCATTGGAAACAACCTGGATAACAAACAAATATATATATTTATTTAGAAACAAATAATTATGTATTGATATGGTTAAATTAGAATGTGATCGAGAATCAAATGTTTGCTTACCTGCTGTTGTCGTCTATTGCGGCGGTTGAAGAATCTTCGGAACCGTGCAAAGCGACGCCACCATGGAGAGGATGGACGTGCCTATCAATAAATATAAATTAAGAAAAATAAAACTTTAAAATCAACTTTCTAAAAAACCATAAAATGCCTAGGAGTAAATATGTTAGGACTGACATGATTAATAAACATTTTACGTTTGTGTCGATCGAAAATATTGACATATTTAAAGTACACCACGTAGGCTACACCTCGTTCGCACACCAAGCCGATCGAACACCACTTCTACGCACTCTTGTCCACTATCAAATTTCACGAAGTACTTTCTTAAAAGTATCGCTTAAATTAAACAATCTTTACTCACGTTTTCTCTGCGATATTCTTCATTTTGTTGTTGTAGTTTATCAACTGATTGTTTATTTTCAGCCATCGTAATGAATTAAAATCTTTTGGAGTATAAATAGCGAATATTTAACTAAGAAATCACTGAGGTAAGTTACTTTCCAGCGTGCTTAGAAAGAATGATATGGTTTGTTGACACCGTACCTTGGCAACTTTGTGTACGAGCCTATGGTAACGTTACGCGCGCGTATTTTAGGTGACGCGTTTTAAAAGTAAGTCCGTAAAAAACAGCGCCGCACTCCAAGCCTTTCATAAATACTGTAATAATAATAATTGATTTGGAAAATGTTGTATAAAAGAATGATGTTGTATAAAAGAATTAAATGAAACAAAATAGTATATACATTGCATAAACAACCCTATATGTGGTTCCTACCCACCAAAATATACCCGGATAAATAGCTAACTATTCCATAGAGGAATTAATGACATTTTAGGAAACCTCACTCAGTACATATATATTTATTATGATGTTACATTTTTCGTTCGTTTGTTACACTTATATAATTATATATTTCATTACAAAATAAACTATTATTACTAGTAGGCCTACTATTACAACCTATATCTACTTGTTCGCAACTGAGGACGCACAATTATTTCATTACAAGCCTACTCTACAAATATTAACTTTTTTAGATGCATCGTTTATTGAAAAAAGGTGGAAATCTGTAAAGCTCTGTCTACACTATCAAACTTTATGTGACAAAAAATGTGATGTGCCCATATATGGACATGATTATGTCATATCAGTACCATATTTAAGCATATCACTACCATATTTGGGCACATCACACTTTTTTTGTCAAACTAGTTTAATATAGTAGACAGAGCTTAATAAACGAGATAAAAATTACATACGCTTTTAACTTTTAAAGATTCAATAATATAAAATTGTTTTTGATAAACATTTTCAAACA
This sequence comes from Antedon bifida, assembly GCF_963402885.1. Lineage (NCBI taxonomy): Eukaryota > Metazoa > Echinodermata > Crinoidea > Comatulida > Antedonidae > Antedon > Antedon bifida. The sequence continues at coordinate 30,968,933 of NC_136227.1, read as the reverse complement.
TTAGGATTATTAAACTAAAATTCAAGAAATCAAAATGTAGGCCTCCTAAGCAAAGGTGGGACTTTATTACATAACTATTTTACAATTATTGTACGTGAATAGGATGATAGAACCTTCTGTGGGTACGACGAAGGTCTCATAAATTCGATAAGTAATCGAATATGATCGCTATCTTATTCATTATAAATCCATCCAATGCTGCAGCTAAAATGAACAAAGAAAACAAAAAATAACAGTATTTCAAAAATTGAACTGAAACACAATATATAAATCATATACATGCATATAATATGTCTATAAACGTTTATTCGTTTTATTGTATAGAAATATAAATATAAGGTGCAAAAAGTAACCGTTACCTTAAATCTTTTGACGTCATTTGTAGCTAAAATCCCCGCATGTTCCTTACATGGACTCATAGCCAAAGCTAGTCTCTGAAATACCAAGAATAAAGTTGAAAATGTACTGACGAAGTTCCCGTCAACAATATACTCCGGTTGAGAGGGGGAACATATTTTACAGGGACAGATACGCTTACGTAGTGATATGCCCAAATATGGTAGTGACATGACATATATGGCAATAACACATTTTTGTGTGGTCACATAGTCACCAAGTTTACAGGGGCAGATACGCTTTTAATACTACTATGCAAAAATAAGTATAGAGTAGCCATACGCACCTGTCGAATTGATCCCGGAATAACTAGGAATTGGTATATAGCTGTTATGGGTATTGCGATTATTGACGCCATAGCAAAACACATTCCAATCTTGTTGGCCCAAGATGGATAGTCATATGTGTAGTTAGACTCCAGTGGAGCATATAGTATTATGCTGACTAGGACAATAAACTGAAAGACGAACAGTAAGACAATTATTGGTTAAAATACAAATACGGCAATACAAATTTAGAATTTATGTTATTCCTTATTACCATTTACACACAACGCGGAGCGGACCGGCGGTTTCCGCTCAGGATAGATACAAATTCTACGTGGGACATGATAAGCTACGCGGTTTCCCGCTTACCGTTACCGCTCGTCTGGCCTTTACTCCACACAGTACGGTTACCACAGCTGTAAAGCTTGGTTCCCACTCGGACTCATAGCAATGCAAGGACGTAAGCCGCGACGCAAACGAGTTGACCAATCAAAAGCGATGGATTATTCGAAATGTCGCTTGTGATTGGTCAATTCGTCCTTTTGTTGCGTCCTAGGAACCAAGCTTAATAACCACCGTACAGCTCTGTGCGTGTGAGTGTTATCGTAATACTGACAAGACCCCAATACTCACCAAAAGAAAAACTGGTGTAACAAATTTCCAAAGAATTTTCCAGATCATCCCTGGACGCACGCCACACATTTCTTCGATGTCATTTGAAAAATATTGCGTTCCTGTAACAACAGAAATTAAAAACAGTTTCAAATAGCTATGAAGTATATTTGTGTGTTTTATATTAATATCAAACTTTTTGAAGATTGAAAAAACAGTACCAACCATAGATCCATGAAATACCAATAGCTTCGAAGAAGACTGCTACCAACAGAGACGTTCCACCAATGTAGGCGTCTTGAATTGTAAGTAAATACATTCCGCCGTATGTAACATTTGGTAACGCTAGCAGGAACACGATTATCACTACAATTGCAGTCAGCAGTTCCCTTCGTTTGTTAAATAGATGTGGGAATTCGTCGGCGATACCCGTTAAAACAGCTTCGAATCCACCAAACTAAATAACGGTTTAAAAAAAAAAATTATTACTTAAAAACATACAATTATTAACTTTGATTTTAATTCTTACAAAACACAGTATAGTAGTTTAAACATTTCTATGACATTTTAAATGAATAATACTGTTCGTGAAATAAGAATAAGAAGACCGCCCTCTATATCGTCACACAATTTCGGTTTCTTTGATTTTGTATTTTTTCAGCCAAATGTAATATGTATTTAAATGTTATCAACGATTCGGTTTTCATTTAAAATATTTGATTAAATAATAAATTCAACAGTGATGAGATTATTTTTGTTGATTCAAAATGTTATGAAATGTAAAAATAATCCTTCCAGTAGGCCTACCTGACTATCAAGCCCAAGCGTTATAAGCATCAGGAAGAAAATGATGGCCCATCCTGTAGAGCCTGGTAGTGTGGAAATAGCTTGCGGGTAGACGACAAATACAAGGCCTGGTCCTGCCATTATACAAAAAACAAGTATACATTTATTATTAATATAAGCATAGCCAATTATTATTAATTATTGGTAGAACACGTATTTAAAATGAACATTATATTTTGGAAATTGAATGACAAACTAGCCAAAGACAATTTCAAGGGCTCTGTGTTTCCTCAGTGTAGTATAATGAAGACAATTCGATCCAACCACATCTAGACGGCGCTTGGTAAAATGTTGGCACACATGGCGTGTCATACGTATACTTGAATTCGAATTTTTTTTATCAAAGTTACTAATAACATGACAAAGTTAGTAACCAGAAACTTGAGGCCATTCAGGCATCTTCATAACCTCCATCACCACACCAAGCATTTGTAAAGCAGATTATTTTACCATCCGTAGCCACCTTTTCAATTGGCTTATGCTGTGTTACAGACATGTAACCAAGAAAAGAGAAAATCACAAAACCAGCGAAGAAGCTTGTCAAGCTGTTAGCAACAGACGTCCGTAACATATCTCTGAAAACATCATGAAAATACATAAATAATAAATATTAATATTTTGTTAACTTTGACCATTTTTATGAAAGGAAAATTAATTGAACTTTAAAATACAAATGAAAACGGTGTTTACCTGTAGCAGTCGTTTCTAAATCGGTTATAACTAGCAAATGCTATATGAACACCAAACCCTGCTCCCAGAGAATAAAACATTTGAGTTGCCGCATCAATCCAAACCTAGCCAAAATAATTAAATAAAAATATTGAATCGTTGTTGAAAAAAGACTATATCGACATAATATACGACAACTATTTGAGCAGAAGTGACAGCTATGAGGTTTGGAGACTTTGGACACAATTTACAAGTGCAATAATGTTTTCGATAGGAGTTTCAATTCATCCGGCAAGCAACATCGTCCTTATTATGTAACATGTATACAACGCAAAGACGCTCGTTAATCGGTGAAATCATGCACTGTTCCATAATAATAAGTATGGACTTTCGACTTAGGAACATCATGATAATTCATTAACATTGGGACGTACGTCCTAATTCCATTCCTCGACACATATTTGTGAATTCTGGGACCGCACCTGACGATCAACAAGAAAATCAATGCGTAGGTCGTAATATAAGTCTTCGCAAATTAAAAAGGTCTCTAAATACCTGGGATGTTTTCAGCGTCGCAAAGTCTGGCGTCAGATAGAATTTGATTCCCTCGGCTGCACCAGGTAGCGTGATCCCACGAACAAACAAAATACCTAGTACAATGTATGGAAGCGTAGCTGTAATCCATACTACCTAAAAATACATTTATAGTTGGATTATATTAAATTTTGTAATTGTAAAAGTATTATTATATTGTTATTAAACGAGACGTATACAGATTGCAGTGTATACTGATATCACTGCTCCTTCAGCTTGGTTCCCACTAGAGAACACAAGCGAGTTGACCAATGGAAAGCGACAGTTTGAATATTTCATCGCTTGTGATTGGTCAAATCATTTACATTGCGTTACGTCCTTGCGTTGCGTTTCTAGTGAGAACCAAGCTTTATACATGTGTATTGATAATGTTTGCTAACATTCTGTGTGACTGTTCGTTTTTATCACCCCATCTGTCTTTGTGACGTAATTAGTTTAGTAAAACTATATTCTCACCTTTCCAGACGTCTTTACTCCTTTCCAAAGCGAGAAATAATCGATAACTATGACAAATAGAAGACATAAACAGAGATCCCATTTGATGCCACCAAGATCCTCCAACCCGGAACTGTGCTGAACTCCTAACACTTTTCGACTGTAAGAACCAATGTTAAGTGTATTATTACATACGAATAATATGTTAAACGGAGAGATAAAACCAACCGTTTTAGAGACTCTTTTTTCCCATATGCTGGTCATCTATATAATGTACATTTTTCAAGATAATTAGTTAAGGTGTTACCGTACGTTTTTATATTATGTTTTAAATTGTATTGTATCTATGTCTCTAAGCTCAGGAAAATAAATATCATGTATGTTATATTATGTGACAATAAATTGAATCTTGAGATATTTAGTTAAAATATTCACTGTTCGGTACACTTTTCGTTAATTAGAAGAGTCAATCTTTCAACTCATGAAATATTCTCCCAATTTAACTAGCATTCATTACTATATAGTATAATCAACTAGAGATCTGAACTCGTCACCAGATCGCGTTGGTGCAAAATTATTTTTTTGGATATTGTAGGTTGTTTTTGTGGAAGTTACTATTGTTAATGTCCTGGTAAAATTGTTTTCTCTTTTTGTTTTTTGTATGATTTGTATATGGATGTACTATCCGAAATAAAGGAAATGAACGAATAAATGAATAGATGCGATCCGCGCATAGGTCCAAGTAACGTACAACTAAACTTAAGTATCAAATTGTTGCATACTTACAAGTAGAATTCTTCCGCTGGTGATACACCATTCGTAGAATTGACCGTAACATTGGCACCATCAACGTACGCTATAGTATCATTACTATCGGTTTCATAACAAAATTCTGTATTCCATTCGTGGCCACAGGTTAGCCAGGGTAAGTTTGTTGTGAACGAAGAAAACAGGTAATATACGGACCAGGCAATGAGAACGTTATAATATAAAGCTACCAGAAATGCTATAATCACAACAGCAACACCCGTTCCTGAAATGAAGTAAAAAAAAAGTATAAAAAACAAGTATTACCACATTGTATTTGTATGAATAGTGGCGAAAGGCAGAGGCCTGAAGCCCCTGGTTTAGGAAACCTAGGTGGCCCTCCAAATTTCAACACTGGAGGCCTCAGGAATTTTTAGCCTTTTCCGGCATATTTTAATGCCTGTTTTTCCCTCTGGGCACTGCTCAGGGCTTCCATAAACTCCGGGCCCCAGGGTTTAGCCAGTGAACGCTCACAGCCGTTACGCCACTGTGTATGAAAACGATTTCGGCATACACCATGATAATATAAATATTTCAACGTTAGGTATACGTTGTCATTGTTGTTATCAATTATTAGGTCTACTAAAGTCGCTTAATTAGAATCACTAGTATTTGACCAGGAATGTTGGCACGTACACGGTGACGGTGCCGACATGTTTAAAGAAATATTAAGGAGATCAACTTATTCCTTGGACCGGCACAAAATGGATGGGAAGACCAGCTGCTACTTGTCGTAATATCACCTTAGGCTTAATGCGACAACTTACAAACGTACATTGTGATGTAATTGATTTACCTTTGAACAGAGGACAGATCTTCCAAACGGTAATGGCACCACACCGATGAAACTGTCCCAATACTAACTCCATGTACAAGAGAGGCATTCCACCGAGAACCAGAAACAAAACGTATGGTATAAGAAAAGCTCCTGTAAAAGTAGACAAGTAAAAGGTCAGTTTTCATTTAAGCACTTAAGATTGGTAAAATTCCAGCTCGAATAAACGAGAATGTCTTAACACTCAATTGAGACTTACCCCCTCCGTTTCGATAGCATAAGTACGGGAATCTCCAAACGTTAGCAAGATCAACTGCATATCCAATAACAGAAAGTACAAAGTCGAGTTTCTTGTCCCAGACATCTCTTTCCTCTACGTCATCAAGGCTATCCACACGGCGAGCAATTTTTGTTTCTGTTTTCCCAGTATCTTTAGCCATAGTTACTAAGGTTTCTTTCGTCTCATCTGGCTTGATGGCATCTGGATCTGGAGAAGCTAACATACGCTTCCACCCAACGTCAATAAACTCAATGTTCTCCATGTTTAAAGATTGCTTCAAAAGAAAACCTAAATTAAAAAAAGAAGTTTGGACAAAGAAAGAGAAATTGTAAAACATGAAAACTATCTACTAACTCAATTAAGTTACCGTCACATGTGACACTGTATTACACTGTATATTATAGACAGTACCGATAATCTTCTATGTTGTACATTTCATTTTATTTCATTTATTTCGTCTTTTATAAATAATAAAAACATCACAAGGTACAGAGCACTTTAGGGGGTAGACGGGATTGTCAGAAAAGTGAAACAAAACACTATCGAGTGACTCTCCGACCCCCTAAAGTGTACCAATGGAATAAACTTACATACTAAAATACAGAAAAAGAACACAAATATAATATACAACAGTAGTTTACCTGAGAGTTCCAACGTTATAATAATGAATGTACTTCATTCACACAGTTATTTCCTATAAATGGTCAAGGCCTTTATCCAATATATAGTTAGTACAGTAGCCTAGTAGTAGAATGAGCTAAGATTTATAAAATCATCCAAGAGTTTTAAACGACCGAGTAAGAAAAACATTGAATTCTAGCCAAATCGTGCTAATACATCCATATTTAAAGCACGGCCCTAATTAGTATGCATACACTGGGAGAGAATTATTTACTGAGAAATAGTGATTTACGACTAAGGATATGGGTTAAAGGAAAAGGAATAAAGAGTACCTGGGGACAACAGGAAAAAATAACTAGTACTAGGGAATTAACATCTGGAGTAAGGAGAAATTGTTAGTAGAAAAACGGGTGGTTGGCCTAATGGTCAGCAGAGTGTTAGCAACTTACCTCACCGACGTTTATCTCGTCCTGAATGTGGTCAAACAGTCCAGCCCAGTGTGGTCAGTAAGAAAATGATTATTTACCGTTATTTTAGACGACTCTTATTATTCTGTCAAAAACACTCAAATGTAGCAGAGCGCGTGATTGCAGTATCTGTTACTGACACTAGTCGATCGATAGCGCGGTCTGTATCTGATGTCCAATATTAAAAAATTGATTACATTTCGTTGATAGAAACGAACTATCGTCCAATGACGTTCTAGCTAAATTTTCTCCAGTTTAAAGATGTATTGTCCCTCTGAAAAAATATTTTTTTTAAATTGTTTTGTTGAATATGTCATTTAATGTCACATAGTTATTCTCTTTGACCAAATATTGGATCGGAAAAAAAAAATAATTTAGGGGCCTACTTGAAAAAACTGTAATTTAAAGCAAAAAAATACTCAAATTGGCTGCCAACCAATCGTTTTTGGTTGAATTTAACTGTTTATGTTGTCATTTTATAAGTTAAAACATTTTTTCAGGTTTTTTTTTTCTACTACAAAATGGCCTATTCAAAGCCTGATTTAATTAATCTTCATTTTTCATGTTTTTGGGGGACAATATATCTTTAAACAAAAATTAATTAGGCTTACCCAATAACTAAATATATTAAAACCATCAGGTTATTTAAAACCCTTTAAAACTTAATTTCATATTAGATTTCTAGCTTATTATGCTTTTATTAGTTAAACCCTTAAGTATTGGTAACACAATAACACACGGACAATTGTTCTCTTTTTTCATAACAATTTATATATTTTTTTAATAGAAAAACTGAACAATAGCTTGTAACGGACAAATATATAGAGTTCGCATGACCGTAGTTGACTGTCTACTAATGCAGAGGTTAATACACATCGAAGGACAAAATACTAAATGTAAATAAAACACAAAATTATGGCGCGCCATACAAAATGATGATTGGTTTATGGTGTGCAAACAGGGAGTTGTTAAAAAGACTCCTTGGTGCAACTGACCGAGAGATAAACAGAAGTATTGACTTCTTTCTCAATTGTACAACGATATGTTGACCTATATTATAAAGAATACTTTATTGAAAACAACCACTATAAAAACAAATACTGTGATTCGAGACTATAAAACATGTAGAAATATGGTATTTAAAGTAGGCTCGTTATTTCTAAATACTGCGATAAGGAAAAAACTCGTATAAATGATGTATTTACGAAAGAAAATTCGTATGTGGAAATACTTTATTCGATTCTCGGGACTGTATATAATGTATATACAGTATCATTGTCAATTCTATCACATACGTATCACATGTTACGCCTGTCATAAACTTAACACATAATACATGCGTCACTTGCGATACATCAGTGACACTGTATTAAGTAATGTGCCTATTGCCTGTGGACATACAGTAGGCCTACAAAGAATCGAAATATTGTATTGTAGTCACATATGTAATTGGAATCATGGATATAAAAACGAGTATAACGTGAAAGATGATGTTTAAAAAACATGCTACACAGATTTGGGAATTAATAAAATTATGACAATTATGGATTTACATTTTAGATTATTAATAATAACTAAAGACGGATGTTATAATAGGAATGTATTAAAATTGAATGATTTAAGATTACATAGGCCTATGCACGTAACACAATATTCAAGACGTTATTTTCATTTGCTTCAATTTTCAATGTAGTTTTCTTGTGCCGTATACTGAAGAAAAAAGAAGTTGCTATAATGAACTAAGAGCGTAGGCTGTCTACACTATCAACCTAGTTTGACAAAAAAGTGTAATGTACCCAGATATTGTAGTGATATCACGTCATCGTGTCCATATTATGGGCACATCACATTTTTTGTCACATCAAGTTTGTAATAGTGTAGACAGCGCTTTACTTTGTGTACGTTTGAGCTTGATTCCAATTTCGACGCAACGCAATGACGTAGGCGCAACGAAAACGAGTTGAACAATCGTAAGATCCATTCGAGTGATCCATTGCGTCGTGATTGGTCAAATTACTTTTATTGTGCTTTACGTCATCGCGTTGGGTCCTAGTGGGAATTAAACGTGTCTAATTTAAAACTTCTTTGCTAATATGGTCTACAAAGCGAATAACAGCTGGCTCTACTGTTTAAACGAAATTCTAATTAATTTGGTGTTCCATAAATGACGAAAAAAACGTCAAAAGTAAACAAACATGCATATGATATTACATGTGTGTAAATACTTAAAATATTTTAAAATACTCAATACATATTTAAAAATCAACAACAATGTTTTAAACGGATGACAAATATTAATTTCAGAATGTTATTAAAAAGATTACCTAGACGAGTAACGCTATGATTTCAAACAAAATGAAAATGTGTTTATGTATAATTACTGTGGTAATATCGTTACTCTATGCTCATTTATGGTTCACACTAAAAATATGCACAGTTTCATATGTTCCTATACGTGAAATTGATTGAATAAAACTGTAGTCATTTTGTAATAAATTTACAAACAAATAAATCGTATTGTTCATATTGTATGTAACACAAGAAAAACATCTAGTACAACAGAACTGGACAATAAAAGATACACAGCTCAGAAAATTGAGTAAATGCTGGAGCTATCGCAACACAGGGTTGTGAGCATGTGCAGAAGCTTTTATAGTCTAGGTTTCACATAATGCAATCAAAAGCACACTAATTACTAATAAGTGACCAGTGATCAATAAAAAGTGAAAGTATGAATTAAAGCACAGTGTGAATTACAAATATAATAATCACTGTGAAAGAGTTTTAACCAAAGCTTGTTTCCTGGTACTCATAAAATCAAATAAGTTCTTCTCACAATTCAACCTACACTTTCTCTATTAACTTCAAATTAATGAACTTAAATGTTTTGCCAGACCAGCTGTGTGTACCGATTATATAACAAATAGTACATTTTTATATATAAAAATAGCGAGATTGTTATAATGAAATTCTTACTGAACTCCAACATGGATAGTTACAGCAGTCCAATATATGGCTTGCACAAATGACAAAACAATATTAACAGCACTGTTGACAATACCAAGTTAATTCAACATAGCCCTTTCTAGTATGAATTCAGAATATAGTATTCTCAAGCAAACACTTTCAAAAAGGTGGATTATTTCTGCTACGTATACGTCTACACTACTTAAAACAATGTAATACAGAATAGACATTGTAATATATCTAAAGTTACGGAGACTTCAAAACCAAACGGATGAAACTTTGTTCCCAATCCCAAATCTATGAGTGCCACGCCCAACAATCCACCCATCCCACCCTGCCCTTGACCTCTAGTTAAATTACATCGGTACCTTCATTCATACAAGAAATAATGAACACACACATTAAAAACAATTTTACAAAACGCCACTATCTTATTGTACTCAAATTTAAAAATTGGAAAATCTAAACAGGTGGAACCATTTGTACGTACTTTAAGAGATCAACACACCCCTTAAAATCATAATGGTACAATCCAATTACAATTCATTTCACGACCGTACTATATATCATAAGGTAAGCACATCAATAATTTACTTCTATGCCTTATTTAGATTTTATCTTTTGCATAGACTTTTAAAAGCACATGTTTAATGTGCAACCAGAATTTGAATCTACCCGTTTTCGATTTCTTTCTATAAAACATTTTTGTCAAATCTAGATTTTTTTCTTATTGGACATTTGTAAAGACCTAATAAAAATGTATTTTGATGATAAATTAAAACGGAATTATTATCAATATATCTAGATACAGTAGATCTCCTCTCCTTTAGGATACCCTATTCAGGGGGAACCCCTATTAAGGAGGCACACAATGGGGAATATATGTTTAAAGATGTTGGCCAACCCTATTAAAGGGACGACGTTCTCTTTTTAAAGGGACACTGTTTTGGATCCTGAAATTTTCCCTTAATAGTGGTTCTACTGTGATAGAGAAAATTCAATTTCTCAATAGTAATAGCTTAGAAATTTAAATATCAGGATTCGATTCCTCAATATTGTGCGAGTGAGTGAAAATTCAGAACTATATCTCTCTACGCTGGTCACAAATTCATTCTACAAATTAATCAAGAATCAAGATATAAAAAACTCTCAATAGAAATCGGTAATCAACAATTAGCTTCACAATAAAACTATTTCTTAAAATTTATCCGATGGAAACTTCCTTTATATTGCCTTGTCCTGGAAGATTTTGGTTGAGTGTTTTTTTATTTTTGATGGAGTTACAAATCTCTTGGAAATTGGTAATTATTAAAATATTTACAGATGGTATCAAATTGAATATTACCAACATCACAGAAAGTAGTCTGGTTGTGGTTTCTTGGCTGGAATACCTCTTGATTCCTATATGATTAAAAAAGAGAGAAAATATATCCAAATATTATTATATGCTTTGGCTATGTTTAATCGACGTACGACGATGTATAAGAGAAGACGTCTGAACACCCTCTAGGTAATATAAAGCCGGCTTAACCCTTGACCTTAAGATAGCCTGTAAAAAAGTTGTATTGATGGGTTTCGAACCATAGTCTAAACTTGCTGGAGACTGAGCATACACCATTTGGCCTGCTTAAGTTACAATCTTTTAGTTATTTATGTCAAATATCACGAAACCCTCTATAGCAAAAAAAATGCTTGGCTTCACTTTAAAGAACCTAGTACATTTTTCGAGACTAGAAGGGGGTTACCCCAGTGTATTAATCACACACACAGCCACTGTCTTAAGTAGGCCTTCTAGTGGAATGATGAAGATAGCAAGAAGTGGCAATCATATTAGAATACCTGTGGGGCTGCTTCAAATATCGTAAAGTCTTTTTGTAAATGTTCATCAAGTTCCAATATGGCTGCAACATTACCACACCTGTACAATTTAATAAAGAAAAAAATATGTTTGAGAGACCTTTATTCACGGGATACTTCTACTAAGGGGACACCATGAGGCAAACGAGGAGAAATATGTCTTAACAATAATAATAATAACTGATTTTCATTGCCAACAAAACAACAACATAAATAAGATTTAGTTAAAAGAAACTAATCAAAGCTTAACACCAACTTGCATAAGAAATACACTAGTATAATTAAGAAATATGCCATATGTTAAAATAATTAATTTAACATATTTAAAATGAAGAAAAAGAAGATAAATGTAAAGCTTTACTGTAAGTTATGATAACTATAAATAAATAGCAAATAATAAAAATAAAAAATGTGATAAACAATACAGCCAAACACTATTGTAAGTGAACCATCTGTTGGGTCTTAATCTAATGAACAACAAATAATGCAATGACAAAGCAAAGGCTCAAGTTTGTAATCTATACAAAACACATTCATTCATATTCCATTCCAACTACTGTAAACTGTCTGTCTATCTACAAATTACTCTACAAATTATTGTTCTACCACTCATTATGTTTATCTGTAACTAAGAGCCATTGTCTGTAAAAATCAAAGATTTGGTGGCAGATGTAAAAAAATGGATTTCTCTCAAATTTTTACCATGAGTAGACATTTCAATAAAAAGCATATCTACAACATTCATTTTAATTTTTAGCCTCCGTTGCCATGACAACGGTCAATTATCCAAATTTTGATGTTTTTGCCGTTTTTCACAGATTTTCTATAGTGGAAAAGTACAAACTTGTATACTTATTTTAACCAAAAATACTTACAGTATACAGTTTTTGTTTATAGCAGTGTAAACAACATGTATTGAGTTTCATTTAATGTAGAAAAAAAATATTTACAAAATGGAGTTTGGTTGATACCATTATTTTAAAAAGGGGTGTTTTTAAAAAATATTTTTTTTATAAAAGTATACCTCATAAACGTACCTATAACTTCCAAAGTGGTGTTTTTATATTAATGAGGTTTTGTAATTTGATAGTCAAAAGGTTTGTCAACAATAATCACGAAAAAAATACTGGGGTAAATTTCGTACATAGGTTTTGTGTTGCCAGGAAAATACGAAAAATACAAACAAAATATCAACAAACAAAACACATGAAACACAATTTAAATATGGCTAATCCAATAATAAAATATATATGTGGCTTGTCATAATGCTACTAGAGTCATACGAATAGTTTAGATAAAATAGGAGAATGTGTTGCCAGGTTTAATTCAATTAATTGCCAGAAAAACAGTATTTTGCATTGAAATTAATTAGTTGATGGAAAATAATGTTAAACTTTGAATTAATTGCGTCAATGGTTTTTATAAATGTTTACATCTATTTTGTGTAAAGAGATACAGAAAGACCTCCCAAAAAATCTGACCTTGTAAATAGGTCATTTGAGGTCAAAAGTGGTCAGAATGCAAAACAGGACAGGTCCCCACTTTACTACAACTATTAATGTTTGATCAAAATTTACAAGATAGTTCATAAGAATTCTCAACAATTTTCATTTTTTACCTATAGTGTTACCTTAGCAACCATTTCTATGTGTAACTAAGGAAAGTAATTTTTTTTTAAACGTAAAAAATGGCGTTTTTATGAATACAAAGAATTGATTGCATTTGTAATTTTTCTCAATTTTACTTCTACTGCATTCTAATAATCTTAAAGTGATGACAAACTTGACCTTGTAAATTCATTCATTTGAGGTCAAATGAGGTCAAAATTTTACCATAGTAACTGTTTCTATGTGAAAATATTTTAAAAATAAGGGGTTTTTCATAAATACAAAACATTTTTTTAGTTTTACATTTCTACTTTTTGCCAAATTTACTTTAAATACTGAATCCTAATAATCTCAGAAATAAAGTCTTGACAAATCTGAATAAAGGTAAACAAATTGACCTTTAGTGTTATCTTAAACCTGTTTACGTAACTAAGGATAATTTTTTTTAAAATAAAATATGGAGTTTTCATGAAAAAAAAATTATATTTTACATATTGAGGTCAAATGACATCAACATTTTACCTATAGTGTATTGTAGCAACAGTTTCTATACGTAACTAAGTACAATATTTTTAATATGGGGTTTCATGACTACAAACAATTGATTACATAGCTCTACTACTTTTTCCCAAATTTACTTATCTACTGAATCCCAGAAAATGTCTGACCTTGTGAAAGGGTCATTTGTTGGGTCAAATTATGTCAAAATGTATTATTTATGTTATCTTAGAATCTGTTTCTATGCGTAACTAAGGATAATTGTTTTTTTAAATACAGTTGAACTTCCCGTAAGTGGCTGGAAAGGTGGCCGCTTACGGGCGGTGACCCCTTACGGGAGGTTCTGCTGATAAGGGGCAAAAATCACGTATTATGGCTATGCACGATATTCTTAACGAAACGAGCCTCTCAATTTTCCAGATAAATGTATTATTATTTATAATCAGATGGTTTAGTATTTTTTAGCATTTTCAGACAAATTTTAAAAGCTTTTATCATATGAAAAATGGTCGGTCAAAATCTGTGTAGTTTTCTCATCTCTTCACAGTAATGTTTTTAAAACCGCTTCGAAATAAAGCTAATATATAAAGAAATACAATCTAATTCATAGGTCCATGCAATAAGTATCACATTTTTCGGATGGCCGCTTACGGGAGGTCATTTATCATACAAAAAATCTCATTTTTAGTATAAAAAGGTGCCCGCAGCTGCTTACGGGAGGTGGCCGCTTACAGTAGGTACCAAATGCACTAATTAGATAGGAAGAACAAACAGGCTTTTAGGGAGGTGGCCGCTTATGGGGTTTTCATGAATAAAAATAATCACAGAAGAAAGTCCTTACGAATATGACCTTGTGGAACGGTAATTTAAAAATACAAATAAGGCATGCCTGCTAATAATCTACAAATTTGTAAAAGATAAGTATGAAAAATCTAAAGAATATCTCAATTTTAGTTACCATAGTAACTGTTGCTATGCATAACTAAGGGAAATTAAATAATTATCAGATAATTATTAATTAATAATTAATACTGAATCCAACCATCACAGTAAAAAAATATAGAATTTAAAACCAATATTTAATATAAAGTGTGATATTTTACATGCTATGACCTTAAATGAAATGAAATTTCACATCAGCACTTCAATATTTGTTATGTAGCATTAACATACCTGAGTATATCATTGACTTTGATTAGTTCAATTTTGGGGAGGGGAAAGTGGTGGATCCAGGAGTTTGAAATAGGGGGTTGGAGGCGAGGGTCTAAAAACTTAACTTTATGTCCTATCTTTTGCATTGCAATTTTTAACTTGGGGTGGGTGGGGGCTTGGAAAAAGGGGGAGGGGGTGGGATGGAGGAGTTTGAATCCGTCTATTGGTTGGGGCGATGGTAGCGGCAGTGTGGGTGGTGCTTGAATGCATGCATTTGACACTCTATAGTGGATGATCGACCAAAGTGTTGCAGTTTATCTTTTTGTGGTTATTGTCGGGGTAGGGGGGGGGGGTGGTGTTAGTCGAAAGTCGTGGTGGATGGGCATGTGGGATCTGCTTAGGTTAGCAAATAAAGGAAGTAAAAATATGAAAGAGAAGCTTCAAAATAAGAGAGGAGTAATCTGATAATTTATTCAAATTTCCAGAGGATATAACCTATAAAATGACATTAAAACTGGGAATTACAGAATCTATAATTAAAAATATTGGTTTTTTTTTCTCACAAGACAACTAGAACTATATAAAACATTAAGAATTTTTCTGACCAATGAGTTTAAAATCAGATAATCAATGAAACTAAAATGTTTTTACTAATATACCATGTTTTTTTTTTATAAAAATGCCTATGTTTCTCGCAACACTGCTTGTAGATTTTTAAATTACCCCAGTATTTTATTTTAGAAATCAATTATTAAACATTAGAACTACCTATTTCTAATAAATCAGCTAAAAAAATACACCACTTTGGGCGTTATGGTGAAGTGAAGTTTAGTTGCATTTAACAATTTAAAAAAAGTGAAAAACACCCCTTTTTAAATAAATGGTATCTCCCAAATTATGAAATCAAAAATTAAAACAAAATATGAAACAGGTACACAATGCATTGTTAATATGCATACACTAATTATTTTTTATAATTAAATGAACAAAACAAAAATATCGTCCATCAAAGTAGTACCAATATCCATTTTAAAAAACCTTAAAAAAGGACAAAATTTGTCAAAAACACAAATTTGGCCGTTGCCATGGAAATATATGTGTGAAATAAAAAATACTGCAAATAATGCAAAATTTGAAAGAAATCCATTTTTTTGAGTCTGCCACTATTTTTGATATTTCTTTGATTCTTACAGACAATGGCTCCTAATTGTCCATTATTGGGACACTGAATAAATTTTCCAATAGATTTTTCGGGCAATAAGCCAAAAAATGAATAATTAATTAAAATAATATTTCATACGTTACCTATAACAATAGTTTGGTGCAGACCAGACCGTTAACACTGTTTCATTAAAGTGCCATTTATAACCCTCCATGACAAGTTGATGCGCTCTACATATCATTTCAACATCATTGGTCTCATTAAATAGCTGTACCACATCACTGCCAAACAAATAGCCAGCACCTCTAGGACTCACTCCCCAACCTTGTGTATCTAAAGAAATCAGAAGCAGTACGTTAACTACACATTATATCATTAAAAAATTACATTTAATTTCGAAATATTATTATTTCCGATTTCAGTCATTCGAGGTAACAGGTGGTGACTGAAAATGACATGCAAGATTACCTCATGCCAGATTCATGTTTTCTTTGAGTGTTGGTGTGGTGCGCCTTATGGCAACAGAGGTCTGTAATATGATGGTTCATTTGAATACCACCTGTGTATACATGATTTTCATATAAAGGCACAACGTACAATAACGCTCTCCCACTTAGCATCATACAACATCCATCTATTCATTACAAGGTCCTCCGACTGTATTAGCCACTCCTTTACAAACTTAAAATACATATGTTGCTTTAAATATTGCCGAAACCAATAAAATAAAATTCATAAACTAAAAACACTCTCTGCAACCCATATGTATTATTGGTTAAATGCAAATATCTTGCATTGTGGGAGATGTATGCGAATGAATATGGACTGTGTTCTCACCTTCTGGATCCGACCAGAGAAGGTCGCACATGGGGCCATCGTGAGGTACCTCTTGTTTGCGATCTATGATTCGAATTTGGTCCAATGTGTTGATAGACGGTGAAAGGCCGCCATGAACACAAAAAATCTGCAAAAAAAAAAAGTTTTTATTATTTACTCAATTTGTTATCTTAATTTAAAGGTCTTTCACACCTGTTCCGGCACGGTTCCATGCCCAAAAACAAATCAAACGTCAATGTTTCATTTTATCGATGCTCCATGCAGCTATGCACCAAACGATATGCGCAGCATAAAACAAAACATTGAAGCTTGATTTGATTTGCTGGCGCCGGACACTTGCCGGAACAGGTGTGAAAGACCCTTAAGACAGCAGAGAAAAACCCATACCATTAATTAGTACTGTACCATTAATAAATATTACTTTATGTTGAAAATGTAAAAAACACTACCTTTCCATCTATGATTGCTGATAGGCTAAGGTAGTCAAAGATTTCTGTGCAGTAACGCCATACTGTTATGGATCCATACTTGCGAAGACATTCATCGTAGAATCCGTATACTTGTGTGATTTGCCGACTCTCATGGTTACCCCTAATCAGCGTTATTCTGTCGGGATATCTTACCTACAAAAAAAACAAAGCGAAAGGTTTGTTTAATTTTGATGGCTTTTATGGACAATGCTGTATGGTAGGTATAAATTATTAAAATATTAAGCAACAATTGATTGGTATACATCAATCAGAACAGAGAAATAAATAGGCTCTAATATAAATAAACAAAACAGATTCTTTAAAGATGTATTGTCCCTTGAAACACAAAAAATGAAGGTCAAAATATTCTATATTTAAATTGGCCATATCAAAGTTATATTAAAGTTATTCACTTTACTTTTACGTAATTAACAGGTAAATTAATTTGATTACATTTCGTCTTGAAAATCGTCGCGAGCGAAAGTAAACAAAGATTTCAAACCACGAGTATGCATTATGCATGATGCTAATTAGGATTGTTTACAACTCATCACTGTTCAGAAGGTGTTCTCACACAGATCGCGAGGAAGTTTTATGATTATGCATACAGAGTAGCCAAACAAGCGCGTTGCATTATGAGATATGTTTTGATCGAAAACTTTGACTGGAAGTAAAAGTTATTTTTTGAACAAAAAAACGTCTGTATTTCAGTGAAATGATTTTTTTTCCGACTAATTTTTGGTGAAAGTTAATAACTATTATGATACTTCAAAATGACCCATTTTTTCAAAATCTTTTTTTTTTTTTAAATTAGTCAAACATCTTTAAATAAAAAGAATTTTATTGATTTACCTTAAGTGCTAACAACAATAAAAACGTCTCTACGCTGTAAAATCCTCTGTCTACAAAATCCCCTAAAAATAGATAGTTAGTGTCCGGAACATCTCCTCCAACCTTTGATTTAAATAAAAAAAGAGCATTTTATTTTTAGATCAAGATATGAATTATTATTTTGGAGACACACTCTAAATTAACTTAACTAAAAAATGTATGTAGGTTCAAATTGTTTGGGCTAGCACATTGTGGCTAGCAAAAATCTTTCAATGTAATATTTAGCATTTTTACGCCATCCAACATACCTTAAATAACTCTTTGAGATCATAAAACTGGCCATGTATATCGCCACAGACTGTGACCGGTGAATCAACTCTTTGTACATTACCTTCTTCAACTAATATTTCCCTGAGGATGCAAGACGAAATAACATAAAATCTTTGATTACCAAGAATTACAGAAAAAAGCAGCATGCATAATATCTTTGACTCATTAAAAAATGATAATAAAATGTCAAGGGTCATCCTTATTTTTAACTGATCCCTTAGGTTAGTAGTTTTCTCACTGGCCTGAATGCAATTTTAATATTGTATGGTGGGTTGATGAACAGCAGGATTTCTAAAAAAATACTGTATAAAATACGAGCCATTTTGGAATTTGTAATATATTATTTTCTTACCTGGCTTTGGCACACAATGCCTTGACTTCACTTTCTTTTATAATTTCACATCTTCTTAGTTGCTCTATTTGTCTGCAGAATCCAAAAGAAAGTTAACCTTCCTACCAAATTGCCTTAGTGTTAAAATCTACATTACACCTCACTCGTTTCACAGTAAAGTGTCCCCTTAGTAGGAGTGTATTAACGGATGGGTTCTACTGTACTATTGTAGTTAATTCTTGTTTAAATAGCTACCAAAGTGGGCCAACAATGTATCTCCTTCATCAAGTTACACATATTTGGAATAATCTAACAGATTATATAAAAAAAATCCCCCACATTAAGTTTGTTTAAATAGAGATTAAAGCAACATTATATCAATATAAACATTTAAGTCATTTTTTTTTGTTTTGTTACTAATGTTTGTTCTATTTTGTTAGGGTTACATGTTTAAAACACTTGTGTTTATTTTGTATCCCATATATATTTTTATTGTATTTGTACTGTATATGTTATTATTTTGATTATGGAATAAAAAAGTTGATGGGTTAGGGTTACTAGTATTATTTATTAGTATTTATTATTATTAGTTTTTTATATTTTTATATTATATTATTAGTTGGCACAACTAAAATGTGATTTTTGTGTGTTTGCAAACTCTTTTCAATTCATCTTCTCATCCTAGATAGATACTTACCTGTCTAGGTCACTGCAGTCAGTCATTGTTAAGCACACAACAGTAGTTAATATATACCCAGCTTTGCTACTGTGTCTGTGCAAAAGGGAGAGAAAAAAACGACAATTCAAACATGGAAAGAATATGGTAATGGTAATGATATACTAGATACGTCAATAAGTGTATTCATTTCTATCAATGGTAAATAAATACAAATAAAGCAAAAAAATATAATATAAAATGAAAACGATTGTTTTATTCTTGTCAGCATGGCAATCAAAGTTTTGTTGTGGAATTTTGGTCAACTTTCATCAATATATTTAATAAAATTAAAAAAGAAACACACAGCAGCATGGAAACCTAATATAGATACAGCAGTAGGCCTAGTTGCAATAATAATTTTAGAAAAACATTGAGAAGACATGTTTTCGAAAAAAAATATATTAAAAATATATGTCAATCTAGGCCTAGCACATTTTCCCCTTTTAAAAACAAAGATTTAAAAGACAATTTTCGTTTATGCCTTTTTACATAAGCAATCTATGCTAGGGCTAGTAATAGGCAGGTTACTCAGAGTCATTGCGTTCAACCCCCCGGCGGCATTGCCATTGAAATAACGGTACCGGCGATTAGGCCTAGCTTTCTAGACTATTTCTAATCTAAAATAGAACAGAACATACGACGTGAGACAGCTTAGAATAAACAGGGAACAACAATTATACTTACTAAATTAATTTGAATTTACACGTTGGTGTAACAACATGAGATTTAATCAATTTCGAATAAAGCTAGGCCTCCTCGGAAAGAAAATTACGACACAGCAGCACTCTCTGAACGACTTCTTACGTCACTTGTTTGCGTGTAGTAGCCTTCACTGTACCGCCGCTGTGTAGTATTTATTCCTACCAGCATAAGTATGGCACGACAAAATAGACAATTACAATAGCGATATATCAGTTAGCGAAATTCCTACCAACTTTGTAAACATACAATTAATGAAGTTAACTTGGCCACCACTGACGTAGATTATTGCTTCATTAAATGTTGAGTTTCGCTTGGGTATGCGCTAATTTAGTTTTCACTCCTCCTCCCAGGTTTTATTTAGCTATGAACAGTACCAGAGTGATTTTACTCTCTGGTAGGCCTACTGACTACTGATAGCTAATAAAAATACTCTAAGTTCATGCAATCAAACCCGCTGAATCATACTTTCCTAGTACCAAGCTGTATAGTAATGTAATAAAACAAATACAATTCTCAGTCACCACCATAAATTGTTTATTGTGACGTACAATTACAAATATTTATTAATTTTAGTCGACTAGGGAACTTTTGTCGTACTTTATAGATCACGAATCGGAATTTTATTATTTACTTATAATATTTAACAAAATATACAAATTACAATATGAAACTTACAAAAGCACTTTTTACACAAAAGCAATTACTGGATTTATCAATTACATTGACCCCGTTGATTATATTTCAAAAGCAGCAATTAGGCCTATAGTTTCTTATAGGAAACAAACATTTTCTCAGTCAATTACAAATTTACTTTTTACAACAATTCTGACTAAATCAGTTCTTTTCAAAATACAAATATATACAAGTCTACACTATAATTTTTAATTTAACAATAAACAAACATTCAACATGTATAATACTGAATATATAATAAATAAAGTTTAACATGATTTTTATAGCAATGTTCGAGCGTTCAAAAAGCGCGCGACATTTGTTTTCTTTTGTAGGTCTATTTGCACCGCCCCAGGGAAGAACAACCACCTGGGATAAATAAAGTTGAATTGACTTAAACTGAATTAGAACGGTACAACAATATAATACAAGATACAGTAGTTGGTTTATATTGCCCGCTGTAAAGGGCAACGCAAGAGCATATAGCCGAATTCTCGTTTGTGACTGGTACGTCAAGCAAGCAGTAGCAACGTGTGTGGAAACCAAGCATAAGCAGGCTACGTGTGTTTTAGTAAGGATAAATTTTAATAACTTTATATTCACATATATAGGGCTTATAACTAAAATTAGTATATATCTTTTAGGACTTTTACGTGTGAACTAAGTCACGAATGATAGTTTATTCTGTACTGCACATGCGTAGACCAACATTAGAAGGTCAATGTTATGAGTGGGAGATTAGTACGCGGATCAACTAGATAAAAACCCGGATGTCAACAATATAGTTCATAGGTTCCGCCAATGGTTCCGCTAAGCACAACGGAAAAGGCAGGAGACGGATCTCTTGTTTCATCGTTCACATCTCAAGTAGTCAGTTTGTCCTTCAAACGATATAATGGCGCGTAAGTTTATATAGGCCTATAAATCGGATCCAGCCGAAATTTGTGACATCTTAATTTTTAAATTTGCTTCCTAATGTCATTTGCAATGGTATCTCAGAAGTCTGAGTCAAACTCTTCTTTGATGACAAGCTATACGTGTTTTCTATGGTTGAGTTTGGTGGTGAGGCAACTCCTTCTCCAATATTATTGAATTCTTTGTTTTCTCTCTGTAATATGGAACCAAATTATTAGATCATTCATTCAACATTTATTCAAAGAGAAGTCATTGAACAAAAACAACAAATAATGCAATTCGATCGTGCATAGTGAAGAATAATAAGGTAGGCCTACAGTCAATTATAGAGAATACTTTTTACTTTTTTGTCTCATAAATCCTCCCAAAATAATCCCAAGAAACAGAAAAGAAATATCAAGACCTCTTCTGATTTTATGTTTACTTTTTATTTAACTGTATTGAAAATAATAGTAATTACTAGGAGTAGGCCTAGGATAGTTGAAACTTCCTCCGTTGGCATTGAGAAAGACGGGTGGCTTAACCAATAGCCAGTTCTCGTTCATACGCTGGTACCATCATAAAATACAACACTCCACCCACAGCTAAAAGTCGGTCATTTTCTGAACTTCATTCTTCCACATGGCCTCCTTTTGGAACTTAACTTGGATTAGGTGGAAGAAGTTAACAACCAGTCTATTGCCTAATAGGAGACTACTTTCCGAGTGTAGGTGTTTTTTTTTATAGAAAAAAAGTCCATAAATTATAAAAGAATTTACCTTTTTCAAGCTAACTTTAAAGCCTCTTTTCTTCTTCATACTCGTCCAAGCATTCTTAACCTAAAAGAACATAATTGATCATGTTAATACATTCCAAACTTTATATTGTTTTATTTTATTTTTAAAATACAAAATTTCTTTTTATATTGAATTGAATTGTATTTCAAAACTACGAATTAACAGCAATTAATAATACTTTGAAAAATGTAGATGCCGACAGAGGGCGTTCTATTTAATACATCGGCCCATATCAACGGTACAGAAAACTCGAGTTGTGTATAATGTCGACTTTTCTTGCTAATGAATTTCTTGGAACTCCTGCAATGAGCATAACGTAATCATATCATACTATATGCCTACCTCTCGACTCCAGAAAAACTGCGTAAGCCAAATAAAAACTCCCTGGCAACTATTGGCAATGACAAACACGTACTTAAGCCATATGTCATCGAAAAACAGTATCAAGTATCCTGTTACCCACGTGACTCCAATAACTGGGAGGAGTAAAGTAGCGCGTAAAGCGACGTACCTGTGACAAAAAAAAAGAATTATTAGTCATTCTTCATAAACATAGACCTATAGGTTGTTTTTGTTAGGCCTACTTTTTTATACCTCGATGTTGTAAACACATTCGTCTGTTGGCTTTTACATACAGTATATAGGTTAATGAGAATTATTTTACAACAGCACATAGATCACGTATCGCCTGTACTTACCAGTATAAAATATATATATGTAATCGATATAGTGTTGTTATTAGTTACTGTTTCAACTTACTTTATGTCATCAACTTGACGTTTCTTTGTCACGTTCGCACTGCGAGACTTTTTGGAAACTTCAAACAGTACTCTTGAAATGAGAGCTATATTAATCTATAAAGTAAACGTATATAAAAAGTTAGCAAGTGGAAAATTAACAAGTTGGAATGGTTTCTTCGCTACCTTAATCAATACCAAAAACACTGTAGTATACGTCTACTGGGAGTGAACGTCGTTCGTCGTCGATACTTAGCCTATACCAGTAGGCCTATAAATTAATGGTTTATTTTACCAGAACAACAGCAACAACCGGACCAACGAATCCCCATATTGCCTTTTCTGTATAATTTAACCAGCATTCTCTGAAGGGAAAAAGACAATCAAAGTTTACAAAGTTATCGGCATCAGGGAAGTACTTCTGAGGAAATATGGGCAATCGGTAAAAACACTACAGAAGCACAATTAAAACAGATTAAAGGTCGTGCCGGAACAGGTGTGAAAGACGTCGTCAATAACTGATCGAACCCAAGATATTTATAGATCTTCAGTCTTATAAAAAAAAATTAGCTAAACTATGAAAATTAGTAATGCTTGGAGACACTGACGTTGTGCTCTAACCCATGTAAATATAGGCTATACTTATGAATGAAGAAAGCATAAATGTGGGGTATATATTCAGTAAAGAGAAAAACAAGCAAACAAAAATGACTTACTCGGGTAAAACATAATCTTCTTGTGTCACGGCGGCCGTTACTAAAACGACGATAAGCGGCAACCCCCAGCCGACGAATCTACTCCATTTCATTCTTTTGTGATGATTGGCAAACGAATAAAACACTTTGGCATACAAATCCGCACTAAATATCATCATCCATACAAACACCACCAGTAGACTGTAGTGGAGGATTCCGGCATATATAGCACAAACAATCTATCAAAGGATCGGAAAGTATTACTTATTAAACATTTACTATTAGGTGTTTTCGTCTTATTCTTATACGGTATTATGTCTAACGACAATAAACAGAACCTGCAGTTTCTTCTTTTCTGACTATAACCTCCCATTATAGGCCTACATTATGCCCCACACCTGTCCAAATACGTAAACGATGTTTGGCTGAATGGTTGGTAAATAATAAACAGTGTTATAAGTATACAGAAGTATGATGATATAGACTCTAATGTTCTAAATGCGCCATTCTCGAATCAACTTTTGGCATAGGTCTAAATCGGTTACCATTATTAAGCATAAACGCGCGCATTAGTATTTCTTGGAAGCTTCATTGAGGACACCCGGAAATGTTTATCAAAAATAATATAAGTTCAGTAAGACTCAGGGGTTTACCCTCTTGCCTTATATGTTACTAAATTCTAAAATAAAAAACAGGAACAAATATACAGAAATCAACTATTACTAGGCTACACCAAGTTTCACTTTGACTAAACACTTGTGCCTGTGGTTTCGGGTAGTGATATTTACTAGGTCAAAATGAGTTAGGCCTAGTTGGTTTTTACGAGGTAAATGCATCAGTAACTGTAGGTCTAGGTCTACTGGAAATTACTTGCAAAAAATGTCGACACACTAGCCTAAACTGTGACGTAAATTCATGTTATAATTTATAATAGGTTTCCTGTTATTATTATTATTGGAACTTTAATAACGATAGTATGTGCAGTGGGTAAAACGTCAGAAAACGAAAGACTGAAAACTTCGTCATTTCTGTTACATTAGATTTCGAAAATGATATCAAAACAACGTTACCTCTTGTTTTTTAGCCAGTTGTAACGTCATGAATACTACGTTACTTAGAATAGCCGCAATTATGAGGTTTGTTAGTATTTTAAAACGCATAGACTTCCTCAAGTCCCTATAAAAACAAAACATATACTGTACAAGATTACGGTATGTCCGAGTGACTACTCTGAATGCCTATTATACCAGAAGATATGTTTATTTGAACTACACAACACAAACATTAACAAGAAAAATACTTTTTGGAATACTAATACATACTAATAATGACAAGCAATTATTTATATCATGCGCACATAATCCATCATAACTGCTAAAGGTGCTAGCCACGACATACTCTGTCAAGCTAAGATTGTTTATTCGTTTGTTTAACAAACATACTATTATAAGCCTCAGCATAAAAGGTACGACTCTAATGAATTGCCTTATAAATTATATAGAAAAACAGTTCGCACTTACGGTAATATATTTTGCGTCACCAGAGCAACAATAAGGAAAATAGTTGAGATTAATAATCCGATGTATGTTATGATGCTTAACCGTTTCTGATCTTCATTGGAAATCTAGAAAGAATAAAACATGAAGTCTCAGAAATATGCAGCCATGCCAATATGTAGGCCTAGGCGTACCTACTTGGAATAGGTCTGATTACTGCGTGTTACGTTTCCAGACATGTTTGATAAAAAATAATGATGTGAAGCGCTTAGGCCTATAGAGTCTGTGTACATTAAGTGCCATAAGATTTATTTATTTATTTATTTCGTTTTCTTTCACTAGGGTAGCCCTCTCAGTAATAAAATAAAACTGCTCTTCCGAGGGGCCCTACAACACATTTAAACATAATTTTAAAACAAAACTAAACTTAAACTAAAACTAAACTTCAAAGCATGTTCTCATTATTAATTATAACTTTTTATACCATTTTTAATTATTTTTCACTGCAACCATCCTAGACCACCGGCAACAATTCACTTAAATGAATCTTAACAAGTGATTTAAAACGGTTATAATTGTTTTGTTTTCTTAATTCATAAGAAGGCCATTCCAGAGTGAACTTCGATAAGATCGACTGTTTATGACTTACTCGCACTCCCTTCGATAGTATTATATAATAATAATTAATTCCAGTACTTACTACCTAATGATTGTATTGTTTGCTTTTATTTATATAAAATATCTTTACTAGCATTTTTAACAATTGTGAGAATTAAGTTTGAATTTGACATACTGTTGACTCGCTCGTCTGAAACAGAATCGCATAACTAGTAGTGTGATTACACTTGCACTTCACTTCGTTTTTATCGGAATCGTCAGTTTCGCATCCGTTAGTAGACCACGACCTATAAAATACCAATAGTATGTTTTGAGTTGAAATAAGGGTGGTGTCAGAAGGGAGAGTCATTGAGTACACCAGACCCAGGTAGGCCTATAAGTCATAAGTAAATGTATTCAGGATTTCCTCCTCCAAAGTATACGTTTGTTTTCCACTGAGAGAATATTCGCACGAATCAAACATTGCGTTTTGATGTGTAGCGCATTTTTTCTAAAGCTCTGTTTACACTATCAAACTAGTTAACAAAAAAAAGTGTGATGTGCCCAAATATGGTAGTGATATGCTCAAATATGGTAGTGATATGTCAATGCTTTCAAATAAATTCGCCGGTGGAATACAGGTTTTAAGACCAAGAATTTGGAAACAGGATGTTATGGTATATAGTAAAAAATGGCCTCTATTAAAATCTTTTGAATTAAAAATAACTCTGCGCCAGTGACGTTTTGTTTCGACTTGAATTGAAGGAGAATAGAATTGCGTGGGTGCATTGTAGTATTTATACATCAATGAAAGAGTTTCGTTATTGGTGATACTTATGATAACACACTACAGATATCAATAAAATACAAAATCGTAAATTAGGTATAGAAACAAAATGTTCATTTACTTCAATGATTCGTTAAAAAATCCACACACGGCAGTTTCATTCTCCTTTTTGTCACGAAATCTCTGAAATAGAATATAAAAATGAAAATGGAGTTACAAATTGAATATTAACAAAAAAAGAACTAAAGAATATTAAAAGGGTAAACAAAAAATTGAAAAGAATAAGAATATACATTGTTTGGTTGCTTTTAACAATGATCCATTGTAATTCATTCATCCGTTCATTTCTTTGAATTCGGAAATACATCCATAGACAGTAACACAAAAGAAAAGTTACAATACACTTACTTTAGTTGGAAATTTAAACATTATTTCGATTCCTGATTCGATTTGTGTTTTCGTGCTATCAAATATGAAGCTTTGAAAAATGTTGCTTACAACTTCAACGGTTGAATTTGTATTGCCGTCCAAGCCACTTTAATAAAGGAAACAGAAAGGTTATTAACCACCAAAAATAAAATAAATATTTATAAACAAATTGCTACGATATGTAGAAAAGTTAAATTGGTCAGAAGTGTAATTCGTAATTCTACTGTTTACCCAGTTAATACATCAAAGTGTATAAGTATAGCTAAACACGCCATATATGTCAACATGTTTTAGACTCTACAGCTCACTATGTCGGTCAGTTGGTCGGTTGGTCGGTCGGTTGGTCGGTAAACACTAACTTGAGCACGCGAATGCAGCCATGTATATGGCCTTGTTCTCAATAAACCAAATTGTCTATAAACTATAAAATCCAACCAACTAAAAACAAATATTTTACACACAAAAAAACCACGAAGAGAAAAAACATATCGTGAATATCATACTTCTTATCTAGAGGTGATTAACATGTATTTTTCTACAGTAGAACACCCCTAATAAGGGGATACCATCGGAATTTAACAGTGTCCCTTTAATCAAGACAATTGCCTTGCTTTGATTTAGCGTGTCTGCTGAATAGAGGATCTGGCCGTTTTGTGAGAAAGTGTTCCCTTTTAGTAGTGTTTAGTAGTAGTGTTCCCTTTTAGTAGTGGTGTCCCCTGATTAGGGATGTCTCAAAGGAGGGGTTCTTATACTGTATTATTAACGTACAGTTTTATACGATACCTGTCTTTTGCCGACTGTGTTAGATCATTGTAGTCTGTTGGTTTACCAAACAAAGCAACACATTTGGTTTTATTATCTAAAAACAATAATAATTAATAATATAAATAACGTTGATGTATGAAGTCAATAACCCAGTAAAGTAATATACAGTAGGCCTACATCACAAGTTTACAATGTTGTCTACAATATGTTTTTGCAATAATTAATCCATTTTTCACCCGATTCCTATAATGTATCAAAATTTATCCATATTCTCCTGAAAATACCGTAATACATCACATGTGTTTCAGATAGCCTAGAATCATAGACCATAACCTAACCCTATGATACAGGCGCCACATGTGATACACATGAGATGCTGTATTGGTTTTTTTATCTTCCTTCTGGTTGTCGTTGTACTTTTCTTTCTTTAGTTTCATTAATTGTTTGTACTAATTAGGGTATCATCCGGTAATCTAATTATGTGTCTATATAGCATTTTGAGTCTCCTTCGTTTAGTAATAATGACATGCACAATTAATGTACCGTATCTGATTCCATGCGGGGCAAGAAGTTATTATATAAAATGAATCTTTGCTTGTGGCTGATAATAATTGTATAATATAACAATCACAATTATGCAAATTTATAATAACGCTGAAAAACAATCATAACATTTAATTAAAGATCATAAGGATGATAAAGGTAACATATGGCTTATGAAATAGAAGAACTTCCTTGTTTATAACCTGATGTACGTCACACACGCGTTTCCCGAAGAGATTTAACGTCATTTTCTGACGTAGATGTCAAAGCGTTACGGTAGTTGAAAAAAATATATTCTATGGGTAAAAATGTTTCTTAAAAATCTCTTTCGGCAGATGGTAAAGTATCTTATAAGTACTGTCTCATTTATAAATGTTTAATTATATTCATAACATTTCTTAAAACATGTACATTTGTATGTCATTTCAACTCAATATTAATCGATCGAATAGAAATGTGTTACGGAGTTGAATAAACCGTTTTACCTTCGTGATTCACATATAGTCCAACTCTCGCTGTATCATCTCTCTCTTTTGCTACTACCTGTTCGGGTAGAGTATTGTTACTGAATAATCGTGCTACAAATCCACCTAAAAAAAGTAATCAGATTCATGTAGGGCCTATGACATAAAATGACTAAAGACATTATTTCATGAATGACGTCACGTTGCTGTTGAACTAAAAGGATCATCAGACGAAACTTTCTTATATGCTTCTTCACCAAAGGATATATATTATATTCTTTGGCTTCACTGACGATTTACTCTTAACAAAAGGGTGAAGGCATGCAAGCAAGATACTCACTCATTTCGCCAATTCTCAAACTTTGAATTTGTCCCGGTGCCAATTCCGTGCTAAGGATATCAACAAAACCTGACGAAAACAGAAAACATTTGTATTGTATATATTTTTTCCTATTAAAAAATTATCGCAGTTTCAAACTATAAACGGAATATTACAGTTGAAAGAAAAATGTAAAATACATGGCATAGATAAATTTCAAATATTAATTTAAAAAATAACAGTCAGAAAAGATCATGTGGAATATTAATTTGGAATATTAATTATTGCAAATACAATATTAACCTATTCGTTGATCATATGCTCATATTTAGTAATCATATTGGCTTTGTTTGAGAGGATTAAACATACTTTAATGGATTATTTGAGATTAATACTAAACAGGATACACGTTTTTAGAAGAGGATTTCGGTCTACAGAATTGCTTAATAAATTTGAAATGTTTGAATATAGATAACTTTTCAAAGGTGTGTGCTCACTCCGCACATACGAAATTTAAATGATTTGACCTACATTTTAAAAATAACACTTTTGAATTTATTAAATGGAGTAACCGAACTTGCTTGTCTAATTTGAGCCGATAGTCGTACTCGCTTAAACCATGGAGGTATAATACCTCCATGCTTAAACCGTCTCTTCAATGTGGAGGCCAACTTGGCGGACCCCACCTTGACGCACCCGAACCCCCAGTCATCAAATATTTTTCGTTGCGAACTGCCTCTAATATTTGTTTGAGGACACTGTATGTCAAATCTCTTTTCAGCATTGTAAATTGTGATTTATAAATAAAAACTAAATCTTACTTTTCCATGAACTGTCAATCTTGAGAAAACCATATTCGGAGGGCAATGTGTCATTATCGAATGTTGCATTGGAAAGCGTCTTTCGTACATTATACGAGTTAGCAAAGAAAGAGATGCTGAAGCTCACTATTATGCTTCCTCTGGAAAATTCATTAATTGAGCAACTGTTGTTGAAGGTGGTAGAATTCATCAGTATCGGCGTGTAGGCAGATAGGATCTGATAATAAACAAAAGTTAAAATGAGGTTGAAAATATTGTAAAAAATCTGGTATATACGTGGTGAAACATTGATGTCAGTTTTGTTAACAAGATGTTTTAAAATGGTGTGAATTGGAGTATTTCAGATAATGTGTAGACAATGTCGTGCTAAGGGTATCATAAATGGAATATTGATACGTATACAGAGATCAACATACATTAGATGGGTAGATTTAGAAATTACAAACACTTGGAAGAAAAATGTAAAATATATAAAAGGAAACAAGAATTCATATTGCAGTCGATGAATTTGCTACTTTGTTGTTCGTTTATGTTGGTTTCGTAATATTTATGTAGACCTATGTATAATAATCAAGTCGGAAATATTTATTCAAGTATAAATAGGATACAACTTACAATATTGCACATCTCTTCTGCGTATTCGTGGTATATGGTTGATGTTTTGTCTTCTAATTGTGGGTTCCATTGTGCCTTTTCCACTGACCCATTGAATTCTACTACACGTATTTGTTTTGTGAATGACAAAAAGGCAACGCAACCATATTGTGAAACATAATCATAGCCGGCATCACATACACATGAGAAGTTACCAGGCGTACATACTTCGTTAGGTCCGCAGTCACTGTTATTTTCACATTCGTCTACAAAACATTAAAAACTATTACTATGACCGGAGTATTAATATGCATTTAAAGATTTAAGAAATGTTTACATTAAAATTATTCAATGTTTATAAATACATTGTATAGGCTTAAGTCTATTTTCGCTGTGAGTGGACTTACGTGTTGGAGCCGTAGACACATCATCATAAATCGTTTCTACAGTTGTATATTCTATAAATAAAAAAAACAAAAAACAATAACGATTATTATAATAAGAAAACATTATTTTAGAATAGGAATCATTTGTCATAGTCGAGGACTTAGTGACCAGAAATTACAAGTTCACAATTAAGTTATGTCTAGAATGCCACATATCTTGACAGAAACACATATTTGTTGGAAATGGAACTTTGCATAAAATCATTAAAATTAAACATCAAATCTAAGTTTATTAATATTTAATAGGCCTTTCATTATATTATTAAACGAAATGTTCTGACAGAAGTTCTTGCTTATATATTTCTTATACTCTAGATAGGCCTATTCAGTCACAAAATATATTATTTATTTAGGTCTATGAAAGCGCGGGTAAAACAATTAAAATCACATAATTTGCTAATTATCGCGCCATCAAAACAAAATGTATACTTACCCATTATTTGCATACCATATACTTTAACTTCACATAATGTCAAGAAATCTTTCTTGTTTTCCAATTGGACCGAAACTATGTTACCAAGTGTTCCATTTTCACATTTTAACACTATCACACCAGCAGATATTGATGCATCTTGTGAAGATACAGGGCTTCCACACGCTGTATTGTTCTTCAGATTGACTGTACTCATTCCAACACGAACTTGTGCACCTTCTAACCGCTCGGAGTCTAACAACCAAAAAACAATGTTCAAATGCTTGCATGGTGTGGATTAAGTGGTACGTACATGCCTATCAAGTTGTAATAACTCAGGAATGAAATCTCAAAGTTTCTTTCAAACTACTTTCAATTAAATCAATTTTCTAAACATTGAAGCAGTAGCCACTTATTGGCATAACATAGGCCTACACCATCATCAATAATAACTCGAGTGAAAACGGAGTATGATAAAAGTAAAGTGGTAACTTACGCGTTTCACGGTTGTATAGGACAATATATTCAATTTCGTATATGTCCAACAGATTCACGTACCACCACGGTTCTATAGAAAATTGAATAATAGTTAGCAATTTGAAATATAGCCATATCGCAATCCGGAATCTGCAGTATTAAAAGAAGTTTCATACACGCGATTGCATGCTGTACCGGTAAATATTGTGTTTGCAGCATCTATGCCTGGGACAGAAATGTTTTTTCTATACAATTCATCTGCACTGCTGACTCTCTTATGGTAGCCCCTGCATCTAGCATTAGGTGTTTTGGCCCATGCCTTTCCTCTGATGAAGTTGGGAACTGGGTGATAGAAGCCCTTGATCAATGATAAACAGTAAAAAAATGCATCTAAATATTTATACCTTTTAACAGATTTTCAGTAAAGAAATAAAAAATCCAGCTTACCATTTTCTTTGTCTGTATGTGAGCAAACGGCTTTTTTTGGGTCTCCTGGCTTTGGCCCCGTATTATTATCAAAGGCAGGAGACGCCTGCAGATAGTCTTCACGTGTTGAGCTCTCGTTGGTTGGAAACCCTAGATCAAATATACGACCTACAAAAATAAAATAAACTACCCTCACTCTTTCATGATAAAAGGATGATAGTTTGCCTGCAAGGTACCCGTCGGAGCACTTTTTGAAAAGTTTTGGGCCCGCTTTGGTCACAAAGTTGTTAATATTTAGAACTCAGATTGTGCTGTCTGTGAAAATATTCGCATTTCAGGTAGCGAATATTATATTCAATACGCTTTAATAGCTCTGTCTACACTATCAACACTGACAAAAATATGTGATGTGCCCATATATGGACATGATGATGTCATATCACTACCATAAAGACATATCACTGCCATATTTGGGGGC
This sequence comes from Antedon bifida, assembly GCF_963402885.1. Lineage (NCBI taxonomy): Eukaryota > Metazoa > Echinodermata > Crinoidea > Comatulida > Antedonidae > Antedon > Antedon bifida. The sequence goes on along the minus strand of NC_136227.1, from coordinate 30,935,854 downwards.
ACATCAAACTTTTTTTGTCAAACCAGGGAAGAGTTAAATTAACTCTTCCCTGGTCAAACTAGTCTGTTATAGACAGAGCTTTAACGTTTACGCATTAGGCCTACAAATTGCACTCTTCCTCTGCCTAAACTAAGGTCTCATTTGGTGCCGTTTGAATGCTATCTGAATAATACTCTGAGCTGTACAAAAATACAAATTGCTATAATGGTATCAACCAGAAACACACAAAAGCCTTCGCTATGTTTTAAAGGAAATCCTGATATCTACAACACAGAGTATTGATCAGATTGCCGAACGAATTACATATATAATGTAAATATTAAACAACATACAATAATGTATAGCAAATACTTTAAAGAGCAAAATCAATATTATATGTATTAAGATAAAGTATAAGTAAAGAATTATTAGTTGAAATAACTGCATTCAAATTAAATTATAATTGTATATTATACATTTATACAAAAACATAATGTGTATAAAAATATCATAAGAAAATTGTTATTATGTCTGTAGAAGAAGAAAAAAATGTCAAAAGAAAATTATATAAACATGTGTATAAACTATAACATAGTTTTTTAACATACGAACATTATAATTATGTTTGTGTATAAGAAAAGTTATATATCAGATTACTGAAACTGTAAGGTTTCTATGTAGATTATATATAAATGGAAATAATAAATAAATGTGGGACGCACCCACCAAAGAGAAAACAAAAGATAGCCGAACGGGCGAAAAGGTAGGCAAATGAGTATTTCATGCAATGGAAATTTTGTTGGTAATTCTTAAATTGTCTTTACGATATCGGTTTACGAACCTCCAGAGCCAGAGGGAACCATGTTAAAACAAAATAATAATTTTATCGTGTCCCATCTGGATCTTCGTAGTTTAGAAAAGCCGGAAAACATTTTTTTTAAATAAAAAATAGTATCACAATGAATTTAGTGTAAAACATTCCTCATTTAGGTTCGACGTGTTTTCAGTTGCTATTATTTTGGCGTTTATGTGGCTTTAAATTTGTATACAGCTTAGCAAGATAAATAGAACATCAAGAGTGAGTCCATCACGTGCGATACCGTACGATAAATGGCAATAGGAATAGAGACATAATAGCAATAAAAATTGCAATACCAGTAATTCAATGACCACACTTTCTATAGATACGGTTCTCATTTGTACTATTAAATAAAACCGTAGCTAAACCCCATTGTTCTGTATATCCGTCAATCCATTCTTGTGTATACGGATTTGAATAGAACTTTGACACAATTAAATGGAAGGCATGAGAACATATCCCACGATTTCAAGGGTAATTCGTTTTCCTGTTTTCAAAACATGCCGTTTTACTAACTGCCGTTTTACTAACATGAGCTCACACAGGCCGGATACACTTTCCTAGACATGAGCCCTTATAATCACCTAAAGTGGCTCTCCATACATTCGACATCTCTGTCTAAAACATATGCAGCAATAGGAATGATTGGATTGTGTACACCAAGTTGTGGCTTGGTGGTTATGATGCTTGGCTACCACTCCAAGGGTCCTGGGTTCAAGTCCCGTCACATGTCAGGATTTTTTCTAAGGACCAAATTGCTCCATTCCCAAAGACTTGTAATAAGACTTCGTTTATGTAGAGCATCTTGTGTATATGTTTGTCTTGTGAACCTCTGAGGGTCCCTAATGATCAGCAATAGCTGGATGGATCACCCTCATTAAATATGGTTAAAAAAAACAAAACAAAAAAACAAAAAAAACATGGAGTGTATTTTCAATGCATAGGTGTTTTTCCCTAATTTCGAAAATGTCAATGCAAAAGATAGGACATAACATCATTTTACAATTTTGTAAGCACTTGAAGTTTTTTTTCAACGAATTTGTCAATTAAAAAAAAGTTAGTCAACCATACATAGTACACACTCACGCCTGAGAGTCACATCTCCCTGCACACGCAGTACGTTCGCACAATAATTCACACATTATTTAACAGTATATTGTTAAAACCATACGGAGCTTGATATGGACTAAAATAGGCCTAACTGCACGGAGACCCTGTTTATCTATAATATCCTATATCAAGCATATAGTAACTTACAGCATTGTTCATACTCTTCCTGGTTGAATGTAGTCACAGAAATGGGTAACAGGAATATAGCCACGATAATAATTCCGGTATAACATCTTTTCTCGTTCATATTTTCCTATTGAAAAAATAAAACTTGCTTCTTAGCTGAAGGTTCAGTTAAACTAAGTTATCGTGTCTGCACACAGACCAAATATAGATCAGCGTCGGATAGGAGGCCTATCAACAAAGTTTCCCATCGGTAAGAGTCCAATTAAAATGTGTTAACGCAGGTGTACAATTCCAGTCTAGCCTTGAATTATGAAATATGAATATTATCCTCGCCACTCGGATCCAACTAATAAACCACCAATGATAAATATCATAAAGGGAACTTAGGAAGAAGTGGGAGATGATTGACAGGCGAATTGGTGACGCCCCATCGGCTTATTACCACAATAAATACAAAACTCGTCACGATGTGCGTAACACCTCATCAAACTCAACGGTTTAGAAAATAATTTTTCTTATTGGATGTTGATGACGTCATACTTGTCGGCGACCTTCAATAATTCTTTTTGGTATTTCCTCCTTTTTTGTTGTTAATTCGTTAACAATAAGGAATAAAGTAGATTAATTCTATAGTTATTGTAATACGGCAATATGTAGGCTTGATGTGGTTGATATTACTAAAGTACGAAGTTTCTCAACATTGGAAATGGATTATAATATTTAATGACGTAATTAAATTAAATAGGCCTAATGTTTATTAAATGGACGGTCATTATGTCTATAAGATAACTAAGTTCGTTAGTTAGCCCATGAAGCAACATGTTCTGAGTCTTACCATCATATGAACAAGAATGTTTACTAGATCAACAATGGCATAATGGTATCCACGTTTGTTTTTTTGTGTAGCCAATTTTTTCATTGCATTCATTCATTACATTGTACGATTCCTTTCAGTTTCGCTTTAAAAGATAGCATTATAGGCCTATAGGAAATACTGTTCTAATGTAATGTTGTTGGCTATCACGGATGTTTTTATATTATACTCATTGTAAGCATCTCAGTTGAATTCCGGGTTTGAAGAAAATCGAATAGTAGAACCGTGCCCTTATTAAGGAGAACACTTTGGAGACTGTCCTCTTGTCGTTTAACTGAAAAGTGTTCCATTCACATTCAAAAAAACAAATTTACATTTATTTCCTTCATAAACAATCACAAATCCAATTCTTCTTCTTATTATTTATATAATTTCACTCTTTCTTGGATAACTACCGGTAATGAAGGAAGCACAGTTTGGGTTAAAACATACCTTTATACAAACATGTAATAATAATAATAAAATGTAGGCCTATGCAGTGTCCCCCTAAATGTATGAAAGGTGTTAATCATAAGTGTTATTCACAGTTATTTTAGTAGGCATATTGAACCTGAACTTGGCCATAAATAACGATCAAATTTACATACATCACATTATACAAATGCTATTATACATATCCGTTTACGTATATGCGTTTTACAATTTGTTAACAATTGAAAATCAGTACATTTTCTGCACAACCGACTCTGTGTATTAACCAATATATTATATAGGCCTGATCTAAAAATAACATTTCAAACTAACTATTGAATTTCATAACCGATATCTATTTTATTTTCTTTATGGGTTTAGAATTCAGAAAGCTAAACCATGATTAAAATTAATTATGTACTTTCATACCTATTTTTAGGATTATGATGTAATCACACGACACGCTTGTGTGTTTGTAATGGGAGAAAGAAAAATAATTTATTACAGGAAAATGCAATAAATGGGAGAAATAAGGATTAAATTAGACAATTTATCATTACAGTTTTGTTGTCAACCCAATGTACCCTTACGCGGTTTGCAAAAAACAATGATGAAAATTAATGACACGCGCAAAAGAACTTTATTAATCCATTTATTATATCGCGAAAGTTAAACGGCGCGAACAACACGATAGCATAATTAATAGTTTTTACGGTTATATAAAGATAGAACAACCGCGAATTAAAAAGTTGTTTTTATGGATCAGCGTTAACGCAGAATTAAAGTGCTTTTTTTCTCTAAAGCTATTCTGAAATCAGGATTTTATTGTAATAATATTTATCAATGTTATCACAAAAATCAATTAAGCGCTGTAAACTACTTCATTAAAAAAAGTCACTTTTAATAAAAATCAATCTTCTTTCGGTTGAAATTAGACCAGGTCTAATTGTAACTTATTTTATGACTTCTGTTGAACACAAGGCCATTTATTCCCTTTCAAATTTAAAAAATTGAGATTTCTATTATCGTATTAGAAAACTAGAGATTATACAGATATATTCTGCAAATTAATGAGCAACACTATTGATTTTTTAAGCACAAAACCACTGATTTGTTTCGTCATAGTGACGTGATACAGCAGGACTCCTCCAGAAGGATAAGACTGGCGCACGTATCAAAATATACACTCGCTGCTTCATGGCTTTAACACACTGTTGCAGGTAATTATAATAATAAGCTGATTATAATCATATTTGTGGTTATATTGTGCAGTGGCTATTATTAAGACAAAAATTAGATGATCCAATTTCCAGCATGCTTGAATATTTTTCTTTCCTCTCATTTTTACGATTGGAATGCGTTTAGCAATCGAAAACACATGTAGAAATAACTACGCATATAATAGGCCTACATTTTATTTATACTTTTTTTTAACATTCTATTTATTAGTAGGCCTATATTACAAATAATACTTCATATTTTTTTATTCGATTAATTTATTCACAACATTTAAGCTCCTTAACCGACAATTTATTATAGTATGACTTTATCCCATGATTACGGGTATAGGTCAATGCAATTATAATTACGTATTCATAAAACTTATGCAAATCAGATGCAAATTGGGAATTCAGCGGAAACATTGAATTGATGATTATTAATCATATTTAGGATGCATTTCAATCCGGATATATCTTTCAAATTATTTTATCGATAATTTTAGGAATGGAATTTATTTACTTAAGCGTGGTTCCCACTAGAGACGCAACACAGTGACAAGTCACTGTTCGAATAATCCATTGCTTGTGATTGGTCAAATTACTTGCGTTGCGTTTAGGTCCTTGCGTTACGTCCTAGTGGAAACCAAGCTTTACGTATCCATGGGAACCAATTTAGGCCTACAATAACCGATTCTTATAATATATATCATAGAGATACCATAGGCAAAGTATGTAATAAAGTGTCACATGTATCACATGTGACGTCTGTAGGCATTATTATGTTACTGTTAAGGTTAAGAAGAAGGCATATGACATGATACAGGCGTTACATCTGATACTGTAGGCAGCTATATACACATAATTTGCTTATGAACAGGATTATAGATACGGCACCGATAGTTGTATATGTAATAGACATTCAACTATGGGATTGAGTAAAGACTTTTCGAAATCAATTTGTTTTTAAATAGCCGTAAACAGCTATAACATTAATATACCAATATATCTATATGCCAATTACTAGTTCGTTCCATCATAGCGGTAAATTATTGCCAAATGAACGGTTAGATATTCTATTTATTTATTTTATTTATAATAATTCATTTTTTTATTTAAACTCTTTAGATGACAATTCATTATATAGTATGAATTTAGCCCTACGATTACGGCTATAATCTTTATAGGTTAGGGTTAGCAAATACATAATTACGTATTCATGATTTATGCAAAGCAGATGCAAATTTAGAATGCACGCGGAAACATTAAATTGATAAATTAATATAATTTTAGAATGGATTTCTGAATATTTGATCAAGAATCTCAGGAAGGGTGTGGAATGCAGACAGCAGCCCTGTCCCTATAATCAAAATATTATGCTGCTCTGACCAATGCAAGCAATGCCTTGCTCATGGCCTACAGCATATGATTAGGCCTATGTATTGTATGTTCACTTTTTTGTTTCGAAAAAAAAAGACTTAAAAAGGTTTTTAATTTCAAATTATTAATAACGCTTGCACTTTAAAATAATTGTAAGCATTTTTTTCTGAAATGTAATTGTTTGTTGTTCTTGTTATCTTCTTCTTTGGGATCCTGCATGTGACAAGAACATTGTTTTCTTCTTTTACAGGATCCTCAATAATGTCTTAATTATATTATGTATATTATTGTTATTTTACCAACTAATAAATGTTCTTGAAATGAAATATATTATGGCATTTATTTCCTAGTATCATAGACAAATTCTATATAAAGGTAAAATTATCAAACATTAAAGGTTGGCTGCCATGGCCTATGATAAATGCGTTACATGTGATGACACTGTATTACAAAATTTGCCTGATACAGGACAAATTATAGAGACTAGCACCATCTTATAATGATGTTGATGTGCGGGAAGGAATTAAAAAGATAGTACAGATAGTACAATGCAGTATACACAAATCTATAAATGGATATACAGTGCCGAGAGATATTATACAGCATTTATATTAGAAGGAAGATAAAGTAAATATAGGCATATTCTTTTAGAAAGACACTCTCAAAATAATGAGATTTAGTACGGTACCAAAGAAACTAGACTGTTTAGACCTAATTACTTTAAAAAAGTAATTATAATAAATATCCGAATAAATATATATGCCACTTTCTCGTTCAATACCAGAATTGCAAAATGGACAGATAGATATACGATAGTACCTTTATTTTTACGTTGATTAAATTTAATTCTTTGACCGTCGCCTTCCGACCAGATACGAGCCAATTCTACAGGTTTATTGTTGTCATAGAATATCTGGTTTCAAATCATATTACGAACATCTTAATCTAATTACTTCAAAAATAACTGAAGCCGTAAAGGTAGAATTATCTCGGGAATGTAATTCGGTATATATATATATTCGCGAGTGGACAATTAACGTTATTTCGTAGAACTTCATCCTAATCTGGATTTAAAGTAAAAGGTACACTGATTCTGATTCCATCAAGAAAATTAAAAACACCTGCGAGAGTAGCAATCCACTGTCATCATTACGTCATCAGTACTTATAGATGATGATTATTTAATTGTGATCAATAACAATCATCATCGACAAGAGTTTGTTTGTACTATTGAATTTTAAAAAATGAAGAAAAAAAATCATTGCGTCACGGATTTTATTCTGCTTACGTCCATGCATTGCGTATTGGAAAAATCTTTATATAGAAAATAAAACCATATTTCAACATATATTATTTCAACGGAAGTAACTAACCTGCCTAACACCCAAATATAAACAAAACTGTTTATCGTGTATATATGCTTTTTAGGAATTGAGATTATACGAGTTTATTCGTAAGAATTTGATGAGTTTTGAGCAACTGGTTCGGTCTCTATTTTGAAAAATATAGTTTGAAATTTTGTTTATCAATAGAGATATCTGTGAAATGATAAACTCCATCCTTTAACACATTTTTCCATAATAGTATTACCTATATTGTTTTCAATTTTGTAACTCATTGAATGCGGTTAATGTCTATAGTATGGCCCTATAGGAAAATAGAACAAATGAATGATAGATAATGATTTAGATATCACACGTTTTAAAGAGATCGAGTACGGTAATAGCATGGCGTGGCACGTAGGGAGGAAATAATATTACAGCTTCGGAAGGGATAGGTAGATTGCGGCGAGGGGTTATACAACATTCTTTGAACACACAAGTCAGTACTGCGGTCAAGATCCACAAGGGCCTAGCTATTAGCAGTGATGAATGCCTTGAGAGCATTGAGATAATAATATAGAAACTCTGTCTACACAAGGTATACCTCCATGGTCTACACTCTACACTATCAAATTATGTACAACAAATTGTGAAGTTTAGAGTGATAAGACGTCACGGCGTATCCGTATCCACATTTTTTTGTCCCCTAAAGTTTGATAGTGTAGACAGAGCCTTCAGTATCTTTATATACCACAGAAGAAGAGAAATAGGGGATATGTAAATGTCACAATCAGTTACCAAATAAAAAATAAAATAATTATTTATTATTACGTAACCTCCAATACTTAGTTGTGACTCTTAATTACTATTAACTAATACCTCTTTATTCAATAATTGTTTATCTCCATTCTTTGATGTAGCGAAGTATATTTGAGTATTCAATGCCTATAGGCTTATGGACCAACTTAAAAAATCCTCTTAGTACCACGGGCGGCGATAATCACCATATTCAATATGCATTGAAAACCCTTGGGCGGCGATACACACCCTTTCGTTTTAGTATTGAAAAATGGTACCTCGAGTAGAAAAATTCCCCTTTTCACGTACACTAAATACGGAGAAGAGTTACCTCATAATATTCAAAATGTTAACATTTTATGATATAAAGTATCAATTAATAATGATATTAATTCTCCATATTATAGTATTGGTCTATCATGATTCTGAAAGCAAAACTCGTATGCAGCATTGCATGCAGTTCACAGTCAGACTGAGGACACAGTTGGATCACAATGTGTGATATTTCACTACTAAGGTTTCACATCCATTACTTATAATTCAAAAAACCATAAATTATGCTACCTTTGGTATCAAATTTGAGCTCAAAACAACAAAAACAAAATGTACGAATTTAGATTTCAAGCTCACGACATGACACGGTGACCCTACAAGTTGAACTCAGGAAGGCGTAAGCATGATAGCATAGGCCTGCCATATTATTCCGTCCATTTTTTTTCTGGAATGAGCGTACTAAATAATTAAACGTAATGACACTGTCATGCATAAATTAATATTATAGAAAATTAGCCTAATAGATTAGGTAGATATACTCAATAACAAAACAGATTTTCAATGAATTAAGGAATTTCATGTAGGCGGGTTCCCATAGTGATCGTAAAGTTGCAACGGGGTTTAAAAAAATACAATACCATACTGTTTGAAAGGATTTGATACATAACTATGATTTCATTTCAAATCTTTAGGCCTACTTGTCTACTATTAGATACAACAAATATTTATTGCTGATCAGCCCTAATAATAATATAGATACCTCCATAGTTAAATCTGTGCAAAAAACCCAAACAAATTAAAATCAAATAAATTCGATTAAATGTTCAAAAGTGTGCGTATGATTAGTTTTAGTCAAAAATTGTTTATTTAATAAAAATGTAACTTTTTAACCAAATAATTAATTAGGCCTACTAAATAAACAAATCATTCTCATTTTTATCTTTGTTTTAATCAATAATTATGTATAGCGCCCTCTCTCATTGATCGTGAACATTACGATTTTTGCGAGCTAGCTGTGTGTGTTGTTGTTTTGAGAAGTTCTTGAGTTGTTTTATCTGTTGGTTTTGGTTTTTTAATTGTAATTTTAAAAGCAGGGCAAGGTTAGTGAATATACTTGATACTGACTGCTTAAATTTGAAGGAAGAACACATTTTAGTCCTACGAAAAAGTCTTCAATCGCCAAGCAAGGCTAGGCCTGACAAGTAATCATCCTGCTCAGGCACTGCTGACAGGAGGAACCCAGCTGCTCCGATCCTCCCGGACGGAGTCAAACCTACCCTAGTATTAGGTAGGGCTTAGGATTGCGAAACTGGAATAGTGCCTCCTAGTAGTAACGCCTGACCAAACACACACTAGGCCTAGTCCTGTAATGTGAATCATTTGTTTTTTCATGATAGACAATTTGAATTTACAAATAAATAATAGGCCTAGGCCTACCCTAGTACTTAAATTTAAAGAAAAATTTCATCAGGTATCACATCATCATTTTGACAATAAAAGCTATCATCAATATCTGTGGTTTTTATAACTAATCTAGTCCTAGTGATACTAAATAATAGTGTACTAATAATTAATATCCTACTATTGATTACTCTTTTATAGGAGAAGATATACTTTAAAAAGATGGCACTGGTGAAAGTTGGAGAAAAGGCACTGGAGGCCGTCAAGACTAGTGAATTGCATTTAGCAAAGCGAAAGCCTTTCAAAAGGAAAGTACTGGATGAAGAGGCATACATAGCAGTAAGTCCTATGAGTCAAATTAGTTTGAAATAATTGTTACTACTACCACCTACAGTACTACTACCTACTCTTGTGCAGATTAGTATCTTTGCCTTTGTTGGTTAAGAGGACATTCTAATTCTTTAATTAATGAATGTATGACATGATTATTACATCAAGTCAAGTTATTAATATCAAAATTTCTCACTTATTTTAGGATCTTGAGAAAATCATCCAGCGAGATTTTTTCCCGGATCTTGCAAAGTTACACTCTCAGGTTGAGTACATGGAAGCAAGAGATAACAATGATGTAGCGAAAATGAGAGAAATAGCGATCAAGCTACAAGCATCAACCGTACATAGACAACAAACAAACACACCTGCACAATGTAAGTGAATGATAAAGATAATGCAGAAAAAATAAATACTTAAATACAATTCTAACCCTCCTTTGGAACACTTCTGTTAAGGGGACACTTTTGCATGTTTAACACTAAAAGTGTTAATGGGACACTTAGGTCCAGATGGTGTTTCCTTAATCAGGGTTCTACTATAAAACAAATATATTAATATGCAAATAAACTAAATATTAATCATTTACCTCCGCCAAGGAGGTATATGTAATCGGTCGCGTGGGTTTGTCTGTTTGTTTGTTTGTTTGTTAGCAGGATTACTCAAAAAGTAATTACAAGATCTTTACCAAAATGAATATACAGATAGATATATGGTCAAGGACCATTCCATTAAATTTTGGGACCATTTGGGACCATGGTCCCAATTCTGGACCACTTTTTAGTATACTTTTCAGACCTGCTAGTGTTAAAAGATAGGACAGAATTTTTCAAAAGCCGGCGAGCAGTCTTAAAGTTAACAAGTAAACTGAAATTGCATTTTCTCGAGAACTACTTGTCCAAAAAACTTCATTTTTGAGGCAAGAGTTATAATTTGTGATTTGTAATTTTAAAACATAATTTGATTTAATGTGCACTTTTTTTGATGCGAGTTGTTTAAAAAACCTATTTCTTTTCAAATTCACTCATTTGGTTTTCGCGTTGCTGTTCTTTTGTTAGTCAACTGAAGCTATTGTTAATTGAAATGCTTGTTACATAAACCATTACGCCAAACTCGCATATACATGCTTGTAGTGAAATTAGCCTAAATCACAAACAGCATTAAGACACACACAAATAATATATATATATTTTTTTTTCCGGAGAAATCTTATGTAGGAGAATTTTACAGTAGGCGGAGGTATGCACTCTCTGAGTGGCTTTCTAGTTTTGTTTGTAACTAGGTGTACATATTATTAGCTAGTGACATAGGACACCAGTATTGTTTTTGTGTAGACAAATATGGCACAATATGATTTTTTTTATTTCACACACAGTTGAGCAAGCAATCACCCCAGCAACCTTTGAGACACCTGACATCATGAGTAAATCAGCTCAAACACCTGCAACAGAGAGATCAAAAGAAGACGAATTATCATCATCAAATCCAGAGCCAAATACAACTGACAACAATCAAGAAAGAAATAAAGAAAAAGGTACTGTGCCAACATAGGTAATTTTAAGAGTAAAGTTATATCAGTGTTATTTATCCTAAAAGTTAAAAGATAACCAGTATTCATTTCTGAACGTAGGGGAATGAGCTGTTAGGAGCTCATTTTACTAAGCCTCTGCATTATGTGGTAGGGTACTGGCCAGTTCCTTTCCACGCCGCCTTATCCTCCCTAGTTTTTTTTAAACCAGGTACTGGTTGAGTAGACTGAGAGTTGTCGGGAATTGAACCCAGCTATCTCTGTATGACAGTCAAGTGTCCTAACCACTCAGATACCCAACTCTTAATGGGGGATAAAAGCCTTGAAAACACTACTTTCTAGCCAACCATTAACTTTCTCCAGTGGCAGATCCAGGGTTTCGAAATGCGGGGGCCCAGGGCCTAAAATTAGTAAAATAAAGTACAGAGCTTTTACTCTACAGAACAATTGCAATACTACTGAGCTTAAACTATTATTCATTTGAATACATTACATGAAGGCACCCTTATGGGAGTCTACGTGTGACTTTACTCAAAAGGAGGTTGATGTATGCAATTATATGTCACACTTATAACTTTACTTTTTCTGTTTTACATTTTCTATTAGATAAGTCCAATACAGACCTATCATTAGACAGGTACCTAAGCAACTATACAAGTGAGGACAACGCTTCCTTTGATACCCTGATGGATAAGGCAAATGAAAAGCTTCGCGTAAAAAATGCGTGGTTATACGATGAGGAAAAGCGTCTCAGACAAGAAGGTGAACATTTAATGATTTTAGATGGGTCATCGGAAAAACTTGCAATAGAGGGCGCTCCAGCAATTGGTCTCAACTCGTGGACTTATAAAGCTAAAAATTCATTAATGTATGTGCCAGATGGGGTTGAGGACACTGCAGAAGAAAAAATCAACAAAACACCCAAAGAAAGAGAAATATTATACGAGAACACAAGGTTTTTATGTAATCCACATCGAAACGCTGCACAAGTAGAAGCCAATGCACGTGCTTTGGCTAACAGGGCTGCTATGAAGCAAGGTAAAATAGGCCATGATGGAAAAGAAATTTTAGCATCAGAGACGCCAAAGGTTAAAGGTTACGGATTTGTTGCAGCACCTTCTCCAGTACCAGGTACATTGTTTTTTTAAGATTAATAATTAGCCAGTATTGACAAAAAATATTTTTCTTATTTTAATATTTTAAATTTTAATCAAAGTATATAAGATGATAATGTTCTATTTCATGCACTGTTTAAAGTCCCATCTGAAGGACGAGTTTGCTGTTTGTTGTTGTTTATTGATTTTCCACAAATAATACATATATTTCTTTATAAATCATTAAGTATAACTTATATATAAAATGTGGATGGTGGTTAAAATAAGTCACCATTAACAAAATAGAAAAAACATTACAATGATATTACTGTACAATTTAAATAATAAGGGTAAATACACTTTTTCATTTATTTAGGTGTTCATGATTCACCGTTGATGACATGGGGTGAGATAGAAAGCACTCCAATGAGGATAGATGGTTCACAGACACCTGCATCTAAAACACCTGGATTTAAGGTATCATATACACACACCTTATCATTATTTGTATAAATACAATTTCCTCTCATTATCAACTTTATATATAATACCTACAGTAAAGCACGTTTTCATGTGTCTATGTATTTAAAACAAGTTTTTTTTTTTCTGACATTTTAGATGCCGAAGAATCCAAAACGAGAAGAGTTAGCTCGGTCATTAGTAGAGAAAAATGCAAAACAACACCGAGCAAAAAAGGATGCTGCTTTGAAAAAGGTCACACAGAGGCTTACAAGGTGAGAAATACAGATTTCCTCAGATAAATAGAGGGCGCTATGATTTGTACTTTTTATTTTCGTAAACCAAGTCAAAGTTCCAAATCTAATGCATGCTAATTCAAGTTTCATTATAAACTTTGGTAGTTGCATTTTTAATTTGTCATGAGAAATTTCTGGTAGTAGTCCAGAACAGGATTTGTACACAGGACCTTGGGATTGGTAAGCAAGGTAACCAGACACAATGCCATTTTCAGTATAGTATTTATTTATTTTAGTGTCCTTTTGGTACAGTTGTCCCCTGAATAGAGGTTGACTGTAGTGTTAAAACATATGTTTCCCCCGGTTAAACTGACCCCTTTATATGATAAGGTGGTCCCTGAATAACAGAGGGTTCTACTGTACTGTATATTTACAAATTTAACATACATTAACATATCTATAAATACTTCTCTTTTTAGTCCAAGTTTTGGCTCGATGAACTCTGTAGAAAGAATACAAACACTGTCCCCAGCAGCCCAGCGTCTTGTAAACAAACGACTGAAAGGTACCGATAAATCACTGAGGGCGAGCTATACACCATCACCAAGAAACACGCCAAAAACTGATAAAACGCCTATTTTACGAGCTACACCAACACCAACAAAAACACCTACAGGTGTACCTGTTAGAACACCTGGTGGGAGAACACCTGGCGATAGAACACCTGGTAGTGTCGCAAGTTCCAGTTCTAGTCTTACTGACAATCTCCTGAATTTACCGAAGCGTGATATACAAAATACCCGCAATAAAGCTACAGATTTCTTTTAAAAATGTCTAAATAACGAAATATTTATAAATATTTTGTTGATGATTATTTTGTCATTTGATATACTGTACATATAATTTGTAGTCATGTACATTTGTTTCTATAAATACAGTAAATATAACACTGAATAAAAATATACGTGTGATTGTTTTTATTTGTCAATTAAACACACATATTTTAAAAATTTTGTTTATTGTGTAATAAAAAAATAATAATTATTTTCATTTTTATAATTATAAAAAAGATAATTATTAACATTGTCTTATTATACGTACGCACAGTACACATTTTTATGAACAAGTAAACTTTAGTTTGGCATTTAAAGCGTGCCATATAAAGTATGACGTCATGCTGATAGCCTCATGGTGGTGTGTTTTATGCAGTCTGGAGCAGCGCGACTAGGCTTGAAGGTTTTGTTCAAGTTTGGTTTTGTTGTTCAATTCTTCAGCAGACATGGCTGAACCTCAGCGACAGGATTGCTCTGTAAACAGAGCTTTTCTAGAGGAATTTGTTGCTAATCATTCGGGTCCTCTAAATCCCGATGAACCTTTACCTATTAGATTGGTAACATACTACCTTACAGATGATGAAGTGGAAGGTGAAGTTGTTGATTGGACGTTAGAATATTTGCGGAAAAAGTAAGAACATTTCGACCTTCCCTTGCTTTGTTGTGGGCTAGCCGCCTAACTAGCTAGGACTAGCCTACTAGACCTAGTATAGGTAGCCTGGGCTGAGTGAGTATTTTGCATGACCTCGACCCTGAGCTGAGCTGATAACGTTTTTCACTAGCCTAGACGGAGACTACCAGGCCCGTCTAATTATTTATTGCAATTTAATCATTTTATTAGTTCAGTCATTTTTCTGTTGATTTGTAATGTTATTATTATTAAAATAAAATGAATAATTTTTTTTTAGGGCAGCGTTTGTCGTTTTGCTAAAAATAAAGTACCAAGGCTTATACTAACTTGCCTAGGCCTATTTATTATTATATTAACGTTCCGTATGTACACACACACATAGCATGTTGCGTCCGTATTATTATATTACAGTAACTTGTAATTTATTACTGTACCATACATACACACACATAGCATGTTGCGTCCGTATATAGTAGTCTACTGCCTGTTTGTCTGGCCTGTTCATAACCCACCAAATAACTGATTGGGCCCACCGAATAACATGATCAGAACCCATCGAATAACATGATCAGGCCCACAACAAAAATCCATATACTGAACCCACAGTACCTATACTACTGTAGGCCCTAAACCTAAATAATCTAGGCCTAATCCAATTTCTGTCAAGTAACTTAGAAATTGTTCTGCAAATGTTATTGCCGATAGATGATGATGTATACAGTATACCTTGCCTAAGGAAATAAGACGATCAGACCTAATAACTGAGAGTGAGACAATTAGAACGTAACCCAATTTCTGTTCGCCTGTGTGAAATCAAGCATTTAAGTAAGCAAACTTACTGTAACAAAATCCTAATAATTTATTTTGGTTCTAAATTACAGTTTGAAGATATTGGAAAGCATGAAGTACAGTATATCTAGGCCAGCCTAGGTTTAGATGTACAGGGCTAGATTCCACTGAAAAAATGCACAAACTAAACCTTATAAAAATAAATATACCAGCATTGTATAAGATATGCCATAATTTATGACATACAGTATTGTAACTTGTGTTATTGACTATTGAATGCTGAGTCAGAGATGATTCAAATCTTGTCACTACTGAGTGTATTGCTCCCACGACAAAAGTACAGCTTTTATTACTTACAGTAGTATAGTACAGTTAGTATACAACTGACTAAACAGTATGAAAAGTAAGGAAACACCTTTTAGTCATTGCGTGTCATACAACTTTTTAGTGGGAGAGATAAAATATTAATATCGATCCAATGTAAAGTATACACTACCTGCATAAAATTTGTCCAAATTTTATAGTTTAATCACAAGATAATAGTTTGTAAATTTATTTTATTCATTTGTGGTGTTAATTGTACGTCAGTTAATTTACTGTAGATCATATTTGTGGAGATACTGTACATTATATTATTATACAACATTGACCATTGTGGACAAGCTCTCCATTACTTTGAGACACAGTTACCAATTTTATCTCAAATTATTTCCTTCTAATAATAATTTTAAAAAAATGAATCATAATTTTGTCCATACTTTTGAACCAAAACTGAATGTGTCTGTTACCTCCCATAGATTGCATTTAGCTAACAGTATTCTATAAATGTGTTGAATAAGACTGTCAGAGCATGTAATCTACATTGTATGCTGTATAACAGTGTCGTAATGTAGTTAGTAACCTGACAAAAGAAATTAACACAGTTTGATTACTGTCCCGTAGCACTGCAAACTGCTTAGTAAGTCTGTAGATAGCTGTACAGGACTCTTGTATGTCAGTTAGTATTATATTGAATAAATATTTGTTAAGCTCTGTATACACTATCAAAATAGTTTGACAAAAAAAGTGTGGTGTGCCCAAATATGGTAGTGATATGCCCAAATATACTGTAGTAGTGTGCCATCATATATGGGCATATCACATTTTTTGTCACATAAAGTTTGATAGTGTAGACAGAGCTTTAAAGAATATTACTTTATATTTGGAAGAAGGCTGTTGTGTTGAGTTATATTATACTATCCCTTAGCCACAGGGTGTACATTTAAAGTATAAGTTTAGACCATTAAATTAATGATGGGACTGTACATACAATACTGTACCACACAGTTAGACATGTGTGTCAATAAACATAAAAAAGTCTTTATTTGTTCTGGATCCAGGACCTTAAAATGACATTAAAATGTTTGCGGAACCTCATCAATTGTGAGTGGGTGGGCGCAGCTGTGTGCAACGTGTGAACATACACAATGGTATAAAAATAAAAAGACGAGAAACCTTCTAATACTTAAGTAAGGCAGAGCTATAATAATCTTCTGTACTGTTAGCTAGTAGCACACCTTAAAATGGACCTTGAATGAAAAATCATACAATAAGCAAAAATGCTAAATTTTGCCAATAGCAAATTAATTTTGTCTGAACAATACAGTATCGTAATCCAACTTGTTTTTAAGCAAAAGAGACTTAATATACAGTAAATACAATGTTCAGTATTTAAGCTAAAATATATACAGTAGGTACAGTATCAGTATTATTCAGGAATAGAAAACTTAATTTTGTCATGTATGATTGGACATTGATCCAAGAGATACTGTAGTTATAGCAAGCAAAATATGTCTATCTACAGTATCTCAATATTTAAATTAATTTTTGTTGAACCAATTTGTCCAAATATCTTTTTAGAAAGCACGCCAGACGACCAAAGAATGCTAATACATTTATTTACTACTGACTGATAATTATAGTAAGGGCTACAGTAATACTGTAGTAGCAGGAGGTTTAAACAGAGAATATTTTATCTTTAGTGTATTTTATAGGTACAATAGCATAGCAGAATTATTTAGAATGCCTCCATGATTTTAGTAAACCTACTGTACTAAATGATTAATGGTTTATATAGTCACTTGATACATTAGGTGATGAAAATAGACTATTCTGACCATTATCTTAATCGCACACCAAGGTGAACATACACAGTAGTCAATAAATTGTAAACAACATACTATATTTTACTATAAAATGACAATGATGTTATTGCTGTCTATGGTACGCTAATCAGTTAATCATCATTGCTATCAAAACAAGATATGAACAAGTATTTTCTATGGTGAATTTATAGATGATAGTAACGCTTGGTGATCCAGATACTAATGCTGTTATTAGCTTGCTAATTCACTATAATAGAAATTTAACAGTAGACATAGTGATTTATCCATGTTTTTCCTAAAATTATATACTAGAGTAGGTACTGTATACAGTAGTAGTATGTACAACATTACAATTAAACATGCCATGCAGATTGAAGTATAGATTTCTCTTACTTAGTTGAGGATCCTGGATTTCAAGCAGAGTTTAAAAATTGTATAATATGCAGAGTTTACCAGGCCTTGTCTTTTAAGGCGAGTGAGTGCGATCACTCACCTAACACACTCCTAAACTGCCCTTGAGGAGTGCGATTTAAAACACGCCTAAATTTGGTAAACTTCTACACACGAAAATATAAACAGCACACCTACAGCACCCCTGAATGTATTGAGGAGTGCAATTTGTAGCACACCTATGATTTTCAAAAGACAAGGCCTGGTTTACACTACAGACTGTATGTACTACCTGGATGAATGACAATATACATATCCATAAAGTGCAGAATTTAACTTAATATTTTGTATGCATACTGTACACTGCCCAGGGACGAATCTAGAATTCCGTAAAAGAGAACTACATCAAGATGTAACATTTAATATTAATTGTACTGTAGTCTTGTCAAAAGATGGACCGTGCACACCTAATGCTATTCCCTAGATACGGCCCTGCTGTAAAAATCTAGGCACCTGTAATATCTACATTTTTACAGGATAGCTGATTTAATATTTTAATTAGGTAGCAATACTTGCAAATTTGTGACCATGTTTTATTTTAGGGAATAATCAGTTATTTTAAAGCTCTGTCTAAACTATCAAAGTGTATGTGACAAAAGAGTTTGATGTGCCCAAATATGTTAGCAATATGCCAAAATATGGTAGTGATATGACATAATAATCACATTTTTTTACACATAAAATGTGATAGTGTAGACAGAGCTTAAGAGTCTTTTTAAGAAACCATGTCTTTATTCAAAGTGTGTTGAACTGCTATAACACAGCGTGCATTCTGAGAGTGAATAATGTTTAGACTGGAAACCATTGTTGGATATTGACCAAACCTTTTGTTGTTATTAATACCCATTGTGCACTTGCTCAATATTGTAATTCTACAGTTTAAGATGTTTGTCCCTACATGGCTATTGGATATCACCATTCTATTGTGAATGACATTTAGATTGTACAGGCTACAGTATGTATAGAATGTGCAGTGCAACTGTTACAGTGTTATGTTATTGGCATAGCTTTATTTTATTTAAAAAGTCTTTCTTTGTTTTGAGATGGCTCCTGATAATTTAGGTACACCAGAAAATAATTTAAATCTTTCATGGGTACACATGGTATGTGGTGGAGCTGGTGGGTGGGTTTGATGCTTGCTTTCAATCCATTGATACTTGGTTCAAATCCTGCCCAAGTCTCAGAATAAAGCCTTGGCTAGAAATTACAATATCTCTTCTAGTAACTGATACTTAATTTTGTTAAGTGACGCGTGGCTGCTCTTGTTTCTTTTGTTCTCTACTGGTACACCTACTGTAGTCTTAATTCCAGATTCACTAGTTACTATAATAAAGTTGTTACCTCAGCCAGAATGGCGAGAGGTTACAGTATGTGGTCGATCGTTTGTTTCTATAGTTAGCAGGATTACTCAAAAAGTTATTGCCCGATTTTCATAAGATTTTAAAGGTTCATAGCCGTATGGGAACACATCATTTAATTTCATATGCCTAGTCGGAGGTTTGCAATCTCTGAGTGCCCTTCTTTCTAGTCTAGTTATATTTTTTAAACTATACATTTATGCAGAATTATTTTTATACTGTATACTGATTGGTGTTATATGACTTTTTTGCAGTAATGCACCTGGGATGCTGGCTCTGGCAATTGCAAGAGAAACAGTTGATGCAGTCCTGAAGGTGGATATGACATCTTACTTCGAGGAGAGACAAGATTTTGAGGAGACCAGCCTTTGTAGGAATCTTATTTATTTAAACACAATTAACAAATAATTAGTTTATTTCATGCCTAGCTTACCTGGATAAACCGACAAATGCCATATTCTCCTCGAAGAGCGAGATATACAGCATGAACAAATTAGTGGGTAGGGTTACACTTAGAATGCATAATTATTGTAACGATGGAGTTATCCAATCTTGTGTCCACATTTAGCCTAAATTAGGGAGGGTCCGATATACTTGAACATTTAATAGACTTTAACTATACGGTAATACATAGTATGTACAATGAACAATATGCGCATAAAATCATCTGTGACCAGTGGCTATTTTAATATTTATGTATTCATTGAATTTATAAAGATAATACCGTACTGATGTATACATTATTTTTTATTATGACAAGCCAAATTGAATTTTAAAGAAACTGTTTCACTATATGGTTTTGGTAGCTTACCGTTATGTTGGACAAAGCCAGTATACACAGTTTGTTTGTAGTGTAAGATGAAAAATATATTTGAAAGAAAACTGTGTTTTTGTTTTCTTTAGTAATCTGTGCAGACAAGGTTGCAAAGGTTGTGTTTAACAAAGTGCATGAGATATGTGAAGAATGGAAGGATAATCCCCCAGCAGACTACACCCCTACCCCTAAGGTATCAACACACGCCATTAAGAATACACGCCGTAAGATGGAAGATAAACATGTCACTATACCAGATCTCAACAAGCTGGGCAAAAAGGTAAACTACCTTTGACATTAGAGCACTTCCATTTGGGTAACTTTATTTCAGGAGACACCCCAAGTAAAATTAATGATGGACATGCAATATATGTTTTGTATGATGGGACACCCCTGATTAGGGGACACTTTGGTGGGTTACTTACCTGTAAGGATTATTGTATTTTTGATGAGTACAATCTTTACTTATAAACCAAAACAATTCTTGCTAAATTTTGTTCTACTGTAGGGCATAAATTGGTAATTTAAAAAAAATCAGAAATTGCAAATATTGTCTGATACACACATAAGTAAATACTGAAATTCCCCAAATTGTAAAACTAAAAGATATTTTATTTTTGAGAAAAATAAATGCATTTACCTGTAAAACTCACACTGCAACATTTTATTTTTTAGTACAGTAAGTTAAAATGCATTAAGACATTAGTTAGCTGATTTTTTTTTAGCAAAGTAATGCATAAACTTACATGTACAGTATACATAAAATCAGTATAAATAAACCAATGGTAAATTAATGAGTTGCCTCTCTATACATGATTACTTTATCTTT
Organism: Antedon bifida; assembly: GCF_963402885.1. Taxonomy (NCBI): domain Eukaryota; kingdom Metazoa; phylum Echinodermata; class Crinoidea; order Comatulida; family Antedonidae; genus Antedon; species Antedon bifida. The sequence goes on along the minus strand of NC_136227.1, from coordinate 30,914,609 downwards.
TCTTAACTGCAAGTTAAAATCATATAATTTGTAATCCGGAATAATGAGAGATTTTATAACTTAATTTATTAAGACCTTGAATTATGTTTGATAATATTGATTTGATAGAATGTCATTGTCAGTGATGTGTTAATGAAGGTTGTCTTCTGTGCCTACTTGTCAGCAGAATTCTATTTGTTCTATATTTAGATAATTGAAATGAGAAAATGAACTCTGACCTTTGCCAATGTCTGTTAAAGTGTGCTACTATACACTGTAGTAGTGAAAAATGATATCTTTATATATTGTAGTATAGATTCGTTTTAATATTTTGGAAAAAGGAAATATTGAAAAAAGAATGTGACTGATTGATTTGAATTGATTTTGATAGAGCATTTGAAATAACACACTAATTTGTAATTAATAATATATTAGCCTAATTTTACAAACACGGCAAAATGATATTGAGAAACAGAAATTTCCCCATAACATTCCATTCAAACTAAACTGAACCAATACAAACGAGGATAACCAATAAAAACCATTAATTAATGTTTATATAATAGTTTCATGTATAGGTTTTGATTTCTGTGTTATTATTGTACTATTTTTAAAAGATACAGTAGAAGTAAGAACCTTTATTAAGGGGACACCTTTGAGACCCAACAAAGTTCCCCTTAAAGCTCTGTCTACACTATTAAATTTTATGTGACAAAAAAATGTCACGTGCCCATATATATATGATCAATGTCATATCACTACAATATTTTGGTGTACTGTACTGTATCACTACCATTCTTAGCCACATCACACTTTTTTTGTCAAACTAGTTTAATAGTGTAGACAGAGCTTTATTAGTGGTGTTCCCTGGATACATGGGTTAGCAGTAGTGTTAAAGCATACATTTCCCCTCATTCATAATTAATGTATTCTCTTTACTGTAATATGTGTTCCCTGAATAGGATTTCCCAAAGGAGAGGTTCTTGTACTACTGGCTGCATTTAGTAAAATATGAAAATATTAACAGTACAGTATCATTGATTTTAGTTTTGAAATTAGATGATATTTGTATTATGATTTTGAAATTAGGTACTGTATATTGTATAATACATGCTACATTGCATTTTAAATTATTTAGGATAAAAATTGACTTTTTGCTATTTAATGAAAACCTTGTTTTTATAAGCATGCTTTAAACTTTCCCAAAAGCTGCATTCCAAATACACAAATCCCTGTATGCATTTACTAGGTCATCATCATATATACATGTTTGCAAGCAAGAGATACTAAAGATTATTTAATCATAATTTTTTGATTTAAGAGTTCTTGAAGATTACATCCCAAAGCGTGCTCTAACACAAAGTTCTATTTCATGATTTTGGCCAGGTCATTAGTTGTATATTGTAGCAGTTTTAGTACCAGGAAATTGAATCATTTATTAGCTTTTTCTGACATGTAATGAGCATAGGATTAACTAGCTGAACCTTTCCAAGACAGTTTCTATAGTTTTTGCATGAAATATCTAGCTACCCTGGAATCCCAGGTCCTTTTTTATCTAAAAAATCATCATTTATATTACAAACTTCATTTTGGATTACTAAAGTCTAGCGTATGTGTTTAGCATATTTATGTGCAATTTATCAATTTTCCTAGCTTATAATACTACTAGTACTAGTTTTTCTATCTAAAATATTGGCTTTAGTTTTAGGTAGAATTGTGTAACCATTTTAGCCATACCTTATAATGAACATCTAAACCATTGTCATTATTTTGAGGTAGAATTGTGGAACAATTTTTAGCCATCCTGTAATTGACATTATGATTGAATTTAATAAATTTTCCTGGCTTAATGCTATTTTTTCTATCTAAATTATTGCCATTAATATTTTGAGGTAAAATTGTGAAACCATTTTAGCTATATCCTATGATTTAATTTATCAATTTTCCTGGCTTAATACTATTTGTTCTATCTAAATTATTGTCATTAATTAATATTTTGAGGGAGAATTATGAAACCATTTAAACCATATTCTGTAATAATCATCTTGCCCATTGTCATTATTTTGAGGTAAAATTATGGAACCATTTTAGCCATATCCTAATTAGCATGATTGTCATTATTTTGAGAATTTTGCAACCATTTTAGCCATATCCTGTAAATTAGCTTATTGTGTCATCATTTTGAGGTAGAATTTTGCAACCATTTTAGCCATATCCTGTAAATTGGCATATAGTCATCATTTTGAGGTACAATTGTGGAACCATTTTAACCATATCACTATCACCAACTTAGCAATCATCAATTCTATATTTTTATATTTCCTTTTTTAAGAATTACTGTTATTGTTTATTGTTTAAAACATTTAATTATTAATGTTTTAATCACATCCTGTATAATTCCCATAATTACTGTATTTGTCTTGTGGTCTTGTCCAGGAAGGCGCTTGCGGCGTAAACTTACCTTCAGTCCCACATCTGGAACTGACATATTTCCTAAATGCCTAACTTCCTTGTGCCATGAATTGGACAACCTTATCTGGCCAAAATAAAAAAAAAAAACCACTGAAATTTATTGTACTACTGAATTTTTATTTCTTTAGGACACTCCAAGGAATTCTTTTCTGTGAAACGAACAGGGGTTTATATGTTTTACTACTATAGCCAACCCTGTTCATGAGGCACCACTATTAAGGGGACACTTTGTTGGGTATCAAAGGTGTCCCCCTAAATAAATGTCTTTGTTAATTTTAGGCTATACATAATTTGTTCAAAATGTTTGATTAAACATGTAAATCTTTCTTTCTAAAGCAAAACAAGAGTGCGTCACCAGTGGGCTTCTACGCTGTATACGATGGCCATGGAGGAATTGACGCATCTCATTATGCTGCCACTCATCTTCATTGTCACATCGTCAGCCACCCAGAATACGCATCAAATAAGGCGGGGGCACTGAGAGCTGGCTTTACAGTAACAGATGACAAGTTTGTAGACAAAGCCAGACGAGAGGTTAGTATAACCAGGGTTCTGACCAGCATGGCAGGAGTACCGGTCGGCAACCAACCCCAGAGGAGGGGGATATTTCATGCATTATCCTTGGCACATGACATCATGATGAAAAGAAAATATCGCAATACATTAGAAACTTTTTTAAGGAGGCACCCTGGATCCAAAAAAGTTTCACCATAAAAGTACAATTTTAATCTTTTCAATCTAATCTAGAGTATTGCACAAATTCTTAATTACAAATCTTGGTTGTCTCTTAACACAAGTTCGACATGCAAAGAACAGTTTCTTATGTATCTCTCTCTGTTGCTGTATCCAAGGCAATCTACTGTAACAACAGGACACTGAGCTCGCCTTGCCAAGATAGGAACATGTAACAGTCCTTTGATCTTATGTCTGGCTGCAACAAATACCAGCAGTACTGTAACTATGTACATATTCTCTGTGTCAAGAGCCGTTGTACTGATTGTGTCGCAGCCACAGATAAACCCTTTGATCTCCAAAGCTCAGCATCCTCTTGTTAGATTGCTTTGCTGTATCATACCAGATGAAATTAATTTGTTATCAATTAAATTGTGTACTTGCCATCACTTGATTGACTAAAGTTAAAGATGTTTGTTTTCAGGGCCTACGAAGTGGAACGACTGGTATAGCCATGATCCATGATGAAAACATGCTACATGTAGGTTGGATAGGTGACTCTCAAGGCCTTGTTATGAAACAAGGAAAAGCTATTACAGTTATGGATCCTCACAAACCAGATAGAGAGGTAATATTTTGGTTAGGGTTAGGACACATCACATTTTTTAGTCATTGTTGTTGGCTCCTTTTCTGGCAACTATTAGTTCTTTAAAAAAAACCAATTTGAATGCTGTACCCCCTCTATTATACTACAGTAGATATATTTTAAAATATTGTGGGTGTTTTTTTTTAAAGAAGGAAGTACTATATTCTGGTTATTTTTATGAATGACTTTTTGATTTTTGAGTGTTTAGTTTCATTTTTAAATATTTTGTTTTTGTTCTCTTTTTTTTTTTTTTTGGAACAAGGAGTTACTGTATTCTGGTTATTTTTATGAATGACATTTTGATATTTCAGTGTTTAGTTTTATTTTTAAATATTTTGTTATTCTTTTCTTTTTTTTTTGTGAACAAGGAGTTACTGTATTCTGGTTATTTTTATGAATGACATTTTGATATTTCTGTGTATTTTCATTGGGTTTGGGGAATACCTTGATGTGTCAAGATGAGTCATAGGTCTTTCTTTATCAGTAGTCATCTGTGAACTTCCTTTTTTCTTGTGATTCATCTAAAGATCTAATCACAAATTGATACATTCTATTTTAAGAATACTAGAAAAAAAGAGCAGAATAAAAACAAATTGAGGGCAGACATAACTTTTGAGAATAACAACAAAAAAACAGTTTATATTTGTGATTAATTAAATCAGACTTTGAATAGGTTATTTTGTAGTTTTAATAAAGTTAATCACTTATAAAATGACAAAATAAATGTTTAAATTCAACCAAAAACCCATTGGCTGGCAGCCAATTTGACTGGTTTTTTTTCAGGTAAATATTTTTTTTTCTCGATACAATTTTGGCCAAAGTAAATAACATTATGTGACATTAAAATGGTATATTAAAAAAAAAATATTTAATAATTATTTTTAATTAATTATTTAATCTTAAAATTGTTAATTTTTGTTATAGGATGAGAAGAAACGGATAGAAGAGTTGGGTGGGTGCGTTGTGTGGTTTGGAGCATGGCGCGTTAACGGTAGTCTAGCGGTATCAAGAGCTATAGGTAGGTGGCATTTAGACAACAAGATGAATCACCGAGATAGCCAGATTAGTTCCACTGTCTAATGCTTGTGATTTGACTGCTTTTATCAATATCTTAAAATAAATATTATGTAGAAATATGTATATATATATATAATTATGTTTTTAGAAAACAACAATTATTCTTTGTTTTTCTTCTTTTTTCTTTGTCCCCTTTTGTAGCACCTTCAATTACATTCATATGAGATCTATTTTTGGTCAGATGTTTTGCCCTACTCTAACATAATTTGTACTAAGTACATTTGAGAATACTTGCGAAAAAATTTGCAAGTAATTCTGGGTGGGATTCGAACCCACGACCTCCAGATCACTAGCCTGGTGTTCATACCTCTAGACCACTACTACTACTACTCAACTCCCTGATGCAAAGCTACTCCACAGTAGTTTAATACAATTACAAATCTATTTTTATTGTAAATTATTTTGATTTAATTGTCACAAATGTACATATGCATATGACAAAGAATTCTTTTGATATTTTATTGTAGGTGATGCGGATCATCGTCCATACGTTAGTGGTATTCCAGATATTGCCTCAATTAAACTAGAAGGTGATGAAGATTGTTTTATCCTTGCATGTGATGGCCTCTTTGATACCGTGTCTTTACAAGATGTGTGCGATGTTGTCCAAAATTGTATAAACACAGACAGTGAATTTTCCACTGTTTCTCACAAGCTTGTATCTGTTGCGAAAGAACGTGGTTCCACCGATAATATCACATGCATTGTCGTGTTTCTCAATCCTCAAAAACGTGAAATCACCGTTCAGGAAGATGAGGAAACTGTTATTGTCGACGAGTCAGAAAATTCTGATGGTGCAGACAACAAAGAGGATAAAGAATCGGATATTGGAGAAGATGGAAAAATTAACAGTTGTGATGGCTCTGAGCAGCCTGCAAGTCCACAAGAAACAAGTGAACAAACAGAGGCTAACGATTTAACTTCTGCATTAGAGACTAAGTCGGAGGCTAATAAATCCCAAAATGCATCAGAGGCTAAGGAATCAGAAACTGTGTCGGAGGCTAAGGAATCAGAAACTGTGTCGGAGACTAAGGAATCTAAAGAATCAACAGAGGCAGATGCCAATATAAATAACAATAACAGTATATTATCAAATATTGACAATAATTCTTTTAGTAAATCTACGAGGATATCAACAAATAAAAATCAACGTAAAGCTGTTCAAACAAGTATGGAAAAACTATCACTAGCAGGTAATAGATTGAAGCTTAGTCCAAATCGCAAAAAGACAACAACGCCCCCATCGAAAACATCACCTGTCAATGTCAAATCAAATGTTGCGAAACCCAAGAAGTTGTCATTTAAGAAAAAAAGTATTACAAAGCGATCTACTACGCAGTTAAGCAAAACGTCCGAGTCAAATGGTACATGCATAGAAATTGTTTCACCTTTAAGTAAAGATAGTAAGAAGTCAAATGAATTAAAGACAAGGTTTAAACCTAAGTCAGTAAATGGCTGTCAGGGTCGAGTTCGTAGGGACGAGGTTATAGCTGGCGCTACACGGTATGATCATATGTATCACAAAGGGTCAATGCCGGCTTAGTCGACCATCTTAAGTTCTGCCTACACTATCAAACTTTATGTGACAACAAAATGTGCCCAAATATGGTGGTGATATTCCAAAATATGGTATGTCCATATATGGGCACATTTTTTGTCACATAAAGTTTGACAGTGTAGACAGAACTTAAGTTTATTGAAGTTATACTAATTACTTTTCTAGGAATGTCAGAACATAATTCTAAGTGAATTGTTTATGAGTACCTTGTCAAAAACTAGATGAAAGTAGAGGAACATTTTAATTAAAGATGTATTTTCCCTTGAAACACAAAAAATGAAGGTCAAAATATTCTAAATTTAAATAGGCCATATCAAAGTTATATTAAAGTTATTCACTTTAAGTCGAAAATTCGAGCCAAAAACAAAAGTTTACGTAATTAGCAGGTGAATTAATTTGATTACATTTCGTCTGGAAAATCGAAAAGTGAAAGTAAACAAAGATTTCAAACCACGAGTATGCATTATGCTAATTAGAGAATTAGAAGAGGAGGAGAGAGAAGGTGTTTTCACACAGATCGCAAGGAAGTTTTATGATTATGCATACAGAGTAGCCAAACAATCGCGTTGCATTATGAGATATGTTTTGATCGAAAAGTTATTTTTTGAACAAAAAAACGTCTGTATTTTAGTTAAATGATTTTTTTTGGATTAATTTTTGTTGAAAGTTAATAACTATTATGATACTTCAAAATGACCCACTTTTTTTTGAAATATTTTTTTTTTATTTTTTTGGAATTAGTCAAAGGGACAATACATCTTTAAGATGGCTTTAGATTAAAATGCATGCATACATTTTGATTTTTGACACAGTTATGACGTTTGACATCATAGCCATACTTGTATGGAGAAAGTTAAATTTTAGACATTTATATTTCTCATATCGTTGAATTGAGTTTAACATTTTCATTAAAATATTAGTTTTTAAAATACAAGATGAAGAAAAAAAACCAAAAATGATTTTTCCAGTTATAAATTTGTTTGTATTTTTTTTAAATTTTAAATAAACGACAAGGACAGGTGATCCTAAATTTTGTTGCATTGTATAATTAAAATATTCATTTCATAAATTTGAATGAGAAATATTTTGATTATCATTCTTCCACTGGTAATACCAAAGTGATTGGTGTGTGGTTGTAAAGTCTATATTTAAATTGTTAAATATTGTTAATATCAAGTATTTAACCTCACTATTATTGAGTAGAAAAACACCTTAATTATTGTTATGGTTAAGTAAAAATGACGATTAAGACGAAAATGATTTTTAATTCTTATGAGACAACCAAGAGAAAGGATATTTTCGTAGATTTTATGATTAAAGGTGTGTATTGCACCTAAAGCTTGGTTCCCACTAGGACGTAATGCATGGACGTAAACAACCAATGACAAGCAAGAGTTCGAATAATTCATGACCCGTGATTGGTCAACTCACTTACGTTGCGCTACATTCTTGCGTTGCGTCTCTAGTGGGAACCAAGCTTAATAATTATGTTCGAACCACTTTGGTTGACTGTTAATTGTAAATGTGGTTCCCTAATAGAGGTTTTTTACAGAATGTACGATATTCTATATGTATTGTTAATTTATAATTAAAGTTTTAAAGACAAAGACTTCCAAAAGTACTGATTGGCAAAAATAACAGATTTTAAAAAGTTATAAATTTAAAATACATAACTTGAAATTATTGTATGTTATAAATTAAAAGAAATTTCATGTCATAAATATAATGTTTTTACTATGACCCAGTTGAGAATTATGATTTTAACAACAGTATTAGCTTTGAGTAATGAATTTCAATACTGGATTTAAAACCCTTTTATACTGCAATTCAATTTAATCATTTTCTGTATTACATACAGTATACATATTGTACGATTATTTTCCTTATGATTTTAGAAATCATTTTTAATAAGTAGCTTTTTATACTCAATTTAATTTTTAATTTTTGTGATGTAAATTTTAGTTTTTGATATACAAAACATGAGTGTAGATAATTGATGGCAAAAAGAATTATGTCATTTTAAGAAAAGAACCCCCTCTTTTCGTTAAACCTAAAAAAGATTTTGTTGCTTGCTGTATCGTGTCTGCAGACAGGAACAGCCACAACCATAGCACCTAACTCCTAAATATTAATTTAACCCTAAATTCTCATTTTTTGAAAAAGAGGTTGTTGTATTTGTAGGAGGCCTATGTCACAGCTTTGATCTCAAATCTCAACATCAGTATACTCTCATCACTGTATTAAATTTTCAAATTATTTTGATGTTTTGTAAGTTTTTAGAGAAGTGTAAATTATTCTGACTGAAGAATTGAATTTTATTTTCTATGAGGCTTTTCTCTAAAGATTGTATTTTGAAAATAATGTTATTGTGCCTTTTAAAAAGGTTGTTGGATTAAGAATAACCAACCATGTATTTAATAGCAAAAATGTACAAATATTTGGGACAATATATATAATATTATTTTTAAGTAATTGACAAGGAGCTGTTACAGTACTTTTTCTGTAGGTCTAATGTTTTCGAAGGTTTGTCGCTGTTGGTAAATTGATACCTGATTCTCTGTGCTGTATCTCCATATACGACAGTATTTACCCAGTATCATAGGAATATTCCTTAATACAGCATTTTATGTGTATCACATGTGGTGTCTGTATCATTTAGGTTATGGTCTATGATACTAGGCGATATATATGAAGTGATGGTGGAGACATTCTAGATACAATACTGAGAATCAAGTGAAAATGAAGAGGTAATGTTTTGAAAAAGGGACATGACCATGTTCTACTAGAACTCTACCTTTAGAAAGGCAGAACCATCATGTCCTTGTTGGAGTGGCAGAACCATGCCAATTATTACACCACCTTATGCTACAGTACTGTGTTCACAATAACAAACTCTGTAACAGTTAAATTTGTTTTAAGGAATACTGTATGTATTTAGTTACAGTACGCCAATAAGTTGAAATATACTGTGTGCATGTCTGTAGGCACATCATGCTTATATAAATAAGGTAAAATATACTGTGGCTACATCATGCCTAAGCTCACATCATGCCTATATTAGGTGAAATATACTGTGATATTTTCATATGTAGTGCTATGCCTATATAAGGTAAAATAATATACTCTGTGAAAAGTCCATATGTTATGGGTTATTCATGTGACACTGTATCACAGGATTTGCCTATGATATTGTATAATTAATAGATACAGTATCGCGAAAACTATTATAATTATTGTCTGAAGGAAGCGCATTAGCGTACACCAAATTCTACAGACCTGTATTTGCGCATACCAGTTTAATAAAGAGACACTGTAATTTTCCGCTTTTTTAATTGGAAATACTACAAGGTAGGAGATACGGGAATTTTACAAAAGTAACAACAACATCCGGTCTTAAGCTCTGTCTACACTATCAAACTAGTTTGATAAAAATGTGTGATGTGCCAAATATGGTAGTGATATGCCCAAATATGGTAGTGATAAGCCCAAATATGGTAGTGATATAACATCATGTCCATATATGGGCATATCGCATTTTTTTGTTAGTGTAGACAGAGCTTTAGAATATTTTAAACAGCTTGGAAATGTAAGCATATTGTAGTTTTTTAACGATTAGAGGCTGTGCCTGGTGTTGTGGCAACTGAAAGGGCATTTTTCTCATGTTAATGGTGATTTTAGGATGTAAATTGTGTTGTAATCAGGAATAAAAACAATTGAAAACAAACTTAACTTAACATTATTTTATTTTTCATTTAAAGTAAATTGATTGAGTTCAAAGACTTGTTGGTTCATACATAACATCTCACGGTAAAACAATCTGAGGACGGTATCTTATCAAACAGTCAGTTTTGGCAGGACATCGCCTAAGTTGGCTTTAATCTTGAGAGTTGCCAGGTGATCAGCTTTGGTTGGCCCAATGTTGATTATTGCTATGGGTTTATTGCATTCAAATGCAACTTCTGCATATTGACTTGATGAGAAATACTATAAAAAAAAACAGAATTCACATATAATAAAATTATAATACTGATTATGCCAATGACACTAAAAGAGAACCATTTGTATATACAGGTAATAGTTCACAAATAAATATTTGAATCTTTTTTTTCCCGTCAACATGAATACAGAAAAAGTTTACATAATAGACAATAAAGCAACTATAATCATATTGAGGATCTATTATTGTTTTAAACATATTTTTTTACAAATTTAAGTGCAGATTTGTGTGTGTATATTTGTTTAAATTATCAATCTTTTTATGTACTTGCATAAAAGCTCTGAAAAGAATATAAATAAAATTTCTTTTACGTTTTATTTCTTTTTCAGAAAGTAAATTTTGATATGGATAAGTAGTCAAATACAATTACAACCCTGTTGGTGCAGTACCCGCTGCTTACTTGGGCTCGAATCTAACCACTAGCCATCAGCGCAAGTTCGGTGGTCTAGAGGTATGAACGTCAGGCTAGTGATCTGGTGGTCGTGGGTGCGAGTCCCACTCGAGAATTACTATTATTATTCTCAATGTACTTAGTATAAAGTAAAAATTACGTCAGAGTAGGGCAAAACATATGACCAATTTATAAATCAATTCTAAAACCTTGATGACAGACTTACTTCTAAAGATGTGCCAAGAATCATAATTCCGTCAGAATTTTTAACACGCTCCATTAGGAATGTCTCTACCGACATTTCAACGTTATCTCCTAAGAACAATATATCTGGCTTAAGAATTCCTGCACAATTTTCACATTTAGGTATAGTGAACTTCTTCGTCTCATCTTTCGAAAGAACAGGATTTTCATCTTGCGTATCGAGGCTGAAATTAGGATTAAGTTTGATAAATCTTTTTTGTAGATCAATTCTTTCTGTGACATTTTTACAAGACATGCATTTAGCCCTGTGAAGACTTCCATTTACTTCGGTTACACTCTCACTACCGGCCAGTAAGTGAAATTTTGCGTGGCTAACCATTCAATTTTACCTCTCTTTTCCCAACGAGATAAAGCTTTATGACTGTCATTTAGCTCATGAGATTTAAATCTCATCCACTCTGCAAAATTCCGAGCCCAACTGTGCCGAATAATTTCATCTGAACTTCGCAAAAAAGTTTCTGAATAGAGTCCTCCAACATTGTTTGAATTACGCCAATCAGGAATACCAGACTCTGTCGACAACCCTGCTCCAGTAAGGATGAACAGCTTTTTAGTTTTATCGATGAAGTTCTGTAATTTGTTTAAATCGTTTTCCACAAGAGGTGGACCGAAAGGTACGCAGTTGTTTGCATTCCTTTCCTGGTGAAACCATGTTTTAACTTGCTGCAACTTGGCTGGCATTGCTTTTACGCCGTATATAGCAGTGCTATTCCCCTTAAAACAATTTCTCAAGGCACTTCGTACGAAAATCATTTTGTAGGTAGCCCAGATAGTATGACCTGTGCATCAATGAATACAATCAGTCTGAGAGGTTGTCTAATGGTTTGAATAGGCCTGTGGCAATATTTGATATGGTAATGTTATATGATTACTTCCTCATACATACAATTAAATTTCATTGTAAACCGCAGAGCCACCATGGCACATTGTCGACAATTTCTCATCCGTGAAAAGTGGTTTCCTGAAAACAGATTGATGAAAAGAAACAAATAAAACATATTGTAAAATTAAAGGTACATTCCAGCATTTATATCACTTATATATAGTTCTGAAAAGAACTGTTGTGTTTCTCAACGTTCTGATCAATATAACTGTGATCGTCCTCAGGAGTGAGAATGCAGGAACTGGACCGGAAAGTCACTCACTCACTCTCACCCGAAGTATATTGATCAAAACGTTGAGAAGCTCAACAGTTCTTTTCAGAACTATATATATGTGGTGTACCGTAAACTTGATATCAACATTTGATTTCACCATGCAAATATAATAGCATCCATAATATATCATCATGCAACTTTGTTTTAAAATAAATACAATTACACCTCAAGAAACTATAAATTGTATCATGGTGATTAATTGATTGAACCTACCTAAAGAGTTCTTTCTGTTAATTTAATTGATGATGGTTTTTAATCTCAAGTCGGGTGGATCAGTTTAGGACGTCCTCTGGACATACTGCCAGTATACAAATATTAAATTTAAGTATGCATATGGCTTACAGTTATATATTATAGTCCGATTTAGACTATTCAACGTACTGGTACCATTTCATTCAATATTACAGTGCAAATTAATTCAAATCAAAAATGTGTATTGTACTTAAAGCTCTGTCTACACTAAACTTGTGATGTGATGTGCCCATATATGGACATGATGAATGATGTCGTATCACTACCATATTTGGGCATATCACTGCCATATTTACGCTTTTTTTGTCAAACTAGTTTGGTAGTGTAGTATTATTTAGGTTACGGTATTGGTATATACATTGTTGTCTAGAACATCGCCGACCAAAATGCCACTGTAAAAGTTATACTATTATTAAAAAGCTGTCTGTCGTATTATGGCTGAATACAATTCAAAATTTACATAACAATATAGTATAGAGTTATGTTATTCTTCAATTATTCTAATAGTAATATACAGTGAACAGTAGTACTAAAACATCCTTATCCTTCATAGTATTGTATAAGTCTATCCATCCAATTTTGAACTTTCATTAATAGTAGAGCAGTTAATAACATGAGCTGTGCATTTTATTACCAAAGCATGAAACTTGGCACAAAGTTTCTTTGATGTATATAGATTCAAAATATCGTGGGGTGCCAAGTGTCCAACGTCCGGTATGGCGGCCATCTTGATTTCAAAATGGCCACCATAAAATCAAAAAATGTTCATATCTTGGCAACTATACACATTAGAGACTTAATTCTGGTATCAAATTGTTCACAAACTATATATTTCTATTTGCTCTAGTGAAAAGTTTCGTCCAAAAATGACCGGAAGTGACGTTTCTTACAGTTTGACCTTTGACCTCGTATTTGTATATCTCTGTAACTACTGGTCATTTTCAATCGATTTTGGTTTCATTTTGTTCAGAATAAATACATTTATATTTGTAGTAATAGAACATTTTCACATAAAATGACCGAAAATACAATTTATGACCTTTGACATTTATTTATTGATTTTTAATTATGTGAATATACTGTATGTGGTTTTTGTTGGTCTTAAATGCACCTAATTTTGAACTTTTACCTGATAGGCGTAATTATATTAAATGATTAATGGACTTAAATTGTATATAGTACATAAAATTGGTAAACATTGTGCTTGGTGGTACCATTAGTTCAACGATGTTGGCACCTTCTGATTCGCTAAAAGTTTTAATAGTTTGACAGAGGAAATAACATACATGTATGGATTCATGGAATACCGTAAAACCTCAAAAAGGTGATAGTATGAGCTTCTTTTCGAGATAGACTGTATTTGAATTTCAAATAATTAGTATGATGATCGTGTTTATATCAATATTATTATAATTAATGACCTTACAAAGAACCCTTTATATTTCAACAATTAAGCCTCAGTTATTCTACAATTTATTGTTTTCCAAGTGGTAGGCCTATTTTGATTGCATCTTCTTTTTGTATGCTTCCTGGGTTAATATGGTCCTAACCCTCCTTCTTTGTCTGTAGATGGTCTTACACCCCTTTCTTTATCTGTGGATGGTCTTATACCCCCTTCTGTGTCTGTGGATGGTCTTATACCTCCTTCTTTGTCTGTTGATGGTATTAAACCCCTTTCTTTGTGTGTGGATGGTCTTACACCCCTTTCTTTGTCTGTGGGTGGTCTTACATCCCCTTCTTTGTTTGTAGATGGTCCGACACCCCTTCTTTGTCTGTGGATGGTCCTACACCTCCTTCTTTGTCTGTGGATGGTCTTATACCCTCTTCTTTGTCTGTAAGTAGTCCTATACCACTTTCTTTGTCAGTGGATGGTCTTACACCCCCTTCTTTGTCTGTGGATGGTCTTATACCCCCTTCTTTGTTTGTGGATGGTCTTACCTCTCCTTCTTTGTCTGTGGATGGTCCTACACCCCCTTCTTTGTCTGTAAGTAGTCCTATACCCCTTTCTTTGTCAGTGGATGGTCTTACAACCCCTTCTTTGTCTGTGGACGGTCCTACACCCCCTTCTTTGTCTGTGGATGGTCCTATACCCCTTTCTTTGTCAGTGGATGGTCTTACAACCCCTTCTTTGTCTGTGGACGGTCCTACACCCCCTTCTTTGTCTGTAGATGGCCTTATACCCCTTTCTTTGTCTGTGGATGGTCTTATACCCCCTTCTTTGTGTGTGGATGGTCTTACACCCCCTTCTTTGTCTGTGGATGGTCTTACACCCCCTTCTTTGTCTGTGGATGGTCTTATATCCCCTTCTTTGTCTGTGGATGGTCTTATACCCCCTTCTTTGTCTGTGGATGGTCTTATACCCCCTTCTTTGTATGTGGATGGTTTTATACCTCCTTCTTTGTATGTGGATGGTCTTACACCCCCTTCTTTGTCTGTGGATGGTCTTACACCCCCTTCTTTGTCTGTGGATGGTCTTACACCCCCTTCTTTGTCTGGACCCACTACTTTGATTGATTAAATCAGACATTGTTTCTTGTATGATTAGGAGACCATGACCTTCAAAGTGAAAGTCCACAGGTGGATGCCTAAAAAGGTCTTGTACAGAACAGTATATTGTAGGTCCATGTCACTAATTTGAGGATTACTTGAATAATTATATTGAGATGTCTTTTACGAATTGATTTGGTTCGGATTTTGCTAAAAAATCAATGACTAGAGAAAATCGAGGAAAATGATTCAGATGAAAGGTTTACAGCAAAGGCCCATTACCATAAAAATGGAGTACATTTTTTTAGATGCAACGAAAATGAACAAGAATTATCTGAGTTTTTGACTAAAGAAAGTAGGTCTACTGCACAAATGCAGGATAAGTTTGTAGTAAGTACTTTGAAAGACGATATTCTCTTCTCTTAACTCATGAAAATGAGAACTTTCCGAACTTGTCTCATATGCAACATCAAAGAGGCCAACGAAAGAATGCTACTTTACATCAAAAATTTTTCCAAATGCCATCTAACAATTCAATTCAACATATGGTATAATACATTTAAAAAAAAGAAAGATGAAGGAGAGAGGACCAAAACTTTTATCTAACGATTGACAAATCACAGTTAAGCAAACAAGTGGGCATAGATGAGCTCAGTGATCTGTCATTATGCCTATCCTATCACGTCAAAAATTCAGAATAATAATTCCTGGTCATTTTTGCGTTAAGTGTCATTTATTTCGGTATAAAAATTAGGTGCATTTATACCAATGTAAACCACATACAGTATGTTCACATAATTATATATGTCAAAGGTTATAAATTGTATTTCCAGTCATTTTATGTGAAAATGTGTCATTACTACAAATATAAATGTCTCTATTCTGAACAAAATGACACCAAAATCGATTGAAAATGATCAGTAGTTACTGAGATATACAGATAAGAGGTCAAAGGTCAAACTGGAAGAAACGTCATTTCCGGTCATTTTTGGACGAAACTTTTCATTAGAGCAAATAGAAATATGTGGTTTGTGAACAATTTAACACCAGAATCAAGTCTCTACTGTTTATAGTTGCCAAGATATGAACACTTTTTGTTTTTATGGTGGCCATTTTGAAAGCAAGATGGCCGCCATACCGGACGTTGGACACTTGGCACCCCCCGATATTTTGAATCTATATACATCAAAGAAACTTTGTGGAAAGTTTCATGCTTTGGTAATAAAGTGCACAACTTGGCTATTTTTATGGCGTTAACTGCTCTACTATAACCCAAGTTTAAATACTCAACTCATTGTAATAACAACAATAAACTACAGTATGCATAAAAAAACTACTTTATTGGTTAAAATATTTAAAGATGTATTGTCCCTTTGACTAATTTAAAAAAAAAAAAAAAAGATTTTGAAAAAAAATGGGTCATTTTGAAGTATTAGGGAGGTTTCGCAACCTTACGAAATACGAAAACGAAAACAGATACGTCACGCACACGTATTCGTTTTCGTAAGTCAGTAAAAATCTGTTTCGCATGGCAACGAAATATTGAGAGCGCCGTCTAAAATATGACTGCGGTAAATTTGAGCGAAGCGCGGGTACGTGTTGCTTGGTGCTTGGCTGCCTAGGCCTAGCGTAACATCAAAGCGAGTGAGGACTTTAAAAACTGCTACTTATCAAAATTGACCTAACATTTTAGTAAATTACTTTAGTAAATTACTTTCAATAAATCTATAATTATATTATAATCATGAATCGTTCCTGATTCAAATGCAAAATGTGCAAAATAGATCAAAAACTATACTCGTTTTGTAGTTACGAATATGACTGGTGATATTCGTCAACACGAATACGCTTTACGAATATATAATGGGGATCAGCTCAAAAGTTTCACAAATGTGTGACGTATCCGTTTTCGTATTCGTAAGGTTGCGAAACCTCTCTATTATAATAACTTTCACCAAAAATCATTTCACTGAAATACAGACGTTTTTTTGTTCAAAAAATAACTTTGACTTCCAGTCAAAATTTTCGATCAAAACATATCTCATAATGCAACACGCTTGTTTGGCTACTCTGTATGCATAATCATAAAACTTCCTCGCGATCTGTGTGAGAACACCTTCTGAACAGTGATGAGTTGTAAACAATCCTAATTAGCATCATGCATAATGCATACTCGTGGTTTGAAATCTTTGTTTCAAATTAATTTACCTGTTAATTACGTAAACTTGTTGTTTTTGGCTCGTTACTTCGTGCATAAGGTCCGACAACTTCTGACCTGTAATCAGGAATACCAGACTCTGTCGTCCGGTCTTAAGCTCTGCCTACACTATCAAACTAGTCTGACAAAAAAGGACATCATCATGTCCATATATGGGCATATCACTTTTTTTTTTGTCACATAAAGTGTGGTAGTGTAGACAGAGCTTTAGAATATTTTAAACAGCTTGGAAATGCATATTGTATTTTTTTTTAACAATTAGAGGCTGTGCCTGGTGTTGTGGCAACTGAAAGGGCATTTTTCTCATGTTAATGGTGATTTTAGGATGTAAATTGTGTTGTAATCAGGAATAAAAACAATTGAAAACCAACGTAACTAGAAACATTTTATTTTTCATTTAAAGTAAATTGATACAGTTCAAAGAATGGTCGGTTCATATATCGCAAGATCTAATTAAAAATATTGCAGTTAACTAAACTGTCAATTTGGAAACAAACATGTAACGTCATGGTATCTTTAATATCAAACAGTGAGTTTCGGCAGGACATCGCCTAAGTATGCGTCAATCTTGAGTGTTGCCAGGTGATCAGCTTTGGTTGGCCCAATGTTCACTATTGCTATGGGTTTATTGAATTTAAATGCAACTTCTGCATATTGACTTGATTTGAAATACTAAAAAAAAAACAGAATTCACATAAAATTATACTGATCATGCCAATGACACTAAAAGAGAACCATTTGTATATACAGGTATAGTCCACAAATAAATATTTGAATCTTTTTTTTCCGTAAACGGTTATTTTATTTTGTATCTCCATTAAGATACAGCCACTGATACCCACAGCATTGTAATGCTTTCAGTAGTTTGCCTTTGGGTTTGTTTAAAAGAATATAAATAAGATTTCTTTTAACATTTTATTTCTTTTTTTGGAAAAGTAGATTTTGGTGATGGATAGTTGTAAAGAGTGAAGGAAGGAGAGTGCGAAAAGCACAAACAAATAAATTCTATTTGACTACTGTGGCTTTGCATCAAGCAGTTGAGTAATTAATTGATCAGATGTTTTGCCCTCTCAGTTACTCAACTACCTGACACAAAGCTACTCCACAGTTGTCAAATACAATTACAACCCTGTTGGTTCAGTACCTGCTGCTTACTTGGGCTCGAATCTAACCACTAGCCATCATCGCAAGCTCGGTGGTCTAGAGGTATGAATGCCAGGCTAGTGATCTGGAGGTCGTGGGTTCGAGTCCCACCCAAGAATTACTTGCTCTCAATGTACTTAGTATAAAGTACAAATTACGTCAGAGTAGGGCAAAACATTTGACCAATTAAATAAATTCTAAAAACTTGATGACAGACTTACTTCTAAAGATGTGCCGAGAATCATAATTCCGTCAGCATTTTTAACACACTCCAGTAGAAATGTCTCTACCGACATTTCAATGTTATCTCCTATAAACAAAATATCTGGCTTAAGAATTCCTGCACAATTTTCACACTTAGGTATAGTGAACTTCTTCATGTCATCTTTCAAATGAACAGGATTTTCATCTTGCACATCGAGGCTGAAATTAGGATTGAGTTTGATAAATCTTTTTTGTAGATCAATTCTTTCTGTGACATCTTTACAAGACATGCATTTGGCCCTGTGAAGACTTCCATTTACTTCGGTTACTCTCTCACTACCAGCCAGTAAGTGAAGCCCATCAAAATTTTGCGTGGCTAACCATTCAATTTTACCCCTCTTTTCCCAACGAGATAAAGCTTTATGGACGTCGTTTAGCTCATGAGATTTAAATCTCATCCACTCTGCCCAACTCTGCCAACTAATTTCATCTGAATTTTGGAAGAAACTTTGTGAATAGAGTCCTCCAACATCGGTTGAATCACACCAATCAGGAATACCAGACTCTGTCGACAACCCTGCTCCAGTGAGGATAAACAGCTTTTTAGTTTTATCGATGAAGTTCTGTACTTGACAGAAAGGTACGCAGTTGTTTGCATTTCTTTTTTGGTGTAACCATGTTTTAACTTGCTGGAACATTAGAAACTTGGCTGGCATTGCTTTTATGCTATACATAGCAGTACTATTTCTCATGGCACCTACGAAAATCATTTTGGAAGTAACCCTGATAATTAATATGACCTGAGTATACAATCAGAAAGTTTGTCTAATGGTTTGAATAGGCCTATGGCAATATTTGATATGGCAATATAACATGATTACTTCCTCATACATACAATTACAATTTCATTGTAAACTGCAGATCAATCATATGGCACAGCATTGTCAACAATTTCTCATCCGTGAAAAGTGGTTTCCTGGAACAGATTGATAAAAAGAAAATAAATAATACAGGTATTGTAATAGTAAGGTACATTCCAGCATTTATATCACCTATATAGTTCTGAAAAGAACTGTTGAGTATCTCGACGTTTCGATCAATATAACTTTGATCGTCCTCAGGAGTGGTGAGAATGCAGGAACTGGACTGGACAAATCACTTACTCACTCTCACCCGAAGTATATTGATCGAAACGTTGAGAAGCTCAACAGCTCTTTTCAGAATTATATATATGTGTGTGGTTTACCGTAAACTTGATATCAACATTTGATTTCACCATACAAACAATATAATAGCATCCATAATATATCATTACGCAACTTTGTTTTAAAATAAATTTACTGAATAAAACCCTGAATTATTCAATCAATTACACCTCAATATCATGGTGATTAATTGATTGAACCTACCTGATGAGTTCTATTAATTTAATTAATGATGGTTTTTAATCTTGAGTCAGGTGGAACAGTTTAGGACGTCCTCTGGACACTGCCAGCTACAAATATTAAATCTAAGTATGCATATGGTTTACTTGAGTTATATATTATATAGTCCGGTTTAGTCCATTCAACGTACTGGTACCATTTCATTCAATACTAAGAAACGTCTGTATATATTGACAGTGTTAATTAATTCAGAATAATCGTAACACACAGCTAACAGTACAAAATTTAGAGATCAATACTGTATATTGTTTATATTTATAGGCCTATTATGTTGGTACGGTATTGGTATAACACATTATTGTCTATGTATTATCATCGACCAAAATGCTTTCATGGCCTCTGTAAAAGTTACACTATTATGAATAGCCGTGTATCGTATGATGGCTGAATACAATACAAAATTTACATAACAATATACAATAGAGTTATGTTATGTTTCAATTATTCCAATAGTCACTCTTTATAGTAATATAGTACTAAAACATGATGATCTTTCATACAGTAGTATAGTAGCATTGTATCAGTACTATACTATATTCCACAATTTTGAACTTTGATTAACCCAAGTTTAAATACTCAACTCATTGTAATAACAACAATAAACTACAGTATGCATAAAAAAAACTACTTTATTGGTTAAAATATTTAATAAATATAGTATAAGTTAAAAAACATTCAAAACTAGTATTGTTGCTAAAAAGATTGAAATCTGTTTTTGGTTCAGAAACTTTCTACTTTTCATAGATTATCATAAAGTTCATTTTGGCGCATTGGAATTATCACAAATTAAACAGACAATTCTGGAAGTATATCGCCCAATTTTGCTTCAATCTTGAGTGTTGCCAGGTGATCTGCTCTGGTTGGCCCAATGTTGATTATTGCTATGGGTTTATTCCATTTATTTGCAGCTAGTGCAAAACGATAACCTGAGTATACCTACAGTATAAAAAAAAACATAATATAAATTATTTTAGCAGGTTTTAAGGACTGAATATTAGTGAAATAATCAATGGAAGAAGAAACACTATGTAGCTGACACACTTACTTCTAAAGATGACCCTGCACATAATATACCATCAGCTTTTTCTACCTGATTCATCAAATATCCAACAATTGTTTTCTCAACATTATCTCCAAAAAATACTATATTTGGCTTAAGAATTCCTCCACACACTTCACACTCAGGAACGTCAAAATCCTTCATTTCATTTTCTGACAGAAGGGTGTCACCATCCGGTCCCATTGCTCCTTGTTTGGTTATAAAATCAGGATTCAGTTTTATCAACTTTTCCTGAAAAATATTTCTATCGGTGACATTATTACAAGATAGGCAGTTGACCCTGTGTAAACTCCCATGTAGTTCGGTTACTCTCTCACTGCCGGCCTTTAGATGAAGTCCATCAACATTTTGCGTCGCTAACCAGTCGATTTTACCCCTTCTTTCCCAAGCAGATAAAGCCATGTGAGACGTATTTGGCACAAATGATTTGTACCTCATCCACCCAACAAAATTCCGAGCCCAATACTGCCGCCGTCTTTCTGCACTTTGTAAGAAAGTCTTGTACTGCATGGGTCTGCTGTTACTTCGTGCATAGAGTCCGACACCTTCTGACCTGTAATCAGGAATACCAGACTCTGTCGACAAACCAGCTCCAGTGAGGACGAACAGCTTTTTCGTTTTGTCGATGAAGTTCTGTACTTTGTTTAAATCATTTTCATTAATAGGTGGACTGGGAGGTACAAATAAATTACTTTTTCTTTCTGCTTGCACTTCTACTGAATCTCTTCGTTGATATGAGCTTGAAAGGAATGCTATTGACCGTTTACAATGTACACTATTATTGTAAGTATTTATGGTGTTATTTTGCTTTGGAATGAAATGCTTCAATTTCAGTAGGTTTATCTTTGTCATCTTGAAAAGCTGCAGTAAAAAAAAAGGAGAAAAAAAGATCGCAGTATTATTAATATTTAATATTTCCCGGATTACTACTGCAATTGAGTTGACTCCATTTAACTACTACACAGTATAGATTGGTCTCGGCAGTGGCCTACTCACTGTGTCATTAGTTTGATTCAGATAGCTTTACCTCTGGGGTTCAACAGTGCATAGCTACTTACTCTACTACTTTACTACATACAGGCCTACAGTAGAGTTTAGTCTAGAATTGAGGCCTCTACACAGTACAGGCTACATAAAAAGCCTAAAAAGGTAAAGAGAATTGATTGATTGTAATTTGCTTTGTACAACTTTCGGATACTTTAACCCACAATATATACGCCTAATATAAAAGTTTTATCGGCGTAATTCTTGTTGTAGATGAATATTTATCCAAAAAAAACCAAACTCTAGTACCTTTTTTAGGCCTCAGCTGATGTGTTTATTATTGTAAAGTTGCTGATTACGTAACTAAATTTCGTCTCTGCTGCTGCCCTCTATATGTCAAGATGAGGAGGGGTCGTTGGTGTGTGGACTGTGGTGGCGCAATATCATGTGTTTGTTGTTTTTTTTTTCTAAAGGTGGTGTCATGAAAACCAAAGTAAAAAGTCGGTACAATGTTGTCTTAAAATACGTATTTTCTGTTTCATTTTAATGATATTGCTTCCAGATGGTATGTAGGATATGAAGTTGCTTTGCTTAAATCTATAAAATAAAAATATATTTTTTTGTTAGAATTAATTGAGTTTAGATAGGTGTGTAGGCCCTGTTATGTATGTGTGGGCCTACCTGGCTGGAAATACCAAGCAATACTGTAAATGACATTCAACTATCAAAATGGACATGAACTCTCTGTTCTTGTTTGAACTTAGAGGCCTACTAGGGCAGCACAATAAATTAGACATAATAAGCTAAATAAGACATGGAACTACATGAAATATAAACTCTGTCTGCTTGGTCTGTGCGAGTTTTTAAAGAATGTATTGTACTGTATGATGAGTAAAAATGATTTTAATTTAACAAAAAAATATTTTAATTCACATGATCAACTTGTGTAATCAAATAATGCTTTTATATAATTATTGCACAAGTATATATATATAGTTTGGTTAACTACTGTATTTGGAGCTTATTTTTGGTTGTGATTCAGTAAATAAAAAATATATTTTATTTGTCAATTTTTTTTAAAGTTTAGAATTAAAAGGAAATTAGGAAGTAAGAAGGAAATTGAAATTTAAAAAAAGAAATATTCATGGCAGCACCAAAAAGGTTTTTCATAATCATACAAGCGTCAACACACAGTGTGTTTTTTTTGTTTTATTATGCACCAACCAACTAAATTCATTTTGTACACACTGAGAAACATGTACACATCCGCAGAATGACTACAGACATACAGTAGGCCTACTGACTAATTATGAATTTGTTATTTATCTATAATGGGTAACCTCTTTCAGTCACAGACTGGTCTCCCAGAGGCCCAGTTATGATCAGTGGCTGTGTGTGTAATAGAACACCGGGGTAACCCCCTACTCGTCTCAAAAGATGTATTAGGTTCTTTAAAGTGCACATGAGCTAGATGTGTACACTGGACCTACGGTTTATAGTCCTTATCCAAGAAGACTTGTTCTACCACCAAAACCATGCCGATGTTATGGCTACGTAATTTGGTTCCACTATCTTAACCACTCAGCCACTCACTTAATTTAAAGCACGTTATTATTAAGTACTCTGAGACTTTGACTCTTGAAACTCTTGATCATCTTAACCCAATGTTTACTAATTCTCTTCTTTCTTCAGTGTTAGCATTTGGAAATCTTTTGTGAAGACATTTTTATTTAATGGGTTCAGGGAATGTAAAGCCTGCATTAAAAACACACAACCAAGATCAACTCTCTGATCCTCAGCTTTCTTCAGACAAAATGCCGTGTCGTGCGTGTGATTTACAGTTTACACTTTTCAGACACAAGGTATTATAAACTCATTTATTATAGCCAATTTTATATTTTTATAAATTTATTGTTATTCAGTTATTATAGGGAGCTTTCAATTTGCGCAATGACAGATGACCAAACTACGTTATGTTAATTCATTGTGCAAATGTGGAGATATTAGGACATCCTCGCTCTTTACATTGACACAGGTTGCTTGGTCCTGGCGATGACCATGAAACATCAATTGACCTGACCTAGGTTGGTCATGGCAATGGGAAGGCTACCTAATATTGAATTATCTTATAAAAAAAGTTTAATCCTAAAGCTCTGTCTACGCTATTAAAAAAAGTGTGATGTACCCAAATATGGTAGTGATATCCCCAAATATGGTAGTGATATCCCCAAATATGGTAGTGATATGATGTCATCGTGTCCATATATGGGCACATCACATTTTTTTGATAGTGTAGACAGAGCATTAGGCATGTATGTAATCTAACATGTTAGCACATTCTTTGTATATGAATTTTTAAATTTAATTTTTAAATATAATAATGTTATGAATGATTTTTAAAATTGTAGTATAAATGCATTGACTGTCAGAAGTTTTTCTGTTCTAACTGCATCAATAAAAACATAAGAGACAAGAAGATATGTTTAGTTTGCGAGGCAGTGAAGCGTGACATGGCACGGCCTGCCTTGATGCAATTAAAAATTCGCGAACTACAACAATTCCTGACCGTTAGAAATGTTTCCATGGAATCATGCACGGAAAAAACAGATCTTGTGGACCTATTACTGGAGTATTTGATAAACAAAGGTATAATACCTCAGCCAACGCCGCTGCAATCTAGGCCTTTGATTGGACAGCGTCTATCAACCACGTCTAACCGAGGCTCAACGTCTATGAACGCTTCCAACCCAGTTTCCCAAGGAAATGCCTTACATTCAAACATTCCAGAAAATTCCAGGAACACCAGACGATTTAATAATGATTTTGATACACTTGAAAGTACACAACAGGTAAGAATAATTGTTCAAAGGTTTGCATGAAGTAGAAACACCAGTATAAGTTTATTTCAAGTGAAGTGATCTTTAGCACTGTACTTTCCACAAGCTACCCATTAACTCCACCTCCCCACCTACTAACATCCCCCTATTTTAATCCACTTGTAATCTCAAAATTACATAATAAATAATAAGGAACAAGATTTAATCTCCGACGAGATTAACAAACATGACCTCTAGATAACTTGACTATTTATTCAACCAAAAAAAAAAAAAAATCTTTTGTTGATGACCTATGACCTATACTCAATATTGTTATTTTGCAGTGTGCACAGTTTGAGTTATAATTTTATTGTGTTATGTTTTTTTAGTGTTTCTCACACTTTCGATTATAATGTAAAAAAAAAAAATACAAAGTGCACTGTATTTATTAATAACTAAAAATAATGATGGGATTCAATAGAATGACAATATTATTTTAGTTGCAAATCATTAAAAGTCAATGTGAGATGATTTTTCTTTTACCTGTTCTGCCACAAATAATTGTTTCACAACTTTTAATACTGCACTAACCAAGGTATAAACCCCTCCCCCTTTTAATATGAAATTGTTTATCTGATTATTACTGTATCTAAGGTTTGTGTGGCTTAATCACAGATAAAGTAAATAGCTTTATTAGATACTGGAATATTTACCTCATTCACTTTAAAAATCAATATTAGCATCAACAGGTTTCTGTTAGTGTTGGGCACCAATTGTATAAAATGGAGGTAAATATTATGGTGTTTCTAAATCTTACTTTCTTTACCCATGAAATGGCAGTGGTAGTGTCATTTACAAAATGTGTATTTCCTTCTGTATAGATAGATTTTCTCTGATTGTTATCAACATATTTATTACAATAAATGGTTACTAAACTCTGAGTCTATTTTACAACAAAATGTATATGTTATTGTTTGAAAATTTCATTTTGTATATTATACTTTAAAACTCTGAGTCTATCTTACAAAAAAATGTACATACATGTTTGAAAATGTCCTTCCGTAGTCTATCTTTGATTGTTATCAACATAGCTATTACTGTATGATAAATCTCTTAGTCTGTCTTGCAAAGTTCCAAACAAAAATCTTTACGTATTGTTTTCATTTAGGAGGAAAATGAAGAAGAGTATCTAGAGGAAACTCAAAGACACTTCAACAACATCACCACACCAAAAATAACAACAAAAACACCAATAACAATACCAACAACAGAATCAGCTCCCTCATCAACAGCGACTGAAAGTGAGGCTGATAAAAGGGAGCGTTTAGAACGACGAAGACAACAAGAGATGAGAGAAGCAGAGGCAAGAAATATACATGAAAACCCATTAGTGAGCTTATTTAATTAGTTTAAAGATATATTGTCCCCCTTGTTGAACATGCCATTTTAATGTTACGTAATAGTTATTCACTTTGACCAAAAACTAGATCAAAAAAAAAAAATTATTTACCTGAAAAATTGTAATTTAAAGTAAAAAATACTTTTAATTGTCTGCCAAACAATGGTTTTTGGTTAAAATTAACCATTTCTTTTGTCTTTTTATAAGTGAAATAATATTTTTTTTGGCCTATTTAAAGTATGATTTTATTAATGTTTATGTTTTTTGGGGACAATACATATTTAACATATTTTAATTTATTTTTGCTATTGAGATTTAACTAAAAAGATTGCCTAATAATAATTTGAAAAAATACAGTTTATTCAGCAACCACAACAGTTGTAGAATAACATGCAATAGGGCAAACAAACTGTGCACCATAAAAACTAGAGGGTCAACTTGCTTGCTGTATGAATAGGGATTCCATATCTCTTTAAAAATATTATTGAAAATAAAAATAATAAAATATTATGAAGAACCACATAATCAGAGAATTTTTAAAAATATAATATTCTAAAATCTTTTAATTACTGTAGTATCACTAGTTTTAATTGGTGGTGTGGTATTTTACCTTGCTTTCTAAAGTTGTTTCAATTCTTATAATGCTTTTATACATGTATGATACTGTGCCTATGAGCAATCATTGATTAGATACATGGCGCATTATAAATGCTTTTATTATTATTATTATAATATACTATGACTTTATAACCTCTTCCTGGTGACAACATTTTGAGCTGTTAAATGTTACATTGTCTTATATAGCCAGTTATCTTCTTTACTGAAAATTTGTTATCTCAATTTCAGCCAACTGTTGACCCCAGACCAAAGAAGAAAAGAGCATCCATTGGTGATGTGAACAGCATAGAGGATATCAACGAACTTTCAGTTAGGGCGCTAAAAGAGATATTGGCCACAAACTTTGTTGATTATCGTGGCTGTGTAGAAAAACAAGAACTAGTGGATAGAGTCAAACGATTATATAAATCTAAGGAAAAACCAAACGGTAAGATTACTAATTCTTTTTTGACACAAAGATGTTTAGTTTTAAATTTAAAAAAAAATTACTGACCAGATCTTAAGTTTTAATTTAATACAACACTGACATATTCTACAAAACCCTGCATTTCTTGATTTTTACCTATCCAAAGTAGTCACAAGTACCTAAACTGTACATTTATAAGCAACGATATTGTATTCAATCGAAATTGCTTTCATGTCCTCAAAATTTCACCATATTCAATTCAGGTAATTTCTATTGAATATTAGACTTGTGACATAATTTCCAGTTACATATAATTTTTAAGTTTAACAGCAAATTAGGATATTTTATGTGTACACCAAAAAACTATTGATTCGAAGTCTAAAACTCTGTCTACACTATCAAACAAGTTTGACAAAAAAGTGTGATATGCCCAAATATGGTAGTGATATGCCCAAATATGGTAGTGATATGACATCATCATGTCTCTATATGGGCACATCACATTTTTAGTTTATAAAGTTTGATAGTGTAGACGGAGCTTTATACAAATTTAGTTTGAGTTGCTTCATTCCACCATGTCTGAAAACCTAACTACATTGTTGTATCTTGCAAATGGGAATTATTTTAGACATGATATGAGCTCAAATACTTTATAAATAAATTATTAATATGAGCAAGAATTAAATGTGTTAAGAGTCACTTGACCAAACTCTGTGGCAATTTAATTAATTCATTTGACCTCCCCTGTAATGGATCAAAGTCATTGATTTTCTACTTTGGATTCTGAGAAGTGGAGTTTTACATAAATTGCTTGACAGCAAATTGCCATATTTAATCTGTTTAATGTTTTTTAGTATTGGTATCATCAAACAAAAACTAAGACAATAAACAGCATATTACATTAAGACCCCTTCTTTGGGACACCCCTAATCAGAGGACACCTCTATTTAATGGGGACACTTGTGAAATGAATGAAGCTCAATATCTTTTTCAAACCCTATAAGACACACTAATATAGATAATAATTTTGTTGGGTCGATATTATAACATATGAAAAAAAACAAATTTAATTTTATCAATTTAATGTGATAGCAAAATATCACACTATTGTTGGATTCATGACACAATTATTGAAAATATCGCGCTGTTTGTTCATCACAGTTAAAGTTGATTTGAAATATTATCTTTTTAATTTTAGATGCTCATGGTGAAAATGGTAAGCAAAGGAAATATTGTAGTTGTAGAACAATAACATATTAAACTTCCATTCTTGCCATCCATGTTTTTTTGACATTTTCCATAGATGACGTAGTCATACTAGAGTGACATGATGGTTTTGGATCATAATGCCATCATCTTTCGAATTTATACATTATATTTTGCTTGTGGTCATATTCTAAATGCTAAATCTAAATTGCCTCACTGTCAATATTTCTTTTTGTCATCATTTTTTCTCATTTATAAAATTCAAGATAACAAATAAATATCTGTTTGAATAAAGCACTCTGATGTAAAGAGCTCCCAGTCAAAATGTTTTCAAATTCAGTACCTGGACTCTCATACGCATTACACAAGGTTTATAAAGATAATTAATATTTTACGCCTCAAAAAATTTGTTTTAAAAATGTTTTTGTTATGCCATTTTAATGTCATATAATGCAGTAGTTATTAACTTTGACCAAAATTGGATCAAAGAAAAATGATTTACCTGAAAATTGGTTGCATTTAAATGTTTGTCATTTTATAAGTGAAAACATTTTTTTTCTTCATCTTTTTTCTCTATGGAAGTGATTAACTTTGTTAAAAAATGGCCTGTTCAAAGTCTGATTTTATGAATCTTTATGTTTTTGGGATACAATACTTCAACAATGTTGCAGTTGGCCATCTATTTTGCTTTGGAAATGTTAATTTGATAAAGGGAATACCAAATTCAAGGGCATAAGACATGTTTTTCTGTATTAATTGCGAGTTGATTTCATGCAAATTTGCTGTGTTCTTAATCATAAAAAGTGTATATTTTAAAATCATAATGATTGACAGCACAGATAAATTGTAATTTTTAAGTTATTCCATGATCTGCATTTTGTCATAGATTTGCAAATAAAGTTTATAAATTAATTCAGTATGGATTCAAATGATATATAAGGATAATATTTGATAATTAATTTTGAGGGTCTTGAGTGGTTTAGTGGTCTTTAGAATAGAATATGTAGTCTCTGTTGAATAACTTATTTTTATTTCTTTTTATTCTTATTCTATGCTGCTATAGAAGAGTCCTTTTTGCTACCGTAGAGGGATTCTTTTTTTGTTTTTTTTTTTAAATTCTGATCTGGACTGTATATCTTTAGTTTTTAGCTATAACAATAGTTTAATGTTTTTTATTTCCAAGTTTAGCTGGCAACTATTATTAATTGTTATTATATAACACAGTAGAACCCTTCTTTGGCACATCCCTATTAAGAGGACACTTTGTTGGCTTCTGAAGGTGTCCCCTTATAGAGGTCCTTCTGTATTGTACTGTAACACCTATCCAGGAAATCATATTCATGTAGTGATGATACATTTTAAAGGCAAAGAGAGAAACTAAAATAATTAGACAGAACCAAATATGTTTCTAGAAATTTCTATTTTATTGCTTGTTGCAATGTACTGCTACTGTTTAAAGTAAATTTCAAAGGGCATACAGTATTGTGTTAAAACAAATATAAATAAGCAAGCAAATAGAATAAGTGCTTAAATACATAATGGGAAAATATACATTAATATTCACATTACAGTGTACTGGTAATGTGTATAGTGTAATACTTATACTTTTCAGGTTAAGTATACTTGGCTGATCATTCTAGATAACCATCCTAAAGCCCTGTTTATACTATAAAAAATTATGTGACAAAAAAATGTGATATGCCCATATATGGACATGATGATGTCATATCACTACTATATTTGGGCATCATACGTTTTTTTGGCAAACTAGTTTGTATGTAAGTGTGGACAGAGTTTAAGATAGTGACTTGATACCTGGTTCAAGGTGATAGAATAGCATTGTATCCTACACCATATGTGTTTTAATCATTACAAATAATTCAAGGTATATTTAATTCATACATTTAAAATCATACAAAAGGCTGCCAAAAGCTGAAATACAAATTCTTATTTTTTTGTTGATCTTCAAATAAAATCAAACAAATACTCAGGTTCCTCTCACAAGGCTAAGATCAAAGGTTGAATTAAGTCACACATGAAACTAACATTTCTAAGCCCAAGAGAGTATGGTTTTGGGAAAGTTAACAGTTATATACAAATAATAAATGTTTTGTATACATTGGAGAAAATATTTTCATTCTTTAAAAGCCCGCAGACTTGATACTTGAATAAGATGTCAAAGGCTATGTCATTCTAAATGGGGGACTCTCTGATTTGCCTGTGGAGTAGTAGAGCAGTTTATAGGTGACCACACTACAAGTTGGCTACCTGAGTTTAGAAAAAACTGAGCATGCAATAGTATCATCAATCATTGAAATGGGATAAAATAATGCATAGCATGTACATTTTTTAATACAGTATGAGTACAATTATTTTACAATTTTTTCTTTTTAAGATCCGCAAAATGAAGATGATGAAAACCTGTGTAAGATATGCATGGACGCAGCGATAGACTGTGTTCTTCTGGAATGTGGACACATGGTGACGTGTACAAAGTGCGGTAAGGTCCTTGCAGAGTGTCCAATATGTCGTGTTTTCATCACACGTGTTGTACACACATTCAAGTCGTAAGGGATAGTACGCTTTATGTTGATAGTGAGGTTACTGTTGTAGCCATCTTCTTCTGAGACACATGGCCGTCTTTGATGGATACTTAGTATCAGTTGACTTCACTGCTGGTGTAATCTAATTTGTGATGTGTTGTACACACATTCAAGTTTTATGGAATATACATTAAGTTAATGGTGAGGTGGTCGCAGAATATCTAATTTGTGATGTGTTGCACACACATTCAAGTTTTATGGGATGTACACTTTAAGTTAATGGTGAGGTGGTCGCAGAATATCTAATTTGTGATGTGTTGTACACACATTCAAGTTTTATGGGATATACACTTTATGTTGATGGTGTGGTGGTCTCAGAATATTTAATTTGTCATATTTTAACACACTAGAGTTGTAAGAGATTTACACATGTTGAGGTTGTCGCGGAATATCTCATTTGTTGCATTTTCCTTACACATGCTGTAAACTCATTCAAGTTTACATGATAAGATTTGTTCTAAAGGGTAATTTACTATGAGGATTATAGTATTTAAGCATAAAAAAAATATTTTTCTACTGTATACACTTTACTACACTTGCATACCAGAGATTTCTTACTTTGTGTCTGTGAGGTCTTTAATTCAACAATATTATAACTGTTAAATTCATATGAAATGTATATTTTTTGATACCCATTACATTACAAATTATTTTAAATATTTTGTACATTCAAATACGTTCATTTCACAAACTCAGTGACAAACAATAATTGCATTTTCACAAACTTTTGATAAAAGTTTTTTTTTGCAGACTGAAATTAGGTTTATAGTTATATATAATCATTTTTATGCTCGTATTTACTATTCATTTTATTTTGTATATAAGTATATATATAATATATGGTATCTGAAATACAAAATAACTAGAGAACGGCACGATAGCTTCGGTTTAGTAAATTCCTCAGTAATTGCAGGAATTCTTTAATTCCTTTGTATTCTTTAAAGACGTACACACAAACGGCCTGAAACAAAATGATAACGATTTTATGTGGATGTTCTAGGTGTCCTTCGGGTCGATACCATTATCTGATAGGGGAACTTATTGGTTTTCTTATCGTAAAAGTATTTCTCTCTTCGGAGAGAGAGCCTATTGTCTGTTTATCCAGGTAAGCTGCACTCATAGAATACCAACACCACTGTTGGTGTGTAATATAAATATATGCTACCTGAAATACAAAAGTGAGTTTTTATGAATATAGTACATTTTGACTGGTCATTCATAATTGATATTGAATAGTAAATTTGCATACCCAGGTGAAGCTATAAATTCCCCTACAATCGATAATACAAATTATAGTTTGTATGAATTCATTTTCTATATAGAAAAAAAAACCAAAAAAACGCTTTATCATCAAATTTGTTATGTTAATTAAAGCAATCTATTTAAGATTTTTAACCTACAAAATATAGTAAAGAAAATTAATATACGATTTATAAGTAATATTAATTAAAAAATAATAATATTAATAATAAGGGACACCAACCAACTGATTCAAAACCTACCATGGAAAAACAGCAGACTATGGCGTTGTATTGTGAACTACAGTCACATCTTGATGCGTCCGCTTGACAATGACCTATAAATATGGCACCACATAAGCACTAATTTAAAGTACAGAGGGTAAACAACAAATGCTAATTGAAGTCTGATTGGTTGTAGAAAGTCCTGGTATTAATATGAATTGCATCATATGATATGTTATGGTTTTGTATCGTGAGAGTAATACACTGTACACAATAGGAGTGTCCACTGAATAGTGGTTGGCTGTGGAAAGCATATAGTAATACACTTCACAGAATAGGAGTGTCCCCTGAATAGGGGTTGTCTGTGGCAAAGCATATATTGCCCGTTGTTCATTTGTGGCCTCTTAATTGGGATGTCCCCTGAATATAGGTGTCCGAAAGAAGAACAAATGTTCGTATTCAAATGATAAGCCATTGGCTGGGATTACTGTAAATTTTGTTGGAGTGCAATTTTGATTCAAGTTTAAATCTTTTTTTTCTGACATGATATAGTACATATATTTTAGTTGCTATTTCATTTGCTGCCCCCAGCAAATGAGTGTAACCCTTTTACTTACTCTTTTTTTTTAGTTATTAATAGTATGTGTATTGGTAAAAAAAGCTTCAGACATGCTATTGGCCCAGTATAGGCACCTGTATGCTGATTATTTAAATTAGGTGTAAAAAAAATACATTCCATAGTGTATAGTATATTTGTTTTAGTTTAATTTCATAATGTTAAAGTATAAAGCTAATTTATCAATTAATAGGAAGCTTTTAATTTGCGATGATTGGTGACCAACCTAGGTCAGGTCAATTGATGCGTTGTTGGTCGTCGTCACCGGGACCTAGAAACCAAAGGTTAAGAGCGAAGGCATAAATCCCAATATTCCAGCATGCACACAATGAACTGAATTATGACATGTACAGCCACCGAAGAAGATATGTGTTATAAACCACACTATTTATTTATTTTTTCAATTAATTATTGTTTCTCTATTTTGTAAATGGTGGTCTCTGCTTAAAGTCTACTTTTAGACTTATTTTGACCACCATCCACATTTATACTTATCTATAAAGAAATGTTATATATATTATTATTTGTGGGAATCAATAAACAAACAAACAAAACTAACATGACATGTTTGGTCATCGGTCGCCGCAAATCATAGCTTCCTATTGTTAATTACTCTGTTTTAAAATTCTATGTTTAAAAAAAAAATATTATTTATTAGTTATTGTTTAACAATACAGCTGAAATCCAAACCTTTAAAAGAGACAACATTTTGTTTTGAATAAGCATATAAAAAAAATTATCATAAAAACAGTTTTACTAACTGAAATATATACATGAAATAATATTTCAAGCTAAAATAGTAGAACCATTTGCAAGCACATGATATTATAATGGCAGTTCCTTTTTAACAGCAATAAGTTATGATGAGCGCCCTCAAATAGGCCATTAATCAATAGTCCAGTTCTTTTGAAATGTCTGACGTCAATTTTTGCTATTTAATATCTTATCAATGTTCTCTTAATATAGAAATCAATTCTGGATAATTAAGTGACAGGTATTGAATACTGTGATATAGTATATAAGATGTATTCAATCTACAAGCAAAAAAGGTCAAATATATTTTACTTTAATGATCCAATTGACAAAGTTTAGCCTCCGATTGGTGTTGGTCAATGCATTTAATGGCCTAACTTAAATTGTTTATTTATGTACAATGTTCTTACACCATTTTTAGTACTGGTCTAAGAAAATTTATTTTGGTAAATTTTGTTGGCAAACCTGCTTCGAGAGAACACTTCTTATCTCGATGGTTAAACAAATATTTTACCATTTCAATTTTACCCCCAGTTTACAATTAATGTTTTGCTATGTATAGTGGCGTAACGGCTATGAGCGCTCACTGGCTAAACCCTGGGCCCCTGAGCATTGTCTAGAGGAAAAAACAGGCATTAAAATATGTCGAAAAGGGCTAAAAACACCCGAGGCTTCCAGCATTGGAGGGCCACTTGGTGTTCCTAAGCCAGGGGCCTCAGGCCTCTACATTATGCCACTGTGGCTAGATAATATATATTTTTAATGAGCTCATGTTTCTTATCGTATGTAGGCCTAGTAACCCACGACAAGCCTGTTTTGCACTAATGTAGAACTATCGCTGCATTTTAAAATGTTGTTTAATAATGTTATTAAACGAGAAGAAGGATAGAAATGTTTTTGTTGTTTACAGATTAAATTGTAATTGATGTTTTAACTTTAATAAATCAATACACTTTGTAGACATTAGTATCGTATTTTTTTTTATCTTCAAACAAAAATTACAGAAGTCAATAATAATTATATACAGATTGCTTTGTTAAGCCCTGTCTAATGTGATGTGTCCATAAATGGACATGATGATGTCATATCTCTACCATATTTGGTGATACCTCTACCATATTTGGGCACATCATGTGTAGACAGAGCTTTAGTCTTAGATTTTTTTAAACATCACACACA
The DNA here is from genome assembly GCF_963402885.1 of Antedon bifida. Classification (NCBI taxonomy): domain Eukaryota; kingdom Metazoa; phylum Echinodermata; class Crinoidea; order Comatulida; family Antedonidae; genus Antedon; species Antedon bifida. Next base: position 30,879,544 of record NC_136227.1, on the reverse strand, counting down.
AATAACAGAAATCAATAATAATTAGACATTTATTTTCAGATACTATTACCTCTTGCGCAATATTGTTGAGTGTACATAGACATTTTCTTCTGAAGAAAGAAATATTGCTTCATTAACTCTGCTTTGACAATCAGACAGTTCCAAAATAGGTTGAACAATAGTCACAGTTTACCTAAAATAATCCTATTTCAAAACCTGTAATGCTCAATTACTTATAACAACATTTCCATAAATGCCAAATCATTGCCGATTTACAGTAAGTTAATACCGATAATCAAACTGGCCCATCTTTTAAAGTTATGGTATATCTGATACTTTGTTTTGACACGTAATATAAGTATTATATACACGTTTTGTCATCTTTAATTAAAAGCGAAATTGCGTATCATGTAACTGTGATTTTAAGCAATTTACGACCTTTGACACAATTTATGATTAAATAGCATTATCCATGCGGACGAGTTGTCTAATCGTTTGTGAAAATAAACAAAGATATTGAAGTTTAGATGAATACACCCTTTATTGGACAGAGACCCTACATTTTCGTCATAGGAACGTATATTATCACCTTGGATAAACGTATGAATTTATTATAAACATATGGGATTGAAATTCTACATTTTACAATGCTGAAAATTGTAAGTTCAACCTTGCTATGTTGTTGTACTTAAGTTTATAATTAGTGTTTCAACCATTAAGGAGGATACTACTCCACTACTACAAGAAAAGCAACATATATTATCTTATTAGCTTTTCTGTTTTCATAAAATGAGATGAATGAATTTTTTAGATTCTGTATTTAACTATTAATATTATGTTTATAAATATGCATAGTTGTCATATTTTACTTACATTTTCTGTCATTGTTAACTGTAATGTTAGTTTTTTCTGCTCTTAGCTTCTTTAAACAATTTAGTAAAATAATTCACATTTATTTTTTCCTGATATTACGAAATACTTCTTGAACAGCTTATTTTGTTTGCTTGTCAGGTTGTTTACAATAATTTCTAAAAATGGAGAATTACAATGACGTGGACAGTAAAGCACTCGTACCTTACAACTCCAATGTTCAGGAGAAGAAGTTTGAAGATGAGAACCATGCCGTTAGGTACAACTTTTTAAAATATACAAACGCATCTTTTTGTACATTTGTGGTTCAACAGGCTAAAAAGCAGAATGATATTAAATAATCTTAATTAAAAAAAAAGACAGATAACATGAACAAAAAAATGTTTTAACTGTGAAATGGAAAAATGGAAAATAGTATTCATAATTTTTCGTTTTTTTTTAATTTTAGAGAGAGTGGGGAGAAGAGGAACAGCCGTGGAATGTTGGTGTTTAGTCCGCAAAGTAACCATGGAACTAGTTCAGGAACTTCCATTGTAAAGTAAGCAAACTATGTTATACTATTTTTATTTGATCATGTTCCAGCGAGATGGCTCACTTTGCCGCAAGTCTATGAACTGTTAAAAAAGGAAACCTAAATAAAAGTTTACTTTAGGATAATAAATGTTATAAAAGTTTTAATGAGGGAAAAATCATTTCAGTTGAAACGAACCATTTCAACTTGTAAAAATATCCAAATTCAATTTATTTGTTTTGTTAAGCTCTGTGTACACTATCAAACTTTATGTGACAACACAATTTGATGTGCCCATATATGGACATGAAGAGGTCATATCACTACTATATTTGGCATCACACTTTTTTTGTCAAACTAGTTTGATAGTGTAGACAGAGCATTAATACACTTAATGTAAACTTTTATTCGATTTCCATCTTGAGTAAAATGTAGATTCATCCAACTTTACTGTCCCATCCAACAAGGTGGAAGTCAATATTGCAACTCATGAAAATATTTTCAATTGTTTCAATGGTTACAAAACATTCATTATAATTATCATTAACATTTCAATACAATCATGTGTGATAATTATCATTAACATTTCAATACAATCATGTGTGATAATTATCATTAACATTTCTATACAATCATGTTTGTAATATGGTATTATTAAGACTTAGTTAAATTTGCATAACATCGATATATAAAACAGTCTAAAATTGATTGGTTTTTTACTGCCTCAGGCAATACAAATCTCTATTATTAATGTATACGTACAGCTGATTTGTAAACATTTATGTTATTAAGTTTAGAGTTATTTGACAAATATATATATTTTTATTTTTAATCAGAAACAGTGGAGACGAGGGGAGTGCCGGCAGTAAAATGTCAAAGAGGAAGTACAAACAAAATGGTTCCAAACATCCAAAGTAAGTAAAGATGATCAAGAAAGATGGAGGTACTGTATGACACACAGAACTGGTATTACATTTATAGATGCACCTCAGGTGGATCCAAGGTGTGGTGGAGGATGGGGAATTATACCCAGTCAAATACAACTCCCCAAATTGTGTTACAATAAAAGATAAGACTGGTCAAAATTTTGTCACCAACTTGCAAATTGCTTTTAAGTGTAAAATTGTGTAAAGCTATACATATACATTGTTCTACTTCAATCATCATTGAAATATGACAATTATTTTTTAAAGGTAATAATAATAAAATTTATACAGTGCACATATCCACTAAAGTGCTCAAGGCTTGTGAAAACCATGAAACATATTCCCCTTAAACCTAAATACTATTGATAAATTTGACAAAAACTGAATAAAAAACAAAACCAAATCGAACCCACATCACTGCTTCCGTTTACCGGCAATTTAAGGTGCATAGACCAGCCAGTACATAACTCACAGGAAATTTTAACTTCAAGTTTTCTTTAAAATTTCAGAGATAGTGGAGATGAAAGAGGCAGTCAGGGTATTTTAGCTTTTAGTCCTAAAAGTAACTATGGAACTTCTCCAGGCACTTCCATTGTAAAGTAAGGGAATTTTTGTTCAAGCTTAAAATAGCTAGTTCAAACTTTTAAATAAAAAAGAATTAAAAATAATCTTTGCTTCTTCTAGCTGACATGTATTTGTGTATGTATTGTGTTTTGGTACCAACTGGTATCAGGGAGAGGGTGCGAGATTGAGAGCAGCAATGGAGCAACAATAGCTGAATATGATGTTTTGGTACCAACTGGTATCAGGGAGAGGGTGCGAGATTGAGATCAGCAATGGAGCAACAATAGCTGAATATGATGATGTTGTTATATATATATTTCTTGATTTACAAACAGGAATGGTGGAGACGAAGTAGATAATCGTGCCAATGTTGTGTTCAGTCCAAATAGTGCTCACGGCAACAGCAGTTCAACCAATCAGAAGTAATGAAATAGACAAAGAAATTAAAATAACCTATTAAAAAATAGAAAAACGTATTTTTAATATTTTCGTAAGATATATTTCCACAATCAATTAGACATTTTTCATTTGTAGCAACTTCTAGTTGAAAACAGACTTGAAATTTTGTGTTTCAGTGGTGTTAAAAAAGAGAGTGATATTCATTGGAAAACCGACCACCCATCTGCTCAAAGAGGTGTTGGTACGCAGATGGCATTTGTACTGGATCGTCCTAGGATCGACGGCAGCCGCCTAAAGATAGAGTCAATTGGTACTGAATCATTGAAAGGCAATAAACAGAAGTCCTCAACAGGGAAAAAGTCAGTAAAGCAGAATACTACAGATGACGATGCTAGTTCGGTGAATGCAGATGCGTCCTACCACGGCGAATGTGTTCATGACATTGTGGAATACTTTGCCACTGATGTCACCACTTTGCATGCGTTGCCAAACGTGTTCAAGTCGTGTACGCTACTTGCGAAAAGCTTGTGGGCTATCGTTTTTATGACGGGAGTGTTTTTGTTTTTGTTTCAAGCATCATTCGTCATCAATAAGTATCGTGATGGACCAATCCAAGTTAACGTAAGTACAGTACTTAAGATTCTTTTTTCCACATAAAGGGGCATGTGAGCATAAAGCAAGGGCTGTGGACTGTAGGGTCCAAAGCTTCTGAAGAAAGTATTGTTTTAGGCCTAGCCAAGTAGATGGAATTTGCCTGCTGACTCAGCAGGATTGGGGCTAAATTTATTGTCATGAGCAGCTTGGTCTAATCACTTTGTTGTTGGTCATGAAGGCTACTTCAGAGGAAAATCACTACAGGCTTGGTACAGTATATTATTCACACTGTAAAACCACAAAAGAATCCCATGGGCTTCTTTTTTAGGTTTCTTGGGTGTGCTTCTTTTTGTGATGGATTTCTTTTCCAAGTTTTACAGTATTTTGTTTAAAGCTTCAGAACTTTCATCAATTCACAGCAATACAAAGATTATACAGTTTACAATATGCATGTGTATTTTGGTTACTGTTTTCTTTTATATTTTTTTAAATACAATCAATTTTATCACCATTCCAGCTGGAAGTCGTAACCAAATCATCGCTTGAATTTCCAAAAGTTACAATTTGCAACACAAATAAACTACGTCGGTCTGCTGTCGCTAACTCAAAATATCGTCAGGTTTTGATTGTGGATGAACTGAAATCACTTCCTTATTATGGTAACCAAAAAAATCTTTACACACAATCTACTAAACTATAATAATAATAATAACAATTAACTTTATTTAAAAATGGATGCAACACTTGAATCACCAGATTGGTGTTTTTCACAAGGCCGTTAAGTTAAGTTATTATTTACAGTACATGATTAAAAAACTATACAAAAAGAGACACAACTAATACAATTAAAATGAATGATTTCATGAAAAACATAGAGTTTCAAGTATATCTTATCTTTGGTCATATATTATTTTTTTAAATATATGTATATTAGTAATTTCATTTGAGTTTATAGCATTTAAACTTCAGTATTTAAAATCTATAAGTGCATCATAAAGATTTTATTTATTAGACCAGCATTATATCAACAATATACAATAACATACAATACAACAAATATGTTAAACTCAAATGAGCCAGCTACCCCTCGTATTATTAGAATGCATTGTTGATTTAGAAAATGTATTCTTTTATATATGTACAGCACCTTGTATAGAGGACGACTTCCAATGTGTCAATGAATTGATTTGCGTCAAACCGTATCTAATCTGCGATGGAGTTAACCAGTGTCGCGACTTCAGTGATGAATATGACTGTACTTACCGTAAGTCTAAATTTTATTAGGTTAGATTAAATTTAATTAAATTACATTAAGAAAACTGTTGCATAAATTGGTTTAACATACGATTGCAGTATAGCGTGTTCCATATTTTATCTGGTATTGTTGCACTGTATGACTTGTAAAAGCATATGACTGGGAATAAACTGGAAAAAAAATGCACCAAAGAGAAAAAGAATGACTGGAAATAAACTTGTGATTTTTGTTTTTCAGCATCATGTAAAGAAGGATTTTTCCGATGCAGTAACGGGAGTAATGATGGCGTATGTATCGCATCAAGCAGGGAATGTGACAGAGTGATAGACTGTTATGACGGGGCTGATGAAAATGAATGTGGTAAGTTTTCATATAGTGGAGCTGTAGCATGGTGGTTAAAACATTCTTGCTTTCCAATCCAAGGGTTCAAATCCAGTGGAACTGTTTTCATTCCACTCCATAAGCTTCAAATGAGCAGATATAGTTTATCAATGCTGTAATTTGCAAGTTAACTCTCTGCTGTGCAAGGCTGTTTGTAGCGAGAGGTTAACAAGAGATGAGGCATAGATGCTTTAAATATCATTATTAATATAAAATATGATGATCTCTGCTGGTGAATTTGGGTGGGTAGTGAAAGTTACGGCCCTGATGTGTATGAAGTAAAGTGTATATTTGCCAGAATAGTATCAGAAGAACCACTCTGAATACTATTATAAACTATTGTAAACCTAGGGTAAAAACAATTTAAAGATTTATATCGGCGGGCAGAACTTTTATTAATTTCCAAAATGAAATCATTTGTTCATGTTATTTCATTTGGTTCAATTTTCAATTAAATCCTTTGTGTCTCTTAAATACTCCACAGAAACTACAATAAGTATATGGACTCAGTTCATGAAATCTAAATCAAATACTGTAGATTACTGTAGTTTAAGTAATCAAGTCAATAGTCTCATCAAATTATTGATGTTCATGTTTATTGTAGTATGTAAAGGAACTGAATATAAATGTGTCTCAAGAGGCGGTTGTATTGATAAATCAAAGGTCTGTAACGGTATTGATGACTGTGCGGATAAAAGTGATGAAAAAGACTGTGGTAAGCATTATATGTAGTGTACTTCCATTATTATTATTTATTTATACTGAGCGGCCTCTTCAGTCAAAGACTGGTCTCCGTGAGGGCTTAGTTATAATCAGTGGCTGTGTGTGTACTAGTACACCGGGGTAACCCCCTACTCGTCTTGAAAGATGTACTAGGTTCTTTAAAGTGCACATGAGCTAGATGTGTACACTGGACCTATGGTTTATAGGTCTTATCTGAGAAGACTCGTTCTACCACCAAAACCATGGAGCGAGTGAGTCTCAAACCCTTGCCGATGTTATGACTATACGTAATTACGGTTCCAATGTCTTAACCGCTCGGCCACTCACTATTATAAACAAAATATGTATAAATTAATTAAGTTCTTTTACTTCTTTTTTAAAATCCCAGAAACAGTTCTTAATTTAATGCAGTTTTGGTAACCTCTTATTCTAAATTAGCCTGGGATAACCAATGGATTTAGTTATGTCTGTTCCCAACATGCTATTACAATCCTTTGAAAAGATAGGTATTTGATATACTATTCATGGTATAATTCACATCAATATTTAATCGGTAATTATAGATGTAGGTGATGATAGCACTGAATGCGGTGATGATGCATTTCAGTGCTGGGACGTTGACGAATGCATTAACCGTCAATTCCTTTGTGATGGTTACTATGACTGTAAAGATGGATCGGATGAGGATCCCACTGAGGTCTGTTTTGTTCCATCAACGGTTGCACCTACACCAACGTGTAAGTTAGGTTTGCTTTTCGTTCTCGGTCTCTCTTAGCTATCCCCATCAAGCCCACAGTCAATGAGTTCTGTTATGCATGAAAGATGCCTGATTGATCAAAAGAATCAACATTGCATATGATTGATTTTTGGTTTCTATTCTCTCTACTACATTGAAGCAGTAGTTCTAATTTAACACCAGGACACTGAGCCTTGCCAAGATAGGAACTCGTAACTTTGATCCTTTGATCTTATGTCTGGCTGCGAAAAAAACCTACAGTACTGTACTATGTACATATTCTCCGCTGCACACGGTGTCCGTTAAGGGCGTGGGACTGATCTTGTCGCACCCACAGATAAACCCTTTGATCTCCTGAGCTCATCATCCTGTTAGATTTCCTTGGTATGATGTTTATCAGACATGACTTTTTTTAATGGGTATACGAAAATCTATTTACAGTATACAACACATGTTTAGTAGCATTGTTTTTGTTTCCTGTGTTTGTAAATAATATGCTTGTTGACTCCAAAATGTATTAGAGATAGGGAAGTAGTTTATATGTTCTTAGAGAAGAAGTTGGAAAAGAAGTTGAATTGAATTATTATACTTAGTTTATTTGTGTGGATACTGTACTATATTATTCAGTATTAACTTTGTACTTTTTTAACATTCTCAAATGGCAGTGTATCCACTTGTCTGTTCGGCTGATGAGTTACAGTGTGATGGTCTTAATTGCTTCCCATCCTACTGGGTATGTGACGATGTACCAGATTGTCTAGACGGAAAAGATGAACAGAATTGCCAAGATACACTTAATGAAGTAACTGAAGCTCCAGCAGTTATCGGTAAGATTTTAATACACGTCTTTATTAAGCAGTAAAATATGGGAACACTTTTATGGTTGGATAGGAGTTACTAAGAATAAGGCATAGAAAGTCTTTCTTAACAGTAAGACTTTTTATGCAGTTTGCAGTATAGTATGACTCGCGGGGAGGAAAAGGATAGGAACATTTTGTTAACAGTAAGATTCAGACACAGATAATACTTTATTTATAAGGTATTATATTATGGTATTTATTACAGATGATGGCTGTTCAACAACTGAATTTGAGTGCGATTATGGTTACTGCATCCCGATCTCCTGGGTGTGTGATGGTGAAATAGACTGTCAAGATTACACAGATGAGGCTGGCTGCAACCCAACAACTGTGTCACCAACAACAACACCTGTAAATATTCTTCCAGTTAGTGGTTCAGGTTCAGGACCTATTGTGACCAATCAGCTGCCGGTGACAACACCACGCATGACCACATTACCCATCACTACAAATGCTCCTACAGCTGCTCCACCATCAACGACACTAGGGTTAGAAAACTGTAAGTTTCGGTACTAAATCTCTATACAATATAATTATATTTTAGTTTTAGTATACAGTATAATCTTTATTAAGGGGACAGTTTTAGGACCCAACAAATTGTCCTCTTGTACTGCAAGTTATGTGTTGACATCATTTAAAGGCGATATTTTTACATTGCCATTCCATACCATACAAGTTGCATATTTATGTGTAAAAGCTACTAGCATGATAGATATTAAAACACTAGTAAAGTTGGCGGTACACCCTGTATTTCCAAAAGGAAATAACGTATAATTTAGAGTGTCTCGATGTTTCGATTCTTGTACTACAACCGTCTCCTTACTAATTATTTTTCAGTTCGGGTTTTCGATGGAACACTGGCTGTCAACAAAATAAACAATGAAGATATTTCATACTCAACAGCATTATCTATCCCAGGAAATATTGCATATGTACAGTATGAGTTACTTTTCAATAATTTGGTAAGATCATATTTCATTGTAATATGGACCTATAAATCTAATTTATAGATCCTTGGTAATACTTAGTATTGTAATTAACACCTTTACATAAACTCTTTAAGTTCCCAGTGGTATACTGAAAATTAATCAATTAATTATAAACAATGAAAATGGGAATAAGAAAAAAAAAGATCCAAATCCGTAATTTTCTGCTTGATATGCAGCCATCCTACCACTTGGACTTCTATTGAATGGTCCCAATTGATTGGATAGCAACTCGTTAATGTCCTTGTAATGGTACAGTTGAATAACACTAGTTCTTAATTGTACTCACATGCAACAAAGATCAAATTAACTATACCCTCATCTTTGTAATATTGATTCACAAAGAAGAGTTACACTCTGAAGGGATAATTTGTTAATACATTTTTGTTGTATGTGGGAATTGTGTATAAAGGCAGAATGTTCAGTATAGTACCTTTCACCAATCTTTCAAGATTAGCAGTACTTACACTGCAAAGAAAACAAGTTTGAGATACTGAGATACTGTAAAAGGGAAGTTTCCAATCACAAATTTCTTTTTTTTTTCTAGTTGCAAGCTGAGTATTCACAATTATCACCTACAACTGTTATGGTCAATGGTTTCAGCCCTGGAAGCATTATCGTTCATTACACTCTATTGTTTGATAAATCTTCACATGTGACTGTCTATGAATTGTCTGATGTATTTTCGTTTGCGCCCTCGGAAACGACAGCTACAATCAACAACGACGGTAGGACATTTGAATATAGACAGTCATCAACAAATATTTATTGTAAGTATTTTTTTAAAATGCACAAAATAAACCATTGCATTGCTTAAGTTGATGCAAGAGTGGTACAAAGTATGCAGATAATATAAATTTACTTTACCTATATCCTATAGTGGCACTGTGGCATTGTAGTTAACATGCTTGCTTATCAATCCCAGGTTCTTTGGTTCACACCCTGAGCATCCTTTAAGTCTCATTTAAGATTTGGTCTACAAATAATGGGTCTTCTATTGTGTAATTTGTGAGTCATGCGCTTGCTCTTGATTTGTTTAAACATTTTTTTAGTCATTTGAGTGTATATTTTCCTATTTTTAAATGGATGAACAAATGTAAGATGTGATACAATGATTTTTAAAAGTACTGTTCTCTAGCAAATTTTATTTTTCAGCTCGATGCCAAAATGGTGATTTCGCCTGTGATGGCGAGTACAATGGAGGTACCTGTTTGCCTTTTGATTTTAGGTGTGATGGTGTATGTGACTGTAGGGATGGGTCAGATGAGCTTGACTGTCATGATGCTGTTGATTGCCCCATTTGGGTTCCAACAACACTACCTCCAACAGAAGCAGTTTACACAGGACCAACAATAGTAGCACAAACAACTAATTTACCAACAACAGTTATACCAACGACTGAGTCACTAACTACAGAATTGCCAACAACTGTGGTACCAACAACAGAAATACCAACGACCATGGTACCAACTACAGAGGTACCAACAACCATGGTACCAACTACAGAGATACCAACAACCATAGTACCAACTACAGAAATACCAACTACAGAAAAACCAACAACCATTGTACCAACTACAGTATTGGAAACTACCAAGGTACTAACTACAGAAATACCAACAACTATGAAACTAATGACAGAAATACCAACTACCGAGTTACCAACTACAGCGAAACCAACAACTACAGTACCAACTACAGAATTGCCAACTACTGAGCTGCCAACTACAGAAACACCAACAACCCTCGATGCAACTACTATGGTCCTAACTACAGAATTGCCAACAACTGTCATGCCAACCACAGAATTGCCAACCACCATAGCACCAAGTACTGTTCAACCAACAACTGAAAGAATACCTACAACCATGGTACAGACAACAGAGAAAATATCCACCATAGAACAAACAACCAACCAACCTAGCATAGAAACAACAAACATAGAACTGAGCAGTACATGGCCCGCTGACAGGGAGTCATTTTTTACACCTCCAGTATCAGAAACAACAGGTAGTCTATTATGTAAACTTTTAAATATTGTTGTACAGTTTGCTTAGAGACTATAACTTCCCTTTTCAGCAATTATCGATTCAAGTTGCCGCAACCTATAATATATAAATAATATTGGCACAGGTTCAAGGCTCTCCACGGTCATAATTATGGTGTGGTAGATAGAGACCTTCTCAGATAGGTCTGTGTACATATCTGGATCATGTGCATCTTATAGAACCCAGTGTAGCTGTCAAAACACTATTAGAGAATAGTTGTCTGGTCCCTATGGACAGATGAAATACTGAAAGACCCTTAAGCCCTGTCTTAACTCTGTCTGCCCAAATATGGTAGCAACATGCCCAAATATGGTAGTGATATGACATCATCATGTCCATATATGGCCACATCACATTTTTTTGTCACATAAAAGTTTGAGTGTAGACAGAGCTTTAGGGAAGTTGTTATGCACAATTCAGCTCTGGCTGCAAGTCACAATTTATTCCCCTAGTATAGTAATGTTACTACAAAGTAAAAATGTACAATCTTATCTAAATTGTAGGTTTATCTGCAGAGAGCAGACAGGTTGATAGAACTTATTCAGGTTCCTTCACTGCTAATGAACTAGATGGTGAACCTCTTCAGTATGACCCTGCTTTGAACGACACAACATCTGAAACATTCCGACAAACCCGAGGACTTTTTACAACTATGGTAGGAGGAGACTTTATTTTGCATTATGCCTGCTACCATAAAACATATATTAGTTTGAAGATTGTGCGAAATAATACTACTAAAAAATAAAATTTGCTAAAGACTTTTTGAAGAATTATTGGTTTCAGGACTAGATAACAAAAAATGTAGAACATACACTGCCGCATAATTTAGAATATAATGTTTTATGTTAATATTATTATTAATATAATGTGTATGTTATATAAAGGACATTTCAGAATAAAATGAAACTTCACCTAAATTACATTTAGGTTTTGTGTGAGGTACTCATCAATATAGTAATGCAATGACAATATAGTTATCTGAAGTTTGAGTGTCCATTCTGATAGAGAGGTTCTATATTAATAATTGTTGTGAAGCTGTTCTTTATATCATGCCTTCATGGGATTTCCTGCCAGAAATTTCATGTCTGTAATGTACACAGGAAATTGTACATACTCTGGCAGGTACACCACATATAGAACACTACAAGTAAACTTTTATTTTCAGTTGGAAGGTGTGTTTAACACTACACCAGGTTTTGTGAATGTAACGGTTGATGGGTTTAGCTCTGGAAGTTTGATTGTTGATTTTCATGTTTTGGTCAAAACTGATGATACAGCAGTTGCAGGTGATCAGTTGACAAACGCTTTCACAGAAAACACTGAAGATGGATTATTTCAAAACAATGATTTTGTTATATTGTTCAATCCGGAAAGCGTATCTGTAGAAGGTAATATATAAATTTTAATTCTTTTATTTCGGGATTTCTGGTCCATAGAAAATAGAAAAAGTGTTATATGAACAAAACATTCATAATGTTTATGTAAAAAACTTCCCTTCTTTTCCTTTTTCAATAATTTCTGTACTGTTTTCAGCACTTACTGAATACTGAATACTGAATAGCTTTATTTGTCCATTATCATATAAAATAATAGAAATTCTTCTTAAAGATTGGCAAGTGTATATTAGTACAATTAAAAACAGATATATATATAAAATATAAAAAAATAGAATACACACACATTTTTTTTCGCAAAACTTTTTTTTTCTTGACAATATATTTGGCCTATTCAATTTTGTATTGATACAGGTATTATTTCTATAACCCTTTTTCTATATTTACAGAGCAATGTCAAGAATATGATTTAATGTGTGATGATGGTAGATGTATATCAGCCAGCTGGGTTTGTGACTCGATTCCAGATTGCTTAGATGGTAAAGATGAAGCAATGTGTGGACAAGAGTTGACCAAAGTGTTTGCAGGTCAATGGCAGCTAATAGAAATAGATCATACTAGAGTGTCATTCAGTGAAGACTTGTATGACCCAGATTCACAACTGTTTTATGAATATTCAACAAAAGTTATAGATGCAGTAAGTTGTTGTACCAATTAAAGTCCCATTCCCTACGTTTTTTAAATCTAATTTAAGGTCATAAGCTACATTTAATGTAACAAATAAATACTATATGGTCCTATTGATTTTTTCATCTTTAAATGGTTAAAAATGTGAAAAATAAGTAGATTTTAATAATTTAAGCTGCCCGCTATAAATCCCAACATGCATTGCGCATGGATTGATACTGCTTGCTTGGTGTTATTGAATAACACTCTATAAAGTAATATATGCAGTAACTATTGGTGTTATACCATAAAGCTCATCTACACTTAGTTTATGTGACATCATGTCAAGTTACAAGTGTTATTGATTACTTTGGTATGCAGCAGCCATACTCTGTGGAATAGTTAAGTAACAAGCCTGATGAAAGAACAACCAAAACAGCAAAGGGTGATTCACATTGAAACTATACAAGGTGTCCACTTCTTTATGAAAGACACATGCATAATTCCATTTGTTGTAACATCTTTTTCTTTTCTAGCTACAAGAAACTCTTGCTATACATTATCAAGTTGAAGATATGTATGTTACCAATTTCTACCAATACCTACAAGAAGATATTGTTTTTGAGTTTCAAGTGGAACTGAATAATGCAGAAAATGTGACAGAATTTGATATTACTGAAACGATATTACACTCAGTAGAAGTTGAGCCAGAAACAGGTTTCTCTACTTTAACATCCGGTTCAGGAAGTGTTTCGTTTAACTCATCAATTAACATTATTGAAATAAATAGTGGCTCAGATTCTTCTTATCAAGGTACTGATACACCATGGGAAGGAAGTGAATCACAACTCCAAAATACTGATGTACCATGGGAAAGAAGCGAATCACAGCCAAAAGGTACTGATATACCATGGGAAGGAAGTGAATCACAACCAGAAGGTACTGATGTACCATGGGAAAGAAGTGAATCACAGCCCGAAGGTACTGATGTACCATGGAAAGGAAGTGAATCACAACCAGAAGGTACTGATGTACCATGGGAAGGAAGTGAATCACAGCCAGAAGGTACTGATGTACCATGGGAAGGAAGTGAATCACAACCAGAAGTTACTGATGTACCATGGGAAGGAAGTGAATCACAACCAGAAGGTACTGATGTACCATGGGAAGGAAGTGAATCACAACTGCAAAATACTGATGTACCATGGGAAGGAAGCGAATCACAACCAGAAGGTACTGATGTACCATGGGAAGGAAGCGAATCACAACCAGAAGGTACTGATGTACCATGGGAAGGAAGTGAATCACAGCCAGAAGCTACTGATGTACCATGGGAAGGAAGCGAATCACAACCAGAAGGTACTGATGTACCATGGGAAGGAAGCGAATCACAACCAGAAGGTACTGATGTACCATGGGAAGGAAGTGAATCACAACTGCAAAATACTGATGTACCATGGGAAGGAAGCGAATCACAACCAGAAGGTACTGATGTACCATGGGAAGGAAGTGAATCACAGCCAGAAGGTACTGATGCACCATGGGGAGGAAGTGAATCACAACCAGAAGGTACTGATGTACCATGGAAAGGAAGTGAATCACAACCAGAAGGTACTGATGTACCATGGGAAGGAAGTGAATCACAGCCAGTAGGTACTGATGTACCATGGGAAGGAAGCGATTCACAGCCAGAAGGTACTGATGTACCATGGGAAGGAAGTGAATCACAACCAGAAGGTACTAATGTACCATGGGAAGGAAGTGAATCACAGCCAGAAGGTACTGATGCACCATGGGAAGGAAGTGAATCACAGCCAGAAGGTACTGATGTACCATTGGAAGGAAGTGAATCACAACCAGAAGTTACTGATGTACCATGGGAAGGAAGTGATACACAACCAGAAGGTACCGATGTACCATGGGAAGGAAGTGAATTACAACCAGAAGGTACTGATGTACCATTGGAAGGAAGTGAATCACAACCAGAAGGTACTGATGTACCATGGGAAGGAGGTGAATCACAGCCAGAAGGTACTGATGTACCATGGGAAGGAAGTGAATCACAGCCAGAAGGTACTGATGTACCATGGGAAGAAAGCAAATCACAACCAGAAGGTACTGATGTACCATGGGAAGGAAGTGAATCACAACTGCAAAATACTGATGTACCATGGGAAGGAAGTGATACACAACCAGAAGGTACTGATGTACCATGGGAAGGAAGTGAATCACAGCCAGAAGGTACCGATGTACCATGGGAAGGAAGTGAATTGCAGCCAGAAGGTACTGATGTACCATGGGAAGGAAGTGAATCACAACCAGAAGGTACTGATGTACCATTGGAAGGAAGTGAATCACAGCCAGAAGGTAAAGGTACTGATGTACCATGGGAAGGAAGCGAATCACAGCTAGAAGGTACTGATGTACCATGGGAAGGAAGTGAATCACAGCCAGAAGGTACTGATGTACCATGGGAAGGAAACGAATCACAACCAGAAGGTACTGATGTACCATGGGAAGGAAGTGAATCACAATTGCAAAATACTGATGTACCATGGGAAGGAAGTGAATCACAACCAGAAGGTACTGATGTACCATGGGAAGGAAGTGAATCACAGCCAGAAGGTACTGATATACCATGGGAAGGAAGCGAATCAGAGCTACCAAGTACTGATGTACCAGAGGAAGAAAGCGAATCAGAGCTACCAATTACAGATGTGCCAGAGGAAGAAAGTGATTCAGACATTATACCAGAGGAAGAAGGTGAATCGGACATTATACCAAGTACTGATGTACCAGAGGAAGAAGGTGAATCAGACATTATACCAGGTACTGATGTACCAGAGGAAGAAGGTGAATCAGACATTATACCAGGTACTGATGTACCAGAGGAAGAAGGTGAATCAGACATTATACCAAGTACTGATGTACCAGAGGAAGGAGGTGAATCAGACATTATACCAAGTACTGATGCACCAGAGGAAGGAGGTGAATCAGACATTATACCAAGTACTGATGTACCAGAGGAAGAAGGTGAATCAGACATTATACCAAGTACTGATGCACCAGAGGAAGGAGGTGAATCAGACATTATACCAAGTACTGATGTACCAGAGGAAGGAGGTGAATCAGACATTATACTAAGTACTGATGCACCAGAGGAAGAAGGTGAATCAGGCATTATACCAAATACTGATGTACCAGAGGAAGGAGGTGAATCAGACATTATACCAAGTACTGATGTACCAGAGGAAGAAGGTGAATCAGACATTATACCAAGTACTGATGTACCAGAGGAAGGAGGTGAATCAGACATTATACCAAGTACTGATGCACCAGAGGAAGGAGGTGAATCAGACATTATACCAAGTACTGATGTACCAGGAGAAGGTGAATCAGACATTATACCAGGTACTGATGTACCAGAGGAAGGAGGTGAATCAGACATTATACCAAGTACTGATGCACCAGAGGAAGGAGGTGAATCAGACATTATACCAAGTACTGATGTACCAGAGGAAGGAGGTGAATCAGACATTATACTAAGTACTGATGCACCAGAGGAAGAAGGTGAATCAGGCATTATACCAAATACTGATGTACCAGAGGAAGGAGGTGAATCAGACATTATACCAAGTACTGATGTACCAGAGGAAGAAGGTGAATCAGACATTATACCAAGTACTGATGTACCAGAGGAAGGAGGTGAATCAGACATTATACCAAGTACTGATGCACCAGAGGAAGGAGGTGAATCAGACATTATACCAGGTACTGATGTACCAGAGGAAGGAGGTGAATCAGACATTATATCAAGTACTGATGTACCAGAAGGAGAAGGTGAATCAGACATTATACCAGGTACTGATGTACCAGAGGAAGAAGGTGAACCAGACATTATACCAAGTACAGATGTACCAGAGGAAGAAGGTGAATCAGACATCATACCAAGTACTGATGTACCAGAGGAAGGAGGTGAATCAGACATTATACCAGGTACTGATGTACCAGAGGAAGGAGGTGAATCAGACATTATACCAAGTACTGATGCACCAGAGGAAGGAGGTGAATCAGACATTATACCAAGTACTGATGTACCAGAGGAAGGAGGTGAATCAGACATTATACTAAGTACTGATGCACCAGAGGAAGAAGGTGAATCAGGCATTATACCAAATACTGATGTACCAGAGGAAGGAGGTGAATCAGACATTATACCAAGTACTGATGTACCAGAGGAAGAAGGTGAATCAGACATTATACCAAGTACTGATGTACCAGAGGAAGGAGGTGAATCAGACATTATACCAAGTACTGATGCACCAGAGGAAGGAGGTGAATCAGACATTATACCAGGTACTGATGTACCAGAGGAAGGAGGTGAATCAGACATTATATCAAGTACTGATGTACCAGAAGGAGAAGGTGAATCAGACATTATACCAGGTACTGATGTACCAGAGGAAGAAGGTGAACCAGACATTATACCAAGTACAGATGTACCAGAGGAAGAAGGTGAATCAGACATCATACCAAGTACTGATGTACCAGAGGAAGGAGGTGAATCAGACATTATACCAGGTACTGATGTACCAGAGGAAGGAGGTGAATCAGACATTATATCAAGTACTGATGTACCAGAAGGAGAAGGTGAATCAGACATTATACCAGGTACTGATGTACCAGAGGAAGAAGGTGAACCAGACATTATACCAAGTACAGATGTACCAGAGGGGGAAAGTGAATTAGATCTACCAAGTGAGGCAGAAGAAGGTGGATCACAACGGCGTAAGAAACGCCAGACAAATGAAGGTCTGCAACCATTTAATCAATTTTTCCTTCAAGTTTTGTAGAATTAATACTCAATTCATAGCTATTAACCTAGCTTTTTTTGTCAATGTAAATTTATAGTATTTTTATCACTTTGATATGTGGATCTGCATTATGAACCATAAGTCTAAGATTTGTTTTACGGTATTCCAATTTAATTTGTTATGGCAGCTGGTGACTGTGGTGAAGGGCTGTTTTCTTGTTTTGTTGGATCACAGTGTATTCCACAAGACTTTCAATGTGATGGCACACTCGATTGTCAAGATGGTAGTGATGAGGAGGACTGTGGTAAGTAGAGGCATGACAACTGAGAACTGGTTCAATTAATAACCACCTCATGAGGAATTAACTTGAAATCAAATTAAACCTGCTCTCCAACTCAAAACACAAGATAATTATATACATTCTATGTATACATACATTCATAACTATTAGCAGAACATATGTTACCACCGCTCTCTCAAAAGGACAAAGTGGACAACAATAGCAGTCAAACAACATATCCATGATTAAAGATGTATTGTCCCCCAAAAACCTAAAAAAATAAAGGTCAATACAATCAGACTTTGAATAGACCATTTTGCAGTTTTAATAAAGTTATTCACACTTCTGTAGAAAAAAATCAACAAAAATAAATATTTCACTTATAAAATGACAAAACAAATAAATTTAACAAAAAATAATTTTAACCAAAAATCATTGTCCGACAGACAATTTAGGTATGTTTTGCTTTAGATGACATTTTTTTCAAGGATTTTTTTTTTACATCCAGTTTTTTGTCAAAGTGGCTAACTATTATGTAACATTAAAATGGCATATTCAACAACAAAAAATTAAAACTTTAACTGCCATTTTTTGATTTATCATGCTTTCATATTTTTTAGAATGTGATGGTTTTGTTTGTGAGTCAGATGGCACCTGTATTTATTCTGGACAAGTTTGTAATTATGAAGAAGACTGTGCTGACGGCAGTGATGAGTCAGAAGAAGTCTGTGGTGGTAAATATAAATACTACATTTACATATAGATACATTTTTGTTTGTACTGTATTGATTGATAGGGTTTTGATGATGGTAATAAACAAAAATAATGATGATGTTTGCGGTACACCACGTATATTAGTCCTGAGGACGATCAAAGCATATTGATCGAAACGTCGAGAAACTCAACAGTTATTTTCAGAACTAATATACGTGGTGTACCACAAACTTATATCAACATTTGATTTCGCCATGCAAACCTTCAAACAATATAATAATGATGATGAAGATAACAGAGGATACAAGAACCACCATCTTGTGTTGTGTATAACCACTACCACTACCAAATAAGACGATAAAAGCAAAGGAGTACAAAAAAAAATCTCCTGATATTTTATGTCATCTGTCTCTTCAGCTAAAATGTAATTTTCTCAATTTGTTTGTATATACACCTTTTTGCTACTACTAGGCTCTAGATAGAGATTTTTTTTTACTATGGCATGCCTGACATACCCATGTTTAATACATTTAAATTGTTATTAGCATCCTATATGGTTTGATATATTTTTCAAAATGTTGTAGCGCTATTTTAGTTTGGACATGCTTTCATAAAACCTTCTAATATTTAATTTTTCCAAGTTATGATGTCTGCATATATGTATGTAATTTTATTTTTAGTTATTGATGAGTGCACAGAGGAGAATGGATTGTTTGAGTGTATAACTGTGCCGGGTTGTATACAAGCCGATTGGGTCTGTGATGGTGAAGGGGACTGTGACGATAACTCAGATGAGGTTTTTTGCAGTAAGTGATCAATAAATTTAGTTTATTTTTATTATGTGGAATGATACTAGGATGAAATGAGGAGATATAACGACACAACTTTGCACCACCTTGAAATGGTAATGATTTTGGCTTCATTTTGATAGTGAGTTTAAAAAGGATTTTATTGATTTACCCTCCTTCACTGTAAGGATTTGGGTAGCTGAGTGGTTATGTCTCGTCACTGTCATACAAAGAAATCCGGGCTCAACTCCCAGTCTACTCATCTGCAAATGAGTACTTGGTTGAAAATACTAGGGAGGAAAGGTGGCATGGAAAGGAACGGGCCACCCTACCACATAATGCAGAGGCTTAGTACAATGATCTCCTAACAGCTCATTACGTTCATAAATGAATACCACACTTACCTTACCTTTACTGTATTTAATTTCATATAACAATACTTAATGGCAAGAATAACACTAGTGAACACTTTATGGGAGTTTTACTGTATAAATACTAATAATGTGATTTAAATAAAACATATGTTAATATAAAGAAAATAATTTCTATTTTTCTTTATAGGTTGTGAAGGATTCCAATGCATAGATTACAGTCTTTGCTTACATGATGTAAGTCTAGTTTGTGATGATGAACCTGACTGTGATGATGGCTCCGATGAAGAATACTGCAATGGTAATTATGCTTTTAATATTACGGAAGACCTATATGATCTATATATTTCATGTGTCGATGGTCTTCATCTGGAACTGAAATAAAATTACATAACTTGTCCCTAGGTCGTCGCAAACAAAAGCTTCCTTTTAACAACATGTCGTCTTTCTTTGTTTTTATTGATGTTTCACCAAATCATAAATCTGGGAAAAAAAATACTTACTTTTGACATGTATTATTATGAAACAAACTATGTCAGCTTATTTAACTAAACTTATCTAACAAACTTAGATCATGAAGAAATAGATAGAAATCCAGTTAAAAATTCATTACAATATAAAACTTATAGGCCTATAGTTAGAAAACATACATACGAATCTAAAGATGAAAAGAGTAGGCTCATCTTTTTTATTTCAGGCAATGAATCAACATAATATCTCAATGCAAGTGTCTGTATTCTAATTCAATTAATTTTCACCTCCAGCTGAATATTACGCTTGCTATAGCAACCCATGTGATCCAATCAGGTCAGTGTGCCTATCTGACATTGGTCTCAATTTGAACTACACGTGCCAATGCGTTGATCCATGGCTGGGAGAAGGCTGTTTAGGTAGGTGTACAAAATGTTTTATATTGCTTTACAGCTGTCAATTCAGAGGAAAGAAAGGCATTAAAATATGGTGAAAAGCCTAAAAACGTCCAACCCTCCAGCATTGGAGGGCCACTTAGCATCCTTGGGTTAGGCCTCTGCATTACACCAATCTGTATGTCTTTATGTTTGTAAGATATCAAGCCAGTGAACTGTGGTGTGTATATAAATTTATTTTATTTACATTCAGATTGCAGCGGATTCGTATGTGAAAGCGGAGACGAATGTGTTTTGTACGATCACTGGGTTTGTGACGGTATTCCAGATTGTACCGATGCATCTGATGAGCTTAATTGTTCAGGTTAGCATTTCATACCATCCAAATACAACATTAAAATATTAGTTTTAGTGATGCATTATTTCGATTTAGTATAATGTTTTATTCAAAAAAAGTTTCATGTTGCATTTTTAGAAAGTTGTCATCACAAATGTGAAAGCACTAATGAATGCGTTGCCGAGTTTTTAATTTGTAACAACTTTCCTGACTGTGAGGATGGCACTGATGAGATTGGTTGCGGTGATCCATCTACAAGTGAGTGATGGTGAAGACTAAATGAGTAACTGACAGACTAACTGGCTGACTGAGGCTACATGACTGACTGACTAACTAACTGGCAGACTAACTGGCTGACTGAGGATGCTTAACTGACTGACTGACTGACTAACTAACTGGCTGACTGAGGCTGCTTGACTGACTGACTAACTAACTGGCTGACTGAGGATGCATAACTGACTGACTAACTAACTGGCTGACTGAGGCTGCTTGACTAACTGACTAATAATTAACTGGCAGACTAACTGGCTGACTGAGACTGCTTGACTAACTGACTAACTAACTGGCAGACTGCAACTGCTTGACTAACTGACTAACTAACTGGCAGACTAACTGGCTTACTGAGGTTGCTTGACTGACTTCAGGACTAACTAACTGCCTGACTGAGGTTGCTTGACTGACTGACTGACTAACTAACTAACTGGCTGACTGACAGGCTGCTTGGAAATTACTGACTCACTGAGTAACTAGTTGACTGAGGTTTCTTGACTGAGGTTTCTTGACTGAGTTAACTGGCTTTAATGTGGCTGCTTGACCAATTAACACACTGAGTGACTTGTTAACTAACCTGGCTGACTGAAGTTTCTTGACTAACTAAGTAACTGGTTGATTTTAAGTTTTCTTGACTGGTTGAGTAAAGACTAGTAACTGAGTAACTGGCTACTTATTGAGGTTGCTTCTATAACCAGTAACTGTCTGTAAAATTACAATTTACTGTATTTTCTTTTTTTACTTTTCACATCTAGTTTGTCAATCTGGTGAAATACGTTGTAAACCAGAAGACAGCGTGTGTATTTCAATGTCAACGGTCTGCTCATGCTCAGTTGATTCTGATTCCTACAAGTTGTTTTGTCCTCTGGCTGGTGTCAACGGCTCACTCTGTAAATATAATAAACTAATTTAAAACATATGGTAATATTGTACAATTAAGATATTGTATAAGATATACTGCTGGAGAAAAGACACAGTAGCAATGTGATTTGACAAGACATGGCTGTATTATTTGAATTATTTGTACCTTGCATAATTTATTTCCTATATGCCTACCATTTCTGTTCATCTTGTGTGTGTAAAAGCTCTTCCAGGCCTCAACTATTTTGGGAATTTGCAGACTACTTTGTAAAGACAGTTTCTAAAATTTTTTATGATTGATTTTTCTATTGAACTTTCTAGATTCTTGTCCAAATGACTATGTTGCGTGTCCATCTGGTGGATGTATCCACAAATACCATATGTGTGATACAGCCTATGATTGTTTTGATCAGAGTGATGAAGATGATTGTTATGGAGTTGGTAAGTACAATGTATGTGTGAGTAGAAGTTGCGCACAGGTGTGAACAACACAGCTTTCTCTTCCCTAAGGGTCCCTTGGTGTTGTACAGCTGCCACTAAACGACACTCATTCTTCTGTCTAAAACAACAGAGATGGACCAGTACACTGGTAATGCCCTACTCTCTTGAAAAATGAACTGGGTTCTTTAAAATGCTCATGAGCCAGATGTGTACACTGAACCTCCAGTTTTAAGTACTTTCAGGAAGACTTGTTCTACTAACAGAACAATGACCGATCAGTGACTTGTACCTGTGCCGATTGTGTATAGCTATGGTTTGCAGCGCCCTGCCTTAACCACTCGGCCAATCGCCTGATCACTTTTGTCGTTTCTACTGCTACATTGTTTTAGCTTTATTTTAATACTATACTGTATTGCCAAAAATATATTCTACTTAGTTCTTCCCTTAATCTAATATCTGGTGCCACTCTAAGCAATTATTTTTAAGTCATAATAATACAATGCATTTTTTTGTAAGGTGGAAGCATTGTCGACCCTTTTACACCTGGATGGATGGATCCGTACCAAGACATTACAACAGAAAGTTCAATCTATGAGAGTTTTGTCAATGACTTCTATACAGATCTAAAATTTGATAGAGTAAAAGGGTTTGATCCACCGGACTGGAACGGGTTCTTTGCCTACAGTTCAACTGCCGATTACAGTGATGCAGAGGATGTATTGAAGCTAACCAAGGAAGAGATATCTGAGCTTGGCCACCAAATCGATGACTTTATTTTACAGTGCACTTATGATAAAGTTGATTGTAGCAGAGATGCGTAAGTAGATATAAATTTCATCATCGTAATGGCTATGAGCGTTCACTGGCTAAACCCATGTGGAGTCCAATGCTACCCAGCGTTGGAGTACTAAATCTTACGACACTGAATGTCATTTTTTAAACCATTTTTCTAATGGAATTTGTAGATGAAGATGCTGAATCGTGTTCATTTACTGTTTTTTTATAATGGGTCAACTACAACGCCATTATATAATTATTATTATTTTGCCTTTAAGATTTTACGAAACACAGGATGACAAATATGGAAATTGTTTTACATTCAATGATCCAAGAAAGTACAATGAAACATTTTCGTCCACAAGAACTGGAGCTAGTAACGGTAAGAATTGTAATGACAGTCGCTTAATTTGTACCATCCTTGGTCTTTTAACACATGTGCATAAATGCACAATAAACACATTACACATTAGCACATTATAATAATGGGAAGGTATGAATTTTGAAATAGACGTGTTGTGTGACTACACAGCTGTCGAGTCAAAAAGTCATTCTGCCCACTCTCAGAAACATCTTTTTTTTTAGGATTAATTGGATTGTCCTGAATCTATTCATCTTAATATGTTTCTCCTTTGTTTTTTTTCTGATATTTTATCATGTTCTTATGTATCGACCTCTTTTATTATTATGTGTAATGTATGGATTCAAAATAAAAACAAACAAACAAACTGAACATTCGCAGAATGACTATTAGAATAATACCTGTGTATTCGGATGTCACGTTGTTAAAATGAATCAACAACCATTCAAGAATAATTGTACATATTATCTTGTTACTTTGATTAAAACAATAAATTATGTGTTATAGGATTGAAGCTAACTTTGAATATTGAGCAGTCAGAGTATATAAGTTTATTTGGAAAAGATGCAGGAGTTCGAGTAGCAATTAATCCATCAACTAAACCTGAATATCCATATGAAGATGGCATAACCGTACGACCTGGGGTCATTACGTCAATAGGTCTACGTTACGTAAGTAATTGAGTTGGAATATTGTACTTACAGCTGGCCATAGCTGGCTATAAAAATTAATTTATTCTATATAAGTTAATTCTATGTTTAAATTCAATTATTAAAGTATTGCTTTTTTTCTTGTGATTTTTACCCTAATAAAGCTCTGTTTACACTATCAAACTAGTTTGACAAAAAATGTGTGATGTGCCCAAATATGGGAGTGATATGACATCATCGTGTCCATATATGGGCACATCACATTTTTTTTGTCACATAAACTTTCAGCTTAATATGTCTTTCTTACTCTATCTTAGAATTATATTTCAAGACTCTGGACAAAAACTGGCAGTTGTACCACTGGACTTGATGAAATTGCCGAACTTAAGGAAAACAACGATCCCTTCTTTGAGGGCTATGACACGTACGATGAACGGGTAAAGAATCATCATTATTATTATTATTAATCAGAGAGCTCATTAAGAAAAAACAGTAATACGAAAAAAAGATTTTTATAAAGCTCTCAACCCATTAACAAAAGAGAAGGTTCTTTGAGGATGGACATTCAGATAAAACAAGAACACACACAAAAGACATAATCATATTATAATGCATGGTTTAAAAAGATGTTTGTGCTCTAAAGTCTGTGCAACAAAATGTTGACTGCTATTACATTATACACATTCAATGTATTCTGAGCATAAGAGTAGGCCTACACAGTTCCTGCTGTACATCATGTGCATAACATTTCAAGTTCACTTATGTTTCCTTCTATAGACTTGCCAAAAGAGATGCATAAATCAGTACATTAATGACATATGCAACTGTACGGATACATTGGTGGTTGAAGGAACACCATGCAACCTACTGAAAAAGGACCAAGGTAAATACCATACTGAACTTGCAAACTCCTAGATACAACCACAACCTGGGGTGGTACACGTATATCATGGTGTACAAACACACTATAGGGTGGTACACGTATATCATGGTGTACAAACACACTATAGGGTGGTACATGTATATCATGGTGTACAAACCTGTGGTGGTACATGTACAGTATGTCATGGTGTGCAAACACACCATGGGGTGGTACACATTTTATGGTGTACAACCACAACCTGGGGTGGTACATGTACAGTATGTCATGGTGTGCAAACACACCATAGGGTGGTACACATTTTATGGTGTACAACAACATCCTTGGGGTGGTACACGTATATCATGGTGTACAAACACACCATGGGTACAGGTAACAGATTTACTGTCTAGTTCAGCAAGTTTACCTTACCCATACATGTACAATATATGAATTGTATTCTATAAAAGCAAACTTAAATGGGTTTTTTTAATCTTCAGATGTTTGCAGACAACTCATGAATCATTTCTACCAGAAAAATGCTCTTGGTTGTGATTGTCCGCAGTCTTGCGAGTAAGTGTGTTTTTATTTGTATTACATCATGAAAGGGGACTGTGTTATATTTCAAATCGTAATATATTTTAATCTGTACATAATCAGTTTTATCATTGAAATTAAAAAAATTGGTTTTTGTACCTTTTTAGACTAATAAATTAAATTAAATGATTACTTTGCCTATGTTGGCCTATAATACATACATACATAGTTGCTTCATTGTAATTTTCAAACTTGAGATACTTATTTTTCTCAGATATTTATTAGTTACCAGCTAAGTTGTTTTTTTCAGTGAGGTTTACTATTCAATAACTCAATCGCAATCATTGTGGCCTTCAAATATATACTTGGTAAGAACTATCTATATTTAGTTTGTTTTTTTTACTTTGGGTTTTCACAAATAAAATGTTGATTGCAAAACCAAATACATGAATACATTATGGATTTTTGTTTTTATTTATATTGATGAATTTTTCCTTGATAGAGGATAGAGGTCGCCTAATGTAGTTATTACACCAAGCTCTGTCTACACTATTAAACTAGTTTGACAAAAAAAGTGTGATGTGCCCAATTATGGTAGTGATATGATGTCATCGTGTCCATATATGGGCACATCACATTCTTTTGTCACATAAAGTTTGATAGTGTAGACAAGCTTAACAAATGTTAGAAGGGAATAAGAAACCATGTTTATGTCTGTGCAAAAGGTAACTTATTAGATACACATTTTTCCTCCCTACTGACACAATTCAAAGTCATCATCATCCGCTAATTTAAGAGGTACGTTTTTGAGCAAGCATGTGTATAAGTAATCTTTCTTTATTGTAGGACTCATTGAAGAGGATCATCCATACAGAAAACAGCAAGACTAAAGTCTTACAGACCAAGGAAGATATTAGGTGAGTATGTGAGTGAGGTGTATCTAAGTTCTTTCTTTGACTCAAAATTACCCTACTAAATTCATATGTTGTCTATACTGGGACCTTTGCATATTGTGTCGTTGGTTGTCGTCTAGGCCTAGAACCTGCCAAAAGGAAAAGACTGAGGAAGCACACCCCAATAGTGAGTGTCAGGACACATCATGCATCAACTGGTTCCTAGATAATCGCAAATCGTATGTTCTCTAAATGAAAGTCACACCTCTGTTACCACTCTAAAATTCCTATAAATTAGAAACTCTGACATTTGTGACCTTTAGAAGAGATAGGGACGTTTTATACTTTTCAAAATGCTTTTAGTTGAGTAAACATTTTTTAAATAATGATGGTCAATGTATTTTCTATCTTATCAGAGAAAACCTGGTTAGACTTGAAATTTACTATGAAGAACTGAACTATGAGAGTACTGTAGAATCATCAGCTTATGGGGTAGGACACTTATTTATTAACCAATTTTACACACTGATAGTTAAAGTACTGTATGCATTAAGTACAGTAGAACCCCTATTAATGAGACACCTTCGGGACCCAATCATTGTCTCTTGTTAGTTTCACAGAAAAGTGTGCCCTTAATAATGGTGTCCTCTCAATTATAGCGGTTGGGTTTAGCATTATGATATATATATTTCATGTCGTTAGTTTCATGAAAAATTGTCAACTTAATATGGGTGTTCCTTAAAAAGGTGTGTCCCCCTATAAATGAGGATGATCCCTGAATAGGAGTGTACCAAAGGAGGGGTCCTACTGTTACTACTTGCTACCTTCTAATGTTATTAACATCTTGCGTTTTTAGGCTCCAGACCTTTTTAGCGATTTAGGAGGAACCGCCGGGTTATATCTCGGCCTCTCTGTCATCAGCATTCTCGAGTTCTTTGAGCTAGCCTACGTTATCATTCAATACATGTGTCGACGACTTAAAACCGGCGTGCAGAAGCGAATAGAAGCGGCGAATAAAATGGATCACGAGAAAATGGAAAGCCAGCGACCATATAAGCGACCTCAGGAACCACCGCATTGTTATTATAATTATAAGTCTAAATTCAGATAAAATAATTAAAAAGAGTCTTATGAAAAAAATATAACCAGTTGGGTAGGTTAAACTATTTCGAAAGGCATTACATAAAATAGTGTAGGAATTAAACATTCCATAAATAATCTAAAACTGCGGTTAGATAGCGTTTAATTATTATTAATTGATTGACCGATGTTAAAAGATTTACAAGAAAAAAAATAGTAATGTTTATACAATTATTAATTTTGTCGGTTTCACTCTTACGAAAAGATTAAATGCGTTTACATTAGTTAGAATAAAAGATTGCTATTAACATATATTTGCATATTCAAATTTCGCCGCAGTCATGTAAACGTACCTTAGACAGCTCTCTATAATATACTTGAGTAGGCCTAATATTGACAGCCACAATAAAATATTTCGGCAAAAATGTATTTACGTAAACTATTTATAGATTTATTCTATACAATATAGATACATTAATAAATAGAACTGATATTAAATTAAAATAGAAATAATAATAACTGCCATTTGCATATATATACATAATGAAAAAACTATAATTTTTACCTACTGCGCAATTTTATAATTAATTTCTATAACTAGATGAAACTTACATATTTTTCTTGACGTTTGTTCATTACCAGCCGCGAAAACACGATTTCTAAAGAGTCTAACACATTATTTAGGATTTATTAGCGTAATTGTTGGACAGAATATACCGCATTTAGGACAATAATTTTCAAGGAATAATAATAAATGGCATATATTTAAAAATAGAAACGTAAATTATTAAGTAAAATATCTACGTACAATTGATTTTATATCGCCAAAATAGTTTACAATGTATTCAAAATAGGTAAGGCAATTATTGAATAAAGTTTACTTATATAATCATGATTACGGTAGGAAAAGATTCTACTTAACTTACTGGTGAATAACATAATATATAGCGAACCATGCTTTTACAGAAACCCGCTTACAATACACTTTTTTACCACTATTAAGCTCTGTCTACACTATCAAACTTTATGTGACAAAAAAATGTCCCATATATGGACATGATGATGTCATATTACTTCCATATTTGAGCAACCACTACCTATCACTATATTTGGGCACATCACACTTTTTTGTCAAACTAGTTTGATAGTGTGGACAGAGCTTTAGTATTAGCGCGTTTACGGTTTCTGACGTCAAAAGGTAGTTATTGATCGAACTTAGAACGTGGGTGACAATCTATTTGACAACAGCCTAGGTCTAAATAATGAGAATTAAAGTACAACTATTTATAAAATCTAGCGATATTTACCGTTATTATATACATATGTACATTATAGTAATAATAATTATAGACTATATTATATGATATTTTAAAATAAAAATATATTTTAATCTATTTTGTCGAGTTCTCTTTTAAATTTGCATAAAAGAAAAGTGAACATAAAAATATTTAAAATGAAATACAAATAAAGACAAATTATCAAATTTAAATTAATATTAATACAATTTCACCGCGTTCACTATTTCACACAAAGCCTCTATTTAAAAAAAATCACAAGCTATTGGGTCGTGAGGGTTACGAGAAATAAAACAATTTAAGAGTTTTTAATTATAAAATTACTTAGGCCTACAGTGATGTATTATAAATATAACGTTTTAATAATTATAGTTATTGCCAAATGCGATGAACAGTTACAACTTCCTGGTTTTACCATTTACGATGCTAACGATATGGAAATAGAAAGAATCTTTTAGTATAGTTAGAACTATACTGTATACAGTATAACGTGATTAAAAAATAACAGTTAAATTGCTAAATTTACGATACGTTGTTCTAAAATGTCAGGTACCCCCGTAACAGAGTGCACCCCCTATTGAATTACAAATGACGTCACAGTCTAATTTGCATTGCGATCCGCCTATATTTTTTGGATAGAAATTGCATTTATGTTGTGCTATATATACAGGTAGTCATATACACATCGAATATATACATAGCTTTGGTAAATAGCAGTATAAATAGCCTAACTAGTTTATATTGATTGGTACAGTACATGCGTACAAATCGATCATTTTGCCTTGCAGATATAATATGATATTGTTTGATTTTTGCTAATGAGTTATGATAACTTATGACTTATAAATACCATATGTTGATTCCCGTAGTTAACTCAATTCTTACGTCACAACTTATGGATATGACTAATGAATATTCATGTTTATTTTGTGACGTTTCATGAGGGAGTCCCCAACTTATGTACGAAAAGAAATATCGCTTCCTGTCAAGATAAAAAAAATGCGGAATTGCGTCGGGAGCAGATATACCCCAGGTATGAATAATTAACTATAAAAAATACTTGTTTTGCAATAATTTATTCGGACGGGTCGGCGTCATCCAGACGTTTTGGTTTTAGTTTCTACTTAATGTAGCCAATTTCATACTGTAAGATCATCACATCGACTGTTTTTAGCGCCTACACTGTGGTATCGCTTCAGTTGCTTCACAAGTTGAAAAAGTAGTTCGAGAAATTCACAAAAGCTGATGAATGAAATTCCAATGTACAAACCAGCCGTGCCACCGATGTCACTGAATAAACTTTCAACCTTAAAACAATAATTACAATGTGAAGAAAATACAGAATAAGCAAAACCATAATGAAATTGTCACCATCTCCACATTGGCGCATTAACGCATTTAAAAATAATCGTAAAGCTCTGTCTACACTATCAAACTAGTTTGACAAAAACAGTGTGATGTGGCCAAGTATGGTAGTGATATGCCCAAATATAGTATAGCGCCGGTGTCCCTCCCACCCATGTGAGGCTTTGTGCATTGGCAGCGTGCGAGTACATCAGCGAATAGCGACGTCTTCATGTTGGTCTTGAAACTGTTCAGAATAGTGGAGCATTTAACTGTTGCTGGTAACTGCTCCATACATACATACATATAGTGATATGACATCACCATGTCCATATATGGGCATATCACATTTGTTGTCACATAAAGTTTGATAGTGTAGACAGAGCTTAATATTGTTAACATTGATTCACATTGTCAATATCAATGTGTCGTTAGATGTGTCGATTAGTATTTACGTACACATACGTGATTATCATTAAAGCTTGGTTCCCACGAGGACGTAACGCAACGCAAAGTGATTCGACCAATCTCTTATTATTATTATTTGAACAGTCGCGTGTGATTGGTCAACTCGCTTGCGTTGCGTCTACGTCCTTGTGTTGCGTCCTAGTGGGAACCAAGCTTTTAGTTACAATTGTCATCGGTAATTATAATTGCTATACCTGATATGCTGGTTCTTGTACGGTACTTTCGAAGTTTAATTCCTCAAAGTATATCGACAGTCTAGCAATATTCTCTCTGAAATTATAAGAACATGAAAAAAAAGTTATTATAATATGATGTTTAATGATTCTGTATGGTGACACCTGTGTCTGACCTACTGTGGAATCCGAATCAAATTAAAGTGGGGGGGGGGGGGGGGGGAGGTTGGATCTGGATCTAATTTGAATAGACTACGGGAGCAGAGGACCAATAACTGCTGGCAGTAATTCAAGTGACTGGTGGTGGTGCGTCCATCACCGAAAACAAGATAGAAAAAAAACTCTTAGATGCTATATACATGATTGTAAAGATAATTTTTAAGTAAGTCAATTGTTTCTATACTTTAAAGTCTTCTGCGTTACTTCAGATTCGTTTGTATAGAACAGTACATAATTATAAAAAAACTTTACATTTACACCACCCACGTTTAAATGTTTGTCATGTATTTGTTCCTTAGAATCAAAAAGTCCGAGATGGCCATGTTCCCGTCGTGGTATCTACCCACTGAATGAGAATGCGTTTCCGAAGCTTGGTAGATAATTGTCAGTAGGAAGGTACGTTTATTTTCACTTATTATAACGTATGCTCTGTCTACACTATCAAACTAGTTTGACAAAAATATGGTTGTGATATGACGTCATCGTGTCTATATATATATGGGCGGCACATCACACTTTTTTTATCACATTAAGTTTGATAGAGTAGACAGATTTTACGATATCGTAACTATACTAATGTCGTTAATATGTTGAACGAACGATTTGAAAATGTTTATGTTTAATAATATATAGAGCTATTATTTCATTACCTGACGGATGCCATATCATTGAGACCGTTCGTCTTTTTGTTAATGTTATGGATACTTTTCAGTAAGTGTTTCTATGGAAAATAAATCATACCATTTTTAACAATTTAGAGGTAATACAAACATCAGTACAGTATTGCCAATATTACAAAGAATCGCAAAAAAGGACCATATCAGTAATTACAGTCGACATACCAGATAAACCTCCGAAGGCCAAAGAGATTGTGATACTGTCTTTGAATAGTATTCTTCACTGAAATCGAAATATAAATAAGTTAGCCTTAGTCATTAACCATATCATAAGCCATCTGTATAATAGTTCGCGTATTATATCAACTTACTGTTAGGCTACATAGTCTATCGGTCTGCTAAATACGACGATTATTTCTGCTACTAGACCGTGGCATTCTTTAATCTTAACGACCCAAAATATCGTATGGATTTTATGATTAGGAGATTTTTACTCAATACAATCATTGCCATTAATACATTTACCTGCACTGCTGTTTACAATCGCATCCAAGGAGCTGTCGTTGGTAAAAGAAATACATTAGTTGTTTGCAAACATCTGAAATGGTTAAACACATCAGTTAGTAGAAGCATTTTAGAAACTTAATAGGCTAATAAAAGAAAGAAAGTCTGTCTCGAAACTGTACCTTGTTCTTTGTTTAAAACACGGCATCTTTCACCTTTCAACGAAACGGCATCGGAACACCCACACTCTTCAGCAATTTTTACAAGTACGCAACTTTTTTCACATGTCTACAAAAATCCAAAAAATGATGTTCTTCAGATAACAGGACGGCCGGGGAAGCCAGAAGACTGTTTGTGCGCATGAATAATGTATGCACTTTGGCAAAGTGGGCGGAGCTTGAGTGAAATTCTGTCGTTCTAACTTTTTGAGGACGATAAAGTTATATCTGATAATTACTGATAAAAAACGACTAGTAGGATTTCTGCACAAAGGTTAAACCTTATATATACAGTTCAAATTAAACTTAAAAGTGGAATTTTTGAAACTCTAAATAACATTTGACAGTTCTAATAATACATATAGGGCCTATATTTAGACTTGCCTTTCTGTCATAGCCATACACATACTTGTTAACACCATATGCTTGGTTGATCATATCATGGTACCTTTCATTACCCTCTGACGAGCAGTTTCCGTACGGTTTACCAAGTTTAGTGACGACATTCTAGAAAAAGAAAAAGAATTCTTAATTGGAAAACTCGTCTGTCCTCTAACATTCTGATTAGGCCTATATTTGAACCAAACCCTCGCCACTGCTCTTTCACCTTTATGCATGTTAATTGTATGTATGCTTGTATACTTACATATCTCAAGCTTAGGGATGTAATAACGCCTGGCCTGATAGTGATGCCTTCGTCTTCTGGAAACTTCAGCCTATCACTGTTATCGACAACAACACGTACACCCGCTTCGCCGCCATATATGCTGATGTACTCCTCTTGTTCCGTGAACAGAGTCAGCTTAAGACCTACGAGATTTTTATTTTATTTTTTTAAAAATTTTATTAAAACATATTTAGGCAGGATAACATAATTCAGAAAAGAAAAGATCACAACATTTCTGTTTTTCAATATGGTCCTGCAATGAAACAACTTTAAAAAAAACACAAGAAAAATAGAAAAAAAATAACAATCATTGAATATTGAACGTTAAAAATAATACGTGTGGAAATACAATTATTTTTTAAAGAAATGCTTTTTATAATTAATTTAAAACTATTTACAGACAAACTATTTTTACAGGGATCTTATTCCAAGCTTTTGCTCCTGTAGATTGTAATTAAGAGATTAAGTAATAGGGAGCAAATGCTGACATTATTTATCAACAGCTAATTTTGTTCTTTAGAAACTGTTTATTTTTATGATCTGCATTGTTTTTCTTTTACCAAATTTTGCTCCAGTCCGTGTTGAGTTTCTGACTGATTCTCCATTCTGTCCATGATTGAAGACAAAACAATTTCCGTATGCATCATTTTCAAAATGACTAAAATCTCTGGAAAAGACAACAATTGTTGACTAGTTTGAGAATGATATATTTAAATATATACCGTGGTACGTGTGAATACTGAGTTACTTAATGCGGTTCAGACGAGAAGTCCTCCCAAATCTCCGCTTCAGATTAAATATTCCCTTTATGACGCAGCGCAAGGATGATGCACGTTGTTCTTGCGTCCTCGCGAAGGACGTCCTTTATAGTAGTAACCAAATAGCCAGCAAGAACCAAGCAGCATTACCTTATCGAACACTGGTTCTGATCAAAGGTACACTGCAAGATAAAATCATTCGCCTGGTGCCCATGTTCATCAATATCCTCTTTCGTTAGTTTAAGAACATCTTCTAAGTCACTGTAATCCGGGGTCGAACTGAATGACATGAACCCGTACCAATCTGGTGGAAGTTCACCTTTGACCCTCTCAAAGTCACGTTTCTTGTAGAAAGCTTCGATAAATTCATCGTAAATCCTTTCATCATCTGTTATATGTTCGTACTTTGTGTGCCAACCCTCCGGAAATGTGTCTGTGCTTACGTTTTCTGGTGAAAAATAGTAATTTGTTGATTAGTTGAAGAGGGAAACAACATTTACAAGAGTAGACATTGAATTGCTGTATAGAACAATTTGGCGACAAACATTGACAGATTGGTGTTCGAAATACAATTATAACGCATTCGTTTAATACGTTAATACGTTGACACTTCTGTCGTCTGAAACGGCACACCTGAGATGACATTAGTCAACCTTACCCGAGTTAATGCAACGTTTGATGCATACTGTTGACGTCATATACAGTAGATTCAGCTGATAAATGCATCACCTTAGGTAAAATTCGTTGCTCTTCCCTAAGTTTATGTAACGTATTGCCGAGGTGGTATATCTTAAACACTAGCATTACCTTAAGTGAAATTAGTTAGTTATTCTTACCTGAGTTTATGCAGTCCTCTTCGTCACTTTGATCAAAGCAGTCAAATATCGAGTTACATCTGCTGTATTCATGTATACATTTACCAGATCCGCACCTAAAATATCGCTCTGGACAAGGATCTACAAAATGAGGATTATGTCACTTATTAGAACGGGACCGACTTCACATAGATTAGGGCGTTAGTCTTAGATACTAGTACTAATGTACCTGTAATGTTTGATGTGCAGTAAGAGGGTGTTTCGTCAGAGTTTAAACTACAATCGCTGTTGCCGTCACACTCAAGTAGAGCATCAATGCACCGATCTTCTAAGTGACACTTTATCTCTCCGGGATCACACACTGTAATGAAGGAAAATGTAAATTCAATGAACATAAAGCGTGGTTCGTAAAGAACGCAAGAACGTAAATGCAATGCAAGTGAATTGACCAATGAGTTGAGTCTCAAGTGGAAACCAAGATTTAACGATACTAACGTAAAATGAAGATAGAAATAAGTAACTCAGACTAGTTATTGCAAGGCCGGATTACGTTATTACAAAGTAATAATAATATAGTTACATACTGGTTTCGACTGTTCCGCACAGGTACTCATCGCTACCGTCTGAGCAATCTGGAAAGTTGTTACATTTCATCCAATGTTCAATGCATTCCCCAGACTCGCAGCTAAACCCAGACGTACATGCTATAAAGATATATGTTACGTGATGATTACAATATGTTCACTGCCGAAATTATTTATTTGAATAGTGCCCCTTCAAAGGTTTCTACTTCAGTGCATATTATACTGCAATTTGTAATCAAATTTTAAACACAACAACGTTTTACTCTCTTGTGATTTATACATAATATGATGTATGAAATGATTATATGCTATAATACTCACTTGGTGATACCGTGCTAACTGATGTTGGTACATCTGTTGTTGCATTGGATGACTCATTAGCACCTCCAAAGTCAGTAGAGGTATAATAGTCAATACTTCCATTACCATAGCTGTCGTCGGCAAATCGCCTGCGTCTTACTGGAGCTGAATCAAAGTCGGTACTGGATTCGGATTCGTTGTCCGAGCCCGGTAAATCTGTTGCAGACTCTGATTCAGAAATCGACTCGTCTGTAGAGGTGTCAACTGACTCAGTTGTGATCTCTACATCAGGTGTATTACCTGACTCATTGTCAGAAGATTCAGCTGGCTCTGTTACGGAATCTTCTTGCTCAGATGCCGAGTCAGTTGCTGAATCTATTTCAGATGTAATACCTGGTTCAGTTACTGAATCGTTGTCAGAAGATTCAGTTGGCTCTGTTGCGGAAGCTTCTTGCTCAGATGCCGAGTCAGTTGCTGAATCTATTTCAGATGTATTACCTGGTTCAGATACTAAATCGTTATCAGACGAATCAGCTGGCTCTGTTGCCGAACCTTCTTGCTCAGATGCCGAGTCAGTTGCTGAATCTATTTCAGATGTATTACCCGGTTCAGTTACCGAATCGGTGTTAGAAGGTTCAGCTGGCTCTGTTACGGAATCTTCTTGTTCAGATGCCGAGTCAGTTGCTGAATCTATTTCAGATGTATTACCTGGTTCAGTTATTGGGTCGCTGTCAGAAGATTCAGGTGGCTCTGTTACGGAATCTTCTTGTTCAGATGCCGAGTCAGTTGCTGAATCTATTTCAGATGGATTTTCTTGCTCCGATTGAGATTCACCATCAGATGGTTCGTCTTGCTCAGATGCGTTCGACTGGTCACCCGTCTCAGTTGATGTATCAACAGATTCAGGTGCCGAATCGTCATCAGATGGTTCGTCTGGCTCTGTTTGCGAATCATTGTTGGAGGGACTCCCTTGCTGCGATTGCGATTCGCCATCAGATGGTTCATCTGGCTCTGTTTGCGAATTATTGTTAGAGGAACTCTCTTGCTCCGATTGAGATTCGCCATCAGATGGTTCATCTGACCCTGTTTGCGAATTACTGTTGGAGGAACTCTCTTGCTCCGACGAAGACGAAGATGAATGATGATAACCGTAGTAGTTGTAGTAGTTGTAGTTGTAGTAGTCATTATAATATGATGACGAGTAGATATCTGTTAAAAATGTTAAACTAACTGTTAATCTGACTGTGGTTAGTGTTTTTAACTGTCCAGCTTATACGGTCGTTTCTGATAATTGTAGAAACCCATTAACGGGACAAGACCTAGTTTCTATTTTTAGGAGTGTCCCTTGAATAGGGGTGTCACGATGGAGGGGTTATACACAGACTGTATTACCTCTTGTTCATTTCACGAGAAATTGTCCCCTTAGTATGGGTATCCCAGAAGGTTTCATACAGTATTTAAATATAAACAAATACTCTTTAGTCTAAACAATATCTTGGTATAATATATTAATTGATACAGTACCAAAAAATAGAAAAGAATAAAGACAGTATACATATTTATATTACTCAGCATTCATCCACTTTAAATCAAGACTTTTGTATTTCAGCAATGAAAGAAAGATTGTATTGTTAAGATAAATAATTGTGTTATTTTATTTTCGTCACGTGTCTGAAAAACAAAAATATTGTATTTTTTTTCGCAGAATCAGCATTGTATTTGCTACAGAAATAGAGATTATTATCAACAACCATTTTAAGGTAGGTATAACTCAGTTTAGAAAGTTTTAAATTAGTAATTACTTCGCTACGTCGTTCGTAAAATATTTAAAACGAATAACAAGTAAAATAACTTACAGTAATCTCCGTTACAATCGGCTTCGTCTGACGCGTCGTCGCAATCGTCGTAGCGGTCGCATTTCCACCCTCGCGGAAGACACACTTGGTCACTAACGCAGATAAAACCCCTACACTCTGGAATTGAATTTTTAATGTTACAATTCGTAATTATACTAAAATCATTATCATCAGCTCTCTCTCTCTTACAAGGGGTTACTGACTCGTTCCAGGCTGCTACTCTATCTCTATACTTCTTCCTGTCTTGCGCATCATGTTCCTACAAACCAAATTTCCTGCTTATCTTTCCACGTTACCTTTGGCTGTCCTCTTTCTCTCCAACTTCTAAATTCCAAGCGCTCTTTACTGGATCATTCTTTCTTAAATTATCAGTATTATTAACGTAGTGTCAGGAGTGTACAGTAGCTTAGTAAGATTAGTTAAATTTGAGAAACCTTAAAGAACCTAAAAGAAAACTTACCACAGTCAACCTCGTCAGAATTGTCACTGCAATCCGAGTATGCATCACATTCCCAGTTTTGAGGGATACATTGCCAACCGTTCGCACAAGAAAATTGATAAGGTTGACACGAATCAAAGAGGCCTCCTAGCCCATATGAATCTTTTCGAAAAAGAATAACAATTGCATTAATAAGTCACAAAAACGTCCCAAACAGCACTATCTACACCTTTCATAATATCTATTTAAAACCAGTTATTATGACATTTTCTTTTGCATTTATTTCAACTATGATTAGTAATTTTTGTTTAGTAGAACTTGTCATTCCCTTAATGTGTTTTTTATTCTACGTTCCTTGTACAAATACTAGTTTTACTTTTTATTACTTGTATTTATATGTAAAAACTTTAAGACTGATACTAAATGTTAATTTGATTTTCCCAAAGTACAAACTAAAGCCCAGTTTCACTTGGCAAATGTTACCAAATGTTTGTTTGCAAAATTGGAATCGAGTTTGCAAACTAAGGTTTGCTAGTGTAGACCATCCAACTTGTTTTCTGGTAGTTTTCCAAAGTTTTCCAACTGGTCTACACTAACTTTTCTTGGAAAACTTTTCTTGGAAAACTTTTCTTGGAAAACTTTTCTTGGAAAACTTTTCTTGGAAAACTTTTCTTGGAAAACTTTTCTTGGAAAACTTTTCTTGGAAAACTTTTCTTGGAAAACTTTTCTTGGAAAACTTTTCTTTTTGAAGTTTGTCAACTGGTCTACACAAACTTTGAAAAACGTGTCTGGAAAAACTTGGAGTTTTCTCAAGTTTGCAATCAAACTTTTGTCAGTGTAAACTTCTACAAACTTTTTTCCTGATAGTTTTCCGAAGTTTGTCAATACAACTCGTCAACTAGCAAACTGTTGAAGCTTTTATTGAAAAACTCGCACTCGCATACAAAAGTATGCGAGTGTAGACGGGGCTTAAGAAATATTACAATGAACACTTACAGGATCCCCAACAGTCTTGCTCGTCGCTACCATCTGAGCAGTCAGGTTCAAAGTCGCATACCCAAGACCCTATGATACACTGGTAGTTCAAACACTGGAATTCTCCAGCGGAACACGCTGTTGAAGAAGTGAGAATTCATATTGTTATATACTGTATAACTTATGTTCTGTCTACACTATCAAACTAATGTGATGTGCCCAAATATGGTAGTAATATGTAGTAATATCATCGTGTCCATGTATGGGCACATCATATTTTTTGTCACATAACGTTTGATAGTGTAGACACAGCTTTAGATATTTCATTGTTAATCCATCCAAACTGGGCTGTTATCTACTAACTTTATTAGTTATTTAGGAAAGATCATATTATTCATTAACTTAATTTAAAGTATTTTAAATTGGCCTTAATTGCCTCAAGGAATGAAAGTGAAAATATCATGTTCATCACATTCTTTTCATCAACATAATTTTCTCCGTTTTCCTTCTCCTCTTTTCACTCTCTCACACACCACCACCATCATCATCATCACCACCATCATCAGTATTATCACTTATGACTTCGTTTTACAATGTTACTAATAATTTTACCGTCTCATCTGCAAAATATGCAACATACTGATATATAGATGAAAGAAACAATATATAGGCCTATACATATTAGGCCCTATCACTATTTAACCATTGAGGAATTATTTACATTTTTATTCCCAGAATCTTATAGTAACGTATTTAAAAATATTATTAAAATAATATTTAACCTGGTGCCAGCGTTGTTATTACAATACAGTTTTCATCCAACTCGTCTTCGCCTTTTTTGCAGTCTTTGTATCCGTCGCATCGGTAGCTATTTGGAATACAAGCCCCGTCTTCTGGACACTCCCAACCGTCCGTACAATCGCCATCTGCAAAGAAAAAAATACTGTACAAAACATACTGTAAAAAACCGGTTGATTTAACGCGCCACCGATCAGTTGAAAGTTGCCTGATCTGAAGAAAGATTTCAAATAATCATTATCAAATCAAAATGATAATGCTAAAGCTCTACACTATCAAACTTTATGTGACAAAAAAATGTGATGTGTTTATGGACATGATGATGGTGTCATATCGGTACCATATTTGGGAATATCACTACCATATTTGGACACATCACACTTTTTTTGTCAAACTAGTTTCGTAGTGTAGACAGTGCTTAAAATATCCGTAGTTTTAACGCATGCGCAGATATTCTTTACGCGCTCTATTATTGCTTTTGTTTGGTGCATCGTCGCGGATCAAAAAGTTCCTTACCGCATCCAACCTCATCGCTACCGTCGGTGCAATCCGTCGTGTTGTCACACACAAGTTTCTTGTCAATACATCCGCCATGCTCCACACATTTAAATTCCTTTATTTTACATTCTGCAAAGAAAATGGTCATTATAAAATTCAGAATGTTATGATTTATTTTATTATATTTATTAATTATAATTAAACCAGGGCACAGTTTTTCGGTAATTTCATTAAATATTCTTTTGGGTGTCAGAAGCTTTTCTAAAACAAATTAGTAGTTCGTTGTAAATGTCTTTATTCTACGTGTTCTTACTCTCTAACTTATTTAAAATTCCTTTTTTTTTGCCTGAGGCAAGAAATAAAAGAATAAATGTTCAAAGGAGCAAACAAGCAACCGAATGTGACATTAGATATTACATTATGTTGCTATTGGTTACAACAGATGTGTTCGTGATGAACATAAAGGACCTGATAATGAATATCAAGAGATGTTTGTCGATGATGACTTCATATAATGAGAAAATATTTCACTAATTAAAATTATCAAAATTATACGAAAATGAAAAGTGATGTTTTTAAAAATATGATCTATACTGGTCATCTTACAAAACAAAGATCGTTATACAATAGAATAGTTCAATATAATAACAAATTGACAGGCAACGCGTGCTTCTTTGAAATAAACGCATTTATCTCACCACAATCGTCCTCGTCTTCGCCATCATAACAATCTTTCTGTCGATCACATTTACGTAAAATATCAATACAAACTCCACTAGCACTTCCATTTGAACATTTGTATAAGACGTCGCTACGGCAGTCTCCTTTAAAAGAAAATCAATGTTAAATTAGTTGCCACAGTGTCCATTTAATATGAGTAAAAGTCAACTTAACTTTATTTCTGGACGATTGGCCATTGACCAGGTTAATTCAATGGACACTATTGTACACTTTGTGTTGATATAGCATTATATTTCGTCTGTCAGCTGCATGTGGCACATGGTCACGTGTGTGTGCTATTTTAACTGTATACATTGCACTCAGACACTAATATTGACCAATAGAAATAGTCTTCGGGCAATTAAAGCCATTTTCAACTCCTCTAAATAAAGACCAAACGATTAAGTCCTTTTATCTACCCGTTATTAAAACAAATTATGTATTCTGTGATTGTTGATTTTAATTAAATACGACTAATACATTAATTATAAATTCTTAATGGTTATAGATTATCTGTTGTATCAGTTACGAATGACGCCGGCAAATTGGAATTGGGGAAGTAATTATTTTTTCGTCATTACAAACTTTTAAAATTTCAATAGAATGTGAATAACTCAGTCACGATGGGAAAACAAACGCATTGCGTAGTCTGGTATATGTACACTGATATCATTGTATGAAATTTAATGATGAACAGAATTATTCTGGCATAAACCTACACGTATTAACACTTACCGTAAACACACCCCGCCTCATCACTGAAGTCCCGGCAGTGGTTGATTCCATCGCAGCGTAAATACGGCTTGATACAAATTTCCCCAGACCCACATGGAAAATCGTTTTGTAGACAAGGTGCTATGGAAAAGACAAAAAAAAATAATTAAAATGTTGAAGTATACGATATTTATTCATACAGTTTAATTCCTATTAAAGCTTGGTTTCCACTGGAGACGCAACGTAAGGACATAAGCGTAACAAGTTATTTGACCAATCACAAGCGATGGATCATCCGAACTGTCGCTTTTGATTGGTCAACACGCTTGTGTTTTGCCTACGTCAAGCTTCAGAGGACACTCAACAAAGTTAGGTTTGCCGTTATAGTGTTAAAACATACAGTTCAATTCTATTCATTTTTTCCTTCAATCCAATTTATTTCCTCAAACACTCAAAATGTGTCTTGCCTGTCACGGTTAAAAATACAAAGATCAAAAAGATATGATAAAATATCACAATATTGATCCTCGTTCTTTTAACAGTAAAGTTTCCACATAATAGAGGTTCTATTAATATTACGTATTCATTCTGCTATAGATTTATATTTATTTTTGGAGTATTTATGTTCAACATTCCACAATTTATTAATGATCGAAATTTAAATATTGTTCCATGAGATCAATATATTTAATGGTCAACAGATATCGGTAGAATATCTATAACAGTGCTTCCTTTTATTTTCTGGACATGCACTTAATTAACTTAAAGAATGTATACTTTAACATTGTAATCTCCATTATCGAATGTACAGGTACATTATACTAAAGCAATGAAATTCGATGCACATCAATATTCATTTTACCGGTGTTTTTTGTTTTCCTTTTCAGTCAGGTGTCTTAACTTCAATTAAACAAGATCGATAGAATACAAAAACAAAAAGCATGTCCC
The DNA here is from genome assembly GCF_963402885.1 of Antedon bifida. Lineage (NCBI taxonomy): Eukaryota > Metazoa > Echinodermata > Crinoidea > Comatulida > Antedonidae > Antedon > Antedon bifida. The sequence continues at coordinate 30,836,903 of NC_136227.1, read as the reverse complement.
ATTCTGTAACTTAATGTTTGAACAAGAACTTTCGATCTTATTATTTATGCTTTTAAGAATATGAAAACAATATCAAATATTTATTTGGGCCACATTTCTTTATTTGTAGTCTGCACTACGGTTGAGGATCGATTACATCTTTTGGGTGACAATTTGCTCTTTATTTGCACGATATGTATTGATCAGCAACGAACTATAGTTTAGGTTAAGTGGTTCTTTTTCTATATTAACATTTATTAATACGGTTATGTAACTGCCTTCTGTTCTATACGACATAATTTAACTAATAATATAATTGATTATTGTGTTTCCATATTTAATTACAAAATCGCGACAAAGGCCAACTTTAGTAAAAATTGTTCAATTGGTTACAATGTTTATACTAGTTGATAAATAGTATTAATATCACACTTTATTGCATGACGTGAGCCAACATTATTAAACATGTGACCATATTGTCTCACCAGCTATACAATATATATACTAGTTGATAAATAGTATTTATATCACACTTTATTCAAGAATAATGTTAGCCAACGTGATAAACTATTATACAGAGCTGTACAAATTACATACAATAAATAAGTTATATATAATAGTCGGTACGATATTGAAAACAAGTGCAAATCAAAGTAGGAATATTTAGTATTTAAAAAAGAAACTTTAAGTAGAATTCCGAATATATATATTGTGGATGTACGTTTGAGGATGCATAAACAGTAACCTATGTGGGAGGTTGTTTGCCGTCAGTAGACACGAAACTGCGTGGCTGTTTATCGTCGCTAAACATGATACCACAGTAGAATCAGTTGGATAATTAGACCTGGATTAATGAACTATCATACAATTACATAGTGTAAACAATTACTCACTTTTGCCCGAGCTTTTTAAATTTGCTTGAATTACAATCCGCAATTTTACGTCATTTTTCTGTTGTAATTTATTGTACATGTATTTTATTATTCTGGGATATTAATAAGTTTATTAATATATTGCCTTTATGAAGATGAGGAAGGGTTAGTGTTAAAAAGCTCTGCAATTTCGTTCTGGCTGTTTTACTTTATCGTTTTGATTTAACTTGTAGCGTATTTTATTTGCAACTTCATTGAGATCCAGTCACCGATACCCACATAATTATCTTTTTTCAGTAATTTTCCTTTTGATTAATATAATGGATTAATAAAATGTACGTACCATAGTAAGGCAAAATTGTGTCTTTATCAACAATCAACAACTGCCTGTGTTCTGAATTTGCTATTGATGATTTGCGAACTTTGTTGTTGTTGCATATTGTCACACTTGGAAAGCGCTGCTCAGATCTTGATATTACTTCAATCTGTATTAATAAATAACAATAACAACAATCAAGTCTATATGTTCTGAATGGTTGCCTTATACAGAAAACCCATGTTCAATTCCCGATAAGAACAATTCCCAGTCACCAAGCTGCAAATGAGTACCTATAGGAACGTGGAAGGTGGCGTGGAAAGGAACTGGCCACCCTAGCACAGAATACTGAGGCTCAGTACAATGAGCAGCTCATTCATTCTCCTACGTTAAGAAGAATGAACACTGGAGTCACTTTCTACCATTTTCTTAGAAACAACGTTGCTCCGTTAACTGTTTCCAATCCTCTAACTTCAAATTCCACCACTCCACTGCTATACCTTTCCACCATATAAGCGTTAAGATTCATCTGTGTTGGTGTATATCAAATAAATAGTAAACATTTTGAGCACAGCACACTAAAAAGATAAATGTTTACCTCCGAAATGTTCGTCTCACAGCTGATGACGTCGACAGCTGCATTTTCTTTTACTGTGTTGTGATCAAACGTTTTGCTATTTGTATTTTAAATTTCCACCAAATTGTCTTTCATTATATTAAATGTTTTTCATGAATATGCCCATGTGTATATACTTATTTTCCTTCTTTCCTCATCTTCCCCCTCTCTCCATCCCCTCCTCCCTCTCTCTTCCTCACTCCTCTCTATACGTTGCTTTTTGTTTCATTTTATTGTTTAGAGACGTGACTTGAATACCAACTTTTGTATATTTGTTAGATTATATTTATTTATGTCCATAATCGTTAAAAATATTCGTATAATACTAATGTTTAATTACTTTTTCTAATTCATCACACGTTCAACAGTAAATTTAGTTGTCAAGAAGTACATGATGCATGCATCGTTTGGTTGTCTTTCTGTTGTTTTGATAATGAATCGACAAGGCAGTTGAATTCATAATAATTATTATAATCATAATTTATATGAATATCTTGTGATTTGTATGTAAGTCAACTTAATAATATTGTAGGCCTACGATACCACATACCTTCACGTTGACTGGATAACCGAAGTAAAGAACGGCTAATGTTGCAACCTGCCATATAAACATACTAACGCCAATCAAGAATAGAGTTGCCCAAATTGCACGACTGAACAAAGTTGTAGATTTGAAAACATGGGGTAAACCATGGGTACTGCTAACATTTTTAGCGAACGATCCAAAAAGTGCGCCAACCGATTCCCGGTCATACAACTCTTCTTCGGGTTCCGGCAGCGGTAGCATCATCGGAATGTTAGTTGATTCGGACTTGATAAACTTTTCCTTTAGTTTCAAGTCTGTCATGCTGGCAGGAGTTGGTGTCCTAACCCAAAAAATACTGTCTGAGTTGTCATCCATGACGAAAAGTTCTACACAACAAAACATAGTTTAATATATTGGTAATTAATTGGATTTCGCTTATATTATATTATTGATATTTTTGCACAAAAGTTACGGTTTCATATAAAAGTCATTTGATCTGACGCGCATTGCTGTAAAAACAAAATGTAGTTACTCCAGGAGAATCATTTTGATATTGTCACTAAGCAATAGTTATGCTGTACATAAAAAAAATTGAATTAGGTCAATATATCAAATATGGACATGATGATGTCATATCACTACCATATTTCGGCATACAACATCACAAACTAGTTTGATAGTGTAGATAGAGCTTTATATATAAACTTCCCAAACGCTGTAAATCCATATTATTATATTATATGGATACAGATTCTGTATGTACAGACATCGTCTGTCCGACACGAATGTCAAAAGGATCCTTTAATAGAGGTCATACCATCGCTTACGGTCTTTACCTACATCTCTTAACAACTCTATGTCTGGTCTCATAATGTTTTCTTTACGAACCTTTACACGCAACAAGTAGAATAATCGCCGAAAACATTGATTTTTATATCATAAATAAACGTGTGACGTTGGAAGTTAAATTATCGCTCACGGCTTTCCTTTGATCAAAATTCAGAAAATCGTTAAAAGAATTGAGAATTTAGAAGACATAGGCCCATTTTAAAAGTAATACATAAGTAAAATAAGATTATTAGGTTGCTAAAAACGGTTTGATAAGCGCATCTCTGCCGGCAAGCACCCGGTCGCTAGATTATTTTCCGAGATGTCTTTCTCTACCTCTCGGTTCGTTTCGTATGAGTTTAAAATGCAAATTTGTATTCTGCAAAATCATTCCACCGACTTCATTCAATATAAACCGGATTGACAATGAGGAAGTATTTCCCTATGATACTATTTTATTATATTGTATAATAATGAATTTTGTATATACATTATTGAATGAATAAAGATTGAATGAATAAAGATGGGAGAGACCCATAAAAGATAAAAAAAAAAAAAAAAGTATTTCCCATAGGAGAAAGTTTTTTTTTATTTTGCAGTTTTACTTAACTTTGTTTGATAGCAAAAGACTAAACAAAATGATTCATAAATACCAACACAATGTCTAAACAATTTTAAAATTAATTGTCTATAACTAAGGATTTTCAATTTAATAATTAATTTAACAATTATCATAATTTATCACGGTATCATTTACAAAAGTTAGAATACAACTTACCTCTTTACTACAATACGTAATCAGTCCCTTAAACTAGGCCTTATAATACACCAATTGTTTCACAGTATTGCAGTAAACTCAAAGAAAATGAATTGTTAAAATTCGTATTGTGTCTCCGGAGCAACTGCAGGTAAGAATCGATTACATCTTATGTGTGTAGTTTTACATTACACAATTGCTCCAATACCAGGCCTAACTTACAACAGTTTCTTATAAAACAACGCCACCAACCTGTCTCAAACAGTAATTGCTACAGGAATGTAAATGCGTCGTGTATATCAGGATGTTTGAGACATGCGCAGAGACGTTCTTATAATTTGGCGAGTTTTCAGCAAAACATTTTTTTGTAGGCCTACTATTATTAACATGGAACATGCCTATGGTAGGCTTTCAATTTCTCATACTTAAGGTTTTTGGTAATAATGTGTTATAAAATAAATCAAATCAGGTTGTGGCTTAAGTACAGTATATAAATATTGACATAATTCCTTTTATTTTAAAAAAGGTATCGATATTTTTCTCCACCAAAGACCGAACACGCTGTTACTACAAGCTACAAGCATTTTGTGCCATAAAAAATACACGGGTAGTTTTCATCATCACAATTTGGAATCGCGTATATTCTCTCCATAGCAGCAGTAGAAACAAAGAATGTTAATAAATACAACAACACAACATCATGTCAATGAGGACCAATTTGTTTAAAACTTGACAGGAAGAAAAACAATATATTGATTTAAATAATTACAAATATTGGGATATTTTTGTATAATATGGAACAACGGGCCGTAGTAGAAAGAAAGCGAAAATGGCGAAAGTCAGAGACGGAGTCAAAGGTCACATCTTGCCTGAAAAGTCCCATCCGACTCAAACGATCATGGCGGAAGAATGGTAATGTGATGATGAATACGGACATTATGAAGAAAGAGAGTAAAACAAACATTACGAATGATAATTGTGTGGTAGGCCTAGATTCAACCTCGACGGTGCCTGTGGAATGTCATTTTGCTAGGATCGAACGGTCGATAGAAAAAGGTGAAGATAAGAGCAACTTTATGCCGTCGACTCAGTCTGAAATGAAGAATGTTGATTCGTCAAAACACAGACAGAGCATTGCTAGGAATAAACTTGAACCTACACTCGACAGTGAAGTTGATATCAATATTAAACCAACAACTCCGATTGAACAACCTGAAATAGAAATAGCTGTCGATTGTACGCGACCTGGTCAAAGTATTTTTTCGAGGCTTGAACCTAAAGGAGACACCTTTAAAATAACCGCACCTGAAACTGTCGAATATGCGCGGACCGGACAAAGTGTTTTTCATATAGACTTTGATAAGAGCAACTTTAAGCCAGTTACTACCATTGGTAAATCTCAATTAAGTATAATTAAAAGACCTAACGAAGAACTAAATTGTTGCAAAGATTCAACTTCTAAACCAAAGGTGGATGAATCGAAAAGAATCGTAATTTAGATTACATTGACAATATTAGGCTAGTTACAATGAGTTTAAACTTAATATATTCGATTTTTAATATAACAAAACAATTGTTACAAAAATACCAATTATATTTATTAAAGTATACGTAAACCTGTTTTATATTTACTCTGATTTTTCAATGTAAATTCCCAAACACAATGACATCGTTTAGTAAAGAGTGACTCCATTAGAAATAGGTTGCTACAGGATTTTAAACGTGTTCCAAAGAAGCATAGGCCTATGTATATATAGAATATAAATGCATTGTTGTAAGTGGTAAATGGATACTTTATCAACCATATCGTGCAAACAGTATCAAAATTACAGGTATCTATACACATTCGGCAAGCATCTAGGCAGTTAGGCCGCGCAGTGTAGTGTGGAACGCCTCCTCTGCCTTCAGTTCACATTTACCATTGGTGTGTACTGCATGACGATTGGTGTGTACTGCAAGATAAATGTGAACTGAAGGCAGAGGAGGCGTTCCATAGTGTAGTAGAACGTTACTTAGTAGTTAGCATGCTTGCCTGCAAATTGTAGGGTCATTCAGGCTCTTCTAATTGGGCTTATTTATGAATGAAGTGTATAAAGCATGGTTTATAGATTGTTCATTTAGATAGATTGTTCATTTAGATAGATTGTATTGTAATTTGCGGCTTGTTAAAAAAAACACGCGGTGGTAATAGCCAATTGTGAGGAATGTGTTCCACTGACGAAAAAATTGTGCTGCTAGTAAATGAATTGCGTTAGAGGTTATTAATAATACAATAAATCCATATATTTACTATATTAATATTATTGGAAGGAATTTAAAAAGGCATTTTGTCAATATTAATATTATTAATTATTATTAATAATAATTTTTTTTTTTTATTCAGTATTTTTACACAGAGGCGCCTTACAAGATGGAACCACCTTAGCTTCAAGGCGCCTCAGATTAACAAATACAACATTTTAAAACAAAAAACTAACAGAAACATCAATCAAATATTCCAGAATTAACAAGAAATTGTTGTACATAATAAAATAATAGGCCTAAAGCATTTTCACAATTCGAAAGAAGATCGGAACCAAAAATAAAAATTTCGCCTAAAAATTATATGTTAAAGAAAAATCCTTGGCTAAGATATCCTCAATAATAATAATATTACTTAACTAAACTAGGTCCACACACTCTCTTGTGGAATTTACATTATAATAGTATATCACCAGGCAGTGTAGAATTTCTTTTAATGCATGTAAAATGTATATATATATATATTTACAGAAATATGAAATCTATGGCTATACATAACAATTCAAGGTGATGTAATTTTGTTAATGACGTAGTATAATTCGTTGCGTATGCTAACGGCGTCTTTATATTGTTCTAGCAGTACAGAAAACCTATCTAGGCCTATACTTCGGACGGAAGTGTTTACTGAAGATAATATTGCATATTGCTTGGTTTCCAACTAACGAAAGGATAAGCCGTATACGCAACGCAAGCAAGTGACCAATAACAAGCGACAGTTCGAATAATCTATTGCTTGCGATTGGCCAAATACACTTACGTTGCGCTACGTCCTTGTGTTGCGTTACGTCTCTAATGTTAACTAAGCATTTGAGAGTTGACTAATAACAAGCGACAGTTTAATAATTATATAAAATATATATTCATAATGAGTAGTAATTTATATATATATATATATTTAAAATATTCATAACATATTTAGTATAATATACAGTACAATAAAATGTGTTCTCTCCTTTTTGTAAAGCTCTGTCTACACTATCAAACTATGTGACAACAAATGTGATGTGCCCATATATGGACATGATGATGTCATATTACCGCCATATTTTGATATATCACCACCATATTTGGGCACACTTGTTTTGTCAAACTAGTGTAGACAGAGCTTTACACGAAAAATGTGCAACCATTCAAAACTCAGGAACGTTCAATTCGTCATTATTGATCGATTGATGTTTAGTATAGAGTAAATTAAATTTCTCAACGAAAGCGTATAAAAATATTTGTATTAAAATAAGTTCACAATAAACGTTAAGTTTAAACTTGATTAATATGTTCCAATACCCATCAACCACTGCCGGGTATACTTTAAAACCTGGAACATCAACTCAACGAATTCACAAAAGCTAATGATTGAGATGCCGATGTATAACCCAGCTGTACCGCCAATATCGCTAATTAGATTCTCCAACTAAAAAGAGAGATCACATTAGTATTAATAATAATTATTATTAAAAAAAATTAAAATTTTTTAAAATACCGAAATATAATAACAACAATTGAATACTAATCATACAAATCTTACATTTTTCGTTAAAACACTTGCTCAAAAATGTTATATACACAAAAATAGAGGTCTAGACCTAAAAATTACTATATCCGATTTTGACACATATAACAATAATGTCTTGTGTCAATTCCTAAATACAGCATCGTATATGTTTCACATGATGCCTGTATCATGGAAGTAGGTTAAGGGTATGGTCTATAATACAGGCTTCATATTATGTTATCACATGTGATGCTCTATCACGGAATTTTCCTATACTGGGTAAATGTAGATACTGTATCGATCATAATCGGCTAACATGGCTTGTTAAAAATATATACTTACAAGATACGCCGGTTCCTCTGTTGTGCTTTGGTAATTTAGTTCCTCAAAAAATACTTCTAATCTTGCTATGTCCTTGCTACAAAATTGGTAAAGAAATTGCAATATTAATTTGTTTTCACGTGGATTCGTATTAACATGTGAGTCTCTATACTTTATCAATTTTAAATTCATAATCTATATGTATATATTTTTTAATTACTTTCGTAAGTCCTTGATTAACACCTTAAGTGTTTAAGGTGATGTTGTGAATATACGGTATGCATTTCACTGAAGACATCTGTAATTTTCTTCTGGCTGTTTTAATTAATCGTTTTGATTTAGCTTTTTACTTATTTTAAGTGTATGTCCATTGAGATTCATCCACTGATATAGCATTTTGTCATTAATTTGCCTTTGGGTTTATATATAAATGTATCTGTATATATGTGTGCCTTACCTCACAGCAGTCTTATCATTGATGTACCGTGTTTTGTCATTTATACTGTGTATGCTTCGTAGTAATTGGTTCTGGGGAAAAATTCAATTAAATTACAATTAATGTATTATTGTAAATAGGCCTAGACATAGACAGAGCTCTAGAAGTTGTGTATATATTTTTTTGTGAAAGATGTTTTTAGTTACAAATTAACGTAAGTGAAAAAATGTTTGTTTTTAAATTGTAGATAGCATACAAGATTGAACAAGGCAAAGAGAGATTGACGAAGGTGATTTAATAACTCCTGCAGTGTATAAAATCCCGTCGCCAGGCTACAGAGACGAGTGAAGTCACGACGACAAAATTTCAAAACAAAATGTAAGTGCTCATTTGTTAACTTTATATACATTTCCAAAAGAAGTCTCTTTTTATTATACATGAAATGGGTCTATGAAAACTTGGCCAAGATTCGTTCTCACTAGAAACGAAACTCAAAGACGTAAAAGCAACGCAAGAGAGTTGACAAATGACAAGCGACAGTTCGAATAACCCGTCGCCTGTGATTGGTCAAATCGCTTAAGCGTGGTTCCCACTAACGACGCAAAGTGCTGTATTGCGTAATCACAAGTGGGAACCGACGACGAAACAGTGTTGCAAACATCACAGGTTTGTTTTCACGCAGGCGGGGGCAAACACAATTATTGGAAGGGCATTTCGTACGTTTCGTAGGTTGCGTTACGTTGCGTCTCTAGTGGAAACCAAGCTTACAATACTTTCTGCCGAGTAGAAAGCCGCTGTAAGCTTGGTTCCCACTAGAACGTAACGCAAGGACGTAAACGCAACGCAAGCGTTTTAACCAATGACAAGCGAAGTTATAGACAGTTAGCAATCACAAGCGAATAAGCCATCGCTTGTGATTGGTCAATTCACTTGCGTTGCGTCCTTGCGTTGCGTCGCTAGTGGGAACCACGCTTTAGTACTTATATGTAGCGTAATGACAGTGCATTTCTTACCAAATAGATGTCGGATGGCCAAGTTGACTGGGATATTGTTTTACTGTAATATTCCTTGCTAGAATCAAAACAAAAAGAATCAAATGTCAGTACTACAGTATGTTCACTTGTTTATAGTAAACCATCATTGTTTCATTGCAACATAGCCTATAGCGTTTAAAATACTCATGAAATTATACTTTACGATAGGAATTATAGTGAATGTCTGCGCTCATGTCGTAAATTAAATTAAGCTTTTCAATAATGTAAGACTACTGATACTAACTCGCATTGTTGAAGACAATTGCAATCTAATAACTTCTGATTGTAGAAATAGTACATTAACTGTCTGCACACATCTGAAAGAATAAATAGTATACATTAGCACGGTTTAGATAACACCTAAATAGATCCCTGTCACCATTTGAGTGGACAATTGTGGGTCACATGATACAAAATAGTGCCCTATTTTTACGCTCGCGAGTGCGGTGGTGTATTCTATTTTTGTCGATGGAAAGAAATAGAATTTCATTTTTAACCTCTGGAAATTATTTGTACCATTCCACTCATAAACATTCATTATTTGTAGGCCTATATTATTTATCACAAATCATAGAAATGGAAAATAGGACATGTCTTTATGAAACCTTCAAATCAAAGTTTTTAAACATTTGTTCTCTTCGAATGAACACGATGAATAATAGGCACGTTCCTTTTTCCAAGCTAAAGTAATATTACATAGCTAACGTTATATGATATAGGCAGTCCTAGAACTTTGTTATAATTTTGTGCGAAAACAGTGCGAAGAAGAAAATGCAAACAAAATGTAATTTACCTTGCGTTTTGTTTAAGATTTCACATCGCTCACTTGGGTCGGCAGTAACTGTATCCGTACAGCCGCATTCAGATTTGATTTTATTTATTGCACAACTTTTATCACAACCCTATACGTATAAACACACGTTGTTAAGCTTCGTTCTCACTTGGACGCAACGCACAACGTAGGAGCAACGCAAGGAAGTTGACCAATCAAAAGCGACAGTTTGGATGATCCGTCGCGTTGTGATTGGTCAGATTTCTTACGGTGGGCCTGCATCCAAGTGGGAACCAAGGTTTTTTTTTTACTAAAATGTACAAGAACTACAGAATAGCTGTGACGCTTTCCTAGAGGCACCAATGAAAGATAATGATAATTCCTGTTGGCCAACTTCAGTCAAAATATGATATTAAGTATAGTATTTAAAATGATACGTGAACACCCTAAGGGCAACCTCTTTGAACCGGGAGAATTGTCAAACTCATTGTGTTCGACAAAAAAACTGATGATGTCATATTCTGTTTGATAACGTCAATGGGTTGTGGTAATCACGATATAAGATTACTGCACTTGAAAAAGTGAATTGTTCTTTTATGAGATTTATGAATAATGTGCTCGTACAAACAATGTATTCATAACCTACCACTGCATCGTAACTTAAATCCACTCCTTTAACCCCAAAAGCGTTGTACATATTTTCCTGAAAGTCTTCCGACTCCGAGATACAATCGCCATATCTGCCTCCAAGTTTCGAAACTACGTTCTATATCCGATAATAAAAAGAATAAAAAAAAAAAAAATCATTGTGTTACTTTCACATTTAAATTGAAAAGCTCACGTTAGAATAACAAAGGAAGACTATTTTTTATCTGATATTATACTTAAGCTTTATAGTAACCTCTTCGTTTCTAGCCATACGCAATAGTATATACGCAACAGTATCGGTGATTGAAATTAAGAAAACTTTCGTTTTCATAAAGCACCACTATATTGACGTGTCTATCGTGTCGAAAAGTCATTCTTTCAACACGAGCGTACGCAGAATGACTGTTGACTGTTATTGTTGACTAAATAGCTGCGTAGTTGGTTGCTGCGTCGTGAAAACAAATTGTGTGATACCAAAAGCAAAGCGTTTCTTATAGTACTAATACGTAAATGTACACATTTTTTACTTACGTATCGGAGACTGACAAACGTTATAGCACCAGGTTTGATAATAATCCCTTCGTCTTGTGGGAACTTGAGTCGATCGTGTGTGTCAAAAATTACCTTCACGCCAGCATCTCGCCCATAAATGCTTATGTACTCTTTTTGCTCAAGAAAAAGTGTGAGCTTCAGGCCTAAAATAAACAAAGTAAAAACATAGTAAAAACAAAACATTCACAATGACGTGAGAAAAACCTTGGAAGTAATTCAGTAAGTCAGGAAAATTAATATTGCTTAAAAACTGTATTTTGGAACGGGTATATTTCCACCCGATTCTGCAGCTTTCATTAAGATAACCTAGGCTTGTATCTCAATGACGTGCAATAGTCAGTTAATATCTATCTAATGACAGCTGAAGAATCGGGTGGTATTTCGGTGTTTAGTGACTAAAGTTACCGTATTTTGCGCCCGTCCTTGTAGAGTTTACTAAGCTACTTCCATCTCTGCCGTGGTTAAATATGTAGCAGTTACCATACCTATCGTCTTGAAATTTGCCGAAGTCACTGAAAAATTGTAATTCACGTGTCACAACATTAATACTCTTTAATACAATATCTTGCCGGTGATAGCCGCAACACTCTGTGGCAGGTGTGTGTTTAGAGAGATTTTAAAACATTAGTAAATGTGTTTGGAAGTGTATTTGGAGACATCTAGGGCAGGTGGCAAAAACCAATACAGTATACTGATCCTGATATATATTGTATGCCTACTGAGTTGACTTTCACCACGCATACAATTGACAATGTACAGTTCTACCGTTGTTAGCGGAAGGCGGGCTGAGCGAGCTTCTCTAGGACGCAACGCAAGGACGTAAGCGCACCGCAGGCAATTTAACCAACCATCGCGACGTGTCGCTTGTGAACTCATTTGCGTTACGCCTAAGCGGCTTAGATGACGTATCCAAGTGGGACCAAGCCATACCTGGGACTACAAGACCTTTGGTCGTAAGTACACTGTAAAATAAAGTCCTCAGCTTGGTGACCAAGTTCCTCAATCTCCTCATCTCCAAGCTTCAATACATCTTCCAAGTCACTGTAATCCGGATTTGAGCTGAAAGTAATAAAACTGTTCCAATCCGGTGGGTCTTCACCTTTGACCCTGTCGAATCCACGTTCATTGTAAAAGTTCTCTTCGAAATCTGTATACAATACAGGGTTACTGGTGTAGCTTGTGTATGGTTCGTACCAATCTTCGGGAAACGTTTCTTCTTCGTTTAATTCTAAAAAAAAATGCAAATATATATATATATACTTTTTATTTAATTCGTAAGAAATTAAAAAATTCTTCTAGAAAGTTACTCAAATATTATTTGCTTCTTATTATCCTTTTATTATTGCTATGATTTAATCTCTATTTAACATCGTTCTATGTCAGAGAGTGGTCTCTATTTGGAAAAAACAGTTTAATTCTAAAGTTCTGTCTACACTATGATGATGTCATATCACTACCATATTTAAGCATATCACTACCATATTTGGGCATATCACTACCATGGTACAACATTTTGTTTTTTGTCACATAAAGTTTGATAGGAGTGTTGACAGAGTCTTATAATTACCTTGACCAGTGCAATCTTCTTCGTCCTTCATATTAAAGCAATCAAAGACAGAATTGCAACGGTAATAATTATGTATACACAATCCTGACTTACAAAAGAAATATCCATCTGGGCATGTAAAGTTTTCTGAAAAATAGAATGAGAGAAATACTTTGAAAAATGACCGATAGATGGCGCGCTAATAATTATTTCTGCCAATATTAAAGATACAAATAACTCGAGATTATAATTCCTTTGTAAACGCAACAAATATACGTTACATTCTTACATCATGGAGGATCATACAGACATATATATGCACAAACATACAAAGAATTTGTGGACAGTGAGTGTGCTTTTTAATATATTGTGATGGCGCTAGTTACACTGCGTAAAGCATGAATAATTTAATGACGTAATGCAAAAAGGGCATAACTACGGAGACAGATTAGTACTCTGAGTTTATTGCGGGTATGCGTGACCGTGTACGTTATGCTAAGGCAAGCCATGCGTGTTATCCAATAAAGTACGAATGAATTTAACTGGTTGTCATGCATATAATTATAAAGTATATGTAAATCAATTGTGTTGCGTAGCACTGTGTAAATTATATATAAATCATACTGTCAAATTATAGAAACAGTGCTCATGTTCTTGGTGGGTGAATCTGTGATAATACCATATATGGCTCTGTGGTCTAGTGGTATGATACTCGCCCTGTAAGCGAGAGGTCGCAGGTTCGAATCCCGTCAGAGACATTTATTCATACAACTAAATATACGGACATTTCGCCGATGAGCTAGGCTCTACGCGATTATAAGATCATGTTTCGAATACTGCACTGTTTCTATAATTTTACAGTATGATTTATAATTATAAAGTATCATAGTGTACATTAGTATTTATACAAAAGGTTTTGCTCACCTAAACCATCGGGTAGTGTTTGTTCGAGCGAAGGACAATAGGGTCTTGTTTCGTCTTCACCGTCACTGCAGTCTTCAACGCCGTCACACTCCTTCACAGCCGATATGCACCTCTCCTCACCTTTTACGCATTTCACTTCTCCAGGTCCACAATCTAAGGAAATTCAAAATGCATTGCAAATATCAATATGTACAGTAGGCATAATAGAATTTACTTCATTTTTTTTCATTTTAAAATACTGTTTATAGGCCTACTAGTACTAACTGTTCAGTGTTTTTAAAACGTCCGGAAATGAAACTCTCGAACACATTTTTCTCTACAGCTCACTATGTCGGTTGGTCGGTCGGTCGGTTGGTCGGTAAACACTAACTTGAGCACGCAACTGCAGCCATGTATATAACATTGTTAAAACAAGGCATATGTGTCAAACCTGCATTCGAGCTAGTAAACAAACTAGAGCTAAGCTAAGCAAGTCTACTCAGACATTGTTTTCAACGCGATGTACGCGATTAACCGTTATAGTTCCCTGAAGGTTTATTGTGGACAGCTTGTAGGCCTATAACTTTTAAAACATTATAACTCACCCTGAGCTGCAGGTCCACACACAAATTCATCATCCCCGTTTTCACAATCAGGAAAGTTATTGCATGTCATCCATTCCGGAAGACACTCGCCGGAGGAACACTTAAACCCTTTTTCGACACAGTCAATTTTGGTGACTGAAAAAAACAATATTTTAAAACACGTCAAGTTTCAATTAAGCTATATATAATATTATTCATATTCGTTTGGTATCATACCAATATTATTATTTATGTTTCTTTTTCCATTAGAAGCATTCTAAAGCTCTGTCTACACTATCAAAGTTTATGTGACCAAAACATGTGATGTGCCCATATATGGATATGATGATGTCATATCACTACCATATTTGGGTACATAACACTTTTGTTAATCTAGTTTGATAGTGTAGACATAGCTTAATATATCTTACTATTTGAAATCGTTTCATTGAGTACATCCCTTCTTTTGCGTACATTTGGCTCACTTGTTGAATTTGTGATGTCTGTCAACAACCAATTTCCTGCAGTTGTATATCCACTAGATGTATCTGCGTCTGTTGCAACGCTAGAGTCGATCGCCTTGGTCGTTTCCATTGACCCCGTTGACCTCTGCCAATTGATGCTGGATGCAAAAGTGTTGGCCGTTGGAACCATTGAACTGGTTTCACTGGGAATGTCGTTGAACGTAAATGAAAATGTGGGATCTGAGGTATCTGGTTCAGTTGAGGTATCTGGTCCAGTTGAGATATCTGGTCCGATTGAAGTATCTTGTCCAGTTAAAGAATCTTGTCCAGTTAAGGAAACTTCACCAGTTGAAGTATCAAGTCCAGTTGAGATATATGAACCATCTGTTGTTGAATCTGTCTGGTCATCTGATATAATTGTATATTCCGAAGTAGGCGCTTCTGATCCATCCATTCCATTGTCAGAATCATTCAATTCACCGTCTGATGTGACTACATTGTCTGATGTAAAGGAATCTGGCGTCATATCTGAAGTATATGCATCCTCGTTCCCACTCTCACCACTTTCGGTATTGGTAATACCTCCCCTACGAGTGCCCGCAATACTGGTACTTTCGTCACTATTACCGCCGATACTATCAGTACCATATCCTGAACTACTACTGCTGCCGCTGCCGCTGCCGCTGCCGCTGCCGCTACCATCGGTAGATCCCCCACCGCATACGCCTGTTGATGATGTCTGACTATTATTATCATTAGAAGAAGGCGGCGTATAATCAGGAATTACCGACCCTGTAAAATTGGAAAATAAAGTAATTAGTTTCAAATCTCCATAAATATGAAATGTATTAGCTGAAATGTGAACTGCTCGATACACAGATCTATTATTAATGAATTTTAACATGCCTTCCTCGTAGCAAGTGACGCCGGCATCTTCGACGTGATCGCAGTTATGGGAATTCCATCCAGGAAATAGACAGTCTGCTATGTTAATCTCTGTGCCCAGACAGTCAACATCGTCGAGAAGTATTTCTCCAGTTCCACTTCCAAAATAAGCCCTAAAAACATTATCGTCATAAATAAAAAAAATTACGAACAGCAGCGTAATTAAATAATAAAATAATAACTATGGAACTAACCCCTAGCTTCGTATACCTATGAACTATGAACCCCCTAGATGCGTGACTTACGAACTATGAACCACCTAGCTGCGTGTATACTTACGAACTATGAACCACCTAGCTGCGTGTATACTTACGAACTATGAACCACCTAGCTGCGTGTATACTTACGAACTATGAACCACCTAGCTGCGTGTATACTTACGAACTATGAACCACCTAGCTGCGTGTATACTTACGAACTATGAGTGTATACTTACGAACTATGAGATTCAACTGCACTAGAATATCCAAGCATTTTACATATAACCGTAGCATCTTGAATGTCCCAACCGTCGTCGCAAACAGTGCCCCATGTACCTTTGTAATATATCTCAACTCGACCCATGTACGTAGCTGGACCATCAACCAATCGTACTTCTGGAACTGTAACAAAATTTAGAAATGTGTGTACTATAGTAGTATTTCTCTGATTTTTCTATTTTGCCGACTAAAATGTATGTGATAACACAAAAGTGTGATGTGCTCAAATATGGTAGTGATATGCCCAAAGATGGTAGTGATATGACATCATCATGTCTATATATGGGAACATCACATTTTTTGTCACATAAAGTTTGATAGTGTAGACAGAGCTTTAAAGACATACCCGTCGTGCAAGTAGCAGACGATGGGTCAATCGGTGGTGGAACGTCGCATAACACTTCCAAATGAACGGTGCCACTGATGACTACACAAAAAGGTCCATCGGTTCTGCCATCCGGGTTGCGACAATAGTTCGACTGCTGTCCGTTGTAATTTGTGTTTTCCCAATCGCCACAAGTCCGTCCATCGTTAGTGACAGCAACGGTTCCAGAATAGTCTAGACCGTTATCACGTACGTAGCATTCTGTGTATACTAAAAAACATATATTATTTTTTGGAATTGTGGAATTTTCGACTGAACTTTTGCTGTCTGAAACATGTACGGTAAACTAGATGTGAAGTCGTCACCATGACGAGTTGACTGTACAGTAGGAAGAAGGCTGAATTATTGAGGCGAGTAGGAAGGAGATTATAAGATGCACAAGAAGAGGATTGGATATCAGGAGAGGTTGACAGATATAAGGATAGGATAGTATAGCCAAGACCAAGAAAGATTAAAATTGTAAGCCTATCAGACGAGATTTGGACCACTTCAACTTCATGTAACAGCACAATGGCACCTACCCAATCCGAAGAGTTGCAAGAGCAAAAGACGACGGATTCTCAGAACCAAGGCGTAAGTCTAGCAAGACTTTCAGGGCGGAGCAGGAACTATAATGCCGGGAACGCGGTACAAGACGAATACTCACATTCTGAACAATTATCTATTGACTCGTCCCAGCCATCAAAGCAATCATGAATTCCGTTGCATTGCTTCAGATCAGTAATACATGATTGAGATTCATTATATGTATCCATGCACAAGGTTCCATTACACTCTGTCGACAAAAATAAAAAAGTGGGTTAAAAGTATACTTTATTACTTGTACCTTATTTAATCAAGTCAATTTAACACTGAGCTCACTTTGCCAAGATAGAAACTCGTAACAGTCCTTTGATATTGTGTCTGGCTGCGATAAATACCAACATTCTCCGTGACGCGCGGTGACTGTTACGGGCCGTGGAACTATCAAAGAACTTGTATGTAGGTCTTCCTTCATAGAAATGAAAAAAGCAGTTGTATGTGCTTGGATGCATTATCAAACCAGCCGATTCCTCTACGATATTATGTCTAGTGGTAATAGTATTTTGTAGTGTCGTTTCTGGTGGCGGTCCAACCATACTCTATGTGTATCGGTTGAGAGTCCTTTCTTTGGTAACACGGCATGTCGATAGCCCTGGAACCCTCGAGGGAGAGGAAAAGAGGCCGACCAATAAATAGAGGAGACCCTCAAACTGACACAAAAAAGACCGGAAAAGACACAGATGGGAAGAACTGGTAGCTAAAGCCCAGGATAGAGGGATCTAGACGATCGATGACCTGGCCTAGATGTGTGGGGCATAAGAAGTGAGTGTTCTCAATATCTCTTACCTTCACAATTGGTTCCATACCACCACGTATCATAACAACAGCACGTGTATCCATTGTCATTACTCGAGTCTTCCACGCAATACCCATTGTTTCCACACGGACTAGTGTAGCAGGGTTTAGCTAAATTGTTAAAAAGACTTTATTAATAACATAAATAATGCTTTATTTTGTAATTTAATTTTTAACAATGCACAGCCCTCGCGTGACAGGGTTTAATTCATTGTTTAAAATGACTACATTAATAACATAAATAATAATGTTTTAATTTTTAACAAAATTCAGCAATCACGTGACAAAAATATTGAAGAATGATGAGTTAATATGGTACGGTTATGTTGTAATAGGAAAACGTACTAGCGCAATTTGACTCATCTGATCCGTCGGCACAATCCACGTAATTGTCACACTCCCAGTATGTATAAATACAAGTTGAATCCGAAACACACTGAAATCCCTCGCAATCTGTAATACAAAAAGAATGACAATATTGTAACGGTAGTCCTAATTGTTATCATTATGACTGTCGTTTGCGTGACAAGAATTAATCTCTTCTTGCAAGATCCTCTATTAATGGTATTTTTGTATTGTGTCATTATAAATTACCACCCTTTTTATTGTATTACCATTGATAGAAACTAATAAATGTTGAATTATTTATGCGTAATGCATGAGAAACGATTATCTGATGTGGTGACTGTACATGATCGTAGTTACCATTGATTCCCCGTCAGTATACCTGCACATTGAAAATTCGTAGGTAGGCCTACTAGTTGAACTTAGTTCCCACTAGGATGAAACGCAAGGGCGTACACGAATACCAAGTTTACGCTTGTGATTTGTCCAGTTACTTTTACGCTTACATCATTGCGTTACGTTTACGTCCTTCGACGTGCCGTTTACGTCCTTCGACGTTCCGTTTATGTCCTTGCGTTACGTTTACGACATTCCGTTACGTTTTCAACATTGCGTAAATTTACGTCCTTGCGTTAACGTTAAGTATTTGCGTTACGTTTACGTCAAAAAGACGAAACAGAATGTAACTTCACCTAAGGTGAGGTGAATATTATAAACTTACCACAATTTTCTTCATCGGATCCATCAATGCAATCAATATTGCCATCGCACTTGTAATTGATATTTACACATCCAAACGTATATTGACATTGGAACTGATTGGTATTGCATGTGTCTGAGGATAAATGAAATTACTATTAGATGTAGGTAGGTACACCTATGACGAAATTCTACTTTGTATCAAAAGTAGAACGATACATCTGGTGAAAATATATCTCATTTCAAAGGATAAAATAATCGCCGCAGTCGAACGTTATTAAAGCGTGGTTCCCACTAGCGACGCAACGCAAGGACGTAACGCAACGCAAGTGAATTGACCAATCACAAGCGATGGCTTATTCGCTTGTGATTGCTAACTGTCTATAACTTCGCTTGTCATTGATCAACACGCTTGCGTTGCGTTTACGTCCTTGCGTTACGTTCTAGTGGGAACCAAGCTTAACTAGAGACGCAACACAAGGACGTAACGCACGTAAGTGAATTGACCAATCACAAGCGATGGATTATTCAAACTGTCGCCTGTTATTGGTTAACACGCATGCGTTGCGTTTACGTCCTTGCGTTACGTCATAGTGGGAACCAAGCTTTACAGACGTTATTCAGCCGGTCAATGATTAATTGCAGTCCCCGGAATATACTTTTAAAAGCGTCAAATTAGGTTTAATTTGAACATTATAATTTGCCAAATAAGTACCGCAGTTAAAGAGCCGTATTTAAACGTCATGCACATTGTCTTTAATCATATAACTTTCATAAGACATTTTCCCTACATACCTGAACCGATGCCGCTTGCATCTCCACAGTTTTGTTCATCCGTTCCATCAGAACAATCTACGTAATTGTCGCATCGCCATGTGTGGTATATACATCTATTGCCATCACACTGAAATTCAGTATCTCCGCATAAAGACGGCGCTACAAAATAAAAGGAAGAACACAAAAAGTAATATCGGAACTTGTCTGTAATAGTAACGTGGGTTCTTCGACGGTGGTAGCGAGAGGTTAAAAACAGACGAGGTAAAGATGCTTTAAATATAATTTTTGATATAAAATATGACGATCAGTGCTGGAGAATTGGGGTGGGTGGTGAAAATTGAAAATTTCCTCATGCTGGCTACGGCCCTGTTTTAGTAGTCTAAGTTTTTTTATAACAATTGCTTTTCATATAGACCATCTCTGTCAAGGTTTTTGAGAACTAGGCCTATAACAAATCAAATAATTTAGGCATACCTATGGTTGTTTG
Organism: Antedon bifida; assembly: GCF_963402885.1. Classification (NCBI taxonomy): domain Eukaryota; kingdom Metazoa; phylum Echinodermata; class Crinoidea; order Comatulida; family Antedonidae; genus Antedon; species Antedon bifida. The sequence continues at coordinate 30,816,462 of NC_136227.1, read as the reverse complement.
AGCCACTGCCAAACAGGTGTCTGCAAACTCGTCTTCCCCCGTAGTACAATCATTGAAGTCATCGCAGAGATAACTACGTGGTATACATTTCAGTTCTCGTTCACACAGGTAGCCACCAGTTTCTGAACACTTTTCTGCTTCTGTAAAACGAAAGGAAGTTCATTAATGCTTTGGAAGTAATCCTACATAGTTCCCTCCTCAATGCTTGGTTCAGAGAAGCAACAAAATGATGTAAGGAATGAATAAAGTAACGCAAGTGAGTTGACCAAACACATGCGATGGATTATTCTAACTGTCGCTTGTCATTGGTCAACACTCTTATATTGCGTTTATGTCCTTGCGTTGCGTCCTAGTGGGAACCAAGCTTTATTGGCCTGGCATCATAACCTGAATGGGCTCCTTTGGGTTTTTACTTTCATTCCTCCCACGACACTTCCATGTTTACATGCTTACAAAACCTAATTCCATAGTCCATGGTTTCATTTTTGTTCTCACTTGGACGCAACACAAGTAGGCCTAATTTGATCAACCACGAACTGTCGTTTGTGACGTGTCGACTCCCTTGCGTTGCGTGTACGAATCGCTGCGTTGCGTCCAAGTGTGAACCACACTTAAAGTGTAGTTGGTTTCAATTATTTTATCATATTTTACTCATATCAAAAGCCTCATGAAGAGACTTAAGGCCAATTTACACAGACGAGCGGCAACGGTAAAACCGCGTATAGCTTGTCTCGTAGAATCTATATCTCCTAAAGCTTGTTCTCATTAGAACGCAACGCAAGAACGCAAGCCAATTGTCAAATCCAAGCGATGGATTACTCGAACCGTTCCTCGGTTCTAGTGGGAACCATGGCTTTAGCGGAAACCGCCCGTTCCCTCCGCACTTTGTGTAAATGGTAAGGAAGAACATAGATTCTATATTTGTTATTCCCTTTTATACCGCTCGTCTATGTAAATTGGCCTTTACCGACAGATAGGCACAATGCGATCCTCTTTGAGATGTGGTTGGAATAAAAACATTACTGCTAGCTAGCTAGCTAGGCCTAACACTATAACACTGTATGTTATACCCTTTTTACTAAACATTGTGTACCCAGTCGGTTATACAACAAAATCACAAGCCTATATAATGTGTATACTATTTGTCTTGCTCTGTTTTATGTTTTTTTTTTATTGTTTTAGCATTTTACAATTTATAGACTTTAACACGTTTCGATTTACTAATCTACACGTTGCCATAGACGCATACTTAGATTACAATATAAACATGTCCATTATTCCATATTTCATGATGGTACGATGTTATTATAGCCTACGATTAAGTTGATTCGTGACTAATTGCTCTTAAAATACAATAGAGTTTGTTGGTATGAAATATTTAATTATGCTATTTACTGTATTAGTTACAACTACAGTGAAATGCATATCGATCAATTCATTTATGTATATAGGCCTACAAAAAAATTTTTTGTTCCCAGAATGAAGACGATTGCCTAATTCTAAAGCAACGTTCGGAGCCTTTGCTATAATACAAACTTGTGCATAATTATTTATCCAAAACAAAGTTGTTCTGGACCGACCGACCGACCGACCATACAGTGTTATGCCAAATCGTCACTGGGCCGAATTGTCCTGCTATCGAACCTACTGTGCCTAACTTGAAACAACGTTCGGAGCCTAACCTTTGCTATAATACAAAATTGCGCAGAATAGCTCAAAAACGAAGTTGTTCTAGATCGCCTATATAGTAGGCCAAATCGTCCCTGGGCCGAATTGTCCTACGATCGAGCCTACTGTGCTTAAAACAACGTTCGAGGTTTTCGCTATAAATACAAAAACGCACGACTCTTACCGCATGTGAGTTCATCTGACTCATCAGTACAATCGTATTTGCCATTACAGACGAGCACCTTTGGAATACAACCGCCCCTTTCGTTACATTTAAATTCACGAGATTTGCACTCTGAAAAAAAAAAAAAATATCTCGGCATTAAAAACTGAATTAACTATCAAACTTTATGTGACAAAAAATGTGATGTGCCCATATATGGACATGATGATGTCATATCACTACCATATTTAGGCACGTCACTGCCTTATATGTGCACATCACACTGGGGATAATCCTGCTGAAGGAATATTATTTTTCTCTTTGTCATCCTCCCACGGGATTTATCAATCGATATTGTAATCAATAATGATAACGATTATTGATTTTGTAATCAATAATGAGATAACGATTAATTATTGATTTTGGGTGTGAACTGGACTGATTAATGAATGAATCTAGAATCCAGACAGACAGAAGATGGAAATACGGATGAATAATTTAAAAACAAAATAATTACAAAATTATTCACGTAATGATCGCACAATTTAAGTCTATTTATTTATACACATAATATTGATCCCCAATATAAGAACAGTGATGATTAACAATACCTGTCTTGCTTTGATTCAGCAGTGCATTGTAATACAAAGTACCTATAATCTAATTAGTTTAATCAAAGAATATTTTTCATAATTACTATAGAGTCTCTTCGATTCTTAAGCTTAGTTTCCACTAGGACGCAACGCAAGGACGTAAACGCAACGCAAGCGTGTTGACCAATAACAAGCGACAGTTTGAATAATCCATCGCTTGTGATTGGTCAACTCACTTGCGTTATCTCCTTGTGTTGCGTCTCTAGTGGGAACCAATCATCATTAATTGACCCATAGAGTTATCAATATATTGGCTAGAGGGCGGACTCATGTTGTCGCAGTTCAATTTAGTACTACTGTATGTTCTTACCACAATTGTCTTCATCTTCTCCATCGTAACAATCTTTGTTCCGATCGCACTCTAGCCGTCGGCTGATACATATACCGGACTCGCTGCCATTATTGCACTTAAATAAATCTTCATTATTGCAATCGCCTGGAAATAAATAAATTTAACTTAATATGAGATATGAAAATTTAATCAGAATAGATTGTTCATCAGTCGATATTATTTTGATTTGATTTGCATTTGTTGTTGATGTTGACGTAAACGCAATCAGAACTAATATCCTTAACTTGTTATAACGTGTTGTTTTAGGCCTACTTATTTGAAGGTTGAAGAGACAAATCAATGATATAATATAGACTACGTCAGTAGGATCCCTCCTTGAGACATCTCTATCCGCCGGCGGAGGAGACTCCTTATATTTAAATGGGACGCGCTTTCCCGTGAAACAAACAAGAGAAATATTGTGTTTTATTTTAACACAACCCATATTAAGAGGACAGTTTGCTGGTTGACTGTGCCCTTAATATGGGTTCTTCTGTAACGAAATAGTAGCTTTAAATCCGATCATTTAAATTTGTAATCATTGTTGAATTGTGTCCCCATTCATCACCGGCGCTATTTTCAAAACGGCGCTTTTCGAACGACGGTTGAACGAATTGGATTTGTGAAAACGAATTTGAATGTTAAATTTAGTTGCTTTAATTTTAATCTGTGTGATTTTAACGATAGACCGTTGGTATAAAATGAATATTCATGAATATTGAACATTCGATGTAAACTAAAGCATACTTATTTACAAAACCAGTACAAGGTTAAACACACTAGGTAAATGTATGTATATAATAGAGACATTTTAATACAGATTGATGTCTTCTACATACTGAAAATTAATTATTACTAGATTAATACGATATGCTAGCTAATACGGACTCTCATGAATAAATAATTGATGATATAATTGGAATTAGTTTTCTCACGTAATGAAAATTAGCATTGTTGAATAAGTACCGGCTTTACTACACAAAGCCATCAAAAAATCACTGAAGATAAAGATCTCATCATATGCAGCAGTTGTACACGTCACAGTGGTGACACGTCACAAACTAACACTTGAATACGCGTCACAATGTTAACATGTCATACACCATAAATATACATGCGTCACAATATACTAATACAGTACACGTCACAGTGGTGACACGTCCCACACTAATTATACACCCGAATACGCGTCAGAGTGGTAACATGTCATACACCATAATACTTGAGTCACAATATACTAATACAGTACACGTCACAGTGGTGAAACGTCACACACTCATATACCCGAATGCGCGTCACAATGGTAACATGTCATACACCATAATACTTGCGTCACAATCTAATACAATATACGTCACAGTAGTTACATAACCTTGAGTTAATGACAGATTATTAGTATTTTCATTTTAGCGTTTTTATAACCAAATTATTCTAACAATGATTATAAATCATTCCTACTGCCGAGTCAACAAATAACAATAGCATATAGTAATTAACCACACTCTCCGGGTTGAATAAATAATAGTTAAATATCATAACCTGTTATTACTGTATATCAAAAACATCATAAACTTTCTATTGAGAAAAGAGAATCGTAGATAAGCAAATCGCAATTACAATGTAAAAAATATATATTTATACATACCGTATATGCAGTTAAACTCGTCACTAAAATCTTTACAGTGGTTGATACCATCGCATCTAAGATACTGTTTAATACACGTACCACCAGAGTTACACATGAAGTCACCCGGTAAACATGGCTCTGGGTTAATACAAAAAAAAAACCAAATTGCCATTAAAAGCCCTTAATATATTAGCATGGTTTTTCAGTATCGTGCCTACTGACGGCAACACCACCTACCCTAACTCATAAATATTACTAGGCCTATATCTTACCCTCTAATTGACAGGTATAGAAAGGTAGAACTCACCATAATATGGAAGTGTCACTCCCTTGTCCACCACAAGAGCTTGTCTGTGCTTAGAATTTTCAACAGCAGATTTTCTAAGTTTGTTTGTGTTACAAATGGTGATGCTAGGGAATTTTAACTCTGAGTTTGTAACCACTTCAATCTGTTTAAAACAAATGTAGAGAAACATCATTATTTCAATCAATAACCAACCGGTTCCAAAATGGTCGAGAATACTCATTAAAGCTTGGTTACCACTAGCGACGCAACGCAAGAACGTAACGCAACGTAAGTGATTTGACCAATCACAAGCGATGGATTTAAGAACAGTGGGTTGTCATTGGTCAACTCGCTTGCGTTGCGCGTACGTCTTTGTGTTGCGTCTCTAGTGGGAGTTGCGTCTCTAATAAGAGTTCTAAAATGGCAAAAAAAAATGAAAAACTCGCAAAACGAAAATTGGTATTTCTATGTAAATTTTTTTTTAATGAGATATTCTATTCTATTCTATACAGGTTTTTATATGGCGCCCTACAAAGAACAGAGCCCCTAACAATACTTAGTAATTAATTAAAAAGAAAAGTTTTAAGCTGACGTTTAAATAGAGGTGTCGAATTCGCTCCTCTCAATATATATGATATATGATCATGATCATGTATAAGGATATTATGTATGTTATAACAATGTTAAAGACATAACTTCTTGTGTAAGTGTAGTATAGAAAAATAAAAGAAAATTAATGAAAAAAGGAGATAATATGGAATAAAAATGAATTTACAAGATTTAAAAATGTTACTGATGAAGTTGATCAAATTGAAATTAACAAAACTGTGATAATAATGAAAATTATTTTATGGTAATGACATGAAAGATGATATTAATGTGAGGAAAAGTGGTGTTTAACGCCACAAAAGAGAGAAAAAAGCATGGAATAGGTACCAATAGGCCTGATTACACTTACTTTCGTGTTAACGGGAGAATCCAGATAGAGCTGAAATAACACCGACGTCTGCCAAATGAACATGCTTACGCCAACAAGGAAGAGCACTCCCCAGATGAAGCGACTCAATGAATTCGACGACTTAAATACATGTGGCAGTCCATGTGTACTTGTTACGTCCATAGCAAAAGAGTGAAATATAGTCCTGTAAGAGTGATAATCATACAATCCTTCTTCCTTTTTTTCAATCTTTTCCGAGTTGTCCACTACAGTTGGTTTTCTGTCCGGTAGGTATCCTCTTTCCTCTGATGTTTTCATGAATTGTTCTGGGTAAACTTCGGAAGAATTCCAAAATATTCGGCTGTCATTTCCGCTAGAATCCATCCTTCCAAGTGAAATATCTAAGTTACTGCAGTAATGAACAAGTAAAACAAATGATTGATGGTTTACGGTAAAATATCATTAATCGCTATTGACCGACAGATTGACCGATGCTAAATCATTAACCAAACATGCATGTATTAAAACGAGATTCAAACCAAATTGCGAAGAATGTGTTTAATGTGTGTTCACATAGGAATTATTTTCACGATCATTATACTTAAAAGTACGATTAAATATGAACGCAGTTAAGTTAAAAGTAAATGTGAACGCAGTTTAAAAGCTAAAATTAAATGTGAACGCAATTTAAGCTAAATAAAAGTAATTTTGAACGCAGTTTAAGCCAAAAGTAATTGTAAACGCAGTTAAGCTGAAAGTAAATGTGAACGCAGTTTAAGGTAAAAGTAAATGTGAATGCAGTTTAAGCTAAAAGTAAATGTGAAGAAAATTAATGCGAACGTAGTTAGCTAAAAATGAGTGGGAACGCAATTTAAACAAAAAGTGAACACATTTAAGCTAAAAAATGGTCTAGGAAAAAAGCCTAACAAATTCTATATTAAACCTGATGTTAACTCTACACATTCATATAAAAAAAATCGAAAATTAAAAAATGGATTAATCAAATAACAATCTGTCAACGAATTACTTACATAAAATGCAATTTTAATTTGTAATTTTTTCGATTAAATGTTGTCCATAATTTATTCTGCCAAGCCTTATATCCTGTTGCGATTATAGTAGAGTTTAAAACCCTGTTTATTAACGAAAGATTGCCGGCGTAGTATGGTTTTGTTAACAATATTTTATGCGCGTCTTTCTAATTTGCATAGAGTGCGTCTAATTGGCTAGTTTCATTTGAACTGGTTCTTGATTATTGATGTTTAATTTTTATGATATAATTATAACTTGTTTACCAAGGCTGCCTTAAATGGAAAAGATTTTAAGAGAAATTGTTTAATTTATCAATTGGAAGCACGAAGGTGAACATTTGTTCTCGCGAACGGTGTTAATAATAGGTCGGAATTGAATGACATGGTTAATGGAATGTATTGAAACGTTTATACTATACCGATCATCATCATCATCGTAATCACCAACATCGTCATCGTCACCATCATCATCATCATCATCATTATCATCATCATCATCATTATCATCATCATCATCGTCATCATCGTCATCATCATCATCATCATCGTCATCATCGTCATTGTCATCATAATCATCATCATCATTATCATTATCATCATCTTCATCATCGTCACCGTCATCATCATCATAATCTCATCGTCATCATCATAATCATCATCGTCATCATCATCATCGTCATCATCTTAATTATCGTCTTCATCATCATCAGCATCATCACCACCATCATTATCAGAATCATCACCATGATCATCATCATCATAACCATCATCAACTTAATCATCGTCATCATAATGTAATCATCATCATAATCATCTTAATCATCATCATCATCATTATTATTATCATCGTTTATAACCTAAGCGACTGCCTTGTCGATATTTAATTTATTAAAGAAATTGTAACCATCAAGAAAGAGGCAATCAAGTCAGACAGACAGACAAACAGACAAACAACAATGAAGACATGCATGCATAATGCTTTCCTCGGGTGGTAATATCAATCAGATATCAGAGAAACGTAGGTGTGAGAAAATCTTTTGTAAATAAAAACGCAATCAAACAAGATTGAGATACCAATGTGCAATTTACTTTAATTAGAATATTACTTACGGATTATCGATGCCTCCTCTATCTTGGTCAAACAGCCAAGTCGAGCGGTAAGAAATAAGACGCTTTTCCCTGTCTGATAGATCGTTCATATTGCAAATCTAAATCACAAAAAGAAACGAAATGCTAATCCCAGTTTGTATTTTGGAGAGCACCGCATAATCGCCGATTGTTACTTATATTAATATACAATCAATGTTATTCCATTGTAGGCCTATATTCATGCTATGATACCCCGTTAATTTTGTAATAATCAAAAATAATAAATCATGCGACTTTCTAGATATCTAATTTATTTATACCTCAATTCGGCAGGCCTATGTCGTAGTTATTGCACAATTTAACATATTTATATGTGATCCATGTGACAAAATGTATGTTCAGGGTTTTTAGTAGCCGCTTTGCTTGTAAAATGGCCTTCTTCGCTACAGGCTTAAATTTTGCTCTGTTTCTATCAAAGTTTTAAATCATCAAGAGGCCTACACTTCCCTAAAAAAAACATCAGTTGATTTTTTGGACAGAGGTAATAATGTATTGAATTATTCCGCTTTGAAAATATTATATCTATGCCATGAGTTTGATTATTATACAATGGATTATGACAATTTTGTTTAGCGTTACCTCCACTATCAATTACTCCTTCTTTTACTGTCATTATGTGCAAACAAAAAATCCTCTGTTTTAAAGGGAACTACATTAACTAAAATGTTAACGCATAGTAAAGCCAAGAATAAATTCAATAACATTGTATAGATGTAGGTATGTTAAAATACTAGTAAATAAAACATTAAATTGAACAACAAGTCAACAACTTACCTTAATATTTCATCAACGCGTTAAAGGTACTAACGTACGACGATTCGTACACTAATCATCGATTTATTGTACACAACACAGTCGGAAATATTAAAGCTATACTGGTACTCATTGTTATAAGATGCAAATATACACAAATGTCAGAAGTGCAGGTAGACTGTCCAGTTGGCCTATTATTACTATTATTAATTTAAAATATCTAATTTACGCAATTCATTCTAACAATTTAGGATACCTCGGCTAAGCATCCTATACGATATCTAGCCATTTATACCCACAAACGGCCCACCCCCTAAACCCCCAAAAAATATTTACAAGAAAACTTGTTATGATGTTGTAAAATAAGGTCTTGCAACGCAAGGAAGTAAGCCGCAACGCAAGCAAATTGACCAATCAAACGCGATGCAGCTTAAGCTTGGTTCCCACTAGCGACGCAACGCAAGGACGTAACGCAGCGTAAAGCTTGGTTCCCACTAGAACGCAACGCAGCGACGTAGGCCTATATACGTTGTTGTATTGCGTAATTACAAATGGGAACCGACGATGCCACATTGCTTTATTTATTGGGTGGGTTATGTCTTCAAATTTATGTATGCAGGCCGGGGCAAACACATTTGGAAGGGTATTTTCTTACGTTGCGTAGGTTGCGTTACGTTGCGTCGCTATAGTGGGAACCAAGCTTAAGTGATTTGACCAATCACAAGCGATGGATTATTCGAACACTCAGTCACGTTGCGCGTTGTCCTTACGTTGCGTCAACAGGAGTCGTGATAAGAATGTTTATCTACCGCAGCCGCGTAAAGATAAATTTGTTTAGAATACCTTTGTTGCTCAAATAATGGGAATTACAACAAAACAGTTTCAAAATGTATTTTTCGGTCTCATTTTGGTTAATATATTTTTTTTTTAGTTTTCAGCGATTTAAGTTTACAAAATACCTTTGTTGTTCAAATAATGGTAATTGCAAAACTTATTTTAAAATGTATTTTGGTCTCAGTTTTGAGTGATTTAAGCGTAATTAGGCCTAAGAAGTATTTCTCACATTTTCTGCTCTGTCTACACTACCAAACTAGTTTGACAAAATATGTGTGATGTGCCCAAACATGGTAGGCCTAGTGATACTGCTCAAATATGGTAGTGATATGACATCATTACCATATATGGGCACATCACATTTTTGTTGTCACATAAAGTTTGATAGCGTAGAAAGACAGAGCTTAAGAAATGTATAGGAGTTTTCAGTGGAATTGAAGAGCTTACTAGCTGCACCAAAGTGATCTAAATTTAAACATAGTATTTTAGGCAATTGTAAATGTATTGAACCTAAGATGATTAGACACGTTTACCTTACAGGCCCACCTTGCATTTCCCGTATTCTGGTATCAAACAAGTTGAACAACTTACCTGAAGAATACTTTTTTAAACTATATAGGCCTAGTAGGCCCCTATTCGTTAAATTTCCCTTGTGACGTAACCCGCAATTAGCCTCGTCGTACAGTAATTGTTAAGTAATGATTCTCGCCACTTCACATTTGACAACTAATCTTTAATGTGTATTCACCTATCCGATGACAATCATTCAAAACAAATTATTGGTTATTCTTTAATATGTAAATAACTTAAATTACATGCGTCGCAGTACGTTAAATTTGGCGGAGTTAATGTAAATATAGGAATAATTGTATGGTCACATTTATAATTTCCATTTCGCGTGATAAGCAATTGGTAGGTTAAAAAGTTAATTGCACTGGAAATATCCTGGAGGCAAAGATCAATATCGTGTCTTTATAATGGATTATATCCAATGTCGAATGACATGCTTTTCTTTAGGTTAATTCCTCTCCATGCTTTAGTAATGTTATTAGTAGCGTTCTTCTGTGATGTAATACATTATAGAAAACATGAACTATAACTAATATAAACGACAAGATTGAATTTGAAAAACTAATACCGTTTGGAGCTGGTGATTTTGCCAAATAAAAGAATAATATCAAAGATACGCTATCTTTGATATTATTCTTTGGTTGCATGCTCGATAAAATTAAACACTAAAGAGGGCGGTATGGTATTTATCATGGTGGGAAATTTGAAACGGTTGTTGAAAATAAAATATTTTTGGTAAAAGTTTTTCGATTTCTTTACTAAAACAATTTAAAAGGTAGAGAAATTTTGAAATAGGGGATATAACTATATACTAAATGAGTTATTCTAATAAACTGTAGTACTCTTGATTTTGAAGAAACGGCCAGGCATTATTACTACTCTAGCCTAACTCTAGGCCTAGGTCTAGTAAGGAGGATGGAGGATAGTATAGGCCTACTAGGTAGGCTAGTAGTACTAGCCTAGTAGTAGGCGCGGCAGGGCTAGCCTAGGCTAGTTAGAGACAACAAGAGCGGCAAGTTTTTAGGCTCATGGATGGATGAACTAACTGAAATATAGGATAGGCCTCCTCTCTACCTAACTCAATTAATATTATAATAGGCCTAGTAGATGCTACGGAACTTGTTGCAGACCAGTCAAGTGTAAAAAACAAAAATAACATTCCTGAACTGACTGTACGGAGGGTTGTTGTATGAAAAAAAAAGTCTGTAAAATGTTCTTAAAAGATCAACTGTTTTGTAATTTTTTTTTCTTATTTTATAGATGGATCTAATTGAGGAAACAGGCAAGTTGTCGCTGACGCACATGGAACCACTAAATGGTATGTTTAAATCTGGATTGATCTAAAGCACTGTCTAAATTTTATTTCACCATTTTTAGGTCCTGGATGATTAGGATGACTTATTCAAAATATGAAATAAAATGGTGACATTTTATGAACTCTCGGCATCAATTAAAGTTAGCTGACTACCATACAGATATTGACTGCTTAGAGGTTAAATATAAGATTTGACATCCCCGAGGGAATGATATTTTGTTTGAGGAAATATATTTTTTGAGAACATAATATCATTCCCAAGGGGTTGTCAAATCTTATATTTTACCAATATAAAAGGCGATATCTGTTATATTACATATCCAACAACAAGTTGAATATCTACTGCTGGGTCGGGTGTAGCTAGGCCTCCTTTGTGATAAGCCTGCCTAGTTAAGTTCGGCAGGGCTACTGTAGCCTACTAAAATAGGCTAGGCTATAGATAACTTTTGTTTATTTATCGCCAAACGCGAGTGTTGCGAAGAATAATATACAGATAATATATAATAATGATAATAAGTCGTTTAAATTAACAGAAGAATTTCCATCAATAAGCCTACATTAGGTAGGCCAAATAAATAATAATTTATCTTCTTCGAGGAGCCGAAGCACCGAATGTTGAACGCGCCGCGCGTACCAGGCTACTGCCAATTAACCAATCACAAACGGTCTTTCATCACATCTAGTATAATAATAACAAATGAGGGCACTATGTATGCATAGTTTAAATAGTTTAGTTGATTAATTTCTTCAAGCAAGTTTCGTGGCGCAACGGATAAAACGTTGTCTTGTGATGGTGTGACAATTCATAGCGAGTTCAAGTCCCAGTAGATGACTTTTGTTTAGCCAATGCGAGTATTGCCACACGAAAATTACACAGTCAATATCATCGTACTCGAGAATTTGCTGGCTTTATATGTTTAATGACAGGGACACGATAATTACGAGAAAATTACTCGGTCAATATCATCGTACTCGAGGATATATACGATTTACGATCCTCGCAGCGGTAGTCATGTGATGCAGTTTCAACCAATCACTATCACATATTTACATAGGCTACGTAATATACAGTATTTTCCTGGTGATTATGTTAAGACTGACACACTGGGCTTAATGGACCCCATGTTCATTTCACTACCTGTGCTCAGCATTTATCTTATTTTGAAACAGATCTGACAAATGTGAAACAAGTGAATGATGACTCTGAAATAACTTACAAGAAGCTGATGTCAAAGGCAAAAAGGCAGGCCGCGGAGGGACATCCAAGGCAGGCACTGGATACCCTCCAACAAGCGGTAAAAATAGATAGAAATGACAAGATTCTTACAAAAATTAGAAAGTTAGAGGTTAGTAATGTTGTATTAGGTTGTTGTATTTGTTTTTTTAATTGTATGTATAATAATAATAATAATATCCTGGATTTATATAGCGCCTAATGTTGTGAAACCTCTAAGCGCTGAACATTATTACTCCAGTCATTATTTCCCAATCAAACACGTAGGGAAACATACTCCCATAATGCAGCTAGTAATCAGCGCAAAGTTGTGTCTTGATCTAACCGGGTTCCCATTTATACACCTGGGTGGAGAGAGGCAAACGTAAAGTATCTTGCCTAAGGATACAAGCAACGCGGCGAGAGTTGGATTCGAACCTCGATCTCACGATCAGTAGTCGAACGCCCTTATTTTTTTCTTTAGGCACATGTGGTCAAGGATTACCTACAGTAAATGAATCGTTGTCCTATCAGATAGGTGGTGATCCCCCTCATACAAGGGCTATTTTGTGAACCAGTTCACCGAGTTAACTCCCTACTCGTCTCAAATGATGAACTGGGTTCTTTAAAGTGCACACGTGTTATAACTGTGTATATGAGACCTACAGCTTATAGTCTTTATCAGAGAAGACTTGTTTTACCACCATGTCAACCTCACTTTACAGTATATCCACATGGCTTTCAAACCACTTAAAGATGTATTGTCCCCCAAAAACATAAAAAATAAAGATGAATTAAATCAGACTTTGAATAGGTTATTTTGTAGTTTTAATAAAGTCAATCACTTCCGTAAAAAAAAAACCGAAAAAAATAATGTTTTCACTTATAAAATAACATGATAATGGTTAAATTCAACCAAAAATCCATTGGCTGGCAGCCAATTTGACCATTTTTTGCTTTAAATTCCAGTTTTTTCAGGTAAATAAATTTTTTTTCGGTCCAACTTTTGGTTGAAGTCAATAACTATTATGTGACATTAAAATGGCATATTCAACAAAAAAAATTTAAAAAAAATATTTTTTAGGGGGACAATACATCTTTAATGGTTTACACATTTATTGGTATCAGTATCATAGTTTTTTAATGTGTGCCAAATTATTAGGGAAATAATTTTTTTTTATCTTCCTTTCATGCTTTTCATATATATTCATATATGATGCAATAATATCAAAGCAAGATGAGTTTAGTAGTCACAGGAAAAGATAACACTTTCTGGATTGATATAAATAATATTAAATAACTTTATTTATACACAACACTCTTGCAGTAACTTGTTTTCAATAAGGCCTGTTCAAACAAAAACAAATAGAAACTAGATTTAATTCGTCACTATGACGAATTATAGGTTATATGCATTGATTAAAATAAAGATAATTGATTTGTAAAAGATATATTGATTGATTGATTTTCTCAGAATCTTTAATTATTTATAATATATGCTAGGATCTTGCTAACGCAAATACAATAGCCGGTATCGCAATCCGATCAAAGATCCCTCTGCGTATAATGTCATAAACCACATTTGTTACATAATAATAAAGACATAAGTTTCTTTTTATCTAGATTTCATTATAAATCATGTGTATAATCTATACACTAAGAAATAAAATTGAACAAACAATACAAATAATAAAAAAAAAATCTTATTTCGTTTCATTACCCAAGGTGAGGCTCGATCTCGGTACCTTGAATGCTATAGACACGAGCACAGACCACCGAGCCATACGCAACTTACTAAAACATGGAGAATGATTCCTCCGTGTATTTACTATTCAGTAGCCAGTTTGGTGCAGATAGATTATTACATACCGCAATGAATTATATTTTATTACTATGATGACATCTTTAAAAATTAAAAAAAAATGATGCACTGTCAAACTATATACTTTTAACTTTATTATATGAAATTCTTAAGAAAGAAAGTTAATGTTAAGTTTGTTATTTCGGCCTAAGAAAATGTCAAAATTTGTTTGATTGTCGAAATTAATTTTTTTTAATTCAATATGCAATTAATGATGACTTAATCAACTTTTGTTCTCTTAATTTGATAAAAAGTCAAACATATGATACATACACTTCAAGAAAATGAAATAAAAAATAGGTGTTCCCCAGCACTCTGACGATATATATTAATTTAAAAATTTAGCATATTTTCACTATTTTGTTAACTTATACGTGCGTAGCCTGTCACTTTTGACGTGCTTGTATAACGCAAATTCGAGTTGAAAAGTGAATCAAATATGATGATATTATTAAAGAAAGGTTGTAAAACAGAAATCGGGCAAAAAGAGTGCGCATTAACGTTTAACTTTAAATTCTGCGCACTCGTGGCAATTTTTTAAACGCTTAAAATTGCCTGAAACGTACTCTAATTTCATCGAAAATAAATTTTGACAATTTTAAAACTTTTAAGCGCGCGTACGCATGCGTTATATGCGCTACGCACGTAATTATATTGCCGTATGATGAAATATGACCTGAAATTTATGAGTACCACATTTTGTTTAAAAGTGATTCATGCTTGTGAAGATATGATTACAAACGTGATTTCATTAAATCGCGCGTAGACCGCGTAATTTATGATTGCGCACCGTGAAAACATGACCACATCGATTCCTGGCCATAAGGAATATACTCTGAAAAATTGACTTAGCTAGATGAAACTGATGCCAAGATAATTCACGGACAAAATAGTGCTAAGGAAAGAATAAATAAATAAATAAATAAACTAGATTTGAACTCGTCACTTTGACGAGTTCGGGTTATCCGCGCAAACGCAACATGCACATACTTAACTATATAAACCTCGACAATTATTATGCCATCCTATGACATGAAATAAATATGTTTACAATACTCCTAAATTGTACCTATTATGTTGCATACAGCATATTACAGTATTTACAGAATAAACTGTATATGTTATATACAGTGTAGCATAGACGAAATTACGAGACCCATCTTTTAAATCCAATTATTAACACGATGAAGTCATCAAATTGACATTTAGATAACGATTTTAGAAGATAATTATCTAAATAATTACATTAATACAAATTTGAAGAATTTTGGGCACGTAAAAGTGAGATGCGCTCTCGTTTAAACGCAATGAACTTTTACGCAAGAGATGAAAATACAACTTTTTTTATTCAACTGGCCATATGATGACGTCACAACATCTGATTGGCAAAATGTTCACATGAATTCGTATTTACAATCCAATAGCTTCCAGAAAACGTTTTATTCATGATTATCACTTTTTATTCTGACGAGCTATAACAGATTGAAATTTACTGTAAAGATGAAATAAGGTGACCCACGTTATTTACATTTTTAGACACGATGACGTCATAAAAATTACAATATTTTTAACTAATGGGAAAGATAGTTTATTGACCTAGACAGTATTAAAATATCTGAGGAAATGGAATACGTATAAGCGAGATGCGCTCTATTTAATGTGATGAGCAATAACTAAAGAGTCAAAAATCCTATATTTTACATTCGTGTGGCCATACGATGACGTCATAACATCCGAGGGGTAAAGATTCTGCATGAATTCATATCTTCAACATATCTGCATACATATTAAATTAAAAAAATTGGGGGTCATGGATGATCCTGAGGAGCTATAATAGATTCAAAATAGGCATAATTTTGACAATATTGTGTAACTTTTTTAACTAAAACGCGAGCAAATGGTATAAATCATCGTGTTCGTATGACGTCATTTTAATTTGAAATGATGTCAATCTTTTTTAAAATGACTAGGAAAGGCTGGAAAATTACAATTCAAAAGAAAAACACATGATTTTCATGCTCCGCGCGCACCTTACGCGTACATTTTTTCGCGCGCGTGGGAATTTTTGACATGCTCAAAATGTTATGATCAGCGTAGAAAGTTGATTAGAAATTAATTTTGCGCATTTTGAAATTTTAAATGCGCGTGCACGCGTAACTTCTTGTGAAACATGCAATTTTTAATCCATTGAAAGTTGACCCATGATATGAAATATAATTTTATTAAGTTTCATGAAAAAATATTTGTTGGTTCTAAAGTTATGATCAGTTATAGAAATTCATAAAATCGCGCGTAACTTACGCAACGCGGATCTGACATCATCAAAAAGCTTGGCTGCACATCTACACTTCAATGTCAATCTTTTTACCAAGTTATACAAAGTTATGTTCACAAGCAATAGGGGATATGCTGTAGACAAAAATCCGGGAAAGAAAGAAGAATAACAAAGAAGATGAAAAAAAAAGATATTTACAATCACATAGGTTATCCGCAACTAAGTTGCGGATAACCAATAAAGATCCTGACAGAATCAAGAGGTTATATGCATATCATGCATATAACCTAATAAGTAGGTTATTGTTACAGAGAAGAAAACCAAAATAATCCTTAGTAATTCAATATTATATTTAATTATTTGTATTTTTTGTTCAGGTTATTTTTAATATCTTTTATAGAATTTTTTTGCAGATAATTTCTTGCGTTATAAATATAAATTGAACTAAAATAACCTTCAAACAGTTGGAGATTCATATTAAAATGACTTTATTGTTATTTTTACAATTTATTTTTCATTATAAATGTGAAATTGTAAAACTGAATCAATATACAGTAAACCTTTTTTTATTGCGACTTTTTTTTATTATGTACGTGACATTACAATGCATTTTGTTACTGAATGTACAGCATAATAATCTGATATTGTTAATGTCTATTTCTTCAAATCATGTTGTTGCTTAGCAGTGTAAATAAAGTCATTAAATTGTGAAAAATAAAAATTACATTAATAGACGACATAACAAAGAATGTAATATCAAGCCTAATTATGATATCTATAATAAAATAATAATTGTTGTACGATACACAGTTTGCTACGAATAATATGAAACTCAATACATGTCGATTATTGTCAATTGAGTACTGTTTCTTAATTGTTTTGTTTAATCAAATTTATTCATTTTTTTACTAGGCATTTATTAAAGAGTACGGCCAAAGTTCTGACGAGGAGGAGGAAGAAGACGATGCAATGATGCATGTTGGGAAGGGTTTTTATCTTCATAGAGATCTGTATTTGAAGTTGTATCCACATCAGAAGGAAGGTGTTCTATGGTTTTGGCGTCTTCACAGAAAAAACAAGGGAGGAATTTTAGGGGATGATATGGGGTAATTTTTAAATAGGATTTTCCTTTTGATGATCCAACGATAAAATGAATAAAACAAAAAAATTAATTTTTTTAACTCTTGCTGTTTGATCAACCAAACTTACTGGTCTTTCACACAGAAAATCACATTGAATCGAATTTTTAAGTCTAAAGTTCTGTCTTAATACGATGATGTCATATCACTACCATTTTTGTCAAACTAGTTTGATAGTGTAAACAGAGCTTTATCTTTTGCTACAGACTTGGTAAGACCATTCAAGTGGTTTCATTTTTAAGTGGACTCTTTGACGCCGATGAGGTAAAGTCCGTCATGATTATTCTGCCAGTTGCATTGATTATTAACTGGGAGAGAGAGTTTGAAAAATGGTAAGTCCAAAATAAAGGATTGGTTAAACAAGTATTATTAAAAATAATTAAATTAAAATTATATAAAAACTTACTGCGATTATAATTCACTAGAAACCATCACAAGAGACCATGTCAAAATTATTCTACTGCAGTAGTTATATTTTTTTACTGTAATGATATTGAATTTAGTTTGTTTTAATGTAAAAGTTTAAAAGGCCGTCACTGTGTATGATCACCCAACAAAACACCTTGCTATTCAATTGCATAAACTGGTTGAGTAAACAAAATGTTACTGCAGGAGCTGTTATCTCACTGTTCCCTAACTTTCGACCGTAACTTTGTATAAGAAAGATCAGACTCGATTGTTTAAAGATGTATTGTCCCCCAAAAACATGAAAAATGAAGATTAATTAAATCAGACTTCCGTAGCAAAAAAAATGAAAACAAATAATGTTTTCACTTATAAAATGACAAAATTTAAAGAGCATTTATTTGTAAGTAATTACTTTCTTAATGTTAATATTGGTGTTCACTCTTTTGTACGATTTGGATTTTACAAATTTTAAAATTCTAATTTGTTTTAATACTGTAATTTAATATTGATGTAGATGTGTAAATTAAGATTTTCAGTTTTTGGTTAAATCCTTATTAATAATTTAATTAATATCTTTAGTATTAAGTGTCATTGTCATTGTCAAGTTAAACTCTTGTTGTTAATTGTTTAATTGCTAAATAGTGTATAATGTCTTACGGCCTTGTCGAAAAACACCATTGAGGTGAACAAGTGTTACCGTGATTAAATAAAGTTTTTATTATTATTATTATTATTATATAAAATAAATGGTTAAATTTCACCAAAAACCATTGGCTGGCAGCCAATTTGACCATTTTTTTGCTTTAAATTACAGTTTTTTTAGGTAAATACATTTTTTTTCGATCCAATTTTTGGTCAAAGTGGATAACTATTATGTTACATTAAAA
The DNA here is from genome assembly GCF_963402885.1 of Antedon bifida. Lineage (NCBI taxonomy): Eukaryota > Metazoa > Echinodermata > Crinoidea > Comatulida > Antedonidae > Antedon > Antedon bifida. Next base: position 30,797,362 of record NC_136227.1, on the reverse strand, counting down.
TGGAATATTCAACAAAAATGTTTTTAAGAATTATTTTTTCAGGGGACAATACATCTTTAAGGTTTATTATTATTTAGTTACCCTATCTGGGAATACCGGGTGCTGTATATGGAGCTGGGGTCACATTAGGCATTTGAAATCAGCTGATTCCTATGGCAGCCCGTCCATCTATTATCTGCCTCAGACATATTGGCTTATGCCTCTCCTCTGGTTAAGGTTGGCACTGGACGAGAGAAGCCCTTGGTCAATGTTGGGACCAGCCAAATGTGCTTTAAACAGTCCTGGCTTAGTCATCATTCAGATGAATGTAAGACTAATTGACAAGTCGGCCATATATCTGCAGTAGTACCAGTGAAATTTCTTCTGCTTGTCTCCTAATTCTTTTGCATTGAACTGCATGATTTGTGAAATAAAAGACAACCCTTCCTGTATTTTTGTATCAAGGAATATTAAACACTTTAATTATCATACAGGGCACCTGGAATTAGAGTTGAATCATTTTATACGGATAGCAAACATCAACGACAGAGGGCGCTTGAAAAGGTTCAGAGACGTGGTGGTGTCCTACTCATTAGCTATGGACTGGTGGTGACAAACTGTGATAAACTGAAAACAAAAGATGGCTATTCATTTACCTGGGTAAAATACATTATATATAGTTTTATGCTATTAACACATTAAATATTTGAGTATATTTTGCAATACATCTACATAGGCCAATTATAATGTGGGGCATGTGTACTTTATAAATGTACTTCCAAAATGAATGTTGAACCTTGTTCATACTACAGTAAGCACACAAGATGTCATCAATATTAGTGATTTCAAATCAACTAATGGGTTTGTTCTGAATAGAGAAATATTGAATGTTCATCATTCATAATATTGATTACAAAGTTAAATTTGAAAAGCTCTGGACATTTAGTGTATGAATTGATTTATTTAATGTTCCATCATTCATAAAATTGATTACGAAGTTAAATTTGAATAGCTCTGGTCATTTAGTGTATGAATTGATTTATTTAACATGTTTACATTCGTCTACTAAAAGACAAATTATTGATTTGGTGCATTTAATACATATACAGTACATATAATAAGTACAATTACTATACAATATTATCAAATCGGTGCCAGTATTCACTAACATGAGATATTTCCTTTAAAATCTAAGAATCAGAATTCTGTATTGAAAATAGTGAAAATCGTAGTGGAGCTGTAGCTTGGTGGTTAAACATGCTTGCCTTCCAATCCCAGGGTTCAATCCTGACCTAGTGCTAGGGTTGTAACTCACAGCTTTTTCAACTCCACTTCCTACAGTAAGCCTCAAATAAGACTTAGTTTATAAGCACGATAAATTATAAAATAGTTTATCCATCCTGTAATTGGCGAGTTGCTCGCAGTTGGATGCGCATGAAATAAAACAATGAAGAATATCCTTAAATGGTTTCAATGTTATGTTTCAGGACTATGTGATACTGGACGAGGGACACAAGATTAAGAATCCTACAAAGACCACAAAGGCAGTTCATGCTATCGCTGCCCAGCATCGCTTCATCCTCTCGGGTACACCAGTACAGAACAATTTAAAGGTAGGCCTAAAGCCTGGTTTCCATAAAATCGCTACACCGTGTCGCCGACTGCTGTCGCCGACAGAGCGTAGCGATTCTATGGAAACGCTAGAATTTATCGGGGATCTAGTACGCGAGCGCAAAATATTCTTTGGTACACGTGTATACGATTCATCGCCTCGGCAAAGTTGAACCTGGTTGAACTTTGCCGATTTGTCTGCGATGAATCGGGTAGACCTCCCCGATGCGCGTCGGCGACATCTGCGCGTGTAGCGATTTCAATGGAAACGTGGAACCGATTTTATGGAAACCAGGCTTTAGTGTCACGTAATGTTTGGATGTTCCGTAATAAACTGGTTAACAGCAGGAGCTGAAAGTCAATCAAAAATCTTGGATAACCCCTACTCTTTCCAAAAGATCATTTGCTTCCTTGAGTCCCTCTCTTCCCACCAGAACTGATGGAAGAGAGACTTAGCCACTCAGAAAATTGATTTTAATACCAAATAAAAAATATGACACATAAAATACTGTAGTATCTTAGAAAATTTTTAATATTTTAAAAAAATCCAAATTTTATCTATATTAATTCTCTATTTAATTGTACGATTATTTCATAATGATTTATTATTTTCATAGGAGCTATGGTCACTCTTTGATTTTGTCTGTCAAGGAACATTGCTTGGCACTAGACAGACATTTTGTTCAATGTATGAAAACCCAATCACAAGGGTAAGTGTATGATATTTTGTGTAGGATATATTTCTAAAGCTCTGTCTACACTATCAAACTTTATGTGACAAAAAAATGTGATGTGCCCATATATGGACATGATGATGTCATATTACTACCATTTTTGGGCATATCACTCCCATATTTGGGCACATCACACTAGTTTGAAAGTGTAGACGGAGCTTTAGTTAATACAAGTCAAACTAAACTTAACTACATTTATACATAATTTATATTTTAATAATATATATTTTAATATTAGGCAAGAGAAAAGTGTGGTACTGCAAGCGAGAAGCTTCTCGGTAATGAAATGGCGGAAAGTTTACGAAGACTGATAGCACCCCACTTTCTTCGTAGAACCAAAGCAGATGTTAAAAAGCAAGCACTTAAAAATGATTACACAGATAAACCAGACAGGTAGTGACTATTTAATTCATTCAATTTGAATACATAACATAGTTAAGTATCAACCATGCTATAAAAACATTTTTAATGTTAAATTGAAAAACCATGTTAAATTTTCTCTTCCCAGAGGTGCAGAGATGCCAACACTAACTCGCAAAAATGATCTGATAGTGTGGATGCATTTGTCACAGACACAAATCCAAATTTATCAAGAATTTGTTAGTCTAGATCGTGTCAAAGAGGTAAGTCATGTTGGATCAATCCTTTAGCTTGAAAGCATTACTAAACCCTTGAAGTACCCTTATAATAAAACAAATCTCCTATCTAAGTGAATACAATTTATGGGAAATACTTAAATATTTATTGAGTTAAGTGAAATACTTAATATTTAAGGGAAATATCTCACTTAAAGCGTGGTTCCCACTAGGACGTAACGCAACGCAAGTGAATTGACCAATCACAAGCGATGGCTTATTCGCTTGTGATTGCTAACTGTCTATAACTTCGATTGTCATTGGTTAAAACGCTTGCGTTGCGTTTACGTCCTTGCGTTACGTTCTAGTGAGAACCAAGCCTAAGTGTGATTGGTGAATACAGCCACTGCTTCTTAACTTTTTTTAATGGCAATAGTTTTGTAGCTGTATGTGAACTGAACTCTAATTATTGATGATTTGTTGAAGAAAAACGAATTTTAATTCGCGTTGTTCTTCTTTTCAGTTATTGATGACCACAAGATCTCCATTGGTTGAATTGACAATTTTGAAGAAGATTTGTGATCACCCTCGACTATTGTCCACTATGGCTTGCCAACAGCTGGGTCTGGAAGAGTATGTTGACAGTAGAATTGTTTATGTTGTTCAGAAAATTGACTTGATATTGGCAACTGGGACACATTTGACATAAAAAACATCAAACAAATCATGTAGTCATTGTAAAACCTTTAAAAGAAGCCCACCTAAGAGTCCTAAAAAATGGCCTTCTTTTCAAGATTACGTTTGCAAACTAAGGAGGGGGCCTTCTTTTAAAGATCTGGTTTCTTTTCAAGATGGGCTTCTTTTCGAGAGAGCTCTTTTCGGAAAAAATGATATTTAAGGCTTAGCAAAATTGATTTAGTTGACAAAAATAGCTTGTTTTGCTCTTAAAAGTCTTCAAAAATGTCTTTTTTCTTTTACAACCAGATTCTTGGAAGTAGATGAGTCCCGCCAGAAAGAATGCGCTGCCAACCTTGCCAATCATATCCCTGACAATGTGCTTCTAGAAGAGTCTGGTAAACTCCAATTCCTTATGGGCCTCTTGGAGAAACTCCGCAGTGAAGGTCACAGAACTCTGGTGTTTAGTCAGTCGCGCAAAATGTTGGATATTATACAAAAGTTGTTGTGGAGTAGGGTAAGGCCTTTAAACAATGAACCTTTATTTCTTGTATTTTTACCCACTGTTTTTGCCCTCTGATGTAATAATATTTATGATATTGAAAAATACAGTTTTCTATATTTAGAAAGTGACTATCGGCATTGTCAACAGTGCATGTAATTGTTTATTATTCTCTATTGGAATTATTGACAGTACCTTGTTTTCTATCGGCATGGTGTGCAAAGTTCGCAGAAAAATAACAATAGATGCAGCAAATAGGAAAAAAATTTGACGCACAGGCATTAGTCATTAGTCATTATATTACATGCACAGTGCAGATAGCCTCATAGCATATTTTTATTAACTATAGGATATTAAATTTCTACGTCTTGATGGTACAATAAGGAAACTAGAAGAACGTGAAAAGCTCATCAAATCTTTTCAAGAAAACGATGTATACTCTGTGTTCCTTCTTACGACACAAGTTGGAGGTGTGGGCTTGACACTAACAGCCGCTGACAGAGTGGTTGTTTGTAAGTAACAAAAACAACATGTGGTTACTGGTTATAGAGTAGTGCAGCTGTAGCTTGGTTTTTAACATGCTTGCCTTCCAATTCCAAGGGTTTGAGTTCAATCCTTACCTAGTGCCAGGCTTCAATCCTTACCTAGTGCCAGGGTTGTAACTCACAACTCTTTCAACTCCACTCCCTAAGCCTCAAATGTGACTTAGTTTAAAAGCATGATAAATTATCAAATAGTTTATCCATCCTGTAAATGGTGAGTTACTCGCTGTTGGATGCGTTGACGAGTATGGCCCTTGACCTAGTTCAGTCACTTGTTTACATTCTGTTTTTTCACCCATAATGCATTGTTATAGTTGATCCGCACTGGAACCCGGCGACTGATAACCAAGCCGTAGATCGAGTCTATCGTATTGGTCAGACTCGCTCCGTTGTAATTTATCGTCTTATAACCTGCGGAAGTGTCGAGGAAAAGATATATCGACGACAAGTTTTCAAAGATTCGATAACACGGCAAACAACTGGTGACACAAAGAACCCATACAGATACTTTACAAGACAGGAGCTGCATGAGCTCTTTGTACTGGATGATCCTAAGGTGTCCACTACGCAACAACAACTGGAGGAACTCCACACTGGACATCGAGTTACTGACCCTGACTTGGATGACCACATTGCTTATTTGTATTCACTTGGTAGGAACTTTACACATGTTATTTAGCCTGGGAAATTCATTTGGTTGTGGTGGTATACATATTCATAAAATATGTTTAAAAAGAACACAAAAATACAAGAAGCACAACAATCGTTACAAAAATCTAAAATATGTTAAAATAAACTAGTGAGAAACAAAATAGCACACCAATAAAATTCATAGAGAAGCCTAAAAATGTTATTAAAAAATACATAAGGTTCATATTGCACAGCATCTTCTTAGAGTACCATTGTAGGATCCAACTGCAGTAGGAATAAATGATTTATTATAGTGCTCAGTATTTATTTATTTATTTATCTCCGAGTGAAAATGGATCAACTAAAAAAGTTATTAAACAATAGCTACAAAATGGTATTAATTTAATATCTATTTGTTTTTATATTTTTTCTACTCATTGTATTAATTGACAAGATAGCATCAAATACATGTGAGAATAAAATATACATTTGAATCGATATTTGCCAACACTAAGTTTAGCATTTAGCCAAATCATCAACTAAAACTTGTGTTTTTTAGGTATTTTTGGCTTAAGTGACCATGACTTGATGTTTTCACAAGAGGCGGCTCAAGAATCTGCTGAAGCACATGAAAATCAAAACACATATATACATGAAACGGTGAGTAAAACATATGATCTTTTTGTCAAATAATTTAATGTAATTATTTTTATTTTACCTTTTGTTTGTTTTATTAGTTTCTCCACACATTTTAAAATAAAAGATAACAATTACAAATTGCAAATAAGAAAATTACAATAAACAAAAAAAACATCAAAAATGTGCGGATGGAGGTCAAAATGAGTTGCGGACAACTTTAAGTCGTGACCACCAGTTAAAAAGGGTTAAAAATAAAAAAATAAAAAAAATAAAAAAAATAAAAAATAATAATAATGAAGGTATACTATAGCAGTCCGGCTTACAATAAAAATACAGAAGCTTAAATTGCTAAGACAATAGTACAATTACAAGATGAACAATATGATAAGGTATTCAATTCAATTAAGCGAAGAAGAAAGGAAACAAGAACAAGAACAGGAGATTTAGCTGCCATATGCTGCGACCAAAGACTTTTTTAGGTTAGATTTGAACAAAGGTAGATTAGGAAGAGATTTTAATGAAATACTTAATAAATTCCATAGTTTTGGACCATTATAAAAAAATCGATTTTCTTCTTAAATGAAATGTATGCTTTTCAGATAAAATATTTGTTTTAGCAAATCTTGTATTGTAATTGTGAATATCAGGTTGTTGTTTAGGAAATAAAGAAATAGTATGATTTGGTAAGGAGTGATTTTTTGACAATAAAGAGATATATGAATTATACCAAATGAGCTCAAAAGCATATACAGTAGAACCTATGTGCCACACTTTGTTTGGTCCTGAAAATGTCCCCTTAATAGAATTCTACTATATTATATGATAATATGAATGTCAATATTTTCTATTTGGATTTTTGTAGGTCCAAAGAGCTCAAACCTTAGTGGCCAGTGAGTGTCAACTGACGCAACAAATCAAAGAACATTATTCTGGTCAAAACAACGAGGACGCTCAAGGAAATCAACTCTCTACTGGTCAATACCGTGACCGATTCTCTCTAATGAATCAATTGTCCAGAATGCAAGGGAAAGATGTTCCTGAGCCACCTCCTCCTAAGACTAGAGCACCACCCACTACTGTACCCAAAGACCTTCCATGTAAGTAAATACCTTACACAGCAGATTGTGAACGATTTTGACAATAAGATGCTGATAATAAGAGCATTAATGATGATCCCAGTGGAACCCCTATTAAGGGACCCAACATTGGGGAAAGGCCATATATTTCATTTTATATTGTTCCCTTAGTAGGGGTGTCGCCTGAATAGAGCTGTCCGAAACAAGTGGTTCTAGTGTATAATTTGGTATTTAAAAATAATTTTTTCTATTTTGCAGATGGTAACAATATTGACATGATCAATGTCAACTTTGATGCAAAGGAGATTTCAGAAGAAGATTTGAACAGGACAATGGAAAGCCTTACTCTAACGGTATTGTGAATATAGAAGATATTATTCCATTTATTATACTGTATTTATGACTGTATATATATATAGATCGGGCAGTTGTTTAGAATAATTGTTCCGTGCCGGATGTGTTTATATATATTAAAAGATAAAAAGTAATTCATTCATTCAATCATTCAATCTTTTATTTCGGAATCTCTGGTCCATAGAAAGTAAAATTACATATAAATTAATTAAAAATAAACAAGACTGTACTAATTACTACAACTCATCTCACGATGCCATTCCACCTGGAAAGCATACTTGACTTGTATAATGATGTTGTCTATAATCGTTCAGATTGAAAACATTTTTAAAAAATTAGTAATAATTAATAATAAAACAGTACTTAATGAATCATATGATAATGATTGACCAATCGTACCTCTAGAGTTTATTGTTAATCTGATTTTTTAACTTTCATTCTTGCACAAACAACTGATTCTTGGTTTGTATTGCAGGATCACAAAGGTCAGAACACCACACAAGAAATGATTGATGTCGATGAAGTCATTGACCTTACTGACGACTCATATATTTCTACTGAAAGTTCAAACCATCAAACCGAGTCGCCTAAATCTCAGTCGTCTTACAAGAAGGACGGATTGAAGGTACAGGCATCACCAGAGATGGAATACATCGATCTGACAGATGACAAAGAAGAAGCCAATGCTTCTATACAGAACTCTGATGAGATTATTGAAAGTGATGATTCCTTCCAGGACCCCCATATGGAGAGTACTGACGGCAATGCTTCTTTCCAAAACTCTTATGTGGAAAAAAATGAAATTAAAACTTCCATTGAAAACTCTTACATGGAGGATCTTGAAGACAATTCTTCCTTCAAGGATATAGAGAATTTTAAAAGCAAAGCTTCTATTCAGAATCTGCAACAATCTCCAGCATTAATGATATCCGCGTCGTCTTCTCATAACAGTCCAGCTGCTCCTCTTAAGTATCTTGTCGATGACAGCGATGAGGAAGGTAATGCCAGCACAACAGTTGATAACAATTCTGCATTCCAAGATGATATGAAAGTTAATGAGAGTTTTGATGATATGGAGGATTCATACCAGGACATAAAAGTTTCTGAAACGGAGACACATACTCTTCCAAAAGAGTTAAAGGAAAGCACGTCCTCACCAGAACAGAAGTCACCAGAACAAGTTTATTCACCAAATAATCATGGAGAAATGTCTGATCAATTGGAAACGACAATCGAAACTTGTGATGAAAGTTTAATGGAAATGGAAAAGGATGTTGCTACCAAGAAAGAAGAGAGTGATTTATCAGAAATGGAAGACTTAAGTGACAAAGGAGAGGAAGAAGTAGAAGAAAGAAGTGACACAGATTTAGAAGAAACTGAAAAAAGTGACACAGATTTAGAAGAAACTGAAAAAAGTGACACAGATTTCGAAGAAACTGAAAGAATAGATAATGATGTACTTGATGAAAACACTGAAGATGAAACCATAGATTTAGAGAAAGAAGAGAAAGAAATGGATGAAACTGAAATTGAAGAAGAGCAAACGGCCGATGAATCTATTTCAAAAGATGAAGAAGAAAACACTGAAGATGAAACTATAGATTTAGAGAAAGAAGAGAAAGAAATGGATGAAACTGAAATTGAAGCAGAGCAAACGGCCGATGAATCTATTTCAGAAGATGAAGAAGAAAACAGCATGGATGATTTTATTGATGATGAGGAGGAAGATGAAGAAGGTATTTCAATTTTTAATTTACTTTTTATTTAAAGCTCTGTCTACACTATCAAACTAGTTTGACAGACAAAAAAAGTGTGATGTGCCAAAATGTGGTAGTGATATACCCAAATATGGTAGTGATATGACATCATCATGTCATCATCATTTTTGATAGTGTAGACAGCTTAAAAATAAAAGCAAAATAAATAATTTGACCTGTATAACACAAGAAATATAAGCACAATTTGATTTAAGAAATATTTAAAACAAGCCATATTTATATTGATTAATTACATAATTGACTATTATAAGTAATTGTAGATTTGACTTTTTAATGTATTTTTTTTTTCATTTTTTGAAAATGTAGAATTATCAAGTAGTGAGGAAATTGAAAATGATGAGTCAAAAAATGATAAGTCCAAAAATGATGAATCAGAAAATGAGGAGGAATCCGTCTCAAGCGAAGAAGAAAGTAGAGATGAAGAAAGTGAAGAAGAAAGTGGAGATGAAGAAAGTGGAGATGAAGAAAGTGAAGATGAGGAATTTGACCCTATGTACTTACAATTGGTCAAAGAGGGCAGGTAAACAATTTAAAAAATCAGTCATACTATTTACTGGAATGGTACTGTAGCTTGGTGGTTAAACTGTAGTCCTGGGTTCAAGTCATGGCTTTATAATTTGTGGTCCTGGCCTAAACAGTCCCACAACATACGCCTTAAAAAGAAGCTTTAAGCTCTGTCTACACTATCAAACTTTATGTGACAAAAAAGTGTGATGTGCCCAAATATGGTAGTGATAAGACATCATCGTGTCCATATATGGGCACATTTTTTTGTCACATAAAGTTTGATAGTGTAAACAGGGCTTAAAGACTATTAACTGCTCATCTACAGTTGTAATGTTTATAAAAGAAAGGTGAGGTAGTAATAACCATCCTCCATCTATTGCACCCTGGTAGTGTCATATTTACTAATATTTGTTTTCATTTTTATCTTTAAGAAATCAAGAAAAAGCGGGAAAAAGCAGTAGAGCCTTGAAATGTTATTTAAAAGCATTAGATATAGACGACCAAGATAAGTCTCTGCGGAAGCATGTCTTAAAACTAATAGATACATTAAGAAAAGCAAAACAAAACCAACTGTAAAAAAAAGATGAAACTCACTAGTCTTGTATATTATTTATTTTATAAATTATCATGGCTTTGTAGATTAAATCATTTCATGTATAGTGTTAGATACAAAATTATGCTGTAGAATTATTGTATATTACATCATCAATATTGATATTTTTTCAGACAGTTTGAGTGAAAGTTTATTAAAGACTTTACAATTCTAGTTAAACTTGTTCTTGTTCAAAACATTCCAATTATACTGGTTTTTAAGTTGTAAGAAAATCAATCAACATACATGTGACATATAGTATTTAAACATAAATGAAATATTCCTCCTATCTGACATCACCCTTGTTCCCAATTCCAATACAAAGTAGTAATCTTAGACAGTAACCAGTGGATCCGCATCCACTTCAGATATCAGCACATCTACTTTCCCTTCCATAATCTTTTCCAGTTTTTGTTTCAAAATCTTTAAATACGCCCTTTCACTGTTGCTATGGTTACTAAGAATGACGCTTATTCCCTGTGAATTTATCTCTAGTAGTTCATGATGAGACATCTCACCGGTGATGTAAAGGTCGACAGGAACACCAGTCAAAACACTGGATCCTGACCCAGCACAAACTGCTACTGTCTTCACCATTGACTCTGGAAAATGGAATTTAAACTGATTATTAAAAACATTGTACTGTACACTTACATATACAAACAAAACCAAGTTACAACAATAAGATGTTTACATATCTTTTTATTTTCATGATACAACATTAGTTAGACTATGCGGCTGTCAAGTTGAAAAGTCGTTCTGTGCACATGTTAGAAACGTATTGATTGTATTATGTAGGCCTATAACCCACATCTACTTTTAGTGTCATCATCATCACTCAACCTTTGCGATACCTGAATTCTTGCCTCTTCCATAAGCAACTCCTAGGTACCCAACTCCCAGATGTTTTTTCGTATTCTTTATAATGTCTTTGAGAGCCGTTTCGGCATTTAATGTATTTATTCTTCCCATCCCTGCTCCTGGAATCACAGCCTGTAAATAGCACAAAAGTAGATACTTGCTGAAAATCAAGGCAAAATTGTTGGAACGTACCATTTATTTTATAGTCAAATATTATCATTTGTTGCACTACTTTCATATGGGCTAAGGCCAATGTAGGTTTATCCAGGTAAGTAGGCAGAAATGGACTGTTCTACTGTATAGAACAGGGGAGGAATAATACATACCTTCTCAAGTTGCGTAATATGAGTTTTTTTAGAAGCATTAATCGTGCGAATCTCGTCAACAACATTTGCAAGATTTGGTGAATCACAGGCAAAGCTGAGAGACAGTAATTCGGTAACTTGATTGTAAATCTGTACTGTTCTGTGGAATATTTAAAAATATTATTATGTTTTTTAATTTAATAAATTTATTTTATTTATAAAAATGCTGCACCCAAGACTAAGATAATTGGTATTCTTTTTTCCATACTTACTGAATGTTACATTTGCGGGCTAGATGATCTTTTAACTTTAAGGCTTCAGATTTCTTGAGTTCTGTAACTTCAATTCGATGATCTTCAGAGGTACAGTAATCTCTAGTAGTGGCATTTGCGTTCACAACATCAATAACACCATTTCCTATTTACAGTAAATAATGTACATCAATGTTTGCATTATGTTTAAGTAATTACAAGGTAGTGCCTATTTATACTCCTGTCAGACTTAAAACACTGTGCCCTGTGAAAAGACAATTGCTTTGTGGTACTGTATAACATGTTTGCCTTTCAACCTCAAGATCCAGCGTTCAATCCTGATCTAGTGCTAGGGTTGTAGCTCACAATTGTTAACCCAACTCCCTAAAGTTCTGTCTACACTATCAAACTAGTTTGACAACAAAAGTGTGATGTGCACAAATATGGTAGTGATGTGCCCAAATATGGTAGTGGTATGACACCAAGTCCATATATGGGCACATCACATAAAGTTTGATTGTGTAGACAGAACTTTGGCTTCTAATAAGAATTATTATCAATATAATAATCTGTCAACTCCTTCCCTAAACTGTTTTAAAATTCTGTTTCGTACCTGGAGCAAGGGCAAGCCAATCTGTTAGCCCATCATTCACAGTATCATAAGCCGTGTGAGGCGAGTATATTGCAATACGATTTTCAATTGCTTTTACAATGATGCGTTCTTTAAAAGTGGCCATAGTAAGACGTTTCAAAGCATTAAAAATCGGTGGATGGTATGACAGTATCATGGACGACTTCTTAACAATTGCTTCTTCCAAAACATCTTCAGTCAAGTCATTTGTTAAGAACAATTTAGTAACTGTGTGAGGTGGTGTTGGCTCCACGAGTAGCCCTACGTTGTCCCAGCTTCCAGCCAGAGAGGGTGACGCAAGCTTGTTCAGACGTCCGACACACTCTTGTAAGTTCATTGTTGTCGGTTTTGTAGTACACAGTGCTTTCTCCTTTTTAAAATTAAAACAAATAAATTAAATATTCAATTATTATTTTAATATAGAGCCTACAGACAGTAGTTTCAGAAATTATGATATAAGATTATACTTTAAAAGACAGGACCCATACTATATAAGTCAAGAAAGGCCAGTGAGGTCTTCCTGGTCCCTGTAGTCATCTAACTACCTGTAGCTAGTTGAACCATCCACATGCCTGGAGTTTATAATACCTCCAATCCATCCATGCATGCATGCCAGCAGTACTGCTGGCCTAGCTAGAATAATTTTCTGAAAGACGCTTTACTTTTCGAAAATAAAACTCTTCGTGTTTAATATATTCTTTAATTCTTACGGAGTTGCTGATCAATTTACTTCGAAGTTGATAACCAAATCTGAAATTTCTAAATAATGTCATTCCAGTCCAAAAAGTTGAGTGGACACGCATGGTGTCACACACGCTTAGAGGGTGAAAGGTCATTATCTACTAGAGCGTGACAGACAGTGTGAGAGACTTTACACACAAAAACACGAAGCATTCAGAGGCTAGAAACCACAACTTGTAAACTTCACAATTTAAAGTTAATTCTTAAGTCAGCTTATCCACCTCTGGTGACATTATTACACAATTTTGTTTGAACTAACATTCCAGTAAAAAGTTATCTACAGACCAAAGATGGAAGACCTCGGTAAGTGAATTTATTTTATAGTTCGAGCACTCCCAATAATTTACTTCCGGAGTTTTTAGGCCTCACCACAACTCCATGATGGTATAACGATGATTCTATACACAGGTGGGAGGACTCAAATTAACTGATACTGATGAATAAAGATTTTCAGCTGGAGGCCTAACCTAACCTTGGAATTTAAATGATTGATATGATATAATTGTTTGTGTTATACTAAAAATTATTGTCACCCAATAATAAGAATAATAATTGATAAATTAGAAAGTAGAAATAAAAAATTTATATTTATGAATTATATAAAATAAGGATTGATTGATGAAATTGAATTACTACTATATAATCCTGTATTGATGAAAGGGTTGTTGATCATTCAGTATTGGTCGCATTTCCTTTTTTGGTCGTATGTTATTCATGACAAATGTACAGTATATATTTCTGTACACTACAGTTAAATTCAGTATCAATTTGTGTAAGTACAGTAATACTGCATCTATGATGGGCCGTGTTTTCTCAATCAGAGATCTATACTTTGTTTTAGGTTGTCCATTTGTAGCATTTGAGCAATCTGATTTGTTTTCCATAAACAAATTCAAATCGAAGAATGTACTGCACTCAGCGTCAAATCTGCAAATATGGGTTTTTAAAATGAGTTTTTGACTTATGTTTAATTTAAAGAGCAAAAAAATACAAAATTTAATTTTATTGTACTTCCATTACATTACCATAATGTTTTTGAAACAATTTACTTTATTTTCATGCATGATGCGTAGGCTGTTATACCTAAACTTTAAATATTTCCTCAACATGTAATTCCAGACATTGAAACCCTAAACAACATCCTGGCAAAGGATTTGTGGTTGCCCAAAAAAAAATCATATAGCAATTTGTGTCTGTTCGTCCAATACCAAAAGGTTAAACTTTATCTACAGTTTTTATGCCATGTAAGCATGCAATTGCAATACATTAGTTATCTCATACTTTTAAAGTAGTGATAAAGTCTCCCTGACAGATTTAATGTACCTGGTCCGGATATATAATAGGTTAACTGCACAATGATTAAACACCCCTACAAAAGTGGTATAATCCATTAAAAAAATTCATGTATTTTTTTTTTTCATCTTTGTGGTTCACCACCACCTTTATTCATTCAATGTTTCATTACATAATTTCTAAACATTTTCTACCTTTTTTCATTATTTTCTGTTTTTCCTCATTGATATCATAATTTTAACCTTTATTATCATAGCATTAATACAAAGTATTTATTTCTTAACTTAAATTAATATCTTTTGTTACTTTAATTTTTAAGCCTTATAAAAATATATAATTTTAAAATTCATAATAGGCATTGGAAATTCTCAGTTCTGTCGTAGTATCAATGAAGTGTTAATAAAATTTGTAGACACTAAGAATGTGCTAACTGAACTGTACTTATTCTATTAAAGTTGTTTGTTATTTCACTTACGGTACAGTACAGTATTACACTGTAGGAAGGACTTTTTGATTTCATGTTGCAGGACTAAACACATTTTCTCTAGATGACTATCTGAAATAGCAGTGAATAGTTGTTGTGATAATTATGTTTCAACCATGGACTATAAATTATTCAATGGTTTAAAAGACTAATTACTGATCTGAGATTATCCCAATGTTTAATCATTGGACTGTAGATCCTGTTAGGTGGAACAAAGGTTTTGTCGACAGCTAAATATTTTGTATTTCAATGGTCAATTTTTAGAATATTTGTTTGAAAGACAGTTGTTTGTCAAGTCAATACTCCATTAAAATATTATCTACTGTACGGTACAATACCTTATAAGTATCTTCCCCTATTTTTATTAGTTATCCGCTTGGTATACCAAGCGGATAACTCCTTGTAATTGTATGAGATCAATATTTTTTTTCTGTATTATTCTTCTTTCCTTCCTTCCTTTTTGTGAGTCGTGTTCCTCTAAAATGTGTAAACATAACATTTCATAACTTTGACAACATATGGGCATTTACGTGAAGTTGTGCACCTCCTATTTTTGAATGACGTCATAGTTGCGCAACGTGACTTACGCGCAATTTTATGAATTTCAATGATTGATCATAGATTAAAAACCAAAAGTCATTTAGTATTGACACTTTGACAAAATTTAAGTCATATCAGGGGCAAACTTTCTACGGATTAAAAATGGCATGTTTGACAAGAAGTTACGCGCGCACGCGCATTTAAAATTTCAAAATGCGCAAAATTAATTTCTAATCAACTTTTTACGCGTTTCTTGTCATTTTGAGCATGTCAAAAATTCCCACGGGCGCGCAATTTTTTATGCGCGCGGTGCGCACATAGCGTTAAAAACATATTTTTTTCTCTTGAATTATATTTTTCAAGCCTTTCCCAGTGATTTTGAAAACAATTTAGACCTTTTCCAGTTTAAATAACGCCATACGAACACGTTGAATTAGACAATTCGTGCGCGTTTTTTATGAAAAAGCTTAAAAAATCGTCAAAATTATGTCTTTTTTTAAACAGTCATAGTTTCTAAAGTAAACCGTTAAACGTTTATTTTTATTACAAAATCTAGAAGTTGATGAGTTGTAGATATCGGATCATGCATCAATAAGGCTAAAAAAACATTGTGACGTCATCGTATGGCCACACGAATGTAAAATATAGGATTTTTGTCTCTTTCGTTATTGCTCATCACATTCAATGGAGCGCATCGCGCTTATCTGTATTCCTTTTTCTCCTACATTTATATATTGTGTAGGTCAATCAACTTTCTTTAGCATGAGATAAAAATATTTTAATTTTTATGACGTCATCATGCCTAAAAATTTTAATTACGTGGGTCATTAATTTCATCTTTACAGTAAATTTTAATCTGTAATAGCTCGTAAGAATAAAATGTGATAATCACGATTAAAACGTTTTCTGGAAGCTATTGGATTGTAGATACGAATTCATGTAAACATTTTGCCAATCGGATGTTGTGACGTCATCATATGGCCAGTTGAATAAAAAAAGTCGTATTTTCATATTTTGCGTAATAGTTCATCACATTTAAAAGGGTGCGCATCTATATTTTACGTATTCAAATTTCTTCTACACGTTAATATGTTGTTCCTGAGATAATTTCCTTCTGAAATTGCTATCTAAGTGTTTCATTTTGATACCGTCGCCATGTTAAAAATTGGAATAAATGGCGGGTCCCGTAATTTCACCTATTCTACACTGTATGTAATATGTATACAGCTTATACTGTTTGCATGTATATACTATATGACACAAAATTCAGCACTAACAGCATGTCATATTCTTCAGTTCTTGTCATAATGCCATAATCTTTATCTGTGTGCAATATTCCAACGTATGACGTGCACGTGGCGTTTGTCGTGGTGCGGATAACTAACTCGTCAAAGTGACGAGTTTCATGTCTAGTTGTATTTTCAAGTTGCAAATTAAAAAATATTTTAATTTAGAGACTCTAAAAACAGTGAATATAGATAGTTTGACGATTATTACATTTTTTATATACTTTTTTTAGATATTTACTCCAGGTGGTTTTGCTGTAACTTTGAATCTGTGTCACCCAGATCTTTTGGAGCCCGTTGGAAATAAGTTATCATAAAACTTTTACGGGTTATCCTAGCATATCTCGGTTGTTTCTGTTCATGTCTTGCTGTTGTTTCTCGTTTTTATGCCAAATTAAAGAATAAAATACGAATTATAGGCCTGATGAACTTATGTTGGAATCTGGGTCTGGGATATTTGTAGAATGTTAACATCAGAAATTCACAAACATACAAATAAAGCTTTCTCTATAAACCAATTACAGGCACTGTTTGTCATCAGTGGTTGGCTGATGTTGATCATTAAAACTAATGATTTGATCTTGAATGTGATGGGCGGATGTGGTATCTGACAGTTCATCCTTTTAATTGACCAATTTACATACAAGTGTATGTCTAAACTGAAATGATAGGATGGTTGTTTATAAATACATGTACAAATAATAATTCAATGTAACCTGAGGTACTGTATGTAACCTGTACAGTAAATATGTAGTTTTTGTGAGGTTTAAAAAAACATGCAGTACCTGTAATTACAGTAAAATACTGTAGATACCACCAGATATTTAAATACTTTTTTCTCAAATTGTGTATATAAGCATGGAGGTATACCTCCATGATATAAGGCTGCATTTATGTGCCTCGGGCACCTCTATTAGTTGTAGGTATGTAAATTATAATAGAGAAGTCTATATTATATATATAACATGAATACACTGAGGCAATAGATAAAACTGGATGTGTGTCATAAACTTAAATGGCATGAAATGTATCACATAGAGTATGCAGATTTTGCGGTTTACTATAAACTTTATGAACTCTATGATAAGTACTGTGAGATAAACATACTGTACCATAAGCTGATGTTTCCTATGTCATGCCATCAATTATGATTCTGTTTTTTATATTGGTTTTAACATGGAGGTATAAAACTGTGTACAAGCTTTTAATAACAATAATAATGTCCTGGATTTATATAGCGCCTAATGCTGTGAAACCTCTAAGCGCTGAACATTATTACCCCAGTCATTTTTTTGGATCAAACACGTATGGAAACATACTCCCATAATGCAGCTAGTAATCAGCGCAAAGTTGTGTCTTGATCTAATAAGCAATTTTTTCTTTTCTAGTAGAAACGAGGCAAGTTGCAATTGTCCCCAATTTTGAATAGTTTCATTTTCAACATTTTGCAAATAAAACCTGATACAGATTTTGACCTACTGTATAGTTACAAAAAGGCAACTACAGTATCTGAATTGATACATAAAACCTAACTCATTAGATACAGCTCACATTCGATCAACAACTGAATTCTTGTTATTCTAGATAGAATGTTGAAATTGTATCCTAGAGCTAGGCTTCATCCTACAGGTTGGGAGTGCCTTGAGATATACCTCAAGGTACTCAGCCAATCCAGGGTCAAGTACCTTCCAGCACATTGCTTCTTCTGGTTTCATCACCATGGTTACCGAACACAGTGGTCTGAAACCTGAAACGAATTCTCTCAGAGGGATGCCACTGGTTTTACTGTTTAAATGCATTGTATGCCTATTGTTAAATAAAATAAAATTGATAATATTCTAGTAAAAGAAAGAAATAGTACTATAATATAGTAATAAAGTGGTATGACCACTGTACTGTTTTGTTCAATTTGGTACAATTTTATGATAACCACCAAATTTTATATGAAATTGTTTCTAAGATGGTTCCAAAAAAAAAGTAAACGGTCTTAATAGTGTTCTTTTTAAGACAGAAAATTATTCAATTTAATATTTATCATCACAATTGTTTTTTTAAATAGCACCACACTAATTGTTTATTGTTTAGGATTTTCATGCAATATGAGACATACTACTGTAACTAACTTTACTGTATCAATTGGTGATTTTGTTTTGCAGAATAATTTGCATCAACAACATTTTTGTGTGTAAATTAATGCATTTTACTTTTAAATAGTACTGTATGCAAAATATTTTTATGAATGATTTAGTGTCATTTTGCTGATTGACTGATAAGAATGATTAATTTGTTGATTGAACATAAACTAAATGGTTTATATGCATTTGTTTAGTCTGAGTAATGTATTGATTGATGTTCTGAAAAAAGGATGACACCATATGAAACTGAGAGCTATACTTTACTCTGCAGTTTGATTTGAATCTATTAGGAAAATCATAAAAAATGTCATTAGAAATAAATGTATACATATAAAAGATCCAGGTATTTTGTGTTTTATGATATATAGTTATTTTTTTATACTGTTTATAATTGTGCCTCTTTTACTTTAAATTTGTATATTGATTGTAAACAAACGTTATCAGCCAATGGCTGCTGTTTTGTATATGTGTTCTATACCTAAATAAATTAAAAAAAAAAAAAAAAAAAAGGATACAGTAGCCCAAAAAGCTTATTATTATTATTATTAGCTTATTTCCATTTGGGATCCTTTTATAATCTAAAAGGTAAAACATAAAAAAAAACAAAGAACAAGCATGCAACAAAAATACCAGGAGAAATTAACTGTAAATAAAGTTTAAATACATTTCTAACAGGGTCCAGTCAATCTAGAAATACAGTAATAGCATATATGGAAAATAACAATATTTTAAACAAAACAATTATATTACAGTATTTTATACAGTACGCTATAATTTTCTACTATCCAATATAGTAATTTAAGTAATGTATTTTTAATATACATTAATTTTTTATATTTGTAAAATTGTACTCATTTTGGCTGCCTGTATGATTTCTATAGATAAATAAAATATACCTTGAATATACTGTACAGAATACTGTATAACAGTAAATGTTGAAGATAAAACTTTTAAATTTTAAATGTATGGTACAGATGTACAAACTATACAAACAAACATATACTAAAGTAGTCAAATGTAAAACGGATCAATTTTATTTGGAAGTGAAGCGGAGAAACCCAATGGAGGTCGCCAGCTTTAATTTTCGTTCACTGCGATTCAAGTTTATTTTGAATTATGGCATGCATTCTTCGAATAATTTCTCAGATATCTATGCCAATTGTTGACATTTAGGATACTGTCTGTAGTATATCTGTTTAGATCAGTATGACAACCTGGCATATTTTGTTTACCTTAGAAATTTGAATCCGAAATATAAATACGTTTTCAATTTAAAAAAAATCTTGTGTATAACATTTATAATTTAAATGATACAGTAAAGTTTTTCTACTTTCTACTACACTAACTCAATTATTGAGGATCTTTTCTTTAATGTATAATTTTAAATAATTTTTATTTTTGGATCTGATCTTTCGACTAGTGCAAATGCCTTAACGATTTCTTGTTAATTCTGGAAGATTTGATTGATGTTTCTGTTAGTTTCTTTATTTCCTTATCTGAGGTGCCTTGAAGCTAAGGTGGATTCACCTTGTAAGGCACCTGGGTGTAAAATATTGAATAAAAAAAACCAAAACAAATGTTTACAGTACAATTTTGTTTGACGCATTCTACTAATGAAACCATGTTTTTTTGACACCTGAAAGTGTGATTAAAGGGATGTAAAACGTTTCCCCTTGTGATCATTTCAATCCTCTTCCTTCATCAGGTGTTTTTTACTTCCTGTCAACATCCCACGCAGTGACAGTGACGCATTGATGATGTTATCCCACATCTTGTGGTTAAAATCCCTTCACAGGTGAAATTGAAAAATGTTACATATTTTCCGACTAAGTTGAGTTTTATTAGGTGTTATTAATACTTCCTGGGGTATTACCAATACCCATACTTCCGCCTAATGAATGCATAGTTCGTAACATGTGTTGCTATGTATGGTCTTTATTGGGTCAACGCCCTATTCATGAGAAGCTACCATTTTACACCGCCACTCACCTGAACATAATTTCAGTAAAATGATAATTGATATGCTATCAAAATTATTTCAATAATAGCATTTATTATTAATACAGATCCTACTACTATAAATACTGTACTGTTTTTATTGACCATAAATGTTAACGAATGTAATAAACTACAGTAGGCCTACTATACTTTGTATAGAATATACTATATTATAGAAAGTTATTAAGATGTTATAAAAAACTTAACTAAGTATCTATTAGTTTTGAGATATAATCACAGTCTGGGATCAATTTAAAACAGTGTTTAATTTTATTATTTAAGAAAACATTTGTATTTAAACACCCCTATTAAGAATGGAAGATGCCAGATTTGGGTCAGTGTCTTGGTATGTATGCTCACTGCATACCAAGTAAAGAGGTAGCCCTATTGCACAAATAAGGCCATCTCAGATCAGATCCTCACAAGGTGCTTCCCAGCAGTATATCAAGCCCTCTTTAGCCGGAAAACAGGTAAATATTCCTACAAATTACGTTCTAATGATGGTGTCGCATTTCATGATGTGTTGAGGAGGATGTTGATGATTCAGTGAGGTGTGGAAACGGAGGGGAGTTCTCTCGGTATCAAGCGCTTAACGTTCTGTTTGGTCTCTGTCAGTTTTGGAAATAGGAGGACGTGGTATATTATTTTAAGGATTGAAACAAGCTATTTAGTTTTGACAGTATATTGTGCTAGTGTTTATGTTGTTTGAGGGTTTTAAACAAGAGGACCTTTAACATTTAAAGTTAGGTTTTATTTCCTGTTTCTGTTTTGGGAATTTGTTTTCGATCTTCTCATATCACCTTTCATTTTCATCAGGTATGTCATCTTTCCGTTTTAAATTATTTTATTAGGTAATATAAAACTTCATTTTTATATTATGTAATCATAGAGTGTTTTGTTTTGTAGGGAAAGTAGGTGTACAGTATTGTATAGTACCTTCAAGTGATTTAGTTTATTAGTTTCAAGTTTACAGTAGGGTTTCAGTGTGATATAAGATATATAATCAATGGGTGTTTTTTTATTTTTTTCGGTTATACTGTGTAAAGCATATCACTGTGTTAGTTACCAAACACCAAACTTTATTTTTCTATGTATGTTTGTCTGTAAAATAGTATCATCAGTCGATATGGCATCATGGCAATGAGAAAAAAGTGGAAAGTTTTTAAGCAAGGGAGATTCTTAGGGTGGGTCCTACAGTATTGTGTTTAGGAGAATGAAAACAATGTATGTTCAATAAAACCTTAATCTATATCTAAAAATGTTGTTATAAATTTAAATAAATAGAAACAAACCTACTGTATGTTAATTAATAAATGAGGCATGAATATATTTCTTTAATTAAACAAAGCCTTCAAAATATGCATGTTGACATCACAAGTTGATTAGGAAAGATATGAATTAATACTTATTAAATGCTTCAACTTAATTCAATGCCAGGGTCAATGCCATTCTCATCAGTTTGTCAAGGACACTATATAAAGTTTGAATTGACAGAATAACAATTGTACTGTAATTGAACATTTCTTTTTTTTTTTGTGCGGAATGCCTCTTTCATATTTATTATGAAAAAAATGGTTTTACTGTTTTTGAAAGGTTTGTGTGTTTGTTGCTACTTGGCGATGAAGCATTTTACTGTATGTGTTTGGAGTGCTACTGATACTATACAATTCTAAAGACAATTGCATATCCCATTGACAAATTATCCTCTGTACCTTGAAATTCAAGTACTGTCATCCTCCTACCCCCTCCAACTATATACCCCCCCCCCCCCCCCCCAGAAAAATGGGCTGACTTTGGGGGATTTCGGACTATACCTGAGGAAACCCTGGTTCAGGTAAAAAAATTCTTGTAAAAACTCATGTGAACTGACTAGACTTTACAGAGAGAGGATTACACTTACATTCAGACCAAAAGTCAATACTGGGACTATACCTGGGGATATGCCTGTTTATGACATCAGACATAAAGTATGTGGTGGGATTAGACCTGCAGTGGGATTATACCTGAGGATATACGGTAGTTATCCTGGGGAATGTTCCAGGGGATATACAGTCACACTGTATTTATCCAAAGAGAAGTAATATTCCAGAGATAGTGTTTTGTACTGTTGTTGTTTAAACAGTTTTCCATGGACTGGTTCTGTCAATTTTAAAACTGTCTTAAAAATTATCATCCATGTTTTTGTGTCTGCAAAACTCATTATTCACTTCAGTAAATGCTTGTAAATGTTTCATTAACTGGTAATAATACATGCATCTGTTATAAATGCAAATGAACCAAGTAGCTTAATAAATAAATGATGTGAGGAATAATATGATCTGATTCCTGATTAAAATATCCATCAATTTTATAAGTACTTTACGAATGACTCATCAATTTCACACTGGGGAAATTATTCATAACACAATGTTGCTCTAGTCTGGTAAATATAAACATCAACATTTTGTTATTTCCTTGGTTTTTTAAGCAACAAAATACAACTAAATCTGAGGTTCAGTATTCTATGTGTACAGTAGTAGTGCTTACACAGTATAATAAGAGTTAGACATAATAAGGTATAAAGACGAAGTATAATACAGTACATACTGCACATAGTACAGTACTGTAATATAAGACATAATCGACATATGAGACCTAATACATAGTATAAGCATCGACCTAATTTATAGGTGTCCATGGTATAAGACATACTGTAGTATATTGTAAGACCTACAGTAGTCACATACTTGGTTTAAGTACATACCTTACTGTACAGTACATGTATTCTATGTATACACTTTTATGTTTTACACATAATGTTATATTACATTCTTTTGTCCCTGTTAAAACTCCCACATACCCAGCAGGAACATTCCAGCAGACACATACTCTTAATGTAATTAGAAGGGCGAGGCAAATGTGTTGCAGCACATACTTGTACCTTTAAAAACACAAGGGCATTACTGTACGTTTATATGGATATTTTTGTAACAGTTATGTGCTAGTCTTCATTTTTTTTTAGCACAAAGTGGTTTACAGTATGTCCTTCTACATGCTTCACCTACTGAGGATATTAAGTACACATAAACATCTCTTCCTATGTAAAATTATCCTAACTATTGTTTTGATAGTGGTTTTAATGGGAATACTGGTATTCCATATAATCTGGAATACTAAAGCTATTAGGGAAGTTGTTAACTACAGAAAAACTTGCTTCTTATAGTTTGTTCATGTTTGTTAGGTAAATTATGGAAGTACAGGTATAAAATTGTATACCTCCATGGATGAACAAACTATTATAAGACTATTTCATGCCTAGCTTACTTTACCTACTGTTGATAAACCAACAATATAACCCTCTTTGTAGTCGCCCTTTCTCTCTCCCCGAAGAGAGTATAACATTATTAATAATAATATGTAAAGAATAAACACCCCCATAGAAGAGCAAGAATAAAACTTTTTTTTTACTGAATTGTTGTCATTACAGATAAATTACTAGAAGAGCTCCAGAACACTTCAACTCAGTTGAGTTCAGGAGGACGCCTATCAACAGTGCAAACCACCCCTGTTCCACCAAGCCCTGTTTCCCCCTTGTACTCAGAAATTCCAAACGGTAATCAACAGCCACCCAGAAAACCTCAGGTATGAAATACAAAATGTTTGTCTATTTCATGCCTTCACTAGATCTCAATTAAATGCTATGATGACGGTAGTGTACATTATAGTGACGGATCCAGCATTTTGAAATAGGGAGGCCCCACCAGGGCCTAAAATGGTGAAATGAAGGGCTGAGCTAAATGTGATATCCTATCTTTTGCATTACAATTTGCGACTTTTAGGGGTGGGGGGTGTGTGTGGGCCATCTGGACCCCCTTGAATCTGCCCCTGCATTAGAGCTTGTTCATGTGGTTGGTGGATTAGTTAATTATTGTAAAGGGGTATTTCAAAGAACTTTTATCTTACCAACATGCTGCCTACCTTGCACTCTTTCTACTACCAAGAGCAAACCAATCAGTGTCTCTGTTGGTTGAAAATTGAATTGAAATGCCATTTCCAGTGCTGATGTACTGTACTATAGATGACCCATTGCCATTCTTAGAATTCTTTTCCTGACGAAATTGTGCTATTCACAGAAAAACACATTAACATTAAATTGTTTTCTTTAATTTTATAATTAGCATCAGGACATTCCAACGAACCACAGCAACTCCAATCCTCAACACTTCAGCCAACCATCACCCTTATACAGCGAGATCGAGTTGGACTTCAAGACTCAACATTCCAACGCCCCTCCCCCAAAACCAGCCTATAAGGGAGAAGCAGTGAACAACTTTGCCAATAGTACCTACCAGCCAGGTAACAACATGACAGCCCTAAGCAATCTGTCTGAATTAGACAGTTTACTGGAGGATTTAGCTGCTGCACAAAACGTATCGGGTAAGCTTTGAAACTATAAAGTAATTATTATTATGGTAGAATTTTAAGAAGCAGGTAATTCTAACAGAAACCCTACTCATCATTGGGCTAAAAAAACTCCTGGAAACCAAACAGAACTAATTAAAAGATTTTATCTTTAATTCTGAACTTAATTCTGTAGAGTATGAAATACTGTATGAAAACAAAAATATCTAACAATAGAGTGTTTAGTTCATTCCCAAGTCAAAGTTTAGATGAAAGGAAGGTATGAACTTTAATACAGGCAATAAAATCATTATTATTGATAATATATTGATAGTCTATTGATAAGGCTCATCAAAAACAAACTTTACTGTACAAACAACTAATAAAGTAAAATAAAGAATTCTACCTTAAACCAGATTACTTCATCATTTAAAGTATTTTTTATACATAATTTGTATATTGGAAGTTTCATTACAGTTGCTGGGCCTGGATACTACTGTATTTAATACAGTTGAGGGGCCCTGATACAGTATGTTTCTTAATACATTTGCAGGCCCCTGATATTGAAACATTCAAGACATAATAACTGTTTTTCTTTGCAGCTAAACCAGTTGTGACTAAAGCGCCACCACCACAGACTGCGCCTAAACCTAAAAAGCCATCCCGCCCTGATGTTGATAGCTCTTTCACAGAAGTAGATTCACCTAGAACAAAGTAAGTCATTGTACTACAAATGGTTTTGTGAGGGGTTGTGTTTGTTTACCTTGCTCCCGATTAAATCAACATAGACTGCAGCTCTAATTTGTGTTTGGTTGCCCCCACTTGGTGCTTGTGGTGAACTAATATGACTTGGATAGGCAATAGACTTTATACTTTGAGGTTATGACCTTAGTTGAAGTTTGGTTATGAATTCAAGTTTACTGTAAGCACAACTCATAAACTGCCAATTTCATAATCAATAAAAGTATAGTAGTTTTTTTTTTGCTTTTATAAATTAGATATTAGATTTATGAGTTTATTATGTGCCTAGCTTACCTTGATAAAACAACAATATCCTTTCTCCTCGAAGAGTGAGAAATAAAATTTGAAAAGTAGAAGTTTTCATTGAATCCCCCTCTCCACAAATGGTATAGTCCATGAACTATGCCCTCAAGTGGGAGCCTGCCTACAAACCACCATCATTAATTTATGTTTTGAAACATCATCACAATTGGTAGTCAAACATAAGCCTTTTAGTGGTCAGATAACAACAAGAAGCGTGGAGGAGGGGAGTGGGATGTAGGGAGTTGGCTTCGTCTCCACTCCCAGCAGCTGTTGAGAAGGAGAGTATGGCAAGATCTCTAAAACTTTATGTGACAAAAAATGTGATGTGCCCATATATGGACACGATGATATCATATCACTACCATATTTGGGCACATTACACTAGTTTGGTAGAGGAGACAGAGCTTTATATTCAGTAACCATGACGGTAGACTGACTTGTTGACCTTGTTTTCCAGCTTGTTTTACAAATCCCTTTTCCTCCCCAAACTATTTCCTTAATTACCCCAAATTAGCGCTCATGACGTGTTTCGCTAACTATGACATTGATTCATGACGGAAGGAAGTCGGCTTTTTTTATGCAAATCTGTACTAGGCTAGGTAATTTTAACAGTCCTCAACTCTGACTTGTCTGTCTTGTCTTTTAAAAATTTAGAGAGAGCTATACAGTATTGCATGAATGTAGTTGTACTGAGGCAGTAGGAACATTCAACTTAAATGTAACCTACCCAGCCTAGTAAGGCCTTCCACAGAGTTTAATAGCTTTATAGAGCCACTATCTATTAATCTAAATTATATTGTGTGAGGATCTGAACAACTATCTGGCATCAACCTTAAACTATATAGCCCTGTATTTATCATAAATTTTGATATAATTAATTTGTATTTGGCAGATAAAAAATGTCACTATTGTTCTTCTATTCAGATTTGCTATTTTTAAAAATAGATAGATAATAAATAATAGTTTTAATTGACCTTGTCCTTAGAGACAGTCTGACCTTTAGTCCAGTTTCTCAACAGACTCAATTACTCAGCGCCCTAGCTATGTGTTGCTATCAGGCACTAAAATGTTACTTTCCTACAAAATACAAAAAAAAAAAGTTGGATGGCATTGTGCCAGGTATAAATAATTGTTTAGCCTCCCAGTGTAAAGCTGTGAACATTTCCTTTGACTGTGTACCAGTCACTGCGACCAAGATGTTTTCAGCTGTGAAGGGCCGCTACCCTGAGTACGAGGAGTGTCATTTTGATGGCGTGTATATGACGATGTAAGTTGGTTTTGTTAGGCTTGGTGATTTAGACTTCATAGACAAGCGTAAGGACGATCTGGGCTGTGTGGTTTTAGTTCCTCTTTTAATTTTAATTTTGTGAAACCTGAAACATGTAGGTCTACAGTTTGTTGTTTTGTATTTTAGACTTGTATGTAAGTTTTTTGTAGGATTCAAAATGTTTTTATCGGGGCATTGAAAATTTTTTACAAGAGTGCGTGCCAATTATATACATAATATATTATTTTGTGTCAGGTATTTTTCTATTCAGGGCTATTTTACTTTTTATGTTCGACAAAAAATTAACAATGTACAGAAATAATATATATAAATTGTGTACAGAATTTGTCAGCATTTGGCTGTTTTTGTTTGTATGGTTTTATAGGAATGAGTAAATATACCTGAATTTAATAATGTTTCTGTACAAGCCTATGTAGTTTGATGGTGATGCTCAAGAGGTTGTAGAATCAAGCAATAGTCAGGTCCCATTATATATAGTTATTTTTACAAAATAGATTCATAACAGTTTTTCTTTTCACTTTTCTAGTGGACAAAGGTCCCAGCCATTCCAAGGCGGCAAAACAGTAACAGTAACACAGACTACAAGCTACGGTCAACATGCTCCTAGCTACACTCAGAACCCACCTGCCCCTTTACAGCAACCACCGATTAAAAGCCCACCAAACATCAGCTCACCACCCCCTCGCTCTGCATCTTCAGCTACTAAGGAGCTGGATGACCTGATGGAGTCATTATCAGACTTCAAGGTAAATAAACAAATAATAAATGAGTATTGTGCTTATAAACATCTCATTTGAGGCTTGGGGAGGGTGGTGAAAAGGTCATTAGATACTAGGTCAAGATTGAACACTGGACCTTGGATTGAACCCTGGACCTACACTATCAAACTTTTTAGTGATGACAAAATGTGATGTGCCCATATATGAACTTGATGATCACTATCACTACCATATTTGGGCATATCACCACCATATTTGGGCACATCACATAGTTTTTGGTAAAACTAGTTTGATAATGTTTGATAGTGTAGACAGAGCTTTAGATGCTCACCACCAAGCTACAGCTCCACTACTTAGCAGAGTTTTGTGTGAAGTCAAATTTTTGGAGGGTTAATTTAATTTGTCAAGTTTCATTCTTGTTGAACATGCATTATAATTAAAATTTGACAAAAAAATCTGAAGACAGATTTGTCAGATATAAATATTCTGAGTATTCAAGACAATGCATGTCAATTATTTTGAGATTGAGTTTTAAGCCTACCAATGTATTTTTGTTCTCATAGATGAATCATATATCACCTGTTGAAACAGTACCTAACGACCCCATCAGAACAGCACCAATATCACAGCCAGTACCAGCTGAACACAACTCCAGCAATCAGCTAGACTCCATGCTTCGTCATCTAGACTCGGACATGAGTCGTCAAGGGGTCAACACGGTAGCTAAAGGTCACTGTGCTGCTTGCAACAAGCCGATTGTTGGACAAGTAAGCGTTCATTTTTTACAGTTGTTTTTATTAATCATTTATTATGACATTCGTCTTGGGTAAGACATTATGTTCGCTAATCGCTTCCATAATCACTTTCGGTGGCCTGATGGTCTGTCTTTAACCTTTCGATTGATGTATTTATTTTTTAGTATATGCACGTACACCTTTTTAATTAAACTACAGTATTTAAACAGAAATATTATATTTATGTGCTTACTATTGCCATGTTTCTTTCTATTTTTCATATACATACCCACAAAAACATTATTAAAAATTATAAACATTAACCAAGTTAACAACCTACTGCATCAAACAATATATGTACAAAAACGTTGAGTTAGCATTTCTGTGAACCTTCCAATACAGGTTGTGACAGCTCTTGGCAAGACTTTCCATCCAGAACACTTCACCTGCAGTCACTGCCATCAGGAATTAGGCTCTTGCAACTTCTTTGAACGAGAGGGAGCAGCTTTCTGTGAGCGGGATTATCATAATCTATTTTCGCCAAGATGTGGTTACTGTAACGGGCCGATTCTTGATGTAAGTTATCTTATAATATTAATGTTCCCATTTTAGTTTGTAAGGCAAAAGCATGGTTAAATTAAATCAGTTTGATTTCATACAACCACACAATGCAAGAACACTGGAAAATTAAGTACAGCGTGTAGCCAAGATGCGGGGTGAACCAGCTCTATGGCAACTAACGTTGACGAGCAGCAAAGCAGGTTTGATTTCACACAAGTGGTGACAAACACAATTATTGGAAGGGCATTTTCTTACGTTGCATTAACTGTAGTGATTATGTCTATATTCTTGCAATAAATTTCTCAACATATGTTATTAATTTGTAGAAATGTGTTACAGCGTTAGACAAAACATGGCACCCAGAACATTTCTTTTGCGCTCAGTGTGGTCGTGCATTTGGAGAAGACGGCTTCCACGAGAAGAACGGCAAAGCGTATTGCAGAGAAGATTACTTTGATATGTTTGCACCTAAATGCGGTGGTTGTCACCGTGCAATCATGGAAAATTACATGACTGCATTGAACACTCAGTGGCATCCTGAATGTTTTGTGTGTGGGGTAAGATCACTTTTATATATGAAAATGCCAGATGGGCATTTTTAAAAACAAGGAATTATATTTGGCATGGTAGTATGAAACAATTGCAGTAACCAAGTTGGAACACTTGGCTATCAGCAGTGGCGTAACTGCTATGAGCGCTCACTGGCTAAACCCAGGGGCCCCAGAGCTCAAAGGATCCCAGAGCATGAGTATCGTCAATGCATCTACCCAGTGTTGGAGGGCCCTTAGGAGTGCTAAACCCAGGCCCCTTTGCCCTGTGCGTTACGCCACAGGCAGAAAGACTTGGGTAGGATAGATAAGAGAGAATGAACTGACCACCTTACCACATATTTCTGAGGCTTACTTCAATGAGCTCCTAAAAGTTCATTAACATATGTTCAGAATTAATGTATACAGGAGTGTAATGCAAAAATCTTGTTCATACTAATACTGACATACTAAAAATTGTTTTCTTCTCAACAGTCTTGCTAATACTAATAATAGCATACGTAATTTTATTTTTTTTTCTAACAGGAATGTCGTATGCCTTTCAATGGTGGTAGTTTCTTTGATCACGATGGTATTCCGTACTGCGAGACACATTACCACGCCGTACGCGGATCCCTCTGCGCCGGCTGCAGAATGCCGGTCACTGGGAGATGCATCACAGCCATGGGCAAGAAGTTTCACCCGGAGCACTTTTCTTGCGCATACTGCCTGAAACAACTCAACAAAGGCACCTTCAAGGAGCAGAATGATAAGCCTTATTGCCATACATGTTTTACAAAGTTGTTTAGCTAGAATAATAGACCTATTTTAGCCAAAAACATTGTATAACTGTATATGGCGTACCATAGTACTCAAATATGGTTTTGCCAATAGCAGTATTCTAAAGGCGCTACTTACTGTATTTGAAGTACTTATGATAAGAATTTATCTTCTTAAAAATTGAGACTGACATTTTTGCACATGCAGACTGTATTAAATTCAAACAAATTTATTCTATGCATACATGTGGTACAGTATATTCGTATATGCTTCATATAATATATGGTTGGGTTTGATAGGAATAATACACAGAGTTATTTAGTTGCAACAGTGGGTAGTGCTAGATGTAAGGCAGTAATGTTGAAAATCACATCACTACAACTGAAAGAATAGCAGAAAGAGTAATTATAATACAGTATAGAGGTGGTCCACCAATATTATATGGTATACACTGAACTAATCATGGTGTGTTATAGCCTTGTTGTACTAATTATCTTACAACTAAACTGTGTCAAACCCACAATCTAGAAAACTATTACAGAGCTGTAACGTAGCAATGTTTAAACATTAAAATAGAACATTTACTTGGTTATAATGTAGTGATGTACAACATAGGATTCTATTAGTGTGCTAGAATATATGTAACTTTGCGTGTCCTAGCTTTGCACTTCGCTTCTGTTTTTGTGTATACAGTGCAGTCCCCCAACCTATCAACTACAAACAGCATTTGATTATCAACTGAATGCTGTTGTATGATGTTATACAGATCTTTTTAATAAGTCTTAATAACAGTATTACTGATAGAGATATGCAAATGAGAGATGGCACTGTATTGTATGGTAAGAAGATTGTCAGTTGTACAAAAGAATGTTTTAAATTTCCTACCGAAGTGTATTTTAACATTTACTAAAATTGTAATGGTCTTGTCTTTAAGTGTCTTCTATTATAAGTGGCTAATCATCCTTTATCACAAATTTTTAATACTAAATTAATTTTTCTACTTAGTTTTAATAATAATATTAATTAAAATGCACTATTTATTTTTTTGATAGCAATAATTTATGAACTGCTATAATAGATGAAGGTACTGATTGAAAAAATGTTTTAAAATTACAATTGATTTTAATTGATCAATTATTGATTGTGATTGATAAAATATAATTTGTTACGATTGATTGTATTGATCTAGATGATTGGTTAAAATTGATCTAGTATTTATTGACTGATTGATCTAGATGATTGCTTAAAATTGATCAAGTATTTATTGATTGATTGTATTGATCTAGATGATTGGTTAAAATTGATCAAGTATTTATTGATTGATTTTATTGATCTAGATGATTGGTTAAGATTGATCAAGTATTTATTGATTACATATTGATCTAGACAAGATCAAGTATTGATTGATTGTAATTGATCTCTTATGATCGATTGTTAATTAAAAGTTTTAATGTTTCTCGTTGCGAATGTGCCAAGTTTTGTGTGCTTTTAGAACAAGATGTATATATGAATCTATGTTTAAGATTTGAATAGGAAAATTGCTAATAAATGTGTATTCTGCAATTGCTACTAAATATGACCAAAACATAATAAAGATACGATTGGTTTTCCCATTACATATAATTCACAGTTTATAGGTAGGGTGGTTTTGCTAATTTAAGTGTAATAATATAAGGTTTACTAACACAGTATTTGTAGTACATTAAGATACAGAGTCTGCGATTAGTGTAAGGTCAAAGATCAAAATCACCCGCGTTGTATTTTAGTTCTATATCAACTCTTAACAAATTACAAGGAAACATTACATTTATGAGATTTTTTAAAACCAATTATGCAATTTAAATTTTCTTTGTGTTTTTGGTCAGTTATAGTTTTATAAGTATTAGGCTTCAGATCTAGAATATTTAATGTATTTTGTGCAAACAAATCACATATTCATTCATTATTTATCGTATTCATTTATTATTACTATAAGAGCGGAATACCATGCAAATAATCAGGCATTTTACTTCTACGTTTTTGAATTTTAATAATATATAAATTCATGCTTAAGTTGCCTTTTGTTTTTATTTAAGAATACAACAAAATATGATTTGTATGATCTGTGGTTATATTATATACAATTCATTTATGTACTGTAATCTTGGTGCTTCTAAATCTAACTGTAGCAAGGTCACATTTTTTATGTAAACAATTTAATATGTGAAAAATAATATAAATGCTATTTGGAATTACAGTCTACATTATTCTTCACCAAATACTTAATTCTGGTTTTCCAGATTATTCGGAAAAGAATTTGAGAAACCTTAAAAATTTCTCAGTTGTGGGAAAGATAACTATGATCTTTTTCTAAACATTTCATGCATCAAATGATAATTTTTATTCGGTATTTTACACATTTCACAATTTAAAGGTAAAATGTATGTAAAACTATATAATGTGCAAGCTAATTGCATGGCTATACTTAATGATTTTTCCATGTCTTATATCTGAGCTCTGATTGGTTAAGTACACAATGTTTGGTTATTATTTCATGTGAGTATTAATGTAGCTCATAAAAAAATGTTTTTTTTAAATAGAATTGTACAGGAAATGATAAGACAGTTAGGGATGATTTTTTTTTGTAAAATAAATATCTTCAATATCTTGCAATTATTACTGTTTTTATTATTATTCAATAGATAGTGTAATTTACTATGGCAAGGGGGTTTGTTCGGACGTAAAGTTACCAATACAAATACCTCAGAAGAATAAACAGATTAATTTAGTTAATAACTGTGGCAAATAATAGAAAGGAATGTTCATGGATAAATATCATGCTAAAATGCAGAAGAGGAATCAAATTAATAAGTTATAATGTTGAAAAGCATGCAGTTGAATTTATTATAATCCTGATAAAATTAATACACAGAATAATGTGGGCCTCAACAGCAGCTCTAAGCAACAATTTTGTAATAATTGGGCAAACTCGATTGATTTTCTGGCAACGACAAAGTAAGATTTATAAATAAAAAAACGTGTAATCAAGTTTTTAGTCGACGACAGCAGATCCAACAAACGTTTTATAAAGGTATGTATTTTAAAAATTGTTATGCCACTAAATGAAATTAAGAGTTTATAATGTTATCTTCAAATAAAAATGTTTTGATTTGAGTATTAACTACGGAAAAAGCTACCAACAGCGTCATATTCTAGGCCGACCAAACTAGGCCAGTGTAGTTACGGACTTGACAGGAGTTAATACAGGTGCTGGACCTTCGAATTTCGAATGAAGTCGTTTCGTCCTTATTACTATTATATACTATCCGTTTCTATCTAATTTCTTTATATCTGTTCAGTACGTAAAACTTTAAATTCGTTTTTAAGGAAATATTTTTAATTTTATATTTTAATTTCGTTTTTAAGGAAATATTTGTAATTTTATATTTTGTAGGTATTTGTTGAAAAATGCCACGTTATGCTCAGATCGTCATGGGTCCGGCTGGTAGCGGAAAGGTAAGAAATGCAAGAAATCACTGAAGCTTGACTGAAATTGTACTCTCCTTTACATGTGTCTATTGTTTATACTTGACTTTTGTTAAAATGTAATAAAGTAGACTACCATGACCTACATTCATGATCGTTAAAAGTTCCTTTTGTTTTTTTTTTAGTCTACCTATTGCAGTCGTATGCATCAACACTTTGAGAACAGTAAGAGGACAGCCTTTATCATAAATCTTGATCCCGCAGCAGAGTATTTCAGTTATCCTGTACTAGCAGGTTTGTATCATTTGTATGGGCACGCTCTGGCTTAGTTTAAATTACCCGCTAAGTTGGCTTCATGGACCAATTATCGCTAACTTTGGTGGGTAGGTGGATAACTAAGCCTACCCATGGTTTCTTTATTAATAAATTGAACTGTAGCCCTACAGTATTTATTGTATGCGCTAAGGTTAACTGACTACTGTATGCTTATTCCTTATTCATAGATATTCGTGAGTTGATTGAAGTTGATGATGTCATGCAAGATTCAACACTAAGTCTTGGACCAAACGGAGGTCTTGTGTTTTGCATGGAGTAAGTATCAGAAGAAAAAATCTGTTGAAAAATTAATATATATAATATATAAAACTGCTTTATTATTAATTTATCAATTCCATATCTAGTTTATTAATTTTTAACAATTGTAATTAGGTATTTTGCAAAGAATTTTGATTGGTTAGAGGAACAAATAGGAGAGACGGACGGTGATTACTTCATCTTCGATTGTCCAGGTAGGACAATGATTTTCATTGTTTCCTAAAAGCATCTATGATAATAAACATGATGCTTTTTTTTTCTTGTGTGTGTTCATCTCACAATTATTTGAATTCTCAGTTATGAATATATTGCATACAGTTGTACATTTGTGACAATTAGAGTAAGTTTTATAGTAATTAAAATACATGTCTATTTATATAAGATGCTTATATTCAGTATTAACCATATTTCATAATAACCATGATGGTACTGTAAGCTTATTATGTGCTTCAATTTAATATTCGTTGCTTTAATATTTTGGTATCATATATCATTTATATTTACATATATTCATTTTTTACCCATATTTTTAGGCCAGATTGAATTATACACACATATCCCTGTGATGAGGCAGCTTGTAGAGCTTCTACAGAGTTGGGACTTTAGGCTGTGTGGCCTGTTCCTCATTGACTCACAGTTCATGATTGACACTTCTAAATTCTTTTCTGGTTAGTCTTTGATAAGCCATTTTACAGGTATTATTCAGAATATTAAGCAGGCATCAGATTCATGAAACGCTTCAGCATAAAATAAGTCGTTGAGGCAATGGAAGTCCCAATCAGATACATGCGATTGTGTTAAAGCAAATGTTTTGTCAAATTCAGTTCAACAATTAAAATCATTAACTAATAGATAACCATGGAGGACATATTTCCTCCATGATATAATAATCCCTGTCTTCTTCAAGTATAACATTCACCTTTTATTACAAAGACTACAAAAAGAAAATTTTAGCAAGTATGGAAATAGGAGGTTTAAAAATAGATCTCTATCCATGCTTAACATCCTTTTCAGATTAAAAGAAAAATACTTTTACGGTACATAATGACCTAAATGGGTGGAATTATACCCGAGACAAAAAAAATCTTCATTCATTAACCGCTGTCTACACTATCAAACTAGAGTGTGATGTGCCCATATATGGCAGTGATATACTCAAATATGGTAGAGATCATCATTTCCATATATGGGCACATCACATATTTTTGTCTAGTTTGATAATGTAGACAGAGCTTAAAGCAAGTTAATAGATTTAATGTAAATTTCCCATAGGTACAATGTCTGCCTTATCAACTATGGTGAACCTTGAGATACCACATATTAATGTCATGACCAAGATGGACTTGCTTAGTGCTAAAGATAAACAGTCAGTTGAAAAGTAAGTATTAAGCGTTCTGTTTATTGTTGCCAGGATGGCCCCTGTTGTATCTGGGGGATTACCACCTATCTTATAGGACAGTGATAAATTTACTATTGGTAATCCTTGGGCCACATGAAGTGAAGACATAAAATAAAAAAAATATAATGTGGGAGAATTATTATAAATCAACATCATTTCCACTACTGATTCATATCATTATCATAACCTTTATTTTTGTTATAGATTTCTTGACCCTGACACAAATGCATTGATAGGCGATCTTCACACAAACAGCAAGAAGTTTGAGAAATTAAATCAGGCAATTGCTACACTGGTAATAACATTTTAGCTTGAATGTTTAAGGAAATATAAACTACTGAATTTTTTTGTAAAAAAAAATGTGTACCCCTTAATTTACAAGGTTTAAGCTCTGTTATCCCTCTTCTTATATACATCCTGGGACAGCCACTGCAAATGTAAAGGTGGGGTTTTACAGTATGGTGGGCTACCTACTGTAGTTTAATTAAAAAGTACCATGTGAAAAAATGATGGACAAACAAAAACATTGTAACGTTGAAGACTAGTATAAACAACAGTCTACACTATCAAATTAGTTTGACCAAAAAAGTGTGATGTGCCCAAATATGGTAGTGATATGCCCAAACATGGTAGTGATATGACATCATCAAGTCCATATATGGGCACATCGCATTTTTTTGTCACAAAGTTTGATAGTGTAGACAGCTTTAAAATGAAGAAAAAGATATCCCATGAAATTGTTTTCAATTTTTAGATTGATGACTATTCATTGGTAAAGTTCACTCCTCTTAACTACAATGTTGAGGAAACCATAGAGGAGCTACTTCTGAACATTGACATGACCTTACAGTACGATGAAGATCAAGAGGTAAGACCTCCACCAGATATAGACCCAGATGATGATGTCGACTCTGGTGTGGCAGAAGGATGAAGAGATCCTGACAAACAATCCTCAGTTAGAAGGTTGGGTTGCAGTAGTGGAAATCCTTAAAGATATGCTAGCCTTGATGAAAGGTCACAGGTCAAGTGCTTTAGCTAGTTGTGTTAGACCTCGAAATAAAGGTGGAAACTACCATTATGGTTTAGGTGAGTGGTGAGGGACAAAAATAATCCGCTTGGAAAATAGTAAAGGTTATATTAATGCTTCTGTAATAAGGAAGATGTGCCAACTGTCCTTTCAATTTGTCTCTTACTTATAATTGTACAATTATTGAATATATAAGAATATAATTAGGAAGATATGCCAACTTTGTAAGAAGAAGCAATCTTCCAAATATTCATTCCTTCTCTATTTTAATCCTAGGTCTATGCGACTATAGATTTAAAGTCTACAGTACTGGCTGGAATAATGATGCAGTTATTTTTTGTTTTAATTAGTATGCAATTATTCAAAGAATCTCATTTACATATGATTTGCATGCAGTTGGTATTTACCACACTGTATACTTAGTTCTTTTGTTTTGCTCAGTAGTAATTTAGCAGCCAGAAAGTAGGGACCAGTACACCATATTTCTTGTGGATTTATTTTGCTTTACATACCTTTGGATTTATACTTTGCCAAAAGGATTTACATTGAACATATGTATGTATTATTTACTTTATATTATGTTATATAATGTTGCAATTAAAAGAATATAAATTACAGTACCTAAATATTCAGTAATGTATTTTGTAAGATTATCGAACAGAAACGTTACACGAAATGGACTACTGTCTGGCAATTCCATACTTTCGACTATAGAGGGCGTAAATATTGGTAAATTCTACACTAATTTTTTTTAATTTTTGAAAAATCTGCTTTCGATTTTGACTACCAAAAGATTACTAATGATAATTTGATCTTCCATTCGTCTTTGTAATTCGTATCAGCGATGGCGTCTTGTAAAAGGTGTGCCAGTCAAATCTTCGTAGGCTTAGATGTTTTAGTTTTTGTTATTGGTAAGTTATTTGAACCGTTTACATCTTGTTTTGATTATTGATAATTGTGCGGTGGCTAGCCTAGTTTAGTTAGTAAGTAGGAAGAAGACTAGGCCCGGCCCAGCTAAGTATCTAGCCTAGCCTAGGCCTAGTAGTAGTACTAGGCCTAGTCTCTAGAGTCTAGGCTAGAAGAAGTATTTATCATACATTAAACTACTTGTATTCTAGACAGAGTCAGTATTAAAAACACATCTCATTCTCAGTATCTGCATTTTAACAACAACAAACATAAATTGATTATAAAAGTAGGCGTAGGCCTAGGCAGTTATTTGTGTTTTAAAAGTAAAACAACTGTCAAATTAGGCACCGCTGCCAGCCATAAATTCGTTGTTGCCCGTCGTAATGTAGGCTTAAATATTATAGACTTATTGCGATATCATCACAAATTAGAGTAATCTTTTTATTTAATTCATAGTTGTAATTATTGCTATTTTGTTCCGTGTGCCTGGATTGGATCTACCGTTATTCATTCAAGGATTTTACTGTGATGATGAATCAATAAGCTACCCATACATACCATCTACTGTACCTATTGGAGTGGTGTATGGAGTTGGAATCATTATGAACTGTTTAATTGTAAGTAAGCCTTGTTTTGTCATCAATGGTTTCCTTTTTTTATTTCATACCATTCCAACAGCAAGCACAATTACATATAAAGGGGATAGTCCGCATTCATGAATACGAACCAAAATTCTCCAATTTGAGTGTCAAAATAATGAGTGATTCAAACTGTCACCACTTTACAAGGCAACAGTCAACTAATAATTCACTAGACGTGTTGAATTGTAGAAAAAGAGTAACCAAATGAAGTTGGTTAGGTTTTTAGATGATTTACCAAAAATGAAACGATTTTACGCTAAAATACTGCATCATAGATATACTATAGTGAGCACTCCATTATTACCAAACTACAGTAATAACATTCATTGTCATTCCATTCATTTTCATCCGTGGATAACGTAGTCCAAGGAATTATTCATAACATATTTGGAAAACTACACAATTACAAAACTGCTTCTTAAGCTCTGTCTACACTATCATACTTTAAGTGACAAAAAATGTGACATGTCACTACCATATTTGGACATATCACTATCATATTTGGGCACCTCACACCTTTTTTGATCACTAGTTTGATAGTGTAGACAGAGCTTAACTATTCTTTAAAGATACCATTGATACAACAAGGGAAGTTCTCTGCTGATCCTTGTACATAACGCTACTGTCAAATTGATTGCTTCCCTTGCAAACACTTGTTTAGTCACACCAATAATTAGAAATTGTATTTTACGTATGTGAAACACTACAGCATAAATTAAACAGGCAGACCAAATCGTTATTCAGACAGATTATGACATCAGACTTTGTCCCTTACACTTACTTTATTATAAAATGATGAACAGTATCATTATGTATAGGCAAAGCTAATAATTTGAATTTATTAATATTATTATTTGCTTGCCACTTTCATTACTGTATATTTGATTAATTTACAAAAATCATGGAAATGACAGATTTTTAAATTACTGTAAATTTATTTAAGAAACATTGATAATACTAATATTATATTTTAAAAAAAGTTTGAGTCCTCTGCTTATTTGGTCAATATTAATTGGTGTTATTAGAGTGTTAAAACTTGTTATTTTTGTTTTTTAATTGCTATTATTTGTTCACTCATACTGTAAGCCAGAATTGGCTGGTCCTGTTGTAAAAATATATTTTAAATAATATAATTAGAAAATATATTTAAAATATGTATAATCTAATATAGGTCCATTTGTTTGTGATCTAAAATTTTTAACTTGCATACAAAATACAATTTAATTTGTAATGTTTAATTAAATTGCAGGTCCTCGTTGCAGAAATCATTACATACAACAAACGTAAGCAACAAGGCATACAATACTTGCAGCCCGACACGGTAAACCGTTGCTGCTCCATTCCGGTCCACCCCGTACTCTACGAAGTTACCAAATACTGGATCCACTTTGCTTTCGGTCTGTTCCTCACGATGGTCACGTTCGACGTCACTAAGAACATTGTCGGACGATTAAGGCCAAATTTTCTGGATGTCTGCCAGGCAAATTTCACTCTTGTGGATTGTAAAAATGGGTCGATTCAAGCATATATTGAGGAGGATGTCTGCACTGGACCTATTGAAGAAGTATTAGCATCAAGGTCTGCTTTATGCCTACTTTTTTTTAATAATAATTTGTAAAAAAATACTTAACCCATCCAGGGTATTAAATGGGAGTATTTTCTCTCACTTCCTGAACACAACCTTTCACAGAAACACTTGCTGTACTTACAGTATAATAGTTACTAAAAATGTTTGTAATTCAAATTTTTAGTTTCATAACAGATTTGTTATGTTTTTATTCACTATTTTTTGTAGTGATTAAATTTATGTTACTGTATTAATGTGATGAGTAAGTTCTGTAAAAATATCTAATTATAAAAACTTTTTTACCATAGAATATTTAAGTAAATATATTGTATTGGGTTTTTTTCCAGGAGGTCTTTCCCATCAGGACACTCAGCCTTAGCAGTGTACTTCATGTTATATACAACGGTAAATATACTGTAATCTTTAATTGAAATATAAATATTTCATCCCAATCACTGCCTGTAAAATTTATCTTAAACTATAATTCTAAAGCTCTGTCTACACTATCAAACTGAGTTTGACAAAGTGTGATGCGCCCAAATATGGTAGTGATATGACATCATCACATTGTTTTGTCACATGTAGACAGGCCTTAAGCGATGTCTACACTACCAAACTTTATGGGACAAAAAAATATGATGTGCCCATATATGGACATGATGATGTCAAAGCACTACCATATTTGTGCATATCACTTCCATACTTGGGCACATCACATTTTTTTGTCACATAAAGTTTGATAATGGAGACAGAGCTTTAGATAATGTGTAGTTAACTTCTAATTGTGTAATTACTCCAAAACATTAGTCAGTGGTTATATAGGGGTCAAAAAGACCCTTATTTGTGGTCTCTAAAGTTTATTTTCAGGGGAGTTTAATTCCCATAGATTTGTTTTCCTTCTGGAATATGTTATTCGCATGATATGGTGAATTACACGAACATTGGCCCTGAAAAAATCTAATTATTTCATTGTTTTTTACTTCTATGCTATAGTTATACCTTGAGAGCAGATGGAGTTGGAATGGCTCCTACCTATTAAAACCATTCACACAGCTTGGCCTGCTGTACCTTGCTTTCTATGTCTGTGTTAGTCGCATGTTGGACAACAAACATCATCTTGGCGACGTGTTTGTCGGTGCTCTCATTGGAATTGTTTATGCTATATTTGTTGTAAGTATTACTAAACGATAAAAAAATGTCATTGTAAGCTTTGGTCTTTGTCATAAGTGGTAGATATAAGTATCCTTGCACAGTCATATTTTCCCCTGATTTATGTTTTGTCTGTTCTTCTTTGATGTAATATTTTCTATTTTGTTTAATTCCGATATTTTTGATGGATTTGATATTTGCATATAATTATAATAATATATTTATTGTATAAT
The DNA here is from genome assembly GCF_963402885.1 of Antedon bifida. Taxonomy (NCBI): domain Eukaryota; kingdom Metazoa; phylum Echinodermata; class Crinoidea; order Comatulida; family Antedonidae; genus Antedon; species Antedon bifida. The sequence goes on along the minus strand of NC_136227.1, from coordinate 30,755,626 downwards.
TCAACAAATTAAAAAGTTGTAATAAAAGTATTCATCAGTTATGAGTTATGATAGTGTTTTATAGCATAATAATATGCAGGTGTCTAATTTTTAAACCAACGTCAATTAAAGATCAGTTTTTACAACTTAATTTGAATTTCTAAGGTGGTGTTTTCTTCACTTCAAAGAGGAAAGTTGTTGTTTGCATTCTTATTTATTCTTGAGCATTTGTTTTGTCAACAGGTTTTTCGATTGTCAAATCTATTTTACTATCGTCGACACCAAGAACCTCAAGAGCTTGATTTCTGTGGCACTGATACAATGTTGGTTGAAATGAATACAACAAGTAGTAAAAAGTCTAATCGTAAATAAAAGGTCAAAGGTGAACCTGTCGAAGAAAACTGTTGTTACATTTTGTACTGTATACAATATACTACTGCCAAAATACCGTGCCAAAATATAACTATTTAATATATTGTGTATCAAAAATATAAGTGCAAATTTATGTACTACCTGTACTTAAGAATATTTTTGTAAACTTTAAGATTGTATTCACTTGAGTATTCAATTGGACGAATGTTCACAATATATTCACAACATTTTTATTATATTTTAAAAAATTCAATTATTTCTTAATATAACTTTATTTTTATATCTTGGACATAAAATTTTAAGATGTAAAATGCAATATACAGTAAACTGTACACATTATTTTATGCAAAGTTAATTTTAAAGATTTTTATCATGAACATACAATTATAAAGATTTTAATATATTTGTAGTATTTTAGTATTAATATGTTTTTTAATATGAACATAGTTTATTAGCAAAATTTAACTTTCATTTGAACTTTATTTGACCCCACTGAAAATGGAATGTTAAAGTTTTTTATGTGAAGTTTTTTAAATTCACAAATTTAAAAGAGGAAATTGTTTCAGTTGTAATATGTTTCAATTAAATTTGTTTTGGTCTATATATATGATTGTATTTCTTATATACAAAAGAATATAATAAAGTACACAAGCATGAATACTTGCATGTACATAAAACCATCTAAATCAGTGCCTTATTTGTGTCTGTTTTCGGTTCCTGAAATATCATAAAACCCCGCTAAAATTGTTTATGTACACCGTACACCATATAAACTACAGTACACCCATATAGAATTAAAGTTCACTATAATATCTCTATATAAACAATGGAAAGTCTTGCCCAGAGCTGGCCTTTAATCAAAGCAAATTATATTGCAAAGTTGTGCATGATCTACAGTGCTACGTGCGAAACCTAGGATGTACATGTTGAATTGTAGGAAATTAAATCAGACTCGCTCTCCCATTGGGATCTTAAAGACATTTCAGCTTACAACACTTTGCTTTAGTTTTATAGAATCCAATTCACCGAGTGTAATTATTTGTATTGAGGTATAAAGGTTTCATAATTGAAATCTTTTTTTTAGCAAGAACCTTTATAAACTATTTAAAATATTGATATTAAATTTATTAGTGATTCTTTGTGTTAACTCACTAAATACATACAGTTTTTTTAAATGGCCCGGGGCGTCTATTATTTGCGTTTATTCAGGGAAGGCGTTTATTTTTTTGAGTGTAATGTTTTTTTGAGTGTAATAAAATAAATACCCCCAAAAAAAAAAACATAATTAATATCGAGATAAGATAAAATAAATAAATTACAGATCATGTCATTCAATGAATTCTACTACAAATAGAAATATGTTATAATGCAATATTGTGTATAATGCATGTGGTGGGGAAATAAATAATATTCGAGGTGGTGGGGTGTTTATTCAAAATGATGTTCTATGGTGGAGTTTTAAAAAAAATAAATATGGTAGTTCAAATTTAATTTATTGTACATCTTTTTGTAGGGTTAACACACCCAACACATAGTTGAATAAATAATTAAAATTGCAAGTCAGTATCACATGCAAACATTTTATTATAAAGGATTTGATATGATGTATGGTCCTGTAACATGTCGACATCCTGTCGTTGATTATAAAAGAATTAGCTAATAATAATATGATTAGGTTTGTGTCTTATTATAGATGTATATTGGAACCACTGTGTGTAAAATTACATAAGCATTTATACCTGTTTGGTGCATGCAGCTAGATTTACAGTATCATGGGAGAAAATCATTTTAAAATTAAATATTCTTAATTCCAAGTGTGTGCTCGTGTAGTTTGTGTTATTTATTTGGTACATTAATTAGCCTATATCAGCATATCTTAACTTAAAGGAAGCTCACATTAACTATAAATAGATAAAGGAGGCTGGCGTCGTCGGTGGGTTTATTTATCGTTCAGGTAAAAAGTTTACAGGAAAGGTGTGGCTTTCCTTTGGTAAATCAATAATCATGCTTTTTCAAGATTTTAAAGACATAATAATGATTTTTTCAATGTATGGTAATATTTGATTATAATTTAGTTAGTGGATCAATTCTGGTGAGGTTTAATTAATTCTAGGCTATATTTTTAGGCTTTCAAACATACCGTATATGGATTTTTATGTCTTTAAAGTATATTATTTTTAAAATGTTAGTGATGCATTTGTTAGTTGGAAGTAAAGGCCCAGGTACTTTTTTTGGTAAATTCTGGCTAATTTCCAGGTATTCTTAAACTCTATTACAGTAAGCTCCATGACCAATTGAAAGTTATTATTCATTCATTTCTTTTATTGTTCAATTGTTCATTGTCAATTTAAAATAAAATTGTATAAGATGATAAGGTGGAATATGGGTGACATAGACATTAAAATGTTCAGACATTTTGACTATAGCATAGGAAACAGTGGTTTTTGAAGGTGTGGTCATCATTTAAGTTAGTGTAATAGGATATACATAATGAAATCTAATTAGGATATTGTGTACGTCTCATAATTACAATCGTAAACCACAAATCTAGAAAGAAAATGCTTAAGCATCGTATTCACCAATCCAGCCACACTTAAGTGAAATAAAATTCAAGACATGTTATTCACTTATGAGAAATTGTAAGGGCGTTGTCATTTGCCAATGTGTTCGGAAACAAATACATATTTGACATGCACAAAATACTCTACTAAAAAATGATATCTCTTTAATATTTTATTTATACATTATTGTGAACTTATGACACGGTCAACTGTGCGTGTAATTTAAAGTTTTCTATACCAAGACAATTTTTACCTAGCACCTAGCATTGTATATACAGTACAATATTTTCAGCAATGGTAAATATAAACAGTCAATTGACTAAATTGTCATCTTTGTTTATATACTTTTTTATTGAGTGCCTGCACTTGATATTCCTTTGAATAAAGAATGTTATTCCTTAACTAAAGTTATACCTGTATACTCTACAGTCAACTCTAATAAAATCACAACTAAAAAAGGAACCGTGCATCAAATTGGCCAATCAGATACACAAGTTTGAAACTATGCTCCTACTTACTTGAGCAAGGCAGCACTAGCCTGTTGTGCAGCATTGTGTTAAGCATATCAACGTTAACAATGTACTGTATTAACATTTTAGACTTTTACTAAAAGAATTTATTTATTTTATTCATCCGCAAGAGTAAACTAAATAAACTTTTTTTTTGTATATACAAAAAAATGTGTGTGGCTCTTAGTAATATTTTAAGTTATTATTTTTATATATTAATATTTTTGAAAATATATACAGCTGCATTTTATTATTTATAATAATATTCTGCTCTTTTTATGTCCACAACTTCAAGACTCTTCAACATTTACTATAGTTCTACTTTCAATTTAAGCTCTGTCAATACTATCAAACTTTATGTGACAACAAATGTGATGTGCCCATATATGGATATGATGTCATATCAATACCATATTTGGGCATATCACTACCATATTTTGGCACATCACACTTTCTTGTCAAACTAGTTTGATAGTGTAGACAGAACTTTAAGGACTCATCAACATTTACTGCAGTACTTCTGATTTCAACTTCAAGACTCTTCAACATTTACCACAGTACTTACAATACAATACAATACAAATCTTTCTTTATTCTGGAATAGCTCTTTCAATACACAAGTACTGGTCTCCCAAGAGGTCCAGATTTGGAAAAAAATACAAGAAAAATAAAAGTAAAAGCTATATTAAAACTATGTACAATAGAAGTTATACAAGATGTTTAAATTCAACTTGACTAAGTGTCTCATAATTTTTACGGATATGTACAGGAAGATTATTCCATAAGGTTGATGATCTATAATTAAACATTCTCTTTCCATAAATATTGTTCCATGCTGGAACATTTAGAGTTTTAGTTGATTGACTTCTTGTATTTTTTGTGTGAAAAGTGTCCATAAATTTGAATAGATTTGCTAAATAAGATGGTGCTAAACCCTGTAGGCATTTAAATAACATAATTAATAAATCATTTTCCCATCTGTCATGGACACTCTTCCATTTTAGTGAGGACATCAATTCTGTTATAGGGGTGTACATATCAGCATAAAGAATGATTCTAGCTACTCTATTTTGAAGTACTTGAAGACGATTAACAAGTTCTAAGTTACAATTTGACCAAACATTACTACAGTAATCAAAACAGGGTAATACTATTGCATTAGCAAGTAGTCTTAAAGCAAAATTTGGAATATAATATCTTAATCTACGAATAATACCGATACGTTGTGATACTCTAGAAGCTACTTGTTCAACATGCTGTTTCCATGACATAAATGAATCAAATGTAAGTCCAAGATATTTAAAATTGTCAACTCTTTCGACATCATTGCCATTAATAGAAACAGAAATATTATTGAATTTACTAAGTGATATTCTAGTTCCAAATAACATAAATTTTGTTTTCTTTATATTGAGGGTTAGTAAATTGTTATCAAACCAGGTAGTGAACTTACTAACATTTTGATTAATCATGTTCTGTAGTAGAACTGGATCAGATGAGGAACATAATATTGTTGTATCATCTGCATACATGATACATTTATTATTTATCACATCTGGTAAAGAATTAACATAAATTATAAAAAGCAATGGCCCAAGAATTGACCCTTGTGGTATACCAACAGTAATAGGTTTAGAAAATGACAAAGATGATTTGATATTTACAACTTGTGATCTTCCTGATAAGTATGATATAAACCAATTTAAGGCATTACCATGCACACCGTATTGTTTTAATTTACTAAAAAGCAGATTATGATTTATGGTGTCAAAAGCCTTTTGCAAATCTAAAAAAATAGCAGCTGTAACATTACCTTCATTTATATTTTTTAGAATGTAGTCAGAAAAATCAATGAGTGTCGTATTAGTTGAATGGTTACGTCTAAAACCAGATTGACAAGGGTTTAAAATATTATTTTCCGACAAGTAGTAATAAAGTTTATTGTGTACTATTCTTTCAATTATCTTTGAAACTATAGGCAATACTGAAATTGGTCTGTAATTTCCAACATCAGATGTATCTCCTCCTTTGAACACTGGGGTAACTTTAGCAGTTTTCCATTTACAAGGAAATGTTGCTGTAATAAACGACAAGTTTATTATGTAATTAAGTGAGTGACATACAATGGGACCAGCTAATTTTAAGAGCTTAACATCAAAACCATCCAAGCCTGAAGCTTTGTTATTTGAAAAGCTATTGATTATATCAAATACACAATCAGGAGTTACAATGTGAAAATCAAAATTGTTTAAAATAATGTTAGTAGGGTTAGTGTTAGTATTACAAGGTAGATTATGTTTCTTAGCAAGATTATTACCAATAGAAGAAAAATAATCATTAAATTTATTAGCTATTTCTTTATCATTATTTGAGAGTCCACTACCAACCCGAACAGAGGAGATAGCTTGTTTTTTATCAGGAATAATTTTTTTAATGGTTTCCCACAATTTTTTAGAATTTGTGGTATTTGCTGTTATAGCATCTGTACAAATTTTCTTTTTAAGTGATCTATTTAGTTTATTTGCTTGATTCCTCAAACGTTTTGCCTTATTCCAGTCTGCCTCATCATTTGTTTTATGAGCTTTCTTAAAATAATAGTCTCTATCTTTTGTTAATTTTAGGTATTCTTTAGTAATCCATTGAGGCATTGAAGTTTTTACTCTCTTAATTCTACGAGGTGCATGTTTATTGCAAGCATAATTAAATAAATTTGACCAAATATCCCAAGCTTTATCTACATCAGAACATTCCATGACTAAACTCCAATCTTGTTTTTTAACAGAGTCAATGAAATCGTTCTCATTAAACTTTTTAAAAGACCTAGAATTTGTTGTTTTTGGTTGACCTTTTATTTTCTTATACTTGCGAATTAAGTAAATTAATGAATGGTCACTTATTCCAAGACTATAAACTCCTGATTCAGAATACTTCTTGAGATTTGAAACAAAAATAAGATCTAATATTGTTTTACTTGAATCGGTGATTCGTGTACTCTCATTAATTAATTGTTTTAAGTTACTATGATTTTCTAAATTCTTAATTTTAGTTTGATTTACCTTTTTGGAAATATCAAGGTTGAAATCTCCTAGTACAATTACTTTATCATATTCAGATGTATAATGTTGGAATAAACTATCAATGTCTGTTATGTAATCTATATTGGCACTCGGGGGTCTGTAAACTGTTCCAACAAGAAAAGGCTTAGTATGTGGTAAATTAATTTCTATCCATAGACTTTCAACATTGTCAGCAATGTTATTTGTTATTATTTTATGTACAATACACTCTTTAATATAACACAAAATTCCACCTCCTATTTTGTTTTTCCTATCAAATCTGCAAATATTATACCCATTTATAGTGAGCTCTGTGTTATCAATATTCTTATCAAGCCAACTTTCAGTTAAACATAGTATGTCAATGTTATTTTTATCTAAAAGTACATTAATTTGATCAACTTTGTTTCGCAGGCTTTGAACATTTAGATGCGTAATTTTAAGCCCTTTACCAAGATACAGATCATTGTTTATAGGATCATTAAGAAATGGTAATTCAGATACAGTATTTTTAATAAAGCAGGCGGAACACCACCAATTGTCAAAGTTATGTTTAACCATTACGCAGTTTACATGAAAATCTAATGTGCAACATTTACATGAAATATGTGATTCACATGATTTTATGTACTTTAAACAGTCGGCACATGTACCAACTGTTACACCTTTATTTGTTTGTTGAGATTGCTTTATGTTTGCAGGATGTTGTATGCAAGATCTCTTAAAAAAGCAATATAGTTCATTGCGATAAGTTTAATACCAGACCCATTCAAGTGAAGTCCATCCTTGGCAAGATGTTGTAGACTGATGTTTGAGTTGTCAATGAATGCCCAGTTGAGTGTACTGCACTTGTCATGTAGCCTAGCATTGAATTCCTTGACCCAAGCATATCTACCTGCGTTTTGATGCATAATTAACGAAGAGATTGCAATATGGATAGATGTGTCGGCCTCCCTGATACAGTTACATAACAAAGTAATGAGTTTGATGCATTTCATCGGCATACAGTCATTTGTGTTGTTTGTTCCACAATGTATAATAACGCTTGATGGGTTTTGCTCTTGTATTAGCACAGGTGCTAATTTGATCCACATTTCAAGTTTGCTTCCTGGGATACAGCAGTTGATCACTCTCATACGACTAGACATTCTTCTCCCAACTAAATGTTTTGGAATAGAGTCACCGATTATGAGCACAGTTTGTTTTCTACCACCATGTGATGTTTTAATTACTGGTTGAGGATGAGACGGGGGTGCTTCATTGTGACGGCTAGTCACTGCATCTGTTGATGGATCTTCACAATTCTGCGTACACTGCTGAACATCAGATTGATCATTTGATGACGGTCTCAAAGGCATAGATTTTGAAGGCTTTGTTTCAGGTATATTCATCACTGTAGAAGTTTGTTTGATTGGATAAGATTCTTCCATCTCAAGTGCACTGAATTGGTTACTAATTGGAATTGTAATAATGTCAGATTGCAATGGCACAGTTACTGTTTTACATTCAGATGACCCAATACTACTGGTGGTTTGGGTTAATGATTGGCAGCATATAGTGTCTGTCTGGCAGCATTTGTTTGAGACTTCCACTTTGTTAGATATGTTTGTAGAATGCAATTTTGAGACTTCCACTTTGTTAGATATGTTTGTAGAATGCAATTTTGAGACTTCCACTTTGTTAGATATGTTTGTAGAATGCAATTTCTCCATCAGGAACATATTGTGCTTACACATCTCTTGAAACACAGCAGATAATTGGGTAAAATTTGATCTCATATCTCTGAATTCTTCCAGCTGACTTTTCAAGTCATCTATTTTTGCTTCCAAAATATCAGTTGAAACACGTTGTTCAGTTGTTTGGGTTTGACTTTCCATCGATAGTACAGGAAAAACATGATTATTTGGTGAATCTTTCTTAAGAGTTAAATCATTATCATCATCTTGAAATGAAAGTGTATTAGTTGTCAACTTGTGGTTCTCAATAGCTGCTAAAATGGATTCATCGCTAAATCCATAGAAACTAGTTGATGGGTCTAGGTAACTATCAAATAGATGATCAATTAGGCTCAAATTGGCCATGATTTCAGGACTTACCCACCTTAGTATATCCTGTGTATTGTATAGACAACAGTTTATTTGGGCTTGGCTTGTCTAGGTCCTATTGTCCTATTGTCCTAGTCCAAGAGATAACTTGAATGACTCAGCTTGGTGTACTAGTATCAGCAATAAAGCTTGAATAAAATGAGAAGGTGGCCTAGGTTTTTACCTTAAAATTCCACTTCTGTCAACTGTTAATTTTCAGGAAAAAGTTGGATTCCTGTTGCAGACACTTTACTTTGTAGTTGAGTTGAAATTAAACAGCAAAATCCTTTTGATAATAACATATTAACTGGAAAATGTTCAATAAACTCATAACTACCATGAATGACCATTGCCAGACATTTTCAGTGGTGAAAATCTCTGCTTTCTATCTCTATCGTACCATAATCTTGTGGTCTAGGTGGTGCAACAACCGAGTTTATAATTCTGTTTTCTATTATACATGAGCGTTTGTGTACATCCATAAGCCCGCATATGTACAAAGTCTATAGAAAAATATAAAAATGTAATATTAATATACAGTCAGTTCATAATTACTAACCTTTTACAGTAAAATGATTAATTAAAATGAAGGGCACAAAGAGTGGGTGAAAATTAATCAGTGCGGAAGTCTTAAAACAATATGCTAGATAATAAAAGGACATGGGTGCTCCTGGCAACCCCTCAGTATCCAGTAGGCCTACAATGAATTCCTTGTATATTTGTATTGGATATTTGTCTACCCAAAAATAAAAAATATTGTTGGTGTACTATACAGAAGGAGATCTCAGGCCATTGTTGTGACTTAACTTAATTTATGTGTTCAAGAAAATACAAACCGTATCATATAAGATTTCAATTTAAAAAATGTTTTAACCTCTCAAAAAAGGCATTAATCAAATCAACAAAAAATAAACAGGGTGCAAACAAGATAAATAACCTTTTTTTAACTTGGCCTTATTTTCATTGTGAACCGCTCTCTTATAATTTAATATTATTAAATTGTAAGTATAGTAATTTTTATCTTCCTTCTTTTCTTAAAGGAAAACCTATTAAGATCAATTACCACTACTTACTGTGAGTAATGCTACGGCCGTGCCAAGTAGACCGCCCCCTATCACATCGCCAGCATGATGCTTGTAGTCTGATACTCTAGAGAGTGCTGTTAACCAAGCCAGTGTGAATGAAATAGTTTGTAGTATGCTTCTCAATAAAGAATACCAGTCCATTTTAAAATGTAGATAAATCTGAAAGAATAAGAAAAAAATCTAGAAAAGTTCATATTGGCTCACCTAGTTGGCGGCAACAAGTATAGCATTATTTGAATTACTATTGTAAAAACACATAATAATAAATATATGAATACATGTACGATCTTATATTGTCTATTATCTTTAAGAGTTTGATACACGAATTTGGCTGCAGACAAATAATTTTCTACTATACTGTTTTATATTTAAAAATTGATGAATTATTAGACCAGCCGTATTTGAGGTATATGTGTCTGCTTTTTGCAGAATTTACCTATTTTGGCTGTAGAATACAAATATGTATGTTGATCATGGTGAGGAGGGGGAATATGTTCAATGTACAACAAAAATATTTTCTAATGTAAATTAAGTCCCAGTTAAGTATTGGTTTAGAAAATTCTGCAGAAAAGACACCTGCCTCCAGATCTGACTGGTCTATATTGTTATGGATCCTGGTTCCATGTCGAAAAAGTCTGTCTTAAAAAAGTAACTAACTAAAGTAATACTAAAAAAGTCTTTACCACAAGGAATATAAATGCATAAAATGCAAATGATGCATGGCCTGATGGGAAGGATAATCTAAAAATAGAAAAAAAAGAGAGAAGTTACTGTATATACCATTTATTTTGTGGCCTCTTTGTATTAAAATATATTTCAAATAATCTAAAATAAAGTCTCTAAATTAATCTTTTTTGTATTGTAATTTTGTTGTCAACTTTTTGTACGGTTGTCGAAACTTGTTAAATTTTAAAGGATAACTCATTAAATAGATACTGTTTTATAGACAAAGACACATCATATTTAATGATGTGATTTTGAATGATCTTTCAACTATCATTAATAATTTTCATAAAGTTTTAATAGCAGTACAGTACAGAAAGTTTTACAAGGTCTTTGTCTTTGAACTACACTATTGCTCTCAGTACCAGTACATTTAAAAATAGTGTGATTTTCTTTGTTGCTAATTTAGTAATTTTGATATATGTATGTAGTTACAAACAGATATAGATAAGGACTTGTTTGTTTCGTTTTTAGTTTTGTTTATGTATTGGTTTGAACAAACATAACCAGGCAACTAATACAAATTAAAAATGCTGGTCAGCAAGCAGCTTTAGCAAAATACAGTACATTGCTGTAACTCAATCGACTCAATTTAGGTTTTTATTTTTTCATATTATATTGATTGGTATCACAAAAGTTTGAATATGAACAGTTCTTGACATCATGAGCTTTGAAGAAATTTGTTAAATGTAGAAAATGTTGTTAAATACAGTAGAACCCCCTTTAAGGGGACATCTTCCGGGCGCAACTAACTGTCTGCTAAATAGGGGTGTCCCAAAGGAGGGGTGTTCTATTGTATCTAGCCATACCTTGCATCTCTCAATTTAGTCTCCGATAAGTTACCATCTCCAGTGCAATTTATGTTCTCAATGTACATAAAAGTATTGTACCCTTGAGGGCAATACTTTGTATATTCTATAGCACACGCGCTAAGAAAATGAGGCCGTAGGCGTCCAATTAGAAACTTGGAAGAGTCTGTTAAGGACTGATTAATGAACCCGCCAAAGATGAAGCCGCCTACGTATTTGTAGAGGGCGACAAAGTAGCCGTTCAATTTTAATGTTGGGCTTATGCTCACAGTATCATACAGATATTTGGTATCGCAACTGGATCCATGAGACTGGTATTTTACAAATAAAATTCTTTCCCATATTATAATCTGGAAAAAGAAAATAAAATAATACATAATTAGTATTTAAGGAACAGGCATTGGAACATTCGCACATACTAATTAAACCAATTATCTTGTCGAATACTAACTAATACACTAACATTAACAGAGTTCAAAAACATTTATAAAAAGTGAAGGCAGATTATAAATGCAGGCAGGGACACAATGCAAAATAAGCCTAAAATTAGGTCATCACTTAATTGTACAATTTTTAGGCCCATTCTGATGGGTCCTCTATTTCAAAAGCCAGAGTTGTGGACTTACTACAAAACATGTAATTACCTCCGTCCTACAATATACAGTAGAAAACCTTTTTCAGAGGACACCCCCTATTAGTTAGTGTACAGTACAGTTTTCCTTTGAAAGGCATTATTTGTTAATGGTCAACCCCTATTGAGGGGACACTTTTTGGGTCCCAAAGGTATCCCGGGCCTTTATAGGTTCTAATGACTCTTTTTAATCAACTAATAGCTTTTGAGTACCATATTCATAAGACACATTCATTTAAATTCATTCAATACTGACATGCCATCAGAAAACCATACAAATGTTTTTGTTTGAACAAATGACATCATGCTGATCTGATCATAAAGGAAGTATAGAATAAATACCAATCCATTAGTATTCATATAGAACAGGACAAACAAACTAAACCAATACTTGTAGTAGTGTAATAAGGATCATTATCATTGATAGTGCTACAGTATATAACCTTGGCCATTACATATATTTTACATGAATGCACGTCCACGAATGATTGCAAGTCAATGGGTAATCACCACAGTCAAATTAAAAGTATACATATATATACAGCATGGAAGAATTATTTAGATAATTGAAACATGAATACAGTATTAAACAAGTTTAGACTTAACTAAAGTCATTGGTTAGCTGTTTTCTAAAGAAATGAATTTGACCATTTTGCAAAACAATTACAGATTGAATGCCACCAAATATAAAGCAGAAACCTTAATGATTTTAGTGTTATGGATCAGCAATATTTTACTGCAATTACGGCAGTTATCTAAATTTTGTGAGGCAGTCACTGCAAGCAAACAAGTGTGTTTGATTAACCCCCCAAAAAAGCTTGTTATAATTGGTTTAAGGTTAAAGTGTAAATGTATGAGACCATGGAGTTAATTTAAGTTAGAGCGTACTGTATTCTCCATGATGAGACTGAAGTAACTGATTATTTTTATACCTCCCTGATTAGAAGCTCATGTAATTCTTAAGCTCTTTCTCACTATCAAACTTTATGTGACAAAAAATGTGATGTGCCCATATGGACATGATTATGTCATATCACATATCACTACCATTTTTGGGCACATCACACTTTTTTTGTCAAACTAGTTTGATAGTGTAGACCGAACTTTAGCTAAAGCACATACTGATATTATAGGTATGAGTCCACCGACGACAACTAACACGGTTGAAGAAATCGTATCTGGCTTGTAAGGATAGCGTACACTATGATCATCGCAGTAGAAGCCACGTTGATAAGGTGTAGCGGATAAGTTGAGAATGGCTGCAGGAAGCACAACTGAAAGACAAAAAGACAATATTAAATATGTAGTCCTCCAGTACCGTTATAAAAGCCGAATTTATATAAATAAGATTTTAAAGACTGAGCTCTACTACAACTACTGGTTCCAGAGCATACAGGATTATTTAGCACGTACTTAATCCTAATAAGTATATCACCTCATAGTATTGCATGTTCATGTCTATTGCTCCAGTCATCTGGGGCAACCTGTCCTTCACTTTCCTTCCACAGATCCGCAATAGCCACCAGTACATGTTAGTAAGGTTTCAACCTGACCACTGTTTCACAGAGGCCTTTGACAACCCAGTGGATTGTTCCCTTTTCTTGCGAAAACCAGACCACTTATTCTTGTGGCTACACCACAGCTTAACAGGTTTGTGTAAGGTTCCAGTAATCTTGTAATGAGTATTGCATTTATATATTTTTTGGAAATTAATAAAATACTAACTTACCCAAAACTGCAATAAAGATGTCTAGGGGTATCTTAAACTTCAGCTTTATACCGCTGATGCTATCCATTTTTCTGGTGTACTACTCAAATGATATAAAAAATAGTTAATATCTTAAAGAAATCAAAGTCGCTGAGAATAAATGTCTGAAAAAATGTTATATGAGAACTTCAAACAAAAGCACCACTTAAGTCATGGTCCAGAGAATATTATTGAAAAGATGTAAGCATGTGAATACTGTACTCGTATAAAGATCAATATTTAAACCTACTATAGGTGGGAGAAACCATTATTTTGTGGGTGATATACAGCATTATATAAAAAAAGTATAAATGTTTAAAACCATGGTTGGTAGGGCTATATAACAATGAATGACCATTGAATTGATAACAAATATCGAAAAACTGATAATAATAGATGTAACTTTATAAATTACTGTAGATGTTTAAATTAGTTGAGGAGTTAAAAATTCGGAAGAATATTCTTTAAAAAATATGATATGTTACAGTTTTATCACACTGATGCAATATGTCTCAAATATTTATTGTTAAGGATTATTTAAAATAATACTGGGAAGAAATTGTGCTGGGTGGTTTTAGTCGTGCCCTATAAATCATAATTTGAAAGACCTAATTTTCTGAAGATATCTATATTTTCTATGAAAATTACAAATTGAGTTAAATAATGGTAGTTGAAGAAATGAAATGTTGAACTCATTTGTAATTATACTTAATTTAATTGTTTGTACAGTATCGCTCACATGGCACAAGAAATATAAAAAAAAAAAAATGAAATATGTGGTAAAATTGTAGGCCTAGTCCCAGGCCCGTAGTCAGGGGGGGTTTTTATGGTTCGGGCGAACCCCCCCTTTACAGCGAACTCCCCCTTAACCGACTGCGAACCCCCATCCCCGACATCCCCAATACCTCACCACCCTCATCTCTTAAAATCCTCCAAATACGTGCCCCCCACAATACAAAAGGTTATTTGTAAATTAAAAATTCGTTAACTCGTTCGTGAATAACTCATACCTTATTGTTAAACAAATGAATTGGTTGCCGAAAAATAATACGAATTTTTGGTCCCAGGATGTAACATGATATTGACGTGAGCTTGGGCACGAACGAATCGTACAAAGGACACCGCTAGACAACCGCGTACCTATTGTTTCGATCACTGGCAGTCAGCATGCATATATAGCCTTCCGACGTACTCGATTATTTTTTTCTAGACCACCAGCCGATACGTAGGCCTACTCAACTGTATCAATACCACCTATTTACATTGATATATTTAGTTTCCTCAACAAATTGCTGTAAATAAATATAGATAGAGCTATCAGGGGCGGTCGCAGGACTATTTTAAGAGGGTTGCCCAAAGACTCCAGGGCTGTAGACACTGAGTATTTGAGCAAGAAAATTGTTAAATGACACCCATAGATGGCCGCAAATGGTACTCTCGCACGTAAAATTCATGATAATTTTTTTTTTGTTCAATGCGAACGTCACGGGGAGGTCCCCGATGAAGGTACTTTTGGTACGGTAATACATTCTAATAACTGTACTCAATTAATGTAAATTAATTATCAATTAATAATTTTAAAAAGTTATACAAAAAATATGAAGCTGTTGCTATAAATATATTGAGCAAAAGGTTAAATTGTATAATTTGGAATTT
The DNA here is from genome assembly GCF_963402885.1 of Antedon bifida. Classification (NCBI taxonomy): domain Eukaryota; kingdom Metazoa; phylum Echinodermata; class Crinoidea; order Comatulida; family Antedonidae; genus Antedon; species Antedon bifida. Next base: position 30,740,414 of record NC_136227.1, on the reverse strand, counting down.
TAATTCATTTAAAAATGCTAAATAAAGTCAGATGTTAAAACCACCATTTCCAAAAATTCATTTTTATTTATCCACTATAAACTTTACAACAGTGTTGTTTTAAACCACACTCCAAATAAAACATAGAAAAGAATGATAGGACATTTGCAGAAAGAAGCAAACTTTGCTCTGCTACCGGTATAACACGGTTCAAATTTCGGAACGTCTATAAATTACTACGGAAATTCGGCCTAATATTTACGAACGTACGGAAATGAAGATAAATATGGTACTACACGCATCGGAAATACAGAATACGCACAATTATGATTTGGCCTAAAAATTGGCCTTAGATTATGGAAAACCCCCGGCAAAACGCAATAATTATGGACAAATCGATTATTAGCCTTGGCAATATGCCTAATATTTAAAAAGAATGAATATAGGCTATATTTCGTTTGTCGATGAATTTTTGAATTCATGTATGAATGATTGATCCATTAGAGGTAATCTGTGATGGCTCTAGTAACACTGCTATGCGTGGGTAATTTGTGAATAACGTAGTATGCTACATACACGAGGCTAGATAGGGAAGATCTGTACTGTCGTTCATTGCGAGAGGAGGGGGAAGTCCGGTAATGTGTCATGAAAAATGTAACAAGCCAGAGATGAAATAAAATCACTAACATTTAGCTGATTGTCGTTGTTTTAGTCGTCGTCAGAAGTTTATCGACCAACATCTATTTCTCATGTGTTGAGCGTTTCTTTAATTGAATAATTTTGGATTTTCAGTAAATTGCCAATGGTTTATTCAAAGTCAAACTGTAACTAATCCCTCACTATTCAATCAAAATGTTATTGTTATACTACTATATTGTTGAAAAATGGATTGCGTGACTTGAAAATGGATTGATAGTAAAACGTAACAAAGATACGTTCTTGTCTGGTTATTAGGTATTCATGCTCCGATGAAGCAGAGGATTATTTTTGTAGCGTTCCATTTAAAATGAAAAGAAATATTTTGGTTGTGAAGGTCGTTTTAACAATAAAAATATCAAAACATTCAACAATAATAAAATGCCCTGCAACTCTGTAACTACTTTATGACTAAGCCTATCAAGTTCCGGGTCCGGATGGATATTGTATACGATGAAATGGAACTCAATTTTAATTTAGTGGCAGAAACAACATTTAGTATGAAATTAAGGCTGTTGCCCGGGCCACAAGGGAAACACCTCTGGGTCCGCCCCTGGCTATAATAACCCAGTGGGCACAGAACATAATTTCAACGTTGAATCAACGTTGAAATATAGTTGATTTGTTGAAATCATGTTGTCAGCGTATTTCAAACGTTGAATCAACGTTGAAATAACGTTTTTTCCTTAACTATTTTTTTTACGTTTATTAATAAACATTGAATCAACGTTGAAATAACATTTTCTTTTCAATAAAATGTTTATGTTCATTTATCAATGTTAATCAAACGTTGAAATAACATTGTCTTTTTAACTAGTAATTTACGTTAATTTATAAATGTTGATTTAACGTTGAAATAACATCGTCTTCCTAACAAATGTTTTACGTTAATTTATCAATGTTGATCCAACGTTGAAATAACATTGTTTTTCTAACAAATGTTTTACGTTAATTTATAAATGTTGATCCAACGTTGAAATAACATTGTATTTTTAACTAGAAATTTACGTTAATTTATCAATGTTGATCCAACGTTAAAATAACATTGTCCTTCTAACTAGTAATTTACGTTAATTTATCAATGTTGATTTAACGTTGATATAACATTGTCTTTCTAACTAGTAATTTACGTTAATTTATCAATGTTGATCCAACGTTAAAATCACATTGTATTTTTAACTAGTAATTTACGTTAATTTATCAATGTTGATCCAACGTTGAAATAACATTGTCTTTCTAACTAGTAATTTACGTTAATTTATCAATGTTGATCCAACGTTGAAATAACATTGTATTTTTAACTAGAAATTTACGTTAATTTATCAATGTTGATCCAACGTTGAAATAACATTGTATTTTTAACTAGAAATTTACGTTTTATTATCAATGTTGATCCAACGTTGAAATAACATCGTCCTTCTAACTAGTCATTTACGTGTTATTATCAATGTTGATCCAACGTTGAAATAACATTGTCTTTCTAACTAGTAATTTAAGTTAATTTATCAATGTTGATCCAACGTTAAAATCACATTGTCTTTCTAACTAGTAATTTACGTTAATTTATCAATGTTGATCCAACGTTAAAATCACATTGTATTTTTAACTAGTAATTTACGTTAATTTATCAATGTTGATCCAATGTTGAAATAACATTGTATTTTTAACTAGAAATTTACGTTAATTTATCAATGTTGATCCAACGTTGAAATAACATTGTATTTTTAACAAGAAATATACGTTAATTTATCAATGTTGATCCAACGTTGAAATAACATTGTCTTTCTAACTAGTAATTTACGTTAATTTATCAATGTTGATCCAACGTTGAAATAACATTGTATTTTTAACTAGTAATTTACGTTAATTTATCAATGTTGATACAACGTTGGAATAACATTGTCTTTATAACTATAAATTTACGTTAATATATCAATATTGATCCAACGTTGAAATAACATTGTATTTTTAACAAGAAATTTACGTTAATTTATCAATGTTGATCCAACGTTGAAATAACATTGTATTTTTAACTAGTAATTTGCGTTAATTTATCAATGTTGATCCAACGTTGAAATAACATTGTATTTTTAACTAGAAATTTACGTTAATTTATCAATGTTGATCCAACGTTGAAATAACATTGTCTTTCTAATTAGTAATTTACGTTAATTTATCAAAGTTGATCCAATGTTGAAATAACATTGTATTTTCAACTAGTAATTTACGTTAATTTATCAATGTTGATCCAACGTTATAATAAAATTGTCTTTCTAACTAGTAATTTACGTTAATTTATCAATGTTGATCAAACGTTGAAATAACATTGTATTTCTAACTAGTAATTTTTTTCAAACAATTACTATTTTTGTTTTTCAATGTTATTCCAACGTTATTTTAACGTTGAAATCCAGTTGTCATTTTCAAATGAAATTATGTTGTTTTTTCAAACAATTATTATTTTTGTTTTTCAATGTTAATTAAACGTTAAATTAAAGTTAAATTCTATTTAATACTTTGGTTAAAATGACATGTTTTTAACGTTAATATTAAATAATATGTGTTTAAGTGCGTTGCCATTGATGTTTCAACGTTAAATTAACATTAGATTTCAGTTGGCGTTTTTTTTATCATCCTTTATTGTAAAACAATAAATGTATGATGTAGCTTGATTATTTAGGAATTTTAGATTGGCAAATATTATTGTCTCTGTATAATACAAAAATGTTCTAGCTAGAAGTTGTGTTGAAAATTGAATGATGCTGTCATGCAAGATCAAATTTCATTAGATACGAGCTTGTCATTGGTTAGTTTCGTTTTGATAAAATTTTGAAACTGGTGTCATAGACAGGCAGCCCAGAGACATTTGGTTAGATGAGCTAGGTACCAATATCTGACTATTTAAGTGTGTTGGGGGTCACTTGAAGTCAATGAAAATGGGAGTCTGTCGGGTACCCCCTGCTGCGTCTAGACCGAGGGGACTCCGAAAGGTGCTAAAAAATCGGCACCGGTTAGATGAGAGAGATACCACCTAATTTTACCACCATGAGATGCCCATTGGCATCCTTATACCAGTATCACAAACGACAGACTTTTTGTCTGCTGCAATAGGCCCGCCAGACCCCCCGAGGGAGGGCCTAAAATGGGGCTAGCATAGATGAGTGAGGTACCACTCAAAATTATTGCCAAATGAACAAGTTGTGTTCATACAATACTAAATGGATAACAACAGACTAATTGTCTGCTGCACCGCAAGTACCAGACACCCTAAAGTTAGACTAGAGACCCGCCCTTATTACAGGGGCGGTCGCAGGACTATTTTAAGAGGGTTGCCCAAAGACTCCAACACTGAGTATTTGAGCGAGCAATTTGTTAAATAACACCCCTAGATGGCCGCAAATGATACTCTCGCACGTAAAATTCATGATAAATTGCACCTCTAGTTCGCCGGAAATGTCACTCACTCTATAGTGCGCTATAGCAAACAGAGGATTGTAGACTATAATATTCCACCGGTAGTAAACATACGCGACTAACAATATAGGATAACATTTTTTTTCGTTCAATGCAAACGTCACGGGGAAGTCCCCGATTAAGGTACTTTAATACATTCTAATAACTGTACTCAATTAATGTAAATTTATTATCAATTAATAATTTTAAAAATATATTGAGCAAAACGTTGAATTGTATTATTTTGAATTAGGCTAAATGCTAAATAAAGTCAGATGTTAAAACCACAATTTCCAAAATTCATTTTTATTTATCCACTATAAACTTTACAACGTTGTTGTTTAAACCACACTCTATTATTACTACGGAAATTCGGCCTAATATTTACGGACGTACGGAAGTGAAGATAAAGGGTACTACACGCATCGGAAATACAGAACTATACGGACAATTATGATTTGGCCTAAAAATTGGCCTTAGATTATGAAAAATCTACCGGCAAAACGTAATAATTATGGACAAATCGATTATTGGCCTTTGCAATATGCCTAATATTTAAAAGGAATAGGCTATATTATTTTCGTTTGTCGGTGAATTTTTTTAACGCAAAGTTTATGTGTAAATGCTTGATCCATTAGAGGTAATCTGTTTTTTTTTAAACCAATGGTTTATTCAAAATCAAACTGTAACTAATTCCTCACTATTCAATCAAAATGTTATTGTTATACTACTATATTGTTGAAAAATTGATTGCGTGATGAAAATGGATTGATAGTAAAACGTAACAAAGATACGTCCTTGTCTGGTTATTAGGTATTCATGCAGTGATAAAGCGGAGGATTATTTTTGTAACGTTCCATTTAAAATAAATTTTGTTACAAAGAAATACTTTGGTTGTAGAAAGGTCGCTGAATTAGTTGGCGCCAGCATTACTTCTTTTACCAATTTTAACAATTAAAGAAGTATTGTCCCTTTGACTAATTCCTACTACTCTGTATGCATAATCATAAAACTTCCTCGCGATCTGTGTGAAAACACCTTCTCAACCGTCCTTCATTTTTTGTTTTTCAAGGGACTCTTTAAGCTAACAACAAAACATTCAACAATGATAAAATGCCCTGCAACTACGACTAAGCCTATCAAATTCCGGGTTTGCTCTGCTATCGGCGCGGTATAATTCCTTGTTACTACCGAAATTCTGCCTAATATTACGGACGTATACGGAAATGAAGATAAATAGGGTACTACACGGAAAAACAAAACTATACGCAAAATTATGATTTGGCCTTAAATTATGGAAAAACGCAATAGTTTATTGAATAAAGTTTACCTTTAATCGAACTAACACAAAACAATTGAAAATATATCCCATCAATGACGATAAAATGACCATTACCATTCTAAAGGGAAAATAGTTTAAGAGTTTCACTTAAAACTTATACAAGCCAAATAATAAATACTTTTCAATGCATAGATTGTTGGAATCTACCTAAAACATATTTTACTGACTAAACGCTGTAGTTTTACAGAAATAACTTTAAATACCTTTTTTCTAGGGACAGTACAACATACTGAACTATTTATAGGCCTACTGTAATACTGTACAATTTTAAGTAAAAAAATGATCTGTTGCCCAATGCTTTTTAGAAGAGTATAATAATAATATTTTGTAACATAATGTGGTTATTATGTACTATATAATTAACATTTAAATATAATTCTGACCAAACCCAGTAGTATTAAGTAAATAACCTTTACAATAAAAGTTTTCTTTTTATTTAAATATTTTTTTGTTTTATATATATATATATAAATCCAAAGGCAAATTACTGAAAAGTGACAAAATACATGGATACAAAAAAAAGCGCGAAAAGCTAAATCAAAACGATGATTTATTTTTTTTCTCTCTCGAAATACTGGATATTACTATGTAAACGTATATGTTATAGTAAATATTATATTGTAGCCCTTGCTGCATTAGTAAGAGTTGGATAATTGTATTGACATGGACATATAAACATTTATATTAAATAAAAACCATAAAAACGGTATAACGGGAGAACTATAAGATTGTTTTTTTTCTCTATGACTATGTATGTATGTAAATTTCTAATTTCTAAAACCAGAACATCTCAAGTTCACTGTCAGTGTCATCGCTCCATTCCTGCCCAGAACTTATATCATCTTCGTTGGTTTCGCTAACGCTCACAGGTACATCTTCAAAAAGGTTTTTGGGTAATGCCGATTCTGGAAACCAGTTTATTGTAAAAGTTATTTATTTAATACACAAACTTTGTTCAAAATAATGATTAATATACTCTTCTAATAAGCATTGGGCTAGTTATGTAGTACTGATCTATTAAAAAAGGTACAAAAAATTAGTATAATCTTTTATAATAAACATTGGGCTACAGTACTTGTTGAAAATATATTAATATACTCTTCTAATTTGGCTACAACTAGGCCTACAGTTTTACAGTTACATTATGTATAATATAATATAATAAAGAAATATTTAAATAAAAAGAAAACTTTGATTAGGTTATTTATTTAATACTACTGGGTTTGGTCAGAATTATGTTTAAATGTTAATAGTAATTACCACATTATGTTACAAATTATTACTATACTCTTCTAAAAAGCATTGGGCAACATCGTTTTTTTTTTACTTAAAATTGTATGTGCAGTAGGCCTATTTCTGTAAAACTACAACGTTTAATCAGTAAAATATGTTTTAGGTAGATTCCAACCATATCATACGTTGAAAAGTTTTTATTATTTGGCTTATATAAGTTTTAAGTGAAACTCTTAGACTATTTTTCCCTTTAGAATGGTAATGGTCATTTTATCGTCATTGATGGGATATATTTTCAATTGTTTTGTGTTAGTTCGATTAAAGTTAAACTTTATTCAATTAAACATGTTGTTTTGGGTTTTTTTTTACTGCTGGTGGTATCTACAATATCTAAGGTAGGCTATACTTGGGGTAAATGGGGTCTCTAGTCGAACTTTAGAGGAGTCTGCCAGGGCCAAGGCAGTGTACAGATAGTCTGTAATAGGTAATTTGGTATTGCTTACAATGTGCTAAATCATATAACATTGGTTGCTGGTGGTATCTACAATGTCTAAGCTGGGCTAGTTGGGGAAAGGGGGGTCTCTAGTCTAACTTTAGAGGGGTCTGCCAGGGCCAAGGCAGTGTACAGATAGTCTGTAATAGGTCATTTGGTATTGCTTACATTGTGCTAAATCATATAAAATTGGTTGCTGGTGGTATCTACAATATCTAGGCTGGGCTAGTTGGGGGAAGGGGGGGGGGGGGGGTCTCTAGTCTAACTTTAGGGAGTCTGGCACTTGCGGTGCAGCAGACAATTAGTCTGTTGTTATCCATTTCGTATTGTATGAACACAACTTGTTCATTTGGCATTAATTTTGAGTGGTACCTCACTCATCTATGCTAGCCCCATTTTAGGCCCTCCCTCGGAGGGTCTGGCGGGCCTATTGCAGCAGACAAAAAGTCTGTCGTTTGTGATACTGGTATAAGGATGCCAATGGGCATCCCGTGGTGGTAAAATTAGGTGGTATCTCTCTCATCTAACCGGTGCCGATTTTTTAGCACATTTCGGGGTCCCCCCGGTCTAGACGCAGCAGGGGGTGCCCGGCAGACTCCCATTTTCATTGACTTCAAGTGACCCCCAACACACTTAAATAGTCAGATATTGGTACCTAGCTCATCTAACCAAATGTCTCTGGGCTGCCGGTCTATCAGTATCATCAGTCAGTAATTTCAGTTACTGTACTTCGACGTTGGCTAGGCCTAGTAGTGGTGTAGAAAAAAAAAGGCTCATCATTGAAATTGTCAAATAAGTATGTTTTCAGGTAGGAAAACAATCTTTTTTATTTGTAATCTACTAATTTATAAGCTTAGAGCTTGACTATTTTACCCTTATCAATAGCTAGCCTCTAGTCTAGTAGGCCACACATGCATAGCTAGGCTATAGGACTAGGTAGTAGGCTAGGCAGGCTGCCAAACTGCTGATGAACTGAATTCACTCACTAGGCCTAGGCCTAGTAAAAGCATTTAGTATCATGCCTGTCAAGGGCAAACATTTGCCTTGCCAAGGATAACTACAGTACTGTACTTATTATGGTTATAAAATGGTATATGTATTAGGCCTTAGTTCAATTCTTTCTTTATTTTTCCAAAAGTATACATAAATATAACATTATAATATATAATTAGTTGGCCTAGCTAGCTTTTTGCTAGGCTGTCTACAGTAGCTGCTAATGCTATTATTAGTATTAATAGTATACAAACACATGCTAGCCTAGGACGGCTATTTGTTTAAACTCACTCGCTTTCTTTATTTCAGATTGTAGGCCTATGCCTAGCTAGAGTACAAAATAATGAAGTACATGTATAATCTTTTCTATGTGAATCAAACGAGAAAAATCTAATGGATGATCAATATTTTTATATACAAAAGGTTGGTATTTATAGTTCTTAACTTTAATATTGAATAAATATTAATACAGTGTTCCAATATTATTTACATAAATTGAATTGATTGCATATTTTACGTGTAAGTGTGAAATGATGTTCTGAATTGAATTTTTGTTTATGTACAGTATGATTTTTTAACAATGTGTTAAAGATATAATTGAACTGAACAATTTTTTTTTTAATGTTTTGTTGAATATGCCGTCACTATAGAGTTGTTCACTTTGACCAAAAATTAGATTTTAAAAAATGCATTTGTACCTGAAAAATTTAAACAAACAATTGGTTTTTGGTTAAATATACTGTTTATTTTGTATTTTTGTTAAGTGAAATCTTTATTGTTTTTGTTTATTTTCTACGGCAAGTGAATATCTTTGTTAAAATTGAAAAATGGCAAGGTATTCAAAGTATGATTGTATTAATCTTCATTGTTCATGTTTTTTGGGGACAATAAATCTTTCAATTAATTTTTTACTGTATTATTTTTGTTTAAAACTACAGTAACTTGATTGAATTTGTTTCAGGTTTGGAAAAATGATATTATACACTTTTGGAAAGCATAGGACAATGTCAACACAGGAATCGAGGCAACTGTTTATTGACTAATCGGAACAATGCAATTACAGTATTGTGTTATTTCCATTTCATTTGGACTTCTGCAACATTAGCACAAGGCACCTGTGACGTGTGTTGTATTAATTGTGTTTTACTGTAATCAGCCAATATTTATAGTTATTCAATCATGTTAGTTGGCAAACATATTACAAACTGGTTATAAGTACCTGAGAACTGTCAGTGAGGATGTACATTATTTGATTGTTGCTTGGATTTTGCCTGATGATTTGACACCTGATTAAATGTTATTTTATGTTTTTATAGAAATTAAAGATTAGTAAGATATAGAATTTATAAAATGTCTCTATTGATGGATTTTGGGACGTAACAGTATACTTTACTACCAACTACTTTAAAACCGTTGATTCAAATTGGATATAGTAATTCAACAAATCAATTACCATTGAAAATATGCCAGATTTCAGCTGTTACTATAAGCTGTTCTTCTATTAACTAAACCATTGCTATGTTAAATTATTGTTGATAATTTCTATGTTGAATCAATGGTAAAAATGTGTTTACACTGAATCAACGTTGATCTGTATACGTTGATTAAACGTTATTTTTTCTACCTTGAATTTGGTTGATTACTCTACAATGGATCAATGTTGATATTTTTTTTAATTTAAACTTTAATTCAACAGTTTTTCAGCGTTATTTCAACGTTTGCGGATAATGTTGAATTAACTTTAATATTTCAACATTGAATCAACGTTGATAATTTCAACGTTAAATCTATGTTGAAATTTACGTTGATGCAAATTTTCATTTCAACTTAATTATTACGTTGTTTCAACGTTAATAATTTCAACATTGATAATTTCAACGTAGACATTTTGACGTTGTTTCAACGTTGATAATCTATGTTGAATCAACGTTGACATTTTTGTTGAGGCAAACTTCATTTTCAACCATTTTTTCAACGTTATTTTAACGTTACTTATTTTAACGTTGTTTCAACGTTGATAATTTCTATGTTGATTCAACGTTGACATTTACGTTGAGGCAAACGTTCATTTTCAACCATTTTTTCAACGTTATTTCAACGTTACCTATTTTAACGTTGTTTCAACGTTGACAATTTCTATGTTGATTCAACGTTGACATTTACATTGAGGCAAACTTTCATTTTCAACCATTTTTTCAACGTTATTTTAACGTTACCTATTTTAACGTTGTTTCAACGTTGATAATTTCTATGTTGATTCAACGTTGACATTTAAGTTGAGGCAAACTTTCATTTTCAACCATTTTTTCAACGTTATTTCAACGTTACTTATTTTAACGTTGTTTCAACGTTGATAATTTCTATGTTGATTCAACGTTGACATTTACGTTGAGGCAAACTTTCATTTCAACCAGTTTTTCAACGTTATTTCAATGTTACCTATTTTAACGTTGTTTCAACGTTGATAATTTCTATGTTGATTCAACGTTGACATTTACGTTGAGGCAAACTTTCATTTTCAACCACTTTTTCAACGTTATTTCAACATTTGCAGATAACGTTGAATTAACGTTAATTCAACCAATTTTTGCCCACTGGGAAGCATTGAATTTGCCTTCTCACCCAAATTGTGCTTTTTTTGGGGGGCTTGTAACTTGAACGCAAAAAAAAATACCGAGTGAATGATCAAACAATCGGCGGTGGTTCCGCACACAGAGCACGCGCATCTAACATACGGCGGCAACAAATGTTATCGTGAGGAGGAGGAAAAAAGTACGATCGTTTTGTTCAATCGTAGCATGCTGCATGAGAGTGTTTTTCCGGCCAATTAGAGGTGCCATTTATCATGAATGTTATGTACGAGAGTACCATTTCCGGCCATCAAGGGGTGTCACTAAATTCGCCTCAGACCCCACCCGCGGCGCAGTGACCCAAATACTTATTGTCCGAACCCCCCCTTGACAGATCCTGGCTACGGCCCTGAGTCCTGTACACATAAAAATAGAGAAAATAAAATATATACAGCAATACGTATAGCCTTGTTTGGACATCCTGATATGGAATTGGAACAACTTCCAAAGGCTGGTCCATCATGACAATCATCGAGATATTTGAGAATATATATATGTATTTTTCTCAAAATTGAAACATATTTACTAATTGTGTTCAAAGTACAATTTAATAGTTCATGAAAATTTATACATAAAAAAGACAAATTTATCAACTGAAAGTAAGGTTTATAGGCTGGCTATAAATCTAAATTTTGTTGCAAGTTTTTATAATAAAAAAAGTTTCCTGTCGGCATCTTAAAGCGAAACTCTTAATAAAAAGTTATGAGTCAGACACATTTCATAGCTAAAAAATAGGCTTACCAATATAATTTAGATCAGAGATAGTCTGTCCGGAAAATTAATAAACTACTGCCCTAACTATCCTGGTGTCGTACTCTACATTAGTTTAGTTCCAACTCATCGACTTTTTGGGGTTCCCTGTTTGGAGCCTCCAGGCAAAATGAAAGGAAAACCCGGAAATTGACAATAATCCAAAATAAACAAAGAAGTGGAATGTTCCACTTTTTTAATGGGTTTAGTTTAGATGCGATAAACTGGATTTAAAAAATAACTAATTATCTAACTTTGTTATGAGTTAGTTTTTATTACCTTAAGGTTAAGTATAATGTTTCATTTTGATTTCAATAACTAATCAATGGTTATAATGAATTAAATATCAAGATGTATTCATTTGAATCTGTTATCCGATTGAATATTTAGTGGAACAGTCGAGCGCGAAATTTTAACTGACAAACACGCCCGATACCGATTTAACAAAAAGAGTCGGCGAAAACAAATATTGAAAACAACTATTTTTATCGCAGAAAAAGATGGACTATTACAACGCAGGAAATATTGATTTAGTTTCTTTCAAACAAGGACAACAAGATCTTCTCAATATGTCAGAACGTTCAGACGACGGTGCTGCAATTTTACCTGCATCTGGCCAAAGAAAACCGTCTTCAAAACGAGAACCCCTCAGACGAATGAACTCGGGCGGTAGGCTTAGAAACGTTAAGAAGGCGTGGGGCGATCTTAAATCGGTGAGACAATATTCATTACTACTAGGGCTAGGCCTAGGCCCTTTGCTAGCCTATTAGGATTGCCTAAAAGGGAAAACCTGCCGATGGTAGGTCTAACAAGGCAAAAGATGAATATAATAATATTAAATCATGATGATGGATGTCAGTATAGTAGGCCTAATATTCAATATTATTTATTAATTAATGTCAGACATTGTCAACACTAATTTGCAAGGCATTACAATTTTGGAAATTTACAGTAGCCTAGAAATCTAGACTAGGCCTAGCTTTAAAAGGAAAAAAAACAATTTAAAAAATTGTACTAGCCTAGGCCTAAATTACAATTTACTTTTAAATAAAGGATAACAAATTATTTAAAAAAAACATACATGTCTTAATATAAATGTTCTCTTATCAATTAATGAATGTTCTATTTTTTATTTAGAAAATTAAAATTCCTGGAAAAGGAACGAAGCACTCAAAATGGAATGTTCCTCAACACACCAAAACACCTGAATGTCCCCCACAAGTAGTCAGAACGCCAAGGTCGATGACAAAGCAAAGATTGTTGGACATAGCATACAGTCCGGACTTCTTCAGGACTCCGGAGCATTGTAGAATCTATCGTAGCTCAAAAACACCAGGAACCGAACAGAGCGAATTCCTGCGGAGATCAGTTCGTATTGCAAACCGAACCCCAACACCATCTTCTGTTAAGTCACGGAGAAGAAGCGTGAAACCGAGAAGGTACTAAGAATAACATATGACAGAACTTTGGGATGCCCCCTAAATATTTTCATAATGCATATATTTTACAAGGATGAAATTTGGAAACTTCTGGTTAAATTTTTGGGAGATTGTTATGCTAGCGTAAGAATTCCACCTTTAGGAGTAATAAGTTGTTAATAATAATAATAAGTATTTCTAGAGCGCACTTCGCCACCAAATAAACAATCAAAACATTCTCAACTATTTTATTTACTTTTTTTTTGACGCAGTTTTTCATTCATATTGTTTGTACTTGTTGTAAAGAATATAAAACAAAAGAAAATAATAGTAATACATAAACAATCACTTCACACCATCTTGATGCTTTATTGTTTTATTCAGAATTGAAGCCACGAAAGATTTGAACCAGGAAGTGAATGATGTAGTTCGAATGACACGCACCATGACAACCATGTCGTCTGCTGTTGATTGCTATAAAGGAATGGCACAGGGATTACGTGATTCCATCGAGAAAAATGAAAAGTAATTTACAAACATTTGTCTTTAATACAATAATTGGCTAAACATACTGGTATTTAATATTTAAAGTTAGTGTAATGCACATGTTAATTGTATGACCCCCTATACGACCCCCGGGAGAGGTGCGTCTTTTACAAATATTTATTGACACATGTGCATCAACCTACTGTAGTTGGTACGTCGCATCAATGAATAATGGTGTATCAATGTCCATCACTTTACCACCCACCATATCATGAACAACATGGTCACAATGCATCAAAATGGGTGCGTCATGGTCACCTATAGGTTTTACGTAAGGGGACAAGTGCAACTATACCATGACTATACTAAGTATGTTATACATTATTTACATTTTTAGCTCATCTGTTCAAGATACAAATGCTGATGGAACAGACAAAAAGGAGGCCAAAGGAAGAAAGAAGAAGCAAAACACTCCACCAAAGGCCAAATAAATCATTAGAATACCTGTCTAGTGTATTACAGATGCCACTAACATTATCTAGAAAGAACAAGAAACTCACATTTTCACGCAAGTAGGCTAAAATCTAACGAAGGGGTGGGGGAGGAATTGTGTACTTATTTAAACAATAATTCTGACTGACTGAGAATCTTCTAATCTAAAAAAATGATTTGATTCTGTTTTGATATTTTATTTATTTTCAAAATCTTGAGAAAAAAAAACTTTTTGCAAGAAGGCTCAAACAATGTTTTCTCATTTATTTATTTATTATAATTTAATAATAAATAAATAATTCTCCCAAAAATTTACAGATTTTTAAATCAATTTTTATTCAATTTAAATATTTTAAAAATTGTTTATATTTTATTTTAACAAATTTATTAGAAATAATATACATCGAAAACAATTTACTACATGTATAGGTTTTAAAAATTTAATTTTTTTTCTATAGAGATTTTTATTTTGTCTTTCAAATGAGCTCAGAGGGTTCATTGAAACAATGGATACTTTAACACATAGTGTTAATGCCTTCCGAATGCCTGTTTTAAAAAGAGCATGTTTTGTATTTTTAAAACTAATACATTTATATATACTGTAAAAACAGTAATAACTAAATATGTATTTTATTTTTATTATTTTTAAAAGAGCATGTTTTGTATTTTTTAAAACTAATACATTTATATGTACTGTAAAAACAGTAATAACAAAATATGTATTTTATTTTTATTACCGGAAAAATATATGTAGCTACTAATAGTATCATAAATAACACATTTCAATAATATCCTACATAGCTTCTCAACTAGTTTCCCTATTAAACTTTATGGTTCAATAACAATGTTACATTACATACAAACAAAATATGCAAAAGCTAAATGATGGAATATTACTTTTTCTATTTTTGAAAAAGATACTATGATTGAAATATGTGTAGTGAGGTCTTTAGAACCAGTGTTTTTTTCTTGCCAAAAAATATTTAAGCCTCCTAAATTGTGTTGCTTTAAAAAGATATATAATAATAATAATTGCAACTCAAACATGTATAATACACTGCTTGTGTATATTGAACTCATTTTGAGAGCTTTTTGTATAATTCATCTATTGTCAAACTAACATGCATGTATGTGATCTAATCATTTGGTCATATGAATAATAATATAATACAATTTAAACATATTTGATTCCGCTAAAAGAAAAAAAAGAGGAATAAAAATTTATTTTTCTAACTCAACTAAAAATACTGGTATGTTTGTTTGCCATTGACTTAAAATTTAGTAAAAAGCATATTAAATGTTCTTGAATTGTAGTTGGATTATGTTGAAAGGAACTAAAGTTTTTGTGTTTAGGTTTTCAATTAGGAAATCCTGGAAAGTTGGTGTCCGGATAAAAGTCCTTGAATTTCAATTTTCAAAAATGTATATGATATATGCATGAACAAAGCTTTATTTCATTTTCTGATTTAGGAAATCCTAGAATGTGTCCGGGGGAGAATAGTTCTGGAATTTCAATTGCTTAAAGCTCTGTCTACACTATCAAACTTTGTGACAAAAAAAATGTGATGTGCCCAAATATGGTATGCTATGACATCACCATGTCCATATATGGGAACATCACATTTTTTTGTCGCATAAAGTTTGATAGTGTAGACAGAGCTTTAGTGAATACTCAAGGGTTTAAGCTCTGTTTACACTATCAAACTTAATGTGACTAAAAAATGTGATGTGCCCATTATATGGACACGATGACATCATATCACTACCATATTTGGGCACATCACACACTTCTTTTGTCAAACTAGTTTGATAATGTAGACAGAGCCTTAGAATGTTGCATGCAGTATCAGGAAAAAGTCCTGAAGTTTGAATGAACTTTGTTTGTCTCATTAGGTTGTTAATTGAAGAAATCTTGGGAATTTAAGTAAAATAACCTCTATAATTTGGTTCAGTGTGTATGAACCTATTATATATTATATTTATAATATATTAATAATATTATGTTAGTACCTTCTATATAATTCAGGGTATGCTTAATAATTATCAATTTGTTAATTTATAATGTTATCATAATTAATAAACGCTGGATAATGTAAGTTGTATATTACATTACTGTACTAGTGAGTATACTGTGGTGCAAAATTGTACAGATTGGCGATTCCATTCTCATTCATACTGAGCAGGGTCTCTCTCCTTTTACTGTGTGTGATGCTGTCATGCAATTCCTTATGGTATGATTTTAATTACATTAGTATATGACATAATACCATTCTCGTACATAGTTAACTGTATGAGATGAAAAGAGAGAAAACAACAAACGAAACATTTTAATTACAGTCATCAATACTGTAGTATTATTTTCTATTGTAAAATACTTTTTGCATGTTTTATGTATTGCAATATATCATTTTTTATTAAATTTTTAACTGCAAGTTTTCAATTGTGTGTTTTTTGTTAGAAAATCTTTTTCATGGCTCACTGTATTTCTCCTGGAATAACTATGTACAGCAATAATTACTTAGTAAAATGGAAAATAAATATTATAGAATAGAAATTAAAAAAAATATATATTTATTATTATTTTATTTAGTTGAGATGGGTGTCAACTAAATAAAATTAAAAAAACTAAGACCTAAGATATCTTAGTTTTCTAGATGTAGAAAACTAAGATATCTTAGGTCTTAGTTTTCTAGATCTTAGTTTTCTAGACACCCAGTTGAAATATGGAAATTCATTAAAAATATCTTTCTATTTTACAACAAATGTAAAATATTATACATTATATTATTATATTTCAGTGCCATGAGCAATGAATGTTGGAATGGCGCTATATAAATCGAACGATTGATTGATTGATTGATATTTATGTTTGCTTGAATTATGGAGGAAATGCACTTAATATTTATTGTGACTTTATTATTTATAAAATTTATCTGCTGGTGGATTTTCATAAAGAGTTGACCGACTTTCATGTCTCGTTTTATATTAGTGAAATATTAACTCTGAACAAAGAAAAACTATTTAAAATTGAAAAAAAGTAAGATATATAAATGAAAGATATATTCACCCCTGAAAAAATAATTTGTTTAAATGTTTGTTGTTGAATATGCCATTTTAATGTCACATAATAGTTTTTCATTTTGACCAAAAAGTTGACCCAAAAAAATAATTTACCTGAAAAAACTGTAATTGAAAGAAAAAAATATTCAAATTGGCTGCCAGCCAATGGGGTGTTGATTTAATGTAACTGTTTATTTTGTCATTTTATAAGTGAAAAAATTATTTCTCTGGGTTTTTTTTGTATGGAAGTGATTAACTTTTTAAACTACAAAATAGCTAAGCCTGTTAAAGTCTGATTTAATTAATCCTTATTTTGGGGGGGAAATACACCTTTAAGACTAGAATTAGAAGCAAACATATGTAGTATGTAAAAATATTAAAGGTACAGTAATTCACTTTAAAATTTCCAATTATCTATTAATAACAAGATGGAAAGTTTACCCTTGATATACTTGTATTGTATCGCAGGTTATATTTACACAATTTGATATACATCACAATACAATTATGAGCTCTATTGTTATTATAATATTTGATAAAGGAAGTAAATACGTCATGCATGACAGTCTCACATAATATAATAACCAGTACTGTACGCGGTCTGCTAAGCTGAGAATATTTTGAAAGGAAATTGTATCAATCTTCAACAAGGGTAAGTTTATACATTATTGAATTCTTTCCTACTACAGTAGTAAAAAGCTCATAGGACCAGCCCAAGGATGTTTCATTTCATTTTGGTAGAAAATATCTCACTGATCCTAAATCAAAGCTACATACGCCATACGGATTTTTTTTATGCAAATGAGTGTACGGTTTTGCCATCCATAGAACCCAATAATCCTGGTTAGGCTGCTACAAATAATATAATCCTATACCATAACAAAACAATGACAATTTAAAGACATTTTAGTAAATTACTAATATTTTTATTATACAGTAGGCCTACCTTAATGTTTTTTGCAAGCCCAAAATATTTTAAAAGAATTGTAAAGCTGGATTTATAAAACAGCCATCTAAAATAAGGGAAATGTGCATCTATACATCAAATCCCCTCCCCCAAAATCCCTCTTTCAGTAGGCCTAAGCTATGGTATTGGTAAATATCTTTATTATACTTCAACCACAACTAATACTGCGCATATTGCTTTATTCTACAGATGTCGAGCCAAGATGAAATACCAGGAAAATGCAAGGACCACCCAGAAACCACATTAGAAATATTCTGCGTAACTTGCAACAAAAGTACATGTAAGGAATGTACAAATTTTGAAAGTTGCACAGCAGAACATGAAACGAAACCAATACTAGTCGCTATAGCGGAGTTTAACAAAAAGGCGAATGAAGTTCTGATGTCCGCAGAGGAGGTAAAACAGCAATTAGAAGCTACATATCAGGCGTTAATGAAGGACAAGGAAGAATTTGACGCACATGTACAGTTATGCAAGGCGGCGATTGAAAGACGTACACAAGAAATTATTGAAAAAGTGAAAGAAGAAAGCCAAGAAATGTTGATGAATCTTGATAACGTATCCAGACAATCAAATGAGATTGAATCGCAGCAAATAATTGCAAAGTCTAAAGATATCAGATTCAGAAATAATTAAAAACTGAAGCAACAAAATCTTGATTTGAATGCAAATTTCTCAACAACCGCACCTCATGGGGGCGGACAGATGAAAAGCAAGAGGTAAAAAGAAAACATGATCTTGATATTTGTAATATAAACTGCACAGGTTGGCGCTCAATGAGTCCTTTAGAGCACAAAGTGTCGAAAACTGTGCATTATTATATGATATAACATTCAGAACAATCAGCTTAGCTAGCTTTAAGTGCATATTCTTAATTTAATTAATAAAGTTAATAATTAATAAATATTCATTATTATATCATTTTAATGGTATTTTGATTAAGTATTGTATCGATGTAAATATTTAAAAATAAACATTTTTCCAGATACCTTATTACTTAATTACCGGTTCCAATTATTTTTCATTAATTACTTTATGTTTTGCTGTTCTTAGTACTTTAGCTTTTATATAAAAGACCAAAATGTAATTATCAAATATTGCCATAAATGTAGCCCCATGGTTTTGATAATATGGGTACAGACAACACTCACAAAAATAACCTTTTACAAACTTTTAACCAGATGAAATTAAGATCTCCAACATAATGAAAGTATACTATTACATATGGTAATTAGAAATGTATGATTTCATTTTGGCCTTTTTGCATATTAACTGTTACTATAGTATTGTTCTACAGTGTATTTTCTATAATCTTAGCAAACATGATATTGTTATGAAATGACGTTCAGAGTTAGGAACGAATGAGGTTCCACCTCACGATGAAATGGTTTGTAGTGCATAATAAATGCTTTGTATATAATCCAGTGTCTTTGTTTTAATTTTTGTATTATTGTTATAATTATTATTATTATTATATCTGGTTTACCAAAATACTGTACTGATGTTTAAAAACCAGTTAACACACATAAAATCTTTACTTTATTAAAAGTGTAAATTATTTATTACAATAACAAATAGTACAGAACAACAAATTAAGCTTAAATTTGTAATAATACTATACTATATCATCAACACAATGGCTAGTATGTATTATATTACAATATGTATTCAATACTTTGATTGGCCATCCACAGCCTTGGTAGGTGTGTATGGTATAATGGTATTTGAATATGTACACAATTTGTACATATTTTAGGGCTGAGCACCTAGAATGCAAACAGTCAATAAATAAGGTCATAGATACTACTGATGTAACTGAATATTGGCACAGTCAACTCTGCCAATGGCATGGTAACAGACATGGTCAACCGTGTCGTAGTTCACCGTGTCGTAGTTCACTGTGTCTAGAATTAAAGTGCACAGTTATTCAGCCCTAGAAAACAAGGAATTAGACAAACACTATTCCGATATAAAGCAATTAATTACATACATGGTTTACAGAAAGATTTAAATACTTCTATTTGCCAAAAAATAATTAATTTTACTTTTTTTTCCGCAGATTTTTTGGTCCCTAACCATAAAAAACCAATGGAAAATTTAATTTTGTTTTTACATAAACAGTTTGTTTATCTACCAATGGACAATTTAATTTGTTTTTACATAAACAGTTTCTTTGTTTATCAGTATCTCTTGAATTGGAACCATTTATTCCTAGGAAAATTGGAAGAATTTATCCCTAGAATCCATTCATTCACTTTGCCAGCCTGTATGCTTTCACAAAAACACTTCTAGTTCAAAATAAACATTCAGTCAGCCATGGAGTCTTCTGATGATAGATGTTGTCGTTTCAAAGGAGGTTCTTCACCAGTGTTTTCCTGTCCAGAAAAAAAAAATTCCATACTTTATAAAGCTGTTTACACTATCGACTACTTTGACAAAAAAGTGTGATGTGCCCAAATATGGTAATGATATGACATCAACATGTCCATACATGGGCACACCATCACATCACATAAAGTTTGATAGTGTATACAGAGCTTAAAATACATAGTGTATACAGAGCTTTAAACCCTATTCTATTGTTTAATGAGAACTGAGAAAAATTATTTTAAGTGTGTGACCCCAGATTTGTTGAGGCCTCTCTTGCAATTATTGAATAGGATTAAATTTAACATTCGTTTTACCCACCTCGGCTGGTCTGATTGTTGGCTGACTTGGTGGTTCTTTTTTATCTTCTTTTACAAGACTTTGTTCTTTTATTTGGCTCTCTGGTCCTGAAAAATATATACATTTTGTTTTTTAATTAAGCTATGTCTCTAATTAATAACTATCAATTTAGGAAATATGTAAAGTATCATTTAAATAAAATAGTCATGAAAACAACTTTGGTTAAGCACAATAGCTATGAAGTGCTTAATTGAAAACTGATGCTCAATTCATCAAACTTTTTTCTTTTGTAATAGACTTTGTCATCTAATATGTAAAATGTTGCCATATTTGCTTAGGTTAGTTGTAAACTTAACAGTTGATGATTTTTTAAGTTGTAAGAAAGTTTCATAAATCTGACCGCTGTAGTTTAGTAACTTACTAAGGATTGGTGGTTGACTGTTAGAATCGGAGATAGCTGATTGGTTGGTGGTATCATCTTCAAAAGCACTTCTGCTATCATTATCTGTGGTAGCACGAAATATTATAATATCAATCTATTATTTATTTATTTCAACTTTATTTA
Organism: Antedon bifida; assembly: GCF_963402885.1. Classification (NCBI taxonomy): domain Eukaryota; kingdom Metazoa; phylum Echinodermata; class Crinoidea; order Comatulida; family Antedonidae; genus Antedon; species Antedon bifida. The sequence continues at coordinate 30,719,190 of NC_136227.1, read as the reverse complement.
AAGAGGCCAGCTGATATTAATCAATTTAAACTCTTTACAAAATAAAATGTAAAAATATAATAAAAATACAATATAAAAAATACATTACATTAAACAATCAAATTTAATTAAATCTACAATCGCCACAACCCCTTAGCTCCCTTTCACACTACTACCACTTACCTTCGCTCTGAAAGCCAGTGATACTGCTGTTATCATCACGATCAGAGTAGTCATGTGAATCCATCGTTGACTCATCAAGACTAACATTTGATGGGGAAGCTAAACAACAAAAAATAAATAATATTTAAAGATTTACATTTTACAGACAGAAAAAAATTACAGGATAACATTAATTCATTTTGTGCCTTTTACATTCTCTGTTGATTGTTCAGCGCTTATAGGTGCCCTGCATTTTGCGCTATATAAATTGAACATTACAGTATTATAGTTACTCATAGGGAGTGACTTGTCGCCAGCACTCCCCACTTTTCACTAGACTGTAGATGAAGACTTACCCGTTCTATCTTCATCTATTAAAGCAGTAACATCCCTGTGGCGTAGTGGTTCATGTCTATTGAGGTTCGTTGACATGGAAGATTCTAAATTTAAAAATATATACAGAAGTTAGAACTGCACTGATTAAGATAAAAGCCCACCACCCTAAAGCTTTGCCTACACTATCAAACTAGTTTGACAACAAAAAGTGTGATGTGCCCAAATATGGTAGTGATATGATCAAATATGGTAGTGATATGACATCATGTCCATATATGGGCACATCAAATTGTTTTGTCACATAAAGTTTGATAGTGTAGAAAGAGTTTTAGGATAAAAGCTATACTGTACACCTTGTATGGGCCTACAATACAGAATATATGAAGAAATGCTTTTTTTGGTTTTTTTTTTCCTCTTTGAGAATATTTATTAGAAAATAAACTAAATGGAAAAGGATGACAAAAAAGAGCAAAGCTTTTATATAGTTTGGCCAACTTAAAAAATATGCAAGATATTATTTATATACCATCTTTTTTATGTATATTTTCTGATGTTTTGTGTTGACTTGTATTCTCTGAACTTCCTGGCAGACTGTTGGTGTTCTCATTACTATCAATACCACTTGTCTCTCCTTGCACAGTGTCATTACTGCTAGATGCCTGACTTCCATTTTCTGCTTTGTCTCCTCTTTCTTTGTTATCTGTAGTTTTTTTCTTTTCTTCTTCATCCTTATCATCTTTCGTCTCTTGTACTGGAATCCATTTATAGACCTTTAAAGTTGTGTCTCGAACTGTAACCCACTTCTTTTCCCTATAAAAATGAAATGGTATCAATGTATTGGTACTGTAAAGTATATCTATTCATGGAATTATAAAGTACACATGCTTTGGATCTGTCGCTTTGACTGGTCACATTGTTGTTTTGCATCAACACTGGTTTTCTGTATTCTGAACCAACATAAATTAAATACTCAAATAATAAATATTTTTTTAATTAATAAATTCAATCCAAGATACTAAGTATAAAGGTATAATAGTTATTTTAGATAGGCTGAAGAACGCTAACGAACAATAGCTGTACAAAAAACAAGTTAGGGACTAAACGACCTGGCATTTCAACTAGTTCTCTCAGCTCAGGAGAATGCATCGTTTTTTGCTTCTTCTTTGTTTGTTAGGCCTAGAGTAGTAGGCTAGCTTAGGCCTAAGCTACATTAAATTCAAACTAACCATTTTCTAACTTTATCTATCGCTTGCATAACACGTTTGATTTCATCTTTGGCACGACTCCGAGTTTCAGCTCGTACAGAACGAGAAGATGTTAACATTTTGATGTTTAAAAAGACGCCGGTGGTGTTGACACGAACAAAGTAAACTTTAGATTTCTGTATGCTGACCTCTGACATTAAAATAATAAATTTCTATTCGCACTACGGCCGGGTATAAAATAACAGGGAATTGTATTGTCATTATACACACAGCCGCCGTACGTATAACCTATGGCCTACTATATGCTAATTTTCGTAAAATAAAATGGTTTTCTCTCGCGACACATGTTAAAATCTTGCTAGGCCTAGCCTAGCTCTATTATTAATAGAGTAATTGAGGTTTGTTTGCTATGTGATGTACATTTACTGTTAATTTTACTTAGGCCTAGGCATATGATTGATATGAAATTTATTTAGGCTAGGCCTAGGCTTACCTAGATTATAAAATAATTGTCCTCTATCTAGCCGAGTCTATCGCTACTTATACTACTAGGCCTACTAGGCCTAGTTAGTAGAGTATCTAGGCCAAGCCGGCCCACCACCCACGTCCTGTATAATTCTTTTCTTCATTTTCCTTCTTCAGGCTCAGCAATACAATTAATAATATAAAATTAAATCATGCTTATATAGGCCTATATATAATATATTTTATAGTGTAGGCTAGGCCTAGCTAGTACTAGTAGTAGCCTAGTTAAATAAATGTTAAAATTTGTATCGATTTTGTTTTGTTTTTAATTTGTCGAATACTACAGATTAATAAATGTATTGGAATTGGAGTCTTCCTAAGCAAATTGGTCAGTGGCTATTTTCCTGACATTATGTCGCTTCAAGAAAGAGATAGCAAGCCCTGCCCTGGGTGCTCGTCATGCCTCATCGAGCCCTACATCCGCTGTATAACATGCCCACCTCCAAGTGTCTGCATCTGTTTACAGGTCAGTTTTCAACGGGAATGCAATCATTAAAAATGTATTTTTTTAAATCTTATGACAATTCATAATTAATACAATACTCCTCAATTATTGAAATAGCTTTTTGGAAAAAAAAAACAATTTTAAAAGCTGTCTACGTGAGTGGCTCTTGCGGTTGCTATAAATGTGTTCACCATCTAGACTGTAATTTATCCTGAAAGTGTGAACTAAACTATTGTGTGATTTTTTTTATTAGTGTTTTTCTCATGCTTGGGAAGATGGGAAACATCAGAGCGATCATGATTATGAAATTATTGTAAGTATATTCTTTTAAAATCCTTGATATATGACATAATTCATTTCCAATTTTTGTTACCTTTACCTTTTTAAAAATGTTTATATATATAAAATGTATTCTCTCGTAAGTTGATTAGTGATATTTGAGTTCTTTACTTTGTACTGAATGCAGTTTAGTATATCTAATATTATCTTGTATTTTGACTACTGTATTAAATGTATTTTTATATCATATATATTTAGGCTAATCAGTTTTCAATCTTGGATCCGAGCTGGACAGCTAAAGAAGAACTCAAATTCCTGGAAGCTATTGGTGACTGTGGCCTTGGTAACTGGTAAGAGGAACTACCATGATATAATCTTTATTCCTTTCTTGTTTTTATTACAAATACACTAGTCTTTTTTGAGCATATGTTACCTCTATGGCTGATAAGACTAGTGGCTAATAAAGCAGCCTCCCCCATAAATATTTAAAGAGACAAATATATACACAAGATGCTCTACATAAACAAAGTCTTATAACAAGTCTTTGGGAGTGGAGTTGTTGTGTCATGAGAAAAAAAATCATGGCATCTGACAGGATTTGAACTCGGGACCCTGGGATTGTTAGCCGAGCATCTAAACCACCAACTTTTCTTTACCATAAAATAATCCTTATTCTTTCCTTGTTTTTATTACAAATATTACTAGTCTTTTTTTAAAACCTTTGTTACCTCTAGGCAAGATGTAGCAGTGCAAGTTCAAACAAAAACGAAGTTAGAATGTGAACGGCATTACCATCGTGTCTTTATCAACAACCCAAGAGGACTTTTTCCAAGTAAATGAATTACCTGTTATTATAATTATAATATATCTTAAATAACTTAACCCTAACACCCTAATGATAGTTGAAATATTTGCATTAGTATTTTTAAAGATCTTGTACTTTCTACTTTTATAGCTTTGCCTCAAACGACTGTGGTACGAACCTATCCAATAGTTTGCCGTGGTAAGTAGCGTACCATTACAAGGTACAGAACAGTTCACAAAACCAAACAAATTTTAAATTTTTGGAATGCAAAAACAAAAAATTTCAATTAAATTTCACATAATGTACAATGCTTTACTAGTAAAGTAATGTTTGTGGTATACCATGTTTTTCCAAAAACAAAATGATAAAGTAAAGTTTAGAATGTCTTGACGTTTTCAGTTTCTAAAATATATAAGAAATTTGTGATTAACATAATATTTATGTTATGTAAACCATTCTTCTAGTGAGTGAAGACCCACCCAGGCCTTTAAAAGAAGCACAAAGAGCTGATATGGCTGGATACACACCTGCCAGAGGGGACTTCAATGCTGTGAGTACATTATCTGTTTCTTACTGCAGATATGTGCTTTATGGAAAGTAAAAAGTAAAAGTAAAAAAGTGTAGTGGAGCTGTAGCTTGGTGGTTAACATGCTTGCCTTCCAATCTCAAGATCCAGGGTTCAATCCTGATCCTGACCTAGTGCAGGGTTGTGTAACTCATGAGCCTCAGATGAGAAAAATGAGTTTATAAGCATTATCAATTATAAATAGTTTATCCATCCTGTAATTGGTGAATTACTCGCTGTTGAATGTGTATGAAATATACAAAATAAAAATAACAGTGGAATAATAGTTAGCAATTTTTGTTTAAGGAATTTGACAACTATGCTGAACATGATGTTCTAGATATCTACTTCCAAGGAGAAGAAGAGGAACTACTGGAGGAGTTGAAAATGGCTGCTGTTGACATTTATAGTGAAAGGCTGCAGGAGCGACAGAGAAGAAAACGGTAGGAATAACAAGCAGATGTATGCCTAGTTTTATTTTATTTAAAGAGGTGACCCTAAACAGCATATGATGACAATCAAGAGGCCCTGTATAAACATATAAAACAAACACATATGAAAAAAACAAAGAACTATACAAAAATATACTACTATACAAAACTGTACAATACACTGTATAATACGTAGTGATTTTTCAAATACTTTTTTAGAACAGACTTAAAGTAATTTATTGACACCACCTTTCTCAGTTTGGAGGGTAGCATATTTAGATGATAATGTAGAATAATTTTCACCCATTTATCAGACTCACTCTTTGAAAAGAACTCTGTCCTGTTCAAAGAACAACAAAAATTAAAGACACTAATAAATCAGTATAAATCAGTCTTTAGTATAAATTATAAAAATCATTTATGCTTTGTGTTTTTCAGAATGATTAGAAATTATGGTTTAATTAATATTTCAAAAATACAAAGTAAGTATGATAATGTAACTAGTACAATTATTTTTAACCCAAGGCTACTACTAAATTAATATTTAGGGACAACCTAGAACCTACAACCTAAACATATTGTGTAGTTGGTCATCATCTGGAATTAATTGAGGATGAACAATGAACCTTCAATGAGAATGCATGTTACAATATACATTCAATTGCACAATGAATTAATATAACATAACAAGTTCTAGGTCGTTGTAAAGCAAAACTTCCTATGAATAATATGGACAAAATAAGATATACCTGAAACTCTGTGTTTTTCGTGAAATATTTGTTTTCTTTTTTAAATTGTATCAGTTGTGTCTCTTTGTATTTTGTATAGTTCTTGAATCATGTACTGTAAATGATAACTTGTGTAAATAGTTTTATAGTAAGTAACGGCCTTGTGAAAAACACCAATCTAGTGATTCAAGTGTTGCATCTGTTTTTAAATAAAGTTGTTATTATTATTATATGGCATCATAGACGATTTGATTTAATGTTATTCATTTTTAGTGACTGAACTTGGTTATGACAAAATTACAAAGGAGTTGAATAGATGTCTGAATCCATTCATTAAGCTACAGACGCCACTTGCACATGATAAGTTATTAGAAGGAATGATTTGTGAGTTCACTATTTTTTGTTTCAAAATATATATTACTTATGAATCAAATACCCAATTTAATCTATATTTAATAAAAATTAAATGGAAAAACTTAGTTTAATTTAACTTATGTCATATCAAAGGGTAGTCAAAACCTTTTAGGTAATAGGAACTTGTTTCTAGTTGTCTGCCCTCCTCCTGTATGTCGTTTATATATATTTATATATTTTGTCACTTTGTGTATTTTGGAGGAAATAAATATATTAGGCCTATTATTATAAATGCTCTTGTCTGTTTTTTGTTACTAAGCCATTGTCAGTGTTTTGCTCACAGCCTGTAAAGACAAGGCCAGCTAGCTTGTACGTCTCTCTAGCCTGGCCTTGTCTTTACAGGCTGTGAGCAAAACACTGACAATGGCTTAGTAACAAGCCGGACCTAGACCAGAGAGAGGGCTAGGGAAGGAAGCTAAACCAAAATCTTGCTAGGCCTACAGTTATGTTATGCGTCATATTCAAGGACATTATCATCCAGTTTGTATTATAGATAGAAGATGCTTGAGCTTATGGGTGCAAATGTAGATTTATGTTTTTATTAATTATTTTATTTTTGTTGCAGATGAAAATGATCTAAAGAAAGAAGTTAAAAGGTTGCAAGAATTTCGAAGGAATGGAATTGTATCTTTTAAAGGTATCTTTTACTATCCATAGTACCCATATATTCCTTTGAGGCAAGTGGACATAATTGTGCACTTATATGGATTTTATTAACTTGTATATACTGTATGATGTATTATGTATATACAGTATAAGCATATATTAATTACTTTTAACACTGTAATATATAAATGAGAAAGAAAAAAGAAAAATATGTAAGTGTACACATATAATATTTATATATATTTATTTATAATAGAGTATCATAATAAAATTGGGAAGAACCCACACAAGACAAAAAGAAACTTGTATATATGATCTTTACACTATTTCAGGTGCTAGAATATTTGACCAATTGAAACGTCGACGAGAACGATCCAAACAGCAACGAACCAATCAGCTAAGCCAAGTACTTAGTAGTCTAGAAGATCCAGGAGCTTGCTGTCAAATGTTACAACGCTTTGCTCTCATGTATGTATACAACATGTATTCCAGTTATTAAGTTTTTCCGCCATATATTTATATTTAGCAAGATACACATATCATGACATCCTATTTATATTGCCATGACCTTAACCTATCAAATACATATGTTTAGCACCAAAGTAGCTATTTATAGTGAAATGTCTTAACGGAAGTGCCTAAAGTATATTCAAACAAATTTATTGATCAATGGCAAATATTTAAATGTTAATTTATGGAGTGACTCATTGAGGCATAACATGAACCAAAAAAATGGATGTGCAGTATACACATAACATATAACATTCACATATTTGTGACAGAACCCAGGACAGCTGATGATGCTGTGAATCACCAAATAACTCTGTTATATTTAGATTTTTGTTTTGTTTTTTGGATAGTGTGAATTATATCATAACATTATGTTTCCCAAGATATCAAAGCATTTTCTTATTAAGAACATATGTAATACATTTATTAATTTTACATTTATTATATTATTATGACCTGAATGAATCATTTAATATGTATTTCCTTTCAAAATAATGTTTCCTCACATTTTTTGATTTCTTAAATTTATAACATTATAGATATATATAGATATGCTGAGGATATTAGTCCAAGAGTACTAACATTAGCCAGTCCTGTGATTTTAGATTTTTTTTTCAGACTTTAAAGGATTTAGGTCATATAGTGTATTACAAAATATAAACATATCTAACATTGATAATAACACAACAATTATTTTTTGACAGCAAAATTGTTATATATATTATAGGAAAGATGCCAACAATTTACATTAAATGAGTGAGAAAATAGTCTGTATGTTTTATATGACTTCTTTTTCAGTGAAGCTGGTCATACGGAACTACCTCCTATTATTCCATCAATGAGGCGAACAGCGCCACCACTTAATCTTCAAGAATTTCCAGGCTTTGAGAAATTGAATGACAAAGAAAGAGAGGTAAGATTGATGTCTTTGTACAGAGCTCAATATGAGTTTCAGCTCAGTCAAAGCTGACACATAAATGCAATATAGTTTAAGATGACTTTTTATATTATATTGACTAGCATATAGGTCACACAAATGAGATTGAGAATTTTCATGATCAAATTGTACATTGTCTTTGTATAAATTCATTTAGGAAATACAAAATGAATCATTATTTTTTAAATATTATATTTTTTTTAATGACTAGCCTGTACTACGTTTCAGTACTGGATTGGCATTTATCAATCATTTTGCTTAAGTCCAAGATAGTTAAGAACAAAACTGAGGTTTTAATATCAAACCAGTCCTTTTTATCTTATGAATAAACTTAATCTAATATTGAAGGAAAAAGAAACCGCCCATAAAACACTTCCTTATTTTGAAAGTTAACTTGAGCAAAATCAAGATTATTTTTTAACTAAACATTTTTGGATAAATGTAACACATAGCATCATGAGTGGAACCGTAATTACGTAGCCATAACATCGGCAAGGATTCGAGGCTCACTCGCTCCATGGTTCTGGTGGTAGAACGAGTCTTCTCGGATAAGGACTATAAACCGTAGGTCCAGTGTACACATATAGCTCATGTGCACTTTAAAGAACCTAGTACATCTTTCGAGACGAGTAGGAGGTTACCCCGGTGTACTAGTCCACACAAACACAGCCACTGTCACACATAGCCACTGTGCAATTGGGACTGGACCGTTTTTAGAGGTGTTTACCACTTGTTGGTCCCGATCCTTCACTAACAGTGTTAGTGAGAAGTTGAATAAATAAAAAATAAAATAAAATAAATAAAAATGAGGTACTTTATATCTGCATGTATCATTTGGCATGGAATTTGAAATAATGGGCTTAAGGTGTGTCCGCATGGTGCATTCATTTTTGGTATGTTTTTCAGATGTGTGCATCTGTAAGAATAATACCAGAAGCCTACATTGAGTATAAACGCATCTTCCAGGCGGAATACAACAAGTTAGGGTGTTTAAAGCTCAAACACGCCCGCAATCTTATACGCATTGACGTCAACAAGACTCGGAAGCTGTTTGATTTCCTCGTCAAGGAATGTGTTATTAGTACAGGTGATCAAGAAGATGCACAGAGCATCTCATCTGGTTTGCCTTCTCCCAGCTGAAAATAGGAGAAAAAAAATGTGATGTGCCCATATATGGACATGATGATGTCATATCACTACCATATTTGGGCATATCACTACCATATTTGGGCATATCACACTTTTTTAGTCAACTAGTTTTATAGTGTAGACAGAGCTTAATTGTAGTGTTGATAAGTAGGTAGTGTAGCTTATCTAAGAACACTCTACAATACAGCAGAAATGGGTAATTTCTACAGGAAGGTAGAGGGAATGGGGAATATGCATGGTAACCCTCACATTCGCAATTGTTCCAGTGGTACTGAACAGATATAGAACCTTCCTAAAGCTCTGTCTTAATATCAATGGTGGAACAAACAGTCAAATCATGTAAAAACGGTGTCAGAGATCATAACCCAGTGTAAAGTTGGTTTCCGTATGATCGCTGCGTCTCCGAGGCAATTAGCAGTTCTCCGCTTTTCATTGCAAACAAATCAGAAAAGTTGAACAGGATTCAACTTTGATTTGTCTGTGTCCAATCGTAAGCAATGATGTATGATTGTACAGAATATTGTCTGTGTAATCATTCATTGCAAGCTACATGGCCAATGTAAGGAAAACCTCAAAGCATTTTCATGTGAACACTACCAACTATCGCTGACGCGTATCGGCGACTGTACCAGATGCTGTGGAACGATTATATGGAAACCAGAATAAACTAAAGCTATGTCTACACTATCACACTAGTTTGATGTGCCCAAATATGGTAGTGATATGACATCATCATGTCCAAATATGGGCACATTTTTTTGTCGCATCAAGTTTGATAGTGTAGACAGAGCTTAAAAATAACTATTGCCACAGGGGTATGAAAGAACATATACAACAACCAGTTATATAAGATACCCAACAGGCCTAATACACTAATTCTAAACAAATTAGTTAAATACAGAAGCCTGATATGTTGTTTACATTACTAATAGATTTCTATGATTTGTAGAAACATAACCTGGTGTTCCTAGATAAACATACTCTTGAACTACTTGGCAAATCTGTACCATGTTTTGTAAAAACATGTTTATATGCTAAAGGTGTTGGCACCATGTCAAACTACTAAATCATGCATAACATTATTTATAAATTAGATTTGTTTCAATTGTGTGCAATTTGAACAGTATGGGGAAAATGGCAAAAGGCTTCCTACTTTCTAGGAGTTTTATCAGATAATCTATACTCTAGTAACATGACCACAGTGCTGATTTTGCCATTTTTCCCCTAACTGAACATGAACTAAGTATCTCTGTTATGTAGAAGAATATTAATATGAAATATTAGTTGAAAATGTTTTTCTACCTGATATAAAATGAAAATACAGTAATAATAAATGATAAATTTAAACATTCATTTTACCGCTTTTTACCATTTTGTAAAATAAGGACATTTTACAGTAGTTTAATTTATTTGGAGATGACGTGAGCTAGATGTATTTAATAGATGTTGAATGAGCCATTAGAGTATTCTATAAAATTAAATAAAAGATATTGTATATAGTATTTCACAGACTAAATTGTGAATTTGACAGTAGGTCTGTGATTCACATCCTGCCATGGCAATGCGAAGGGCAAAGGGTCACGCCGATACGATTTATATGATATAAAATGTTATCAAGTCCATTTATTTTTAAATCAATAAAAAAACAGTACACACATTTTTAATTAAATACAAAAAAATGTTTTAAAGTAACGGTTGTGTCGTTTTAAATCAGTAAAACTCGTTACACACCTTTGACGTCATTTGCTTCCTTTGGCTCAACACCTTCGAGACTTGAGCTCAGACTGTCTTCACTATCAAACTAGTTTGACAAAAAAAGTGTGATGTGCCCAAATATGGTAGTTTACGTCATCATGTCCATATATGGGCACATCACCTGTTTTAGTCGTATAATGTTTGATAGTGCCGAAAGATTGCCTCAGTTCTAGAATTCCTTTCAAAGGGCAACTTGATGAATCGCAAACTCATTAAGGCATGGTTCGGTCGAACAATCCTACAAAAATAACAAATGTCTGGTATAATTTCATTTAGTTTTAAAAAGAAGTAAATTATTACCGAATGTCTTTAGTAGATGGTTGTTGCAGAAGATGTAGAAGCAGTCATCAAGTCCGGAATAAACCACTATTTGACGAGGGTTTTACTGTACAATTTGCATACAACAAACATATCCAAATCATAGTAGTCAACTTGATGAAATAAATAAAACATACCCTGATAATAGTATGGTACCGGAAAGATTTTAACATCTCAATGAGACACGCAGAACATGTTGATGTACAATTGATATACTACTCAGTACTTGTATAATATACGGTACAAGCTGTATAACTGGATAACTGTACAAGCATCTTATAGTGTTTATTCGAAAGAGAGATTCGTAAACGTTGCAATGGAAATTTTCGATAAACAGGACCTGGTAAAAACCACGCACACTAAGTTGATTAAAAAAAATGTTGATGACTCCTATTTTTCGTTTGATTGGGAAGCATTCCATTATCTTGAGGTATTGGTTTGAGGTAATTTGCTCTAAAAACCTAGTGAAGGGAAAGGAAGCCTCGATGAGCCATTTTGCAGATTGGGAATGCTAATTTCCACAATTGAGGATGTTGTTCATTATACCTATTTGTTTTCTTGTCGTTCGTTTGACAGTTCTTCAAGGAAATCCCCTTATAACATGGGTTAGGTTTCGCTACAATTAATTATTAGATTAATTTGCTATAATGTTATAATTCAATACACCATACACCGCACTGATTTTGATAACGAAATTACCACGCGTTACCTGTTGCGTTGGCAAAACACTATGCCGTTGAACTTGTTGTCGGATATGCTGTGACCAGTTTCGTGGATTCAATATTTTCGGAATTATATGAATTTTATTTTTTTTAAACTATAACCAACATTGTACATTTTGAAAATGTTGCTACTCAAACAAGTTCGTAGGAGTCTATCTTTGTGTAGTACTAATGATCATACAAATAGTGATCTTGGATAGGACAACGTGCTATTATTAATGCACAATTTTCTTAACTAAATTTAACTGACTTATATTCTATAAAAAATGTCGAAGTAAAAGCAAAATCATAGTAAAAAATGTTTGTTGTTGTTTAACAGGTATAAGGTAAACTAAAAATGAAAGACATACAGTTATGCATTCTCTATACAGGAAAACACTTTCGATATCCGCTGAAATAAACGCATCAAAATTGGCCCGGGTCCCTGCTGCCAACTCCCAATAATTAGAAATACTACATTATAGACGATCTTTCATTCCATCATCATCACGGATATGTATTTTGTTGCATTAAACGCATCAACACTGCCAAGTCAAATACTCAGAAATACGACCTGTTAAGGTAGACTGTGGTTAATTTGTAAACAGGAAATAAAACTTTAAAATCACATGTTTTCTGACGCAATTTCAACTTATTGATGGTCACGAATATTTTCAAAAGGTATATTTAAAAATGTGTAGGCCAAAACTCTATGATAAAACAAAATGGACATTGATGAAGAAGCTAGAAAAAGAACAAAATCAAACAAAAATAGAAATATGTAGGCCTAAATGTGAAAGAGAAGCAAACAAATTAGGGTTCTAATTACTTCCATAGATTGAGATGAAAATCTGATTTCACCAAGAGAAATTAAATTTGTCGATTTCATTATTTATTGCAGACTATGATAACAATTAAATGGCTTCAATTCAATTCAATAAACTTTATTGTCAAACTCATAAATGGCTTGAAACTTTGGCTGAAAGTACACACATTAAAATTGTCTAAAAACATTGTCGCACAAATAGTAAAAAAGAATAAAATCACATAAAACAGAGAACATTAAGGTTTTATTTACAGTTAAATAAAAGAAAAAAGAAGAGAATATTATACTTTGAATGTGTTCACTGCAATTTAAAAATATTTAAAACGTTTTTTTACTACAGAACAATTAAAAAGAACAAAAAACTTTCGATATAGTTTAAAAAAAAGTAAAATAATGATATTTGATTGTTTGTATTAGCCTAACTAATCAAACGTTATACAAAAATATCTGTATTTTAAATTATGGAAACATTAAGCTACTACTATTATTATTATACACATAGTAATATATGAATAATAAATTAATTAATTAAATACTTCAGCGGAAAAATTGTTTTTTTTATTCTAATAATGGAATGATTTCTAAGAGTAATGGATAGAAGCTTTCAAAAGTTCTAATTTTTTCAAGTTAATCATTTCATTTTTATACACTATTATGAACGGAAGTAAATCATGCGCTCAGACTGCAGCAGAAATGCAGTCTTTTTACAAATTCTGACATGTATAATCGAATTAAGTTTCATCCTGAGAGGGGAAATTCTTTTAACCAATCACATGCGCACTCTAACTTAGTTCAGCATGCCATTTTCATTTTACGCTAATATAGTTCTGAGGAAAGTTCGCAAATTAAAGGTAAGTTTTATTCATTTTTACTTTATACTTAAATTGATATTTCATTAACAAAATAATTTTGTTTATTTTACCTTCGTTAAAATAATGTTATTTAACATCAATCACCAAAGCCTATATTTGGCAATTTATCAAGAAAATGTCGATAGTTCCTTTTTAACTTCATAGGTACTTCTATGGTTATAAGCTATGACAGATATCTGGCCTGACACCATTATTAATTTCCTGAAAACCTAACAGCATGAAATGTTATTTATATTCGGCATATTCAGTGCTTAGAATTTTCATAAATATAGACATTATCAATTCCTTGTATACATTTTATGTATACACATTATCTTTGTAAGGGAATTAGTATGAAATAATTCACAAGTGTAAATTTAGTTTTCTTTTCTTAAAACATTTTATAGGTTCAATGCTAATCTAAATTTATAAAAATACTGTATTTGCAACAAAAAAACATAAAATACCCTTGGTAAAATTCTTGTAACCGACCGGACTGAAACACAAAACATATCCTATGTGTTGGGATCAAGTCTGCCAGCGGTCACGAAACAAATCATTTAATAGTACAATAACATAAGTGACCCTATTATTATTATATTTTTCATTCGTTATTATATAACTATTAGTATGAATACATGCATTAAAAATGAAGTAATGTCGTTATTTTCGTTTGGTTCTTTTTGTCTTTAGAGAAAGAAATCTTCAGTATCATTATGTCGGATAAAGATCCACCAACACCAAAACCAAGATCGGTAAAGAAACCTCCGTTGCCGACACCGTTACCTGCAGCACGCCGGCAAACCCCTCTAGTGACGTCCCCACCCCCTAGGAGGATACACAATCAAGACCATGATGCACTTGTTATAGGTAACCCGTATGTTCAATACCCCTTACTGGATGACGTAACGTACGCAACTGCGCATGCAGGTCGTCAGGTAGAAGCTACACTTAGTTCTGGACCGCCTTTGGATCCTCCGTCCTACGATTCAGTTGTAAGTTCATAAGTGAGAGTTAAATTTTAATTTAAAAATTGTTACAGTTTTCCTTTCTTCGGTTGATAAATATACAATCTTATCTAAAATTTATTCAGCCTTTTTCTTCTAATAATTATCCTAATTCTTCGTCTAGACAAAAAAGCATTCAAGCCTTCCCTTGGGTTAAGTACGGTCAAAAATCATAAGAAAGGACATTTTTTTTTCTAAACTGAATTTAATAAAGAAGTAACATTTTCTTTTCAAGTTTCTTTGGAGTTTGCTCAAATGTTTGTGGAGATAAAGCAAAATTCAGTTCATCCGTATAAGATAACTGGCTTTATTTAATTAAGAATGTATTCATATATCGAACGTGTTATGTCAATTTTGATATGGAGTTCTGGGTCAGTAAACATTCGAGATTATGGAAATAACAATCCTTCTCTCATTATTGTTTCACTTCAGTTATTTTAGTTATTAAAGTGTAACAAACATAACAAATATTTCATATCATATTTTTTTTATTTGGTTTATTCACTTCTGGCACAAAAGCAACAGAAATATTCAAAATGCCAAGGATTTTCAAAAGTGAACTTAATCACTGTAGGAAGGACTACAGATGTATATAATACATAATTTAAAATTTAAATGCTATATAAAACCTATGTTTAAAAAAGTTTGAATTCCATTCTTTCTATTAAACTGCTTTTTCTAGACTTATGATGAATTTAATCGCATAATAAAACGTAATGTTTTGTATACTTACAGTATGTACTGTATTATAATTTTCTATAGATTGATGGAATGGCTATTTGTCTAATAACCTTTCTTCCATTTTCTTTAACAAGGCATATTCAACACCAGTAGAGCCCAATATACCTGAATACGCCAACACTACTGAAGCAACAGAAGTTCAAAGAGAAGAAGAAGAAGAAGAAGAAAGAGAAAAACACATACCAGAGAAGAAGAAATCAACCAAGAAATCATTAAGCAAGATTTATCCAAAAAGTTTGGCCAGACGTCACAGTGAACACGGCGTAATCAAGGGCATTATTGGCTTCTGTTTTGGGTTATTTTTCGGTGGAGTTTTGTTCCTTGGATTATACTATGGATTGTTATATAGTTTCTTTACGTCTTGTGTCGTCACTGGTCTTGGAACCATGGCAATGTCGCTTAGTCTTGCTTGCACAGGTAAGTGGAAGATATTCAGTGCCTGGAATTTTAACAAGGAGTTCTTTCTATGCTTGCATTATTTGTTGGTTGTTTCTTCTCGGTTTATAATTTCTTTATTAACCTTAAATTGCTAGGCATAATTACTACATATTAGGAACATAAAGTCAGATATTGAGTTTAGTTATTTTGTCGTCTGACATCAGACAGGAATTGAAACGCGAACTCAGGAAATACCCATGCACAAAGATCAAGTTGATACGCCCTTATCTTAAGCTTATGGCGCCCCATATAAGCATACATTTAAAAGGTGGGATCTCCAAATGATGTTCTTGTTTAGCAGTAAAAAGATTTTTTATTTTCCATAATGTTTTTTTATATAGTTCGTGCAAGATGTATAGCAGCTTTGATGGCGCCGACACTATGTACTTCAAGAGGGCGTGCTGCATTTATAGCTTTCACTTTTACTTTACTGCTAAATGGTCCCGTTGCTAATATATTTCACAATAGTAATGTTATCTCAGAATCCATGAGCTGCAGTGCTGAGGTAAATAACATGCATAATGTCTCTTGAAAATAATGTCTATGACGTGGAAATTTCGTTTTGTTCTAAGCATATTATATAAATAGAAATATACAAGCGTTCAGAATCCTTTTTGTTTTCCAAATTATATAACTGTCTCTATCGCTTGAAATGCATACAATTTTCACATTTATCTTCAATATTTATATAAAAAAATAATCCGATTTAATACTGACATGTCATGCGGTGACCGATAAGGTCAGAATAAACTCAATTTCCTGATAAAAAGTTAGTGATGATGCACTATCAAGTCTCGCAGAATTATTGCAGTACTTATCATATCCTCAAGTTTGTAATTTGTCGCAAGAGTATAAGCTAGGCCTAATGCATAAATTGTTTAAAAATGAAATAAGTACGGTACTAAATTTGAGTATCATTATCATATTTTATCAATTCTGTGGTTTAAACTTTAGTATATCTTTGTACTTTATAAATCCAAAAGAAAATTTGACAATGCTGTTGTTATCAGTGGTTGGATTGGAGGTACAAGTAAAATAAACAAACAGCTAAATCAAAACGATAAAATTAAACAACCAGAAAAAAAGTCTTTCTTTCTTTCTCCAATCTGTCGGAAAACACTATTCCTTCATAACAGCTAATGAGTGTTAGAATGAAGAATAGAACAAGTGGAGAATAGTTAGCTACGTGTTATAATACGGATAGAGAATTTCATATCTATGCATTATTGTTCCAATACAACACCTAGTTTCAACATTGTTGTATTTTGTTTCTGTATATAGATGGTTCATGATCAAGGAAAACAGATTCAAGATGCTGCATTACAGTCATTTGATAATTACGTCAAAAACATTGAACAAAGTATACAGAGGCTTCAAGAAACTGCTGTTGATGTCAGGAATAAATTTGAACCGATTGAAAGAGGTCTTGATGAAATTAATCATGGCTTTCAGGTACGTGGAATGTAAAACATTACAGTAACAATTGGAGAAAATGAATCAAACTTTACAATTCTTTACTTTGACAAAAACATAAACAAATATAACCAATTAAATTGATAGGCAGAGACACAAACTGTATTCACAACATATAAACCAAATATTCGAGGTTAAAATGTGGAATTTATGATTGGTTAGAATAAGTCTGTTAACAGTAGAAAAAGTTCCCCAATAATTGTTAACTTTAGTAATTAGTTTTAGAGATTGAGATTGTGAGACAAGATTTCTTTTTATGTAGCATTTAGCACTTATGTATGTTAGGTTAAGCCTTGTCTACACTATCAAACTTTATGTGACAAAAAATATGATGTGCCCATTATATAGACATGATGATGTCATATCACTACCATATTTAAACATAGTACTACCATATATGGGCACATCACACTGTTAGAGATCTTCATAATGTATTTTCAAATATTTCTATTGCTCTTTTTAGAATAACATCTATTCCTATCTTTTTAACTAAAAGCAACACACTTACGTTTGAAGGTGAGCTTTTTCCTATTAGTAAGCAACTTTTACTCTTTTGGGTACAGTTACTATTTTCTTATCTTTTTATCGCTTTCAGTTCTATTTTTTTCTTTTCTCTCTCAATTATTCACTCTATTCTAAATGCTAAAACATAATTAAGTACATCTTCAACAAGACTAATTAAAGATTAAGTAGAAACCGCACTTCCTGCTACATAGGCAAGCGAGGAAGTTGGAATGGGTGTGGTATAGAAAAACTCTTTCTGATTATTTGTGTTGGCTTCTGTACTTCTGCAGGTAGCTGGAGAAGTTCTTTCAAACGCTGCTGATGCTTGTACCACCACAATGGACGTGGCTTATCGTGACTGTAAGGTGGTCTTAAATCGAATATACGACAACTGTATACTTAAGTTAAGCAAGACTAAGATACGTAAGTTATGATTAATTCATTAGGCCTAAATTTTCTATGCCAGAAAATGTACGTATGGAACATGATGTTATGGAACACTTATGGTATTCCCTGTTATTATGAATTAAAACATCAGTTTCAGTAATATAACTAACTAAATTTAAACATTAATATGAAATATGAAATAAACTTTAAAATGTCAATACTATTTTTCAGCCGTTGAGCTATGCAAGCCACTTGATATAGACCCGTTGTGCGAGATCATTTCCTTTGGAAACGGCATTTGTAAAGCGCCAGAGTTTGGCAGAGCAATTGTCGACGACGTAGGAGATGCCATCCAACATATATCAAATAAGATCAACGACGTCTTTGAGACAGACATCCATTTTGAAGCTCACTGGGACACCAAAAGAAACGCAAGTAAATCTGCTGCTGGAATTGCAAGAGCTGTCCGACAAGAGCTTGAAGAAACTTTTAACATCTTTGACACCGCTGTGCTATTTGCGGATCGTCTGTTGGCACTATCAGTCGTGTATGTTCTCTACCGAGCGTATCTATATCATAAATTATATCTGACAAAAGATAGATTTGATAATTTTTACATTACAAAGGAATTCCGAGATCTTGATGTAAAAAGAACAGAAAGTGGTAAAGAATCGATATTACCACTGAAGAAACTAGAACGTGGAAAACTTATAGACTTAAAAACATTGGCATTGTCTAAGGTAGAAAGAGGAACCTTTTTGCTAGGTTTTATAACAATTTTCATGTATGTATTAATTGCTGCAATAATAGTAATTGTGGATTATGGCATGTTTTATCTGCTTGATATAATTTCACGACATGGAAAGATTGAATATGAACTAACCGGTGGAGGAAAAGCTAATATGGACATTGCTGGAACTGGAGTGGTATCAGAATTTGCAAGAGCTTTATTGGGAGATGGCTTCGACACAAACAATGAGCACAACGCTTCTACCACAATCAACGAGTGTCTTCCACATCCTCAAAGACCAGATAAGCAAACAAACATTATCATTGGTGCTCTGTATGGTGTAGCTATCCTAATGGTTCTTTTCCAATCGTATGCCTTAAGACTACGTCGCTGGATTGCATCGTTCTATTACCCAGCACGAGAAGCAGCACGTATAAACTATCTTTACAGCCAAACTCTTAAAAAACGCAAGACAATTCGTGGCATGTTGCAACAGCTTATAAAAGAGAATGACAGAGAACAAAAAGCTCTGGAAAAAGTCAGCTTTCTATCTTGGATGTCGGCTAATAACACTTGCTGTCGTAGGATTCTTTGTCGCAACACTCGCGTCTGTATCGCGTGTGCTTCTGATGAAAATGGAGATAAGTTTTATAAATGTGAAACGATGGATTGTAAGGGAGCATACTGTGTTGAATGTATAAAAGAGGTCGGTGAATTGTGTACTCTTTGTGAAGAACCTTTGAATTATAATGTGGGAGACACGGGTTCAGTCCATTGGAATCCTTATGTAGAGTAGGCTAAACCTCGCATACAGAGAATAAACTAGTTTTAAATACTTTGAGTTGCTGTGCAAACGTTAAGGCTGTGCCTTGAAACATTGGAAATACAGTTCTATTTTTAGCTTATAGCCTATCCACTATAATAGCTTCCTTAATGCCACGTGATAAACTGCCCTTAGGTAAATGTAATTATAAAATGTCTACCGAAGATGATCCCCTTTTTTTTCTAATTGGCTACATTAGTGTCCAAGTTCTTCTTATTTTATACACAAAATTTGAAAATCAAATTGTATTATAATCGTGTCCCCTGTTGAATAGGCCATTAATACCGTGACCTAAATTATTTCTTTTGAACAAAAATTAGATTGTAATTTGAAGGGAAATAGTCACTCGTCGGAAGACAACGGAATTGTTAAACGACCCATACAAAGTTTGGTTTTACCTCTATTGTTCATGTTTTTATGGGAAATATCTTAAATGAAGTGACCATTTTTAGTTGCACTTCCCAACTTCATCATGTTCTATAACATCATTTCATATATCTGGTCTGGTACCAGCTTTTGTTTTCGTACTTTATATAGCGGTCCCATGGGACAGACATTTATAATTATCAAATAGACAGATTACCTACTTGTTTACCAGATACTTCTACATGAAATAATATTGATGCATGGTGCTTAAATATACTGTGATTAAAACACCTTCGAAGAGTCTGACAATGTTTTATCAGAGTGCTAACAGACTAACGGCATATCGATAGGTTTAAATAATCAATCGTAATACAGTGTTTAACTGGGAAACCGTGTAACATATAAAATGCCCTAGACAGGATTCGAACATGCAACCTCGAACTAACCATTATACCACGAGGCAGTTCAAATACACGGTTGGATACATTCACACAGTTACAGTATATAATATCAATGAGAGGCTTGGATGAACAATGACGTTTGAATCAGGTAGAAAAATAATAATATTGAAATCTTGTATATAGGCATAATTTAATTATGAAATAATGGCCAGTATAATGTTATAATTAAATAGTACAGGAAATTAATAAGAGCATAATGGCAATTAGAGCGTGACTAATACAATTATTCAATTCATTTGATAATGTCATAGTTTTGTTACTTTCTTTCCAAAATGCTTTATTGCCAGCTAGAGAATATCACTGCCAAATAAATATATATCGTATTGATAACAGTCAGTTTTCTAGTTTCATTTTCTGTTTATTGTCAAGACGTTTTGAGAGACTGTCGCGGTGTTTATATGATGATGTCTTGATTTGACGCTAGTAATGATTATGATTACCCGGTGGTAATAGCGATGACGTTTTGTTAAATATTGCATTTAGATGTTTATAATAAGGTATTTCTTTTGTGATGATGATGTCTAATTAATCAAACAAGTTAAAACTACATTTGGCCCGACCACCGCGCCGGGAACCAAAGCCTATAAAAGATGTTATTTCAACAGAGGGCGTATTGATAAACAGGGACATCATGGCGGCAGCAGCGAAGGCGTTTCAGAAAGTTTCCAGACAACTTTTCAGATCAAAAGTGTGTTTTTTGGGTTAGTTTTTACAATTTTACATACATTTATGAGATTATATATGTTGCTTAACCAACTTAAATGTTAAATACAAAAATCGGTAGAGCCTAAGTAGATATTTATGTTAGTTGTTGCTAGGCCCATGACTTACTGAACGGGTCGACGGTGATTGTTGCATTACTACCCGTGTTGATTTAGTAGTGACGTATGCGTTATACACACAAGACCCAGGCCTAGACCGTTTTTGATTTGAAAAATCGGTCGTGTGGTAGTACGAAAAGCAAATATTAGTTAAGTAAATAAGTGTAATATATAGGCCTACTGCCAACTGGGTCGTATTGCCGGCCCTACAATAAATAATGAAAAATAAAATGATTGTTTTATTTATCCTATAATTATATAGGCCTATAGCCTAGACTAGTAAGTAGGGCCTACCTAGTCTTAGCTAGCCTACTGTACTGTATAAAAACTATAATGAATGTATATAGCTAGCCAGAGTCAGAGGCCCTATCTATTCTGACTTCCCTAGTAGTTAGGCCTTATCATGGAAGCAAATAGGCAGTAGCCTGAACTAATTCCATCAAACATTAAGTGTAAGTGTAATCAATTTTTGGATATCTAGGCCTACCTAGCCAAGCCAAGGTCTAATTAAACTTTGCTTTTGGGCATTTATATTATATCCAATCTTATAACACAATAATAATGTTGTTAAAAGTGTTTGTGGTAGATTTCATCTTAATATTAATATATGCATTTTGATAGATGGTACCCTTACCAGCAATGTACTGTACCAGCAATATTGAGATTTTGCATCATTACGCATAATTAATTAAAGTACATGGTCCCAGTAATGAAATCATACTGCGAAATATATAATCACTGTCTTGCTAGGTAACCCATCACAAGAATGATAAATAAATAAATTAGTTCTTGGTTATGATCCCACTTAGCCTACCAAGCCACCTTAAATGAAATTTCATGTTGAGTAATGGATAGGTGTTGGTTACAATATATTTATTATTTTGTTTATTCAATTTCTGTCATATACAATACAAAGAAAAAGACAAAACGAAATATAAAAGGCAAGGAAAGACCAAACAGGTGCTAAACGACTATGCTATAATGTTTTTTTTAAAAAATATAAATGATAAAATATTTAAAAGATATATATTTTACAGTACATACTGTACCATATTGTTGGAGATTTATAAGTTATGCGCTGTAAATAATTTTATATAAAGGAATCTTAATTTATAGTCCAAAAGATTAAAATATAACTAATAACCAAAAAAATGTATAGAGATTCTATTCTCTAATTATTATAAAACATTGGATGAATAAAGGTGGTGTTTAACCACAAAAGATAAAAAAAAATCTTAATTGCTAACTTTTTTGACAGGGTCATCATCTTCAATATGTAAGGCACACAGCTTGGCGTCTCTGTCTGAGACACATGAGATGCTTAGAAAGACATGTAGAGACTTTGCTGATAATGAGCTTGCACCAATTGCAGGAGACTTGGACAAGGAACATCGATATCCCAAAGAACAGGTAAAGCCTTGTCTACACTATCAAACTTTATGTGACAAAAAATGTGATGTGCCCATATATGGACGTGATGATGTCATATCACTACCATATTTGACCATATCTCTACCATTTTTGGGCACATCACACTTTTTTTTGGTCAAACTAGTTTGATAGTGTAGACAGAGCTTAAGAGTTGACAATACACACATGCCAAAACATTTGAGGGTGGGTTGATATAACAGTTTTAGGTATTCCCTTGTATGGTTGGCTGATCAAACCTTAAATAAAATGTCTGTAAAATTTTAATATAAGGACTTAGTGGGCTATCAGTGGTGTGTTACACCAAAATAATATTTTTGACAACAATTGTAATTTATTTAAATTTTATTGTTAAATTCAATTCGTCTCATATTATATTATATTTGAAGTTTCTATATTGCCTATCAAATTATATATAGATGGCAATCTTCCAAACTTGACCTTTTACAAAGTCAAATGTACCTCAGTAGCTAGCCTTATACACTTCTTGAGTACCCTATCCAGCCTATTTTAGATGTTTTCATATTAACTGAGGATGCATGTGCTATTTAATACAAAATGTCTAATCAAATCTATTAAAAAAAATGAAAATGTCATGCTTGCTAGACATTCATATATCCTTCATTTTAACTACTGTACTTGCTTGCCTGATATTTAAAATCTGTCATTAGCTTGCCATCAGAAACCTGATCACATTACATTATTACCTGTGTCATTACAACCATTGTTATCATCATCATCATTGCCATCATAGGTAGGTCGCTGTGTACATATTCTATTTTTGTTGGGCCTGTTGTTACAAGAAATAACAGTTAGGGGAGAATGACAAAATCTGAACAGAGTTGTCAAAACAATATAATACTAATCCTATATGATAGCTTAACCACATAAAACTCCTAGAAATAGGAAGCATTTTTCCTTTTTTTCCCCGACTGCTAACTTATTATGTTTTTAGTAGTTAGTATTTTAATATTTTTAAGCATCATCGCCCATTTCATTGTATCTTTCATCAGGTGAAAAAATTAGGAGAGCTCGGCCTAATGGCAGTTGACGTTCCAGAAAAATATGGCGGGACAGGCTTAGATTACTTAGCGTATGCAATAGCTATTGAGGAGATCAGTAGAGGCTGTGCTAGTTGTGGGGTTATTATGAGTGTTAACAATGTAAGTGGATGGATGCATACTAAAATCAATGCCAATTTTAGGTTATTTAAGCTTGGTTCACACTAGGGACACAACTGAATGAAATAAGCTCAACGTAAGTGATTTGACCAATCACAAGCGATGGATTATTCAAACTGTCGCCTGTCGTTGGTCAACTCACTTGCATTGTGTCTACATCCTTGTGTCTCTAGTGAGAACCAGGCTTTAGTAGGTAAAGGCAAGGATTATATTAACTTCTACACTGTACATACAGTACATGATAGCTTGTGTGTGAACTGTTACAAAAGGTAAGGGTAAATTTACAAATCATAATTACTGTAGATGAGGTTCTATGTCATAGAAAAAAATTATGCAGATATGCTCTACCTGGTAAGGTAAGTTTAAGGTAAAACGATACCTGTTGGCTAGCTGCTCAGATTAGCAATTGTGGGTGAGTGGTAATTGTATTTACTTTTTCAAGCATTCCATCGACCTTTTGTATACTGTCTAATCTAAAAGGTTTTTTTGTTGGAAATGATAAAGTGCTGTCAGGTTGGAGTTGGTAATAATTTAGATTTATATAGGTCTGTGAATAAAAAAAAAATAATAAAAAAAAAGGATTAAAGTTTAGGATGTCGGACAACAAACATACCAGTAATTGTTAAAGTACATAAGAAGTTTTAGCATTGAAAGACACAATAGTGGGACTTGAAATGAATACTAGAGACATCTAGCATTTAGATTGAGATAGAGAAAAATAAGGCAGATAGCAAGTGTGACAGTTTGTTGAATTTTTTTATGTATAAGATTAGGTAGTTCAGAGACACTTTTGGCCCCATCCTCCAAAAAACACATCATCATACCGTACCTACTATATTGCTCTTACCATCATTTACAATGCATTGATTAAGAAAATATATTTTCTGCAATTCTATATTAATGCTTGTATCTTATTCTGCTTTATATCCCATCTTGTTTAACATTACTAATCCATACAAATTCATACTGGATTCTTATTACCAATGAAGCTTCTGGTATCATTTCTGCAATTCATTTTCATGTTCATCATGCCAATAGGCTAGTCATGTCATAGGCTGTCATTCTGACATTCCTTAGCCATCTGCTTGGTTTGCATAGTCTGCCTACAAATTGTAGACATGTCTTGTATCAACCTCTACTTGGGTCTGGTCAGGTAAAGATGATGGGTGATCTAGGCCTGATGGCACTTCAAGTACCAGATGCATATGGTGGATCTGATCTAGATACTATGTCTTATGCCATTGCGATGGAGGAGATCAGCCGGGGGTGTGCAGCTACAGGTACCATCTTAAGCGCCCACAATGTAAGTACAGTATTGTAAAACACGAGATATTATTACAACACAATACTAAGTGTTCTAGTATGGTTTTTACCTTACTAGTTTTATTTACTGGTGTTATATGAGTTATAGTATATTTTATTTTTTGATGGCAATAGTGAATCTATATTAAGTGATGTAATATAACCTCTGTCTTGCTTTAACTTTTTATATATGTAAAATACTCAAAATACGAAAAACATAAACAAAACTTTAGGCTGCAGAGAAAGTTGTTGACAATGAACGTTGATATATATTATTGTAATAATTGTAAGGAATGAAATAAAAGTGAGTAAATCTCACAAAAGACAAAAAAAAAAAGTATTGGTTGCTATGAAAGAAATCAACTGGTAGCCTAATTCTGAATGCATATGTATTAGGACTATGTCTTCAGTGAATACTATGAAAGAGGAAAGGTAAGTTCATTGCTGTACATTTTGAGACTAGATTTGATTGATTTCGGTGTACAGCATTCATGTGTGTAAGTATACATTAATTGTGAGTTATTTTGTTTATTATTGGTGAATCTTAATATAAAATGTATAGAAACAAAAAATGTAAATGAAAACAAAATACATGTTTGAATTATAAACATGCAGTTGAATTTATATGTAGATTTATACAATTTGGATTAAACATAAACAATGAATTCATAACTGGCTTTGATACAAGCTGAATTCAATGGAACATATGACATCATCAACCATATGAATGACATCATCAACCATCTGATGATGTAAGTGTATCCAGTAAATCAGATACAATGAATGATTCTAATAATAGTTGTTTCTTAGTGATAACCTTTTCATTTTTTTTTTACTTGCAGTCCTTATATTTATCACCAATAATGAAATTTGGAAATGAAGAACAAAAACAGAAATATATATCACCTTTTGTTGATGGCAGTCGTGTTGGTTGCTTTGGCCTAAGTGAACCAGGTATTGTAGAACCTTTACATATCCCATAGATTATTTAAGTCAATGTGGGGATAGCCTAGAACCCTACCTTTTGAACTTTTCTTTCTGTGGTATTTTTTCTGTCAGACCATTCCATTTCAAAACTGAATGTAAATCAAAATTATTCAGACAGTAAGAAATTATTTATGACCATATATGAATTTTAAGCATTACTATTATTATGATATTGCACTGAAGAAGGGTTAGTGTTACCCTGCAACTTCTTTTTTGATTTAGGTTTTTTACTTATTTTATTTTGTATCTCCATTGAGATGAAGCCATTGACACCAGACACACTATTTTCTTTTTTTTTCTTTTGATTTATATTATGATATAAAATATTTTGGCTTTTAAACATAAATGAAGTTATTTAATTAAAATACCAAACAGATGTCAGAATGTATTTCTATGACAAGACACCGACCAATAAAATAACCAGCATCTTTGAATTTTTACATGGACCAACTCTTTTAGGTAATGGCAGTGATGCAGGTGCAGCGTCCACTACAGCACATCTGGATGGTGATTACTGGGTCTTGAATGGAACCAAGGCATGGATCACCAACGGATATGAGAGCGAGGCTTCTGTCGTGTTTGCTACAACAGATAGAAATTTAAAACACAAGGTAATGAAATACAGTAGAACCTCTATTAAGGATACACCTTCAGAACCAAAAATTAGAGTTAAAATATATATTTCCCCTCATTCTTTTCAGATGGATGTCCTGGTTGTTTTCTGTTGATTTGTCCTATCCCATCTCCCGCTTGTCTTTGTCCCATCGTTTTGTGTCCGAGGCAGACCCGACTCAAGATCCTGTATCTTTCTGCGATCCTGCCTTCTTCCTCCACCAACATCCCCCCCACCCCTGCTGGCCAGATTTATTGTTTATTTGTATATGTTATTTCTTATTTATTCCATTATTGTTTAAATCTTAAAAGGAAGTGAATAAATGTTGTTTTGAATTGAATGGAAGGTGTCCCCTTAAAAAAGTAGCGTTTCCGTAAGGAATAGTCTAAAAAAAGGGTTTTAATAAACTTTGGTATTATAACATCATGTATTCAATTCATCAATATGCCTTTGATTTTTAATATCCAGGGTATTAGTGCTTTTATTGTTCCAAAGCCCATTGATGGGTTATCACTGGGTAAGAAAGAAGACAAGCTAGGAATCCGGGCTACGTCTACTACATACCTTATATTTGAAGATTGTAG
Source organism: Antedon bifida (assembly GCF_963402885.1). Classification (NCBI taxonomy): domain Eukaryota; kingdom Metazoa; phylum Echinodermata; class Crinoidea; order Comatulida; family Antedonidae; genus Antedon; species Antedon bifida. Next base: position 30,691,817 of record NC_136227.1, on the reverse strand, counting down.
AATACCAAAAGAGAACCTTTTAGGAGAACCTGGATTTGGATTTAAAATTGCTATGGTAAGTTTATGATGATTATTACAGTACCTCCACCAAGGAGGTTATGTTTTAATGGCATGTTTTTATTATTTTTTTTAAAACTTTGTTTAAGGAGGGTGACTGAAAACAGCCGAGGCTGACATGCATGGGGCCCTCAACAATGTGTGTGTGTTTCTTTCTATATTTGTTAGCAGGATTACTCAAAAAGTTATTGCCCGATTTTCATAGGATTTTAAAGGATGGTTTCATAGCTGTATGGAAATATTCAATTTTCAATGGCTAGGCAGAGGTTTGTGCTCTCTGAGTGCCCTTCTAGTTTAAAAATGGATTTATTATGTATAACTTTTATTTTCTTATGCATTGATTATTTTTTTGTGTTTATCTTGTATTCTAATCAGTTTATGTTGCTTGTTTTTAGACAACTCTGGATGCAGGTAGGATAGGAATTGCAGCGCAAGGTGTTGGAATTGCACAGGTTGGTTCAAGTCATCTGCCCTCTTTTACTTATTAAATACAGTAGTGTAGCAACTATGACAGCTCACTGGCTAAACCCAGGGACCCTGAGCTTATAGGGCCCTCTGGACAGTGCTCGCAGAAAAATCAGGCATTAAAATATGTCAAAAAGGGATAAAAACGCTCGATGCCTCCAGTGTTGGAGGGCCACTTTAGGTTCCTCAGGCATCTACATTATGCCACTGATTAAATAGCTCTATTCTTATAACTTGAACTGTGATGTTGATACTGTGTTCTTTGTTTTTTACAGGCTGCCCTGGATTGTGCTATTGATTATGCATCGAAGCGTGAAGCATTTGGAGCTCCAATAAGTAAGATGCAAATGATACAATCCAAGCTAGCTGATATGGAGGTTAAAGTTCAAAGTTCACGGCTATTGACGTGGCAAGCTGCTGCATTCAAAGATGCAGGACTGAATTTTACAAAAGTAAGTGCATTAACTTGTGGAGAAGGTACTTACTGAATAAAAAAGGATGTTTTTTTTTAAAGATATTATTTCATTTGTTAGATTTATAAATTTATTTTGGTAGAAATAGACAAGCAATCACTCCTAAACAGGTCTACATCATTGTATTTTGTTTTGTGCTAATGTGATGACATAATTGTAATTTAATGGAATATTCGCTAATAAGAGAGTAAAGAGTAGGGGGTCGTCTCCATGTACTTATCTTATAGGTGCTGCACTGCTGGCTGTGGTGCGTCCGTAGAGGGCCTAATCCAAAATTAAATATCATCTGTACACAATTGTTCACCTTAAACCAGTATAGATACGTATGTGTGCAATGTTTCGACTTGTTGTCAACAATTCTTCATCTGGCAATGACTAAATGTTAGTGGTTGCTGAGAGTAGCTTTACTAGTTGTAGAGCATTAGTAAACTTGGTCTGTGATTTGTTAATATGAACAAGATGAAATCATTTTTCGCAGGATAAATACCTTAACCTTCTTTCTACCTTTAATACCTTTTGCCAATTTATTTTGTAATAGGAGGCAGCAATGGCAAAACTAGCAGCATCAGAAGCAGCAACCTTCAATGCACATCAGGTAAGTTGTTACTGACTATGATATACTGATAATACTGATAAGCAGTAATCTGGTCCTTATACGTTCTCGACAGCACTTTTGTGCAGCATTTTAGTACCCTTTCATTGCCATATTTTATTTGCATGCATAAACAAAAATAAACAACTTTGCCCTGTAATCTTCATACAGAATATATTTGTTTCATGTGAAGCTGTGTTTTATTTTCAGGCCATTCAAGTACTCGGTGGAATGGGTTACGTAACGGATATGCCTGCAGAGAGGCACTACAGGGATGCTAGAATCACAGAAATATACGAAGGAACTAGTGAAATTCAACGACTGGTTATTGCTGGACAACTTTTAAAAGAGTTTTCTCAAAAAGTTTAATACTACGGTGTATGCAAGAATATATAAATTAAATTATTGATAAGATTTTATTGATGAACGATGTTCAGACGCTGTGAGTACATACATAAAATTATTAACATTGATTTTGTGAAATGGACTGCTCCACATATAGTGATTCACAGTGTATAATCTTGACCACTGTGGTTTAGTGGTCAAGATACTTGACCACAAGTCACAGGTTTGAAGGTGGAAGACAGATTTTTTACTAACCAAAAAAAAAACATCATCGTAAACTGATATATGTTTGTTTGTGTATTTTAATTAGCACAATACATTTTAAATATAAAGATTATTTATCAATTTAATGTCTGGTGTTAAATTTGCTTTTTTAAATCATTACTCATTATTTTGCGTAAAAAAATATGCAAATTATGAACCCTTTATTTTTTTTTACATAAGTAGTTACTATAAAATGATATTACACGATATATTCGCATTATATATAATTATTATTGCATAAATAGTTCCATAAAAATGGCCAAATTTTACCCTTTATTTTTTTACATAACCGGTTATAAAAACAGGTGATAACTCAATATATATGCATATATTGTAATATTATTGTGTAATAATTTTTTTTCCTTACTAGGCCTATTAGTACATGGAAATTTTCGAAAAATAACCAAATTTTGACCCTTTTATTTTTTGACATAACTAGTTACTATGGACCTATAAGATGATGATAACACAATGTATGCGCATATAAGGCAATATTGCATAATTATTGAATTTTAAAAAGTGGATATTTTGACCATTTTTCGAAAAAATCCCTGTACTATAGTACAGGGAAATTTTTCGAAAAATAACCAAATTTTGACCCTTTTATTTTTTGACATAACTAGTTACTATGGCTCTATAAGATGAAGATAACACAATATATGCGCATATACAGCAATATTATCGCATAATTATTGAATTTTAAAAAGTGGATATTTTGGCCATTTTCGAAAAAATCCCTGTACTATAGTACAGGGAAACTTTCGAAAAATGACCAGATTCTGACCCTTTTTTTGACATAACTAGTTACGATGGCTCTATAAGATGATAACACAATATATGCGCATATACGGCAATATTATCGCATAATTATTGAATTTAAAAAAGTGGATATATTGGCCATTTTCGAAAAAATCCCTGTACTATAGTACATGGACATTTTCGAAAAATGACCAAATTTCGACCCTTTTATTTTTTGACATAACTAGTTACTATGGCTCTATAAGATGAAGATAACACAATATATGCGCATATATGGCAATATTATCGCATAATTATTGAATTTTAAAAAGTGGATATATTGGCCATTTTCAAAAAAATCCCTACATGGAAATTTTCAAAAAATGACAAAATTTCGACCCTTTTATTTTTTGACATAACTAGTTACTATGGCTCTATAAGATGAAGATAACACAATATATGCGCATATATGGCAATATTATCGCATAATTATTGAATTTTAAAAAGTGGATATTTTGACCATTTTCCGAAAAAATCCCTGTACTATACTACATGCAAATATCGCATAATTATTGAATTTAAAAAGTGGATATTTTTTTATTTTTTGACATAATTGGTATAACATAATATATATAATTACATGCGCATACCACATTATGTGCGTCTGCGCATGTCAATTTACGATATGGTAACCAATTATGTAGACAAATAAAAGGGTAAAAATTTTATATATATAAGCATAATTTTTTTTAATAAAAAAATATAGTGGTATCATAACAATAAATATACAATAGGAAAATTTCAACCCTCTTAATTTAATAAAAAAATATGAAGAATCAAATTAATCAAGAATTCAAACTCAATTTGCCGAAAAACTTCTCTTTCGCATAACATGAAATGACGTAATTTCTAGCTACCTCCAGCCTTGTGGTCATAGTGCTATAGAGAAAATTTATTTTCGTTAGGTGCTACACAAAAGAAAATTATTATTATATACGACACGACGTCATATCACTACCATATTTGGTCATATCACCACCATATTTGGGCACATCACACATTTTCTTTTGTCAAACTAGTTTGATTGTGTAGATAATCAAAATTATATTTTTATAATCCAAATTTGGATTTATATTTATTTAACATTTCTAATGTTATTGAACATCCTCCACAAACAATGACCACTGCTGATTGGATAGCAGTTTGTAACTTGCCCTGCTCTTGTAGTTTCGGTATTACATTGCTATAGATACCAGCGAGGGCGGCACCACATGCTGGCTCTACTAGAATTCTATGTTCATCTATAAAGTATAGAACAAATTTAAAATTTATTTCTCAATATTATTATTTATTATTACTATTCACATGCCTGCATTATGGTCGCTTGTTCGACCGTTTTATCGTTGACTAGATAGAACAAATAATGAATATTTATGAATGCAATGGTATAAATATTTTCATGGTGAGAATAGTACATTTCGTCTTTCAACGAATGTAAATATTTGTTCCATTGCACTCGTTAGTGCAATATAATAATAAATCATATAATATAATTAAATAATAATAATTTTTATCTAATTTTAACAATTTTTAGCCTCTTAACTTTTTGTGTGTGTTTTTGTAAATTGTATTTTATATTTTTGTATTTTGCCAGTTTTCAAATCACATTTCTGTTTTTTTAAATGGACAATAAAGTATATGACTATGACTATGACTATAAACTATTTGTTTTATATAAAGTAGATTTTTGTTTATTTTGAGGAGGATCACGATTGCATATAAGAAGAATGAAACACTCATATATAACAAATCCTCTTGATGTCGCATGAGTTCAATGGAGCATGTATTTTATATCATGTGACCCACAATCATCCAATCAAATGACAAGAATCTACTAATTAAAGATGATGTATAAAATGAACATGGTCAGTCATTTTATTATAGAGTGGTTTTGACTGGATAATTTTTGGACTTATATTGTGAGCAAATGTGTAAAGCTCTGTCTACACTATCAAATTTTATGAGACAAAAAAATGTGATGCCCATATGGACAGGATGAGGTCATATAATTACCATTTTTGTCAAACTAGTTTGATAGTGTAGACAGAGCTTAAGTCAGAACAAAGTTTAAATGTCCTACCTGTGAATTTGAGACACGCATCCACAGCCTCCTTGTCAGATACGACGACTGAATGCACCTCATGCTGACTGTAATAATCAAGGGCTTGCTGGCAGACAGTCAGTGCTCCAAGACTCTTGGCAACACTATATAAATATGAAAGATTATGAAGAGGCTATAGAGGATGAAGTCATTTGCAGTGGCTGATTAGACCCTCTACAGACCCACAGTATTCTCTCATCTTGGTTATATATTAGATGTTTTGCCTTATTCTGACCAAGGCAATCTAACAACAAGATGCTGGACTCCGGAGATCAAAGGGTGTACCTGTGGCTGATCAGTTCCATGCCCCTTATGAGACACTGCGTGCCGCGGAGGATATGTACATGGTACAGTACTGTTGGTATTTGTCGCAGCCAGACATAAGATCAAAGGAATGTTACGAGTTCCTATCTTGGCAAGGAGAGCTCAGTTTCCTGGTGTTAGATTGCCAGGTTCTGACATACATTGCATTTTATACCAAGTACATATCAGAACATGCAAGTGATTTGAGTGGAACTTGACCCCACAACCTCCAGATCACAAGCCTGGCATTAATACGTCTACTAAGATTGCATGATGTCTAGGGTTTTGATTCAAGTCAAATTTACTTAGCTCCAGATACAAAGTTACTTTGCAGGAGTTTAAATACAGTTTGTATAATACACACCTTGTTATATCGTCCAGTGTTACCAATTCGCCTTTCTTAACAGCTGCATTGTAACAATTGGCCCCAACAGTCTCAATAGTAATGACTGGTACATCATTCCATCCAACCTTTTTTAAGCCCTCGATCACGCCACAAAACAGACCACCACCTCCAACAACTGTTATCAGCACATCAGGCTTATGGGTCATGTCGTCTGCTATTTCTTCAATCATTGAACTATGACCTTCCCTGAGAGTACAAGAATGACAGGAATTAGAAATGTATCCAAAAATCAGTTTTTAAAATAACTAATATAATATATAATAAGGTAAATGAATACTATATATAGAAACGTATTGGTGTCTTACTCTTAAGCTCTGTCTACACTATCAAAAAAGTGTTATGTGCCCAAGAGTAGTGATATGTCCAAATATGGTAGTGATATGACATCACCATATCCATATATGGGCACATCATATTTTTTGTCACATAAAGTTTGATAGTGTAGACAGAGCTTTAGAGGTACTCTTACCATATATCTGGATGATCAAAGGGGTGAATAATGGTGCCATTTGACTGACTAGCAATTTCTAACGCTCTTTTGTTTGCCTCGTCCCACACCTAAAACAACACAAATACAATCAGATTTTACGTTGACTGTACATGAAAAATACATACTATATTATACATATTAAATGATGATTTTTCACATACATTCATTTATCTATTCAGGTATATAGTAAAAACATGCAGCATGAAGGCTGAAATTGTTGATTTAAAAAAAATATATATATATATTATTAATTAATGTTCTGTGCCTGATGTGTTTATATACTGATGAAGAGCTAGTGTTGCCCGAAAGCTCTGCTAACTTTTCTGGCTGTTTTACTTTATCGTTTTGATTTAGCTTTTCGCTTTTTTTGTATCTCCATTGAGATCCAGCCACTGATACCCACAGCATCGTCAATTTTTCAGTATTTTTCCTTTGGATTTATATATATATATATATATCCAATCTGCAGACAGTACTGTTTCGATCTTATTAGATCTCGTCAGTGCAGCTCAGGTTTCTGAAATAAATGTGTGTGAAAGAATAATGTGAATTGTTTTTTGATTAAAATACATATATATATATACAAATTGTAATTCACAACTTGTAATACCTTTCCATGATATTCTACTGTTGCGTTCTCATCTCTTAATTTTTGAGCTACAAATTCTGGTGTGCTTTTTGGTATGACAACTGTCGCCTTGACGCCAAGCTTTCTGGCTGCATAAGCTGCTGCTATCCCAGCATTCCCACCTGTATTTTAATAAAACAACAACTCACATTATTATTTCACACATATTTATTTCAGTATTATTTTTAGACAGTTGTATAAGAGTAGAAATACATGGCAAAATAAATGATCTAACAACTTTAAAGATGTATTGTCCCTTGAAACACAAAAAAATGAAGGTCAAAATATTCTAAATTTAAATTGGCCATATCAAAGTAATATTAAAGTTATTCACTTTAAGTCGAAAATTCGAGCCAAAAGCAACAAGTTTACGTAATTAACAGGTAAATTAGTTGGATTACATTTCGTCTGGAAAATGGTCGCGAGCGAAAGTAAACAAAGATTTCAAACCATGAGTACGCATTATGCATATGCTGATTAGGATTGTTTACAACTCGTCACCGTTGAGAAGGTATTTTCACACAGATCGTGAGGAAGTTTTATGATTATGCATACAGAGAGTAGCCAAACAAGCGCGTTTCATTATGGGATATGTTTTGATCGAAAACTTTGACTGGAAGTCAAAGTTATTTTTTTAACAAAAAAACGTCTGTATTTCAGTTAAATGATTTTTTTTTCGACAAATTTTTGGTGATAGTTAATAACTATTGTGATACTTCAAAATGACCCACCTTTTTTTGAAATCTGTTATTTTTTATTTTTTTTGAATTAGTCAAAGGGACAATACATCTTTAATAATTTGAACTTGCCTGATGAAGAGACAATATGCTTGGAGCCTTTCTCAATTGCCTAAGAAAAACAAATGCAAACACTTAAGCATAACTAGTAGGTCCTATAAAAGTTATAAGTAATATTTTAAATTATGTTCTACTGCATATACAGTTGATATTCTCCTTTTGCGGATACTCATATATGGGGACATTTTCCCGAGAGAAGAAGGGGTTAATGTTTGTAGAAATATGGCCAACAGGGATAACCTATTATAGGGATAACCTATCATAGGGATAACCTATCATAGGGATAACCTATCATAGGGATAACCTATCATAGGGATAACCTATCATAGGGATAACCTATCATAGGGATAACCTATCATAGGGATAACCTATCATAGGGATAACCTATCATAGGGACAACTTATCATAGGGATAACCTATCATAGGGATAACCTATTATAGAGATAACCTATTATAAGGATAACCTATTATAAGGATAACCTATTATAATAACTTTGTTGAGTTCAAATAGTGTCACTTTAAAATAGAGTAAAAAAGTTTTTGTGAATGCATTTCGAAGCAGGGCAGAGGGGAAGTATTATTTTAAATATTAATTATTATATTAATTTGTATGTATGTATGGGTTGGTTGAATAAAAATGTTATATTATACATTATCAAATAAATAATCAAATAATTTACCTTTTTACATAAGTTTGAAATGCCACGTATTTTGAATGATCCAGTGGGTTGTGTGTTTTCAAGTTTTAAATAAACTTTAAACGGTGCATGTTTAGAAAGTGGAGTGCTTTCTATCAATGGTGTACGAACATATAGCTGCTGTTTCTGTTTATCACTCATTTTGGAATTACGTCTGTCGAGATTATATAATTATTAATTATATAAAAATAAATATGTATCACTATATTTACTGTATATCTATTTAATGTATCGTGTATTATGAAATTATTTGCTATTATAACGCAAAGAATGTCAAGCCAGGCCTCTACATGCCTAACTAGACCGTGGACACTCACGTCCACGACCACCACACCAGTAGGCCTACAGACTACTACTACTAGGCATAGACTAGACTGCATTCCTCAATTAAATAGACCTAGCTAGGCCTATCATTAATATAGATATATTAGAAATGAATAATGAGGCCTAGTAGTAGGCTTCACATCATTATAAATATGAAGAAAATGAATTAAAATTTAATATTAAATAAGAACACTGTGACTCTGTACTTACACACTTTAGTCAGTTTGAAAAAAACTGCGCCCTCATCTAGGTACCACAAATTATGTAATTAGGTGATGACGTTGTACGGTGATTCCCCTACACTCTGCAACTTCCTGGTCACGGCGACATGATGTAATATTAATAAACTAAATACTGTACTACAATGTAAATTAACCAGACCGTGATAATGAAAGGGGTGGACTGAAAAACTTAAAAAACATTTAATTGTTACTGGTATTTACTTGGTGTTAAATACAGTTTTAGATAAAGAGGAAATTCATTCTTAGACTAGACGTCAAGCACACGAACAAGTCGCAAAACTCGTTATGACTAGGCCAAGTGAAACACCGCCTGTAACCCAGTCGACTGGACTCAATACCGGTAGGCCAATTGTGACATCGTCCCTACTGCCGAGGGCTAGACGAAGGAAGACGTATTGGAAGAACCTGTTCGTTCTAAGCCTAGCTTTTTTCTTTGTATTTACAGCGTATATGTCAATACAAAACTTACAAAGCAGCTTAAACACCGAAGAAGACCTTGGAGTGATATCATTAACCATCGTGTATGGATCGGTTGTCTTTTCGTGTATTTTTATTGCACCGATTTTAATTAGAAAATTTGGCACAAAATGGACTATGGCAGGCAGTATTGTTATGTATAGTGTATACACCGCTTGTAACTATTATCCAACCTACGGTACATTAATCCCATCATCTTTTTTGATTGGACTTGCTGCGGCACCTCTGTGGACAGCACAGGGGACATATCTGACGACATCTGCCATCAGTTTGGCAGACCTTACCAATGAAGTTCCGGAAACCTTGTTGAATCGCTTCAATGGTATTTTCTTTGTCATCTTCCAGTCAAATCAAGTTGTCGGAAATTTAATTTCCTCTTTAGTTCTGCAGCAGACGAATGAAACGAGCCCAAACAATACCGATCACTGTGGACGTTGCAGTTGCAACGAGGCTTCCCCCAATAGTACTGGTGATAGTAGACAACCAGATAAAAGTCTGGTTAACACACTGCTGACTGTTTACCTGGTGTTAGGTATCATTGGGTTACTTCTGGTAGTGTTCTTCCTTGATACACTGCCAACGTTTCAGTCATCTCGCATGGATAGAAGAGAATGTATGCAGAAGTGGATGGAGACTCTTGGCATTCTACGGAACCCTATTCTTGTACTTTTGGTACCGTTAATGATGTACAGTGGTATTGAGCAAGCATTCGTTGCTGGAGATTTTACAAAGGTGACATTATTACTATTCTTAGTTTGTTTGAGCCCACTGGCGTGTGCCCAGTTCTGATCCTGTAATCCATCTCTCCTACGCAATAACAGCTATGGGTGCTTGACATTTTGCAACCTTATAAATGATATGTTTATCAGGGAAAGTCTGATGTTACCTAAATGCATTAGGCCTACCCAATTTCAAAATCCAGCAAGATCTATCACTGTCTGACTGTTGGCCAAATAGTAGGTCCTGCTAGATTTTTAGTCGCGTGGACGCGACTCTATAGTTCACTATGTCGGTCGGTCGGTCTGTCGGTCTGTCGGTCCGGTATCACTATGCGTTTTAGCACGCGACTTATGGCTGTTGGCCTTGTTGAAATTGGAGGACGTGGGATGATTGTAAAATGAAGTGCTGAACTTAACCTAGTATCTTTCACATTGTACTTAATCAAAATGTAGGAGGGACCGGGCTGGCTATTCCAACATTTGACAATCCCGCCCACCACTATTCCGGATCCACCTCCGACTATAACCCTTTTAGTATATCAATCAACATTTTTTATTTACAGGCATATGTCACATGTGCCAAAGGCGTTGAATGGGTTGGTTATGTAATGATCTGCTACGGAGGTGCAGACGCCGTCTCATCGTACCTGCTAGGCCGCCTTGAGAAGTACACTGGACGACTGATCCTCTTCTCGTTAGGTGGTTTGGTTCAGATGATCCTCATCGTAACCATGTATCTCTGGCACCCGAAGGCTGATGACGATGTCTGGAAGTTTATGTTAATTGCAGCTGGATGGGGATTTGGTGATGCTGTATGGCAGACGCAAATTTGTTGTAAGCACAAAACTGATTATAGCAGCACTTTTTGTTTTGATTTGGCTTCAGTCAGTTTTAAATTTTTCTTTTTTAAACCTTAGAGTTCATTCCATAAGATAGGTCCAAACAGTTCTAATTATAACAATTTCCATTATACTGATATAATTTTTTTTTTATTTCAGCCATTGTTGGCGTACTTTTTCCTGACAAACAAGAGTCTGCCTTCGCTAATTTCCGTCTATGGCAATCCCTGGGATTCAGTGTGGCGTTTGCCTGTAGTATTCCTAACAACGTCTATATCTACCATAAATTATTTGGGTTTGGCGGATGGCTAGTCATGTCAATGATTGCTTACTACACTGTAGAAATCATCGTTCGTCGCACCAAGCCTGGATATTTTGAAGTAAAGGTTATGGAACCAGATGCAATAGGCTAGGTTATATTGTGTTACAATAAATTACCAAGAAATCTTTACTTGAATAACGAAAAAATACATTCCATACATGTAATCGATCAAGATAAACGTTAGAAAAATGTAAGTAGCGTAAAAAAGGTGTTTTTTTAAAATTCAAACAAAGTTTTTGAATCATCAAAGAACAATTGTTGGTCATATTAATGGTAGGTCTAGTGTATCTTTAAAGTTGTAAACTGTAGGCCTATGATCTGTGAGTGACTCTATTCTGGTAATCTACTAAAGTATATCGGTTCTGTTATAGCTGTATTAATATGTCGTTTACTACCAATTCTTTTGTATATGTCAACTTTATCAATGCAGTATCATTTGATCTTTACTATTTAGTTTATTTAAACGACCAAAGGTCATTCTAAAACTAGCTGATGTAACTTACCCTATGCAGTATTAAGGCTGTGTATAATATTGAAATATACTGATGAAGTAGGCTATTATATTTATATAATGGCATTTATATAACATTATATAATAAATGTGTTTACTGGTTTAACTTCTGGCAGCTAGTGTATTAAGTATTTTTAAATAATAAATATCAGTTTATAACTAGTTTAATATTTTTTAGAATTGTACAATGTAAAAATTATATATTGTATTTTGATAAAGACGTTCTATTATAATTAGTTTTAAGATGTATGTTTCTTTTATTTTCTTATTATAATCACAAGAATGAAATGAGGCTGAATAATATTGGAAATATGAACTTGGTTTTTCTTTCTGTTATTTATATAGTCTTCCGATATGAATGATTTAAAAAGAAAGTACAATTAAGAACAAGAAGGCTAATCGTGTGGTCTTTACTTGGAGGAAAAGCTAACTTTGTAACATATCATCTTGTGGTCTGATAGCCGGTCATATACACAATCTTGACTTAAATCCAGAAATTTCAAATTGAAAGAATCGAAACCGGTTTTCTTCTAATCAGTTTTAGAGGGAAAAAAGTGCTCAACGAAATTTGACGATCGAGACCGGAATAATCAATTGTGGTTTGTAAACCGGTATTCACAATCGATTCGTTTTATGTGGACCAGTTTATGTTGGCAAAAGAACCGTTAAAAAAAACCCCGGTATTTTAAAGCTCTGTCTACACTATCAAACTTTGACAAAAAAGTATTATGTGACCAAATATGGTTGTAATATGATGTCATCGTGTCCATAAAGTTTCATAGTGTAGACAGAGCTTAAGTTCGATTCTCTTGTTCAGTATGGGCCTTAATGTTGCGCTTCCTGACTGATTGTTTCCTATTCAAAAGTTGTTTTTTGACAATTTGGAATTTTATATGAACTATTATAGTACTTTCCTATGGCTGCTTCCTATATCCTTACTTTCACTCTAGGTCTTAGTCAAGTGGTGACGAGTGTTTAAAGGTCAGTGACTTTACAACTCTTTCAAATCGTCACAGGGGTACCGAAACTTTGTAAACCACTTTCAAACAGTGCACGACGAATTTGATTACACAGATTTTTTTCCAGTGATCATTTACTTGTATTCCAATATCGTACTTTTAGCCAACTCTTGGAAACTTTATAACTATTTAAATGCTAATAGCGAAAAAAAGGAAGAGATAATAGCACCACACGTGTTACATAACCCTCTACAGGCACCACATACAGATGCTGTATTATATAATTTACTATGATACTCATAACTATACATACATGTGGAGATAAGCAGTGTGGTGTCTTCCGAATTGATATTATTATAATTGTTCGTGTATAACTGTTAACGAATAGTGAACATAACTAACTATTCCGCATGTACACGGCCGGTCTAGCCCCGACCTAAATAACGTTGATGCAAAAGATAGGACATATAGGCCTACAGTAGGACTGAGTCCAGCTCTTCATTTAGCCTATTTGGCCTATATTTATTGGTATTACTGATTATTAGTAGGCTAATTAGTTATCAAAATGAAGGAGGCCTACTGGAAATTTTGAATCGGTTCTAAATAGGTGTTTAAACGGGTGTTTTTACAACCCTATTTATAGAATATAATAGGAAATCAATACAAATAATGGTATGTCAAATAGTTCAGCACATGACCAGAACGGTATCCTGTGAACAAATAGAAATAGGCACGGGATATTCCCTGTTGATTATATAAAGCAATTCGACTCGCACGTTTACCTTATAATCAACATACTGATTTGGTGCAGCTTCCTAAGGAAATAGTACGCTAATCGAATACCAGAATACATTATCTAAAATTCAATTAGGCCTATAATGCGTAGAGAAGTATTACACAAGTAGAAGTTACTGGCAGCTAAACAACATCGCAAGTATGCCACTTTACCCGATATTGCGGGTAGCTTTACTGGGAGATGCAGGCGTCGGGAAAACAACGCTACTGCAGAAGTTTATGAAAGAAGATTGTCTGGTTACTAATGGAGATATTGCAGATGCACAAGAGAAAGTTATGGAGAGAAATGGCCGAAAAATTAAATTGGATATCAGAGATACAGCGGGTAAGATTCCTTTCTATAATTATCTATTCTATTCACTATTAATATAAAAAAAAATATTCCCTACTTCAGCAGTGCAATAATACAAAATGTTTCGACAACATCATGAAATGAAGACAATAACATAACAGTAGTATTATTCAATTATGTAAATTAAGTAATAAAAAGGAAACAAAAATCTGTCTGTCTCATCAAACTTTATGTGACAACAAAATGTGATGTGCCCAAATATGGTAGTGATATTCCCAAATATGGTAGTGATATGACATCATCATGTCCATATATGGGCACATCACATGAAGTTTGATAGTGTAGACAGAGCTTCATGTCAATTGAAATCAGTCAAATGACGACCTGTTTACTCAATAATAAAGATAATAAAAAGTATAGTTAAACTTTCCTGGTAAATGAGAAAGTTCGTAGAGAATTAATCAGGAATTCAGGACCGTTTGTAATATGGTTTAAAGGTTTATTAGAACAGTTTTAATTGTTTCCTACAACTAATGATTAGGACATCACTAATTTAGTTATGACGCAACCGCACCACACCTTCAACGGTTATGCTTTTAATTACATGTAACCTATATTGTCAGGAATAGAGAATAAAATGTGTTGTGTTTGTGTTTCATAATATTTATTCAACCAAGAAAAAAATAATGTAATAGTACATAAATATATAACATAAATATTTAACGTACTGTATATAACATAACAAGTTTGTTTTTTTAAGATCTGGTTAGAAGTAAAAAGTCCCCTAAACAAAACAAAATATTATAAATTGTTGAATAAAGAAATATGTAGGCCCTAAACGCCATGTTTTAACCTCAACTTATATATGGAAACATAAAAAAAAGAAGAATAAAGAAAAATGAAAACAACATACATTTACTCATGATATTTTGATAAATAATAATGTATACATTTCTTTAAAATGGTTATGGTTTTACATTCAGTAAGTGTACATCTAAGTAATTCCATAAAGTTTGTTCTGAGAAGGTTATGCACAATCTAACAAGTGGTACAAGCATCTTACGTGGATTTCTATCTAAATTATATTAACAATCAAATTAATTTGTGTAAAATTAACAATGACCTAGGAAGTTCAAACATTATTTTCTTTTAGGTCTTGAAAGATACAGAAGTTTAACACAGTCATATTATAGAGGAATTACAAATTTTATCTTCGTCTATGACGTCAACAACAAAGAGTCATTTAATAACCTTATGAAATGGTAAATATCGAAATTATTTATTTGAATTTGTAGCCAAATGTTTGTGGTCCTCTATGAGAGAGGAATTATTTAAATCCGTGGTATCAACGACTAAAACGCCTGGATTATCAATTTGATAGGATTGAATATTAAAGAATCAGATTACTTTTTATATTAAAATGTATAAAATATGTCTTTTTTTTATAGGTCTGAACAATACAATAGAAATTGCAATGATCCTGTAAACACCAATATTTTAATTGTTGGAAACAAACGTCAAGAAGCCGATACAGACCGAGTACCTACCGAACAAGCCCGAAACTTTGCGAATCATTTAGAAGCAGATTTCATCGAAATTAGTACAAGAAATAATACGAACATTGAGGCGTGTTTTTTAAGAATAGTCGATAATTACTTTGAAAGGCAAGGTAAATGTCTGCGACGTATGTTTTCTACTCCATCAATAAAGCTGAAATACAAATCCAAGAAAAACAGTTGTTGCAGAACGTAATGAGACAATACTACAGCTAAACAACTAAAAGAACGATTTGTAAATCGTGAAAAATGTAGTAATTGAAGACTACATATGTGATGGCGCTAGTTACAATCCGTCATGCTTGATTAATATTGGTGAATGACGTAAGGCATAAACGGGTAAATAGACAGATTTACAATCGGAGGGTTGGTTACGAATACGGGTTAGCTCGGTGTACATGCTATTTAACAAGTTAGATATGTGTAAATAAAATTACGAATGAATTTAGATGATTGTCGTTGTTGAAGGTTATTGGACACCGAAATAACACTTCTATGCTGCTTTTCCGCCAGTAAAGGAGGACAAAAACAGCGCAACATGCAGGCCGAGAAAAGTTCAGAACCCCTAAAATCCATTTATTTTAGATGCTCTTCAGTCATCATGAAGATTTACTCGCCTCGTCACAAGCTTGTAAAATATTCAAACAATTTTTTTGATCGTAAAATGTGCTGCGATAGATATGTCTTATTGTCATTTAATATTATTAACTGATATCCACGAATTACTTGTTTTTGTAAATAAACAATACTTTCAAATAACTGATAACATATTGTATGCTATCTTCCTAATAAAGAACAATCAATAAACTTTACAAAGTCTACAATTATATTGAACTTGGTATTACACCATAACATATTATCAGAGTAAAGCTCATTCACAAAATAAGATCCTATTGGAGATCAATTTCACCATTACCACCCCCTCCCTCCAGCAAGTTGCATAAAGTAATTCGACCAATCACAAGCGGCGGATCATCCTAACTGCAGCTTGTGATTGGCCAAATTACGTAATTTGGGTATGGGTCATTACGTTGCGTCCAATGGGAACGCAGCTTTAACTTTAAAGACCAATGTCCATTGCTTCATAGGTTTTCACTTTCACATTACACATAAATGATATCTATTTCGGTCTGATGGAAATATCTTCTTTCAAGAAGTGAAATTTCGTGATTACGTAATTTCGGATTTAAAAATGAAAGGTGAATACTTGAATCCTAAAAGATTTTTTTTATTTGTTTTCTGATCTATTTTCTTGTTTTTTTTTAAAGCAACATTTGTATGAATGCATTCCAAACATTACGTGGCAATGCGAATGGTGATCAGCTACAATAACAACACCGTGGTATTGTTTATGCAACTATAGCTATGGGAACTGTATCAATTTGTGAACCATGCTCGATGAAATGTGTTGTGTATAGCCCGACGTCACCCCACGTTATGATTAGTTTGTATGCTTCTAACAATATGGTGTATTCACAAGTATATATTAATACTTTAAAAAAATTGTAATTATTAAAAAAAAATTTTAATTAATATTAAGCCTACTACTGTATTCCATTTTGACACATTTATTAGTACAAAGATCATATATAATATATAATGGGTAGCATAAATATATGTAGCCTAAATGTTAGGGGATTGAAAGATAGTTTTAAACGACGACGTACTGTATTTAATTGGCTAAAGCCAAAGAATATATATCACAAGAATGAGTAATCCGCGATTTTCCCTGTAACAGTAATATTGTCCATGTGGTAGGGCGCCGCCATAAGTGAGGATGTATCTGGGATGTATACAACTTATTGTGACGGTTACACTAATCAAAGGCTGGACCACTGGTAGTATTTTCATGATAAAAAATGTTATCAACTACATGCCAACATCATGTTAAATGCTGTTTGGATATTTAATTGTTCGTTTCATGCAATTTATTTAGTAAAAACTGCCGTATAAACAGTTCGCTTCATCAACCGGGCGCTACGATAGCGTGACCGGGCGTGTTGGTGTTTTACGCGTTTTCACGAAGGATAGTTTAATAATATTCCTATATTTAACTTGTTTCTGGTAAAACTAATAAATGTTAATGAAATTTAACATTGTATCCTATTAATAACATGTATTTTATACTAATTTATATCATAAAAACAATACTTAATTTACCGGGCGTAGAGTAGTACGCGGCAATGGTAAAGAATAGGCCATGCTGAGTAACGATTCGTTGATTTGGTGTTGCTGTGTTAGGCCTTTTTTGTGAACTAATTTAGCATGTTAGTAAATAATTGTCTGTAAAAGTGAATGTACACTAGTTTGTTAATAAATATGTATTATAAAATGGTTTACAATTGCAAAATATATTATCATAATTCTATTTAATGTGACATGTATAATATCTATTAAATCAAGTCTTATTTAGTATGTATACATCCGCCCTTATGAGGGCGGGCATCATTCTATGGAGCTCTCTGTTACAAATTTCTCATGCAAAAATCGCGGAATACTCATTCTTGTGATATATATTCTTTGCTAAAGCGTGGTTCCCACTAGGACGCAACGCAAGAACGTAAACGCAACGCGAGCGTGTTGACCAATGACAAGCGACATTTCGAATAATTCATCGCTTGTGATTGGTCAATTCACTTACGTTGCGTCTACGTATTTGCGTTGCGTCCTAGTGGAATCAAGCTTAAGGGATAGACCAGCCACCATACTACTCCAAGAAACACATTGTACCCGTGAATACGAGCGAAAATGATGTAAATGAATGAGGAATTAAAATTGTATTCAGTAAAGAAAAAAAAAACAAATATAGGTCGCCGCCTGGACCTATAGACCATGAAATCTATGTCAAGGTAAGGAGTGAAGACACACCCCGATATTCCCGCATGCGCACAATGAACAAGACGTAGTTTGGTCGTCGGCCGTCCCAAATCGAAAGCTCCCTAAGTGCAGACCTGCTGTTTGTTAGTTTTTAGTTAATAACAAGTTAAATAAAACACCTGTATTAATATATATATTTATATATAAAATACTTAATCATGTGTCTATGCCATTTAAATTGCATTTCAATATTAACAAACAAAAAGACAGCAGGAAATGGGAAAACATTTCACTATCAACTTTCATATAATACATGGACACTCGCATTTATATGGATACATATTACTAAAACTAGGTCATGTTGTTTGTTGATACATTGCATATGTTGTTATTGCTGTCTGATTATAAATGTAAAACAATATCAACAATAATTGGAAAATGTATTCCTAAGTCGCCAAATTGTTTAGATTATGGAGATACGTGTAGCGTTTTTCCACATTTTATTCATGATAAATAGAGGACACTCTGCACCCGTTTGGTGCTGTTCCATTCTCCCGTTTGGTGCCTTTCAACCGACTTTCAACTCTCTGCTTAGCAACAATTGCAACTTTGTTTCCAACTGTACGATATATCAGGTATGTTGTTATTTAATTGCACATTAGAATATGATTTATTTTAATACTTTCAATTTAATTATATTAAGTGCTGGGTAGAAAAAGAGTTAGTGCCATGAATATAAGATAGAAATATGTGAAAATTAGAAAAGCTGAAACCATATGTTAATAATGAAATAGTGTGACGTTCGACCCCATTTCATAAATGTATTTGTAAATGTGTTGGATGTAATAACTTAAAGAAGCCGAATGTTTTATAAAGAATGATGGAAGATCGAAATCAATCATCTTATGTAGGCCTATATACAATGTAAGCTATATTAATTTATGAGACCTACTTTTAACACTGGATCGTCATATAACTAACTATTCTGGCTGTTTTAATTTATCGTTTTGATTTAGCTTTTCGCTTTTTTTTGTATCTCCATTGTCATTTTTTCATTTATATATCTATATACATAAATTCAAAGGCAAATTACTGAAAAAATGACAATGCTGTGGGTATCAGTGGCTGGATCTCAATGGAGATACAAAAAAAAGCAAAAAGCTATAATAAAAACGATAAAGTAAAACAGCCAGAAAGGTTAGCAGAGCTTTCGGGCAACACTAGCCATTCATATATATATATATTTATTATTAAGTATCATAATAAAAGTGGGACGAACTCACACAAGACAAAAACAATCAATTATGGAAGATAATTCTATAACCTGATACCATTTATTTTCAGTCAACTAAATTAGGAAGTAATAATAAAAAAAATTACATACTCGTATAGTTCTGATATATTACATATTGTTAGGGGCGTTTCTTCTCTATAATAATACTTGAGAAGTACGGAACATTACATTTAAACATATGCCTCGACATATCTTGCTCCCGTACTAGATACATTTTCTTTGAAATATAGGTACCCAGCAATCTTTTTAAGCCATGACTTTTAATTTGTTTGCAGGTCATTATGAAGACTCTGGTACTCTTTATGGCCTTGGTGGTAGCTGGGGTGTACGCTACTCACTATCGTGGTGGCACGTTTTACTGGGAACGACTTGGAAAAAAACATATCCGTATTTTTTGGCAACTCGCATTTGAACATAAACCCTACTACGAAGACGAGTATTTTTGTAATTTCATTAGACAAGAAAGGCAAACAGAAACAGCTCTTGCTTTGACCTGTACAGACTGCCGTGAAAATAAAATAATTTCTTCACCGCTAAATCTTGAATGTCAATTCACTTCAAAAGAGATGAAATGGAGTCTTTTTGATGGATACGTTGATTATAAGGCAGACCGCGAGGCATTCACAATAGCTTTTAAAACAAAAGACAAATGTGAAGATAGTAGCTGGATTTACCTTCAAAACTACGGTGTTGGAAAATGTTGGTCACTACTGACCAAAGTTGACACTTCAAACAAATTGAACAATTCTCCAAGAGTTATGGCTATTTTACCAGTTCATCGAGTCAGACAAGGCTGTAACAGAGTTATCGATCTTAACCCCATTGATATAGACGGAGACCCCGTTAAATGCCGATGGACAAGTACTAACGAATGCCCAGAGAGACGAAGTGATAGCACTGGTAATACTGATCCTGTGTGTGGACGTCCGACAGATTTTACAACACTTAATACGACATCATGCACGATCGAGTTTAATACCGGAGAAGATAGTGCGAAAGGTTGGTATGCCGCTTCCGTTATGGTTGAAGATTTTAAAGATGAAAGTTACAAAAAAGCTAAGAGCACAGTACCATTCCAATTTCTACTCGAAGTTACGTCACCCGGCTCATGTATAGTGCCAAAGATTGAGATAGAACATTGTTCTGAGATTGGTCTTGGAGAAACATGGAACAGTTCAGTTACTGCTTACGGCTCAGATGAAACAAAAATAAAAGAAATCCAAGCAAGTGGAAAAGGACTGATAATAGGCGCCATTGTCCCCGGCCAAAACGTAACAGCAAATGTGTCTTTCAAACCTGAAGCCGAAGGAATTTATGTGTTCAGCTTCACGGCAATAGATGATAATGGTGTTCAAAGTGATCCGACATCTACACGAGTCCATGTATTTTCCACTAATCCTGTCAAAGATGAACAGCCTGCCCCCTCTATTCTACCAGAAGAGTCGACCCCGGCCCAAGAATCTCTGTACGAGGGAACAGAAGATTATTGGACAATCAAATTTAATACAAACATTAGACGTCCTGAAAAAAATTCATTCATCAAGATAAAAAATGACACTGCGAATGTAATTGTTAAGTATAATGCTCGTAAAAAAAGTGAAGTAACATTCCCAAAAGGTGATCCAACTATTCTTCAATTCCGTGCACCAACTGGACTAGAAGGAGGAAAATCATATTTGG
Source organism: Antedon bifida (assembly GCF_963402885.1). Lineage (NCBI taxonomy): Eukaryota > Metazoa > Echinodermata > Crinoidea > Comatulida > Antedonidae > Antedon > Antedon bifida. The sequence goes on along the minus strand of NC_136227.1, from coordinate 30,670,573 downwards.
TTTTTGTGGATGAAGGAGCTGGTGTTAAAGACTATTCCGGTCTATGTGGCGGAATTGCAAAGACAAATGTCGCTTCCATCTATCAATTCAAAATCCCTAAGCCACCAGAACCGGAAGTAGAATGTGGTAATTCTATAATAAAAGTCCGCATTCCTAAAACGTACGTGAATAACATTCCAGCAAGTGAACTTCACCTCAAGGACACAAGATGCAGACTTGAAGTTGAAGATGATCCAAAGTACTACCTGGCGAAATTTAGTTATTATGAGTGCGGAACCAGTATTGAGCGTTCATCAGAAAATCATACTAACTTCTACAACACAATCCGAGACGACCCTACGCCAATTTTCCCAGGTGCTCTGATAACCCGAGCACAGCATAATGTTGAAGTAGAAATTATTTGTGAAATGGCAGGAGTTGTTGTTAATGACGTATACTTCAAAACAGTTGCAACCATCACACCTGTAAAATACAAAGCGACCGGAAGATTTAAGGCTTACCTTAAAATGTACGAGGACTCTGGTTATAGAAATGATATCAACGAAACGGCCGCAGTAAAAATAGACGACGTCATGTATTTTGCTGCTAAAAGTACCTCTTCTAAAAACGTGGCCATCGAAAGCTGTAAGGCAATAAATACGTTAGCAAGAGAAACGGTACAGGAATACACTTTCATTCAAGATGGTTGTGGTACAGATCAATCGGTGATACTTAGTTCTTCAGGTTTGGATCATCGTTTCTCCATCAAGTCATTTGAATTCATGGATCGAGCATCTGACGAGATTCTTATGAAGTGTAAGATAATTTCATGTAATAAAGAACATGATAACTCCCGTTGCGCTACTTACAAGAATGACCAACATTGCTACACAGGACGACGCCGCCGAAGTAACCGAATCGGTACGTTTGAAGACGAAACTAATGTATTCATGACATTTAAAATGTAATCAAATAATAATTGTTGATTTTTAATTTTACAATGATTAATAATTTGCGGAAGTAGCTAACTCAGTGAAACACTGAACAAACTAAATCGAATTAAATTTAATTGATAGTATATTTCATATGTGTTAGAATTCGATGTAGTCGGTCAATCGAATAACAATTTAAAATTGATAATATTTTAGTTATATTACAATTACTTTGTGGAAGTAGTTGACGCAGTGATAAGCTGACAAAACTACATCGAATTACATTTAATCTATAGTATATTTCATATGTGTTTAGAATTCGATGTAGTCGGTCAATCGAATAACAATTTAAAATTGATAATATTTTAGTTATGTTACAATTACTTTGTGGTAGTAGTTGACTGAATAATCTTATCTTACTTCTCATTTAAAAGCTTACTACTTTCATTGTATTTAGTCAAATTAAGTCAAAATTAATTGACAATATATCAACTTTATTGAATGTAATAGTTGATAGTTAATTGAAATAGTAGACTCTTTGAAAATGGTAGTTCTAAATAAATGAAGGTGTTGTAAATGAAATTGTTTTGAATTCGCAATCATTAATGTAGGCCTATGACGGTTGTGGTGATAATAATATCGGTGAATGTGAAAAAACAAACAAAAAACGGAACACAAGCGGTTTGAAACCCTTTGAAGCACAAAGTTGAGATCTGTACTTTATAGTATGCGTATAAACAATTGGGTTATCTGGTGTTCAAAGATCCTTTTAAAATTAAAACCCAATGTTTATCTATAACCTTATTGAGGACCGATGGCGAATACTTGGTAGATGTCTATCCAGTAGGCCTATTTTTGACCGACTAAATGTTCAATAAATCATATATGATGGCATTAATGATCCTGTGAAATTCCTGTGTAAAATAATTGAAGCCACCATGGGAATGCAACCTCTGGAACTAAGAATACAGGTCGCTTTACTGGGGGATTTAGGCGTCGGAAAGACAACGTTGTTGAAAAAGTTCATGAATGAAGATTATAAACATACTAGTGACATCCAAGAGAAAGTTATCATGAGAAATGGACAAAAAGTTAGGCTGATAATTAGAGACACGGCAGGTAAGTTAACCAATTATAATCATTTTCTGCTTGTTTTTTGGTTTTTTATGAATGTTTTTTTATATTTCTTGTGTATATTTTCTGATATATTTATTGAAATGCTATATTTTATCTTAGTTCCCTTTTGTGTTTCCTGCCACTTACTTTGTAGTCGTACAGAAGTCAATCAGTTTTTATATTATACTATACTACTAATAAGATACAAGTTAATTTGCGTAAAACAGTTGTACCCATCACATTCAATTCGTAACTTCCAGTTCTAATATTTTTGTGTAGGTCTTGAAAAACACAACAGTATACCACAATCATACTATAAAGGTGTCAAGGGGTTCATATTCGTCTATGACGTCAACAATGCAAACAACTCCTTCACCAACCTTCCAAAATGGTAATGTGTACAGTATTTGAATACGACTAGATTACACTTGCTCGCGTCTACCTACATCAACTAAAATGTTCTAAATCAATTAAAATCACGTTCACCATTAGTGTAGCCTTTGTCAGTAAAACGCGCAATTCGTTAAAAAAACTTAAAGATGTATTACCCACCTGAAAAAATAATTCTTAAACATTTTTTTTTTTAAATGCCATTTTAATGTCACATAATAGTTATCCACTTTGACCAAATTTGGATCGAAAAAAAATGTATTTACCTAAAAAAACTGTCATTTAAGGCAAAATATAGTCAAATTGGCTGCCAGCCAATGAGTTTTTGAATGAATTTAACCATTTATTTTGTCATTTTATAAGTGAAAACATTGATTTTTCCGGGTTTTTTTCTACGAAAGTGATTAACTTTATTAAAACTACAAAATATTCTATTCAAAGTCTGATTTTATTTTTGAGGGACAATACATCTTTAATTAATATAGGCCTAAATAAATTTATATTTCCGCAGGAATGATGAATGCAATAGATACTGCAGCGATTTCGAAGAAGGTAACATTCCTGTATTAATAGTTGGGAACAAACATCAGAAGCACGTTGAGGATGAAGTGAGAACCGAACGAGTGAGACATTTTGTAGAAGAACACGAGTTTCTAGATTTCATCACAGTCAGTACAGCCAATAATACCAACATCGACGAATGCTTTTTAAGAATTGTCGATGAAATAATCAGGTCTATTGAAACGTTTGAAAATCACTTATCAAATATTGGTACAACAGATTCCAATTTAGAACCCGGTAGAAATAGCTGTTGCACACTTAATTAATATTTATGCAATATTGAATCGGTCATGTATGTAATAATGCAGGCGAATTAGTCGGAGTTTATTTATAAAATATTAAATTAACCTCGATCTAGTTAAAGATGATAAAGATAAAAAATAATTATTGACAATTTTTTTTGTTGAATATGCCATTTTAATGCCACATAGTACTGTAGTTATCCACTTTTACCAAAAATCAAATCGAAAAAAAAATTATTCACCTAAAAAACTGTAATTTAAAACAAAAAATAGTCAAATTGGCTGCTACCAATGAATTTTTGGTTGAACCATTTATTTTTTCCTTTTATAAGTGAAAACCCTTTTTTCCCCGTTTTTTTTCTACAGAAGTTATTAACTTGATTAAAACTACAAAATAACCTATTCAAAGTCTAATCTAATTTAATCTTTATTTTTCATGTTTTTGGGGCACAATACATCTTTAAATAACTTTAAATAGGCGGTACAAAAAGATAGTTTTTAAGTCAATCGACCCAAGATGGTGGTAGTGGTATGCTAATATCGTTAATCTAATAATTAATAATCCCATGTAAAAATAGAAACCCAAATATATAAAATTTATACTATATATACTGTCACTATAACACTTTAGATTGCTGTTTGTATAACAATCGTATTAGACTTGTTCCATTCTATATTATCGTTTTTTGTTACGTTGTATGTCCTCACAAGCGCCACAAGTAGGTGTTTTAATTTTTGTCAATGAAAAGAATAAGTTTTGTGTGCCATAATATTTTTCCTTTTCCGAATACGTATCATACTATTCCTACAGTAAACTAGCAATGTATTTTTTTATATATGTGAATGTGTAGCTCAAAGTGTTCTTACATTTAAATAATAATATATTCATCAAGTTAAAGTAAATTAATTAAAGCACAAATTCTAAGATTTTTGTTCCTGTTTTTTCTTGCGTTTTGCAAACCACTCGTCACTTTTATCTGCTTCAATTGCCTGACAAAAGAAACAAGTTTTAAAAGTTGTTATTATTCTACACTTTATTGTTTTTTGTTGTCATTAATGGGTTGTCTTTGGTTAGCCTATTTCCTGCTCAGAGTCTAAATAATGGCTATAAGCGCTCATGGCTAAACCCAGGGGCCCCGGAGCTTACAAGGGCCCTGAGCAGAGCCCAGAGGAAACAACAGGCTTTAAAATATATAGAAAAGGTCTCCAGTGTTGCAGGGCCACTTAGGATTCCTGAACTAGGGGCATCAGGCCTCTGTATTATTATTTATATCTCCATTGAGATCCAGCCACTGATTATATTTAATTGCTGATCATTAGGGACTCTCAGATTTTCACAAGACAAACATATACACAAGATGCTCTACATAAACAAAGTCTTATTACAAGTCTTTGGGAGTGGAGTTGTAATTTTGTCCTTAGAAAAAATCTTGACATGTGATGGGACTTGAACCCAGAACCCTTGGAGTGGTAGCTAAGCATTATAACCACTAAGCCACAACTCCAATCCTAACTGATACCCACAGCATTATAATTTTATCCAGTAATTTCCTATTTGATTTAACCAGTTATAATACAAAATATACCACACATACTGTACGTAAATTGAAAAGATTTAATCGTTTTAAATTACCTTTGTAATCAGTTCATCAGCTTTAGGGTCGGTCTGGGACAGAGTTCGAAATGCTTCATCGCCCACAAAACAGATTTCATGACCATCCTAAAAATATAAATATAATTATTGCACGCAGATAAATAAATGGCTCACTGCACGGAAATCATTTTCTTTGATATCTTATTACCATATATCCTCAGGTATTATCCCACTTCAGGTCTAATCCCACTCCCTACTTTATGTGTGATATCACAAACAGGCATATCCAAGGGTAATAGTCCCAGTATTGACTTTTGGTCTGGATGTAGGCCTCTCTCTAGCCAGTTCAGATGAGTTTTTACAAGAAATGCTTAGCAATAATTTTTTTTTCCTGAACCAGGCTTTCCTCGGGTATAGTATGTCTATGTCTGGAGTGGGATTATACCAGAGGATATATGGTAATAAACTGTGTAACATATTTTGAGCACTCACTGGGTCTGCCAATATGACCACCTCTACAGTAGCCTTCCCTGGCGTGTCTAAGCTCACTAACGGTGTGAGGATCGTGTGCTGCAGTTCCTTCATTTTCTTCTCAAGATCTGGAAGCTGCAGAATTACACAATGAATAGCAAAGTTATTGAATACTGCATACAATTATTTTTCTATGTTTAAAATTTCCTTCAAAGAAACAAAAAATGTATAGTTGCATTCTCTGGTTATTTAATATTACATCGAAAGCTCTGTCTACACTATCAAACTTAATGCGACAAAAAATGTGATGTGCCCATATATGGACATGATGTCATATCGCTACAAATATTTGGGCATATCAATACCATATCTGGACACATCACACTTTTTTTGTCAAACTAGTTTGATAGTGTAGACAGAGCTTTGAAGAGTGATGTGCCCAAATTTGGACATGATGTCATATCGCTACCATATTTGGGCATATCACTACCATATTTGGGCACATCACACTTTTTTTGTCAAACTAGTTTGATAGTGTAGACAGAGCTTTACAGGGGTTTGAACACAAGGACAACTTGAAGTGGAATTTGAGCATAATTAGGGGTTACAATAAACCCCCACTAAAATGTTCTCAACAGATTTGTGTGCTTTACAGGAGCTATTATAAAAAACAGCTGAAACGGCTAAATTACACACCCCTGTTAAACTAAGGTGTAGGAATTGGTGAAAATAAACTCTTTACCTCAGATCTTGGACAAGCAAAAGCAACACGACCAAAAGCTGAAGCATGATTCATTGTAGCACCTTCAAGGTCGTTCAACTCCAGCTTACACTGGTTATCAGAGTAGCCTAACAGTGCTGTCTTATCCGCCTCGGAGTACACCTTCATACCACAGAGTTTTGACCAGTAATCTTTGATATGAAAAATGTCAACAAAATAATGTAATACTGTACAAATAAAAGTTTTGGGCTGACTTTATAGAGTTTTATGATTTACTTTAAATACAAAACTTATTTATAGTTAAATACAAACACAAATTTCTTCTCTTAACTGCCATCTACAAACATTTTAGTACTGTACATAACAGCCACTGATCATAAATTGGCCCTCTGGAGACCAGTCTTTGACTGAAGAGAGGTTACCCAGTATAAATAAAGTATTTCAATTCAACATGTAAAACTTACCAACAGACTTCTTCAGGTCTGTAGCACCAAGAGTTACTTTCTTAACTGGATCTGGAATAAACAATTTGCAGTTTATTCAACTCTTAGGCACAACTAAAACAAACCAATAGCTTATGAGATACAGCAGAACCTCTCCTTTGGAACACCCCTATAAAGGGGTGCCCTTGTTGAGGGGACACCCCTATAAAGGGGACAGCCTTATTAAGAGGAAAGCCTTATTAAGAGGACAGCCTTATTAAGAGAAGAGCCTTTTTAAGAGGACAGCCTTTTTAAGTGGGCAGCCTTATTAAGAGGACAGTCTTATTAAGTGGACAGCCTTATTAAGAGGACAGCCTTAGTAAGAGGACAGTCTCATTAAGAGAAGAGTTTTATTAAGAGGACAGCCGTATTAAGAGGACAACCTTATTAAGAGGACAGCCTTATTAAGAGGACAGCCTTATTAAGAGGGCAGCCTTATTAAGAGGACAGCCTTATTAAGAGAAGAGTTTTATTAAGAGGACAGCCTTATTAAGAGAAGAGTTTTATTAAGAGGACAGCCTTATTAAGAGGACAGCCTTATTAAGAGAACAGCCTTATTAAGAGGACAGCCTGATTAGGACAAGGGAAATATTTATCTTTTAACACTATGGCAAGCCTCTACTCAGAGGAGACCTCTATCAAGGGGACACTTTGTTGGCTTTGTGTCCCCTTAATAGGGGTTCTACTGAATAAAACACTACTACAAGTTAATCCAAGATGTATTTGAACACTACCTCCTGATTCAGGTTTATTTACAAGGTAAAACTTGTAACCACCGGGTGCCACGGCAACAAACGTGTCATCACAGAGTTTTGTTAAAGGCCAGTCAACCTTCTTGGCATTTTCGATAGCTTTAGATGACTCAATGGTTATCCCCTACATCAAAATAAAAAGATAAATAATTAATCATCATTTAGGGCAGTGGCGTAACGCAGAGGGAAAAGCCCCCTGGTTTAGCACTCCTAAAGAGCCCACCAACATTGGATAGTTGCATTGGATTGCTCATGCTCTGTGGTCCCCGCCTGGGTTTAGCCAGTGAGCGCTCATAGCTGTTACCCCACTGTTAGTATGTCTGCAAGCATATCATTTAATAATACTCTTTCTGATAATAGAGTTTTCTACATGCTTTATTACTAACCTCATTAATCAGTCTGAAATGGATTTTAAATTGTTTGACTGCTCTGACAACATTATTTTTAAATAATACAGTAATTAGATTTATTCTTCCAGAAATTACTGAATTTATTTTATTTTTAAAAAAAGTATTTATAATTACCTGAAAATCATTTCCTATTTCATAATTTTTAATGCCATAGTTATACGTAAGCTCAATAACAAAGTGACTGTCTTCATCTCCGTATCCAATCATAGACTTGCTCCACTTGCTGCTATATGGCCTGAAATTATTATTATTATTAAATATTAATATTATAATAATTCTAAATTTATTCAACCACAATTGTTGTATCATTCATCTAAATTCTACTATTGACTTTGGATGCAATTAAAAAAGTACAAAATATTTATATATTTTCATGATGGTGGTGGATCCTGGCAGCTAGCGCTAGGAGCATGTGCTTACGACAGCTAAAAATCCTGGATCTGCCCTGGCCGCATGAATAATGCATGACCTTCATTATTTTCTATGATAAAAGATAGCTGATCTACTTCATTCTACCCTCTAAATAATCTCTCTCAACTATTAAAAAAAAAGACATGCTATTGATCGGCATCGAACCCAGGGCTCCAGTGTCTTAGTCTGAAGCCTTTACCACTTGACTAAACATATTTATGTCATAATTATACTCATGAATTATTCATGAGTTCTGTTTTAAACTCATAGGAAAAAAATGATGTGTCCAGGCCTAAAAAAGCAGACCCTTATTTACCCATTACATGAGGCTTTGCATCCTTCATCAAATTCTTCATGTCGCAGAAACTGTAATAGAAACGAATCATTGTTAATGTTAGCATGGTTAAAATGTTAAAATTATGTAATCAATACCCACACACAAATCTAGTTAATTGTTGATCTCCTAGCAAGTACATTTCATATTCAACCTTTTTTCTTTCTTTTTTTTATCTTATGTGGGTCCATCCCACTTTTATTTCCATACATATGTTCCTATCTCTTTACATAATTTTTCTCTAAACAAATTTTCATTTCAATACACTATACATATTATTATATTAACAATGTTTGTTTTCACCATCTGTTTACATACACGTTTTGTTCATTTGTTTAAATTACATATTATCACATTTTCCATTGATTTTTGTTTTTTATCTTTTCTCTACATAGTTTCTACTAGTACTGCATTCCTCTTTTTATACATAATTATTATCTATAACACATTTTCATTAACAAACTTATTTTTTCTTACATAGTCGTTTTTGTTTTTTTCATCTTCATCCAATTATAATGACCAGAGTGCCCAGATTCAACTTGTTATGTACTTAGCAATTGGAAACATATACTGTTACTGTATGTTTGTACAGTGGCAATGTCTTTCTCAATATATCTTCTACAGGTCTTTTAATATTTAAAGTAACCAATCTTTAAACCAATCTAATTACAACAGTTAATTCCACTTTTGTGATTGCTATCATATGACCAACATGCAGATTTTGAAATTTATTAAATCATGGAGGTATAACATTAGATGATTAAATATATACAGTGTTTTCTTTTAATAAAGAGTAGCTTATACAGGATATTAATTTAGTTATCATGTGATCCAACAATCTTATATAATCCAGTGCCTGCATCATTTTCAAATTTATTTTCTTTTTTGTACAGAAGATTATATATTGTAATAGGTATTACATTTTACAGTGTAAATTGTATCTTAGGAGTATAGAGTTATCAAAGGATATATGCTATGAGTATAAACAAAGGTATTACATTTGTTTAAATTTAGATTTATTTAAAAACATTCAATTGATGAAATTGTCTTAATGCGAAGAATTGGAAGGTGCAAAAGAAGGACCTTTGGTATGCCAACAACAAATTAACGGAAGTCTTTCAATATCAGGGTTCACTTCCCATACATTCAATAAAACAAATTGAAATTGTTTTGTTTCATTTAGAAAGACTTCTGTTGACACAATAACTTACAGGTATATCGACACGAAACAAAGAGAATAATATTTGTGTTGTGTACACATAGTAAATCAGAGATCAAAAATATTTACATAATACAGTAACATAAAGGGTTAGTTTTTTGCTGTGTCATCTCACACATGTAGCTTACTGTACTCTACTCTTAAGTTGACTGCTTGATCATTTAAAGTACTATGGTGTATGAACAAATGTTATCTAGTTTAAGCAGAAAAAGAACATTTTGGAAATCAGTAAAAACATATAGGCCTACAGTAAATTAATCAATTTAGATTGTTTTTTTAAATTAAATATTTTATTAATAGTATATAGTCTGAAAATAATAATTCAGCTATAATTAGGATTACCTCCAAGGGCAAAATATTATTATGACTATACACTAGTATAGTTTTTTGCAATGTCATCCCAAAGAGAGTAAAATTGTGCTTTCTATGTAAATTGTTTTCCTGTCATTATAAACATTTTAATTTACTGCATATAATTATTGTTGTTTGTATACTGTAATGCTTGGGATGTGGGGGAGGGGGAAATGCGAAAGAGATTGGGGGAGAGAGGAACCAGTAGATACAAATTTTAAAAAACATAGAAATAGTTAGATCACAGAAATAAATAATAATTTAAAATATTATAATTTATTATTAAATTAATTATACATGAAATAAAAAAACATACATGTTTATACAGAACAATACCATATGTATGATAATTCAAATATTATTATTAATAATATTATTTATGCATGGATAAAATTAACAGGTGGTACTTCATGTACACATTATATTATAATTCATTCACCAAATAAATGGATTCGTTTTACAATACAGTATATATTATAGTTTTTTGCAATGAGAGTAAAATTTTGCTTTCTATGTAAATTGTTTTCCAGTCATTATTTATAAAACATTTTAATTTACTGCATATAATTATTGTTGTTTGTATTTAATGCTGGGGATGTGGGGAATGCGAAAGAGATTGGGGGAGAGAGGAACCAGTAGATACAAATTTTAAAAAACATAGAAATAGTTAGATCACAGAACTAAATAATAATTTAAAATATTATAATTTATTATTAAATTAATTATACATGAAATAAAAAAACATACATGTTTATACAGAACAATACCATATGTATGATAATTCAAATATTATTATTAATAATATTATTTATGCATGGATAAAATTAACAGGTGGTACTTCATGTACACATTATATTATAATTCATTCACCAAATAAATGGATTCGTTTTACAATACAGTATATATTATAGTTTTTTGCAATGAGAGTAAAATTTTGCTTTCTATGTAAATTGTTTTCCAGTCATTATTTATAAAACATTTTAATTTACTGCATATAATTATTGTTGTTTGTATTTAATGCTGGGGATGTGGGGAATGCGAAAGAGATTGGGGGAGAGAGGAACCAGTAGATACAAATTTTAAAAAACATAGAAATAGTTAGATCACAGAACTAAATAATAATTTAAAATATTATAATTTATTATTAAATTAATTATACATGAAATAAAAAAACATACATGTTTATACAGAACAATACCATATGTATGATAATTCAAATATTATTATTAATAATATTATTTATGCATGGATAAAATTAACAGGTGGTACTTCATGTACACATTATATTATAATTCATTCACCAAATAAATGGATTCGTTTTACAATACAGTATATATTATAGTTTTTTGCAATGAGAGTAAAATTTTGCTTTCTATGTAAATTGTTTTCCAGTCATTATTTATAAAACATTTTAATTTACTGCATATAATTATTGTTGTTTGTATTTAATGCTGGGGATGTGGGGAATGCGAAAGAGAGTGGGGGAGAGAGGAACCAGTAGATACAAATTTTAAAAAACATAGAAATAGTTAGATCACAGAACTAAACTAGAAAGAAACTCCGAGAGTGCATACCTCCGCCTACTGTAAAATTCTCCTACATAAGATTTCTCCGGTAAAAAAGAAATATATATATATATTTGTGTGTGTCTTAATGCTGTTTGTGATTTAGGCTCATTTCACTACAAGCATGTGTATGCGAGTTTGGTGTAATGGTTATGTAACAAGCCTTTCAATTAACAATAGCTTCAGTTGACTAACAATAGAACAGCAACGCGAAAATCAAATGAGTGAATTTGAAAAGAAATAGGTTTTTTAAACTGCTCGCATAAAAAAAACGTGCACATTAAATCAAATTATGTTTTAAATTTACAAATCACAAATTATAACTCTTGCCTCTTGTACAAAAATGAAGTTTTTTGGACAAGTAGTTCTCAAGAAAATGCAATTTTAGTTTATTTGTTACTTTAAGACTGCTCGCCGGCTTTTGGAAAATTCTGTCCTACCTTTTAACACTAGCAGGTCTGAACAGTATACCAAAAAAGTGGTCCAGAAAGGGTTGGGGGGGGGGGGGAAGTGGGGTGTTGCAAGATAGAGAGAGGAACCAGTAGATAAAATGTAAACAAATATAGAGATAGTTAGATCACAGAACTAAATAATAATTTAAAATATTATAATTTATTAATATTAATTTATACATGAAATAAAAAAAAATGAACTATATAATAAAACATATGTATGATAATTTAAATATTATTATTAATATTAATTATGCATGGATGAAATGAACAGGTGCCTCCATGTACACATCATATCATATTAATTATTATAATTTATTCACCAAATAAATTCGTTTTACGATACACAAAAATACTCTCATAACTTATTTCATTATTTTCCAACATAAACTACTAAATCAATTCGCATATATTAACATTATTATGGCTCATTGCACCAAAGACATTAAACGTGAATGCATTTATCATAAATAATACAAATTAATGGACTTTATTATTATTGTAATAGAAGATACTGACCACCCTATCCACTACGAATATAATTTAATAACAAATAAAACAGCCAATTCACGGACAATATCACGTCTGATTATGTTAAACATTATTCCATAACTTCCTAAATATTAATTAAAACCTTTAACCTAAACCTCTAAACAATCTTTTACTAAAACTACAGTATCCCACATGGGATTAAGATTGCTGTCAGTAGACATGATACTGGCGGATGTTTAACTTCGCTAGACTTGATACTGCACATGTATCAGGTAAAATATTTTTTTTTTATAAGTTCTATTACTAAATGGTTGCATCATTATTAAATGTCATATGAAATACTTTTAAGAGACTTTTATCTACACGTATGTGATTTATTTGATTCATATAACTTATAACTTTATTATTATGGCTCATTGCACCAAAGACATTAAACGTGAATGCATTTATCATAAATAATACAAATTAATGGACTTTATTATTATTGTAATAGAAGATACTGACCACCCTATCCACTACGAATATAATTTAATAACAAATAAAACAGCCAATTCACGGACAATATCACGTCTGATTATGTTAAACATTATTCCATAACTTCCTAAATATTAATTAAAACCTTTAACCTAAACCTCTAAACAATCTTTTACTAAAACTACAGTATCCCACATGGGATTAAGATTGCTGTCAGTAGACATGATACTGGCGGATGTTTAACTTCGCTAGACTTGATACTGCACATGTATCAGGTAAAATATTTTTTTTTTATAAGTTCTATTACTAAATGGTTGCATCATTATTAAATGTCATATGAAATACTTTTAAGAGACTTTTATCTACACGTATGTGATTTATTTGATTCATATAACTTATAACTTTATGTTTTTGGCAATGCCATATTTAAAAAACTTGTAACAATTTTCAGTAGAGAAAGTAAGTAGAAAAAAACTAGAAATATCACAATGAAAATTGTAATTGTGATTATGTAACAATCTATTTTACAAATGTTTCTATTAATTGTATAATTAAAATCACAAATTTGATTCAATTATTGAATAGTTTGCAATAAAATTTAATTAATTACATAATAAATTATATATTATAATTAAATTACATGGAGTATGCCTCTCTCTATATACCTAAGGTGTAAGAAGCAGACTTTTTGTTGTCCACTCCGCTACTAAATATGTCTGGGCCTAGAGAGCCTCGGTCATGCCCGACCATCCACCGTTCGGACCCTACTCTACACTATACATTACTAGCTAGGCCCTAGTAGCTACTCTAAATAAGGGCCTAGCCTACCTAGGCCTAGTCCCTATTCTATTATAATAGCCTTTATTAGCTAGCCTATAGGCTGATATTAAACAACTTAAATGCCTACCTTCATTCCCAGGACATCTTTGTAAAATTTAGCAGTTGCTGCCCTGTCTGCGATTTTAAAAACAAAATGTAAAGCTCTAAATTCGGCCATCATTATATTAGCACTATCATAAAGCAGCTACTGTGGAAGTGGTACGGTTCGATCAACAACAAACCCCCGTGATCTGTTTTTCCTTCACACTCTAATCACACATATGTACCGAATGCGAGTTATATTCGGTATACCAAAGTGGACTTCGAACATGTTCGACCTTCTTGGAAGTTTATAACAGAAAAAAAACGTTCAAAAATGTCGATATATAAATGAAAACAAATACAATTTATTTACATGCTTAGTTTTTTCATAAATTTTACATTAAACAGTATACTTTAATAACTTTGAACCATTATTTTTGAGAAGGGAATAAAACTCCAATATTCAATGTCTGGACAAGGAGGCTATCCAAACATTTTTTCGAGAAACTTAAGGACTGACATACTCTACTATGTAATTACTAGTTTATAACTTCATTATTCCCGTGAACACTTTTATAAAATCACACGAAAGCGACATTCATCCCTGGATTTCAGCGAAAAAGTTACAATACTAAATTAGTATTTATCTTCACAAAAAAGTAGGCCTACCGTAAAGTAATAGTAACACCCCTTCTAATAGTAACCCACCTAATAAGTCAATCTATTAAATAATAACCCACTACTCAAATAGCAACCCAAGGGGGTTAATATTAGAGTCACAAAAACTATTGACAAAATGACATTTATGAAGACTGGTCGTTTATGATGCAGCCGTATTTTGAAAACAATGAGATAATGCATGTTGATCTCGGGAGTGAGGAGGATTGAGTGTTTTTGAGTTTATAAAATAAATTATTTCTTCGTACTGTTTTATTATTTTGCTATGATTTGCTGACCGGAAAAATTGGGGTTGGTTACTATTTCAGGTGCCTAATTTAAAATTAGTAATAGTAACCCACTACTCTAATAGTAACCCACCCTAAAAAACAATCAAAGAATAATAACACCGAGTTACAATTAGAAGATTTACGGTATAAACAAAATTAACATGATACCATTTTACGTCGGGTTAGATGAAAAGAAATAGCAGCCTTAATTGGACTGTAATACTGTCCCCCACAATTATTATACAATTATCTGTACCAATGCGGGTGGTGCTACAATCGGGATGACCAATATCGTCTTTATCACTAGTTTTTATTCACAACCTAAAATTGAAATAATGATCATGTAACCCAAATATGGTGCCCGTCAATCCATCGTTCACCATTCAAATTGACCATTGCTATTTGTTTTATCTTCCGCCTCATTGCAAATCAAGATAACAGTAACCGCGAACACAGAATTACATTAACATATACTGACACAAGATATAATATTCTTCCTACATTTTACAAAGAAATGTATTTAACATGTACACTCACCTCATAGGCATACGACGCCATGTTTTACTCTTTAAAAAAAACAAATTTCGTCTCTCTGGATGGTATGTTGTGCACTTTATTATTTAAATTAGCATGAGTCCAAACAATTTGATTGGCTGATTTTGATGTTGATGATGTTTTCGTACATGTTTCACACAAACTAATCTAATTTTATCTTTAATTGATAAATCATGGAGATTATTAATCAATGATAATTATTATCCTGCTCTCTACTGTCTTTACTCGATTTAACTAAATAAAAATAGTGAGACACATACTGTTGTATATAAATTGTAAATGACGAGAGAGTTACCAAAATCATTTAGAGGGACAGAAAGTCCCCTAAGTTGATAAAATTAGTCTCGGAACCAGACGCAGTAAATTAGAAAATAACTGAAGTCCAATGCGGTGAACTAGACATGCCTCTAAAAAAAGATCGTGTGCTAAAATATTAACAAAATGTATTGCAAACAACAATACCCAAATAGATCATTATTATGTTTTTAAATTATTATATAATTTAAAAAAAATAATGCCTTGCTAATAGATTGTTTAAATTTAGATTATACAAAGTTAGAAATATAAATAAAATATACTTTTATAATTCAGGTTTAAAGAATAATATTTGAGCCTGTAAATAGACCAACATGGCGTCCTCCACTGACTTGTTTCGGAAACTTGGTGCTGGTGCTAAATTCGATTTAAAACGATTTGGACGTGATTCAGAAAAACTGAACGTGAGGCATTTTATAATAATCATGTAGTAGATTCAATAGAATTATATCATTACAAGTTTAGTTAACGTTTATAGCAGTTTTTATTTGCTAGCGATTAGCTTGTAATTTAAGAGAGATCAACACGCGGGGACAACGCGTTAAGCTCCGGTTGCTCGTTTTTGGCATAGGCCTAGGCTTAGTTAATCCTCCATAAACTTTAGGAAATTCAAAGCAATTCAGTTGTATCAGCTTTTGAATTATTATATGATACTTAGTCGTTCATATCTGTATAAAATATATTCATTCAATTTTAAGTCATATTTTATTATATTTTAATTTTTATATACTTATTAGCCTTTTTTTAAGCCTAGACGCCTAGGATAATATTTATTATTAGAATTATAATAAATGGTTTGTTGTATCAGTTAATTAATGTACAGTATGTTTACAAAAAAAAAACTTTAGGAAATTCAAAGCAATTCAGTTGTATCAGCTTTTGAATTATTATATGATACTTAGTCGTTCATATCTGTATAAAATATATTCATTCAATTTTAAGTCATATTTTATTATATTTTAATTTTTATATACTTATTAGCCTTTTTTTAAGCCTAGACGCCTAGGATAATATTTATTATTAGAATTATAATAAATGGTTTGTTGTATCAGTTAATTAATGTACAGTATGTTTACAATATTTTAGATTCAGCAAACATGCTTCTCTAAAAACAAACCAAAGGCATATGCATCCCTGGATTTCTTTGGAGCCCATACAAAAGGGAATAAAAACGAATCATCCGACATTAAGGAACAAACAGAGAAACAAAGCAGCAGCATTCCTAACAAAGTTAAGCGAAAAGCAGAACAGAACTTAGAAGGTATATTGAGTTGTATTTTAAGATTTAAAGACTTATTTAAACCATATCTGAAATTAGAATAGATAATATCCTATCCTACATTATATATGAGCTTCACACTCAAATATAAAAGAAGCCAAAACCATGGATATCAATGTTTTATTGAAGTAAGTTAGTTGTCAATAATTCCTTCTGTTTTTCAGAATGTCAAAGTCAGAATCCGGACTTTAAGAAGAGTAAACTACCGCCAGAAACAATTGAATTATTGAGACAAGAAGGGGTAAATATATTAAAGTACCGCCAAATTATAATAATATAAATAAATATAACAATAATACATTTTTTTTAATCTGATATTAAACAATATTTTTTTTTAATTAAAGATTAACTCAACACGGAAGAGGAATAAGATTCATTTTGAAGGAACCGATGTACCAGATCCATTCACCAATTTCCAACAGCTACAAGAAGAATACAAAGTACACAATGATATTCTAAGCAATATACACAAAGCAGGCTATGAGTCTCCCACGCCAATACAGATGCAGGCTATACCTCTTATGCTGCATGTAAGTTTACCAGCTGACTGTCACGCACACACCAAATTTGGTAGTCTACACATGGATGCAGCTTAAATAAAGAAACATTTTTGGCACACATTGGAATCACATATTTTCAGAAAAAAAAATCAAACTCCCTCTGTTGGCAAACAATAACTAGATACTTGTGGAAAGTTTAAATGACTTCTCACAAAAAAACTATACACTTTATCTCTCTGTATGTATTGCAAATACAGCCAAGCATGCTGGACAATCAACTTTAAACTAATCATACTCATAGCCACGATAAAGTGGTAAGGTGGTCGCAAGAAAAGGGAACAATCTGTGTGCTGGCCACAGAGTTGTCAAAGGCCTCTGTGAAAAAGTGGTTAGGTTGAAACCTTACCAACCGTATACTGGTGTCTATGGCCCTGAAAATCATCTGATTCAGTAGAGCAAGATAGGAGACATACATAGCATTGTGAAAAATAACTAAAACAATGTTTATATTCTGTTGTTTTTTTCTACAGAGACGAGAAGTGTTGGCTTGTGCTCCAACGGGGTCTGGCAAGACTGCAGCATTCATTATTCCAATTCTGGCACATTTAAAGGTACTGTACAGTTAAGCACTGTCTTGTTTGTAGGTGGAACTAAATAAATATATCGTGTAACCAACTGATATCCATCCATAGCTAAAGAATAAAAAGCCAGCTTGGCAGTGCCTTTTTAGATTAAAAAAAATTTCTTACGCATCCAACAGCGAGCACACACTCGATTACAGGATGGATATTTCATAATTTATCGTACTTATAAACTAAGTTTCATTTGAGGCTTAGGGAGTGGAGTCGTGAGTTACAACTCTCTATTATCCTCTTAATTATCGTCCTGTGTCCTGGTGAATCAATATTCTAATTTTGTTTTGATAGAAATCAAAAAGTACTGGAGTACGAGCCGTAGTAGTCTCACCAACAAGAGAGCTTGCCCAGCAAACCCATCGGGAATTTGAGCATCTAGCAGAAGGTCGAGGGTTAAAAATTCTTGTGCTGGATAAGATACAAATGGAAAAGACATCAGACAAACTTAAATATGGTACAATTCAAATTATTAAAAAGTGGGGTTAGAAATAAATGACATCACATTTTATGTTTTATACAGTAATGTATGTTTTGTAGATAGTTACCTTTTTGTAAATGTGTGTACTAATGCCAATTACTGTTTTAGTTGTCTTTGCATTATTATATTAGTTATGTTCTCTACTGAACAACTTTGGAAATCAATGCTTTAGCACTGAAAGTTTCATTTAGTTTAAAGACAGAATAAATAAATATACAGGGACACTAAATATAAAATGGAAGTAAATTATATTTTTTTCACAATACAGTACAATCTGATATGATGATCATTAAATAATTGTTATGTTATGTTTTATCTATGAAACAGATATACTTGTAAGTACACCAAATCGTTTAGTGTACATGCTCAACAAAGGACCAGAGTCTTTAAAACTTAAAAGGTAATTGTGTCATCAAATGCTCTATATTTAATTTATATTAATCTACACTATAATATATCACTAGCTTACATAGATCTTGGACTATCAGCATAAAAGTAATGCATAGCGCTCATCACACATAACTAAGCACGGCTTGAATAAGCAAAGATGTAACTACAGAAAGATGAGGATAGGTGCTAAAAAAGGTTGTAAAGAAGCTTGATTAATATTGTGTGGAAGGTCTTAAAATAAACTGTGGATTGGGTAAAGAATTTTAGATGGTTGCGTTCCACTACCAACACCCTTAACCACAGTTAAACACCACACTGAAACCGGCAAACTTTGTTAATGATTTTATGTAAGTCATAAATCAAAATTCTAATTTACAATTTTTTCCTAGTGTTGAATGGCTTATAGTCGATGAATCTGATAAACTATTCGAAGATGGTAAATCAGGATTCCGGGAGCAATTGGCGGTCATTTACAAAGCATGCGAGTCTACTCATGTTCGACGTGCTCTCTTCAGCGCTACATTTGCTTACGAGGTTGAACAATGGTGTAAACTAAACCTTGATAATGTTGTTGCTGTTACAGTTGGTCAAAAGTAAGCTTAATTGATTAAAATGATACTTTTTACTCATATACTGAGATCCTGTCAGCCATTTTGTGTTTAGGTTCTAGCTGAAAACTTTGTATGGGTTAATTTTATTTTAACAGATAAAATTATATATAAATATAAATTCCTCCATTATAAAATATGGAATCTCTTTCTTAATTTTAAAGGAACACAGCAACGGATACAATCAAACAAGAGTTGACATTTGTCGGTAGTGAGTATGGCAAGCTAGTGGCCGTTAGAGAAATCTTCAGGAAAGTAAGTACATTTTTTGTACACATTGTACCTTAATAAATGGGGTACAAGATAACAAAATAGACGAAAAGAGTTGAAAGGCTTTTTTTCTTAAGGAGGTCCTAGTGGAAGTCCTTTAGCCAGTTGCGTTAACTTGTGGATTCAATTATCATTTTTCTTTCAAAGGGTTTTAATCCACCAGTGTTGATGTTTGTGCAGTCTAAAGATAGAGCTAAGGAATTATTCAATGAACTTGTATATGATGGGTTAAATGTAGATGTTATACATGCTGACAGGCCACAGATACAGGTAATTATAAACATGGCGGAAATTAAGTCATGTAGGTGGCAGTTAAACAACAGTATTAAAACTGAAGTATGGAGAAGTTCAAAATGATTTTTATTATTATTATTATTTTTTACAACCATTTAACACCATTCATTAAACATTGGTCCAAATTTAATGTATTAATACTGGCCAGTCCTTATCATTGATACTATTTTTCTTCCAGAGAGATGAAGTCGTCAAGAATTTCAGGTGTGGTAAGATATGGGTACTGATTGCCACCGAGCTGATGGGTCGTGGGATAGATTTTAAAGGGGTCAATATGGTAATCAACTACGACTTCCCGACCTCTGCCATCAGCTATATCCATCGTATTGGTAGAACGGGACGGGCAGGCAGACAAGGAACTGCAATCACGTTTTTTACAGAAAATGACTTGGCACATTTGAGGAGGTTTGTATCAGTGTGTAAATCGGCAAAAAAACCAAAACTGAAAATAAAGACTAGTATCATATTAGGCATGAATTCTTACATGACACGAATATTGAATTTATTTACTATTTGTAATTTCTTTAGTATTGCCAATGTTATGAGAAATGCAGGTTGTGAAGTACCAGAATACATGTTGCAGATTAAAAAAACATCAAAGTAAGTTCTATGAATATGCTAATTCAGTATGCTAATTCTGTATGCAAATTCAATATATACAAATTCAGGATGCACACAATGAATGGAAATGGTGTCAACACTTTATAGATGTACGAGTTAAATTTCCATAAACCCCAGTTAAATGTTTACTATACAAGTCGATAGCCAGTATTAAAGGGGTAAATGGGAGAGTGTTAGAAGCTAGGCGTATTTACAATCATTCTTAAAAGTGCACTTCAGCAAAATCTTCCCTGGCTATGAGCTTGCTATAGTGAGGCATAATAAACGGATATAAATAAAATAAAATTGTATGACTAACTCACCTACAGTAAATCTACACAGAAAGTGATTCAAAGTGAAGAGCATCTTTGTCCCAAAAGTGGTCTTCTATTAGGATGAGATTTATATCATTAAACTACAAAATATAACCATCAAGTATCAGTTGTTGTAGAGTACAGTAGTTCACAAAATAAAATCTAGGTGTAAATGTTTAACTCCCATTTTTGCATTCTCTCTTCAAATATTTAAAGTAAATTCTATGGATATATAATTACAAAAAAAACCTTTTTTATTATAGGCGAGAAAAGAAGCGTCTAGAAAGAAATCCAGTGGAGAGGAATACAATCAGAACATTACCAAAGAAAGATCTGAAAAAGGCCAACAGAAAAAGGTTTGTTCATTTCATTTGTTTTCTCAAATCCCTTAAAATTTGCATAAAGCATCAACTTCCTATACCTTGCACCAATCCCGTTACAAATCTGATCACCATTCTAAAAAAATATAGAATATATGCATGAATACAATAATATAGTATAATAATACAGTATAATACTAATGTTTCCTTCTT
Source organism: Antedon bifida (assembly GCF_963402885.1). Lineage (NCBI taxonomy): Eukaryota > Metazoa > Echinodermata > Crinoidea > Comatulida > Antedonidae > Antedon > Antedon bifida. The sequence goes on along the minus strand of NC_136227.1, from coordinate 30,649,046 downwards.
TTTCAGAGAAATGATAAAACAAAAACTAGAGAAAATGCAGATGAAAAATAAAGAGAAGGAAGGTCATAGTAATAAATTAAAAACAAATAAACCAGTTATCAGTCAAAATAAAAAACTGTTGAAGAGCAAGCTACAACGTACAATTAAAAAGTCAAAACCAGGTGAAAAGAAGAGTAAAATTCATAAAAAGAAATGAAAAAGAACACTAACCTTCATCAAGTGTTTTTAGTTCACAAGTTTTCAAGAATGCAAATAAAACAAGAAGCTAAAGGAAAACCAATCCACAAAAAGAACTTTGTAAACAATTATTGATTCTATGTACATACACAAGTCTGATCACAAATAAATGCATCCATATTTGCAAGACACCTCACATTGTTTTGTTTTACCCAAGTAAATGCATTTAAAGTATACATAGTCTTTTTGCACTACAAAGCTGTTTTATAGAAAAAAAAACAACTGCTCCGGTCGCATCAGATTGCATGTTTAACTTTTCGCTTTTGTGATGCACCAACAAGCATATCGGCTATAAAGTTGCTGCAAACTGCGGATCGCATCATTTATTTTCCACGCTGGCACCGAAACAGGTGTGAAAGGTCCTTAAAAGTGTATGATGGCTCTATCTGTCAAATGTACATGCTTTCTTGTAAAGAAAATATACACACTTTAATTTTCTCCAGATCGATATTTAATTAAATTCTTTCTAATTCTTTTGACAAAATACAGTCAACTTTCTCCAAACTAGAAAGGATAGAAAAGACCTATGAGATCTTAAAACGGTTGCAGGGCTTCATGAGTCTAATTTTAGATGGGTTGAATTCAATTATTTAGTTACCAAAAATAATGCCCTATTTTATAATAAAATAAACATTTCTAATACAGTTATTTAATATATTTAATACAATTTGGTTATGAAACATGGTATAAATTATATTAATTTAAATTTTGTCTGATGCAAAAATACCGGTCTTAGATATACTAATCAATTAATCCTACAGTACACTTTACCAAAATGTTTTAATACAATTTTTATATTAATTAAATAAACATAATACTGATATATTTTTTAGGTTTTATTTTAGTTAAATATACTGATACTGTATATTAATTTAATTAGAAACAAACGGTTATATAATTTTAGTTACTCTGTAAAAAAGTACATTTCAAACATGTTGTTTTGTGCTATAGCCCTAAAACAGCTCAATTAATCATTTAAAAAACAGGTTAATTTTGTGTCGTCAGCTTTACCAAGGTAATATTTCGCCGTTATAACTAAACAGTTTACCGGCAGATGATTTGTTGAAGGAGCTAAACAACTCAAACAGACTTTTAACACTTTGGTCAGTGGTCAGTTGGCCGTTTGGTCCGCCCATGTCGGTTTTCACCCAGCCTGGATGAATACATGTGACAAGGATTCCGGACGACTCAAGGTCAACGCTCATCAGCTTGGTCAGCATGTTAACAGCAGACTGTGTTTTAGAAAGGAAAATGTTTAGTTGGACATAAACTTCTAAAAGATGTGAATAACATTATTAAAACTAAAATGTTTTTATTTTATAAATCTTTATTTTTTCACGTTTTGGGGTTCATAAATCTTGATTGGTTATTAACTGCCAGTAGTAGACTAGTTCGAAATAACCTGTTAAAAATAATCAATTAAAAACACTCAATGAATTGTGTGTTTGACCAAACTAAAGTTATATTAGGGTGTCTAGAAAACTAAGTTCTAGAAAACTAAGATCATGTGGCCGCATTCACCATTCGCACTTAGGCTTAGGGAAACACCCTTAAAATTTAAAAAAATCTATCTAAGTGAATACAATTTAGTGTGATTGGTGAATACAGCCACATGATCTTAGTTTTTTAGATCTAGAAAACTAAGTTATCTGAAGTCTTTAGTAATACCTTTGTTACTTGGTATGAATATGAAGAAGGAGGGCCACCAGGTCCAACTGATGCAATGGATGCCATGATGGAAGAGAAGTGGATAATGGCTGCTTTTGATACACTCATGCCAGGCTCAGGAGAAGCTGCGGCAGCTGCTTTCAGTGATGGAAGCAAATCCTACAATATATAGTCCAGAATTTATCAAAAATAATCAATTGATTTTAATATTTACCTGTTTAATCAATCAATCCATCAAATCAACTTTATTTCTTCTATAAAACATATGAACAACATTGGCAAAAAATATCTCAATATAGAAAAAAGTAATTAAAAAAGCCATAGAGATATTATAGTGAACTGGAGAAACAACACTACATTTTCCCCTATTGCTTTAGAACAAAGAACAGAATAGTTAATACCTTTTTGTTTATGTAATGTATTATAAAAGATTGAAAGTTATAAATAAAAAAAGAACAGAATAATACTGTTGTTTCTCCAGTTCACTATAATATCTCTATAATAATAATTAAAACATAGATACTCTGCTTAAATATAAAAGATGGAAGAGGGATCAACTCTAGAATAACTGTGAATGAATTAGGAATATTCAAGAGGCACTTGTAGCATGGAGGAAATATACATATTTCCTCCATGCTTGTAGTGAGCAAGCCCTCACAAATTTAACAAATTATAATTACAAATTTGAGAGAGAAAAAAAATCATTTTTAAAAGGTTTTTACAAAATGAGAAGATGAACAGAACAAGACAATATAATAAGCACACCAGGGATTATCAACAATGAATCAGACGAATAGGGATTAACAAAAAGATGATCAAGATAAAAATAAATACAGGGTATTAAGTAAACAATAAATTAGTTAATCCTTGTGCCAGATTCCCTATTGTTACATTCTATTCTCAATGTTTCCTGGATTGGTTATTTCATAGAATCCTAACTTCATTTTCCATGGTTATTTGTAATTCGGTTAATTTGATTGGATGAAGGTCAGAGGTCATACACTAATCATGTACCTTGAGTTTTTGTACCAAATGAATTGAAAGGTCAGTTTTGGAAGAGGCGTTTTCCCTGGTTCAGACCTACAGTGGTAAACTATATGAAAGCATAACTTTGTAGGTATGGACAGGCCCCAAGTCTATTGCAAAGGTATTCATTCATTTCCTTTATTTCAGGTTGAGTACATACAAAAAAAAAAAAATTCACCATGAAATTAACAATACAACTTCCACAAAAACAACCTACAATATCATAAAATTTCAATTTGCACCAACGCTGATGTAGGTTGGATTGTGGAAGTACGGTCATCGCAAAAATGAATGAGTTCCATTTACCTGACAAATTTTAACTGGACCAGTAATATGTGCACTAAAACTCTGCTCCAATCCATTTCGTGAGACTTTATCAAAGTCGCAAAAACTCTCCAGATGTACCCCGGCATTGTTTAGTAGTAAATTCAAGCCTTGTCCCTCTAAAATGTTCTTGACTTTGTCGGTAAATGCATTTAGAGAGTCATCACTGAGAACGTCTATAATTGAGAACAAATGATATTATGTCATGATTATCATATTAACGCCACAGAGGTTGTAAATAGGTATATAGAGGGTATCTCGGCCGGAGTGCAAAGAAATACAGGAATTTCCCGTATTTATATATTCCTTGTTATTTTGTATCGAATTCCGCATTTTTAAATTGTTCAAGACTTGCGAACAATATAAAATTAAAATTGTGAAAGAAAAGTTCAATTTTGTGCTACAGACAGTATTTACAAATTGTGCAAAGGTTTCAATACTAGTAGCGCATAACAAATAAAGTCAATAAAAATCAAAATAAAACATAACATTTGAGGGAAAATAAGAGAATAAGAAAGTATACCTACCCAACTGCAAAACATGAACGTTTGAGTTGGCTTTTGCAATGGCCTGCAACTCAGTTGCCTGCTCCGGCGATCTGCATGTTGAAATCAGATGAGAGGGAGGCTTAGGAAGAGCCACGAATTGTTTGACAAATTCAAGCCCTATTCCTCTATTTGCACCGGTGATTATTACAGATCGGACGTTCATGTTACAGCTTATATTTTTTAAATACCCGGTTACTTAAAAAAACTAAAGATTTTATACAAAAGTATTAGTTCTCTTCTCGAACTTCCCTCTTCTTACTTTTAGGCAGTCAGCAGCTGAGTGTGATCAGAGCATGGTCAGAGACAGAAAGAGTTTGATTGGTGGGGCGACGTACCTGGATGGTTGACACGTGCAGTGCTCATTGGAGCGTTTAACCATGATGCAGCAAAAATGATTAGCGGTGGTAGGAACAAAGCAGTAATTTGTACACTTTCAGTAAAAATAACCATTAATTATCTATCATATCAGGGAGGTATTTGCATATAAAAGAGAACAAAATAATTATGTTAATAACAATAATCATATTTGGGAAATTTAAAAATCAAGATCAATAGCGCCCTCATAATGATGGTTTGTCACGTACGTCACATGACCGTTCATTGGTCTTATCACATGACATAACAAGCATAGGAAAACACCAAATAAAACACACTCCTGCTACTAAAATATCGACTCGATATCGGATAGGATATCGAGCTGGTTATTATAATTATTGAATCTGTTTTTATCGTTAGAATAATGTAACACTGACTGGTGTAACCAGAACCTCTGATGTCTACGAGCAGCTTAAGCATATAATTAATAAGGAAGTTCACTTTAGGCCTACTTTATTTTGTATGGGAAAGTCCCACAAGTCAGTCAAGGCAAGCAAGGATAGGCTCCACTAGAGAGAGTGAAATCGTCACGAACTAAGTACTAGAGTTCACAAAGCAGGAAACAAAACAGTAAATGCCGACAGAGAAAAAAGACAAAGAAGATTGATTGTTTTGTAAATAGCAATTTACTCTTGTAAAGTTTGAACAAGATATTGATAAAAATGATGAGACAACCGGGAGGAGACAATGAAACGTCACCATTGTTAAAGAGGCAAAACTCCGATTCACAAAATTATAAAAATTATAGAAGAAAAGTTGCTTGTTCTACAATATCATTGACCCAAATGTTTGAGCGAATTGCATTCTATGGTGTGTCCGCAAACATGGTGTTGTTCCTAAATCAAGAACCCCTTCATTGGGCTGCAGATGATGCCGTACAGGTTACCTTTATATTCACTGGACTTGCGTACATGTTTTCTCTTATTGGTGGCATACTAGCGGATTCGTTCTTTGGTAGATTTGTCACAATTGTTGTCAGTTTTGTGATATACATTGTGGGTTTGGTGCTTCTAACGCTTCTAGGACATGCAGTGCACTATTCTAAATTTGAGATTTTGTGCGGCAATACAATTGAATGGGTTAAAATTGTAGTGTCGAACAATCCAACGCCGTCAACCGATAACCAACCTATGCATGGCAATTGTAGAACGCCGGTGTACATCTCGCTGATATTAATAGCTATTGGAACTGGTATGATTAGAGCCAACATATCACCATTTGGAGGGGATCAGGTATCGCCACATTTTTTTAAAAATCCATTTTGTTTTATTCGATTCCGAGAAAATCTAGTCTAAAATGTGTTGTTTTTTTATAACAAATAATGAAAAAAAAATGTCAATTGTCCCAATGCATTTTTTAGGTATTTAATATTACATTTGTTTTATATTACAGGTTAAAAATGAAAGTTCCAATGTGATGCGAGCATTTTTTAATTGGTTTTACTGGGCGATAAATATCGGTGCATTCATCGGAATAGGCGGGGTTTCATTCCTACAGCAATATCTTAACTTCTTCTGGGGATTTCTGGCACCAACAGTTGCTATTGGCATCTCAATGATTGTATTTATTCTTGGACGTCCGTTCTATGCTTTGAAAAAGCCGACAGGAAGTGTTATAACTAATATTTTCAGAATAGTGGTCGAGGCTTTTAGGGGAAGATCGAGACGCCGTCGACATTTCAGCAACCAAAATAGGTTTGTTTCACAAAAGTAATTGCTTGGTCTATACAGTACATATACACCTACAAATACATTTCATCATTCGCCCCAACAAAACAGATCAAACCCATGCCCTTGAAAATTCCACTCGAAATTATTACTATTAAATTGTATACAAAATAAGCCTATACTATTAAAACTATCACAGTATAGTTTATGTATTACTTGCACAAATTTTATTTTTCAGCAATCAAATATTGAGTCCATTAGCAAAGCCATCGTTCTTAGATATGGCAAAAGTCCGCTATGGCGGAAGTTGGCACGATTCAATGGTGGATGATGTGAAGAGTTTGGGTACGATCATTTTAGTGTTTGTCGCCCTCATCCCATACTGGATTGTGTACTTTCAGGTACTGTAAGATTTAACTTTATCGAACCGGTAAAGAACAAAATGCAAATAATTATAAAAAGTTTCAACAAATTCATCATGCAAGCTATTGGTATTTCTGTGGTTTTTTTTTACAGATGCAGACAACATTCCTTTTGCAAGGTCTTCACATGAGAGCAACATTTAAACCAAATTGTGCAAACATTGCCAATGCTACAACCAATACAAGTTTAATGGTCACAGAAACTTCTGACAGTATTGTGCCCACTGACTGTAAAGTAGAGCCAGTAAGGGTTGCTCTCTCTAGGCTCCTTATATTTTAATCTACCTATTTTTTAAAAAACAATGTGCTATTGAGTGCTACCTTACATTGGCTTGTCAAAATTCATGATTTAAAACCAGGTTTTGGAAAATTAAAGAATTGCAATCTCCCAATACATTGTGATGCAACCAAGATGTGGGCTTTGAGAAGACCAGAGAAGTTTTTTTAAATATCAATCCAAAATGTGTAAAAACATAATAATGTACAATCCACAAAAGAGAACTAAAGAAAATAATATATTTTTATTTTCAGTTTTCGTTTCCTGCAGCATGGTTGACCATTTTCAACGTTATCACCGTTCTTCTTCTCATCCCGTTAATGGAACGCGTCGTCTACCCATTCCTGGATAAACGCAACATTCACATCTCACTTCTGAAGCGCATCATCATCGGAATGATCTTTATTATGTTAGCGGTTATCTGCGCCGGAGTCTTGGAGATTTACCGACTCAGAAACGTGCACGATCCTAAGAATGTCTGGGTACAAACCATAGGTACGACGCAATACTATGCCGCGCATTTGTGGATCTTTTGGCAGATACTTCAGTACGCGTTGATAGGAATCAGTGAAGTCTTCGCAAGCATTGCAGGTAAAGCATACTGCCCTGACACATTTTTCCACTATAATTTAACATATACAGTACTGTACACCCAAGAGTTTTTCTGTTCTTAAAAAAAAATATGACTAAGTCTAAATTAAAATATTAAGCAATATTAAAACAAAATGTTTTTATTTTATTATAATTTTGGCATTTTCAACAAGAGGTCACTGTAAATTTTTAGATGACCAAGAAGCAAAAAAAGAAACAATTTTCTCCTCAAAGACTCAGTGGTTACACTACGCACCCTATTTGACGTCTCCTTAAAACAATGCAAGGTCCCAAAAGACTAGCTCTATCCATCACATGATCTAGTCTCCAAACCAGTACTGTACGTAGTATACATTGCAACATGTTTACACCATTTTATTTATTTCAAAGGTCTCGAATTCGCATATTCACAAGCGCCAAAGTCAATGCACAGCCTGATAATGGGCCTTTTCTACTTATCTGGAGGATTGGGTAATGTTTTTGGAGTGCTTCTCTATGACTTCACTACTAACGTTGTAGGATGGAAATCGAATAAGGATACAGGCAACATAAATTATATGAAATTGTGGAAATACTTCTTCTTACTTGCTGTGATCCAGTTCGTAACCATTATCATTTTTAGTTTTGTCTCGCAGTCTTACGAAGCGAAGGAAAAAAAAGCAAGACAGAAGAATAACATTCAAAGAACGTCCCTAATACCGCCATTAGATTAAACATAGATCTGGGTTGATATGAAAAAGGGTAGTAGGGAAAAGAAGGTGCTAAGGAAAGATACAGGTTTCAGGTTTATTCAAATAAACAATAACTGTATAAAAGCATACATGTTTCACTTTCCACTTGTTAAACATCAGAAAAATGTCTACATACTGAAATTGCACTATTTAATATACTCTATTTAATTGTTTATATATAGCCAGCCTCTCACAGAACCTGTAGGCCAATTTACACAGGTGAGCAGTAACGGTGGAGAAACGCGTAGCTTATTATCTGTATCTATCCTGAGCGGAAATCACCTGTTCGCTCTGCGTTTTGTGTAAATGGTCATAAGCAATAACACAGATTCTATATTTTAATAACTGCTACCACTCCGTCGTCTGTGTAAATTGGCCTTAATGGTAAAACCTTACTGTAGTTATAGTACTGTAAAACTAATAGTAAACAAATTTTTTAAAATATGAAATAAGGATCATATAATATTTTTTGGCTTTAAGATATTGTCATGTACAGAATTCAATCTGAACAATTTTTTTTGGGTGGGGGAGGGGGACGGGGGAGAGTATTGATTCAAAATATTTTCATCCACAAGGTGTAATTTTCATTAACAGCCATTTTTTATTAGAGAAAGCTTCAAAATTATATCAATCCAAAGATTTTTATATATATTCTTGAACGGTCACAACAAAATGCAGTTGATTCAGAGTTAAATTTGATATGTAAAAAGAGTAAAATTTTGAAAATATAATTATTGCTTTTTAAAATCGTCTTGTCTATTTTTCTTTTTGTCTAGTAATATAACAACACTGTAGTAAATAATTAGTAATATTAAAAGAAAGTAATGATGAATACTGTAGTAAATAATAAGTAATAAATAAAGTAATGATGAAATCAATTCTTAATTATATGGAAAGCCATCCCCATTGGGCAAAGAATGTTGCTACATAATTTAAAGCGATGTTTTAGTGTAAACATGAACGACATGACATGACATTTTTGGGCCGAATGTAAACTGAAGATTTAAACATTTATTTCAAGACATGTACTGGAAAAACCATCTTTTTAGTCGCGTGCAACGCGACTCTACAGCTCACTATATTGGTTGGTCGGTCGGTAAACACTAACTTGAGGGCGTGTGGCACAGTGTGTTGGACGTTCGACTACTGATCGTGAGATCAAGGTTCGAATCCAACCCTCGCCGCATTGCTTGTATCCTTAGGCAAGACACTTTACTCACGTTTGTCTCTCTCCACCCAGGTGTATAAATGGGTACCCAGTTAGATCAAGACACAACTTTGCGCTGATTACTAGCTGCATTATTATGGGAGTATGTTTCCATACGCGTTTGATCCAAAAAATGACTGGGGTAATAATGTTCAGCGCATTGAGAGCTTGCTTATATGCGCTATATAAGAATGAACTATTATTATTATTGAGCACGCGACTGCAGCCATGTATTTGGCCTTGTTTTTTATGAATCATATTCCCACTAATCCAGGAATTTGAATGGGAAGCTACACTCCTTGATGTAACAAAACAAGTACATATAAGATTACATAAACAAATATGTTGAATATATGGTTATTTTATTATTTTCAATCAAAAATCATTAACATTCATTTTCAGTCTTAAATGTTATATTTAGTAATCAACATATAATAGAATACTTGCTTTTATCTACATTTTTGTTACAAAATAGTGCTTATTAGTACATATTGAGAAATGCCATCACCAAGAACCTACAGAATCAAGTAAACGGTTGGTATCGGGGTAGCAACCAGAGGGGAAGAAAAGCCCATCATAGAGGGTAAAAAGAGTATAATCTTCATCCCATCATAGAGGTGTAGGAAAAGGTAGATATATTTGTTACAGACTTACATTTTTACAAATGTACTCCTCAGCGGAAAAAAGTTATACATAAAGCTCTGCCTTCACTATCAAACTTTATGTGACAAAAAAAGCGTAATGTGCTCATAATGATGATGTCATATCACTACCATATTTGGGCACATCAAACTAGTTTTATAGTGTAGACAGAGCTTAACATGAGTAACAAAGTAGAAAGATGTCATTTTCTGTAGTTTGATTGAACGCAGATATTTGTAATTAATGGCAGTATGAAATTGGCTTCAGATTAAACTCCGATAACAGACTCTGATAATAGATATTTCAGGGCCACAAAATAATAGAAACTTGTAGATTGTGTTGAAATACTAGAGTATAACAATAATCAAGATATTCAGGCGGCATAAGTACTGTATGTTCAATCCAATGATATTCATAGAAAAATGTTTCAGCACTTTTACTTTCGCTCAATAAAGTTGAATATAATCGAGACAAACATTGAACCGATTTTTATCATATTATTGTCTCACTTTTTCCATATAAGTACGCAAAACATAATGGTAGTAGGAACCAGCGTTTAACTGTAATTTTTCGTTCTCCTTTAATTTTTTCCACGTATCATTTTTTAAAATAAAATTATGCTGCACATGCGTTATCTGAAGCGATATCCAGGAATATTGCGTCTGAGGGTGAATAAAAATAAAGGTGTTTTACAGGACAGAGACAGGAATCTTTACATTACAGTAATACAAAAGCATACGTTACGTCACTTAAGTGCAGATATTTCAAACATTATAATTAACGAATTAAAAGATCGACGTTTCGGTACCATCATAGAACCATTTTCAAGATCAAGTGAATACAAAACAATAATAATTATGTGCACTAAGCACCAAAGTTGGTGACAGGAAATGCTAATTGAGGGCTAATTAAGTAATTAGCTCCTCCTACTGAGTTAGATAAACAATTTAGCTTTGATGGAATCAGATTGTTTATTGAGTGTAGGTTTTATCTCTTTGATCCACAACATCTCCTTAATTAGGCAATCAAACTTATACACTCAATAAACAATCGGATTCCATCAAAGCTGAATTGTTTATCTAACTCAGTAGGAGGAGCTAATTACTTAATTAGCCCTCAATTAGCATTTCCTGTCACCAACCATGGAGGAAAAAATTTTTTCCTCCATGCACCAACTTTGGTGCTTAGTGCACATAATTATTATTGTTTTGTATTCACTTGATCTTGAAAATGGTTCTATGATGGTACCGAAACGTCGATCTCTCTTTTTGTCATTAAAATTTTATATTGAAATTATAAGTAACATTAGCACTTACCATGGAGTCTAACTTATTTCTCCATGGCACTTACCATACTCGGGTATAAACCAGGGTATACCTACATAAGTATGGCTTTATTTTTTACAAATTATTATTTGATAAATAAATTAGAATACTATATTTCATATAACTTTCAATGATCTATCAATGAATACTTCAATAACAAACATTCAAATATCTTCTAATTTCCCAAATTGATCACAAAATTCAAACACAAAACAGAAGATGAAAAAAAAACACAAAACCCAACCAACCCCTGAATCGTGAAAATAAAATATATCCTAAAATACACAGATTTCAAAGATTGATTTTTTAGAAAGAAAACACAATTATTCGTCATGAATACATTTTTATTATTATTATTCAATAAATGTAAAAATACAATTTTTGTCATTTTTTTCTACACATTTGCATTTGAAAGCGCCAAATCTACCACAAACAATTTTATTATGTAGACGATTGCAAATAAAAAAATAATCTCATTTCAGTCACATGATCTTTCCTCAACTTTGTCACTAACTCCACACATCACACGAGTAACGTCCCTTTGATTGCATTTTCTTCAAGTAGTCTTCGGCAGCTGATGATGTCAGTTCTCCTTTCTCAGTGATGATGCCACGTATAGTCTTCAGGACATCTGGCGCCATGTTACGTGCATCACTAAAAATTAAAAAATAAGGGAAAAAAAATAGGAATTGTTTTGTTTATCACGATTGAAATAAAACTTGTAATTTTTTAAGGTCGATGACATTAAGCCATTGGACCGACATACAACATTGTTTATGTATCTGTTAAATGTATGGAACACTAAATCTATCCCGTCGTAATTGCTAAAATTTATTGCGTTAGGCTTATGTACGTTGTCCAGTGGTCATAACTAGGACAAAGCAGACTATTAACACCTTTGGCATGGACACCCTCATTATCCGAAACAAAAAGCCATACTAACTATACTACTGTACTACTAATACTAATACTACTGTTACTACTACTACTGCTACTAATAAGATATTAGTTGCAAGCACCTCCTCATGTATTGAGGTATCACAGTTATACAATAAAAAATTAAACATATTAGGTAGCCTACAAATTATTAGGTTCAAAATAGATCATGGAAACTTTAAGTATTATTGGTTGTTTCTGATGACGGCTACAAAATATTACTTTACGCAGACATTTTTATTCATGCGGAAAATTCTGTTCGTGTTCTCTATTAATTTAAAATCGAATCGGAATTCTTGAAAACGGATTAATTCAGCAGCAATCGCATCCAATATCCGATAAAAGTATAGCAGCCATGAACAAATAAATATTATTTTCACTTCCCGGAGAAAGCGCATACGCAATTTCATTTTAATTAGCATTCGAATAAGACTACTTACCCACAAACGTATATATGTGCTCCCTTTTCTATCAATTTCCAAACCGTATCAGCTTCTTCCTTCAGTAAATCTTGTACATAACGCTTTTTCTCTTGATCACGTGAAAACGCCACAAACATATCCGTCAAGGTACCATTGTTAACATACTCTTTCAATTCATCTTGGTAGATGAAATCCTCTGATGCTTTTCGGCAACCAAAAAATAAAACTGTCTCTCCGACATCCTTCCCTATAGACCACAATAAATTTAATACATCAACAATCAATAATAATAATAAATAATAATTCAACATTTATTAGTTTCTGTCAATGGTAAAACAATACAATAAAAAAGAATGATAATTTATAATGAGAAAAAAAAAACCATTAATAGAGGATCTTGCAAGAAGAGACTATTTGTCACGCAAGACCAATAAACAAATGAAAAAAATACATTTGTATATAATTATTAAATAAAATAAAAAAGTCATGACAAAAACAGTTTGAAGGTCTAGTTTGATCACTACCATATTTGGGCATATTCAATTCAATTCAATTCAATTCAACTTTATTTCAGACAAACTGTCCATATGAAACATATAAATACAATAAAAAATAATACAAAGCATTATGTGACAACCGTCATGGAGAGAGGACTAATACTTATTTGTTGACATATAGTGCCTCTTAAATTATGTTTTGAGGTTTATTGGACCGCGCAGAGTCACTAAACTAGTTTGATAGTGCAGACAGAGCTTTAGCCTTATTCTCTATTCACTCACCATCTTTTCTAAGTGCACTCCTCTCTTGTATAAATCCACGGAATGGTGCCAGACCTGTTCCTGGTCCAATCATGATCACAGGAACTGTATGCTTGAATGGCAACCTAAACTGCGATTTACGGACATACACAGGAACCTTTGGAGCGTTTTCTGGCCCGTTTGGAATTTTATCCTTTAACCAACTTGTTGCCACGCCAAGATTGGTACGATTGGTGAGTGTTTTATATTCAACTAAGACGGCAGTTATGTGAATACTATTAGGATGCAGCTAGATTGATACAAATAATACAGTATTTAAATATTTTTATAAATTAGGTATTTTAAATATAAAGCATCACAAAGAAAATTTTATTTTTATTGTATTCACAAGCAGTGTGAAGCAAAAAAAACCCATAAAATGGGTATTTGAACACGGAACTCACTTTTGGAGATGAAGATATGGAATAATATCTGGCCTGTAACCTTGGTAACAACTCACAAAGATGATCCAGAGGAGGTTTGCATGATGGGATATCTTCAAGTATTGCCAGAATGTTCCTATGTGATTTTACAACCCAGTCACTATACTCTTTCTGGAAAACAATACATTTTTCATTATAAACATATCATTCAATTTGAAAGTGAACCTGGAAATATAGTTAAAAATTCCTCAGCTTCTAAAAAAAACTTCACATTATGAATAAGAAAAAGTAGTTTTATTTATTTTATTTTTATTTTATTCAGTTCACAACCAACAGGTTGAATCTAAACATAATAAACTATAATAATAAATTCAAATAAGCAACAATAACATAAACAAAGATTGGAACATTATAGAGATTTAACAATTTTACCATTAAATACATTTAAACCAAATCAATAACTATCATAAAATAAATCAATAATGAATTATTATGATGAATTTAAATATCAAAACCTCATCGAACCAGTTTGTTACAAACAAGGAAATATTGCATGACAATGCAATTTCTATAACAACAAATAATTGTAATCATGGATTTAGAAATATATCAAAGGTTGGAAAAATTTCATCTGGTTTTACAATAGGTAAATATAACATAGAAATCTTTGTCATAAAAATATATCATTTATCAATTTAATTTATAAGCTTACCTTGCCCTCTGGCGTGGCAGATGAAATCTTTAACAGGAATTCCTTATCTTTTGGGTCCGAGCAATATTCGGAGATGTCTTTGAGGACATTGGTGCGTGGACAGTTGGTGATGTCCAGATAGAAAGACAGAGCGGTGCGATAGGTACATGGACACGGGAATGGGTGCTTCTTACTTGCTTCTTCTACAAATTACAGTATACAAAAGCAACTTATATATTAAACATACACTATAGAGTTCTGCGGTGCTGACGTCACGACAGTAGGTGGCGCTGCGTGGACGGCAGGTGGTGCTGCATGGTTGCTAGCCAACCACAAAATGCGTTCAACCTGCCTGAGTGACTCCAAGGTCACCAATGGTTTAGAATAGGCTTATTGAAGTAGTCATTTTAAAACTTAATAATTTTCAATAAAAACAAATAAAATTTTTGGTTGGCTAGCGCTGCGTGGTCTATCATTGTGACGTCACACCGCAGAACTCTATATATGTAATATACAGTACTTGTCTTCTACAGTATAATATACCATACTCAAAATCGGTTGGTTCATACGTAATAAAAATCACATGTGGCACCTGTTAGGTTAGGGTACTTGCCTACGATACAGGCATAATGCAATGTGATACATTATGTGTCACAGACTTACAGAATTGCCAATGATAATCGGCTATATTATTATTCTGTCAGATTATATCCATAATACGCTATCAAAATAGTTTGTGATGGTAGTGATATGCTTAAACATGGTAGTGATATGACATCACCATGTCCATATATGGGCACATCACATTTTTTTTGTCACATACAGTTTGATAGTGTAATGAGAGCTTAAGATTGGCAAGTATGGTGTTGTTTACAACTGAGTAATTTGCTAGAAATTAACGCTAAGTCTATATTCACCAAACTTACCATCGACGTTGTTTAAACTGAATACAACATCCAGGTTTTGGTCCAGAATCTTGGCAATACCGTTGACTAGGTTAGCATTGTTTATGGGATAAACAGCAACATGATCCCCAGATTCATACCTGAAATAGAAGATACCAAATCACCTTAAGTTGAGCAAGAAACTCAGTATTACAACTTGGGTGAATGATTCAACACTGATAAATATAGCATAGCTAATATAGAACTTCCAGGCCTCTCAATAACCGATATTTGCAGTTATCTCCATTTATTACTATGTTTCTTTAGTTAACTAAATGCATTAGTAAAGACCAATTTACACAGAAAAGCGGTAACAGTAAACGGTAAACAAAAAAATATAGAATCTATGTATATCTATGGCCAAAAAGTTGAGTTGACAGATGGTTAAGCGGAAACCTGCTCAGGATAGATACAGATTCTAAGTCGGACAATAATAATTTGATGCTTATTATTTGTATTTATTTATTATTATTAATTATTTTATCTTTTGTTATGTCTTTCTCTTCATTATTTATGATTATGTATCCATTCATTCATTTCCTTTATTTCAGATAGTACAGTACATCCATATACAAAACATACAAAACAAAAAGAGAACATTTCATCAGGAAATTAACAAAAGCATCTTCCACAAAAACAACCTACAATACGAGGCAGGTTGGATTGTGGAAGTACATTAACTATAGTTTTAATTAGACTATTACAACTGTCATGAATTCTGTTCTTAAAACTATGAATTGAATACCTCCAATATTCATAAAATGAATTATTTTTTTCTCTTTCATGGGTTCAGCCCACTTTTATTCATTATTCCACTCCAAAGATAGAGACAACAAGACAAAGATATACAAAGATTACATATTTAAAAAATGTGTTTATAACATGTATGTACAATAATATGGTTAAAAGAGATATCTTTTTAAAACATAACATAGTTGGATATCTTTTAAATAAAATTAATTATAATGTAACATAGCTTTGAGGAAACAAGCAATAATTAAAAAGACGATCAAAACAAACCTTATCTTAGAATCTGTAATATCAAACTCTATATGCATACATGACCTTTCACCTCCATGATGCAGTTCACGATTGGTTTGCACTCTACTCACAAATGGATTCTTAGTATCAAATGGTCTGAAGATAATGGAAAAAAATATTGTAATATTGTAGTTTTATATTCTACTATGTTAATAATACATTCAAATTTGCTAATAAATAGATAATAAGTCAGTTACTGTAAAACCATGAGCAGTATTGTATACTGTCTACACTATCATTCAAACTAGTTTGAAAAAAAAAAGTTTGATGTGCCCAAATATGGTAATGACATGCCCAAATATGGTACATCACATTTTGTTGTCACATAATGTTTGATAGTGTAGACAGAGCTTTAGATTTAAGGCTGTCTGAGTCTAGGTATTCAATTCAATGTTTATTCATCAACTTTAAAAATATATACATAGGTTAAAAGACAATAATACTGTAGATGAAAAAAACAAAAATGAAAGCATAAAAAAGAAGCTAAAAAGAGTAACAAACTTGATGTCCAGAAACAAATAAATATACTGAAGAAAAAAACGCTCATCACAAAGTAATAAATAAACCTGCAGGGGCATTCCAGCAAGGGATAGAACAACAGTTATGAAACTATAACTATTGATTAAATTATATTTATCAAGCTTTTTTAAAATGTGAATGTTAGCTTTTAAACCATTGCCGAGGTTATTCCAAAGGTCTACAATCAAATGAAAGAATTTCTAAAGCTCTGTCTACACTATCAAACTGTATGTGACAAAAAAATGTGATGTGCCCATATATGGACATGATCATGTCATATCGCTACCATATTTGGGCATATCGCTACCATATTTGGGCATATCACTACAATATTTGGGCACATCACACTTGTCAAACTAGTTTGATAGTGTAGACATAAGAAATTCTTTCAATTCGTTGAACTATTACTATTAGTTCTAACAATTAAATATGATAGTGAGGGTACATAAACAACCATGAAGGAAAAAGCAGTTTTATACTGCTACACTGAAGTTAGGAATAATCCTTTCACATGATACGGCAACCTATTTTTTTACTTGTGTACTTATGGACCGAAACAAGAATTAACATAAAAACGAATCAATTATCAGATCTTTTGATCTCTGGTTTCTAATGTCAGTATTATTTCTACGCAAATAAAGTTGTCTTCACTTACGGTTTCACTTTCAATTAATACGCCCTATGAATTTCCTGATGCAATCTCCAAAATCATCAGTTATAATTATGTTTTCATCTTTCAGCGTAAACAACATTTACTAAATATGTTTAATGCACGTAACCTATACTTAATGATTAATGAATTGGATAGGGTACATTTTAAGAAAAGTAGATATGATTAAAAAGATGATGTTCCAAAATTGACGTCTCTGAATACGTCTTAATTCCTCTGAGATGTAAAAATGGAACAGTCCAAACAAGGAAAGAAATAATCAATATTAATGGACAATGCGGTATTCAAATAAAGACAGCCACCAAGTTTAATTTAATTATTAACTTAGGTTTATTCGAGCATTTTACCATTAGTGTTTTAACGCACAAGTTGTGATTCAGATTCTAATGATGAGGATCTACTCTATTCTACAGTTTGTGAATATCTTTTTAGTCGTTCAAAGTTTTCATGATTGCTTCTTTTGTAACGAGCTACAAAGTCAGAGAGCATGCCATGAGAGTTGTACATATCGGTATTGTAACGTCAACAACAAGAGCCTACTCTATGTTGAATGCTCTTTTAAAGGTCTTAAAGTCGTTCCAGAGATTGACTTGGACAATGCGAGCATCTACAACATAGCAGGGAACATTATACAGACATTGGATAACAACTCTTTTTCAAACGCTCACAATTTAAAAATCTTGTGTCTGGGGAAAAATGAATTGAATTTCGGAAAAATCGCTTCAGGTGTGTTCCAAGGACTAATGAATTTGCAGTCGCTAAATTTCCAAGAAAACGTCGAACTAAGAAAGCTTCGCAAATCGTGGTTCAGTGACCTTGTATCATTAACAAATTTCAGTGCACCGTATTGTGGTATAAGCATGGTTGAAGAAAATACGTTTGCGAACTGTAAACAACTAAAATTAATCAACCTTAGCAATAACCGAATTATGACAATATACGTTAATGTTTTCCAGAATCTACAATCATTAACAAGACTGTACCTGTCAAATAACAGAATAAGCAGAGTCATGGATTTTCCATTCAAAGGCTCCAAGAAGTTAATGCTCTTGGTACTACATAACAACCAGTTAACAACTATAACTGAACAGTTTGGTCTACAAAATATGACAGATCTGAAAGCAATCAATCTTGCCTTCAATCTATTTAGTTGTGATTGCCAATTGGTATGGTTTCTGGAGTGGATTAATACCACAAATGTAACTATTCAAAACACAAAGCAGACGGCTTGTGTAAAACCTGAGTTCTGCCCCGTCCTAGAATTTGACATGAATGACCTCAAGTGCAATACGCTTTGGACTATTCTAAGATTAGTACTAATTATTGTTATACCGAGTATTTCCATACTGATTGTAACCATAATGCTGTACAATTATCGACACAAAATCAGGTAAGATGGTATGTACAGTTGGATTGAAATACAAGCCCTTTCACACTAATATCAATTAAGTATTTTTCAAAGCAGTCAACAATGCGCAAAGCGACATGCAACCGAGTGTATCTACGGATGCAAGATGATTTACACACAGACCATTGCCTGGTGAGTGGCAACAGCATTACGATTGGACGAGAATATTCCTACTGTTAATGCATGTTTTGAAAGTAACTTCGTCAAAACAGAAACTTATGTGACTTTGATGAACAAAAACTATACCATAATTAATATTAGTGATACTACAGAACATTGACAGCAAACATAAACAAAAGAGTCATTTATAGTTAATTTGAAACATTTTTTGTTTGTAGATATTGGAACCAAAGACGTATAAATCGAAAACAATACAAGAAAATTTGCAATGAAAATCCTATGCGTGTTAACGGTGTTGACATTCGATACGATGCGTTTGTCTCGTACCACGACATGGAACAACAATGGGTGCTATCTGTACTTCAACCGACGCTCGAGGAACACCCGTACAACTTTAAGCTCTGCTTAGACTACCGCGACTTTATAGCTGGTGAAAAAATAATTGACAACATAGAAAATGCGATTAAATACAGCCGCAAAATGCTGTTAGTGGTTTCAAACAGTTTTGCGAGTGGCGAGTGGAGTTACTTTGAATTGGAAAGGGCGCGTATGCGAATCTTTGACAATCGGGAAGATATTCTAGTAGTCATACTTCTTGAGAAACTGTTAGCAAAGAACACACCAGTTCTTTTACAACATGTTCTGAGTAAAAATACGTACATTGAATGGTCAGATAAACCGGACAAGCAAAGGGTATTCTGGCTGAAACTAATCGCAGCTTTACAGAAACCAAATGTACGCAGAAATGACCAATTTAAAGGCAGTTTATAAATTATTTGTCAACCATTTTATATGTAATTTGGCATCTTACAATATAAAGAATAACTACTGTAAATAAAATAATTTCTTATAAACTTATATAGATAGATGTAGATTAAATAAAAGTAGGTGCAATCCCTACAAAAAAAATATATATATTGTTCGTTTCTTTCTTTGGTTGTTTCCCCTACTATCATATTTTTTTCTTTTATTTTCAAGTACTATACTACGATAACGAATGACATACAAAAAAGACAAATATATGAATTCATGTGTATTATTAGACTTTACCCTTTTTGCTTCTTGAGTGAGTTGAGTCTAGCTGGTTCACCGGTGTAAATCTTTTCTTCTGGTATGTCTTCACGAACAACAACAGCGTACTGACGTATACTAAAAATTGAAAGATCATCAAGCATTAATTTAACAAGCTTTTTCAATTTACACTATCAAAAAGGTGATGTGCCCAAATATGGTAGTGATATGACATCATCATGTCCATATATGGGCACATTACATTTTTTTTGTCACATAAAGTTTGATATTGTAAACAGAGCTTTAGACTAATTTGGAATATCAGGGTAGTATTAATGACTTTATTTGGAAATATGAGGCAAAGAATTTGTAACCAACAGGCATATGGAAATGCAGAGTCTGCAAGTGGCTGTGCTGTTAAGACTTTGGAACTGTAATTACATAGCCTAACATCAGCAAGGGTTTGAGGCTCACTCGCTCCATGGTTCTGGTGGTAGAACAAGTCTTCTCGGACAAGGACTATGAACCGTAGGTCCAGTGAACACATCTAGTTCAAGTGCACTTTAAAAAACGAGACGAGTAGAGGGTTACCCTGGTGTACACACAGCCACTGATCATAGTAACTGGGCCCTCTGGGAGGCCAGTCTTAATAACAAATTAAAAAATAACTGGAATGCCATATTATTGTGACCCGAGTATAAATGAGCATACCTGCTTTCATCTCCTGTAGCCTCTACTCCGAAATGCTCACATACACTGGGCCAAAACTGTTCCTTCCAAGTCACAAAATCATCTTCCATGCTAAAAATGAAAAAAAAATTACTTTGATAATATTTTTTTCTTTCGTTTATTATTTAATCTAATAAAATTTACTGAATATAAAAGCTTTTTCTTTAATAAAAAAAAACATCCATCTGGTCAATAGTCATTGGAAGTAGTCTCTTATTCTTATTAAAAATATTAATTTTTTTGGTAAAATAAGTCATTTAAGTTCCTTGTTTATTATCTGAATAAATATGAAACTAGACATCTTTATTTTTATACCAGTGCTGACTAAGACTTCATCATTTAGGAAAACTGCATAAATCTCAGAAAAAAATAAAATAATTTGAATAAAGAAAGTTTTAAAGATGGTTTTACCAGCAAAATTTAGCGGTATAAATTCCTTCCAATCAATAAAATTAGGAGAACATTGAGAAAGATTATCATTTATATAAATTTATTTTAAAATCAATTTAAACATTTTTTAAGATTAACCAAAGTTGGTATTGCTTTATCTGAATGAGTGTAGAGAGATTGAGTTAAACAATGAAGTCATATATAGTACATGTAAAGTATTGTCTACACTATCAAATTTTATGTGACACAATAATGTGATGTGTCTATTTATGGACATGATGATGTCATATCACTACTATATTTGGGCACATCACTACCATATTTTGTCAAACTAGAAAGAGCTTTATAACTATTGTATAAACGTAGTCGAACATTTTCTGAAACAAATGCAAAATGGGGATATTTACGATTGACTGTCCACTACTGAAGGTAAGGAGATAAACTCAAAATTCTATTTTGGGTAATGATGCCGGGTTGCGAAACCTTTCCAATGACTCATGTCACTTACAATACATGCTGTGTTTACTTAAAGATAACGTTTTATTTGACTAGTGATTTTCTCTATTTTTGTGCAATCATTTTAAACAAACTTGTCAAATATTTGACAGTCTGTAGATGAGACCCGTGATTGATATCTTGTTGAGTATTATGAATCACAAATATTATCTATTATAGAGTCATGAGTGTTTTTCTTGTTTTAACCATATAAGGAAAAACTAATTCTCACATCTTGATGAAGTAGTATGTACAATGCAAATCATAACACAATGTATTGTTCTTCTAAAAAATCTTGTCTTTTTCAAACCATTTCATAGAGGTTATTATTCATTTGAAATAATCCAATCAGAGGACATCCCTATTATATAAGTGGACACTTTCCAGTAAAATGAACAAAGAGCAATTGTCTTTTAAAACTACGGCCACGGAACACCTCTATTAAGGGTCCTTTTAATAGGGCTTCTACTGTATCTTGTCTAAACAATTCCTGTCTACTATTTCCTATCTATTTATTGAACAATTATATGATGAGGTAGCAGGTTTATCCTACTTAATCACACTTGCACATTGTATTTACTATAACATAGGAAATTTCCTATATGATTGGAGAACTAAGATAAAAAACAAGACACTATTGTACATATATTGAACTGAACGCAACTTCCTCGAAATATGAGTAAAAGGAGAGTTAAATTAAGATTAAAAACAATAACACCTTTGTAAGTACATGGAACGCAACTTCCTCCAGTAAAATGAACCAATCCTATAACAAATTTTACTTTTGGGTTGTTCCATTTCAATACAGGGATTATTTTTTAAATCATAGTTCTTCCTTTTTTATATAAATTGTCTTGATGAAAAGCCTATGTGATTTCTGCCCTCTACATATTTAGTAATTTTTCTATGTAATGTTAAGCTTAGAAATAAAAACATTTTGTCAGTTCAGTTTTATTCGGTTCACTCAAAAATACAAAGACAAACATAACAGAAAAAAAGCACAAGAAAACAATATTAAAAGAATGAACCGAGGAAAAATGAAATATTGGGATAATTTATTCTGTAGGGGTGGGCTTATAGTAAGGGTGGGCTTTTAGTAAGGGTGGGCTTTTAGTAAGGGTGGGCTTATAGTAAGGGTGGACTAAAAGTATTTTAAAAGCACCTACTTTCCATCATCATCGCCAAGTCCAAGATCAAATAATCTCTCGCCTCCAAGCTCTTCTAATTTCTTGTCAACAAACTTGCCCATCTCATTGTAATGCTCATATGTTTTGTTGCCTAGTCCAAACACCTATTAGAGGGATATTGAAATAGGTGATAATGATTGGTTATATACAAATGCCCAAATTATTTTAAACAACAATTTTTGGAGGTTGGTATTTTATCGGTAACAGACTGTCGAAATCACATTACCGGGGTTGACGATGTACTCGACAATAACATTGAAAAAAAATCTCTTACCGCAAATTTAAGTCCGTCTAAGTCCGCAGTACCATCTTGTAACCAGTCATAGAATTCTTGCGAGTTATCAGTGGGGTCTCCTTCTCCATACGTTGCCATGCAAAATATCGCAAAAGAATTTTCAATTTCTTTAATGCTGGTTAAATCTTCCTATAAATGAAACGTCAACTATTTTATAAAATGTACTGAAAGAACACAGTACAGATAAAATTGATTTGTGGAGAGGGGTTTTTCCCCACTTTTCGTTGAGTTATATCCCTTTCCGAGGAGAATAGGCTATTGTCAGTTTATCCAGATAAATCAGAAACAAAATAGATATCAAATTCAGAGATACACAAGATCGATCACACTTCAAGAGACAGACTTTAGTAAACTAAGAATTAAAACAAACTCTTTGCTTTAAAACTATTATTGTTTTTTCAAGACAGAGAAAGAATCTGAATCCAGCCCCAAAAAGTATACACTATTGGGTCCAATCGACTTTAACCACATCACCACTGGAATTATGCTGCTACTGCTAAGCCTAAGCTAGGCCCCATGGCCAGGATTTCATTGTTATGAATATTGTACTCACCATTTCGCATTCCTCAGGATCTTGGATAAGAGCTTTCATTCCTAGACGCTGCGCATCCTTAGCTAAACGGCCAGCAAATTCTTCTGCTGTACCAGTTTGGGATCCATAGAAAATTATTATATTTTTATGCTGACAAATAAAAAAAAAGAAAACATCATAGGCAAATACTATGTATGAATTCATGCATAATTATTTATTTATTCAGGTTTATACAATAAAAAACATGCAGCCCGAAGGCTGAAATTGTTGATTTACAAAAATATATATATAAATATATGGAAACAGAAACATTTAAAAAAATACAAAAATTTATACAAAACATTAAAAAATTTGAAAAAATCAGTTAAAAAAATAAAATTATGTTATGTTAAAAAGATTACAAAATTTATATATACAAATGCATAGGCCAATATATGTAAATATTTATAACATAGCCATCTTCAGCGTGATCAGGTACTGTTTGAATTAAGGATTCTACTTATGGTAAGGGCAGGCGAAGTCTTAAGACGGTTAGTTCTGCAAACAGGTATATTAATTAGGGGTTTATCTACCGTAGTTGATCTAAGCTCTCTATTAATAATGCGGTAGTCGGGCAAAATAGTTCTGTACAATTCCGATTTCAAGAGCCTTTCTCCAAATTTTTGAATCAACGTCTCTCGTCTGGATGCGAGAGTGGTCATATCAGTAAGCTCAAGAGCTGAATCATACGTACGGAAAGCGGGACCCAGAATAATACGTAAAACTCTCTTTTGCACTCTTTCAATGGTCGATATTTGGGCCTTATTGATGCTTCCATGCCACACAGGGCAGGCGTATTCTAAGATTGGGCGAATATAACAAACATAAACGGATATCATATCATGAACTGGTACATTGGCCCTTCTAAGGATATATAACGTATACAACCTTTTGGATGCTCTTTTTACCATGTCACTGACATTATTATCCCATTTCAAGTCATCCTGGATTATAAGTCCAAGGAGCTTCATATACGAAACAACATTAAGTGTTGTACCGCTAAGGTAATAATTAGGAGGGGGAATATTTCTTTTCAAAAAATTAACTCTCATGATATGACACTTAGAGGGTTTAGGGACCATGTGATTTGTATCACACCACTCAGTAAGGTCATCAAGACAAGATTGAAGTTTAGGGGCATTACCATGTTTAACAGTGTCACCAAGAGTGAGATCATCAACATACTTCCACCATCTGCAGCCTTCCATAGAGATATCATTGACTAATATAAGAAACAAAATTGGCCCAAGCTTTGTACCCTGTGGAATCCCACATGTGATGTTGGCATAAGGGGAAAAGGATGAACCAAGTTTAGTATTTATTTTACGATCCGTCAGAAAGCTACAGATGGTGGGAATAATAGATGTTCTCACTCCGATGTCGACAAGCTTTCTAACAATGACCGTATGGTCAATTCGGTCGAAGGCCTTCGTAAAATCAACGGCACAAATATCCACAAAAGAATCACCTTTTTCAATATCACTAATTACAGACTGAATCATGTCCACAAGATAATGGCTAGTAGATGAGCCTTTACGGCAACCAAATTGTTTAATATCTAAATGTTGATGAATGTCACTACTATACCAGTAAATGTAAACTAACTTACTGTCGTCTTCATTTTTTGAATAAAACTAGAATCAACTGCTTTCGTCATAGGTGCACTGGAGGAATACAATCAAATTGTGTAATTTAAATGGTTTATGGGCAGAAATTCAATAATTTGGTAATTTAAACAGATCATCAATTATGTAATTTCATCAATTAAGAATTTCTTTTGCTGTTGGTTGGGTTTGGAAATAAAAGAAAAGTAATGAAATTTACTTTTTATTCCATACATTTTATATTGTAAACACTATAAAAAATGTTCCTAATCAATGGGTTGGCCCATAATGGTTTGTTTTCCCAAAAATTATATTACTGTAGTAGATTATAGTAAGGCGCTTTTGATTTGCACATTTACTCAGTATATATTTCAATATTACACAAAAACAAGTAGAGCTCATTTAATATCATAAAGAATTAAATTCATGAGATACACAGGAACACTTGAATCATAATCATAAATTATTCATAACAATTCAAGAAGTCATATCTTTGGTGGGAGTTGAACCTACCTCTTGTTTAAAAAGGCAAGTTTAATATCAAAATCATACTCACGCAATATTATAATTTTTAATATCGATAGGCTCTTCTTTCTTCTTTCCTTTGAAGAAAAACCAGTAGACGCCAAGACCGAAACATGCTGACAAAACAAAGATATCTAACAGACCGATGTACGGTGCTGCTTCCTCAACCGAATCCGTGCCAACATCATCAATAGAAGACATTTTTAACTGAAAAATTAAATTGATTTTCAATCAAATGTATGATGGAGATGTTAAATTGCTAAATGTCCAAGGCAACAATCTACCTTATCAATGAACCAGAGAGTACCAGTACAACTGATATACCCTTTGATACAGTATATGTTACCTAATATTTTAATCTTTTTGATTTAACCTTACATTAACTAGTACCATTAAAAAAAGTACAGTAACTATAATTTATGTTGAGACACATTACATACCAGTCAAATTATTGAAGGTAGATTCTACAGATAGGCTGAGTTATTATCTACCTGTATCATGACCTAGTGGAACAGGGGTCACTGTGGTACATTCTGCTTATTTACAAGTATGTGTGGCATAATGATTAGCAAAAAGGTTGGTGGTACAGCCGGTTGGCAGCCAACTTAGCCTAGTTTCAACACTCCCCGTGCTTGGGAAACAACTTATTTTGGGTCGATACAGTTAGTGAACTTACACAAAAATTCATATACATAAACGATTAAGAATCGTCCAAATCAATTGTTCCCTGAGCAGATTTCTCCTTAAAATTAAAACTTGTTTTTTTTTCCAATTCTAACCTCTTGTATGCTTTCTTCTAATACAGTATTAAAGATGTATTGTCCCCCAAAAACATGAAAAATGAAGATTAATTAAATCAGACTTTGAATATTTTATTTTGTAGTTTTAATAAAGTTAATCAGTTCCATAGAAAAAAAAACGAAAACAAATTATGTTTTCACTTGTAAAATGACAAAATAAATGGTTAAATTCAACCGAAAAACCATTGGCTGGCAGCCAATTTGACCATTTTTTGCTTTAAATTACATTTTTTCAGGTAAAGACATTTTTTTTCGATCCAATTTTTGGTCAAAGTGAATAACTATTATGTTACATTAAAATGGAATATTCAACAAAAAATGTTTTAAGAATTATTTTTTCAGGGGGACAATACATCTTTAAAAATAACAATTATTAATTTGTGTAGCGACTTCTTATACTACATTTTGGTGGCAGAAGATACAATTTATAATAATTGTTTTGAAATAAAAATTATTTAAGATCAGATTTAAATAATGTAATTTCCCCTCACAGCGAAGAACAAAGGCATTAAATAATAAATTTATTTATTTATTAAATTATAATTCAAAACAGCCCTGGTCATATGATACAAATAAATCTGGGATAATAATAAGCATAGCAGATAAAAATTAACGTTCAAATTTCTTCAATCAGACGTATTACTAGAAATGATAATAGTAAAAATGTTATCTTGGTAAACTCGCATTCTTCTTTATACCAATGATAATTGCTAAAAATAAAAGCTTATGCAATGAATAGTTAGATTACAATGTAAACATCCGAAATAAATAATGTGTAAGATATTAACTTAACCACAGGGACTATGTGTACCGTAGACCTACACACAAGTTTAAAAAAGGTGTCATGTAGACCTACAGTTACACACACGTTAAAAAACTTAAATAGACTTAATTTAAAATTAAGGGAATCCTGAACTCAGCTTGTTTTCTTTTTAATATTTATTATTCATATTTTAGATACATATTTGAGGTGTAATTTGTACATTTTTTAAATAATTTTGTTTTTAAATTTAGGATTTCAGTAGGCCTATTCTTTTTCTTTGAATATTAAATAGCGGTTACCCATCCAAAGGACGGGCACTACAGGATATAAACCTCCGGGGGTTTAGGGGGCTATTCTTCTTGAACCTTGATATCCATCATGCGTCCTTGGCATTCCGTCCTTGTCTTATATTTTCATATTCTTGATGTATCTAATTTAGATATATTGTATATTGAGTTTTTTAGTGAATTTAATAGTAAGTAGTAAACAGCCATTCATTGGTAGTGGTGGTGCGGTTTTGGAGAAGATACAAGAAAATGTAGCTACGCTTAGAAGGCCTACATACACTTTGATCATTGTCTTTTAATTTTCTCACCATCATCTTTATTGCGGCTGACCAGCTTTTTTACTCATCATCTCATCCTAATTCAATTCAACATACATTGTTTAAAACATAATAATAATGTGTATACATAGACTTACTAGAAGATCTTTTGTAAGGAAGCATATTCATTTAACAATAGCTATTATCTAAAATTATTGTAGGCGTAAATTACGCATAGGAGGCCTACCTAGTAGTAGGCCTAACCTACTAGTAGGCCCGGGTTCGTAGGCCCTACTAGAGTAGTACTAGGCTAGCCTACACTAGGCCTAGCTAGATAGAGTAGAGGCTAGGCTTGATTAAGTAGGGGCCTAGCCTGTTAATTAGGCCTACCCAAGGGCCTAGGCCTAGTTATTCTAGACATACAGTAATCTATTAAATTTATTTCATATTTCTGTAGAATCCATACAATACAATATGAATAGTTACCTGTTAATAGGAGAAATCTAATAGCAAACATAAAAAAGAGACAACAAATTACGACGATTGTCGATGATCGACAAAAAAACGGAGCACAAGTTTAAGGCCGAAATGACCCGGAAACAGTTACAAACCACACAAACAAGAAGGCAAAGGTCATCGCATACAAATGACGGACATCGTCAACGCACTAATGCTACGTTTTACTGCAGCAAATACAACTTAGCTATATTCAATTAATACTCTATGATTTTCAGATGTCCTATATAATAAAAACAAAATTATAATAATAATAATAAAAAACTTTATTGACAATCATTTTTAGATCAGTGCACACTTAATTATTAATGAATAATAATAGTGATGCAACTTTGGAAACAATTCACAACCAACCAAAAAATCATTACAATTTCAACAGCTAATATATAACACAATCTTAAATAATTTTGCGAAAAGTGAGTGGTGTAACTTTATCTACGTACTTCGAGTTATGGCGCACATGCGTATTACGTAGGCCATGAAGATATATTGATCGTGGTCCCGGTCGTGGTACTTGAGAAGGTAGTGTCACTCGAAGACGTGTCGATAGTCTTACATAATATTGACCACGATAACTTATATCGAATGGGAAGAACATCCCGGAGGGATAAGCATATTGTTCTGGGCCGGCCAAGCTTGAAACAGTCGTTGTTTGCGAAGTGTCCACATAAGACATACTATAATTTACATAAGATGTAGACCAAAGTAGGTCTTCTTAGAGATGATAAAGAGTGATAAGTAAGCGCAAGTAGTAGTAATATATTGAACATTTATTATATTACCAGGTAACACAGATAAATTAAAATAGATTAAAATCTCGAGTTATCTGTATCCTCTGTCGCTCTCTGCATAGGCTGTATGGGCAAAGAATATACGTTAAATAAATACAATTAGGGGCCTACCAATTACCGATGAGTTAATCGTTCTAAATCAGCAGAATGCCATGATTTTTATGAAAATAAATATTTATATTGGTGAAGTCACAAAAGCTTATTCAAATTTCGAGTTATCTGGTGAAATCTGTACATAACAGAAATAAAACCATGTTTCCGGTAATATACATAGACGTAGCCCACATAACAGGTATGGTGCATCGGAAGAAGGCAACCCAAAATATTTACCGGTATTTATTTAGACGTTTTAGAGTGCTGTTTTGGTAGTGACATACAAATGAAGTAAACAGTATAGCAATGCTTTGGTAGTTTGATATAGAAAAAATAAGGACCAAAACTATTAAATGTATTAAACTTGTTTAAAATACTTTATTTGGACCAGAGATCGCTTATATAACGAAACCAAAACATTCGAGCGTATTCAGGATACATGGAGGCGATTGGAATTCATAATCGCTGATTGGTTAAAACTGATATAGATACAATAAAAGTGAAAGTTATCTACGAGTAATTAAATCAGGTGAGGGTTTGGGTTTACAATGCACAAAACACCAACTATACGAAGTTCTATTATAAAGGTAAAAGGTATTTATATTTTGTCCTCAAGCTTAACTGGAAACTGAGGAAATTCGGATTAGGCCCTCCATGGACCCACGGCAGCCAGCAGTGCAACCTACCAGATCAGCACACCGGGAGACGATCCCCTACTTATAAGGTATCTTACATGGGAAGATTCAGCGTTGATCGTACATATTAAGGATGCGACATTATTTGTAGGCCTACATTTTTATTCTCTTTGTTTTAGTTACCTTCTACTGTCACGTTAGAGGTAAATTAACATGATATTGTTTCGTCCGATAAAAGTGACTATTTTAATTTGATCTATTTACTTGAAAAAGAGATGTATAACGATATTTCAATATCACTTCCTTATTCGAATATATTTCAGTCAATTTTTTTCATTAAATTACGTTGTACTTAACTTAAAAGGTTCATACATCACCAATATGAATATGTGGACTCTTCTTCCAGTTACTATCGTTCTTTTCGTAACATTCTA
Source organism: Antedon bifida (assembly GCF_963402885.1). Lineage (NCBI taxonomy): Eukaryota > Metazoa > Echinodermata > Crinoidea > Comatulida > Antedonidae > Antedon > Antedon bifida. The sequence continues at coordinate 30,618,692 of NC_136227.1, read as the reverse complement.
CTGTCCTACTAGTACTAGCGGTAAATTAACATGCTACAACTACAACCCGTTAGTAAATGGAACTCAGCCGCTAGATGATTTCAGATGTCCTAATCAATGCGAGTGTCAATATTGTAAGGAAGAAACAGATATATACTACAGTCATCACGTGATTTGTTCAAATAAAAGATTGAAGGCTATTCCATCGCAAGATACGGTGCCAACTGATGTTAAATATTACCATCTGGAAGTCAACAGTATTTCGTTTCTGAAGAACTACTCTTTCCAGAATTTAACTGATCTACGATATCTAAGTCTTGATAACAACAACCTAATTTATCATAGCATTAATATTAATGCATTCCGTGGTTTGCAAAAATTGAACACTTTAACTATGAATGATAACCGTTACTTGTATAAACTTTTGGCCTGGCTTGATGATCTCGTTTCTTTAGAACAATTACATCTAAAGTATTGTGGATTAACAACAATATATCCTAATGTATTTAACAATTGTAAAAAACTAATTAAAGTTGATCTTACAAGAAACTCTATATACTATATTCACTCCGGAACATTCCAGAATTTACCAGTTCTTAAATACCTATATCTAAACGACAATCAGATTACCAGTATACCACTATTAGCATTTAAAGGTTCATCGCGATTACAAGAAATGTCTCTAGATAACAACCTGCTGACTACAATCACAGAGGATGTTGGACTGCAAAATCTGACTCAATTACAGATTCTAAATGTGGCGTACAACAAATATTTGTGTAACTGTGATTTAGTGTGGTTTAGAAAATGGATTGGGAAAACGAATGTAACAATTGAAGACATCAACAAGACAAAATGTAGACAATATACAGATAGTAAAGAATACACGACAATGTTAAATTTCGATCCCGATAAACTACACTGTAGCAAGTTGGATAAAATCTTAAGAATTACAATTCCTTCTGCTTCAGCTGGGCTTATTGTTGTAATTGTGTGTGCAGTCTGTTACCGTTACAGATTCTATTTAAGGTAAGATCAGGTGTTTTCAATTATATGCTGTATGTAGGCTACACGCAAAAAAAACACAAAAGTGAAATATCGATTTCTTATTAGATAGTTTTTTTTAACAGGCTTTTAATATATACCTTTTTAATCATATTGAATGTACATTTTATGTTTAAATCATACGTTTTTAAAACTTTTTTTAAAGTTTTAAAATCAAATCTATTGCAAAAGATAATTTAATTATAAGTAAGTTAATATACTAAAATCAGAAGCCAGATGCAATTATTTTATGAAATATGGTAAAGGTAAAGGTATTTATATTTGTCCTCAAGCTTAACGGACCCACGGCAGCCAGCAGTGCAGCGCCTACCAGATCAGCACACCAGGAGACAATCCCCTACTCTTCTTTTTAATAGTGTACCAAGTTCTTTAACGTGCACTGTTAAGTACACGGGACCAACGGCTTTACATCCCATCCGAAGGATGAGGCAAGGAGAATAAAGCATCTTGCCTAAGGATGCAATTAGTATGGTACAGATAACCTCGAACCCATGCCAATCACATGCTAGTCCGATATTACCATTACACCATCACTCTCCAGTATATACAGCACCCGCCGCGATTTCTAGACGGTCTCCAGAAATTGGAGGGGACACCCGGATATGAACCAGGGACCTCTCGATGTTGCATTAAGTAAATATTAAATTAATGTTAATTATTTCAATATAGGTATTGGAACCAACGGGCTTTGAATATAGACCTTTTTAATCATATTGAATGTAACATTTTATGTTTAAATCATACGTTTTCTTCGTTTTTTAAAGTTTTAAAATCAAATCTATTGCAAAAGATAATTTAATTATAAGTTAAGTTAATATACTAAAATCAGAAGCCAGATGCAATTATTTCATGAAATGTGTTGCATTATGTAAATAGTAAATGGATTTTAATTATTTCAATGTAGGTATTGGAACCAACGACGACGCCTTCGTAAACAATACCAGCGAATTTGCAACCAAGGACCTCCTACTATCAACGGAGAAAATGTTCGGTATGACGTGTTTGTCTGTTACAACAGCAACGATCTACAATGGGTTCTGAAAACCCTACAGCCATCGTTGGAGGTGCAGCGGAATTTTAAAATATGCGTTGACTATCGTGACTTTCTCCCAGGAGAAGTAATCGCTACAAACATTGTAAATGCTGTTAAATTCAGTCGTAAGGTTTTGTTAGTTGTCTCCAAACATTTTGCCAAAAGTGAGTGGTGCAACTACGAATTAGAGATGGCGCGCATGCGTATGTTTGACAACCATGAAGATATCTTGATAGTGGTATTACTTGAAAAGGTGTCACCCAAAGACATGCCGATACTCTTACACAAGATATTAACCACGACAACTTATATTGAATGGGAAGAACATCCAGAGAGACAAGCATTGTTCTGGGCCAAGCTTGAAACAGCTCTTTTGTCACCTAACTGTCCAAAAGATAGGCTAATTGATAACCCATAGAAACCAAAGGTATCCGCATAAGACATATTACTTAACCACTTTACCAAATGTAAAGAAATACATTTATTAGCATATTTGAGATTTAATACAATATAGATTTTGTTTTCAACCATATACAAAAGCAACTTACAGGATGGCAAACAACCCAATGCTGATTAATTCCCCTTTCACATTGACTAGCAAACTCCACACCTGCGTTTTATAGGATGTGCGTAAACTCCAAATATTTCATAGGCAAAGGAAAGGATATAATGTATAGTATGATTAGACAGTGGCCTTAGAAATATCCTGCTGATATTGCCTTATGTATAAATTTACTCTAAATTGTATTAGGATGATTTGGATGATTAGTCAATTTGTATATAACTACCATTTAATTCAACTCTTTGTCAACTACTTATAACTTTGTCTTCATCTCGTATCGATTTTGCAATGTATAACAGCTTGGTTAATGCATTTCTTTTTTTTTAAATTAGGCCAAGCAAACGTATTTTCGCACACGTATCCGCATCTACATGTAGTATCTGATTGGGTACTTCATGATTCAACCTTAATTTCTCTACATATTCTAAACTTATGTGGAAGTCTACGACCGAAAGCTAATGGAAACCTAGTCTATAGACTGTGTGTCTACTTAATATTACTGAAAAGATTTTGGCAATTATTATACTTGAGCTCGCAATCTAGATCATCTAAACGCCGACTGGTGGACAAACATAAAAAAGAAAAACTTAGCGAAAATGTAATGGAAACCCTGTTTAAATATAGAAACATACTCACTACTGCTTATTCACCATGGTGCATTGATTTCCTTCACGTTCAGAACCAAATCCGACCTACACTTTGCATACACGACATTTTGCAGGGTATTTGCATATATATATAAATTTACGTAAGGGCAAAATTCGGTAAATCGCGCGTTATTTCTAGAATGTGTACTCGATGATATATAAAGTTGGTTAGAATCTCGGTACTGATTTAAACTACCAGATGTAACCCTGTTTACTAATTAAATTGAGTTAGATAATTAGTTATTGACAATTAAAACGAATTTAGGTTGAACGATTTGCCCCAAATAGGGGTGTTTTCCGACCGTAGTATACACTGTCTAATGGATGTCCTCTTAAATAATACCTGCACACAATAATACGAGGATGCTTCGCATTTTCCTATCTCCTCCTACGATAATTGTTTTTAATAGCTGAAAACCGGTTGAACAGCTCGAGTACAGTATCATAATAACCATTTTTGGTCGCCATTTGAATCGAAACATCACAAATAATCGTAGGCCGGCCTCATTACTTAAAAAAGTAAATATTTGTTACATTAAAAAAAAAGTGAAACATGTGTACATAAGTATAGGAGGCCTAAAGTGAGAAAGAAGGCGCACCAAGAGACTCTAGACGCACCGTGGTCTTGAATAAACCTTTTTGTCCCCTGACAGTGAGAATCACATTTTCAAACGTTAGACTCACTGAGAATATAAAAACGCAGGAAACATCAGCAATACTTAGATAGTTATAAATATAAAGTAAATACATTAAAAACATAAGAATATGATACTTCTCTGCCTGTTATTATTTTGATAAACAATACATGTGCGCGCATTCAGAATGTAAGGAGTGATGACGTGGCAATCCAGCCCAATCGCTGATTTGTTTAAACATAATTACATGAATAAAGTGAAAGTTATCTACGACATGATAAAACAGAACAGGGTGTGGTTGTTCAGTGCACAAGCAGTCGATTTTAATACCGTATAACGCCTAGCGACAATTAAATATCATGCAGTATCACATAAAACGCCCATACCATAGCACTATAGACAACTTCACCAAGAACCATATTTAACAACGTATTATGGGTGTACATATAATTTCAGAACAATCGCGAGATTTACGATATTGTAGCGCGCACTCGCTCTACAATCGTCGCCGTAAATTGCTTAGCAAAATCTACTTCATGAGTTAGGTACAAATTTAAGCCTAATACAGGTCAAAATAGCAATTGAAGTGACGGTACCTATCTCTTGTATGTTAACAACAGTGAAAACTCATGAGGTAGATTTTGCAATGCACTTGAGACGTCACATCAATTTACGACTGTACGGCGAACGTGCGCGGAGATATCATAAATCTCGCGATTGTTCTGAAATCATATATACATCTCTAATACGTTGTTAAAATATGGTTCTGGATCAAGTAGTCCTTTAACTCCTAAATGTTAACTGAACCTAACCTTCTAACTGGGGTTCAAACTATGGCCTTAGGAAAATACTAACCAATCGAAAATCGGGAAAACCCACCCTTGTAAAAAGACACCTAACAATGTTGTGCTGGACAATCAATTTTTATTCAATTGTGTTAGCCTGTGTCATTAGGAAACAATATCAAAGCTATTAATCAAAGGGATGCCTACACCTTTCATACATTACCTCTTCCAACTGCCACTGCCAAAACATCAAACACTTCCTATATTTAGTTAAGATTCATATTTCACGTACATTTATAGAATTATCATTGTTATGTTTAAATAATTTAATCACATTTTCAAAATACAAATTATTTAAAAATGAAGTTCACTAAAATAATAAGGGAGGTCATTAAGCTATGATGGTTATCTTTATACTAAACGCAAGTGTACCAGAAATTCAATTATTTGGGAGTGTTCTTCGCAGAATAAGAGCGAGCCAAAATATAAATGATTTATTTTCATGCATTTTTTCAACAAACAAACAAATTTGCTTGTAAAGGTGTACTACACGGACAGATATCGATACGGCCAAAGTGTAGTATATATCTGAGCAACACCATGCAGTTGATATCATGAAGGCTCATGCAGAGAAAGTAAGACATGATATTATGGACAACTTCTAGAGCAACTTTGGCTCAGATAGTCATTGATGAGAAAGCCAAACAATCACTCAAGTCTAGTTTAGAAAGTCTAACACGAACATCAGAATCAAAAGAAGTAAAAGTCATCCTGGTCAGTCACCATCGCTGGAAGAGACTTATTTCATTGATGGTGAATGGACGAAAACAATTGACGACATATACTTTCTAATCCATGATGCTATGATTGGTAATAATGATCACGTCACAGTTTTGCAACTTCGGATAGTTTTCGTCATCTATGCAATTCAACAATCGGGTTTATGGATGAAAAAGAGGCTATACACTGTATAGTATACTGTGTCCCATACGGGATGAATGTTGCTGTTAGAAGACACGATATTGCGTGGTGTGTATTGTTACCAGACATGATACCGCGTGCATTGGATTGGACCCCATTGGAAATAAGTTTACTTTTTTGTCGACTTAATGGGTTATCCAGGTATTCTTTTTATACATTGTATATTTTAACTTTTATGTATGAATATCAAATAAAATCAATCAATCAATGCATCGGATGGTACAAGACATTCATTTTACAAAGTCAACATGACGTATCTTACATGGATTCAACATTTATCGTACAATAAAGTTGCGACACTATCTCTACGCACTAGTTATTAACTTTCTACTGTACGCACATCGTAGGTTTAACAAGCCATACGTTGGTCATTTTTGGACATAAGAAATAAAAATAATGTTGGTTTGGATTAAAGTCGATGTTTTTTTAAGAATTATATCAGTTTAAGTACACTAAATTCTTGCATTTGTTACAAAAGTTAAATATTAATAAACCATTAATAATTATAATGTTTTGTCTTAAAAAGAAAGTGAAAATAACTATTTTTTAATTTGCACCATTTTCTTGAAAATGAGATTATAACGTCAATTAATTTTATTTATTTTAGTTTCATTGCTCCAAATTCTTGCATTTGTTACGAAAGTGAAATATTAATAAATCATTATTTTCCAGCTTGAACCATTACCTAAAAATGAGATGAATAACGATATGTCATTATCACTTCTCCTTATACAGTCGATTTCTCTCATTATTACGTTATACTTCAACGTAAAAGGTTCATACATTACCACTATGAATATGTGGACTCTTCTTCTCGTTACTATCGTTCTTTTCGTAACGTTCTACTGTTCCATTACCGGTCAATTATCATGCCAAAAATCCAATCAGTTGGTAAATGGAACTCAGCCGCTAGATGACTTCAGATGTCCTAAGCAATGTAACTGTACGTATTGTAAGAATGAAACGGAATTATACTACAGTCATGAGGTGATTTGTTCAAATAAAGGATTGAAAGCTATTCCATCGAAAGATACGGTGCCAACTGATGTTAAATATTACCATCTGGAAGTCAACAGTATTTCGTTTCTGAAGAACTACTCTTTCCAGAATTTAACTGATCTACGATATATAAATCTTGATAACAACAAGCTAATTTATCATAGCATTGATATTAATGCATTCCGTGGTTTGCAAAAGTTGACTGTTTTAACTATGGGTGAGAACCAACAATTGTATAAACTAATGCCCTGGCTTGATGATCTCGTTTCTTTAGAACAATTACATCTACAGTATTGTGGATTAACAACAATATATCCTAAGGTATTTAACAATTGTAAAAAACTAATAAAAGTTGATCTTACAAGAAACGCTATGAAATATATTGACTCCGGAACTTTCCAGAATTTATCAGTTCTTAAATATCTATATCTAAGCAACAATTATATTACCAGTATACCACCACACGCATTTAAAGGTTCATCGCAATTACAACGAATGTCTCTAGATAACAACCTGCTGACTACAATCACAGAGGATGTTGGACTTCAAAATCTGACTCAATTAAAACTTCTAAATGTGGCGTACAACAAATATCGTTGTAACTGTGATTTTGTCTGGTTTAGAAAATGGATTGGGACAACGAATGTTACAATTCAATACATCGACCAAACAGAATGTAGCCCATATCAAGGCAGAGAATACGAGAAAATAATGGAATTTAATCCTGATGAACTAAACTGCAGCAAATTTGAAAAAATCTTAAAATATACAATTCTTTCTGTTTCAGCTGGGCTTATTTTTGTAATTGTGTGTGCAGTCTTTTACCGTTACCGATTCTATTTAAGGTAAGATCAGGTGTATTATAAATGCCTGCTGTTATGTATACGCAAAAAACCCAAAAGTTAAATATCGATATCTGATTAGTTAGTTGACTCTATAGTTCACTATGTCGGTCGGTCGGTCTGTCGGTCTGTCTGTCGGTCCGGTATCACTATGCGTTTTATCGCTTTTCTGTACTTTTTGAACTGTTTTGATGTACAGAAAAGTTTTAAAGTACATTACTTTTTGAAAGTTCATTTTTTTTCTGAGAGCACGCGACTTATGGCTGTTGGCCTTGTTTTCAACAGACTTTGAATATAGACCTATTTAATCCTATTGAATGTAACATTTTATACATTTTTAAACTATACGTTTTTCTTTTTTTCAATTTTAAAATCAAATATATTGCTAAAGATAATTTAATTGTAAGCTAATATACTAAAATCAGAAGCCAGATGCAATTATTTTATGAATTATGTTGCATTATGTTAATAGTCAATTTATTTATTTCAATGTAGGCTTTGGAACCAACGGCGACGCCTTCGTAAACAATACCAGCGAATTTGCAACAAAGGGCCTCCTCCCGTCAACGGAGAAAATATTCTGTATGACGTGTTTGTCTGTTACAACAGCAAAGACACACAATGGATTCTTGATGTTTTACAGCCATCGTTAGAGGTGCAGCGAAATTTTAAACTATGCGTCGACTATCGTGACTTTCTCCCAGGAGAAGTAATCGCTACGAACATTGTAAATGCTGTTAAATTCAGTCGTAAGGTTTTACTAGTTGTTTCCAAACATTTTGTCAAAAGTGAATGGTGCAACTACGAATTAGAGATGGCGCGCGTGCGTATGTTTGACAACCATGAAGATATCTTGATAGTGGTATTACTTGAAAAGGTGTCACCCAAAGACATGCCGATACTCTTACACAAGATATTGACAACGACAACTTATATCGAATGGGAAGAACATCCAGACAGACAAGCATTATTCTGGGCCAAGCTTGAAACAGCTCTTTTGTCACCTAACTGTCCTAAAAATAGGCTCATTGATAACCCCTAGAAACCTTTGGAAACATTATTAATATTTTGCCAAAGTTATGAAGATGGTTGTGATTCAACACAATATAGATTTTGTTTTCAATCATATTCACCAGCAAGCACATGACTCATTAACACATTTCTATAAATTTTTTTTTAACAGTTTGTAGTCATCAAAATGTGAAAACTCATGAGGTAGATTTTGCCATGCACTCGTGACGTCACAGCAATTTACAGCGACGGCTGTACGGTGAGCGCGTGCGGCGATATCCTAAATCTCGCAATTGTTCTGAAATCATATGTACATCCCTAATACGTTGTTAAAGTATGGTTCTCGGTTAAGTTGTCCTTTAAGGCTGACTTAACCAAAGTCTATAAAACAAATGTATCAGGAAAACAGTTTACTTGTGCCAGGGAAAAACTTATTTAGTGTTTACATATTTTTAATTTCAATACATGTACATAGAGGATGCATTTTTTAAGATCTGTGCTACGCGCAGATTTTTAAGCTTTTTTATTTCTAATTGTTATCTATTTAAGGTCAGCATTTCGTTGAAAATTGACACTATTGATCAACAATAGGCCCGAGCATTGCGCAATGAGAAATTCACCCGTAGAGTGCACTGTCTATAACTGCTCTGCTACCGTGGTCTAAATCCGAACGCTAAAGTTTTGCATGGCCTAGCATTAGACATTCGAAGTTTTATACTATTTGTATAACATACTTGGCTCTTAGTGAAATCTAAAAAGATGGACAAATATTAAAGAGAGAAAATATGAAAGAAAGTGTATTTATTATCAATTCTCTAAAAACATAGTGTACAATGTCATTTCACTTTCGATAATTCTAAACATAGACTATTAAATATCCATGATTACAAATCCATAATGCAAATTACGAAATGTTCCGGTAACGGGTTTAATCTTATAAATCCATCATTCTTATACCTTTTGATTCGGAATATTCATTTGCGAAAATGACATAAATTATTAAGTCCAACAAATATTTAATTATCACAATATTTATGACAAATAAAAAAATAATACTAAGAAAAATGTATGTATTTACATTAGTATCAAAAGGTAATTTAATTTAAATCAGACTTTTCCTTTCCAATGAAATCACAAATCAATGTGTTTGTAAAAATAATGTCATCATCTTAGAATAGGATGAGTTAGGATTATATTATGTATAATAGCGATTTATTAAAGCCGTCTAAAATTTGTTTAAAAGTATTTATTATAGGCCTTAGACATAGGATTATAAGTGTCATTAATTGTATTGTTGTTATTTATAATATGTTATTTAATATGTACCAGTCATTTATTGCTATTCAGTGACAATTAAAACACGAATCACTGTTGCTGTTAATATGTAGGATGTTTTTAATGTGAATTCGAATAAAGGTGGCGTAAGCCACAAACAATTATTGTATGCCAATTGTAGGTTTAACATGTCATACGTTGGTAATTAACGGAAATAAGAAAATAAATTTTTGTATAGATGAAAGTCAATTAATTTTCGAAACAATTCAATTGATTGTTTTAAGAATTATATCTTTTACTACCACCACATTCTTGCATTTGTTCCAAAAGATTGTTAAAACATGGATAAATCATTAATAATGAAACTGTTTTGTCTAATATGAAAGTGATAATGATGATAAGTTATTATTTCTTGATTTGCACAATTTACTTACATATGAGATTATAACGTCAATTAATTTCAGAAATAATTGACTGTTTGAAGAATTATTTTAGTTTTATTGCTCCAAATTTTTGCATTTGTTACGAAAGTGAAATATCAATAAATCATTATTTTTCCAGCTTGAATCATTACCTAAAAAGGAGATAATAACAATATGTCATTATCACTTCTCCTTATTAGAATACATGTACAGTCAATTTCTCTCATTATTACGTTATACTTCAACGTAAAAGGTTCATACAGTACCACTATGAATATGTGGACTCTTCTTCCCGTTAGTATCGTTCTTTTCGTAACATTCTACTGTCCTATTAGCGATAGTAAGTTATGCCGCAAATACAATCCGTCAGTAAATGGAACTCAGCCGCTAGATGATTTCAGATGTCCTAAAAAATGTGAATGTAAATATTGCACGGAAGAAACGGGAGTATACTACACTCATGAGGTGTATTGTTTTGATGATGGATTGAAAGCTGTTCCATCGCTAGATACTGTGCCAACTGATGTTAAATATTACAATCTGGAAAAAAACAGTATTTCGTTTCTGAAGAACTATTCTTTCCAGAATTTAACTGATCTACGATATTTAAATATTAATAACAACAAGTTGACTTATCAAAACATTGATATTAATGCATTCCGTGGCTTGCAAAAATTGACTGATTTAACAATGGATGACAACCAACGCTTGTATAAACTATTTCTCTGGTTTGATGATCTAGTTTCTTTGGAACAACTAAGTCTACAATACTGTGGATTAACAACAATATATCCTAATGTATTTACCAATTGCAGAAACCTAATCAAAGTTGATCTTACAAGAAACTCTATAAAACTTATTAACTCTAGCACTTTCCAGAATTTCTCAGTTCTTAAATATTTATTTCTAAGCAACAACCAGATTACCAGTATACCACCATACTCGTTTAAAGGTTCATCTCAATTACAAGAAATGTCTCTACGTGACAACCAGCTGACTACAATCACTGAGGATGTTGGACTTCAAAATCTGACTCAATTACAGATTCTAAATGTGGCGTACAACAAATATCATTGTAACTGTGACTTAGTGTGGTTTAGAAAATGGATTGGGACAACGAATGTTACAATTGAAAACATCAACAACACAAAATGTATCCTATATCAAGGCACCGAATCCAAGAAAATAATGAAATTTAATCCTGATGAACTAAACTGCAGCAAATTTGAAAAACTGTTAAAAATTACAATTCCTTCTGCTTCAGCTGGGCTTATTGTTGTAATTGTGTGTGCAGTCTCCTACCGCTACAGATTCTATTTAAGGTAAGATCAGGTGTTTTCAATTATGCCTGCTGTTATGTACACGCAAAAAAACACAACAATGAAATATCGATACCTTGTTAATTTTTTTCAACAGACTTTAATATATTCCTATTTAATCATATTGAATGTAACATTTTATAAATGTTTAAACCATACGTTTTTAAATTCAAATCTATTGCTAAAGATAATTTAATTGTAAGTAAAAGTGAATCTACTAAAATCAGAAGCCAGATGAGATTATTTTATGAAATTCATCGTTAATGAATTTTATTTATTTCAATGTAGGTATTGGAACCAACGACGACGCCTTCGTAAACAATACCAGCGAATTTGCAACCAAGGACCTCCTCCCATCAACGGAGAAGGCATTCGGTATGACGTGTTTGTCTGTTACAACAGCAACGATCAACAATGGGTTCTGAAAACCTTACAGCCATCGTTGGAGGTGCAGCGAAATTTTAGACTTTTTGTTGACTATCGAGACTTTATTCCAGGAGAAGCAATCGTTACAAACATTGCAAATGGTGTTAAATTCAGCCGTAAGGTTTTGTTAGTTGTCTCCAAACATTTTGCCAAAAGTGAGTGGTGTAACTTCGAATTAGAAATGGCGCGCATGCGTATGTTTGACAACCATGAAGATATCTTGATAGTGGTATTACTTGAAAAGGTGTCACCCAAAGACATGCCGATACTCTTACACAAGATATTGACCACGACAACTTATATCGAATGGGAAGAACATCCAGACAGACAAGCATTGTTCTGGGCCAAACTCGAAACAGCTCTTTTGTCACCTAACTGTCCTAAAGATAGGCTAATAGATAACCCCTAGAAACCTTTTCATCATCGAAAGTTTCCGTATAAGATATATAATATTTTACAACATTTATTGACAAAAGAAAATACATTTTCTAGGATGGTTCAGATTTAATTCGATTTGGTTTTCAATCATTTCCAACATCAAGCACATGGTGATACCACATTCACCTCGAGTAGCAAACTCCAAACCTTTGTTATGTTGCTGTGCGTTCAGGCAGGGAAGACTACAATTAGATTTTACTCTTCTCCTTGATTCAGGTGTGCTTAAACGCCCAAATATCTGAGGCAAAGCAAAAGGGTATGATGTAAAATATTATCATTAGGCAGTAATGCTCTTTTGACAATGAGAAATATCCTGATGATGCTAAATGCCGTACTGTACAATGCTTTTAAACAACTTATTCACTCCGGAACATTCCAGAATTTACCAGTTCTTAAATATCTATATCTAAACGACAATCGGATTACCAGTATACAACGAAAAGCATTTAAAGGTTTATCCCAATTACAAAGAATTTCTCTGGAAAACAACCTGCTGACTACAATCACAGAAGACGTTGGACTAAAAAATATGACTCAACTACATTTTATAGATGTGGCGTACAACAAATTTCATTGTGACTGTGATTTAGTGTGATTTAGAAAATGGATTGGGACAACGATGTTACAATCCTAGATATCAAGCATACAGAATGCATCCCAAATCAGAGAAAAGTATATATTAACATACTAGAATTTGATCCTGATGAACTAATCTGTAGCAAATCTCAATTTAAGGTCCATCCATGATGTACGTATGTAAGTATTCTAAATATAGCATATGTCGTACCTTGTTCACACGTACAAAATCTTTAAAACAAATTATAACATTGTAAAAAAAATGGACATATATCGAGATAGCACACACATGTATCTGCGCATACTTGCGATTCTTATAATGCGTTTTACACGATATATGACAAAGTAGCGCATTTAAACTCATTGAAACTATCCCGGGAGATACCCATGTAACACTCTACTACATTTGTGTTATACGTGTGAATCGGATGAGATATATATATAATACGGCGTTATAACGCCGTATTATTATAAAATAGTTTTTTTCTTTGGCGGAAATCAGCCACCGTAGATATGTATGATATAATTCGTTATTTTATTTAAGCTAAATTAAAACTAAATTAAAACATGAATCACTGTTGCTGTTAATATGTAGGATGTTTTAATTGAATTTGAATAAAGGTGGCGTAAGCCACAAACAAACAACAGCCCAATCACTAATTTGTTTAAACTGATATGAATAAAAGTGAAAGTTATTTACGATATGATAAAACAGGACAGGGTGTGGTTGTTCAGTGAATAAGCAGTCGATTTTAATACCGTATCACGCCTAGCGACAATACCAACTCCTACATGCCAACTAAACCCTAAATAATAATGTAATGGGGTTCGAACGATGGTCTAACGATTGGACTGGATTCAGTTGACTGACAGAAAGCCGTTGACATAACGGTTTTGAAGAAGACGCTATGACTGTACGGTATAATGGAGAAGTTATACCAGAGAAAAGTGAAATTACAATTTTAAAATGTAATTTCACTCTTCCCTGGTTATACAGTATCCCATGTGGTGAAGGTTGCTGTTAGAAGACGCGATACTGCGTGGTTTGTTCTGTCGCCAGACATGATACCACGTGCATCGGATGGCACAAGACATCCTATACAAAGTTCTATTAGGCCTATCGTATCTTACATGAAAATATTCAACTTCTATCGTACAATAAGCTGTGACACAACCTTTAAGCACTTGTTATTGTATGCCAATTGTAGGTTTAACATACGTTGGTAATTATTGGAAATAAGAAAAACAAGTTTGGTATTGATGAAAGTCAATTGATTTTCGAAACAATTCAATTGATTGTTTTAAGAGTTATGTCTTTTACTACATCCACATTCTTGCATTTGTTCCAAAAGTTTGTTAAAACAAGAATAAATCATTAATAATGAAACTGTTTTGTCCAAGATGAAAGTGATAATGATGATAAGTTATTATTTTTTAATTACTTCCAAATGAGATTATAACTTCTAATTTCAGAAATAGTGAAATTGATTGTTTGAAGAATTATTTCACTTTCATTGCTCCAAATTCTGGCATTTGTTACAAAAGTGAAATATTAATAAATCATTATTTTTCCAGCTTGAACCATTACCTAAAAAGGAGATGAATAACGATATGTCATTATCACTTCTCCTTATTGGAATACATGTACAGTCGATTTCTCTCATTATTACGTTATACTTCAACTTAAAAGGTTCATACATTACCACTATGAATATGTGTACTCTTCTTCCCGTTACTATCGTAATTTTCGTAACATTCTACCCTCCTATTAGCGGTAAATTAACATGCTACAATTACAATCCGTTGGTAAATGGAACTCAGCCGCTTGATGATTTCAGATGTCCTAAGAAATGTGACTGTCAATATTGTAAGGAAGAAACGGATTTATACTACAATCATAAAGTGTTTTGTTCAAGAAAAGGATTGAAAGCTATTCCATCGCAAGATACGGTGCCAACTGATGTTAAATATTACAATCTGTATGACAACAGTATTTCGTTTCTGAAGAACTATTCCTTCCAGAATTTAACCGTTCTACTATATTTAAATATTAATTACAACAATCTATCGTATCAAACCATTGATATTAATGCATTCCGTGGTTTGCAAAAGTTGACTGTTTTAACTATGGATGAGAACCAACAGTTGTCTAAACTTTTGCCCTGGCTTGATGATCTCGTTTCTTTAGAACAATTACATCTACAGTATTGTGGATTGACAACAATATATCCTAAGGTATTTAATAATTGTAAAAAACTAATAAAAGTTGATCTTACAAGAAACGCTATGAAATATATTGACTCCGGAACTTTCCAGAATTTATCAGTTCTTAAATATCTATATCTAAGCAACAATTATATTACCAGTATACCACCACATGCATTTAAAGGTTCATCGCAATTACAACGAATATGTCTAGATGACAACCTGCTGACTACAATCACAGAGGATGTTGGACTTCAAAATCTGACTCAATTAAAACTTCTAAATGTGGCGTACAACAAATATCGTTGTAACTGTGATTTTGTCTGGTTTAGAAAAT
Organism: Antedon bifida; assembly: GCF_963402885.1. Taxonomy (NCBI): domain Eukaryota; kingdom Metazoa; phylum Echinodermata; class Crinoidea; order Comatulida; family Antedonidae; genus Antedon; species Antedon bifida. The sequence goes on along the minus strand of NC_136227.1, from coordinate 30,603,155 downwards.
GGATTGGGACAACGAATGTTACAATTCAAAAGATCGACCAAACAGAATGTAGCCCATATCAAGGCAGAGAATACAAGAAAATAATGGAATTTAATCCTGATGAACTAAACTGCAGCAAATTTGAAAAAATCTTTAAATATACAATTCTTTCTGTTTCAGCTGGGCTTATTTTTGTAATTGTGTGTGCAGTCTTTTACCGTTACCGATTCTATTTAAGGTAAGATCAGGTGTATTATAAATGCTTTCTGTTATGTATACGCAAAAAACCCAAAAGTTAAATATCGATATCTGATTGGTTAGTTTTTTTCAACAAACTTTGAATATAGACTTATTTAATCATATTGAATGTAACATTTTATACATTTTTAAACTATACGTTTTTCTTTTTTTTCAATTTTAAAATCAAATATATTGCTAAAGATAATTTAATTGTAAGCTAATATACTAAAATCAGAAGCCAGATGCAATTATTTTATGAATTATGTTGCATTATGTAAATAGTAAATGAATTTTATTTATTTCAATGTAGGCTTTGGAACCAACGGCGACGCCTTCGTAAACAATACCAGCGAATTTGCAACCAAGGACCTCCTCCCGTCAACGGAGAAAATATTCGGTATGACGTGTTTGTCTGTTACAACAGCAAAGACACACAATGGATTCTTGATGTTTTACAGCCATCGTTAGAGGTGCAGCGAAATTTTAAACTATGCGTCGACTATCGTGACTTTCTCCCAGGAGAAGTAATCGCTACGAACATTGTAAATGCTGTTAAATTCAGTCGTAAGGTTTTACTAGTTGTTTCCAAACATTTTGCCAAAAGTGAGTGGTGCAACTACGAATTAGAGATGGCGCGCATGCGTATGTTTGACAACCATGAAGACATCTTGATAGTGGTATTACTTGAAAAGGTGTCACCCAAAGACATGCCGATAGCTTTACACAAGATATTGACCACGACAACTTATATTGAATGGGAAGAACATCCAGATAGACAAGCATTGTTCTGGGCCAAACTTGAAACAGCTCTTTTGTCACCTAACTGTCCACAACATAGGCTCATTGATAACCCCTAGAAACCTTTGCACCATCGAAAGTATCCGCATAAGACATGTATTATTTTATAATATTTAGTGACAAAAGAAAACATTTTATAGGGTGGTTGGGATTTAATTCGATTTGGTTTTCAATCATTTCTAACAGCAAGCACATGACTCAGTAATTACAAGATGGCAAACAAGCCAATGCTTTCTGACTAATACCACATTCACATCGACTAACAAAGGGTATGATGTATAGTATTATGATTAGGCAGCAGTGCTCTTTTGGCAATGAGAAATATCCTGATGATATTACCTTATAAATTTTCGATACTTTAAATGCAGTACTGTATATAATGCTTTTAAAAGTTCTATTAGGTGAAAATAAGAATTGATACCTCGTCATTTGAATGATTGGTTAATTTGTATATAACTACTTTTTAATAATTCATTAATTAATTTGTAAACTACTTATTAGTGTGTCTTCATCTCGTATATAATTCGCTAATTACAGCTTTGTTAATGTATTTCTTTAATTGTAACTGACTTATGCTGTATACGTATCCGAATATATGTACATGTGGTATCTGATGTCTCATTCCTTAACGTTCCGAATCAAATCCCATCTCCATTTGCATACACGACATTTTGCATTGTATTTGCATAATTAGTAAAACGTGTTGGCGCCTTCTTTAGTTAACAAACTGTTGTCACTGTTTTGTAACATAAGCTTGAAAAAAAAAAGGGTTTTTATGCATAGGATTAGTGTATAATTTTTGATATAATTCGTTATTTTATATAGGCTAAATTAAAAAAATATTAAAAATTTAAAACTGAATCATCACTGTTAAAAATGTATAATGTGAATTTGAATAAAGGTGTCGTAGTCCAGACAAAAATGATAGTACGCCGGACTTTAACAGGCCATATACGTGGCTGCTGTCGCGTGCTCAAATTTGAGTTAGTGTTTACCGACCGACCCACCAACCGACCAATCAAACGACCGACCGACACAGTTAGCTGTAGAGTCGCGTTTGCACGCGACATCGACTAAAAATAAAGTGGCATAAGATTTTTTTCATACAACAAATGTGGATGTTACCTGTATAAAGAAACATACATAAGCACAGCCCATGTTAGGCGCGCGCCTAAATCCGCCCTTGACTACGACATGATACAAACAAGACAGGTGTGGTTGTTCAGTGCATACGTAGCCGATTCATATACTGTATCACGCCTAACAACAAAATACACTGCTGTACCATGTCTGCTGACGGTAACACGCCCATAGAGCACCTAACTCCTAATAAATATAAATATTAACATAATCTAACTAACCCTATAATCTCTCTTGGGTTCGAACCATGGTCTAACGATTGGAAGTCTGAAGCACTAACAATTCAGCCGAACAGCTGACTGACAGGAAGGCGTTTGAAAGAAAAGACATGACTGTATGATATCAGGAGTGGCTCGGTATATCAAATAGGATGAAGGTCGCGATACTGGATGGTGTTTATTTTCTCCAGACATGATATTTCGTGTATCGAGTAGCACAAGATATCAACAGCATACAAGTCCTCATTTGATTGTCAAGCACAACATTGTCTTTTTACAGGGGTGGCTTTTTCCGATAGACAGAATCTGATAGACATAGACTTTCTAATCCATGATGTTATGATTTGTAATAATGATCGTATCACAGTTTTTGCAACTTCGGATAGTTTGCGTCACCTATGTGGCTTGGTGGTTAAGATGCTTGGTTACCAATTCAAGGGTCCTGGGTTTAAGTCCTGTCGACATATGTCAGGATTTATTCAAATTCCACTCCCAAAGACTTGTAATAAGACTTTGTTTATGTAGAGCATGTTTGTCTTGTGAACAGGATTGCCACCTTTAAGAAGGATAGTGAATGAATTCGCTTATGGTTATCCTTGGCAATTTTCCTAAATATATCATAACACAACTAAATAAAAAAACAATCGCGCTTATGGATGAAGATGAGGCTATACACTGTAGAGTATCAGAGATACAGTTTCCCATATGGGATGAATGTTGCTGTTAGAAGACGCGATACTGAGTGGTGTGTATTGTTACCAGACTTGATACCGCGTGCATCGGATGGCACAAAACATCAACTCCCAACGGCGTATCTTACATGGAAGGATTCGAAATTTATCGGACAATAAAATGTGCGACTCTATCTCTACGCACTAGTTACTAACTTTACACTGTACACACATCGTAGGATTAACAAGCCATGCATTGGTAATTTTTGGACATAAGAAATAAAGATTTGGTTTGGATGAAAGTCGATAAATTTCCCAAACAATTAAATCGGTTGTTTTAAGAATTAGAGTTTGAGTACACTAAATTCTTGCATTTGTTACAAAAGTTAAATATTAATAAACCATTAATAATTATAATGTTTTGTCTTCAGAAGAAAGGGAAAATAACTATTTTTTAATTTGTACCATTTACTTGAAAATGAGATTATAACGTCAATTAATTTCAGAAATAATTCAATTGACTTTATTTTAGTTTCATTGCTCCAAATTCTAGCCTTTGTTACGAAAGTAAAATATTAATAAATCACTATTTTTCCAGCTTGAACCATTACCTAAAAAGGAGATGAATAACGATATGTCATTATCACTTCTCCTTATTGGAATACATGTACAGTCGATTTTTCTCATTATTACGTTATACTTCAACGCAAAAGGTTAAAAAAATACCACTATGAATATGTGTACTCTTCTTCCCGTTAGTATCGTTCTTTTCGTAACATTCTACTGTCCTACTAGCGGTAAATTAACATGCCACAATTACAATCCGTCGGTAAATGGAACTCAGCCGCTAGATGATTTCAGATGTCCTAATCAATGCGAGTGTCAATATTGTAAGGAAGAAACAGATTTATACTACAGTCATCACGTGTTTTGTTCAAATAAAAGATTGAAGGCTATTCCATCGCAAGATACGGTGCCAACTGATGTTGAAGAGTACCATCTGTATGACAACAGTATTTCGTTTCTGAAGAACTACTCTTTCCAGAATTTAACTGTTATAAGATATTTAAGTCTTGATATCAACAAGCTAATTTATTTTAGAATTGATATTAATGCATTCCGTGGTTTGCAAACATTGAACACTTTAACTATGAATGATAACCGTGACATGTATAAGCTTTTGCCCTGGCTTGATGATCTCGTTTCTTTAGAACAATTACATCTACGGAATTGTGGATTAACAACAATATATCCTAAGGTATTTAACAATTGTAAAAAACTAATAAAAGTTGATCTTACAAGAAACTCTATAAAATATATTGACTCCGGAACTTTCCAGAATTTATCAGTTCTTAAATATCTATATCTAACCAACAATTATATTACCAGTATAGCACAACAAGCATTTAAAGGCTTATCTCGATTACAACATATGACTCTAGATAACAACCTGCTGTTTACAATCACTGAGGATGTTGGACTTCAAAATCTGACTCAATTACAGCTTCTAAATGTGGCGTACAACAAATATCATTGTAACTGTGACTTAGTGTGGTTTAGAAAATGGATTGGGACAACGAATGTTACAATTGAAAACATCAACAACACAAAATGTATCCCATATCAAGGCACCGAATACAAGAAAATAATGAAATTTAATCCTGATGAACTAAACTGCAGCAAATTTGAAAAACTGTTAAAAATTACAATTCCTTCTGCTTCAGCTGGGCTTATTGTTGTAATTGTGTGTGCAGTCTCTTACCGCTACAGATTCTATTTAAGGTAAGATCAGGTGTTTTCAATTATGCCTGCTGTTATGTACACGCAAAAAAACACAAAAATGAAATATCGATACCTTGTTAATTTTTTTCAACAGACTTTAATATAGTCCTATTTAATCATATTGAATGTAACATTTTATAAATGTTTAAACCATACGTTTTTAAATTCAAATCTATTGCTAAAGATAATTTAATTGTAAGTAAAAGTGAATCTACTAAAATCAGAAGCCAGATGAGATTATTTTATGAAATTCATCGTTAATGAATTTTATTTATTTCAATGTAGGTATTGGAACCAACGACGACGCCTTCGTAAACAATACCAGCGAATTTGCAACCAAGGACCTCCTCCCATCAACGGAGAAGGCATTCGGTATGACGTGTTTGTCTGTTACAACAGCAACGATCAACAATGGGTTCTGAAAACCTTACAGCCATCGTTGGAGGTGCAGCGAAATTTTAGACTTTTTGTTGACTATCGAGACTTTATTCCAGGAGAAGCAATCGTTACAAACATTGCAAATGGTGTTAAATTCAGCCGTAAGGTTTTGTTAGTTGTCTCCAAACATTTTGCCAAAAGTGAGTGGTGTAACTTCGAATTAGAAATGGCGCGCATGCGTATGTTTGACAACCATGAAGATATCTTGATAGTGGTATTACTTGAAAAGGTGTCACCCAAAGACATGCCAATACTCTTACACAAGATATTGACCACGACAACTTATATCGAATGGGAAGAACATCCAGACAGACAAGCATTGTTCTGGGCCAAACTCGAAACAGCTCTTTTGTCACCTAACTGTCCTAAAGATAGGCTAATAGATAACCCCTAGAAACCTTTTCATCATCGAAAGTTTCCGTATAAGATATATAATATTTTACAACATTTATTGACAAAAGAAAATACATTTTCTAGGATGGTTCAGATTTAATTCGATTTGGTTTTCAATCATTTCCAACATCAAGCACATGCTAATACCACATTCACATCGACTAGCAAAAACTCCACACCTGTGTTATGTTGCTGTGCGTTCAGGCAGGGAAGACTACAATTAAATGTTACTCTTCTCCTTGATTCAGGTGTGCTTAAACTCCAAAATATCTGAGGCAAAGCAAAAGGTTATGATGTAAAATATTATAATTAGGCAGTAATGCTCTTTTGGCAATGATAAATATCCTGATGATATTACCTTATACATTTACTGTACTCTAAATGCAGTACTGTATATAATGCTTTTAAAAGTTCTATTAGGTTAAAATAACTATTAAGAATTGACACCTCGTCATTTGAATGATTGGTCAATTTGTATATAACTACTTTTTACTAATTCATTAATTAATTTAACTACTTATTAGTGTGTCTTTATCTCGTAGCTTTGTTAATGTATTTTCTTTTATTTATAAATGACCATGCTTGCATACGTATCCGAATCTATGTACATGTGGTATCTGATTGGCTAATTCTTGCTTCAATCTTAAAATCCCTACATATTCTATGTACATGTGGTATCTGATTGGCTAATTTTTGCGTCAACCTTAAACTTCCTACATATTCTATGTACATGTGGTATCTGATTGGCTAATTCTTGCTGCAGCCTTAAACTCTCTACATAATCTATGTACATGTCGTATCTGATTGGCTAATTCTTACTTCAACCTTATACTCCCTACATATTCTATGTACATGTGGTATCTGATTAGCTTATTCTTGCGTCAACCTTAAACTCCCTACATATTCTAAACTCTAAACTTATGTGAATATATACAACCAAAATCTAATGAAAACTTAGAGAAATACTCACTCATGCTGCTATTTACTGACAGTATCATGATGCACCGATCCTTTATTGAACTAATACCATTCAGCTTTTGCTAGTTCTTTTTTAAAGATACCTCATTCCTTCACGTTCAGAACCAACGCAACACCTACCCTTTGCATACATGGCATTTTACATAGTATTTGCATAATTAGTGAAATGTGTTAGCGCCTTCTTTAGTTAAAAAAACTGCTGTCAGTAATTTGTAACATGACATTGTTGTACACAGTTAGAATTGTATTATGTTATCATTATATAAATAGGCCTAGTACGTTTCGTAATTGAAAAAGAAAATAAAGGTTGCCTTAGGATGTTTTCTGCAGAAGATAAGAAAAAGGGGAAGAAAGTGCCAAGTAATTTGCAGAAGCTATGTCGTCGTCGCGTAACCGTCGCGTTGAATACCATTTTGGTAGTGAATCAAGATCGAGATTATGCTAATGTATAGACCATAACAATTCTTAAGTAATTGGAATACACAACAATTGTTGTATATTTGATACGAAAGTGAAATATTAATAAATCATTATAAATTTGATCTATTCACATTAAAATGCGGTTTCATCATCACTTCCTCATTAACATAGGCCTTCATTTACAGTCAATTTGTACTTCAACATAAAAGGTTTATACGTTACCACTATGAATAATATGTGGAGTTTTCTTCAGGTTACTATCGTGCTTTCTGTAATATTCTGTCCTATAATTAGAGGTCAATCAACGTGTTACAAATACAATCCGTTAGGAAATGGAACTCAGCCGCTAGATGATTTCAGATGTCCTAAGAAATGTGACTGTAAATATTGTAATGAAGAAACGGAATCATATTACACTCATAATGTGTACTGTTCAAATCAAGGATTGGTATCCATTCCATCGCAAGATACGGTGCCAACTGATGTTGAATATTACCATCTGGATGGCAACAGTATTTCGTTACTGAAGAACTACTCTTTCCAGAATGTAACTGTTCTACAATATTTAAACATTGGTAACAACCATCTGGGTTATAAAAGAATTGAAATTAATGCATTCCGTGGCTTGCAAAAACTGAGAACATTATCAATGGATGAAAACCGTGCTTTATATCAACTCCTCCCTTGGTTTGACGATCTTGTGTCTTTAGAATCATTACATCTACCACATTGTGGATTAACCACAATATATCCTGAAGTATTTAACCATTGCAAAAAACTACTAAAAATTGATCTTACAAGAAACTCTATCAAATATATTCACACTGACACTTTTCAGAATTTAAAAATTCTTAAATACTTATATTTAAGTAACAATCAAATCGCTAGTATATCACCACACGCATTTAAAGGTTCAACTAAATTACAAGTGATGACTCTAAATGACAACCTGCTGACTACAATCACAGAGGATGTTGGACTTCAAAATCTGACTCAATTACAGCTTCTAGATGTGGCGTACAACAGATTCCATTGTGATTGTGATTGTGTGTGGTTTAGAAAATGGCTTGGGACAACAAATGTTACAATTGAATACATAAACCGTACAAAGTGTATCCCATATCCAGAAAAAGAATACAAGAAAATAATGGAATTTAATCCGGATGAACTAAGCTGCAGCAAATTTGAAAGAATCTTAACAATTACAATTCCTTCTGCCTCAGCTGGGCTTATTGTTGTAATTTTGTGTGCAGTCTTTTACCATTACAGATTTCATTTAAGGTAACATTAGAGGCTTATGTATTGAAATATTTTAAATATCTAAATTGTAATACCAATGTGACTTGTATCGTAATAAATCATTATTATGTACCTAATGAAAAAACAACAAATCATACAAGGCAGCCAAAGGCTGAAATACGTACAATTTCTTATAGATAAAAAACATTTACAAAAATGTACAATTAGAAATTCAAGGCGAACATGCAATGTTTGTTTCCGATTAGTATTTCAAAATATAACTAATTTTCATACATTCAGTCACTTTTCGTTTTTCTTTGAAACAATCCAGTTATCGGTTATACTTAAGTGACGTATTATTCCTTAAATGGTATGTTATCTAAAGATCATTAATTAGTAGAGAATACATTATCTATTTTGGTGTAGGTACTGGAATCAACGAAGACGCCTTCGTAAACAATACCAGCGAATTTGCAACCAAGGACCTCCTCCTATTAACGGAGAAGACATTCGGTATGACCTGTTTGTCTGTTACAACAGCAAAGACCAACAATGGATTCTGAAAACCCTACAGCCATCGTTGGAGGTGCAGCGGAATTTTAGACTTTTTGTTGACTATCGAGACTTTATTCCAGGAGAAGCAATAGTTACAAACATCGCAAATGGTATTAAACACTGTCGTAAGGTTTTGTTAGTTGTCTCCAAACATTTTGCCAAAAGCGAGTGGTGCAACTTCGAATTAGAGATGGCGCGCATGCGTATGTTCGATAACCATGAAGATATCTTGGTCGTTGTACTAATTGAGAAGGTGTCACCCAAAGACATGCCGATACTCTTGCACAAGATATTGACCACGACAACTTATATAGAATGGGAAGAACATCCAGAGGGACAAGCATTGTTCTGGGCCAAGCTTGAAACAGCTCTTTTGTCACCTAACTGTCCACAACATAGGCTCATTGATAACCCTTAGATATTAATATGATACAGTATTATGATTAGGTAGTGGCGCTGTTTTGATCATGAGAAATATCCTGATATTGCCTTACGTATACATTAATTTAAATTTACTACTGTATTTAATAATTCAACAAGTTCTAGTCGGTTGGAATAACTATTACTGTAACATTGCCTTCTCCTCGTTTGGATGGTTGGTCAATTTGTGTATATAACTACTTTGTATTTCAATTCGTTGTTAACTAGTATCTATTGTCATGTGGATAACAGCTTTACTAATGAATTATGCTTGGATGTAGGCATATCCACATTTACATCTGGTATCTGAATGGCTACTTCTTGCTTCTCCCTGCATATTCTAAACTCTTGGGGTGTGGGGGGTGGGGGATGAATGACGCTTATGTTGTAGCCACGATGCTATTATTTATATCACGATAGATATTTATGTAATTGTCTGTACGTAAATGTAAATTAAGAAATACAATTTAATAAAAACATGTTAGTTAGAAATATAAACTATAGAAATACAGTATAACAATCTGATACTTCTCATATCAATGTTGTTTATATTTGTGCGCACAGGATGTAAGGAGTGTGCCGAGGAGATTGCTTTCAGCCCAATCATTGATTTGAATAAAAGTGAAAGTTATCTACGACATGATAAAACAGGACAGAGTGTGGTTGTTCAGTGCACAAGCAGCCCACAATAAACATAATGTAGTGTCATATCTGCTGAGACGCTAACACGACCACACCATACCACAGCTAAGTAGTTATCATTATTATGTTATACTTCAACGTAAAAGGTTCATACACCATCACCAATATGAATATGTGGACTCTTCTTCTCGTTACTATCGTTCTTTTCGTAACATTCTACTGTCCTACTAGCGGTAAATTAACATGCTACAATTACAATCCGTCGGTAAATGGAACTCAGCCGCTAAATGATTTCAGATGTCCTAAGCAATGCTACTGTAAATATTGTAAGAATGCAACGGAATTATACTCAAATTACACTCATAACGTGTTTTTTCATCTCAAAAATTGAAAGCTATTCCGTATGAAGATACGGTTCCAACTGATGTTGAATATTACCATCTGGAAGACAACAGTATTTCGTCATTGAAGAACGACTCTTTCCAGAACTTAACTGTTCTACGATATCTAAGTCTTAATAACAACGGGCTGAAGTATAGTACCATTGATATTAATGCATTCCGTGGCTTGCGAAAGATGACTGAATTATCTATGAATGAAAACCGTTACTTAAGCAAGCTTCTGCCCTGGCTTGATGATCTCGTTTCTTTAGAAAAATTGCATCTACAGTATTGCGGATTAACAACAGTACTTCCTAAGGTATTTAACAATTGCAAAAAACTAATAAAAATTGATCTTACAAAAAACTCTATGAACTATATTCACCTCGAAACATTTCAGAATTTACTAGTTCTTAAATATTTATATATAAGCAACAATCAGATTACCAGTATACCACTATTAGCATTTAAAGGTTCATCGCGATTACAAGAAATGTCTCTAGATAACAACTTGCTGACTACAATCACGGAGGATGTCGGACTTCAAAATCTGACTCAATTACAGTTTCTAAACTTGGCGTACAACAAGTATTTGTGTAACTGTGATTTAGTGTGGTTAAGAAAATGGATTGGGAAAACGAATGTTACAATTCAAAACATCAACAACACAAAATGTATCCCTTATAAAGAAAAAGAATACAAGAAAATAATGGAATTTCATCCTGATGAACTAAAATGTAGCAAATTTGAAAAAATCTTAAAAATTACAATTCCTTCTGCTTCAGCTGGGCTTATTGTTGTAATTGTGTGTGCAGTCTCTTACCGATACAGATTCTATTTAAGGTAAAATCAGGTGTTTTCAATTATGCCTGCTGTTATGTACACGCAAAAAAACACAAAGTGAAATATCGATATCTTATTAGTTTTTTTCAACAGACTTTAATATAGACCGATTTAATCATATTGAATGTAACATTTTATAAATGTTTAAACCGTACGTTTTTAAATTCAAATCTATTGCTAAAGATAATTTAATAAGTGAATCTACTAAAATCAGAAGCCAGATGAGATTATTTTATGAAATATTTTGCATTATGTATATCGTTAATGAATTTTATTTATTTCAATGCAGGTATTGGAACCAACGACGACGCCTTCGTAAACAATACCAGCGAATTTGCAACCAAGGACCTCCTCCCATCAACGGCGAAAATATTCGGTATGACGTGTTTGTCTGTTACAACAGCAACGATCAAAAATGGGTTCTTAAAACATTACAGCCATCGTTGGAGGTGCAGAAAAATTTTAGACTTTTTGTTGACTATCGAGACTTTCTTCCAGGAGAAGCAATCGTTACAAACATTGCAAATGGTGTTAAATTCAGCCGTAAGGTTTTGTTAGTTGTCTCCAAACATTTTGCCAAAAGTGAATGGTGTAACTTCGAATTAGAAATAGCGCGCATGCGTATGTTTGACAACCATGAAGATATCTTGATAGTGGTATTACTTGAAAAAGTGTCACCTAAAGACATGCCGATACTCTTACACAAGATATTGACCACGACAACTTATATCGAATGGGAAGAACATCCAGACAGACAAGCATTGTTCTTGGCCAAACTCGAAACAGCTCTTTTGTCACCCAACTGTCCTAAAGATAGGCTAATTGATAACCCCTAGAAACCGTTTCATCATCGAAAGTTTCCGTATAAGACATAATATTTTATAACATTTATTGACAAAAGAAAATGCATTTTCTAGGATGGTTCAGATTTTATTCGATTTGGTTTTCAATCATTTCCAGCATCAAGCACATGCTAATACCACATTCACCTCGAGTAACAAACTCCAAACCTGTGTTATGTTGCTGTGCGTTCAGGCAGGGAAGACTACAATTAGATTTTACTCTTCTCCTTGATTCAGGTGTGCTTAAACTCCCAAATATCTGAGGCAAAGCAAAAGGGTATGATGTAAAATATTATAATTAGGCAGTAATGCTCTTTTGGCAATGAGAAATATCCTGATGATGTTGACGTATGTCTACATATACTGTACGCTAAATGCCGTACTGTACAATGCTTTTAAACAACTTATTTACTCCGGAACATTCCAGAATTTACCAGTTCTTAAATATCTATATCTAAACGACAATCGGATTACCAGTATACAACGAAAAGCATTTAAAGGTTTATCCCAATTACAAAGAATTTCTCTGGAAAACAACCTGCTGACTACAATCACAGAAGACGTTGGACTAAAAAATCTGACTCAATTACAGTTTATAGATGTGGCGTAATTTCGTTGTGACTGTGATTTAGTGTGGTTTAGAAAATGGATTGGGAAAACGAATGTTACAATTCTATATATCAAGCATACAGAATGCAGCCCAAATCAGGGGAAAACATACATTAAAATACTAGAATTTGATCCTGATGAACTAATCTGTAGCAAATCTTAATTTAAGGTCCATCCATGATGTACGTATGTAAGTATTCTAAATATAGCATATATCGTACCTCCTTCACACGTACATCTTTAAAACAAATTATAACATTGCAAAAAAAATGGACATACATCGAGATAGCACACACCTGTATCTGCGCATACAAGCGATTCTTGCTAATGCGTTTTACACGATATATGACAAAGTAGCTCATTTAAACTCATTGAAACTATTCCGGGAGATATCCATGTAACAAGTTACTACATTTGTGTTATACGTGTGAATCGGATGAGATATATATATTTCAGATATTTCAGACTTTCAGTACCATATCGAATCTTCAGTTAAATTGATATAAATTCCATAAAAATAAATGTATATAATACTGATATCTGATTAGTCGTTTTAAATATTAAATTAGTATTTTCCTTTCCAATGAAATCACAAATCAATGTGTTCGAGGAATTAGATTTAAAACGAAAATAATATCATCGTCTTAGAATGAGATGAGATAGAATTATTCAGTGACATCTTTTATTATATGTGTTTTAATTTTCATTTTTTTCTGTATTTATTTATATGCTATACGCATTTAATTAATATCTATGGTCTGGTAAATAATTTAGGCCTAGTATTATACTTTATAAGACAAAATGTAAACAAGCGAAAGTTTTTTATTTTGTATTTTTGTCAAATCATCAGACAAACATTTTTTGACAACATTAAGAGATATGTATGATATAATTCGTTAAAACCCGAATCACTGTTGCTGTTAATATGTGGAATGTTTTTAATGTGAATTTGAATAAAGGTGGCGTAAGCCCAATCACTAATTTGTTTAAACTGATATAAATAAAAGTGAAAGTTATTTACGATATGATAAAACAGGACAGGGTGTGGTTGTTCAGTGAATAAGCAGTCGATTTTAATACCGTATCACGCCTAGCGACAATACCAACTCCTACATGCCAACTAAACCCTAAATAATAATGTAATGGGGTTCGAACGATGGTCTAACGATTGGACTGGATTCAGTTGACTGACAGAAAGCCGTTGACATAACGGTTTTGAAGAAGAGGCTATGACTGTATGGTATAATGGAGAAGTTAAACCAGAGAAAAGTGAAATTACAATTTTAAAATGTAATTTCACTCTTCCCTGGTTATACAGTATCCCATGTGGTGAAGGTTGCTGTTAGAAGACGCGATACTGCGTGGTTTGTTCTGTCGCCAGACATGATACCACGTGCATCGGATGGCACAAGACATCCTATACAAAGTTCTATTAGGCCTATCGTATCTTACATGAAAATATTCAACTTCTATCGTACAATAAGCTGTGACACTACTTTTAAGCACTTGTTATTGTATGCCAATTGTAGGTTTAACATACGTTGGTAATTATTGGAAATAAGAAAAACAAGTTTGGTATTGATGAAAGTCAATTGATTTTCGAAACAATTCAATTGATTGTTTTAAGAGTTATGTCTTTTACTACATCCACATTCTTGCATTTGTTCCAAAAGTTTGTTAAAACAAGAATAAATCATTAATAATGAAACTGTTTTGTCCAAGATGAAAGTGATAATGATGATAAGTTATTATTTTTTAATTACTTCCAAATGAGATTATAACTTCTAATTTCAGAAATAGTGAAATTGATTGTTTGAAGAATTATTTCACTTTCATTGCTCCAAATTCTGGCATTTGTTACAAAAGTGAAATATTAATAAATCATTATTTTTCCAGCTTGAACCATTACCTAAAAAGGAGATGAATAACGATATGTCATTATCACTTCTCCTTATTGGAATACATGTACAGTCGATTTCTCTCATTATTACGTTATACTTCAACTTAAAAGGTTCATACATTACCACTATGAATATGTGTACTCTTCTTCCCGTTACTATCGTAATTTTCGTAACATTCTACCCTCCTATTAGCGGTAAATTAACATGCTACAATTACAATCCGTTGGTAAATGGAACTCAGCCGCTTGATGATTTCAGATGTCCTAAGAAATGTGACTGTCAATATTGTAAGGAAGAAACGGATTTATACTACAATCATAAAGTGTTTTGTTCAAGAAAAGGATTGAAAGCTATTCCATCGCAAGATACGGTGCCAACTGATGCTAAATATTACAATCTGGAAGACAACAGTATTTCGTTTCTGAAGAACTATTCTTTCCAGAATTTAACTGATCTACGATTTTTAAATATTAATAACAACAAGTTGACTTATCAAAACATTGATATTAATGTATTCCGTGGCTTGCGAAAATTGACTGATTTAACTATGGTTGAGAACCAACATTTGTATCAACTATTGCCCTGGCTTGATGATCTAGTTTCTTTAGAAAAATTATATCTACAATACTGTGGATTAACAACAATATATCCTAAGGTATTTAACAATTGTAAAAAACTAATTAAAGTTGATCTTGCAAAAAACTCTATAATCTCTATTAACTCCGCAACTTTCCAGAATTTACCAGTTCTTAAATATTTTTATCTAAGCAACAATCAGATTATCTACATAGCACCAAAATCATTTAGTGGTTCATCCCAATTACGTAAACTGATTCTAAATGACAACCAGCTGACTACAATCACAGAAGACGCTGGACTTCAAAATCTGACTCAATTACAGCTTCTAGATGTGGCGTACAACAAATTTCGTTGTGACTGTGATTTTGTGTGGTTTAGAAAATGGATTGGGAAAACGAATGTTACAATTCAAGACATCAACAACACAAAATGTATCCCATATCAAGGCACAGAATACAAGAAATTAATGAACTTTCATCCGGATGAACTAAACTGCAGCAAATTTGAAACAATCTTAAAAGATACAATTCCTTCTGCATCAGCTGGGCTTTTTGTTGTAATTGTGTGTGCAGTCTCTTACCGCTACAGATTCTATTTAAGGTAAGGTGTTTTCAATTATATATGCCTGCTGTTATGTACACGGACGCAAACAAAAACACAAAAATAAAATACCGATTTCTTAATAGATAGTTTTTTAACAGGCTTTTAATATAGACCTATTTAATCATATTGAATGTAACATTTTATATTGTTTAAATCATACGTTTTTCTTCCTTTTAAAGTTTTAAAATCAAATCTATTTCAAAAGATAATTTAATTATAAATAAGTTAATCTACTAAATCAGAAGCCAGATGCAATTATTTTATGAAATATGTTGCATTATGTAAATAGTAAATGAATTTTAATTATTTCAATGCAGGTATTGGAACCAACGACGACGCCTTCGTAAACAATACCAGCGAATTTGCAAACAAGGACCTACTCCCAACGGAAAAAATATTCGGTATGATGTGTTTGTCTGTTACAACAGCAACGATCAACAATGGGTTCTGAAAACCCTACAGCCATCGTTGGAGGTACAGCGAAATTTTAGACTTTTTGTTGACTATCGAGACTTTATTCCAGGAGAGGCAATCGTTACAAACATTGCAAATGGTGTTAAACTCTGTCGTAAGGTGTTGTTAGTTGTCTCCAAACATTTTGCCAAAAGTGAGTGGTGTAACTTCGAATTAGAAATGGCGCGCATGCGTATGTTTGACAACCATGAAGATATCTTGATAGTGGTATTACTTGAAAAGGTGTCACCTAAAGACATGCCGATACTCTTACACAAGATATTGACCACGACAACTTATATCGAATGGGAAGAACATCCAGAGAGACAAGCATTGTTTTGGGCCAAGCTTGAAACAGCTCTTTTGTCACCTAACTGTCCAAAAGATAGGCTAATTGATAACCCATAGAAACCTTTGCACCATCGAAAGTATCATATATATATATATATATATATATCAGACATATCAGACATATATTTTTTAACAACATTTAGTGACAAAAGAAACATTTTCTAGAATGGTTGATAAAATTATTTAATTTGATTTGGTTTTTAATCATTTCTAACATCAAGCACATACCTCAGTAATGACAAGATGGCAAACAAGCCAATGCTTTCTCCACACCTTTGTTGTGTTGGTGTGCGTTCAGGTAGGGAAGACTACAATTAAATTTTACTCTTCCTTGATTCAGATGTGCTTAAACTCCAAAATATCTGAGGCAAAGGAAAATGGTATGATGTATAGTATTATGATTAGGCAGCAGTGCTCTTTTGGCAATGGTAAATATCCTGATGATATTACCTTATAAAGTTACGGTACTCTAAATGCAGTACTGTATATAATGCTTTTGAAAGTTCTATTAGGTGAAAATAAGAATTGATACCTCGTCATTTGAATGATTGGTTAATTTGTATATAACTACTTTTTAATAATTCATTAATTAATTTGTAAACTACTTATTAGTGCGTCTTCATCTCGTATATAATTCGCTAATTACATCTTTGTTAATGTATTTCTTTAATTGTAACTGACTTATGCTTGTATACGTATCCGAATATATGTACATGTGGTATCTGATGTCTCATTCCTTAACGTTCCGAATCAAATCTTATCGCCATTTGCATACACGACATGTTGCATTGTATTTGCATAATTAGTTAAACGCGTTGGCACCTTCTTTAGTTAACAAACTGTTGTCACTGTTTTGTAATATAACCTTGTAAAAGTTATTTTTAAAAAAAGTGTTTTATGCATAGGATTAGTGTATAATTATTGATATTATTCGTTATTTTATATAGGCTAAATTCAAAAAATAATAAAAATTAAAATCTGAATCATCACTGTTAAAAATGTATAATGTGAATTTGAATAAAGGTGACGTAGGTCAGACAAAAATGATAGTAGGCCGAACTTTAACAGGCCATATACATGGCTGCAGTCGCTAAAATTTGAGTTAGTGTGTACCGACTGACTGACCGACCAACCGACCAACCAAACGACCAACCGACCGACATAGTTAGCTGTTAAGTCGCGTTTGCACGTGACTGCGACTAAAAATTATGGTGGTATAAGATTTGTTACACACAAAAAATGTGGATGTTACCTGCCCTGTCTACGATATGATACAAACAGGACATGTGTGGTTGTTAAGTGCATACGTAGCTGATTCACATACCGTATCACGCCTAACAACAATAAAATACACTGCTGTACCATGTCTGCTGACGGTAACACGCCCATAGAGCACCTAACTCCTAATAAATATAAATATTAACATAATCTAACTAACCCTATAATCTATGACAATGACAATGGCAATGACAATGATTCTTTATTTCTTTATCGACCCTTTTTCAGGGTATGAAAGAACATTCTTTCAATCTTATACAGAAACAAACTAAACACTTCCAGACATAAATATTTGGTCTTAATAAATAATTGATATATCGAAAAACAACATCTAACTAATCTAACTAAAACAAATACAAAATTTTATGAATAAATTTAGCTAAGTTTGATAGTTTTTTTTTTTATCTGGTATTAAGTAATTGGTGCATTTTGGTTCTATTTGGGCGGGTGATATAATACCTTTGAATGTAAATTTTGCGCATGGGTTCGAACCATGGTCTACCGATTGGAAGCACTAACAATTCAGCCGAACAGCTGACTGACAGGTAGGCGTTTAAAGAAAAGACATGACTGTATGATATCAGGAGTGGCTCGGTATATCATATAGGATGAAGGTCGCGATACTGGATGGTGTTTATTTTCTCCAGACATGATAGTTCGTGTATCGAGTAGCACAAGATATCAACAGCATACAAGTCCTCATGACGTACCTTACATGGGAAGATTCACCTTTGTTGTACAATGAAGTTGTGACACTATCTTCCAAATGACACATGCTAACACAATTACATAAAAATTGATAGTGTCAAGCACAACATTGTCTTTTTACAGTGGTGGCTTTTTCCGATAGACAGAATCTGATAGACATAGACTTTCTAATCCATGATGCTATGATTTGTAATAATGATCGTATCACAGTTTTTGCAACTTCGGATAGTTTGCGTCACCTATGTGGCTTGGTGGTTAAGATGCTTGGTTACCAATTCAAGGGTCCTGGGTTTAAGTCCTGTCGACATATGTCAGGATTTATTCAAATTCCACTCCCAAAGACTTGTAATAAGACTTTGTTTATGTAGAGCATGTTTGTCTTGTGAACAGGATTGCCACCTTTAAGAAGGATAGTGAATGAATTCGCTTATGGTTATCCTTGGCAATTTTCCTAAATATATCATAACAAAACTAAATAAAAAAACAATCGCGCTTATGGATGAAGATAAGGCTATACACTGTAGAGTATCAGAGATACATTATCCCATATGGGATGACTGTTGCTGTTTAAAGACGCGATATTGCGTAATGTGTATTGTTACCAGACTTGATACCGCGTGCATCGGATGGCACAAAACATCAACTCCCAACGGCGTATCTTACATGGAAGGATTCGACATTTATCTACAATAAATTTGCGACTCTATCTCTACTCACTAGTTACTAACTTTACACTGTACACACATCGTAGGATTAACAAGCCATGCATTGGTAATTTTTGGACATAAGTAATAAAGATTTGGTTTGGATGAAAGTCGATAAATTTCCCAAACAATTAAATCGTTTTTTTAAAGAATTATATGAGGTTTAGTACACTAAATTCTTGCATTTGTTATGAAAGTTAGATATTAATAAACCATTAATATTTATAATGTTTTGTCTTCAGAAGAAAGTGAAAATAACTATTTTTTAATTTGTACCATTTACTTGAAAATGAGATTATATCGTGAATTAATTTCAGAAATAATTCAGTTGACTTTTATTTTAGTGTCATTGCTCCAAATTCTAGCCTTTGTTACGAAAGTGAAATATTAATAAATCACTATTTTTCCAGCTTGAACCATTACCTAAAAAGGAGATGAATAACGATATGTCATTATCACTTCTCCTTATTGGAATACATGTACAGTCGATTTTTCTCATCATTACGTTATACTTCAACGTAAAAGGTTCATACAGTACCACTATGAATATGTGGACTTTTCTTCCCGTTAGTATCGTTCTTTTCGTAACATTCTACTGTCCTATTAGCGGTAAATTAACATGCCACAATTACAATCCGTCGGTAAATGGAACTAAGCCGCTAGATGACTTCAGATGTCCCAAGCAATGTAACTGTACATATTGTAAGAATGAAACGGAGTTATACTACGGTCATGAGGTGATTTGTTCAAATAAAGGATTGAAAGCTATTCCATCGAAAGATACGGTGCCAACTGATGTTAAATATTACCATCTGGAAGTCAACAGTATTTCGTTTCTGAAGAACTATTCTTTCCAGAATTTAACTGATCTACGATATTTAAGTATTAATAACAACAAGTTGACTTATCAAAACATTGATATTAATGCATTCCGTGGCTTGCAAAAATTGACTGATTTAACAATGGATGACAACCAACGCTTGTATAAACTATTTCTCTGGTTTGATGATCTAGTTTCTTTGGAACAACTAAGTCTACAATACTGTGGATTAACAACAATATATCCTAATGTATTTACCAATTGCAGAAACCTAATCAAAGTTGATCTTACAAGAAACTCTTTAAAACTTATTAACTCTAGCACTTTTCAGAATTTCTCAGTTCTTAAATATTTATTTCTAAGCAACAACCAGATTACCAGTATACCACCACACTCGTTTAAAGGTTCATCTCAATTACAAGAAATGTCTCTACGTGACAACCAGCTGACTACAATCACTGAGGATGTTGGACTTCAAAATCTGACGCAATTAAAACTTCTAAATGTGGCGTACAACAAATATCGTTGTAACTGTGATTTTGTCTGGTTTAGAAAATGGATTGGGACAACGAATGTTACAATTCAATACATCGACCAAACAGAATGTAGCCCATATCAAGGCAGAGAATACGAGAAAATAATGGAATTTAATCCTGATGAACTAAACTGCAGCAAATTTGAAAAAATCTTTAAATATACAATTCTTTCTGTTTCAGCTGGGCTTATTTTTGTAATTGTGTGTGCAGTCTTTTACCGTTACCGATTCTATTTAAGGTAAGATCAGGTGTATTATAAATGCCTGCTGTTATGTATACGCAAAAAACCCAAAAGTTAAATATCGATATCTGATTAGTTAGTTTTTAGTCGCATGGACGCGACTCTATAGTTCACTATGTCGGTCGGTCGGTCTGTCGGTCTGTCTGTCGGTCCGGTATCACTATGCGTTTTATCGCTTTTCTGTACTTTTTGAACTGTTTTGATGTACAGAAAAGTTTTAAAGTACATTACTTTTTGAAAGTTCATTTTTTTCTGAGAGCACGCGACTTATGGCTGTTGGCCTTGTTTTCAACAGACTTTGAATATAGACCTATTTAATCATATTGAATGTAACATTTTATACATTTTTAAACTATACGTTTTTCTTTTTTTCAATTTTAAAATCAAATATATTGCTAAAGATAATTTAATTGTAAGTTAATATACTAAAATCAGAAGCCAGATGCAATTATTTTATGAATTATGTTGCATTATGTTAATATTCAATTTATTTATTTCAATGTAGGCTTTGGAACCAACGGCGACGCCTTCGTAAACAATACCAGCGAATTTGCAACAAAGGACCTCCTACTATTAACGGAGAAGACATTCGGTATGACGTGTTTGTCTGTTACAACAGCAAAGACATACAATGGGTTCTTGATGTTTTACAGCCATCGTTGGAGAAGCAGCGGAATTTTAAACTATGCGTCGACTATCGAGACTTTCTTCCAGGAGAAGCAATCGCTATGAACATTGCAAACGCTGTTAAATTCAGTCGTAAGGTTTTGTTAGTTGTCTCCAAACATTTCGCCAAAAGTGAGTGGTGCAACTACGAATTAGAGATGGCGCGCATGCGTATGTTTGACAACCACGAAGATATCTTGATAGTGGTATTACTTGAAAAGGTGTCACCCAAAGACATGCCGATAGCTTTACACAAGATATTGACAACGACAACTTATATCGAATGGGAAGAACATCCAGAAAGACAAGCATTATTCTGGGCCAAGCTTGAAACAGCTCTTTTGTCACCTAACTGTCCTAAAAATAGGCTCATTGATAACCCCTAGAAACCTTTGGAAACATTATTAATATTTTGCCAAAGTTATGAAGATGGTTGTGATTCAACACAATATAGATTTTGTTTTAAATCATATTCACCAGCAAGCACATGACTCGTTAACACATTTCTATAACAGTTTGTAGTCATCAAAATGTTCAATGATATACGGCTTTAAGTCTTCAACCACATTCGTAGATACGAAATTGATATCATAGTTCTAGTATACTATACAGTACAGTACCTCTTTTCATTATTAAAGGACAACTTGACCGAGAACCATATTTTAACAACGTATTAGGGATGTACATGATTTCAGAACAATCGCGAGATTTACGATATCGCCACGCGCGCTCGCCGTACAGTCGTTAAAAAATTTAAAATTTGAATTTGTTTATTGTTTCTTTTGCCTAACTCGATATTGAAGTGTTTCTTTAAAATACCAGATTAAACATGTTGGCAAATTTAAGCCTAATACAGTTCAAATTAGCAATTGAAGTGACGCTACCTATTTCTTCTATGTTAACAACAGTGAAAACTCATGAGGTAGATTTTGCCATGCACTTGTGACGTCACAGCAATTTACGGCGACGGTTGTACGGCGAGCGCGTGTGGATATCTCACATATATGTACATCCCTAATACGTTGTTAAAATATGGTTCTCGGTTACGTTGTCCTTTAAGGCTGACTTAACCAAAGTCTATATAACAAATGTATCAGGAAAACAGTTTTTTCCTTTTGTGCTACTTAAATCATGTTTATTTTTTATTATAATTATTTAGTGTTTACATATTTTTAATTTCCATACATGTACATAGAGGATGCATATTTTAAGATCTGTGCTACGCGCAGATTTTTAAGCTTTTTTATTTCTAATCGTTATCTATTTAAGGTCAGAATTTCGTTGAAAATTGACACTATTGATCAACAATAGGCCCGAGCATTGCGCAATGAGAAATTCACCCGTAGAGTGCACTGTCTATAACTGCTCTGCTACCGTGTTCTAAATCCGAAAGTTAAAGTTTTGCATGGCCTAGCATTAGACATTCGAAGTTTCATACTATTTGTATAACATACTTGGCTCTTAGTGAAATCTTAAGGGATGGACAAATATTAAAGAGAAAATATGAAAGAAAGTGTATTTATTATCAATTCTCTAAAAACATACAGAACAAATGAAATAATGCAATAAAAAAGTGTACAATGTCATTTCACTTTCGATAATTCTAAACATTATTCTATTAAATATCCATGATTACTTGAAGTAATGCAAATAAAGAAATGTTCCGGTAACGGGTTTAATCTTAGAACTTATAAATCCATCATTCTTATACCTTTTTATTCGGAATATTCATTTCCAAAAATGACATAAATTATTAAGTCCAACAAATATTTAATTATCACAGTATTTATGACAAATAAAAAATAATATTAAGAAAAATGTATGTATTTACATTAGTATCAAAAGGTGATTTACAATACTTTCACTTACAGTTTCATGTCAATTATGATAAAATATTTGTGAATGTATTTTCCGAATTTCTTCAACAATCACTTTCAGCTTGAATTATCCAATTATAATTCAGATAAAGAATTAACAGTATATACATATTTCTATTAACATTCCTTATTAGTCATATACCATTATTCGGATTTCCCTAATCTTCCGACATTCTCATACATGAACCCCACAGATTAAATCCTGGCAAAAAATAATCCATATGAAATAACTATGATCATAAGCACACCATGAAAGCCAATATCTATGCATATCGCAATTTCTTATATTTGTGCAGACAAAGTTATTTCATACAGCTTTAGTAGCAATAGTTGACACTGTTAATTTATAATAAGGTTTTTTTTCTACAAAAGCCTGACATATTGGTGATGTCTATTTGTAAAGATCCTCCCTGTCACTGCTAGACATGTCACTCTCCTCTAATGTACTGAAGTTCAAAAAGTGAGATGGTCGATGAACTTCATGGTAGAATTCTTTTGGATTTGCTAATTGTAAATCGAACCTCATACCAGCATCGTGACGTACACCTATAAAGGAGAAAATGATGCACAATGTTATTTTTAATTTTAAACACATACTCTTTTTCATGTCTGTATGTGGCCAAAAGATAGTTAATAATGCATAATGAATCAAAGGATATATCTGGGTGGCTGACTCTGGAACACACATACATAAACCATTTACATTACACTTTATCAAAACATTTACAAACAACTAAAACTAAATGTTAAGCAATGTTATGAAAAAAGTGTGATTTTAGGAGTTTTTAACTTAATATTTGTTGCTTCATGAAAATACATACTTCTCTTAAACAGTGTTTTGACTTATACAAATGCCTTGTGTTTTATGCTTTACATAAAATGTATATAAACAAACACTGTAATCTCTACTTACCCATAAAATTAAAGTTCCATGAGCCTGTAGCTGGAACCATGAAGAAGCCGAGGAAACGATCGGACAACAACATCTGTACCTTCTCATAATGCGACGGCAGGTATCCTTTTGGATTATTACCCTTGTCTGTGTTTTGACGTCCCCATTCAAACCCACTGGGTGTTAATTTGTAGGCGGTTAAGGAACATGAGCCAGGAGTGAAACTGTGAAAATAAAGACAGAGAGTCAGTGCTAGCTGGGTGCAAAAATGGCAGCAAAAATGAAATTGGGAACTCTTTCATATCACTTAATTTCCTACTATTAATATAATTAGAAGTTATGTAAATCATTTACTCTACCTGCAAGTGATCACAATTGTTTTCTCTCCATCCCATGATGGGTTATCTGCCATGATCTTAGCATGTGTGGTAACATCTTGTGGCGATAGTTGTGGCATCTCATTTGGTTGCGTGTGAATCCAACCTAAAGGTTCCATTTCCTGCAATGAACAAACTTACATTTTTGAACAGCAACAAAAATTAGTTACCAATTTATTTGTGGCACTAAATACTCCAAATCAAATAATTTTGTTTTAAAAAGGAAACAGGTTATTAGTTACTCACCATTAGGTATTCATGTGATGGAAGCTGATTTGGTAGATGTACTGTTTGATGTGTACCCCATTGAGGAACCATGACAATGCAGCGAATCTCCTTAACTTGAGGGTTGTCAGGTGGGCTTACTCCATACAGGTACCCAGAAATCTAAAAACAAAATATGTTTATATTCATAATACAATGCCTTTATTTTTTATGAACAGGAAAACTTATTTGCCAGTACAATGCAATAGATTTAGCTAGAGAGGTACAGGGTTAGGTGAGAAACAAATAAAACTGTACTTCAGGTTTCTCAGGGTGGTATCTTAGAATTATGCTGGGGGAATATCTTTATGGTGTTCCAATTAAATCTATGAAAGCCGATTTATTGGCTAACATTAGTAAATGACAATACACACATATGTTTGTGCATTACCTGTGCACGCAAGTCAGAGATAACAATAAATTTCTTAAGCACGTTCTTTGGCAAGATGTACGTGTATCCAGTCTCTTTGATGTCGTCTGACGACACATAGATATGATTGGTTCGTAAATGAAGGTTGGTCGCCGATATAGCACGTACACGCCATTCCGTTTTTGATGAGAATGTTGCGGTCTCGTAGTTGCTTGTCGTTGAAGTTATAATTTCATCACCTGTGAAAATAAAAAACGAGGGATTATGAAAATATTCTTAACTGTATAACCCTTCTTTGAGAGACCACTTTTTAAAAGACGTCCAACTAAGGCGACACTTTGTTGGGTCCAGAAAGTGTCCACTTAATTCAACTGTAATCAAAAATAAATTTCTTATTTCTAAGATTAGCTTTATATATATTTTATTTAAAATTAGAAACAT
The DNA here is from genome assembly GCF_963402885.1 of Antedon bifida. Lineage (NCBI taxonomy): Eukaryota > Metazoa > Echinodermata > Crinoidea > Comatulida > Antedonidae > Antedon > Antedon bifida. The sequence goes on along the minus strand of NC_136227.1, from coordinate 30,577,507 downwards.
CACTTACCATGTTTATTAACAGTCTTTGTTGTGGTAGCAGTAAGCTGGGACTGCTCCTTTGTCTGCTTCTCAATTTCTGCAATTTGTTGACGTTGTTGGGATGGAGCTGATATCTCCATGCCGAGAATGATGTCTCGGATCTCAGATTGGGTCAAGGAGGCAACGTTAACACTGAGGCAAAAAAAAAAAAAGAGACTTTAATGGAAAAAACATTTAATTTACTCATTTTTGTTTAATTGGGTCAAAACATACCATTCGTGCCACAGGCAATAAAATATAATACAATTAATCATGTCTATGTTTGTATAAAAATAAATTATATATAAACAAAAAACTTACTTGTTTTTCTTTCCATAATCGGCTAAGATCAGATCTTTGAGTTGAACTTCAACCTTGATCCATTCCTCATCGGTTAATGTTGGCCAGATGTGATGCGGTTCAGTGATCGTGGTCTTGTCTGGCTTTAGAATGACTTTAGTTCGATCATTATTTACATGAAGAGCACGGAGTATCAAGATGAGACGTGAAAATGCCTATCAAGGTTAAAAAATTAACTGTGAAAAATAGGTATAATAAGCATGCAGCATAAAGAGCCTAAAGCTCACTATCAGACTAGTTTGACAAAAAAAGTGTGATGTGCCCAAATATGGTTGTGATATGACATCATGTCCATATATGGGCAAATCACTTTTTTGTCACATAAAGTGATAGTGTAGACAGAGCTTTAGAGTAAAAGATATATCAACTTGTTGCAGCTTAATACCAGGTCTAAGATGCGTTAATAACATCAGAGCCCAACGATGCTAGGCACTGCAATTAATTTAGCATTTTATAACGAACAGAAACGACACAATACAGTCAAATCTGCAGATACCAGAAAATGCAATTTTAATACAAGTCAATAAAATTAAATTATCAATAGCATGGATTGTACTCCAACTAACAGTGAGTGAACTCATAATAAAGGGTACTGGTGTAGCATACAATTACTCCCCACTATTTTTTTCCAGTAGCAAGATTTGCAATTCCAGTAACATGGACTAATCAATCGAATCAACATCCTATTGAGAATTCCACTCATTTCAGTTTTATGTTACGCTGAAAAGATATGGTTCCAGCATTTTTTGTCATACGGTACAAATTGTAACTACCCATTTAATATGGACTAATGAGAATTTTGCTCATTACAGATATGGTTTTAGCATTTTTTGTGATTCAGTAAACTTACTGTGTATGATGAGATTGTCTTCAGCCAATCATCATAGAGGTTAAACAGCACCATCTGTGGTTCAGTAGCTTTCAGGATGAGGTCACCAAACTTCTCGACCTTCAGGCAGGCTTGGAAGGGGAGTTGTAACTCACTGCCCTTGATGACAATGTTAGGGAAATCCAACAAATGTACCTGAAGTAATAATTATAAATTTTATAAATAAAGTTTATGGAAACGCATTATCAACAAGAGCCACTCTTGTTATGTTATATAATACACACATAGATAAGTAGAAATAAATGAATATTTTTGGTGGCTGAAAGACAAAGTTCCTGGATACAATAGGTTGAAATAATATTTAACATATCTTACCTCTAGTGGATCCAACATGCCTTTTCTTGTTACTATAATCTGTTTAGGTTGTTCCTCAACTGGCAGTGATCGAATCAAAGCAGCAACTTCTTCAGCGGTCTTCCACTTGGCCAACTAATAAAAACAAAACATCCATGATTCAACAAACTGCCAGATTTGTATTTACGAATACACACTTTCATTAATTATATTATAACTTTAAACAGATTAACAGATTGGTTGATTTGAATGCTTTGACAACTTATCAATAATTAAGCTTTGTCCTCGCTAGGACACAACAATAACTTAATCACAATGCAAGTAATTTGAGCAATGAAAAGCGTCCTTGCATGGAGCCCTAATTTTAGCACAATATTTACAGGTTGTTGCAGCTTAATACCAGGTCTAAGATGTGTTATAACATCAGAGCCCAACGATGCTAGGCACTGCAATTAATTTAGCATTTTATAACGAACAGAAACGACACAATACAGTCAAATCTGCAGATACCAGAAAATGCATAGTAATTTGGATCAGATTTAGTGTTTGTTTAACCTGCCATGGCCTAGAAAAATTAGGTTATAGACGGTCAGAAATTACACAATATGTATACATTTCAATCAAAGGCACTAGCATGGTCTGAAAGCCTTTATGGAAAAACGTACATTTGCATTATAGTATGATGCTCTTTACATTCATATATTGTTACTTTAGATACATTTAGAACAAATCACACTTGCAATAATACAAATTAATATAATATATTTCCTCCATGATATAACTAACCTGTCCAAGACGTTTCTGACCAGCCCAGACCGAAGTGTGAATGATTTTGAGGAAAAGCTGTCCTGTTCTGGGGTTGAATATAAAAATAGCTCCATTGATGGGCTTTGTTGTCAAGTTACCTTCAAAAGTCTGGAAATAAAAAAAATAATTTCACAAAATATATATAATGTTACCGAAGCTACTACAATTAAAAACTGCTAAAAATGACAACATGCCACTTGTTTAAGAAGGTCAGATACTATCTAGCCTAAAGAGGCTATAATCATGGTTGATCAAAAATAAAATGTATACATCATTCCCTCTTACATGTTTCTTAATAATATTACAGTAAATTGTTTACCTTATGAATGGTAACCCTGTACACATTAGTATCATCCACAAACCAGATGATCTGATTGGAGAAGAGTTCACCATAATTCTGTGATGAAAGGTAAGGTTCTGTAGGCTCTGACGAGTAGAGTTGAAGGCCTTTGCGGATACGTTCTCTCAGGACATACAAGGCTGGATTGGCCTTCATGATCTTGCCCATGGCTTGCTGGATAAGGGGCTTACAGCCTGGGTACCAGTTACCAAATGCACTGAAATAAAATAAATAAATTTCATTTACATCAAAACTACCTTAAGTGAAACAAATGTCATGATTCGATGGTCTAATATCCACCTATGTAAATGAGATTTTTTTTCAATTAATTAAAAATAAAATCAGTAACAAAGAGCCATTTATGACCACTTGTATGCAAATTATTTACCTATGTAAATTATATGCAAGATCAATTGCAATCAGAGCGCCAGTGGGGGATGGATATATACTCATGTTATCCGTTGTGTAGTCCAGGAATTTGGCTCTTGCGTATCGTTCAACATCGTGGGAGTCGTAATCGCCCCACCTCAACTGGACATCAAGCCAGTACTTTTGCGTAGTTGTGCTATCCATTGTATCCCTTCAGAAAAAAAAAACAATTAAAATTAAAACTATGAATTTGCAAATTATAAATAAAGGTTTAATTGGTCAGATGTTTTGCCCTTTTTGGACGTAATTTGTACTTTATACTAAGTACATTGAGAACAAAATTTTCAAATAATTCTCGGGTGGGACTCGAACCCACGACCTCCAGATCACTAGCCTGGCGTTCATACCTCTAGCTTGCGCTGATGACCACGGGTTATATTCGAGCCCAAGTAAGCAGCGGGTACTGCACCAACAGGATTGCAATTGTGTTTAACTATACTATAAAGGTTTAGGTTTTTAAAAAAATAAACAAAATATATTCTGTATAACTTACTTAGAGTCTGCCAAGAGGGAAGGTCTTGATACATTCCATTTGTAAGAGGCAAAGAGAAGAATGTCGGCACAAGAGCTGTTCATCTTGTAGGACTTCCTGGGATGGATGGTCTCCTTCTGGACCGTCTCAATCTCTAGAGCATCTAACTCTTGATCAAATACCTACAATTCAAAAGTATCATTCAAAGATATCTATATATAAATTCAAGGTAAATTAGTGAAAAATGCTGTGTGTATCAGTGTCTGGATCTCAACAAATAAGCAAAAAGTTAACTCAAATTGATAAAGTAAAACAGCCAAAAAAATGTGCAAAGCTTTCAGGCAAGTCAGTGCAAGTGAGAATATAAAGAAGACACTCACTTCCTATTTTATATTGATATATATACTTCTTAACTTAGATTTTGATATAATTCAGGAACCGTTCCAATGAGAAATATCAGGGGAAAAGATTTAGAGTTTTTGTATACAGTTTTCCAAAACGTCTTTAGTGTAGGCAATGAGGGTCAGATACTATCTAGCCTGAGAAGGCTATATCATGGATAATCACAACTATATAATGTATACATCATTCCCTCAATAGCCTGGTTCACATCAAACTGCTACTGCCTTCAATTGAAAAGATTATGGGTTCACATAGCCCCATTCATTGCATTTTTTAGACCAGTTAATAATACCATACAAGCTTGTTCTACACAATGGGCGTGGTCAGGGTTAATACTTGACCTAGGTAAGTTAGTTATCTACCCACCAAATTTAGCGATAATTGTCTCAGGATGCCAACTTAGCTGGTAAATAAACTAAGCCTAACGGGCCCAATACGACCAATGAGGCTAAGAATAAACATTTGTAAAGATGACTTACCTGGCACAGATCCATGACAACACTTTCATGAACCTTCTGCCACAAATGAGCCCTGAAGATCTGAATCAGTGAGATTTTCAGAGTTGGAATCTTGCCATGCATAAAGATACCGGTCAAGTCCAACTGTACTTGAAAACCTACATATACCTGATAATAAACAAAACAAAAATTAGTAATTGATAAAATATTTCATACTTCCTGGGCAATAAACCAGGACACCACAAGCAAGAATGTGCCAAATTAAATTTTAATCATCAAAGAGAAAGAAAACATTGAGCTTAGTATGAAGAAAATATATATATATTTATATATTTCCTCCATGGGTTTAGTGAATGAGCTTAATTGATCTTACATAAATATTACTTTCCAATTTGTCACTATTTATCACTTACGTTAGCTCTGTTAATTGTTGGAGACCACCAGAGTGTGAATCGTCTGTTTGGAATCTGGTTCAAACCGGATCGCTGAGCATTTGTCAGCTTCTTATATTTCATAGACTCCTCAAATCCACTAGCCTTCTCCCTGTAAATACGAATTGTTATAAACAATGGATATAATATTTCAGTAGCCAAGGTATACGTTTTTTTTTAATGTTGTTTCTATTACAAACAGGACAGTGATAGAAACAACTTTACAAAAAACAAAGATATGATATTAATGAAATGCAGTGTAGAGAAAATAAAATCATTATTTCATTTGTGATTATTAGCATTGTTCCAGCTTGATACCAGGACTAAGGTGTTTAATCACCGTCAGTCCAACGATGCTAGGCGCTGGAATTAATTTAGCATTTTATTACGAACAGAAATGGCACAAACATTGCCAATCTGCAGATACCAGAAAATGCATCATTCAAGTTATTAGGTGATCATTTAGAATAAAATGATCACCTATTGTTATTGTATAAAATCTTTATTATTATTTTTTTTCTTTTTTTTTTTTTTCTTTTTATTGTTTCTGTACACTATTTTGTGTAACAATTATCTCAAAAAGTTTAATGTCAATGATTACAAAAATTTCAGAATATCTTTCAAATAATATAACTTAATCCTAATAAGCTTTCCAGCGTGATCACTCATCCGTGACGACATTTATACGCCATTTTGCGAAATCACATTATCAATCATATCTCCATAATTCATTATCACATATTAATGAAATTCACTACACGTAAACTTCAGATCAAGGGTAAAAATATTAGCAAATAAAAACGCACGCGCACGTAGGTTCATGCGCGTGATATCGCGCGTTAAAAATTTAAAACGCTCAAAATTAAGTTTTGATCAATTTAGAGCATGAATTAGGCCATTTGCGTGTTTCAAAAAATTACTGCGCAAAAATGCGTTTTTGCGCGCGCGATACTTAAAAAGCGTAAAAAATATGAATTTTTTTTACAAATCTCATTCTACTCACCATCCTTAGTACATTCACCAAATTTGAGTCAGTTCTGACTTAAAATAACGCTATACGAGCACGTTAAAAATGACAAAATGCGCACATTAATTTTACAAAAGTTCTGAAAATGGTGAAAAATAGGTCTTTTTTAAAATGAAAATAATTCTTCAGAATGCAAGATGACCCCCGATTTTTTTAACTTATTCTGGAAGCCATTGAGTTGTAGATATGAATTCATGTACACATTTTACGTACAAAATGTTTTGACGTCATCAAATGGCCACTTGAATTTAAAAATTAGGATTTGTTATCTTTTTGTGTAGATTATCACATTCAACAGAGCGCATCTTGGTTATGTGTGCTCGAATTTCACACAACTTTCAGTATGTGCTTGCTTAATTAATTATCTTTATCATGAGTTGACACTATCTTCATATTAATGACGTCATCACGCGTAAAAACTTGAATAACGTAGGCCGTGTAATTTCACCTTCGCAGTAAATTTGAATATCTTACAGCTCTTCAGAATTGAAGGTTACCTTGATGATTATAATTTATTATGAAAGCTGATGAAATGTAGATATTAATTCATATCGGATGTTGTGACGTTAACATATGGCCAGTTGAAGTGAAAAAGTAGTTTTTTCATATTTTTCGTCAAAGTTATACACAATTCAAAGAGCGCGCACAGCGCTTCTACGTGCCAATTTTTTTTCCAAATCTTATATTTTTTTAATTATCTTTCGAAATTGTCATCTTAAAGTTTAGTTTGATAACGTCATCATGCCAAAAAATTAGAACATGTGTGTCCCGTAATTTCACCTATGCTACACTGTATATAGATATACAGTATATACTGTACATATTGTATATGGCATAGGCACAACTCAGCACTATAAGCATATAATAGGATGGCATACATCAACATTTTCCGATCGTATGTTAACGTACGTGCATGTTTAAAAAAAATTAATTTCAGTAAAATGATAAAAATGATCACCTATAATTCGTCAAAGTGACGAATTAAATTCTAGTTAAATATGCTTTTATTACTAATAAATCATTTTAAAATAAATAACGTACCAGAAGAGACCTTCCCATGTTGGGAAGTACGTTCCTTTGAAGAGTGTGTGCTCCAGTATTCCCTCTACACCACCTAAAGCCTGGATCATATCTGTTCTGTAATTATTCAAGTTCCATAGCTTACCGTCATGTCTCTGGTGAGTCCACCAAAATGGATTTTGTTTAAGTACCTGCAAAGGAATAAATACAAAAAAAATAAAACATGAACAATTAACAAAATCAACAGTTGCTCTTGCATACATTTTCTTAAGTTCATTGGATATAATCCTTCGAAGTGAGGAAAAGAGAACTGAGATCGAGCTATCAAATGCTCTTGCACATTCCAAGGAGAAAACATAGATGGGAAGATCGGACATTCAATACTGCTGTGCCTGGAATCTGGAACAATCTCTTACCTATTAGGAAATTGACATATTTGGACGATTTTTGAAAATTTAAAACTTTTTTAATTGATTGATATATTCATTACTTATCTGCACATGGAGAAAAGTACCTAGTTCTTCTATTGCTTACTCAGCAATTGAAAAGTATATTCTAATTATGCTAAAGACTCCTAAATTATTGTTCTAAAGAGGATCAGATACTATCTAGCCTCTAGAGGCTACATCATTGTTAAATCACGTAATACAAGTATGCATCACTTCCTCTTTAAAGCCTTGTCTACACTATCCAACTTATGTGACGACAAAAAAAATGTGATGTGCCCATATATGGACATGATGATGTCATGTCACTACCATATTTGAACACGTCACACTTTTTTTGTCAAACTAGTTTGATAGTTGAGACAGAGCTTTAGATACACAATTTCATATACCATATAACAGTTCACAGATAATATAAATATATATCCCTATATGTATACATAATTTCTATATATGGAAATTTCCAATAAAACCAGTTAAATCAATCATGCACATCACATATGCAACAACAGAATATGCAAGAACAATAACACATTATATCCACTCTTTTATTTTTACCTGGTACTGTTTGAAATCTGTCCTGACTCTCCATCCTTTGTCATAAGCCAATGTGTGTCTGTCCTTCTGAAACAGAGTATTGATACGGGGAATTCCCCTATCCCATGAATCTTCCAAATCTTCCAGTGTCAAACGTCTGTAGAGGGAAAACAAATATTACGTAATAAAAAGGTAAAAAGTACAAGATTATCTATCCAAAGACAAATGGGAAAAACCTCAGATATTTAGTATCCACATATATTTTTAAGACAGGGATAACAATATAATCATCGGTATATAATATAAAAGAAATAAATGTTACCATATATCCTTGGGTATAATCCAACCTCTAATTTATGTTTGATTTCACAAACAGGCATATCTCCAAGTATAGTCCCAGTATTGACTTTTAGTCTGGATGTAGGCCTCGCTCAAGCCAGTTCAGATGAGATTTTACAAGAAATGCTTACCAATCAATTTTTTGTTCCTGAATCAGGTTTCCCCGGGTATAGTCCCACCCCCCATAGTCGGCCCAATTTTGTGTTGTAGGTGTTGGGATACCAGAGGATATATGGTAATATAAATAAAATTTAATTTTAGTTTTAGGAGCCAACTGTTTATCACAAGTATAATATGATATTGCTTTGTATGTTACCTGCTTTGGGCTGTAGCTTCCTGTCTCTTGAGGGCATACTCGGCCCATACTCGCTGCGAGTCAATGAACTCGCTTTCCCAGGGTTGGATGTAACGATACAAGTTTGGAATCAGCTGATCTTCATCGTGACTCATACCAGATCGGAAATGAGTGATGCCAACGTCTGTCTGTTGTGACCACCTAGCAATGGATTAAACAATATTTTTAAAGTTCTCACCAAAAATTAATATCACATTGGCTAGCCGAAAAAAAAATTAGTTTTGGGATAATTCACTGTTTGACTAATGATGTAGTAAATTAATTTGATTCTACTAAAAGCAATTTCTAAATAACTAATTAATTTGATTCTACTAAAATAATTGCTAACCTTAAATCTGACTGTGGAATAAGTACATGTCCCATTGACAACATTCCAAGACCACCCAGCTCCTTTGGTGTGTAGAATACAACAGGTGGAAATCGACTAGGCATCTTGGAGTTAAGACCGATCTTAATACGCGTCTGTATCTTATTCTCACATTTGACAAGCAAGTCTAGAAGCTCTTGAGTATTAACGACAGCTTCACGGTAATATGTCATTAGGCCGATGAGGGCAGTGTTCCATTTGTTGACAATCTGTAAAACACAAATTTTCATGAAATGTGGTTTTTCATAATCGTGCTGAGGACATCTGAATTTATATAAAGAATAACCCATTATCAAAATATCTTTTGTACAAACTACCATTTCGCACATGAAATGATTAAAACCATTTTGTGAGAATAGATCCAACATTAAAGCTCTGTCTACACTAACAAACTTTTTGTAATGTGCCCATATATGGACATGATGATGTCATATCACTACCATCTTTGGGAATACCACTACCATATTTGGGTACACTACACTTTTTTGTCAAACTAGTTTGATAGTGTAGACAGAGCTTTAGGCATTCTGGTGTAATTCACTACAGAAAATTAGTAGAAAACAATAGATTAACTTTTAATTTTTGAAAACGATAAACTAACCTTTGTAAAAGTGGTTGATCCTGACGCCATCAGAATCTGTCTCACTCTATTGTGGAACTTTTGCATCGACTCGTTATCCACCCGAAGGAAGCACTGAGCCGTACGTTCTTTGGTCACTTCATTCTGCAGATTCCACACACCATCTTTGTGCGTGAACTCGTCGTAAGTAGATCTGCATTTTGGCAGTATACGACACTCAAATCCACTCATGTTGAACAAAAGGTTAGGATTGTCTTTGCTGTAGACGGACACAAAGCTGTTTTCCCATTGGAAAGTGGTGATGGATCGTGGAAGACGATTCTTCATATCCCAGAATACAGCTCTTCCTCTGATTATTATAAAAGTGTAAAAGACTATTTTTTAACGCTATTTTTAATACAAAAAATTATTTCTTTGTTCAGATAGAAGATGCTTAAAGATTGTCCCCCAAAAACATGAAAAATGAAGATTTAAAAAAATCAGACTTTAAATAGGTCATTTTCGCAGTTTAAAAAAAAGTTATTCACTTTTTTTCACTAAATTATTATTATTTCACAAAAAAAAACAAAAAAGAAATTTAACTTTAGCCAAAAACCATTGTCTGACCTGATCCAGTTTTTGGTCAATGTCAATAAATAAATGAATAAAAAATGTGAAAAAAATCTTTCTTTTTGAAACATTGCATTACCAACCAAAATACATTACAATATACAATTAGATAGAAGTTGTAGAAGTTGTTTACACTTGACCTACAGTTTAAAATCACTATTTAAAAAAAAAAGAAGATATAAACAAGGACTCACAAATTGACATCATGTTTCATAAGACGCATCCTGGCGTCGCGAGGCCAGCACTTCTTGTTGTTGTAACCTACAATATTCTCATTGTTAGGGTCTGGGTGTTCTGTCAAATACCGTTGGATCAGATCTCTGGCTTCTTCTGCCGAGAATCTAAGAACAAGATGTCGTAAATATATCTTATAAATTGTGTCCACATCAAAATAGAATCATGAAGGCTCATTATTAAAAGGTTACATATTTATATTAAATGATCGATAAGATAAATATTTCTCTGGATATATATGCTATTTTGGCAGTATGGATGATTCAAAGAGTATGGCCTTATAAAAATAGATATGAATAGAAAATAGTCAATACCTGAAAAAAATGTGTACTCTGTCGATATATCTGGAATATAGCCTGATAGGATGTCCAGTTTCTGTGGCTACATCCTGAAAAATTGAAAAAAATAAATTAATATTTATAGCTAATAGTAGAATAGATGATTAATAAAAATAATAATAAAATGGGGCTTATATAGCGCATTCTACAAAGACTCAATGCATTGTCATCTTTGTATATTTTCTTTTCTAAAGTATAAATATCTGTTCTATTTTGATCAATGTGTGGAAAATAAATATATGAAATATCCATAAAAGAAACTTATCCGTGAGTTTCTGCTTACCTGGAATGAAAGGAAGTCATTTGGACACTGCGGTGGACCGGTCATCTCACTTGCCCGATGCAAGCCTAGGCACAGTAAGTCCAGGACAAGTCCGTAAAACTGGACAATAAAGGAAGCAAACTGTAGACCACGGATGATTCCATATGAATTGGTATGGTTCATGTCCTGCAATTAAATATTGTAATAAAGTCAATACTACTATACAATTATTTTAAAATGACGCAACTATAACTTTCTATAACTTCTGTTTTTGTCTTGGTAGTAAAACATTCACAAAGATGTAAACAATTATTAAGAATGTTACATTCAAGTTTGACACTGTTTTGAAAATAAGATTCTTACTAAGGCAAAGAGCAGAAACCTAGAACTCTAGAGTTGCTAACAACTCCACTACAGTAGCATTATTTAACATCTTCCAGGTCGGCACAATGTTATCTGGCATAAACGTAAAATTTGGTCATAAAACATAAAAAACCAGGATTAACAGTTTATAATTCATCCAAGTTAAACAGCAGACCCGACTCTACAGCTCACGATGTCGGTTGGTCAGTCGGTAAACGCTAACTTGAGCACGCGACTGCAGCCATGTATATGGCCTTGTTTAACATCTTCCAGGTTGGCTGGCATAAACGTAAAATTTGGTCATAAAACATAAAGTAAACCAGGATTCAAAGTTTATAATTTATCCATACCTTGTAATTTATAACTACATTGTTCTTTGCCGTCATATAATCAGCAATATTATGATCTACTATAAGACGTAACAGTCTGTTAAGCAATGTCAAGTCAATTTTCTCGTACATCTTTTCAAATCTCGATTCCATCATTACATTGCACTCTCCTTCAGATGTCTCCCATACATCCTGTAGATTGTTGATACCTGCGAAATAAAATTTTGATTATTCAATCAGAATGTTGTGTCTTTTCTAAACAAGACCATTTCAACACACGTCCAAGCAGAAAACATATAACTTTCAGACCTGCTCTGGCATGTCCCGGTTTGGCAAATCAAATTGAACGTCAATGTTTCGTTTTAATGTGCAATTAATAATAATAATCGGCAATACAGATTTTTTTTTAATTTATTATCTTAATGTAACTAGCTTTTAGTGGGTCTCTTATCACAATCCCCTTGGGGTTTCCTGGAGGTCACCTTTCATCTTTTACTCTTTTTTGTTATGTGTATTGTTTTGATGGGGTGAATAAAGATATTGATTTGAGTATTGTTATGCAGTTAATTTGACTGAACTCTTTACCTTGGCACCACTTGTACACCAGTTGTGGTGGTGGTTCTGTATCAGCTGGTTTGATCCACGGTGGAAACAGCCTTCGTTTGTCTGCTTCATACCACAAGTACTGATCTAAGTAAGCGTCTGTTATCTTCTCTAGAGGTTCAACGTCGTACACTGGTACGAGATGACTGTACAAGTCCATGAATTCTATTCCAACCTGTTATCAATAATGACAATTTTGTTTAGGGTTACATACTAAGTTAAATTATAGGCCTAGTATAGTTGCGACCTAAAGGTCACTGTGGCTGTATTCACTATTCACTTCACTTAGGGCAAGGGAAACACTTACCCTTAATGTTAAAAATTAATCTAAGGGAATACGGATTGATAACTTGTAACAGCCAGAGTAACTAAATAAAATTCAACATTGAAATACAGTTTCTATGGCAAGATTACAAATTATTAAACAGCTCTCCCAATACCAAAGAGTTAAAAATTCATTTTACCATTAAAAACACATTCCGAATACCAGAAAACCAGACATACAGCCCAAAGGTGTCCTGTATTGGGAGAGTTGACTGTACAAGTTTCTACATACCTCTTTGAAGGCTCTCTGTGTGAGCAAGTGACGTTTGATTCTGCTGAGCGCTTCGTGGGGATTGTCATACGCCTGTTCAATTAACCCTAGCTCTTCACGCTGTGATTGATTCAGACGACTTTTAACACTGAAAAATAATTAGAAATCAAATTTGGTTATACCACTTAAATTAATATAATACACAAAAAATGTTTAAAAGAATTAAGAATTTTAAGGCGACTTACATTCACTAAGTGTGCCAGAATTAAAACATCACTCGACTAGATTATGTATTAAGCATAGTTTAGCATTGTGCTGCAATTTGTCCAATAAAATGAAGATAGATATAATGTATATTTGTTATACCCATGGCTCAGTTTTGGTCAGCATTAAAAGTGCCTTGAGCACTCTTGAGTGGTATGTGCACTATAGCATTCTATATTATTATTATTAAGCACACTTTCATACACAAAGTCCTTACCTGTATGCCTCTTTAAGCCTCTCTAGGGCAAGTATAAGCAGTTTAGTGTCATGCTTGTAAGACAGTGGGGGGAACGGGATGGGCGAGAATCTTCGACTCTCCAACCAATGCACTGTAGTGGTGTAGATAGCAACAGCTTCCTCAGCTGTGATATATGGACCGTCCTACAAAGAAAAATACAAACTATATTAAAGGAATGTTTTTTGTTTCTTTAGACAAGATAGTTTACCATCTATGCTGTTAGAGCTACCCTGGTAAAACAAAGTTGAATAAAATGTTTTAGGGAAGTCTCTGGCTATCCTGCTCATGATATGCACTACACTCTTGACAAGCTAGAAGATAGCATAGTACACATTTTATCAGCTTCCAGTTAATAAGATATATATACCTTTAGGTAATTGTGTTGTCTCTCCTGTTCTGCTTTCAAGTAGAGACGCGTCAATCGGCCAAGATTTTTCTTGCACACGGTCTTGTCGACAGTTGCGCCACGTCGGATACGCTCACGGTTGTAATGAGCCGTATTGGTCCACCAATCGGCTTTAGATTTTACGTATCTTAGAATCATGTTCTCAATCGGGGACGGAAGTCCAGGTACCTGAAAAAATTGATCACAAATTAAAAAATATATAAATATATATAAAAGAAGAAAATCTTACTATAATCTTACTTCTACTAAATACATTTTAGTAGGGATTTTTCTTACCTTCCATGGAATGTTAGCTTTCCAGCAGCGCCATGCTTCACTGAGATGCTGTAATATTGTCCTGGCTTTATTCTGCTTGATTCCTTCTGGCATCATGTCAACAATGTCGTGCATGACCTAATCGACATGATAACAAATATATTATTAGCCATTATAATAAAGATTAACAAGTTTATTTTATTTCAGTGAGGTCCGACCACAATACCGCATGGAAAAAATTCTCAAAATGTTTACAGAAAGCTTAAAATGTATTAGAGTGCATTAATTATCACCATTAGATATCACGCTTTCATTCCAATGACATGTGATGCGTAATTAACCAATCAAATTACAAGAATAATGTAATAAAATACTTACAGATGCTCTTAACTCAAGATCAAAATGGCTTTCAACACGTTGCTTAGTAACAGTCTTGGCCACACCCTTCGAGTGCCTTCCTTCGAACTGTCGCGACAATAGATTTCCAAGCCATCGTTCTAGAAGAGGCGTGATGCCACGCATAAAGAATACCCAGACACGCCAACCTGGTGTCCACATACCAACACCAGGGCCTTTGCCTACTGCACCCTGTTGGAGAGAACGGAGACAATCAATCTAGTTTTTCATACCAGAGATTTATAAAGCTCTGTCTACATTATCAAACTTTATGTGATGTGCCCATATTTAAGAATATCACTACTATATTTGCGCACTTCACACTTTTTTTGTCAGATCAGTTTGATAGTGTAGACAGAGCTTTAGTCTTTCTTTGAGACATTCATTTTTACAACTACCTCTATTGAAGAATGTTGATCGAAGCGTTGAGGAAACTCAACAGTTCTTTTCAGAACTACATACGTGGTGTACCACAAACAATATCTTACTTCTATCTTGCTGTTTGTTACTTACTGTGTTAAACCTGTAGTAGATGACATGTTTCAAATCTTTACACATACGAATCTGCCTCATCAGTTTGTATTTGTATCTGTACATACCAGTCAGCTGACCTATGTGAGCAAAGATGTACTGTATCCCATCTGCCAACTGTCAAAAAACAACAATTAAAATGCAGGTAGATGAGAAAATATGTGGGAATGGTGGCAGTATATGCTTAGAATATTAGAGCCTTCAAGCAACAAGAGCTTTGCTCTTATGGTCATCCATACCAGCATTTGTTATTTATCTTTTTGAAATGGTAAAATAAATTGAAACTTTAAATACTTACTTGGAAAGCATCAACATTTCCCAGTCTGTACTGCACATGTGCATCGATTGTGAGTTTAGTCAAGCGTAGCACTTCACGACATAAATGAAAGGCGTTACCAAATCGAGACTTCTTTCTTTCCTGAAAATATACCACAAACATTACATATAAAGATAATATAAAACTACACAAAGGCATATCATTTAAACAATAGGCAACTATGGAGAGCATTTCTTTTATTTAAAATATGACCCAGAAAACCGACAGATCTATTGTAATCTCCTTATTTCCAGTAGAATTCAGTAAACATACCTTGGTTGTGAGGGTCTTCACAGGCTTCAGGTTAAAGTTGTAATCCAAATGGAGGTAGTTCAAGTTCTTACGATGTATAAGCAGGTTTAACATGTTGTAGCCCTGTCGACACACTTGTAAACCAACCTCTACCCAGTCTAATGTTGTCGACTGGAAGAATTTAGTTGCCTTGAACGACCGAAACAGGTACCTAATAAAAAATAATTTATACTTCAAAATTCCATAAATTAAAACTTAAAGTTCAAAATTAAAGTCTGGTTCTGTGAGTCTAGATACAGGAAGAAGACAAAATGCAAACAAACCTTTTTTTCTGTGACTTAGGTGGTCTAGACTTCAATGCATTTAATACATAATACTTGAGAAGCTTCTGGTATGACACACGCACTTTGACTGGCTGACCTGCTGGACAATGCTCTTTGTACCTATCGAAAAAATGATTGATATAAAAATACAAAAGTATAATAATAATAGTTCATTCCTATAGTGTACAAAGCTGGTTATCCTGTACAAATCCTATACTTAAAGACAACCATTAACAGTTTAGCCTTGTAGCTTTGATAAAAGAAATGACATTGGATAGTAATACCAACATACCATGCTTTTACAAGTGGAATATCAATTGCTCTCTTCTGCCTTCCAGAGCGCAGATGGAATGGACGAGGTGCCCACAATAAAGCAATTCCATTCGCTGTGTTATCGGTGTATAGAGGGCGATCTTGTAAGAATGGCTGACAGTAGTCTGGTAGCTCAAACTCCTCATCATCTTCAGGTAATGGTTCAAATGACTACAAAAAAAATTACACTAATTTTTACAAGATTTTTTAAAAAGAATCCTTTTATGGAATCATCTGGAAGTTATTTAGATGACAAGACATTTCATGTTAATCATTATTCTTTGCTTATAAGAAAAAAAGGACAAACAAAATGATTTAATTCATTGCATCTTTAGTGTTTAACTGATGAGACTTTTTAATTAAACTCTAAAGCACTGTCTACACTATCAAACTATTTTGACAAAAAAAGTGTGATGTGGCCAAATATGGTAGTGATATGACATCATCATGTCCATATATAGGCACATCACATGTTTTTGTCACATAAAGTTTGATATTGTAGACAGAGCTTAATATAAAAAAGATTGAAAGGTGCAACACTTCAGTCTGACTAATGGAACTCGAAGTAGTGTATTACCACCATAGTAAGCTATAAATACCTTGTTACAACAACTTACTTTAACAGCATTTCTGTGTGATATGGGATTTATGAGAGGGTCAAAGTAGAAGGCTGGTAAATCAGGATCTTCCGTCTTGATAAACACAACACTTGGAGTGTGATACCTGAAAGACAGCAAGTAACAAGCTTATACACCAAATTAAAAAGATGCCATTCTGTTTGTCCAAACAAAAATATCCTGAAAATGGACAAATCTGTAAGTTCACGACAGTGTTATGAAATTTTGTCATATTATATATGTTTAGTTAGTATGCAATTCCTTAAGTTAATGTCAGGCTCCAGAATTAAAAGTATATTGTACAATAGAAAAAGTAAGCACAGAAACAAGTAACATCTGCATAGGACGATATAAATTATACTTCCAACAACGACTAACAATTGGTGAATTTTTATTACAACAACAAGTACTTTCGGACGGTTACATTACAAGCTCCATCCATCCCAATGCTTTAGGTTTTCTATTGTACAAAATACAAACCCACTCTGGAGCCCGACTTTACCTGACAACCTTACCATGTGAGATGAACAAAGTGCGGTAGATTATTGTACAGGTACGGGAATGCAATCCTGTATTCCGTACGGATCTGCTGCCGGATGATGATTTTGTTAATGTCATTGAACTCATTCCAATCTTCGTCTCTGCAAAAAGAAAGGCTTGTTTTAAAAATCTCAGGACCTATAGTAATTAATGTACACATGTACATGCAAGGTATATGTACAAAACAACACTTCACATGTGCACGTAAGCAAATCTTATTGTAACCAAGAAAATCTAACAACAGGACACTGAGCTTGCCAAGATCGGAACTTGTAACAGTCCTTTGATCTTATGTCTGGCTGCGTCAAATACCAACAGTACTGCACTATGTACATACTCTCTGTTATACTGTCTGTTATGAGGCGTGAAACTGATCATGTCGCAGCCACAGTTAAACTCTTTGATCTCCAGAGCTCAGCATCTGATGTTAGATTGCCTTGTTGTAACTAAGCTAGTACTATCATGTGATAGTATTGATGATCATGTTTACAGGATAAAACAAAATTATCTTCAAACAAAGAACTACAATTGGATAGTATTAATAATTTTATCCAGTAACATTAATTAACAACAAAAATAAAACTCACTGTAGGTTGACGTCCTTTACAAGTGGCTCAAACTTTGGTCCACCTGGAATAGCTTGGTTGAGTGCTTTAGACGTAAAGAATGACTTCAGATCAAATAGGTAATAGTAGTTATCATCTACTAGATCTGTTAAAAGCTGATTGGCTAATCGGTACAGTGTGGACATGATTGGTAAGGTCAAGTACCATTGTTTGTAGCTTGGCCCTTTCACAAGTCTGCAAAGATAAAAGACAAATTATAGGTCTATAATAAAAACAAATACAGATTTAGTATCCATGCTAGGTTTATGAATACAGTACTGCATCACTAACATAATTTTGAGTACAGAGGCAAACAGGTTGAACGGACATACTTGGAGAATCCTTTGAATAGTTGCGATTAGGCAGCTGAATGTTGATGCTTTCTAGGGTGGGTGGGTTGTAGTAGTGAAAATTTAGATAGATCAAGAAGAAATTTAGCCTGGGTGACACTCAACACATTTAAGCATGGCTAAAATATCTGTCTGATTTTAGAAAAAAATCTGATTCTTAGGGAATTTCCAGTAGTCAAGTAATCTGATTTTGGGAGAACTGAATTAAAGGCGATAGAATTAACATTTAGAAAATATATTTCTCCCCTGGTTCCTTACTTAGTCTCACTCAGTGGTTTATGATCATAGAACCATTCATAAACAGGACCATCTTCCTCCTCGTCCAGTTCCATTTGGATGGCTTCTAACGGTTCAACGTCTAACACATTGTCAGCATAGTCCAGTGGAGGCTCTTCATCATCAAACGGTGGGAACCGCATTCTTTTGAAGTGCCGTCGATCACGCTTTTCACGTCTCATCATGATCCACATGGTTCTAGATGGTAGAAATTCAGAAACAATAAAATGGCTACAATAATAATATATGAATACAAATTAATTTGTACTAGATCTCTATTGCAAGAAATTTGTGCAATAATTTTGATATCTTTTGATAAATCACAAAATAAATCATGTTGTGATTTAATGGATAAAGCTTGGTCAAACTACCCATTTTCGATGGAATTGTTGTGATTGGACATCAAATTATGCTCAGGCTTTCATTTCACCATTTTTAGCCCCTGGGTCTCCTATTTCAGAATCCTGGATCCACCACTGTTATAGAAACATGCCTTTGCACTTACCCCCATTGTGCAATGTAGACTGGTTCAATCACTCTTGGTATTTCGTTGACAAAGGATATCGCACCCGTTATGTGGTAGAGTACAGAGACATCACGGATCTGTTCCCAAGGCATTGGCATGTTCTCTAATAGCTTCAATACAGCATGCGGCATGTACTTCAAGGCTCTGTTGAAATGCAATTATCAGATTATATACACTATTATATCATTAACACCTATTAACACTTGCACTGATGAAGAGCTAGTGTTGCCCGAAAGCTCTGCCAATTTTTCTGGCTGTTTTACTTTATCATTTTTGTATCTTTATTGAGATTCAGCCACTGATATCCAACGGCATTGTCATTTTTTCAGTAATTTGCCTTTGGACTATTATATTATTAATTATAGATGTGCAGACGTATATAGAATATATACAGAGCTTACATATCATTATTAGGGGTTAGCCTTATGAATTATTATAGTTTACTAAACTAAATATAAAGGTACATTATATTCTTATAGAAAATATTCCTCACACGAAACTAAATTAATTTACCCTAAGTAAACTCTTTTGTCATGTCGAAACTTTCTGTTTGTCATGTCTCCATGGTCACGAATGATTTTGCGCACATGCTCAGGAGGCATGTCTTCTTTTTGAGCCTCCACAAATCCAAATTTGCGTTTCTCTGCATATCGTTTAGTCTGTAGCTGATGCCATTTTCTTGCTGTTCCAGAATAAGAGAAATATTTTAATATTAAATTTGTTAAATCAAATGTTCAATCAATTATAAATTATATAAGTAATGAACTGTATTAAACATTTCTTGCTACATATTGAATACAAATATTTGTTATTGTGCAGAATACATTTTATAAATAAAAACTACCTAGGCCTACCTTTTTCTTGTAGTTTTTCCTCTGACATGTAATCAGGTACAGGAGGTGGCTGTGGAGGTTGAGCTTGCATTGGCTGTCTAGCTCCAAATACTTGGAAGCCAGGTGGAAAGCCTGGCATACCTGGAGGCAATCCATAAGGAGCAGCCATCTTGATGCTGGCTGTCACCTAAAAAGTCTTCAAATTAAATTTTCAAAAAGGTTAGTATTTTAGTAAATTAATGTCAATGGTTTGATAGAGCTACATCTTATATCCAGTGTTCTCCTGAAGCAGGTTTTGCCAGTAAGATTTGCCGGTTTAAATTGAGAGCAATCAAAGACTATATTTTTTCAATTGGATAGGGAAAGTACAATATTATTTGACTTCTTCTCTGTATTTAGTAGATTATCAATAATTCTGGACTCAGTTTAATTGAGTCGGGTTGGTGAACATCAGTCCAAAATACGCAGAATTTTTTCCAAAATACGTCAACTTGAGGGCGCTATATTAATCCAAAATACGCGAGTCTTTCCAAAATACGTCAAGTTGAGGGCGCTATTCATTTACCAAAATACGCGAATTGTCCAAAATACGTCAACTTGAGGGCGCTATTCATTTTCCAAAATACGTGAATTGTCCAAAATACGTCAAATTGAGGGCGCTATTCATTTTCCAAAATACGCGATTTGTCCAAAATACGTCAATTTGGAACCGCTACTAATTTTCCAAAATACGTCAACTTGAAGGCGGCAAACTTTTTTCCAAAATATGAGGGCCTTTCCAAATGTATCATATTGAGAGTTTAATGTATTAAAAAAAAGTTTCTTAGAGTAAAATAAACAAGTACATTTTAGTTATAATTATTGGAAGGCAGGTTTTTTTTTGTAAATAAAATGCCATAGAGTAGCCAATTATTATTTATTACTGAATAAAAACAAATATGTGCCAACATCAGTCAATAGACAGTGCCTATAATATACATTAATAATGTCTGAACGATGTACGATTTCATTGCCAGACGTAGCTAGTGTAAATGAGGCATAAACCGGCTACAAAAACAGCATGTACAAGTATAGTCATAGGTATGTGTTATATATTTGGTGATCTACAAAATTGATATTTTTCCCGAGCTCGACAGACCAACATCGCTTTCAATTTAATGTACTGTATGGTCTAATACAAGTTACCTAATCTGAAATCTAACATAATAGTTATTTCATATATAATAATAAAAAGCATATGGTATTGTAATTAAAATAATATCAATAATTGGTTAGAAGAAGTATTTTGTAATATATTAAAATTGAAATAATAAAAAGAAACAAGAATAAAAATACTTTAAATGATTCAAAATGAAATCGTTATATCGTATGATTTTAATTAGGTGATCATTTAGAATAAAATGATCACCTATTGTTATTGTATGAAATCTTTATTCTTTATTTCTCTCTGTACAGATTTTGTGTAACAATTATCTCAAAAAGTTGAATGTTGAAGATGACAAAATTTTCACAATATCTTTCAAATACTGTAACTTAATCCTAATAAGCTTTTCAGCAACATCGCTCAACCGTGACGTCATTTATACGCCATTTTGTTAAATCACATTATCAATCATATCGCCATAACTCTTTATCACATATCAATAAAATTCACAATACGTAAACTTCAGGTAAAAGGTAAATATATTAACCAATAAAAGGCACGCGCACGTAGGGTTATACGCGTGAAATCGCGCGTAAAAAATTTAAAAAGCTCAAAATTAAGTTTTGATCAATTTAGAGCATGAATTAGGCTATTTGCGTGTTTCAAAAAATTACTGCGCAAAAATGCATTTTTGCGCGCGCAATTCTTAAAAAGCGTAAAAATACGAATTTTTTGTAGAAATCGCATTCTACTCACCATCCTTAGTACATTCACCAAATTTGAGTCCGTTCCGACTTAAAATAACGCTATACGAGCATGTTAAAAATGACAAAATGCGCACATTAATTGCATAAAAGTGCTGAAAATGATGAAAAATAAGGCATTTTTAAAATGAAAATAACTCTTCAGAATGCACGATGACCCCTAAGTTTTTTAACTTATTCGGGAAGCCATTGAGTTGTAGATATAAATGTATATACACATTAGACGTACAAAATGGTATTACGTCATCAAATGGCCACTTGAATTTAAAAATTAGGATTTTTTTCCGTTTTGTGTAGGTTATCACATTCAATAGAGCGCATCTCCGCTATTTGAGCTCGATTTTCGCACAAATTTCAGTGTGTGTTTGCTTAATTATTTATCTTTATCATAAGTTGTCAGTGTTTTCATTTTGATGACGTCATCACGCGTAAAAACTTGAATAACGTAGGTCGTGTAATTTCACCTTTGCCGTAAATTTGAATATCTTACAGCTCTTCAGAATTGAAGGTTACCTTGATGATTATAATTTATTATGAAAGCTGATGAAATGTAGATATGAATTCATATAAAAACCAAGCCTATCGGATGTTGTGACGTTAACATATGGCCAGATGAAGTTAAAAAGTAGTTTTTTCATCTTTTTCGTCAAAGTTATACAAATTTCAAACAGCGCGCACAGCGCTTCTACATGCCAAATTCTCTTGCAATTCTTATATTTATTTGCTCAATTCATTATCTTTCGAAATTGTCATCTTTGAGTTTATTTTGATAATTCCATCATACCAAAAAATTAGAACATGATGTGTGTCCCGTAATTTCACCTATGCTACACTGTATATAGATATACAGTATATACTGTACATATTGTATATGGCATGCACAACTCAGCACTATAAGCGTATGCATCATATCATAGGATGGCATACATCAACTTTTTACGATCGTATGTTAACGTACGTGCATGTTTAAAAAGTTTTAATTTCATTAAAATGATAAAAATGATCACCTATAATTCGTCAAAGTGACGAATTAAATTCTAGTTTATTTTAATTATTATCACGACGTAATTTAGTTGATTTGAGAAAATATTTCCATCAAAAATAGTAACTGGTTATCGTATTTTTGTAGGATGAAAACTTTGAATAACTTTGGTTGTTTTCAGAAAAAAATGTAAGGCTACAGGACCACCACTACCAAATGATATAACCTAGTATAATCATCTAGAGTATTTTTATTCTTGTTTCTTCTTATTATTTTAATTTTAATATATTACAAAATAACATAACTTGCATTTTCCTATAGTTAAGTATACCAATTATACTATATGCCTACACGTATACTTAATATTGCTTTTTGTGACAATATAGATATAGGCCTAACATACAACAAATATTGATATATATTATTGCCAATGAGACTACTACACAAGACCTATTATCTAATATGATACAAACTGAACTTAAAACTTACCAAAATGGTTCTCCTTTTCAATGTTGAAGATACAATCCTTTATAGTATTTTTGAAAACAGCCTCAGGTTTGAATATTTTGTGTAAAATTCGCGTATTTTGGAAAACTGTGCCTTCAATTATGTCGGATAACTTTCTATTCTACAAAAGTTGTTTTAAGTTGGATAATTTTCCTATTGTTAGAAAATTAATATAGTACTAGCCTCAAGTTGAAGTATTTTGGAACAAGTGCCCCAAAAATTATTTTGGAGATGTTGCGTATTTAGGTAAATTAATAGCGCCCTCAAGTTGATGTATTTTGGAAAGACTCGCGTATTTTGTGTTTAGCATAGCGCCCTTAAATTGACGTATTTTGGAAAAATTCTGTGTATTTTGGACTGATAGCGAATAATAGGTGGATAATTTTATAAATTTTTAAAAATTAATAGTGGCCTCAAGTTGACGTATTTTGGAAAATTACTAGCGCCCCAAAATTTGACGTATTTTGGACAAATCGCGTATTTTGGAAAATGAATAGTGCCCTCAAGTTGACATATTTTGGACAAATCGCGTATTTTGAAAAATGAATAGCGCCCTCAAGTTGACGTATTTTGGACAATCGCGTATTTTGGAAAATGAATAGCGCCCTCAACTTGACGTATTTTGGAAAGACTCGCGTATTTTGGATTAGTATAGCGCCCTCAAGTTGACGTATTTTGGAAAAAAATTCTGCGTATTTTGGACTGATGTTCACCAACCCTATTGGTTTAATTTGCCTTACTTGATTTCTACATTGATTGGGAGAAAACTGTATTTAATATTAATAATTCATGGGTGTAGCAATATCTATTATTATAGGGTATATGGTAGCTTAATTATTATAGACCTGGCCTACTAAATGCCAAAATGAAATCAATTCATTTTCTCATATAGGCCTATCTAGGCCTAAAAACACCATAAACTACTGTGTGTTAAAAATTGATGGGATAGAAATGCACTTTTTTTCCCTGAGTAAACAGTACAGACGTTACTTTACCGACTAGCCTACATGAATATAATAGACTGAAATGAACAGGCATTTCACGTATAGGCCTAGGAAGAATAAATATCCACGCGGCTGGTTTCCCCCTAGGCCTAGACTCCTGCTGCCGCTTAAGTTTGTACAAAAAAACCATCGTTCTGGTCTTTTCGTCGCGCGCCGGCTGCATGCTGGAAAGGAGACCTGCTTCATGGGGTATGCTACTGGCCTAGCTTTTATGTTTTAAGATAGGTTAATTAGTATAGTTTTAGCTATTTACCAAAACGCACAAGATAAGCTTAATATTTGAAGAAAAGTAACATAATTTTATATAAATATTTATGCTATAATTGCTCTTCTTTTCATACTTACACAACTCACAAACCGCTGCACTCACGCAAAATGTCTACCAAGCGTGTTCTCAACGTTAATATGTTGCCAGTTCATAAATATGATTTACTCCAATTTTTACAATTTTATTAAATATTTTTTACGCAAACATTTCATTCAAACTGCTAATTATTTGATCGTGAATATAGTTTCTTTCAATCAAAATGATACATTTTCATATATCAAGTATAGATATGAAAGAGTAATTTGTTATCAATATTAATCTTCTTCAAAAACAGCTAAATCAACCGCTTTACTGGAAATATTATAAAATGGGTAAACAGGGTAAACACCGATTCGATTTGTTGCAGCATTATAATTAATTAGGTCGGTGTGATTGGAAATTAGTAATATTTTATCTTCCTAATAATTTTGTTTTTAATCAATTTTATATATTACAAAATTAAAATGTATTTATTTATTTTTGTTTTAGAAAACGACGTACCAGAACCCGTTCGATGAGGTCGCTGTTTATGGTACCGGAACAGAGCCATATATATAAAGAGTTACGACATTGAAAATTAGAAGCCATTTTTGTGTCAAAGAATTCGCACGCTGAGGGCGCGCGTGTCTCTTTTGTATAGCGTTTTCCTATAGTTCATGCATTATTTTTAGATTTTTTTGTCTATGAAATAACGCTTATATTCCGTTTTTATTTTAGTAATTAATTTTATTAATGGTATTAATTTGGTAACATATATATATTGTGTCTATAATAACAAAAGAATAAATGCTAGAGCCTACATGCAAGTCAGGATACATCAAAGCATGAACCAATACAAAAAACACACAAATTTACCCCTCTTTTTATACAGTATATGGCTCTCTGTGTGTTTTTGACACAAACTTTCAGAGACTCGTTCATCATTTTATTTGTAATAATTTGCCTTTATTATTTTAATATTGTTCATACCCTATTCAATATATTAACAAATATATCCACAACACTTTATTATTTTATTTAGTCATCAAAGCATGCATTATGGATTGAAAATATTACATAATTGTTATTAATAGGACGTAGTTATGGGATGTTTCGTTCCAAAATCAATCAATCGAACTTTATAATGTACTAGCGCACGCGCGCGCAACATTCTTTGCTGCAAGTACTTCTGTACGCTGTGCACATCGATATTTCACCGTAAAATGTGCAATTACATTTTTTTAAATATAAGAAAAAGTTTAAAATATTTTCTTGCTCCTATACTTTACATGCATTAACGGAGACAAGTTTGACACAAATTGATTTGCATATCACGTGACTAAAATCCAATGTCGTAACTCTTTATATATATGGCTCTGTACCGGAAGTACTTTTTTGTTTATTTTTTTATTCATGATGACGATCTCCGTAATGTTTTTGGTTGCTGGGTAAAAAAAGTCAGAAATCTAAAGCTTCATGCCTTATTTGTTTTTTATTTTTTAGGTTGATAGAAAGTTTCAATCAAGAAAATTCTATGATTATGAGTATATTAAATTAACAGTAAGTGTAAAAATGGATTTAATTAGGTGGAAAATAAATGAATACATGCTTATTTTATGATGCAATTTATGGGATCTAAGCATGAAGAAGGCAAGCTAGGCCTAGATACTGTGGCCTAGATAGGAGGCTAGGCATCATGCTAGATATGCCCACTCTCCGGACTAGCTAGGCCCCCCTGGCTAGCTAATTATAATATAAGGGCTAGGCTTTCTAAAATAGTAGTGGCTTACGTAGGCTAGTGCTAGGCTAGTAGTAGTAGTAGGCCTGTAGTATAGTAGGCTAGTAGTAGTACTGTGTGTGGAGAAGGTAGGAATTTGGGGTGGACCTAGCTATAGGCTATATTAATTAATCATTGTTTTGTTTTATCCCTTTTTGATAGGAATAGCATTCAACAAGCTAAAACAAGCGTAATTTAAATGAGATGGCAAACCCACTTGACATACAACTCCAGAATGCAAAAACATCCATTCTGTTTATGCAACAGGAACATGCAAATACATTACAAAGTCTTCACCAGGAGATACAGAAACTTCAGAAAAAATGTGCTGAGATGACATTTGAACTTGCTATAAAAGGAGATGTTGATGAAGGTGATTACTAATTAAAACTATATTTACTTAATTATTGAAATATATATATATACTGTAGATGAATTCTGTTACAAATAATTATTTTAAATAATCAAGCAATTTTTTTATTGACAGAGGCATACCAGGAAGAAAACCAACGTTTGGACAAACTTCTCAGAGAGAAAACAATTGAGTGCAATAATATGCAAGAAATACTGGATAAAAGAGAAAAACGAATTAGTGTTTTAGAGTTGCAATTACGTGCACAGGAAAAAAGATACACAGATGAAATAAAGCAGAAAAATTTGAAAATGAATACAATAAAAAATGACTTAGATGAGAAAAACAGAATAATTGCAATGTTAAGTAACGAGATACAGAAGTTGGGTTTGGGATCGTCTCATGACAACACTGAACGTAGTAATTCTGTAACTCCTGTGCCACCAAAAAGTTCCATTCCCTCTTCAAGAAGGAAGGTATCCATCAAGAAAAGACTGGTACCTCATCTTGAAGATGCCAACCATCAGAGGCCAATAAAAGCTGTTCATTTTAATGAAAATGCAGACCCAACGAGTGCAAACCATCGTGGCAGTTCTGGTTATCGAAGCCCTGCACTAATCAAAGACTCGCAAACGCCTTCAATAAGAGCAATACATCCTGAATCTACAGATTCAAAGGTGTTTGTCCTTAGGCAGAAGGAACGCAACAGTGAGGTTGTTGTAAGAAGACGACTTCCTATACTGCCACCTATAGTCAATCAAGAAGATCATATAATAGACTCTACTAACCAGTCTGATGTACTTCACCAAGAAGTATTAAGACTAGATAAAAGAGAAACACTGGCTGTTAATAGCTTATTCCTCCAGGATAATTTACGTGAAGTTGAACATTCCAACAGCGACTAATTGATTCTAAATTCTGGTAATATTAAAAAAAAAATCTTGAAGAAATAGTGAAAAATTAATGTTGATTATTTAAAGAATGTAAACACAGCATATTAAGATTTTAAAGTGCTATTTTTAATTAATAAATTTTAATTATACTGTATTTGTAAACAAATAATAATTGTATATGCAGCTGTTACACTTGCATGTTTTAAAATTGCTACTGCTTCTTATTATATTTACAATTTTAATTAACTCAATTATGTGACCAAATTAAGTGAGTGCTTATTAGTAAAAATTAACAGTATTCTGTTAAACAGATGTTTTTTAAATGGTTCTTGAAAATGATATTATTTTTATAAATTATAGTATTTTGTATTAATCTGATTAAACTAAAGTTATTCGCAATTAATCTTTATTTTTATTCTAGAGAAATTAAATTTAGCTCAACATAAAGTAAAGCTGGACTACTGATTTTCTAATAAATATGTCAAAATATAAATTACAAAAATCGGTTGGTATGTAGACAAGTGTCAAAACCAAATAAACAATTTTGCTAAACTGTGCTAAATTTCGGAAAATAAGAAGTTTTGATGTCTAGCGGTTAACCTGTGTTGTTAGGCTAACCTTTCCTGAAGTAGCCTAGTAGAATATATTACACGTTTACTATTGTTAATTTTGCATCAAGTTACTAAAAGTGTTTAGCAATTAAACGGTGATGTAAGCCTATCTCACATTACCATTTAATGCCTTTTTGCGGCAAACGAGAAATGATTACTTTCTGTATAATAATGGTGTTTCTAAATATCAATAATCCTATGCTGTGGACAGTTAGGTGACAAAAGAGCTGCCTCAAGCTTGGCCCAGAACAATGCTTGTCTCTCTGGATGTTCTTCCCATTCGATATAAGTTGTCGTGGTCAATATCTTGTGTAAGAGTATCGGCATGTCTTTGGGTGACACCTTCTCAATTAATACCACTATCAAGATATCTTCATGGTTGTCAAACATACGCATGCGCGCCATCTCTAGTTCGAAGTTGCACCACTCACTTTTGGCGAAATGTTTGGAGACAACTAACAAAACCTTGCGACTGAATTTAACAGCATTTGCAATGTTTGTGACAATTGCTTCTCCTGGCATAAAGTCTCGATAGTCAACGCATAGTTTAAAATTCCGCTGCACCTCCAACGATGGCTGTAGGGTTTTCAGAACCCATTGTTGGTCGTTGCTGTTGTAACAGACAAACACGTCATACCGAATGTTTTCTCCGTTTATAGTAGGAGGTCCTTGGTTGCAAATTCGCTGGTATTGTTTACGAAGACGTCTTCGTTGATTCCAGTACCTATATTCAAACAAATGATTTGGTTTTATATATCAAAACATTTTATTAATTATAATTAAATTGCATACCACCAACGTGTGAAATCTAACGTGTGGTGATTTTTGGAATAACATCTAGACGTAATTATTCCTAGTTTTTGGCGTAAAGTGTAGTAGACATACCTTAATGTAAATCTGTAGCGGTAAAGAAGTACAGATACCAACACAATAGTAAGTCCAAAAGCACAAGGAATTGTAATTGTCAAGATCCAATCAAGCTTGCTGCAGTGTAGCTGTTTAACAGACAGAGCAAAATCCAACATGTTATGGTAAACGCTGGAATGAGGAATTCTACATTGTGTATGTTTGCTATCAGTAATTGTAACATCCGTTTCGCCAAGCCATTCTAAAAACCACACTAAATCACAGTCGCATGACAATTTGTTGTATGCCACGTCTAGCGACTGTAATTGAAGAAGATTTTGGATTCCAAAATTTTCCGCGAATGTAGACAAGAAATTGTCATTTAAAGATATTTCTTTCAATTTGGCTGATCCTTTAAATGCCTGTGGTGGAATACTGCTAAGCATATTATGATGTAAGTATAGGTAATTTAGATTCGGTAAATTTTGGAAATGCGAGTTGAAACTGGTTATGCTATTATACGTAAGATCAATTTTTTGTAGATTCTTACAATGCGTAAATACATCGGATTGTATTGCGCTTATTCCGCAATGTTGTAGATGTAGCAGTTCCAAAGATACAAGATCATCAAACCAAGGCAGGAGTTGATCTAAATCCAGATTTTTATTCATAGATAAATATGTTAATGTTCGCAGCCCATGAAATGCATTGATCTCAATGCCGTTATAACTCAACTTGTTTTCATCTAGATTCAATTCGCCTGTTGTAGGTAACTTTTGAAAAGAGTAGTTCGTCAGTGACGAAATGACGTTGTCTTGCAGAGAGTAAAAATAGACATCAGTTGGCACCGTATCTTGCGATGGAATGGTTTCAAAGTGTTGGTTTGAACAATATACAAAATGACGGTAGTCTAATCCCGTTTCCTCCTTACAATATGTACAGTTGCATTGCTTAGGACATCTTAGTTCATCTGGTGGCTGAGTTCCATTAATTACGAACGGATTGTGTCTGTGGCATGTTAAACCTATAATCGGTGTACAGTAGAAAGTTACAAATCCCACAACGAATACGTACGTGAAGATAACACGTACAAATCGTATTGGTGACATTTTAGAAGAATAAAGCCATTCAAATGGTAATGTAAGCATTAGAAACGAAAGTAAGCAAAATACTTAGTAATATTTATTACCGAGTCTGTATATTTGTAAGAGCAAATAAAATGAAAAGGAAGTCAAACACTCACAGTACAATAAAAAGAGGAACAAAAGTTCAGAATTAGTTCGGTATTGATAGCGATGCGTAACTAGGTCGGGTCAATCTATGTGTTGTCGGTTGGCTTGGATCTATCAAAACTGTGTCAAGGTTGGGAGGTACGGAGCGAGGGAAACACGTCCCAAAATCCCCTGCATGCGCACAATGAATTAACATGACGTAGTTCGGGCGTCGTAAATCGAAACCTCTTTATTATGCAACCAAATTTAGTAAGTGCTAATTAATTAAATCTAACAGTATTCTGTTAAACAGATGTTTTTAAATGGTTCTTGAGAATTGATATTATTTTTATAAATTAGGCGCGCCTATATTATTTTGTATTAATCTGATTAAAATAAAGTTAATAACAATTAACGTTTCTTTCTATTCTATAGAAACTTAGGCCTAATTTAGCTTAACATAAAATAAAGCTGGACTACTACATTTTCAAATAGATATGTCAAAATATAAATTACAACAAATCGGTTGGTATGTAGACAAGTGTCAATACCAAATAAACAATCACTAAACTGTTCACAATAAAAATCTTATAATAAGTAGTCTGAGTTTTTAAACAAAACATAAGATAAAATGTCATTTAAAATGGATTACAATTTCGGAAAATAAGAAGTTCTGATGTCTAGCGGTTAACCTGTGTTGTTTGGCTAACCTTTCCTGAAGTAGTCTAGTAGAAAATATTACACGTTTACTATTGTTAATTTTGCATCAAGTTACTAAAAGTGTTTGGCAATTAAACGGTGATGTAAGCCTATCTCATATTATCATTTAACGCCTTTTTGCGGCAAACGAGAAAGATTACTTTCTGTATTTATAATAATGGTGTTTCTAAATATCAATAATCCTATGCTGTGGACAGTTAGGTGACAAAAGAGCTGCCTCAAGCTTGGCCCAGAACAATGCTTGTCCCTCTGGATGTTCTTCCCATTCGATATAGGTTTTCTTCGTCAATATCTTGTGCAAGAGTATCGGCATGTCTTTAGGTGACACCTTCTCAATTAATACCACTATCAAGATATCTTCATGGTTGTCAAACATACGCATGCGTGCCATCTCTAGTTCGAAGTTGCACCACTCACTTTTGGCGAAATGTTTGGAGACAACTAACAAAACCTTCCGACTGAATTTAACAGCATTTGCAATGTTTGTGACAATTGCTTCTCCTGGAATAAAGTCTCGATAGTCAACACATAGTTTAAAGTTTCGCTGCAACTCCAACGATGGCTGTAGGGTTTTCAGAACCCATTGTTGGTCGTTGCTGTTGTAACAGACAAACACGTCATACCGAATGTTTTCTCCGTTGATAGTAGGAGGTCCTTGGTTGCAAATTCGCTGGTATTGTTTACGAAGACGTCTTCGTTGATTCCAGTACCTATATTGAAACAAATGATTTGGTTTTAGATATAAAAACATTTTCATTATGATTAAATTGTATACCAACGTGTGGAAGTCTAACGTGTGGTGATCTTATGGAATAACATCTAGAATATACGTAATTATTCCTAGTTTTTGGCGTAAAGTGTAGTAGACATACCTTAATGTAAATCTGTAGCGGTAAAGAAGTACAGATATCAACACAATAGTAAGTCCAGCTGAAGCACAAGGAATTGTAATTGTCAAGATCCGATCAAGCTTGCTGCAGTGTAACTGTTTAACAGACTGAGCAAAATACAGCAAGTTATGGTAAACGCTGGAATGAGGAATTCTACATTGTGCATGTTTGCTATCAGTAATTGTAACATTCGTTTCACCAAGCCATTCTAAAAACCACACTAAATCACAGTCGCATGAAAATTTGTTGTATGCCACGTCTAGCGACTGTAATTGAAGAAGATTTTGGATTCCAACATTTCCCGCGAATGTAGACAAAAAATTGTCATTTAAAGACATTTCTTTCAATTTGGTTGAGCCTTTAAATGCCTGTGGTGGAATACTGCTAAGCCTATTATGATGTAAGTATAGGTAATTTAGATTCGGTAAATTTTGGAAAAGCGAGTTGAAACTGGTTATGCTATTATACGTAAGATCAATTTTTTTTAGATTCTTACAATGCGTAAATACATCGGATTGTATTGCGCTTATTCCGCAATGTTGTAGATGTAGCAGTTCCAAAGAGACAAGATCATCAAACCAAGGCAGGAGTTGATGTAAATCCAGGTTTTTATCCATAGATAAATATTTTAATGTTCGCAACCCATGAAATGCATTGATCTCAATGCTGTTATAACTCAACTTGTTTTGACCAAGTGTTAAATAACCCAATTCCGTTAAATTCTGAAAAGCGTAGCTTTTCAATGACGGGATATTGTTGTCTTGTAAATGATAATACACAGCATCAGTTGGCACTGTATCTTGCGATGGAATCGTTTCCAATTGTTGATGAGAACATAATACGTCATGATTGTAGTGCAATTCCGTTTCCTCCTTACAATATGTACAGTTGCATTTCTTAGGACATCTTAGTTCATCTGGTGGCTGAGTTCCATTAATTACGTACGGATTGTGTTTGTGGCATGTTAAACCTACAATCGGTGTACTGCAGAAGAAAGTTACCGAAACAACAGTAAAAACGCACGTAAAGATAACACAACACCTTTCTGTTGACATTGTAGAAACCCGGAGGAGACTGTAAAAAGAGTCGAAGACGACAAGTGCTATAAGGAAGTTATAAATAGTTTCTCTCTTTCCGTTTACATTTTAACACACCAATTAACATTATGAATACGAGTGTGTATAGAATATCATACAATAACACTTGAACAAATGTAATCTAGTTCTACAATAGAATAGGATAGGATTTCACATTATTATGTTTGTGGGGAAAATCCGAACTCATTTGACAACATACTCACTGTTAATATTATAATAATATATCTTTCTATCGATTCTGGTTCAATGTCACTATATTTATTATCTATAGGCCGATAGGCCTAAACTATTCCGGTTTAATATTCACGTACGATCACTTCCTCCTTCTTAGATGTGATACTATGTCGCATACATTGGAGGGTACGCTGTGTTGTTGCTACTCAATACTCTGCATTATGACAATTTTACAACGATAGATTAATGTCATGAACTACGCGTTTTATTTATCAACAATGTTAATAATGAAACAACAAGAAGAACATTATATTAACTTACTAGATATATCAGACCAGATTCCGAATCACCTGGTTCAAATTGATAGAATAAGAGCAATATACAGCAAATAGTAGGGAACGTTTGATAATCCACCAACTCTGCGTTTCAATAAAATGAAGAGAACACCACAATGTCCCCGCAGGCACATAATGGTTTAACTTCCAGGTCATAAAATTATAATATATGGGAATGTAAGGATACATAATACATAATCATAACAATTACACGTTTACTTCAATTTCAAATTACGGAAATATAGGAATTATAGTATTTTGCAGCCAAACAGTGAGCATCATGTAGGCACCAAGTGAGCGCTTTATCTAATTACAGGTTGATGCAAAGTTCATGCAAACTAATTCTTGTCATCCATTATAAAGGGGCGGCGGGGGTCAATATGACTACAACGTAATTTCTACAATTATTTATTATATTTATAAGCAGGCGATTATAATAATCTACAATTGATCTTAAACATTGATATAATGTTTGCGGTAAATCACGTATAAGCAAGTATAGAAAAGAACTGTTCGAGTTTCTCGACGTTTCGATTAATATTATACTTTGAGCGTCCTGGGAGTGAGAAATATAATGACAAACACCGTGGTACTTATTAATTAATAGGTTAAAAAATCGACTTTCACACTGGCAAGCGGCGAAAGATGGTAAGTTCTAAACATAACTTAACTTCGTTGCTCAAGAGTTTCAGTATATTCAGAATGCTACTAAAGAGGTATTATCGATAAGCCTATGCTGTGGGCAGTTTGGTGACAAAAGAGCTGTTTCAAGCTTGGCCCAGAACAATGCTTGTCTCTCTGGATGTTCTTCCCATTCGATATAAGTTTTCTTCGTCAATATTTTGTGTAGGAGTATCGGCATGTCTTTAGGCGACACCTTCTCAATTAGTACAACGACTAATATATCTTCATGGTTGTCAAACATACGCATGCGCGCCATTTCTAGCTCAAAGTTGCACCACTCACTTTTTGCGAAATGTTTGGAGACAACTAACAAAACCTTACGGCTGAATTTAACAGCGTTTGCAATGTTTGTAATGATTGCTTCTCCTGGAATAAAGTCCCGATAGTCGACGCATAGTTTGAAATTTCGCTGCACCTCCAACGATGGCTGCAAAACATTCAAAATCCATTGTTGGTCTTTGCTGTTGTAACAGACAAACACGTCATACTGAATGCTTTCTCCGTCGACAGGAGGAGGGCCTTGACTGCAAATTCGGTGGTATTGTTTACGAAGGCGTCTTCGTTGATTCCAGTACCTTCATGGAAATAAATAGGGAGTTTTTTTCAAAAAAGTCATGTACTGTAAATGATTTTATTTTATTTTATTTAATCAGTCTATATTCTAAAATAAACAAGTTGCGTTACAATTCGTTGAACTTTACTAATATTTAAAAGGATGTAGCATTCGTAGATCAAACACACCTGAATATAATTAGTTACTTACCTTACATGAAATCTGTAGCGGTAAAAAAGCACACAGCATATTGTAATGGCAAGCACAGCTGAAACAGAGGGAATTGTAATTCTTAAGATTTTATTCAACTTGCTGCAGTGTAGTTTATCAGGATCAAAATCCAGTATTTTCTTGTTATATTGATTGCTATGATATGTTCTACAACGTGTAAGGTTAATATCAGTAAGAATAACATTCGTTGTCTCAATCCATTTTCTAAACCACACTAAATTACAGTCACAGCGGAAATGGTTGTACGATACGTTTAGAAATTGTAATGCGGTCAGATTTTGAAGTCCAGCATCTTCTTTGATTGTAGTCATCAGGTTATCATTTATAGACATTCGTTGTAATCCGGATAATCCTTTAAATGCTTGTGGTGGTATACTGCTAATCTTGTTAGAGTGTAAATATAAGTATTTAAGAAGTGGTAAATTTTGGAAAGTGCCGGAGTTTATATATTTTATAGCGTTTTTTGTAAGATCAATTTTGGTTAGGTTTTTGCAATGAGTAAATACCTCAGGATGTATTGTACTTAATCCGCAATCTGGTAGTTGCAATTCTAATAAAGAAAAGAGATCATCAAACCAAGGCAGGAGTTTACCCAAGTAGCCGTTTTTTGCCATACTTAAAAATTTTAATTGATGCAAGCCACGAAATGCATTGATTTCAACTTTGTTATACTTTAATCTGTTGGTAGTAAGATTTAAACTGTGTAGAATTGTTAAATTCCTAAAAGAATTGGTCTCCAATGACGAAATACGATTGTTTGACAAGATGTAAAACTTAGCATCAGTTGGAACTTTATCTTGTAGTGGAAGCGATGTCAATTGTTTGTCTGAACAATCCACGTTGTGACTGTAGTGGTATTCCGTGTAGTTGTATTCCGTTTCTGTTTTACAATATAAGCATTCACATTTCTCGGGACATCTAATATCTGATGGAATTCGACCACCATTAGGGTCGTAGTTACAGCACGTTACATTACCGTCGAATGTAATTGTACAGTTGGGAACCGTGTAAAGCTCAGAATGAGCAGTTGCCAAAACAACGAAGAGTATCATATAGCGCAACATAACCATATAACCATGTAACCATACGAAAAAAATGTAATACACGAGAAAACATACACACTGATAATGATGACACAATAATAACTGATGATGAATACACGATAAGGAAGTTAATGTTGGAATTTATAGAGTTAATGTTGTTTTGTGTACATTGTTCATGAATCACTTCACAATCAAGATTGCAATAGGGAAGTTTACAATTTCACAATTTTCAAGGAGAAAATTATTATCAGGGAAAATCAGTAGTAAAATGATAACATCATAGCTGATTATAGGCCTGCTGTAATCATTTTTACACTTCACATTATATCTTTGTATTTATAAGAATGTTGCCTGCAACCGATAAGTCTGTATTTATTGTATTTTTTTATGTTAGTCCACCAGGCAGTCGGCGTTTCGATTTTTGTCTGAAAATACGAACTTATGTTTTATACGTATGAAGCGCCATATGTGCCAACATATTTATCTAATTTCAGTCTAGAACCTAGACTACCGATGCAGCAGCAATTATTACTATTTCCCGTCCCTATACAAAATTTATAGTATATCTCAGTTGGTATTTTACCTCCCTTATTTCCACACTAAGGGTCGAAAAAGTTCACAAAACAATGATGTAACTTATTTTTATACTTGGTTCAAAATGGAGTATTGTTTGTAATTTTATCCCGCATATGATACCTAATTCTTACGTGCCCTTAAATACATGATTTCCTTCTCTTGACAATTTTAAGATTGAACACAACAACACATTCGTGAACGTCTCAAAACTAGGCCTATATGGTAAATTCAATGTTTGTTATGGCTGGGACTTTTTACAGAATATTTTTTATAATAATACATTTTAAAACATATCACCGTGTTAATAACGCATCAGTGTCAACAATTTCTATCTCTAAACAAACAAGGCTATATACATGGCTGCAGTCGTGTGCGCAAATTTGAGTTTGTGTTTACCGACCAACGACCGACCGACCAACCGACCGACCGACCGCCCAACCGACATAGTGAGCTGTAGAGTGGCGTTTGCACGCGACTACACTAAAATGTATGAAATGTAGTCTTTTTTAATAATTATTTTTTCTTTAGGGGATACCACCAAGAAGCCTATCCTTTGGACAGTTAGGCGATAAAAGAGCTGTTTCAAGCTTGGCCCAGAACAATGCTTGTCTCTCTGGATGTTCTTCCCATTCTATATACGTTTTCTTCGTCAATATCTTGTGCAAGAGTATCGGCATGTCTTTGGGTGACACCTTCTCAATTAGTACAACGACCAAGATATCTTCATGCTTTTCGAACATACGCACGCGCGCCATCTCTAGTTCGAAGTTGCACCACTCACTTTTGGCAAAATGTTTGGAGACGACTAACAAAACCTTACGACTGAATTTAACAGCGTTCGCAATGTTTGTAACGATTGCTTCTCCTGGGAGAAAGTCACGATAGTCAACGCATAATTTGAAATTTCGCTCCACCTCCAACGATGGCTGTAAAACATCAAGGACCCATTGTATGTCTTTGCTGTTGTAACAGACAAACACGTCATATCGAATGTCTTCTCCGTTGATAGGAGGAGGTCCTTGGTTACAAATTCGCTTATATTGTTTGCGAAGGCGCCGTTGTTGATTCCAGTACCTTCATTCAAATTTAAAAACATATTTAGCAATTTTAGCAAATTGTGGAAAATATAAAACTTTAACATCCGCAAGAAGTGGGTACTTTTATAAAATAACTTCTTTTTTTAACCTGTAAGACTTTCGTTAGATTTGAGGTTTATAAATACAATTCATTATTCTCACCTTAAATGAAATCTGTATCGGTAAAGAAGCACACAACATATTGTAATAGCAAGCAAAGCTGAAGCAGAAGGAATTGTAATTCTTAAGATTTTATCAAACTTGCTGCAGTGGAGCTTATCGGGGTCAAACTCCAGTATGTACTTGTATTCTTTACTATCTCGAAATAGGTTACATTCTGTATGCTTGATGTCTTCAATTGTTACATTCGTTGTCTCAATCCATTTTGTAAACCACACTAAATCACAGTTACACAGATATCTGTTGTACGAGATGTTTAGAAACTGTAATTGAGTCAGATTTTGAATTCCAACATCCTCTGTGATTGTAGTCAGCAGGTTGTCATTTATAGACATTCCTTGTAATTGCGATAAACCTTTAAATGCTTGTGGTGGTATGCTGGTAATTTTATTGTGGTCCAGATATAAATATTTAAGATCTGGTAAATTCTGAAATGTGCCGGTGAGGATAGTATCTATCGCGTTTGTATTAAGGTCAATTTTAACTATTTTTTTGCAATAATTAAATACTTTAGGATATATTGTGGTTAATCCACAATTTTGTATATGCAGCATTTCTAAGGATACGAGATCATCGAACCAAGACAGGAGTTTAGACAAATAACTGTTTTTATCCATCTGTAAAAATCTCAAATTTTGCAAGCCACGAAATGCATCAATATCAATGGTGTTGTACCTTAAGTTGTTGGAAATAAGATTTAAAGTTTGTAGAAATGTTAATTCCTGGAAAGAATTGTTCTCCAACGATGAAATGCTATTGTATGACAAGACGTAAAACCAAACATCAGTTGGAACTGTATTTTGTGGTGGAAGCGATGTCATTTGTTTGTCTGAACAATCCACGTTGTGACTGTAGTAGTATTCCGTTTCTGTTTTACAATATAAACATTCACATTTCTCGGGGCATCTAATATCTGCTGGAGTGCCATTAGGATCGTAATTGTAGCACGTTAAATTATCCCCAAATGACGTACCGCAGTACACTGTCTCAAAACCAAGGAAAATTACTATCAGACAACGCAACATCTTCTTCCTATCAATGCAACATTCTTGCAGTGGAAATTCATAGATTAGAAAATCTCATTAAACTGTTGAGTAACTGAAAGGTCGTAATTGTCTTCCTGTATAAATAGTTTTGACAATTTAGGCCCAAAAAATGTATTTCTGTAGATTTGGCCATATAAGGAAGCATAATACGCTATGCTATAACAGACGCTAGTAATGAAATAAACACAGTTTCATTTCTTAGGACATCTTATATCTTCAGGGGAAGTACCATTGGGGTAGTATTTGTAGCACTTTAACGTATCTCCTTTTTTCAAATGGTGTAAAGCTCTCCACTGTCTCCAGAACAACGAACATTAATATCAGACAACACAACAATCTTCTTGATGCAAAATTCTTGTACAGTAGTAGAATTTCGTAGACTAGAAAATGCCATCTAGCTGTTAAATACACTATACAAGGCATATAATTGAAAGAAAGTGAAATTCCGTGATGATATGATCACATGAAGAAACATATCGAACCTTGTTTCCTTTATTTAATAGCACTTCCTTATACTGTACCTTAAATTTCGGTTTCTGCAAAATCATAGCTTAGCATTGTTTGGAAGGAAATTGTTGGGAAAAGAAATGATTGTTCCATATGCTACAAAGGTTACATTATAATGTTATTAAAGCTTGGATTCCACTAGTTACATTTAGGTATAATTTTACTTGGTTCCCACTAGCACGCAACGCAAGGGCGTAGACGCAATGTAAGCGAGTTGACCAATGACTTGCGACAGTTCGAATAATCCATCGCTTGTGATTGGTCAACTCACTTACGTTGCGTTACGTCCTGGTTTTGCCTCTCTAGTGGGAACCAAGCATTACGTTGCGTACTAGTGGGAACCAAACTTAAGACTTAAAGCAAGGAAGTAGACGCAATGCAAGCGAGTTGACCAATCACAAGTAACAGTTTGGATAATCTATCGCCTGTCATTGGTCAACTCGCTTACGTTGCGTTTACGTCCTTGCGTTACATCCTAGTGGGAACCAAACTTAAGACTTAAAGCACGGAAGTAGACGCAACGCAAGCGAGTTGACCAATCACAAGTAACAGTTTGGATAATCTATCGCTTGTGATTGGTCAAATTAGTGTTGCGCTAACGTCATTGTGTTGCGACCAAGTAGGAACCAAGCCTAAAGTAAAAATTAGACAAAAATGTAACCGCGGATTCAACACGCATCGCTTTGCTTTGAAATTGGTGTGTTTTTTTGGGTCTCTGACACATGATACTATATAACGTTCGGTTTAAAAACTTTATGACTTGATCTATTTTTAAATAATTAAAGGAACCTATTAAAATAGCAACATTTTATTTAGGCATAGAGAATGAGATGATTACTGAAGGAAAATGATACATATACACGAAAATAAACTATATTGTTTAAATATTTATATCCATCACACAATATAGTTATTTAAATTTATAACGTGTTTCAATACTGTGTAAAATATTGTACAGTGTTAGCATTTTGCACACACCACCCATCCATGGAAATCGATAGGTATGACCAGTATTATATTTTATACCACCCTAATACTATCTTAAAAATATATATATATATATTACATAGCCTATGTAAATACGTGAACGTGATTGGTTGAAACTGCATCACATGACTACCGCTGCGAGGAAAATAGTGTGAAGGTGACTTTAGTGGGACACGACCCGCAAAAGAGAAAAAAGTTAGTAGCACAAATCAAAATAAAATTTCAACTAAATATTAATATATATTTCAGTTGTAAAACCAAGAAATAATAAAATATAAATATAGTTCATACAATAATTGTTTGTATTTGAAGTGTAATTGATTTGCACACTAAAACTTACTAAGTCACCTACGAATTGAACTTAAACTTAAATCTAAACATCCAGTTTATAATCCCCACCCATTTCTGTGGACAGCTACATTATTTATTTTTTTTGGATGACATTGAAATTAGAATGTCAAGGTTTGTATAAACTTTCATTGACAAAAAGGAAAATATCCTACACGGTAAGCATGTATTGAGAAGATAATATTAATTAGGTCAGATCCAAGACAGTCGCCTTCATGGCAGTCAGAAACTTTGTTTCTTCTTATTGTTTCTAAGGTTATCTTAGTTCACCAGGCAGTCGGCGTTTCGATTTTTGTCTGAAAATACGGAACACAGGTTTTATACGTATGAAGCGCCATATGTGTCAACATATTTATCTTTTTACTAATTCAGTTTAGAACCTAGCCTACCAATGCAGCAACAAGTATTACTATTTCCCGTCCCTATTAAACAATTTACAATGTATCTCAGTTTGTATTGTACCTCCCTTATTTCCGCCTTAAGGGTAGAAAAAGTTCACAAACAATTATGCAACTTACTTTTATACTTGGTTCAAAATGGAGTATTGTTTGTAATTTTATCCCGCATATGATACCTAATTCTGACGTGCCCTTAAATACATGATTGCCTTCTCTTGACAATTTTAAGATCAAACACAACAACACATTCGTGAGCGTCTCAAAACTAGGCCTACATGGTAAATTCAATGTTTGTTATGGCTGGGACTTTTTACAGAATGTTTTTTATAATAATACATTTTAAAAACCTAATACGTAACATATCACCGTGTTAATAACGCATCAGTGTCAACAATTTCTATC
Source organism: Antedon bifida (assembly GCF_963402885.1). NCBI lineage: Eukaryota > Metazoa > Echinodermata > Crinoidea > Comatulida > Antedonidae > Antedon > Antedon bifida. The sequence goes on along the minus strand of NC_136227.1, from coordinate 30,535,999 downwards.
TCTAAACTAACAAGGCTATATACATGGCTGCAGTCGCGTGTGCAAATTTGAGTTTGTGTTTACCGACCAACCGACCGACCAACGACCGACCAACCGACCGACCGACTGCCCAACCGACATAGTGAGCTGTAGAGTGGCGTTTGCACGCGACAACACTAAAATGTATGAAATGTAGTCTTTTTTAATAATTATTTTTTCTTTAGGGGATACCACCAAGAAGCCTATCCTTTGGACAGTTAGGCGATAAAAGAGCTGTTTCAAGCTTGGCCCAGAACAATGCTTGTCTCTCTGGATTTTCTTCCCATTCTATATACGTTTTCTTCGTCAATATCTTGTGTAATAGTATCGGCATGTCTTTGGGTGACACCTTCTCAATTAGTACAACGACCAAGATATCTTCATGCTTGTCGAACATACGCATGCGCGCCATCTCTAGTTCGAAGTTGCACCACTCACTTTTGGCAAAATGTTTGGAGACAACTAACAAAACCTTACGACTGAATTTAACAGCGTTTGCAATGTTTGTAACGATTGCTTCTCCTGGGAGAAAGTCACGATAGTCAACGCATAATTTGAAATTTCGCTCCACCTCCAACGATGGCTGTAAAACATCTAGGACCCATTGTATGTCTTTGCTGTTGTAACAGACAAAAACGTCATACCGAATGTCTTCTCCGTTGATGGGAGGAGGTCCTTGGTTGCAAATTCGCTGGTATTGTTTGCGAAGGCGTCGTCGTTGATTCCAGTACCTTCATTGAAATATATGTATGATTTGTTAATGATTTACAAAATGTGAGCGTCAGTTTTATTATCTCTTAGATTATACCTATTGAGCAAATTGTGGATAAACTTGAACATCTATTAAAATATAACCGATTCCTTTAGTAATTCGTTGATTTTTTTTTCTCATAAAATACATTTTTTTAAACAGGTAAAAAATAATTCATTAATCTCACCTTAAATGAAATCTGTAACGGTAAAGAAGCACACAGCATATTGTGATACCAAGCACAGCTGAAGCAGAAGGAATTGTAATTCTTAAGATTCTATCCAACTTGCTGCAGTGTAGTTTATTGGGATCAAAATCCAGTATTTTCTTGTATTCTTTACTATCTGGAAATTGTCTACATCCTGTATGGCTGGGCTGATCAATTGTAACATTCGTTGTCCCAATCCATTTTATAAACCACATTAAATCACAGTCACACATGAATGTATTGTACGCAACATTTAGAATCTTTAATTGAGTCAGATTTTGAAGTCCAACATCCTCAGTGATTGTAGAGAGGAGGTTGTCATTTATAGACATTCGTTGTAATTGGGATGACCCTTTAAATGCTTGTGGTGCTATACTGGTAATCTTATTGTTGTTTAGATATAAATATTTAAGATCTGATAAATTCTGGAAAGTTCCGGACTGAATATATTTTATGGAGTTTCTTGTAAGATCAACTTTTATTAGGTTTTTGCAGTAATTAAATACATTAGGATGTATTGTGGTTAATCCACATTGCGGTAGAAACAGCATTTCTAAAGACACGAGATCGTCAAACCAAGGCAGGAGTTTACCCAAATAATCGTTTTTATCCATACTTAAAAATCTCAAATTATACAAGCCACGAAATGCATTAATACCAATGGTGTTGTACTTCAAGTTGTTGAAAATAAGATTCAAAGTGCGTAGAAATATTAATCCTTTAAAAGAATTGTTCTCCAACGATGAAATACGATTGTATGACATTGTGTAAAACACGACATCAGTTGGAATTGTATCTTGTGATGGAAGCGATGTCATTTGATTGTATGAACAATTCACGTTGTGATTGTAATAGTCTTCCGTTTCTGTTTTACAATATAACGAACAGTTACATTTCTCGGGGCATCTAATATCTGCTGGAGTACCATTAGGATTAGGATCGTAATTGTAGCACGTTAAATTATCCCCAAATGACGTACCGCTGTACACTGTCTCAAAACCAAGGACAATTATTATCAAACAACGCAACATCTTCTTCTTATTAACAATGCAAAATTATTGCAGTGGGAATTCAAAGATTAGAAAACCAAATCATTCGTTGTAAAATAGGAAAACAGTAAATTCAGGTGTGGAAACAAAACTATATTTGCTTTATTTATCACTTCCGTATAATAATAATACCAATTTCACCTTGTCTTCAGCACCATTAGCGTTTTAGCATCCTATTTGGAAAATGTGAGAGAAATAAAGACTTGTTCCTTGTGTATTGCTTAGTGTATTAGTAGCAGAACAAAGAAGCAGAAACTAAAACTAGAAAATAAAAACTGTATTTTACTCTATTGTTTACATTAAAGTAACAAATCTACTTGATAATAGTTTACATATCTCTTTATTATCAAATGAAAGCCTTTATGTCCTAAAAAGGCTTCAAATAACAAATTCGCGAGCGTCATGAAAGTACGGTAGGCCTACACAACGAAGTGACATTTATTTTATTTACAACTAACAACTAACACAAACAATAAGAAGTATGCCGGAAAAGGTACAGTATATGAAATAGTAATTAGGCATAACTTAAAAGCAAATGCGTAAATTACGTAATTTCAAAGTTAAATATCACGACGTTTATACAAAAAAGTTTATAATGTAAATGTATTAATAAGACATCAGTGTGCACAATTTAAATATTACTGTACATTCTTTCTCCAACTAAGATCTACGCTTTCAGGCTAAACTTCAAACTACAATTATAACTCTACAAAAATACAACATATGAAAAAGTAGCTTTGTGTCCATATTGTTTCTAAGGGTTACCAGCAAGAAGCCTATCCTTTGGACAGTTAGGTGACAAAAGAGCTGTTTCAAGCTTGGCCCAGAACAATGCTTGTCTCTCCGGATGTTCTTCCCATTCGATATAAGTTGTAGTGGTCAATATCTTGTGTAGGAGTATCGGCATGTCTTTGGGTGACACCTTCTCAATTAGTACCACGACCAATATATCTTCATGGCTGTCGAACATACGCATGCGCGCCATCTCTAGCTCGAAGTTGCACCACTCACTTTTGGCAAAATGTTTGGAGACAACTAACAAAACCTTGCGACTAAATTTAACGGCATTTGCAATGTTCGTAGCAATGGCTTCTCCTGGAATAAAATCTCGATAGTCGACGCATAGTTTAAAATTCCGCTGCATCTCCAACGATGGCTGTAAGGTTTTCAGAACCCATTGTTGGTCGTTGCTGTTGTAACAGACAAACACGTCATACCGAATGTTTTCTCCGTTGATAGGAGGAGGCCCTTGGTTGCAAATTCGCTGGTATTGTTTGCGAAGGCGTCGTCGTTGATTCCAGTACCTTCAATGAAATAAATGTGTTTTCAATGAAATAAATGTGTTTTTTAAGATTTGAAGTTTAATTATGTCCATATATATAATATATATATATACCTAACCTTCAATGAAATAAATGTGTTTTTTAAGATTTGAAGTTTAATTATGTCCATATATATATAATACATATATACCTATTTAAAAATCGACTAGCAATGTGTGGATAAATGTGAACATTTGCTAAAATATAACAGATAACATTTCCATTTTATTTATAAAATCCATTTTTAAAAACAGATAAAAGACAATTCACTAATCTCACCTTAAATGAAATCTGTATCGGTAAAGAAGTATGCAACCTATTGTAATAGCAAGCAGAGCTGAAGCAGAAGGAATTGTAAATCTTACGATTTTATCAAACTTGCTGCAGTGTAGTTTATCAGGATCAAAATCCAATATTTTTTTGTTGTATCTTTTACTATGATATGGTGTGCTACAATTTGTACGGTTGTTGATGTCTCCTATAGTAACATTCGTAGTCCCAATCCATTTTCTAAACCACACTAAATTGCAGTCACAGCTAAATTTATTGTACGCCACATTGAGAAATTGTAATTGAGTCAGATTTTGGAGTCCAACATCTTCTTCGATTGTAGTCAGCAGGTTGTTATCTAGAGACATTCGTTGTAATTGCAATAAACCTTTAAATGCTTGTGGTTGAATACTGGTAATTTTATTGTGATCTAGATATAAATATTTAAGATCTGGTAAATTCTGAAATGCGCCGGTGAGGATAGTTTCTATCGCATTTGTATTAAGGTCAATTTTTATTAGTTTTTTGCAATGATTAAATACCTTAGGATGTACTGTGGTAAGTCCACAATGTGGTAAATGCAGCACTTCTAAAGATACGAGATCATCAAACCAAGGCAAGAGTTTACCCAAATAACTGTTTTTATCCATACCTAAAAATTTCAAATTATGCAAGCCACGAAATGCATCAATACCAATGGTGTTGTACTTCAAGTTGTTGGAAATAAGATTTAAAGTGTGTAGAAATGTTAATCCTTTAAAAGAATTGTTATCCAATGATGAAATAAGATTGTTTGACAAGATGTAATACTTAGCATCAGTTGGAACAGTAGCTTGTGGTGGAATGGATGTAATTTCACTGCTGTTGCAGTACACGTTATGACTGTAGTACAAGTCCGTTTCTGTCTTACAAAACACACAGTTGCATTTCTTAGGGCATCTTATATCTTCAGGGGAAGTACCATTGGGGTAGTATTTGTAGCACGTTAACTTATCTCCTTCTTCAAATGGTGTAAAGCTCTCCACTGTCTCCAGAACAACGAACATTAATATCAGACAATACAACATCTTCTTGATGCAAAATTCCTGTGCAGTAGTATAATTCCGTAGACTAGAAAATGCCATCTAGCTGTTAAATACACTATGCAATGAATATAATTGGAAAAAAGTGAAATTCCGTGGTGATATGATCACATGAAGAAGTATATAGAACCTTATTTCCTTTATTTAATAGCACTTCCTTATACTGTACCTTAAATTTCGGTTGTTTCAATTTCTGCAAAATCATAGCTTAGCATTGTTTGGACGGAAATTGTTGGGGAAAAGAAATGCTTGTTCCATAAGCTACAACGGTTACATTATAATGTTATTAAAGCTTGGTTTCCACTAGTTACATTTAGGTATAAGTTTTACTTGGTTCCCACTAGCACGCAACGCAGGGACACAAGCGCAACTCAAATCGATAGGTATGACCAGTATTATATTTTATACCACCCTTATAATACTATCTTAATAAATATTAGTATCTGTATACTATTAGATAAATAGACTAGAATAAAATAGTGTGAAGATAATGACTTTAGTGGGACACGACCCACAAAAGAGAAAAGGGTTAGTAGCACAAATCAAAATACAATTTCAACTAAATATTAAATATATCATTGAGTTGTAAAACCAAGAAATAGCAAAATATAAACATAGTTCATACAATAAATATTTGTATCTAAGGTGTCATTGATTTTGTCCATAATGCTTTAAACAGAAACAAAGGATATTTTAAGGTAATACTGTAGTACAAAGTAGCTCACCAAATTGACAATAATAATGTCTGTCTATCAATAAAACAATAGAGTAATATTCACCTACAAATTGAACCTCAAATTTAAATATTAAAATCCAGTTTATAACATCCATCAATTTATGTAGACAGCTACATTTTTTTTATTTTTGAAAAATTGAAATTAGAATTTCAAGTTTTGTAAAAACTTTCATTGACAAGAAGGAAAAGAGCCTACACGGTAAGCTGTATTGGAAGGATAATATCATGGAGTAATTAATAATAATTACTCAATTAAATAATTAATACTTCATGATATTATTAATTACGTCAGACAAAAGACAATCGCATTCATGGTAGTCAGTCCAAAACACACAACTTCTACTCCTTAACAATAAGGGGTTTGTAATCTGGGGCTGTTGCCTGTGTGAGTAAGTCAGCATACATATCATGACGTCCAGTCATCTAAACAAAATGGAAGTGCATATATGATATATTGTATATAGAATAGTACAAGATGGCATAGCATATACAGTATGGTATAGGCCTATAACACACACGTGGCATATTGTATATAGAATAGTACACATATACAGTAAAGATGGCATAGCATATACAGTATGGTATATAATACACCAGTGACATATTGTATATTGAATAGTACACATATACAGTAAAGATGGCATAGCATATACAGTATGGTATATAATACACACGTGGCATATTGAATATACAATAGTACACATATACAGTAAAGATGGCATAGCATATACAGTATGGTATATAATACACCAGTGACATATTGAATATAGAATTGTACACATATACATGTAGTACATATGTGGCATAGTGAATAGTGCACATTTTCATAAACTGTAGATATGTCATAGAACATATGATATATCGCATGGTATAGTACATATATGGCACATTGAATATAGAATAGTGCACATATCCAGTATAGATATGTGATAGTACATATGGTATATCGCATGATGGCATATTGAATATAAAATAGTGCACATATTCAGTATAGATATGGCATAAAGAATATATGGTATAGTACATACAGTACATAGCATATTGCATATAAAATAGTGCACATGTTCAGTATAGATATGGCATAAAGAATGTATGGTATAGTACATAGCATATTGCATATAAAATAGTGCACATGTTCAGTATAGATATGGCATAAAGAATGTATGGTATAGTACATAGCATATTGCATATAAAATAGTGCACATAGATATAGCATAAAGAATGTATGGTATAGTACATAGCATATTGCATATGAAATAGTGCACATGTTCAGTATAGATATGGCATAAAGAATGTATGGTATAGTACATAGCATATTGCATATAAAATAGTGCACATGTTCAGTATAGATATAGCATAAATAATGTATGGTATAGTACATAGCATATTGCATATAAAATAGTGCACATGTTCAGTATAGATATAGCATAAAGAATGTATGGTATAGTACATAGCATATTGCATATAAAATAGTGCACATGTTCAGTATAGATATAGCATAAAGAATGTATGGTATAGTACATAGCATATTGCATATGAAATAGTGCACATGTTCAGTATAGATATGGCATAAAGAATGTATGGTATAGTACATAGCATATTGCATATGAAATAGTGCACATGTTCAGTATAGATATGGCATAAAGAATGTATGGTATAGTACATAGCATATTGCATATGAAATAGTGCACATGTTCAGTATAGATATAGCATAAAGAATGTATGGTATAGTACATAGAATATTGCATATGAAATAGTGCACATGTTCAATATAGATATAGCATAAAGAATGTATGGTATAGTACATAGCATATTGCATATGAAATAGTGCACATGTTCAGTATAGATATGGCATAAAGAATGTATGGTATAGTACATATCATATTGCATATAAAATAGTGCACATGTTCAGTATAGATATGGCATAAAGAATATATGGTATAGTACATAGCATATTGCATATGAAATAGTGCACATGTTCAGTATAGATATGGCATAAAGAATATATGGTATAGTACATAGCATATTGCATATGAAATATTGCACATGTTCAGTATAGATATAGCATAAAGAATATATGGTATAGTACATAGCATATTGCATATGAAATGTTGAACATATTCAGTATCGATATGGCATAGTACATATATGGCATATTACATTGAATAGTGCACAAGGTGCGCATATTCAGTTTAGAACGGCTATTCACCTTGAAACACCATGTATCTTTTATCTGCCGACTTAAATTGAGGTCAACCTCTGCAACTAAAAGTCCATCTCGTACTCTTGACAATCCCTACAGAAGAAAAAATGTATTCAATCACTACAGTACTCTTTGTGACATTCACAGGTGTTTTAGTCTTGAGACCATAATGCTGATAGCCTAGTTGGAATTTGTATTAGTAGCTCAAGTCTTTGTACAACAAACACTATGATCTTTATAATTCTCTTCTCCACATCTATGCCACGTGGAGCACTGCAAATTATTGCCTGTCTGTCACTGAAATACGCTATATTATTTGAGCTCATTATATAATGAGACCATTAAGATGGTCATTATCTTTTTTTTAGTGTATTTCATAAAAATAATTAATTGTAATATTTAAAACAAAAATAAATACCGGTGTTCTGCTTCCATCTGGAGCAGCCAAATAACTAGAACCTGCATTAATTAAAAATGAATGCTGTTACCCAAGGTAATTGATATGTGTCACTACTCCTAGTTCTACTTCTAGTTATGCATGCGTTATGTCTGCTTTTGAGTCCATTTGCTTGCTTGAAAATATGACTACTCCGGATTTGGTTCCCAGAAAACTGGTATCCCAGTAAGGTGTGTGTTTATTTTAATACTGCTGGATACAAGCAAAATATTTACTGTTACATAATATTTAAATAAGTTTCTAAGATTTGTTTACTCAAAAAAGAATCTATTCGATTAGATTTAACGTCACAAAGTAGGACGACACAACTTCAACTTTAAAAATGTATGTGACATTCATGCAAAAATACGTAATGAAAAGAAGGTTTGATCAATATGTAAATGTAACATCAAAGTTATCGTATCAGTGTCCACAACTTTACTGTTTTACAATAAACAGTTACATTTCTTGGGGCATCTAATATCTGCTAGAGTGCCATTAGGATAGTAATTGTAGTACGTTAAATTATATAAATGACGTAGTACACTGTCTCAAAACCAAGGACAATTATTATCAGACTTACTAACAATGCAAAACACTTGCAGGGGGAATTCATAGATTAGAAAACGTCATCATTCGTTGTAAAATAGGAAAACAGTAAATTCAGGTGTGGAAACAAAACTATATTTGCTTTATTTATCACTTTCTTATAATAATACCAATTCACCTTGTCTTCAGCACCATTAGCGTTTTAGCATCCTGTTTGGAAAATGTGAGAGAAATAAAGGCGTGTTCTGTGTGTATTGGTTAGTGTACACAAGTAGCAGAACAAAGAAGCAGAAACTAAAACTAGAAACTAAAACTGCATTTTACTCTGAATTGTTTACATTAGAGTAACAAATCTACTTGATAATTATAGTTTAGGCCTAAATATATAATACTTATTGTCAAATTAAAGCCTTTATGTCCTAGAAATGCTTCAAATTGCAAATTCGCGAGCGTCATAAAAGTACGGTAGGTCTACACAACGAAGTGACATTTATTTTATTTAAAACTAAATAACACAAACAATAAGAAGTATATGAAATAGTAATTGTTTTAGGCATAACTTAATAGCAAATGCGTAAATTACGTAATTTCAAAGTTAAATATCATGACGTTTATACACAAAAGTTTGTAATGTAAATGTGTCAACGTTTTAATAAGACATCAGTGTGCACAATTTAAATATTACTGTACATTCTTTCTCGAACTAAGATCTACGCTTTCAGGCTAAACTTCAAACTACAATTATAACACTACAAAAATACAACATATGAAAAAGTAGCTTTGTGTCCATATTGTTTCTAAGGGTTACCAGCAAGAAGCCTATCCTTTGGACAGTTTGGTGACAAAAGAGCTGTTTCAAGCTTGGCCCAGAACAATGCTTGTCTCTGTGGATGTTCTTCCCATTCGATATAAGTTGTCGTGGTCAATATCTTGTGTAGGAGTATCGGCATGTCTTTGGGTGACACCTTCTCAATTAGTACCACGACCAATATATCTTCATGGCTGTCGAACATACGCATGCGCGCCATTTCTAGCTCGAAGTTGCACCATTCACTTTTGGCAAAATGTTTGGAGACCACTAACAAAACCTTGCGACTAAATTTAACAGCATTTGCAATGTTTGTAGCAATTGCTTCTCCTGCAATAAAGTCCCGATAGTCGACGCATAGTTTAAAATTCCGCTGCACCTCCAACGATGGCTGTAAGGTTTTCAGAACCCATTGTAGGTCTTTGCTGTTGTAACAGACAAACACGTCATACCGAATGTCTTCTCCGTTGATAGGAGGAGGCCCTTGGTTGCAAATTCGCTGGTATTGTTTGCGAAGGCGTCGTCGTTGATTCCAGTACCTTCATTGAAATGAATGTGTTTTTTAAGATTTGCAAAATGTGAGCAACAGTTTAATAATAATAATGTATCTATGGTAGGATTATACCTATTTGAATATCGATTAGCAATGTGTGGATAAATGTGAACATTTGCTAAAACATAACAGATTATTTTTCCTTTTTTTTATATAAAATCCATTTTTTAAAAAAAATAAAAGACAATTAGTCTCACCTTAAATGAAATCTGTAGCGGTAAAGAAGTCCGCAACCTATTGTAATAGCAAGCACAACTGAAGCAGAAGGAATTGTAAATCTTAAGATTCTATCCAACTTGCTGCAGTGTAGTTTATCAGGATCAAAATCCAATATTTTCTTGTTGTATCTTTTACTATGAGGTGATGTGCTACAATTTGTACGGTTGTTGATGTCTTTAATAGTAACATTTGTTGTCCCAATCCATTTTCTAAACCACACTAAATTGCAGTCACAGCTAAATTTATTGTACGCCACATTGAGAAATTGTAATTGAGTCAGATTTTGGAGTCCAGCATCTTCTTCGATTGTAGTCAACAGGTTGTTATCTAGAGACATTCGTTGTAATCGGGATGAATCTTTAAATGATTGTGGTGGTATACTCGTAATTCTATTGTTGTCTAGATATAAATATTTAAGATCTGGTAAATTCTGAAAAGTACCGGAGAGGATATTTTCTATCGTGTTTCGTGTAAGGTCAATTTTTATTAGTTTTTTGCAATGATTAAATACCTTAGGATGTATTGTGGTTAATCCACAATGTTCTATATGCAACACTTCTAAGGATACAAGATCATCGAACCAAGGCAGGAGTTTACTCAAATAACTGTTTTTATCCATCTGTAAAAATCTCAAATTATGCAAGCCACGAAATGCATCAATACCAATGGTATTGTACTTCAAGTTGTTGGAAATAAGATTTAAAGTTTGTAGAAATGTTAATTCCTGGAAAGAATTGTTATCCAATGACGAAATAAGATTGTATGACAAGATATAATGCTCAACATCAGTTGGAACTGTATTTTGTGGTGGAATAGATGTAATTTCAATGCTTTCGCAGTACACGTTATGACTGTAGTACAATTCAGTTTCTGTCTTACAAAACACACAGTTGCATTTCTTAGGGCATCTTATATCTTCAGGGGAAGTACCATTGGGGTAGTAATTGTAGCACGCTGGCTTACCCCCTGCAGATTCTACTGTCTCCAAAACCACGAAAATGAATAGCAGACAACGCAACATCTTCTTGTAACAATTAATTTAGGTGGAATTTCATATAATTAGAAAACCTCATTAAACTTTTGACTAATGGAAGACCGTGATATTCGTGGTAATATGGTGTAGAAGTTTAGAACTTTTAAATCTTGTCTACAGAACCCCATGATTTAGCTTTGTATAGTATTTTAAAAATGTAGAAAGAATGATGCTTGGTCCGTATGTAATGGTATTTGTACATAGGGCAAAGAGAAACTGAAACTGTTTCTTTGCTCAATGGCCGCGGCATACATTGACTGTTATTTATTAAGGTAATTAACGGAAAATTCAGCAACTATAAAATAATTTATGTGTTAATTTCATTTTTGCTTGTCAATTATAATACATAATAGAGTTAATACATCTCATTAATATCAAAATGATTGCGGCCAAAATAATATCAAATTCATTATTAAATTTTATAAATTAGGTTTTGACAATAGGCCAAATAAAATGTATTTCTCTTTGTCTACAGATTTGGCCATATAAGGAAGCAAAATATTGCTATAACAGACGATAGTGCTTGCACCACTCACTTTTGGCAAAATGTTTAGAGACAACTAACAAAACCTTGCGACTAAATTTAACAGCATTTGCAATGTTCGTAGCGATTGCTTCTCCTGGAATAAAGTCCCGATAGTCAACGCATAGTTTAAAATTCCGCTGCACCTCCAACGATGGCTGTAAGGTTTTCATAACCCATTGTTGGTTGTTGCTGTTGTAACAGACAAACACGTCATATCGAATGTCTTCTCCGTTGATAGGAAGAGGTTCTTGGTTACAAATTCGCTTATATTGTTTGCGAAGGCGTCGTTGTTGATTCCAGTACCTTCATTCAAATTTAAAAACATATTTAGGACCGTACATCAACTAACAAATTGTGGAAAATATAAAATGTATTATTATTAAATACTTGTTTAACATAGTACAAAAAAATAATACAAATGTTACATTCTATCATCCGGGTACTTGTTTAATTCGTTGATTTTTTTAAAGTAAAGGCTTTTATTAGATTTAAGGTTTATGAATACAATTCATTAATCTCACCTTAAATGAAATCTGTAGCGGTAAAGAAGCACACAGCATATTGTAATGGCAAGCACAACTGAAGCAGAAGGAATTGTAATTCTTAAGATTCTATCCAACTTGCTGCAGTGTAGTTTATCAGGATCAAAATCTAGTATTTTTTCCGTATATCCTTTACTATAAGGGGTTCTACAATTTAAATGGTTGGTGTCTTGAATTGTAACATTCGTTTTCTCAATCCATTTCTTAAACCACACTAAATCACAGTTACACATAAAGTTGTTATATGACACATCTATAATCTGTAATTGAGTTAGATTTTGAAGTCCAACATCCTCTGTGATTGTAGTCAGCAGGTTGTCATTTATAGACATTCGTTGTAATCGGGATAAACCTTTAAATGCTTGTGGTGATATACTGGCAATATGATTGCTGTCTAGATACAAATATTTAAGAACTGGTAAATTCTGAAATGTTCCGAAATCGATATAATGTATCAAGTTTTGGGTAAGGTCAATTTTAATTATTTTTCTGCAATGATTAAATACCTTAGGATATATTTTTCTTAATCCACAACGTGGTAAATGCAGCATTTCTAAAGATACGAGATCATCGAAGCAAGGCAGGAGTTTAGATAAATAAATGTTGTTATCCATCTGTAAAAATCTTAAATTATGCAAGCCACGAAATGCATCAATACCAATGGTGTTGTACTTCAAGTTGTTGGAAATAAGATTTAAAGTTTCTAGAAATGTTAATTCCTGGAAAGAATTGTTCTCCAACGATGAAATGCTATTGTAGGACAAGACGTAAAACCCAACATCAGTTGGAACTGTATCTTGTGGTGGAAGCGAAGTCATTTGTTTGCCTGAACAATCCACGTTGTGTCTGTAGTAGTCTTCCGTTTCTGTTTTACAATATAACGAACAGTTACATTTCTCGGGGCATCTAATATCTGATGGAGTGCCACTGGGATCGTAATTGTAGCACGTTAAATTATCCCCAAATGACGTACTGCAGTACACTGTCTCAAAACCAAGGAGAATTATTATCAGACAACGCAACATCTTCTTCCTAACAATGCAACATTCTTGCAGTGGAAATTCAGAGATTAGAAAACCTCATTAAACTGTTGAGTAACTGAAAGATCGTGATTGTCTTCCTGTATAAATTAAGTTTTGACAATAGGCCAAATAAAAATGTTTTTCTATAGATTTGGCCAGCAAAGAAAGCATAATACTGCTATAACAGACGCTAGTAATAAAATAAACACAGTTTCATTTCTTAGGACATCTTATATCTTCAAGAGAAGTACCATTGGGGTAGTATTTGTAGCACGTTCACTTATCTCCTTCTTCAAATGGTGTAAAGCTCTCCACTGTCTCCAGAACAACGAAAATTAATATCAGACAACACAACAATCTTCTTGATGCAAAATTCTTGTAGTAGTAGAATTTCGTAGACTAGAAAATGCCATCTAGCTGTTAAATACACTATGCAAGGCATATAATTGAAAGAAAGTGAAATTTCGTGATGATATGATCACATGAAGAAACATATAGAACATTGTTTCCTTTATTTAATAGCACTTCCTTATACTGTACCTTAAATTTCGGTTTCTGCAAAATCATAGCTTAGCATTGTTTGGAAAGTAATTGTTGGGAAAAGAAATGATTGTTCCATATGCTACAAAGGTTACATTATATTGTTATTAAAGCTTGGATTCCACTAGTTACATTTAGGTATAAGTTTTACTTGGTTCCCACTAGCACGCATTAGCGTAACTCAAAGCTTGGTTTCCACTAGCACGCAACGCAAGGGCGTAGGCGCAACGCAAGCGAGTTGACCAATGACAAGCGACAGTTCGAATAATCCATGGCTTGCGATTGGTTAAATCACTTTCGTTGCACTTACGTCCTTGCGCTGCGTTATAGTGGAAACCAAACTTAAGACAAGGAAGTAGACGCAACGCAAGCGAGTTGACCAATCACGTAACAGTTTGGATATTCTATCGCTTGTGATTTATCAAATTACTTGTGTTCCGCTAACGTCATTGCGTTGCGACCTAGTAGGAACCAAGCTTAAAGTAAAATTTAGACATAAATGTAACCGTGGATTCAACACGCATCGCCTTGCTTTGAAATTATTCGTGTGTGTCTCTGACACATGATACTATAACGTTCGGTTTAAAAACTTTATGACTTAAAATTCTAATCTATTTTTAAATAATTAAAGGAACCTCATAAAATAGCAACATTTTATTTAGGCACGTAGAAAATGAGATGATTACTCAAGGCCTATGATACATATACACGAAAATCAACTATATTAATTATATATTTATATCCATCACACAATATAGTTATTTAAATTTATAACGTGTTTCAATACTGTATAAAATATTGTACAGTGTCCACGGAAATCGATAGGTATGACCAGTATTATATTTTATACCACCCTAATACTATCTAAATAAATATTACTACCTGTATACCATTAGATAAATAGACTTTGAATAGAAAAAATAGTGTGAAAGTAATGACTTTAGTGGGACACGACCCGCAAAAGAGAAAAAAATTAGTAGCACAATCAAAATACAATTTCAACTAAATATAATTGAGTTGTGAAACCAAGAAATAGCAAAATATAAACATAGTTTATACAATAAATATTTGTATAAGTGTAAGTGTCATTGATTTTGTCCATAATGCTTTAAACAGAAACAAAGGATATTCTATAGTAATACTGTAGTACAAAGTAGCTCACCAAATTGACAATAATAATGTCTGTCTATCAATAAAATTAATAATAATTACTCAATTACATAATTAATACTCCATGATATTATTAATTACGTCAGACAAAAGACAATCGCATTCATGGTAGTCAGTCCAAAACACACAACTTCTACTCCTTAACAATAAGGGGTTTGTAATCTGGTGATGTTGCCTGTGTGAGTAAGTCAGCATACATATCATGACGTCCAGTCATCTAAACAAAATGGAAGTGCATATATGATATATTGTATATTGAATAGTACACGTATACAGTAAAGATGGCGTAGCATATACAGTATGGTATATAATACTCAAGCGGTATATTGAATATAGAATAGTACACATATACATGTAGTACATATGTGGCATATTGAATAGTGCACATTTTCATAAACTGTAGATATGTCATAGAACATATGATATATCGCATGGTATAATAAATATATGGCACACTGAATATAGAATAGTGCACATATTCAGTATAGATATGTCATAGAACATATGATATATCGCATGGTATAATAAATATATGGCACACTGAATATAGAATAGTGCACATATTCAGTATAGATATAGCATAAAGAATGTATGGTATAGTACATAGCATATTGCATATGAAATAGTGCACATGTTCAGTATAGATATGGCATAAAGAATGTATGGTATAGTACATAGCATATTGCATATGAAATAGTGCACATGTTCAGTATAGATATAGCATAAAGAATGTATGGTATAGTACATAGCATATTGCATATGAAATAGTGCACATGTTCAGTATAGATATAGCATAAAGAATGTATGGTATAGTACATAGCATATTGCATATGAAATAGTGCACATGTTCAGTATAGATATAGCATAAAGAATGTATGGTATAGTACATAGCATATTGCATATGAAATAGTGCACATGTTCAGCATAGATATGGCATAACGAATGTATGGTATAGTACATAGCATATTGCATATGAAATAGTGCACATGTTCAGCATAGATATGGCATAAAGAATGTATGGTATAGTACATAGAATATTGCATATGAAATAGTGCACATGTTCAGCATAGATATGGCATAAAGAATGTATGGTATAGTACATAGCATATTGCATATGAAATAGTGCACATGTTCAGCATAGATATGGCATAAAGAATGTATGGTATAGTACATAGCATATTGCATATGAAATAGTGCACATGTTCAGTATAGATATAGCATAAAGAATGTATGGTATAGTACATAGCATATTGCATATGAAATAGTGCACATGTTCAGTATAGATATAGCATAAAGAATGTATGGTATAGTATAGCATATTGCATATGAAATAGTGCACATGTTCAGTATAGATATGGCATAAAGAATGTATGGTATAGTACATAGCATATTGCATATGAAATAGTGCACATGTTCAGTATAGATATGGCATAAAGAATGTATGGTATAGTACATAGCATATTGCATATGAAATGTTGGACATATTCAGTATCGATATGGCATAGTACATATATGGCATATTTGATTTGATTTGATCACTTTATTTCAGAATAAATATTCCATATATACTATATATACAACAAATAATACAAAACCGGAAGATCAAACTAAAATAGGAGTTTTTCCCACTTAGTGTAGAGCTTTGAATCTCGTAACAAATGGTTCGTGGTACACCTAACCAGATCGTTTTCACTATTCACAATTCTTAATCTAAAACCATAGACGCACTTACATTGAATAGTGCACAAAGTGCGCATATTCAGTGTAGAACGGCATAGTTCTTGTATGTAAAATCAAAATCTATTCACCTTGAAACACCATGTATCTTTTATCTGCCGACTTAAATTGAGGTCAACCTCTGCCACTAAAAGTCCATCTCGTACTCTTGACAATCCCTACAGAAGAAAAAATGTATTCAATCACTAGAGTACTCTTTGTGACATTCACAGGTGTTTTAGTCTTGAGACCATAATGCTGATAGCCTAGTTGGAATTTGTATTAGTAGCTCAAGTCTTTGTACAACAAACACTATGATCTTTATAATTCTCTTCTCAACATCTATGCCATGTTGAGCACTGCAAATTATTGCCTGTCTGTCACTGAAATACGCATAACTACTAAAAATGACCATATATTATTATTTGAGCTCATTATATAATGAGACCATTAAGATGGTCATTATCTTTTTTTTTAGTGTATTTCATAAAAATTGTAATATTTAAAACAAAAATAAATACCGGTGTTCTGCTTCCATCTGGAGCAGCCAAATAACTAGAACCTGCATTAATTAAAAATGAATGCTGTTACCATGGTAATTGATATGTGTTCACTAGTTATGCATGCGTTATGTCTTCTCTTGAGTCCACTTGCTTGCTTAAAAATATGACTACTCCGGATTTGGTTCCCAGAACTAGAAGCGAGTCGGCCTAGAACCCATGCCGATATTGTTGACTCTTTAGGTACGATAAATGGTGCCCTGGCCTTAACCGCTTGTTGACTCAAATTCAGTACTTTTTTTCAAATTGAATTTTGGGGTTTTTTTTGCTTTGTGTCTGTACCTTTCACACATATGGTACAGGTTTTTTACCACAAACGTACAGAAATAAGATATGACTGACTGACTATATTCCAATGGTTGGTGGTTATCACAGTTTATCTGCAGTATATTCATTCATTTCCATTATTTTGGATAGTACATACATATATACAAATCATACAAAAAACATACAATACTAATTTAATGTGAATGAGCACTAAAACTATGTCTTTTTCTAAAAAACTGCACTGTACATAAACAAAAATTATGTATACTTTAGACATTTGTTATCATTAATTAAGAATTATTGTTAATTGTCTAATTGTCGAATAATAAATGTAACAAATATGGGGAGCTTACATAGACTAAATAAAAACAGTATTTGGTTTATGAGTTTATAAGCAATACAAATTCAAAAGCTTACCATAGAAGTGTCCCATCTGATTGTGACCTAAAAAAAATTAACATTATAAAACAATTATTAAAAATTACTGGAGGGTGTGTTTTAGTTGTTCATGTTAAGCTCTGTCCACACTATAAATGTTACAAAAAATGTGATGTGGCCATATATGGACATGATGATGTCATACCACTACCATATTTGGGTATATCACTTCCATATTTGGGAACATCACACTTTTTTGTCAAACTAGTTTGGTAGTGTAGACAGAGCTTTAGTCAGTTCTATTCTTCTTATTATAAAGTGTATTCTCCCAACTTGGCGTGACCCGAAAGTCTGGTTTTCCAAATGTGAAATAGAATGAGATCATGCGTAATTCTTGTATAAATGTCTATTATTAATACTGGACCATAAAAGATAAAATCTGCATAAAATCAATGAAACATAATTTAATCAATTAAACTTACTTTTTTTCCCATCAGCAGATGTGAACTCATTAGGAAATGTTTCCTGCAAAACAAAATTGTAATAATTGATTGCTTTAAAGCTCTGTCTACACTACCAAACTAGTTTGACAAAAAAAAGTGATGTGCCCAAATAAGGTAGCAATATGACATCATCGTGCCTATGTATTGGCACATCACATTTTTTTTTCACATAAAGTTTGATAGTGTAATCACAGCCTTTAAAGTTACATAATTATATTTTCTTTATTCATTATTCACAAAATCAACATAATATAAACATTTTGAAGGAAAGATATAATGAATTGAAAAGTAACTCACAGTTCCAACCCTGTTGATTCCCACAGTAAAATAAGTGTTAGCTATAGCAGCATTCCTTGCTTCAATTGCCCACATTGGCTCACTGAAATTTATAAAAGAAATTATAGATCATTATAAAATAGTTTCGTTTCGTTTATTTTCCACTCATTTAAATGCATTTAAACAAACATACGTGTACAGAGTATAATATATGAGTGGAAGGAGGTTACAGTAAGTTCATTGACCCCCCGTATCAGTATAATAACAATGTTATGGAGTAGACTAAAATATATTTTTTTAAATGGCCGTACATAAAAATCAAAAAAATTATTTTACTTTTAAGTAGAGCTATAAATATTTAAAAATACATATCAACACATTATTTGAAAACAGGATTTGAAAACATATTGATTGATTGTATATTTATTGTTACAATTGAGTTTCTTTCCAATTAATAGTAGTCGGATATACAAATTATGAGCAGGTAAAAGGGCGTTCATGCAGCACAATGTACAACATCAATTACAAAGTGTTTGAGAAAAATAAAGTACAGTACAAATTATATTGGCAAAATAGCAATATACTATCACTGTAACAAGAGCAATACAGTGTCACTGTAATAAATAAACAAACACACAAAAATGCATAATCACAGAAATCATTACCATTCATTTATGCAGCATTACTGCAAACATTAGAGAATGCAAGATTAAACATTTTATCTTGTAAAAAACTTTAATTTTTGGAAAAGACAAATTACAGGTCTCAAAATTATTCTTTATGAGTTAGATTTCTACTACATCTTACCAATAAAAAAGTGGAAAACTTTAACAACTTTACTATAGAATATAGTTCTATTGTACAGATAGATGGCCAGCATCTAAAGTGTGTTACAAGAGAGCTACCACATATTTAGTTGATAAAAATTCTTGATTTATTTTCAAACTTTCTTTTTTTTCAGGTAATTTTTATTTCTATTTTGTCCTGGTAGTAATGAGTTTTGTTCTTCATGTCATATTTCAAATGCCTACCTTAAAGTTCCGACCGTGGCTGAAGGATTGAAGACTATCTCCGCTCCATTCATACCATACATATGCCAATTCAACGGATGATGTCTGCCAAAGCAAATATTAACTGCAATACGACCTAACAATATGATATAAAAGACAGTTAATTTCTACTTTTGAGCTATGGATTTTACAAAAGGTATGTGGTATGTAACACAACTGAATGAGGGCAATTCTTCATTGAGAATAGTAGTAAATTGTCAGAAGTAATTTGTGGATCTTGGCTTAAGATAAATAAAGGCTCTCAGAATTTGCGTGAAATGAATAAAGTATGACATTTTTTGTAAGTTGCAATTTGTAATTCCAAGCTGCATGTAAAATTTAATCGTTACTGCTCCATTAGAAAGATAACAAGTTTTCATTAGGGAGCATTTTCAGTAGGGTTTTCCAAATCTTAATAGCAGAGAGTTGGCATCAAATGCGGACCAATAAAATGTGGTCCTTAATTAAAGAGGTACAAGAGAATGCCTTACCAAATTGTGTTTCAAAAACAGAATGACCAGTGTTCCCTTCCATATAGTAAGTAGACTATAAAGCCAAAAATAATTATTTGTTATATATACAATTCATAAATTCGTATCTTTGGGTAAAACTGACAAATCAAAATAATCCTAATATAATTCAGTGAAACAATGTTAATATAATTTGATTATTCAACTGTTACTTCTTGCTCTAAAAAAAAAAATTAACTTGAAAGAAATTACCTCATTAAAATCTCCAATTCTTGGGATATGATTCTTTCTTGATTTTCCAAGAACTTTTCCAGTGTTTGAAATAACAACTATAGTAAAAAAATATATGTTATTTAAAAAAGCAGCAGAAATAATAATTAAGTTAAGAACTGAGTGAATCAAGACAAAACGAGTACGTATAAAGTCGTGTATCCAAAGTTAACACTCAGGCTCCTTCTGATCAGAATTTCTAATTTACGTAGATTTTGCCATCATAGTTCATAAATAAATCCAAAATAAGATGCGTGTCACTGTGGTCTTATTATAGAAAGCTTTTCTCTTCGATGAATCCTGAACACGCCAGTGATTAAACACCACAAAAAGTCGATAATACATTTGAAGGTATGTGACCTTTGACCTACCTGCAGTGTTCCATATGACATCAGCTGGGTCACGTTCTAAGATTGGTGAGACTACAACCATGTTGAAACGTTTTGCAAGCTACAAAACGTAATAAAAAGATACTTTATTACTTTGTTACATTGTTGCAGATCAGTAGGCCTACAGTATTTGTGCTGTGCTTAGCTGAAAACACAAACCTTCCATAATAAAAAAAAAAGGCAACCATAAAAGCTACAGAACTTTATCTAATCATTTTATAACTATCCTTGAATGAGGCCTTGGTAATGGAAACTATCTAGTGACTTTTTAAAGTTTTATAATAATATTCTGCCTTAAGGGTAACCTTACATCCTGGCATAGCTTGGTTGTAGGCCCTTCCTCAGCAGATTCAGCAAACTCGCACCACGGCAGTTTTTCTCTTGTACAAAATGCAAAAGGCATTGCTATAAATAAAAGAATACACGTAATAATATTCAATTCAAATAAATACGACTCTCCCAATACTCTGGTATTCGGAATGTGTTTTTATTGGTAAAAATGAATTTGGGACTGTTTGGAAAAGTCTTGTATTGGCAGAGTTTCCGGTTTTCAGAGAGTCTGGTATTGGCAGAGTTTCCGGTTTTCAGAGAGTCTGGTATTGGGAGAGTTTCCGGTTTTCAGAGAGTCCGGTATTGGGAGAGTTTCACGTTTTCAGAGAGTCCGGTATTGGGAGAGTTTCTGGTTTTCAGAGTGTCTGGTATTGGGAGAGTTTCTGGTTTTCAGAGAGTCCGGTATTGGGAGAGTTTCTCTGAGTATTGGGAGAGTTGACTGTAATACTAATCTAAAGGTGTTGAATGCAAAGAAAGAATAACTAGAATTGCTAGATGCACTTTAGAAAATGTTTCAAAAGACCATAATTACTCAATATCTATCCTTTGAAATTTAGTTTTAATTAAGAATATCTTAATTATCAATTGTTGTACTTACTCCAAGCTTCTTGAAAACATATAATGTTCACTCCACATTTTGCAGCAGTCTCAGTAATGTCACTTATTCTGGCATGAAGTGACGCTATCTGTTGATAGAAAAGAAGCTTGATTATTTCACAGTATATTTGATTTTAAATCAACTGACAGAGATAAAAACCTCCACCAAAAAGTTGATAAAGATGAAACAGTAACAATATACAAAAATGACAAAATAATTAAAACTTGTGTTCACAATTTTAGACTTAAAAATATCAGAATCACAAAAAAAGAGAACTTATTATAGGAATCGCACAAGCGCTTGAATAAACCTCTGTTACATTAATACGACCAAAAGGAGGATTTAAAAAAACTAAAGTAAGTAACTAAATAAATAAAACATAAATAAATTTGTTAAGCTTAGCCAAACTGGTAGACTGAATCAACTGAATCAAAACACTAAACGCTGCTGACAATCATTTGTTTATCATTCAATTCACATATTTATTTGTAAGATCTCTTTAGATTCATTGGTTACACATTTTTTTTTCATTCATTTTATAATTGCATGCAAGTCAAAATGTAAATCAACCAACCAAATTTCACTTGTACACCGTTGTTAAAATGACAAAAATAATATTGTATTGTATCGTAAATGAATAAAAAAAAACTTGAATAAAGTTCAGCAGACAATTATATAGAGGGCAGTAGATATATAACATTGTGATCATGTTTTTGTGCAGACATAACACAATGCATTGATTGGTGTAAGAAAAACACAATGCATTGATTGGTGTACGAAAAACACAATGTAGGTAATAGATACATGACAATAGGAAACAGATAAAGAGATTAATGAACACATTACACAAAAGAAAACCCAATAAGAGGTTTAACAAAATAGGAAGGTAAAGAATTTAACTGTAGTAGTTTTAGTAGTTGGTTCAAAAGACAGACAAACCAAATGTTAATATTAACACAAACAAGAGAGGATGGAAGGTAGTAGTATTTATTAACATTTCACTAGAGGCCCAGAGCATGAGCAGCCCAGAGTTGGAGGGCCATTTAAGCTCTGTCTACACTATCAACTAGTTTAACAAAAAAAGTGTGATGTGCCCAAATATGGTAGTGATATGCCCAAATATGGTAGTGATATGACATCATGTCCATATATGGGCACATCACATTTTGTTGACACATAAAGTTTGATATAGTGTAGACAGACCTTTAGAAGTGCTAAACCAGGGGTCTTTGCCCCCTGTGTCACAATACAATACACATACACAATATGGAAACCTGTAAATTAGATTTATTCAAATGTTGTGTTTGATCGAGCAAGTATGGTACATTTTATATTTTGGCACTTTCACATGACTGCAAGATTAACTACAATATCTGTACTGGTTGCTGTTTGCGTGTAGCCTAGCGTTTCAAGTCGAGTCGTAAAGCGTGTCAGCGGTAACGCAATTTTCACCAGTCAGTTCAACTCGTCGAAACAAAATAAAGGTCAAAGGTCAGAGCGATGGTTCCCAAACTTTATTCCAACGTGTAAACTATAAAGGAATACAATAAACATTCTAAATAATAAAATGCAATAAATCCAGCAATATCATCAATAAATCATTCGATCAACATTATCATTATTAGTTGAAATGCCTAATTGAATCTACTTTACTTTAAACCTTATAATAGCCTCAAAGATTAGGTGAGGTTTAAATCAATATATATAAAATCTCTAATCTACAATTATAATACTGAAACTACAAGTAACTAAAGTTAAATTACTCACTTGACTGTGGATCCTATATAATTCTGTTGTTTCTAAAACCTTTAAACATTGTTTCAATCATGTAAATTCCGTATAATAAAAATAGGTGTTCTTCCTTTAAAACAGTAAGGTGAAGTGTGGTTTCTTTAGCTAATTATCATATCTTCTAAGAGAGAGGGCAGGTTTCCATGGTAATAATCTATAAGGTCATAGCTTTGGGTTCTTAGGAATGTTGGCTTGTCATAAATCATCCCTGTCTTACTTAAAGTGAGGTACAGTATAAAATAAAAGGCTAGTATAGTATACTTGGTATACAGTCCACAACAATATCTATATCACGCTACACAGGTGTATGATTGGGTTATTGTATGCATCCAATTTTTGTTTGCAAAGTAGAATATTTATTTGTCTTTTAACCAAAAAGGTATAATACCTAATCAAAAAAGATGACCCTTGAACCCATACCTGTTCTGATACAGGTGCATCTGTTGGCAACAAGATTTTATTCTGTACAGCACCAATCCTGACAACTCTAGGAGACCTCATCTGCTCTTTTTTGGCATCGATGCCATAACCACGCAACTCAAAGTCTTTCTCTTTGGAAGCTTGCAGTGCTTCTTCTGGTAACTCTAAAACCCTTTGCACAAATAGATTGATTTGTTGTGTTATTAAATATATATAAATGATAAAAGTAATGTAATAATATATAATCTGTATTCTTTTAATAGTAGGCCTAGTACATATTCAAATTGCACAATCTTATTATGAAATAATTGTGGGGAAAAATCATTTTAAACAAAACTGACAAGTAAAGTACCATTGAAAATAACTTTATATTCTAGGCTTATTATAGGTTTCATCCTAGAGATATTATAGTGAACTATAATATCTCTATTCTGGTTTCATCATGAACAGATGAATTACTGAGTATACAAAACAACCAAAATCGCAAAAGGTCTATTAGTTTTACTTATCAGCAAGGCTAGATTAGGAGGATAGGTTCATCAGGACTCTACCAGGAGAGGCAGTACCAGTATTAATAATAGGCCTAGGCCTATATTATAGGCTACTATGCTGACCCAGATATCCAGGCCAGGCCCAGGGTCATTCTGACGTGGCATGCATTCATTTCTGTTCTGGTGGTGAGAGATTGGGAATTTAAACTTTTAATTTACCTAGCCTTCTTTCCATACAAAATGGTTAGAACTTTTTCCCGTATTTCTTCGGGAATGTTATCACGCAAGATAGCATCTACGCTGTCTATTTCAGCTGCCATAACTTTCAAGGGGAGAAAACTCAAGACCACAACAAAAACAAGAATGATTGACGTGTGCACTGCGCCCTCTAGTTGAATAATCTAGGCCTATGTTGAGGGCGCTAAACTATCAACAAGAAGTTGCGTTGATTTTTTGGTTCAGGGACGATTCGGCCCTGAGACGATTCGGCCCGGGACTATTCGGCCCACTTTTGGTGGGACGATTCGGCCCACTTTTGGGCCGAAACATCCCACTTTGTGGGCCGAAACGTCTCACTTTAGACCAAATTCATATTCATTTTTTTTTTATTTATCAAGTTTTTAAAGGTGTTTAACAATCCGTATTTTATTGATATCGACAAAGTTGATATAATGTATATAATAAATTACTAAAAAAACGTAATTTTATATTCAATTTATTACTTCGAAAACCTTGTTTATTTCGTGCATTCGCCAAGCGGCCAACAGAGGGCGTAACTTATTTACATCGCGCGCGTGACTAAAAAATGATTATTTTCGACAATGTTTTCAAAATGTTTGCTTTATTGCATCTTTATCCCTAGTAGTGCTACCCCATAGTCTCTCTGAAAATAAAGTTTGGGGAAAAAAGCTTATTTTATGCTTATAAATGCATATCAAAGCCGATAATTGTAAGTGTGCCGAATCGTCTCAGGGCCGAATCGTCCCGGGCCGAATAGTCCCGGGCCGAATAGTCCCGGGCCGAATAGTCCCGGGCCGAATCGTCCCGGGCCGAATCGTCTCAGGGCCGAATCGTCCCGTTACCGATTTTTTAATATTTATAATTTTTAATAAAAACAAACACACGTTTGAAGTCATAAAATGCTCATTATTAACCATGTGTATTAAAGGATTTGGCATAGCTATATACTTTATAACGTAATGTAATGATTTTGAACGTTTTTACGAATGCGTTTACTCTAGAGGTTAGGCTATTAACCCGGACCAGCCTACTACTAGGCCTAGGCTAGCTAGGGGTCTAGTAGGCTATAGGTTATACTACTAGCTAGGCCGGTAGATCCGACTATATAAGACTAGGCTTTGGGCCCACAGCTAGCACAGGTCCTACCTGTACCTAGTCGAATTACGACCTAGTCTAGAGGCGCGCTACCATGCTGTGCAGGATCCCGCTATAGATTGCCTCTCACTCAGCTGGTCCAAGCAAGGCCCAGGCAGGGCCAAGTTATTATAATCTACATTACATAACTTTATTATTAATTAACTTTATTTGGACACTGTCGTACTGACTGAGAGACCTTCGTAAATATTGTTAATTTTTCTGGTTATGGGCCTAGACCTATATAAAAATAAAAAAATGTTTACCAATTAATATTTATATTATTTTTTAGTCTCTGCAACCAGGAACACAAATAATTTGAGTGGCAGCAGTTGTATAAACATGTATGCCGTGACCCGAATCAAGAATAGTATACCGGCTGGTAGGGGGCGCCGAGTTTGCCTAGCGTCATTCTTCATCATCTTACTTCTGATGTACTGCGTTCCATATGTTTACGAATACAGTTCCATGTGGAATTCTAGTGCAAAGAGCTGTCTAACATCAAAGATCTCTGCCATCCTAAGTGGGAGCCAAGAACATGATGCCTCCGTGCTCGACGCTCCAAAATCATCTGAACGAAAACTCTTGCCGTTTATAGGAAATGGTAACATAGGGGTTTCAATAAACTACTTCAATCCAGGAGGAATTGTTCTCAGACATAATCCACCTTGGGCCTTTGAGATTCCGTATTATCCGATTCTTAATACCGAAGTAGAAGGATTAACGTCTCAAAGCGCTACTGTGTTGCATTCAAAAAGTGGCCTCGTTCACCACTTACAGTGTTATTCAATCGGTAAAGACTGCGTATCTGTACGGCACACCTCATTCGCACATCGTACTCGCAAATCTGTTATCATGCAGCAGATATCAATCGAAAATCAAACACCAAAACCAGTCACTCTTCGATTGCATAGCTTGGATATAAGCCGCTGGAAAGATGCAAAAGCTTCTGTAGAATCAGTGAATGTAAACGGTGAGACTATTCATTATACACTTATATTAGGAAAATTTGCCACTCACACAGTGCGCGACTTTACCACTGATCATTATGTTCATGTAGCCATTGGAATTTCAACTATCTCGTCAAGTCTTGATGTCCAGCCTCATGACTCGCATACCATCGAAGTCTTAACTGTGGTTCAGTACACGGAACCAATACTTAAGCATGAGGTCACTGAGGTTGATCTGTCAGATTTGGTTGATAAGGTTCGCATGGACATGTTGACTCTCAAAAAGATGAGCTTTAGTGAAACGGCAAAAGAGCATACAGACGCGTGGAAGGATATCTGGAAAGGTGAATTTGTACAAGAACAACCGTTAGTTGATAATGACGATGACATTCACTCACAAGAATTAATCAATACAATTATTTACTATATTCTCTCGTCCGTGGAAGCTCCTTTGTATCAGGTTGAAACGTCCGATTTAGAAAGAGCTAAACTTCTACAAACTCTTGATATGCCTGGAAGCTGTTACAACGGCCAGCCAACTCTTTTCATGGATCCTCTTTGGGAATCTGTCAACAAACAAGAGCAGTTATCAGATCTTGTATCTCATTGGCTTCACACACTCTACAAAAGTGGTTGCCAAAGTTTGCTGACAGTTGGCGCAGATGGTGTGATGCAAGCCATGCTATTGAGTTTCTTAGGAGCTCAGTTCACCAAAGAAGACCTGTCTTTTCATGCAGATCCTCACCAGATCAGAGGATCACTCTTAATTAGGAACCTAAAGTATGGTAGTAATGACATTGATATTAAGATAAACAGAGACACAGAGACAATTGAAATAAAAGCAAATGGTTTTATCAAAGACAATTATAAACTATTTGCTTGTGAAACAGGGTGTAAAAACGACCCTATTGTTGTCGGTCACAAAAAAGAATTGCCGTTAAAATGGACTGAACCAATGACTGCGTTTCTGTATATATCGCATGAAGCTGATCACCTAGCATTTCTTCGCAAAAAAGTGATTCATTACCGTTACCTCCATCATACGATGGATGAAGCACCGTTAATAGTTGGTCATGATAAAGGAATCCATGTACCGGTCATATTCTGGGTGTTTCTTGGTATACTCATTGCAATATTTCATCTCTTTTTAATCCGGCTAATCTACAATGAATATTGCTCCAATGTTTTTCAAGAAAGATTTAGAAAAAAGAAAACTTCTTCATCAATTTGAACATTTTTGTAAATATTATTATTATTATTGCACTTAAATTTCTTCAACATGGTGGTTTCTTAACTACAGTTTACAGTATTAGCTTTTATATTTCAACTGAATGTTGTCAACGGAATAACTAAGTGTTGGGTTGAGGTATAATGTAGTATTGTCATTTTAATATTAAATATGGTATTTATAATATACCAATTGAATAATAATTATTATATTTATTTTTTTTGATTAAGATACAAAATTAAAGTAGAGTACTCGACTCAATGGTGCAAATATGAATTTATCATTTTCGAATAATAAAATATTTATGTTGTTATTATGAACTATGAACAAAATTATATAAAATATAGATATTTATTGATCTATTAATTTAGTAAATTATTTTTTATTCATAAAGCTTTGAATCCAATTAATCATATTGATCATAGCTATTTTACATTGTCAATTCTCTCCTAAAGCTCTGTCTACACTATCAAACTTTGTGACAAAAAAATATCATATATCACCACCATATTTGGGCATAGCACCACCATATTTGGGCAAACAAGTTTGATAGTGTAGACAGAGCTTTATACAAAGAGATTTTGTTTATATGATCAGAATACTTTTATATACAAAATAATGTAATTGATTTGTGTTATAATAGCACAATGATACATTCTCACAGATGTCTTTATCTTCATTCATAAATTAATTATTTTCCAGTCTTATCACTGGGTGGTGTGGAGTTTCTCTTTGCCTATGAATTTATATAAAATATTTGAATTGACAATTTGATATGGAAGCCAATAATTTTACAGACATTTTTAGCAATTTTTTGTTTATTTTTTTGCTTAAATTTTCTTTCTCCGAATCTTTACATGTTTTTTAAAATTGTTATCAAACAAAATGTAGAGTCTATTTTCATGGTTTTGTGCAATATATTTGTTTTTCTTGAAAAATTTGCCAAACTGGACGCAAGTAGTAAACGTTTGTACTATAGAGGGCGATGTATCACTCGCGCGTGCGTAAAAACGACGGTTTTGTGCCCAAAAGAAAAACACGAATTGGTCAATGCAGGATCTCTAGTGGTATAAGCTGTCTTGACGTCTAGTAAACAAATATCGAAATATATTGTACATCAAGTATTTTCATTGATTAAAATGTTATGTTGTGCCTATAATTATAATAAATCAAATGATTCATTTATTGAAATGTTTAATTTATTTGGTTCCAGTGTATATGAACAATTTTGACAGAAGTACAGAGAACGGCATATGTTTAGGAAAAGTTGTTTTATTACTTTTTAAATGGGGTTTTCTACATATCAGTTGAAGATGACGACCTCGTTTTTTTAGGTTGAAATAGCTGAGGACTTGACGATGGCAGCAACTAAAAAACAAAACATTTGTGAATTCATTTAGACACTGATCCATTCAACTTAAAAACCGACGTGCACATGAGTTTATAGTTCGATTAACCAAGTATATAGGATTATAACAAATGAGATATTTCTAATTAATAGAAAGTTTTTGTTAGTGCACTACTTAAAGCCTTGTCTACACATCAAACTTTGTAACAAAAAAATGTGATGTGCCTATATGGACATGGTGATGTCATATACCATATTTGGGCACATCAAACTTTTTTTGTCAAACTAGTTTGATAGTGTAGACAGAGCATTACAGTTGTCCTGCTCTGAGTACCTGCATTGTGATTCGTCGATTCTCTTCATCAGTAACTAACGGTGAGCCAGGGCGGCTTCTCACCTCTGGTGACGGGTTACCCTGATTGTACGACTGAAGTTGTGCCTTTGCCTGACTCTGTTCCTCGACGACGATAGCTTCTGCTGACTGAAGTCTTTGTTGTTGAATTGTCATCAGTGGATGATTACCACTTATTAGTCGTGCATTATTCTGGATGCAAATAAGTATAGCAGTATGTAGTGTAGTAGAGTATAGCAATGGGTTTATCATTTTACCATTTTCAACCATGATGAAATTACACTAGGCCTAGGCCTACTCTAATCTAATTTCACTCTTTCCTGGCCTATCCATGTTTAAATTATTTCTATTTCATTTAAAACCTAATTATGGTAATCAGAAAAAAGACAATTACTGAAAAAAAATATATTAACAAAGTTCTGTAAACAAATTTTAAAACACAAAGCTGCGGAAGCTTTATAAAGATATCGTTGAGATCAATTCCCCAAATGTGTATTATTTAGTTGATTCAACTACGTCGAGTACCTTTATAACGTTGTTATGGTCATCGTTATCAGTTTGATTACCATGATTTCTAATAGAAGGATTGATGGCATTGGTAGCACACACATCAGATCGCATATTCTCATCTACGGTTGGCAAAGAACATGCAAGACGCTCTATGAAGTCTTCAGACGATTGGTGTACTGTCTGTGGAATATTTTCCCGCCTTCTTAATACCTCCTCTCCACTATGACGTCGATGAGTGTGTTGTCTAGGCCTACAAGACCTAATAATTTTGTCATCTATTGATATTCTAGAGCAATCACAACCAGTCTCACTATTACTACTATCTGTACTAAATATCTGCATTTCTTGAGAGTTTGGAAAATTTTCGCTAACAAATACTTCATCAGTTTGACTATGAGAATTCTCTACGTCACGTGATGATTGACAACCAATATTTCTAGAATTCAATCTACTCATTCCAGCTACAATATCGTCTAATGATTCATGAGTGTAAAAAGAGGTCGGGCTTAAATTAACTCCCTGTCTTGCTAAGCTACCAAAGTTAAGAACTTGTTGAAACTCTTCAATCTGTATATCTTGCTTTGCTTCTGGTGACGCTGACCAATAAACCTGGTCTTCTGTAAAGATTTTCTGATTTATCATTACAGCTTCAACCAGAGCCGAGCATCGTGCTGAGGCATCTTTTGCTATGGCTGCCACTACTTCAGCCTTTAGTAATGCATTTCTCGCCAAAGACATTGCTGCCTTTGCTTCTTCGTGAATCTGTTTAGATTTTCTAAGAACTTTATTTACTCGTTTGGCACATTCGACGCTTTCTGAAGTAAGATCGGCCAGTAGAACATGCGACGATTTTGTCTTTCCCATTCCTACAGAATCATATTCACCATCAACGAATGCATTTGGATAAAACGACCATGGATCAAAATTCTCTCTGTCCATTTTTAAAACTATTATTGCTACCTTTTAATGTTAAGCTGTAACGCTCGTTGAAAACGCTAAAGGCACCGTCATACCTTGACAATTACGCAAGCTTTTATGATTTTGTGTATCATGTGCATTGCGTTTATTTTGAACGGCTCTAGTCTAGTTCTTTTAGAACGAGTGTGACATATCGGTACGCGCGCAGTGTTTGCTTGCGCAAGAACCATGATGGATACTATATTTTATAAGATATTTTTATCTGGAATAAAAGGCTCACTGTAACTATGCCTTACGGGTAAACGAATTTATTTCAATTTTATTTAGTCAGTCCGAAAGACATTTAACGACTCACTTTTACATACGGTATACAAACGGGGTGAACAATATATAAACATCATTTACACGATTACAAATACAGTCCTATTCAGTACTACTTTCCGCTCTAAGATTATTCAGTCTAGTAACGTAGACAATCTTGCGGTACTAATGTTTGGCAAAGGAGAGTAAATTAACGAATTGTTGACTAAATTCGATCCGGTGATTTGTTATTTAAATATATACCCATTGTATAGTAGACGAACCCAGTTGCCCGAAGACGAATCTTTTGTTATTAGTTATTGACAATCTTAACAATGAAAAAAAGGTGTACTCGTTATGACTAAACATTCTACATAGTCTGGCAAATACCGAACTCACTATCCTACTAGTATAGTCAGTGGAATTTATAGAAAGAACACAACATGTTACCGTCAATTTCTAGTACATATGTCGGATATTTAATCGTGATAATTCAACTTGTTTCATTAATTGCTGGATACCAAACTGGAGCACCACAAGAGGCCTGTACGACACGGACGCCCAATCATGGGATCGGTGTCTCAGCACAGACCAGTTTCCCACCGTTTGTTCTGTCAACATCAGATGCTTCACCATATGTAAAAGGTAAACCAGTTACGTCATTGTAACGTTACAAACTGTATATATTACATAAAGTAAAATCTATTTATCGATCATACATAAAATAAACGTTCGTATATACCGTAACACAGTTCATTATAAATGGGCATGAATAATAGTATATACTGTAAGTTTTACAAGCAATAACAATTGTCCTATTATTGTATTATTTATAACAGTTATGAGAATATGAATCCTCAATATAATTATTGTTCATGCATAGAGATATTATAGTGAACTATAATATCTCTATGGTTCATGCCATACCACGTTGAAAATTATCATAGGTCTACAATTAATAATTATATTAGAAGTCATAATGACCAAATCAATTTTCACTTGGATCATAGTTGTTTTAATTGAATGAATGATGTAGTTAAATGTATTGATATGTCAAGCACTTGGTCCGATGAATTAAAGTACAGTAGAACCCTTGTTAGGGGACACATTCGGGACCAACAAAGTAAACTGTAGTAAGTTAATAGTGTCCCTTTGGTTGTACTGCTTTAACAATTGTTTCATACGTAATACTTAGTATTCTTAACTGAATAGGAATGTGTCAAAGCACGGAGAAATAAGTTAGAATAATAACTTTTTCTCCATGCTATACAACTGATGAAATATTAGTATTTTCCATATATATATATATATTAGACATTGCATTATTATGAATCCATATTTGAATCAGTTTTAATGTTATTCCACCTGAAGTACTGTCAGTAGCCATTACCATTACATATATACAAATGAAAAGGAGTATCTACCAAGTAACCCATAGTTTGTGTACAGTACCTTGTTGTACAAAGTATGGAGGTGTAAAAATATGTGGGCGCAATGTCATTCAAATTTCGTAATAAGTATATACAATGAGTATTATTTGCTTGTACCTTAAAATGAAAAAAATATATATAACAGTATAATAAAATAGTTGGTTTTAAACTGTGGTATGCCTGACTTGAAAGTGTGTTCGGTTGAAGAGAACAGAACAATGTCACGACCGTATCTAGCCATTTGGAAAATCCTTTTTCTTTTGTATGCTTTCACAGTGGATTTCATTTTGCATAGAATGATAAGTTGAAGTTTTTCATTGTTATTTATATTATGAGTCAAGTGCTATATACAGCATACTGTATCTCCTATTTTTATTTTAAAAAAATAATTTATACATACTGGACTAGACTCAGCACATATAGTGTACAAGCATGGGCCTATAAATGTATAAGTCCATGGTAGGTACAAGCCTACATGTCCAAAATAGGTTCCTTAAATGTGCCACTATTTCTTACAGAACCTGTGTAAATGTTGGACTACAATCCCCACGTTCATTTTATTACAAATATTTGTTTAGAATACGCGAATGAAATACAGTACCAACAATAATAACTATGAACTGTAAATACCTGACTTACTAGATTCTTCTTGAAAACGGAAAATAATACAATACTATAAACGTTATTTTTCCTTTGTCGGTAAATATTTTCGGGTTTTATTTCATTTTCATTTCATTTATTTATTTGACCAACAAACCATAAGATAAAATATACAGGGATAAATTGGACAGGGACTGCTAAAGTAATTAAGATTACTGTAACTAGAAGAGTTAACAGTCCCTGGTCTTAACTAATATACATTTATAATTTATAAACAAATGTATTAATCTGTGAATATACAAAAAAAAAGAACAATTATTATTATTATCCTTATTTTTTTGTTTTGAAAAACAAAATACATTGAATTGAATGTCCAGTATATCCACCGTCTTGCTGCAAACCACTGTACCATTCAACAAGTAATAATTTAAAATCTTAATGGAGGAAATAAATATTTGTGCAACCAAAAAGTATTCCATATTCTTGCTTTAACGATGATGTCGCAGCCCCAAAACTCTGGAACACTCTACCCCTCGAAATACGCTCATCAAAATCTGTTATCACATTTAAAACTAAACTCAAAACTCATCTCTTCAGAGAAGCATAATCACACGCTACTACTTGCACAGATCTTGGAAACACAGCGCTTTGAAACCTTTGTCTCTTGCGCTTTATAAATGTTATTTATTATTATTATTATTATTAAACTGCCGTAACTTCCTTCTTCCACGGACACACCATTTATTTAGGCTATGACAAGGTTTTTTACAAACAAATTTCCATGCCAACAAAGGATCGGCATGCAATGAACCATTCTATTCAATTCACAACCAACAAAGAGAAACACAAAACATCCACTAACAGGTTGAGATAAAACAAAACAAATATTACAATAACATAAAACGACGTTCACTCTCGATTTTAGATCTAAAAACGGATAAATATTACAAAATAATCAATATCGTAAATATCCAAAGTATTAAAATTGTGTTATACTCTCTGAGAAATAAACTTTTGTAACATCTACTCGCCAAAAAAGTACATAAATAATTAGATTCCCTTGAGCGAGTAGGCCAGACCAAGAGTAAAGCTCTGCTACACTATCGAACTTTATGCGACAAAAAATGTGATGTGTCCATATATTGACATTATATGTCATATCACTACCATATTTAAGCATATCTCTCCCATATATAGGCACATCACACTTTTGTTGTCAAACTAGTTTGATAGTGTAGGTAGAGCTTAAACGTTTGAATTTAAACAAAGAAATCAAGTCACAACCATACGTACATTTATAAAGAAACACCATATCAAAACTAAGTCTGTGCTTTATAATTCTAAATGAACATTATAATTAGGACACGTTTTAGCTAAAAATAATAAAAATCTATTTTGGATTCTGTCTATACAACTTGGAGATATCGAATTCACAATAACTGAACAATATGTGGACGAACCATTGTTTTATAAATACACACCAGAGTATACCCGTCACTAATGAATCTCAGTTCCTCCATATCATCCTACTAGCTTTAGGAACATCATACTTAACATGTTAACAACAATTTAATTTACTGTATATATAAATACCAAAATCTTTATGAACAGATCCTGCATATTATTTAAATTATAACGGAACAAAGTTGGCTTTTCCTTAAGGGTACTAGACATAAAATTGCATTTGTGTTTTTACCACAACAATATAGGCCTCACTGATTCGTCATAGAATACAATGCCTACAAGTCATACATGTAGTAAAAGCTGTATAATCTTTACGATTGTTTTTGTTCTTTCAGTCACCATTGACTCTTCAACATATTCAGACATAAAAGGGTTTCTTATACAAGGAAGACAGGGCAGTGTGAACGGCGGCATTGTTGGGACATGGCTTGCAGCAACTAACAGTCAACTTCTTGAATGTACCAACTCTTATGATTCAATAACACATATTAACAATGCCGATAAAACTTTACCTTTAGAATTTTTATGGAACCCCGGCAGTACAAACACGGGCAATATTATCTTTGTGTAAATATTTGTTTTTATTGATTTTAATTAACAACATATTTATCTAGGATTAAACAATCAGGTAAAAGAAAAACATGTTTTACATTGTGGTCATGTCTTAAATACAAAATAAATTGGAGGAAACAAAGTTTTAGTTTTGCTACTTACTTATCACCATGGTGAGACCATGAAGAAAATGATGAGACCGGATACACCGACTAAATACATTTTCTAGTTAGGGGCCGAGGCCTACATACGCTTGTAGTGAAAGTATAGGGACTATTATATTTTGTTTCGCTTTTCTCATGAATCAGATATTCATCGGATAAAAACATGACCTTAAAATTCACATTGAACGAAATAAAAGGTTTAAACACTTTCAATAATTAGTACTAATATTATTGTCAACCGTTATTCCAGACTATTAAAGAAAGCAAAAATAATATAATACATCTCAAAACTATGCGCTCAAGCCATGATTGGTTGTAATTACTATGACGAAATCATGAATATTCATACAATGGATAAATTCGAATTGTATAATTGATCATTTATTTCATATTATTACTTTGTATTACGTTTTTTAAATTAGGCGGGGTAAAGTATTGCGAATAATGTTTATAATAATATATAATTACTTTTTCATATAGTGCAACCATTGTACTTAATCAAGCAACGTTTTGGGTTGACGTCACCAGTAGTACTACTACTAGCAGTAAGTATGTTCAATATTAATATATGCATCGTAATTCAATGAATTAAATGTTGATTTGATTGATAGATGGATATTACCATTACATTTGGTAAATACTGTATATAATGAGTACCAAAATATCTTGGGGATGTGGGGTGGGCAGTGTTTGTTTTCCATTGTGATTTGAAAAATAGGAATCATGATGATTACAAAAATACTAAAATGTTTCTCTGCAGATCCATGTTCTCCTAATCCATGCCAAAATGCGGCCACTTGTCTGCAATCGCAATCAAACGCATACATTTGTCAATGTCAAAGTGGATTCTCAGGAACAAATTGTGAAATAGGTACAACAGGTAAGTACTTTTATCGATTACCAGAACACTTAACAGTAAGTATCACAGACATGATTCAAGAACTGGAACACTTTGATAAGGTACTAAACTTTAATAACAAGGGTCTATATAAAACAAACAATCTGTACAATGTTATAGACCATTATACAGTTTGAACGCCATCTGGTAAATGATACCTCACCCCCAGTCTTGAAAACCTCTCCTCCAAAATGATCACAATAAACAGTACGGATATGATTTTATGGGGAACCATAATAATAAAACCCAGTTCTTACACATGAATGCATACTTGTGTAAAGCATTTTAAGGAAGATGTCATCATTATAGATGCCACTCCCTTAACATTAATTCTAACTACATAGAGAAATCCTGTATAGGTGATAATGGTTGTTAATATTATAGAACTGAAATTTATGTAATACCGTATTTATTTTAATAAACGCCCCGTTTATTCGAGGGAGGCGTTTATCTTTTTTTGGTGAAATATGGTACATATCATGTATATTCAAATAAATACCCACTAGATAAAAAAACAAATTGATTTAAAAAAATGATAAATACGTTAAAATCGTATGAAAGTGCTTGGTAATTGTAGAATATGGCAGTCAATGAATTCTACTACAAATCTATTCCAAATGATGTTTTATTTGGGCGGGGGAGGGTATTCAAAGCGGAGCATTTATATTCGAATAAATACGGTATAATTGGATTTACAGCATGTGTACCGGTTTAGTTTATAAAACATTGAAGCATAATTGATGACGCAATCAGAATCATCTTCTCATTTGTTACTTACTCTTTATACTTTTCTTATTTCGTTTTACAGTGAATCCATGTAATCCAGACCCGTGTCAAAATCAAGGAACATGTTTTCAGAGCGCTAGCTCCAGTGCTTATTCATGTGTCTGTGTAGCTGGGTATGACGGAACAAATTGTGAAATAGGTACTGTAATAATTATCATAATCACTATATAATCTGCTCATGAAATCAGAAAATATTTTATAGTAACACTTTGTAACAGGTTTATATTAACCCACCGTATAGTACATTCCTAGTTCCAGTTCAGCACTGCCAGCAGTCAACGATATTTTCGCCAAACTACTATCTTGACTTTTTCAAACGCTGATAGTAAAACCCGTTTTACCCGAATCAAACATCCTCTACTGTAGGCTAAATGATTTTTTTTTGCGCATCAACAGAAAAAAACATTTAAATACGCATGCACATAAGTAGCGCTTTCATTTCCCACGAATAAATTCTCCTTGTGTGTTGAAATGTGGCTTAATAATACAGTCTCTATAGTATGTGTGTCTGTTGGCGGTCTCTGTCACTGGTATTATATATCTAACGCATTATATTATGGTGGTGGCGCTTTTACTAATATAACCATTTTGTTAACTCTAGATATCAATGAATGTTCCAGTAACCCATGTGCAAATGGTATTTGTACAAATAACATAAACTTTTTCACTTGTACCTGTTTTTCGGGATATTTCGGCACACGTTGTGAAAATGGTAGGCATGTAGTTATTTGTTTAAACTAACACCATCAAACTTGAATGCACGTTTAAAGAAGATACATATATGCCTACTATTGGAAATCACTTGCATTGTATATTGTTTTAACCATTAACTTTGCTAACTTTAGATATCAATGAATGTTCAAGTAACCCGTGCGTGAATGGTGTTTGTACAAATAACATAAACAGCTTTACTTGTGCCTGTTCTCCTGGATATTCCGGTACACGTTGTGACAACGGTAGGCTTACATACTCAATTAATTGATCAAACCAGATTGCCTTGATCAAACTAATATAAGAGGGGGGTTCTAAAACAATAGTGAAGGTTCTTTTGCCGCAGAGACACTACAAACTAGTTTGACCAAAATATGTGTCATGTATGGTAGTAGGCCTAAAATGACATCATCATGTCCATTATTATGGCCACATATTTTGTTTTGGAGTTGTTCACGTATATCGTCTAGTCCGCTTTACAGCTGTACCTGTGCAAGTGGATATATTGGAAGCACTTGTCAGACACCAATATAAACAGTTATCTTGTTAACTCTATAGATATTAATGAATGTTCAAGTAACCCATGCGTGAATGGTGTTTGTACAAATAACATAAACAGCTTTACTTGTGCCTGTTCTCCTGGATATTCCGGTACACGTTGTGACAACGGTAGGCTTACATACTCAATTAATTGATCAAACCAGATTGCCTTGATCAAACTAATATAAGAGGGGGGTTCTAAAACAATAGTGAAGGTTCTTTTGCCGCAGAGACAAGTCAGGAACTTCTGTTCTTTCCTGATTTCATCCATTAAAAGCTTTGTCTACACTATCAAACTAGTTTGACCAAAAAATATGTGTCATGTATGGTAGTAGGCCTAATATGACATCATCATGTCCATTATTATGGCCACATATTTTGTTTTGTCACATAAAGTTAGACAGAAAGTTTGAGAAGAATCTGCACATTCACTCTCAAAATATTATTTCTAAGTGTATTTTAATGATCCGTCTGTCTGGAAAACTTAACAATCAACCAATGACTTTACATAATTCCAAATAAAAATATTAAATGGCACTCAATTCAATGTGTATTTGCATCCAAACCTGAAGAACTACGCACATTTTTAAAATGTTTTCATTATTATTATCTCCAGATGCTTGCAATCCGAATCCGTGTCAAAATTCTGGGAGTTGTTCACGTATATCGTCTAGTCCGCTTTACAGCTGTACCTGTGCCAGTGGATATATTGGAAGCACTTGTCAGACACCAGTATCTGGTAAATAGTCAAAAGAGTCCCGCCGTACCGATAAATAGGATCATTTAAGCGTATTAATTGAGCAGTAAAAATATGTATATGTTTAGGAAGAGGAAAACCTGAAAACAACTGAAACCGAAAGTATATTGAAGCAACCTCCATGTTCGAATTTCGATGCAGACAACTTTATAAAAAAATAAATGTTCCTAATACCAACATTAGCCTATATAACATCCACATGAATATTTATTGTTTAAAATCTCTTTTAGGGCCATGTAGCAGTACGCCTTGTCTTAATGGTGGAGCATGTATAGAAACGTCTAGTGGTTACAATTGTGAATGTGTACCTGGTTACGATGGAAGCCGCTGTGAAACTGGTAAATTCAAACGTGCCTCGCGCGTTCAAATCTTGATATAATAATTTCATACGTCATGTTGTGTTTTCACGGATAACAGGTTTCATATAAATTAATGTTCAAGTAACCCGTGTTTGTTGTTGTTTGTGTTTCTGTTGGCGGTGTCTGCCGCTGATATTATATCCAATAACATACATAATTATCTATTCGCCTTATACGGCTCTGGTGGTGGTGTATTTACTAATATAAACAGTTATCTTGTTAACTCTATAGATATTAATGAATGTTCAAGTAACCCATGTGTGAATGGTGTTTGTACAAATATTATAAACAGCTTTAATTGTACATGTTCTTCTGGATTTTCCGGCACACGTTGTGACAATGGTAGGCATGTATATACCTTATTTCAGACAGAATGTGCACATTCAGGCTCATGGAGGAACAATATATTATTTATTATTATATACCCCACGAAAAAAATCGCCTAGTGTGGAAAACTTGCCTAATAATACAGTTTTACGGACGTACCGTGTTTCTGTTCATGGGATATAATATTCACTTACATGTTATGTATGTATTCGACTCTGGTGGTGGTGTATTTACTAATATAATCAGTGGTCTTGTTAACTCTCTAGATATCGATGAATGTTCAAGTAACCCATGTGTTAATGGTGTTTGTACAAATAATATAAACAGCTTTAATTGTACATGTTCTTCTGGATATTCCGGCACACGTTGTGACAATGGTAGGCATACGAAATCATTTCGTCATACTTATATAACAGCTGGATTTACAAAACAAGAGTAAATGTCCACACAGAAACCTGTTCAAACATTTTCGATAAATATGGCATATAACATTGTGCCTATAGTTTACTTGTAAGGAAGTGTATTGAACAAGCGAATACTTACGTAGTGCGAGGCTTTATATGCCAACAACTATTTCTGCTATTTTAATCTTCTGCCTAAACCAAGTTACACCTGCCAACACTCGCTCTCACATATAACCTATCTGTATATGTATATTTTAACATTGATGATTCTGTCTGGAAAAAAAATAAATGGATGTTATAACAAACAATTAAATATTCTTCACCCACCCACATAAAGAGGTTAAAATGAGCTCTAATCTCAACATATCTAGGCATTTTGTTGTATAATGGAAATACTGATGTTTAGTACTGTTTTTAAACAAGAGCTTCTACTACGCTGTAGACATCATGGACTGAATTTATACTCTTACAATATTCAAAATGGCACTCAATTCCAATTTTTATTTTGTAGTTAAACTGAGTTGGCAATTATACGCAGATGTTTCTTTTTATTTCTAGATGCTTGTAGTCCGAATCCATGTCAAAATTCTGGGAATTGTACACGTACATCGGTTAGTCCACTGTATACCTGTGTCTGTACCGACGGATATACCGGAGACACTTGTCAGACACCACCATCTGGTAAATAGTATTCAAAAGAAACAAATTGACATTTTACATATTGTTTATAACATTGTTGTTTAATTGTTAGTAAAGTCGTT
This sequence comes from Antedon bifida, assembly GCF_963402885.1. NCBI lineage: Eukaryota > Metazoa > Echinodermata > Crinoidea > Comatulida > Antedonidae > Antedon > Antedon bifida. The sequence goes on along the minus strand of NC_136227.1, from coordinate 30,494,721 downwards.
TGTTTCAAATTTCATTTGTGCAGTTTACATAACGGTACACGAAAATATGTAGGCCTATAATAATAATTATGCCGTAATGGGGAAGCCGAAACTCAGAAATCACAAACGGTTGACTTTAGGTATACCAACAGTACCATCAATGATTTTTTTTTAGGAGAATGCGTCCCTTCTTGTAGCAATCGTGGGGTATGTACAGCAGTGTCCAATGGGTATACGTGCCAGTGTCAGGCTGGATATTTCGGAGAAACTTGTTCCTCCACAGGTAAGATTAATACTATCAATAAAAAATATTCCATAGTACGTTTTGCATTTCTCTTAATTAATAATTTAAAGATGTATTGTCCCTTGCAACACAAAAAAATGAAGGTCAAAATATTCTAAATTTAAATTGGCCATATCAAAGTAAAATTAAAGTTATTCACTTTAAGTCGAAAATTCGAGTCAAAAACAACAATTTTACGTAATTAAAAGATAAATTAATTTTATTACATTTCATCTGGAAAATCGTCGCGAGCGAAAGTAAACAAAGATTTCAAACCACGAGTATACATTATGCATGATGCTAATTAGGATTGTTTACAACTCTTCACGGTTGAGAAGGTGTTTTCACACAGATCGCGAGGAAGTTTTATGAGTATGCATACAGAGTAGCCAAATAAGCGCGTTGCATTATGAGATATGTTTCGATCGAAAACTTTGACTGGAAGTCAAAGTTATTTTTTTAACCAAAAAACGTCTGTATTTCAGCTAAATGATTTGTTTTTCGACTAATTTTTGGTGAAAGTTAATAACTATTATGATATTTCAAAATGACCCACTTTTTTTCGAAATCTTTTATTTTTTATTTTTTTGGAATTTGACAAAGGGACAATACATCTTTAATTTTCAATTAAAATTATACTCTTTTTTAATACAATGATTCGAGTCAATTTTTCAAAGAATAAGACAGTACATTTTTCTTCAAACTTGTAACTTAAGCTTGGTTCCCACTAGCGACGCAACGTAACGCAATCTACGCAACGTAAGAAAATGCCCTTCTAATAATTGTGTTTGCCCCCGCCTGCGTGAAATCAAACCTGCGATGTTTGCTGCACTATTGCGTCGTCGGTTCCCACGTCAGTACGTCGTTGCGTTCTAGTGGGAACCACGCTTTATTTTGTATAACATAGCGTTTACTTTCGTTTCCATTTTTGTTTTCTATGTTGTTTTTAAACCTTAGATCTGTGTGTCGACACGCCTTGTAAAAACAGTGGTATGTGCATATCGTTAGAGAATTCATTCATCTGCAATTGCGTCAATGGATACACCGGTAACAATTGTTCGAATACAGCAGAGAGTAAGTATACGTTTACACGTACGAGTAAAAAACTATATTTCCATTACATTGACATTCGGGTGGATACGTTTTAAATAATTAAGCATTCGATAAAATTACGTCAGAGTAATATGACCAAATTAAACTAGCCCCCTGATACAAAGTTGCTTCATATATCATCGTTTTCATTAACATTAATACGTTTTCAGACGCTTTAGGCCTAGCCTCTTATTGGCAGACAGTTTATAATAGATGACTGTTCTAGCATTGTAAATAAACTAAATGTATTTACACTGTTTGTCTATATTGATGATATGACATTTCATCTGTGACACCATTTGTCGCGAACAATTAGGAATAATAATTTATAATGTTGCCATTGAAACATAGTTATACCGACAAGAAGGTTTTATTGATATTTTTTGTTATTCTATTTCAGGCCTGACGGATGATGAAGATGAACCAGTTATAGAATGGTACTGGGTTGCCCTCCTTGCTGTGTTTGGATTTTTTATTTTTGTTTCGTTTATCTTTTGCTACTGCGAATGTTACAAATCAGAACCAGAACACATTGCCTACTATTAGCACAACTATATATATTATTAGAGGTCTGCGATACTGTGTAAAAGGTTTATATTGGAATTGTCCGCCGTGTTGATCTTTAAAATCTGTAATGCTTGTGCACCACGGGCCCCGCATTTCTCTGGTTTTTGCTAATGATTTAGTCTAATACGTCCAATAGAATTAATTTCCATACATAACAGTAGTAAATGGAGAAAAAGGGTGGTTTATATTAGTTAGTATTTTACCGAGTATAATATTGTTATTTAACAATTTCAATGCATTCTAAAAGCGATATCAGACGCATGAATGAGCCCCAATTATAATCTAAGTCACATGATATTATCACAATGCTAGAACAGAAATAATATATGTATATTTTCTTCCATTATATTATGAGTAGCCAGAGTATCACCATAAGCCTTATTTTTTTAAGATCGACATTTCTGTAGATTCTGTAAAATAAACGGACACATGTAGACCATGGACCTCTAATTTATAGGTCCATATTTAGACTAATTTAACCAAATTACAATTATTTTAAATGTTACACCATCATGTGATACTCATGTGAGGCTGTAGCAATTTGTCAACATTTTAAAGTTGTTTTCCATTACAATAATTAGGCCTAATTGAAATAGGCCTACAGCATATTAATTTTTTTTAATGATACACAGTAAAACAATTGATATATAATATAAATGATGTAATGTATGATAACCTTTTTATACTTTAGAATATGTAATTGTAGATATTAAAAAATAGAATTATTTTTTACATAATATAAAACAAAAAAAGCTTAATACACGTTTTCAGTAACAATGGACCTATGATAATACGAATACCGTCATTGTTTAAACTATGCAAGCTACACCCGATTCTGCACCTGTCACTAGATACATCCTAACCGACCATCGCAAGTCATCTAGAAACGAGTCTGCGTCTATTAGGTACTTTTTATCCCTTAATTTAATAAATTATATTTTGGGTCAAACTGTCCATGGTACAAACTCTACACTCAAAACACCACGCTATCTAATTTTGTAATTGCTGCCATTTGTAGGCCTAATTGTTATTTAATTTCTGTAAATAATCGAATAATAATAGTTTCAAAGTCGAAGAGACACCGAAACTCCTCGCCGCTGTCCTATGTGCCGCAGACGATTAAGCGCCTGTCCTCGACACATTATGCGACGTTTTCAATCACTTACGGTATAGTTCTTTCGTTTGTTTGCGTTTATTCTTATTCCTCAATTAAATCACGTAAATGTTTATGTATTGAAAATTGTTTATGTATACCTATACTGATAATCTGTTTTTAGGTCGATTATTTTTTTGTCTTTTTAAATAAATAGATATCATAATAGATTTGTATGTATTTTATTTTGCTGTTCGAATAAACTAATGGTTTATACGGCTTTACCACGTTGAAATACCGGTTCTCGTCAGATCACCGAAGTTAAGCGAACGTTGGGCCTGGTTAGAGCTTGGATGGGAGACCATCTGGGAATACCGGGTGCTGTATATGAAGCTGGGGTCCCGTTAGGCATTTGAAATCAGCATTGCTGACTCTTATGGCAGCCCCTGCATCTAGTATCTGCCTTTCCTCTGGTGAAGGTGGGCACTGGACGAGAGAAGCCCTTGATCAATGTTAGGACCAATCAAGGTGCTTTAAACAGTCCTGGCTTTGTTTGTATCAAACCTGTTAGTGGCGGTAATTATCGCTGTTGGTTTCGATTGAATAAAATAAAATAAAAAAATAATAGACCGGCATATGTATTCAAAATAGGCCTACCTTGTCAAAATGCGAATATTAAATGCAATAAAATGAGATCAATCATTCAACATCTCCACAAAGAGAGTCCCATATAGATCCAGTGACAGATCATGTACAAAATATTTTGGTCTTTTTTTAAACAGAAGGCTTTTACACAGACCCCTGAGTTCATATTTGGGAAGTGCAAACAAATTACAGAAAGAATAAGTTGACCTCCGTATGTCATATGAATACGCATATATAGCAGTACAATATCAAACTAGTTCGAAAAAAAAAAGTGTGACGTGCCCAAATACGGTAGTGATATGACGTCATCATGTCCATATACGGGCACATAACATTTGTTTGTCACATAGGCCTAAAGTTTGATAGATGAGGTAACGAAACGGATCTACATACTAAACACGCGTGTGTAGTACTTTCTGTAAAGCTTGGTTCCTACTAGGACGCAACGTAAGGACGTAAACGTAACGCAAGCGTGTTGACCAATGACAAGCGACAATTCGAATAATTCATCGGTTGTGATTTGTCAACTCCCTTACGTTGCGTCTACGTCTTTGCGCTGCGTCCTAATGGCAACCAAGCTTAACGTGCCAATACGATACGGGGCCGGGGCGCAAAAGTTTGATTCCTCGACGTCTCAGGCAGAAATCATGAATCATTTATATGGTCCAAATTTTATAAAAACGATGATAATGACATTAGAGAGATTTTATCAATCCTTTACAGCATGAGTAATAGTGATCTGGAGCGGGGGAGGGGTTGAGTCTCACCCAATAAGACGTTTACCAAATGCCAAATGTCCTCAAAGTAACGTAATTTACATCATAATAAACTAACATAGGCATACTAATTTGATTATTGATTAAATTTAGATGGAAAATGCTTCCGTGTTTGAATCTAAACGGAGATATGCCTATGTTCTCGAAAAAAAGTCATCTTGTTTCAAATGATCTATGTTAGTATTTTTTCCCCTTTTGGTAAACCATAACGTAGCAAAATAGTCTATTTTATATGGTTTACCAAAAGAAAAATACTAACATAAACGGAGATAGTTATATACATTACATTGAAAACATTATTTTGCTATTTACCTGCTGGGAAGGGCTAACCAAACAGGTATAATAATGTAGTTCTTATATAGTGTCACTGTTTAAATAATAGTACAATATATCCATAGGAGCGTGAGAACACAAAGACATTCAAGGTGGTATTGCTTCTTTTCTGCTGCCATTCAATGTGCTCACTGTGTCGTATCGTTTGATCGCCTATTGTCAGTATCAATATTAAATGGATTTATGTCTCGACTGGACAGTCTACGTTTGGTGTGATTAATCAACAGTCAAAATGGTTGCAAAAAGACTGTTTGATGCAACTGTAACAATGATTCTAGGGTTGGTATTAATATTTATATGTAATGTATACGGTTTTGAGGATGGAGCACCACTGTCAGCCTGTACTACTCTAATGCCTGTTCACATCGGGATAAATCCACAACCAAACAACGGTATACCATTTAGCATTATTGCACAGACATCAGTCTACAGTCCAGGAACAAATTTAGACGGTAAGTACCAAGTGACATGCAAACTAACACATCTTTGACATTAGTGTAAACATTCTTTCATAACGTTAATTTTTGTTAACGTTTATAAACTTTGCTTGATGCAATTAAGAAAGTCATCTCTTATTTTAGCATCTATGTATGATCGATTGTGTGAATAATATAGGCCTAATGTAGGTCTATTATTTTAGGACATCTTTAAAGTGTTATATACAGGATATATATATATATAATATAAATCCAAAGGCAAATTACTGAAAAAATGACAATGCTGTGGGTATCAGTGGCTGGATCTCAATGGAGATACAAAAAAAAGCGAAAAGCTAAATCAAAACGATAAAGTAAAACAGCCAGAAAAGTTAGCAGAGCTTTCGGGCAACACTAGCCCTTCATCAGTGCAAGTGAAGGAATTTGGATAAAGTCATAGCATAAGAATTATAATATATAATTTTTACTGAAAGGGTTAGAATGATATCCTCATCGTCAAATAGACCTAAAAATTACGAATAAAAGTGATAAAACATGCTTTTTATCTGACAGACAAATTACAGCTTTTACAGGTAAATATTTTTTTTTGTCAAAGTGAATAACAATTATGTTACATTAAAATGGCATATTCAGCAACATAAATTGAATAAAAAACAGTTAGTTATAAAGTATATATTATACAGACGTACGTATAAAGATAGAAATGGGCGAATTTTGCCACCATAACATATATGGTTGCCATCACTTATTACAATCATGATTTAATATGTTAATGTGCGAGATAGTAGTCCCTGAATAGAAAGCATACATTAAACTGCAGGGGTATCAACGTGTCCCTGAAATAAAATAATATTTTTGAAAACATTAATTTCAACACAGCAGTGATTCTCGTACAAGTGGTATATCATAAAGACTATAATATTGAAGCGCATTGTTGTTGGTTTGAAATTAAAAATCTATATCGATGCAAAATCCGAGTCGTGTTATAAAGTATTAGTTTTTTGATATAGAAAATATCACGTAGACTGACATATACGATTCAGATGAAACTAAACCAATAAAATGGGATTACTTTATTCAATAGAAAAGAGCTCACACGTTGATATTACATTATCAACTGTATGAAAAATAACTCGTTAATTACATGATCGTCATGAGAACGACTTCAAACTCTTATACACTATTAAACTTTATGTGAAAAAAAATTATGAAGTACCCATAATGGACATGATGATGTCATATCGCTACCATATTTGAGTATATCACTAGGCCTAACATATTTGGGCACATCACACTTCAAAACTAGTTTGATAGAGCTTTAAACATGCAAGACCCTACAAAACAACTCCTACTGGTTGGGATATCTTATGTTTCTCATAGCAATAAATCGTATACAGGTCATATATGATTAAGAATTATTTATTATAATATATTCATTAGTTCTATAAAAAGCACTACTGAATTATGATAATACGGATAAAACTGGAAAAATTAATATTATGAATGACAGAAAACGCTGATGCTATTATTATTATTATTGATCGTCATTGTGGAAACGAATATGGCGGTTTTAATTAAACAAGAGTTCTTTCATCCTCATCGTTTAAGACATTGATATTTTGTATTGAATGTGATCAGTTTAAACAGCAATTATGATAGTGGAAAAACATATACGAAACTATGACAGTCGATGTTCGTTAATCTAACGTAAATAGGCTAATAGAATTGGTATGAGACCCACATTGTCTTCTATACATTACCGAATATAATATATATGTTGTAAACTTCCATTTGGAGGTAGGTCTATCATCAATCGTATTATATACAGAAAGTAGACATATTAACGCATTGAAAAACTAGATTTAGTAAAGTGACGCCGCGAATAAATGTCGTTGTTCCCCTGTTTTCGGTCAACGCAAATAAAGCTCTCTAAAGTTTGTCTACACTATCAATTTTAACAAAAAAAAGTGTGATGTGCCCAAATATGGTAGTGATATGACATCATCATGTCCAAATATGGGCACATCACATTTTTTTGTCACATAAAGTTTGATAGTGTAGACAGAGCCTAACCCTTAATTCCAGTAGGCCAATAACTGCCTGTTCGACACACAGAAGTTTTTGAGAGCAAATAGGTTCCGCCTTTTTAGATAAGCAGTGTCTATTGTTTATGTTTTATTATAAATGATAATCTTTTAATTCAGAAAACATGTAATTATCACAGAAATACTGATTATTTGGATATTGGCCTACCAGTATTTTTCAACTGTTATTACTTCAAAACGAATGTTTTTTTACTGCACCCTCTTTTGTTCCGTAAATTTCGCAATAATGAACGTAATCGACCCTGTTAAATTTCTTCAATTTCTTCAAATCACCATTTCATTTTTTAAAATTCGATTGTTCACTTGCTGACGTCTTTACCATTAGGTCTGGGTAAACAAACAACACAACTTACACTCGATTACACGCGGCATATCCGAGTTCTGAAACCGAGAAAGCTTAAAAATGGCCATAGCAAAAAATAAATGATCTTACTATCTGTCTGGTAATCAACAACGTTAAATTAGAACTAGGCCTATGTACCGTATTTTTAAAATAGTGCCAATACATACAGATATTAAAGTTCAGCCAATTTAAGTCACCTCTAACAGATTGGATTAACTTACTATTAATGGTTTCTGTTTGATTAGTCTGTTAACATTAAGTAATATTCGTTCTTATATAGTATTAGTAAAATCTTAGCCTTAGCAAATGGTGTTTAATGAAAATAATTAATATTTATTTGAGTTCATATTATGCATAGAACGCGGTTCTCATTTATTTGTGTATGACAGACTAGGACAAACACACCGAACAATACATCAGCAACCCAGTGCAAATAATAGCCCGACAAATAAAAAAGACAAGGCGTATGCCAGCATACATTACTACAGCAGAATATGATATTTTATTTCTTGTTAGCTAAGTCAGGGAAGTGAAATTGCACTCTTCCCTGACTAAGTTAGCCAAGCCAATATTAGAAATTATAATTACGTCATTAGAATAATGTGCCTCATGCCATGCCTCATTCTGATAAAATTATAGTTACAGTAAATATAGGCCTATATATAATTACATAAACAGAAAGAAATAAATCTAATCAACTGCCTAAAGCTCTGTCTACAATATCTAACTAGTGTGATGTGCCCATATATGGTAGTGATATACCCAAATATGGTAGTGATATGTCATCATCATGTCCATATATGGGCAAGGCTTTACTTGTTTAGTAAACAGCGACGTTTCTCGACCTATCCAGGTCTTATCATCATGCCGAAACAGATTTATTCTTTTTAAACTTTATACGACCTGAATGAATGCCAATATCCATATCCGTATAAATGATTATATTATATTATCAAATATTTTTTTATAATTTCTGATTATTTATTCACTTATAACAAACATTTCATTTAGGCCCAATACTATTAACGGATTGTTTTATTACTGACATGTCCTAAAAAAGATGTACAACAACTACGGGTTTTTGGTGGCACTTTGACTACTCCTGAACCAATATGAAACATCAACAACGGTCAAAATACTTTTATTTAACTAATGATGATGATTGTAGACGATTGGAATTACATGCTATAATCAATAAGTGTTTCACTATGCTAGTATTTTCTGTTCATAAAATTAATGTTATGTGACAGGTTTGGGATAGATACGGTAGGCCTATGTACATATTGACGGAAGAGTCTGAAGGGAAATGATTTGCATTGTGTCGGCTTATCTCCAAAATAAGCACACTAATTCCACACCTTAAACTATTCATATACACCATAGTATTATAGGTCATGGTACAGTATTTTCAAAGGAAAACATAATATACTGTATAATCAAAGAAATGCAGATCACTGGCGCGGAAAGGGGTAGGGCTTGAGTTATGCATAAAATATAGAAAAACAAGTATGGTAATGGAAAAAAAAACTATACTTTGATTTTCAAAGTTTTCTTTTTATATAAGAATTATCAAGGCAGTGATATTATATATAGAGTTTGAGTTAAATTTTATGCATAACTCAAGCCCTATTTAAATTGCTTATCATTGGCAAATTAGCTGTAGAAGTAGGACAAATATGACTGTAAAGCAGGTGAAAAAATTTGTTTAAATTAATTTTAACACTCTTGCAAATGTATCATGAGTGTAAGTGACATATGAAGGACAACGATACTGAATTATTCAGACAATTAGTTAATTGTATGTGGCGAGCCAAAAACTTTAAATCAACAACTAAATGCAATTATTAATAAACGTTTTAATTTACGTAATGGCAATTTTGTTTTCACAGTGCACGTAAACGCTGTTGGAAACTCATTGTACGCAGGTATTTTGATGCAGGCTAGGTATGTCAACGGTGATTCCACATCCGTTGGTTCATGGGTTTCTTCAACATTACCAAGTAATACAAAGACAATTGAATGCCATAGTCGATCAAATTCTGCTGTCACACACTCTAATTCGATGCCTAAGCCCTCAATAACCACCTTTACATGGATCCCCCCGTCACCCGGAACCTCTGAAGATATTGAATTTGTGTAAGCATTTTTTATTATTATGCTACAGTATAATTATGAACAAAATAACAAGCAAATTAATCTCCTATTTCGTCAGTGACGAAGAAGAGACGCATTCGTTTTTAGCGGGCATATAAACATGGGCTATACCCACATGGTAGAACCATATTAGTTATGGCTCATGTACAACAAAAGTCCCTATTATGGACAAATGACAGATTTTACCAATTAGGCCTATGATTTATATTGGGTCTTATAGGACTCACGTTTACGTGTTATACCTAATATTTTAACTTCCAATATTCTTCCAATATTGTTAATGTAAAATGTTGATTGCCTATTTCTTATGGGGAGGGGGGGTCTAAGGGGATATTAAATTATATTAAAAGAATAGTTCTTTCTGTAACATGCGTGAATTATGGTGATTCATAATCATAGTATCTGGTCCTACATAACTTTCGTTTATAACAACTGGGACAATTACTAATCATGACACACAGTAAATATGTAAGGAAAATATTTGTATCAAAAGAAAACGTTGAATTGAAAATGATATATTTATTAAACTATATTTTTAAAATCGCATCTTTCACTTTAATAAATGTTATTATGAGTCAACAAGAGAATTAGGTCCATATGACTATTGTTTGGTAGATTTTATTATATAACGTAACACAAATGATTAAAAGACATGTCAAACTTCAGGTGAACAGTGATTGATAAGGTTTCTTATATATGATTACACTTGTATTGTAAGGTGTAAATCAACCAGAACAAATCATTGGATTGTCCACACGATGAATCCTATGACTCATTCACACGCGAAAAAAAACAACGTAAAGCCATTATTGAATTGAAATCCATAGGGGGAGTTTTCATATTTTTGTAAGTCAATTAAAACTAGTGTTATTACGACATCACTGTTTCCAGGCATGGAAAGAAGCTTAAAGCTTAGACGTAGACGCAACGCAGGCAAGCTTGGTCCCGTAACGCAACGTAAATGATTTGACCAATTACAAGCGATGGAATATTCGAACGATGGGTTGTTATTGGTCAAGTTGCTCACCGTTGCGCGTACGTCCTTGCGTTGCGTAATACTAATAGTTGGAACCACTTTGGTTCCCACTATGACGCATCGCAAGGACGTAAGCCGAAACACATGCGAATTGACCAATCAAAGCGATGGATTATTGTTTGCGATTGGTCGATTCGCTTACGTTCTTAAGTTGCATCCAAATAGTTTTATAGTTTTATATATTGTATGTTTTTAAGCATCAATTAAATTTCATGTTCGCCTTGTTGTGTTCGTGACAATAAAGATTTATCTTATCTTATCTTTACTAAACGACTAAAAGGGTTATTATATTGAATTCACAGGGCTACAATTGCAGTGAGTCAAGAAATTTACTATGTAAATATTAAATCATCTGTTGTTAGCAGTGGTAAGTTTTTTGTTTAAGATTTCAATTTGCCAATCAGAAATGTTAGTGCTGTGATGTTCAGGAATAGGAAAGTGGGTACAGTAACTTTACACGAATAAGAGATAACAACTTGACCATCAATTTCAGCCAATCATCCAAATTCTCTCAATATGCACTTAGGCCTATATGATGTTCGTCCCTTAACCTAAAGTCCATGCTAAAACCAAGGAATTGTTGAAAAGGGAGGGTGGTTGGCATAAGAAGTATGTTTCTACACTCTTTTCTGGTGTTCCTGACATAATGTAATGCTGTTCAGGTTCACGCGACAATTTAAAGATTTCGATCACGGTAAAAGTCGCGGAATGCTCTTTAGAGAATATGGCTGACTTTTATACGTAGGCCTACTCTTTAGATCTGTCAATTGCGTCATTTACAAAATGATTTCAACTTTCACCCACCAGACTGCGTGTTGAAAATTAAAACAAAAGTCTTGATGCAATGCAAAATTGATCTGATGAAATGTTCAAGTTTTTATTATATTATAATATCAAATCTATCATATCATATTTATTTACAGTTACGGATGTCTGCCAACCAAATCCTTGTCAGAATAGTGGATTATGTCTTCAAAGTTCGTCATCATCTGCATCATTTTTCTGTCAGTGTCCATCTGGTACATCAGGATCACTGTGTGAAGGTACAGCTTATATTTGTTTCATTTGTATAAAGCAATTTTAGTTTCAAATTTGAACCCTATTCATTATTACATATTACTAATAATAAACTAAAAATTAGTATTGCATTTTTTATATATGTTTCCGAATTTAATGACAGGGTCTTTTTACAAGGAATGACTATAGTATTTCTTTTTTCAGTGTCTATTAAATTTCCACCAACAAAGATCGCTTGTAGATCTAACAGTCCATTTTATTTATTGGCCTTTTTGTACAGTAGTATTACTTTCTTGTGTGTGAACGAAAAAAGTCTTACTTTACCGAATTGTATTTTTTGTTTCTTTAATTAAGTTTACACGGGCATTTGTATGCCTAATCCATGTTACAATCAAGGTGCCCAAATATGGTAGTGATATGCCTAAATATGGTAATGATATGACATCATTGTGTCCATATATGACATTTTTTGTCATATAAAGTTTGATAGTGTAGATAGAGCTACTGAGCATTTGAATTATTAAGGCCAATTGTATATTCTCTTTTTTATAATATTTTATTTGTACACATTTTATTGGACTCTATTGAACATTCACTATTGCAACATTTCTGCAGCGGTCACAATTTATGGACAGTTTTATCACAATGTACGCACACTTTTTGAAAATAAATTTTCGAGAAAACAAAAAATGTTTTCTCCTTTACTTATGTATTAATATAAGCTCCCTTTTTAGCGATTGAGTATTTTGTTTGCCATGTTTTGTTTACATATACACTACTATTTTCAGAATTTACACATCTTATGCATCTTATAAAAATAGAAACTTTCAACTATTTTTTTTGTTTAATGTTGTTTTACTAAAAAAAAAACTACTGTAAAAGAAAGATTTATTCGCTTGAATCAAAACATGTGGAAGATGAAAATACAAATATTAAACTATAATATTAAGCTTTTCTAGTGACAAACGGACATTATATTAAGGTGTGTAACCATGGTGGGAAGAGTTTTGCAGATTTATGAACTTTTTGCTGGAAAATATTAAGATTTCAAACCACAGCTATACCAGACTGGTTCTGACAAACATTAGAAAATCATACATTCGTAGATGTTTCAGCGCCAGTTTTTATTAATATGAATTCATAATCATATCTAGTAGTTACAGTGAGCACAGATCCCTGCCAACCAAATCTTTGTCAGAATAGTGGAGTATGCCTGCAAACCACATCATCTGCATCTTTTATCTGTCAGTGTCTATCTGGTACATCAGGATCACTGTGTGAAGGTATACTTATTTATTATTTCACACAAAATTGATAATAAAAATTGAGTTGTTTTGTTTGTTTTTACCAAAGTATAGATTAATAGAATAGGCCTACATAATAATAATTCTGATTTATTTTTTCAGTTGTTGTCCAAAATCCGTGTTCAAATAGCCCATGTGTGAATGGTGGGACCTGTTTCCAAGGTACAACATCTAATTCGTACTTTTGTCAGTGTCCATCTGCGTATTCAGGAACAAATTGTGAAGGTAATGTACAATCTGTGCACAATAGCTATAATTTAGGGTGATGAATGAAGCTTTAGCAAGCCCTAACTTGCTTGTTTCAATTTTTTTGTCTTGGTTGTTCAGATTTGTAACTGATAAATAATACATCTGTCTCTTATAATTATTGGTTGCATCATTGGTTGCATCATTTATAAATGATTTGAAACCACAGTAATACCAACCTGAAATGCATGCACATGGGCATTTGTATGCCTAATCCATGTTACAATCAAGGAGTATGTTTACAGAGCTCTACACAGCCATATACTTACATTTGCCTTTGTGCAGTTGGTTATTCAGGAACAAACTGTGATGGTAACATTTATGCATGTACAACTCATTCAATATTTAAACTGCAGCGGTCACAATTTATGGACAGTTTTATCACAATGTACGCACACTTTTTGAAAACAATTTTCGAGAAAACAAAAAATGTTTTCTCCTATACTAATGTATTAATATAAGCTCCCCTTTTAGCGATTGAGTATTTTGTTTGCCATGTTTTGTTTTACTGTTTTACATATACACTACTATTTTCAGAATTTACACATCTTATGCATCTTATAAAAATAGAAACTTTCAACTATTTTTTTTGTTTAATGTTGTTTTACCAAAAAAAAACTACTGTAAAAGAAAGATTTATTCGCTTGAATAAAAAAATGTGGAAGATAAAAATACAAATATTAAACTATAATATTAAGCTTTTCTAGTGACAAACGGACATTATATTAAGGTGTGTAACCATGGTGGGAAGAGTTTTGCAGATTTATGAACTTTTTGCTGGAAAATATTAAGATTTCAAACCACAGCTATACCAGACTGGTTCTGACAAACATTAGAAAATCATACATTCGTAGATGTTTCAGCGCCAGTTTTTATTAATATGAATTCATAATCATATCTAGTAGTTACAGTGAGCACAGATCTCTGCCAACCAAATCCTTGTCAGAATGGTGGATTGTGCCTGCAAACCACATCATCTTCATCATTTTTCTGTCAGTGTCCATCTGGTACATCAGGATCACTGTGTGAAGGTATACTTATTTATTATTTCACACAAAATTTATAATAAAAATTGAGTTGTTTTGTTTGTTTTTACCAGTATAGATTAATAGAATAGGCCTACATAAGAATAATGCTGATTTATTTTTTCAGTTGTCCAAAATCCTTGTTCAAATAACCCATGTGTGAATGGTGGGACCTGTTTCCAAGGTACAACATCTAATTCCTACTTTTGTCAGTGTCCATCTGCATATTCAGGAACAAATTGTGAAGGTAATGTACAATCTGTGCATAATACAGTAGCTATAATTTAGGGTGATGAATGAAGCTTTAGCAGGCCCTAACTTGCTTGTTTCAATTTTTTTGTCTTGGTTGTTCAGATTTGTAACTGATAAATAATACATCTGTCTCTTATAATTATTGGTTGCATCATTGGTTGCATCATTTATAAATGATTTGAAACCACAGTCATACCAGACTGAAATGCATAACGTTTGGATAAAATTCTTTGATCTGAAATAATTTGTTGAATCAGTTTGGATTATGTATATTTTACAGTGAGCACAGATTTCTGCCAACCCAATCCTTAAATTGTTTTTACAGATCCACATACTGTAGTCCTAAACATTAAAAAATAATGTTGATTTTTATTTCTTTCAGTCTCTGAAAATCCTTGTTCAAATAACCCATGTGTGAATGGTGGGACCTGTTTCCAAGGTACAACGTCTAATACCTACATTTGTCAGTGTGCATCTGGTTATTCAGGAACAAATTGTGAAGGTAATGTACAATCTGCAAGCTGGCATATTAACTATAATTTAGGTTGATGAATGAGGCTTTAGTAACTTGTTTGTTTCTTCACTTTTTGGTTTTTTTTTAAATATGTAACTGATACTGATACATCTGTCTGTCATTGGTTGCATCACTTACACATTAAACCACAGCCATACCAGACTATAATGACATAAAGTCTGGATACAATTCTTTGATGTGAAATAAGTTGTAGAATCAGTTCTTTATGTTTATTTATAGTGACCACAAATCCCTGCCAACCTAGTCCGTGTCAGAACGGTGGAATATGTCTGCAAAGCACATCTTCATCTTTTATCTGTCAGTGTCCATCTGGTACATCAGGATCACTGTGTGAATTAGGTATAGTATTTGATTTCACTGGGTATAATTATACATTGAAGTATTAATTGTTCTTACAGAATCTTAATCTTTTTGGGGGGTTTGAGATATATAATACGGTAGGCCTACTTTATGTAACTACAGTATTGTAACTCTACTACATCTTTATCTTTTTATATTATTTATTTGCATCACTTAAACATTATTTTAAACCATAGAGATCTGTAAATTCATAAAGTAGATGAAATGAACTGATCTGAAATAATCTGAAATTTTTACATTGGTTAATTGCATCATTTATTTAAAAATGATTTTAAAACTCAGAGATCTGAAGTAAGAAATAAATTGATCTGAAATAATTTGAATTACAATAATTTTTTATTAATAATAATATTGTTTATTTACAGTGATCACAGATGTCTGCCAACCCAATCCATGTCAGAATGGGGGATTATGTCTACAGAGCACATCTTCATCATTTTTATGTCAGTGTCCATCTGGTACATCAGGATCACTATGTGAAGGTATAGTTATTTAGTACACAACATTTATATTAAAGATTGAGTTGTTTTGTTCTTACAAAAGTACAGATTAACAGAATAGGCCTACATAAAAATTGTTGAAAAAAAAGTTGATTTAATTAATTTGTTGTTTCAGTTGTCCAAAATCCTTGTTCAAATAACCCATGTGTGAATGGTGGGACCTGTTTCCAAGGTACAACATCTAATTCGTACTTTTGTCAGTGTCCATCTGCGTATTCAGGAACAAATTGTGAAGGTAATGTACAATCTGTGCATAATACAGTAGCTATAATTTAGGGTGATGAATGAAGCTTTAGTAGGCCCTAACTTGCTTGTTTCAATTTTTTGTCTTGGTTGTTAAATAATACATCTGTCTCTTATAATTATTGGTTGCATCATTGGTTGCATCATTTATAAATGATTTGAAACCACAGTCATACCAGACTGAAATGCATAACGTTTGGATAAAATTCTTTGATCTGAAATAATTTGTTGAATCAGTTTTGATTATATATATTTTATTCAATTACAGTGAGCACAGATTTCTGCCAACCCAATCCTTGTCAGAATGGTGGAGTATGCCTACAAAGTTCATCATCATTTTTCTGCCAGTGTCCATCTGGTACATCAGGAACAATGTGTGAAGGTATATTGGTTGATTTGTTCAGTTTTTTTAAGATTGAATTGTTTTTACAGATCCACATACTGTAGTCCTAAACATTTTACTACAGTACTTTTAGGATGGTTCCAAATGGGTGGGTTGTAAATAATTTAGGGTAGGTAACTAATAACTTAAGTTGGGAATAAAATATTGTTTAAGTGGGTGACAAATACCTTGGGTGGTGGTGGGGTTGGGTGAAACAATCAATATAATAAAGGTAATTAAAGAGAAGAAGGAATATGATAACTGTCAAAGACCTGTCAGATGATAGATGAAGTAATACACTTCTGGGTAAAAGTTGTGCTAGTAGGGGTTGAAATAAACTTGAGAATTTTAGGATGTGTGGCAGTGGCACTAACAGCTTGTTTTCTGTTATTGACTTTATGGTATAGATTCTCTTAGAATAGATAGAGTCTCAATGAATTACATTTTGGATGCCCTATTTATACAAGATATACATTAAAAAGACTAGACTTGATATATTGTTTTTAGATTCTTTTTCAATATTAAGACATTTTGCAGTTGTACTGTAAAATTAATATTTTGTTTTCAGTGGGTGGAAGTCCATGCAATTCAAACCCATGTGGCAACAATGGAAATTGTTTAGAAAGCATGACCTCGAGCACGTTCATTTGTCAATGTTTTGATGGATTTGTAGGCACTCTATGCATAAAAGGTAAACAATTATTATGTGATACAAAAACAAGTTTAAAACTAGAATTTAATTCGTCACTTTGACGAATTATAGGTGATCATTTTTATCATTTTACTGAAATTAATTTTTTTAAACATGCACGTACGTTAACATACGATCGGAAAATGTTGATGTATGCCATCCTATTATATGCTTATAGTGCTGAGTTGTGCCTATATGCCATATACTATGTACAGTATATACTGTATATCTATATACAGTGTACAAGCATAGGTGAAATTACGGGACACACATGTTCTAATTTTTTGGCATGATGACGTTATCAAACTAAACTTTAAGATGACAATTTCGAAAGATAATTAATTGAGCAAAAAAATATAAGATTTGGAAAAAAATTTGGCACGTAGAAGCGCTGTGCGCGCTCTTTGAATTGTGTATAACTTTGACGAAAAATATGAAAAAACTACTTTTTCACTTCAACTGGCCATATGTTAACGTCACAACATCCGATAGGCTTAATTTTTATATGAATTAATATCTACATTTCATCAGCTTTCATAATAAATTATAATCATCAAAGTAACCTTCAATTCTGAAGAGCTGTAAGATATTCAAATTTACTGCGAAGGTGAAATTACACGGCCTACGTTATTCAAGTTTTTACGCGTGATGACGTCATTAAAATGAAGATAGTGTCAACTCATGATAAAGATAATTAATTAAGCAAGCACATACTGAAAGTTGTGCGAAATTCGAGCACACATAACCAAGATGCGCTCTGTTGAATGTGATAATCTACACAAAAAGATAACAAATCCTAATTTTTAAATTCAAGTGGCCATTTGATGACGTCAAAACATTTTGTACGTAAAATGTGTACATGAATTCATATCTACAACTCAATGGCTTCCAGAATAAGTTAAAAAAATCGGGGGTCATCTTGCATTCTGAAGAATTATTTTCATTTTAAAAAAGACCTATTTTTCACCATTTTCAGAACTTTTGTAAAATAAATGTGCGCATTTTGTCATTTTTAACGTGCTCGTATAGCGTTATTTTAAGTCGGAACTGACTCAAATTTGGTGAATGTGCTAAGGATGGTGAGTAGAATGAGATTTGTAAAAAAAATTCATATTTTTTACGCTTTTTAAGTATCGCGCGCGCAAAAACGCATTTTTGCGCAGTAATTTTTTGAAACACGCAAATGGCCTAATTCATGCTCTAAATTGATCAAAACTTAATTTTGAGCGTTTTAAATTTTTAACGCGCGATATCACGCGCATGAACCTACGTGCGCGTGCGTTTTTATTTGCTAATATTTTTACCCTTGATCTGAAGTTTACGTGTAGTGAATTTCATTAATATGTGATAATGAATTATGGAGATATGATTGATAATGTGATTTCGCAAAATGGCGTATAAATGTCGTCACGGATGAGTGATCACGCTGGAAAGCTTATTAGGATTAAGTTGTATTATTTGAAAGATATTCTGAAATTTTTTTAATCATTGACATTAAACTTTTTGAGATAATTGTTACACAAAATAGTGTACAGAAACAATAAAAAGAAAAAAAATAATAAAAAAAAAAATAATAACTAGAATTTAATTCGTCACTTTGACGAATTATAGGTGATCATTTTTATCATTTTACTGAAATTAATTTTTTTAAACATGCACGTACGTTAACATACGATCGGAAAATGTTGATGTATGCCATCCTATTATATGCTTATAGTGCTGAGTTGTGCCTATATGCCATATACAATATGTACACTATATACAGTGTAGCATAGGTGAAATTACGGGACACACATGTTCTAATTTTTTGGCATGATGACGTTATCAAACTAAACTTTAAGATGACAATTTCGAAAGATAATTAATTGAGCAAAAAAATATAAGATTTTGAAAAAAATTTGGCACGTAGAAGCGCTGTGCGCGCTCTTTGAATTGTGTATAACTTTGACGAAAAATTTGAAAAAACTACTTTTTCAATTCAACTGGCCATATGTTAACGTCACAACATCCGATAGGCTTAATTTTTATATGAATTAATATCTACATTTCATCAGCTTTCATAATAAATTATAATCATCAAGGTAACCTTCAATTCTGAAGAGCTGTAAGATATTCAAATTTACTGCGAAGGTGAAATTACACGGCCTACGTTATTCAAGTTTTTACGCGTGATGACGTCATTAAAATGAAGATAGTGTCAACTAATGATAAAGATAATTAATTAAGCAAGCACATACTGAAAGTTGTGCGAAATTCGAGCACACATAACCAAGATGCGCTCTGTTGAATGTGATAATCTACACAAAAAGATAACAAATCCTAATTTTTAAATTCAAGTGGCCATTTGATGACGTCAAAACATTTTGTACGTAAAGTGTGTACATGAATTCATATCTACAACTCAATGGCTTCCAGAATAAGTTAAAAAAATCGGGGGTCATCTTGCATTCTGAAGAATTATTTTCATTTTAAAAAAGACCTATTTTTCACCATTTTCAGAACTTTTGTAAAATTAATATGCGCATTTTGTCATTTTTAACGTGCTCGTATAGCGTTATTTTAAGTCGGAACTGACTAAAATTTGGTGAATGTACTAAGGATGGTGAGTAGAATGAGATTTGTAAAAAAAATTCATATTTTTTACGCTTTTTAAGTATCGCGCGCGCAAAAACGCATTTTTGCGCAGTAATTTTTTGAAACACGCAAATGGCCTGATTCATGCTCTAAATTGATCAAAACTTAATTTTGAGCGTTTTAAATTTTTAACGCGCGATATCACGCGCATGAACCTACGTGCGCGTGCGTTTTTATTTGCTAATATTTTTACCCTTGACCTGAAGTTTACGTGTAGTGAATTTCATTAATATGTGATAATGAATTATGGAGATATGATTGATAATGTGATTTCGCAAAATGGCGTATAAATGTCGTCACGGATGAGTGATCATGCTGAAAAGCTTATTAGGATTAAGTTATATTATTTGAAAGATATTCTGAAATTTTGGTAATCATTGACATTAAACTTTTTGAGATAATTGTTACACAAAATAGTGTACAGAAACAATAAAAAGAAAAAAAATAAAGATTTCATACAATAACAATAGGTGATCATTTAGCATTCTAAATGATCACCTAATAAAGATTTTATACAATAACAATAGGTGATCATTTTATTCTAAATGATCACCTAATAAGGCCCATTTTTCTAGTTCTAAATATTCATTCTATTCAAAATGTTAAAGTTTAGATATTCATTGAATTTGTGAGATGAAATCAAGAGATATAAAAATTGTTTTATTTAATATTGTATTATGTAATTGTCGATGCAGATGATGACATGACAATGACATGATTTTTAAAATATCCCATAATAAATAAATAAATACCATCTTTTTCTAAATTCTCTTTGCAGATTACTGTTCTCCAAATCCATGTGAAAATGGTGGGACATGTGAAAATGATGGCTTTTCTCTTGATTACAACTGTATTTGCCCTTTAACACACATTGGACGTAACTGTACAACAGAAACTGTGGGTATGTATTAATTTGAGTCAACATAAAAAAAGAAATATATGTTCAGAAACCAGAATAATATACTCTCACATGTATTGCACAGCCAACATATTTTGGCGAGTAAATTCAATTAAGTTAATCTCAAATTATCAATGTTTTTCTTAATTTCAGTTCAACCATGCTTATCAAATCCATGTTACAATGGAGGAACATGTACTGAATCAACAAATCCACCTGCATACACGTGTGCTTGCCCAGAGAGTTACTTAGGGGACCGATGTGAGGATTTAGGTAAGTGAGGAAGTTTTCAAAATCATGGCGTTTAATGTGATATTATATAGTCACCTTATCCAAAATATGCTGACAACATCAAGTTCGTTGGGATTCTTATGTTGTAAATGGGGCTCGTAGCTTAGATGAGCCTTCAGAAACAAGAAATTCCATCATCAATTTATTATCATACATTATTATGAAGGTGAATGAAGTAAGGAGTATAGGGTTGGTGCTGAATTGTTAGTTGCTTTCAGGGCATTTTCCTAAAGCCTTAATAAATGAAGATTCTCTGACCAAACAATAGGCATTGTAACATTTTTCAAGGAGATAAATGTGACAGAGCCGGGATTTGAACCAATGATTAGTAAGCAAGGATGTTAACCATCAAACTAAAGTGCCACTAAATATAGTTATATTAATATATTATATAAATATGATTTGTTTTAGATGATCCATGCAGTTCATCGCCATGTCAAAATGGGGGAACATGTGCATACATAGGAAATCAAGATTATAGTTGTACATGCACAGATAACTATGAAGGCAATAACTGTGAACAAGCCATAGGTAAGTGAGAGAGAGAGATTCAATCAGTGGAGGAGTAAATGGTATGTTTATCCAACATTTCCTAACTTTAAATAAAGTTAGTCAA
Organism: Antedon bifida; assembly: GCF_963402885.1. NCBI lineage: Eukaryota > Metazoa > Echinodermata > Crinoidea > Comatulida > Antedonidae > Antedon > Antedon bifida. The sequence continues at coordinate 30,472,884 of NC_136227.1, read as the reverse complement.
AAGATTATAATCTCTCACTGTGATTGGGATACTGAATATTAGTGGGTCTGTCTTATAATTTACAAGCAAAGATACTGTACCCACCCAGAATCAGTTAGTATACATGCGCACACAGAAAGCAAATTTATTTTATAATTGTAACAAATGTACAATTGGTCTCTCTTACAATAATTAGTGAAAAAAGGCTTGGAAAATATTTAAATTTATATTTTTTTTTTGTTTACTTGTATCCCAGGAAAGCATCTAAATTCAGTTCTTCTGGGTATAGAGGCCAAGCATACTGCTTTATAGGCACCTCGTGCAAAAACAACTTTATTATTAAACGTACTGTATTTATTTCAATAGATCCTTGTTCATCTAACCCCTGTCAAAATGGAGCATGTACACAGTCTGATATGGATCAATTTACTTATTTGTGTGAATGCAATGAAGGATTTGAGGGGGAAAATTGCCAGACCCAAAGTAAGTTTTTATTCAAGTACAATTATATCTGAATAGTAAAATGATATTAGATGTAAACACCTACAGTAGAATGTTACATTTAATAAAGACCCTTTCTGTCATCCAATTCAACCGTCCTTACAGTATGGTGAAAATGTAAGCAAAGAATTGTTGTAAAGTATCCTAGATTGCTATATTTTTAGATGATAAAAAGCTTAAAATCAATGAATATATGTTTTCCAAAAACATCAATTGCTAATTCTAGATATAGGAAAATCAAAATTGTTGTTACAGTACAATATAAAGATTATGGACAACTGGCAATATTTGAAATTACTGTATATGTTGTTTAATAATGTTTTAATTGTCTTTGCAGATGAATGCTTTAACAATGCCTGTAAAAACAATGCAACATGTCAAGTACATACTGACCCAGGTCTTAATGGTTATAGCTGTATATGCAAATCAGGCTATTCGGGAACATATTGTGAATCTGCAATAGGTAAGTCCTTATTAAAATAAAGGTTCGACACTATCTATATTTTAAGTTTAGATTACAGTGATCAACTCCCAGGCACCTTGTTCTTTTTTTCGGGCCACAAAAGAGGCAAAAATTATCTACAAGGCTAGTTAAGGTCTATTTACTATCACTTCTGCTGCTGGTCTGTTTGCTTTGATAAAGCGTAATACTGTATTGATGAACAATCAATTCATGTATGCAAATGCCACTAATGAAAACAGAACATTGCTTATGAGATATAGTGTAATGAAAACATTTCATTTTTGATTGTAGGGTGCATTACTTCCCTCTCTAGCTTTGATGAAGTGCAATGTTGTTAGACAAAAATACATACAAGTACCACTAATCACAAAAAAGCCAAATTGCTTATAAATATAATGACAAACAAATTTCTGTTACTTTTTGCAGGAGCATGTGCTAACAATCCATGTGAGAATGGTGGATTTTGCACATTGATTAATAACGCACACAACTGCGACTGTAAACCAGAGTACGCTGGTGTCAATTGTCAGTATTTTGCTGGTAAGTATCGATCATTTGTAAACACTCAATGAAATAATATGCAGAATTTTGTTCACATCTTTTCAGTTTAGGTGCTGATTATGTTTTAAATATCTATTTTTAATAACTATAAATTATATTTGCTATTTATATAAACAAAGCAGAAAAAAATAAAACCATGCATACATCAATAAATTAGGAGAATAAGAAAAGTTACAAATGGGATAGTAGAAGATGGCCCATGAAAGCTTGTTGTTTAAATAGGTTAGAACCCCTACTTTGGGACACCTTTATTCAGAGGACACCCCTATTAAGGAATACTTATCATCCAGTACAACAGGAAGTCAAGAAGATTATAACTTAACTTATTTTGTATTTTTTAGATTTTTTTATATGAATGGTTGTTCTATCCTATATTTGTATTTATTTACAACCTTTTTGTTTGACGAGCAATGCATTTCCTTTTTGAGGATCAATAAAAGTTATCTTATATTATCTTACTTTCCTATGCAAAGAACTGTTTTAACATATGGCCAACCCCTATTCATGGTACACCTCTATTACATTTGTAAGGTCCCGAATGTGTCCCTTGAATAGAAGTTCTACTGTATTTATTATGCAGTTAATGAAGCAACAGAGCAACATGAGTGTTTTATTCTTTCATAGTTTTTTACCTTAATTACGTTGTATCTTTCAAATATTTAGATCCATGTGCAAGCTTAATGCCTTGTTTTAATGGTGGAACTTGCTTTAACAGTCACAGTAATCCTGGGACATATGCATGTGCTTGTGCAACAGGGTTTAGCGGTACATTATGTGAAGATAGTGGTAAGTTTTTTTACTTAACTTCAAGTTCAGTTTCTTAACAAATTGAAACTGCTATTAGACCTATTTTAGTTTAAAATCAACTAAAAATGTCCTACAAAGAAGAGATGTATCCTGCCTTGTGCCAAACCATCCAATGATCTGATTGGTCAAAAGTTTTTACATGGGTTTTAGTTACCGTTTTAAGTTGGTTTCCGTATTTTTCTATCAACAGATGGTGTAGAACCATGTCCTGATGATTATTGCTCAAATGGTGGTATTTGTTCAACTAATAGTGAAGGCGTATACACATGTGCATGTCTTACCAACTTTTTTGGGGATAGATGTGATGAAGGTAAGTTAAAATAAGGAGAAGTGTACTTGACTGTAAGACTTAAGGGGATTGAAAGATCACACCCATGTTTTTTCTTTGTCTATAAAATTAAAATAACTATACAGTGAAAAATATTAAAGCATTTTTTTTATTAAAATTAAATAACTAACATTTTAACAATACATAGTAAAGTAAATTTAACATTATTAAGCATAAAGCTATCTAAAAAATAACATTAATAATAATAGTATGTTGAAAATAAAATTTAGTTCATGCTACTGTGTTTACTATGAAGAGATGTTTTATTCATGAACCTTTTTACTTGTTTTATGTGATTTTGATCAAATAAATAAATGAATGAATGAATGTTTTATTATGCTTGACACTAGATCATATTATTATATTGAATATCATTTTTACCTAGAACTGAGATGCCCTGAATCGTATTGTTTAAACAGTGGTACATGCAGTGTGGATGATAATGCCCAATACGTTTGCAACTGCATGAGTTCTTATGTTGGAGATAGATGTGAAACTGGTAATTACTGTGTTTATATAAATATATTATTGATGTTATTACATTCTAATAAATTAAATGTTTTTGCATAGGAGTGTGATTATACATGTTTTTATACTTTTATACTTATTTTTTTTTTTTTTTTTTTTTAAATAGTTACGTCGGTTTTTTTTTATGGTTGTTTATTCCATTGTGTAATTTTTGTGTCATTCTTATTTCTTTGATTTGAATTATTATTATTATTGCTGTGAAACATCAAACGCGACCCCAAACACAAATCATGGACATTTTCGCTGCTCTGAAACTGAATCTCACAGGAGGAATTTAGAGAATATGGACATAGGCCTATATTTCTTCGGGAATACAATATTAGTTACATTTAAATTTAGAATGTTCATAAAATGTTTTGAAGATGAATAATAAATATATTATTTTGTTTTTTTAGTTAGTACCACTGGAACAGAAGCCCCAGGTTTACAGTGTCCAGATAATTACTGCGAGAATGGAGGAACATGTTCAATTGTAGCTAATACATATGAATGCTCATGTACCAGTGGATTTGAGGGCAACCTCTGTCAGACAGGTTTGTTAAAGTTGATTCTAGTATATGTGATGGCTATTCTGTTAAAGCCCTTACAGTAGTTCTGGATTCTAGATTCACCAATCACACTTTGCCTCTTTCAATTTTAGTAGAAAAGTATTTTAATACTTAGTATTATTATTGTTTTATAGAAATATGTAATAGAGAATGTCAGAATGGCGGGATATGTTCAGTTGAATCTGGAGAGTCTGAATGCTATTGCCCTGAAGGCTACACAGGACAATTTTGTGAAAATGGCAAGTGTTTATTTCATTTTACAATTTTACTTCTTTTCTTTCTCTTTTCCCTTCCTTTCAACAATTCCTCCTCTTTATCTAAAATGTGTACAGTATTTTAAGAGGTTTTTGGAGTTCTTATAGAGAGTACAATGATTTAGGAAGAGTTTATACTGAAAAAGTAGATTATTGTCTTATTGAGCAGACAAGAGTGTCCACTGAAAAGGAGTTGGCCTTAAATTGTTAAAACATGACCTCACTCATTTCACAGGAGAGAGGTGTCCCCTGAATAAGGATGTCAGTTCTAGTACAGAATAACAAAAAAGACAGATGAATACTATTTATTATTATAGGTAAAAACAAAGATGGCTAACACAGAATTTGAACATTTTTTAGATTTGTGTCCAATGGATTACTGTCAAAATGGAGGTACCTGTTTTACATCTGGAACTGAATATAGATGTACATGTACTGCTGGATATGAAGGGGATACATGTGAAATGGGTATGTAATCATTTTAGATGTCTCATATCATAATTGCCAACATCATCCTAACTGCCATCAACCTCACTATATCATAATTGGCAACATCATCCTAACTGCCATCAACCTCACCATATCATAATTGCCAATATCAATCTAACTGCCATCAACCTCACCATATCATAATTGCCAACATCATCCTAACTGCCCTCAACCTCACCATCATAATGACTAACATCATCTTAACTGCCATCAACCTCACCATATCATAATTGCCAACATCAACCTAACTGCCATCAACCTCACCATATCATAATTGCCAACATCATCCTAACTGCCATCAACCTCACCATATCATAATTGCCAACAACATCCTAACTGCCATCAACCTCACCATATCATAATTGCCAACATCAACCTAACTGCCATCAACCTCACCATATCATAATTGCCAACATCATCCTAACTGCCATCAACCTCACCATATCATAATTGCCAACATCATCTTAACTTCCATCAACCTCACCATCATAATTGCCAATATCATCCTAACTGCCATCAACTTCTCCATCATAATTGCTAACATCATCCTTATGATCAGGATAGTAATATTGTCAACACCATCCTTCTCACTATAATCCAAAGTTAAAATTTGTCAATTACATTTTATTTATGTTTAAATACACAGAAATTGATAAATGTGATTCTGAACCATGTCGAAATAGTGGGATATGCATGACCAATGCTGATGGCAGTATTGCTTGTACATGTGCAGCTGGTTTTTCTGGAACATTCTGTGAGAAGGGTAAGTTACAAATTATGAGCAATAAATGCTGTAACATGCAGTAAAAGAAAAGCAAAATAAGGCCTCATGTCTTCTTCCTACTCAATCAATAAATTTTAGTTAAATAAATAGGTGTATATAAAGATTTCTATCATCAATTTACGACTGAAACCTGATATGTGGAATAATTGCAAGGTCCAAAATAACTAAATCTTATGCATACACATACAAAAAAGGCATTATTAAAAACTGTATTAAATGTTTAATATTGACATTAGGTACTTGTCAGGATAATACATGTAAAAATGGAGGAACTTGTTCAGACACTGATGAAATTTCTTGTGCCTGCCCAACTGGCTTTGCTGGTTTTGATTGCTCTGAAGGTGAGTTTATACCATACAATACTTAATATTACAATAAACCATAGGCACAGTAATCCAACAAAACTTTTAAACTGAACTTTTATAAGAGAATAATAAATGCTATTTCTGTGAATAGTATTATCACTGAATTCATGATTAATTTAATTTCTTGATTATTCAGAAATTGATCACTGTTCAACCAATCCCTGTAAGAATGGTGGTACTTGTGTCACCAATCTAGGTGTTTTTTCATGTCTGTGCGGTGATGATTGGGCAGGTTCAACATGTACAGAACCAATTACTGGTAAGCTCTGTTCAATTACTTGAAACCTTCTACTGATTTTTCTTAGATCACTCAAATGTTGAGCACTACTACTGGTAGTAAATGTCATTTTCCTCACCATGTATATCAGACAAATTTTGTTGCCTTCCCAGTGAGCAGAAGAGGTGATACTGTACGATCTTTTCATTATTACACTCTCTGTTTGCTACAGTATATAATGGACCCACTACCAACAGCTCAATGTCCCATTTGAAGGACGAAGGAATGAAAGTAACATAAAGCTTCTTTCTAGAACTAGTGTATTATCCAATGTCTTTCCTTTTGCATGTATGAGAATGGTGTACTGTAAAGTAACTATTGTTCTTGTTTATTTTCAGTTCATTGTAATTCTAACCCTTGTCAAAATGATGGTTTCTGTACGTCAGAAATCAATAGATATTATTGCTCATGCCAATTCCCATGGTTTGGAGACAATTGCCAAATAAGAGGTTAGAAAACATTTGATAATTTTTTTCAATGTGTTTTTAAAAAAATCACTATGTACATATGTCACCAGGATAATCAACGATAGCAATCAACATTTCCAAAAATTATTTACAGGCTGCCAACCATCACTATTAAATCATAAATAAAATTTTAATTGTTTAAAAACAATATATGTTACTGAACACATTGTAAATAATAGTCAATATAGTCTCATATAGTAGGTTAAAATAAGAATGCATCAAACCAATTATATTAAGTGAATTTATTTAATTTCCATTTTTCTAGGAACATTGCCATGTGAAAGCGATCCTTGTCAAAATGGAGGAACTTGTATTGAAAGTGAAGATATGTCATCATACTCATGCTCATGTAAAGACGGATACATTGATAAAAATTGTGAAAATGATGGTAGGTATTCCAATATACCGTACTGATTTTATGAGATGAGATTCCCTTTATTTAATAATACACTATTCAGAGTGTACAGTACTCTACAGTAGCTAAAGCCTTGTCTACACTATCAAATATCAAACTTTATTTGACAAACAAAATGTTGTGTGTCCATATATGGACATGATGATGTCATATCACTACCATATTTTGAAATATCACTACCAAATTTGGGCACAGCCATATTTGGGCACATCACACTTTTTTTGTGAAACTAGTTTGATAGTGTAGACAGAGCTTTAAACGTGTAGGGTACTGTTTAGGTGGCAAGATATGTATACATTACAACTTAGGTGGTAAACAATTATCATTTAGATTGTCTGATTTCTACAACATATCAGCATTATTTACAACTGGTAAAGATAACAAAAACATTTTTCTTTTTTTCTAGTTAATCCGAATTCTCAGCAATCTAGTACTCTGGATGACCTTCCTATTGACATCTGGTGGTTGGTTCTAATCGGTTTGATAGTCATTCTAATTATTCTCTTTATTGTGGTAGCATTATGTGTATGTGGCAATGATCATGAGGATGTGTATAAAAAATCTCCATAGGAGAAAGAGACCACCATTTAATATTAAGGCAAATTGACTCCCTCTTAAACAATGTCTCCATTTCAGAACAACAATCTCAAGCTCTGGCTGGCGATTTACAAAATTTTATATCAAAATAAATAACTAAAAATCATCATCTAATCTATTTACATTAGATATTCAAGCAGTTACTTATAACTAAATACAATACAGTGGGGCTCATATGGAAACCCCTCTACTGTACCTGAATTTCTCTACCTTTTTTAGATACCCACCTTTTTAGAGACATGATAAATGAAAACATACTATATTACGGAAACATCTTTTTACTCTATTATATTTCTAACAATACAGTACTTTCTATATATATATATAAGCTTTCTTATGATTACGGTATTCATTTTAACACAATTAATACCAATATATTAGTGCCATTTACTGAACAAAGAACTGTTGATTTTGGATAAACTCGTAATTATTGTAAATATTAAAAATGTGATTTCTTTACAACTGTAAAAGATTTTATACTCATTCTGGGGTACAATCATAGTGAAGTCAATTGGTGAGCAATGTGAAAATCAAATATTTTAACTGTAAATACATGTTTTGAAAATATGATTTTTTTTTCTATAAAAGTAGAAATTAGAATAATCATATTTGTTAAGTTTATTATAACCAAACAGGGCAGGTACCAATTTTTATTTGTATTAGCAAAACTAAATTTAGCCTTTAATCTTTGTCCAAAACAAATGCAAATATATGGTTCTTAATATGGTATCAAGGGGTTAGTTCACTGCAGATTAGGACTACAGTAAGTCTAGAAATTATCTCAAGCTTCTAGATATGGCATGGTCATGAAAAACTATTTTGAACTGAAGGTTAACATGTTTTAAACTTGAGAACACTTTCAACTCAACTCTCCATAAGAAAAAAACATTAAAAACAAAATTTTAGTTTACAATTTTTTGACAAACTAAGAAATGAATCAGGGTCACATACAGATTTTCTTTTTTTTATGTAGCGTAATACCCACAATAAGCTTAAATTAAATACTTACTGTTCACTAATTTATCTTTATGCTTTTATCTATAGGTTTTTTTTCGCTATGAGTTAAAAATTGTTTGATACAATTAATAAAAATTAAATAATAATTTATAATTTGCAACTTTATCTAGAATTTTATAAAAGAGTTAAAAACATATTTTATGGGAAAATAACTCAAAATGTTATTGTGTTTATATTATTACTGAAGGTTTTTAGAATAAAGAATATGGAAAACTTTACTTGTTGTTTACTTATTTGTACTAAGATTTCAAAACAAAAATATAAATGATGTAATGCACATCAACCACTATTTGTGCCATGACTACTTGTTATTACTATTATAATTAAATAAGTGTGTAAATGTACAACAGTTGTTAAAAACTGTTAAATTGAACCTAGTGTACTGAATCAAATGCTCCACAATGTATGAGAGGAAACGAAAAGTTGGTAAAAAACATTTTCTATAGCTTTCTTGATCATTTTTAAAAAAAAAGTCAAGCTTAGTTACACTTTATTTTGTTGTGTCGACTACACAACATTTCCTTGAACAATGATGCTAACAAACTTTTTTTTTAAATTACAGAATAATAGGCAAATTTAGGGTACTTACCATTATAATATATTCCACAACTGTATGCATGTTACAGCAGTTTGCTAAATGTATAATATCCAAAGACTGGTACACAAAGGTCTATTTTCCTACAGCCACTTTATTGATATTCATTATTGATTTATTGAGTGGAAAAGTAAACCAATCCTGTTGGCACTGCGAAAAAAGTTTGAAGAAAATGGGGAAGATAATAAATACTTTTGGCAGTGTGTAGAAAAGAATATTACTGGTTTCCAATAATAAAAGCATATCTCCTTTTTTAACCTTTCATTCTTAAAGAAAATGGTTACTAAATACAATCAGAAACAGACAGCAATAGTGTTGAATAGCTCTCAACAAGTACATAAAAATGCAATAACAACATTGAATTAAAAAAGATCAATTAACATTTTGAAAATGGTGTTATAGTTATATTGGCAGTGTACTCAAGTGCTATTGTTATTACCTACCTGTAAGGTAAGTGCAAAGCCTGCTAAGCCTAAGCTAGCTACTAGTCTATAGTATATAATATGACAAGTTTACTAGTAAGTAAGAAGGGTGGCGAGTATGCAAGTAGGTAGACTAAAATGCTGGAGCTAAGCCACAGTTTTTGGCAGCAGCTAACATGACACCTTGGGCTACTGCTGCAACAGTATTAGGCTCCTAGTAGATTACTATAGGCCTAGTATAGTATTAGGCCTAGCAGTTAGCTATAGGTAACCTAGGCCCTAGCCTAGACTTAGCGTTTGAAAATATTAAGTAGGCCCATGTTAGAGAGGGGGGCTAATATATTATAATTTTGCTTTTTATTATAAGCCTAATGGATTAGGCCTAATACTAGTAGTAGTTTTCGATTTAATATTATAAATAGACTAGCTTCTTACCTTCGTGTAGGCAGCCATAGTCTCACGATCTTTGACTCTCCTCTTCAGTTTGCCCGCTCAAAGATCGTCGTCTGATCCGATCGGCGTCTTGGAAAGAAAATCTGAAACCCGTCACACACAGATATATTGGTTGGAGGGAAGTTTCTGCTGAAATGACGTCATCTCTTAACCATGCGTTATTGGTCACATATCGGTAAATATTAACGTAATACACAAACAATTAACAGAGCGAATTTCAGTGGTGGTTTTTGTTTCATGATAAAGGTGTTTTTTTTATGAGATTGTGTGAAAGTTCTTTCCAAAAAATTGATAAATATTCGTAATAATTTATTTGAAGGTCCTCTGAAAAAAATTAATAAAAACCACTACACAAAAAACCTAAAAAATCTCGCCATGGTAAGTTAAAAATGACTGTAAAGAAAAAATATTAGAAATCGCAGGTGCCCTTTTTATTACACTAAGAGACCAACAGCAGAAGTGATGATTAGATATAATATATGCTTTCAAATTCTTTTTAAAGCAGTAGGCATCTGAAATTTCCCTGCACAGCTTGTATGTTGTATTGTTTTTATATTACGGTAGGAAAAACAGAATACGTAAAAATACAAAAAGAAACAAAAAGCCAGGATTGTCAAAAGCGAACCCAATCACTGTTTAAAGACTTTCCTTTAACAGAAATAAAATATAATATAAATATAATATAAATGACAAAAAAAAAATAAATTAATTAATTAAAATCAAAGACGTTATGAAAAAAAAAAAAAATAAAAATACTAGGCCTATATTATCTTTGCCTCATGTTAAACTCTGAAATAAATTATTATGAATATATGATGATGGCTAATGAGACAAAAACAAAGATATTGAAACACAAATAATTTGCATCATTGAAACGACAGTTTAATAGATACACATAGGCCTAAATGAAATTACACACGTTATTCTACAGTACAAAATCAGCTATGCCAATTCTCACAGACTTATTAACCCTTCTTTTAATGTTTAAGGTTTTAACAGAAGCCAAAAGCATCTATTTGCATATTTTAAACATCATTTTTTATGGCTTGATCTAGTAAAATTATTCTCCTATTAAACAGACTCACCAAAAAAAAAATCTAGCAGTTATAGAATTGATGTTTGTGATGATTTGTACGCAAGCATACGGTATGTTTATTGTACAGAAATGTTTTTCGTTTACTCCTGTTAAATACACGGAGCTGTAGGTCAAGAATAAAACACCGATTTCACAAAAAGTCACCAAAACACATGCGTACATTAACCTTGCACGCAGGGTTTGGACTGATAAATGTTCTACTAGCGCGATTAAATTAATGATAAAACTAAAATAAATCAATGAAGATATGCACCCAAAATATTGCCACTTATGTTTTTACCCCGCTCTTGAACTATGACCTATAGCGCCCTGTATAAAGGTCACATTTTTAACATGTTATTTTTTCTTTATTATACCATTCGGTGGGTTATGTGAATGTGTAAATAGGTTGATTTGTTGAGGATTGTTGATTTGTTGAGGATTTATAATTTGGTGTGATACAAAATTATTGTAAACCCACCAAAATATGCACCAGTTTATGTAACAATTTTGACCCAAATAACCCCTTCATGGAATTCGCTGAAAATAATATAATAACAAGGCCTAATTGACCACTTAACATTTTAAACGGCATCCATGTCAACATGGATATGAAAAATCTCAACTACAGTTATCTACAAATATTATTATAACTATTCCATACACAATAATTTTCTCTCTATAGCCTACATACAGATAGTTTTGTGAGAGTTTATCCTCAAATTGTTATGATATACATTAAAAACATATGTTTTAAAATTTTCTGAGGAAATCCCATACTTTAAACGACATATCTATAAATATCACATTTTTTATTTTTATATTGTTCTGATAAAATATTTTCCGTCCACACAATTTAAAGTCATAATATTGGTCATAATTACTTTATATCTTTAAAAAGCTGTAATCAAAAAATAAAATCTCTAGTACCTATGTTTACTGTACTTGTAATAAAAGTGCAATTCAGTAGAAATGACATATATGTTTAGGTTAACATAGGCTAGACATGTTTAGGTGAACATAGGCTAGACATGTTTAGGTTAACATAGCCTAGACATATTTATTTTAACCTGGGCAGGACATGTTTAGTTTAACATAGGCTAGACATGTTTAGGTTAACATAGCCTAGACATATTTATTTTAACCTGGGCAGGATATGTTTAGTTTAACATAGGCTAGACATGTTTAGGCTAGACATGTTTAGGTTAACATATTTAATTTAACCTGAACAGGGCATGTTTAGACATGTTACTTGGCTGTAAACTCTGAATACCAAAATGTCAACAAAAGTAATTTTAAGAATGAACTTTCTTGCACTAGTATTAAAACATTTATAAAATTTATTTTAACATTAAAAAGATATTTCAATAAATATGCTTCAGTTCAAATTATGTCTGTAATAAACAAATTACATGAATGAACACTTCCCACCAAAAAGTGTACAAACATCAGTCTGTCTAAGTTCAATGCAATATCGCCCTCTGTTTTTTTCCAGTACAAAACAGCACTGGTTGGAACATTGGTTGTTTTAGACACGGAAACTAAACCAAAAAAGTCAGTAGCGAATCAGAATCTTTCGGGTCTACTCCCCAATTTTTTTTATGGCAATGGTTGTAATTATTGTAGCACTGTTTAAAAATAACTATATCATTTCCTAAAATCTTGCAAAATGATTAAAATTTAGGCAAATAGACCAGGTTGTTTATTACAAAAGCTTGGTTATACTGTGTGTCATTTGTCCAATTTAAAGTTTCAGTTATTTTACAACAGCATAAGTTAAAATAAATTTCTTTTAGCATAAAATAATTTCAAAAAATAAAAACTTGTTGCCTCCTCAGCAAAATAATGTTTCCACCTTTATGTGCAGCGCCTCCAGGCACTGTTTGGTCTATATGTAAACATGATGGGTCGCTAGAAATGTTATGTAATATAACAGTATTAATATTGCCTATCGTAATAATGTATCATTTAAAGAGTTTAATTTACAAGTAACAAACTATACATATTTTTTAGACATTAAATTAGGCCTACTTGATAGAGAAATTCTGTAAAAACAAACAATTAATACAAATAAATATGTTTTAATCTAGTTATACAATTTTAAAACTTTTGTAATATACAAATTATTAATATGTAAAAAAAATAATTAAAACAATAACCATTTGGTCGTAATGGCTGCTCATAACCATTGGTTACTAAACCACCCACTGTCTAAACTATCTAGACAACATCAAATATTTTATTTATTCTTTTTACACTAAAGTGGCAAGGAAAAAAGGAATCTGTTGTATGCTTTTAAGCTTTTCTATCAACATGACAAAAATAATTTATTTTTTATGAAATTGTAAATGAAAAATATTGAATACATTTGAGTTTAATCCAATATCCTCTTGTATTGTGAAGAATATAAAATATGAATACATAATCACACCCAGTTATCAGACAATGATTTAAATAGCTCATCTTTGCTTCAGTAAAAGCTTTTCTCCAAATGTAACTCAAGGCAAGAAAAGTGATTTTTTTTAAATTAAAATTTCAGAATTTCTTTCATTTTGAAAACTTGTCTTTATGTTTAGAATTATTACATTGCATACAAGATGGTTGAGTCTTTTTGTCCCTGCCACTTGAGTGTCAAGAACATAAAATACCATATGGAACATAAATAACACCTTCAAAATCATTATTAAATAAATTTAACAATTATTTAAAGTATACTATATTTGATAAATATATAACACATTTTCAATAAAATCTTCACAAGGCGGCATAAAATTCCAGTTCAAAATTCCCAATATCATGTTCTTTTTTTTTTCTTATAACAGAAAGTCATATGGGAAAGATGGAGTAATCTGTCCAGAAACTTGGCATAAAATACACCAAAGTGTTCCCTTTGTCAATTCAAAACTATACAGAAATTCAATAAGAAAATCAGATACATTTTATTGAAAACATTGCAGTTTTTTCCTTTTTACACGAATACTGTATACCTACAAATATACATAACAGTAGTATTATGTGAGTTCTTTTATATTTATATATGTAAAACAGCATAGATATAATTAATATCTACTTTTTCCCACCACAATGTGGCTACCACAAATCAGATATGTAATTCAATATGCTATTTAATGCGAGGCCCGACATCGCCGTTGTAACAGTTACTGTTCTTGTAGCGTTATCAAATTCTTAAATTTAATGCCCCATGTACAAAGCTGTCCTCATATGCGATTTTCTCCAATCATTGCGTTTTTGGAATGGAGATATGTAATTAACATTAACACTTACATCATGTGCACATTTCTATAAGCTCATACTGTCAGAACATTGTACATTGAAAACATATTTGTTTTATATATGGTAGTTTTTCACAAAGTATTGAAAATTTAATATTTTTATACATTGTTTCAAACTACAGTGGCCATCTTTGTCATGGGAACATCTTTTAGAATCTCTAACTTCTCTATGGTTAACACAACAAGAATGTAAACAGTTGTCATGGAAATATGTCTCAATATGTTTCTTGTTTCCATGACAACTGTTGTTCCTGAGCAGTGACTGGTCTACCTTCTTTTAAACCATGCTTCAAATAATCTTAGATTTTATATAGAATTTTACCTGAAAAATAAAAAATAGAAATAGTTACACACAAAATTATAGGATCATTTAGATACACATTAACAATAACAATTGAACTGAAATGAAAGAATATTTAAAGTATTGTATTAAAGATGTATTGTCTCCCTGAAAAATATTTTTTTTTAAATTTTTTGGTTGAATTTGCCATTTTAATGTCACATAATAGTTATCGATTTTGACAAAAAAATTGGATCAAAAAGAAATTTATTTATCTGAAAAAAACTGTAATTTAAAGGAAAAAATAGTCAAATTAGCTGCCAGCCAATGGGTTTTTGGTTGAATTTTAACGATTTAACATTTTTTTTCTCCATTTTTTTTCTGCTGAAGTGATTAACGTTATTAAAACCACAAAATAACCTATTCAAAGTCTGATTTGACAATACATCTTTAAAGGAAGTGCTGAACTTCATAATGTCCTATGTATCTTTTACATTGTAATGCTAACAATTTTGGGTGACACAGGTTCTGACCAGAATTGTTATTGGGTTTTCTGTGAAACAAAATAATGTAGAACAACCTTCCCTTTCGCAAGCTATAACTGGTTACGCAATGTAAGTCCGTTTTTTTTTTAGTTTGAGCCAAATGAATTTTGCTAGTGATTAAAACTTGATGAGGCAGTAGCAATGAAAAAACCATATATTAATAATAGCATTAGTGTTGTATTGATAGATACAATGCAAAGGCATAGTTAGTCATATCATGCTGGTTGTCATCAGCAAATAATTGTTAATAAGATTAAAAATTATTTTAAAAATTATATATATATAACAATAATATTTAACTTTCTGGCTGTTTTACTTTATCGTTTTAATTTAGCTTTTTGCATTTTTTTTGTATCTCCATTGAGATCCAGCCACTGATACCCACAGCATAGTCATTTTTTCAGTATTTGAAATGTGGATGTATATAACAATAATATATATATGTACTGAATATCATCATTTTGTGTTCTGATCATTTTAATATATGAACTATTTTTGGCTTTTGGGCTCAAATCCAACCTTAATTATCAAGTGGATGCTATAAGGTATGGATGTACGAGTGTCAGGCTAGTGACTTGGAGGTTGTAATGTAAGTTCAAGCATAAAATAATTCAGTATCAGTTTGAGCAAAATCCTTCTTCACATATTGTAAAGTATACAAAAATACCAAAATTGAGAAAGCATCTGGGCAGGTGGGAGAAAAAAAATAGATTTGGATGATATTTACGCTCAGTATTGAGTTAATGGGTCAAAGGAATGGTCATGAAGACGGTGCTGTAAACAATAACATTTTAAGAGAAAAGAGAAAAACATATTGTTTATTTGTCTATTTTGTGTGTTATACAACGTGTTGTTACGATTGCAAAACATTTAACATGCAACTGACATATACATAAACTATATTAAAAATATAACACATACTTAGAACAATGTTAAAATTAGAGTTGTTATTTGCCTACAATACATTCATGAAAAGCATACCAATATTATTTTGAATCAAATTATTCTGTAAAATCAATTCAATGATTTTGCGTCGGTATTCAAAATAATTTAAGCAAGATGATGTAGTTTTTTTCATAAGACAAAAATAACTGGTTTTGAATAATAAAGACTCAGTTTTTCACTTAAGACTTAACTATCTTGGCTTAAGCAAAAACATAGATAATAAATGACAGCACAGAAGGGTCTGTATTGTGTTTCCTTTTAAAGAAAATGTTGTTACTATATTTAGTAAGTAGGTACTGACTGAAACATTCAGGCATATGCATTTGTGTGGTTGACTATTTTGTGATATTTTCTTTAATCAACATTAGTACCACAAATGGTATAAAATAGATAATTGTTTAATTTAGAATTTAGGGATGTTACTGAATCATTTTTAAGCACTTTATAGTAACTTTTGACTACTTAAACAATTGTAAAAACCTTACTAACAACAGACTTACTTTGATCTAGATTCCATTGCAGCCTCAAATAAAGAAGAAAAATATTTGTAGAAGTGGAAATATAAACATAAAAATATATGAACAATACAAAACAATTGTATTCTTGGTTTGGATGAAATAATATGCTTCATTTTGTTTAAATGCGTTTAATTATGTGTTGTTACATTCGGGAAATAATTTGAAAATGGTGGAAACATTTTAGAATGTGTAATATACAGAACTATACAATTTGAAATGCGATCATTGTCGTATACTTTGTTTCTAACTACAGCTGTATATTTCTCAATGGACCAAATTCTTTACAAATGAACACACATACTATAAGAAAAATATAGCCTATAGTGATATTCTAAAACTTGTTAAAACTGAAAAAACCCTTAACAAATGAACTTGGTAGTAATAAGAAAGAACAATTATTTTCATTAAAAAAATGTAGAACTACTTTGCCTGGTATTAAAACAACAAGCACCAACAAGTATCTATCTACACAGCAAGTAAATTGATTTATCTTTCGGTATAAAAACTTCAACTGTACATCGCAACTAATACACTAGTATACACTAAACATGATACAGTTTAAATTCCTACATCTATCCATGCAACAATAACAAAAAAATGATAATAAAAACAAAAATTAATATTACAACAATGTTTATTGTTGGACATAATCCCTAGTGATGAATCAACCAATCAAAAGGCACATTTTGGTCATGTGACATTGGGTATATTGATGTAATATTTTGAGAGATTATTTTACCATAGTTCATCATGGTTACAATGTCTGGAAAAATCATGTAAAAAAACTTATCTGTTTGTGGTTCCAGTCTATAAGAACTAATGTCAAATTATGTGAAATAAAATAATTTATTAATAAAACAGTATAGTACACAATGTAGGTCAGCTTTTTTTTCTTAACATCTAGGTTTTTCTAAGCCAATAATCTATATTTTAAAGTTATTTATTAAAAGGTAAAAAAACATATTGTCGCAAGTATAATTATTATAACAATAATTTATAATTAAGAAATACAATACATAATTTACTACAGGTATTTCATTGGCTAAAAATATATTCAGTTGCCCAAATATGGGAATGAACAATTCTATTTCAAAGCATTTTTTAAGAAATACTAATTTTATTAGAAATACATTAGAAATACAGAACCTGTTTAAACAAGAAACAGAATCCTCTGATTCATGAACAATTTTAAATGTTATTAATTATACTATCCTAAATTTGAGTTAGCATGAATTACCATACAGACTCAGACATAAGCCCATTCTCAAGTTTAGTATGGTGATCTTGTAGGCTACTCAAGATAGGCTTATACCCATGCAGTATAGCAGTTTGCATCTAAAAAATGTTCAATTAAAAAAAACCTAGTGCTTTAACTAATACAGAAAAAAGACAACACACAACAGATACATGAAATTGCTGACAAAAACTATACTCTATAATAAACAGGTGACTATTCACACAACAGTGACACCTGTGATTGCTTTATGCAAATGAGATAAATGCCACATTAACACCATTTTTTTTCTAGATCATGAATTATGTAGATATGGAATGTTAGAAAGAAAAGAAAAAACAAGAGAACAAGATGCTATTATGTTTGTTATAGAAGATGCCACAATAAGGTAAATATGACAGGTTTCAGAACGCTTGTTGACATAAAGAAAATAAAAACATTAAACTTTACTTCCATTGAGTAAGGAAATAAAAGCAAACTTGAAAATAAAAAACAATAATAATAATAATAATAACAATAATCATATAAAAACATTTCTTGTTCATTCACATTTAAACTGCAAACTCACTTTTTTCTCATAAATTTTTGGTTTTCAGGACTCCATAAAATCTGTAAAATGATTAGCAATGTTTCTGTTTAATTTCTGATAATGACGGTGTATTTATTCTTCAAATTTTTAATTGTTTATATTTTACCGTGATCATTGAGTCAGTGTGTTTATCTTTCTGAGGTTTCTAAGGGGAATTTGTAGAAAAGAAATACAGTAGAGTGAATATTTTATCTACAATGAATTTAAACTAAAATCATAAAAAATAAAGAATAAAACAAATAAATGATTACAGTACAAAAGAATTAAATTAACCAGCAAAATTTACTAGAAAAAAATATTTTTTTAAAGGCAGTCACAAACATGTTTTAAAATTGTAAAATGTTGTTTGCATGGTCAGTTGTTGCAATATTGCAATAAACAAAGTTACTGCAGTATTACCATAACAAATGCAGTGTTAAAGCAGTAGAATTACTGCAGTAATATTGTGGTTTGCAGCAGCACAGTAATGGAATATTTGTGAAATTCTGAGGATCAGCTACTAATAGACATGAAATGATGTAGCAAAATGTAAACAAATCCTAAAATCTAGCACCTTTTCTAAATAATGAATAGAAATAACCGAAAAAAAAAATGTAAAAAATCTGTAAAAATATTTGATATGAACAATTTAAAATGAAACACAAATATTGAAAATAACAGCAAATCATGAATATTCATTTATTTAAAAAATTTAAATATTCATAATCTGATTTCCCACTAGTTACTAATATGTGGGTGATTCCTACTAAAATCTAGATTATCTTAACCCATTATCAACTGTTCTGTCATTGGTTAGATTAGTTAGCAGGTTAATTAGCATTCAAAGCATTAATGAATATGCATTAAAACTGTTTATGAAAGGTGTGATTAGTGACCATTACTATTGCTGCGACCAAGAGACGTATGCTTTAAGATGTCGGAGGACGAACCTTGCGCAGCAAACATCTTCGGACCTTTCCGAAGCATCCGTTGTGCTCCTTCGAATGCCTCTCGGATTTCTTTGATCCATTGCACAAATTCGGGATCACTCTATAAAAATAAAATTTTGAATAAAAAAAGTAAACACATTATTATCAATTACATTTTAGATTGTCAGGTAGAAAATGTGAAATAGATTTTGTGTGTTAAAGAATTTTTTATGGATGTTTTAACCTCTATTTTCTATAAACAGGACCATATGTAAAACAGGTGCTACATCTATACCTGATATGTTTTTATCCTGTATAAATATGTTTTAAATAAAAATAAAAAATAAAAAGATATACATTTTAATAGCTGAATATCTTTACAGTGCAAATAAAACATCGGAATGAAAATTTCTTGAATCTAAAAATTAGGTGTTATGTTAATCTACTTAACTTTTCACAAGATCACATGTTTTTACTCTTTAACCCGTGTATTTGCTTTACATACCTCTGCCCTTAATATACATCGTTTTTCTTGTTTAAGTTTCAATTGAATACATTTAAAGTTCTTGATCTGTGCCTCATCCACCGCTAATATTTGATCCATAGTTAATACATTTTGCTGAAAATATAAACACAATTTAAATCTTAGCTCAGAACACAGTGTTGAGTTTATCCAGTAGAAAAATATCATGTTTATTTCCAAATACCAGACACACTGGAAATTCCACTATTCACAAATATGGTTTCAATGGGACAATTTAGGTACCTTTTGGATCTTAAGGTTTGGGGAAAGTTTCCAGTTTTTAGAAAGTCTGGTATTGGGAGATTCAACTTTACTATTATAATAATAATAAATAATAAAAATTAATAGATTATTTAGTAATTTTCATGAATGTACATTATTATTTTTATGCGTTTGCTGCCCTCTTATGAATACAGAAACAAGTGAATATACTTTGCATTGAATTATCTATATTAATATTTAATATATTACTTTAATATCATCACACATTTTATATTAATAACAAGAATTCAAATATACATATATAATTCAATTTGGCAAATGAAAAATGTGATTAAATTCACATTATAGTGTATTTTTAGAATGAACATGCATTGACATGAAGGTGGATACACTATGACATGCAATGATATAAAGGGCTTTAATTTGCAGAAAATTAACAAGGACCTAAATTAAAGGAGCGTGGCTTAGCCATGGCAACACAAATAATTGTAATATTACCATGGTGACAACAATAACTTTAATATATTAGCACACACATTATTAATAACTATATTATATAACATAGCAGATCTGAATGGGATGTTAATTTGGTTGCATCAACCTTTCAGATCACTAACCTGTAAACTACAATAAGTGTAGGATACAGTAGGTAAAGGATGAGAACAGTATTATTTCTTATGTTCCTACACTTATTATGTAAAACCCTGTCTACACTATCAAACTAGTTTGACAAAAACCCAAATATGCTACTGATATGACATCATCGTGTCCATATATGAGCACATCACATTTTTTGTCACATAAAGTTTGATAGTGCTTTAGAATATGAACAAAGAACGCGAACATAGTCGTTTCATAAAGATATTATATTTTAAATTTAAGCATTAAAACATTGCCTGTTTCAATTATAAGATATAAGCTAACCACCCACAAATACTATTAATTTGCTAAATGTGTTACCACCGAACTCATAAACATTTATTATTTGGATAATAAAATCTGATAGCTTTATGTCATAAAATTATCATCTTATATTGGTACAGTAATATTTTAAATTTAAACATTATATCCTTGCCTGTTTCAATTTGATAAAAGAAAACTAATATGTTTCATGTATTATACATGACTTTACCTATGATTTAAAAAATAATTACATATGGCAAATGAAATAGTATCACAGTGTTGCATGCAAATAGTATGTTCACCACAGAGAATATATGGCATAAATATCACATCCGGCATGGTACTAGTATGTTACATGTAGAGTTAGTAGAAGGGAAAGCAGGTAAAGGTCGAATAGAAGACATATAATGCCTCCTCATATGCAAGTAGTATCCACTAAAATAATCTACCACCATCTATTCCACCATTATAGTATCTATGTACACAAAACAGTTAAAGGGAGAGAAGACAACAACATAGAAGAAATAGGTACACCAAAGAAATGATATAGATTAAGTAAAACCCCACATCAATAGAATCAATAAATACCAAGAGTATAGTATACAGATTAACAAAACAACAAACTTTTTTTAAAGATTTCCACATATTTTTCACAGTTGAGATAATGAAAATATAGTAGAACCCAAATTAAGGTGACACCTTTTGGTTCAAAAGTGTTCCCTTAAAGGACAACTTGACCGAGGACCATATTTTTACAACGTATTAGGGATGTACATATGATTTCAGAACAATCGCGAGATTAAGGATATCGCCGCACGCCCTCGCCGTACAGCCTTCGCCGTAAATTGCTGTGTCGTCACAGGTACATCGCAAAATCTACTTAATGAGTCCAGATAAGCAAAAGAAACAATAAAAAAAACAACATTTATATTTTTTTTATGATTTATTTACAAAGTGCGTTTACTAGAAATTTTTGCAATTTGCCACTTTGCCAGAAAACTCTAACGTAAATTTTGCAATGCACCTGTGACGTCACAGCAATTTATGGCGACGGCTGTACGGCAAGCGTGTGCGCCGATATCCTTAAGCTCTGTCTACACTATCAAACTAGTTTGATAAAAAAAAATGTGATGTGCCCAAATATGGTAGTGATATTCTTAAATATGGTAGTGATATGACATCATCATGTCCATATATGGGCACATCACATTTTTTTGTCACATAAAGTTTGATAATGTAGACAGAGCTTTAATCTCGCGATGGTTCTGCAATCATATGTACATCCCTAATACGTTGTTAAAATATGGTCCTCGGTCAAGTTGTCCTTTAATAGGAGTAGTGAAATATGTATTTCCTCTTGTTCATTTCACAGTGTCCCCTTAATGGGGGTGTTCCTGAGTAGGAGTGTCTTAAAGGAGGAGTTCTACTGCAGAATAAAGCACATACAATACACAACATGCAAATAGCATTTCACTAAGATATTGATATAGTATTTACAATCACACTATGATACTGTACAAAACATGCAAATAGTACTTTCAATACACTAATACACATATAGTGCTACAGCATTTCATAAACAATTCTATTCTGTAAACATATAACCACAACGACAACACCACCGAAGCAGGGAATATATAATGAGGGGGGTATATACAAGTAACATCTAAGGGTGCAAGCACACATTTCAGCGATTCGGGACTTACTGCTGAGGCGACTGATTTTTCGCCATCACTCTGCCACTCCAACCTGTTTGGAAACAAGTAGTAATATCCCTTTGACCAGGTGTTTATATAACCACCCAACCGTAGCAGATGTCCGTGAATAATCGTGTCCTTTCCGCGGGCATAGTCTGAGAAAGTAAGCAAGCATGGCAAGCATTAAAAACAGAGTTCATGTTTTTTTTAAATTTTACAAGCATACTTACTGCGGACGTTTTGTTCCTATCGTTGTCGCCCTGCCATTCTAGTCTATTGGGGAATAGGAAGAAATAACGACGCTGCCATGAATTCAGAAATTGTCCGCCCAATTTAGATAATTGACCGTGTAGGAGGCAATCTTTTCCCTCTGCGTATTCTGTTTTTTAGAAAAAGGAAGACTCGTTATTTTAAGTTTCCACATTATTCACCCGAATCTTGAGATGTCATCTGATTGATTTTTGTATATTATCTGTGAAAGAAAATCTGACAAAAACTTTTCTTCTACCTTGAAACAGAATAATAAAAGGTGCACACAAAACATCTTATAGTGTACTGTCATATTATACTTTTTCTTTCTTGACCCTATAGACCACATGATTTAGTAATAAAATACTAATCAACATATCTTCATTTGTATAAATCCATCATATTACCATTATTTTTGGTAAAAGATAAAGTAAAAATTAATTTGACTTCAGTTTTTATATTTTATTTGCATATGTAAAATATGAATTAGCATATATTTAAATGATATTATGTGCATAATATACATACCCCCTTCATCCATCTTCTTGGCCTTTTTCTTGGCTTCTGCTCTGTCTGCATCATTATTAATTGTTTCAAACACAGTCTCTGCAATTTCTTGCTGCCATCTTTCTGAGATTGTAATTGGAAAATTCTTGTACAGTTCCTGATCTGAATCGGTAAGCTGTAATCAAAAGAAAAATTTTAATACATTTATCTGCTTTGTTGAAAATCATCAAGTACAGTACAGGACAGTACAGTTTCGTTCCTCCCATTGATGCCAGTCGTATCCAAGCGGCAGTCTTCTGTAGCATTCAAATATATGCTGGGTCCGACTGTTGAAGGGCTTCCTGGACTGGGTTAGCTTCTTAGTTTGACTAGGATCGCACTGAAGGAGATTGCAGTTAGACTCCTGGGTGGATAATTTTTGTATTGGATTATTTTAGTTGAAGTTGGCATTGCCTCTCTTTTGTTCCATGAGAAAGTGTCACCTTAATAAAACTGTATTTATGTACACACATACACCAGATACAAACTCAAGTCTAATTCAGTGATGTAGCCACAAAAAAATAAAATGGTGCGGTTTTCGCAAGTAAAGGGAATAATCTCTGTTCAAGCAACTGGGTTGTCAAAGGCCTCTGTGGTCAGGTTGAAACACCAACATCAACCCTACTGGTGGCTACGGCCCTGTAATTCCACTGTATGTACAGTTAGTACAGTTTTTAAGTGGAGATTATCTGAACTGACTATTTTATGTCATTTTTATTATAACCATATATTCAGTAGTGTTTTTTTATTTCAAACCTACAGTTAATCAAAAATGACTAGTAAATAATCACATTAAACAGAAAGTGTTCCACTAGCTTCTTATATAATCACGCATAATCTCTTATATTGACGAAGTAATTTGTTTCCAATTTATATTAAAAACATGTACGGGGGTGTGGAATTTTTAAAGTTCAAAGGGCCGGCAAAACAAATAAGAAATACATTAAGTTGGCTGGAAAACGAATAACTTTTGACGGCTGTTGCACAGTAGCAGAAGTGTCACATGACATGTGAAAACATACAGCATGTCATTAATTTGTGTGTCAATTTCAATTACTTGGTGATAATGGAAAAGAGTACAGCATACGTGAATGGATAAGCCAGCAATACATGCATATAGGGGGAACGTTATTCAAGGACAAATTGAGCATATTGTACATTTTGGATATTTATCCCTAAGCCTCCCACCCCGACTGACTGTCCACTGAAAACTGAACTCCAGTTGTTTCATTTTAAAACACAAATTATTACTACTGCATTGATTTTATGAATTGCCTTTTTAACTACTTATTAAATTGTACTGTTTTATATTTTTACAGAAATGTATATATAGTATATATGTATTTGTATAATGTACCGTTGTATTGCAACAGAATGAATAAATGTGGGTGACCCCCACGAAAGAGAAAAAAAAAATATTTCATAATTTAAAAGGGATAATAAATTGGAGAACCTGAACTCTTTTGTTTTATATTGATACTATATGACACAGTTTTAGCAATAAAAATATATTATATAATACTGTATGTCTTCAAATATTCATAAGGCGCATTCTGCTGGGTGCTTATGAGCTCCTGCTAGCAATGTGGCAAAACATACGAAAATTGTTGCTAAAAAAACTCAGAGCGTATGTATGTGTAAATGCTTTGAATATATACAACTCTACTAGTGTAGACAGAGCTAAATTAGAGTAAAGCTCTGTCTACACTATCAAACTAGTTTGAAAAAAAAGGGCCCAAATATGGTAGTGACATGATTGTGTTCATATATGGGCACATCACATTGTTTTGTCACATAAAGTTTGATAGTGTAGACAGAGCTTTAGAGTAAGTTTGATTTCTTACTTTGATTCCTTTGACGTCTTCTTCATCGAATGATCCAATGTCAAATGCATCAGCTGCATTAACTTCACCACGTGGTGGCACAAGTGGTGGTGTGTACTAAAAAGAGAAAAAATAAACAAGAATATCAGTAAACTAGAAAAGAGCACAAACCTCCGCCTATGCATATGAACATATTCATAACATGTTCCCATATGGCTACAGTAAGAACCCATCCTTTAAAATCTTATGAAAATCGAGAAATAACTTTTTGAGTAATCCTGCTAACAGATATACAAATAAACAAACACACGCACACCGTCTCACACACATGCGAGTAGCCACATAACGTCTCGCCATTCTAGCGGATGTTATAAAGTATCTAAACTAGGAATGTACCTGCTCAGTAGAAAATAAAATGTTATAGTTTACATTTAATTCGTGGATTTGTTACAGGACATGAAAAGTGTTGTTTCAATTAATCAAATGCTGCACAGAGAAGGATATTTTTTATTTAATAGTGAAAATAAAAAAATTGTTAATCATATTTATTCTCAGGGCAGAACATTTCATGCGAAAATAGTGAAAACAATACAAAGAAAATATTTCAGTTATTTTTCAAAATCGCATAAAATTTTGTGAAACGTCTACAGAGTGATCAGAAATTGAAATTTCCAAAGTTATGAATTTCAGATTTTAACACATCCGATATCTTACTTAATTACTTATGTTACCTGATATTTTTTGGAATAAATTTACATATAATAAATTCAACCTTATGAGATACATACAATTTTAATTACAAAGAGTGCAGGAAAATATGTTATAACAATGACTAACTAAATTACTAATCACTTTGAAACTGTAGCTAGAAAAAGGAAAGAATTTGAGATCCCTAGATACAAACACACCTAATTCCATTAGACAAGTTTGCAAGAAAGGCGTTGGTGAAATTAATTTAAACCATGTGGCCGCCACTCCAGTCATAAGCTTTTGAAGGTCTCTGAACGGTCACACCAGTCGAAAATGTGCGTTTTATCAAATTTGTCGCGCCACTCAATTCCTAGTTGTCGGCATCTGCAAATTGTTGTTCGTTAACAGGTTGTGCGTTGTTGGCTAGCTTGTCAGAAGCTCCTTAAACGGTTCTATGACATGCAATAGGAAGTCTTTAATTACTGAAACTGTACAAATTCAATTAACTAATGAAAGCATCTATCTCGACGTATGAATTTCAACCGGCTTAAGGGAATAAATACATATGGCTTAAAAGTTAAGCCAACCCGAGACCAGTTCGTCAACCCCGGCGACCAAACATCCCGATAGTTTGGTGTTTAATCGTGAAAGGTACAGAAATTAATTAGGCTGTTTCTAATTAGTACACATAGGTATGTGTAATTGTTGTCTAATCCTTTAGTTCACATATCAGAGCTTTATAAACTATAATCAAATAATTATAATAATTGATTAAATATAAATTAATCATTCTAATTCATTCTTCCCTTATTTAGTTATGTACAAAAATATGATTTTGACTATAGTATACCAGTGGCAGGAATATTGATCTATTGAATTGTGATAGAACATACACATTTTATGTCAAAATTACTGGTGTCGAGATTAAAGAAATCACACAAATGCGTAATGATGAAATGATATCTAAATTAAATAGTATTTTAGCTGATGAATCTCATATTCTCAACAATAAGTTAGTAGTTACCAGATCTGGAAGATTAACAACAATTCCAGTTAAAACAAATAGACATAAATTTTCATTCTTACCTAGCGCTATTAGACTACACAACAATGAGTTCCAAAGATAGGTCATTAGGTCTTGTGTATATGTGTGTATTGTTTTGTTATCATTCTACTATATGTAGGAATGACTTAATAATTCGAATCTGAATCTGGAATCTACCAAAACTGGGTTGAGAAAACGATTGAAAATGCATTTCAAATGCACACAATAAATATGGTTACCGTGCGTAGATGTTTGAGGGTTTTGTTGGTTGGTTCTGTCAAAAGCATAGGCATATTTCCTTCATTTGATGCAAGTTTTATTTCAGTTTATATCAGAAGGGGGAAGGGGAAAATTAACACATTTAAGCTGCCATATTTTTAATAATAATGTGAAGAGTAATAGTCTGTCACAATAAAAACAACTGTGAACAATTGTATCCATAATTTTAGGTTTTAAGTTCCTTTTTATTCAGACAAAATAAAAACTAAAACTACTATAATAATAATTGCGTAAGGTAGATTTACAGAAATTAACCGCCTACATCCAGGTGTCAATTAAAATTAAGAAAGACTTACAAACATCAATAACATTGAACAAATGCCAAGAGTTACCTATGGAGAATATCAAAATTTCAATCGAATCAAATTAAATCATTTTTTGTTTCTCAGAGTTTTAAAGGAATGTACTCAATGAATCATAACTATTGACTTAAAATCCTTAATCCACATGTGGTTTGGGAATTTTAAGCCCCTGGGGAAATTCTAGGGATTTGCAGTTGTAATGAGTTGTTTCCCCCTTCCAATGTATTTGACACTTTACTCAGTCAATCACAGTAATTGTAGTCTGTAGTCTACCCTTGGCGACCTTGAAGTCTCGGCTGATTCTGTTTGCTTGTTTTGTTTGTTTTTTTTAAATTTTAATGGATGTTTTAAAATCAAATAAACATAACACACAACAACGTTTTTTTTTTTCTCTAAAATCATGAAAATAGTCTTGTCACATTATTCTAATATCTGTATAGTTTTTTTTGTTTTATTTGTTATTTTGTTTTTATACGAATCCAACAGCAAGTAACTCGCCAATCACAAAATGGATAAACTTTTTTATAGTCTCATTTGAGGCTTAAGCTCTGTCTACACTATCAAACTTTATGTGACAAAAGAATGTGCTGTGCCCATATATGGACACGATGTCATATCACTACCATATTGGGCATATCACCACCATATTTGGGCACATCACACTTTTTTGTCAAACAAGTTTGATAATGTAGACAGAGGTTTAAAAAGGGGAGTTGAAAGAGCAGTGAGGCACTTGGTCAGGATTGAACCCTGGACCTTGGGATTGCAAGGCAAGCACGTTAACCACTAAGCTATAGCTCCACTATTAAACAACACTGTTAACTTGTATCAAAACCTGATCATAGTAGTTTCATATTGTAACATGTTTTTGTTGAGACTAAGGGCAATGGGGCTCGGATACAAGCTGGTCCTTTTCATTATGACCAAACTTATCTTAGATAACCATTATTTGTCCGCCCCATAATTTTAGTAGAGCAATTTTGGTTATCTAAGGTACACATGGCTGGTCCTTTCCTACTGGCCTCATGAATCATAGTCAAATCTGTCAAACTAACTTCTCATCACATGACTCAAAGGTTTGGTCACCTTTTTACAAAAGAAAGTGGTTCAATTCGGATGGATATGGTTGTATCCGACATGAACTTGACTGGCTGTACAATGAGAAGGCTTAACAGATTATCAAGAATCAAGCTTGATTTTAATTTTTTTTTTTCACAGATCAGCTTATAACAAAATGTTTATTCTGGTGCTTTCTTTGTTTTTCCACATTTATCCAGTTTTCTTCCATTTTCCACAATTATCCAGTTTTCTTCCTTTATCCACATTTATCCAGTTTTCTTACTTTTTCCAGATTTATCCAGTTTTCTTCCATTTTCCACATTTATCCAGTTTTCTTCCATTTTCCACATTTATCCAGTTTTCTTCCATTTTCCACATTTATCCAGTTTTCTTCCTTTATCCAGATTTATCCAGTTTTCTTACTTTTTCCAAATTTATCCAGTTTTCTTCCTTTTTCCACATTCATCCAGTTTCTTCCCTTTTCCACATTTATCCAATTTTCTTCCCTTTTTTTTACATATCCAGACATGTTTCTTAAATGAAGTTGTTTTTCCTCCTTTTCCACTTTATCCAGCTCTTTTCGTTCAAGTTTCTTTGCTTTTTCCAACATCATTATTTTTCACCTTCTTTCTTGAGACCTAATTATTTCTATATTTTGTCTTTCATTCAAACCTTTTAATATAATTGCTCACATGATATCTATATAAACCTGGAAGATGAGCAACTTGATAGAATAAAGACATAAAATGACAGATAAAGAAACTGTTTAATATACAGAGTAGGGTGAATAATAATTCACTAAGAAAGAAAAACACATTTTATTAAAATTGAAAGTAGTTAGAATTTAACGACTTCTGTATTCAATTACTCCAATGACTTAGTAATTAAAACTTCCACAATGTGAAATTAAAATACAATTTACTTATCCAGGAAAAAAATTGCGGCACCTGACCTTATGCAATCGTTGGCTTCTCATTGTCATTTCCTTGATGGGTAAAATCTGCACTTTCATTTCCCAAGGCTTGCAAAATCAAGTGTTTGTCCCTAATTTTTCCCCCCTTCCTTCAAAACATTTGCATTTAAAGCTCAAATTACAGCCAAGCAAGGGAACAAATGTGTTGTTATTTCCTTGATAACAAAGAGTTTAAACTTTAGTCTGCATTTCTTGCCCCATGTTTCAGACTCTAGGGAATCAGGTGTTTTCTCTGTGCCGGTAGTCTGGTAATCGGTTTACATAATTCACGGCCAAGGACGTTGTTTTACAAAACCATACTTTATCACAGAAACAAAAAAATATAATGGATTTTTGTTGTCAATTTTTCTGAAGCAATACACTAAATTGATTAAAATTTTTCATTATTTATAGAAAACTAAAATATCCAAATAAAATAAAACCAAGGTATCTCCGAATAAAGGACAGAAGACATGTTTTGAATTCAACGTTTCGATCTATTTGATAATTATCTAATTATATTTTCCCCATAACATATAATATTTACAATGTTTTTTTAAATTGGTGACTGATTTATGTTATAGAATATTCAAAACCACTGGTCTTCCTTCTTGTCAAAAAAGTGACCTATGACTACCATATTTATTATATAGATATTATTCTTTGCACGAAAAGTGATTGCCAACCAGGCAGTGTGATAAATTACACAGAAAACATATTAGTACCTCTCAAAAGGACCTGTATACATGTATATTTATTTTTATTAATTCCAACAAGTTTACACATACATTCCTGTGAAACTATTTCTTGTATCTTGGGGAAACCTAGCTCAAAGAGATTATGAATAAAACTAAGATTTTCAACTTGTAATTTCTGTTTCTCTCATGGGAAAGATTAACACAAGTTCACTACACAGTGTTTCTAATCTCTTTAAGGTAACTTTTGGTTGGATATTAGTGTCATTCAACTTGAAACATATTTCTAAATAACTATTAAATAAATGAAGTAAAAAAGTCAGTCATCAGTAAAAAGCAAAAATAAACAAATAAACGTTGCATTTAAATACAAGTAAAGATTGGATGTAACGCAAGAACATAAACCCACTGTAAATGATTTGATCAATCAGGATGCAATAGATCATTGGAACTTTAGCTTGTGATTGGTAAACTCACTTACATTGCACCTACGTCGTTATGTTGTGGGAACCAAGATAAACCAAAAAACCTACTTTCTGATAGTATACTTGATTCCAATCGATCCCATCGAAGTACGGGTGTTCTCGCACCTCCTGAGCCCTGAAAAAATGTTTTTACAGTATAAGAAAACAATTCAACAAATATCATAATAGAAATAATAAAGATACCATGAATTTTTAAGCGACATAATATAATCAATTAATATAGCTTTTACTCTAACCTAGCTCAGTCACATTATCTTAATGCCCTATGCTGTTTACATACATTTTTGTAAAATTTTAGTCGCATCAGCAGTATAATATTTTTACAAAAGAAACTACCATTGTATCATGTGCATATAAATTTTCTTTTAGTTTGGGTAACATGTTGTACTGATAAAAAAAGTACAGTGATATGCCTTACATTAACCAACATACCATGTAAATAAACACATTATTAGAATTACAATGAAGGCCAATCCATAACACACATACATACTGATATGATACTGATTACCAACAACAAAAATGCTTACGATCGGCCAAGACATCCAAGACGCTCGGAAACTTCTCTTTTCAGTAGGCCCTCTAGGAGAGTTTTCATTTCATTTGTCATCGAATCGGGAAACTCAACATCCTACAGTAAAAAATAAAACAGATTTTTTTTTTCACCATGATGTGAGCTATAAGCTACCTCATAAGGCTTGTAAGTTCTGGCTGTTATGGACTAGCCAATATTTCTTTGTGGCAAGTTGTCTGGCTGTTTGTTTTTGTGGCCAGCATTCTGATCATAATACAGTCCAAGATTTACATTTAGAAAACATGGGTAGAAATAAAATAACAAATTCGCTGCCCAAAAGCCTGAGCTGCCTATCAATTTGATAAACTAATTCAGCCACCAGTTGTAAAAAGACAAAACCAAAACCAGAATCTTGTCAAGTAAGTAGATTAAGAAATCAAAATGTATTAAGACATAAATGTTTTAAACAACTTTATAGAGATTATAGATATCACAAGTAGTATGGTGTTAAATCAATCACTCTGAAATGCAAGCTATTGTTTTTGTCTTTCATTTTCACCTGAAATTTTTTTTTTAACTACAAAAGTAACCTAGTAACATATTTGTTTTAGAATTTACAAATCTTCTTATCCAGCTAGCTGTGCTGCATTGTCTTTACTCTGAATCTTCTAACCTTCTCTCCAACCCACCAGCTTCATTTTGAGAGTTGGTAAAGTTCAGCACTTTACATTCACATTTGTGTAGACTCTGAGCTCCCCCTTGGATCCTAGATCCACCACTTAAAGCTCTGTCTACACTGTTAAACTTGCGACAAAACAATGTGATGTGCCCATATATGGACATGATGATATCATATCACTACCATATTTAAGCATATCACTACCATATTTGGACACTTTTTTGTCAAACTAGTTTGATAGTGTAGACAGAGCTTTAGATACACTGCTGCCTTTGAAACCTTGAAGACTTAAACCTTGTATAACATGCTTCATTGAGTACTATACTTACCATTGTTAGAGTCATACGATCAATTTCATGTTTATCCTTTGTCTTATGTTGTCTAAATGGACTATGTCTGAAAAAAAAAGTTTAAAAAAATATTTTAAGAATAAAGAAAATGTACAAGAGACAAAATGGAACACTCCAAAATCTAAAGAAAGCACTGAAAAGGACAATATGATGATGATACCTCAAATCATTCAAGGGCTGGCATCTACCTACATGATAGTAGTAGTACTGGCTCTCAAAGATCATTAGAGAACCACGTTTCATTTGAGGGCCACTGTCCGCCTATATTCTATTACAATCTTGAACCCCTACACGCGTTTGAAAGTGGAGAGAGTATCTCTTAAGGTATTGGAAGAAACCTTCTGAAGCAGTCATTCTCAGTGTGCAACCACTGATGTTGCTCTTGTCTACACTATCAAACTGTATGTGATGTGCCCATATATGTACATGATGACATCATATCACTACCATATTTGGGCACATCAAACTAGTTTGAAAGTGTAGACAGAGCTGAAGAAATCAAATGCAACTTACCCTCTTAGGAGTTTATAGAGCATACAACCAAGCGAGAACCAGTCGGCACTCGAATCATATGCACTACCCTTTGAAAGTACCTCAGGTGCCATATAACCATGTGTGCCACTGAAAGAGAGAAAAAAAAAGAGTTTAAAATCAATAATATTTATAATCATAATTATCATCCTGGATAAGCGCATGCTTGGTGGTTTAGGTATTAATGACTTTACACCTATATTTAAATGGTACTACCCAACCACACACTTTTATTGCTTAGATGTTAAATTTTAATAGTAAATGTATACATGATGGCATTACTACTACATGAAAAAATGTTCTTTTTTTAATGCGACATGCCCATATTTAGTAGTATACCTATAATTTTATCTATGTAATTTACATACCATGCCCATATATAGGTTTTTTTAAACCAATAATACACCACAATTTACAATGCATGATATAATCATACTTCACTTTTACAAGTTTTCACTATTAAACAGAATATATCCATGTATTTATATGGCCATATTAATAAATAAATATGATATCACATTATGTCATTTTTATGAAAGCCTTGATATAAAATGTATGCTGGGATTGTAGAATCATACAAAAGCCGTCTTTGTGTGACGCCACTTTAAGAAAATGTACATTAATGAGCTTCTTTGATGTTTTTTAATTGCATCAGCAGTCATTATCATCATCACAGTTTAAATTGATCCCAAGTATTATTTCACTCAGTCTCTGAGTATGTTTAACGCATATTAATTCTTATTAATGTGTTTATGTAGTTATAAGCTACTGGTAGGATTGTGTATTGACCTATTAGCCATAAACTATTAAAAGCTCTAAACGCTTTGAAATACGAATAGAAAAAAATAGGTATTACATTTATTATTACATAATTTAATCATTCTTTAAATGTAAAGCAATTCTTGATGTCAATTATATTTGGGTCAAATATGTTAACAACCTGGCAACACTAACGTCACTTTTAACCATGAAAAATGCTAAATACCGAATTCATTCGATGCTCGATATCATTATATTCTTGCATTATGTAGGATCAGAGTTTATCCTTAGTGTACATTACATGTTTTTATACTGCAAGCGTGTGAATAATTATTTGGTCTATGTCTTTATTAATGCTGCCACAACGTGAAATTGAGATAAAATATGATTTCACCTGCTAGTATTACAGAGATGAGATAGAATATGAGTAATGAATGTTTTACTTTTTACATTATCATTTTACTGATATAAAATATGATTTTGAATAATAGATGAAGATTTCCTCATATAAAGAGATTTTATATTGGAAAATATGTGTTGCATATTAACATAATAATTCATTATTATCCATATGTTGAGGCTATTGCTAATCAAAGTGGCACACCTTTCTTCAATACACACACAAATTACTGTACATTGGGAGAGTTAATTTCTAGTGAGAAAAAAATCATAGCGTTGCTTAGGATTTGAAGGGATCAGCGGTAGAATAGAATTTCTACCTACCACCGACTGCAATATAATTCGTACAAAATTTGTGGGAAAACAAAATCAGTGCGTTTATAGGATCTGAACAAGGGAACAGAGGGAAAATAAATTTTCTAAAACCGAACACCAGGAAATAATTTTGCCAGTGACCATAGCAAAATCTATATAACTATCTTACTTCAACATTTTTATGAAATTCAATACACTAGTTTTCTACTATCTAGACTCAAAATTTGGTTTGAAATTATTGCTAAACGCAGTATTTAGATGAAATGTTTACCTGAACAGCATTCATAAAAACAAAATATCTCCTACTTACACACTTGCATGTGGCTTCTTCTTTGAGAAATCACACGCTAAACCAAGATCTGAGATTCTAACATGACCGTTCTCGTCAAGAAGAATATTGGCAGGCTTTAAATCTCTATACACAATGAAACGCGAGTGCATATGCTCCAGGCCTAGGATAACCTCCGAGGCATAGAATCGCACCTCTTTCTCTGAAAACACTCCATGCTGTGTAAGATGATAATGAAGATCACCACCTATAGAAAAAAATGTAAATATAAGTACTGTACTATACTTTGTTTGCATTATAAAACTTTATAAATATACAAATATATTTATTACTTTAAAAACATTAAACCAGGTCATTTCTTGTCTTGAATGTGCGTTCTAAGGTTAATTATAATAAAAGAGAAAAACAATGCACTACCTAAGTAGCTCGCGTCGAAAGTTCTCTTGTAGACGTTTCTAGGCCTAGCTTAGTTAGGCTTAGTTTTGTAGGCCTAGCTGATAAAGAGCGGTAACGTACGAACATTGTACACTAGCTATAGGCCTAGCTGGACGTTGTATTTTAGCTGAAAAGTTATGGTTCTTTTATTTGTTACCCTTTCACGCAATCGATCGAAGTGGGTGCATCACATCACAATATGAAAATATCAATCCGCAGATGATGCATGTTGAGATTGATAGTGGGCCGCTAAAAGTATTTTAAAAGTGACTTAATTTTCACATTTTTAACCGTTTAAAGACGGAAAAAATTATCGCAATAGTTCCATATGTTTCCCTCAACGGATCACATTAATCAAATAGCGTCACGGTTCGCATGCGTGTATGAAGACATGTAATAAATCGGGAGATCAAACCTGGTGACAAGTTGTTATAAGTTGTAACAACTTATGCAAGTGTGAAAAGGGTATAAGAAAAATATAATTTCATTTCATTTCATTTATTTATTTAACCAAAACACAGATACAGAACAGAACAGAAACAGAGAACAATGGTCAGGGGCAACTAAAGCAAAACAATTACTATAACTCAAAGAGTCAGTTGCCCCTTAGATAATGATAATAAGACAAAAATATATATATTAACCATTCATTAAATCCAGAATAAAGCAGAGTTTGTCTGGTGTCTGGAATGCATATGTCATACAGACAATGAAAGGGCTATCCACCTGTGGAGATACAAAATTAACATATTTACATATTTCATAAATTAATCTCATGATATTTAAATCAATACTACAGTACAACAATAACAATTCAAGATATAATTTATTGACCTTTTGAAGAAAATAATTTTTAAATAAAATTTTGTTGAATATGCTGTTGTAATGTCACATGTAGACACTTTTTTTTTTCAGAGGTAAAATATATATCTATTTGCAACTACAATCTCGTAAATATTTTATTCAGTTATGTATAAAGCTAAATTAATGGCCAAATGAAATTCAGTAGGCCGAGTTCTATATATTATCATCTATAATTCGTAAACATCAGTCAAAAAAATCGTATTTTATGAGATTTGCATTGCATATTGTTTCCCAGAAAGGTCGAAAGGTTAATCTTAAAATCTCTGGTTTAAATCAATAAATGAAAAAAAAGATTGGTTATAATGCATTACGTAATTACAGAAATCGTATCTGTCATATTTTTTATGCCGCGCATATTTCAAAGTTTGACAAATTTATATTTTCTTAAGATTTTTAAAATACCAGTGGATTACCAATGGTACATGTAAGGAAATCTGATTTTTTTCTTTTGTTTAATACCTTACTATCATAAAAACATACATACAACACCAATTAAAAAAAATATTTGTTAGATAGCAAAATAAATGTACAGTATTATTGGATTAAGTTTATTTACATACATTCAACAGTATAACAATTATAAGTAATATAAATAAAGTTGCTTAAATTAATTATCAATAAAAAATCCAATGTTGTCACAAATTATTTATTTCTGGTTTAATATTGTACCGTTGTTTAAACACCATGATTTTAGCATAAATGCTGGCCTTCCCACGAACCTTTACCGAGAATTAACCGTGTGATTGATGGTCTAAAAATAGCTGTAGAAACGAGGCTTTTCGTTGAATTTAATATATCTCTGTGCATTTACTTCACCAGTTTATATCCTTAACGAATCAAATCAAGAGACTGCACAGATTTTGTAAAAATAATTGATTTTGTGATAGATAAAAATGAACTTTCAACTTTAATATAATTCTCAATTTACTGTAATTCAATTATTTAAAATGTTAAAAAGATGTAAAAATAATTTCACAGAGATAAAAGCAATTCAACTTTAAATAATGCTCTTTTTTCCTACTATAATTAATGTTCATTTCAATGAATATTTGAGATTTAATAAGATGTAAAAATCATAATTTAATTAAGTGTATCTTTAATCGTTGAGGAAGGGGTGGAAGCTGAGAAAACATTCTTTTCTTCAACAGCAATATTTATTCGCTTCTAAATGTTGTTGCTGTGTACATAATTGCTAGTCAAAATACTAAATAGCTAATTATATGTACAGAATATACAGCCCATTTGCTTTTTAGCTAATAGTATTGTTTTTCATTTTAGAGCGTTCCTTTTAAACATAATTATTCAGAATAGAAAGGGACAAAAAATATTGATACCGATTACATTTTTTGTATAAACAATTTCTCAATTTTCTATATGACTGGAGTACAGGTTAAACAACAAAGCCAATTAACATCCACAATTGAATGGTTTATCCATGTTAGCTACTGTTTTATAACATTTTAATACAAAATGAAACATGTTAAAATAAACTGTTTTATACAAATATAGGGAGTTCCATTTGCACAATTTATTTGTAACTTACACTATGACAAAAATGAAGCATACAGGGATCTGCACATGTACTTTATATTCTAGATACAATTTGAACTTTCACCTTATTAAATGATCAGTTTTCATATACAACACTCAAAATTATTAACAAACAACTCGTGGAAAGGAATATCAATCCAAGCATGTAATAATTTACCATAACCGGGAAATGTTTGCATTGTTATGCATGAGCGCACATTAACATCTGACCTCCCACGACTTCTGGGTCAACCCCCGTGATCGTAGGTCACGGTTACCATGCCAATGGCAACAGAAGCCGGCATGTGACTGCTACTGCCAGCATGGATTCCATTTATTGACAAAATAAGTTAGTTGTGTCATAGGATATTTTGATGAGCCCACGTTAAATTTGTCTTGTAGCATGATACGAGGTACAAAAACCTGTCGGAGTGATAACTGTCGTTTTTATCTCCGAGTAGGTAACTGTGATACAAATTAAATCACAATTATTGCACCGCGTTTACTCCATCGTAAAAGAATTTTTGGCACAGGGACAGGTGGTTGACTGCACCGCAGCAAAATACTCATGCAGACGCACAAAATAAGCACTAAATGAAAAAATAACATTCTAATTGCTATAGAGCAAAGTTATTTTTATTATATGACCTTAATAAAAATAGATAATATAATATGTTTCAATGCTGATAGTAAAAACTTGACCATTACAGTACATTTTACTATTCCGTTTCAGTTAAACATACTATGGTCCCCTGTTTTCATTTCCTTTTTGGCAGTAACAATTTTGTTGACTATAAATTACCGTAACCATCTTTAACATGACAAGAAGATAAGTATGCCCTCGCCCATACGATATCTTGATTGTGTTGTGTTACGCTCAATATCCTTTGTATCACAATTTGGCAAGTAATAGTTACACTAACATAATTGGATAAATTAAGTCATCTATGCGTTAGTTTGCACTTACTCAAGCATATCGAAATTCTGTTTAAAGTCACTCTCTGAGGTACAATTAAAGTGAGCTAGTGTATACATGTCTCTACATAGTGATGTACAATCTTATAAATAAATTGTGCATAAAGTTGGTGTATGGAGAAAATTATGATTATGATAAAGATTATGATTACGGTGTTGACAATAAATAACAAATTCACAAAACCAGATAGTCAAGTGAATTTACATAGTTATACTAAATGTTAAGTTATTCTACAATAGGACTTGAACCTCGGATCTCCAGATCACAAGACTAGAATCGTATGTACCCTCTAAACCACCGAGCTTGCACTGTTAGTGAGATTGAATCTTAATTCCACCCACTAAAAATGTTGGCTTACTATACCGAATATTTTTTAATTACTATCA
The DNA here is from genome assembly GCF_963402885.1 of Antedon bifida. Classification (NCBI taxonomy): domain Eukaryota; kingdom Metazoa; phylum Echinodermata; class Crinoidea; order Comatulida; family Antedonidae; genus Antedon; species Antedon bifida. Next base: position 30,434,150 of record NC_136227.1, on the reverse strand, counting down.
CATTTACATATTCATGAGTTAGGTCCCTAGAATTATGGAAAATGTACAGGTACTACTCTAGTAATCAATATTGTATCTAAAGTACAATCGACATATTGTATTACAATTCTAATCTACGCAGCATTTACTAATAATGTTGTAATTCGTATGTGCCAGTGTTTTAATAATTAGAAAAGGTCATTCTCATGAACTGCCACTGGTAAAAAACAGCAAACAACCCTTTACAGACATTGAATTTTTTTAAGCGTTTTCTATCGCTTCATACTATTTTTTGTACGACTCCAGCACTAATATTTGCACTGATGAAGACATGTTGTGAAAGGGCAGAAAAGGAGCTCTCCCTTACAAAATAAGGGCAATTTAGGGCCTCCTTTCAAATGGGGAGATAATGAGGAATAGAATACTCTATTTATATTAACATCAGGGGTGGGTACAGAGGATATCGCTTGGGTTGTGTGCCCCCTCTTTGAAAGCTAAAATGACAAAATAAACTACGTTTTGATATCTATGAACATACTGCAGTCAACTCTCCCAATACCGGACTCTCTGAAAACTGGAAACTCTCACAAAAAAATTCATTTTTACCATTAAAAACACATTCTGAATACCAGACTTTCCAGAAAACCAGACATATTAGGTCAGCCCAAAGGTGTCCGGTATTGGGAGAGTTGACTGTATTAATATGCAAGTACTTCCCTATCCTGGATCCGTGAAGGATTTTATATAAATATATTTATATTTTTTATACATAAATTAATAACATATTGTTTTGCAATAATTTATTTTTGAACAAAAAATAATTATATTTCATACACCCTAAACTCTACGATTTTCATTTTAATTTTGTGAAAAACAATGAATATCAAGGGCGTGATAAATTGTATATAAACTCCAAAATTAATCAGGTATAAGATTAGAATTTGTCATTTATATTAAATTATGCATATCCAATAAATTGTCTGAAATGGTCATATTATACAGAGGGGATTATCACTGTGCTATACAACATAATTAAATTGTTAAATAATTTATAATTTGTCTATTTGTATAACATTTACCTAGTATTTATTGACATCACAACTATGAAACAGGAAATATGTATGTAAATATTTAATAACTATAACATAATTTCCAAGAATTACTCCTCAATATTTTTTTTTGTGTGTGTCCTTATAATATTCTACGTAGAATTACAATTTTAGAGTATTAAGTTCTCTAGTAGCGATAGCACTCAAATTAATGACTTGCGCCCAATAGTAATAGCTACAATAATAACAACACATTAAGCTAAGCCGTCACTGAAAGCCCTCAAGTTTATCTTAAGCTCAAGTTCGATCCAAATCACATTCATGGTATATTCAAACTGGCAAGTTAGAGTACACAAACTGCTATAGTCATGTACACAACAAGTAGCTTTTGAAAATATATTGAATATGGCTTGCAGTGTTGCATTATAGGGTGACATACAACAACATACAGACTCAACAGTCGAAAAGCAAGGCTCATGCTTCTCCGAGTTGAGTTGTAGTGAATGACATTAATGACAAAATAAGCTTAGTTTTAATACGAAGATTAGCTGCTATAACACATTAAACATTATAAACATCATGTTCTCATTCATCATGTAACGCAACTCCAAGAGCAGAGCAGTTGTCCACATGAATATGTGGCTCATGTAAAACAACTGCACTTGATGTACACTGGAAGTCACACATGACAAATAAGGAGGTCTTCCAAATATAACTACCACCATCTCAATGAGACACAATTTGAAAAGAAAGCAAGCAAATGTGGTGTCCAACCCAGTTACCTGACCAACTTGGGAAAGTGGAAAGACCTATTACATACATTGACCAGCTTCGAGGCTACACAATCAGATCTAGAAACCAGTACGCAAATTAGACAGAGAACTCATTGGAGTTTGCCAGATGATGCCAGAGTGATTGAGTGATGATGATTTGGCTCATAACCCAACAATACGCTTGTGAAAAACTCGAAATTGTAAATAAAAAATTATACAGTAGCAGGGTATTTATATTATTACAATACTAATGGTATATTACTTACCAGGGAAAGCATTATACGTTCATTGAGCGCTAAAGTTTCGCCCTGCTTCATTTTAATTCTTTTCTTATCCAGACATTTCATTGCGTACCTAGAAATATTAAGAATAAAAACATTACCTCAAATAGTATAATAATTAGTAATAAGAAGATCTTTATCTGAATGTTATATTGTTTAGTTGTTTAAGTACCAGTAAGTCCATGCCTTTCTTTACAATAAAATTTGACCAATTTTCAAAGGATATGGTAATACTAGAGTTGGTGCAGTACTAGAACTATAATTCCTTACATTTTTCCTGTGTCAGCTTTTCGACAACCATAAACTTCACCGAAGCCGCCTCTGCCTATTATCCGATGAACACTAAAGTCATTCATTGTTAACTGGAAAGAAAAATTGTATTACAATTTGAAGCAACTTTTTATATACTTAAATGTATAAAATGTTTCAAGTTTTTTTCTATTTTATCTAACATAAATTGAATCGCATTTGATGAGCGGAACAAAGACTTGAACCTAAGACCTTGTGCAAATCTATCATCTACCCATTTCAGCTGCTGATATTGTCGAAATGAACATTTTAAATTTTATTGACCTTGTTTTGCCTAGACAGACGTAGACGCACTCATATATCTAGTCCACCAACGCAATATCAATGAATGTGATTTATTTGACACAAATGATCAACAAATACAACTTTTGTATTTAATGAAATAATTTCAAGAAAGTAGGCCTCTGATCTAATTGCACTGACAAATTCCGCATCAATGACTTCTATAGCGACGACGTATATGTTGTAAAATATGTGCAAGACTGTATATTGGCATAAGTGATGATAACAGACTGAATTCTTCTATGTAATTGAGTGTCATAAACAGACAGCAGCCTACAGTACATATAGTTAATGTACTAATGGTCCTGTAGAGTTCTATTGGTAAACGTTTAAGATTTCAAATATTCAAGCAGAGGGAAAACAAAATTCTTGCTGCCACATACTGTAGGGTAAGCATGCAATAGGGGAAGGGGAAGAATAAGGGGGAGGGGAAGGGGAAGAACAAGGAGGCGACAAAGGGGAAATGTTATAATCCTATACAGTCAATTTATTTTATAATATGTTGCACATCTATAAGATCATTACCAACCTAAGCCACAGTAGTTTAATAGTGGGGCATCTGCTTAGCCTAAGTTTGAATCTTTGGCAATTTTGTTCTCTTATCAAATCTAATACACTTTTATTTATTAAATTTCATTTATTTATTTGACCAACAAACCATGATGTATAATATACAGAGATAAATTGGTCAGGGACTGCTAAATAAACAAGATTACTATAACTGCAAGAGTCAGCAGTCCAATAATCTAATTATATATTTATTACATTCACTGGATAATTTCCATTTCTAATTCATAAAATGGTCTAACAGTAGGGTGCCAGCATATTCATTGTTCATATCATAATACGTATCTCTGCATCAATGATAGATATAACAACGCTGACAACAACACATGCCTTTAAGTATACCGGATCAGAAAACATAATCCTTAGAAATGCCAGGCAATTCACATAGTTAAGAAAACTAGTCTGCAAAACTAGTCTACTACTCTCACAGTTCATAAAGCATCTCTACTTTAATTTCCACTAGAGATTTACCATGCTCTTTGATAAAACAACATTTCTGTTATAGTTCAACCAACAATTACGAAGAGTTGATAGCTTGGTATAAACAATCTTTAAGACCTTGTAGATAACTAGTCATCTGTTCTCACACGTAATCCAAACGCAATTTTAAAGGACACACAAAAAGCCGACGTTTTGCTGCACAAGATTCAAAAGACATTCAATATATTTTTGATACAGATACAGATTCATTTATTGTCCAAAATAAATGGAAATTACAGTGCTCATAAACCTTGGCTTGCCTAAAATAAATAAATATAAATATAAGGGGGACTATCTAACAAATGTTTTGTTATAATGCCTTATCCCAGCTGGGTAGAACGAGTACTTGTACAATATAGCATGGAACACATCGGCAAGACGTTCGCTGTAGAAAGGGTCAAGCGTTTGCACAGACGAACCAATTACTTTCCCCGCTCTACCCAGCACCTTTTCAATTCGGTCTTTATCCCCTTTACTGATATAATTTGTCTAGGCTTATTATTAAAATCTATTGCAATATTTCTTTTTAAATTATAATAGCAAAGATAACCTTTTAATTACAATTTCCCAGTACAAATTCCAGTCATGTTGACACCATTTCAAATGTTGTTTAAAACCTTCTCTCTCAGTACAATTCCAATCATTTTACTATGAAATCTATTATGGTCGGTCTCGGATTGTAGATTTCAGAAATCCAGAAGATTCATTAAACAAAATTGAATTTTCGAACGAAAAGGAAAGCCAGGCGACGAGTTAAAAATCTGGGATTCTCCTAGTAAATCAGGGAGACTTCCATGTGACACCTGATAAATGGAAAAATGCAGAAGAGAAGTGAGTAGAGAGTATTGAGATCACAAGTCACTTTTATATGTCGTTTTTGTATACATAGATATTTTATATCTCTCAACGAAGGTTTTTTATATTTTTTTTGATGTACTGTAATTTTTATATTTAAATATTGTTATTTTATTGTAAAATCAAAGGTTTTTTTATATTTAAATTTTAACTTTTTGATGTCATTTTTATATATGAATATTGTAATTTTATTGTAAAAAAATGCAACAATTCAGCCTTTGGCTGCTAATGTATTTTTATCGTTGAAATAAAAATACCAAAATATATATATAAATCATGTGCTAATGGTGCGGTGCGCGTCATGGTTATACTGCTATAAAGGAAATCATGACAACTAGGAAGCACTTCAATAAAAAAGGACAAAGCATGTTTTCTAAACAATGAACTATTACATAGTGTTGTGTTCAAATGTAAATAGTACACCGACTGAACTGAGTGGGTGGGTGTATTTATATCATTACATTTAAATATGGTTTTCATGTTATATTAAGCAATTATAAACTCATTTTCCAAGCATTATTAGGATATTTTTTTAAATAGTGAGGTAACTTGACAATTACAGGAAGAAAAGAATCCAATCCAAAATCCAAAGTCTCATTTAGGGCTTTTATGTATAATCTAAAGGTTTCTACACATTTTGTTTGTGTGCGTGCTTTGATTCTGTAATGTAAATATAGATTTTTTTCTCAAATCGGATTCAGGTTTAGTATGAATCTAGCATAGCGCGGAGTTGCTAAACACAGAAGCAATCTAAACAGTTTGCACCCAAACGCTCCAAAAATCACTATGTGCACTCAAAAGGTATAAGATGAACTAAGTACTTGAAATCTCCAATGCACAAAAAAGTTCCAGGAAACACAGAAAAGATGAGGCAAATGGCTAATAACCTATGTACTGAAAAGAAAAAGGCTCTAAACACCCAAAAGCCTCTGAAAGCACCATCGAAATCCTAAAAATTGCTTATAACAATATACAAAAGCCAAAGTATAGTTGGGACCATTCTATAGTCACCACCAGGTAGGCTGGCTTCATCAACGCTTCTATGAATGGATGACTAGTTGGGAGCAGGAACGCTAGTAGACCAACTCCAGTACTGTTTTGATTAAGATCATTCAGGAAATTACCTCACGATATTACTTTCAACGTATGTGGAATGTGTTCATACTTCTTCTCTTAGTATAACTAACATTTAGAAAAAGTATTTCCACAAGGAAGTTTTTCTTTTGTGGCGTATTCATAAAGCAAACACAAAATAGATAATGTGAAAAGGAACTAACAACAGAATATTGATAATGTAGTTCAAAGTATGTTACTTACATTAATATTTAGTTCTACATTCTTCCACTGGCAAAACCTTGTGAACTTCTCACTATAAAAAAAAAAAATGTTTTGTTTAATGGAAAGTAAATTGTAACAATCTTTAGTGTTAAATATAGTATTTATACTGGAGAGGTACGCAATCAATTTCAATGTACCACATTAGGCACCCATATGCGTATGAATGGTGCAAATGGCCAAACACTAGAGCCACCATCACCACCTAAAGACATGCAATTGTGTTCACAACCAAAATACAGTTCCGTTCATCAAATGAGAGTGTGTACTATGAAACCAGGCACAATTTTATAGCTAAAACTATTATTCTAAAGTTTTTGAAACAAAACACATTTAAAAACATACAAGATTGCTAGGTAAATATTAGTTATTCAAGTTATTGACATTCAATCAGTATATAATCCAATTAACATAATATGTGTCATGAATATTAGCAAAAAAATTAAGTTAATATTGACATAGTATAATAGATATGTGTGCATACACATATGGTATAGAGTATTTTCTTGGATAATTCTTATATTTGTAAATGTTGCAGACTGCCATGTACCCAGGTTTATCCTGTAGTGGGCGGGTTTACTAAGCCTAAATTGAATATGTCGATCAAATTTACTAGTATTTAAATTAGGTTTAGTATATACTCCAGTGACCTACTTACATTAACAAATCTACACAAATTGTTAAGTTTTACTATATCAAATAAAAATAACAAAACTAACAAAAGGATGTGTTTAAAACAAGAAACATAGGATTTTGCATACCATTTTATTCCTTTATAATAAAAATATTTTTTTTTTTTAATTTTATATTCTAACATGTTGCATACTGACATGTATGGATCTATACTCAAAAACAAAAATATTATAAGATAAATTTTATATTTTAACATAAAATATACATACAATGTCAATCACTTAAATTTACTGGTATTCAAGTGACCTACTTACATTCATCAACATGAATTGTTCATATATAATAAAACAAAACAAATGGAACAAACAAAAATAGATGGTCTTTTTTTAAATGGGTAATTACAAGATTAAAACAATAGAAGTAATGACAATGCAAAAGCCATGCGTTAAATACGGTTACAAGACAGACAAAACAAAATTATAATAATATACAGTTTAATTTTAAACCAAAGAGATGACTTATTTATCCATGGTTATACCAAGTTAATTAAGAATTGATTAAATATATTAACTTGTTTTTAGAACAATAATTCTATAGTTAATGTTACTCCAGTGACGTCTTGCTGAAAATCAAAAATTATAATTGTTTTTCTTTAATACAATTTTACAAACTATCCCAAACTAGTTGGCTAGCATGGCTATGGAATATTGCCAATATTAACAAATTATATGTACTTCTTACCTCTCCAAGAATCTCTTGAAAATATCTCCACGTAGTGAATTGAGAATTTCGACAATATATGGCTAAAATAAAATAAATACACTTGTAATTTATCAAATAAAAGGAACTTTATTTATTTATTTTTATTTGAACCATATTTAAACTAAAATAATTGAGTATGCAGGTAACTGTTTTAGGTATTAGGCTAATCATCACTGACCATTGGCAGGAATATAACCTAGAATCTTTACATTGGTAAGAATGTTTGCCACCAAGAGGTACAGCTCCACAACTTTGGGCATTGCTTCCAGTCATAAAAACATAGAGTGCATTTCTAACTCCGGGACCTACCTCCAAATTGGACCAAATCTATGTTTACTTTAAATATCAATTAGGCTTTAATATGTATATAAAGTATTCACTTTCAGATTATAACTATTAAACAAATGAATATAAAATATGATCCTTAATTAGAAGAAGACTGTATGATAATTGTCATGACTGTAGGATAAATGTACTTGAACATGTTTATAAACTATAAAATTCATGTAGCAATCCTAAAGTGCATATAATGTAAATATTGTAAGTACATCTCACCTCAAAGAGATTTGAAGGTACTTCACGTTTTGTCAATTTATGCCTGACAGATTCCACTGCTTCCTCTGAAAAGGGCTAATAAAAGAAAAATATGATTATATTTAACATGGAAATGTAATTATGCAAATATAGAAGGACAACCCCTCCACCGCCTCATCCTCTACTCAGGAAATATCGCTATAACCAAGGGAAATATATGTTATATAACACTATTGCCAATTACCCCATTCAGGGAAATTATGTGGGTTTATTAGGGGTTCTACTTTGGGACATCCTTATTTAGGTGACAACCACGTTTAGAGGACTTATACAGTAAGTGACACTTTGATGAGTCCCAAAAAGTGTCTCCTTAATAGGGGTTCTAGTGAAAAAGAATTAATAGGAACATTGTTGTAATATTTATATTAATATTTTTATAACAATTACATTGTAATACATTTATACTAATTACAATGTACAGCGGAAGAACACTAGTCCCTTAATTGTCAGATGCGCACCAGATATCAATTTGATACGCCCTCATCTATCAGTATTTTTATTCACGAAGCAGGATCTCCGGAGAGATACTTTTATATATATAAACACAATAGGCATAGAAATTAATTCTAAACCACCCGATGATATACTGAAATTTAATTAATTAATTTGTAACGATAAGATGTTGAAATCTGTGAGATTTATCCTAAATTATCTTAGCTAGGTATTTAATTATTAAACAAAACACAAAATTAATTGTCATCATTCAATATTTACAGTGCCCTGTGAATTTGATTATATATAACCTCACCCACACTCTTGACTTGGCTGCTGAATTAGGTCAAGCTTCATAAGAGTGGGTGTATAGTGTCTTAATTAAATTTTACACTTTATTTCAATGAAAAATCAATTGAGAATCACAAAAAAAGCATTTAAAGTTCCGAAATGTGTGTATAATTGGGTCAAGCAAGTTGATACAAAAACTATGAAAGGTTCATATGACGTCATATAGAGCACGTCATATTCAACTATTGTCAACCTATCATCCATTTAATACCAGATTATATCTACAAACGTGCTATCAAAACCAACAATATTTGTTTAATAAAAAGCATTTAATATTTCAAAACACAATAAAATGATATGTTATGTAGGTTTATGGTACAGTTGAATGCCCTGTGATGAATATTAGTTTGATAATAATAAGTTATTGCACAGTATTATATTTTGTGGGTGCATTTTATTATTTTGAAATCCATTTGTATTACTGTTTATAGAAAACAACTTTAAAGGACAACTATCTGAAATTACTTTGTGATTACCATCATTTATAAATTGAGCGAAAAACTGTGAAATACCTAAAAATTCTACAATGTACGCTACAGTTGATTTTTTGTACCATTTGTATTTAAATAGTTTAGTAGAGTCCGAAATTAACTTAACCATTTTCTATTATTTGTTTCTATTATTTTCGCATGTGGTAAAACATAGTATATATTTCTGGCCAATCCAGAACTAGAGTATAAATCCAGAAATCATATGCACAATATCAACAATTTTTCCATAAACAAGCATCCAGGGGAGTATAGAATAAGAACAGGACTGAATAAAGATTAGATCAAAGCAGAGAAGAGTGGAATTGCAACTGTAAATTCACTCTTACTGATTGTTCACACACTTATGTTAGAATAAGGAGTAGCTGGGAATAGTGGATTAAAGCAGAAAAGAGTGAAATTACAGCTGTAAATTCACTCTTACTGATTGTTCACACACTTATGTTAGAATAAGGAGTAGCTGGGAATAGTGGATTAAAGCAGAAAAGAGTGAAATTACAGCTGTAAATTCACTCTTACTGATTGTTCACAACCATGTTAGAATAAGAAGTGGATTATCAGGATTTAAATTAATTGGCTTAGAACTTGATGTGAACAAGGCTAATTGTATTTATAAACCACCCACCAGCTATCAGATTAAATATGATCAACTTGAACATTATATCAAACTATACCACAATGTAAAGAGCAGCCAATCAGTGTATTACCAATTAGGAATACATAATTGATAGAATTTCTACAGGGATTTTCTAAAACTGTCCAACCCAATATGAATCCATACAGTGATATTTTTAAAAGAAGAAACTCTTTTCTGAGGATATCCCTAACTAATGATGAGTAGAAAAATTAGTGAAGATGTTGATGGAAATAGGTGGCAGGAAAAGTATGGGGTGTTGACAGCATGGCACATTTTGAATCATTCTGCACATCAAGACTTGTTAGGAGCAGTAGTTCAAATCTATCCAAACACATTTTTAATGTTCATCCCAGCCTAATATAAATGGACACTACTACAAACTTTATCTCATGATTTAAGAATATAGTAGTATCCAAATTCATAGGTGAACGAGGTGGGAGGGAGGATAGTTATCCAGCCTATAGGTCCTCAAAAAATACAACACTTCAATTTATAATTTTTATAAATATGGAATGCCATACTAGGCAACATCAAAATGCTCTCACTTTGACCTCCTTAAGCCTACTTAAAGAGATATTATGATAATTGAATTGCCTAGTTGGTCAATCAAATGCATCCCTCAGCTGGTTCTCGGCTTGACCGATGGGAACATTATCTGGTTATCTTTGTGTTAAATGTTTGAGAACGATCAACCATGCTGATGTCCAATTAAACATTGAATATTTTCAGATGAGAAATCTACAATTGGTGGTGATATTTATTGGCACTTTTTACTGTTACTACTATGATCATACCATGGCTTAATAAAAATGAACATATCCTGGGGATTTAAAGGAGCAAAAGATCAGCCAGTCGACATTGTGCAATACAATTGTTGATGCGCTATGATCACGCTACTATTAATCATCTTTAACTGTACGCTGTGCTTTGGACACATATCTCCAAAAATTGGACACAGTATAGTTTCTCCAGTGTCCTGAATGTTTTATAACACCTAAATAAAGAATTACAAAAAGCATCAGGGAGGCAACTATGGTTTACAGGGTGACCCAGACTATTAAACCATCTGTTTTTCAAATGCACTGCAAAATCTTCATATATTTAAATATTGCCATCCACCCATCCATCTTCTTAAAGCTCTGTCTACACTATCAAAAAAGTTTGACAAAAAAGGTGTGATATGCCCAAATATGGTAGTGATATGCCCAAATATTGTAGTGATATGACATCATCATGTCCATATATGGGCACATCACATTTTGTTGTCACAAAGTTTGATAGTGTAGACAGAGTTTTTCACAATGCAATTTAAATTACATGGAGGAATTATTTAAATAATTATATTACTACTCAAATGATTATACTACTGTATCTATTCTACACTGTAGCCTTTATTACTATCAAACATATTGTTACAATCTAAAATTGATATTATAATTTTGTATCAAATGAAAATAGTAAAATTATATAAACAAGTTTTTTAAAAAACCTATAACCAATATTGTATTACCGTCTTTTGCAAGCGACTTCAAAATTCAATATATGATTATTATAATTTAGCCGGAGAGAATATCTTCCATGACTGAATATTATCACTACTTATTAAAGTATATATATGTTTGATATGCCTCACTCAATAATCCTATCAATGTATTAGTAATAAAAATATCTTATATCCCAACATCATCTTCTTAAATAATGAGTATTACTTTATCAGAGGCAGTCAATCAATGGGTTTTTGCATTCAATTTACTGGCATTAACTGCATAAAAAATGGAAAGAAACTCTTATTTCTTTTTCAGAAAAAGTGTTTTTAAATCTAGGATGATATAAAATAATATGTTTAATTATGCATACAAAGTTTCGCAGAAACCACTTGACATGAAATCATGTAGTCACTCAACAAATATGATTAAAATATGACAATAGCCATTTCAAATTTAATGTTAACATTAATGTAAATATGTTTGCATTTCACAGTTCAAGAATGATGTCAATGGATTTAGATACGATAGGAACAAATGTAGTTACCCATCAATTGGTGAATATTTGCAGGAAGTTGGAAACAAATATACCACTTCAATTTATAAATTGCCACATCTAATTATTTGACATCCTGTTGATGTCGTCATAGCAACCACATAATTATATATTTCATCTTGTAATTTTTAAGAATTGATTATTGGAGAAAAAAATGCTCAAATAATCATGCTTTAGAAAAAAAAATATACTGTATAATGAAATTTATTACAACAATAAAAATTACGGGAGAGTTCATGTTCATTTTAATGAGTTTACCATAAATTGCAAAACAGATGATTAATGAACTTTATTCAGAAATAATTCATAATCATATCATTTTTTTTTCTTAAATAATAACAGTCTTATGCGCTGATGAAATATTATTCAACAATAAATGTTATTTCCACTATTTTCTACATATTATAATATGTTATTCAACATTTTATATTATCATTCCTTTAATACGTAAATTAATATAATACAAATTACTAGTAAACTATTTTAAAATTATGAAGGAAATATTTTGCACTTAGGAATATAATAATAAAATATAATATTTTAAAATATAATATTTTATTATTAGTAATATTCCCTAAGTACATAATATTCCCTTCATAATATTTTATGCTTTATTTCTATAAATTCTTATCTTTTATGTATTGTATAATACATACATAATATATAAATTTACTATGCACTAGAAGGTCATACAATATATTAATTGTCCACTGTTTAAATATATTGTATATACTAAACTGTACATTATAGAGTTCTGTGGTGTGATGTCACAACGATAGATGGCGCTGCGAGGTTGCTAGCGCAACCAAAAATGCGTTCAACACTACTATGTTGAAACTATAGATCTGTATTTCTATCAAATTATGTATCTTAGCTTGATTTTTTTTAACTTACAGTAAACTGTAGTTGAAGAATAAATAGATTAGTAAAAACAAATATTTTAGTTATCTTTTGAAATTTTAGTTTGTTTTTATTGAAAATTAAGTTTTAAAATGACTACTTCAATAAGCCTATTCCAAACCATTGGTGACCTTTGAGTCACTCATGCAGGTTGAACGTTTTCTAGTTACGAAACGGCGTCACCTACTGTCATGACGTCACTACCGCAGAACTCCATAGGTCTTTTATTTCATAATTTGACACATCTATTAAGGGGACACTTTCCTACATCTTGAGTACACTAGTTCCCAATTATTTTCTCTTATTTAAAAACAGAAACCCTGGGCAGAAGAAAGCTGGCACGGATAGCCTTCTTACTGTATGTGAAGTATATGATAGTATAAATTTTAAAGATGTATTGTCCCCCAAAAACTTGAAAAATGAAGATTAATAAAATTAGACTTTAAATAGGCCATTTTGCAGTTTTAATAAAGTTATTCACTTCTGTATATAAAAATAATTTTTAGGGGGGGGGGGCTATATATCTTTAAAAGTTCACATAAAATAAAAGTTTCGACGACCAAAGGTCATGTCAATCGATATGTTATCGGTCGTCATCTGGACCTAGAAATCATCAAACACATCCCAATATTCCCACATGCTCACAATGAACAAACATGACGTAGTTTGGTCGTCGGTCATAATAAGCTCCCTATTATGTGCATCATTAAAATGATCGGAAAAATAAACATTTTTTATGGTTCTCAGTTCACAGGAAACTAAAAAACATTAAGGTTTTATAGGTCCATGTCGTTTGTAGCACAATATGGTCTTGTTTCTTTGCTCTGTGAATAAATTACCCCAATTTCTTGGTAGCAGAAATGGGACAAATTGTCAATAACCGGTTAAATGGCAGTTTGAAAATAACGGTTAAAAACACCCAATCGATTCAGTGTTAGAACTTCATTTAACCGGTTATCGCTGTGAAACTATTTGCTGCACCGCAAAATAACATTTATTTTATTTTCTGCTGTTTACCTTTAGTCGACTACTGCAGCATCTTCAACATTGAGCGCATCACACTTTGGGTATGTTAATCGACGGCCACCACCCAATAGTTAACCGTATTTGGCAACACAAAAATGCAGTCGAAATAAAAATTTTATTTTACATTCATTGTCAGGATTTTAAACTGGACCGCATTTGACAAATTCTTAATTTTTCCCAGTATTTTATTTTCAAAAGAATTAGGTCATGTAATACCAAAGGGCAGTATATAAAAACTAAAAAGCAATTTATTTAATAATCTGTTATATTCAAATCATTTAATTTTAAATGTATTATGTTTAAACCTTTCAAAGAGAATTTACTGATTTCAAAGTAGGGCAGTTCATTGAGGAACAATCGTTAAAGATAAATTTTATAGAAATATTTACACCTGAGAAGTATGCTTTCTTTATTCTAGCCAAGACACAGAAAAGGCAATTTATCCGTATTTTGTATTTCACAAACTTGGTTTTTTCTAATACTAGTGTACCTTATTTTGTTAATGTTCTATAGGTAAAAGTGTTGCACTGAATGTATTATTTAGTCCTTACAAAATGGTCATTAGAAGGACAATTTAGGGTCGTTTGGTTTTCATTTAAATATTCTTTAATATTAATGTATTTGTTTTTAACAGTACATGAAACAACATTATGAGGAAATAATACTACTAATTCTACAACGCTTTAGTTTTTGCAATGAAAATTTGAGGGACCTTAATTGTTAGTTTCTACTTGTTTTGGGTCACTCTCCGTTTGTTTTAAAATAAAATAAAATACACAAAATTTGCACTGAACTATACATTAAATACAACTAACAGAATCAGCGAACAGCTTTTTCATTTTCTATATACACGCATATATATAGCAATATGAAAATGTATACGCACGACATAATATTGAGTGGGCGGTTCATGAATATTAATGAGCTATGGAAACTAGAATTTGCATTGCATAATAAACATTAATATAAAATCATAAATAAGCTTATATTCACAAATATTGGCAGGAAGAAAGATAGGATACATTGATCTTTTAGGCTTAATTGTTTATAGTAATACCTTCTGTTTTCATTTATGGGTCTTGCATGACAAGAAATTTCTTCTTGCAATAATATTGTTTCATATTACCATTTTTTTTGTATTGTTGACCATTGATACTGATAGAAATCAATAATTTATAGAATTATTATTATTATTATTTAATGGTACAAAAATCTTACTACAGAAAAATTGGAATGAAGTCCAGTATCATGAATAAACAGTTAAATCGTAGCAATAAATATCGCTGAATTTTGGACACGTCCGACGCATCATGAATTCGCCGAGATTTCATCAGTAACGCATCAATGTAATAAAAGGCTGTATGATTGATTGATTGATTGATTACTTTATTTCAGAATAAAAAAATTTTTTCTAAATTTGTTAAAATTGCAAATTTCTATATGGATTTGATTCTTATTTTTTTCCTGAATATATTGAACACAAAATTATAATCAAAGTAAATCATCCTAATATTCGTAAAGATTTCAGTCGTGCATAGGTTATCCAGTTTTTTATTGGGCCAAATTTCCATGCTGGTTTTTGTGTAAAAAAATGTAATAATAATCAAATCAGTCTAATAAAGTGCCACATTAATTAAACACACTCCACACACTATGCAAATAAATGTAACAAAACAAGTACAAAACAGGTGCTGAATATTTATAGCCATGTATGTTTGAATGAGTTGTTCTACTTTTGAAAAAACCATACTGCAGAACCTCCATTAAGGGGACACATTTAGGACCCAACAAAATATCATATAGAGGAGTCCAAAAGAGGGGTTCTACTCTATGAATATGACAATATAACAAATTGAATTAATAAAGCATAATTTATTAAAATATTCAAATTAAAAACTACCACCCAAAAATTAAGCGCTCTAGACATAATAAGCGTTGCAGTCACACAAGTAGCGTAGTTATACTAATAAGCACTTGAACATAAAAAAAATAAATTGGAAATTACTCAATCATTTGTGGTTATGTTTAATTTTGTGAAAACACTATCATATATACTCTTCTTATTAGAACTTCAGTCCAATTTATCTGTAGAGTTTTGCTATTTCCAATTAAGTACATCAAATATAATTTCTTTGATGGTTTTCAGCATACAACTAATTATTGACAAACCCCATAGTCATGAACTGTCATCATGAAACCATGGCAACAAATAATCTCATATTCGGTGTAATCAATTCAGAGATGATTATGCATAATTGAATTGGTAATATTTTACAAATAATGAATGTTTACGAGTAGACTGGAGAGAAAATTTTATGAGTTGAAAAGACGGACTGGTCTATTCAACTAACAAAAATATTCTAGCCATTCCACGAATACAAAACATCTATTAATTGTTTTATAACACGCCTACTGTTAACATTTAGTCAATTTATTCATATTGAATCAAATGTCTCTGCCCACTTAAAATATATGCCTGGTATATGCCTACATTTTGGCATGGTACCTACGCAAGTGGGAGTGACATACATTGACCTTATTGTTAACATACTGTATGACATTTGACATTTGAACTTACATGTGTACTTGACAGTAGTTCCTTCATGATGTAATTATCAAAAATCTGTCTTGCACTTTTTAACCTTTCTTCGTCAGAGTCAAGTTGTTCATATTTTTTTATCTGAAAAATATATTTGTTAAATATTTAAAACAATCAATTTTTAATCTTCTTCCTTAAAATAAAAACAAGTAAAATACACAATCCAATATCATTTAATTTATTTATTTTACTCATATCCTGTATTTACTGTTTGTTGCATAGAAAATAAATACATTATTATTTACATTATAATATTACTGTATGTTTTATTGAATCATATTTCCTTGTTTTACTTTAAGAAATAAATTTCAAGTTAAAGGTAAATTTGATAAAAGTGAATATGTATATTACAATTTAAAATAACAAAATAATCATATATACTAAAAATTACTTCTATTTTATTATGTCAGATATTGTCAATTTTTTTAAATTGTCAATGATGAACACAATGACGGAAATAATAATAATAATAATATAATTATGTATTGCTATTGTATAGTACTATTTATTACGCTATGTGAAGGGAAGCCATAGTAGTAAAAATGAATAGCCTATGTTATCAGTACTTAGTAGCGGCCGGACATATCATTATCATGCTTTGCTCTTACGCGAATGAAGGCTAAACGGATGCTAAAAATAGATGTAGTTCTAGAGCTATATTTGGTACACCAACGCTAATTAAACGACAAAAAGCTCATAGGAATTGATAAGGTTTGTTGATTCGCCTGACCGAACACGATGCCAATTATACCTTTTATGAATATTACTATGTTTCGCATAATGTGTATTAGAAATTAATATATAAAAAACTCATGGTTTTTTAGCTCTTAAAGATGTATTGTTCCCTCCAACCCAAACCTTTATAGGTAAATAAAGATGAATAAAATCAAACTTTGGATACGCCATCATGTCATAGTTTTTTTTAAAAAACAACAAAAATGATTTCACTTTACAACATGATTGACTTCCAGTTAATTTTTCTCCCTAACTTATAGTTTTTACATTCAATTTTTGGTTGAAGTTACATAATATGGCTTATTCATTTTTTTAATATTATTTTTTTCAGGGACAATATGTGACCCGATCTGGCAAAACCCTACTTTTGTCGGAAATATTCATTTTGTATTTTTTTATATATTTGGATTATTTGAATCATAAGCTTTGTAGTGGTGTTTATTTCATAAAAATTGAGTAAATATTTAAAAAGTTATTACATTTTAAAAACTTACAAATCATTCAATTAGTTTACGAGAAAATCGCGTTTGAAGTTTGCAATGAAATTCTTTTTGATACGCGCTGAAAACTCACTCCGTAGCAACGCGGTATTTTGGTCTAAGGCACAATGACGTCATACCAGGAAGTGTGTGCGATATAATAGCAGCGTGCACATCATAGTCAATTTGACTGATTTCAGACGCTGTTTTAACCTATTTAGTCACTCGAATTAACTATTTTGCACTATTGAAAAGCAGCATTATAACGTCAAGCTTATTTTAACTGGTTTCGGGGGTGTTTACGATATCAACAGCGAAAAACCAAGCAGGCCTAGCTAGGCCTATTCAGATTTTTGCCGTCATCGCCTGTAAGACCTAATGTCACTGATGCCATGGGTGTTCATCAGGCCGTGTATGGCAGCGGTGCATCGACATTGGGGCTGGCGTTAGTAGTAAACTAGCCTAGACAAGTTTGGCGCCTTGCAGAGTCACAGCTTGCTAGCTACTAACATTGTAGTGACGATTTAATACATTTGTTTTTTTTTATAACGTGGAAGATTCGCTGTAATGTTTGGACTTGAATCCAATGAGTTTAAAAAACATTTAAGATGAAAGGACTGGACAATAAATTAAATAAATAATTAAGAGCCGATTGGATATATAAAATGTATAAAGAAAACTATTTATTGACAATAAAGCTAGGCCCAGTAGTAGTAGGCCTACAACCATAATAAAATTAAGGCCTAGCCCAAAAAAATATAGAAAATACAATTGAATTTATGACGTGAATTGTTTTTGACTTGTCTATTTTACTATGGAAAAAACAAATACTATTTGCTATTGCAGAACACGCCGAACACTTTACTTTGAATATTAAAATCGTTTTTATTCCAATTTACGACATGCTGTGTGTAAAATGAAAATAACCTCACAAAAGTGTAAACAACTTTTTATTTCCGCGCGTAGAGCGTATAACATCTAGCGCGTTGACCAATAACGTTTGTTATTGCGATGATGCGCCATAGCAACACACGCAGTTCGCTGTTTCAGAAACTTCGAAGAACCGAATTTTCTGAAATTATGTCAGAGTAAATCAACGTTTTCATTGGTTCCTTCTTTAAACTCCGCCCTAAAACTTCCATATTTGGAATGTCAAATGGATGAGCTTTATTTTGATGTGTGACCTTTCAACATTGTGCAGCGAACTGGCGATCAAAATGTCGTCAAACTCGGAAACTTTCAACTGAATTTACGCAAAATTTTAGCGTAGATCGTGAATAAATTGTTAGGCTTGAGGAAAATACATGTTTTTAAAACTCTCTTTTTTCATAATTTTAATTAAATTTCGGGAGTTTAAATCAGGTAGACGTATTCTTAAATAGTGAAATATTTCGAAAATGCAAAAACATGTAATCTGCCAGGGTAGTCGATTTGGACGTATTTTGACTGATTACGTGAATTTTGAATTGCCGACAAAGAGAGGGTTTTGCGAGATCGGGTCACATATATCTTTATGCTTAAATTGTTATGGATATTACTATGTGTGCACATATAAAATAAAAAAATGAATAAATAATCTCTTGTAATAAAAATGAATACATATTTTTTTTTAATTCAAGCCTGGTGGTCTAGAGATATAAACGTCAGTCTAGTGATCTGGAGGTCGTGGGTTCGAGCCCTAACGCATTAACAATGCATTACGTACGCATGTTCACAAAGTAATAAACTTTGTGATGAGTAGATAATCTAGTCTTTAAACAATCAAAAATTGCCATTGTTTATTTAGATCATAAATTATAAGAAAATATACAGTACAATATTTAACCTTTTCATGTCGCATTAATATTGAAATGGTTAAAGGTTACGTTATCAATCAAAATTTTTTTTTCTCATAACAAATTTATCGCAATATCCATATTGACCAAGCATCAATTTGTTGCGGTTTCAGTGTTGTATATAATTCATGGAGGATTCAGGCAAGTTGTGATGGCGTTAATGTTTAATTTAAGTGTAAAATGAGATAATGCAGAAGGCCTAATTCTATATCACAAAATTATGTTAGGAGGTTATTTGTTTTGTCTTGTTTGTACTATTTAACGTCATCATGTAGTGTAAGCAAACAATAATTGCAATGACAGGGAAGTCATGATTTGACATTTTGATCTTTATCTTCGTTATATGATTATTATACAAAAGAGTATGAGCATGCGCATGAGCGAGTGAGTTGCCGAGCGGTTAAGACAGTGGAAACGTAATACGTAGCCATAACATCGGCAAGGGTTTGAGGCTCATTCGCTCCATGGTTCTGGTGGTAGAATGACTCTTCTCAGATAAGGACTATAAACCGTAGGTCCGGTGTACACATCTGGCTCATGTGCAACCTAATACATCTTTCGAGACGAGTAGGGGGTTACCCCGGTGTACTAGTTCACACACAGCTAGTGTCACATATAGACACTGAGCCCTCTCGGAGAACAGTCTTAGACTAAAGAGGCTATCAAGTATAAAGAATAAATAATAATAAAGGCTAAGAAACACCATTCCGTACATTATCAAGATTGTATTTTGGTCGATTTAACGTTCATCCTTCTTAAACCGTCCGTAAAGGCTTATTTGTTTTGTTGGAGCTCTAGAATGAGCGGATCCCAGTAAAATTATATTTAGCGCAATTTAAACCCAGCGTTGATTCTATGAACAGACACTTAATAATAATTATTACATAAAAACATATACAAATCACAATCATACGTTGAACAAGTTTATATATAAATAGAATATCGATATTTATGCTTGGTTTATATAGCATTTTACTTGTTTAACATAAACATCTGTTTTCAGTGTGCAATCTTCAAATTTCAAGACCATTGCTCTAGAGATAGCACAATATGGTCGTATAAAAACGAGTGGGCGACGCGATGATGTAAATGATCAACATATTATTCAAAAAGATTTAGGATTACACGAGTCTCGCAAACTATAGTTCACCTGAGCGAAAATAGTGTAGACAGTAATATTTAGTGTGCAGAAGTTCAAAATTTGAATCTGGCGATAACAGCTGAAATTCTATAGAACATCTACAGAGTCTTGCTGAATTTGAGGCATACAATAGACCTCAAAAACATCCCTACAGTACCCTCCTTCCCCTAAATTAACTGTGGATACAAATGATATTAAGAGGAAGGTAAAAAGAATAAAATTGTCACAGTTTATTTTCTATGTTTTGAGCCAGTTTAAATTTTATTATTTCCAAAAGTGGGATGTGTTACATCACATTTTGTAATAAAGTTGTCGCACTTTGTAATAACCTGTTGCACATTGTAATAAATTGACAACTTTATCACAAATTACGGCAGATATTATGAAATATGACGATTATTACAAAGTGCAACATAGGTGGAATAGGGTAGTTGTAGTTAAAAGTTATATGATAAAATAGAAACATCAAATGTATCAAGATTATTTATCGGAACAGTACTCAATTATTTTAAAAAGGGCGTTTTTGTGTTTTTAAAAAATTGCATAATTTTAATTATTAAATCGAATTATTAATTTTTTGGTCTACATACAGTACTGCAAATGAAAATCAGTTATAATATAGGCATGTAATAGATTTCATTGCTTCTGAGCCTAAAGCCATTGCAAGATAGGGTAACATACGAACGTCCAATATACACATATTAATGCTACGCTTTATATTAAACATCATTCTCACATATGCGCTGATGTGCGAACAGAATATTTTATGAATATTAGGAAACATGTAGTTACTGCAGATATTGCAGTAACTACATTTTATTTACTATTTTTACCTATTTATACAATTATTTACAGGTTTTTTTTTGGCTTTATGTAAGTTATTTATTTATTTATTTAGTTAAGTTATTGCAGTAAATGTAGTTACTACAGAAACTGCAATAGAAAAATTTCAACACGATCCCTTAGTGCATTTAAATCAATATTAAATAAATTCATTTTGATTGTATAAATATTTTCTATTTTATTATAAAATTTTCTTTGATCATTAGGAGTGCTAAAACATATTGTCGGAGTTATATTCCTGGTGTTGTTTTCGCGTTCGATATTGATTTTCAGTTTTTATGCCATTCGAATTTGAAATTCAATATCTGATATAGAATCTGGAGAAAATGATTGTATATTGAGTATATTGAAGGCATTTGAATTCAAAAGCAATTAATGTTTATTGCATTGAACATTGCCTGGCAGTTTTACTGGTGCAATACTAGTTGGAGAGTGTGTATTGATTGGCTAGTTCTGTTTGATTTCTGAGAGAAAGCAAAAGTGGTATAACAGGTTGTTTGCGTGACAATATGAACCCCCTGTGCATAAATGGTAGTCGAACAACTCCCCTCTCTTTTAAATTAGAAAATTCAAACATCTATTAAAACTAGACAAATTTGTTTGCATGAATCCAATGTTTCGCAGAGAACAAAATTGTGCTACCCTCTTCCACTACAAGAGCGAATAGCTGAGATGTTCAAGTTTCATCGCATGTCTGCTGAGCTTTTCGAACAAGTGCACATGAACGTGTCACAGCTCATTTCCTGAGCTCTGATTGGATGCGCAATTTTTTTGTTTTGCAAAAAGTAGAAACAATTCGGACTACCAATTTCGCTAAAGTGTACAACTCAAGAAACTAGATTCGTCGAGAGAGGGATTTGGAAGATGAAAACATGAATACACATTCAAATCACACTGTTGCTTTCGATTCGTGCGAACAAATTCTCCTAGTAGTGGAAATTCGGCTTTAAAAGATGATTTTTTAATGTTTAATGAATTAGTGATAACTGTAGTTAGTCCATCAGTACACACTCCAAACCTCTCTATATTAAATTTGCGTGTTCTATTTTATTTTGAATTAAACTAAGCAAATAGCGCTCTCGTCACGTGAAAATTAGTACCAAAATGTCAAATATGTGACACCAGCAAAATGCGATTTTTTACATGGTAGATTTTATGACAATTAATGCTCACAAAGTTTTGGTTGTACACCCTGTCAGAACCTATTAGTACTAAGAATGTAAACACAACATGCCTTTACTAATGTTCAGCCTGCGGCTAGGGTGCCTAGATAACATTAAAACCCAATTGCCTGAAAAATTCCTTCAAATTTTATTTGGTTACGACATTTTGTTCAAATAAATCACATTGTAAAAAGTATTAATTTTTATGAATTTCTATTTTTATATGGTTAATCTAAATATTCAAACAGAAAAAATGAATGAAAATGCAATTCTTTGTGAGTACATACAGGTTGGAGCTACTGTTTACCATAACTAAAAATGTATTGGTTGAAATACTATACAGATTGTTCAAAAATTTCCTGACAATTGTGTAACATTTTACAGCCTGTTATTTTAAACTTTAAATTTACTGATTAAAATACACTAATATATTATCTTTCTATTTTTAAACCATTTTATTTATCAGGGTAGTAGCAACCAGTACGGTTGGTAAGGTTTCAACCTGACCGCTTTTTCCCAGCTCTGGCTTTTGATAACCCAGTGGCTTGAACAGAAATTGTTCCCATTTCTTGTGAAAACCGGACCACTTATTTCTCATGGCTACAATAATCACCATTTATTTCACATGAAGCAAAAAAATGTGTAGGCAGGAAAATGGTCAAATCATTACATAATATCTAAAATTTATAGTATCATGCTTTTAAAAGTGCTGTTTTCAATCTTGCCATGTCATGTCCAATATCAACAAATCTCTTCTGAATTATTTTGTATAGTGTGTGGTAAAGGCCTAGATTTTACAGATGTTTTCAAATGTCAGAGTTGACAATATCTGGATGAATGAAAGCATCAAGCAAAAGCCATTAACCTGCTTTATAGCATGTATTCATATCATTCTATTGGTACAAGTCTGCATAGGAAGATCCAATAGGTTTTCATGGAGTCTGGACCCCTTAAAAACATGGTGCCTTTTTTGGAGTAAATAAAATCTATTGTATGTGTTTTATGATGTTTTACCACCCTAGTGTACACTACTATAGCCCTTTCACATCTTATTTATTTATTATTATTATTTCTTTATATTTGGTAGCTGCTTCAGTCAAAAACTGTTTTCCGACAGGGCCCAATTATAATCAGTGACTGTGTGTGACAGTGGCTGTGTGTTTACTAGTATACCAGGGTAACTCCCTACTTTTCTCGAAGAGATGTACTAGGTTCTTTAAAGCTCACACGAGCTAGATGTGTACACTGGACATACGGTTTATAGTCCTTATCCGAGAAGACTCATTCTACCACCAGAACCATGGAGTGAGTGAGCCTCGAACCCGTGCCGATGTTATTGCTATGTAATTACGGTTCTGTCTTCACCGCTCGGCCACTCACTCGTTTTGGAGTTTACATACACTGGGGCGCAACACCAGTGTTGACGCCCGGTGAGAGTAAAGCCTTGTCTACACTATCAAACTTTATGTGTCAAAAAAATGTGATGTGCCCATATATGGACATGATGATGTCATATCACTACCATATTTAAGCATAGCACTACCATATATGGGCACATCAAACTTTTTTGACAAATAAAGTTTGATAGTGTAGACAGAGCTTAAACTCACAGAGTTTGCTTTGCAATGTGAAAGGAGTATATACTGCTCTTGTTTAAATGTTTTAGTAAACTAAACTAATTATATTTGAACGCATTGTTTTTTGCTTATCATTTTTTATTTTAACATTGTTCTATAGCGTTTGTGCAATTTGATGCATGTTTCTTATAGTTTTATTGTCTTTTATTGTCTTAATTATGCCAAGCAAAATGAATTTCCATTTTAAGTGGACCAATAACACTTCTTGAATCTTATCATTACGCACTTGTGGAAACTACAGACCTTCTTTTCTATATTTATATAAAATTATTTTAATACAAAAAACAAACAAAATATACAAAAACTGTTTGAGAATTGAATTCATTTAAATGTATTACAGTATTGTACATACACTCTTAAAACTAGCTTCGAGCAAATACAAGAATTTTGATTTAAATATCTACAAATAATCACTGATTTTGTTTAAAGTAATTTATGTTGCTTTTTAACATTTTAATTCATTCATTTATTCACTATCATTCCTACAAGAGAAAGTACATTTTTAAGAAAAAAAAACTGTACAATGTAGGAAAAGAGCGTCCAATGCATATTATTTTTTTAAAATTTAACATAATAATTACCAATTGTGTGGCAATATAAAAATCATTTTCCATAAATAAAATATGATTATAATAATTCAATGACACCGAGGAATAATATATTCTATTATCAATTATGCATATTATTATTGAAGAAAAAATAAATTTGTATGAATTTATTTAATGAATAAAATATGATTTTGAATATTAGATTCATATTTCTTAATTTGACTTCGAATGCAATATTAAAATGCTTGATCGTCGTTGACTACAGCATGCTCCTTAAATATTCAGTATTAATACATGCTTCAATTCACCGTCAAGAATCATCCTCAGTAATTTCTGAATGGACTAGTCCATTATTTCAAATAGGTAATTTGATTTGAGTGATACTGTTCATGACACTGTCCACCTATATAGTAGCTACAGTAGTTTAATTGTGAATCTGGCAAAATGATCTATAACTCACACTATTGGGTTAAAAGTCAGCAGTGAATAGAGCAAAATAAAACCAAATGAATAAAGCAGATGTTTTTAAAAGAAAGTCATAGTAGCTTTTTTTAAATCTCTGTTATTCTGCTATTTTAAAATATATATTTCTACTGTACCTATTTAGTATTTAGGCTTCACAATACGGTATAGTTAAATATAAAAAGTTCAATAAAAATAAATAAACTCAATTGCTTAATAAAAGAACACATTTCAAATTAATTATCATCCAACAACTTGGTAGATTTAGAATAGATGTTTTTAGGGACAATTACAAGATTATTTTATGACTGTTACTTAACTTACTTTTTGTTTACTCTTTTAAGCTCTGTCACACTATCAAACTTTATGTAATGTGGCCATATATAGACATCATGATGTCATATCACTACCCTATTTGGGCATATCATTACCATATTTGGGCACAAACTAGTTCGATAGTGTAGACAGAGCTTTAAACTTTTTAGACAATTATAGCAAGCTTATTCTGGGTGATCATACACACTATTTATTGCAGTCAAAAGTTACCTCTTCATAAAATTCCAGCTGTGGAACAGGGGCATCGAAGATGCTCTCACAAAAGTCCTTAAACATTAGAAATCCTGTAAAAAAAAAAGACAATCACTGAGTTTACATATTTCAGGATTTAAAAAAACAAAAAATGTAGATAAAAATGAATTACACAAACCAACAGTGGTGTTGGTAATCCGAGTGCTTGCTTAGCCTCTCTTTATGGTGTGATAGGGGTTTTCTGATTTTCTATTCTAAGAGGGCTATTGCCTTTTACACTGTGTCAGCAAAAATTGTGATTTCAAACCAGAGTAATAAAAGGGACAAAGACATGTAGTAATTGTAGTCTTTATGTATGACATTGATGTGAAATATTAAGCACTCATGTTTAGTGTAAACAGCTCTATAATTCTTTTCTCAATTCGTTACTATTGTAACTATACCAGCTTTCTAGTATTCATTATACAAATGAAATTTGTTTCCATTCCAGTTTATATTTAAATATTTTTTTTTAGATTTTTTTTCATTTTTTCTAATTTTTTACCCGCAAATAATCGGGCTTCCCCAAATGTGTTGACTAAAAAACTTGGCTGACTTCCAACAAATATTTAAAGCAAAATAATTATTCAATCCCACACAGATGTACGACTGGTATCATATAATGACAGGTTTTTTATTTAACATTTAAATTAAAATCCAGAGAAATGATATACACTTGCATGCAGATGCAGTTATTCTAAACTGTGAAATATTGATATAATACTGTATTACTTTGGAGGCAACTCAGTTCATGGGTTCGAATAACTTTAACATTTATGAGACTATAATGTTTTTTTTCGAATTAGGCCTATGTGCAACAATTTTACTGTCTACGTGCAAACAATATGATGACGACATTAATACATGATAGAGAGTAGATGGTCAAACAACTCATAAACTGGGGTGCCATTTACACTTTTATTTTTCTATTGGATTCGCCTCCACAAGGCCTTTTGTTATTAAAGTCAAATAAATCACAAAATCACCATTGGCCTACACAAGAAGCAGCTCTATTTTAATAACTCTTTTCAATCTTATTTTCTTTGTATTGCATTTTACTATTTTTTATTTTTATCTTAATTGTTAATATTTCTTTAAATTATTTAATCCAAAGGCAAATTACTGAAAAAATGGCAATGCTGTGGGTATCAATGGCTGATCTCAATGGAGATACAAAAAAAAAAGCGAAAAGCTATATCAAAACGATAAAGTAAAACAGCCAGAAAAATAAGCAGAGCTTTCGGGCAACACTAGCCCTTCAATTTAAATTCCTGTTAAAAGAAAGTCTTTATACAGTTATTTAGCTTGCTTCTTGGCATTTTGTTTCTTATATTGTTTTGTATTTTTTTGTAAATTCTGCCGAAATTGAATAAAATCAAATAAAAAACACCTTATTAACAATGGTATAGCCCAAACATTAAGGAGTACTGTATGCAAAATTATTCAGAACAACTGGTCATTTTTATAATCAATATCTGAAAGCCCATAGAATAATATTATACACAATTATATTAGAGAGTAAACTGCAACACAATCAAAGCTCAAAAAGCGAGCTCCCATGAAATGACCGAATGGAATGAGTAAAATAAAGAATGTATCTTACCTAGCTTCTGGTTGAATATCTTATCAAACGATATCTTTCCTCTTTCTTCAAGATATTTGTACATAACACTACGGACACTGTGAATTAAGATAAAACAATTCAAATAAGTAATTTCCAATTTTGATGCGTGATGCAAATATATTTAGAAAAGATAGCTGAAACTAAAAAATAGCAAGTACAATTCAATTCAACAATTCAAAATTCTTTAATCATCCCTGGATTAAAATAATCTTACAAAATATCACAATTACACAGTACAATAAAACAAGAGTCAAAGTTCAAGAATTTAAGAGTCGGATGGCCACTGGCAAAAACAAATTTCTTTTCCGGTTTGTTCTACATGCCGGGCATCGAAAGCGACGCCCATGAGGCATGAGCTCGAAATACAAATAGTCCATAAAAATAAAACAGATTAATAATTTACTTTTATTTTTAAAGTAAATTTATTTTACGATTGTGATAAAAAGCATTGAATAACGGAAGTACTTAATAAAATAAAAAGGTACTTTACAATTAATAATATGTGCTTACAGTTAATGATCTGCATTGAGAGTGCCAGTCAAAACATACCTTGGGTCATGTTTTATTGACAACTCTTGTTAGAGATTTCTCAAGTATATCATTTAAATAATTTGCAACATAAAGGCTTGTCCTTATATATTACTGTACATGTCATGTCATGAGGATCGCTTTCAATAGAGTTTACAGATGGTGTGTGTAATATTCTCAAAAACATTCCACATTTTAACAAATAATACAGCAAGACTCTCTCAATTACAGACCCTTTGAAAACCAGAAACTTTCCCAAAACCAGAATTTTCTTGAGGTCTAAAAAATCCCACATTCTCTTTTAATTAAAATACTAGAATTTCTAGAAAACCACACAAGAATTTTGTATCTATTTTTTTCAGGGGTTTTTTAAAAGTATTAAAGGGTCTTTCAATCGATATGCACATAGCCGCGTGGTGAGTGAAAATGAAAAATTGACGTTAAATTTGATTTGCCGGCGGCGGATCAGAACCATACCGAAACAGGTGTGAAAGACCCCTGTAATAGTTTAGTCAAAGCGAATGAAATTATTGTCTTGAGAAGAAAGACCATCAACATGATTCGAACCAAGGTCTGTTGGACCTAAAGAAAAGCATCTTTCCAAGCTACCATAATCTATAAATTGTAGAGATAATACTTGTTTGTGACAAGGTCACAGTATAAGATATAGAAGCAGACATATTAACAGCATATAAACATAGACAACAAATGTGTTTACTTGAACCTCATGAAATGGTAATAAAATCTAAAAGATGGTTGAAGTATGTCTGTCTGAGCAGATACAGCACATAATGTAATATTACTTTTATCATAATCTATGACGGAATATGTAAGAGAGTATTTCCCAGGTCTTTAATACTTAAAGAATTTATGAAAGACGTGGGATTGACTACATTTTTTTCAAGACCAATTGATGAGATTGAGAATCTTTTTTTACAACTCCGAAACTTTCTTGCAAAGTATGGTTGGTATAATTAGTATAGAATTCTTAAAGTCTGTATTTTTAATATTGCCTTTTTTTTGTAATGTAAGTAAATATGCGAGAAGATTGTGTATGCTTGATGACAACAAATATCTAAATTTTTTGTAGATTCAGATTCAGATCAGATTCGATTTATTAAGTCATTCATACATAATACAATGATAATTGTTTTCTTGGCAGAAAAACACAAGCAAAACATGCATATTGGCATAGAAATTTGAAAAGTTATTCAAGATTTGGTAATCTACTGAAATGCTTTCAAATCCCATTGAGGTTATTATTAGTTCTTCACAAATAACTCCATAATATACAATTTATGTTCAATAAACCAATTACTGGATAAGAAGACAATAACATAGTTTAGGAAACTTCAAATCATAAGAAAATTCAAAACAAGCCGTCATTACCTACTGTAGGAGACGACCTGATTTCTCAATGATTAGTTGGAAAAGATAAATTTATAAGAAATCAAGAAAAGGGTATAATTATTATTAATTTGTGAAAATTATAATTTATTATTATTTAGTTATTATGAAATACTAAGACACGTTATTCTTTAGCTATACAGTACAAATATATCACCCATTCAGAGGAGGGGTGTTTATCTAAATTATAGTAGATAGGTATATTAATTATAAATAGCCTAATGGTGTTAGTGTTTATTTAGTGACAATACACTAACCTTGTGAAAGCTGTCAAATCTATGCTGACCTTATATTTTGATTCACACTCACAATCAGTAACAGGATATGGCTATTCAACACTTCTGCTGCTAAACAATTATCCTTTACAAATTAACACAAACTTATTTCCTACTTACACAAAACATGGGTTTCAAATGCTGATAAACTATAGATCTATATGGAACATATACAATACATGACCTGTTTATTATAATTCATAACAGTACTATACTGTATATTAAAATCACTATAATAATATTGGCAAATTGTTGTACAGTAAACCACTATAGTACAGTACTTGCTTTATATAGTTTTTTATTCGTCCACAATTTTCAAGTAATTGTCCTGGTTTTTTGTAATATTTTTTTTGTAAACAAATCATGTATTTCTGGAAAATCAATATATTGGTGATGTCACAAAACATTATCTTGAGTTTATTGGTGTCTTTAATATGGGTGGAAATATCAAATAACACGGACCAGCTCTGTCACTCTCTGCACTTAATTATTGTTATTATTTATAATCAGATTTTCAACAGAATTTCATTTTCATCATCAACCTATGTATTTTTATTTTTTTTTAAACATGATAATGCGGGCAATCACTCGAAAACCATGTCATTTATTTCCCACATTTAAAATGATTTTTTTTTTAAAGTTTTATTACAATATTCATTTTATTAAATGATTGATCCAAATTGATATTTGATATTTATTTCAGTTATCTGCAAAGTCAATTTTTGCCTATACTGTATAGGTAACCATCTCATGTAAATTACAGTACTGTACAAACATGATGAAGCAACTATGTACTGTATACAGTGGAGATACTACTGTACACACCTCATCCCTTCCATTGATCATACCATGGAGGCTTATGTATACCTCCATAATCTTACTATCATAATCTTTAAACCTGATAAATTTACATAATATTAATATATTTCAATAATATTTCCTACTGCATAAATTTAGCATAATGGAGGTATACGTAGAGTCTGTTAAAGATAAGTGCAATTTGTTTTCTGAACTTCATTACGTAGTCATGCCAAAGTCAGTACTGTAGCATATTAATAAGTTGATGGATATCTGCCAAACTAATGGCTAATTACACAATAAAACCATGATGAACACAACACTCGATTCAGCATACTCGTAAAGAACTATCCACAAGATAGTGTACTCATACTCCACAACAATCACTGTGTGTAAATCCTTAATGCCAATTTAGACCGACGATAAAAATATAGAATCTATGTTATTCTTTTTACATACTACATACTATTTACACAGAGCGGAGCAGAGGGGCGGTTTCCGCTCAGGATAGATTCAGATTCTGCGTGGGACAAACCACGCGGTTTGAGCTTACCATTACCACTCGTCTGTGGAAATTGGCCTTAAGGCTAAAGTGTTTATGCAACACACAAAATTTCAAACACATCTTGGTGTGTTGTACAGGCCGGGGTCCATCCCCAAAAACATTGAAGTTAGACATGAAAACATAATGTACTGTATAGTGTATTCCTGGAGGTTTGCATTGCTATTATTAATATCCTGTGTACAGTACATTTCCTAAACACAACAGCCACCGTTAAATAGACCCAAATAGTCTTTTTTTTTCAATCTCTATATAATCTACTTCAACTTTCACATTGGCGTGAAGAATAATGTACAGTAGGTGTAATAGTGTAATACTGTAGGCTGTTGTGTAAATGTGGCGTTAGGTATACTAGACATAAAACCACATAAGGAAAGGACACAAACCTCAGATACTCCACATAAGGTGGAGGACACAAAACCACATAAGGATAAATGGACATAAACCACAACAAAACAGAACCACATAAGGATAACAGGCATGGATTTAGACAGGGGCTAAACAGGCTTTAGCACCCCCTAAAATTTAACAGCCCTGTCTTTTTAAAAGATGACTATTTTCATTTTTCTGCAACCCTCCTAATCTATAATGCTGGATCCACTCTGGATAAGGACACAAACACTGGTAAAGGTACAACACGACAAGGATAAAGATACTAAACACTACCAAATCAATATAGTTATTGCCTTGAGTATTTAAAATTAATAATCCACTAATAATCTATAATTCATGAATATTAAGACATGAGGTTTCCACTAATATAGTCATCCTATTTTTTTATATTTGGAGTGACAAATACTACAAACGAAAAACATGAAACGATTTCTGTGGGACGTGAAAACATGTTTGTTACGCACACTAATAGAAAATATTTCACAGGTTAATTAATTTAATTACGATGATAACGAAAGTTAATATTTTCAGTGTCCAGATCTAACTATCATCAGGGAATATCATAAATTTATTAAATTTTCAAACTTCAATAACAACAATGTTTTGTTATGATCTTGTAGAAAGCATCATAAACAAATTAAAGGGACCATTTCAAAATTATTCTACATCAGTTACTGCAGTAACTATATAAAGTCATGCTGTAAGCACATAAATCATTGCTATACCCATTTAGTTACTGCAGTAGTCTAATTTTCACGATCCTTTAATATTCAGAATTAGCCAGTACATTTTTTCTAGTAAATTGAAGTACTTGAATATGTTTTACAATGTACATATTTCACACAAGCTCATGCTTGTACTACTGTATATTTAGTTAAACCAGGGACTCCCTGGTTAAACATACAAAACAAATGTTTACAATAACACCCACGGAAGTACTGTTATCATAATTTCAGTATTAAAGGGTATGTTCAGATCCATGGAGTTATGCTTTCGTATCGCAAGCAATGTCATATTATAATTAGCGTCGTAACAGCAAAGTGTTCAGATTTGCCTAGCTAACGCTTTTGTTTCAAACTGAATTGTCACCGATTTGGGTGAACATCTGGTATGCAGGAGTAAATTTGATGTTGAATAAAATTGTTGATGCATGACTTTCGTATCATAAGCGGCGTCCACTAATCTTGTACCTTGAGCTGTCGTAACGAACGAAAGAGTAGTGTCGTACGAGGTGACTTCCACTAATCTTTTCCTGGTTCAGACCTATGGAGTTGTACGCCGCGTACAATACGAAAGCATAACTCCGTAGGTCTGAACAGGCCCAAAGTCAAGTGACTTGCCATTTGTGTTTTTTGTTGAATAACAAATTGGAGACTTCATTCATTCATTGTGATAAGTTTTAAAAATAAATTTTAAACTATTTACAACTCATCTGTTTGTGGAAAGCTGTATGCCAGCCATGTCATATCAGACTAGCATTGAGAGGCATGGGTTCGAACACTGTGTGTGCCATATTGCTTTATGTATTCTCTGGCAAGATACACTCATTGCCTCGTCTTTCAGATAGGAAGTAAAGCCATTGGTCATGTGTACATAAACATACATTGCACATGCATACAGTAAGGAACCCATACAGTATTCGAAAAGAGTAGGTGATATGATTGTTTTCAGCTGTGTTTATCATGGTCCTGGACTGGGCTCTCTGGGTTACCAGATATTCACTTGGATAGCTTATAATATATAGCAGCCATATTCATTTAAGGTGAATGTACTGGTCGTGACATTGACCAAAAACTGTTCAATAAACTTTAGTTTATAGCAAATAAATTTATCTATCTATGTATGTAAAATAAACGATTGTTTGAAGATTTATCAAGTACTTTGGTATACAAAATAAACAACTTGTTTACACTGACAGAAACTTTGTACTCCTTGGCTTGGATGGAAATGTTTGTCATTTACAGTAGGTTAATAGTTTGCATGACTGGAAAATACATTTCTTTATCAAATTATTTATTAACATTCTTAATATCAATATCAACAAAGTCGGTAAGTTCAACTGAAAAATATAAACCTGATCGCGATCACTGAACATCAAACAAATGTATAAGTATTAAGAATACCATGAACATACTGTAGGGTAATCGATCATTTACTTTTGCAGGCTCTCCATTTCTTTGGAACCAACTTCTCGAACATGTTAAATCTGCAAATTCATTGAACTCCTTTAAATCAAAGCTAAAGACCTTCATCATCAGGTGGGACTTTGACTTTACTACATGATTTCAATCATTGCATTGTTGTGTCAATGCGCCATGAGCATTTAATTTGTGATGAAAACCGGCGAAATATAAGATTTCCTTATTATTATTATTTTTATTAAAATAGGACCTCCGTCACCAACATTCAACATGAATTCAATGTCGAAATAAACCAAATTCTCTAATTTCCAAAAATAATGTGCACATTCAAATGTGTCCAATACAACATTTTTACACCTGTCACATAATATAGTGAATGATATTACGTTTCCTCATTAAAATTCAACATCCGAATCTGATACTATGGCAACGATATTACTGCCCACAAAAACAATTCCGAAACCAGTTGGACCTACGTACCTGTAACCTCTCTGCCAATCAAACTAGCAATGATCCTTATCTATGATAAACTTTTAACAGGGTTGTCAGGTTCTTCATTACAATTTGACCCAATTTTGGTTAAATAATTACCGATTGACCCATTTTTAGAGTCATGTAATATGTTACATTATAGTTCAAGGATAGGCCTACAGTACAACAAAGCCATTTTGGAGATTGAAACGATAAGAAATGGTTTACTTCTGGTAAGAGCAGGTACTGTAGTTTGAAAACAATCATACATCATCGGAGCATGATGCGGGTAACATCTAATTACATGCAAACTCTTTTAAAAAGACGTAATAGTATTGGAAGAGGGAGCAGTGCCAATAAGATCAACGATGGGTGGCAGATGTACAGTAGAAACAGAATTAGGTTGCAAATAAAAAGGTCCATCTATTAAATACAGGACTGGTAGGTAAAAATAAAATAACAAAATTGAAGGCGATATTAGAGTGCTATATGGTTTTTAAAAAAAACCACAAAACCACGAAATTTGATAGTTAAAAGTTCAAATTATGACCCAATTCAAGAAAACAATTACATTATAGCTTCAATTTCAAAACTCTAGTTTTATTTTTAATATAATAAGATTGAGACATGAACTTGGAATTTTCTTAATACTACTGTATGCAGGCATCCTGCCACAAAACCACTAAAAATTTGAGTTTCATGGTATATGTAAGTCTGATAGTACCTTGTTAACACCCTCTATGCGATGTACTATATACAGGGAATATACAGGGAAGAAATTCTCAATTGCATGCACATACAACAATACCCTTTAATCTTAGCACTGGTGGATTCACAATCTTGCACGTAATACAGGGTTCATTAAACGAAATACCTTTTTTATCAATTGTATTATTTTTAATCAAAGCAAAACATTAGATTAAAGTTATAAATACAATGATAAGACAATGAACAAAGATGTCATTAAATTCACAATTAAGCAGTTCCTACACACCACACATAAAATATGTACTTTTAACCTGAAATACGAGATATTTAGCTAGCCTAAAGCTAGTAAAAACTAAAACAACAGAAGGAAGCTAAACACTAAACACCGGGTGTGCCATATTAGCGACCCCTAGATAAAAATAAAATCAACAAATCGCCCACCACAACATATTCAGACGACTTGCTCAATACGAGCCAGTCAATTTATACAAAAAAAAAACGACCGGCCCCTACAATATGATGATGAATACATCATTATCATAATGCAGAAATTCAATTAATTAAAGTTGGCATAATATTATAACCAAACACAGTCGGTAGACCAGACAACCGATTGACAGACTACTCGCCACTCGGTTGCGTTACTACAATTGAATCGCAAACAAAAGAACAATAGAGTAAGAAAATCAAAACATCGCCTTTTTTATCACCTTGGGTCTGGCAGCACAATTTTCTTGCTTGCTCTTGCCGCCGGCGTTGTTTTGCTCTTCTCCATAGCCATCAAATAGCTCACATCAGCTAAAACTGCTTCCAAATCCGCCATTTTCACTGTCTGTTGGCTCTGTACTAGACTACCAGCACTGCCGAAAACAAATTTTAGATTTATCCGGGCGCTAGCCGAGCCTCTGTAAAAATAATGATTTCACAAAAATGGATGGCTTGATGATACAATCACAATCCCGAACTATCTTTCCAATTGATAGATAAATCAATCGCCTATGAATCCATATTATTCCATCTTCACTCATGGAACAGATCTTGGATTTTCAGTAGCAGTAGTATAGTTAGCCAAGCCTTCTTTTTTCCCCTGCCTCCAGGTGTTCTGGTTACTATACTCGCTATGTTTACTTGCTTACTGCCTTTTTAGTGGTGTTGGTGTCTATAATTATATAGAGGGCGCAATAGTCATAAGACGGACAGAGCCATATATATAAAGAGTTACGACATTGGATTATAGTCACGTGATATGCAGATCAAATTGTGTCAAACTTGTCTCCATTAATGCATGTAAAGTATAGGAGCAACAAAATACTTTCAACTTTTTCTTATATTTAAAAAAATGTAATTGCACATTTTACGGTGAAATATCGACGTGCACAGCGTACAGAAATACTTGCGCCAAAGAATATTGCGCGCGCGTGCGCTAGTACATTATAACGTTCGATTGATTGATTTTGGAACAAAACATCTCATAACTACGTCCAATAATAACAATTATGTAATATTTTCAATTCATAATGCATGCTTTGATGACTAAATAAAATAATAAAGTGTCGTGGATATATTTGTTAATATATTGAATAGGGTATGAACAATATTAAAACAATAAAGGCAAATTATTATAAATGAAATGATGAACGAGTCTCTGGAAGTTTGTGTCAAAAACACACAGAGAGCCATATACTGTATAAAAAGAGGGGTGAATTTGTGTGTTTTTTGTATTAGTTCATGCTTTGATGTATTCTGACTTGCATGTAGGCCCTAGAATTTATTCTTTTGTTATTATAGACACAATATATATATGTTACCAAATTAATACCATTAGTAAAATTAATTACTAAAATAAAAACGGAATATAAGCGTTATTTCATAGACAAAAAAATTTAAAAATAATACATGAACTACAGGAAAACGCTATACAAAATAGACGCGCGCGCCCTCAGCGTGCGAATTCTTTGACACAAAAATGGCTTCTAATTTTCAATGTCGTAACTCTTTATATATATGGCTCTGAAGACGGACAACAGAGCCGGCCATAAATAAAATATAAATGTATTTAATGGCTTTGAAAACGGTAACCATATACAATTCAATTACAATTTTTTTTTTTCAATAAACGAACGGCAATAAAAAAAATAAGTTCAAATGTTACAATATCTAATTTGAAATTAGATAAGTTCGGCCTATAGGACCAGATAAACCAAAGATCAGTTCGACATCATCACAACATGGAGGTAACTATTTATAGTTTAGTGGTTGTGTGATGTGCACTCCGATGAGATCTACTACATCATTAACCCACTCAATTGGAATAAATTCACTCTTTAATTTAATATTTGGCTATACTGTATGCTAAAAACACGACAAATGAAAATTAATATCAGATTTTTGTTGTTTTAATCTGTAGAAAACGGAAAAATATGATTTTACTTAAATTAAAACATACGGTTAAATTTAAACAAAATCCCATTGTCTGGCAGACAATAATGACTCATTTTCGACTTTAAATACAGTTTTTTCATGTAAATAATGTTTTATCAAACTTCTCTTTAAAATAATAACTATCAATTATGACATTAAAATGGCATATTCAGCAACAAAAATTCAGGGGGACAAAATATATTTCATTATTATATAACCCTTATTTAAACAACACGGTTGAAACCTATCGGTGGCCTATTTTACGGACTCAGAATAACTGTGATTCAAGTAAACCAAGGAAGAGTTCCAATACTGAGTATACCAATATAACACTACTCATGGTTTTGAAAATTGTCCCACAGTAATAAAGTACAGCAGTAGAAGAAGAGGTACTTCAGCCCAAAATGAATTTTCCTGATTACGTAATATCCGCCAGGTGTTTCTAATGAAGGTCGTTTCCGCTGGTCCAGCAGGTTCACATACAATATCATGAGCACGGTATAGTCAGTCGTGATTATAACAATGGTTAACAATGGGGATATTATAAGACAATAGAGTATATCATTTCACTAGAATTGTTATAGATGGAAGTGAGACAATATAGTTTTTGTAAGATTTGAATTAGTCATAGAGTCAGTAAAGATGCACCTGGTTAATTAAAACTAGTTAATTGAGGGTTTTGATTGATGTATGCCGACATGCAGGTTCACATACAATATCATGAGCACGGTATAGTCAGTCGTGATTATAACAATGGTTAACAATGGGGATATTATAAGACAATAGAGTATATCATTTCACTAGAAAATTACCGACATAATCCAAAGACATAAGTTATTTGATCCGGATATTATAACAATGACTAAAACAAAAAGACTAGAATGAATGAAGTTAAATAATAAGTATGTCTTGATTGAACTATACCGACAGGTAATTAACCATCTTCCGGATTTGTTAACAAAGGGAAGAAACACAGGGTATTTGACATACTAAAGTTTAATGTGTGACGTCATGATGTTAGCTTCACTATTTTTGATGATTTTTGTTTTCCAATGTTTAGTTTTATTTTCATTTAAATTGGTTACGTTTACGAAAAGATTTCTTTGTTTCCTTTTAAATTAAAACAAAAAGAGGGGTAAAGAGGGACGCTACTGACATCATGCATAAATTATTTTAGTGTGTATAAATATATGGGTAAGTTTATAGTGAACTCATCAGTACCAGTTTTACAGCGCACTAAACTCACTTCTACATTCTTGATTAAGAGAATTTAGTACAGTTTTCATCAGTATGAACTTCTACAAAGCAACAGCTGATTACATCGATTCTAAATTAGCTGATAAGGCTAAGGCTACTATGCAGCGAGTTATGAGGTCTAGCAAGAGACAGAGAGTAGAAGATGAACCAAATACAAGCGCTTCTTTTCAACAAGATTGTCGACCGGTGGTAAAGAATCACTTTTTTAAGAATGATAGTCGAATTACAGTTACAGCTACTAAACGTATTAAACTTAATGAAACGAGGCACGTCGTTGCTCAACGTTGGGGAGAGGATATGTACGTATGTATCCGAGAATACTATCAATCAGAACCAGATGGTAAATTTAAACCTGGGAAGAAAGGTATTAATTTAACATTGATGCAGTGGAGAGATCTAATGGAGCAAAAGGACATGGTCGATGAAATGTTTTTAGAATTGGATGGATTTGACGATTGTGGAACCGGTGTAGACATGAATGACAATGGAATGCCAGAAACACAAATGACCAAAAAAAGCTACAAGAATGACAATTACGATTGGTTAGAACAGTTCCCGTAATTACAATGTAATCTTTTGGAAAACGGAACGGATTGATGATCTGGAATTGAACAATTTTGGAAATGGGAGTACCCACTTTGAATGTGCATTTAAACATTTTAACCTGCGTGTTATTTTTTTTGGTGTGGTTTTTTCAGTACTAAATAACATGCTAGTGTATTTGTAAAAGTAATTTAAAAAATTTAAATTTATCATTTGAATTAATTTGTTATTTCTTCATTTCTATTTAAAAGTTATTTTAAAATAAATTTAAATGTTTTTTTGAGTTAATGTATTTTGTTCTTTCTGTCTAAATAATATGTTAGTGTATATATAAAACTATTTTTTTTTTCTCTATTTAATTGTTATTATGTATTTTGAATTTTATGTTTTTTAAAGTGTATTGCGTGTTTTGCAATAGAATGTGTATTGAAATAAATTTTGTTTTTTTTAACAACAACAACGAAAATGAAATTTGATCTTTGCGTATTATTTAAGTATTTGAATTATTTTTATAATTTTTCATTTGGATGATTGAGGGTAATGAGTATGGATGAGAAATTGAGAAATGTGTATTACGACCCTAAACACCCCGGTAGTTTTGGTGGTGTGGATCGACTTTATCAAAATGTAAAAGACGATTTAAATATTACCAAGAAACAAGTTCAGGAATGGCTGAGCAATCAAGATACATATACTTTACACAGATCTATTCAACGTAATTTCCAACGAAACCGAGTACTTGTAACGACAATTGATGAACAATGGGAAATGGATTTGGTTGACTTGACTTCATTAAAACGTTACAATAAGCAAAATACATTTCTTATAACATGCATAGATGTCTTATCTAAATATGCGTGGGTTATACCGATAAAGAACAAGTCTTCAGATACCATATTAAAAGCTATGAAAAAACTGTTATCAGGTAAAAGAAAACCGATTAAAATTCATACAGATAAAGGTACAGAATTTA
The DNA here is from genome assembly GCF_963402885.1 of Antedon bifida. NCBI lineage: Eukaryota > Metazoa > Echinodermata > Crinoidea > Comatulida > Antedonidae > Antedon > Antedon bifida. The sequence goes on along the minus strand of NC_136227.1, from coordinate 30,394,267 downwards.
TAAATAAAAAAGTACAAACGTATCTGAAATCTAAAGATATACATTTCTTTACGACAAACAACGAAACGAAGGCAAGCATAGTTGAGCGATTCAATAGAACTTTAAAAACGAGAATGTGGAAATTGTTTACAGCAAACGGTAATAAAAAATATATCGACGCACTTCCTAAATTAGTTTCCAGTTACAATAATTCAAAACATAGATCTATAGGAACTGCACCGATTCTCGTTACAAGCGACAACGAGCACGAAGTGTGGCAGAAATTGTATGGTGAAAGAAAGCATCCTGTAAAACGTTTTAAGTTTAAAGTCGGTGATCAAGTGCGTATCAGTAGATATAAGATGATTTTTGAAAAAGGTTATTTAGCAAACTGGACAGAAGAGATATTCACTGTATTTAAACGTAAAGGAACATCAATGCCAACGTATCAAGTAAAGGACTGGAACAATGATATAATCGAAGGAAATTTCTACGAAAAAGAATTACAAAAAGTTTCAAAATCTGATAAAGATGTATATCGCGTCGAAAAAGTAATTAAAAGGCGAAAGCGTGATGGAAAGACAGAATATTTCGTTAAGTGGTTAGGGTACCCTGCTAAATTCAACAGTTGGGTTCAGAATCTAGTCAGATAAACACGAGCATCATGTCATCTCAGTTTCACGTCTCACTACCGAGCAATAGTTCATTGAATTATTTTCCTGAAAATACACTTACAAGTTACACTACAAAATTAGCCGAGTCGATACGATTAAAAGGCGAGTGGGAAGTTGGTTTAACTGAAATACAGTACCCACATACGTGGTACAATGTAGACGATACAAACAATAAAATTTGGGTACGATTAAACGTTTCTCAAATAGAAACAGCAACGATGGAATACAAAATCGAAATTACAAGCGGATATTATAGTTCAGGTTCGAAACTGATTGATACGATAAACTCTGCTTTAAGAAAAAAGAAGTTGGATGATAACATAAGGTTTAAATTCAATTCTGTATCGGAAAAAGTTAATATTTCAACCGATATTCTGACATCTATAACGTCGTTAGGAGGTATGCAAACGTTATTGGGATTCGACATATCTTCGATTCTATTAAATTCAAATGTTACAGGAAATCATCCGATTAATCTTCATCATCGTGTACCTGGTTTATACGTTTATACAGACGTGGTCGAACATCAACGAGTTGGAGATGTAAGCGTTCCTTTATTGAGAATTGTACAAACCAAGGAGAGTCAAATGAGAAACGTTACTTCTCACGAATACATGATGCCTCACTACAAGCGTTTAATAAAAAAAGAAATTGATACCATTTCGATAGATATAAGGAGTGACACTGGTGAGAAAGTATCATTTCAACGTGGGAAGGTTTTAGTGAAGCTTCATTTTCGACAGAGTAGATCATCGCATCTCATTTAATCATGCCTAACGCGTATGAGGATTACTACGTAGGTCAAGCTGGCGGTTTAAGCCTACCTGTATTTCATGGATCATCTAATCAGAGAGGGTACGGATTAGGTGGAATGTTGTCTGGTTTGTTTAAAAAAGCTGTACCGCTTTTAAAAAAAGGTGCCAAAACTCTAGGAAAACAAGCGTTACGAACAGGAGCCGAAATAATGGAGGATGCTATAAGTGGACAAAATATCAAACAAGCTGTAAAACGTAGAATTACGCAAGCCGGTAAACGAATTGTTTCTCAGAATGGTAACGGAAAAGTGAATAAAAAGAGAAAGCGAAAAAGCAATGAAGTCAGTCGAAGAAGAACTAAGAGAGCGAGAAGATCCTCCGATATATTTGATTAATAATTACTATGGCGTACGTACACAAACAATCTTGCGAATGTTTAAAGTCAGAATTGGATTTGTTTTCTGTTCCACCGACTCAAACAAGTATAACGAAGGGACAATGGGTTCAGTATCATCCTTTCAATAGTATTACCGATACAGGACCGGTTCAATTTAACATTCAAGGTTCCACCGAAGAATACGTAGATTTATCACAGACTATGTTACGAGTTAAGGTTAAAATTACAAGAGGCGATGGAACAGATTTGCATGCTGACGATCCTGTCGGACCAACTAATTTACTACTACAGTCCTTATTCAATGAAGTTGACGTTTCTTTGAATGAGAGATTAATTACTCCATCGAATAACACTTATTCGTACAGAGCGATGATTGAAACCTTGTTAACGTACGGTGCTGACGCGAAGGAAACTCACCTTACAGGTGGATTGTTTTATAAAGATACAGCGGGTAGAATGGATGTAGCAAATCCAACTTTAGACGATGCTGCTGCGAATCAAGGACTTAACAAACGATCTCAGTACATACGAGGAAGTCGATTGGTTGATTTGATAGGACCTATTCATTGCGATATATTCTTTCAAGATCGTATGATGCTTAATGGAGTTGACATTAAATTAAAATTGCATCGAAGTAAAAACGCATTCTGTTTGATGTCATCCGATGCGCAAGCTGGTTATAAGTTACAGTTAGAAGATGCATCTATTTACGTACGAAAAGTGAAACTAAATCCATCTATAGCGCTGGCTCATGCAAAAGCGCTGGAGCGCGGGTCAGCTAAATACCCTCTTCGTCGAGTCGAGGTTAAAACGCTGTCGATACCGCGGGGGAACCTTTCCTTTACCCGAGAGTCGCTGTACAACGGGAATCTACCGAAACGCTTAGTGGTAGGATTAGTAGGAACCGACGCTTTCAACGGTGATTATAGCAAAAATCCATTTAATTTTCAACACTTTAACACCAATTTTATATCCTTATATTTGGACGGTGAGCAAATACCTTGGAAACCATTAAAGCCTAATTTTGAAGCAAACGGTGAAGGAAGTTATATTTTAGCCTATCAAAGTTTATTCTCCGGATTAAATACATTATTCGACGACACGGGAAATCAAATATCCAGAGAAGACTACGCCAGAGGATACACGTTGTTTGCATTCGACCTTACACCCGATTTATCAAGCAGTGGACATTTCAATTTAATTAAACACGGCAATATACGTCTTGAAATTCAATTTGCTACCGCTTTGGTTGAAACAATTAACGTTATAGTTTATTCAGAATTTGATTCATTAATAGAAATCGATAAGTCTCGTAACGTAATTTTAGACTTTTAAAAAAATCATGGATACTGTGCAACTTTTAAAATTAGTTAAATCTGATCCATTAACTCAAAGATACTTTCGAGGTGTATATCCTTCAGATTTGTTACCTAAAAGATTAAAAAGTTACCCTAGTGCTTACATAGCAAATGTTGATGATAGTAGTCAAAACGGTTCGCATTGGGTCGCTTTTTTTCTAAACAATATTAACGAAGGTGAATTTTTTGATTCATTCGGACATTCGCCTCAATATTACAGTAATCATTTTGTAAATTTTCTAAATCGTACGGTAAACACGTGGACTTTTAATGATACGGGTTTACAGGCTCCATTGTCGACCGTCTGTGGTCAATATTGTATTTTTTATATTGTTCATAAATGTAGAGGTATTGACACCTCAAATATAGTTAATATGTTCACTAAAGATAAGAATACTAACGATGCACATGTTAATGATTTTGTAGAACGTAGATACGATGTTAACCTACCGGTGTATGATAAGGAGTATATAAAAATACAATTTGTCAAAATGTTAACTAACATATTTTAATTAAGTATTGTCTTTTTCATATTGGTATTAAAATTTAAATGTTGAAAAAAAAAAAATATGTATATGTATCTTTATTACGCGTTGGTTAGTAAATAATGAAAGAAAGAAAACAACAAACAACGAAATAAATTTGAATAATGAATACATTTAATAACTGAAAAAAAACATTTTATAAAATTGATTAGAATCCAAGCCATTTCGGTTTAGTTTTAGTACGTTTCTTTTTAGTAATAGTATATTTTTTATCTTCATCGTCATCGTCGTCATCAAATCTTTCAAGTCGTTTAGATTTTGTAGATGTGGTTTTTGAAAGAGGGCTTATTTCACCAGATTTTAGACGTTGCAACATGTTGCGTCGTGTAGCATTTCCAATCAAACTTTCTGGCGTGTTCAACTTAGCCAACAACGATATAAATTCTTTCCACCCCACTGGTTCAAATCCTCGCCTTTCTTGTATCATATCTTTGGTTAAATCAAATAAATTACTCCCCTTTAGCAATTCTCCTTCGATGATCATTTCACCGTATTTTGTCCAATCTAAAATACCCATATTTCTGTATCGGTCTATTCGATCTAAAAATGTCTTAGTTTTTGATTTTAACGATATAGGCATGCTTTGCAATACTTCTTTTGTCATCGAATCATCCTTGATTGCTTCTGTCGATTCATCATTCTTGTCTTCGTCATTAAGAGGTCCATGCATATTTATGTTCATAGGTGAAGGGTTGTTAACGGGCTTCTCTTTATTTAAAAAACGCTGAAGTACTTGATTGTACATTGTGATTTTATCGTGATCGCTAATATCCTGTCTATTAAGAATAGTCTGCATAGAGTCATCTAATCCGTTAGTTATTGTTTTGTGCTTTTGTTCATAGTGCTTGCTATGTAGCAATGTATTTGCCAATTCTTGAGGAACTACAATCAATTTTTTTGTGTGCTCCATTTTATTCCAAAAGTAATCCGCCCAGAGTCTGTAATATAGGTTTCAAAATAAGACCAAGAAATCCTCCCTTTTGAAGTAGTATACGCTTACGTCGAAGCGTAGGTATAGCTTTATTGGAAATATCACGCAAGTGTTTCCTATGCTTCGCCAACTTCTTCTTATGAGCACTAGACACCGGTACACTACCTTTTAAGATGTTCTTTGCACACTCACAGATTGCTGTTACTAATTGACTGTCGGCATTCTCAAGCAGGGCCTTTCTTTGTTTAGGCGTACATTTAGCTAAAAACTTTAAAGTTTCTGCGTTCTTTTTGATACGTTTTGACATGTTGCGAGTTTGTATTGGAATGAATAGAATAATTTCAAATCACATGTGTTATACTTTTGGTACGTAAGCGTAATGTTTATCTACTGAAAAGATATTTGTTCGTATTCTCATTTCTTCCGACGTATATGGTTTGAGATCAATGAATAAGTATCCGTACGATTCACGCGTAGCGTCATTAAATGCCTCTTGTAAGAACCGACCTTTGCCAGGATACATTTGTTTCGATAAATTCAATATTTGCGTTTTATCCCGTGGATTTTTAAAAAGTACGATATAATGAGCATTCAAAGTAATGGTACGGATTTCTTTGGAACCGTAGAAGAAATTTTGCATTATAAATATCACTGAAATGTTTCTATGATGAGATCCTTTGGTAAACAAATTAACGACTCTTTTATCGCTACTGCATTCTGTCATCAAATCATCTATAATTACTAAATGATTTTTACTCGAATCAAACGCATCTAATGTTTCGATAGGTATACCTTCCATAAAACTTATATTTGATACAGCTGTACTTAATTCCGAAAATAAATTCTGATATTCACCATAGCACCATGTAATATCGTCAAAGGGTTTATTGAAATAATTATTTTCAATCAATTTCCTTACAAAGACGGATTTACCCGAAGATGTCGGACCGCTAATAACTGCGGTGAAAGGTGTTATCAAAGGACTCGCCATTACAATTATGATGGTAATTTAGTTAATTAATTGCGTTTTATAACATCTTATTTGACACGAATTAAACAATATAACTGAATCAATGTTTAAAACGTAAATCTAAATCTTTATTCATATTAACACTAATGCGTATTTGTTTTTTTACATTATGTACAGTAAATTAATCAAAGAAATTATTATTGTACAATTAATATAAAATAGATATTTAGAAAGTTATTGCACAAACCGATTACATAAAATTTTACAAAATTATTTGAATTTAAATATAAAAAAATATATATATATAAAACAAAGAATAAACTAATTACTTAAAAATGAGTACTAATAGATAAGTTCAACGTTCAAGTGATCATCTTACTTAAAAAAATATAAATAAAAATAATGATAACTTAAACGCAAAAAGAGAAACGGTATCGACATAAGAAAATCAAGCGGAAAAATATTTAAAAATATATTTACTTAACCCCCGCAAAAATTCGACTTTAAAAAACGGGTATAAAAATTATTTATATTAAAACAGGTAAAAAAATATTTACATTAAAACTACAAATATATTTTGTTCAAACTAAAAAAAAAAAGAAAAAAAAAGAGAGAGTACGGTAAAGAATGTATAAAGAGTAACAAATAATTATCTATAACAAAGTATGTTTACAATTTTAAAAAGAAATTTATGGCCGTGATTCACCAAACATACCCGTAAGGAACTGTACGATAATTTTCGATAACAATTCTTTTGTCGTACACGATTCGATAGTCTTTAGTCGATGTTTCGTTGACTATCTTTCGTGTTTTTGGCTTGCGCGTTATGCGATTCTTCTCAGCCGTCTTAATTGTATCGGGGCCAACACCCCTTACCATATTGGAGACGGTGTCAAAATTAATTTTCTGAGCGTTTGTAAAGTTAAGGGTAAAACCCTTAACTTTACAAACGGTCTTCCCCGTATCCAATTTATAGGCGTAGTTCTTAGGCCCCCCAGAAACGAAGGACTCGATGAATTTACCATCTTTAGGATCGACCTCGGTCGTTAACTGACCCAAATAGTCGCCCAGGGGAGGGTCCCAATCCCCGGGTTTTGATACGAAGATTACGCTGTCGGTATCGTAATACAGGACGCGCTCCTGCAATTGTTCCAACAGCTCGTACAATTTTAAACGCGCTAACGCTGTGGTAAATGCGGCAATGACAACGTTAACCTTTCGGTTAACTGCAACAAATTGTTCCTCGTCCTCGTATTTTACCTCCGCCAAATTATCATTAACAAAATTTATGTCATGAACGGTTATCCCAGGGTTCGATAAAATATCGTAAACCTCGCTAGGATCTTGCGTATATTTAATTCTCGTGAGATTTTCACGCTGACCAAATTTACCCCAAAAACTATTTAGCATTAATTTGGCCAGAGATCGAAGCCCAGGATTGTACGCAATGTCGTCATGATTCAAGTCGATACCTTCTACGGTTCGATAGTCCGAAATGTATTTTTGTTTATCTTCGGGCGTTTTACACCATTCAGGCCAACCCGAAGCTTCTTGTTTCAATTTTAAAAAGGTGTTAATGTAAGAGGCAAATAGGCCGGACGAGGGAGAATCTGCAGAGTACGCGCTTTTATTTTTAAAGTGCCATACTACGTGAACTTTACGTATCTCGTACCCAACTTCCACGGCTTTAGCGACTTCGATCGTTGCCCAAGAACCCGTAAATTCTCTATCTGTACCGGAATGATTGCAAGCGGTTTGTTGTTGGGAATCGGCGCATGTTCTACAGAGAGCAAACATTAATTTACCGTTTGATCTATAAGGTAAGACCGGATGGAATAATTTTTTAGGCGCTTCGATTGTACACTTTATCAAGCCAAAATAATCGTTGATATCCGTGGACATGTCGTTGCGATCATTGATTTCAGGATGCCCTACGGGGTAGGTACCGTATTTATTTACATAAGGGTACAATGAAGTATAATCTATGTAATTAATTTCTTCACCCGGTTTTACCTTATAGAACAAACAACTGGCATTAGTCCTTCCACCGAAAAACGCGTCTCTTGGATTCAAAGTTTGCCTAATTAAAGGAACTTTGGAGACGATAGATTTAATGTTTGGGGCCAACGATTGTTTGATCCGTTTCCATTCGTGCTCCCAAATTTCGACGTACTCGAAATCTGGAAATTGTTCCTTCAGAAACCGTGTTTTCTTGCTTGTCTTGACAAAGCATTCCAACATGGTCTCGTTATTGAAGGGATTAATGGAATCGGATCTATAACAATCTTGGCACCCGTGGAAAAAACAACCCATAAATTCGAAAATTATTTTGTTTTCTAAACATGCGCCGTCGACGGAGTAAGGCCCAAACATTTTTTCCCCTCCATTTCTGGCATGATGGATAAAGACCCCCCTTTTATGCGACTCGTAGCACAGCCATTCCATGCTAGAGTGAGAATGGTTAACGGTTGTTAGATACCCTGATGATGGAAATAGAGCGATGGTGGATGGTTTTAAAAAATTTCTAGAAAATACGTGGTTACACGCTGAGGCAATTGTCATTAAATTATTTGAAAAGGGGTCAACACCGCCGAGTAGAGGGTTTTTCGGCGATATAGTTACTTTCAAAAAAAGATGTCTAAAAGTAAGACAACACTTTCTGAGAATATCTACATCGCTGATACAATACTCGACGAGTTCTTTTTTAAGATCAAATACTTGATTACTTTCAATTTTCTGGTTGTACCATTTAAAGAAAGATTCTCGACCTGAAGTAGTCATTTTATCGGGGGAATAATTTGAAGAATCGGGGTAAGGACCTACGTAATTTTGGTTTTCTAAAGAATTAAAATAATGAGGAAAGTAACCCTTTTTAAGTTCGGAGATGCCAAAAGTTTTGGGCAATTTGGATAGAGGCATGGGCAGAAATGAAAGGGAATCGATGAATCGAATGCTCGTTTCTTTAGTCCTAATCGAAATAAGTTTACGACCGCGAGCAATTACATCCGGTACAATGGAGTTTTCGTACAGGTAGTTGAGCACGAAGTAGCTATCATAACCCTGGAAGTTGTGAGCGATACACGTAATATTTTCGTTAAATTTGTAATCTTTGAATACGTAATTGCAGAAATCTTCGCATGCAGACCCCCCGTGAAAAACCACTGTTTTATCCCCACACACGTCACAATCGGCGGAATCATTAGCACCGTCGAGACAATTAAGACAAGTTTTTTGAAGAACGCATAAATTTGGTTTGTGTTCGCCTGTATCTTGCGTGCATTCGAAATCAAAAAAGAAATATTTGGTGACAGCTCTGTTACGGGCCTCCTGATTCATAAACTTTTTTTCAGTATGCTTAGGGGCTACAACCGGTTCCATGTAGCATTGATGATCGTATGAAACGAAAGTCCTACAAATTCTACAAAAGCGGTTTTGACAATTGTGATCTTTTTGAACGATCCTATTACAAGTTGAACAATTTTTAATTTTGTCACATACTGAAACTTTAGAATCAGGAGATATTTTATGATTGGTGAAACATTGCTTATCCTTAAAAAATCTATTACATTCTTTACATTCAATTCTACTCTCTCTATTTTCAAAAGAATTAGAAGAGGAGCAGTCGTTGTGCTTGCACAGCACGCACGTAAATTGACAATTGTGTTGGTACTTGTGAATATACCCCTTATGGCATCTATCGCAAAAATAGTCAATTTTTAGAAAACCTGTCATTGTTGTTATTAGATCGTAATGATTAGAATGATGATAAAGATATATCTGCTTCTTTCTATAATCACCGCTAAAAATGACAGAATTTAAATTGTCTTTTGAAATGACAATAATTTGGTAATTTGGTAATTTTGATTGCATCTTTTTTATTTCCTCGATACCGCATGTCTGCTCCCTAACCCCCGAATCTCTAAGTAAATGAAGGGCGGCTATTTTTTGCTGACCACGACCTTGCCTAATGTTATTCCATCTAGTTACGTTGTTAATTTTGTCTTCGAGCATAGAAATACCCGTAACAATAGCGCGTGCGCAGCAGATAGTTTCGTTATCATCATTCTTAATCTTAATTATACATTTAGCATTTAACAATATGTCGATACCGTTTCTTCTATAACCCCCACCCCTAGGCATTCTCATGTGAAGAACGTTAAATTTAAATTTGTTATTAATAAAAATATCCGTTTTGGACTGAAGGACCTTCATAATGGCTGCAAAAATAACGTCAGCCGTAAGATGGCCCCTCCGTCCAAAAGGGATAGAGATAGGTGAATCTAACCCCTCAGCCTGTATGACTATTCGAAGCATGTCGTCGACATGCACGTTAACGCAGAGATTATCGACGACATGCTCAAAAATTCGGTACAGTGTGGGCAGAAACACCTCTAAACTTATATGATCAATATTAAAAAAATTTACTAAAAAATCGCTAATAGTCGCGTTAAAACGTTGATTATACCTATCAGCTACTTGAACGATTCTACAGAAGTGATTCAACTCTACCTCATCAAGGTTAAGGTCCTCGTCTTCAACAGTATCAATGTCGGCAAAGTCTTCTTCTTCTTCTTCTTCCCCGTCTTCGATTCTGAGCCTCTTTCTATTAACGCCCCTTCCGTACTGTATGGGTACAGGCTGAAAACAAAAAGAGAAAAACGGTAAAGAAAAAGAAATAAAAGACGTTGTACGACAACAGACACAACAACAACAGTAGTAAAGAAAATAAAACAATAGTTACCTCAATAATCGAAGACTCCGTTGAATCATTAATCTCGACATTTCCTCTCAAACTCAAACATTTGGTGTGAGCACCAACACCGTACTATACAGAAATAAAAATAATTAGATAAATTAGAAAGGAAAACGTATATAAACCGAAAACGCGGAAACACTTTGTAAATTATACACGGTAAAATAAATATTACGTAAAAAATAAAATAAAACAAACACTTACTTCTATGTCATCAATACGCAAATTAGCCGAAAGTTCCTGCACTATCTCAATAGCGTTATTACAAATATCCGAAAGTGAGAGGCTATCGGCTTCAGAAACACTCTGGCTAACATCTAAATCAAGATCCTGGTCATTAAATACGAAATCTTCTAGTAGTCCAACATCGGGGATAACATCGTCGGTATCGATATTTTCGATATTGTTTCGCGATAAACTAACGATAGCTTCTACTGCTCTCTGGCATTCGATAAACAAGCTATCGTTAGAATCGGTAGATGATGATGAGGATTCGTAATGAGCCATTGTAAAATAAAATTCTCTTAATCAAGAATGTGGAAGTGAGTTCACTGTAACTTTACCCATATATTTATACACACTAAAATAATTTATACATGATGTCAGTAGCGTCCCTCTTTACCCACCTTTTGTTTTATTTTAAAAGGAAACAAAGAAATCTTTTCGTAAACGTAACCAATTTAAATGAAAATAAAACTAAACATTGGAAAACAAAAATCATCAAAAATAGTGAAGCTAACATCATGACGTCACACATTAAACTTTAGTATGTCAAATACCCTGTGTTTCTTCCCTTTGTTAACAAATCCGGAAGATGGTTAATTACCTGTCGGTATAGTTCAATCAAGACATACTTATTATTTAACTTCATTCATTCTAGTCTTTTTGTTTTAGTCATTGTTATAATATCCGGATCAAATAACTTATGTCTTTGGATTATGTCGGCAATTTTCTAGTGAAATGATATACTCTATTGTCTTATAATATCCCCATTGTTAACCATTGTTATAATCACGACTGACTATACCGTGCTCATGATATTGTATGTGAACCTGCATGTCGGCATACATCAATCAAAACCCTCAATTAACTAGTTTTAATTAACCAGGTGCATCTTTACTGACTCTATGACTAATTCAAATCTTACAAAAACTATATTGTCTCACTTCCATCTATATAACAATTCTAGTGAAATGATATACTCTATTGTCTTATAATATCCCCATTGTTAACCATTGTTATAATCACGACTGACTATACTGTGCTCATGATATTGTATGTGAACCTGCTGGACCAGCGGAAACGACCTTCATTAGAAACACCTGGCGGATATTACGTAATCAGGAAAATTCATTTTGGGCTGAAGTACCTCTTCTTCTACTTACAGCGCGACCATTACGTAAGGGGAATTCCCCACACGAGTAATGGCCCGTGTTTGGATCAATACATTTTGGAAGGGATGAGGTTTTATACAATTATAAATAAATAAAATATATAGATAAATAAATATAGATAATAATTTAACAATTTAATTAATTGTGTATCGAAATTCGATTATAGTAGAATAAAATCATTCCAGAGCGTGTTGCTTTGTATGACACGCGCTTCTACAAAACACAACTTCATTCAATTTCAAAATTAAAAGCACAAACCAACAAATATCTGAATTCAAACATGAGTTTTATTTTATCACAAAGTTTGACAAAAATACGTATAGATTGAGCTACATTAACGTGTCTTGCATATCGAGGGGAGGAGGGGGGTGGGGGGAGAGGTATGGAGCTAATTGAGTCATATCCACTCATCAATTCCCCCATGGGCTTCAAAGTAATCTACACGTAAGGTTTCTGATTTATATAGGTATCTATAGTATTGTCACAGTCAATGATATCTCTCGTACCAGCCATGCTTTCACGTTCGCACAAACGTCATAACAGTGATTTAGGACAATTATTAAACTGTTACGGTAGCATAGTATACTTTCGATAACATATAAATCATGGTATTTTATTTGGACATCAGAGTGTATGTACACTTTAGAAGTCCTTTATAGGCACTCCAAGCTATGAGTAAGCCTTTTATCAGGGGCGGATCCAAGGCGAGGCCCAGCCGCACTCCCCTCCCAACCCCGCCCCTAAATTTCGCAAATTGTAATGCAAAAGGATATAGGACATCAAATTAAGCTCATCCCTAATTCATTTCACCATTTTCATAGCCTTGCCCCCTCCCTCTCCCCCCACCCCCAATTTCAAAATCCTGGATCCGCCACTGAGTTATGATTGATTCATTAGATCATTATCAAGAATTGTCTATAAAGTAAATAAATCAAATTGCGTCACCAAAAGATCGCATAAATTTGCCGTAAACAATTAAAGTCGTCAGGGAATGGGTGTGTGCACTTTTGGTTGAACCAATCCGGGTGTTGAATGAAATGAATATTTTTATTAAGTCACAGAGTGCAGAAGAAAAACAAATTAATCTTTACGTAAGTAATAACATTGACCCTAACATGAACCAGGAACATTAATAATGTCAAAACTTCCGAAGATTAAGTTACAATAATAAAACATACTTTCTTGATGAAAACACACCTGCAATGAGTCAACAGAACGATTAATTATTACATGATATGTCCCACAAGATATCTATTGAATCACTAACTTGGCTTGTTTACTTTGAGAAGTCGAGTAAAGAATGCCTTATTATGACGTAGATGTACCAATCGGAATGTCTGTATGACGTAATGTGACGTCATAGCTAGATTATTTTTGATCGTTTTTTATATCAAAAAACAGAGTTCATGGATAAAAATAGATCGATGGTTTAGTGATTATAAAAAAAATATTTACAACTTTCCACGTTTGCCGCCAAATTACACTAAAACCTTCGTCCACTTTAGATGAGATTTGTTTACATTCTTTCATGATCTAAATATAGAATTAGAAGATAAATCTCGTTTTATTGTATTATTTTATTATTAAGCCTAGTAACATTAAATCATAGTAATGGTCTATCTTTATGGAAGTGTGCCTTTTGCAACCTTCTGAGCATTTGGAGCCGAGTAACACATCCTACCATCAAGCAATGAGCAAGAAATCGTTCAGATCTTCCCCCGTTCTTATATTCGTCCAAGAACTTATCAAGGGTTGAAAATAAGTTGGAAGTTTGGGAAGTCATGTATTTTTAGTCGCGACTCTACAGCTCACTATGTCGGTCGGTCGGTTGGTCGGTCAGTAAACACTAACTCAAATTTGAGCACGCCACTGCACTGCAGCCATATATGGCCTTGTTTATTGGGTAACACGGGCCCTGGGATGGCTCTATTGTTTTCCAGTGGTGGTATTCTACCTGAAGTGTATCCACCCCAAAAATCAGAGCATGCATATTGGTTCAGTTCATTGACGCACCTTTATATGACATACAGATAATAGATTGAGATTGTATTTCTTCAAATTAAGAAAATTGAAATTTGTATGACCTGTTTGACGAGATTTTTCAAACTGATTTTCCAATATCTTGTTTTGTTTAGTCCTTATAACGTCATTGTCCGTCTTATATTTCCAAAGAAAGATTAAGTAAAAAGATGGTCAAAACATGTCAAGAAAAACGGCTGGTTCGTCCATAGTATAACAACACAAGTTGAAAACACATTAAAAATAAACATTTATTATGACATTATGACGCATGGCTTTGTTTTGTTAGTGCAGTCATAAGACACAACCTTATACGGTATGTGTGAAGTTAATTAAACACCGTGATTTCATGTGTTTACTTCATTTAAGTTCTAATACAACTGCGGCTATTTTTATGTTGTTTGCGCTCTGTTTAGTTCAGGTGTTGCTATTGGTAATTTTCTAATTCCGGTTAATTTCGAACGCATTCAATCAATGTGAAAATGTAATGGGAAAATACATAATGTTATTAATAATGTGTTCTATATTCGCAGTTCGGAAATGTTTTTATATTACGGTAAACAGCAACATTTTCCTGTATGTATTCCTGTTTTGTTCTGTAGTTAGGTACGCCAATGTTTGTTTTGTTTGCGGCTTTTTTGACAACCTAATTGTTTTTCAATGAACTAACATCGATGCTTTAAAAAGATCTATTGTCCTCCAAAACATGAACAATACAAATGAATATAATCACATTTTGAATAGCCTGTTTTGTAGTTTTAATCAAGTCAAACACTTTCGGTGAAAACATTTATTTTTAAAGTAATATTTAATAGATTTCCGCTCCCAGTTGACCGAATTTAAATTACGTTTAATAGGTAAATCTTTTTCGATCCAATTTTTGGTAAATACGAATTATTACTATTCAACCAAATTTCCTTTTTACAATATTTTATCAGGACAATACAGTATATCTTTCAATTGCCCATTTACAACGATCGACGATAAATATGAATTTTTCATACAAAAAACAATAGACATCATAGAATTCATACTAAAACTATACGATAACTATCTATGCTTACTTTGATGAAAACGATATTTTCACACGTCCAATCAAATGCAATAATATCGTCACAATACAACGATATTTTTGTTTTTATTTATCATGGCGTCCTTTGATTGAATTATTTTTATCAAAGACAGCATGAATGATTATCCCACAGTTCTAGAACAAAAACCTTTCTAATTTCTTTTGTTTTATGTACGAAAAATGCATGTTTATCTATTTATCGTCGATCATTATCTTCGATCATTATCGTCCTAGTGTAAATGGGCCTTAATTGAATTTCTACCATGTAGGAACAATTTTGAATATTCATGAAATGCGACACAACTGTACTCGCATATACATATTTATAATTTGTCTATGATGCAACTATTTTCATTGTTTAATGAATAGGATCTGTGATGGACATAACAAAATATATGTTAATACGAATTTCTCCCATCATTAGTCCGTATTAGATCTCTATACACTCGAACTGGCAGATATAGAAAGTCATTTATTCCGAACTCCATAACTTTATATAACAGTAAAACATCTAGACAAGATTAGTATTACTATACCGTATTGTAAGCATCATGACAGTTATTGGAATCTCTCTGTATGCTCTTTGTATCTTTTGATGTGTTTTTTCATTATCGTGTTTTTTTATGCTTTTTTATAATTTTAAGAGCCTTGTCTGTGTACAAACTTCACAAATTTTATATATTTGACAATAAATGCTGTGCAAGCAGCGAATTCAAATACGAAAGTACATCATTGTTTACAAAAATAGATTTATTTATAGATTTATTATTCACTAATAGTGAAAACGATCACATAAATATTTACATTTGTTTTCAAAAGGATGAATCCATTATTCATTGCTAGTGTTTAATCATCAATTTACTAAATCAAACTTATTTAAAAATACAGTACGTACATAAACTTAATATTGTAGTAACATTTTGGCTTGAAGAACATTTTTCATTTTGATATATATAACATTTGTCTTAATATTTCAGTTAAAAAATTACATTTTTGGTTTCAGTTAAAATTAAATTTGTGGTGCTTGAAAACAGTTTAGAATGCAGTTAAGACACACGAACACAATCTGAATGGTCCTTTACACGGTACAAGATGATTATTCGCCAAATTCCCGTTTGTAAACATTTTCCACAAATCCTTCAGTCATACTGCCGATTTCGTCCGATACACCGTCCAATAACTCGTCCACAATTTCATCAGCCACCCTTAATAAAAAAAAAGATGAAAATTAAATGTGACAAAAAATGTGATGTGCTCATATATGGACATGATGATGTCATATCACTACAATATTTAGGCACATCACACTTTTTTTGTTAAACAAGTGTGATAGTGTAGACAGTGCTTTACTCGACATCAACGTTCATATATAAAATGTATCTATTTTATGTTTATTAATCAGAAATGAATGTGTACTTACTCTTCCACAAGTTTCCAAGGGTTGAATGCGCCATATGTATGGTGACTTGTTTTCTTCAAATATTGCTCGAAACGATTTTTACACTCTTCAATTTTTTTACGATTCTCGGTTGGAATGGATAAGGTTGTGCAAGGCTTAACAAGAGCTACAAATCCTTCTACCGTGTCCACATCCCTGCTTTGTTTAGAATGATAATGTTTACTAGGTTCAGGTTTATTTTGCTCAGATGAAATTCCTGTCAATGTCCTGAAAACATGTTTATCTTGAGAATGAAAATCTGTTTTTAAATGTCCAGTTCTGTACGAGTACTTTTCTGAATCTGAGGTGCCGTCTTCTTCCGAGGAGTTATTAGGTAATCTGAACTGAATTTTGGGCGTGTGAATTTTGGTGTCTTTTTTGTTCTTTGTGAATTGTAGAGATGTGTGTTCTACGGGTACATCAACAGACATTCTGAAGAAAAAATGTATGATCTGTTAATCTTGAGTTAAGCATTAAAGTCTGGAAATGAAAGTTTACAGAGATACCGCACAAAAATAGGAGAGGTGCTGACGAGACTCATATCATGTACTTCCCTATTGTTTATCTGAACCTTACATTATAAATTACACAATCAATTAACATTAACTACATAATGCCATAGTATAGATTTAAAAATAGTTAAAAGTTTTAGTTTTGTTTAATTATTTGACAAGCATATCAATGCATTAAACATACTGTACACTATTATATAAATGAAGCTGGGAGAGAAAATTGCTATAACACAAATGAAACAGCTATTTTATTTATTTTGTTTATTAAACCTTAATTAAAGAGGGTAACCCTAAATGTATGCTGACAATCAAGGGGCTCTCATAACAACATTAGCTATGCCTATTATTAAATATATATAAACTAAAAGGCAAATTACTATCAGTGGCTGGATCTCAGTGGAGATACAAATAAAATAAGCAAAAAGCTAAAACAAAAAAGTAAAACAGCCAGAAAAAATTGCATATACATAAATACATTTAATAATAAAATTATATTAAACTTACCTTTCAAGCTGACTACCTTCTAATGGTGTTCCTTTGAGATCCAACAAATCACTTTCTTCATATTTTTTCTCTTTATGTTTAACACTATCATCATCAAAACTGCTGTAGGTAATTTTTTGTAATCGGCGCCTGATAACATCTTCCTCGGTCTTCATAATGAAATAGTAAAACAATATTGAAGTTAGATCATATACATTATATATGTAGCACTCTTTATATAAATGACACAGACTGTTTGTTGTTTGTCACAGAGTGATTGTTGTAGCCATCAGTTCAAGATATTTCCAAATTGTCAATGTGTTAATTACAGAATTTACATGACTATTTAAGGAACAGTCCAGAGAGGTGACCCTACTTTTCTCCTCCCAAGAGCTGGTATATCCATTAAGGTCCACCCCAAGTAATTATTAGATACCAATTCCATTAAAGAAGGCAATAAATTATTAGGAGTTGCAAAGCGGGTTACTGTTACTGTTCTTGTAGCCGTCTTCTTCTGAAGACACATGGCCGCCATTTTGGATGCCATATTCAATCCTAGGTGGCAGATTCCAGGACCATTTTCATAAACTTGATACCTTATGTGCATCTATGCATGCAATAGCAAATAGTTGTACGAATTCTCTCTCAAAATATTCTAACCTGTAACTACCTCTCCATATTGCTCTTACCTCCATTTCTTCCAACCGTTGTAGGAGCTTTTCTAGTGTTGGTTCTTCTTGCATATCCAACGCTCTTTCCTCCATTACAATCTCGTCCTCAATTCTCTTCAGCTTCTCTGTTTCGTTTACCAATGCATCATCTGTTTCGCTATCAAAATTGAGTTTTTCTTCACGCTGAGATAAGTAAATATTATAGAAGCTTAGTAAACAAATGCTACAATTGATAAGAAAAAAAAACAGCCACAGATAATGTAATAAAAAAAATCAGGGGAAAAGGAAATGTTATACAAATTTTGAATGTTGCATCTTTTGAAGGTTGGACCATAGCAATTTGTATAAGCGGGTTACTGTTCTCGTAGCCATCTTCTTCTGATGACACATGGCCGTCATTGACAGATACTTAGTATCAGTTGATTTCACTGCTGGTGTACTCGAGATCTACGTTTATATCATGATATACACTTTTATTTTTGATTTATATATAACACTAAGAATAAGAGCTACGTTATTAATTAAAATATTTATATTGAACGATTAGATAATCAACCTGCCCATAACCCAGGGTGAGACCCTTATGGGTACTCTCCTCTCAGGTCAGGGGATCTCAGAACGCATCAGGGGCAGGGACGCTCAAATCCCTGAATGGGCCATCCACAGTCATTTGACAATATTCAACCAATGCATACAGTAACATTTTCAGCTGCAACAGCAAATGAACTTGATTATAATGAACTCATTAGCAGAATGTTAACAATACCTGTTGGGCGGGATGTTCTATGAGTGGTTGTACTTTCTTTCGGACAGCTTCCTCTGCTTCTTTAATTACCTTAGCTGTTAGCATATCAATTTCTTTAGATCTTAATGTGTCAATCTCTGATGTCTATAAAATACAACACAGAATAGTTATTTAATTATTTGACTAACCTCATAAAACATTCGTTCATATTTAAATAATTGAATGCTAACTTTATTTTCTAAATCTAAATCTATTGTTGATGCACACATGCCTTTTGTGCCCAGATGATCAACACCTTAGCATTCCATCAGAAGGATGAGAGTAACGTTTGCCTGAGATGGGGATACATACAAGACAACATTAAGCTCTGTCTACACTATCAAACTTTATGTGACAACAAAATGTGATGTGCCTATATATGGACATGATGTCATAGCACTACCATATTTGGCCATATCACTACCATATTTGGGCACATCACACATCATTTGTCATTGTTTGATAGTGTAGACAGAGCTTTAGATACAATGTAATTCAACAACCTTCTTTTCTGCTACTTTGTCCAACCAGGCTTGTCTAGCCACTTCTTTTTCCACAAAACCAGACATCAAATGATTTAATTCCCCATTAGACTCTTCTTCAAAATGTACTTTTCGTCTCGCATTTCCTCGTCTAGGTGATTGCTTTGGAGACAGCCTGGGCGGGGTCCTTGGTGACACTTTTGGTGAGTTTAGTGGAGAGATATCTGAGACACTGCCTTCAAGGTTAGCATCTATAATCCTTGGGACACCACCTGGTGACCAGGGAGGTAGAGGGTTACTTGGTGGTTTAACAGCTTCTCTTTTCTTCAGGTTAGATGCGATAGTGGAGTTGGTGAAGTGTACATCATCAACTGTCTGCTTCTGCTGTTCAACTACGTTCTTTTTTAATCGTTTTGACTATTAAACAACAGAAAGTCAGTAAGTAGTTAGTGGATAATTGATACTTTACATTTACAAAGTGGCATGTATTTTATATATACTGTACTATGTGTGTTCACCTTCATCATAACACACATTTATGTATTTAAATTTACAATTTCCACAATTTTGAAGATTTATTCTTCTTGCAAATACTGTAGCTATATACCAACATATCATATATTGAGTTATCTCTATCTTAAAAACATATGTCGAAATCTTAAATACCATACCCTCTCTCGCTCTCAGAATTGTGCTTACCTTGTGTGGTAATAGTACACCAGTTTTCCTGGTTGTTTTATTTGATTTGTATGCTCTTGGTCGGTTACTGGTCCTAGCATGTCTTGCTGCAGTTTGTTTCTGTATATCTTTAGCTTTTATAAGTGCATTAAGTCGTGCTCTTAAGGCATAATCTCTCTCAGATACCAAAGAAAAATCTATAATTTAATTAATATTGAATTATTATTACAACTTATAATTTCCATATTCGTCCATATCATAGTAAGTGTTGTTGAATTGTTTAAATTTGGTCAATGACTACTACCAACATGTATAAAAATCTTCATTCAAGATTACTTTAGTTTATTTACCATGGTCTTCTTGTAACCTATTCTCATGAGCATATTCATTGTCACCTCTGATTACTGATGTTTCTTCCGATTTTCTTGTAGATTCTATGTCTCTTACTGGCAATTCCTTATTTATATATGGGCTTGATTTTGTTACTAAATAATAAATGTGTTTTATTATTAAATATATATTCACACAGTATTAAAAGTACTGAGCTAGATACGAGATGGAAAAGGATAACTGGATTTGAACAACCATCTCAGCAACTGTCTGTGGACAGAGGGTTGAGTACCATTTGGTGGAAGGGACACAGATTCTTCAACAGTTTACATAAATAATATTACATTTACATTATAACTACTGTTCCTACCCCTTTTCTTTCTGGTAACAGCATTATTCTGTATTTGACTTGTTTTCTTTTTGTAGTAAGACTTCTGAGAGTTAGAATGTAAAGGTACTTTAGGCTTTATTTCTTCAGCATTATTTTGAAATTCCTGTAAAAAAAGCAAATAATGGCAATAAGGGAAAAGATTATACCAGACACTATTAATGGAAATCATGATACAGAAACCAAGGAGAGTAAATGGGAGAACACTGTACTGTAAGCTCCTTGATTAAGCATTATAAACCTTTACCTACATTGTACAATATATATTTAAAATAGGTTAGTGTGCGTGTGGTGCAGTGTGTTGGACTACTACTACCTTAGGCAAGATACTTTAGTTGACATTTGCCTCTCTCCACCCAGGTGTACAAATGGGTCCCTGGTAAGGTTAAGACACAACTGCGCTAAGGCTGCATTATGGGAGTATGTTTCCATTCGTGTTTGGTCCAAAAATAATCGGGGTAATAATGTGAAGTGCTTAGAGGAATTTTGCATAAAGTGCTATATGAATGACATATCATTATTAATTTTCAAGTCAGTTGACATACCACAGCCTCTTGGAGAATATCAAGTATATCATCAGGGACTCCATTGCCTCCAATTTCCATTTGACTACAACACAATGATAGCTGTTGAATCAACAGGGCTAGCTCTTGGTACATTGGAGGCTGGCTACTAGGGGCAGTTTCTCCTTGGCTTGGTAGTTGTTGAATGAACGTTTGAAGTGCTCGCACAGCCCCACGATGGGCAGCTGCCAATCTGTTAAGTGCTCGACTCTGAAATGATAAATTAAAGTAGGTAGTAAATTGTCTATGTTTCACATCCATACATGCATTTATATCTGTATTTACTATTCATTGCAGAGGACATTAGCAATAGCCAGTAAATAGTATGTATACTAGTATATATAAAAAATGTAAACATACTGAAAAACATTACCTTTTTTGTGTGACGAATTTGACTTGGTCCTATTCGATCCAAATCATCTTTAATTTCCCTAACCTATAATAAGAACAATTAAATAAATAAGGAAAATAAGACAAACACCACTTTATCATTTAAGACAATCATTTGCAAAAGCCTGATATAGAGAGAATAATTATAAAATGTTTTAAGTAATTTATATCAGCTGCTGCTTTTACAGATTTTTTCGAGAGCTTTTCCAATAATGTCAATTTTATAATAAAATCAGTAAAAAAAGCAGCAGCTGATATAAATTATTTTAAAAATTGCACAACGCTCGACAATTTTTTTACGAAATGAATTATAAAATTTATTGAAACCTGTTGTTGTAAGGAATACAAAAGTCTTGCGGATCGACTTGCTTGTTCCGCTGCTCTTGATTGTTTTCGACGTGCTTCTACTTCATCTAGTTCCTGGTGATCTATTCCATGCGAGTCCTTGACAGAAGAAGGACCTGAACACAAGAACCAACAACATATTATATAGAATATTTGTGCATGTTTTTTTAAAGAGTTTTGTGTTATCTGAGAAAAAAGTTGTTGATTTAAGATGGAAATTCATCTTACTTGGAATAATTAAGACAATAACATTACAAAAAAATTGCATTAAATGGTCAATGTTAAAATACTGTTAAAATGATTAAAATTCAAAACAAATAAAAATACAATGTAAAAACATTTTTGTATGCTTAAATTAAAATGTTCCCACCTTTTCTGGATAATGACTCAATCTTGTGTATATAATGACTTAATTCTTTTCGTAGACGTCTTATCTCCTGTGACTGCCTGTTATCTTGGTCTCTTGCTACTGATTCAGGACTAGACCTCTCTATTGTTCTAGGCCGTGGTCCTTCTCTATCCGGCCTCTCTCTTACAATATTTTTAGTATTCCGATTAGTATCAAGAATGTAACCTTTTGTCCCTGCTGCGTGTGACCTACTTGTAAACACAGCAGGATTTTGTTTGAAGCTATTTTTTGATTCTCCTTTTCCATCAGTCCTGTCTGTTGTCATTTTTGTCTTTGTTGTTACTTTCTTCTTTGTTTTCATCACTGACTTTTTAGGGCTTTCCTGCCAGTTTTCTAACTCGTAATCTTTGGAAAATCTTCTTTGCCCAATATCACGCTTGGCAAGCTGAACTGCGATTGATAACTGTTCCTGGGACACTGCGCTCATCTTTATGGGTTGAGGTTGATCATTCTTTGGCCTATCCTGTTTTTCTGGTTGGTTATCTGTTAATTTCTCAACAATAATTGGTCCTGGTTTATTGAATTTTATAGATGCATTTTTAGTGTTGATTGGTTGGTTCAGGTTGAAAAACAGTTGGTTGTACTGTGAGGACATTCCCCTTGTAGAACCCTGCATCTTCTTTATAATACTATTCCTTAAAAGTATAAAACAATTTAGTTTACAATTTACATAAACTACAAAATCAAAGCTATATAATACATATATGAACTTAAAATATCGACAGTAAATCTATATAAATAGTGAAAATATATTTAAATTGCTGGTAAACAGAATGAATGCAGTTATGTGACTTTTGTTTGGTTTTGGTAGCTTTTAGGATCACTAATCATTTTCTTAAATTTCCTAATTTAAAAATAAATACATCTTATTATTAATATTGATTGATCCATAATAGTTGTTTGGTTTTTATTTTCAGTTATCTGCAAAGTGAATTGTTGTCTATAGATAACCATCAGTTTGTATATTACAAAAACATGATGAAACAAAGGCCTATTCTCTAGCCTAGGCCTACCTCTAGGCCCTAGCTAGTGCGCACTCCACTGTACAAAAATTTGCTTTAATTATCGATATCGCAACAAAAAATAAAATAAAACACGACCAACATCATCGTTGTTAAATCAAACCTGTTGTTGTTTGAATTCGCAAGTGGATAAATTATAGAAAAGGTATGTATCATAAGCTTGGGCCTAGGCCTGTAAATTGAACCAATCTCTAAGAAAGGAACGGGCCATAATCGTGGTTTTGGCCGCTACGGAAGCCATTCCTCTACGAACCTTTATTAGGCCTAGCACATAAATGTTAATAAAACCACAAGTACTATTTAAAAAACAAAAGTACAAAATCCTATATTGAAGTATATTTATATTAAAACATTTAAAACGGTAATGTAATTAAATAAACATGCCATACCACAATAAAAGGTGAATATTCATTCGTTGTTTTATATTTATCAATTTAAATTGTCCGCCATCATTTTAACATTGAATAATTGTAGTTTTGCAGAATTCAAAAATGAATTAAAGTAACGTCTAAAATTTCCAGAATTGGTATCTAAATAATATTTTTATGTGAATTTAAATATTATTACACTCAAATATTATTTTTACAAAATAATAAAGACATCTTTTACACAAATTTAGCGAAGAGTTTATGAAAAAGGTAACAGTGTCGTAACCACCATCATAGCAACAACTCATTAACATAAATGATGTCTCTGAATAAACAGCAGGCAACAACGCAGTAAGTAGTGTTTTTGTGACAAAGTATAAGTAAGTATTTTTGATGCAATATATTGGTAGTTTTAAAGTAGTATTTTTTTTTTATTTATGAAGTAATATATGAAGTTGTAGGCGATGTATGTAACCTACAAATATCAGGCTACAGTAGGTCTAGTTAATAGAGTATTTAACTGAGCACACACACTACACAGACAGAGAGACTCATGGATGGTGGTGCTGAGATTGCTCTGCTGAGCAGAGCCTCTCAAAAGTAGGCATGGGAATAGGATAGTAGTAAGAAATAAAAGTGCACAGATATCCTGTCAGACACACTCTGTAGTAGGCCTAGCCTAGCCCTTTTTGTATTGGGATTTCATAGAATTAAACGTGTAAGACTACTGTGAGAGTGTAAGTTACTCTGTATGTAAATGAAAGATTTAATTTATATGTTGGCTAAAATAAAATGTAAATAACTGTGACTGGTGTGCCATTATTATCTCAAAAAGATGTTTGTAATAGCCTATCGCAGTTATCACTGATTTTTTACATATATTTCATACAAGCTAACAATTATCTGATTACAGATTTCTATTTTATTGACCCTTGAAGTTTGATACTGTATGTTTGTTGGCATTCATTATAGATATACACATGTAACGTTCACATTCAAAGCTCGAAATCTGCTGAAATCCAACTTTTTGTAGAAGTTATTTTCAATAATTACAATGAACCTACAAAGTCAAATTGGTAATTCGGAACTACACTACCATCACAAATCATATGCCTGCAGTATTCCAGATACTGTAGGCAGGCAGTATTCCACTGAACATTTTCATAAAACAATTTTACACTAAAGGTGTCACTCCAAGTGGGGAAACAGTACAAGGTTCAAAGGCACCCGACGTTACAGTATTGCCTTTTTTAACTAAACTACTTACTGTAACTAATGATTTTTTTTCAGACTTTTACTTGTGCAGATGAGCAGTTAAATTTATTGAGATGTTGAGGATCAAACTAATGATGACCAATCAAATTTGAGTTTGAATTAAATTATTTAAAACTGAAGGATACAGCAGCTGTTTTGCAACAGAGTTTTAATAATCCAAGAACTATCATGTCAATGTCATCCTCAAGCCTACCAAGGTTACAAAACCTGCCGCAATGGCCTAGGCTTAGCTCTATGGACAAATCACGGTATCCTAAGCCATTTCTACGTGATCAGCTACAAGTGCTGCCTCCGCCTACTAAGGCTAGAGAATTACGGGACAATTTTGATCTAGATAGCTCAGTGTCCGATATGGATCAAACAGCTAGATTGCATCACCTTGAGAAGAGTATTGACTTTTTAAAACATCAACACGAAGAGATACTTAGAAGTTTACATGAAGAAATTGGAAAATTGAAATTGGAAAATAAAGGTAAAGTTTTACAACTACATTAAATTCTCATAGAGAAGTCTATAGTAGTAAAGCTTGGTTCTCACTTGAGCGCAAAGAGATATTTACACCGCAGGTAATTTGACCAATCACAATATGATAGCTCACCTGAATTATCACTTGTGATTGGCCAACTCACTTGCGTTACAGCTACATTGTTGCATTGTGCCCTTACTGTAATTGAGAACCAGCAGCATGTAACTGTAAGTAGGTAAAGAAAGATTATACAGCACTAGGCTAAAATATGATGACCTAGTAAAAATTATGGAAATCACAGAAAAACACTTGTACACATCCCATTATGGCAACCTGAATATTGTTGTCTGATTATACCATAGACTAGTGCTTCATTAAATACTCAATAAATTAATGAATAGCAATTCAGACTAATTAAAAACAGTGATTTGTTAACCATTATGATATTCAACTGAATATTCCATTTTAAAACATGATAAACAATCTTTAACTTGATTTGAACCTACTGTCCTTTTGCAGGACAATCATTTTTATCAACTAATCAACGCCCAGATTACTTTTACGATTGAAAACATTTTAAAACTTTATATAAATTTTCTTGCAGATTTACATTTTAAAGTAATAATGGCAAGAGGAAATAGCCCACCTGGTACAGGTAATTTGACAGAATTCAAAGCCACATTTCAAAAATATTATTGAATGTTATGTAAAATA
The DNA here is from genome assembly GCF_963402885.1 of Antedon bifida. Taxonomy (NCBI): domain Eukaryota; kingdom Metazoa; phylum Echinodermata; class Crinoidea; order Comatulida; family Antedonidae; genus Antedon; species Antedon bifida. The sequence continues at coordinate 30,368,102 of NC_136227.1, read as the reverse complement.
TCTGAAGGCCAGCTATTTGTAGTAATAATTAATTAACCTCTAGAAATAGTGTGTTGTGTTATGCAATGACAATACAGTAGTCTAAATACTGTACATAGACATTCTAACTTTAGCTTTCATGCAACCATAAGCGATTTATGCAGGTGTTGATTTATATAAGTGGCATTGATCATTTTACAAAATTCTTTCTGGTTCTAATATTAGAAGATACAGTATGATCGATCAATTTACATTTGAAATGAATGTTTTCTGTCTTAGATAATAGTAATGAATCAAGTAGAAAATCATTAACAAGTGCAGAAGAAAATGTTCCTGTTATTGCACAAGGTAGATTTCTAAAACTTGGTATATAGTCAAGAACACCATCATCATGACATCATCATCTTTATGACAATGATCAATAATAGGATACAAATCATGGCAATATTTAATATACATCATCCTAATTCATCATCATAATCATCATTCATCCTCTTTTTTATCATACTCATCATAATCATCATCATCAACTTGTGAATCAATAATCTATGTATATCTTTCTTTTTTTTAGCTGTTTCATTGGACGAATTTAAGTCGCGCTTCCTAGAAGGAGAACAGCGCGAGTTACGATACGCCCTACAAGAAGCGCGCAATAGAAACTTATATCTGCAACAAATGTTGGAGCAAGCTATCAACAGAAGGTGTGTGTAACATTCTTACATTGTCAACAGTAAAATGGTGCAGTGTCAAATGGCATTTACATCTATATAATTATACATATTCTCTTTTTTTAAAATGTAACAAAATATCAGCAAATATGTTTATAGATATGCCATATTGAGAACTAGCAAAGATACCCACACCAGTGTTTCAAATGTAGCTAAAAACCATTCAAACATTCTGATATCCTGCTTGCAGTACCAAAAAATGTGGAAATGTACAAATATTCTCTCTCATTGGATGGATAGAAATAAATATATAAGAAACAACTCAATTTTACAACAAATTCAAATTTTACATTGTAGGACACCAAATATTGAAACAGGTCAACAAACGACCCCACCACATCGAGGTATGTCCCACCCAGATCCCCCTATGCCTGTGTCAACTAGGCCGCTCAAAATCCAACGACCCACTGATTCCTCGCCACGCTCTCCAACTCTGGACGAATGTGAAATTATTATACGTCATCTACAAGAGTCTAATGAACGACAAAATTATGAGGTATGTGTAGCCCACACCTGTTTTTTGTGATTCCATCACAATTAAGTGAGATATTTCCTTTCACTTAAGTCATATATTTACAGCCACAGTCTCTTGGTAATTGTGTCTTTTTTTCATTTATTAATAAGGAATAATTACCGTATATCCTCTGGTATACCTGTAATCCCACCCATAAAATTGGGCCGACTTTAGTGGTGGGACTATACCCGAGGAAACCCTAGTTCAGGAAAGAAGATTGGTATTAAGCATTTCTTGTAAAAACTCATCTAAACTGGCTAGAGACCAAAAGTCAATACTGGGACTATTACCCGTGGATATGTTTGTTATGTGTGGGATTAAACCTGAAGTGGGACTATACCGGAGGATATATGGTAATCAATATACAGTGATAGTACTCACAATGTTGTACTTTTTTTGCAGCTTACAAGGTTAAAAGCAGATCTAAAAGATGTTTTATACTCGCATAAGTGGACTCCAGATGCATATTTATTAGCCAAAGCATATATAGCAGAGGAAGATGGTGACACCAATGCAGAGTAAGAACTTATGATATACAGTAGTTAGAACCCTATAAAGCTCTGTAAAAAAGTGTAATGTGCCAAAATGTGGTGGTGATATGCCTATTTATGTTAGTAATATGGCCAAATATGTTACTGATACTGACATCATCATGTCCATATATGGGCACATCACATTTTTTTGCCACATAAAGTTTGATAGTGTAGACGGCTTTAAAGTAATACCTTTAAGACACAACAAAGTGTCCCCTTAATAGATGTGTCATCTGAATAGGGGTTGGCTGTTAAAACATACATTACCCTTTTTTTTGGAGAATCAAACTACAATATTTGTTGTTACTGTTAATGCAGATTTGTGTGAAATATGTTTTCTTTGTCTATTTCTTTTTACTACTAAGTATGACGTTTGACCAGGGAAGAGTGAAATTACAATTTGACCAGGCAACTCCTTCTCTTCTTCCCATCCCCCCCCCCCCCCCCCACACAATGGGATGCTAAGTCACTGTTCAGTCATGTTACAATTGTAATAACATGCTTTATTTTGTTCTTTCAGGGGTGAAGGAAAATCCCCTCGTGTTGCCTTGAAGAATCACTCAAGGAAAATGTAAGGCATTTCTTGATATAAAATTTAATAACTAGTTACTCCCTTAATATTATGTTATTTAGAATTTAATTTTGTTGATCTATTTGATCATTATCTAGATTCTTTTGAGACTATTTGTGAATTTTATAAAACTTATTCTTCTAAAGCTCTGTCTACACTATCAAAATGTGCCCATATATGGACATGATGATGTCATATCACTACCATATTATGGTATATCACTACCATATTTGGGCACCTCAAACTTTTTTTGTCATACTAGTTTGATTGTGTTTACAGAGCTTTATTTAACTTGTTCATGGCTACATAGATTTTGTTTTATTGTGATGTTGATTTTTCTTGTTTTCAGACCCGATTCAGCTTTTCAAAAAGACACGATATCGCTACCTCCGCTCCCTCAGACTCACGGCAACAAAGTAGCAGAGCGACAGAGACGAGTTGAAGCCATTAAAAGACAAAAACACACACAAGTTTCATTCTAAATTAGTACTTTTTAATCAGCTGATTAAAGTAATTAAACTTGGAAAAAAAAATATCATGCTTTCTTTTACTAATCTTTTAATCTAGCCTTTAAATCAATTTTTAATGCATCATGTACTAAATTTGAATGTATATGGTTAGCTATTTCTATAATTTCTACAGCATCATAGGCAAATTCTGTGATACAGTATCACATATATATCACATATCACACCTGTGTTATAGGTAATAACCTTAACATAATACATGCACCACTTGTGATACATAAGTGACACTGTATCATAGATACTGGACATAATATTTCATGAGTGGAGAGATAGTACAGGAAATTTAGTGATGTAATTTTGCTGTGATGTCATCAGTTCATAATGATGTCGTCAGTCATGATGATGTCGTCAGTCATGATGATGTCATCAATCACGGTGATGTCATATTCTGTGTACAATTTAAGATAATCAACTCTGTGAAATGAAGATTTTGAATGAAAATTCTACATTGTTGGCATTGATTTTGTATTATAAATTGTCTCTAACTGCAAGAACCACAGCCCCTTTCCAAAATGAAATGTTGATGAGTGACCATATTTCCTCCCAAACTCAAATTGCAGTGAAATCCAACATGGAATTCCTGTCTTTCTGTATTAACAAAGTTGACTGAAATTATATTACCAGTGTTTGACAACTCTATTAGACACATTTTAAAATAAATTCTGGACATTTTAAATATTTTTGTATATTTCAGTAGAGAAAAAGCAGTTTATGTAAATACTTTATTTGTGAATTTGTAGAAATATTGCAGTGAAATAGGAAGCTTTTAACCTAAAACACAGAATATTAAATGCCTTAATTTCATGCTGGTATCAACCAGTGTTGTAAAGTAAAAAATAAATATACAAAGATTCAGATTTTGTATAAATGTTTTTATTAATTTAAACTTTCTGCCATATATAAAAAGACAGCAGCACATTGGTTATTTTACATTACTTATACTGTACATGCTTTTGCAGGAATACATATTTATTTTTACACTTATTCCTTATAAGGTACACCTAATGCTTGGTTCCCACTAGGATGCAATGCAAGTACGTAAGCACACCGCAAGTAATTTTACCAATCACTAGTAATGGATTATTCGAACTGTTGCTTGTGATTTGTCAACTCATTGCATCAATCAATCGTTCGATTTATATATTCCAACAGTCATTGCTCATGGCGCTGCCAAAAATATCAGAAAATGCGAGTTTTGAGTAGTGACTTAAAGGTGCTCAATAATGATGTTTGTTTAATCCTAGTGGGAACCAAGATTTACCAAAGTTAGCTGTATTACTTTAAGAAACTACTGCTGTAAATTGGAAACACTGTGATTGCAATTCTGCTGCCTCAGTTTTAAGTTGCTTCATTTATCTTATCATAGAAAAATAATTAAATTTACCTCATAATTTATATATGGCAACGAAAATGTTTTATGCAATAATGGCACCATATTAAAAATGAGTATTGTGGTGGCACTGCAATATGGCAGATTTGAAGTACAGTATGTACACTATAGATATACAGTAATAGGCCAACAGTAACAATTTCGCCAATACATCAACACTATCCAAATGAATAATTGTGCACTGAACCCCTACTTTGTTTAATTTACAGCGTTTGCCTTTATTTTACATGAAAAATAATTGCATGTACTGTATTATGAAGGTTGGTGCTTTTGCAACATAATTTAATTTCAACAAATGTGTGGACGATTAAACTATAGCAGAATGCCAAAAAAATGATTTCATTTGTGATATTTGTTGAGCACTGCATCATGTATGTTGTACAGATTCCCTCTGAAATATTTTTATCCAAAAATTAAAGTGTCCAGTTATAGAATCTGGTATCAGTCGGTCATACAGAGTATACAACAACTAGATTTCGAACTATAGTCACAAGAAGCTCATTCCCTGTCCATAAATTATGAAATGGTACTGTGGAAATCTGGGTAGCCAATCAGTGAAGGGGTTATATAAGACTTGAGGCCTACTACAAGTAGCCAATCACCATCCACTGAAGTTTGTCAGACTGTGGGATGATTTAACTTTCTTCTTTCTACTAGAACTGATCGTGGTTGTTTCATCTGATTCTCTCTTGTTGCTGGAAAAGACAACGAAATATTATAATTAAATTACTTCTTGAATAAAGACTGCACCACCAGAAAATACAATGGCCGCTACAACCCCTTCTTTGGGACACCCATATTCATAAATGAGGAAATATTTTAACACTGCCAACTGCTATTCATGGAAGCGTGGTTCCCACAAGCGACGCACCCTACACAAGATAAGAAATTGTGTTTGTCCCACCTGTGTGAAATCACACCTGCTTAGTTCCACGTCAACATTAGTTGCCATAGACTTTTGACTTGGTATTTGGCTACGTACTGTACTATGTTTTCCAGTGTTCTTGCCTTCCGTTGTTGCGTGAAATCAAACTGTTTTGATTTCCCGTAGCTATGTTTGCAGCACTGTTGTGTCATTGGTTCCCACTTGTGTGTACACAATACAGTACTTTGCATCAATATGTCGCTGCGTCACTTATAGAGGAAACTTTGTTGGGGCCCGACGGTGTCTCCTTAATAGGGATTCGAATGTATCTAAAGTTCTGTCTACACTATCAAACTAGTTTGGAAAAAAAAGTGTGATATTCCCAAATATGGTAGTGGTAGTGGTAGTGGCACATCACATTTTGTCACATGAAGTTTGATAGTGTAGACAGATCTTACGACAGCTTCTTATATTTAGATTTTATGGGTGCATGAATATACTTGAATACCTTGATGGACTACTTGAACTTGCTATGTATTTTCCAACACCTGATCGAAATACTACTGGTTTATCTGATGTCTTACTAACAGGTTTGGAAGGTCCTGCCGCCATTTTGGCAGCTTCTTCGTCTTTTACTCTTTGCCTGTCATTTGCCAACTGTGAATATAATGTTTGGCTTCACAATTATTATCAATATCAGCAGACACAAAAACGATTACATTTTTTAAATTAAAATATACAGGGCCTGTTTCTATTGAGCAAGAGAATACGGAATTAAATACCGTACATTCAAAGAACAGTATTTTCTTGCCAACATGTTCACGTAAAAAGATTTTTTAATACGGTTTTATAAACACCAATTCATTCTGGTCTCGATCATCAAATTCCGCTTTTTAAAAAGATGTTTGTGGAGCAATTTTAGCTGCAATGCAACATTTTTTTAATTGAACTGTTCGTTTGGGATTTTAATAGAAACAGGAGAATTGTCTTTTAAACCCCCATAATATAAACAAAATATATGCCAAAAACTAACTCATCCAAGCCTAAAGCTCTGTCTATACTATCAAACTTTATGTGACAAAAAAATGTGATGTGCCCATACATGGACACGATGACATATCACTACCATATTTGGGTACATCACACTTTTTGATAGTGTAAACAGAACTTAACACAATATGTTGTAATGGGCTACTTACTTGTTCATCAGCCTCTTCATAAGGATTCACAAATACAGAAGCTTTCACTATCTTAATTTCTTCTTTAGGCCTGTCGGTTTTATCTGTTTCAATTTTCTCCATAGAAGTTAGCGTATCCAAGCCGCCAACCACTCGACCAAACACAGTGTGTTTTCCATCAAGATGCCGGCATGATCGGTATGTTAAGAAACTATGTTAAGAATTATATACTGTATCAATAAAGGATAGAGTTATCATCTATGTTCTGGTGGTGTGTAAGAAGCCTGAAAACCTTTGAATAGGACATGATATAAACACAAATCTGGTTCTGGTGGTATGAGTCTTCCCGTATAAGGACTATAAACCGTAGGTCCAGTGTGCACATCTAGCTCATGTGCACTTTAAAGAACCCAGTACATCTTTCGAGACGAGTTACCACGGTGTACTAGTACACATACAGCCAATGATCATAACTGGGCCCTCTGGGAGACCAGTCTTGGACTGAAGAGGTTGCCCAGTATAAATAAATATTTCAATCAATGCCGGCATGATCGGTATGTTAAGAATACACTGTATCAATAAAGGATAATCTGATCCAATTAAGATCATCTATTTTCTAGTAAGAAGTGTAACCACAAGTCAATTGGGTCCATTGCATGGCTAAAACTTTGGCAAGTCTCTAGAACACTACCCTAAGTACCAACTGAATTCCGCTGAGAAAAGATATTAAAAAAATAAAGATATTGCAATCAAACTTACAATTGCGATTTGTTAGTATCTACTCCCGAGTTAGCCATGCTTAATACTCCACGGCCTGTGTGAGTTAAGTTTGGTTTAAAATCATCTCCAAATGCTCCTCCCCATATAGACTCTCCACCTTCACAAGAAAAAAAAAATCATACACTTTAGGCAAAAGAAATCGATGAAAACAATTTCATATATTGTGATGTACATAAACAATGATACAACAAAGTTGCCTCAACCAAACACGCTTATAGATTTTGTCATCTTTAGCCTTCCATATTTTTAATTCTTATTTGTGGCTAGTTTTATATGAATGTTTGGACAAATAATTTACCTTTGCCAGTTGCTGTTGGATCACCCCCTTGAATCTGTAATAGAATAAATTGTATTATATTATATGTATTAAGCTCTGTTTACACTATCAAATTAACTAGTTTGACAAAAAAAAGTGTGATGTGCCCAAATATGGTAGTGATATGGTCAAATATGGTAGTGATATGGTCAAATATGGTAGTGATATGACATCATCATGTTCATATATGGGTACATCACATTTTGTTTGTCACATAACGTTTGATAGTGTAGACAAGGATTTAGAAAAAATTGTAGAAAATTTGATGCCGATCAGATATCTATTTAGGCATTTAGATATATCTAATCTAAAGGACTGCTCACACTATTCCACCTCCCTACCCACCTACATGGAAGATAGCCTTCTACCTTTATCCCTATTTACAAACTTACCATAAAGTTTTTTATAGACCTGTGGAACACTGTGTTGTTGTAATACCCATTACTGCAATGCTTCATAAAATTCTCACATGTTTTTGGTACCTAAAAAAACAAAATAGATAGAGAAGTACAGTAGAAGTCCTAATAACAGACATCTTTGGAAACACATCAAAGTGTCCTCTTAATAGAGCTCCATTGATTAATACCTTGTAACTTATTCCGGAAATTAATGTTTAAAAAAAACGTTAGAACTTGCCGATGAATAAAAAAGGGGATGCATACAAAGAGGCTGTTTCCAAAGGGTTTCTAGTTTTTTACAAAATATATAAAAAATGCTTAGGATAAATAAATAAATAAATCAAAGACAACAAAATAGAGGGAAATGGTGAACCGTGATGACGTTTCTAAATATTGGGAGTTTGGTATAGATTGTCAACAAACGGATCTCTCTATGTTGTGGTATGCGGTAATTAAAAAGGTGACCTTTCAATATTGACCTGCAATCAGAAATTTACCATTTCACAGTGCAGTTCAATATTCAATGTGCCTTTGTTTGTTGTTAACCTAACATATCCCTTCTTCTTTACTCTCTCGTATCGGATAATGTCTTCGTCAATCACCGCTGAAATACACAATTTTCAACTTTTTTAAAAATCCAAATACACAAGACAATAAATTGTTATTGTGATTGTTATTCAATAGTTCAATATGCTTTTTTATGTTTTTTTTTTAATGAAAATTAACAAAATATATATATCAGTATTAGTCTGGTTTACTACTAAACAAAAATGTTGACAATTTTTTTCGTTTTGTGAATAATATTAAATTTTTATAAAGTTTTTAATAATTTTTTAGAAAACATGCTTTTTCTTACCAGCTTCATGCTTTGTCTCAATATCTATAGCAGTCGATGTGAAGCCAGCAGCAACCTTGCCAGTACTGTAATGGGCCTGCAAAGTATTAAAATGTCATTAAAAGTATGGATTATCCATCCTGTAATCACACTTTTTTGTTAAACTAGTTTGATAGTGTAGACAGAGCTTAAGACTAAATATAAATAGATACGTACGGCATTGAATGAATCTGCATGTTTGACAACTTCTTCCTTTTTCTCCTACAAGATAAAAACAATCTAATATATAATATAAAAAACATATTATACAAACAGTTATAAATAGCCTGAATTACAGGTTGATTTTTTAACGCAGTCCAGTCAACTACCTCACGTTTATCAAAAGCTGAACGTTTAAAGATGTATTGTCCCCAAAAAACTGAAGAAAAATGAAGATTAATTAAATCAGACTTTGAATAGGTTATTTTTTAGCTTTAATTAAGTTAATCACTTCTGCACAAAAATAATGTTTTCACTTATAAAATGACAAAACAAATGGTTAAATTCAACAACAAAAAAATTTTAATTGGCTGGCAGCCAATTTTACTATTTTTTTTTCTCTTTAAATTACAGTATTTTCAGGTAAATAAATTTGATCCAATTTTGAGTCAAAGTGGTTAACTATTATATGACATTAAAATGGCATATTAAAAAACAAATTTTAAGAATTAAATTTTTCAGAGGTACAATACATCTTTAATAGTGCTGTTCATCATTCATTAGTACAAAATAATGAATGACACATGATGCGTAATTAACCAATCAAATGGCAAGGATGTACTTACAGGTGCTTTGTAGTCCCGATATAATTCTGATAAGATATCATCTGTTTCTGCATTTGTCTTGTTCAAATAATATTTTGATCCTCCTTTAGCTTTTCTTTCCTCTATAAAATTATGAACATTCAAAAATTAATATTAGGGAAATTTCGATTTGCGAGGAGCGAGGAGTGACAACCAACCCAGGTCATGGCCAATCGATGTATGTCGGTCGTCTTCTGGACCTAGAAACCATGAGGTGAGGAGCGAGGATACATACAAGGGTAAATAAAGTAGAACCCCATTTGCAACAAGGGGACACTCTATTCAGGGGACACCCCATCAGAAGGCTCTCTAATCAGGGGACACCCTATTCAGGGGACACCCTATTCAGGAGACACCCCATTCAGAAGGCTCTCTAATCAGGGGACACCCTATTCAGGGGACACCCCATTCAGAAGGCTCTCTAATCAGGGGACACCCTATTCAGGGGACACCCTATTCAGGGGATACCCTATTCAGGGGACACCCTTTTCAGGAGACACCCCATGCAGAAGGCTCTCTAATCAGGGGACACCACCTATTCAGGGGACACCCTATTCAGAAGGCTCTCTAATCAGGGGACACCACCTACTCAGGGGACATTCTATTCAGAAGGCTGTCTAATCAGGGGACACCACCTATTCAGGGGACACCCTATTCAGGAGACACCCCATTCAGAAGGCTCTCTAATCAGGAGACACCCTATTCAGGGGACACCCTATTCAGGGGATACCCTATTCAGGGGACACCCTTTTCAGGAGACACCCCATGCAGAAGGCTCTCTAATCAGGGGACACCACCTATTCAGGGGACACCCTATTCAGAAGGCTCTCTAATCAGGGGACACTTTCCTGTTAAAAGAAAGGCAATAAATGTTTTAACACTACGGTCAAGGATACAACATTTGAGTCCTGTATAACTTACCTTCTGTTTCTGTTTTAATGTTGTTCTTTACATGATGAAATGCACTAATGTTAAATTTCTGTAAATCGTTTGGATCTTGTAACGTTATGATGTCTTTGCGAGTGAATGGTTCATCATTTAAAAGATCTTTCCAATTCTTTGTTTTTATGTTTAATTGATCAACTGCCTACAAAAAATAAAGTTGTTTAAGTCACTTTAATGGTGCCATAGATATAATATTGGCTAGAGAGCCAACTAGGTACAAGCAAAGTGATGCTAATAGGTTACGAGGCATTTTTTAGCCTAAACACATGCTTCTCACAGGCTAGGCAATATATCTTACCATTATGCTATATTGCTCACTTTATTGAGCACAAGTATTTTAATAATTTAGGGGAATTTTTTTTAAAGTAAGTTAGGGGGTATTTTTTAAATAAGTTAGGGGGAATTTTTTTTAATAAGTTAGGGTGCATTTTTTAGCCTTTTTATCAAACTGTATTTTTAAATATTATAATTCAACCAAACTTACTTCTTGTGCGTACACATTGCCAGTGGTTTTGATAGCCACAATAGTAGAGTTGTCTGTGAAAATCTTGAATGTAACTGGACAATGATACTTTCCTATGAATGATTAAGAAAACACTAATATTAACAAATAATTGAGTATAACCACACTTACCACTCATATGTCGTTTAAGCCCTACATGAGATAATTTACTGAATGATTGGAAAAAGCAAAATGGCGCTGAGCTTGGCCAACTATTGTTTCTGAGATAGTCATCCATTAATATGATTTTTGTACTAAGCAAACTTCACTACTCCACACTTAATTCACCTCTCTCACTTCTCTACTCATCCACAATCCAAACACATAATTTCACATGACACCCTATTAAGGGGACAATTTCTGGTTAGATGAGGGGAAATATATGACAACAACAATACCCTTAATTTAGGGAGGGTGCCAAAAATATTCTTCTGTATACAGCTATGCACAATTGTATGACCCACAATTCGATCCACAGGAGAGGTGTGTCATTTGTCCGATGTGTGTCATACCTTAATACCATGACACACCCCTGCATCAAAAAGTGACTTACCTTTAGGTAACCATGAGACACCCATTTTGAAGAACAAATAACCATGGTTTTTTTTTATTATATGATGGGTAGTAAAGTGAAGGACATTGACACACCATTGTTCATTGATGTGTTTCAACATTTACGTTTTATTGACACATCCCTGTACCAATAATTATTTGTAAATGATGCACCAATGACTCACCTCTACCAGGGGTCGTATAGTGGGTCATACAATTGACAAAATACATTAACTAAACTTACCATTAGAATTCTTGTGAATAGCCAACTTTACCAAGGCCTTTGTGTCCATTGGCTGAAATGCAAAAAGTTTCAAAAAGGTTAAAAACGTATTGTTACCAATAACATTCTAGAGACACCAGTGTTAACAATAGGAATAGAGTTTGACACAAAAGAATTTCTAAAACGACATCACATATTACGTGGTGGACAAAGTCTAATACCAGACCTATTTTGGTTATAACAACAATGTAATGGATGCGTCGAGTCGATCATTCATAAATTTTTGTATTTCGAGCGCAACACGTCTTTCGTAGATTTGAAAAAGTGGTGTGATATTACATTTATTGATACGCTCAACAATTTTTCTTGACCAATCATTTTTTTTCTTATCGTCACATGTTAAAGTTCCAAAATTACATAATTTCAAAAGATGTTTACAATAATTATAATTAAATTGCCACACTAGTCACAACCTAAAAAAGTTGTAAAATAAGAATACAATTTATAACAATCAAGGTTACCTCTCCTGTAATAGGATTAATTCCATAACGTTTCAGAAACGGAAGAATATTTGTAAGGTCAAATATCACACCCTCCTTCGTACAATAAGGATGTTCAAATGGCTGGAGAGAAAGGCTAGGAGGGAGAAAAAGAGAAAATGGAAGATTAACTGGTGCTGACAAACAAATTACTTTATCTATTGCTTTTTGTACAACTTACAGAAAATTCTTGACAATTACAGATTCGTACCAAGACAGAAATAAATATAATTTATACTGTAGGCAAAAATAAATAAAAAGTTATTTGTTAAATTTGTTCTTTAATTTTAGTTCATTTACTTACCTACAATGATCAAATGGTAATCGCTTGAAGTCTGACTTTCCACTTTTTCCTATATGTAAATAGAAATTTTTTTTAAATATAATAAAGGTAAAATATTATACTGTACCTATTTTGTGATAACCAAGTTGTAATCATAGGTACGCTTTCATAAGGAATTTTTAAATATCATTTTAAGGGTCAACCTTAAAAGTTTACAATTAAACATTTTATTGATAAACTGTATTATATTAAAAATGATATTCAATACATACTATAGTTTTAAAATGAGTTTATGAATATTTCAAAGCGTGAGTATGCATGTCCTATTTTTTAGGACTTTTCATAGCAGACAAAATTTGATCAAATAAAATGCATAATAAAACCTTTTTAGAAAACAGTTAGATGTACTAACCTGCCTTTTTTCCTCCAAATAAGTTTGTCCATTCTTTGGACGTAATATACCTGAAAATGGATTAACCAAATACTGTAGTAAAGACAAATAACAAACAAACAAAATGCTTTGTGGCTATATTATATAAATAAATAAATAAATAATATAAATATAAATTTACTAAGTAAATATAAACATACATTTTGAAAAATGGAAGGTGGTTGATGGTAGCAGGACGTTTCGGACCTGAGTCTGAGAAGTTTAGGTCACATAAAATTATTAATTAATTTAATAATAATAATTAATATTTATGTGAAGTTTCTAAATTCTGTGACAATTTTTTCTTCATCCAATACTTATGCTCAGTGGCTGTCTACAACATACTACAAACATAAAATGACACACTAACCCTACTTTCTACTACTAGGCCTAGCCTAGGTCATGCTATGGTATGACCAACAGACAGCAGATCGCACCACTTCAACTCAGTCAGCTGCTGGTATGCCATCTGAGAAAAGTAGCCTGTCTGTTGGGCCTAGCCTACGATATTTATATTAATATTATCGACGTCCAGTCCCGGTTAATACGGCAAAAATTAAATAAAACACCTTACATTTTATCTGATTGATGTTGTCGTTTCCCCATATTGCTTGTTTGTTTGTGGAAAACCCAAAAAGTAGGACTAGGCTAAACAAGAAATAATACAATTTGCAATTATTATTTCGTATTCGTTTGTTGGTAGTTTATGTTTATGTACGTTGTGTTGTGATAGAGGGGGCTATGTCCTTTTTTTAAAATGACAATTCCGATTTCCATTACTTTATTACTATTTTTTAAACTAAGTATTTATTATTACCATGTGATTAATATGGTATTTATTATTATAGAGGTCTATTAGCAAGGTAATTACTGTATTGTGAAAACGGGCCATTCCCAAAATAATTGTGACTGACATGATATTGCCTAAAAATTCTGCAGAATAACAAGTTTACAATATCAAATATTTAATACAGTACTGCATGGAAACGCATTACACAACATAATATCATGGTACTTAACTATTATTATACAATACAAAATAAAATACTACTAATTTAACATTTCTAGATACTGGCCGATTTGATAATAGTGATAATATTAGGTATTGAAATTGCCTTATTAGTGGTAACAACTTTTGAGAAGTAAAGCTGTGCTTTGTGGGGCCCGAGCCTTTGTGACAAAATGTTGATGATTCAAAGAACTGCAATAAGTAGATTAATAGAATTAGTAAATCAGTGTAGACGCCCATAATCCTATATCATTCGCCATCATCGAGGGAGTCACACACCCACTCATTAAATCCGCTGACGTGACAGTTTGTCCTTTAGTTTGTTTTAGTGTGACCATTCCTTTTTTTTCTGTAAAATTACGTCGTATTCATTTTGTAATTAAATTAATTATTGATTGATTTATAACTTAACAATGACGACGTGACGTCTCACTCCTTAATAACTACGTATGATACATTTCATTATAGGCCTAATACAAGAAATATGAGCAGAAATGACTGTTATACTCATAGCTGTTTGAGGAGGAGTATATCCCTGAGCAAACGCTGTACACACGTAAATGTTTTTTTTATACTTTTTATTCTTTGGAAATTGAGTACCGAATACGGTACTACTAATAATATGAAGAAGAATGAACAAATAATAACAATAATATTCACAATAAAGTGCAGGGGAATTCCTTTTATATACCCTTTAAGTATTCGTTTAGCCAATATAGGCCTATTGAAGGATTTCTCTTTTCAATTTTGTTTAAGATTGGAGAATTGTTAAAGTTCAAAGGGTCAGAGTCTACCGTATCCTGGTGTGAATAGTGATTACGGCCACTGGACAATTACTTATTGTCAGTTAGTAGGCTAACTTAGTAGTGTAAGTCTTCTTTTGTATTATATTTTAAGTGCCAGTCAAGACATTTGTCATTACTTTTTTTTCTCCAGAACAATAAAACATTCAAGAATAGTTTAACTTTTATATACAGAGCATCAACTTATTTAAATTCAGTTGAACCCTATTAAGAGAACATTCTGGACCAAAAAAAGAGAGTCCCCTTACTCTTATTCAGGAGACAACATCAAAATTGACCCCTTAATAATTATACCAAAAAGAATAATAATGGATCTGGACTCAGGAATTTTAGAAGAATTGAGAATGTAACAGCCAACAATTTAACCAGTAGAAACTCTCAAACCAGAGAAAGTATCATCAGTATTATCATATTTATTATGATATCCATTTTTGTATTAATAACGATATAAATGAATATAATTATTTAGTTCTTTTTTTTTTTGGTTAATTTGAATCAACTATTTGACATTCAAAGGTGTTCCTGTCTTCAAAATAGTGGTGTCCCCTGAGTAAGAGTTGGCTCTAAGTTTTAAAACATTTCGCAGGAAAGTGTCTCCTTAATAGGGGTTTCTCCCAAACCATACTTAAAATGTTCAATTTTTAAAAATTTGAAATAATAAAAGGAATTATTTCTGTGCAATAATTTAATGTTGTATCCATATTGGATCGTTTTTGTTTAGGTAAAGTAAGGTAGGTAAAGTCGAAACCTAAGCTAATGCCAACGGCCGTGGTGCTCATCTCCATTTCCTTAGCGTTTGGGCCAGACTCCACTAAGTGTGTATGTTTGTGGGGGGTACGCCACTCCTCCCGCACAAACGAGTCTGATTTACCTTCCCAGTACTTTTTACATACCGGTACCCATTTCTATCACCTGGGTGGGGAGGGGAGGAACAATGTGGATAAAGAATATTGCTCAAGGACTGAACACTGCAGTGACCGGGCCGGGCTTGAACCGGCAACCTCTTGATTGCAAGTCCAATGCTCTAACCACTGCGTCACAGTGCTGTTTTTGTTTATTAATCCCTTAAGTATTTCTATCATGTTTGTGATTTTTGTGTTTCTATATCTTGTAAGTTGTGAGTTCCCCTGTCAATTACACTGTATGTAATATTCTGTTTTGGGTCACCCTCGTCAAACATAAAAAAAAACCAATAATTGCATTGATAGATTGGTAGACATTTCTACAGTTTCTCTAATAAGTCTGAGCCTAAGTTGGGCCTACTAAATCAAGTTTAGTTTGAATATTCGCATTACCCTCTCTCCCACCAACAGAGACCCAGACTTTTCTAAAATAACTTATAAAGTACTTACTACTACTTATAATACTATATTATACTAGTATACTACTAGGTCTATATAGATTTATAAAGCGCTTTAAAAAAAAAAAAAGATAAAAGCGCTGTACATTAATTAGAGCAGTGGCCTATATAAGGACAAATTGAACATCAACATTATTTACATAGATATATGAGATACCGATAAGTACTGTAATATTAAAGTTTTGTTTTATTTTATATCTGTGAAATATTTGGTTAAGATGTGTGGAAAGACAATAACCACAAACAAAGTCAATCAACAAAGTTGATAACAAGAGCTGCATGATATAAAGCTTGGTCCAACTGAGACGCAGCGCAATGACGTCTATAGACACAGCACAAGCAAGTTGACCAATGACAACCCACAGTTCGAATAATCCAATACCCGTGATTGGTCAAATCACTTGCGTTGCGCTTACGTGCCCTTTTGATGCGTCTTTAGTTGGAATCAAGCATTGCACAGATTATTCAGGTCAATGATTCTTCACAAGAGTTTGTATATAGTGATTTATAACAGATATTAAAACAGAGATAAATGCCCAAATTCCAAAAAATAAACAAACGTTTCTGAATCCAAACATTCCCATTAAAATCGGTGACAAAATTGACGTTGTAAGAGCACAAATGTCTTCAGATAGAGAGATGAGCGCCTGCACCCGGCTAAACACATGACGATACTTTTCTCGACCTCTTTCCGATAAAATCACAAACATCCAATATCGGATCATTGAAAAAAGCAGTTGTGAAATGCCATAACATGCTCCAACCATTGGTAGTGTTTCAGAAAACGGTAATAATATTGTTGATACGCCTATGGTTGCAAAACATATTGACGTCCATAGGAATTGGTTCGTTTTTATATTATACGCAACTGTTATTCCAACTGTTTGTAGAATATATGCAGGGGCATACACAAGAGGGGTCCAGGATGAGTGAAATTTATCGTTTAACCATAAAGCAATCACAGGCATAAGTGCACTTCTTGTTAAACTAGAACACGTGTAAACGGACAACGCGGATGACATAGAGATATCCTTGATTATGGGTAAAAAACTTTTAATGAGTTGGTTATGTTCTGTTTCATGTTTTGTAGTTGGTTCCAATTCCAATCCTTCATCTATCGATTGATATTCACATTTTATTATAGGCTCTGTAACATGAATTTGATCAGTTTCATGTACGCATAGCAAATATAATATTATATTGATAAAAACTAGTGTTGCTATTGGTAAAAATGTCCACGTTTGGCCCAGTTCCTTATACACGAACCCAGCATAACTAGGCCCTAACAATTTAACACTGTATAATATTTGAAGAATTGCAATACACTGCATTCGAACTGTGGAATCTGCAAAAGGGCTCAATATAGAAGAAATGCCTGATACTGTCAAACAACATAGCGATATTCCTAAAAAGATATCACCGATAATATACCATGATAATTCTCTCGAGAAAGCAAAAATTATAGTCTGCATGAAAAGCGACAACATACCAACGAACAGTGGTTTCTCGGCGCCGAAAACATCAGTTATGTACGCAAGTGCCGGAGTTAAAGACATAGATACAATTGTCGGTGTTGCAAAAAGAAGTGCGGTACTTTCAGTTGTTTCAATTGTGAGCTGATGACCCAAAGTGGTATTTTGAACGTAGTAGATTCCATGAACTGAAAAATGTAACATTTCGGGTACGATCGGTACTATAGCCGACATCACAGCAAACTGAGTAGCAATAGCTAGAAATATGAACATTACTTTAAAATAAAGTAACTTAAATTTCATTCGTTTATTACTGATCGCGTCCACCATGATAAACGTGCCGATTGACCGGTGTCTGACAGGCTTACTGTAAGATTATTGTTAGTACTTCACTTTCACTTTACTCAGTCAGTTTAAACGAAATAACAATGAATCGGTTACATTGTATTCACACGTTAAATCTTTAATTCTGTAATCACTAAGTTTCTATAGTTTGACAAAAAGGTGGGGGATTTCGTTAATAATATGCATATGCACAATACGTAACCAACGATCGACGCTCAGAAATAAAAACAACCAAAATCCAGTAAAAGTTATTATGGTCATTCTAGGCAGGGAATAGTGAAATTGTACTCAGTAGTCTATGTTTTTGGCTGAGGTAATAGGAACATATTTGGATGGATGGGCCTGGTTTCTGGGAATCATGTATACTGGGTTCAAAAGTTGCGCATACCCACTGTGGGCAATGGACCTATGACTTTTTTGTTTGTTATCGCAAACAAGTCCAAATGCTACTTACCTGAATTAGGCTTTCACTCTTATTTCATATGATATCAATATTCATTATTTTTACTCCTACTCGCAAAAAAAAAATGCATATGTCCTAGGTAGGTAAGTTCAAAGGAATGTTACGAATTTCTATCATAGGCCTAATGGCTCGCTGGGCGTACGAATCTTCCTAAATGTGGCATCAAATTACCATTTCAAATTATCAAGAATACGGATAACTTCCGAGCCATTTTCAACCAAAATTTATTACATTAATTGAAAATTAATGAAATTAACCTGCGCCGCTTTTTAGCAAAATTTCAAGAAGTTTTCGTAGGCTTCATATTATTTAAATATACGCTGACGTATGAATTTAACACAAAATATAGCGCCACCAACGACTTTGGCGGGAGCTGCAAAAAGAAGGGACTGCATGCAAACAACATGTGTGGTGTATGTATTGTATGTGTAGTATGCGCGCAGTGTTTAAATTTCCACACACGCATTATTATACGTTATACCCTTTAATATATAGTTAAAGTGTAAGTAAGGATCGAGTAAGTAATTTAATAAAAAGAATCCGAAAAGCCTAGCTAACTATATAAAGATTGGATCCAGCTCGGCCCTAGCTAGGCATTTCCTATCTATAATAGGCTAGCTATCATCAAGGTTTGTAGGAGGAGGAGGTGGTTCCTACCTACCAACCTCATTCCTAATCTAGCTAGGCCTAGAGCTAGATATTAGGCCTGCTGGGCTAGCCTCTACTAGTCTAGGGCTAGAATAGAACCCATGTGTTAAAGTTAAGTTAGGCCCAGACTAGATCCCAAGCCTTATTAATGCTGAGTCAACCAGATTTTAATGGTAAGGCCTATTTTTATGATTTTGAAAATGGGTAGAAATAAACATTGTATTGTAAACACCAACAAGTCGTCTCCTTTTTCAAGAAACGGAAACTTCAATCAATCAATGGCAAGCAATGCTGTGCTGCTGAGAAATAACAGTGTTTTCAGGGGATTTCAAATCGTAATTCCTGAACGGAGGGTCGTATGCAAACAAAAGTTTCTGTAGAAAGAAAAATTGGATCTGGATCTTTATACTCCAATAAAGCAGGAAAACTGCATCACACTAGAGTTTATGACCCGACCTTTAGTTGTTGTTATGACTGGGTTGATTGTGGGTTGCGATGTTTTTGTTGTCCGTTATGCCGAAGTGTAATTCCTGGGAATAGTCATTTTTACATAATCTCGCTGCATATCTATTGTGTTGATCAGCTAAAATCCAATGGAAAAAAAGATACAGTGTTAAAGCATAGGCACACTATTCACACTGTTTTATCATGGTGCAGTTGCGGTGCCTAAACTTGTACACTAAATTTAGTTAGTAAATTACAGTTTTTTCAATTGATTTTTTGTTAATTCACTTTTTGAAAAAGTGAATAAATATTATTCTACATTAAAATGGTATATTTCAGGGACAATAATATATCCTTTCAGTTTCTTTTGAAAGGCTATGAGGTTACATAAGACCAATAATTCATTTTATAAGTCTGCAAAATTGACAAAAACACAATGAATGCATATTAAATATGTCTGGCTTTTAGAAACAATACAAAAGAATATACCTTGACCTCTGATTCGTCGTTTTTATGTAGATTTGTGAATATTCAATACAATGTGTGAGGTGTTGAAGTCTAATTTTGATGAAATTTATCCAGAAATTGAAGATGCAATCAAAAAAAGTTCATTTATAGGTACAGTATGATAATCTATTAATTTTTTTAATTAATAAGTATTTATTTTTTTTTACCATTTTAATGAGGGTGATCCATCCAGCAATTGCTGATCATTAGGCACCCTCAGAGGTTCACAAGACAAACATATACACAAGATGCTTTACATAAACAAAGTCTTATTACAAGTCTTTGGGAGTGGAGTTGTAATTTTGTCCTTAGAAAAAATCCAGACATGTGACAGAACCCAGGACCCTTCGAGTGGTAGCCAAGCATCATTACCAAGTCTCACTAATTATTATTTATCCCATAATTCAGAAATGAGATAAATTTAATTAATATGTATAATATAACGCCATTTAACCAGTTTTCACTTTACAAAATAAGCTGCAACAAAAAAATAAAGAGCTATTTGATTAAGTATTCTTATCTTGAGTAAACTAACTGTATCATCTTGAATGTTTAATCACCTTGAACATTGCATTTTTTATAAATCTATCGTGCAAAGTAGAATGACTTTTTGTTTGGCGTGTTTTTACAATTCCTTCAGAGAAAGCTTTCATAGAATCACTAACCAAGACAGTAAGATTATAGGCAATCCAGTCCACACCACTGGATTGTTAAAAAAACGACTTTATTTTAAATAAGATTAGAATTTTCATGAGGGATAAAACTCATCCTCTTTCCAATACTTTCTTTCTGTGTTAGTCCTCAAAGCTGCATGAGAAAAATAAATACTGAGCGCTATAATAAATCATTTATTCCTACTGCAGTTGGATCCTACAATGGTACTCCAAGAAGATAGTACTGTGCAATATTAACCTAATTTTATTTGTGTGCTATTTGTTTCTCTCTGTGTTTTGTTAAAATTTGTTAGATTTTTACTATTGTTGTGCTTGCCTTTTTATGTTTTTTTTAAACGTTTTATGAATCTTTGTATACCACAACCAAATAAATTTGGGGTTTGGGATAATAAAGTTTTATTGAATTATGATTACTGGGTCAACTAAACATTCTTTACACTTGTAAATAGTGACTTAGTTCCGCTCATGCATGCCTCAGAAGATTTTTTAATACAATGGGATTAAAAGAAATCAAGCTAGTCCTAGTCATTATCCCAGATTGACTTAAACTAATCCAATGCACCTACTTCTTCATAATTATGTACAATAGAGGAATATATGGGGAACAGGGATGATGTCACTAAAATCTGGCTATAAAGGTTTTGGTAGAAAGACAGATCTCCCTATCTTTTTTGTGTGTGGTAATAATAATAATAGTCCATTCTTATATAGCACATATAAGCAAGCTCTCAATGCGCTGTACATAAATTAAAATAGGTAGGATTAAAAAAAAAAGTAGAACAAATGTGTAAAAACCATAAATAAATAGCCTCTTACAATCCTAATGTATTGATTATTCTGAAGACATTAAATTAAATGCTTAGTTTTACTGAAAAAGTAAATACTATTAATGGGATCTCTTCACCTTGAGGCTGGTTGGCATGAAATCGCTGACTTTTTATTCTAAAAATGTAATATTAGAATACACAAGTACTCTTTTTGCATGAAAATTTGCAAATTTTTTATACTGAGGAATTTCTGAAAATCACAATTCAGGCATATGATTAGCCAGATATAACAATGTTTATTTTATTTGACTGATTTTGTCATGACAAATACTGTAGAAACAGTGTGTCAATGACAAAAGAGGTCAACAAAAGTTGTCGCTAATTACGCATGTCATTCCAACAAAAAAACAATACAACAGAAGAAAACTACTATTACTAATAAAGTATTTAAACAAATTTTTTTACCTTTTTCACAGACATGATTAACGTTTATAATACTGCCCTTTCGACCCATACCTTCTAACTCCCCAATGTCTCTAATTCCCCATAAGCTCTGTCTACACTATCAAACTTTATGTGTCAAGAAAATGTGATGTGCCCATATATGGCAGTGCTATGCTTAAATATGGTAGTGCTATGCTTAAATATGGTAGTGATATGCTTAAATATGGTAGTGGTATGACATCATCATGTCCAACCATATACTGTATGGGCACATCACATTTTCTGGAGACATAAAGTTTGATAGTGTAGGCAGAGCTTTAGTAAGCAAATACTTTCCTTTGTACTAAACCTGTGTTGTCAGAATTTTGGTTAAATGTAACCATTTAAAAAAAGTAAAGATTCTGCTTATAAAAAAGAAAAAATATATTATATATATTATAAGCAAAATCTTTATTTTTGGTTTTTTTTATGGAAGTGAATAACTTTTATTATAAACTACAAAATATTCAAAGTAATTTTTTATTTGTCATGCTTTGGGGACAATAAAAAAAATATTAATGTTCTATTTTTAGCAATTGATTTAGAATTCACCGGTTTGCACATTCAAGATAGTTGTAATAACATGATGTTTGATGGAGGAGCTGAACGGTACCTGAAACTGAAAAAGAATTGTCAGAGTTTTACAATAAGTCAGATAGGTATGCTATTGGTACATGTATTTACAGTAGAACCTTCATTTTTTCATACAGTATGGTACGGGACCAAAAGGCATACGTAAAACATAGGATTTGTCAAATCCAGGTTGACCTTAAATTGACTCCAAGATACGTAGGTCGTAGCTAAAAAGGCTGTCGTGACTCACGCAGTGGTCACTAGCATATCCTAGACAAATCCTAGCTAGATGTGAGGCCTAGCTGTGAGGCCTAACTAGAAAAGTATATGCAGGCTGTGCGATGTTTAAATAAAGTATTATAAATAAAAAATCAATGTTCTTGTATTTTCTATTAATAAAAGCAGTCGCTGCTGTAGGGGTAATACACGTGTGTGTGTGGCTTGTCTCACAGCTCAGGCACAGCCTTGGCTTTGTGGTTTGTTGTTAAATTGCGCCCTCAATGTAAGAAAATAACACTATTTACTAAAAATGATGACGTCATCGGTCATTTTATGCGTACGGAAAATCCAGGGAACGTAAAATCGGGGTACGTAAAACTACTGTATTAATAGGTAGAAAGTGTGTTTTAGTCCCTCAATAAAAAGTTAAGTTAAGCATACTAATATCACAACTTCTTTTACCTTCGCCACTAATCAGCTTCAGAATTACCTCTTCTTCTTGATCTCCAACTTCTTTCTTCCTAAAGCCACCTGAACACACCCTGTTTGACCTCTACACCATGCCGGCAAATTCACACAAATACATTTCTATTTAATTTCTATTTTCAGGTTTGGCAGCTTTTACTCACAATCCAACCAATAATTGGTGAGGAATATTTTTAAATGCTTTATTTTATTTAATTAAGGCCTAAGGGTTCTTTGTAGAAAAAAGATAAAGAAAGAAATGAATAACATTTTACAAGTTAAGTTAACAATTTACATTATTCTTGAAATCTATATATTTTTAAACCAAATACTGAATGTGTATCTTATTATATAATATTTATTTTTGTTTAGTTACACTGCTCATGTCTTTAATGTGTATGTATTCCCACAAAGCTGTACAGCCATTGATGAAAGATTCTCCTGTCAGGTAAATTTAATGAAATTACTGTAAACCTCCATTAACGGGACACATTTGGGACAAAACAAGTCCCCCTTAAAAGGGGTGTTCACTGAATAGGCATAGTGTCAAAAACCATACATAAAGTTGTTTAATCAGGGTGTCCCTTTAATAAGAATGTTCCTTTAAAATGGGTGTTCCTATAATGTTGGTGTCCCTTTAATAATCTACTGTACTAGAAATAGTAATTTGTTGGTTGGTGTTGAAAGAAGTTCATATAAATATTTTTAATTTTTGCAGGCATCTTCACTGAAATTTCTCTGTCAATATGAATTTGATTTTAATAAGGTATGGATATTTACATTAAAATGCAGTCAATTATATTATATAAAAAGGGTGGGGTGGAAGAGAGGGGTTGTTTTCCAGAAAGGCTGGTGTATTGTATTATTATGAAAGTAAATATAATATTTTGGATCACAAAAATTGGTAACAATTGTACAAATGCATTAGAGTTTAGACTAGAACCCGGGAGACCATCAGCATCCAAGAAAGTGTCCCCTTAATAGGGGTGTCCACTAATAGGTTGGCTGTAGTGTTAAACATTTCCCAGAAAAGAGTCCCCTTAATAGAGGTGTCCTCTAATAGGTTGGCTGTAGTGTTAAACATTTCCCAGAAAAGAGTCCCCTTAATAGAGGTGTCCTCTAATAGGTTGGCTGTAGTGTTAAACATTTCCCAGAAAAGAGTCCCCTTAATAGAGGTGTCCTCTAATAGGTTGGCTGTAGTGTTAAACATTTCCCAGAAAAGAGTCTCCTTAATAGGGGTGTCCACTAATTGGTTGACTGCAGTGTAGTTGTAAGGTAAATGAGCAACAGAGTATTATTGTTGAATAGAGGGAGCTCTTTCAATTTTCTAAACAATATTCTGTGATTGCTAGTAGCTTAGACTGAACCCTGCCTAGACCTTTCATGTTGTAGAGAGGTTGTTGGGGAGGGAAGTATGGAGGTCCTGAATAAAAAAGGCATTGCCAAAAAATGTGGTCGATAGACTAGGTCACCTCTCGGTCCTACCCAAGAATGTTTTAATAGAATAAGGCACACACTTTACAGCATTCAAAACAAAGTTTTTGCTTTATTGAAACTTTTGATTTATGTGTTGTGTTAATATTGAAATTATATTTGTTAGTTCATTTACGAAGGAGTTCCGTTTCTCACTCATGAGCAAGAAGAACGATTGTGGACATTAAGTAATCAAGATGAAGTCATTAGGTATTGACATCTATTAAGTTATTACATTGATAATTTTGTTAATTGATTTAAAATGTTAAACAGAACTTATGCATTATTTGTTTGTAAATGTTTTATAATATAGTATATGAGAATGTTACATTTAAACGTGTGATGATGTTTTTAATGTATTCATTTTTGTAATGCTGTGGATTTAAATTATATTTATACGAGATTTAAAATGTTTTTTTTATAGTGACCTAAATGAATCCTACTTCGCTCCAATATTTACAAAGATATCAGATTGGTTGAGGCAGGCTGACAATGAAGATGAAATGACAATACCAACTAATAGAGGTTAATATAACATTTTAACATTGAAATCTTGATTTTACTAAAATAGTTCAAATTAGCGAGATAGCAACTAGCAAAAAACACCTATTTTAAAAATGTGTGTCGTCAGAACTCTCGTCAAGCAAAAATGATACATGAATTCATATCTGTAACTCGTCAATTTCCTTCCCAAGCTTCAGGAAAATCACAAGGAGTTATCCGTCAAGGTGCGGATAACCAATTAAAGGGTGAATGACATTAGAAACGATTGTTACATACTTCTAAGACTCTTAATAATAAATTTTCGGTTTCACATGATTAATATTAGCATTATTGCTACCTGGGTGGTTTACAGTTTCTCTTGCGATTGAAACTATTTACAAATCATACAGATAATAAAGTATTTTATGGGAACCATTAATGATCCCACATCCTTAAGTATAATGTGAAATGTAAACAAACAAGTTGATTCTCTTTGAGGAAATGAAATGGGAGATTCCTCAAATTATACAATGAACAGGTTTATTCTGCTAGTTTGAGGAAATAAATATAATATAGAAATCAAGAACGGCAAATTAAGCAAGTACTGAGTTATTAATATATTATAAGATGTAACTAATCTACTAAATAAAAAAAATAATATTGTATTTTGTCTTGACAAAATATAGCCTTTGATTTCTTTTGGTCGATGTTTTTAATGGCTAAGGATTACCTACCACTATATATATACTATATACCTACCTATGTATACTAGATAAGTGTTTAATTTATGTATCATTTTTAATACCAGTTGGAGGCAATTTAGTCTGGCATATCTTACTGGAAAAAACCTGCTTCGGGGAACACTTTAAATGATTCTTTTGCTTTGTTTATTTTTACAGTAAATTATTGTAATGTAAACTAAACTGTCTTGTTTTTCATACAACTGTACATGTCTGACTAATATTACTATTATTTTTGTTAAATGATTTTCATTTTGTTTATTTGATCTATTTTGCATGCTACTTTGAATGAATTAATTTTTGTTTTATAGGCGTTAGTGTTTTAATGCTACAGGCTAAAATTTGTTTCATGTTCAAAGAAGTATGGACAAAACTATCAAGCAAAAATGAAGTAAGAAATAACATGCCGTCTCAATTGTTATAAAAACGAACATCAATTAATTGATTGGATATATGGTCATTATAAATGCTTTTATTATTTATTTTATTTATTTATCATGTCAAAATGATTCTAACTGCAGTAACTACATTTTTACTGCAGTAAAAATTTGATTTTAGTTTGTGAAGTTTATGATAAACAGAAACAAAAGCTCGCTCAATATTGTTCATAAACAGGTTTTTAAACAGTAAACAAAAGGTAGTTAACTGCAGTAGAATAATTTTCACATGTTCCCTTAGGTTAACAAATGTTACCGTGTACATGTGTACATTCCTATCTAGTTCCATTTTTAAATATGGTTTGTTAATATTTTGAATTTAATGATCTGATCTCTACTATTAATTTAAATAAAGGTTGTTGTAATCAAAGTCAGCAGAGAAAAAAGAGAGCAATTTGAAGCTGAATCATCATCATGGAACGAAAGGTAAAGAGAAAAATAAATTATATTTTTTTTTAAAGAATGATATTGCATTAGAAATTTTGCTACTTCTTTAATGTGTCTGCACTCCTCATATTTCCTGCTGGTGTCTGTAATTTGATATTTTTATGGGCAACATAAATATGTTATTACATTCACCTTCTATGCTGAAGGTGAATAAGAAAAAGTATATTAAAAAAAGAAGGAATATGGATTAAGTGAAAACTTATTTCATTTAAGCTTAAGTTAAAGACCCCTTCCCTGCAATTTTGGACGTTTTTTGGAAAATAATACATATGTATCACTTTAAAAACATTAAACCATGTCATTTCTTGTCTTAAATGTATGTTTTATGGTAAATTATGATAAAAAGTGAGAAACAATGCACTACCTAAGTAGCTCGCGGCGATCGACCTCTTGTGGACGGTCTTAGGCCTAGCCTAGCTAGGCTTAGTTTTGTAGGCCTAGCTGGTAAACATCGGTAACGTACGAACATCGTACGCTAGCTATATACCTAGCCTGACGTTGTATAGTTGCTGCATTAATTGTCTTTCTATTTTTGCCAGACTCCGTTGATAAAAATTGGGGAAAACCCGGTAGTTTCGCTGAAAAGTTAGGAGTCTTCCATTTGTTTTGGCCTCACGATCGATCGAAAAGTGGGCGAATTACAGGTGAAAAACAAAAATATCAATCCGCGCGCAATGCATTTTGGGATTTATAGCGGGCCGCTATAATTATTAGAATCGACTTATTTTTCACATTTTTAACAGTTTAAAGACGAAAAAAGTTATCGCAATAGGACCATATAGTATTATTTTTACATTAAATATAGTTTGTGATCTTAAATTAGATCTAAAAAACGTAGGGAAGGGGGCTTTAAACTTATTTTACTTAATGTATGATTAATCATTGTAGAAAGACAGAAGAAAATTTCTGATTAAAAGGTTAATAGTGTAACTTTTAATAGATACAGGAGAAGATTAAAAGCTGGTGCACACTAACACGCACACAAGAAGCGACATGTGTCAAATCGTAGCTAGTTGCGAAGCTTGAAAAAAGTTTCCAATGAAGCAACTCAAGCAGATTTGCAGAGACTTTGCAAGTTCCAAATTCACTGTGTTGAAGTTAAAAATCAACTGACACCTACGCTTCAAAATTACGCTTCGATTTGGCAGGTGTTGCTTTGTGTGTGTTGTTGAGTGTCTTAAATAACTTGGTGGAAAATATAAAAGGGAAATGGAATGAGTGTCAGTAACCCTATGTAAGAAAAAAATAATAATTTGAAAGAATAATATTACAGCATATTAATAATGTTAAATCTTATTTTATACTGTTGGATGTGAAGTAAAATAAAATAAACAATTTTGTTGCAGAATTATAGAAAGTCTTGTTGGATTCTCAAAAGTGTTTAGACTTATCACAGACTCTAAAAAGGTAATGAACAATACCTCTATTTTGTTTTACCAATATCCCTTTATAAAATAATGTATGACAATAGGATTTTTATAAATTACAATTTGTTTCACTTTAGCCTGTAATTGGGCATAATATGTTGATGGATCTGCTACTAATGTATGACAAGTTTCACAATAAATTACCAAGTAAGTTGTAAACAATGCTTCGATAATAATAATGATATTTATAAATTTATAAAGTGCCTCGAATGCATGTCAAAATGTAATAAATAACCAAGGAAGTTTACAAACAATTATTGATTTAAGCAGTGTGATGAAAGATGGTTTATTAGTGTTCTACATTTGCTTCTATGATATGAGGTTTTTGTATGTGCACCCTGTTTCATAAAAGAGACCACTGCCTGACTTTATGATATATAGCATAAACTAAATACATCTTACTTACACAATATTAGAGTTTTCAGTGCATTAAATTGGTCTACAAACTGGAAGAAATGTATGCCCACTCCTGAATGCCAAAATGTAAAGCTCAATCTACACTATCAAAATGTTATGTGCCCATATATGGACATGATGTCATATCACTACAATATTTGGGCACATCACACTTTTTTGTCAAACTAGTTTGATAGTGTAGACAGAGCTTTGATGTAAACAACATTAATATGCCACTATTTTTACTAGCAATTATTCTTTGTTTTAATAGAATCTTGGTCGGATTTCAAAACAGAACTGCATCGTATATTACCAAATATTTATGATACTAAGCACTTAGCTAGCAAATGTAAAAAGGTATGTTTATTACAACACATGCGATGAACCTGTATTCGTTACTAATTTCTTCGATATAATAGTATTGAGAGTGGCCAAGTGAGTATAGACTGCCAGTGTACAAACTCTGGGCTTTGCGTCCCAATTTGTGTCACCACTCCATCAAATTTATTACACTACAAACGAGACCTTTCATTTTCCTTGATTCACCACTCATCTATCCACCTGTCTAGTCGAAAAGTCTTTCTGTGCACGCTCATAATGACTTTTGGATTCAATAGGTGACTAATCGAGTGGTAACATTTTTAACATGATTGTACTAAAAAATGTTTAGTAGTTAATTGTTTTTATCACTGATATGACAGCATTATTTTGATTTTATATTGTGTTTATTAAATGAATTATTATTATGATATTTTGTCTCATAAGCTTCTTGAAGATCACAACCTTGTCCATCAGACAAACATACAAGATTTATTTCAAATTCTTCAAAGGTAGGAAGACAAATGTATTTTCGCTTTCAATTCAACTGTGTAAAACACTAATAATGGGCTCAATAAAAAAAATATAAATCGGGCAAAGAACAAAATGTGCAAAAAATGTTCACATGTTCTTGTAATGAAAATTATATTGATAATGATTTTGATGGTGATGAGGGTAATAATGATAATAACAATAATGGTAATAAGTTTGTCCTATTAAATGAGTGAGTGAGTGGTCAAGCGGTTAAGACAGTGGAACCGTAATTACGTAGCCTAACATTGGCAAGGGTTCGAGGCTCACTCGCTCCATAGTTCTGGTGGTAGAATGAGTCTTCTCGGATAAGGACTATAAACCGTAGGTCCAGTGTACACATCTAGCTCATGTGCACTTTAAAGAACCTAGTACATCTTTCAAGACGAGTAGGGGGTTACCCCGGTGTACTAGTATATCACAGCTCTGATCATAACTGGGCCCTCTGGGAGACCAGTCTTTGACTGAAGAGGTCGCCCAGTATAAATAAAATATTTCAATTCAAAGTTTTTTTTATTTTAAGTGAAAAAGCAAGATTTGCAGCCTTTAACTCACCAACAATAGGTCTGGATTCAAGGGCCCATAGATATGGTATGTGCAGTTGTGGGAAAGTATGCCATTCTATTTAAAATACAATAAAACCCCTAATTTGGGAGGCCCTTATTAGGAGTACACAAATAGATATTGATAATAATAAACTTATTTATTTATTATCATCTTTAATGAGGGTAGCCTATCCAGTTCCCTTTATATTTATTAGGATGCTATTTATAACCACAGAGAACTAAACGTAGAATGTTAAATATTGTTTATTTTTATTTGATATATTTCGGCGTTCACAGATGAGAAAGAATACAACCATGAAGCGGGCTATGATGCTTATATATGTGGATATGGTGAGTAGATATTATTACCTTATTGTTTGTTATTACATACCTTTTCATGTATTATATATTTGTATTGTCGAGGCCCTCACAAGACCAGATTCGCTTCTAGTGAGGGCCCTCATGTAACTGTATAAATGTGAGACGTATTATTATTACATTTCAATGCAATTATAGTATATTACTTATTTTTTTATGTGTGTTAGTATGTTTGTATGATACTGTCCACAATTTCTTGAATTTTTTTCTTCAAATGTATATTTATATATACAAACAGACCGAAACATTGTACAGTCATCACAAAAGCATATTCAAATCTTAGGGTTATCTGTATCTTCAATAAGGGCCGAAAAATGGAATAGCATGCCCTCTGCATTTTGCCAAGTAATTGGATGAATGTATTTTTCGTAAAAGTGCCTAGGCAAAATGTACCTCATCAAGTGAAAAATATTACGATTGATTGATATTTAGTTCTTAAGATTAATGTACTAATGGTTAACTTTTACAAATAAACAGAAATGTCTCACACACAGAGAAATGCTTGTCTATTTTTGAAATAAAACATTCCTTTACAAATACAATGTAATAAAACACTAATTTAAAAAACGTATTTTATTAATGACAAAAATTAATCAAAAATAAAGAGGTAGTCTTTTTATTAACAAAATTATGAGTTATATAAACTATAATTACATTGTTGTTATTTATAATAAAACTACAGTATTTTGAAATAATGCTTTTGTATGACAAGTCATAATATTGACAAAAGCATCTAATAATATATATGTTGAATTGCATTTATGATTCAGCAATATTATAGTATTGTCAACAGGATACAAGAAAAAAAAATTATTTGGAACTTTGTTATTTATAATACTGAATTGATTGACTGATACAATGTTTGTATTGTAGTCCCAGGTCAAGAGAGGATCCAGTATTTTTTAAACAGGGAAGTGCTAACGTATAATGTTAATAGTCTCAAGAATAGATATCACAAAGTATTTAATAATGTCATTTTAGATGACAAAATGCGGAGTATGTAACTCAAGCGCTACCCCTGGATCTGTCCCTACCCCTGGATCTGTCCCTACCCCTGGATCTGTCCCTACCCCCAGCTTGAATGAAAGGAGATTTATGACTAAAAATATGTAACTACCATGAATTGTTATGACACGTTACTTGACCTTTAAATGTTAAGTTCACATATTTGAATCTTGGTATTTTTCGTGGAACAGAGTCTGATGAGCTAAGCGCAACATAATTATGACGACATCATAAACTATTTCTGTATTTCTTGTAATAGTTACGTAAATAAGTTTACCAACAACAATGTACAAAATAATTCTTCAGAACTGCTTGTATAACTTCCTGTATTCTTAACAAAATATGCTTATAATCAATTGCCAATCTCTATTTAGTCCCTCTAAAGCATTGTCTACACTATCAAGTTTTTATCATATTGATTCAATTTTCTCTACTACTACATTTGCGAAGTGTAGTTGTTTTGGGCTTCTGAGCCTCCCACACTTTTTTTACTTAATTAGTTTTACTATGTGTGCATCTTATTTACAGTTGATATTTTTTGTATTTAAAAGAAAAGTCTGGTCGAGCAGCAAAATACATTTTCTTTTTTCGGCCTAATGTAAATATCAACTTTCAAACAATATCAAGCATGTATTCGCACCATTTTCACTTTAAGAGCAGGTCATTGTGGTTTCAACTTTAAAACAGCAAAACGAAATATAAACTCAGCACTCCTAAATCGTTGTTCACTTCCCTATAATAAAGGAGTGTTATCATTATTATTATTTAATTATTTATAGATATCCCACCAAAGTCATTACAACATCAGTTCTCAGAAACCTTCTTCAATTCAAAATCCTTCAGGATATTTGCATTTTGTTAAGGAATGAGCAATAATCTTTATAGATTTATAATGGTACAAAAATCCTGAATTGTCAGGAAGTTCTTGGTCTGATCTTGGGGAAAAAATAAACCAATTGTTCTCTTATAATATAACTTGACCTTTGTGAAAGGTCGGTTAATTGGCAGTTTCAATGATTTCAAAATTAGAAAGCTTTCGCTTTCCAACGACCTTTTACTTTGCAGTGACCTAGGAGCTACTTACGTCACGTTAACTCATTCTGCGTATACCGGGACATTGGGACGTCGCTTGATTCCAAAGTTTTTGAGAATTGTAGATCCAGACATGTACCCACGTCACAATAATACGTATATCATAGGTCGTTCAATATCAAAAGCTTCCTAATTGCTAGTTTTGAGGTCCTCAGTAAACGAAGCAGTTTAAGTTTTGGTCGGGCAAAAGCAAAAAGCTGTTAAAGATACATTTAGTTTTCATAATTGTATTTTAAGTACTTACTATAATTATAATCCAAATTAATCATTAATAATTTAGAGTAGTTTAATTAATAGAAAGGTTTTTGATTTATCTCAAAGTAACTGACAATTAAGTTATTCATTTTCTTGCCATTAAAAAGGCATTGCAACATATTGATTTTAAATTGTAAACTGTAAATTTACTCAAATGACTGATTTAGAGCTGCATGCTGATTAAATCAAGTATGTCACTTTTAACTCCATATTTTATTCGTACTTTTAGTATTAAAAGGAAATTCAGGAAACATTTCATCCAGGGGATTGTTGTCCAGGGATGTTGTT
Organism: Antedon bifida; assembly: GCF_963402885.1. Taxonomy (NCBI): domain Eukaryota; kingdom Metazoa; phylum Echinodermata; class Crinoidea; order Comatulida; family Antedonidae; genus Antedon; species Antedon bifida. The sequence goes on along the minus strand of NC_136227.1, from coordinate 30,335,125 downwards.
ATGTTGTTGTGCAGGGAGATAGTTGTCTAAGGATGTTGTTGTACAGGGGGATTGTTGTCCAGGATGTTGTTGTGAAGGGAGGTAGTTGTCAAGGGATTATGTTGTCCAGGGTGGTTGTTGTCCAGGGAGGTTGTTGTAGAGGGAAGTTGTTGTCCAGGGATGTTGTTGTACTGGGGGATTGTTGTACAGGGATGTTGTCGTCCAGGGATGTTGTTGTACAGGGATGTTGTTGTACAGGGAGGTAGTTATACAGGGAGGTAGTTATACAGGGATGTTGTTGTCCAGTGAGATTTAAGAAAATCCACCTACAAGGTGAGATGACCAAGTAAATGCCCGTTTTAAATATGTAATTGTAAAAATAAAATAACAAAATTACGAATACGAATTACAGATTTCAACAGTTTCATTCATTTTATTAACACTTCTAAAACTTTAACAAAAATTATGATTAAAAATTCATGCGTAATATTTAAATGTATAAACAATTTTCATTAACTTTACTATAATATTTGTTGAATTTGAAAGGCATAATTTTCACTGCAATAATGTACGATTTTAGATTGTTCAATGTAGAAATTTATGAGCCAGTCACTGCTATTAACAATGGGTATGATTACCCAGAAAAAGCCTGCTAAATAATTGCATAAATATGTTAAAATGGTGTTAAAATATGTAGTTACGTAGTTATAGAATAAGTAGTTATGTAGAATCATTTTGACATGGTCTCTTAAGGAGTAACAAAATCCATGATTTAAGCCTTGTTTACACTATTTTTTATTTATTTATTTATTTATTTATTAAGGTATAAAAACATCAAATTCCAACCAGCAGCAAGAGCTGAAAAGGTTGGATTACAATCATAAACTGATTATTAAACTGTATGTGACAAAAAATGTGATGTGCACATATATGGACATGATGATCATATCACTACCATATTTGGACACATCACACTTTTTTTGTCACACCAGTTTGACAGCTTTACACTGTTGATGAATCATTGTTCTTAGAGGTTGATGTTGAAGCTTCTTCCTTCGACCTCCCGAAAAAGTGCCGGCAAGTAATGATCCGTTTGTATGCGTTGCGAAAATGACGATTCCTCCAAGCATATATAAATGGATTGACGCTAGAGTTGGCCAATGATAATAAAGCAAATGCGTGAACAAGCACACTAGGAGCCGAGTGGTTTCTATCAAAAACAACTTGCAGAACAGCTGGTGTCCAACAAATCATAAACGTTATGAGAATAATGAAAGATGTTTTTGCTACTTTGATTTCCCGATTTTGTTTTGTTATGTATTTTGATAAGTTTCTTTGTAGTTTATGGAGCGTTCTGACCGAGCTAGCAACACTCACCTGGCTGGTTGTACTGCTTTTACGTCGTCTACTTCGTTTAGAGCTCATCTGGACCTCTTTACAAATTTTATAGTAACAGAAAAAAAAAGTTGTCATAGAAAATGCAAAAATTATTATCATAGTAATAATTTGGTATATCCATGCTTCATTGGTAGATTTAATACCACATGCCACAAGGTTTTCATTGTATCCAAAAACATCAATGGCACTGCCTGCAGGCAATATTAAGATGAAACTTCCAACCCATATCATGACGCAGTAAAATATTGAACGGCGTGTTGTGTAAAGAGTTGCATAACGTTGGTTCTGTACTATACAAAAGTAGCGATTTACCGCAATGGCTAAAAGATTCATCACTGATGATGTTAATGCTACAATTGCTATTGCAGACAATATGGCACAAAATGTGTTTGAGGAGAACGGCCATCTGCCACTAATCAAAGTTAACAAGTAAAACGGCTCGATAATCGCGCAGACAATTATATCAGCTAGAGCTAAATTCACGAGGAAATAATTAGCTGTAATTCGTAGTTTGTTTGTACGAACGATCGCAGCGATTGTCAACAAGTTACCAAAAAGTCCAACGACACAGAGAATGATTAAAAGGATACTTTCTACAATTAATAGCACTTGCGTTTCTTGTGGCTCTTCGGTAGTATTATCCGACCCATTCATCTTGTTATTATCTAGACTACTCATCGTGGTGTTATCATGACTGTTCATTTCGTGATGTGATTATCTGGGCTGCTCGTGTGATTTTTGGACTGCTCGTTTCAACTTTGTGCTGTGAAATTGTATTGTTTTTAAAAATTGTATTTTATTCAGGAACCATCTCACTGAACAATCGCCTTTGTTTTACCTGTACACTATTCAACCAATGAGAATGCTCTATCATCAAACTATTCTTGGCTATTTTCAATTTATACATCAATCACTTTATTCATATGTAAACATTCCAGGAAGATTTCAACCACTATGATTGATACAAACTAAGGTTGTTTTGTCTTTCTATTTCCTTATTATTGTATCTGAGTATGAGATGAATGAATGAGTATGAGTACGAAATCCCATTCCCTATGTTTCAGAACTATATGGATGTGGTGTACCGCAAACTATATGTCAGCATATTGATTTCGCCAAACATTCAAACAATATATTGTATGATATTATTATACAATACAATAAAATATACATATATCTCTTTTGGAACATCCCTATTCATCATATTGCTATCAGAACAGCTCATTTCAACATGTGTCAAAATTGATTTGTATTTTATAGAAACATGGTGAAAATGTATTATGTATGCCTACTTTGATCACTTCATGTTATTGAAAAGTATGATGATGTCTGTATGATTGTTGTGCATTTATGCCACAACTATCGACCAGATACAGTAACCAATGAAAAAGTCATCTTGTGAATTTAAAACACATGTTATAATTAATTACAAGAAGTAGTCTATTTTAAGATTTGACTTTTTAAGATCAATTATTATGATTAGTTTTGATTAAATTACCAATGATACTTAGAATCCTTGAACAACTTTAATATATTAATAATAAATATGCTCTATGTTAACGTAATGAAAGTGGTATTATCAGGATATGGAATATTGAAGGTTTTTTGGAAAGCAGAACATTCATTTCCCTAAGATTTTGCGTGCCCCAATCTAGCATCCATATTTTTCTAAGAGCAATGAACTATAGTGATATTATATAATAATGTGAATGATACTAGCATGTGATAGGCATGGTTTCGAGCCTATGTACCATACTGATTGCATCATTGGGCAAGATGCTTTACTCTCATTGCCTCGTCCTTCAAATGGGATGTAAAGCTGTCCCATGTAGTGCACGTTAAAGAACTTGGTATACTATTCGAGCCCGGTGTGCTGATCTGGTAGACGCTGCACTGCTGGCTGCCATGGGTCCGTGGAGGGCCTAATCCAAATTTCCTCAGTTTCCAGTTAACTTTGAGGACGAATAAATGCATTCAACATTTAACATTTATATTTGCTGTTATATATACTCCATAACCTTTTGTCATATATTGACTGTACTTGTACTTGAACAGCATTGAACCAGGACTTTAGGTTTAAAGACCAGAGTGCCACTCATAGAGATGACATTTGTAATAATATATGCTATTAAAAACATTTGTTTAAGAAATGTATGTAATAAAGCGGTTTTACGAAGATTTTGACTTATTTTCTGGAACTACCGATTTTATTGTTATTATCAAAGATTTTTATTACTATCTTGTGACCTGCTTAAGGATACATAGCTCTTATATATTTAGCATTTACAGTATTATGATTTTTGATATCTGCACATTGCACTTAAAGTACAAGTCATTAGTAGAATACAGATTTCTTGGAAATTATATTAATAGCTTTTTTAAAGCAACATTTCTTTGAGATTGAAAACATTTTATTTTTTGTTTTGTAATATTAAAGATGTATTGTCCCCGAAAAACATGAAAAATGAAGATTAATTAAATCAGACTTTGAATAGGCCATTTGTAGATTTAATAATGGTAATCACTTCCATAGAAAAAAAAACGAAAGCAAATAATGTTTTCACTTATAAAATGACAAAATAAATGGTTAAATTCAACCAAAAACCCATTGGCTGGCAGCCAATTTGACTAGTTTTTGCTTTAAATTTAGGTAAATACATTTTGTTTCAATCAAATTTTTGGTCAAAGTGAATAACTATCTATATATAAATTTACGTAAGGGCAAAATTCGGTAATTCGCGCGTTACTTCTAGAATGTTTACTCGATGGTATATCAAGTTGGTTCGTACTTTCGGTACTGATTTTAACCACCTGATGTAACCCTGTTTAGTAATTAAATTGAGTTAGATAATTAGTTATTAACAATTAAAACGAATTTAGGTTTAACGATTTGCCCCAAATAGGGGTGTTTTCCGATCGTGGTATACACTGTCCAATGCATGTCTATCTTGAAAAATACCCGCGTACAATAATACGAGGATGCTTCGCATTTTCCTATCTCCTCCTACGATAATTGTTTTTAATGGCTGAAAACCGGTTGAACAGCTCGAGTACAGCATCATAATGTTGAAGACAGACCTATTTATTTAAAAACATACTATTTTGATAGATTTAATATACGTTTATACAAATGTATTGATTTCCGATATATAACTCTTTGCTTTAACACAAGTACCACCAGCTGTAGGTAAATTTATTGGCTCTTGGGGAATTAACCTAAAACCTATATAGATATAGTATTGCAATACTTGGACATTACTGTAAATACGTATTCAACATTTTTGGTCGCCATTGAATTTACTGTGAGTGTGGGTACTGTTAGATGTATAACACATGTACAAATAAACGTATTACTGTGAGTGTGAGTAGGCCCTACTGTTATATAAAAGGTACAATATACAAATAAACTGTACTACTGACAGTTGCTTCTCAGCGTTTGTATTAATTAATAATTACAAAGAATATAAACGTTGTAGTGGTACGTATATCGTTACATGCACTATGCTATTTCAATCGACTATGACAGTGACAGTTTTAACAAAGTATTAATAAATTGCAAATGTGTTACTGTATCAAGTGGTATATTATTTATAGGCCTATCAAACATGAAAAACATATTTCGTTACTGAGTAGATAAAGAATATATTTAAAAATTGTTCTTCTTTGTACCCATATCCTCTTCCCCATCCCTCAACCCCAATGTTACACACAAAACACAAATTGGGTTTGTTTAAATGAGTCTAAATTTCGGAAGTAATTCCCAGTGTGCTAATTTTAGTTTAATACATAAATCATCGTGTGTATTTATTCGTTACTGTAAATGACAATAACTATTATAGTCCTGCAGTACGTACATTTAAAAAAAAGCATTTTTTAATGCTGAAATTACTGTGTATTTGAGAACCATCTGTGGGCACGACCTAGATGGTACGCGAGCGAAGCAATATACAAATAAACTGTACTACTGACAGTTGCTTCTCAACGTTTGTATTAATTAATAATAATTACAAAGAATATAAACGTTGTAGTGGTACGTATATCGTTACATGTACTATGCTATTTCAATCGACTATGACAGTGACAGTTTTAACAAAGTATTAAATCGCAAATGTGTTGCTGTATCAAGTGGTATATTATTTTATAGGCCTATCAAACATGAAAAACATTACGTTACGTTACTGAGTAGATAAAGAATATATTTAAAAATTGTTCTTCTTTGTACCCATATCCTCTTCCCCATCCCTCAACCCTAATGTTACACACAAAACACAAATTGGGTTTGTTTAAATGAGTCCAAATAACAAAAAATATTCGTTTCTGTAAACCACAATAACTATTATAGTCCTGCAGTACGTACTGTGTATTCGAGAACCATCTATGGGCACGACGACCATTTAGTTATATTAAAATGGAATATTATTTTTTCATGGGACAATTATACATATAAATACTGTTATTAAAACACAATTTGTTTTTGAAAGGTTAAAAAAAAGATTTTTTTTGCTTTTAAATACAAATTGGTTAGGTTCTACTATTTTGTGCCATTTATTCCTGTCGTGGGCCAGATATGTGGGTCAGTGTAATTTAATATCAAGTCATATTATATTATTATTATTTTTCCTTTATATTTTTAATAATGGCGGCCAGTATATATTCATGTCCTGATTCTTAGTTCATTGTCATATAGTTAGCCAGTAGCCATCTAGTATTATAAACTCTTTTATATACTTTTATCCCCTTTGAAGACAATAAAAGTATTTATTATTTGGATTGTCAAGGTCCCCGGATATACTTTATGCCACTAAAACCAAATAACTTTATGAGGACATAATATTGTTTTTTGCTTTTATTCCTGATCAGTTTTTGTGGATTAAATATGGATCTGAATAAATTTTATTGTACCAATTAAATTATAAATAATTGATTAATAATCCAAAGTCTTATGGAAGGCCATATAGATTTGTTGGTTCGTTGAATTTGATTTGATTCTAGTCATTAAAATACTTCTATGAATTACTGTATGTAGCAATAAATCGTAAAACATTTAAAATGCAGCAAAAGCAATGTCTTCAGTATTATGATAAAAAAGTCACAATTAAAAACATTTATAGTATAAATGACGTACAAAAAAGTGTACTGGTATTTGACAGCATTGAACCAGGACTTTGGGTTTATTGTCTTTTACTCAGAATAAAAAAGCTATTTTACTTGGAATGTTTATTGTACGATACGTAAACTTCCTTGTATCTTTAAGGTCAACCTGACGTAGTGAACGGATTTGTGAGTTTATATTCCAAATGGAGTTTATATTCCAAATGGAGTTTATATTTGCCAGTTTCCTTCTAAACTCATTTACATTGTAGCTGGATTTGTACTAAAGCTAAACAAGTTTTTTTTCCAGTTTTTGTAGAATTATTAATTATTAACCACAACATAGTTCATATCATAGGCAAACGTGCAAATGGGTTGAGGTTATGTTAGTTTTTTAATGTTGCATCATTGAAATTACCTAAACTTGGCTTGAAGTCAGTTAATACTAGAATTGAGGCCAAAATCACCCCAGTTTCAAAACATTTAATTTAGAGGTTTTTTAGAAATTATTAAAGTCTTTTTTTACCTTTATTTATTTTTTTTACTTATTTCTATAAAAATTGAGTCTTAAATAATATGCCTTTCTTTCATGATAATGAAACTAATATATGAACACGAACACGATGTGTTATGGTGCTTAGTTGCTGATGTGACTAAATAAATAAAATGAGAATTATTCACATAAACTATGCATAGGTTATTGTTTGCCAATGTTATTTTTATTAATAAATTTGAATGTTAAACATACATATTAGTGTCCAATTAGCAAAGTAATGTTTTTTAAAAGTAACTTTTACTATTATACAGTATTTCCTTTACACAATCATTTATTGCTAATTCAATATCATGTCGTTGGTGAAAATATTACTTTACTTTATAACATTCAAATTGTATTAGTAATGGAGGATTTAATGAAAAGATTTATATAGGAATTATAGTTACTATCTAGTTTCTGAACAAATATTTAAATTTGTTTATATTAAATTATATAATTATGAAATTCAGTAATCCCTGAAATAAGGATGTCCCAAAGGAGGGTTCTAGTCCGAAATACTACAATACTTTCTTCCAAGATTCTGCAAAGGTTCTTGTATCAGAACAAGTACTTAACGAACCAAGATATCAAAATCTGTTAAAAACAACTGATGCAGATGTTAAAAGTGTATTTACAGTACTCAAAGGTTATGTGTTTAATTTTATTGTTATTAAAACTAAGAAGTTGCCTATTATATATTATGTATTTGATATATTTTCAAAAATAATGCTTACATAGACATTTTTAAAAATTGAAAAAGCAAGCTTTATATTAAATATGATTTACAACTCCATCTTCTAGTCCATATCATGTTACATTGTATGCCATGTTTATAGTAATCATTGGATGTCCTCCTAATAGTTCAAATTGTTTCTACTTTTTACGAAGCAAAATATTGCGCAACCAATAAGAGCTCAGGAAATGAGCCATGACGCTCTCATGAGCACTCATGCGAATCGAAAAGCTCAGCTGCGAGGAACATGAACGTCACAGCTATTCGCTCATTTAGTGGAAAGAGAGTAGCGCGATTGTTTTTCTCTTCGAAACATTGGATTCACGCGAACAAATTCACCTAGTAGAAAATCGGCTTTACCAAACCTCTAAATTCTACGATCTTCATATGTCATATTAAACTCCACCTCAAAACAGCTTTCATCAGATTCATGAGTTACTGTATGTTATTTCCTCTTTCTTATCATCTCAAAGTGCCATATTTTTTCATTAAATTCCACATTTTGTCTGATAGACAATTTGTAGATCCATTAAGCCTAGTGTTATTCTGAACATTCTGCCGTATAGATTTGGTCAACTTATTGTTCAACTTAGTTCTTCCAAATGGACCCACTTCTCTCACTGCTATGCATGAATTAAGAATTAAGACAAAATTCCTACTTTATAACTCGGTTGTCGAATCATCAGTCCTTCGTCTTGATGAAACGTCTTTAACTGACTTCTCAAAAAAGTGCCGGCAGGTAATGATCCGTTTGTACGCGTTGCGAAATTGTTGATTCTTCCAAGCATATATAAATGGATTGATGCTAGAGTTGGCTAATGCCAATAATACAAACATGGAAGCAAGAACACTAGGAGCCACATGTTTTTTATGAAGAACAACTAGCAGGACAAACGGTGTCCAACAAATTATAAATGCAGAGAGCACAATGAAAGATGTTTTTGCTACTTGGATTTCTCGTGTTTGTTGGTTAAGTTTGCTTTTTGATAGATGTTTCTGTAGTTTATTGAGGGTTCCGACAGAGCTAGAAAGACATACCTGACTGGTTGTGCTGCTGCTACGTTGTCTAATTCTTGTAGAGCTCGTGTGGGCTTCTTTCCAAATTTTATAGTAACAGAAGACAAAGGTAATGATTGAAAATGTAAATAGTATAACCGTATTAATAATTTGGAATATCCATGATTCATCACTATCTATATATCCGCATGCTAGATAGTATTCATTGAATCCAAGTATGCCAAATCCTGCAGGAATGATTACAATTGAACTTCCAACCCATATCATGACGCAGTAAAATACTGTACGGCGTGTTGTGTAAAGAGTTGCATAACGTTGGTTCTGTACTATACAAAAGTAGCGATTTACAGCAATGGCTAAAAGGTTCAACACTGATGATGATAGTGTTATTATTGATATTCCAGCCAATATGACACAAAAATTGTTTGAGGAAAACGGCCATCTGCCACTGAACAAAGTTAACAAGTAAAACGGCTCGACAATCACGCAAACAATTATATCAGCTAGAGCTAAATTCACAAGGAAATAATTTGCCGTAATTCGTAGTTTATTTGTACGAACGATCGCAATGATTGTCAACACGTTACCAAAAAGTCCAACAACACAGAGAATGATTAAAATGATACTTTCAACAATTGCTATCACTTGCTCTTCTTGTGGCTCTGTGTTGGTAACATTATCCGACCCATTCATCATGTTATTATTTAGACTACTCATCATGGTGTTATCAGGACTGGTATGGTTTTGTTATTCAGGAACCATTGCTATGTCACTGTTTTGAACAATCACCTTTGTTTTTAACCTTTACAACTGTATATTCAACCAATTAGAATGCTTTATCATCAAACAGTGTTTTACAGGATATTATACAATACAATAAAATATTTTCTCATTATCTTTCGTTTTTTTTTTGTATTTTCTCATCTAATATTTTTATTTATAGTGATGATCTCTGGAAATACAGGTCCGATTTTAAAATCAGAGAGATCTTAAGGAATCTAAATATAGCATTGTATGTGCTTTGGTGTACTCATGAGTTGGATAAATATATATATTTTAACCTTGAAAATTAGAATGTTTTACGCTATTAGCTTCCCAGCTTAAAATAGATTGATTCGTATGCATGATTTTTTATTACAAGAACCTTTCATCATCATCAGGCATCCTTCAGTCAAGATTGACTATGGAGACAACATTGGAGAGAATTTCATCCGTTTTCCAGTGAGTCTGTGTGAGTTCCAGTGGCTGATCTAGATTTTCTTTTCAGATACCTCTCTTCATTTTCCATACGATACAAGAACCTTTAGCACATAAAGAATAAAGCTATTTTTTCTTTTTTCTATATTGCGGGTTAATTCCTTTTATTTAATTCCTTATTATTCATTTTTTAAAACCACAAGCCGATTTCAATCAGTGTTCTACACGATATAAAGTCAGGGTTTTTTTTCGTCTTTGTATTTCCTTATTATCATATGAGAGTATAATCATTTTTGACGCCTCCCCCTTTCCTCATGGGACAATTCTAGCTTATACAATGCAATAAAATATTTTCTCTTTTTTGTTTCGTTTTTTTTTTTTGTCTTTGTATTTCCTTATTATCTAATATATTAATTTATAGCAGTAAAGCCAACATTTAAAATTTTGACTTTAATCGAAACAAATGGTTTTCGAGATATCGCAATTAAAATTTTTCGAGAATTGTGAGAATGCCCAGGGTTATAAATTTATGGTGTTTTACGCTATATAGCTTCCTAAAATAGATTGATTCGTATATGATTAATTAATTGCAAGAAACTTTAACAAATAAATAATATATTTTCTTTTGTCTATTGTTGGGTTAATTCCACTTTTATTTCTTCATTTGTTATAACATAATATACATAATTTTATGTAACATAAATATTGAAATCAATTATAAGCATATACATTGCCACATACACATGGCATGTATATATTTCTTTACTTACAGTATATTTACCATTTATTATAAAATAAATTGGGCGAAAAAATAGTTATTGTGCAATATCGTTCACTATTTAAACAATCATACTGTATATGAGTTTTGTTTAAACTTTAAAATGTTGCAATTTTTCACTAATTACCATACTGACACAGGTGTAAGCCCACCATCTGGTACGGTCCACTCCCTCCATTTTTGTGCAAAACGGGACACTCTGGTATAAGTCCACCATTAATTTTGAGATCTAAGGCATAGAACACTGTTTTATCCTTATAGCTACAGTACAGTAGTTATGGGGAATTTGCTAATATTTCTTCCAAAATCTACTGTATGTTGCCTATTAGTATTTTATATGAACAAAAATATAAAACACCTTGGAGTTTCTTAACCTTTTGATTTAATTAAATTTTTTGTATGATAACTTTATGGCCACCATTGAGATGAACAAGTGTTACTGTGATTAAATCAAGTTTTATTATTATAATGATCTAGCCTAGAACATTAGCTGAAATGTAAGAAAGAACAGTAATTAGCTGTCTTCAGCTATCATTAAACATACTAGAAAGTATCTGCAAATGAGCAATGTTTTTTTTTTCATTTTCTTCCTCTTCAGATTACATGATTATCTACTTTATGTCTTGTGCCTCTATTTCCTCCAATCTGATTTTCAACTATCTTTTGATGTCATCTCTTATCATTACTTACTGTTCTACCAAACTCTAAAATTACAAGCACTTTTCAGTACATCATTTTCATGTCCCATTAATTTCATACTATGCCTCATAACAACTTCTTTCTTTCAGTTCTATTTTTTTTTGTTTTTTTTTTCATCAGTTAATTAGTTATACCACTCCTTTAATCATTTTGGTTCTTCTCAAAATTACCTCTTTTCTGTATGTTCCACATTTTGGCACAATACATCAATTTACACAGACTTACTGCCATACAGATATGACCAACTCATTTACGTTGGGTCGATCCCAATGAACCAACTTCTCATACAGCTAATTTCTTCATGCTATTGTTGAATTATTGTTCCTAGTGTGCGAAACATCTTCAACTGCCCTTCCAAAAAAGTGCCGGCAAGTAATGATCCGTTTGTACGCGTTGCGAAAATGACGATTCCTCCAAGCATAAATAAATGGATTAACGCTAGAATTGGCCAATGACAATAAAGCAAACATCTGAACAAGTACATTAGGAATTTTGTATTTCTTATCGAAGATAACTTGCAGTACAATCGGTGTCCAACATATCATAAACGTTATGAGAACAATGAAAGATGTTTTTGCTACTTGTATTTCTCGTGATTGTGGGTTAAGTTTGTTTATTGATAAATGTTTCTGTAGTTTATTTAGGGTTTTGACAGAACCAGCAAGACTTACCTGACTGGTCGTGCTACTTTTGCGTCGTCTACTTCGTCTAGAGCTCATATGGGCCTCTTTACAAATTTTATAGTAACAGAAGACAAAAGTTATCATAGAAAAAGCAAACATTATTGCCATAGTAACAATTTGACACAGCCATGATTCTTCACTTACTTTATATGCGCAAATTAGAAGGTGTTCGTTGAATCCAAACTCGCCAAAACCAAAACTTGCAGGCATTATTAAGATAAAACTTCCAACCCATATCATGACACAGTAAAATATTGTACGGTTTGTTGTAAAAAGAGTTGCATAACGTTGGTTCTGTACTATACAAAAATAGCGATTGACTGCAATTGCAACAAGATTCAACACTGATGATGATAATGTTATAATTGATATTCCGGAAATTGTAGCACAAAACATATCGGTCAGTGGCCATTCGCGGTAAAACAAGCCCAGCAAATAAAACGGCTCGACAATCACGCAGACAATTATATCCGCCAGAGCTAAATTCACGAGGAAATAATTTGCCGTAATTCGTAGTTTATTTGTACGAACAATCGCAACGATTGTCAACAAGTTACCAAAAAATCCAACGACACAGAGAATGATTAAAATGATACTTTCAACAATTGCTATCACTTGCTCTTCTTGTGACTTTGTGATGTTAGAATTATCCGACCCATTCATCATGTTATTATCTAGACTATTCATTGTGTTTTTATCTGGACTGATGCTCATTTCGAAACGTATTCTGTGAAATTATATTCCCTTTTTGCTGAGCAATGATGAAAAACAATAGCAAATGGAATGATATCTATTCAGGAACTCTTTATGTATCACTGTTTTATTTATTTTTACCTTTGCTTCAGTCGACCAATGAGAATGCGTTGTCATATTAAATTCAATCAGGGTATTTTGTGCTATAACAGCTTCCTGTCCTTACAAATAGATTGATCACCTTACAAAGTGTGATTGCTTTATAGTGTGATTTGCTGAAATTACAAGGAACTTATCGGCTTAACTAACAATAAAGCTCATTTTGTTCAGAAAAGAAAATACTTTTCTTTTCTAAATTGTGTTTGTTTACTTTAAAATTGTTTTTGTGGCAAAATCCCCATTCAGAGTACACTGTCAGGGCCTAATAAAGTGTCCTCTGAATGAATTTGATGTAAAAAAATGTAACATAATAGAATCCACTTTGACCAAAAATTTGATCGAAAAAAAATGTATTTACCTGTAAAAATATAATTCAAAGAAAAAAAAAGATTTTGGGTTGAATTTAACCATTTAATTTGTCATTTTATAAGTGAAAACATTTTTTTTATTTTTTTTTCTATGGAAGTGATTAACTTTATTAAAACTACAAAATAACATATTCAAAGTCTGATTTTATTAATCTTCATTTTTCATGTTTTTGGGGGACAATACATCTTTAATAGGGATGTCCTTTGAATATTGCTTTCCATTGAATAGGACTGTCCTTTGAATAGGGCTGTTCCACATGAGCGTTATAGTGTAGGAAGATAATGTAAAGATATGTAAAGTGGCATATATTGTAATATGTAATTGGAACGTTGAGAGGACACTAGTCACATTTGTTCTTTCCGCCTGGAAAAAGAATATGTCATGTATGTAGCCAGATGTAATACAGATTTGTATCTAAATTTATTCATTCTATAATTACAGTATATTCAATTTCTGAGTATACTCCATTTAGACGTAGAATTATCAACCTAATTATTCCAAGAAATTATTCATGAAGTTCAGGAAAGATTTAATACTTACTAAATGTTAAGACAAACATAATAATTATTAATTATTTATAATATTCTATCATCCCACTTAAATGGTGGGTGTACTCAGTTCCGTTCCTGTCTATGGCCTGTTATTGAATGAACATACTCGGTCTGTTCCATTCATAGCCACTCATTAAATATACTGTGTGTTCAGCCACTTGAGTGTGTTGGTAACTTTACTGAACACACTCACTGTGTGTTCAATAAATTTTGTTTTTCTAAATTTGAATGTACAGTGCTATAGAGGTTTCACAACATTGACCGCTTTATAAATCCAGGATATTATTATAGCCAACCAGTAGCGACTTATTGAATATACCCAATGTGTTTAATAACCTGTTCCCAACCAGTAGAGACTTATTGAATATACCCAATGTGTTTAATAACTTGTTCCCAACCAGTAAGACTTATTGAATGTACCTAATGTGTTTAATAACCTGTTCCCAACCAGTAGAGACTTATTGAATATACCCAATGTGTTTAATAACTTGTTCCCAACCAGTAAGACTTATTGAATATACCCAATGTGTTTAATAACCTGTTCCCATCCAGTAGAGACTTATTGAATATACCCAATGTGTTTAATAACTTGTTCCCAACCAGTAAGACCTATTGAATGTACCTAATGTGTTTAATAACCTGTTCCCAACCAGTAGAGACTTATTGAATGTACCCAATCTGTTTAATAACCTGTTCCCATCCAGTAGTGATTTATTGAATATACCCAATGTGTTTAATAACCTGTTCCCATCCAGTAAGGCTTATTGAATGTATCCAATGTGTTTAATAACCTGTTCCCAACCAGCAGCGACTTATTGAATGTACCCAATGTGTTTAATAACCTGTTCCCAACCAGTAAGACTTATTGAATGTACCCAATGTGTTTAATAACCTGTTTCCAACCAGTAAGACTTATTGAATGTACCCAATGTGTTTAATAACCTGTTCCCAACCAGTAAGACTTATTGAATGTACCCAATGTGTTTAATAACCCGATCCCAACCAGTAGTGACATATTCAATATACCCAATGTGTTAATAACCCATTTCCATCCATAGCCAATACTTAACTTAATAACCTAACTAATTAAAGGGTGGGTTTCTGGGGTACCAAATATTTGTTTAACCATAACCATTTTTTGTTTGGCTGTCATAATGAAAGTATTTAAGTCGCATTTAAAGCTGGTGTATGCGTAATTGTAAGTATTGTTATCACATTTTAACGTCATTATACTGGCTTTGCTGATGGAGTACATTAAGTTGTATTGTTTACTAATTTATACCTGTATAATTATTACAAGTATGACATTTGATATGTGCCCACGTATTTATTATGCTTTATAAACTATTTATAACACATACGTCAGTAAATGCAGTACTTTATGCGTCTGTTATTTATGCAACAAGGATATTTTGTGAGTTCAAATTATTGTACTATTTTTGGTGACCGATATAAAGAAATCCTTTTCAGTTTCAATGAATTTCTTTATTGTGCCTATGTCATCTAGAGCTGCTACTACAATAAGACGAAAATAAAGCATATACACAGTATTAAATGAAATTAGTATTCAAATGGTTGAGAATAATCTCATCCCTAAAGGGTCTTTCACGCAAATCCAATCGAACGTAAATGGTTTGTTTTTACGCGGTTACGCGCATATCGATTGGCGCATAGCCTCGTGGAGCATCGCGAAAACGAAACATTGGCGTTCAATTCGTCGGACCGGAACTGTGTCGGAACAGGTGTGAAAGACCCTTTATTTTGGATAAATCTAGGCACAATTATTTGGTAAATTCAGATTATGATTTCAACCAATGTTGGCCCACTGCAGCGTGAAGGCCTCCCTAACCTCAGCCCATCCTTTTCTGTCCTCTTCAGCTCTAATTCAAGACATTCCAGCAAATTCTGCAGTCTGATCATCCCTCCATCTGGTTTTTGGTCTTCCTCAGCATCATATGTCTGTCCTTGGCGTCCATTCTGTTGTCGTTCTGGTGAGGTGTCTAGCACATCTCCATTTTTACTGGTTGCGGGATGTGTCATGAACTTCTAATCCACTTTTAGTTTTTTCTGTCCAATTACATCATTGTAGTACATTTCATTTCAATATCTTTGAAACAGCTTTTTTGTTTCTTTCCTTTTTTGTTTTTTGGTTCAGAGTGATTCTGCTTCGTAAAAAATATTAAGTATATTTTTTTTCTGAATTTATTACAAAATTAACATTTTCCAAATTTTCTTGATACAAAGTTTCTAATGAATTTATTATTGTTTGGTGCCCTCTATAGGTGAGCATAGATTTCGATTTCATGGAAAATTACGTTAATATTTAAATTGTGTTTTCTTTTTGTCTGGTCTCAATTATATATTATTAGTAATACGTCTTGGTGGTTTTAGTGTTCTTAAATTATTGCATACTATGAGAATAATTATTATAATAACTTTATTAATAAATTTAATAGCAACACCTTTGACTTGTCTGCGAAGATTAAAACCTCAACCAAAAACCCAAAGCAATTATAGAGGGCAGGAGACAGCAATTTGAATAGAACATTACATTTTACTAAAACTCATGAAAAAGTATTATTACAGTATTTCACTCATTTATTTCAATTCAAATAATTTATTTACAGAAACCATAATAAATTTATACAGATTTTAAAAAAAATGATAATAATTTACATTTATATATCTTAAGATTAATATTATTACAAAATTAATTGTACATGATATGCAGGTATAAACAAATTTAAATTATAATTTTACATTTTAAGTTATTTTTAGTTAGTAAAACTACATTTGCTGTAAATATTAACAGAATTGCATTATATAACATAGTTCAATGTGGTGTTATATGTTTTTTTAATGGTTTATAGTTCTAATGTCAACTTAATTAATGGTGTTTAAATTGGTGTTTCTAGAGGCCTATAGCATACAAAAACTGAAGAGCTACCAACACGAATTCTACTGCATCTTCAAGCCGGACTATTTACGCATGGCAAACATTTGTACTAAAAATGTTATTTTGCTAAATGAAACTGTTTATCAGAAGTCTGATTTTAAAATTCTAGAGGATTTGATTATTTGGTTTATAAATTATTAATTTAGTGCCGGAATAAATGATATTATTTCTAAATTATTCAAAAATAATTTGCGATTTTATAAGAAAAGTATAGCACCATAACTTCCCTAGAATATTGTCACTGTCGAGTACAATATGCATAGCATTTCCATCAAATAAATCAAACACCTTTATTTTAAATATCCCACAAGAATGGGAAGGAAGTTCGCTTATTTTTGGGTTATATATTTCACATTTTGTTGGTTGTACTGTCCATTTTCGACACGTCGTGGTCATCCTCTCCAGGTCTCAACCAGTGGCGGCATTTGATAATTCTAATGTAAGCCAATCGGAAGCCACGATTTCGCCAAGCATAGATGAAAGGGTTAACGCTGGAATTGGTTAATGCGAGTATTGCGGTTATTTGTCGAAGTAGATCCGGTGCTTTGTAGTATTTGTCAAATACGGTTAGCAAGACAGATGGAGTCCAACATATAACAAATGTTAGAAGCACAATAAGCAACGTCTTCGCTACTCGCAAATCTCGTTTTTTCGGAAGCATCGTCATATTTGATGATTTATGACTTTTCATTCGAGAAAATGTTGATTTTTTTTCCTCAACGCAATTAATATTACTGTTTGATTCGCTGGTGGTGCTTGTAATACGCTGTGTTCGACGAGAACTATCTTGCATGCGCTTGTAAATGTTGTAGTAACAGTAAACAATAACGCACGTTGAAGCTACGAACATGATGACCATTGAGACAATTTGGTAAACGTATGATGCATGCGTGGCTGGATAACCGCATATCATAAGGTGTTCGTTAAAACCGAAATCACCAATACCAGCAGATGGTAACACTATCGACAGAAAGGATATTGCCCAAATTACCAAGCAATATATAATGGTACGATTGCTGCTGAACACCATGGCGTACAGTTTATTCTTCACGATACAATAATAACGGTTCACCGAAATTGCCAATAGATTTATAACCGAAGCTGCTAAACTCAAACAAGTTAACGCACCAATTGTTTTGCAGAATCCTGTGGACATTGGCCAACCACGATATATCAGAGATACGATGTAAAATGGTTCGATGATCACACACGCAAGAATATCCGCAATCGCTAAGTTGATTAGGAAATAGTTTGTTGTGATGCGTAAGCTCTTCGTGCGGAAAATGGCGATAATTGTAAGAGTGTTACCGAATAATCCAACCATACTAATAATAATTAAGAATATAACTTGTAAACAGATGGCAACTTGATATCCAGTGGACAATAAATCAAACGACATTCTGCTTGGCGCGACATCATCAGTGCTAAAAGTGACATCATCATTAGGGACTGTAGTTGTAGTAACTTCATCCATATTGCCGCGATGCTACTCTTCAATAGGATGATCAAACTTTCTTGTTATCTGTAAGAGAAAATGTAAATATTATATCACTATAAATAAACTTACTTGAATAAAGAAACACCACAGGCAGCAATATACGATAAAGTATAACCTTGTCTGTGGTCTAATTGCATATAGATATAGTTCGTTTCCCTCATGTATGGAAAACACTTCTTTTTAAATTATTGTACTGTATACATAATGACGCAAAGTAATACTATGGATTGCATTAAGTAAAAATTAATCTGATTCAAAATGCACTACACTAAGTGAATAACACAGCCCGTCTATAGGTGACACTACTTGTAATTGAATTGCTGTTCTGGTTACCGCATTACTGACACTGCCGTTAATGTCTTGCCCATCAACACTACTGTCAGTACTTTACTTACTGTAGTTAACTATCACAATTCACGAGGTATCATGTCAAACATGATTTCACACCACTTAAGCAGGCCTGTTTATGACGCGCCGGACAAATTTACTTTGGCACTATAGGCGGATTCAATTTTAAGCTGTTTGTTTTTGTGAGATAAAAGGATAGAGGTTTGAGGTAGTAGAACATATTTAAAAATGATGGTGCGATTGCTTTTCAATAATAAACATAAACAATTGGTTGTTTTCATTCATGGGATGATGTCATAGAAAAGCAGAGTTTATTTTGATATTCACAACACGGTGATCAAGACATTTTTTGTGTCCTATAATGAAATATGTGAGTTTACTGTCTAAATATCTTAGAATCTAAAATGTCACGTATGTCTGCAGAAATTTCAGTTTTCTCGGAATCTTTCTTGCTTCTAGACATGGAATTTACTATAAACAGTTTCATCATGATGTAATGAAATAAAGAAAATCAAACAATACAGTAGAATACTTTATTTGCACTTCAAAATAGAGGTTAGGTGGTGTGAGACAGGTTGTGAAATGTCTAAAATGATGTGCTTAACTTTAACCTAATGTATTTCTGTACATTCTAAATTTAGAGGGCTTGGGCCAACTGGGCTTACCCCTTAGGATCTGCTAATGATTATTAAGATGTACATGCTTGGTATTTAAATGATATTATCTAAAAAACAAACAAATTATATTATTTTTACAACTTAGTATGTGAGCATAGTTTAAAAGGTTAACTGAAGGTTTCACTCAATGCCTTTGTAAGTAAGAGCAATTTTGAATCAAGAAAAACAAACACATTAGTATGGGAATCCAATCATTAACTAAAATTAAGATATTAACAGCAGGGTTTTATGTCTCAAACTCTGTGAATTAACTTTGAACCAGAAAAACAAACATTTTGGTATGAGAATCCAATCATTAACTGTAAAATTAAGATTAACAGCAGGGTTTTATGTCTCAAGTAACTCTGTGAATGTTGTACATTAACTTTGACCCAGAAACAACAAACACATTGGTATGAGAATCCAATCATTATTACTGAATTTAAGATATTAACAGCGATGTTTTATGTCTCAAACTCTGTGAATGTTGTACATTAATGGGCCAAAACATTCCTATAAAAGTGCATTAACTAATATTGCCTCAAAATTCCTTTTGAGTAAAGAACATTCAGGCACTTTTAGGATTAAAGAAAAACATGAATTAAGCTCTGTCTACACTATCAAACTTTATGTGAAAACAATATGTGATGTGCCCATATATGGACATGATGATGTCATATCACTACCATACTTGGGTATATCACTACCATATTTGGGCACATCACATTTTTTGTCAAACTTGTTTGATAGTGTAGACAGAGCTTTATAGCATAACATTTGTGCATAATAATAATGTGGGTATTAGCGTCAAATTTGGCATTTATGGGCTATATCCAAGGACAAAATTATGGAGCATTCATAAATAATACTAATATTAATAATAATATTTATTATAATATTACTTATTTAATTTTACTGTACTATAAGAATTTATTTATTATTCAGAATTGAATAGATCCAGTGTACAGTTTATAAGAATTTGTTAAATTGTTCATTACATAGAGGAGGGGCGTATAAAGGACCTAGATCTTTGTATGACCTAGTTTTGGTTGGGGGAGCGGGGAAAGGACATGAGGTGTGGAGGATGTTTAATTTTGTGCCCTTGTTTTTGGTTGGAGAAGAGGAGGGGCACATGATAATCTTAGATCTGTGTATGTTTTGGTTGGGTAGTGGGGAAGGGGTATTGAGGCACACACGATGTTTAACCGTTTGTGCCCTTGTTTTTGGTTGGTGGGCGTATGATGATCTTAGATCTGTGTATGTTTTGGTTGTGAGTGGGGAAAGGAATACAAAGGATGTAAGATGTATGTGCCCTTGGTTTGGGAGGGGTGTGCATAAGATGCACTCTGCATATATAATGTTGCATGAATACAATTGATAAGGAATGGGATTATGCCCAAGGGTGGAATTAAGAGGCAAATTGGAATAAGGAACTCATTACGGTATTTATTTAATTAAGTTGCTCAGTTCCGGGATCTAAATTACCTTCATAATTTTGCTTCAACACGTTTAATCAAAGTACAAAATATAACACTTTGATTCCATTACAGTTAGTGGAAAAAATCAGCACTCTGGCCGTGTTACAAGAGTTGTCAAAACAATATAGGTTATTTTTTAAGTAGTTTATATCATCTTCTGCTTTTACAGATTTTTTTTAGATCACTTTTCCAACTTAAGTCCTTGATTGACACCGAAATGATGTCGTGAAAAAAACTGATAAAACTCCTAGAAAGTAGGGGTTGGTTTCTTTAAAAATTGTATTATATTAATCATTGAATTCTTAAATTACCTTAAAAATTGTATTTTATGTATTTAATTTATATTAGTATTTGTGTAGTTTTTCAACAGTCTGTTAAAGATGACAAATTCCAAAAAAAATAAAAAATAACAGATTTCGAAAAAAGGTGGGTCATTTTGAAGTATCATAATAGTTATTAACTATCACCAAAAATTTGTTGAAAAAAAAATCATTTAAGACATTTTTTGTTAAAAAAATAACTCTGACTTCCAGTCAAAGTTTTCGATCAAAACATACCCCATAATGAAACGCGCTTGTTTGGCTACTCTGTATGCATAATCATAAAACTTCATCACGATCTCTGTGAAAATACCTTCTCAATCGTGATGAGTTGTAAACAATCCTAATTAGCATATGCATAATGCGTACTCATGGTTTGAAATCTTTGTTTACTTTTGCTTGCGACGATTTTCCAGACGAAATGTAATCAAACTAATTTACCTGTTAATTACGTAAACTTGTTGCTTTCGGCTCGAATTTTCGACTTAAAGTGAATAACTTTAATATTACTTTGATATGGCCAATTTAGATTTAGAAAATTTTGACCTTCATTTTTTTGTGTTTCAAGGGACAATACATCTTTAATAAATAGCTAGATGGGAGGCGATGCCTTTATTCCTGTGCCAGAGTTCTATGTTTATCCACATCAAATTCACATGTATTATGTATTCAGGAATGCTATCTTAGTATATTAAGTATTCCATTGCTATCTCTTTCAAATGACATTGCCAGTAGACTTTATGTTTTTATGTTAACAACACAACATATACATGTTTAAGAGCTCTTTTCACATTGATTTTTCTTTAAATCACGTTTTTCACAAAAATACACATACGTGTTAAATTACCTTATGTTAGAAGGTGCACACTAAATGCTATGTAGCGGATATACCCGCTAGCGTGTGCGTAATACAGCTGTGTTTTCAGTTAAATTTTGTGATCTTTCAGGAAGCATAACATTGTATATGTCCTTGAGTCAAACAATTTATCTTTATTTCTTTTACACCCACCTGAAAAGGATGTATTTTACATTTATTGTAGACAACAGAAATTGTTTGAAATGGAATGTAATTAGGTCATGTTTTGCTTTCACTGTTCAGTTTCTCTTTTGGGTTTAAAATAAGAAAGAAGAGACAATATTATTTTAAATGTTATGTTAGAAAATATGAAAAATAGAAGTTATGTTTGTATTAAAAATATCATAAAAGGTGTTGATGCATTAAAAACATTAAATAAAGCATGTACAGTAATACAGTGAATAGGGTACTTAAATATACAACACATAACAATGAAGCATCATACTAAACAGTGTCACAATGTGATTTAGTATAATGGTATAGGATTGGGAATCAAACTCTCAAAATGGCTCACTCGCATTGCCTTGCTGTTGGTCCCATGTACAAAGAGATTTAAACATTTATCAAAGAGGTACCTAAAAAAGTACAATTTTTGCAACTAAGTGGCTCTAATAAAAATACACAGTAACATGTTATAATAAAAAAACTAAAAATGTATAAAATTACTAAACTAAAAAAACAGTATGTTGAATTAAATGTACTTTATAAGCTAAATTAAAATATTAATGATACTAGCAACCAAAGACACAGTAACATGTTAGAATAAACAAACTAAAAATGTATAAAATTACTAAACTTAAAAAACAGTATGTTAAATTAAATGTACTTTATTTATGCTAAATTAAAATATTAATGATACTAGCAACCAAAAGGTAACATTTAAAAAGTAACTCACAACACAACACTTCTACCAGACAACAACAAGTTGGAGAAAAGAGTTTGCAAGAATGCAAATATGTTGTTTAGGAGGGCGATATAAACTTGCGAATGATAACGATAACACTGCAAAATAAATTTACATCAATCTTTTAACTAAGAGGTCACGAGTTTAAACCCTACGCTGTCCAGTTGTCCTTGGTAAATACAATTTATCTACCTACCTGTCTACCTAGCAGGACATTATTCATACCGTTTCCTTGTAGATTTCCGCCTGTATGTTTATTATTTGTTGCGGGAGCTAGTTACATATACATATTCCGACTCCAGATGTATAACCAATTTATAGTGTGTACATGTACATAAACACTTCCCACAAGTAGGAAGTTCTATCTAGCCATTCCACTGCAATCAAACACATGTTTTACCAAACATGATCAAACTTATTGGACAATAAAATACATGACAAAGTCTACAGCCGTGAATCCGCAATTCAGCAGCTCTATAAAAAAAACCTTATATGCCAGCAATTACAGAACAGCCTTAAGTTATATAACATGTCTTTTTTTGACAGTTTGATAGGATTGATTTAAAGATATATTTGAAAAAATTGTTTAATATGCCATTTAATTGGATTGGATACAAATTATTAAAGTTTGATGGAATTAATTTAGGATATATTGCTGAAAAAAATAATTCGAAAAAAATTGTTTAATATTACATTTAATTGGATTGGATAAAAATGATTAAAGTTTGATGTAATTAATTAAAGACATATTGCTGAAAAAATATTTAGAAAAAAAAATGTTAAATATGACATTTACTTGGATAAAAATTATTAAAGTTTGATGTAATTAATTTAAGATATATTGCTGAAAAAATATTTAGAAAAAAAAATGTTTAATATGACATTTACTTGGATAAAAATTATGAAAGTTTGATGGAATTAATTTAAAGATATATTGTTGAAAAAATAATTAGAGAAAAAAAATTGTTTAATATGACATTTACTTGGATTGGATAAAAATGATTTGCCTGAAAACCGTAATTGAAAAGAGAAAAAAAAGTCAATCAGAAGCCCAATCAATGTGTTTTTGGTTTAATTTAAATATTTTATCTTTTTTATAAGTAAAATTATTATTTATTTTTTTTTAATAACTTTTTTACTACAAATTTATTTTCTGTAGAAACCATCTATAAGCACTACGCTTCTATCTCTCCTTGTGACACCTCTGTTCATTAGACACAATCCAGTGAAACAAATTCAATCTCGCACGATTTTTATTATTCATACTGTCTGACTCTTAATTGAAAGATAGACAAATATCTGTTGTTTCTTGGCATGGGCACTGCAGGCATGTATATCAGCTTAATTAGTTCAAAGTAACAAGCAAGTTAAAATAAAGAAAGTTTTTACAGATTCTATAATATAGGTACTTTTATGTAATAATAATAATAATAATTGTCTTTTATATAGCGCTTAACCAAAATAAATTTTCTCTAAAGCGCTACGACCACAAGGCTCGACTCGAAACAAGGTGGAAATTACGTCATTTCATATGTAAAGGATTATTTAAGGTATAAAAACTGAAATGAGAGGAAGTTTTGAAAGAAAAAGAAAAAATGTAATATACTTTTTACCCCAAATTTTGGAATTGTATACAGTAGAACTTTGAGACACCCCTATTTGACGGACACCCCATTTGGCGGACATCCCTATTTGGCGGAAATCCCTATTTGATGTACATTCATATTAAGGGTACACCCCTACAGTATTTGACAGACACCCATATTAAGGGGACACCTCTTTATAGAGACATTTTCCTGTAAAACAAACAAGGAACAATACCTGTGTGTTTTAACACTATTACCAAACCATGTTCAGGAGACACCTCTACTAAAGGGACACTTTGTTGGGCCATGAAAGTTTCTTCTTAATAGGGATTCTAATGTTTTATTATACTCAGAACAAGAATAGGAGATTTACTTTAGAGGTCAAAGAGCGACGTCATAATTTAAAGATTTGTTTGATATCCATTTGCGTCTTAATGAACATCATTATTCTATAATTTGCTTTGAATTTGATTCAATATTTTATCAGTTGTCGCCGTGGTAATTTACAATTACTGTTCATAAAAGTTATTGTATTAGGAATACTTGGCTATGTTAGAATGAATCAATTATCCACCAAATAATGTTCTATGCTATGAATAATGTATTGATGGTAAATATCAATACGTTAATAAATTCAGTCTCTTCCCAGGAGAACTAGTTGATGGATTCAATGGTAAGGGTGGAATATACTATAACGAAGCCCTTAGGAAAGGAACATTAAAATGAAATCAGTTTAAGCTTCTGTGGCGTAGATCCTCATTAGCGATTTACCTAATGACCTAATTTGTTTTAACGGTATTGTCCCCTGAAAATAGGAAAATATTCATAATGATTTTATCCTAATTTAAATTGCTAATGTTAACTAGTTAGCTAGTTATACAACTTGAGAATTGGCATAATAGTATTAGTGCTTATTGTTTAAATCGTAACACGCATGAGAAATAAGTAAATGTCATAAATCAAGCGTAAAGTGACCGTCAACTCATGAATAACTGTTCACATGTCTTGCTTAACTCCCTGACGCAAAGCTACTTTGCAGTGGTTACATCATCATCATGTTGCAGTACCTGCTGCTTTCTGGTGTTCGAATCTAACCCTAGCTCAAGCTTGGTGGTTTAGTGGTATGAATGCCCGTCTTGTGATCTGGGGGTACAGTAGGTTCGAGTCGCACTTGAGTATGAATTGTGATTTTTTTTTTTTCGCAAGGTGTTCTCAATGTACTGAACATTCAGTACAACGAGATCACAGAGCATTCAGTACAACTACTGTATGTGAGTATAGGACAAAACTAGTTTATTTTTCACATGTTGTTATCACTCAGATGGTGATTCATTTGTAATGAGAGTGAGAAAAACAAAATATATTTGATGTTTGCTCCCAAAGAATTATTGTATTGTTTATTATTTAGTATTTTATGCATACAGATTGCCCCATATTAGGACAGCGATTAAATCTATGGTATTAGGTCAAAAATAGATAATAAAATTTGTAAATATAAATGAATGCGCTATTAATTGACCAAATTGATCCTTATAGTGTGGTTTTGATCTAATTGCAGAAACTAATTTCCTAGGTCTCTCCAAAGCCTAACAAATCAGCGGTATAATTTGCATGAAATAGTACTTAAATCTTTGGTTGCACTACAGTATTAGTATTACATTTATTTATAGTGCAAAATAATATTACATTTATAACGAAAAACAAGAAAGCTTGATAATAATTTAAAAGCAGTAAATTCCCTATTAAAGATGTTCCCAAAAAACATGAAAAATGAAGATTAATTAAATCAGACTTTGAATAGGTTATTTTGTAGTTTTAATAAAGTTAATCACTTCCGTAGAAAAAAATGGGAAAAAAAATGTTTTCACTTAAAATAACATAATAAATGGTTAAATTCAACCAAAAATCCATTGGCTGGCAGGCAGCCAATTTGACCATTTTTTTGCTTTAAATTACAGTTTTTTTAGGTAAATAAATTTTGTTTAGATCCAATTTTTGGTCAAAGTGGATAACTATTATGTGACATTAAAATGGCATATTCAACAAAAAAAAATGTAAAAATTATTTTTCAGGGGGACAATACATCTTTAAGGGAACAATTTAGGACACAACAATGTATGTCCCCTGAATAGGGGTTGGTTTTAGTGTTCATTTCATGGGGCGTTAATAGAGGCGTTCCCTAATATGGATGACCTTTTCCTCAAAGGAAGGATTCTAAGGTAATTTTTAAATGATAGAAATGAACACAAGTTCAATCAATCTCGCCTTGAACTTGTCAGATATAATATTTAACATTTAAGTCTTTAAATTTAGTCTCAGTTTATCTGTTTTTTAACACTAATCCTTCTACCATCAATTAGAACCAGGTCAAAGAAAATTGTGTGCAAGTGAAATATTTAAAGAGAGAGTTTTCCGACAATAAGTAATGCTGAAAATTAATCAAATAAACGGTACAGATGAGAAAATATTTGACAGTGAAAGGTTGGCCTATAACTAATAGTCTGATTCTAAATTTCCAGTTACACACTTTTAAATATCAAACACCCTATATTAAAATGCTAATTGTATGAATTTGTTGATATAAAAATTTGATATAAAGTTTACCGTACCTAAAGAGCCAACAACATCGCCAAGGGTTCGAGGCCGACTCGCTCCTAGTTCAGGTGGTGGAACAAGTTTTCTCGGGATAAGGACTATAAACCGTAGGTCCAGTGTACCCCGGTGAACTGGTTCACAAAATAGCCCCTGTATCAGGGGGATTACCACCTATCTGATAGGACAGTGATTAATTTACTATTGGTAGTCCTTGGCCACATTGCCTAAAGACATAAAATAAAATAAATAATTATTATAATAGTTAAATAATTCAATTTATTTAGTCAAACACATATGGTTTGAAATTTGCATAACAAATTGTAAAAACATCACATGATTAATAATAATATCATACAATGTGTATAATATTGACATACTGTATACAGTATTGCATCACAAAAAAAAAAGATAACAAGAATATTAATAATAATATCATACAATGTGTATAATATTGACATACTGTATACAGTATTGCATCACAAAAAAAAAAGATAACAAGAATACAAATGTAACATTCAACATAATCATTTAATAAAAAAAATGTCCTATTTCCCACATACAGACAAATTTTGCTTAAGCTATCTAACAGTTTTCATTTTATGTTATATTGAGTCTATGAGAAAAATCAAGAGACACAAAACCACATGGATAAAAATTATAGAGAATGACAAAAGAAAAAAAAGTCTATGTATGCACACATTGGACAATAATCACTCTGATTGGAGTCTTGTCAAGTGTGTTATGTCGCAAGATGTTCAGCGTTCGTGATGATGATATGTTGTATTGATATTTATGCTGGTCAAATAAAAACAACATTTTATTAACCATTTTATAACCCTATGCAGTTGTTCAGTACAAAACAACTGATAATTAACGTGTCCATTAGGTATATAGATTGGGTTGACATTGCCAATAATTAGAAAACAAATTAATACTTTATTCCTTTTTGTGGTATTAAATTAAACTTATTATTCCACATACATGTTTCAATCATTACTGTAAATTAATAGTGAAGTTTAATATGTATCAAGTTAAATCGTTTTACCCATCAATAGTGATTTAATTCTTTTGTAATTGCATTGTGATTGTCACGTTTTATGACTCTTTACACTAATATCAATTTATGAGTCCCAGAAGAGTGTCCTCAATTTAATCAAGTTACATCAATGGATTTAAAATGAAATATGTTAATATCTTATAACATAATGGTAACAAGAATGTTGAGAGTGAAAAGAGTTGTTGAACAATTGGACATTAACATACAATGAACTAACAAGGGCAATGATATTGATAGCGGTCTAAGATCAACATACGATGATACTCACTCTAGAGCAGTTACCTAGTAAAATAATTATTGTATAATATAAATCATATTGTAATTGTAAATAAGTTATTAGTTTCATATTTAAAATTTGACAACAAATAATTTTTGGTCATTAAAATCACATTTTTAAACAAATATAAAATTCATTCATTAGGTTATATGCATGATATGCATATAACCTCTTGATTCTGTCAGGATCTTTATTTATTTATTCTTTCCTTAGCACTATTTTGTCCGTGAATTATCTTGATATCAGTTTCATCTAGCTAAGTCAATTTTTCAGAGTATATTCCTTATGGCCAGGAATCGATGTGGTTATGTTTTCACGGTGCGCAATCATAAATTACGCGGTCTACGCGCGATTTAACGAAATCACGTTTGTAATCATATCTTCACAAGCATGAATCACTTTTAAACAAAATTTGGTACTCATACATTTCAGGTCATATTTCATCAATGGCAATATAATTACGTGCGTAGCACATATAACGCATGCGTACGCGCGCTTAAAAGTTTTAAAATTGTCAAAATTTATTTTCGATGAAATTAGAGTACGTTTCAGGCAATTTTAAGCGTTTAAAAAATTGCCACGAGTGTGCAGAATTGTGCACGCGCACTGCGCGTTAAACGTTAATGCGCACTCTTTTTGCCCGATTTCTGTTTTACAACCTTTCTTTAATAATATCATCATATTTGATTCACTTTTCAACTCGAAATTGCATTATACAAGCACGTCAAAAGTGACAGGCTACGCACGTATAAGTTAACAAAATAGTGAAAATATGCTAATTTTTAAAATTAATATATATCGTCAGAATGCTGGGGAACACCTATTTTTTATTTCATTTTCTTGAAGTGTATGTATCATATGTATGATTTATTATCAAATTAAGAGAACAAAAGTTGATTAAGTCATCATTAATTGCATATTGAATTAAAAAAAATTAATTTCGACAATCAAACAAATTTTGACATTTTCTTAGGCCGAAATAACAAACTTAACATTAACTTTCTTTCTTAAGAAGTTCATATATTAAAGTTAAAAGTATATAGTTTGACAGTGCATCATTTTTAAAAATTTTTAAAGATGTCATCATAGTAAAAAATTATAATTCATTGCGGTATGTAATAATCTATCTGCACCAAAGTGGTTACTGCATAGTAAATACACGGGGGAATCTTTCTACATCTTTTAGTCAGTTGTGTATAGCTCGGTGGTCTGTGCTCGTGTCTATAGCTGTCAAGGTACCGAGTTCGAGTCTCACCTTGGGAAACGAAACGATATAAGATTTTTTTTATTATCCGTATTGTTTGTTCAATTTTATTTCTTAGTGTATAGATTATACACATGATTTATAATGAAATCAAGATAGAAAGTAACTTATGTCTTTATTATGTAACAAATGTGATTTATGACATTATACGCAGAGGGATCTTTGATCTTATTGTGATACCGGCTATTGTATTTACATTAGCTAGATCCTATCATATATTATAAATAATTAAAGATTCTGAGAAAATCAATCAGTCAATATATCTTTTAAAAATCAATTATCTTTATTTAAATCAATGCATATAACCTATAATTCGTCATAGTGACGAATTAAATCTAGTTTTATAATGTTTTTTTACATCCAGTTTATGCTGTAAATTACTGTTTTTGATATCAGCTTTTTTTTTCAGGAACCCAATTATTGTGTTCTAGATTCAAACTTCATATCTTTATTATAATTACAATTTATAAAATAAAAAATAGCATCTGTTTTCTTTGGAAAGTTGCACAAACAATAAATATTAAATTTCAAATATTTTAGGTTATTACCTACTTTCTTTAAACCTATATAAAATATTTTTTTATATCAAATATGAGTTATTATGTCTTTCACATTCAAAATGTTATAAGGAAGTAAATGTATCGTTGGTTTTGTTTTTAATAACTAGTATTTCGTACTTAACTTTATGAAGAAAAAAAATTCATGAAGTGTGGCAGATCTTTTTTTTTTCTGTTTCCGATGAAGAATAGCATTTAAATTCAAATTCCAAATTAATATTTATTTACTTCCTTTTAAGATTTAAACAATAATGGAATAAATAAGAAATAACATGGACAAATAATAATAAATCTGGAGAATAGGAAGAAGGCAGGATCCCAGAAAGATACAGGATTTTGAGTCGGGTCTGCCTCGGATACAAAACGAAGGGGCAAATACAAGCAGGACAGCATGGGCATGTCCTTGTATAGCATTTGCTTAATTCTTGATCAATTTATCTTTTTTAATTTACTGTACAGAATGTACCTTGTAGTATGCAGTCATGTGTCTGTGTCAATCTGTGTCAATCTGATAATTCCACACAAAAAAAAGTTTTTCTTTTTCTGTAGTTTGACCCAAAATATTGAATAATCTCTCCAATGACATTTTAAAATTAACTACACCAGTCAGTTTTAAATGACAATTGAAAACTTTTATTTCAAGTCAGTGTTATTGAAGAGCTACTGTACTGATTATCATTGTATGATAAAAATGTAATGTTATTTGTAATGTTAATAAGTACAATTTTGTATCTATGTAGATACTGCATAGATAGAATCTACTATATATCTCAATTTATATGTAAATATGATTAATTAGGCTCCATGTATGATCTTCCCACAGGACATCACGTCGGTAATTACAAGGCATTATTCTGGTCAATTATCACAGCCGCTATATAAAAAATCTGTTGACATTTTTTTAATGTGCTAGGCAAATTGACTAAATGTGTCTAAGTACCCACTTAAAATCCCCAATAGGGTAAAGGTGCAAATCCCCTTCAACCACTGTCATAGTGCATCCTACATTTAATGATACAGAATCCTATGTTCTACTTTCTTATACATGTGCTAGGACTGACCCCAGCTCTTTCTGTACTAACCAGGCTAGTTTGTAAACTTAACCAACTTCCAATTAAAAGGGACTACATACAATATTCTTTATGCAATATCCATTGGCGTAACGTACAGGGCAAAGGCCCCTGATTTTGCACTCCTAATGGGCCCTACAAAGCTGGGTAGTTGCATTGGACTGCTCATGCTCTAGGGCCCTTTGAGTTCTGGGGCCCCTGGGTTTAACCAGTGAGCGCTCATAACCGTTACGCCACTGGCAATATCCAATCTTTAGTATCAATTTTGTTAAAAATTACACTATGTTATTACAATTGTGTTTTACCCGTAGTACTGAAAGTTGATCAGAAATAAATTAAATTTGGTTGCGTCCATGAAAGAGCAAGTTTGTGTTTTCACTACAATAGTCAATATACTGCCGACGCAGCTTTTTACAAAATTGTTTAGATGATGCGTATGGATAGCTATAGTTTCTATGCCAAGGTTAAACACTATAATGTGGATTGAGGAATGAGTTTGTTTTTGTTAAAATTAAGATAATTATTCTCTGAACTAAACTAGATTTTTACTGTTGGTTGGAAAGTTGATATTCATAATGTCAACTGTATAAATATCATCACAACCTTTTTGTAAAAAAAAAACAAAACATACTAACAACACAATGTATTAGATAGTAGGCCTAAAAATAATGGTGTAAACAATATATTTTATGACTTTAATAATATAATATTTAATTTCTTGTAAAATTATTAATATTTTGTTTCCAGTAATTAATGAGTTATTACAGTGACTACAAAACATTTAAATTGATTTTTAGTATTTGTTCCTTACAGTTAGAATGAATAGAAAAAAAATCTGCAATTGTTTTGCATTAATCAATGCTTTTTTTTTTTTTCTATACTACAAGATTGTCTCTTCCCGCCTCACTTTTTCTTTCTCTCTTGTTTTTCTTCCTCGTCTTCTCTCCTTGCTTCATTCTTTTCTCTCCTTACTTCATTCTCTTTCACTCCTGTCTCATTCACTTTTATTTCCTTCCTCTTTTTCTTCTTCTCTTCATTCTCCTTGTCTTCATTCTCCTTGTCTTCATTCTCCTTGTCTTCATTCTCCTTCTCTTCATTCTCATTCTCCTTCTCTCATCTCTCCCACCCAACCCCCACTTACCTTTCAGTGAGTGTACCATGTACTTAACTTGTGATTTCTGTCAACATGTCAGCATAACCATTACCACTGCTAATGTGCCTCGGTTAAGCTAATGCCAAGTCTATGATGCTGCTTACTGAACTGTGAAAGGTTTCGTTTGTGCCCTGAATATATTTTTATGGCTTATCTGTTATTTCTATTCACAGTCTGGATAATTCTTAATTTAGGATGGACATTGGGGAGTGGGTACAGTCATGTGTAAACTTGATTCATCTTACACTTGCATATGAGCAACATTACTTATGTTCACCTGTGTGTGTGTGTGTAAAATATGACTTATGTTCGTGTGTGTGTGAAACATGACTTATTTTCACCTGTGTGTGCAACATGACTTGTGTTCACCTGTGTGTGCAACATGACTTATGTTCACCTGTGTGTGAAACATGACTTACGTTCACCTGTGTGTGAAACATGACTTATGTTCACCTGTGTGCAGCATGACTTATGTTCACCTGTGTGCAACATGACTTACGTTCACCTGTGTGTGAAACATGACTTACGTTCACCTGTGTGTGCAGCATGACTTTGCACCTGTGTGCAACATTACTAATGTGCACCACTTGTGTGCAACATGACTTGTGTGCACCTGTGTGCAACATGACTTATTTTCACATGTGT
The DNA here is from genome assembly GCF_963402885.1 of Antedon bifida. Classification (NCBI taxonomy): domain Eukaryota; kingdom Metazoa; phylum Echinodermata; class Crinoidea; order Comatulida; family Antedonidae; genus Antedon; species Antedon bifida. Next base: position 30,302,023 of record NC_136227.1, on the reverse strand, counting down.
GCAACATGACTTATGTGCACCTGTGTGCAACATGACTTGATTGAGCCCCATTTAACCCAAAGAAAAGTCACTTCAGTATTTTACATGTACTGACTAATTAATTTTACTGTGATATTACAATACTGTGTTTGCAAGTTATATGACCTGGAAAATCTCACCACCATACACACTTCAAAAATTAAACTTATTTCAAGGTAGATTCTGCCATCAATTGATCATTATATCCTACCTTGGGATTGTAAAATCATCTCGTTGATCTACTAATAATTTGAAATTTTACAATGGCCGTTTTCGATATCAATTTCATTGTTGACAAATAAATCGCATTGGTGGAGGTAATTTAAACTATGAATAGGTCATCAAGTAGCTGAATTGGAATCAGAGAATTTCTGAATTTCAATTAAACTTTAATAGTATTTTAATATGACTGCTAGAAATGAAATGCTTAAATAAATATAATAATAAATAACAATTGTCTAAGGTTACTGATGTCGAACAAAAATCGCTGTGAAGAAACTCAAACGGCAATCTAGATGCCTTAAGCCTGTTTTCCTGTCGACATTATTCGATGCTATCATCATTGATCGTTAACAATTCAACGACGATCGTTTGAAAACGATCAAGTTGAAATGATAACGATAGCGAGTACCTTTTCCTGTAAATCTTAAACATTTCAATGTTACGTAGAAGATTGCTGATTATCGTTAACGATAGCGTCGACTAACGCCGACAGGAAAACAGGCTTTATCTAGATAGCCATTCAGCTACATTAGAACACCATTTTTTTGGGCTAAAAATGTGTTTTTTAGACCAATTTCCTTGAGACAGCCAAATAATAATAATATCCTGGATTATAAAGCGCCTAATGTTGTGAAACCTGTTTTAGATTTTTTACCCTGGTTATTTTTGGATCAAGTACATAAGGAAACATACTTCCATAATGCCGCTAGTAATCAATGTCTTGGACCTTACCAGGTACCCATTTGTACACCTGGGTAGAGAGAGGCAAATGTAAAATAATGTGTGTTTCCCAAGGATACAAGCAATGCGATGAGCGTTGGATTCAAACTCATGATATCACAATAAATGGTCCAAGACATGTTGCATTCGGTAATTATCAGCTATTTTTTAACTAGATGGTAACTGCTAGTTCCTTATTTGTAACTTTTTGCATCTTGTAGAATATCATAAAAACCGTGCCTAAATATAGGCCAGTGTAATTCTTTACGTAAATGCCTACTTCACATTTAGTAGAATTCATGTTCAAGATGATGTTTGATATGTTTGTCTTGATAATTAAATTATGTTTTAATCTAATCCATTTTAAATTGATTAATAACATAACTTTGCTTCCGGGGAATTAAGTAATAATCCTACAAAATTTGAATAATTCATATTAAATAAAAACATGTCCTGGCCTATTTTGTTTTGAGATGGAATTATACCGACAATCATAAAAACTACCGGCCAATTCAGAGAATGCAAATTTAAATTTATAACGCAAACGTTTTGTGCATGTGAATGATGAAAGGTTACATCAACTCGGCGTTGCCTCGTTGATATAACCTTTCATCATTCACCTCATGCCATTATTTGTACCATTACACTCATAAACATTCATTATTTGTATATTAAACAATAGTGACATCACTATTTCACCTTCAGTGAAATTTTCCTATTCTTGATAAAATAATTGTAATATTAACCAATTCCAGTCACTAAAGGTTGACCTTCAGTCAATTACCAATTGAGGTCATAAACAAGGAATTATTAAAAATTACACTTTAAAATTATAAGTATAAAAAATAATAATCAGCGCTTTACATGAACATTACATGAAAAAATGAAAAAAATATATGTTTAAAAGAAAAAAATAAATAAAATAAACTGAAATATGAATGTTTATTTTCTTAATTCTAAAATATAGATAAAAGAATAAGGGCTAATTTACACATGCGAGTGGTAGCGGTTAGCGGAAAACCGCGTAGCTTTTGTAGAGTAGAGTTTGTATCTATCCTAAGCGGGACCCGCCCGTCCACATTGTGTATAAATGGTCATAAGGAATAACATAGATTCTATATTTTTACCACTCGTCTGTGTAAATTGGCCCTAAAACTGTCACGTTAAGCGTTGATATAAGAATTTCAAAATAGTTTTTTAGTAATAAGAATAAACTCCAAATAATGTAATATACAGTAGAACCCTCCTTTGGGACATCTCTATTCAGGTGACACTTTCTTGAGAATCGACTGAAGAACTGTTTATATTTTATCCACTTTTCAGCAGAAACCCTATTAAGGGGACACTGTGTGTTGGTGCCTAATGGTGTCCCTAATATTAAGAGTTCTAATGAGGAGTGAATGGTGAATTAATTACCAAGTACATATTGAAAATTCTGCTTTAGTTTTAGATATCTATTTGGTATTGATTGAATTTTTGTCCACATCTTGTTTGGACTTTTTTAATGTTAAAAATGTCACCCCTAAAACTAGTTTTGGGCGATATGGATACTAACCAACTACCTAACAGTACAATTCTATTATACCACATTGTGGTATCCGGTATTAGTTCACGTCTAGAACATCCTGTATATTGCCATTACGTTCTGTTGAGTAGTGTTGACTTAAATCCTAATAGGAAGTATTAGAACAACTTAGTGCATTCTTTAAGTTTCTTGTTGGAAGGAGAGTAGGAGTTATATAATCCCACAGAGGCTTAAAGCCATTATTTCTTGAAATCATCAATTGTTTTATTATACAGTATTTTACATATTAAGTTTCACCCTCAGGAACAGTTTTGTAAAATTATTTTGTAGTTTATATATTTATTTTTTTCAAATTTATTTATATGTAACTATATTTTGACTCTACTTTAATTATGGAAGAAGGTTTGTTATACCATGGAGGAAAAATAAATTTAAATAAATGTATTTTTCCTCCATAGTAATATGTTACCTTCCCATGTGTAATATTTGTATCAGACTTGTCTACACTATCAAACTTTGTGATAAAGAATGTGATTTGCCCATATATGGACATGATGATGTCATACCACTACCACATTTGGGTATATCACTACCATGTTTGGGCACATCACACTTTTTTTGTTAAACTTGTTGAAAGTTGACAGTGTAAACATTATATAGCTTATATAGTAGGAGTAAATGGTCCGTTTTGCTTGTTTGTATAAAACTTGTTTTGTAATTTGTTGATTACTGACATGAAAAGCGAAAGGCATTGATTTCTTAATGTTTTCACCTTTTCCTACTCAATACCAAATTGTACTTAGGGCCTATTTCTATTTTAAAATATGATTCAAAATCAACTGGTCATGTTGAAACGTTTTTTTGTGCTTAGATTGGCAAGAAAATATCGTAACAAAACGGATTTGAATGCGTGCTTCCCTTCTCAATAGTCCCTGACCTGTGATAACACCTGTATTAGCGTTCCTCCTTCTATTTTCCTATATCGCTTTACATGGATTAACTTTATTAATACTATTTAGTTCACCACTAATCAAAATTACCTCAATACAGTTTAAATGAATATTGCGTGGTTTTGGTGATTATTTGAAAACATTTTACATATTTTCATTCATATACAATCATTCTTTTATTCATTCATTCATTTATTCCTTCATTCATTCATTTATTCCATCATTTATTCATTCATTCCATCATTCATTCGTTTTTTCATTCATTCCATCATTCATTCTATCATTCATTCATTCATTCATTCATTCATTCATTCATTTATTCATTTGTTTGTTCATTTATTCTTTCATTTATTCATTCATTCATTTATTCATTCGTTTGTTCATTTATTTATTCATTTATTCATTCATTCTTTATTTATTTACTAATGCAAAGGTTAAATATAAATGAAAAAAAAAACAATAGCAACATTTTGTAAGATTGCTAGATAACTTTTGGCATCATAACAGTCAGATTTACCAACAATTAATTAAATGCTGTGGACTTTACTCAACAAACACTATTTATTACAGGTACCAATTGATATCAGAATGTTACATTTTTCATATGTTGATTTCACAACAGACAGTGATTTTGTTTCTGTCATGCAAATATTTGGAAGAAATAATAAATTTAATCCTATTCAATTCATTCAAATAAAATTGGCCTAGATTAATATGTAAAAGTATGAAAACCGAGATTCATGTAGCCATGGGAACCTCTAAAGTAGGATGTTACATCATAATAAATCAAAGCAATTGTACTTTAAGTACCTACTGTATTTTTTTCTAAAATAGTTGAAGAAATTACATTTTTAAAGGAAATTGACTTGAAATGATCACTACTGTGCAGAAATGTAGATAAAATAAATGTTAGGATGACTCCAAAAAAAAGGGGTTGTGTAGGACGGGGACGGATGTGGAGGAGGAGCCTTGGTTGGCGATCAAACTAAACTTTATTTAGTACGACAGTGTATTATTTTACCACATCAAAGTGGCAAACAAGTGTAATTAAACAAGATAATGTTTTAGAATCTTTTGATCTCAGAAAAAAAAAGTGTATATTTATTATACGTCGAATCATATTTCCATTAAATTGTTAAAATTATGAATCAATATTCATTTCTAAACTTAAATAATTTTTGTTGTTGTTTACTCACCTGTTTATTATCTCCAAGACTATTTACACCACTTAATTCAAACGAAGATATCCACAGTTAAATGTAGTTAGTATCCACAGAATTACCCAACCTGATCAACAGTTGGTTGTAGATTAATAAATGATTTGACAGAAAGAATGTGGTGAGAGTAAAGTGCATTGATGCGTATCAACAAGCTTCTAATATTGTGTTTGAGGAAGGAAATAAAGTTTTAGAAACCACACCTGATTTAAGTATAGGTAATTTAGTAATGCTACTTACAATCAGATACCAGGATATTTATGATAACAAACATTCTATAGTATAATTATAGACACTAATATAATATTGTATTACTATTTGGTTTTAATGATAGGCCAAGACACAAAAGTAATTTTTGTTAATAGTTCTCCGAGATTACTGAGATAGGAGGGATGATTTTAGTTCTTGTCATGAATTCACTCAATACATGCCAACATTTTATATTTCTTTATAGTTTTTCATGTTATGAAACTTAAGAAATTCATAATTACTGATGTGTCTTATTTTGTACACAACTTTAGTAACACATTCCTGACAAATGACAAATTACTACTACAATTTAAGAGACAAAGATGTCGTTGAAGGCGAAGAACTTGTCACTAATAGATATTGTGACTTGTCACTAATAGATATTGCGACTTGATAATCTATTAATTGGAATCCATTAAGAAATTTACATTTGTATTTTCAGAATTGGATACTATAAATAATTATTTTATTTTCAGATTTTTTCATTATAGTCTTGTTGTAGGCTTCACACTATAAGTTATCGTATATTAATATCAGTGCCCACATCATTAACTACATTTGATCTGCCCCAGATTAGGGGTGGTTCAAATGTAGTTTAAAACCTTCTGGGTACAATTTCAGTCATTTTGATATCTGTTTATGGATGCTTGCAAAATGTTTATAGTGCACCAACATAGGAAAATGAAAATGTATAAAGCGGTAATATCCTACGCCCTTATTTTATCCAAACTGCACGTCCACGGAGCAATAACAATTTCATTTTGAACTAGATTTGAACACTTTTTAATAACATGCTGCTCCTTTAAGTATTCTTTTATATCGTAGTAGCCATGCCCAGGCACCTGTTCAACAGGGACTATGTGGACTACACTGGGAAATTCCCTACACTTCTGCTCAACATTTCTTAGCAATTTCCGTTGCTGTACCTCCAAGCAAGATGCAAATTATAATAATGATTTATATTGTGATAATATCATACTAGCGATCTTTTTATGCCTTAGTATGTGGTTAGATACTTTGCATGGGCAAGTATAATAAAAGCTCACTCTGATAAAAGTACTTTTTAATTATTAAAATAAAAAACAAATTGTATCAAGAATAAAATTCGGAACTACTGTATTTACGGCCATTCATTTTGTTATACACTATCCCTTCACTTTGAAATATATATAAGCTAAAAAATGAAAGCAATATTGGATATATAGATTGTTCAAAAATGTTTTTAAAAATCTACAGAGAATCCCAGGGCACATTTAGCTTACACTGGCAACATAAAAACATGATGGTGCACAAAAAAAATATATACTAGATTTGAACTCGTCACTTTGACGAGTTAGTTATCAGCACGACAAACAGTACATTTAGGAGGTGCACAACTTCACGTAAATGTCAGTTACAAGGGGTTATCCACCCTAGTAGAAACACTGACTTTGATGTGTACATTTTGAGTAAGCACAAGAGTGTTTGGTTTGGAAAAAATGTCATTATTCATTCAATCTATTTTTTACTTTTATAGTGTTTCTGCGTTTGTGCCATCTGCTTGCTGCAGACAAGATGATCGTGGGAATGAAACCTCAACGCTTCATTGATTACATACACATTGTACAGCCATACAAAAACAGCGTGAACCTGATGCGAGGAAATGTTATGTTTGTGGTGAGATCTATAAGAGCTTTTGATAATCTTAATCTTTGACACACGGAAAAAACTTTGTTCAATTCATGTAATGAATTTAAATGCTGTTATTTTTTTTCCAGTCTTTACAATCTTGTTTTACGTCCTGTTATATTATTTATTGAATTTCAGGATATTCAAATTCCAAGATATTCCTAGTTTTTCCTGGATTTAAACTTGATCACAAACTTGCTAAGAGACAGGAGTGTAGGCCTACTACGATGATAATAATGTGTATACTTTACTGGTGGCCTGGAAATAAGAAATTCCACGAAAATTAAGGGTGTGATTATAGTGCCGGATTACATTAACAATATATAACATTTATATTTGTCATGTACGGTATACAGTAGAAGCCTATTAAGTGAAGACCCCTATTAAAATGACACTTTTCTGTGAAAGTGGAAATATATGTTTAGGGCCAACCCCTATACAGGGGACACCCCCATAAATTTGGCATTTATTTTTAGCTTGATTTCTAAAGGCCAATTTACACAGACGAGCGGTAACAGTAATAAAAAATATAGAATCTATATTATTCTTTATGACCACTTACACACAACTCGGAGTGGACAGCGGTTTCCGCTCAGGATAGAAATACAGATTCTATGTGGGACAAGCTACGCGGTTTTCCGCTTACCGTTACTGCTAATTTCTGTAGGCCTTAACTATATGGGTTTACTGTATTTGTATATGCACAAAGACGACTATGTTCCAAGTACAATTTCATTTTCTCACAGATCTGATCACTTGGCAAGCACCAACCTCAGTCATAAAAAACCTATTAACAGAGACTGAACATAAACAGTGAATCCATAGCTAGATAGCCTAATTGAATTCCAAGCCTATTAACTCAAATACAGATTTATATTCTTAATTAATTAAATTATTATCCTACCAGTTTGTTACGCTTTTCTCTCAATAATTATTAACAATAAAACGCTAGTTTATATTCTCAATTTATCGTTAATCAATTTCACTCCGGTGGTTTATTATACTTTGTAGAAAATCGATGGGAAAGATCCTAAATCACACCGTCCTGATTGGTTGTATGTAGTAGCAAGGGGCAGTAACAATTTACCCCCAGCGGATACGGTAAGATACTAGTAATTAGATTGTATGATACATTTATATGATGATGTCATACACGTTGAATGGAATGCGACTAAATTAGTTAAATTAGTAATTTATCCATCCATTAAGGTGTGACTGTGTCAAGTTAAAGCACTGCTTATTTGTGTGTAAACATAAACTATAAAATACAATAGACTCACAGCAGCAGCCATTTAATAAAAATGTTTTTAAATGTCTTTAGGCAATGTGGTTTAGCAATGTGATTACCAATATTAAATTAATCACTGTCCTATCAGATAGGTAGTAATCCCCCAGATACAGCGGCTATTTTGGGAACCAGTTTACCGAGGTAACCTCCTACTCTTCTCGAATAATGAACTGGGTTCTTTAAAGTGCACACAGGTTATAACTGTATACACTGGACCTACGGTTTATAGTCCTTATCCGAGAAGACTTGTTCAACTACAAGAACTAGGAGCGAGTCGGCCTCGAACCCTTGCCGATGCTTCTGGCTTTTTAGGTACGGTAAACGGCCTTAACCGCTCTACCATTTGACTCACATCACAATTTAGTTCATTTTTTTTCATTTATTTATTTGGAAGTAGTCAAGGCGTTATGTCAGCAACAAGGTGTTATAACACCATTACGTCCACAACCCCTATAACCTACAACAAAAACTAGTAAATTATATTAATAAAGTAAAAAAAAATGTAATATTTAATCTGTGTAGTTAATATTAAATGAATATGTGCATGAGAAAGATATTCATATTTAAATAGGACTCCATTTACAATCACAATTTAGGCCGACCCAGTCACTGTTGACATTTGACATATTTTGGACAGATTTAGACAGCCTCAGGAGTCAACCAAAACTAATTTATGCCAGCTTAAGCTCTGTCTATACTATCAAACTTTATGTTACAAAAAAATGTTATGTGCCCATGGACATGATGATGGCATCAATACCCCCTCTGGTAACGTCACACTTTTTTAGTCAAACTAGTATGATATTGTAGAAAGAGCTTTACACTTTCAAGTATAATTAATATGTACCTGTTTTCTGTTTCAGGATTACATTGCGAAATTATAAATATATAATTGTTGTTATCAATTCAATTCAATTCAATAGACATTTATTTACAAAATCTGAATACATACAGTAGGAAAACAAGAAACAGGATTGTACAGAATTATAAAAGTGTATCAGAAAATGAAGGCAAAAGCCCAGAAAGATGTTTGTAACATCTTGTGTTGGGCGAGCCTTAACACAAATAAAAAAGAAAAGAAATGCATTGAAGAAAATCATAATAAATTTCATAATCTAAAATATGAATAACAGAAAAAAAAAAAATCTGTTGGTACTGCAGATCGAGACATGACCGATTAATAAATATTTAATAAGTAGAAAAGGTGTATTTTTTTAATTTTGAGAGAAGTATCTTAGGGGAAGCAGATTTTAAAATGGAGGGTGGTAGGTTGTTCCATAGGGTGGGTCCAGAGTATCGAATGTTATGTTGGAAAAAATTTGTTCTATGGGAGGGTATAGATAATTTATTTTTAGTACGTGTGTGATGGGAATGATAGAAGGAATTGGAAGTAAATATATAACAAAGATGGTGAGGAAGGATGTTGTTTAAGGCAGAGTAGACAAAAATGGTTTGTTGAATTAAGTTGATATCATTAAGTTTGATGAGATTAAGATTTGAAAATAAATGAGAGGAATGGGAAAGCGGAGGCGCGCCAGATATAATTCTGATAGCCTTCTTTTGGAGGGTATGCAATTTATTAAGGTTTGTAGGGTATGTGTTGCACCAAACAATATTACAATAACTCAAATAGGGAAGAATCATAGAGCAATACAGGATGCGTAGGATATTAGGGGGTAAATATGAAGACAAACGAAAAATAATACCAAGGCTTTTGGAAATTTTGTTTTCAGTTACACTAATGTGTGTTTTCCACGTCAGGCCAGAGTCAAGATGGACACCTAAGAATTTTGCTGATTGAACAGAGGGGATGTTTATATTTTCAATGGTAATATTGTATAGTGATGGGTCAACATTTTTTAACTTCTGGGGGGTCCCAAACAGGATGAAGTTACATTTTTTATGGTTTATAGAAAGTTTATTAGCAGCAAAGTATTGGGACAACATCTCTAGGTGGGAGTTGGTAGTATTAAACAGAGTTTGGATTTCAGGGTGAGAATAAGTGACAGTTGTGTCGTCAGCGTATAGGTAAAAATCAAGTAATGGGGAAGAAAGATAGATATCGTTAATGTACAGAATAAATAAAAGGGGACCGAGTAAGGAGCCTTGGGGAACACCACAAGTTACATGATTGAAATTAGAGATTGAATTGGAGAATTTTGTGCATTGGACACGATTAGAGAGGTAACTTTTGAAGAGATTTAAAGCAGGGCCACGGATTCCATAGTGAGATAATTTGAATAAGAGTATATTGTGATCAATTGTATCGAAAGCCTTGGAGAGGTCTATAAAAATTCCTAATGTGAGGTGACGGTCTTCGAAACCATCAACAATTTTATTAGTTAGGTCGATTAGAGCGGATGCAGTATTGTGGCTTTTTCTAAATCCAAATTGTTTTTTGTAGAGAATGTTGTATTTATTTATGAATGAGGACGTACGTTCATAAATCACTCTCTCCAAGGCTTTCGAGAAAATTGAAAGAATTGAGATAGGACGATAGTTGGAGAGATCAGATTTGTTTCCGGACTTATAAATAGGAGTAACGCGCGCTATCTTCATCCTGTCTGGGAACACACCATTAGTTAAAACAAGATTAAAAATATGGGATAAAGGGAAAGAGATCAAATTGGCGACATATTTAATGGGTTTAGTTTTAAAATCGTCAATGCCAGGGGATTTGTTTGTTTCAAAGGATGTGATAATTTTTATAACTTCCGTCTCATCAACTGGATTAAGAAATAAAGAATTATGAGTTGGATTTGGCAGAAAGTCTTTAAATGAGTTGTTGACATTGGGAATTTTGTTAGCAAGGGAGGGACCGATTTCTACAAAGTATTTGTTAAAAGCATTACATATTGTATTGGGATCTTTAGTCAGTTCACCGTTACAGTTGATAGAGATATCAGAGTTTCGATTATTGGGGTTTTTGAGTAGTGAATTGATGGTTTTCCAGGTTGCCTTGATATTATTTTTATGTTTAATGAAAGTGTCCTTGTAATGTGATTTTTTAGCCAGTTTGACCAAAGTATTTAGTTTATTGCGAAATTTTTTGTATGTTTTTTCATTGGCGACAGAAGGACAGTGGAGGAATTTAGAATAAAGTTTCTGTTTATATTTAACTGAATTTAGCAATCCATTAGTCATCCAGGATTTTATTTTATTTATTTTTTTTTTTGATTTTTGGAGGGGAAAGTGTTTATTATAAAGTGATTTTAATTTATTGTCAAAATTGTTATATGCAGTGTTGGGATCGTCAGTATTTATAACTTCAAGCCATTGTTGTGAAGCCACATCAATGCGAAAGTTTTCCAGGGATGTATAGTTTATTTTTCTGAACTCATGAATTTCTTCCCCATCTGAGCCAGTTGGAATATTATTAATAAAAGAAATATTGAAAACAGGAAGATGATCAGAGATATCACAATACAGTAAACCACTTATGTTGTGATGATCGAACTGATTTGTAAAAATGTTGTCAAGCAGAGTAGCAGTGGTTTTAGATATACGGGATGGCTTGTGAATACATGGAAGGTAATGGTTACTAAACAGTGAATTTATAAAATGGCGGGCTTCATTATCAAATTCATATTTGAGAATGTCAATATTGAAATCGCCAAGGATATACACAATCTTGTTTTCTTTGGATAATGTGGAAAGAACAGAATCTAATTCATCTGAGAATGTGTTTGGGTCAAAAGAGGGGGGCCTATAAACTGTTCCAATAACGATGTTTTTTAAATTTGGTCTGGTAATTTCGATAAAAATTGATTCGCATGTAGAGGGGTGTAGAGTCAAGTCATTTCTTGTGGAATACTGAAGGCTATCACGAATATACATGGCAACGCCACCACCGACTTTATGGTCTCTGTGATTTGCAGTAAAATGGTAATTAGGGAGCTGTACAAGAGGGTTATCATATTTAAGCCAGGTTTCACTTACACCAATGACATCAAATTGATGCTTTGTTGATTCTAAGAGTTGTTTAATTTGATCAATGTTTTTAAGGATACTTCTAGAGTTAAAATGAATTGTGCGCTATTACCTAATTAACTATCATATCAAAATAGAATTTGGAGGAAAATAATTTCACAAGCATTCATGTACAATAAGTGAGGCTAAAATTAGACCTCACTCTCATTGTAAAACGTGATTGTTAGCATTGTAATTGTTCTCTAAAGGTAGAATTGTAGAACAATGAGGATATTACAGGATACTTAACAAGTGCTTTTTCCTTCCTGAATCAACTGGCTTTTCTTCTTCTACGGTGATATTGCAGATTTTGGTATTTTAAGCTGCCACTCAAGCTGTCAACAGACCACTTTCTTTTGCAGTATCTACTTGCATTTGGCACCGTGGCTGAATACAGTAAAACTCTTATTAAAGGCTTACATTTGGGACAAGTGTCCCCTTAATAGAGGTGTTTCCTGAATAAGTGTTGGCTGTATAGTTTTAAAATATATATTTTCTATTATTCATGGGAAACTGTCTCCTGAATAGGGGTGTGCCAAAAGATGATGGTTTCTACTTAAGCGAAAAAAGTTATCTCAATACATACAGTATTTATTTTACATTAAATGTAGTTTGTGACCTGAAATTAAATATAAAAATGTAGAGAATGGGACTTTAAATGTTGGGTATAAAATACCAACAATATTTTGAGTATATTATTATCATTATACCTTACTTACTAGTATAAGAATGTTTCTCAGTCTTTTCTCTGGAAATACTGGTTGCCATATATAAAATGTATGGTCATTAGGACTTCAAGTCAACACTTTATCTCTTATTTTGCTTTGCAGCTATAAACTGCACCATGAATGCCATTAGTGGCATTCCAACACTCAATTGATTTTAAATTAAAATAATACCGTGTTAACTTGTAAAGTAAAACAATGGTAACTCCAAATTTTATTTTATCTGAAATTATTCCAGTGGATGTTATGTTGTTCTGTGCAATATAGAGCAATTTAACTTCAATATAATAATTGCATTTTTATATTTATAGGGATGTGTGTGTTTATCATAAATCCAGAAAAATGTTCAGTTGCTCTGTTGTTTGATTCAATATTTTAAAATCTGGTTTACTATTTATTACATTTTTTCATTTTATTCTGCTTTTTTTCTTCCAGCTGGCAAGCATGTTTGAAGGATATGCATCTGTTGACATCCAGGTTATAGATGCAAAAACTGCAGTCTTGGCTGTATCTACATTCAACGGGTATCTTCATTTTATATTGAATAATTTAGTTGATAGCAGTTTTCAGTAGTCTTAAGAATAAGAATGAATTTGAGATTTTAGCTAGAAGTAGTGTAAAGTCAGTTTTAAGGTTAAAACTAGCTTATAAGTCAAAGTTCAGAAACACTTTCCAATCTTTTTAGTGTTATTGAAACGTTGGAATTTTTAATTAGAAGTTACAAATTGCAACTGAAGTGATGCGAACAGATTGTTGTTTGGCCATACAAATGTCGGCTGTAATAATTAATTTTTGTTTGGTAGAGTGAAAGACATAAGCTTGGTGTAGGCATGTCTTTAGGCCCATGTTTTGTGAAAAACAATGACCTTTTCATGATATCCTAACTAATAGGTATTTGTGTTTTGGTTCGCAAGAATACAACTAGTGCTGTTCAACCATTACATTTTGAAATGGTATAAAATCGATCTTGAAGATAAAAATTAGATCTACATTTGTTTAATGGTTACATTGTTGCATAACACAAGCAAATGCTTTCTTAGAATTCTCTATTCATTTAAATTCATTATAATGTTTATTACACTGTATTATCATCTGCCTCTACAATTACAAATGGTTTTTTTTTTCTCTTTCCAGAAGCAAGCATATCCTGAAAGCTTTCCGTCAGAATAAGATAGTGTCTGTGTCTCGGTATAGCCTAGTGAAGCATTGTAAACCTGTTAGATATGGTCTGTGGTATGTAGACACACTTGAATATTAATTTAATTTGTTTCAAGAAGTTAGTATCAAACGATTCATTGCCAATATGTATGCATGCACTTCCTACTACCAGACAGTATCTAATAGACTAAATTACAGAATTTTAGTGTAAGGAATGCTATAAAAGATGCAGATAATTCAGTTACAAATTGACCTGAAATAGCTGTGGGACTATAGAATTTCTGTTACTAGTTTTTTTTCTAGAATTTGTAATTTACTTAAATGCATTTTATTTCAATTATTATTTGACTTAATATAGCTTGTAATTTGTAGGACAGTACAGTATACAGATACTTCCCTTTTAAAAGTGAGAGGGCAGTGTTTAGATTTTTAAAATTGACTTGGTTGTCATCTAACACAGAAAGTAACATTACGGTATACTTCCCTTCTTGGGTGAGAGGGCAGTGTTTATATTGTTTGGTTGTCAGTGTTTCATTACTCATGTGACTGCCATACCCGGCTGTATTCTTATTTTTATTCTTTTTTGTTTCTTAACATTTTTCGTCATGACATTAGGATATCAATACTTGCGATGGGTGCTTTTTGTGTCTGGACGTTTGTTGGTGATAAATGAATATTGGCAGGATTTAATTGGATTCCACAGAAGGATGACCCTCACGATGATGATCCTCTGCGTTAGCAGTTGATGCTGATAACACAATGAATCAAACTTCCTAGATTTGCTGTCTTTTGATAAAAGTTTTAAGGTTACCTAGGATAAATATACCTGTTTTAATAAATTGTGTTACAACTTTTGTATTTTATCTACAACAACTATTAGGAATGCATTAAAAGTAAACTTTTTTACTTTTTATAGACAAATTTAAATACTTTTTTTTTTTCACATCATGCAACTACAAAGTAGGTCTGAACATATCTCAAACCCCATTATTGGATAACTGGATTCAACTCTTGCGACTTCTAGCATTGATACCGTCGATTGTTACAACTTTTCCTGTAAGTCACCAAAGTTTTGTGTCGTCGTCGTTAATTAAATAAGTACCTTTTCCTTTAAACTGTAAAAATGTCAATGTTTACATATAAGATCACTGATTATTGTTAACGATAGTGTCGAATAACATTGACTGAAAAGCAGGCTTTAGATTATTATTAGTTTGTATTAGTTTTCTATGTAACACTCTGTTAGATTGTTAAGCCATAGAATGTTGTTCAACATTTAAAGATGTATTGTCCCCCTGAAAAAATATATTTTTATTTTCTTGTTGAGTATGCAATTTTAATGTTAATAGTTATTCACTTTTACCAATGATTTGATTGAAAAAAAACATTAAAAAACAACAGTAAAATTTGCTGCAAACCAGTTGGTTTTTTGATTGAATTTAACCATTTATTTTTTTTTATAAGTGAAAACATTATTTTTTCTGTTTTTTTTTTCTTTTAAAGTGATTACTGTATCTTCATTAATGACCCATACAATTTCTGACGTTTTGTAAAAATAATGCATATATATTACTTTAAAAACATTAAACCAGGTCATTCCTTGTCTTAAATGTACGTTTTATGGTAAATTATGATAACAAGTTTTGTAAGCCTAGCTGGTAAACATCGGTAACGTATGAACTTCGTATGCTAGCCTGACGTTGTATAGTTGCTGCATTAATTGTCTTTCTGTTTTTGCCAGAATCCGTTGATACAAATTGGGGGAAACCTGGTATTTTCATCTTCCATTTGTTTTGGCTGATCGATAGAAAAGTGGATGAATCACAGAAGAAAAACAAAAATATCAATACGCGCACAATGCATGTTGAGATTTATAGCAGGCCCCTTAATTTATTAGAATCAACTTATTTTTCAAATTTTTAACTCAATAGGACCATATAGTATTTATTTTTACATTAAATGTAAATTAGTTCTAAAAAACGTAAGGAATGGGACTTTAAAGATGCAAAATGGACTATCAAAGAATTATTAATCTTTTTTGCATGTTTTTGTAGGACAATACATCTTTAATACTTATCAAACCCTGTTTAAAGAGTGCAGTATTTATTTCTTACAACAACAGAATCAAGCTTTATACAGATGAAGACGTACTGTCATGGCATATTCTTTGTCATCATTGTAACTGTTGTCTCCCTCCTTCACCACCATCATCATCCTCTTCATCATAAAATGTAGTCAATTAGAAAAATGCATTATAAAAGTTTTTACTATTTCATTACTTTATTATTCTAAAACAATATAGTAAAATAGGGTCATGCTAATCTACGCCTGGTATCACCCAGTAGAGTTTTATGATATAACATAGTACATGCTAACATTATAGTCAATGTTATTGTAATATTTAAATTATACATTATAAAAAAAAATGTCACAATACTGAAACTGAAGACCGCACTCTGTGGTAAATCATGTTTTGTTGTTGTTGCGTTGTGACAAATGAAAACTTAAAATTATTAAACTTAAAACATTACTAGAATGTTTAATATATTTATTACTATAAAGGCTACACAAATTACCAAAAAGCTATACTTTATATAAAGTATTTAATTATTATAGATAATTAAAAACATTCATACTAAAACAAAATGATGGAAAATAGGATTAAGTTAATCTTGAATTTACAGTGTATTAAAACCACAGCTAATTATCACTCACTTTACCCTTAAATCACGCTAACAAAGAATTTAAAACAGTATCAATTTCATATACCATACATCTGATTGGTTGAAACTAAAAGCAGAATTTTAACATTTAGCTGTATTTTAGTTAGCACTATTAGGGTGACATTATCAATAAAGAATGCTAATGCTAACATTTAACATAGATAAATATAAAATTATTGTTACTTAATTATACCTGCTTATATCGTCACCTACATTACTAATACTTCTATCTATGTACAGTATTGTAATTTATAAGTGCTAATTCTATTTAAACGGTACGTAAATTTTGTGAAATAATTTATGGTCATCCAAAGAATGTTACTAACAATCAATTATATCTTCTGTTTGTAATATTATTATTATTATTAGTTTTTTATTATTATTATTTTTAAATAATTTTATGAATTGGTGATACTAAATCTCCATTCTCTCTCCTGAGGACGATCAAGTATATTGATCGAAACATTGAGAAATTCAACAGTTCTTTTAAGAACTAAATATACGTGGTGTATCTTTAGAAAACAAATTTACCATCCAGGGGTTTTTTTCATTGCAGTGACAACTCTCAACTTTTTTCTTTTAAAATTCATGTTTCTTTAAATTTCATCTTATCTTTAGTTGCCTCTCGTTGACTGACTAGTTTTTTTAGAAGCATGTTCTTAAGTCTTACATCTTTCAGTTCTTATTTTGTTGACAAGTTAATTTTACCCATCTTCTTAGTTAGGGTTCTATCATTGTTGCTTTCATCATCGTTACTTTCATCATTGTCGCCTTCATCATCGTTACTTTTATCATTGTCACCTTCATCATCGTTACTTTCATCATTGTCGCCTTCATCATCGTTACTTTCATCATTGTCACCTTCATCTCCATTATTAAGATTTTTTAACTTCTCTGTGATATCAATTGAATTTATTGATGATATTTCAAGATCAGATGAATGTACAAAAAAGTCTATGCTTTTTTTGCCTTTGCGATATCCTTTTAAATTTTCTTTTTCTAGAGCTTCAATTTTAAATTCATCTTTCGTCTTCAACCAATCACGTACTGTTTTCTCAACAACATTAAAATCGCCACCAATTATTGCAGGAGCTGAGTAATCCCGTCTTATTTTCTGTGCAAACTTGATAAGTTCATTAAAAGCCTCTTTTTTCTCAGTACCTAGAACATTTCTTGGTCCATGCCATGATATTGCTACTATTTTTTTTTTGGGCTCAGCGCGACGTCTTAAAATGATTGCGTGCCATCGATGCCCGTATTTATAGTTGTTCTCTGGATCTATTTCAAATACTGAATCCTTTACCAGCATACCATTGTGTATTGGACCTTGGGGTTTGAATGTGTAAACATAATCTCCTTGTATTTTGTCCTCCTTTTTTGATTCTTGCAAGAAGATGATATCTTTCTTGATTTCATCTACCTTTAAAGCTGAACTTATTTTGTTGTTGTTTATATTAAATGTATTTATTGTAAAGTTTGCTTTTTTATAAGCACACCTTCCTGTCACAGGATTGTGAGGAAATTTGACACTTTTTTTTGTTTCAGTTTTACCACCATCTGCCATAGTGTATGGAATATAAGCAATGAAATTATATTTTATTCACTGAGAAGAATATCTATAAAATAAATACTATAACCAAATATGTTTAAGAATAGTATGAGACAATAATTATATATGAATATTGATACTTAATGTTGTGTATTAAAGGTTTTGGAGAACTCAAAATTTCATCATTGATAATTTATGATTTTGTAATGCTAATTATTACATTTGTCAAATATGAAAACAATATTTGTTTTACAAAACTCAGTATTTTGCTCCACTCTCTATTTCTCTCTTTGGTTTGATTTATCAGCTGAAAAATTATAGTGCAATAAATTCTTCATATACAAATGTTGGTCTAAACAAAGTCACCGTTAAATGTTTCTTTCGTTACACTTGTAAGAAAAATCTATCCTATAATAAACAGACAAAAGGACAAGATGGTTAGAAAAAGCACAGCAACTATTTCAATACAGATAGTGTAGTGTTATATATAGGAATGTATGAACACAATGATATTTACTTGTAATTAGATGCTACAATAAGTTAGGAATATATCCAAGTACTGCCTTGTTTACCAATTATGACTGAAAAATATAATAACAAATACATAATATGAATCCAAAGGAAATTTACTGACAAAATGACTGGGTATGTGGCTGGATCTCAATGGAGATACAAAATAAAATAAGCAGAAAGCTAAAACAAAACGATAAAGTAAAACAGCCAGAAAAACTAGCAAAGCTTTCAGGCAACACTAGCCCATCATCAGTGCAAGTGACACTGATGAACAAATAATATAAGAAATATAGCATATGTAAATGTTTCCCTTTTGCAATCATTTTAAATTGACTATGAGCAATCCTGAAATCATTTCTGTGGAAATGAGTATCCCAGTCTCTTAGAATTGTTTCTTATGTTCTAGTCTTTAAGTTGCAGTGCAAAAAAGGGTGGGACACATCATTTAGGAGGAATTATAATAACTAGCAGTAACCCGTGCTCCGCATGGTCTTTTTCCGCCTTTACGGTGTGTGCGTATATACTAATTCGCATGGGATGAGAAAAAGGAAAGCAATACTGGATATGGGACGAAAATACACTACAGAAAAATTGTGCTGTGTGAATCTAGGGTGCGCATCAGAAAGTGACAATGTACATGACAGGGACATGCATGTTGAAGTCTGTCAGCAGTTTAAACACTTCAATGATAAAAAAGTAAGTGGTAATTTATAGAATTGAGATGTGAAATATTGAAAAAATAAAACTACATCTACTTACGGACTTGAAATCAAAAAAGTGCACGTGGTGATGGTAGTCGAAAGTTAGATGATGCACACAAACATTAACCACATTATAAAATGCCAAACTATATATTTTGAGTGTTTTTCGTGGTGTATTGTTGTTTTTTGTGAGAGTTTTGTTTTTAATTATGCTCAGAAATAGTGATGTGTATGCAATAAATCGAATGAAAAATACATTGCTGCGGAAACACGACCTACACACATTGTTATTATTAGGTTATATGCATTATCATGCACATAACCTCTTGATTCTGTCACAATCTTTATATATTTATTTATTCTTTCCTTAGCACTATTTTGTCCGTGAATTATTTTGGCATCAGTTTCATCTAGCTAAGTCAATTTATCAGAGTATATTCATTATGGCCAGGAATCGATGTGGTTATGTTTTCACTGTGCGCAATCATAAATTACGCGGTCTACGCGAGATTTAATGAAATCACGTTTGTAATCATATCTTCACAAGCATGAATCACTTTTAAACAAAATTTGGTACTCATAAATTTCAGGTCATATTTCATCATATGGCAATATAATTACGTGCGTAGCGCATATAACGCATGCGTACGCGCGCTTAAAAGTTTAAAATTGTCAAAATTTATTTTCGATGAAATTAGAGTACGTTTCAGGCAATCCATGAGTGCGCAGAATTTCTGTGTAGTCAGTTATGCATGGCTCGGTGGTCTATGCTCGTGTCTATGGCATTCAAGGTACCGAGATCGAGCCTCACCTTGGGTAACGAAACGAAATAAGATTTTTTTTATTATTCATATTTTTTGTTCAATTGTATTTCTTTGTGTATAGATTATACACATGATTTATAATGAAATCTAGATAAAAAGTAACTTATGTCTTTATTATTATGTAACAAATGTGGTTTATGACATTATACGCAGAGGGATCTTTGATCGGATTGTGGTACCGGCTATTGTATTTGCGTTAGCAAGATCCTAACATATATTATAAATAATTAAAGATTCTGAGAAAATCAATCAATCAATATATCTTTTACAAATCAATTATCTTTATTTAAATCAATGCATATAACCTATAATTCGTCATAGTGACGAATTAAATCTAGTTGTTAATTGTTTTCCGTAATTGTGAGGGTGGTGTTTTCATGTTTAACAGTATATCATCAAACCATTTGGATTCATTTTGTTTGTGTGTGTTTATTTTGTATTCATTGGTTATCCGCACTTAGCGGATAACCCCTTGTTATTGGTTTTTTTTCTATCTTATTCTTTCCACAAATTTTGTTGGCAGCGTATCTCTACTTCCTGTTAACATAAAATTGTATAACTTTTTCAGAATATTGGACTCTATCTGTAGATGTGCAAGAAATTTTGTTATATGACTTTGGAGTCGCACAGCGTAAGTTATGAATTTTGCGTAGTTAACATAGATCGAAAACCATTTAACAATTTAAATTGAAACTTAGCAAAAGTGTAATTTATATCATGCGCTAACTTTCTGTGAAAAAAAAGGCATATTTCACAGAAAGTTACACGCGCGTTTAAAATTTAAAATGCGAAAGATCAATTTCTAATCAACTTTCTACACGTTTCATGTCATTTTAAGCATGTAAAAATTTCCACGCGCGTGCAAATATTTACACGCGTGGTGCGCACGTAGCGATTACTTCATCTTTTTTTTTTTCGTGAATTTTTTTCCAGCCTTTCTAGTACTTTTACCAACTTTGAATTAGTCAAATTGCGCACGTTTTTGATGAAAAAGTTCAAAAATTCGTCAAAATTATGCCTTTTTTAAAAAGAGTCATAGTCTCTAAACTAAATGGTGATTTCATATTTTGGAAGTTGGTGAGTTAACCGGACATTGCGATGTCATTGTATGGCCACTCGAATATAAAATATAGGATTTTTGTCTCTTTCGTCATAGCTCATTACATTTAATAGAGCGCATCTCCACTTATCCGAATTTCATTTTTCTCCAGATTTTGATATCTAGGTCAATAACTATCTTTCGCATGATTACCATTTTTTAAAATTTTTATGATGTCATCATGTTCAAAAGCGTGAATAACTTGGGTCACTTATTTTCATTATTCCAGTAAATTTCAATATGTTATAGCACCTCAGAATGAAAAGTGATACTCATGATTAAAACGTTTTTTGGAAGCTGTACAAATTTTGCGCATCGGATGTTGTGACGTCATCATATGGCCAGTTGAATTATAAAAGTCGTATTTTCATATTTTGCGTCATAGTTCATGACCTTCAAAAGAGTGCGCATCCATATTCTACGTATCCAAATTTCTTCAACACGTTAATATGTTGTTGCTCATATAATTCCCTTCCAAAATTGATATCTACGTGTTTCATTTTGATGACGTCATCAGGTTAAAAATTTGAATAAAAGGCGGGTCCCGTTATTCTCACCTATAATTCTGCACTTTATGTAGTATGTATACAGTATATACTTAGACACAAAATAGAGGGCACACTAACATTTCATTTATCTGATACTTTACTTGTTTACTTACTTGTTTCCCGTACACTTTCGTCTACGGGATCGAGGCGAAGCACTCAGTGCTTAAAAGCCCCTCTTAGCAATAAAATCATATTCAATATAGGGTGAAAACTTCAGCGGGTGGTTAGACCATGCGACGTTAAGTTTTGCTTTGAACGAGTTCACCGTAGCACATGAAACTACATCCGTAGGCAGAGCATTCCATAAGAGAATAACTCTCCTGGAGAAGGTGTCCCTCCTAATATTAAGACGAGAGCTTTTAAACTTGAGTTTATATGTGTGTCCACGGGTCCGAGATTCTAGATCAAATTCAAAAAATGTGCTGATCGAGATACGATCGTAACCCTTAACAATCCTAAAAACTTGGATAATATCCACTCTCTGCCTTCGATATCTCATAGTAGGAAGACCAAGAATTCTCAAACGTTGTTCATAAGGGATATTTCGGTACCTAGGAATCAATCTTGTTGCTCTTTGCTGGACCTTCTCTATTTCATCCTGATCTCGTTTTCTAATAGGATTATAAACAGTGTTACAATATTCAAGCGTTGGCCTGACAATAGACTTATACAGCTTCAAAAATCCATCTTTATTCAAGAATTTAAAAGATCTATAAATCATTCCTAGTTTCTTATTAGCCCTTTTACAGATATCCGCTACATGCAAATTAAAGATTAAACTAGGATCAAAGGTAACACCCAGATCTTTCTCCTGCTTTACCTCATGTAGTAAATTACCAGCCATTGAATACAAGAACTTAAGATTATCACGACCATAATGAAATACCTTACACTTAGTGTCATTAAATGGCAATTGCCAAACATTAGACTAATGGGAAGCACTGTCAATGTCTCTCTGAAATAAATCAGCATCATCAATGTTATTGACCACTCTATACAACTTAGTGTCGTCTGCAAATAAACGTATACTAGATTCGACAACATCAGGTAAATCGTTAATGAAGATTGAAAATAAGATTGGGCCCACAACGCTACCCTGTGGAATTCCACTTAATACTGGAGCCTGTGATGATAATTGACCATTGACACTAACTCGTTGCGTTCTATTTGACAAATAATTAGAGAACCAACCTAGTAGATTTCCCGTAATACCAAAACCTTTCAATTTGACTAGAAGCCTTTGGTGTGGCACACTATCAAAAGCCTTTTTATAGTCTAAATAGACACAAACAAAGCTATCATGGTTATCCAGGTTAGTAGTCAACTCTCCAGGACATCAAGTAGTTGTAATGCACATGATCTACCTTGTCTGAATCCAAATTGTTCGTTGCACAAAAGACCATTACTCTCAAGATACATTACAAGTTTATCCCTAATAATCCTTTCCATCATTTTCCCTATGACCGACGTTAAACTAACCGGTCTATAGTTAGCCGGGTCCTCCTTTTTGCCTTTTTTGAATATAGGTATTACAATTGCCTCCTTCCACGATAGAGGGACCTTCTGATCATTGAATAATCTAGTGAATATTAGACTGAGAGGGTAAGCAATTTGATCCTTTAATTCAATCAAAACCCGTGGGTGAAATCACAATTTGTATAAAACACATTAAAAAAATCATTAACATCTTCTGACTGCGTGGAACTTACATTGTTCAAACCCAGGCCTAGCAAGACAATCTCAAAAAATCTCTCCAATCGAAAGATAAATCGAATAAAACAAGGGCTTAAGCTACATTTGTAGCAATAAGAAGAGTGATGGAGACTTTATGTAAGTAAAAATCGTGAAAAAACTATACAAAACCAGCAAACAAGATTCAAAACTTTTACAACTTCAGAAACACGTCCAACCACCATGAAGCGCCCTCTAGCCTGATAGTTGCTATATTCAATTTGTTTGCAATTGGCAAAATAATCATTTGTACAGTATCTATATAAATTTTGCTTAATTCTGACGAAAACAATGGAAAAACTTTGGGAAAGATCTCCGCCTTGGATACCTACCTCATCTATCTCAGATGTACTGCGAAACGTAGATTTCATAACATTAGTTCTCACTATTATGATATTTTCCATATTTCTATCTTAGGAAGATATTATAAAGGATTTTAAAACAAAATTTCTGATTTCATCTGTAGATTTTCAACTGCTATCTGTGTCCCCTTAAGACCTGGATGATTCGGCCGATCTTGAAAGCTGTTTAAATATCATGGATTTATAAAGCGCTGTATGAAACCTCTCTAAGCAATGATCATACAGTAGAAACTGGGGGAAAAAAACTAAACCCAAACCGAAGCATGTGGATACGACGTTGTCTGTAGCCAGGTTTCGGTCTAAATCGAACCCTAGTGTGCACCAGTTGTTGCTTGGCCCGTGATCCCGGAGCAGGCGCGGATTTAGGCAGAGGC
The DNA here is from genome assembly GCF_963402885.1 of Antedon bifida. NCBI lineage: Eukaryota > Metazoa > Echinodermata > Crinoidea > Comatulida > Antedonidae > Antedon > Antedon bifida. The sequence goes on along the minus strand of NC_136227.1, from coordinate 30,277,890 downwards.
TAAACAGGCTTTAGCCACCCATAAAATTTAACTTTTTAAAATAAAATAATAACTAATTTATGAAATATTTATCACCCTCTAATCTATAATGCTGGATCTGCCCCTGTTAAGCACGTCTTACCCTAAAAAAGAAACTGAAACTCATAAAGTGAATAGGTTTACTGTATTCTTAAGTTAGGAAAGACAGTTCCCTGTTCACACATATAAATATTGTACTTAGATTGACGTATTATATTTTCTTATGTATTTTTTAATAAATAATGGGGGCATGAGATTACTATACCTCCATCCGGATTTATGTTCAAAATAATTCAGTACAGTATGGTTGCCAATTGCATGCGTGGCACCGTCTTTAATTGCATGCTCGATTGCATTTGCTAGTGGGGAAACGGCCAAGGATTGCCGAACGCAACGTTCTGCAATTTTAAAGAAATTGGTCTAAAAAACACAATTTTCGTACAAATTTTCCGTTCTAATATAGACTAATGAATAAAAGGGAATTAAAAGGTGCCCCAAAACAGCGCTGTTGTCAGACGTGCGGATTAGGAGGAGATAGAAGAAACAATTTCGGCTTAGTGCTATTATATTATAGATTTTTCTGTGCTGCAAATTGTATGCCATGCCATATGTTGATTCTTTCAATTTATTTAATTTTTCAATTGTTTCAGTTTTATATGCAAAAATTTGACAATCTTTAGGAAAGTATAATAACCATTAACTGTACCCAAATCCAGCTGCAATGTATTTCTGCATAGTTTAGATTTTAGGTAAATTTTAAAATTTTCAAGACAATCTAAATTTGACATAAATTCTCAAATAATAGCCTACTATTTGTTTAAAACCAAAAAAAGGTATCAGTGAAATGGTCGGATCTAAAATCAAATTCCTGATCACCAAAACAAAACAGCAAGTTTTACATGTTAAATCAATCAATGCAGCCTCAAATAATTTTGATGCAATTAAGGCAATAGGAAAGATAGTTTATATTAACACAGTTTTTAAAAATAAGATGGCATATAATTTAGTAAAACTAACTAATAAAACCAACAATTTTATATTAAGTAACTTAGACAACATTCCAGTATGATTATGATAAATTTACAAATTTTAAAAGTAGCAGTGAAAAATAAGTTTTGTTAAAAAATTGTTTACAAAATAAATTATTGTAGACACTAATTGTAATAATCAGCAATAGAATAAACAATATTTGTTGTTACTAATGCCTGCTTGAATGGCACCCATGTTTTATTTATTTATTCTTTCTTTAAACTGAAATACACTTTCAGTACTGATTTCCAAAGTGGTTCAGTAAACATATTTACAACAAAAATAAAATATAAAAGAAAAACAAAAAGAAAGAAAACAGATATAAAACTATTTACAATTGTGAAGGCAAAAAGGTTAATACATATATGTTTTCTATAGTGAAGATTTAAAAGTTGCCAAAGACATATTATGGAGTTCTGGTTTTATGTTATTTGGTAGAGATTTCCATAATTTGATCTATAAACAAAAGTTCTTTTACCCTGAGAGTTATTCCATAACGGAATAGATAAATCATTATTACTTTGGGAGCGAGTGCATTTATTATGGTTATCTACAGTAAGTTATAATAATTAGTAATCTTGGAGCTATTTCTTTTAAACATTTAAATAGCATTATAATGTGATTACAAGGACTGTAGTCAGGGGCAGATCCTGTGGAGAATCCACACCAACTCAGCCCCAACCATGGTGAGTTGAGATGATTTTGAAAATATGACACTCCTAGATGGTCTGAAATGGTACTCTCGCACGTAAAATTCATGATAAATGGCACCTATAGTTAACCGGTAATGACACTCCCATAGCGTGTTAATAATCAGCAAAATAATCGTAGTCTACTTTTTCCGCTTGAAACACACGCAACTAGGGATAGGGATAACATTGTTTGCATTTAACTTCAGTCGCTGATGAAGGAACTTCCAGTACAGTCTACTTTTAACATTTCAAAAAGTGACTTCAAAGTTATCATGTTGGCCTAGTTATGTTAAATAATATACATAGTGAAAGAGCGTGTTTTAAGGCTTTATGCCTAAATGTCTACAGCAACAGCAATGGCGACCTCTGTTAAAGACTATAGCACAGCGCTGAAACAATGTGTTTTAAGCAAAATTGTAAATACTTTACTCTTACTATTTATTGTAGGGTAATTTTTTGGTTTTGGTCAAGATTTATATAGGGGGGGGGGAGGGGGGAGGGTACATGATCTTCGACAAAACTTTATTTATCAGCACTCCTGTCAGATTGGCGACTAGTTAAAATAAAATTCTATCTATACTATACATCAAACAATAAAAGTAAAAAGAACTTAAAAAGAAATGTTACATTTTGACAACCAAAGAAAGGAAACAGCAGCAATTATAGCCAAAACCTGTTTACATATCAAATATAAAGTATTGCAACAATATAATATATAAGTTACTCACTTGAAAGCCTCTCAAACTAACCGATGGATAATTTCTTGAAATGAAGTTCTAGTCTATGTAGATTAACAACCGCACAATCTGATACTCGTATAGAGTCTGGTCACCTCACCTTAAGTGTGTGTGTGTTGCAAGTTATCAAATGTTCCCAAAAATGGAAATGCTGCTGTATTTATCATCTATGGAACTCCTCCCCTTGCTTTGTGTTCAGAATCATCGTTCAATACTTACCAATCACTATTCAGTACACACCAATTGCATTATTACCAATCACTATGTACTATGTATCAATCGTGCAGTACGCACCAATCACTGCAGTACACATCAGCCGTGCAGTACGCATGTGCAATCACTAGGAATTAAAGTAGTATTAGGCAATTTATACCGCTACCTATCGCACGATTCTTGCAATATGAAAAAAACGTAATTGATGGTTGTATTGTTTAATTTGCTCGTTCAATTTGGCCACAAAACAATTATTTTATTATTTGAATAAAACAAGCATCTCAATTCAACAAAGTTTTTTTTTTTTAATTTGAATAGTCCGACTGTTAGTTTTGTGGGGCTAGTTTGTTTTGAATACACTATTACAGCTTTCTATATATCTACCTTGTAATAAATGGCAATATAAACAACACGGAGCCTTACTGTATTGAATATGTAAGATTTGTACAGTAGTGTAGGCATATATCTACAAAACTATTGGGAGAGAGTATGATGTAAACTATATTGATTGTCGACTTTTATGTAATGTTATAAAAAACTTTGTATAATATAATAACTAATACTTTTTTCCAAAGAAATGCAGATGAAACAGCTATTGAGGGAATTTATTCTACTAAGAGACTACTACTACACATTAAAATGTGCTGACACATTGTAATAATTTTGTAATGCATAAAAGGTATTCTATTATGTTTATGCAGCCTAGCTAGCTTAGAACCATCGTTACATTGAACTTCTAATAATACGTAGTTTCAAATATCAATTTTAGAAATTCATCTAGAACAACTATTGACAGAAATGATTCTACTGAGATATCAATGTTGTGACACATTGATTTCATTTTATAACACCTTATTAATTATTCTATTGTGTATACACAGCCTGGAACCATTAGTATATTACTATCATTTGTTTCATTCATTTGTTGTGTGAAAATATTGATATCAAATGGTGAGAAAATACTGAGTTTTCTCATAACCTGAAGTAACTTGTATGGTGTTAATGTATTTTCTTCACTCCCCTTACCTTATTTTTTATACCCCTCTCTGTTTCACCTTTTAATTTAATATATTTTAATTATATGTTCTTTAGATTGTGTTTATATTTATATTTATTTTGATTGCTTGATTTGTTAACCAATCCTTTCAATTTGGTACTCCTTTTCCTAAAAGCCCCTTTTTTAAAGTAGTTTGTTGAGACTGATATGGTCCAATAGTCCGAAATTATCTTTTATTACAACTTCTAGTCTGGAATAAAACGTTCACCTATGGAAAAGGGGTTGCTTATTTCATTTGTTTTTGGTTAGCCACTTGTGGGAAGTAAATTAATGTTGTACAAATTGAAAATTGTAATTGAAAACGTGTTCATAACTGCTAACAGGAGGTGGATAGACATATGTTGATATAGAGTTTGCGGTACACCACGTGTATTAGTTCTGAAAAGAACTGTTGAGTTCTCGACGTTTCGATCAATATACGTTGATTGTCCTCAGGAGTGAGGATAGACATAATAAACAGGCTTTTCAAGGAATGTCCATTTTATGAGGTGTTTTTGTTAAAAGGTGTCCGCACATGAAAGTTCCGCTGTATTCCAAATGAAATAGGAAAATCCAACCTTTCCAGAAAAACAGGTTTTAGGCCAAACAATTTTATAATATGATTACATTGGTAATCAATAATGAAAACTACAGGTTATTATCACTTACAAAATAATACTAATATTGTACACTGGTAAAATAATCCATTGTAGATTTAAGCATGAGTTATAATAAACTGTATAAATACCAAAGATACTCTTACATACCATAGATATAACCTATAGACATCCAATTGGTTAAATTACTCGCATAATTCAATTTTCTGCTTCACCTAACTACTTTAATCAGATCAATTTCAAGTTTTACTACCCTCAACTTCTCTCATCATAAATTACACTATTTGTTATGCATTCTGTATGCTTGTGTCTTCCATGATTTTGTTTTTTGCTCTGATGGTCAGTCTTTTTTCTTTATTTCTGTATTTTATCTTTATATCCTGTACTTCAGAAAGGGATTCACCAATGCAAAATGCCACAAATTTAAATACTTTAAAAAAATTATTGGTGTAATTTATTATTTATTTTGTACTCTTAGCATAAATGTAATTAAGGTTTCTGTTCATATATTTTTGTTCTCTAATTTGTTATTTTCAAAATTTGTTATTTTTAAATTTGTATTTTATTACTGTTAGTTGATCACGGCCTTGTAGAAGAACACCTTTATGGTGACACAAGCTTTTCCGTGTTAAAATAAAGTATTTATTATTATTATTATTATTCACCCTGAAGTGGGTTGAAAATGGCTAGCAATGATGCTGGTTTACTTTACTTACTCCTAGTTTGTCTATGTCTATATATTCTAATTATTTTGTGCTTACTATTGGTAATTAGGTAGGTAAATCTAGTGAAAAAGAAAAAAATATTTGTCTTTTTTTTCTTTTCTTTTTTGCGCATATCAAACAAAGTAAAATTTAACATGTTGTCATTGTGCAAATTATCTTGCATAAGGCTCACATTTTTTCACCAATCTAAATTTTTTTAGGGATATTTCAGGCCCTGGATATCGACTCCAGTCGGCTAGGACATTTCCCTCCAATTTAGGCCGAAAAAAAAATTGGTCATAATTGGGAAATCTGAAGCCAGCAGCAACCTCAAACTTGACATGTATGTATACAACATTATGAATAAACATTATAATTATTTTACTAAATAAGTTGATTGATTCAATTTATGTTAGGTAAATGAATATAGGGTGATACTTGCTCTACTAAGAATTACAATATTATAAAAGGTATATGTAGGTAAAAGGTAATGATACTTTGATGTTCACTAAAATTGTAACTTTTTCTTATGTGACAGACAAACATTAGATAGAAATGATAATTTTTATTTCATGAATGAAATTTTCCTTATGTATATTTCTATGGAATACTGTATTCAAATTCATTGCGTTTCATCATCCGTATACAAGTTGTATTGATTTTTCAAAGTATTTGTGTTTCTATGGTAACAAATTACATACACTGTTGGTGAATGTTATCATAACAATAGGGAAAAGCTGCTACCTAAAATATTAATGAGCGTCGTTATTGGCAAAAATGAATGTTTGAGTTGAATGGCGAGAATACAGTATGATTAAATTGGTTTTTCCAAGTTATTGTGTTTCAATACTAGTTACAAATTACATACAATGTTGGTGAATGAATATCATAACAATAAAGAAAAGCCGCTGCCTAAAATATTAATGAGCGTCATAGAAGTTATTGGCAAAATAGTCCAATAGGAAAAAGCGAGAGAAAATCAATAATCAAATGTAAAGCTTGATGGCAATTATTGGCAAAATAGTCATTAATATACATTATTATGAGTTGAATACAGTATTGTTTATTGTGTTTCGATGGTAACAAATGACATACTGTTGTTGAATGTTATAACAATAGGAAACGCTAGGTAAAATCAATAATCAACATTGCCCAAAAACATTATTTGATCAAGCCAGGGAGGTATAATTTAGAAATTTGTCTGAAACAGCTATTGACAGAATTGATTCTACTGAGAGACTACAGCTGATGTTACACATTTAATGTTAGTTTTATGCATTACAATAAATGAGTTTGAAATGCATAATAGGTATTATATTCTATTTTATGTTTATGTAGCCTAGCTAGCTCAGAACGTACATGGTGTACTTTATTCTCTCCCTCTAATTTATCTGACCCCCTCCCTTTCACCTTTCAATTAAATATATTTTGATGTTCCTATATCATTCTTTGTTAATGTGTAATATTACTTCCATCTTTTGTTTGATTATGTTTGATTGGTTGGTGGATAATCAAGGTTAATTATATTACATGGTATTTTATAATGATAATGACACCCTTCAATTTGATACAACCCTTCTTAAGGTTTCTACACTATCAAACTTTATTTGAAAAAAAGATGTGATGTATATATAATAATAATAAAAACTTTATTTATATAAATTACAATAGATTGTAAAATCCAAATTTACAAAAGAATAAACATCAAAATGAACAGAGCATAAGTCTAGTTTTACTTAAATAATTAAACTTAATACTAAAGATATTAATAGGAATTTAAAGATATATTGTCCCCCTAAAAAAATATTTTTTTTAATTTTTTTGTTGAATATGTTATTTTAATGTCACATAATAGTTATTCACTCTCACAAAAAATTGGGTCTAAAAAAAATGTATTTACCTGAGAAAAATGTAATTTAAAGCAAAAAATGGTCAAATTGTCTGGAAGACGATGAGTTTTTGGGTAATTTAACTGTTTATTTTGTCTTTTTATAGGTGAAATAATTTTTTCCCCCGTTTTTTTTCTTATGGAAGTGAGCAACTTCATTAAAACTGCAAAATGGCCTATTCAAAGTCCGATTTTTATTTTTTATGATTTTGGGGGACAATACATCTTTAACTAAAAACTGAATTAGAAATTTTAAAATTTGTGAAATCCAAATCAGTCATGTTTCTTAATATTAAGTATAAAGACAATTTATGCTTATAAATTTGTTAATTTTTAGTTCAATTGCGTCAGAATATTTTAATGAAACAGACATGTCTGACTATCACCTCATAATCAATTCAATGCATTTAAGTATGTAACCAATATGGTTAAAACAAAAATAGTATGATAAACTAATGTGACTAAAATAATACATACATACAAACAGCATGGTATAATTAAGGCCAATTGCTGAACAATATTTGTTTATTTGTTGATGAAGTAAACATTAAAAGTTTCATAAAAAAGTTTCATACTAGAACAGTTTGATATTTATATACAGTATGATAATATGTGTAAAATCTAAATTAAATTATTTACAGTATTAAAATCAATAATAACTATTTATATAGAAAAACTGTCGTAGAACATTTATTAACAAAGAAAAAAGCCCACTAAGTATATGGTAACTTTATTATGGCATAAATCAATTCTAGACATCTGATTAGTTAAAACTACATTTGTAATTTTTCTATCTTGTGTTTCCTATCGACTTATAATCTTCCCTTAACATTTATATTATGTATTCTGTATAATTTTTTTTTTCTTCCGATGGTTTGTCATTAATTTTTAGGATTCATGTATTTTCTTTGCTATAAAAAGTGTTCCATATCCATGTGCATTTGTTTGATAACTGGACTCTAAAACAGTATATTTGACTCTGTATGCTACAATATTATTATGTGCTAATCATTATGTAAACATCTATAATACAATATTGGCATTACATGATTCAGGGACGATTCGGCCCTGAGACGATTCGGCCACCTTTATGGTGACATAAGCTTTTCCATGTTAAAATAAAGTATTTATTATTATTATTATTATTCACCCTGAAGTGGGTTGAAAATGGCTAGCAATGATGCTGGTTTACTTTACTTACTCCTAGTTTGTCTATGTCTATATATTCTAATTATTTTGTGCCTACTAATGGTTATTAGGTAGGTAAATCTAGTGAAAAAGAAAAAAATATTTGTCTTTTTTTCTTTTCTTTTTTGCGCATATCAAACAAAGTAAAATTTAACATGTTGTCATTGTGCAAATTATCTGGCATAAGGCTCACATTTTTTCACCAATCTAAATTTTTTTAGGGATATTTCAGGCCCTGGATATCGACTCCAGTCGGCTAGGACATTTCCCTCCAATTTAGGCCGAAAAAAAAATTGGTCATAATTGGGAAATCTGAAGCCAGCAGCAACCTCAAACTTGACATGTATGTATACAACATTATGAATAAACATTATAATTATTTTACTAAATAAGTTGATTGATTCAATTTATGTTAGGTAAATGAATATAGGGTGATACTTGCTCTACTAAGAATTACAATATTATAAAAGGTATATGTAGGTAAAAGGTAATGATACTTTGATGTTCACTAAAATTGTAACTTTTTCTTATGTGACAGACAAACATTAGATAGAAATGATAATTTTTATTTCATGAATGAAATTTTCCTTATGTATATTTTTATGGAATACTGTATTCCAATTCATTGCGTTTCATCATCCGTATACAAGTTGTATTGATTTTTCAAAGTGATTGTGTTTCTATGGTAACAAATTACATACACTGTTGGTGAATGTTATCATAACAATAGGGAAAAGCTGCTACCTAAAATATTAATGAGCGTCGTTATTGGCAAAAATGAATGTTTGAGTTGAATGGCGAGAATACAGTATGATTAAATTGGTTTTTCCAAGTTATTGTGTTTCAATACTAGTTACAAATTACATACAATGTTGGTGAATGTTATCATAACAATAAAGAAAAGCCGCTGCCTAAAATATTAATGAACGTCATAGAAGTTATTGGCAAAATAGTCCAATAGGAAAAAGCGAGAGAAAATCAATAATCAAATGTAAAGCTTGATGGCAATTATTGGCAAAATAGTCATTAATATACATTATTATGAGTTGAATACAGTATTGTTTATTGTGTTTCGATGGTAACAAATGACATACTGTTGTTGAATGTTATAACAATAGGAAACGCTAGGTAAAATCAATAATCAACATTGCCCAAAAACATTATTTGATCAAGCCAGGGAGGTATAATTTAGAAATTTGTCTGAAACAGCTATTGACAGAATTGATTCTACTGAGAGACTACAGCTGATGTTACACATTTAATGTTAGTTTTATGCATTACAATAAATGAGTTTGAAATGCATAATAGGTATTATATTCTATTTTATGTTTATGTAGCCTAACTAGCTCAGAACCGCACACAGGTGTCACTGAGTTTTGTAATTTTAAGCAGTAACGTACATGGTGTACTTTATTCTCTCCCTCTAATTTATCTGACCCCCTCCCTTTCACCTTTCAATTAAATATATTTTGATGTTCCTATATCATTCTTTGTTAATGTGTAATATTACTTCCATCTTTTGTTTGATTATGTTTGATTGGTTGGTGGATAATCAAGGTTAATTATATTACATGGTATTTTATAATAATAATGACACCCTTCAATTTGATACAACCCTTCTTAAGGTTTCTACACTATCAAACTTTATTTGAAAAAAAGATGTGATGTATATATAATAATAATAAAAACTTTATTTATATAAATTACAATAGATTGTAAAATCCAAATTTACAAAAGAATAAACATCCAAATGAACAGAGCATAAGTCTATTTTTACTTAAATAATTAAACTTAATACTAAAGATATTAATAGGAATTTAAAGATATATTGTCCCCCTAAAAAAATATTTTTTTAAATTTTTTTGTTGAATATGTTATTTTAATGTCACATAATAGTTATTCACTCTCACAAAAAATTGGGTCTAAAAAAAATGTATTTACCTGAGAAAAATGTAATTTAAAGCAAAAAATGGTCAAATTGTCTGGAAGACAATGAGTTTTTGGGTAATTTAACTGTTTATTTTGTCTTTTTATAGGTGAAATAATTTTTTCCCCCGTTTTTTTTCTTATGGAAGTGAACAACTTCATTAAAACTGCAAAATGGCCTATTCAAAGTCCGATTTTTATTTTTTATGATTTTGGGGGACAATACATCTTTAACTAAAAACTGAATTAGAAATTTTAAAATTTGTGAAATCCAAATCAGTCATCAGTCATGTATGGATGTACTTTCTTAATATTAAGTATAAAGACAATTTATGCTTATAAATTTGTTAATTTTTAGTTCAATTGCGTCAGAATATTTTAATGAAACAGACATGTCTGACTATCACCTCATAATCAATTCAATGCATTTAAGTATGTAACCAATATGGTTAAAACAAAAATAATATGATAAACTAATGTGACTAAAATAATACATACATACAAACAGCATGGTATAATTAAGGCCAATTGCTGAACAATATTTTTTTATTTGTTGATGAAGTAAACATGAAAAATTTCATAAAAAAGTTTCATACTAGAACAGTTTGATATTTATATACAGTATGATAATATGTGTAAAATCTAAATTAAATTATTTACAGTATTAAAATCAATAATAACTATTTATATAGAAAAACTGTCGTAGAACATTTATTAACAAAGAAAAAAGCCCACTAAGTATATGGTAACTTTATTATGGCATAAATCAATTCTAGAAATCTGATTAGTTAAAACTACATTTGTAATTTTACTATCTTGTGTTTCCTATCGACTTATAATCTTCCCTTAACATTTATATTATGTATTGTGTATACTTGTTACCAATAATATTTTTTTTCTTCCGATGGTTTGTCATTAATTTTTAGGATTCATGTATTTTCTTATAAAAAGTGTTTCATATCCATAATGTGCATTTGTTTGATAACTGGACTCTAAAACAGTATATTTGACTCTGTATGCTATAATATTATTATGTGCTAATCATTGTGTAAACATCTATATTACAATATTGGCATTTACATGTATTGGAAATGTGTTGCATTCTTGTCATGCATCATCTGGTTGAAGGAGGCGGGGGATAAGGATTCTCTTTCCCCTTCTTTTTTGAAATATTAAGTTTACTAAAAGTTTGACTTATTTCATCTACTTTTTCTTCCATATCAATTGAATCAGTTTCCTCAATAATAAGATCAGATACAAAAAAGTCAATGTTGCCTTTTGGTCTGCCACGACCTCCTGAATTTTTGCGTTTTCCTTTTGTTTCTGGAGCTGCAGCTTTAAATTCAGGAAATTTCGTCAACCATGTAACTACAGTGTCCTTATCAACGTTAAAGTCACCACCAATTATTACAGAAGCTGAGTGTTCCGTTTTCATTTTCTTGGCAAAGTTCATAAGTTCCTCGAACTCAGGTTGTTTTTTGTCATCAGTTTCTCCAGGATTTGATCCATGCCATGATATTGCTACTAATTTTTTTTCTGGCTCATCACGATGTTTTAAAATGAGTGTGCACCTTCGATTGTCATAGGAATATTTATCCTCTTCAACTATTTCAAATACTGAATCTTTTACCAGAATACCATTGTGTTTTGGACCTTCAGCTTTGCACCTGTAAGTATATTCCCTTTGTTTTTTGTCTTGTTTTTTTGATTCTTGCAAAAAGATTATGTCTTGTGAAAGGTTTAGCTCTGAGGCATATGCTATATCTTGATTTTCTATATTGAATGTATTTATTTCAAATGTATAACATTTTGCAGTCACAGGATTATGAGTAAATTTGGGAGGTTCCTTTTTAGCTTTATTTTTTCCACCAGGTGTAGATGCGCCTTCAGTAGGAAATTCCTTGCTTTCCCTCTTTTCATCTTTAGGCCTAACAGACGTCATAGTGTATTAAATGTAATGAATGAAATCTACTGAGAAGAATACTATATATGTATTCAATGCTGCTAAATTACAGTTGTTTATAAATGTTCAATAATATTTGCTTACTGCAGTTTTCTCTAATTTGATTTCATATGACAACTGCAACGATTGATGTTGTTGTTAATACCCTTGTAAAACAGCTATCCTATAATTTAAAAGAAAAAAACAAGGTGGTTGGAAAAAGCACAGCAACTGAAGTAAATAAATATTTTATAATGTAATGCGTCAAGATGTAAGTTTGCTTGCACTTGCATCTACTTGCGTCTATTAATAAATAATGCATGTACTACAGTACTTTATAATAATAATAATAATTATAATAATAAGAGAGAAAGAAAGTATAGGTTTCTTCAATATGTATGTGTGTATATCATGATTTCTCAATGCTTATACTTTATTTCACATTTCAAATTCTTTATTCATCCCACATGGGGCAATTTCACTGAGGACTGAAATAGTACATTTTAAAAAATACATGGTAATAATCAATTAAAAAATACAAAAATCAAATCACATTTAAACGTAACATCTACAAGATCCATATAGTTGAGTCAAACTGCTTCATGACCCCCAAAAAATTGCAAGAAAATGTTTTTTGATGTATTACAATAAAATATGATCTCAAAAAACATTTCAAACACATTTCAAACAAACGTTTACTCAAATCGGACTACCGCAAAGTTTCAAAATCTGATGTTAAAAAAAGATGGTCGCCAATTTTTGAAAATCGGTAACCGCTTGTAGTAGACAGCTGTACTTGGTGTCAAATTATTCAAAATATATATGTTTATATTTACACTTTCTGAACATTTTGACCGGAAATTTCATTTTGTGACCTTTGACATTTATGGTACGACGTTTAACTGCAAATCACAGTCTTGATATTGGTGTCAAAATGTTCATATACATATTTATATTTACCTTTAAACTTTTGATATATGTTTTTGAGACCATGTTTTATTGTAATACATCAAAAAACATTTTCTTGCAATTTTTTTAGGCTTGGCCCTATATTTTCATACTTTGACCCAACTAATATTCATCCTTTTCATAATACTAAAATGGTCCATGAACAAAATAAATAACAAAAAACAGTCAAATACTAGTTGCAACAAAGGAATCTATTTTTCGTTTTGTCCTACACATAGGACTCCGGAGACCATGTGGTAAAAGTTCGAACTCATGAAATAGGGCATGTTCCGATGTTTTTAATAATTTATATTTAGCTAAAATTTGTTTGTCACAAAAAGATGAAATATTTCGCAATGAGCATCCGGTAATTTTCGAACATACATTTACAGTTTAAAAAGGTTAAAACACTCTCCACAAATGAGTTATAAAGCATTTTTAAAATACACTTATTTACTTTAATTTTTAAACCTTTATAAATGTATATAGTCTTTGGTTTCCCCTTTTTTTTTTATTAAAGTTCCAGTATTTAATCCCCAGCTGAGATTGTCTTCAAATATAGTACCAAGGTACTTATATAATAATCAACAATCTGAACTGGTTCGTTATTTAAAACACATATACAAATAAACTTTATAACCGACAGTTGCTTCTCAACGTTTGTATTAATTACTAATTGCAAAGCCAGTGTGTAGTGAATGACTGGAACAACTTACCACAAAGTGCAATTATCTGCTCCAAACCTACTCTGCTTCAAGAAAGAGATAAACAAACACATGCAATGGGCCAAAAAGCCCCCTTAACCCTGCCACACTCTATCGAAAGAAGATGGACTGTGGCGATTCAAGGTAAATTCAAAGTAATTCTCAAGATGCTAATTTTAGTTGACTACATAAATCACTGTATCTATTTATTCGTTCCTGTAAATTAATTAATTTCCAGTATATCACCAGGCAATTTAGAATTCCTCTATGCCTGTAAATTTATAAATACTATAACAGATACTTAAATATATAACAGTACTTATGTTAATTTTATATTAATTCTACTTATATTAATTTGATTTGATTTGATGTATAAATACTATAACATATATATTTACAAAGTACAGTATGATACAATATGATATATGAATACTGATACTTTAGGCTTAACAATGCTGTGGAAATGCTTTTCTTCACTTGGAGAACTATGGATTTCACCAGTAAAACTTGATTATAATTATTATTATTATTACATTTGTTATATGAAAACAATATTTGATTTACAAGCCCAGTATTTTGCTCCTGCTTCTCTTCTTCAATTTGATTTTATCAGCTGAATATTTATAACTGCACTAATTTCTTGTCAAAGCGATCGCTTCTTTTGTTATAGTCTTGTAAGATACACCTATCCTATAATAAACAAGATAAGATGGTTAGAAAAATCACAACTACAGTATGTCAATACATGCTGTAGTATTACATTAGGAGTGAACACAATGATATTTACTTGGCATGTCATACTTATACTTGATCTGAGAATACTGACAAGAAACAGTAACTAATGATTTGGGCTACATTGATGTATTGAATGATGTAAAAAGTAAAAGAAAAGAAAAAAGTATTTTTTCAATTCTCATTTGTAATAGGCCTGCACTGTGACTGCCGTGAGTCCTGTAAAAGATATATCCAAATTTCCTCAATTGAGGATGAATATTAATACAAACTTTAGAAATCATTTTGCACATACTGAATGCACATGACAGATTGTCATGTAAACTCTGAATGCTCAATATTTTTATTCATTTCATGGTTTGGGGTTTTTTTGTACGATACTAAGTCTTGTATAGTTGTTCCCATTATTTAAATCAAAATCATACATGCTATGCTAGTTAAAATGCTTTTTTACACCCACATGTTTTAATGTTTTATATTTTAGTATTTACATACAATGCTTTCAGCTTTTGCTGCTTTTTGTATTATATTTTTATGAATGAAATAAATAAATAAACTTTTGAACTCATCACTTTGCTGAGTTAGTTATCCGCATGACAAATGGCAATTGCACATCATACGTTAGAATATTGTGCACCGAAAAAGATTATGCCATTATGACCTGAAGAAAATAAAATTCTTTGTGGAATATATACAGTATACACTACATACAGTGTAGTGTCAAGAAGAGAATTTTTGACATACAAAATGTCATGATTCGCGTAGAAAGTTGAAGAAATTATTTTTTCTCGTTTTAAAATTTTAAATGCGCGTCATTTTTACTCCATAGAAATTTGACCCTTTATATGAATTAAATTGTCAATACAAAATGACGTTCGGTTTTTATCTATGATCAATCATTAAAATTCATAAAATCACGCGTAAGTCACATTGCGCAACTCTGACGTCATTTAAAAATAGGAGGTGCACAACTTCATGTAAACGTTGATATGCTAACAAAGTTACGAAATGTTTACACGTTTTAGAGAAACGCGATTCACAAAAAAGGATAAAACAGAAAAAAAAAGATGATGATGATCTGAAATAATACCAAACAGAACATAATGCATAATAAACAAATTCCAAAGACTCAGGTGTGTTATAATATACATTGCAAAACATAATGCATAACAAATTAATATGAAATATTGCAATAAATATAATTACTCACTTGGAAACTCTGTTTTAACAAAACTGATAGATAATTTCTTGAAATAAAGTAGGCACCACAATTTGATGTGTTGTACGGAGTCTGGTCACTTCACCTGAATTATGTGTAAGTAAATCATTAAATGTTTCCAAAACTAGATATGCTG
Organism: Antedon bifida; assembly: GCF_963402885.1. Lineage (NCBI taxonomy): Eukaryota > Metazoa > Echinodermata > Crinoidea > Comatulida > Antedonidae > Antedon > Antedon bifida. The sequence continues at coordinate 30,262,161 of NC_136227.1, read as the reverse complement.
ATGTATTTATAATCTATAGAACTCCTCCCTCTGTTTTTAGTTCAAGATCATACAATACTTGCCAATCAACGTGCAGTAAACATCAATTGTTATTCAGTATACACCAATCGTTGTGCATTACACAGGTGGATAGACATAATAAACAGGCTTTTTGAGTCCAGGTGTTTCTGTTAAAAGGTGTTCGCACAGGAAAGTTCCGCTGTATTCCAAATGCAATGGGAAAAGCAAAAACAGGTTTTAGGCCAAACAATGTTATAATATGATTACATTGGTAATCAATAATGAAAACTATAGATAATTTATCACTTACAAAATAATACTAATATTGTACACTGGTAAAATAATCCATTGTAGATTTGAGCGTGAGAACATGACATAGTCACACATTTCGACAATTATGGGTTTTATTCAATCAGTAACATACACACCCATGGTTGTCAATATCCTCTCTACTATCATGGTTATGTGTATTTCTAACACATATTTACCACGTCTATACTATAGTTGATGCTGATCGATGTGTTTGTTTTTGTAATCTGTCAATGCTATCAGCAAAATGTGCTAAACTAGTTGTCAACATCACTTTCCCCTTTCTAATTCAAATTCTGGAATTTACACCCTCTCAGCTTAAGCTCTGTCTACACTACAAACTAGTTTGACAAAAAAGTGTGATACGTGCCCAAATATGGTAGTGATATGCCCAATATGGTAGTGATATGATGTAATCATTTTTTTGTCATATAAAGTTTGATAGTGTAGTCAGAGCTTTAGGATTAACTTGAGTAAAGCAGAATAAAAGAATTTATAGGAATATTTACAGTGTATGTAATCAACGTCAATCTAATACTGTTTAACTATTTAAATTGTCATTAGACATAAGAAATAAACCATAGATACTATTATATACCATACCATAGATATAACCTATACATCTGATTGGTTAAAACTACATGCATAATTTAACTTGTGTCTGCTTCACTGAACTACTGTAATCTGATCAATTTCAGAGCCATATATATAAAGAGTTACGACATTGAAAATTAGAAGCCATTTTTGTGTCAAAGAATTCGCACGCTGAGGGCGCGCGCGTCTCTTTGTTTAGCGTTTTCCTATAGTTCATGCATTATTTTTAGATTTTTTTGTCTATGAAATAACGCTTGTATTCCGTTTTTATTTTAGTAATTAATTTTATTAATGGTATTAATTTGGTAACATATATATATTGTGTCTATAATAACAAAAGAATAAATGCTAGGGCCTACATGCAAGTCAGGATACATCAAAGCATGAACCAATACAAAATACACACAAATTCACCCCTCTTTTTATACAGTATATGGCTCTCTGTGTGTTTTTGACACAAACTTTCAGAGACTCGTTCATCATTTCATTTGTAATAATTTGCCTTTATTATTTTAATATTGTTCATACCCTATTCAATATATTAACAAATATATCCACGACACTTTATTATTTTATTTAGTCATCAAAGCATGCAATATGAATTGAAAATATTACATAATTGTTATTAATAGGACGTAGTTATGGGATGTTTCGTTCCAAAATCAATCAATCGAACTTTATAATGTACTAGCGCACGCGCGCGCAATATTCTTTGCCGCAAGTACTTCTGTACGCTGTGCACATCGATATTTCACCGTTAGATGTGCAATTACATTTTTTTAAATATAAGAAAAAGTTTAAAGTATTTTCTTGCTCCTATACTTTACATGCAATAACGGAGACAAGTTTGACACAAATTGATCTGCATATCACGTGACTATAATCCAATGTCGTAACTCTTTATATATAGGGCTCTGATCAATTTCAGGTTTTACTGCCCTCAACTTCTCTCATCATAAATTACAATATTTGTTATGCATTCTGCTTGTGTCTCTGATGGTCAGTTTTCTTTTTTTTTTCTTTTTTCTTTATTCCTGTATTTACTTTAGAGAGGCTTTCACCCTGAAGTGGGTTGAAAATGACTAGCAATGATGATGATGATTTACTTTGCTACAAAATGTGTTTTCCTATTTTCTCTTTCTGATGTCTATGCTAATTATTTTGTGCTAATCTTAGTTAATTAGGTAGGTAAATCTAGTGAAATAGAAAATGTGTTCATTAATTTAATTTGAAGTTCATATCCTCTCTTTCTTTTTTTTCTTTTTTTTTTGCTTAATTAAAAGAAGTATTGTTATAATGGAGTGGAGCTGTAGCTTGGGGAGTGGAGCTGTAGCTTGGGGAGTGGAGCTGTAGCTTGGGGAGTGGAGCTGTAGCTTGGGGAGTGGAGCTGTAGCTTGGGGAGTGGAGCTGTAGCTTGGGGAGTGGAGCTGTAGCTTGGGGAGTGGAGCTGTAGCTTGGGGAGTGGAGCTGTAGCTTGGGGAGTGGAGCTGTAGCTTGGGGAGTGGAGCTGTAGCTTGGGGAGTGGAGCTGTAGCTTGGGGAGTGGAGCTGTAGCTTGGGGAGTGGAGCTGTAGCTTGGGGAGTGGAGCTGTAGCTTGGGGAGTGGAGCTGTAGCTTGGGGAGTGGAGCTGTAGCTTGGGGAGTGGAGCTGTAGCTTGGGGAGTGGAGCTGTAGCTTGGGGAGTGGAGCTGTAGCTTGGGGAGTGGAGCTGTAGCTTGGGGAGTGGAGCTGTAGCTTGGGGAGTGGAACTGTAGCTTGAGGAGTGGAACTGTAGCTTGAGGAGTGGAGCTGTAGCTTGGGGAGTGGAGCTGTAGCTTGGGGAGTGGAGCTGTAGCTTGGGGAGTGGAGCTGTAGCTTGGGGAGTGGAGCTGTAGCTTGGGGAGTGGAGCTGTATCTTGGGGAGTGGAACTGTAGCTTGGATCGAGAGTATTTTGTAAATATGCCTATAATATTGTACACAGCTTGGGATATATCATTATCATCATCATCATTTTTATCTTATTATCATTGTCATAATCATCAACTTCATGCTCGTCATATATCAAATAATCGTCATAGGCCTAAAGTAGTCATACAGTAATGTACAGTATACAAGTTTTAACTTGTTACTTTATTAGTAATCCAGTAAGTTATATTACAACAATTTCAGTTCTATAAATGAATAAGCTAATTAGCTATTATATATATGTAAACAATTGAGAATTAAGTTGTTGCCAACTTATTTCTTTATGATGTAAACCAAATGATATTTACAAGAATAATTTGTGTATTATTTTCATATTACTATTACTATTACCATTATGAATATCCTGTTTAAATGAAAATAAAAAGCATTTTACTGTTAATTATAGTCATTATACACAATTAATGAACATGGTAAAATAATGGACAATATAAAGTATGAAAAATTAATAAAATTAACACAATTCAATATTTAAATCCAATATTTCAATATACTACTACTACCAACAGTTCATTGAAAGGAAAATAAATACAGAATATACAGAAACTTTATTGGTCTAGCATAAAAAACAATCAAGATTGCTAAACACTATTTATATATTAGATGATAAAGTAAACAAAATAAGTTTCATACTAGAACAGTTTGGTATTGATAACAACAACATAACATAATATGTTGAATTATTATAAGTGAATTATTTACAATGCATTAAATCAACAATCACTATTTCTAAATTCATAAAACATTGTAACAAAGAAAAATGTCCAATATTACCAATATAGATTGTGATTGGTTAAAGCCTGTTAGGTTGATCTTAAGTGTTACTGCCCTCAACTTCTCCTTTCATCAATTAAACTTTTTTTATGCATTTCATTTTATCAAAGAGAAAAGAAAAATATAAAAAATATAGAATAAAATACATAAAAAGATGAAAAGGACCATCAGCAAAAAGATAAACACTTGTACGTAGTTGATGACCTAAAGAACTTACTAAACAACCAAAAAAATACAATTATAATAATCTAGTTTAAAATACATATAAAAAATTACAGTTACATCGGCAGATGTATACTTCTTAAATAGATTCAACTTATATAATTGTTTAATACATTAATGAAATTTGCATTTTAAGTTGTAGGAGAGTAGGTCGAAGTTTACATCTAGTATATTTATGACCAGAAAAATGTTTTAGGTTTTAAAAATCAGGTTGTACAACATTCGGTACATAAAAATACCAATTTGGTAATTATGAATATCATCAATTTTAATAAATTATTTATGTGAAATAGAGGACTTGTTGGTGCTTGATATTCAGACCAAGTTATAGCTTGTATGACTTTTTCTGGAGTTTGAAGCATATGAATTAAACCAAATAATGTTACAATAGCTGATAAGAGGTTGAATATAAAAGTGACCTATACTGTAGATAGAAAGGAGGGCGCTTAAAGGAAGGTAGTGACGAATTTTGAAAAGTAAATGAATCTTGAAAAGTAAATGAATCAAATCATATTACTTTACTGCTACATTTAGAGTTACTACCTACTTTTTTCTTTGTTTTGACCGATATATTGATGTTTAAAATGTACACTATTGTTATATACAGTCATTTGTCTAAATAATTTTAAACTAGTATATTTCATGAGAAAATGTATACTTTTATATCACAATTGATTAACTTAACTAAAACAAACTAATATAAAAAATTTTAAAAAATCAAGGTCATAAATCACTTTATAAGAAAACTGTAAACAAAATTACAAAAAATTGAAAAAAAAAGAAAAGTAATAACCATATATAAAGGCAAATTTCAGTAAAATTACGTTTACCAACTACTGATTTTTACCATTTAATGGAATTTAGTATGCTATTTAAGTTGAGTTAGATTAATAGTTATTGATGATTAGAACAAATTTAATGGATAAATTTGCATACCATGTACCTACTGTATGATTTCAAACAAATTGTGAGATTTACGATTTGTCCACACTAATGTTGCTAAATTTATTTGTTAAATCCGTCATAGTTATATCAATTGTATGTATTTCCGATATTTCAAAATTAGATGAACATATAAAATAATCGATATTTTCTTTTTGTCTACCTCTTGATTTGGGTGAACCTGTGGATGAAGGTTGAGGTGAACCTGTGGATGAAGCTTGAGGTGAATCTGTGGATGAAGCTTGAGGTGAACTTTGAGCTAGAGGTTGAGGTGAACCTGTGGATAAAGTTTGAGGTGAACTTTGAGCTGGAGGTTGAGGTGAACTTTGGGCTGGAGGTTGAGGTGAACTTTGGGCTGAAGCTTGAGGTGAACCTGTGGATGAAGCTTGAGGTGAACTTTGGGCTAAAGCTTTACGTGAACCTTTGGCTGAAGCTTTATGTGAATCTTGAACTGGTATTTTAACTGAAATTAATGGTGACGCTTCAGGTAGAGCTTTGATGGTAAAATTAAGTGCAGGTTTAGCCTCCAAAAATTCATTTGCTTTACTTTTATCGAGGTTAAAGTCACCACCAATTATTATTTGAGCATTGTGTGTTTCAGACATTCTCTTGGCAAATGTCAGAAGTTCATAAAAAGCTTCCTCTTTAGTTTCCGACTTGTAAGGTCCATGCCATGATATTGCTACTATCTTTTCGTTTGTGGTTTTGTGTTTTAAAATGATCTTGCACCAGCGATTCTCATATTTATAATCATTCTCTGGTGGAACTACTTCAAATATTGATTCTTTTAATACCAACACACCATTGTATGTTGTACCCTCCGGTTTGCATTTGTAAAAATATTCCCCTTGCTCTTCTGACTCATTTTGTGATTCTTGCACAAAGATTATATCTTGTGAGATGTTGTCTAGCTTTAAAACATGTTTTAAATAATTTTTATCTACATTAAATGTATTTATTTTAAAACCAGAACATTTTCCTTCCACAGGATGATGAGTATAGTTTGTTATTTTCTTTTTAGGTGAAGCCATATTAAATGTAATCAATCAATGAGAAAAATGTTCTATATATATATTTATATAGAAATACTATTATAACAGATATCGTTACTATGTATAGTATGAGCCAATAATGATATGAACACTAATACAGTATTTTAGTTGTGTATTAAAGGCAAATTATAAAGGGAGAACTATGAATTTCACCAGTAAAACTTTACTTTGTAACGCTACAATAATTCATTTGTTGAATATGACAATTTGATTTTCCAGCTCACTGTTTTGCTCCACTGCAATCTCCTCAAATTTTATTTTATCAGCAGGAATTTTATAGTGCAATGAATTCTTCATAGAAAAATGGTAGTCTAAACTATCAGCGACAATTGAATGTCTCTTTCGTTAATACCCGTTGTAAGAAACATCTATCCTATAATAAACAAGAGAAGATGATTTGAATAAGCAGAACAATCTTGATATATATTACATCACATTTATGAACACAATGCTACAACATTTGGTTTCCAATCTATGGTGTGCTTCTGCTTTACAACTCTTTATGATGTCTATATATTCTAATTGTTTTGTGCTAATTAATGTTAATTAGGTAGGTAAATCTAGTGAAAAAGAAAATATCTACTTGTCTTTTGTTGTGCATATCAAACACAGTAAAATTTAACATTGTGCAAATCATCTGGTTTGAGGCCCAAACTCTAGCTCTCCACACCAAAAGCACACACTTTTTTACCAATCTCAATTTTTTTCACATTTTTTTGGGAGTATGTTATGAATTGCCTGGGGAATAAATCTCAAGCCACCAGCAACCTCAAACTTGACATGTATGCATAAAACATTGTGAATAAAAAAGGCCAATTTATGTTAGGTAAATGAATATAGTGTGATACTTGCTCCATTAAGAATTATAATTACTAGCAGTAACCCGTGCTCCGCATGGTCTTTTTCTGCCTTGTGCTTATATACTTTGCATGAGCATGTATAATAAAAGCACACTCTGATAAAAATACTTTGACAAATTATTAGAATAAAAACAAATTGTATCACGAATAAAATTCAGAACTACTACGGCCATTGATTTTATTATACACTATCCTTTCACTTTCGAAGGCATGTAGGCTAAAAACTTTTGACTGGTCAGACTTTACGAGAAAAAAAAGACGCTAAAGAAAAATTGTGCTGTGTGAATTAGGCGCGCAAACACTGACGAAAGTATAAAATGCCAAACTATATTATTTTGGGTGTTTTTTGTGGTGATACATAGAGATAAAATAAAAAAGTGGACAAAAATCGAATGAAAAACACATTGCTGCAGAAACACGAATTGTAGAGTTTTTATTTCACTGGTTTTGATATTTTTTTGTGTAAGAGATTTGTTACCTACTTGCTACTTTGTAATTAAATTGTGGTCTAGCAGTAACCCGTGCTCCGCATGGTTTGTCTGCCTTAATAATAATTCGCATGACATGATTAAGTATAATGAAAGCGCACTCTTCCCGGCCCCTGACAAATTATTAAAAAAAAAAACAACAAATTATCAAGAATACAATTCGGAACTATTTACGGCCATTGATTTTACACTGTAATATCTGTAAGCTACAAAAAGAAAGCATATTGGATATGGGACTTTGTGCTGTGTGAATAGGGTGCGCCTCAGAAAGTGACGACAGTTTTACTCACTGGGCCAAACCGTGATTTACAAAAATTTACTAAAGACGGCCCGGCATGGTATTTGTAGATCTGGCCATGGCGGTACACGCAAAATAATCATTAGTATCTATATACACCAACAAAATCCTAATGTATTAACAACGTTTGCAACTTATGCCGATACGATAGATTTACTTAAGCATAATGAGTGTCAGTGTGTTACTGCCGTTCAAGGACCGTATTGTGGAGCCATATATATAAAAAAAACTTGTTGATGACTGACAGCGTGTCCAGTAATTTCAGTAGTTTATGTTTGTTTATGCAAGTTGTCTGTTGTCATACATTGTATATATTTTATATAATGATTTTCCAAATAACTTAAAATGATTTAGCGGTTGATTGAATTGAGAGAATTCTCTGCCCCTTCTACCGTCCTATAAATGAATACAATTGAATAACAACTTTAAACACAATTATTAGGTTAGAAATCTTTAGTATATATTGTTATTAGTCATGTCCAAATGTTTTCAAACTGACAAATCGTTTAACGTCGTTGCGAATCGCTTCATGTAACGTCGTTTGACACTGCGTTTAACAATGAGTCATCACAAACAAGGCCCAAATGATTCGTTTGTCTTTTAAGAGAAACTCTCTGAATTGTATTCCGGGGGTGCCAACCTCAAGCATCATTTTAAAACGTTTATAAGTTCGTAACCTCAATAAATAATTTAATATTAATAATAAACAGGGGTCTGGAATGTTTTTTATTGCTTTCTTTTACATATAGTCAACTGAAAATATCAATAGGAAGTTCCTACGATGAATTACAAACAATTTAGACAATAGCAACACGATATGCCATGCCACTGGTAAACTATTATATTATATTACTATATATATGTCATAAGCTATAATTTGATACCAAACTTGACATATTTATGTAATTTATATTTTTTTAAATATTTTTACATAGCTGTATAGAATAACATTTGTAATATATATGTATAGGCCTATTCTAAAAAAAAAATGTTTTTTGAATATTCCATTTTAATGTAACATAATAGTTCTCAACTTTGACCAAAAATTTGATTGAAAAAAAAATGTATTTACCTGAAAAAATGTAATTTCAAGCAAAAAATTGGCTGCCAGCCAATGGATTTTTGGTTGAATTTAATCATTTATTTTGTCATTTTACAAGTGAAAAAATGTTTTTCTTCGTTTTTTTTTCTAAGGAAGTGATTAACTTTATTAAAACTACAAAATAACATATTCAAAGTCTGATTTAATTAATCTTCATTTTTCATGTTTTTGGGGGACAATACATATTAAGTCTCCTTGTTAAAAAGGTGACATCCTAATGTTTTCACGAAGTAGATTTCTAATGTCGCCCTTTTGTTTTCTTTTTTAAACATTAATCAAAATAAATTCCTTTTGTTTGCCTCAACACTTATTAATGGGTGTCAGTAATTGTCTGTAATTGTACAACACCTGTGATACACTCTATAGAAACCCTTCAACACACCTGTCTAATTCTATTTAAACCCTTTTATTTACCTAACATTAATCAAAATAGATACCTTTGTTTTTTCCTTACCTATTAATTCCTTTTTTTTAATTAGGTTCTTTTTGTTAGCCTAGCCACACATTATTAGTATAAATTAGGTTCTTTTGTTAGTCTAGCTACTCATTAATACTACTTACCAATTAGGCCTATGGTATTTATTTGAATAAACGCCCAAGTAGGGCTACAGTAGTCTAGCTCTAGAATAAACATTTGATAGCCACGATCCTCTCACGTAGAAGGGTTATAAGCTAATTGGGCTTAGAGCATGGCTGGAGGTATGCACAAGCATAAAATAATAATAATAAACTACAATTTATAAAAATTACTTACATGAAAGCCTTTTTTAATTTCTTGAAATAAATAGTCTGCCGTCTGTTCACTACACCTTAATTTGATGTATCTCATCATCAATTGCCAATGTATTTAACATCTATGGAACTCCTCCCCCTGCATGCAGTATACACCAATCGCTATGCATTAAACATTATTGTTATTCAGTACACACCAATCATCGTACCTTACTTACCTTACAACCAGTCATTGCAGTACTGTATATCAATCGTGCAGTATGAACCAATCACTGCAGTACACATCAATCGTGCATTACAACCAATCACGGTACACATCAGTTGTGAAGTATGCCCACGCAATTTAAACTGCCACCTATCAACTCAAATAATCCATTATTATTAGAATTTCAATTTGGTTGTTTGTTAATATTAAATTTCATTGCATCAATAATTAGCTATGTATAATGGCTATGTGTATACATTGTTCTAGTCAGATGCACACATATTAAGTTTATAAGATGTAATTTTAGGTTAATTAATAAATATACCAGAAAACTGTATTTAAATATTTTTTTTACAATAACTGTATATCTATCAATAATCAATTTTATTTCTCAAATAAAAGTACAGATAACATTTTCTAAAATAATACATAATAAATGAGAAAAGGGGTGCTCCACTGGAAGCTTAAGCTTTAAAATGTGGGGTCCAGGCAACATATTTAAGTAAGGTAAGGTAAGAAACATGTAAAAAAAACAATATGATAATGAGCAAAAAAGGCATGTAACTTAACGATTGCAGTTTAATTTAACTTAAAACAGATATATTAACTTAAACAATAATAGTAGAAACAAGGTATTCATGTAATTTGAACGTCAAACAAGATATAAAATTAATTAATTTTGAGTTCTTCTGGTAGAGAATTTTATATTTTGGGTCCTGAAAAGTTAATATCTTGCCAACCTCCGTATTTAAGCAATCATAAGCATAATCTAATTTATTTCTGGTATTATAATTATGAACTGAACTAAAAGTTTGAAAATAAGTATCAAAAACTCTGAGCAGTTGATTATGTTTGAATTTAAACATAAATAAAGCAACATTGCTTGTGAGTAAGTCATAAATATTAAGTGTATTAGATAAATCAAAAAGAGGAGCAGAATGGTGGAGGTATTGCACATTATAAACTGATCTTAAAGCTCTTTTTTGCAAAATATAAATACAATTGAAATTAATTTTTGAAGTAAAGCCCCCAAAAAAGTGATTTATAAATTAATAGTAAAACGGAGGAAGGCAAGGCATGTTTAAGTTTATTGAAAACACCGACCACTCATGATAGTTTTAATGAAATTGTATTAATATGAGAAATAAAAGATAAGTATTCATCAATAAAAATGCCAAGAAATGTTGCTTTTGTTCTTTCAATTTCACTGATGCCGTAATATTATTTAGGAATGTTGGAAGGGGGGGGGGGGAGATTGGTTTATTTACTGAACAAAAAATAATAAATGTTGTCTTTTTAATATTTAACGATAGCTTATTAGATTTTAACCAGTTTGCAATTTTACTAAGTTCTCGATTCATTAAATTAATAGCTTGGTAGATGTCCTTATGATTAATAAATAAACTGGTATCACCTGCAAACATAACAATTTCAGCACCATTGCTTGTATAATTTAAATCATTAATAAATAACAGAAATAAAGGCGGACCAAGGATGGATCCCTGTGGCACACCACACGAAACTGGCCGCAGCTCAGAGGCAAAATATCCAGTCATGGTAACAAAAATGAAATGAAACATCATAATGTTTGGTTTTAAGAATGGCAAAAATTAATTGAAAGAACTAGTGTTATATATATAATGTTTTTTTGAAGTTGTACATTATCTAATACAGTATGTAGTTTTAAATCAATTTAATCTTCCTTTTTAAAAGGTTTAAATATATGCACTAAAAGGTTTTTTTTTGTGGTAAATTTAGTCCAACAGATGCATTGCATCTTTGAAATAGTTTGACATAAAATGTGTGATGTGGCCAAATATGGTAGTGATATGACATCATCATTAACTTTAATCAATTTAATCAAAAAAAATAAACGGTTAATAATCAATTATTTCTGCTCAGCAGAAACAGGCCCAGAGAAAGGCAAAAGAAAAGCACAGGAATGTTCCACTGTATTCCAAATGCAATGGGAAAAAACAAACTTTCCAGAAAAATAGATTTTAGGCCAAACAATGTTATAATATGATTACATTGGTAATCAATAATGAAAACTATAGATAATTTATCACTTACAAAATAATACTAATATTGTACACTTGTAAAAATAATCCATTGTAGATTTGAGCGTGAGAACATTTCAACAATTATTGGTTTATTCAATCTGTAAAATACACACCCATGGTTGTCAATATCCTCTCTACTATCATGGTTATGTGTATTTTTAACACATATTTGCCACGTCTATACTATAGTTGATGCTGATCGATGTGTTTGTTTTTGTAATCTGTCAATGCTATCAGCAAAATGTGCTAAACTAATTCTCAAAATCACTTTACACATCCTAATTCAAATTATGGAATTTACACCCTCTCAGGTTAAGCACTGTCTACACTAACTAGTTTGACAAAAAAAAGTGTGATGTGCCCAAATATGGTAGTGATATGCCCAAAATATGGTAGTGATATGATTTCATCATGTCCATATATGGGCACATCATATTTTGTTGTCACATAAAGTTTGATAGTGTAGATTGAGCTTTATGATTAACCTGAGTAAAACAGAATAAGAATTTATAGGAATATTTATTAATATAATAAAAATATAATAAAGCCAATCACTGTTTAACTATTTAAATTTTCATCAAACATATTGTTAACAAAGAAATAAAGTCTACTATAATAATAAGTGATAATAATGATTATATTATATACCATACCATAGATATAACCTAGACATCTGATTGGTTAAAACTACATGCATAATTTAACTTGTTTCCACTTCACTGAACTACTTTAATCTCATCAATTTCAGGTTCTACTGCCCTCAACTTCTCTCATCATAAATTACAATATTTGTTATGCATTCTGTATGCTTGTGTCTTCAATGATTCCTTATTTCTCTGATGGTCAGTTTTCTTTTTTTTTTTTCTTTATTCCTGCATTTAATTTAGAGAGGCCTTTACCCTGAAGTGGGTTGAATATGGATAGTAATGATGAATTTAGTTGGCTAAAATGTGTTTTCCTATCTATATTTTGTCTTTCTGATGTATATTATAATTAGGCCTATTTTGTGCTATTTTTTGTTAATTAGGTAGTTAAATATAGTGAAAGAGAAAATGTGTTTATTAATAACATTTTATGTTCATATCCTGTCTTCCTTGTTTTTGGCTTAATTAAAAGAAGTAAAGTGGAGCTGTAGATTGGGGAGTGGAGATGTAGCTTGGGGAGTGGAGCTGTAGCTTGGGAGTGGAGCTGTAGCTTGGAGAGTGGAGCTGTAGCTTGGAGAGTGACGCTGTAGCTTGGAGAGTGGAGCTGTATCTTGGGGAGTGGATCTGTAGCTTGAGGAGTGGAGCTGTAGCTTGGAGAGTGGAGCTGTAGCTTGGAGAGTGGAGCTGTAGCTTGGGGAGTGGAGCTGTAGCTTGGGAGTGGAGCTGTAGCTTGGGGAGTGGAGCTGTAAACTTGGGAAGTGGAGCTGTAGTTTGGGGAGTGGAGTTGTAGCTTGAGTGGAGCTGTAGCTTGGGGAGTGGAGCTGTAGCTTGAGGAGTGGAGTTGTAGCTTGGGGAGTGGAGCTGTAGCTTGGGGAGTGGAGCTGTAGCTTGGGGAGTGGAGCTGTAGATTGAGGAGTGGAGCTGTAGCTTGGGAGTGGAGCTGTAGCTTGGGGAGTGGAGCTGTAGCTTGGGAGTGGAGTTGTAGCTTGAGGAGTGGAGCTGTAGCTTGGGGAGTGGAGCTGTAGCTTGAGGAGTGGAGCTGTAGCTTGGGGAGTGGAGCTGTAGCTTGAGGAGTGGAGCTGTAGCTTGGGGAGTGGAGCTGTAGCTTGGGGAGTGGAGCTGTAGCTTGAGGAGTGGAGCTGTAGCTTGGGAGTGGAGTTGTAGCTTGAGGAGTGGAGCTGTAGCTTGGGGAGTGGAGCTGTAGCTTGAGGAGAGGAGCTGTAGCTTGCGGAGTGGAGTTGTAGCTTGGTGAGTGGAGCTGTATCTTGGTGATGAGTCCCGATGAGTGGAGCTGTAGCTTGGTGATGAGTGGAGCTGTAGCTTGGTGGTTCAGATGCTTTTCTACCAAAATTCTCAGGGTCCTGTTTTCAAATGCCAGGATTTTGTTCTCATGACACAACTCCACTCCCAAAGACTTGTTTGTAATAAGACTTTGTTTGTGTTGAGCATCTTGTGTATATGTTTTTCTTTAAAGGTCAATTTACGAGTGGTAACTGTAAGCGTCTCATTTACACAGCATACAGAATTTGCGAGCAGTGTGGTGGAAAGTACTGGTGCTTGTAGGCCTCCAGGCTAGTGCATGTTGTAGGCACTGATGGCCTGGACTAGAGGTATTATGACTGACTGTTATAAGGCCTAGAGCAGTAGCGTACGCCTACCACATGGTTGAAAATTGAGTTTTACAATTCAGGTACCTCCATTGTTGTATAATAAGAAGTAATAAACAAATTTATGATCAAAATATGATTTTAACAACATCGCCCAACTATATTATTTGATCAAACTCACTTAATTTATAGTTTTAAGATGATGTATTCAAAATCTTCACTTTTTTTCTTCATGTTTTTTGTTCTTATTGCAGCAATAATCCTCTTATTTCACTTATACCTTTTTCGGTGAATACACTTAGGCTTCTGCACCACTGCTCAGCGACCAAATCACTGTGTAGCAGAATTGAGATAAGATACAAGTGGTGTGTGTTTGTTATGTTTTTAATGCAGCGAGCCTAGGGTGGTCGGTATTCTGCAATATGATTTACACGCTGTTATGATTTTTTGCTATGCACTTTTTGCACTCCAGTGCATGGTAGTGAAAAAATAAAGAGTGCACATGTCAGTCATCAGCGCGTCTGATTGGCTACAGTACATCCTTGAACCCACGTTATAATGAATGTTATAAAAGCTACCTACAATATTAGGAAGCGCCATAGAATTTATTGGCAAAAATGAATGTTGAATGGAGAGAATAAATTTAAGTACTATGATTAAATTGGTTTTGATAGTAATAAATTACATACATTCAATGTTGAATGTTATCATTTAAACAATAGGGAAAAGCTGTTATTAATGTGATAGCAGTTATTTGCAAAATAGTCATTCATATACAAATAATGAATGTTATGAATGAATGAATGAATGCTTTTGTTTTGATGGTAACAAGACATAATGTTGTTGAACAATAGGGAAAAGCTGGGTAAAATCAATAATGAAATTTAAAGCTTGACAAAATAAGTCATTCATATACATTTTTATGAGTTGAATACAGTATGATATGGTAACAAATTACATACTGTTGTTGAATGATATAACAAATAGGAAACGCCAGGTAAAATCAACATTGCCCAAAAACATTAATTGATCAAACCAGGGAAATGTAATACCTTCCTGATAAAATTCACAAATTTTATAGTTTAAGATGCTGTATTCAAATAATTAACCACATTTCATAAGAATTTTGTGGGAAAAAATTAGCTTCTTCATAATTTCTGCCATAACATTATGCAAAAGATCTATTTTGTTTTGTTGTAAATAACTGTAAATATTGTGTGTTTATGATATTTTATTATTATTACATTGGGTCAAAAATTGTGGCCACAAAATTATTTTTAATAATAATAATTATTTAGATTACACTGCTTTGTGAAGAAATGTTTAACCATAGACAATTTGTATGTGGCAGCATGTAGAAAATTAACGAATTTAATTTAGCAGTTTGACAAAATTCAAAGTATAGAAGGACAATTTGTACATGCATGGAGGAATTCCTCCATGGTTTATGTAAAAATAGTATTCTCTGATATAACATCTTTCTAATCATATTCTGCATGATTTTAGTATTTTGTAAATAAAATACTGTATTTTTTTGTTTATTTAAACTGTAGAATGAAATGTTTCATTATCTTCATCTCATCATCATTATCTTTATCTCATCATCATTATATTTATCATCTAAGCATCATTATCTTTATCATCTAATCATCTTTATCTTATCATTAGCATCATCTTTATCATTAACTTTGTTCTTCATAATTTTCATCTCATCTTCGTTTTCACAGAAGACTGGTTTCATTATGAGTAATGAGATACAAATCGTCTTATCATTGTAATCTCTATCATCGACTTATGCTCATCATCGTCATCAAGTAGTCATACAATAATATTCAAGTAACTACTTCATTGTTACTTTATTAGTCTAAAAATTGAGTGAAATCAGTATTGCAGCAATTTCATTTCTATAAATGAATAATAAACTAATTATTTATCTATGTTATAACTCCATGGTTTATTCCAAATGATATAAAGGATTAGTCTGGTTATTTAATACAATTCATTAAGTAATATCGTAATGACAATCACATTTCAACATAATATTTTTCATGATAATTTTCAAAATGTCTATATTATGCACATAGTATGTATGAAAAAATAATAAAAATCAACATGATTCAATGCTTGTAATCCTATATTTCAATATGTTTATGCTCTAAAAAATTTAACATAATACATACTACTACTACCACCAACAGTTTATTAAAACAAAAAAAACTAATGTGACAAATTTAATGTATGTAAATAACAATATGATATTAAATTATACTAAACAGTTCGATATATAATAAACTTAAATACAACAATAATATGTGTAAAATCAAGTATACCCGCCTCAAAGTGGGTTTCAAATGTAGTTTAAAACATCAATTATCAGTTTTATATCACCTATATCATGAGGATTACTTTACCCAAGTTTCAGACTTTCCCAGATAGACAGACAGAGATTTGGTGAATTATAGCAAGATAATATATAGCTTTATTATGCCTTACAAAGATTCTAGGCATCTGATTGCATTTGAGTAAACTGTTGATCTCATGTTTCACTGCCCTCAACTTCTCTCATCATCAATTAAGTTATTCATTAAGAAGCTTTTTCATCGCGGTATCTAAGGCCGACAGTTTTGCGAATTTGTAAACTCGACTATGATTTATAGGTCCCAGCTGCTGAACCCAAAAAACGTCTGGGAAAAGAGAATCTATCAGGGCTCACGGTTAAACAATTTTGGATTCTCGCCCTTTGATTGGTGGAAGACTAGAAAAATGTTCTCACTTGTACCACCGTGAAGTCGCCTTGTCTCTAGAGAGGGGTATTATAGTCAATTGACTATGGTTGCATGCCTTTAGAAATACAGGTAATTATATACAGGTTGAGGTCACAGCATACAACAGGTATTTAATCTCTACAGTCATGGAAGAAAATATGAAAGAATAATTAAAAAACTATCTTTGATTTGTATGTATTTTTGCGATTAAAGGACATCTTTTTAATAATTAATCATTTAATATATCTGATGAAAGAACAATGAATAATTTTAAAATGTCGAACGGCATTTTTTGTAAGAAATATTTCTTGTTTAAACTGGTGATAATAATGATAACTGAGATTCATGTATTTGGTTTTCTATAAAGTTAGTTACTTATCCATGGTCTGCTATTTGTTCCTAGTTCATTGCAAAATTTTAAAATGAGGGTGTACAGTATATGAAAATATACCCAAAGCTTTGTTTTTAATTGTATTTTTATGATCTGCAGTTGCCTGAAGCTCTTTATTCAATCCAATATTAAAGATGTATTGTCTCCCAAATACTTGGGGGACAATACATCTTCATAAAAATGAAGATTAATAAAATCAGACTTTGAATAGATTATTTTGTGGTTTTAATAAAGTTAATCACTTTCGTAGAAAAAAAAACGGAAAAAATAAATGTTTTCACTTATAAAATGACAAAATAAATGGTTAAATTCAACCAAAAACTCATTGGCTGGCAGCCAATTTTACTAGTTTTTGCTTTAAATGTTTTTTTAGGTAAATGCATTTTTTTTGACCCAATTTTTGGTCAAAGTGACATTAAAATTGCATACTCAACAAATTGTTTAAGAATTATTTTTTCAGGGGGACAATACATCTTTAATGGTATTTTTATTTAAAATCTGCTGTAATTAGATACAATTTCAATAACATGATGAAATAGTGAAGTTTATCTTTCTAGAATTAATTTTCAAATATGTAAAATCTTCATTCTATAAAAAATTACTCACAGTATTTGTTATTAATATCTGTTATGGTTAACATATTATAGCAAGCTGCTTTCATATTGCTTATTTATTTTTATTGTCTAATAATAATATTGTGCAATTAGCTTTCATATTGCTTATTTATTTTGAATGGCTAATATTGTGCAATTTCTTTTAGTCAATGTCTTGAGTACTTTCCTGCGGAATGTTAAACTTTTCTTTACATTTAGGGCATTCCACTTCTCTGCCATCATCCTAAAAAAATTAAATAGATACTCTGAATAGAATTAATAATTAGAAATTATTTTATTAATAGAATTAATTTTAGATTTTATACAGTTTTGTTTAATATCAATTATGGCATAGAGGATTTTTTTGACACATAAAGTTTGATATTGTAGACAAGGCTTTAGCCAAATTAGTAGGGGATGCAAAATGTGATCATCTCTTCCTACGGGCACTAATATCACATGACAAAAACAAGATCAATTCTTGTACAATCGAAACAGTTTATAATTTAAGATGCGGGGGAAAAGTAACAGACACATTCATGGTTCTCAGCTCTCTGCGTCGCCACTTTGAAAGCATCCTATATTATCATTGGTACCCTCAATTCAATTTGAAATATGGAAAAATGCTAACGTACTAAAAGTCAAATAACTTACCAGTGTTAAGTTTTCTATTTCAGAAGTAACACTTTCTGAAGAAGATGATGCATGTGCATCCTTCATCAATTTATCGTAAGGCGTAGATACTGCTTCGAACTGTTGAAACACAGTATAAAAGTAGTCAATATTGCGTGAACGTTGTATTTTTGTTGGAGATACAAATTCTGCTGGTCCTTCTGGATTTGAATGCTCAGCTGCATCATCATCTTTCAAGTTAAAATCACCACCAATGATAACTGGTAATTTGTAGTGTATTGACAATGCGTGTGCATAGCTTTGAAGGTCATTGAAATGTTTCCTTTTCTCGTCTGGTACGTCTTTTACTTGTGTTTTAGCATTTTTTGTATTATATTTCTGTTTGCCATGCCATGATATAATAATCAATGTATTCAAGCGTACTGTGCATTGGTGATCTTCTAAATCTTTCATTTTCTTGTTGCGGATCTCTCTCTCCTCCTCATCCTCCTCTTTAGGGTCATCAGGAAATGTTTTTTTTTTCACCAATACCTTCAATTTTTGTTGTCCACTTTTGCAATGGTAATTTTCTTCTATCTCTTTAGGCAAGGTTTTGTTAATTTCTTGACAACATACAATATCAGATTTGAGAGCGTCTATAACCTCTTTATAGTCATCTTCCACACCTCCAAAATTAAAAGTTGTGATCTTGTACGTCTTTTCACCTTGGATATAATCAAAGTGAACAGGATCATGATCTGGTCCTTTTTTTTTGCTAGATGATGTAGCTGCATCTGCCATTTTAATCAAATGTCTACAATTTGTGTTCAATCAATTGTGCTCTGATCTGTGTCTGAACTGAAAAATAATTAAAAGCTATAGGTGGATTTCACTGTTTACATTTCACCATGCATTTCTGTAGTATTTGTTAAAAACCAATGAACCATTAGTTCATTATCATCCTTGCCATTTGATTGGTAGATTTCATGTCACATGGTATTGGCTATTTTGTTTATAATGCTTATTGTGTTTCGATGGTAACAAATTATATACATTGTTGTTGAATGTTATCATAACAATAGAGAAACGCTATCTAAAATATTAATAAGCGTAATAGAAGTTATTGGCAAAAATGAATGTTTGAATTGAATGGAGAAAATACAGTATGATTAGATTGGCAAAATAGTCTTAAATATATATTGTTATGAGTTAAATACAGTATTGTGTTTATTGTGTTTCGATGGTAACAAATTACATACTGTTATTATTATTCTATTATGTTTATGTAGCCTAGCTAGCTCAGAACCGCACACAGGTCTCACTGAGTTTTGTAATGTTAACCAGCAGAACGTACATGGTGTATTTTCTCCCCTCACTTTATCTGACCACCTCCTCTCCCTTTCACCTTTCAATTAAATATATTTCAATTTTTCTGTCATTCTTTTTTTAATGTGTAATATTTCTTCCATCTTTGTTGATTATTGGTATTTCTTCCATCTTTCGTTGATTGGTTAGTTGATAATCACTTAATTATATTACATATATAATATATTATATAACCCTTCAATTTGATACAACCCTTCTTATTAGAGGTCACTTATTTAAAGTAATCCCTCCATAACTAAGATAAATTTACAGTCCAAGACTCTGAAATTGTTTTCTAGTACAGTTAAATCTGTCGTAAATGGACAACTTGTCTGGAATAAAATGTTGACCCATGGAAAACGAGAGGCTCAGATAATAGAGGGCCACACACTTTATGCTCTTTATGTCTGCTGAGGAACTATTTATTAGTTTTTAGTTGGCCACTTGTGGGAGATAAATTAATGTTGTACAAAAACAAAAATTGTAAATGAAAATGTGTTCGTGACTGCTTATGGGAGGTGGATAGACATAATAAACAGGCTTTCTGAGAGTCCATTTCAAGAGGTGTTTCTGTTAAAAGGTGAAAGGAAAGTTCAGCTGTTTTCAAAATGAACGATTCCAGAAAAAACGATTTTAGGCCAAACAATGTTATAATATGATTACATTGGTAAAACTATAGATAATTTATTGAAATTTGAAAATACTGGCTTTTGAAATTTCTGTCCTATCTTTTAACACTAGTAATTCTGAAAATAATTTTAAAAAGTGGTCCAGAATTGGGACTGTGGTTCAGATTGCCTCCAAAATTTAATGAAGTGGTCCTTGACCACATGTCTATCTGGTAATTACTTTTTGAGTAATCCTGCTAACAAACACTTTGTCTTATTAGTTTTTGGTTAGCCATGTCTTGTGCGAGGTAAATTAATGTTATACAGCACATTAAAAACTATAAATGAAAACATGTTTGTTACTGCTTACGGGAGGTGGATAGACATAATAAACAAAACAATAAAATAAGTGTCCATTTTTTTAAGTACAAAGTTTAAATATAACGCCCTTATACGTTTTTCGATATACGTTATTGCGCACTATTTTTAAATGGCAGCTTTCGTGCTCGAAAAACGTACTAGGGTGTTATATTTCAATTTTGCACCTCCTAAAATGGACAATTATTTTTTTGTTCTGTTTATTATGTCTAACAAAAGGAAAAGCTAGATAAAATCAATAATCAAGTGTAAAACTAATCATTGGTATATACATAGTAAATGTTTATGAGTTGACAAATTGAGTTTTACAATGGCAACATTAACAAAGTACCTACTGTACATTGTTGTATAATAAAGAGCCAGTCTGTGATTTGTTTTGTAGAGAGAACCAATAATTATAATCATTTTCTGTTCAGTAGAACTAATACCGAACAAAACATAATGCATAATTAACCATTCAAATGCAAAAGACTCAACAGGTGTGTTATAATACGACATAATACATCATAATACATAACAAATATAAAATATTGTAATCAATAATAATAATCCTGAACCTATACAATATGTAAAAGTTACTCACTTGGAAACTGTTTTAGCTAACTGATGGATAATTTCTTGACATTAAGTTGTTCTAGTAATCTATGTAGACACCACAATCTGATATGTTGTATGGAATCTGTTCACCAGTCATCAAATGATCCCAAAACTAAAGATGCTGATGTATTTATCATCTATGGAACTCCTCCCCTTGCTTTTAGTTCTTAAGTATAATGCAATATGCACCAATCACTTTGCAGTAAGCACCAATTGTTATTAAGTACACATCAATCATTGTGTATAACACAACTATTTCTATTTTATATAATCTGATTGGGTTGTATTTCTGTTGGGAGTAGATAAACTTTTGTCCAACCCTTTTCGATTAATGAGTTTCATAGGTTGGGCATTTCAATTCATACTCACAGGTCTCTCTTGAGTGTTGTTATGTAAAAGACACTTAGACCTACAATTTTTTATGTTGTTTAAACAAAATATATTACTTTAAAATAAAAATATTAAACTATGTCAAAATTATGATAAAAAGAGAGAAACACTGCACTACCAGCTCGCGTTAAATATCCTCTTAGGCTTAGCTAGGCTTAGTTGTGTAGGCAACATTCACTATTTATTTTATAACAACTACCTATTATGTCAACAACCGAAACATATTCGGTTGTAGAGCAATATGAAAATATTGCCAGGCAACTGAAACTGATTTAGGCCAATTCCACTTTTTGTATAATTGTTCCTATGATTAATCAAAATCATACCAACGATCTGAAGCTAATTTAAGTGTTTTTTGTCTAAATTAATACATATATGGCTTTCCAAAAATGTAGCTCTGTTGATCTAGTGGAATTGTTAGTTTATAATATATGCCAAAGCCAAGCAAAACAACAGGCGGCACTGTTCACAGTTGGCTTTAACATTTTTTTTCATTCGTGAGAAGATTTTTTTGGTAGAAAAAAAGCTGAAAACCCATACGATCGTTTAATAGAAATATTAATATATGTGACCCACAATTGTCTAAACAAATGACAAGAATATATTTAGGTGTGTTATAAAAGTTAACCAACGCCTTAAATTTCATACTTTACTTCTTAGAGACCTCCTAATTAAAGTAGTTTTACTATAAACGTTTTTTATTCGTTTTTGGTTAGCCAGTTGTGGAAGGTACTGTAAATTGAAAATGAAAAAATGTTTGTGACCGATTATGGTGAATAGATTTAATAGGTGTTCGCTTAAGAGGTGTCCGCACAGGAAAGTTCAGGTTATTCGAAATGATGTTTTATATTAAAAAATCAATTTATTTATTACTACTTTACAACAGTTAATTCCTACTTTAGATTTGTAAAATAATAATAAAAATATCCTTTCTCTTTGTTTAAACTGATATATTGATCTTAATTTTTACAATGTACACTATAATAATAAGTTTTTTGATTTAGAAATTGTTAATAGTTATTTTTATTTATACAGTTCTTTTTTTGTAAATAATTGTAAATTAACAATTACCTGTTAATGATATGATGTATCTAACATCATAGCACTCTCTTATACTTCACCTATGTTGTTTATTTGATATTGACAATTAAACTTGGATATATTATGTACTTTATCACTGTTGGATGATTTTTTTCACTTATTTATTATTTATCATCTTTATCATTTTTATTATAAAATTTGTTTTATACAAATAAATAAATATTTATTAATTAATGCAATAAAAGATTTTAAATAGCTTCCTATTTACTGTAAATAATATAATGAAACAGTAACAAATCATTTTACTCTCTATAATTATCTTCTTTAACCAATTGAACTTCATTGTATTAATTATGTATGTTATTCTTTTTGGATAATTTTTTTTATCCCTAATGGCAAAAGTCTGCCTTGGAAGTCCAACATTTTAGACCAGCCCACTGATAGATATAATAACATGCATGAATTGTTAAACAATAATGAAATGAAAATATAATATACAATACCATATTCAATATTCCATTTAATATTTGAGAATTATATACTCGAGTGAGCTTAAATGATTTGACAATAGTATTACTCATCTATACATACATACACATTGGTGGTTGTGATTATATGCGTGGGGAAAAAGGTAAAGGGAGAGGATTAAGAGGCCTTTTGCTTTTCCCCCACCCCTTAACTACCTGAATTGTGCATTTGTGTTGTGTAACTGTTCATCAGTAACTGTTTTCGATTTAAATGTGTTTTTTTTTTCAAGTGATCAGCTTCCTTCTCTCTCCTGCCTCTGCAATTTAATGTACATTATTAAACTTTTTGTTCTTGTATTAGGTTTTGTTATAAGATCAAATAATTCAAACTATTCAAATGCATTCAGAAAACATCCAAAAAACCAAATGAAAATATTGCAAATCTATTTTTTTTTTTTGCATAAATTATAATGAATTGTTGACACGTATTAAACTGTCAACGCGTTTCATAGTTGCGGTATATGCATGGCCAGCATATACATGTCCCAGATGGTGTAGTGATTTTTTTTTTCAAAAATATAATTTAAATTACTCTATTCATTTTTACACTCTTCATCTTGCATTTCATAAGTGACCTTAGCGGAAGTTGTTGACATGTTGATAGCATCATTTCCTTCATGTAAGTCACTGTATGATGGAGGTCCATTCAAATCAACTTCTACACTAACTTGCTTCTCATTCTTTATTGAATCCTTTTTAGTTATTGAATCTGCATAAAAAAATATTCAAAATATTAATTCTTAGAGAATTATCCTACGACAGTTTCCTTCCAGACTACTCCAAAAAACTAAAGTAAAATTAACTTGAAGGGAGTTGTTGTTGGTGGGAAGAACAATGTTATGGGGTGGCAGGAATATTGGAAATAATACTTCAGTTAGTTTTCTATCTCTCTCTCTTCCCTAACAAACAACATAGGCCTAACCCAGCCCCTAACCAAGCCCCTAACCATCCACCTCTATCATGACTTGTTGTGGTTACAGACGCTATCACAACTTACTTAATACTATGCCTTGCTTTTTTGCTTCTACTACGATCAATTCCATTTGTTTTTGTTGTTCTTCATAATGTTTCCGTAATTCATAAAGTTCAATTTCAGCTTCTTCTCTAAGAAATTTCTGTGCTGTTATCTTTTCATGGGCCTTTGCTTCTACAGACAGTACAAGACCTAGGGGAAAAATAGATTGCAAAATACATTTAATTTGAGACTGTTGGAATGTATGGAAGAAAGTCAATACAAATACATT
This sequence comes from Antedon bifida, assembly GCF_963402885.1. Lineage (NCBI taxonomy): Eukaryota > Metazoa > Echinodermata > Crinoidea > Comatulida > Antedonidae > Antedon > Antedon bifida. The sequence goes on along the minus strand of NC_136227.1, from coordinate 30,237,796 downwards.
TTTATAGCTATAATTTGTTGTAAAGACAAAATGAGCAACAGAAAGCAGGCGTAAATGCCATAAATAAATTATGTATAACCAATTTAATTTCAAAGGGGTGGGAAAAAGGTGGTATATAAATTGTGAATGAAAACACTGGAGATTCGTAATTTTATATGCAAGGGTCTCGACTGAAGCCTCTTCATTTATTCTCGCAATTGTGAATCATATATAAGGCAAAAAGTGTAAAGCAGGCTTTACTCACCATTAACTAATCATTTATTATCAGTACTGGATATTCATCATTCTCATTAAGTTTAAAACATCATTGCTTGCCATTACTTTTTCCGTAGCTTTATGATTTATCGCAATAGTTAAAGATGTATTGTCCCTTGAAACACAAAAAATGAAAAAAAAAAAATCATAATTTAAATTGGCCATATCAAAGTAATATTAAAGTTATTCACTTTAAGTCGAAAATTCGAGCCAAAAACAACAAGTTTACGTAATTAACAAGTAAATTAATTTGATTACATTTCGTCTGGAAAATCGTCACGAGCGAAAGTAAACAAAGATTTGCATGATGCTAATTAGGATTGTTTACAACTCGTCGCAGTTGAGAAGGTGTTTTCACACAGATTGCGAGGAAGTTTTATGATTATGCATACAGAGTAGCCAAACATGCGCGTTGCATTATGAGATATGTTTTGATCGAAAACTTATTTTTTGAACAAAAAAAAGTCTGTATTTCGGTCAAATTATTTTTTTTTCGATTAATTTTTGGTGAAAGTTAATAACTATTATGATACTTCAAAATGACCCACTTTTTTTTGAAATATTTAAAAAAATTGTTTTTTTTAATTAGTCAAAGGGACAATACATCTTTAATGTCCCCAAACTATTTATCAATCCTATTGGTTTATGAGCATGTGCAGATTTATTAAACATTTATTGCGTATACTACTGTATACTGATCTACGTACCTCTACAGCCGACAAATCCAAGACCAACTCGCATATAACAAGGATACAATCTGCAAGCACTAATGCAATGATTGTAAAATACGCTGTAGTTTTCCACGGAATGTGTCTTCCCCAGCCGTGAATGTTATATGGTGAGTGGGAGCTGCACCAATCTCTGTGTCTTCATTTTTCACAATCCCTTCTTCATCTTCCTGTTTTGGTTTCAAAAAGCCCATCTCTTCTGAAAAATAATTTCCAGACAAACCTTTTTAAACAGAGTATAATTGCCTATATTATCAATACTGGGGTTCTTGGTCCAAATCATGTATAATGTATATTTCACTGATCACTGATTTCACTCTTTGTGCATATGTTCATTTTAACAGAAAGAGTATAATTCCAGGGTTCTGGGTCCAAATCATGTATAATGTGCTTCTCTCTTTGTTCATATACACCACACTTCAATTTAGATGACATCACATATTGGACATAAAATGGCTGTAGGCAAATAGGAAAATGTGCATTTTATTAATGATGAGTTTAGATTTAGAAAATTTTTTCCATGTGGGATTGGGAGTCCAATAGGTACCTAATATCACAGAAGGCCTTATATACAAATATTTGTTCTCAATATCTAATTCCTTTTTTATATAGTATTACATGGATATGAAAGCAGTGATACCAAGTTATAGTAGACTTGTTTGTTTTGGCTCAGGAAAAAATCACCCACTGACCATCACTGACCAATATCTTCAAATTCCACCATCACTGACGGTGCCACACCCTGACAGTGCCACACCCTGTGATTAAATTTGCTGCTTACCATAAAATCATTACTAACTGCTGATATGTGATATTTTTAGGTATTGCGGTATATTAAAATAAAAGTACTATATAGGCCTACCGGAATGACATTGCAGTTTGCGGTTACGACGCTCAGTTACTGATTCCCAGAGTCCTGTGTTCAAATGATGTTAGGAATGTTTCTATGACAAATAAACTCCACTCCCAAATACTTCTTTATTATGAATTTGTTTATGTAGATATTCTGGTGTTTATGTTTGTCTTGTGAATGGATTGTTACCTGTTGAGACAGTAAAAAGATTCGGTATTGGCTATCCTTGGCATTCCACCAAATAAATAATAACAATAATAATATAAATAATAAACACATCATGTATTTTTGTATAATATCAAATGTTGGCACCTTCCGGGTTGAATGATATTCACTAACCCAAATTTCTTTGTAAACAGTTCGTTTTAAATCAAGTGACACAATACAGATAAAAGACATTATGCTTCATCAGATTTGAATCTTTATGTGTACAGTACAGTATATATTTAGTGTAATGAAGTGTAATCACCTCCAAAAATACAAAAGTACAACATATTTGTGAAATAAAACACCACTGCATGGTTTTTCCAGTTTAAAATTGAAGCCAACTGTTACGATGCACCCCATCCCCCAATAGATGCTTCAACAATGATTCACATTCGTTCTCGTCTTATCTTTGAATCCGAAAATAATAATATTAGTTTGATTCTTATATAGCGCATATAAGCAAGCTCTCCATGCACTGCACATTAATACCACGGTCATTTATTGGTTCAAACACGTGGAAACATTATACTCCCATAATAATGCAGCTAGTAATCAGTGCAAAGTTGTGTCTTGATCTAACCGGTACCCATTGTTACCATACCCAAATTTGAGTACAAAAAATGTAAACTTTAAGAAATATTGCACCAAATATTCCAACCAAATGTGTCCTTGAACTCTTGTGTGCTGTTTGATATGGCGTGCCAAGCTGTCATTCATTCAAGAAATAGAGATATCTTAGTTTTTAATAGAGATAACTCTATTAACAGAGATATCTCTATTTAAAACTAAGATATCTCTATTAAAAAATAAGATATCTCTATTAATAAAGATATCTCTATTAATAGAGATATCTTAGTTTTGTTTTCGGTTCAGTGTTTTAGGGATCTACATTTAACAGGTATCTTCCATTTTATATTGAATAATTTAGTCGTAGTTGCAGTTGCAGTTTTCAGTAGTCTTTTAAGAATAAGAATGAATTTGAGATTTTAGCTAGAAGTAGCGTAAAGTCGTTTTAAGCTTCAAAGCTTATAAGTCAAAGTTCAGAAACACTTTCCAATCTTTTTAGTGTTTTTGAAATGTTGAACACATTGGAATTTGTAACTATAAGTTACAAATTGCAACTGAAGTGATGCGAATAGATTGTTGTTTGGCCATACAAATGTCGGCTGTAATAATTGATTTCATTCGGTAGAGCGAAAGGCATGTCCTAGGCCTATGATTGGTGACAAACAATAACGTTTCATGATATCCAGACAAACAATGAATTTTCAAGATCTGACAAACAGGTGGTCACGAATGTAAAATACTGCTATCGCAGTAACTAATAAATATAAAATTATATCAATTGGATCATTGGTTTGCAAGCATACAACTGGTATTTCATTTACTATGATTACAAAGATTTGTTCTTTCTCTTTCCAGAAGCAAGCATATCCTGAAAGCTTTTCATCAGAATAAGTACTATCTGTGTCTCGGTATAGCATAGTGAAGCACTGTAAACCTGTTAGATATGGTCTGTGGTATGTGGACACACTTGAATATTAATTTCATTGTTTCATAACCCAAAATCAAATGATTCATATACCCCTTCACACTTCCAACAATACAAAGATAGTTAAACACGACATATCTGAGAAACAACATTGTATTGTAGGTTTTAGTGTGAAGGAACACTAGAATTAAGCAACACCCTCGTAAATGATACAGTGTTCTTTCAGCTGCAAATTTGGTATAAGAAGATATGAGAAAGCCGAAGGATAGGTCGTTAACTCCAATGTATTGGAAATCCGAAACGCGTCCATCTGTGAGAGAGCTTCTTTTCAATATGGCTGCCACAAATCAGACATGCTGATATTACTGCGCATTTAATTCTTTGGGGCCAAGAAGTTAATACCTGGGAGAGCATAGTCACTATGCGCGTGTACAAATTGAAAGAATTCGTTTCTATAAATTATTAATATTTCCATTTTCATTCTCAATATAGATTAATCTAAAAAAATATATACATTTAAAATAACTATTTGTCTTGTTTTTTTTATGGCTCTTCACAAAATAGGATAAATTATTATTAATCTGTTTAAAAATTGATAATGATAAATGAACAAGCCTGCCACCTAGTGTGCCCTCTATGCAGTATATAGTACCGGTACTTACATTTATGTTCTAGAGGGCGGTATTTGATTATTTTAAAAATTTACTTGGTTGTCAAACAATGTAAACACTGTATCATTCCTCATGTTGCTGTCATACTTGTTACCTTGTCTTCCCATTGGTTCAAATTTAAAATTGGTTGGACAATATACACAAATATATTGATATGGTGTGTTTTTTTTATTTTCTATAATTATTAACAGAATATTCATGATATTTGGTTAAATGAAAACTAATAAAACTTGTTTTGTTTCTTTTTTAACCTTTGTCATAATATTAGGATATCAATACTTGTGATGGGTGCTTTTTGTGTTTGGACATTTCTTGGTGACAAATGAATATTTACAGGATTTGATTCCTCAGAATTATGAAGCTAGGATGACAATCCACTGCATTAGCAGCTGACGCAAATCAAACAGTAAATTGATTTGCCAATCAAACAGTAAATTGATTTGCCATCTTGTGATAGAATGGAAATTTTAATGAGGTTGGCCGAGATTTACAACAGATAACTTTTCTTTCTTTCAATAAGTACTGTACTTTTTCTTTACAACTTTTGTTTTTTCTATTGTTTGTTTGGGGAATGACTTTAAAAGTTACACTTCACGTTTTGACTTTTATATATTGTTTGCAAAAATGATCATCAGACATTTAATAAGGCTTTTAATAATGTTTTTGTTCTATTGCTTTTCTGCATTGTGCAAAGAGTCCTTGGCATTGAAGACAGAATCAAAGTTAAAGAGAAATTCTTGATTTTCTGCTATGAAAATTATTAGGACTCAGTTTTGACTTGCCCTAATGCGCTGCAGAATTGATGGTGAATACACCAGATAATTAAGAAGCACATGACTAAATTACATTGAATTGTAGTCTATCAGACCTTGGTGCCTTAAAGTAAAAGCCTATCTCCATTTCATTTAGCATTTGGGCCAGACCCCACTGTATTATGCATGTTTGTGAGCCCACTCCTCCCTCACAAACGAGTCTGAATACTGGTACCAATTTTTCTCACCTGTTTGAGGAGGAACAAGGTAGAGACACAATTTTGCTCAAGGACTCAACACTGCAGTGACTGGATCGGAGCTTGAACCTCAGACCTGAGAGTCCAATGTTTGGACCACCTTAGAATTTAATTTTCTCAATAATTCACAGACTTCTTGTTTATTAGTCAAATTTACAATCCCCTGAATCAATAGTCTGATAATTGGTATACACCTTAAGTGTGTATTGCAAGTCATCAAATGAAATGAAGTTGTTCTAGAAGTCTATGTAAACACCACAATCTAATATGTTGTATGGAATCTGGTCACCTCACCAAAATTCTAGGTATTGCATGTCATCAAATACTCCCAAAATTAGAAATGCTGTTGTATTTATCATCTATGAAACTCCTCCCCTTGTTGTTAGTTCATGATCATCATGCAGTAAGCACAAATCATCATGCAGTAAACGCAAATTGTTTTTCATTACACACTAATCATTGTGCAGTACACACCCATTTGTCGCACATTACTACCAATCACTGCAGTACACATCAATAGTGCAGTAGGCACCAATCACTATGCATTAAAATAGAATATTAGACACTTTATACTGCCACCTATCAAATCGATTATTACCTGATTAGGTCAATTTAAAAACAATTTATAATTATTATACTATTTTAATTCTATTTTGATATTTATTGCATTGAATCAATAATTAAAATTCCAAAATTTAAGATATCTTTTTTATTAATGTCGGGTATAGTCATTCCTTTTTTTACCTCCGCCATGGAGGTATATGTAATTGATCGCGTGTGTCTGTTTGTTTGTTTGTTTGTTTGTCTGTCTGTCTGTTTGTTAGCAGAATTACTCAAAAAAGTTATTGTCTTTACCAAAATGAAAATACAGATAGATATGTGGTCAAGGACCAATCCATTAAATTTTGGAGACAATAAATCTCTATAATTATTTGAATCCAGCCATGGTAAAAAAATTGAAATGAAACATCATAATGTTTGGTTTTAGAAACGGCTCAACAAGTTGTTTTTATGGTAAATTGAGTCCAAGGGATGCATTGCATCTTAGAAAAAGTGAAAGATGTTAATTTTACTGAGAGAATCTACAGCTGATGTTACACATTTGATGTTATTTTTATGCATTGTAATAAATCAGTTTGAAATGCATAACAATTTCTTGTTAATATTAATTGATTGTATGTCTGATACTTTTAAGTCAGATGAACATATGAAATAATCAATGTCTGTTTTTTCTCGACCATAGACAATGAAGTTTGCTTCTTTTGGCAATTCCTCTGCCCTTTCTGTTACCAACTCCTCTGCCCTTTTTTTGCCAATTCCTCTGCCCTTTCTTTTGCCAATTCCTCTGCCCTTTCTTTTGCCAATTCCTCTGCCCTTTCTTTTGGTAAATTGAAGTCACCACCAATTATTACACAAGCTTTGTATTTTTTAAACATTTCCTCAGCATAAATTAAAAGTTCTTTAAAAGCATTTTCTTGATCTCCTTTGTTTGTTTTGTTGCGTCCACCACTTTGGAGTCCATGCCATGATATTGCTACTAACATTTCTCCAGGTTTGTTGCAGTATTCTAAAATTTTTGTGCACCGTCGATCAGAATAGACATAATGGTCTGGTGCTGTTTTAAATACTGACTCGTTTACCAGCATACCATTGTATTTTTGACCTTCAGCTTCCCACGCATACAAATAGCCCTTTTTTTGTGTATCTTTTTTGGTTTCTTGGAAAAAGATTATATCTTGTGACATTTCTTGTAAACTTAAAGCATCTTTTATATCTTGATTATTTACATTAAATGTATTTATTGTAAAATGATCATTTCCCTTATAACATTTACCATTCACAGAATTGTGATCAAATTGACCTTTGTCAGTACTTTTGTCAGTACTTTTAGTTTCAGACATAGTGTATGGAATGTAATAAATGAAGTGATAAAAATATTATATACTATAATAAAATATATAGTATGAGACAATAATGATAGGAATAATGTTACTTTAAGCTTAATAATGTTATGTATTAAAGGCTTTTCTTCACTATGTATTTTACTGTTAAAACTTGGTAATACTTATTACATTTACTAAACCGTAACTGTATCGTATTTCATTTGTTTTAATATGAAAACAATATTTGATTTACAAGCTTGGTATTTTGCTCCTGCTTCTCTTCTTCAATTTGATTTTATCTTATAGTGTAATGATTTCTTCTGTTTCTGAACAAAGCGACTGTTTCTTTTGTTAATTCTTGTGAGGAATACCTATTAGACACAAGATAAGATGGTTAGAAAAATCGCATCAATCTCAGTATGCAGATATACTGTATTATAGCACCTAAATAAATTCATGTCATATGAATAGACGATTGTGGGTTACATGACGTGCAATAGTACGCACTATTTGATGAACGTTAAACAGTACTTTTTTTCTTTATTTTTCATGTATGAAAAAAAATTCTTTTCTTAACATTTAATATAATTATAAAGGTTTAGCAAAGTAAATATATTTTTTAAAAAACCAAATTTTACTATTTCAATATAAATCACATGTAGGCCTAACTTTTATTCATTCTGATTCAAATGACAGGAATCTATTTAGATGTTATATAAAACAAATAGTGATTTTTTTTATATGGTACAAACAATGTCACCTCGTGAAAATATAACCTTTCATCATTCAACTCATGGCATTATTTGTACCATTACTCATAAACATTCATTATTTGTATAATATTATATTTGAGATAAACACAATGATATTTACTTGTGAGTAGATATTTCTTCAATTATCTCAATATCGGAAACTTATGTCAGTACTGCCTTTCTTTACCATTTATTACTGAAAAATATAATAAATAATATAAATGAAAGCACTCCGAGAGAAAGATACATTGTTTTGTTTTAGGTATTATCTTTACCTACATGGTTCAAATCCTGCTGGGGCTTACAATTTGTTTAAATAATTTTGATTACAAACACAGTGGCGGATCTAGCGAAGGGCGTACCACTAAGCAGGTCGGCATCCTTTATCACTCCCATATTGTAGAGTAGCGGTACGTCCGATGATCAATCACAGTCAATGAAAAGAGTTGATGAAGCAACATGTTCAGTTTTCAAGTGCTAAAATTCTATATATAAATTGCAGTAATGACTTTAACTATATTGCAATCAAAGGTCAACGCAATTCAACGCAACTACTTACTACTAGTACTACCGGCCATCTACTACTTGCCGCAGCTCAATGTTAATTAGATTAAGTGGACATTTACATTGACATGCCAGTGAACGTATGACGTAACAACCTTGGAATCTCTATAGTATCTCTTGTCCGTGGTGCTATTACACCGCGCTTGACCGGTGGAAGTACACATGCTTAGGTCAGGCTAAATTAGTAGCTTAGATCCTTAATTTTCTGAACAAAGGCTGGTGTCCTAGTGATAAAACCCAGGCCATGACCTGTATTTTTAAAAGCTTTATTTAAAATAACCAATACAAATCAATAATTCACAGTTTCCAAATATAATTTGACTGACATTCACGTTACTACATTTTCAGAAAATCATTGCAACATTCTCTCGGCCATGACTTTTGTAGTGTTAAGATGTCATACATCCACTGGTAATCATGTCAGAGAGTGAACGTCAAAATGCTACTAAACAAATGCTCAAATTTGCCAGTCAATGTACCACTCGTCTATATAAAAATACTATAGTATTTATAGTTGTCCTCTGGATCTATTTCAAATAATGAACGTTTTTTAACCAGTATACCATTGTATTTATTTAAACTCTCAAATTTGGACCTGTAAACATAATTGTCTTGGTCTTCATCCATCTTTTTCGATTCTTGCACAAAGATTATATCTTGTGAGATACTTTTTGTTAGATTTAAAGCAGAACTTATTCTTCTTGTCTATATTAAATGTATTTATTGTTTAAAAAAAGCTGAAATCACTGATTTTACACCCACATGTTTTAATGTTTTATATTTTTAGTATTTACATACAATGCTTTCAGCTTTTGCTGCTTTTTGTATTATATTTTTATGAATGAAATAAATAAATAAACTTTTGAACTCGTCACTTTGCCGAGTTAGTTATCCTCATGACATCATACGTTAGAATATTGTGCACAGAAAAATGATTATGCCATTATGACCTGAAGAAAATGAATTGTTAGTGTGCTCTCTATTTTTTGTCGAATATATACAGTATACACTATATACTTATACATACTACATACAGTGTAGCATAGGTGAGATTACGGGACCCGCCTTTTATTCCAATTTTTAACATGATGACGTCATCAAAATGAAACATAAAGATAGCAATTTCGGAAGGAAATTATCTGAGCAACAACATATTAACATGTTGAAGAAATGTGGATGTGTAGAATATGGATGTGCGCTCTTTTTTAATGTGATGAACTATGATGCAAAAGATGAAAACTCAAATTGTATAAATCAACGTGTTCTTATGACTTCATTTTAAGTTGAAATGATTTCAATCTTTTTTAAAATCATTGGAAAGACTGTCAAAATAAAATTAAAGTGAAAAAAATATGTTCTTTATTCTCCGATACTCCGTACGCGTAAAAAAGAGAATTTTTGACATACAAAATGTCATGATTCGCGTAGAAAGTTGAAGAAATTATTTTTTCTCATTTTAAAATTTTAAATGCGCGTCATTTTTACTCCATAGAAAGTTGACCCTTGATATGAATTAAATTGTCAATACAAAATGACTTTCGGTTTTTATCTATGATCAATCATTGAAATTCATAAAATCGCGCGTAAGTCGCATTGCGCAACTCTGACGTCATTTAAAAATAGGAGGTGCAGAATTTCATGTAAACGTTGATATGTTAACACAAAGTTACGAAATGTTTACACTTTTTAGAGAAACGCGATTCACAAAAAAGGATAAAACAGAAAAAAAAAAGAAGATGATGATGATCTCATACAATCACAAGAAGTTACAGGTATCCGCCAAGATGCGGATAACTAATAAATATTGTTATATATATTTATTGTTATAAACATGATTAGGAAAATTCCATCATACAGCAGCACCACTGACAGATCATTGAATAGTAAAAACAACATTGTGTCTAAGATACTATACATTGAACAATAAAAATAGGAGGTAAATATTCTCTCTATTCAACGAATAAAAAAGTTCATTAAAGCACATTTACTATAGCCTAGATAGATGATTTAGTAAGATACAAAAAAATCAAGAGAAAAACTGTCTAATTCTGTTCTTTCTTAATGCTTCAACTACTTGTATCGTTGTTCCCATTACTTAAAGATGTATTGTCCCTTTGACTAATTCCAAAAACATTTTTTTAAAAATATTTCGAAAAAAAGTGGGTAATTTTGAAGTATTATAATAGTTATTAACTTTCACCAAAAATTAGTCGAAAAAAAAATCATTTAACTGAAATACAGACGTTTTTTTGTTCAAAAATAACTTTGAATTCCAGTCAAAGTTTTCGATCAAAACATATCTCATAATGCAACGCGCTTGTTTGGCTACTCTGTATGCATAATCATAAAACTTTCTCGCAATCTGTGTGAAAACACTTTCTCTTTGTAAACAATCCTAATTAGCATCATGCATAATGCATACTCATGGTTTGAAATCTTTGTTTACTTTCACTCGCGACAATTTTCCAGACGAAATGTAATCAAATTAATTTACCTGTTAATTACATAAACTTGTTGTTTTTGGCTCAAATTTTCGACTTAAAGTGAATAACTAGTGCTTTTTTTGGTGGTAATTGATTCCATATCAGTCTCCAAAAATGAATTTAGTGTAGACACTGAGTGCCATTTTTTTATGTTATTATTATTATTATTGACACAGGGATGCGATTCCCTTCACCACACACAGCCAGCCAGAGATTTTTTTTTTAAATCACATTTCTGTTACGTAGAAATAATACCAAACAGCACATAATGCATAATAAACAAATTCCAAAGACTCAGGGGTGTTATAATACACATTGCAAAACATAATGCATAACAATAATATGAAATATTGCAATCAATATAATTACTCATTTGGGAACTATCTGTTTTAACAAAACTGATAGATAATTTCTTGAAATGAAGTAAACACCACAATTTGATGTGTTGTACGGAGTCTGGTCACCTCACCTGAATTATGTGTAAGTAAATCATCAAATGTTTCCAAAACTAGATATGCTGATGTATTTATCATCTATGGAACTCCTCCCTCTGTTTTCAGTTCAAGATCATCATGCAATACTCGCCAATCAACGTGCAGTAAACATCAATTGTTATTCTGTATACACCAATCGTTGTGCATTACACAGGTGGATAGACATAATAAACAGGCTTTTTGAGTCCAGGTGTTTCTGTTAAAAGGTGTCCGCACAGGAAAGTTCCGCTGTATTCCAAATGCAATGGGAAAAGCAAAAACAGGTTTTAGGCCAAACAATGTTATAATATGATTACATTGGTAATCAATAATGAAAACTATAGATAATTTATCACTTACAAAATAATACTAATATTGTACACTGGTAAAATAATCCATTGTAGATTTGAGCGTGAGAACATGACATAGTCACACATTTCGACAATTATGGGTTTTATTCAATCAGTAACATACACACCCATGGTTGTCAATATCCTCTCTACTATCATGGTTATGTGTATTTCTAACACATATTTACCACGTCTATACTATAGTTGATGCTGATCGATGTGTTTGTTTTTGTAATCCTTCAATGCTATCAGCAAAATGTGATAAACTAGTTGTCAACATCACTTTCCACTTTCTAATTCAAATTCTGGAATTTACACCCTCTCAGCTTAAGCTCTGTCTACACTACCAAACTTTCACAAAAAAGTGTAATGTGCCCAAATATGGTAGTGATATGCCCAAATATGGTAGTGATATGCCCAAATATGGTAGTGATATGATGTTATCATGTTCATTTATAGGCACATCACATTTTTTTGTCATATAAAGTTTGATAGTGTAGTCAGAGCTTTGGGATTAACCTTAATAAAACAGAATATAAGAATTTATAGGAATATTTACAAATATAATATAATAAAAATATAATCAAAGCCAATCTGTTTAACTATTTAAATTTTCATCAAACATATTGTTAACAAAGAAATAAAGTCTACTATAATAATAAGTATAATGATTATATTATATACCATACCATAGATATAACCTAGACATCTGATTACTAGTATCTGCTTCACTGAACTACTGATCATCTGATCATCAATTTCAGGTTTTACTGCCCTCAACTTCTCTCATCATAAATTACACTATTTGTTATGCATTCTGTATGCTTGTGTCCTCCATGATTCCTTTTTTCTGTGATGGTCAGTTTTCTTTTTTTTTTCTTTTTTCTTTATTCCTGTATTTACTTTAGAGAGGCCTTTACCATAAAAGTGCGTTGAATATGGCTAGCAATGATGTATTTTGTTTGCTACAAAATGTGTTTCCTATCTATATTTTGTCTTTCTGATGTCTATATTATAATTGTTTTGTGATATTTTTTGTTAATTAGGTAGTTAAATATAGTGAAAGAAAAAAAATTGTTTTTTTTGCTTAATTAAAAGAAGTAATATGTTATAATGGAGTGGAGGTGTAGCTTCGGGAGTAGAGCTGTAGTTTGGTGGTTCAGATGCTTGGCTACCAATCCTAGGGTCCTGTGTTCAGATGCCATGACAGAACAACTGCACTCTCAAAGACTTTGTTTGTGTAGAGCGAAGTATATGTTTGTCTTTGTTTATAGGGGAGGCCGCTTTCTTAGCCATGATGCCAAAAATATCATTAGTATACACGATGGTAACATTATAAAGAACCTACATTGTTGTATAATAACAAGAAGTAATGTAATTTTTATAAAGATGATTATGATGATGATAACTAAGATAGTGATAATGATGACAATGATGATATAGATACACATCTTAGGGTATATAATCATTGTCATCATCATCATTATCTTAGTTATATATTGTAACAATGAATAAGCTAATTATCTATGTAAACCATGGAGAATGAAGTTGTTGCCAACTTATTTCTCCATGATGTAAACCAAATGATATTTACAAGAATAATTTGTGTAACATTTCCATTAAAAAAAAAAATAAAATAACATATTTACTTTAATTTGTCAAAATGTCTTTTTTATGAAAAATTATAGTCATTATACACAATTAATTAAAAAATACTGGACAATATAATAATATAATGTATGAAAATTAATAAAATTAACACAATTCAACACTTAAATCCAATATTTTAATATGTTTATAATATTGTAAAATGTTTTTTTTAATAAAAGTGTACTAAACAGTTTATTGAAGGAAAATAATATACTATATACAGAAACTTTATTGCCCTTGCATAAAAACAATCATATTTGCTTAACACTATTTATATATTAGATGGTAATACTAGAACAGAACATTGATACAAAATAATATGTGTAAAAACAGTGAATTAGAATATTTACAATTTACAAACAATTAAAATTAAGCCAATTAACAATCACTATTTCTATAAAGAAAACTGTCAACTATTGTAACAAAGTCAAATGTTCACTACGGTACTACCAATCTTTCTTATACTAAAGCTCTGTCTACAGTATGATATACCCAAATATGGTAGTGATGACATCATCATCATCATGTCTATGGGCACATCACATTTTTTGTGTGTAGACAGAGCTTTACAGAGATTCTAGGTATCTGATTGGTTAAAGCTTGTTTGAGATAACTGTTTTACTGCCCTCAACTTCTCTCATCACCAATTACATTTTTTTCAGTAATAATATGATTTTTTCTCTGATGGTCTGTGATTAATTTTAGAATTCATGAATTGCTATAAAGTTTGTTACTTGTATATGGTCTGCCACCAATGATAACTGTTGATTTGCTAATTTGAAGTTTATTAAAATCTTTTCTTTTTGCTTCTGGTGCTACATCAGCTTATTTGTCTTCTTCTCTAATACCCCTTGGATTAAATATTTATTTGCCATGCCATAAAAATACGATGAATTCTTTCAAAAATACTGTGCATTGGCGGTCTTCCTCCACCCCTTTCACTTTATCGTCATAAAACGTGTCTTTTTTTACCAATGCCTTTAATTTTATGCCTCCAATTATGAATGATAACTTTCTTTTATCTTCTGAGGCAAGATTTGGTTAATTTCTTGACAGCATATGATATTAGAGTCGAGAGCTTTTATTACCTTTTCATAGTCATCTTTCACATCTTGTATCTGTTGCCTCCAAGGATCATGATCGGACATTATAATCAAGTGTCTAAAATAATGTGTTCACCCAATTATGCTCTAAATGGTATGATTTGTGAATGGGTAGATTTCATAGTTTAAATATCATCATGCAATTTTTGTTTTAAAAAGCAATACACTATTTCATAAAACATACATCATAGAAAAACTTATTTCCGATAATATAATGACTAAAATTATTGTTAAAACACATAACGGTAGAAATAATTAATTTTATCTTGTGATTTTTGTTATGATGTTGATTATACATTATCGTTCAATATATTTATTTGTATTAAGAGGTCCTGTTTGAAATGAATTAAAGGCACAATAACTTTTTTTAAATACAAAATATATAGTTAATGCAATAGGCCAATAAACTATGCTAGCATGTGACCATTAATGCGTAACTTCACCAATATTGACCTTGATCTAATTTGCTTAGACAGATAATTTGTTTTTCATTTTACAAAAAAAATTGGTGGTGCACGTAGGCATGATTATTCTGACACCATGTATTTGTTGGTTTATTTGTTATAAATAAAGCTCTACAATTATCGTTAGTTTACTTGTTCTTTATTCGTTGTGTACATGTGCTCTTACTGTAACATGGAATTATGGGATGTCCCAAAGGTAGACTGTAGATGGCAGTAGACATATTAAGATGATCATCAACAGTGCCTACATACAGACTACTTTTTAAAAATGTATCTATGTAATGAAAAATATTTCATTTTGATTTGTATGAACTAGTCCGGCCTGTTGTTTTCAATATAGACTGGGACTTAATCAGGTAGTCATAAGAACAAAAATACTAGGCCCACTAAGAATCTTTTTGTCAACCATGTTTAAAAAATGACCTTTTAATTGAGATAATAAGTTAAATTGTCTATATTTTCTTGTCAATTTTCAATTTCAATTTAATTTTTTTATTTCCATAATATAATAACATACAGGATAATAAATACAATCATAATACTTTAATACTGATTTTATAGTTACTTCCTACTTTAGATTTGTAATATAACAATAACATTATCCTCTTCTTAACATGTGTCTACTAATGATATGATTGTTGTGCCATGTGGTTTTAAGTTACGCCCTTCTTTAAATTTAAGAGTGTAATATAGCAGTATAAGATCCACTTGACTTCTGTCCTTATCTTTCTACCGATTTTTTATTTGATAGAACCAATATTGAACTTGACTATACTGTGTATATATCACTGTTAGACGATTATTTGATCCAGAATTTGTTTTCAGTCATTCTTCTCTCTAAATTCTCTTCTCTCTATTAATATCATTACCATCTTTACAAATTAGTGAAGTGATTTTTTAAACCAATATATTATCTGATCCAGAATTTGTTTTCAGTCATTCTTCTCTCTAAATTCTCTTCTCTCTATTAATATCATTACCATCTTTACAAATTAGTGAAGTGATTTTTAAATCAATATATTATCTGATCCAGAATTTGTTTTCGCTTCCGGTAAGTAGCTGCTCACTGCATGGTTTCTGCGCATGATATTTTGCAACATTGAAAATCAGGACCTTCTACTTTTCCAGACATTTGTAATGTATTTATATTTTATTCAAATTATTTTAGATCTTCTCTTGGTTTGGTAGAAATTGTATTCTCTCCAAAGAGAGAAAGCTTTCATGGTATTGTTCAAACTCGATTGGATAGCGACTCTTTAACATTCTCGGCGTGGTACGGCGGAACAGCACTAGTCCTCAATTGTACGCACGCGCACCAGAGATCAATATATATATATATACTGTAATCTGTACTATATATATATATATATATATATATATAAATCATACTGTAAATTATAGAAACAGTGCTCATATTCGGAACATGATCTCATAATCGCGTCGAGCATAGCTCATTGGCGAAAGTTCCGTATTTTTTAGTTGTATGAAAAAATGTCTCTGGCGGGATTCGAACCTGCAACCTCTCGCTTACAGGGCGAGTATCATACCACTAGACCACAGAGCCATGTATGGTATTATCACAGATTTTCACCCACCAGATACATTCTCTCATACAACAAACGCCCTCACAATCAGTGGAGGCTTAACAAGTCAGAATAAATTCCAACTTTAATTCGCAACGGTTTTTTAAATAATATTGTGTATATGTAAATCAATGATGTTGCGTAGCACTGTGTAAATTATATATAAATCATACTGTAAATTATAGAAACAGTGCTCATATTCGGAACATGATCTCATAATCGCGTCGAGCATAGCTCATTGGCGAAAGTTCCGTATTTTTTAGTTGTATGAAAAAATGTCTCTGGCGGGATTCGAACCTGCAACCTCTCGCTTACAGGGCGAGTATCATACCACTAGACCACAGAGCCATGTATGGTATTATCACAGATTTTCACCCACCAGATACATTCTCTCATACAACAAACGCCCTCACAATCAGTGGAGGCTTAACAAGTCAGAATAAATTCCAACTTTAATTCGCAACGGTTTTTTAAATAATATTGTGTATATGTAAATCAATGATGTTGCGTAGCACTGTGTAAATTATATATAAATCATACTGTAAATTATAGAAACAGTGCTCATATACGGAACTTTCGCCAATGAGCTATGCTCGACGCGATTATGAGATCATGTTCCGAATATGAGCACTGTTTCTATAATTTACAGTATGATTTATATATAATTTACACAGTGCTACGCAACATCATTGATTTACATATATATATATATATATATATATACACATCAGGCAAAGAACATTAATTCTAAACCGCCCGGTGACATACTGAAATTTAATTAATTAATTTGAAACGATAAAGATGAGGAAATCTGTGAGAATGAGAAAAAGTCGCCCCAACCGAGACTCGAACTCGGACCGTCTGCTTGATATGCAGTTGTCCTAACCATTAGACCACTGGGGCTGTCATGGTATTGTTCAAACTCGATTGGATAGCGACTCTTTAACACTCTCGGCGTGGTACGGCGGAACAGCACTAGTCCTCAATTGTACGCACGCGCACCAGAGATCAATATATATATATATACTGTAATCTATGAAAATCATTTATTAATAATTTATTAAAAATCAACTTACAAAGTGCTATATTTGTAAAATATGCCCAATATGACTGGTAAATGTACTGTTAAACCACCTGATAATACTATCCCTATAACAATATTCATTTATATACATTCAATTCCATATACTATTACCATAATAAAAATGCTGATTGAGAAATATATAGTTCTAAATTTATTGTTTTAAATTTCTGTTATATTTGACACATTGTTACCTTCTGTGCTCTATATATATCTGATAGTTGAACATTTAATAATTGAAACAAACATAATTTCCTAGAATCAACTATGTTTCATTCAGACTCAGATGTTTCGGTCTCAGTATGCTTGTTCACAAATGAGGCACAGCAACATTATACTGTCTTTCAAAACCTCCCCGACTCCTAGTAGAAGTCATACCATTGCTAACGATCTTCCATTTTTTCATTTCATTCATTTATTCAATATTCAATAAATATTCAATAAAAATTCTCCACACATAATATTAAAAATACATAAAATAATAATAATTATATTAACACGTACGATAATGATTAATGAAAACATAGTATGTGTGGAAGGAAGCCTATACAGTATAAGTTTAAAACTTTACGCCAAGGCTCCCAGAAAAAGTAACAAAAAAGTTGGGAAGGAAAAGATACAAAATACAATATATCCTTTAAAAAAAAGGAAGGTAAAAAAGAAGAAGCAAAAAACACAGGACAGTCGAAGATATTCAGGCAAGCATATTAAATGAAAAAGGTAATTTTCAAAGAATGCAATACCGAAGATGTAGTTTAAAAAAATGTATAAGGAGTTTTAGTCGCCATATACCGAGATCAGGACATTTTTAAGGTTGTATTTAAAACTAGAAATTGATGGTTTGTTTGTGAGAGATAATGGAAGTAAGTGCTAAGATTGGGATTTGCTATATCTCTTAACAACTGTGTCACTCAGTGTTTTAAGCTCAAAATTTTTACTGCTCATATCGTTTCTAATGTAAAGTAAATTAAGTTGATGTCTACCAATACGTCTTTTAAGATCATTGTACTGTATAAGCAATTTAAAGTATATTATACATTACACATCATAGAGTGATCATAGCCCTCTGATTGATTGAAACTTTAAAATGTTATGTTGTTTTCTGCTTGGGTATAATATAATAAAATCTTCTATAACGTATTTTATTTACCTAATGAAAATTCTGCTCTTTTCATGGAATGAGTAAGATTTAATCTTCATCATCACTTTCTTTCTCGAATTCAAGACTTGATTCACTTGATCCACTTGATTCACTTGAACCAGTATTATATTTTTTTTTATGTCTCCTAAAGTCCTCTTCATCCACTAAGTCGTCTTCAAAAGAATCATTTTCAGATATATTGCAATAATTATTGTTCTCCCACGTCCCATGGATATCAGCATTCTTTGATTCCTCAGTGGTGGTATCAGCAATCTTTAATTGCTCAGTGGTATCAGCAATCTTCTGATCCCTGACATCAGCATTCTTTGATTTCTCAGTGGTATCAGCATTCTTCTTCGCAGCTTTTTGATCAAATTTTCCTGATTTATTTACAGATGTCTCTCTACTAGCCATGTTTATTATTATTATTACAACAGTTTTTTATGAGTTTAATTCAATTATATTTCATTAACTGAAAATTGTTTAAGTTGTTGTTGTTCAAACCAAGCAACCATTGATTTTTTTAATTTCTTGATACCCTTGAAATCTATCCTATAATAAAAAAAAAACAATAAGGATTATAAAAATAGATACATACTTTGTGATAAATTATAAAGACTAAAAGGTACGCTCGCTTCGCTCACGTACAATCTAGGTCGTGCCCACAGATGGTTCTCGAATACATAGTAATTTCAGCGTTAAAAAACTGGCGACTTCAAAATAATGTACATGCAGGACAATAATACATGTCGTTTACAGGAGCGAATAAATAGACACGGTGATTTATGTACTCAACTAAAATTAGCACCCTGGGAATTACTTCCGAAAGAGAAACTTGTCACAAAATAAGACCAATTGTTTTGAAACAACAAACTGAATTTGTGTTTTTTTATGCAACATGAGGGTTGAGGGATGGGGAAGAGGATGGGTGCAAAGACGAACAATTTTTAAATATATTCTTTATCCATTTAGTAACGAAATATTAATTTTTTAGTTTTTATGTTTTACAAATAATATACCACTAAACCATGGAGGTATTTATACGTCCATGACTAAACACAGTAAAACATTGCTATTTTTAAAACATTTTTACAAAGTATTAAAATACTTTGTTGAAACTGTCACCGTATAGTCGATTGAAATAGTACAGTACATGTAACGATACATCACTAATACGATGTTAATATGTTTTGTACAGTAATTACATTATTATTTAATATAAACGTTCAGAAGGAACTGTCAGTAATAAAGTAAACACCTCTATTCGGGGGAAATCGTAAATTCACTTTAATCGTCAATAAATAATTATCTAACTCAACTTAATTAGTAGGTCTAATGGTTTTCAATTATTTCTTAGAGCCAATTCATACTTAAGTTGGTTCCTAACCACCAAAGTTGTTCTGCGTTTAGGGCATGTGATCCTTTGTACTGTAGGCCTGTCCTCTACTGGCTTTACAACGCTACTCATGCCAGTGAGGGGGAGGGTGGTGATTTAACTGCAATAATAAAGATGATTGTACATGATAGACAGCGACTGGAAAGGCTAGCTCATTATCCATTAAAAAAACACCTATATCCAACCTCTGCAGCACAGATTGGATAAAATGGATCGAATTTCTGTTATGACTGTACAGTACTGGTCTTTACGACGCCTGGGGGAATAGACACTTGTGGAACAGAGATTGAAATGTTCCATTCATCGCAAATCAATACATTTGTATAAACGTATATTAAATCTATCAAAATAGTATTTTTTAAAGAAAATCGGCCTGTCTTCAACATTATGATACTGTACTCGAGCTGTTCAACCGGTTTTCAGCTATTAAAAACAATTATCGTAGGAGGAGATAGGAAAATGCGAAGCATCCTTGTATTATTGTGTGCAGGTATTTTTCATGAGGACATCTATTAGACAGTGTATACCACGATCGGAAAACACCCCTATTTGGGGCAAATCGTTGAACCTAAATTTGTTTTAATTGTCAATATTTAATTATCTAACTAAATTTAATTAGTAAACAGGGTTACATCAGGTGGTTAAAATCAGTACCGAGATTCTAACCAACTTTATATACCATCGAGTAAATATTCTAGAAATAACGCGCGATTTACCGAATTTTGTCCTAATAAATGCCCATCCACATATATTTATACATATATCTACAATTTTTTTACCACTTTTCATATCTAGGGGAATTTTTTTTATTATAAATGTTACCATATTACAACTAAAAAATTAAACACCTCTCTCAAATAAGCACTTCCCTCGAAAAAGAACGCAGACAGACTAGGAAATTGGACTAGCCTAGCCTAGCCTAAACCTAAAATACAAATTTGAGAGGATAGCCATGATCCTCTCGCGTGGGTTATAAGCTAATTGAGCCTAGAGCATGGCTGGAGGTATACACAAGCATAAAATATTTCAACAATAATACAAATAATCTGAATCAAATTAAATTTATAAAATTGACTTACATGAAAGCTTTTTTAGCTAACTGATGGATAATTAAATAAAGTCTATGTAGATAACAACACGATAGTCTGATAGGTTGTATGGCGTCTGGTTACTACACCTTAATTATATGTATCTCATCAATTACTGATGTATTTATCAAATATGGAACTCCTCCCCCTGCATGCAGTATACACCAATCACTATGCGTTAAACACTATTGTTATTCAGTACACACTAAACGTACAGTATGCACAAGCATAAAATATTTCAATATAAATAATCTGAATCAATACAATTTATAAAAATTACTTACATGAAAGCCTTTTTAGCTAACTGATGGATAATTTCTTGAAATGAAGTTGTTCTAGTGGTCTATGTAGATATTAACAACACGATAGTCTGATAAGTATGGCGTCTGGTCACCACACCTTAAATATATGTATCTCATCATCAATTGCCGATGTATTTAACATCTCCTCCCCCTGCATGCAGTATACACCAATCACTATGCGTTAAACACTATTGTTATTCAGTACACACCAATCGTCGTACCTTACACACCCATTTGTTGCACATTACAACCAGTCATTGCAGTACTGTATGTATATCAATCATGCAGTAGGCACCAATCACTGCAGTACACATCAATCGTGCATTACAACCAATCACAGTACACATCAGTTGTGCAGTATGCACGCGCAATTTATACAGCCACCTATCAAATCAAATAATCCATGATTAAGTGACTGTAAAAGTTAAAAAAAAAAAGAAAAAGTTTAGATCATCAGTAGGATTTCAATTTGCATTGTTTTTTTTGTTAATCAGATTAAATTTCATCCCATCAATAATTAGAATTCCACAATTTAGTGGTCAGGAGTGGTTCCTTTATTCCTAATGTAAACAATTTATTAAGAGTACTGTATGATATATGAAATGGCTATGTGTATACATTGTTCTAGTCAGATACACACATATTAATTTTATAAAATTCTAGGTTAATTAATAATAATATACCAGAAAACTGTATTAAAATAATTTTTCTTACAATAACTCTATATCTATAGATCAATCAATAATAAATTTTATTTCTCAAATAAAAACAAAAGTACAGATAACATTTTCTAAAATAATACATAATAAATGAGAAAAGGGGTGCCCCACTGGAAGCTAAGCTTTAAAATGTGGGGTCCAGGCAACAAATTTAGTAAGGTAAGAAACAAAAAACAGTATGATAATGAACAAAAAAGGTATTTAACTTAACGATTGCAGTTATAATTTAACTTAAAACAGATATAGTATTAACTTCAAACAATAATAGTAGAAACAAGGTATTCATGTAATTTGAACTTAAAACAAGATATAACATTAATAATTTTGAGTTCTTCTGGTAGAAAAATTTATGTTTTGGGTCCTGAAAAGTTATTTTAATTATGAACTGAACTAAAAGTTTGAAAATAAGTATCAAAAGCTCTGAGCAGTTGATTATGTTTGAATTTAAACATAAATAAAGCAACATTTCTTGTGAGTAAGTCATAAATATTAAGTGTATTAGATAAAGCAAAAAGAGGAGCAGAATGGTGGAGGTAATGCACATTATAAACTGATCTTAAAGCTCTTATTTTGCAAAATATAAATACAGTTTAAATTAATTTTAAAGTAAAGTAAAGCCCCCAAAAAAGTGATTTATAAATTAATAGTAAAACGGAGGAAGGCAAGGCATGTTTAAGTTTATTGAGAACACCGACCACTCATGATAGTTTTAATGAAATTGTATTAATATGAAAAATAAAAGATAAGTATTCATCAATAAAAATGCCAAGAAATGTTGTTGCTTTTGTTTTTTCAATTTCACTGATGCTGTAATATTATTTAGGAATGTTGGAGGAGATTGGTTTATTTACTGAGCGAAAAATAATAAATGTTGTCTTTTTAATATTTAACGATAGCTTATTAGATTTTAACTAGTTTGCAAGTTCTCGATTCATTAAATGAATAGCTTGGTATCACCTGCAAACATAACAATTTCAGCACCATTGCTTGTATAATTTAAATCATTAATAAATAACAGAAATAAAGGCGGACCAAGGATGGATCCCTGTGGCACACCACACGAAACTGGCCGCAGTTCAGAGGCAATATCCAGTCATGGTAACAAAAATGAAATGAAACATCATAATGTTTGATTTTAAGAATGGCAAAAATTAATTGAAAGAACTAGTGTTATATATATAATGTTTTTTTGAAGTTGTACATTATCTAATACGGTATGTAGTTTTAAATCAATTTAATCTCCCTTTTTAAAAGGTTTAAATATTTTTCATTTTGCACTAAAAAAAAATTTTTGTGGTATCTTTGAAATAGTAAAAGATGATCATTGTTTTGGAGTTGAACGTCCGTTAGTAATTATTCTGAATCAGAATTGACAGAATTGATTCTACTAAGAGACTACAGCTGTATGTTACACATTTAATGTTGGTTTTACACATTACAATAAATAAGTTTGAAATGCATAAAAGGTATTATAATTCTATTATGTTTATGCAGCCTAGCTAGCTTAGAACCATCGTTACATTGAACTTCTAATAATACGTAGTTTCAAATATCAATTTAGAAATTTGTTGATTATTTGACAAAATTTATTCTACTGAGAGATTCTACAGGTGACACATTGCTATCATTTTGTAACCCATTTTATTCTATTGTGTATACACAGCCTGTTTAGCCCCTTAATCATTACTATTTCTTTCATTCATTAAAAAAAATTTAAATATTGATATCAAATGATGAGAACATGCACACAGGTGTCACTGAGTTTTGTTATGTTAACCAGCAGTAACGTACATGGTGGTATATAATATTTTCAATTTCCTATATCATTACTTGTAGTTTTATTTATCTTCTGTTTACATATTTATTTTTGTGAGTTGTAAGGTGTTGATTGGTTAGTGGATAATCAAATTTCACTATATTATTATTTTTAATGTAATAATAATATAATTGTTAGCGCCTTCAAGTTGATACTCCCCTTCTTAGAGATCTGTTTGAAGTAGTTTTTGACTCTGTAAATTAACATTGTTGAAATACAGAATTAATTTACTGTCTAAAAGTTTGAATTGTCACTTCTATTACATTTGAATCTGTCGCATCTTCTAGTCTGGAATAAAATGTTGACCTATGGAAAAGTAGTTGCTAACGAGAGGCTCAGCTAATAGAGGGCTAAACACTTGATGCTCTTTATGTCCGCTGAGGAACTATTTAATTTGTTTTTGGTTAGCCACTTGTTGGAGGTAAATTTGTCTTACAAAATATTGAAAATTTTTAATGAAAATGTGTTTTAATCATGTTTTCTGCTAACGGGAGGTGGATAGACATGATAAACAGGATTTTGAGAGTCCATTTCAAGAGGTGTTTCTGTTAAAACGTGTCCGCACAGGAAAGTTCCGCTGTAGCATGGTATTTGTGTTTCGAACACATATTTACCACGTCTATACTATAGTTGATGCTGATCGATGTGTTTGTTTTTGTAATCTGTCAATGCTGTCAGCAAAATGTGCTAAACTAGTTGTCAACATCACTCTACACATCCTAATTCAAATTCTGGAATTTACACCCTCTCAGCTTAAGCTCTGTCTACACTATCAAACTAGTTTGACCAAAAAAGTGTGATGTGCCCAAATATGGTAGTGATATGATGTCATCATAGTCATATATGGGCACATCACATTTTTTTGTCACATAAAGTTAGGTAGTGTAAACAGAGCTTTAGAATTAACCTGAGTAAAATAAAATATAAGAATTTATAGGAATGTTTACAGTGTGTATAATCAAAGCCAAACTAATCACTGTTTAACTATTTAAATTTTCATTAAACATATAGTGCAAACAAAAAAATAAAAACTAAAATAAGCAGTATAATATCATAGATACTATTTATATTCCACATATTTAACCAGGACATCTGATTGGTTAAAACTACACGCATAATTTAACTTGTGTCTGCTTCTTCACTGAACTACTGTATTCTGATCACTTTCAGGTTCTACTGCCCTCAACTTCTCTCATCATAAATTACACTATTTGTTATGCATTCTGTATGCTTGTGTCTTCCATGATTCCTTTTTTCTCTGATGGTCAGTTTTCTTCTTCTTTTTTTTTTTCTTTATTTCTGTATTTACTTTAGAGAGGCCTTTACCCTGAAGTGGGTTGAATATGGCTAGCAATGATGAATTTAGTTTGCTACAAAATGTGTTTAGGGAATAAGTAATTCGGTCTTACTTACCCTATTTAGAATATGGTAATGGAGTACTGTAACAGTCGAACGATGTCCAAAGCTGGTATCCTAGGCTCGAAGTAAATAAACTATACAGAGTGTAGAAGCCACAATATCCACACGAAGCGCATAGTACGTGCGCAGTGTAAGGCCTAGGCCAGTTCAGGACGATAATATATACCAACGGTACAATAATTGAAACACGATAACATACATTAACACGTAATAAAATATGAAGTAAAGTTAAAATGCTATCGAAATGTAATAGTGCAAATAATTAGAACAACTAATTATCGTTAAACTTGTAAAACTCGCTAATGGTTTGCTCATAAAATGTCGATGTCTTCTTGTTGAAAAACTTGACGCAGAGAGAGAGATCGCTCGTTGCGCGTTTGCTATATTTACAACAACAGCAATTTGCATAACTTCTACGCGATGAGCGCACACACGCAAATATAAGTGTGTGAAGTTCCTACATGTGTTTTCCTATCTATGTTTTGTCTTTCTGATGTCTCTATATTATAATTGTTTTTGTGCTATTTTTTGTTAATTAGGTAGTTAAATTTAATGAAAGAGAAAATGTGTTTATTAATTTAATTTGACGTTTATATGCTGTCTTCCTTTTTTTTTTGGGTTTAATTAAAAGAAGTAATATGTTATAACGGAGTGGAGCTGTAGCTTGGGGAGTGGAGCTGTGGCTTGGGGAGTTGAGCTGTAGCTTGGGGAGTGGAGCTGTAGCTTGGGGAGTGGAACTGAAGCTTGGAGAGTGGAGCTGTAGCTTGGGGAGTGGAGCTGTAGCTTGGGGAGTGGAGCTGTGGCTTGGGGAGTGAAGCTGTAGCTTGGGGAGTGGAACTGAAGCTTGGAGAGTGGAGCTGTAGCTTGGGGAGTGGAGCTGTAGCTTGGGGAGTGGAGCTGTAGCTTGGTGGTTCAGATGCTTGGCTACCAATCCCATGGTCCTGTGTTCAGATGCCATGATTTTTTCTCATGACTTCACTCCCAAAGACTCAATAGGTAATAAGACTTTGTTTGTGTAGAGTATCTTGTGTGTATGTTTGTCTTTGTTTAAAGGCCAATTGGTAACTGTAAGCGTCCCATTTACACAGCATGCAGAATTCGCAAGCGGTGTGGTGGAAAGTACTGGTGCTTGTAGGCCTCGAGGCTAGTGCATGTTGTAGGCACCTACATTGTTGTATAATAATAAGTAATAGCAAACAAATTTATGATATTAACAACTATATTATTTGATCAAACTCAAATAATTTACAGTTTTTAGATGTTGTATTCAAAATTATTGATCCATTGCAGCAATAAATATTGTTATTATCTATATTTATTATAAACAATTGAGCAGAAGTCAATAGACATAGTGTATGGATGTACTTTCTTAATATTGAGGATAAAGACAATTTATGCTTATTATTACTGTGAAAATAGTTTAATTGAGTCAGAATATTTTAATGAAGCAGACATGTCTGACTACACCTCATAATCAATTCAACTGGCTTTACTACTATTTTGGTAAATTGTACTTCAAGTCCATATAAATTGTATTAAAGTATGTAACCAATAAAAGGTATATCTATCAAAAAAATGTTGTAAATATGCCTACACTACTGTACACATCTGAGGATATATCATCGTCGTCATCATCATTATTGTTATCTTCGTTATCATTGTCATAATCATCAACTTCATGTTCATCAAATCATCGTCATATAGGCCTAAAGTAGTCATACAATAATGTACAGTATACAAGTTTTAACTTTGTTACTTTATTAGTAATCCAGTGATATATTATAAATGAATATATGCTAATTATCTATGTAACCCATGGAGAATTAAGTTGTTGTCAACTTGTTTCTTTAAACCAAATGATAAGAAGTATAAGTCTGGTTATTTTTAAATAAAATATTTTAAATATTAAAATACTGTAGAAATAACAACAACCACAAATAGTTGTGCAGTAATATTACTATAATATAGTATTATACCATATAAAATAAAATCAACATTTTTTCTGTTCATTTTTCTTTTATGTTATGAAAAATGATGATCATACACAATTAATGCACAATATAATAACAACATGATTCAGTTGCTTACTTCTACTACTACTAAATATGTGATAAATGTACATAAACAAAATAATGGATGTAAATAGGGTATTGAAATGTATTAAAACCTCAACCAATCAAGACATCTAAACCCTACTAAACATAATGTTTTATGATGACTATTAAACAGTTTCATTAATAACATGTTATAAACGTAAAATACAACAAAATAATATGTGTTAAAACAGTGTATTAAACAGTGTATTGAAATCAAGATTGATCTCAGGATCTGGAGGCATACCCTCAAATTCTTTAATCATTATTTATCCATTCTGTATGCTTGTTGCTTCTTCTATGAATCCATGATGGTCTGTCATAATTAATCTTTGGATTCATTTTATATCCATGGTGAGCTTTTGTTTGACAAATGGTTATCTGACTTTTCTGAAAAGTTATGTTATGTCTAATGCTTATTATTATGAGCTTAAAATGTAGTGAAATAAGTTTTGTTGAGTTATATATGAAAGTACAAATGCAGGACTAACTGCTGAATCCTTCTGGTAAGCATGTGGAATAACATTTTTCCGTCAATCGTTTGATCATTCTTCACACAGAGTCCAGCGTTTTTAATGGCGAAAAAAGAAGTTATGGCTAATATCTGCCCTTGATCATTTTAAAGATTTTTCACACCTTCAGTTATTTTCTCGATTTCTTTTTCTCTCAGCTCCTTTTTTATATCAATTGAGTTTACCATTGATATTTCAAGATCAGATGAATGTACAAAAAAATCAATGTTGCTTTTATCTTTGCGAACTCCAATCCTCCAGTCATTTGGAGCTGCGACTTTGAACTGGTTGTTGTCCTTTAACCATTTTGTTTTTACCTTGTCCTCCTCAAAGTTAAAGTCACCACCAATAATTACTGGAGCGTCGTTGTTGTTTTTAGACACATCCTTTGCAAACTCTAGAAGATTATTAAAAGCAGTTTTTTTTTTTTCATCATTTGCAGTGCTTGGTCCATGCCAGGATATTGCTACTATTTTTTTATCTGGTTCATTTTGACAATTTAAAATGACTGTGCAATGTCGCTCTTTATCCTTTTCAGTTTTGACACATTCAAACGTCAATGACCTTTTTACTAGTATGCCTATGTTTTTTTGTGATTGAGTTTTGTAAATGTATTCATGATATGCCCCACTCTGCTTGACATTTTGATTTGATTCTTGCAAGAAGATTATGTCTTGTGATAGCTGTGGTAGCTTTAAGGCAGCTTCAACTATATCGGCAACTTCATTGCCTACATTAAATGTAGTTATTGTAGTCTTGTTGAAACAAGCGCATTCTCCTTGCACAGGATTGTGATCAAGTTTCACATTAGCCATAATGTATGTAATCAATGAAATTATATTTTAACCACTGAGAAAAATAACATACGATATAAACAATATTGTAACAAAGTATAATTATCAAGTTCGTGGAACAATAATGATAATGTGAGTACTGACACAGTTTAGTAATATGGTATTATATAATATTCATTTGAAAATGGTGATTTGTTTATGTTAATTACTGTATTACGTTCAATATTTTAATTACAAGTTCAGTATTTTTCTTCACTGCAGTCCAATTTGAAATTATTTTACATCAGCTGGAAACAAATGGGAGTGAAGCAATCCATTGAATTTGTTTGTTTTAATACTTTTGAAAGCTATCCTATTAAATAAAAAAATGCAATTAAGATGGTTATAAAAACATTGTTTGAAAGTAAACACAAACATTGACATTAATACACATGCAGGTGATATAACTTCATAACGTCTTAATTGTTTGACTCAACTGTACTTCAAAATGAATTTTATTCCAAAGTTTCAGGAAATTTTTTATTTTGTACAAATAAACCAAAAATAAAAACATTATTATTATTCAAATTGCTCTTACTCTATTCATTTTAGCTTTCAACAAACCTGATGAATTACAATTATATTATTATTTATAAATATTGTAAATGAGTTTGTTTATAAAAACAGTGATATTTGAGTGATTATGAATATCTGAGTATTCTCTCTAATCTTGCTCTGCAAGAAAGGCAGAGTTCAAGTCCAATACTGGACTGGTCTAATTATTACTCTGAACATGAAATGCACAATAACAAGTAAGTAAGTAATCAATTACATAAGCTTTGCTATTTTGTAGAAAATATAAAAAATATGATTGTACAGTGGTAAAATCATAATTTAATTCGATGTTTAAAACACCATTAGAAGAAGCTGTTGAATTAGCTACTAAAAACATTGTGAAAAATAACAAATAATTTAAACACATTTATCTGTGCAAAGATGATTATGGGACATCATGAAATGCAATGGCTGAATAACTATCAAAATTACTGTAGATATGTAGAATTAAGAGTATTGTCCCCCTGAAAAAGTAATTCTTAACAATTTTGTTGTTGAATATTCCATTTTAATGTAACATAATAGTTATCCACTTTGACCAAAAATTTTTAGTTTTTGGGGGACAATACATCTTTAAGTTTTTTTAATTCCAATAATAAAAAAAATTTGTAATTATAAAAGCAAATACTGTATTATGTTATTCTGTAGCATACTATACATTACATTTATTTTATATTATATATATATATTTAATGATTGTTCGGTTTTGACACTACACAATTTTTTAATTTTATATATCTTGTGTATTTTTATTGTTTTACTTTTATATGTTTCAAGTGCAGTATGGAGAGCTGATTCGATGGTGTTTAGTGGTTTAATGGCAATCCCCAGGGTGCTGCACCATTGTCATGTATTTTATGTTGTTGTTTATGCCTAAAAATTTAATAAAATAAATGAAAATAAAAAGAGACAAAGTTTAAAAATAAAAAAATAAATACAAAATTTTGCTATGGCATTAACAACTTCAACTAGGAAACTAAAGTAAAAGATAAAGAAAAACATTTTAAAGATTGTCTCTCTGAAAAAATAATTTGTTACAATTTTGTTGTTGAAATAAAATAGTTATTCATTTTGACCATTTGACCTTGGATTAGTACAAAATTTAATTTAAAGCAAAAAATAGTTAAATTGTCTTTAAAAACAATGAGTTTTGGTTATATTAGACTGTTTATTTTGTCTTTTTGTAAGTGAAATCATTATTTTCTTTAATTTTTTCCTACAGAAAAATAACTTATTAAAACTGCAAAATGGTGTATTTAAAGTCTGATTTTCTAAATCTTTATTTTTTATGATTTTGGGGGACACTACATCATTAAATAACTGTATGTTGATAAATAATAGACATGCAACTATCACATTTGCTGGACAAGGTAACCGTAAAACAAATAGTAATGGAATACTTGTACAAAAGAACGATTTATTGGTACCTGTATTATCCAAAACCATTTTAAAAACTAGATTTGAATTTGTCACTTTGACGAGTTCGGGTTATCCGCGCAAATGCAACAGAATGTACAGAAAAATATATGAATGCCACAATTTTTATGCCATCCTATGACATGAAATAAACTATTTTGTGTCATACAGCATATTACAGTATTTACAGAATACACTGTATATGTTATATACAGTGTAGCATAGACGAAATTACGAGAATTATCTTTTAAATCCAATTATTAACACGATGACATCATCAAATTGACATATAAAGATTTAGAAGATAATTATCTAAATAATTACATTAATAAAAATTTGAAGTAAGAAATTTCGTAAAAAGCAAACGAAAAGATGAAAATGTGACTTTTTTAATTCATATGACGACGTCATGACATCAGATAGACAAAATTTGTATATTTTCATATCTACAATTCAACAGCTTCCATAATAAGTTTTAATCATGTGGGTCACTTTTCGTTCCGATGAGCTATAACAGATTAAAATATACTGTATAGATGAAATTAGATAACTCATGTTATATAATTTGTTAATATGATGACGTAATAAAAATGTAAATTTTCTTAACACATGTGAAAGAGAATTGATTTAGCAAGAACATATTAAAATCTAGGAGAAAATAGGGAACGCATTAGCGCGTTGCGCTCTATTAAATTGGATTAACTAGTACAAAAGAGAAAACAAAATTTATTTTAAAAATTCGAGTGGCCATATGGTAACGTCAAAACATCCTGTAGGTACAAATTGTACACGAATTGATATCTACAACTCATTAGCTTCCATAATACATTTTTAAAAATCGGGGTAACCTTCCATCCTGAAAAGCTAAAAAATAGGTATTTTTGCACAAATTTGCCTTAAATTACCTATTATTTAGCACACGATTATTAATGTTCAACATGCATGTGCGTCATTATTTTGCAATTTAAGTTCATCAAAATGAATGAAATCTACTACAGAAGGTATGAAGAACAAAAATCAATTGCAAAACCATTTTTCTACGCTTTGTGCGCAAAACGCAAACAATTTAGAAAATTTTGAAATGCTCAAATTGACCTGAAATGTACGCGAAATTGATTAGAAATTAATTTTGAAATTTCAAATACGCGTACTTGCATAATTTTTTTTGCATCCTTTTTCAAAAGGAAGAAGAATAAGGTAGAAAAAAAAGATCCTGACAACAACAAGGGGTTACCTGCCAAGTGCGGATAACCAATAAGATGGAGTATATGAATATTTGAGAATATAACCTCATAATTATAGAAAGTAGAATTAAAGAAAAAACTCCTTTATAGAATTCAACCTGACTTTATTCAAATTATAGCAGCGAAACATGAATGCACAGAAGCAATAAAATAAAGCTTACAGACAAACAAAATTGTATCTAGATTAAAAATAGGAATACCAAAGAGAGACTAAATATTAATGAAATTATTTTAGGATGGAAGTACATAAACAAAAAACTATTTTTTTTAACTATTATTCTGGACTAATAACATTTAAAAAATTTACTGACCTGGTGTTTTTAGCAAAATGGTAGAAATTGTCTTCAAATGAAGATCTTCTAGAGGTTTATCTATTTTAACTAACAGCACCACAAACTGATCACAAGTAATTGAATGTGAAAAAACTAAAGTTGCCGATGTATTTATCATGTATGAAACTCCTCTACATTTAGTTCACAATCATCATGCAATCACATTGCAGTAAAAACCATTCATTGTTATTCAGTACACCAATCATTGTGCAGTACTACGCACCTTAGTCATCTGAAATTGTTTATTTTTCATAATTTTTTTCAAATGCCTCTCTATTTACAGCATTTGTGTACAAAAGAATAGGGATTTTACTGTGTAATTTGAAGTGTCTGATAAGAAAGTGCTTATTTTTAACAAAATTGTTGTAAACATGTGAGAAATTATAGATATAATCTATATATAAATTTACGTAAGGGCAAAATTCGGTAAATCGCGTGTTACTTCTAGAATGTTTACTCGATGGTATATAAAGTTGGTTCGTACATTCTTTATTAATTTTAACCACCTGATGTAACCATGTTTACTAATTAAATTGAGTTAGATAATTAGTTATTGACAATTAAAACGAATTTAGGTTAAACGATTTGCCTCAAATTTTCCGATCGTGGTATACACTGTCTAATGGATGTCTATCTTGAAAAATACCCGCACATAATAATATGATGATGCTTCGCATTTTTCTATCTTCTCCAACGATAATTGTTTTTAATAGCTGAAAACCGGTTGAACAGCTCGAATACAGCATCATATAAATTTTGAAAACAGGCCGATTTTCTTTAAAAAAATACTATTTTGATAGATTTAATATACGTTTATACAAATGTATTGATTTCCGATGAATGGAACATTCCAATATAACTATTTGGTTGAAAACAAGTACCAGCTGTAGGTAAATTTATTGGCCCTTGGGGAATTAACCTAAAACATATATAGATATAGTATTGCAATACTTGGACAGTACTGTATTAACCATTTTTGGTCGCCATTTGAAGCGCAATTTTTTTACTGTGAGTGTGGGTAATGTACAAATAAACGTATTACTGTGATGTGTGAGGCCCTACTGTTAGATATATAAACGCACAATATACAAATAAACTTTATTGCTGACAGTTGCTTCTCAACGTTTGTATTAATTAATAATTACAAAGAATATAAACGTTGTAGTGGTACGTATATCGTTACATGTACTATGCTATTTCAATCGACTATGACAGTGACAAAGTATTATACCAGGTATACGCAGTTCAATGACATTTGTTTACTGTGTACATTCATTTACTGCATACGCAGTAAAAGGGGTAAATCAAATTATCAGCCCATGCGTGCCAAAACAAACTTCATTATATCTTACAATTACCAACTTCATTGTGGGAGATACACAGATACATGCAGAATAATAATAATAATAATAATTGTTGCTAGATTATGTATTTTTTTAAAATAAAGTTTATTTATATAAATATCTATTTTTTATATTAATTTACATTTTACTTCAATCTTTTTTACACTCTTCATCTTGCATTTCATAAGTGACCTTAGAGGAGGTCGTTGACATGTTGATAGCATCATTTTCTTCTTGTAAGTCGCTGTAAGATGGTGGTTTATTCAAATCAACTTCTACACTAACTTTCTTCTCATTCTTCATTGAATCCTTTTTTGTTATTGAATCTGCATAATAAAAAATTATTAATGGAGAATTGCCCTTTTACACTAAGATAATAACAATTGACTATAAATAAGCATTTTCCTACATAAGACAAAAGAAATAAACAAAATGTTTATTCTTCATGAGATAACCATCTTTTCTACCTTTGATGAAAATAATATTTTCACATGTCCAATCAAATGACGTCATGATAAGAGCAATACTATCGTGACAATACGATTTTATTTTTCTTATTGATTACGTCATTAATTAAAAAATATATTATCTGTATCCGGCATAAATAGTTATCCTATAATAGTTCTAGTATGAAATCTTTTCTAATTTTTTTGTCTTGTGTAAGAAAAATATGTATGTTTACAACTGATCACAACTGACAGGCACAACAAAATGTTGACATAGTTAGTTGACTTAGTTGCTTTCAGTTGCCCATGTTCTATTTATTCAGGAACTGAAAAAATGGCCCTTTTAAAGATGTATTGTCCCCTGAAAAAATAATTCGTAACACAATTTTTGTTGAATATGCCATTTTAATGTAACATAATAGTTATCCACTTTAACCAAAAATTGGATAGAAAAAAAATGTATTTACATGAAAAAAACTTTTTTTTTATTTTGTCAATTTATAGGTGAAAACATTTTTTTTTTCTATGGAAGTAATTAACTTTATTAAAACTACAAAATAACATATTCAAAGTCTGATTTAATTAATCTTCATTTTTCATGTTTTTGGGGACAATACATCTTTAAATTAACCAAACAATACTAGAAATCACTTTACCACTTCAATCACAATTTGTTGTACAGATCCACCACAACTTACTTAATACTATGCCTTGCTTTTGTGCTTCTGCTACGATCATTTCCATTTGTTTTTGTTGTTCTTCATAATGTTTCCGTAATTCATAAAGTTCAATTTCAGCTTCTTCTCTCAGAAATTTCTGTGCTGTTATCTTTTCATGGGCCTTAGCTTCTACAGACAGCACCAGACCTAGGAGAACAAATTGTAAAATACAATTAAAATGGGACTACTATTGCAGATTGGTATGAAGCTTGCAAACAACCAAGTGGTGAGGGAATCACAGATGCCAAATGAATTTTTATAGCTAGATTTTTTGGTACGAACTTTTGTAAGGAAAATAGGAGGAACAGAAGCAGTTGTAGATACCAAAAATAGTAACAAATATCCCATAGAGGAGAGAATTTTATAATGGAAAGGAAGGGTGCAGTCATTGTGTGTTTATGTGGTAAAGTGTTTTGCAATAATTACATTACATTATATTATTTTTATAAAAAGTTGTGGGTAATAAAATTATTCAGTTTCATGAAAAAATTACCTTGTCACAAATAATATTCCACACTAGACTGAACAATTGGGATTATCAAGGGTATTTTATCATTCATTATCGCAATTCACCTAACTGGTTCAAGTCTGCTTTAAATTGGTTTGATGACGTGTATAGTACGTGAAGAAGTAGAAACTGGTTAATTAAATCATGTGGATATTTAAAGCAAAAAAGGGTTGAGTGAAATAATTCACCTAGTGTAAAGTAGGCTTTACTCACCATTAACTATTCTAACAATCCTCCATAGACGCAAAAATATAAGCAACTGGATGACTGCCATGAAGGTTTCCTCGTAAATAAGAAAAACAATGTCTAACACAAACGAAATAATCACAATTACCGCGTCAAACATTTCCAATTTGTGCTTAAAAAATTCCAGTTGGAACGCATATAATTTGAACATTATCTCAACAAGGAAGATAGTAAGGATGCCAATACTCATGTAGTGGAGAACCAGGGCTGCTGTCAATTCTTTCTCTGCCGTGTGCTCCTCTTCATCACCATCGCCCTCGCCTTCACATGCTTTGTTTTCATTCTAATAATAATAATAGTAAATATTGTAAATAATAGAGTTTGTTTCAATTACATTTTATAGCATGGAATAAAATTACACAATGATTATGTCATAAAATCTAGTTTCAATGCAACTTCAATGCAGAAAAACAGTGCCTTACACCAAACCAAGGGCCTGAATGGGATATTTGTATTATGAAATCGGTTTATCATTACCATCTCATCACCATCATTTATTGTCAGTACTGGATATTCATCATTTTCATTAAGTTTAAAACATCATTGCTTGCCATTATTTTTTCTGCAGCTTTATGATTTATCGCAATAGTTAATTTCCCCATACTACTGTATTTCTCATTCCGATTGGTTTATGATCATGTGCAGATTTATTGAACATTTATTGCATAGTAGTCTGAGGCTTACATACTGTATACTATAATCATACTACTGTATACTGATCTATGTACCTCTACAGCCGACAAATCCAAGACCAACTCGCATATAACAAGGATACAATCTGCAAGCACTAATGCGATGATTGCAACATGGAAATTATGGCTATGTAAAATACGCTGTAGTTTTCCACGGAATGTGTCTTCTCCAGCCGTGAATGTTATATGGTGAGTGGGAGCTGCACCAATCTCTGTGTCTTCATTTTTCACAATCCCTTCTTCATCTTCCTGTTTTGGTTTAAAAAAACCCATCTCTTCTGAAAAATAATTTCCGGAAAAACTTTTTAAACACAGTATAATTGCCTATGATTGAAAATGTTTATCTGGTTTGATACGTTACTAATTTTGGTTTGTCAAAATATAATTTTATAATAATATAATTGCCTATATTATCAATACTGGGGTTCTTGGTCCAAATCAAGTACAGTATAATGTATATTTCACTGATCTATTTCACTGTACTTCTCTTTGTGCATATGTTCATTTTAACAGAAAGAGTATAATTCCAGGGTTCTGGGTCCAAATCAAGTATAATGTGCTTCTCTCTTTGTTTATATACACCACACTTCAATTTAGATGACATCACATATTGGACATAAAATGGCTGCAGGCAAATAGGAAAATGTGCCTTTTATTTATGAGTTTAGATTTAGAAAATATTTCCATGTGGGATTGGGAGTCCGATAGTTGCCTAATATCACAGAAGGCCTATAAAAATATTTGTTCTAAATATCTGATTCCTTTTTATATAGTATCACATGGATATGGAAGCAGTGATATTAGCCGACTTGTTTGTTTTGGCTCAGGAAAAAATCACCCACTGACCATCACTGACCAATATCTTACAATTCCACCCTGACAGTGCCACACCAATGACGGTGCCACGCCCTGTGATTAAATTTGCTGATTACTATAAAATCATTACTAACTGATGTGATATTTTTAGGTATTGCGGTATATTAAAATAAAAGTACTATAGGCCTACTGGAATGACATTGCAGTTTGGTTACGACGCTCAGGTACCAATTCCCAGGGTCCTAGGTTCAAATGATATTAGGAATGTTTCTAATGACAAATAAACTCCCAAATACTTCTTTATTATGAATTTGTTTATGTAGATATTCTGGTGTTTTTGTTTGTCTTGTGAACGGATTGTCACCTATTGAGACAGTAAAAGGATTCGGTATTGGCTATCCTTGGCATTCCACCAAATAAATAATAACAATAACAATATAAATAATAAACACAATCATGTATTTTTGTCAATAATATCAAATGTTGGCGCCTTCCGGGTTGAATGATATTCACCAACCCAAATTTCTTTGTAAACAATTCGTTTAAAATCAAGTGACACAATACAGATAAAAGACATATGCTTCATCAGATTTGAATGTTTATGTGTACAGTATATATTTAGGTGATCATTTAGAATAAAATGATCACCTATTGTTATTGTATAAAATCTTTATTATTATTTTTTTTTTTCTTTTTATTGTTTCTGTACACTATTTTGTGTAACAATTATCTCAAAAAGTTTAATGTCAATGATTACAAAAATTTCAGAATATCTTTCAAATAATATAACTTAATCCTAATAAGCTTTCCAGCGTGATCACTCATCCGTGACGACATTTATACGCCATTTTGCGAAATCACATTATCAATCATATCTCCATAATTCATTATCACATATTAATGAAATTCACTACACGTAAACTTCAGATCAAGGGTAAAAATATTAGCAAATAAAAACGCACGCGCACGTAGGTTCATGCGCGTGATATCGCGCGTTAAAAATTTAAAACGCTCAAAATTAAGTTTTGATCAATTTAGAGCATGAATTAGGCCATTTGCGTGTTTCAAAAAATTACTGCGCAAAAATGCGTTTTTGCGCGCGCGATACTTAAAAAGCATAAAAAATATGAATTTTTTTTACAAATCTCATTCTACTCACCATCCTTAGTACATTCACCAAATTTGAGTCAGTTCCGACTTAAAATAACGCTATACGAGCACGTTAAAAATGACAAAATGCGCACATTAATTTTACAAAAGTTCTGAAAATGGTGAAAAATAGGTCTTTTTTAAAATGAAAATAATTCTTCAGAATGCAAGATGACCCCCGATTTTTTTAACTTATTCTGGAAGCCATTGAGTTGTAGATATGAATTCATGTACACATTTTACGTACAAAATGTTTTGACGTCATCAAATGGCCACTTGAATTTAAAAATTAGGATTTGTTATCTTTTTGTGTCGATTATCACATTCAACAGAGCGCATCTTGGTTATGTGTGCTCGAATTTCGCACAACTTTCAGTATGTGCTTGCTTAATTAATTATCTTTATCATGAGTTGACACTATCTTCATTTTAATGACGTCATCACGCGTAAAAACTTGAATAACGTAGGCCGTGTAATTTCACCTTCGCAGTAAATTTGAATATCTTACAGCTCTTCAGAATTAAAGGTTACCTTGATGATTATAATTTATTATGAAAGCTGATGAAATTTAGATATTAATTCATATAAAAATTAAGCCTATCGGATGTTGTGACGTTAACATATGGCCAGTTGAAGTGAAAAAGTAGTTTTTTCATATTTTTCGTCAAAGTTATACACAATTCAAAGAGCGCGCACAGCGCTTCTACGTGCCAAATTTTTTTCCAAATCTTATATTTTTTTGCTCAATTAATTATCTTTCGAAATTGTCATCTTAAAGTTTAGTTTGATAACGTCATCAAAAAATTAGAACATGTGTGTCCCGTAATTTCACCTATGCTACACTGTATATAGATATACTGTACATATGGCATATAGGCACAACTCAGCACTATAAGCGTATATAATAGGATGGCATACACCAACATTTTCCGATCGTATGTTAACGTACGTGCATGTTTAAAAAAAAATAATTTCAGTAAAATGATCACCTATAATTCGTCAAAGTGACGAATTAAATTCTAGTTGTTACTTAATATTAGTATGAAGTGTAATCACCTCCAAAAATACAAAAGTACAACATATTTGTGAAATAAAACACCACTGCATGGTTTTTCCAGTTTAAAACTGAAGCTATCTGTTAGGATGAAGCCCATACCCCAATAGATGCTTCAACTATTCAGAATCCCGAAAATAATAATAATAGTGCATAGCAAGCTCTTATTGCGCTGCAAATTATTCCCCCGGTAATTTTTTAATCAAACACGTATGGAAGCATACTCCCATAATAAGTTGTGTCTTGATCTAACCAGTACCGATTTAAACACTTGGTAGAGAGGCAAATTTAATTGTAAAGTGTCTTGCCTAAGGATACAGCGATGCAGCAATAGTTGGATTCAGACCACGATCTCACGATTAGTAATCCAAGTCCAACACACTGCGCCCTCACTATAAAAACAAACAATTAGTAGCAATTCATTGCTGTCACTTCCCTATTTCAAAACGGAAGTGTTTGCGTTGCCAATTTCACTCATATATAATAGTTTAGGAAATTACGTTCGCTTGGTACTTTCTTCATATTGTTCATTTGAGGAAGAAGTTGTTAAAAAATCCGCTGTTTATTTGTGAATGTCATTTGTCATACTTTTTTATTTTTGGTGGCAATTAGCTTTCGTGACAAAACGCTTCCTTTTACACTTTAAAATCATCACCATTCAAATTCTTCTAAATTTTAGAAGAAATTGAATGATCAAAAAATGTATTATATACTTTAGTTGCATGACTTTCAAAGCCTGAGAAGTGATTTTGGGAGACTCCTCAGTTATCTGGACAACCAAATGTGTCTTTGAACTCTTGTGCGCTGTATGATCTGTACACACAGAACAGGATAGTATAGAATTGTGATATACTGTACCTACGAAAATATTAAAATATCAATGTTAAATTGCTTTATAAACAAATCACATCACATTGTTTGTTGAGTAGTTCCCTGCAGAGTAGTTTACCCAGGGAGTTGTTATCTAAATACTCCCTAGTTTGCCTTACCTTTTACACAGTTTGCTGAAATAAGTTTAAAGAAAAACTAAATTGAGGCCCATTTCAACGTAAGTTTGTACTTTGTTTACAGTAGACCATTTTCTGAACTTTGTACTGTTGTTAGTTTTCTGTTGTTGGTACAAGCATGCAGAATTACAATGGGTTTAAGTTATTTACAAGTTACTATCTGACAGTAGATGTTTGTTCATTCTCATCGCTATCCCTTAACTCTGAAAATCTGAAATAGCCTAGGTGGTGATACACGTTTGGGAGTTTCATGTGTTATTTGGAAGGAAAGTTTTAAACTTTTTTAAAAGCTCAAAATGTAGATTCAATAATTTCTTTCATAATTGTAAAATTTCCAAATTCTTTACACAGTTTTTCAATAGATAGAAGAAGAATAGAAGATATTAACAGGAACATTTACATGAATAGATTTATTATCTATTTTAAAAGCCCTAAAACGTCAATTATTAGTTGGAATTTTCAGTGCTTTTAGTTCCTTAATAGAGACAGTTAACTTGTCACATGTTAATACCTGGATTATTAATTGGAATTTCCAGTGTATTATATACTTCAATAATGACAGTAAATGTGTCACATGTTAGCTTACAGGTAGGGTACCTGGATTTAATATATAACATGCAATGTTCAGTGCATAATTATTAAAGGTCTTTCTCCAATTAAGAACCCACGTTTTAGTGGTATGTAGTCGCTCTGATTATAAGTCCTCCAACTAAAGACCGGTCACTAGAAGTGGTCTTTAAATCACCCTATTTAGAGGACAAATTAAATGTCAGAATGGTATGCTTCCCAGATTAAATCAGGTTGGTCCTCCTGTCCATTTGTGTGTATTTCAAAAACTGCATTTGTTTGATTTTCAGTCAATTTTCTAACCTAAAGATACATTAAAGTGATCTTTAATTAAATTTTAAGGGAAATGTATTGTTCAGTTGGGTCCACCCAAACCATGGTCTTTGGTCGCTAATTTGAGGGAGTCTTTAATTGGCAGGAACTAATGATAAAAGATAGGCGATCATCTGGGGTGACGGTACAGAGGTCTTTAATTGAAGGGGAGATCTGTATAATACCCCTTTCACTCCAAAAGCAAAACTCCGGAGATGACGCTCTGCTGTGTGAAAGGTAAAATTAAACA
Organism: Antedon bifida; assembly: GCF_963402885.1. Taxonomy (NCBI): domain Eukaryota; kingdom Metazoa; phylum Echinodermata; class Crinoidea; order Comatulida; family Antedonidae; genus Antedon; species Antedon bifida. The sequence goes on along the minus strand of NC_136227.1, from coordinate 30,196,220 downwards.
ACTCCAGAGTTCAAAACACTGGAGTTCTCCAGTGGGTGAACTGCAGGGACATGCCGTGACGGTCAGTGTGAAAGGTACCAACATCAAACTCCAGAGTTTTTAGGTCAACAGGTCATCCTCACACGATCAATCAATCATTGCTTTAGTTTTATTTCAAAATACTTTAAATATGTGAAAAAAATCTACAAAATAATAAATAGTATAAATAAAACATTAAATGACTTCTGAGACTGGAAAATAATCATTAAATTTAAAATATTATCAATTAAAATGATACAAAATAGAGTATTTACAATTTTATTTCAAAAACCCCGGTGTTGCTATAGGTTGATGTGATGGGGTCTCTTTAGAGTTTCTCAACATTTTGAATGGTCACAAACCCCGGGGAGATCATTTCGGAGTTTGGTGTGAAAGGGATATTATTGTTATTTATTTTGGCTGTATGCCAAGGACTACCGACATAATTTAATCACTGTACCCAATAAGTGGGAGTGGAAAAATAATTTCATAATTGCAAAATTTCCCAATTCGTACTTACTTACATACAGTTATACTGATTTCAATAGCTTATTATCTATTTTCAAAGCCCTAAAATGGTGCATTAAGTTCTTTGACAGTAAACAAATTTGCTTGTACCTGGATTATTGGAATTTTTCATCCATTAACTTCCGCGATAGGAACAATACAGTAGGCCTACCTTTATTATTAGTTGGAATGTTGTGGTGCATTAAGTTCCTTAATAGTGAAGTAAACTTTTGAGGTGTTAGCTTATACAGGTAGCGTACCTGGATTAATAATAATCATGCAATGTGCAGTGTATTATTATTATTTATTTTGGCAGTATGCCAAAGATTATATTAATAACTATAATAGATGATAATCTTTAAGTCTTTGGGAAGGGAGTGGAATTGTTTGTTGCTATGATAACAAAAATCCTGACATAGTGTAAGGGAAGTTATTATGATCTATCAGCTTACTGCTGCACTGTCCATTGGTTTGAATGATAACACTCGACTTCAGGAGTTTAAATTTAAAATTGCAGAGAATTACATTGGTGTTTAAATCATTTTTGTTTTCCTTTACGCCGGGTTGTTTTCAATTAGTTTACTTTTTATTCAGCGTCTCTATATAACATTTATCACTTTCCGTAATTTCTTTGATCTTTATTTGTTTTTGCAATATTTTACAAGAGTGGTTCACTCAGCTGGGAACTACAATACAATACATCTATTTATTTTAACTTTTTTCCCGAGAGTAGCTCTAACAGCAGCACTACAGAAGAGCACCCTTGTCTTGACAATGACACAATAAGAGTTGCATATATCTCCATATAACTGTAATTATTATTATTGTTCCAAGTATTGATGTGCAATTAAACATCATCTCAATTTATGAGAAGTGCAATTACTGGATTGGCTCTTAATCAAATCACAAACAGAAAAAGTCATTATGAAATATAAGAGATATATATACTGCCCTACTTTGAGAAAAGGGCTTAACTACATTTTTTTCGTAATTGATATTTTTGTCTAATTTGACGGTTGGGGGTATACTCTATAACTTGAATTGACCAGTTATCCCAAGATATATGTCTATAAATATGAAATTTATAATAATTATTATTGGGACTTATCTACAAACATGGCCTATAGAAATAATTTGACAAAGGCCTCAACTACAGCAATTGACCAATCAAATAACAGTATGATGAATATATGAGGCAGATTAATGCTCTTAGGAGAAAAGCCTTTTTCAAATATTTTGTAAATTTTTTACAAATTACCTGATCTAAATTACATTTATAATTTATTTCAACTAATATAAAGTTACTAAATGTTTTCGTAAAATAAATAACTGCAAAAGATATTTTTTCAATAATGTACTTTTGAAATATATTCATTTGAAAATAAAATACTATATGAACTTTTGTAGTGAAAAACAAAAACACGTTTTGGTCAATTACTCAAAAGTAGCTTTTTGTAGATAAGCCCTTTTCTCAAAGTATGGCAGTATAGCTCCCTCAATTTTAAAATAGATAAACATGCATTTTTCTTATGTGAAACAAATGAAATTAGAAAAGTTTTAATCCTAGAACTATAGGATAACCATTTATGCTTCATTTGATGAAAATAGTATTTTTTTAATTCAATTAAATGACGTCATGATCAATAAGAACAATACAATCGTTGTATCGTCTCAATATTATTGCTCTTACTAATCATGACATCATTTGATTGGACGTGTGAAAATATTATTTTCATCAAAGGAAGTATAAATGGTTATCCTGTAGTTATAGGATGAAAACTGTTCTAATTTCTTTTGTAATGGGCCTTTAGGGTCTGTGTTAAGGGTCTTTCCATGAGCATGCTGTCTTCATTTTTGGTCCGAATCTGATAGCTCATATTTGCTATAAATTTTTGGAGCAGCTGAATAATAAAGCTAAAACAACTTATTTACTATTTATTTTGTATGCTGCAATAATTAGAATACTTATTATTCTATTTCCAAATCCTGAAAACATCAATTAGTTGGAATTTTTTGGAGAAAGTTCCTTCTTTAATAGAGACAACTTGTGCGTCGCTTTTAATATACCTGGATTATTAATTGTAATTTTTTGTGCAACTTCTGTAAAAATGACAGCTAGTGATTGTGTCACATGTTAGCTTATGAATAATTCAGGTACAGTATTAATCAATAGGACCTGGATTTCATTCATAATCAAGCACTGTTCAGTGACTAATATTATTGTTATTTATTTTGGCAGTATGCCAAGGACTACCTACATAATATAATCACTGTAGCCGATAGGTGGCAGTCTTTAGAGGAATCGGATAATAATTTAATAAAATTGTAAAATTTCCCAATTTTCCTTTCCAAATGAGAGGTTCTACCGTATTCAATTATTTGCTGAAACAACAATTTATTTCATATAATTTCACACCATGTGACCCACAATCGTCCAATCAAATGACAGGAATTTATTTAGGTGTTATATATAATGCAATATTGAATACCTGTTGCATCTTAGTTTTTAATTCCTCAACGGTATTAGTCATTGTCATGGTTATTAACAATATACTTAAGAACTTTATTTTTAAAGGATTTATTGATGCATTGTATTTTTCTATGGCCAACTACGAAATAGACAATGCTTCTTTCTTTTTTAACTATTACGAAGAATTGTTTGGTCGACTGAACAGAAATCTACGAGTCATCCTGATTCAACAATTTCTTTTTGGAACTCAAACTTTCACCTAAAGACTTTTAAAAGGAATGTGGTTAATAGTTTGATCTCTATTCCTATTGCTTGAGGAAATATTGCTTTAAAAACATAGAACATATGGCCAGGATACAATGGCTACTTAGTTGAGTCAAGTCTCAATCAAGTATACTGTACACAATCAAGTCTCAATATACCGTCTGTCGTAATAATTTATTCTATCTTTTATTTTTCAAAACAAACTTTATTGCTTAACAAAATTATTGCTGAAATATTGATAATATGAGAGAAATCTGTGAGTGAAATCTAAGACTGAAAACTCGAATTTGGAAAAAACTTAAAATAAGTATTTAACCTTTTTAAAAAAATCATCTCACGACCTATGATGAATATAAGGAGTCATGACAATACTGTATAGGAATAAAAAATGTTTTTTTTGGCCCGGTATATTCAACTTTATGATATATGTGCAGAGAAAGATATCATAACTTTACAAATCTACTCACAAACAAATTATTTACATTCAGTTTATGAATAATCTGCTCAGGTTTTGATCATTAACAATACTATTAATTCCACCTGTTACTTAAACAAATACTGTAGGCATTTATACAATACTCTGAAATATATGAAACAGGAACTAAAATGTTTCTGGTCTCGACCCAGACAGTGTGAAAAGGTTTTACAATACTTTACTTCTACACTTGCTGTCTATTTAATTTTTAAACATTAGTAATTAATATCATCATAAATAAACTAACCATTTTTTCCACAATGATTCTTTTTTGAAGTCTCAGGCAAACTTTCTTCTGTTTCATTGCTGTTTGACTCCATCTCTTGCTGATAAAGCTGTGATTTGTGAAGAATAAGAGTAACCTACTTGTTGCAACTTAAACAACCTGTAGTCATAATGAATGTATTCATTGTCAAAACCAATTACAGACTAAGAAAACAAGTCTTTCCTTTAATTAGTAAACAATCACAGCTGCAAGATATTGAAAGAGTACTCAAATGTTTTGATTGTAAGTTGAGGGCGCACTGCTCTGTTGATCTTAAAAACCAGAGAAAGTTGTTTTTGTTGCATTTATTTGAAAGTTGTATAAAAATGACCGAGGAAGAGGAAGAAAAGAAACATGTGAAACCTAAAGAACCTGTATTTGTTCCGAAGTCTACAAGTGACAAACATCGCTTGCATATTGAACGCTTGATGAAAAATCCGGTAATTTTATAATGCACAGCCTAGGCTAGCTAGCTAGGTAGGGCCTTTGATTGGTTAAACCCGAAGACGTGGCCTCGGCCTAGTGGCCTAGCTATTCGCTAGGAGGACCTAGGCCCTAGCCTATGCCTAGCTAGCATAATGCCCTGATACTCTAGGAGGAGAGTAAAACCTTTTACCACAATTAATCGTGTATAGTATATAGTTTTCTATAAAAAGCATGGTTGACCCATGAAGGTATAAAGGGCCGGGACACCCAGTCTGTGGGTTTATAATGCATGGTTTCTTACTGTATCGGTACAGGGAAATTGGCGACAGTTTTGACCATGCCGATAGCCACTTCCCTTTATAGAGTTGATGGTGCCTCTTAAATATCCTTTTTACAATTAAAGATACATTTTACCAACAGATATCAATATGTGTATCATCTGCTCAAAAAAAAACCAATCATACCAGGGAAGAGTTAAATTAATTGTAATTTCGCTCTTCCCTGATCATACCAAAGCAGGACGCTTAGAAAAATTATAATAATTATGATATTAAATCCAGTTATTGCTCCTCTTTCAACACTAATGTGATCATATTTCAGGAAAAGCCTGTGTTTATACCTGAAGTAAGGAAAGTATGGAAACCAAGAGATGCTCCAGAGTTTGTCCGTGATGTAATGGGTAAATTGAATTGCTTTGATACTTATACTACAGTGTCACATTCCATTTCAAATGTTTAAGTAAACTTCATATAATTGCAAGATATTCTAAACCTTGTTTGAATGAAGAACATAAAACTTTTTAAATGTCGAGTTGAGCCATACTACAGATATACTACAAGATGAGCAATTCCCATCAGAAAGAGATTTACCGTGGCCCATCGGTTAAGGCTGTATCCCATCAGCTAATGTCACATACTTCATACGTGCCAACACTCCCGTTTTGGCCGGGAGACTACCGTATTTTAGACTTGTCTCCCGGCCTAGCATCATGCTCCCGGTTTCCCACATTTTCTCCTTGGTTACAAAGATGTGTAGTTTCTGCATTAAAATATAACCAAAAAAGCTAACAAGCGAATTTACGATATTTAAGCCATTATACGACCATGTGCGGTCATAATTTGGTGTGTTTTTTTTTTCCGAACAAGAAGGGGGATTCTCTGCACATAGCCACCATGCACACACTGCACTCTTTACCTCTCCTGGTTTTGATAATAAATAGAGGGGGCTGTTGACCTAAAAAAAAGCACCTAGTTTTTAAACATATGTTGGTATGATACTTGGATGCCTCAATCTTATACCTGTAGTATGTGTATGGTTTTAACTATTTTCTTATGGTACTGTTTCAGGTTCAAGTGCTGGTGCTGGTAGTGGTGAATTTCATGTTTACCGTGGATATAGACGAAGAGAACAGATTAGACAAGATTACATTGATAATAAAAATGAGAAAGTATGCTCTTTTCTTTTTTAAAAACACTAATAATAGGAATATTCACAAAGTTTTTTTTTAACCATAAATTATATTTTTATTTGCAAATTTCAGGATGAAAAAGAAAGTGAATTCCAGAAAAAATTAGAAGATAATAAAAACAAAGCAGAGGAAAAGACTGCTAAAAAGCGTGCTAAAAGGTATTTATGATTAGATTGGTTCCCACTAGGATGCAACACAAGAACGAACATGCAACTCATGTAATTTAATTTAGTTATTTTTGTGCTGCCATTTAACCGGTTACTAACAAATTTTCCTGTTTCTTCTCCCAAGAAATTGGGGTTAATTTATTCACACCGTTTTTAACCGGTTATTTTTATGCAGCTGAAACAGGACCTAAAGAAAGAAAAGGGAAAATGAAGATTGCAATCTGGGTCTTTGCATATAAAATGACCTTCCACTTTCCATCCTGTGAAGGAGTTGTTTTAGATTCAACCTGCAGGATAAAAATCAAGAGAGGATTAGAAGTTTTTTACTAGACACCAGTGGCCATATTCACCATTCACAATCAGGAAAACTCTTACCTTAAAATTTAAAAAAAATCTGATATCTAAGTGAATACCATTTAAGGGAATACTTAAATATTTATTAAGTTAAGTGAAATATCTCACTTAAATGTGATTGGTGAATATGGCCACTGGCTACTACTGAATTAAGCACTTTGTATGTCTACGTGCATTTCATGCAAATTAATCTGATTTTTGTTACACTTTCAGGAATAAAAAAAAACTCAATGCAAAATTGAAGAAACAAAAAACAGAAGAATCCAAAGGTAAGTTAATACAGTAGAACCCCTCCTTTGGGACACCCCTATTAAGGGGACACCCTAATAAAAGACACCCCTATTAAAGGGACACCTTATTAGCAAGACACCCCTATTCAAGGGACACCCTATTAAAAGACACCCCTATTCAAGGGACACCCTATTAAAAGACACCCCTATTAAAGGGACACCTTATTAGGAAGACACCCCTATTAAGGGGACACCTTATTAGCAAGACACCCTATTAAGTAAGTGAGTAGCCAAGCGGAGAGTTGAACCGTAATTATGTAGACATAACATCGGCATGGGTTCGAGGCTCACTCAATCCATGGTTCTGGTGGTAGAACAAGTCTTCTCAGATAAGGACTATAAATCATAGGTCCAGTGTACACATCTAGCTCATGTGCACTTTAAAAAACCTAGTACATCTTTCGAGTTGAGTAGGGGGTCACCCTGATGTACTAGTACATCACATCCACTGATCATAACTGGGGCATCTTGGAGACCAGTCTTAGGGATACCCCTATTAAGGGATACTCTATTAAGAAGACACCCCTATTCAGGGGAGACCCTATTAAGGGATACCCTTTTAAGACACACCTATTCAGGGGAGACCCTATTATGGAGACACCCCTATTCAGGGGAGATCCTATTATCCATCCTGTAATTGGCGAGTTGCTCGCTGTTGGATATGTATGAAATGTGCAATGCAAGGATGTTGAATTTTGCGCAATTGAACACCTGTACAATGTCTCTACTCCGCTAACTAATTCTAAGCACCGTTCTTATTATATTTTTATGTTCTTTTTTATAAATGATGTTTTCTGGCCTGTAAAGGTTTTACCAGGTCCAGTGTGCTAGGCTAATAATTGTATGTACAATGACTAGAATTTTTATAGACAATTATATAACTATTATAAACCTATATTATTTAAATGAATTAAAGATCAAGAAGAGAAAGAAGAAGAGGAGGAGGAGGAAGAAGAAGAAAATACAGGTGAAGAAACATGCTTTGTGATTGGTGGAAGGTAGCTATACGTTGCACCTTTGTAAGGTGCTCACTGATTGGTTTAAAGACAAACATGATTGAACAATGAGGCTGTTGTAGACCCAAACAAGAGAAGATGACAAAAAAGGAAAGCATTTGTATTGGTTACACCAGATGATTGTTTTAAAAGTAATTTTACGAGAGGAAAAAAAGTTATGTTTTAACAAAGCTGTGTAAAGTAAATGTCTTATATGATGATTGGATTTTGAAACTTCATTTTTGCCTTTTTGTTTTTTATAACTGGTTACTATGGCTCTATAAGTGTGTGATTACACAATATTATCACAAAATAATTGAATTTAGAGTCTATATTTTGGTCAGTTTTTGAAAAAATCCCCGTACTATAATAGTACAGGAAAATTTAGTTTTTGACATTACAGGGAAATTGGAAAAATTGCCAAATTTCGACTCTTTTATTTTTGACATAACTAGTTACTATGGTTCTATAAGATCATGATAACACAATATATGCGCATATATGGCAATATTATCGCATAATTATTGAATTTTAAAAAGTGGATATTTTGCCCATTTTTCTAAAAAATTCCTGTACTATTAGTACAGGGAAATTTTCGAAAAATGACCAAATTTCGACCCTTTTATTTTTTTACATAACTAGTTACTATGGCTCTATTAGATGATGATAACACAATATATGCGCATATTATGGCAATATTATCGCATAATTATTGAATCTTAAAAAGTGGATATTTTGCCCATTTTTCTAAAAAATCCCTGTACTATTAATACAGGGAAATTTTCTAAAAATGACCAAATTTCGACCCTTTTATTTTTTGACATAACTAGTTACTATGGCTCTATAAGATGATGATAACACAATATATGCACATATATGGCAATATTATCGCATAATTATTGAATTTTAAAAAGTGGATATTTTGCCCATTTTTCTAAACAATCCCTGTACTATAGTACAGGGAAATTTTCGAAAAATTATCAAATTTCGACCCTTTTATTTTTTGACATAACTAGTTACTATGGCTCTATAGGATGATGATAACACAATATATGCGCATATATGGCAATATTATCGCATAATTATTGAATTTTAAAAAGTGGATATTTTGCCCATTTTTCTAAAAAATCCCTGTACAGGGAAATTTTCTAAAAATGACCAAATTTCGACCCTTTTATTTTTTGACATAACTAGTTACTATGGCTCTATAAGATAATGATAACACAATATATGCGCATTTATGGCAATATTATCGCATAATTATTGAATTTTAAAAAGTGGATATTTTGCCCATTTTTCGAAAAAATCCCTGTACTATATGGCAATGTGTGCGTATATGGCAATGTTATCGCATAATTATTGAATTTTAAAAAGTAGATATTTTGGCAATTTTTCTAAAAATCCCTGTACTATAGCACAGGGAAATTTTCTAAAAATGACCAAGATTTCAACCCTTTTATTTTTTGATGTAACTGGTTACTGTATCATAATTTGATATGCGCAGATGCACACAATGTGTTCTGTGCATATTACTTCAATATATCATTTTGAAAAGTCTATACATTGGCATTTCTTTTTTGAAAAATTTCCCAAATTTGGTGTAGAATGTAAGGCGAGTCCCATGTTCATTCTGAACGTAGGGGAATGAGCTGTTAGGAACTCAATGTAATAAGCCTCTGTATTATGTGGTAGGGTGGCCAGTTCCTTTCCATGTCGCCTTTTTCTCTAATATTTTCAACCAGGTACACACAACAGAGAGTTGTCAGGAATTGAAGCAGGGTCTCTCAGTATTCAATTACTATTATTATTAGGGGAGGGAGAGATACTGCCGGTCGTCATCTTTGTTTAGCTTTGTAACTAATAAAATGGCTATGTTGACTATATATGATTTTACACTCTAGCGAACACAGGATATTCGTCGTCCTCCTCTAACCGTCGTGTTTCGTAAAGTCTCTAATGATTCATTACAATGACAAAGACACAAACAATTAATTATTATACTAATACAAAGCTCAATTTAATCACTACCAAACAGGACATTTTTTACATACAAAGGAGATTCTTCTAATAACAAATGGAATTTATACAAGTTACAATGATTTCTTTTTCTTTTTACTACCAAAATCCACATCCTTTCCCCCAAAGACTGGTGCTTCCCATTTAATAATAAATCAAATTATTCACAGTTTAATAAATAAAAAATCACCATTGCTGTATTACACATTTAAATACAGTGGATCATAATGTTAAAATCTCTCCACATTTTTGTTCATTTTCACGGCACATGGTATTTGCTAGTAAGAAGGACAAATCAGACTTTATAGATGTTGGTATACAATCACTATAGCTATTCACATGTTGCAGAGATGAAATCCCGTTGTTTTCATCAAATTAAAACTCTCATAATTAGGTATATTCACTATTTTAAAACCAGTAATTCAGTGCATGACATAACCCTAAAAGCAACGTCTAAAAAAATCAGACTGCTAACAGAGGATCAACATTTACCAAGTGCTCAAAACCGTTGCCAACATCGTCATGCGTTTAGTTGATTGAGTATTCTATTATTTTACAGGCAACGTATACTTTTTACAACATTAAGTTCACTCCAGATCACTGACAATGGTTGATAATAAGTGAAATCATTTCAACATTCCAGTCACTACTATAACAAATTAAAAATCCATACATTTTGTTTACAGACATCAAATTATGTTCAATAAATAAACTCTTGATCAAGTATATATGTAACATACATTGCCACAAACCTAATCTAAAAATGTACAGTTCTGTATACTAAAAAATCAAGGCTTGCTGATGGCTTCTCTAATGGCTTGTAGGTTATCAATTACTTAAACATGGTTTACAAAAAGCAAATTAAAAAGCTATTTTCTCAGATTAGTTCGAAATAAGCAGTTTCTTGCCATCCAACCAATGAAATTAATCGACGGCTGATATTTAATTAACATAATTACCGAAAAATAAATAAACAGATTAAGCTAGTGTAATATAGATATAAAAAAATGTTATATATATATATACGTGATACGCTTCTTTTATTTGATTTCAAGAAGTGAATCACTAATTATTGACTATTATACAAATACGTTAGAATTAAAAGAATAAAAAGTGACGTATGTAAACCAAATTCTCAGAGGCGAACCATCTGCTAGGGTGACAGACATCGCAACCTATGTGGGTGCAAAATGAGTTCTGGGATGTTTTCGTGAATGTTAGGACGATTTCTAGGCCTTACCAAACAGAGTTCATTTCTTGGCATTCTTCTGATTCGCTTTCCCCCGTGGAGGTGTTACAGGCCTGCCTGCGTTGTATCCACCATATGTAAACTTTTTCTTGTCAGCTGGTTTTAAAATCTAAATAGCAAAAATCCAATAAAATGTTATTTACTGTATATAAATAAAAATACAGCTCACAGGTAATTTGTAGGGTAGGTGGGAAAATAGTACAGGGTATAAACTTAATAAGCTGATTAAGTGTGCTATTAGAAATATTACTTTTTCGTCTCACATTACTCCATCTGAACCTTTATGAACTCAAGTTATTGAAGTTATTGGCGATATACATAACTTTCAAATTTCCTCTTTTGTCTTTCAATACTTTTCTACCAATCTTCCTTCTCCTATAATGAACTTATTTAACACTGCTGATTTTAACCATGGTCATAATCTAAGTTTCAGTTAACTATTCCTTTTGTAAGGTGAACTAGTTCATCCCAGATTATTTATGTTTCTGGTCCTTTAATTTGGAATCAATTAGATACTAGTATTGTTAACTCTTCCTCTCTCTCAACTTTTCATATAAAACTTCATTTATCATTGTACTCAAACTAGACCTTCAAACTGTTTTTTTGTCATGACCTTTTTTATTTTATATATATAATTATATACAAATGTTTTTTTTTCATTTTTTTAATGGGTTTTGCTCTTCTTGCAAGATTCTCTATTAATGGTATTTTTGTATTGTCTCATTATAAATTACCACACTTTTTATTGTATTTTACCATTGATAGAAACTAATAAATGTTGAATTATTATTAAGGTAAAAATCTAATACTTTGAATTTAAGCTGGATAACAAAGATGTACATGCAAAAACATAGATGCACGAAAAATCGATATTAATCAGTTATTGTACACAATATAAAACAATATCACATGAAATTCAGTAAAAAACTTACTTGGAATGAGCACATAAGAGTTTCGTCAACACTCATCATGGCTCCTGCATTATCAAACTCTCCGCAATAATTCGGAGCTGAGAATAACGTCACTAGTTGTCGTTTAGCAAAGAACTCGTAGCCATCTTCAACAACCTTAAAAAGAAAAATGGATTATTTTTACAGAGCCGACATTCAGAATACATTTTGTGTTAAACATTTAGTCTGTTTTTTCCAAAATATACACTACAATAGATATCCTTTGCACTTCCTAGTACTCTCCACATTATGTATAGTTTTCCAGGAAATACTTTAGAGATTAAATGTAACAAACCAAGATATTTCCTCATGGGTATACCACAAAGAATCTGATAAAGATGTAATAAAGTTTGTATTTTGTATATTTTTAATTCATTTTAAGTAATTCATCAAGCATTACATACCTGATGTGCCCTGCATATCAAATCCAAATCGTGTTTACTTAAGAATTTCGCCACAATTTCGGAACCAAATGTGAATGAGACGCCACGATCATTTTCACCCCATCCCAATGTTTCTTTGTCTGGATCTGACCATAGTAAATCGCAGAGTAACCCTTGATCTGGTACGTCTGTAGGTCGCATGATTCTTCTAATTTGTTCCATTGATTGCAAGTCTGGAGATAGGCCTGTTCACAATGAAAATTGTACCGGTTATCTACTGAATATATTTCGACAATAATTCTAAATATGTATTCATTTTCACCTCTGCAAACCTATCAATATATATAAATCCAAAGACAAAATACTAAAAAAATGACAATGCTGTAGATATCAGTGGCTGGATCTCAATGGAGATACAAAAAAAAAGCGGAAAGCTAAATCAAAACGATAAAGTAAAACAGCCAGAAAAGTTAGCAGAGCTTTCGGGCAACACTAGCCCTTCATCAGTGCAAGTGCAGGTACTTGGACAAGATAGATTTTTATAACCTCCAGGATTATATATTAAACTTACCAAACGCTGTAGATCCATATTAATATATATAATACATGATAATTTAATAATAATAATAATAAAAGCATTTATAATGCTTCATATATCCAATCAATGATATGCAGTACATACATGTATAAAACCATTATAAGAATTAAAACAACTTTAGAAAACAAAATTAACATAAAGGTCTACGACAATTAAAACTAGCGATAGTACAGTAATTTAATGAATCAGTTATTGCTATCAATAAAGAAAAACTATTGAGGAAACTTTTCAAAATAAGAAATTGAATATGTTTCAGCTGGATTGTTGCAATGACACATAATTTTTATTATTTGACTAGTTGTATTATTAGTCATATTTAAAAATTGAAAGCATGTATCATGCTAGCCTTGGCCTTGTTCATGCATGACCACACTTGAAAATATCAACCACAGACATTTAAAAGGATACTAAATTGATACTAAAAGTATTGGTGATCTGTTGACAAGAATGTTTGGAAATACCACTACCATGTTTGGAAATACCACTACCATGTTTAGGAATATCCCTACCATATTTGGAACCTTTTTTTAAACTAGTTTGATAGCGTAGACAGAGCTTAATACATGTTTCACTTTCAATACTCACACATGACTAGTTTAATGTTATGTCCTTACCTCCATGACAACAGAATATTTTCTCATCTATAATGGCTGCTATAGGCAGACAGTTAAAGCAGTCTGTAAATGTTTTCCATAACTTAATGTTGTATCTTCTTTTACCTTTTACAAATAAAGAGAACAGAATGGAATCTATTATCAATACAAGTCCTTGTTTGGCAAAAAAAACCACTTCATTTTCATATTTGTTAATACAATAAGTTATGTATTCGGGAAAATAGAAATTATGCTAATTTTGTTCAGGTAAAATGTATACACAATGTCAAATTTGTTTATTACAATACTCAGTAGGAATGGCAAGCACTAAACAGCTGGCATAATTTTCAAGTTCCATTAAAGATGTTTGGATTTAATGCTCACTACCACGCATTTGATATTTGACCTAAGTAATATTGTACAATGGAACGGAGAATATGTCAATGACATTTATATCACATGAACGTTTATAAATTGTAATACATCTAACATACAAAGGTTACTATCATGCATTTTAATATATTTTTTTTAAAAACTTTTTGATCTACTATATAATTTTCTCCAAAAAAAGTAAATGCACAAAAATAATTCTAATAATTAAAAAAAAATATACAGTAAATTAGCCCACAAAGGACAATGGTATGGTTTTTATTGTTATATAACTGTTTATATGCTATAAATTACATTTGCATAGATGCTTAATCTTTTGTATTCAATTTACTATAGAAACCAAATCAATAGTATGATTCATTTATAAAATCAATAGACCATTCATTTGGTACTAGTCTGCATAACATTTTAAGAAACCAAAAGTAATTTTCGGAACAACAAAAGCACAAGTTTTTCATATATTTGATAACAAAATTATTATAGGTTAAAGTGTTCTTCTCCTAATGTATAACATCAATACTGGGCAATTAAGTGACCAGCGTACTGAAACCTAAGTGATATAATGCAAGATGTATTCAAATTTAAATACAAAAATGTCAAAATATACTGTACTTTATTTTTGCCAATATTTGTTTACACTTCCTACTATAGAGAGAATGTTTTGTTTAAAGAGTTTAACTTAGTTAAGTATAATAATTAGTGTTTATATTTTATAATTTTAAAGAGGACGCCTGGATATCAGCTGGTCAAAGTGTTCAGCTAGAAGGCTTACCCTCTGTAAATGGAGTGCAGAATATTTTGGCTATTCTCACTCTTGGTTATTATTCAGTTATTATTATTATTATTTTATTATAAATAAAGTGGAAACAAATAAATACAAACTTACATTCATCATAGAAGCCATAGATTCTATTAATACTTGCACATTCATGATTGCCACGAAGCAAGAAAAAGTTCTCTGGGTACTTGATTTTGTAGGCCAACAGTAGGCAAATTGTTTCTAATGATTGTTTACCCCTGTCCACGTAATCCCCTAGGAAAAGATAATTTGCTTCTGGTGGGAAGCCACCATATTCAAATAATCTCAGCAAATCATAGTATTGACCGTGAATATCACCTGTAAACAAAACAAAAATTAATTTTCATTTATATAAAGATGTATTATCTACCAAAAAACATGAAAAATAAAGATTAATAAAAAAAGATTTTGAAAAGGCAAGTTTTCACTTATTATATTTATAAAACGACAAAATAAATGGTTAATATCAACAAAAATCAGTTCAAAATGAATAACTATTATGCGACATTAAAATGACCTATTCAACAAAAACATTCAATTTTTTTTTTCAGGGGGAAATATATCTTTTAATTGTTAGTGATAATAATTAACTAGGCCTAAGGTAATTTTTTTTAAATATTAAATAAAATATAATAATTAATATAAATACAAAAAAACAGGAAGTACAATACACATTTTCACAATATAATTATTATTAAGTTATTTCAATAAACAAATAACCACCAGAGACACAAATCATGTTATCTTTATATCTAATAATAATAATGATTAAAGATTTAATTTCATTTTAAGTCATTCAGCTATAAGGAATAAAATATGTCAACTACTTAAACAGCTTTTGAGTAGGTAACCACCCACACACATATTCAGTCATAACCTGTACACACTGACATAGCCAAGCCTACATAACCACAAACTAATAACATACGCACATCAAAACAATACAAGAACAACTTACCACAAATTTTCAAGGGTGCCTCTAATTCAAGCAATATCGGCTGACTGAGAAATAATTCTCTAGATTTTAAACAAAGTCCACGAATTTCTCCTTCTGTTAGTTGAACATTTTTGCCAGGTCTAGATCCACGTACTAAAAAGAACAAAATAGAGATGTGAAATCAATTACTTTTGAATAAAATGATAGTGGTAAAATAACATAATAGTAATTGGCACAGCAGTAAAAGTTACCGTATTTATTCGAACGCCCTGATTTGAATAAACATTCTCTCCTTCCCCCATAGAATATCATTTTGAATAAACGCCCAGATTTGAATAAACATCCTCCCCCTATAGAATATCAGTTTGAATAAACATCCTCACCCCATCCCCCATAGAATATCATTTTGAATAAACGCCCTGCCACATGCATTATCTATGCAATATTTGATTAAATAACTCCACCCACCCCTCTGAACAATAAACGGCCTCTGAATAAATAGAGTATTTCAGCTTCAAATCATGTACTATAAATGTTGGTTTCCCAATACCAATGCTGAATCACCAATTTCAACATGGTTAACATAACAGAAATTGCATTTCAAAATGCATTTAAAAAAATCATTGGCCCTTGTATTGGCATTGTATTAAAGAATGATTAAAATTTAGATTAAATTTAGGATAGGGTTATTTTAATTGCATTGATTTCTTATTAATGACTCTGAAAAAACATTTCTCAGTTTTGAATTATGGTATAAATTGCACAATTTTTATTCAATTAGTTTTCTATGCACAAATGCTAATGTGCTTGATTGAAATTGTACAGCCTTTCCATGCAGCCCACACCCAGGTACCTGGAAGTTTTAACTCCATAGCTGCTCTCTGCTGCTCTATGAACCTATTATAATGCATGCAAATAATTATGTGTGTATATTGAATGAGAATTATTAAATGGTTATGACTCATGTATGTTCTTTGCAATGTAAATAAAAATGTTTACACTGATAATGTGGTACCTACAAGTACTATAGTACTGTGTAGATAAAAACATACAATTAAACAAACATAAAATTAAAAAGGTTAAATGTATAGCGACTATATGTTAGAATAACACCGAAAGAAAGGGGTAAATTGTAAATTATACAGTATGACCCACTGTAGAACACAGGAGAGGTGCGTCATTTGCAAAGAATCATTAACTTTCATGTTGACCTTGCTTGAAAGAAAAGATTTTTTATTTAAATTTGAAAATGGAATAACATGTTAGTATGAAAAGGCCTAGATTGGAAATGTGTGTGCCCTTCTGCAGAAAACCAAATAAACAAACGCTAGGCTAACCACTTACCGTACACCAGCAGCAGAGTCGACGTATAGATAGGCCTATAAGGCTGCTGCACCCGTATTATATATGGTCAAGTTTTATTTGTAGGAGACTGTACTTACACATTAACCAAGGAAAGCGCTCTATTAAAATGCACCGTTTTCATATATTGAAAATTACTAAACATTACATAAATATACATACATTCGATACACAACATAAACCCATATAAACGCTGTTAACTGTACTGTAAATCATTTATTACAGTGTAGTTACCAATTAGCCGGTTAGGCTAGCCTAGGCTCCCTGATATAATAATCTTCGGTTTCTACTCACCTTCTAAAAGACGTGCAATGATGCTATCGACATTTAGTTTCTCCTCAGCCATTCTAAATACGATCCCTAAATACTTAATGAAAATTATTTAAGATAAAAAAATAATTTATAACTTAAATTGATTTGATTTTAAAGGATTTTGACTGCCGTTTCCCTGCTTCAACCGGGAGACGTTTATATCCCCTGTCAACTTAAAAATGGCTGCCGTTAATGGTTCTGGTTGTGCGCAACAATAAATTATATCATTTCGAAAATCTTAATGATTCGTGACGTCATCTAATCCAAACGTTGTTAATACGCCCACTGTACTACGCAATACGAAAAATAGTTCCGTAAAATAAGCCAGAGTCTTTAAAAAATTCTAATTGTTACAGAAGAATAAATGTTGTTAATTATAAAATATAACCTTAGTCCTTACCTTTTCTATTCTCTGATTGAATTGTTACATCCAGTTATCGTTTGGCCTATATAGTTCATTGAATCTCCACTAGACCTAGAACATATTTTTAATATCGAAAATTTCTCAGATGTTTCATTATTAATTAATGATATTGAAATTTCAAACACTATGATCAATTATTGTAAACTGATTGTTATCTGGATCTTAAAATTGTTATCTGTAATTAATATAAAGAATAATATATATACAGTATTTAACTTTTTTTTAAAAACTCTTTCTTTTATGCATGTGTTGCTAAATGGATAATTATTTATTTACCCCAAAAATAATATTTAAATTTTTATTTTATCTGTAATAAAAGACAACCCATTTATATATCTATTAATACAAATGGCTTCTTCAAGGCTGTAGCAAGAGGTTAAAACAAACGAGGAAAAGATGCTTTAAATATAATTATCAATATAAAATATGACGATCTGTGCTGGGGAATTGGGGTGGGTAGTGAAAATCTAAAACTTCAGACGAGGCAAGAGCCTCATCTGCCTCATCTTGCCAAGGCCCTGTTCTTTCTGACTTGTTTGTTCATCTATTGCTCTTCCAATCAGCTGTCTAAAAAACAGCATTTTCTGAGAAATTTCAATTCTTACTACGTCTTTTAATACTCTGTAAAATGCATTCTGGAAGTTTTTCATTAGGTAATTAGTACTAATATTATTGTAATAAAAAAATCAAAACAAAAAGTCATACACCAATTTTTTTAATTTGGCAAACAATTTATTTGAAAGTCTTCACTCAAACAATAATTCCATCAAGCAAATGAACACATTGATGCAATCTTTCAATTTTTAAACACTCGATTAGATTTAGAAAAACAGTGAAAGATAAAAAATCGGCTCAGTTTATACTTTGATGTATTCTACAGTGAGATACATCTACCCGGAAGTTCATCTAAAGACTTAAACAAACTAATCTTAATTTGAACTTGATAAAATGCATACAGCAATAACACCCCAGGGCATTAGAATGAGCGCCACCGTCGAATATGTGCTGCACGATTTGTACGAGAGCAATGCCACACTTACTCAATCATTTTACAGTATTTTAAAATGACTGTATAAAGTGTCAAACTGTATATACAACATTAGGTGCGAATCTCGCACAAATCATAGATACATCATCATCTAAACTAAATGGAATGCACTAAGTTTAATACACAGCATCAACATGTGAGGCTATAGATACAAATTATTTCCAATCGAATAGAAAAACCAGCACCGGTGATAACTACAAAAATCATTAAATATATATATATATATACTTTATACTTTACATAATACCATTTCAAATTCATTGATAATGCAGTGTTGTGGTAATGTTAATACTAGAACATGATGGCAGAATGGAGAACATTTTTTATGTTCAAATGATGTAAACTAGTCAGCCTAATATTAACAAACTATTTTGGCACAAATGGCATGTCATACTTAGACATGAGATGATTAGTTATAAAAAGAAATCAAATTGGCCACTGGTGGTAAAGGAATATTAACAATGTAAAAAAAAACCAATATTTAAAGGTTTTTGGCAAGCCCATGCGTAACAATGAATTTTCATTTTTTGTATTATTTCATACATATCTAACAGCGAGTAACTCGTCAATTACAGAATGGATAAACTATTTTATAATTTATCGTGCTTATAAACTAAGTCTCATTTGAGGCTTAGGGAGTGGAGTTGAAAGAGGTGCGAGTTACAACCTTGGCACTAGGTCAGTATTGAACACTGGACCTTTGGATTGGAAGGCAAGAATGTTAACCACCAAGCTACAGCTCTAATGTATATTATACTTGGTGTGTCTGAGTGGGTAGGTCTGCTTCCCATACTAGTATTAACACTACAACACACTAACAATTTAACTTCATCAGATCAATAAAATGGAATACAAAAAGCACCTCCATCAACAAGGTATAACTTCCGACATAACCAACCAAATAGTACCGGTTATAAGCGTAAATTCAATCTAAATTAAATTGAATAATGTTAAATAATATTTTCAATCTGGTAAATAAAATCGCATACCACATCACTAATAGTAATAACTGTAAACAAACCAGGAAAATTAAACTAATTTTAGAATTATGTATAAAAAAATTTATCCTCCAAATCAAATAAAATGGCAAACTTAACTGATATTAAAATAATGTATTTATTATTTATAGTATTTCCTTTACATCTAATTTGCAACTTCATGTAGCCAAAACTATAGATGGGATAAAGGTAAGGCACAAGGGGTTTGGATCGGGTTTGTAAGGGAGTAATGGAAGGGTTAAATTGGAAAAATGATTATTGAGAAACAGGAATGTTGTTAAAAGTTGTATTGCACTGTGAAAAAAGCGAGATTGCCAAAATTGAGTGAGCTTGAATTTTGAACTGGTTAAAGGGTCTTTCACACCTGTTACGGCATGTTCTGAAACGTTGATGTTCGATTCACCGGACCGGAACCGTGCCAGAACAGCTCTGAAGGGTCTTTCAGGTAGGGATACATAACAGGATTCATGACCCTATTCATGGTTGTGGTTGAGGAAGTTGACCGGGATAAGAAATGTTGGGAAAAAGAATTGCTACCCAAATAAACGTGAACATACCATGAATCCTAGTGGTCTAATAGGATGTCTGCATATTAAGTAGAATATTCCTTGTTCAAGTCTTAAGGCAGTTTTTTCCTTTCATATTGCTTGAATCAGCATTTTTATTGGGCAATTAAAATTTGTTTTCAGTTAGAATTAATATCTTGGTATTTTATCCATATTTTTATTTGTTTGTAATATATACTTTTAACCAATCAGGTAGTGCTTCATTCCTATCTAAATATTCTAATAACTAATTTAAGATGCTGAAATAATTGCAAATTCAAAGGAAAACCATTAAAGCAGAAAAATCTAAAAATACTAAAAGCCAATAAATTATTGTTAAAATACAAAATAAATATATTATTTATATACGCATACAAAATCAATTAGTAAATTGTGAGGCACATTTTATAATATTTCAGAGTACATTTTCCTAAAATATCAGTCCCATAACTATGAATAAAGTCAATATTTGGTATAACAGCTTATGTAACACCAGAATAAACGTGTTCACGGTTGAATACAGAATCAATCTCAAGATACAGAATAGAATTGTCAGCTGTGTTGCGTGGTATGAGGATACTAACACAAGAAAGAGCGAAAGCAAGCAGTTTCTCATAAAAATAATTTTGCCCTGATTTTGCGAGCTTACATATTAGCTTGTTATTGAATATTAGTAACAGGTACTGTTTTGTGATTGTCCTTTGCTGGAGTAAAGATTGTCAGATCGTAAACAAATATTGAATACTGGCAATAAATCTCAATATTTAGTACTTTGTGGATCTTGCTGTCACTAAATACTCAACATTTAGTACTTTATGTTGCTTGCTGCTACTAAAATCAATCAATCATGACATCATTGCATTGATAAAAGCATTCCATCGAATCCATCCTCTTTAATTGTGGTGCCAGTTGTCCACAGAACACCCTGCCATGATGATGGAGCCTTCCTGCGCAGGACAACTGAATACATTTTCAACAAACCTAAATTTAATAAGTCTGTTCGTCATCACAAGCATCAGTCCAATGGCCAAATTCTACAATAAAAAAGAAATAGATCAGATTGTACTGATATTCATGACTTTATTCAATATGCATAAAGCGGCAGAATTGTGCAAGTTCTCACCTTCGCATATATCACAATAAGCTCTCTCTTCAGTTCTGCTACCGTGGTAGTTTGAAGGAGGCGGACTGTCAGAACTCGCCTGAAGAGGACAGTCTTCCGTATCGTGAAGGTCAAACACGTCACAGATGTCACAGAATAACCGAGGGGGTGGACCAGTAGGAAGCTCAAAACTGAAAAAGCAATTTGAAAATTAAATTGTAATGAATATACACGACAAGAGATACAAACAAAAACAAAAGGCGCAGATTGATATAAACCACCTTCTGTCATCATGGGTAGCTGGTCCTATCACCCAATTCTAACTCTTTATGAATTGCTACATACAATGTACTTTAAAATAACCAAAACAAAGTTGATAATTTTTCTAAAACAATTATTGTACTAGTATTTTCAACTAATGCTACTCACTCTATTGACAAATCATGGTTGCCGTTGATGGCGCCATTTTCCATTACGTCCAACTGCATTTTCAATTCATCGTTTTTCCTTTGAAGGTCAACGATAACCGAGTTTAGAAACTGTACCTGACCTTCAGCCGTTTCCTTCTCTTCTTTTAATGAGGCATAAATTTCATTATCTGTAAATAAAACAAAACAACTTATATGTACGCTTTCCCTCATTAGCAGTCAGTAATTAGGCGGGAAAATAAATGTTTTATATAGTTTATGTTACTCTTTGTACCAGGGGCTCTTGGGTGCAAGCTTCATTATAATAATAATATACTTTTCACACGGAAACACTTAAATCACACAAGGGTGTTTTTCATCAAGGCCGTGCAAGGCATACATTAGTAAGGAAAATGAATTAAACG
Organism: Antedon bifida; assembly: GCF_963402885.1. NCBI lineage: Eukaryota > Metazoa > Echinodermata > Crinoidea > Comatulida > Antedonidae > Antedon > Antedon bifida. Next base: position 30,173,983 of record NC_136227.1, on the reverse strand, counting down.
AATAAAAGAGAAAAATAAACATAAACACTTGGTTTGCAGACAAATTATTTTGTTGTTTGCCTTTTACCAACTGACAAAACAAAAAATGAATGACCTAATATTTTTTTATAAATATCTAAATTCTATGTTCATTTGTAATCTTGTTTCTAATTTCAATTTTAATGTCCCAATTCGTAGACTTTGTTCAAAATCAATGTTACATGTACAATTTTCCCGTGTTAATGTCTCTAAGAATGGTATTTTTTGTAGAATTTCATCTGTTTAAAACAACTGCGTTTGTCAAAATCCTGAATTAGATATCATTTATTGTGCCTTTTCTATATTTTCCATGAATTAGTTAACACTGCTGCCAATCTATAGATTAGATTAACTATTAAGCTTTTCTTTTTATATGTGTGTATTATATCTATATTTCCATCCTGTAATTGGTGTATACACTGTTGGATGTGAAAGAAATAAAGAATATGTATCTAACATATATATTTCAGATATATATTTTAATGCAGTAGATTAACTTCCTCCACCAAAAACATATTTACATGCTCTATAACGGTAAACAAATATATTTAGTTTGTATTCTTACCATCTGGGATGTATTTGTTATTACTCTCTTGGTGTTTCATCTCTGTTAGTTGTTGTTTTAAGTCTGCATTTGTGTCCTCTACTTGGTCTAACCGGTCTTTGTAATTTTTCATTACAATACACTCTGCTTTTAAAGTAGTTATCTGAAAGTTAGAAACAGGTTGGTGACTAAAACTAACACATTCATTCAATATTTCAAGATTATTATAAGTCATCATTAGTTGATTTCTAAAGTGATAATTTGTAGCTAAAGCTCTGTCTACACTATCAAACTAGTGTGACGTGGCCAAATATGGTAGTAATATGACAAAATCGTGCAACTACAGTAAGTTAGTGCCAGAACTCCAAAATCTTTCTGCACAGGAACGCCTTTCTAGGTTCGGTCTATCGTCACTCGAAGATAGACGTAGTAGAGGTGACAAGATTGAAACTTATAAGATGGTTCATGGTCTTGAAAATGTTTGTATTTCCGACTTTTTTACTTTCCAAAATTCTGCTGGCCATTTTACACGAGGTCATCCTTTTAAGTTTAATACCTTTAGTAGAGCCTCTTTCTTTGATTTACGTATCATTAACACATGGAACTCATTACCCTTTCACATTGTTTCAAGCCCAACACTTAACACTTTCAAGCAAAAATATGACACACACATAAACACTATGAGAGGAGGCAGCCTCTACGTGTAAATACTCTTTACCTCCTTATTTCACTAAGGTAAGCATCACTAAGGTAAGCATCACATTTTTTGTCACATAAACTTTGATAGTGTAGACTGAGCTTAAAAGCTTTCCTTACCTCTGATCTACATTTCTCCATGTCTTTTTCTTTTCCCTCCACTAGTAAGTTTGTAATTTCTAAATTTCTTTCCAAAGATCTGATTTCAGATTTAAGTCCCTCTGTTGATTTCGACTCGCTGTAAAATAAAACCAAGACAATATAACAAAACTTCCAACAATGTCCAACATTTTCGAGAATCAATAGCTTGTTTTTTACAGAATCAGTGAAAATGATCAGAAACTGAAACACAAGTTTTGTGTATTTCCAAATTCAAAATGTACATTACAGTATTTGCTCATATAGCATGTTGTGTTTATTTTTAAAACTTCTTTGCGACAGTAATGTTGTTGGACTGGAGTGTATTAACTGTCAATTGATAAAGAATTATTATAAAAATTGACTACTAAATGTATTTCATAACTTGTAAATATTCCAATTGAATCTATTACACAATTTCTTTCTCTCATGTATGTAAATCCAAAGGTTATTCATTATTATTATTTATTATTATTATTCATTATAATATTTAATAATACAATGACAATTATTATTATTACAGTGTTAAACTATGCTGGTTGGGATTTAGAGAGGTTAAGAATATATGACATTTCATTTGTAATACTTATATAATTAAAATCTGTCTAAATTATAGAAATATATATGATCAACAATTTGAAATGTATTATTTGTTGTTATAGTTTTGTTAAAGGTTATTGTACTGGATAAGCAGTGTGTGCTGTAGTTGGTTATGACATTTGCATATTAGAGACAGTGGCAGTATTCACCATTCGCACTTAGGCTAAGGGAAATATCTCCTATCTAAGTGAATACAATTTAAGAGAAATACTTAAAATATTTAAGTGAGTTAAGTGAAAACTTAATATTTTTATTGATTGGTGAATATGGTTCCTTAGTTCAAATCATGATTTATTTATTTATTATTATGAAAATAAAAGTTTAAAGGTTGAAGGTCAAAAGGGTTACATACAGTATCAAGAAACATGTATTTTTGAAATGATTTCTCTTACTTTGATTTTGTATCTTCAAGTTCTTTGGTAACTCTATCCAAATCAACTATTAGCTGAAAAATAAATTGTTTAACAAAAATATAAAATATGAAATCAAGCTACCACAACTGAGTTGTTTTATTGCATCATAGTATAATAATAACCTCCAACCTGGAGAGGAGATAGGCACCACTGAGAGATATGGCTTATGCCTGTGTATTGTATCATGATGAGTATTACTACTGTACCTCATCTGCTACGCCCCAACGATCCTCTAGGTCATAGGACAACTAGAACTATCATAATAATCAGGTGATATATACCTTTTCTTTTTCTTCTTTCATTTGCTTATTGAGTTCATCAAGCTCGTTTGTCAAGTGATTACGTTCCGTTTCTAATTCTTGAACTTTAACCTTTGACTGCCCATCAACTTGTTCAAGTGTTGCCCTGATTAACAATTATTAAAATGACTTAATACTATTACTATCATACAATATTATCTTTCCACACCATAGTATCTCCATGCATTATACAAAACAGTGCATGTTAGGCTTGACATGGATTCCAGGAGGTCAGAATACATTCAAAATAGTACGAATTTGAGACATTTTTAGACATAAGAAAAAGTTTTGGAGAATTTCTTGTTTTCAGTCAGGGCAATTTGACTGTACACATAACTTACAATTTTTCTTTCAGTTCTCCAACAACTTTCTCACTTTCCTGCGATGTTTTTGTCACTGTTTTCACTTGTTCTTCATAATCTTCTAGTTTCTTTTGCAGTTGTATTTCCCGCTGTTCCTTCGCCTGTCTGTCAGTGTTACTTTCATTCATTTGTTTTTCAATGTTTTCTTTCTCTTGAGTGATGAGACTTTGGTTTTGTGTAGCTGCTTCCAATGAAGCCTTCAATGTTTCTGCCTCACTCTTTGCCTAGAAGAAAAAAAATCCATGATTGATAATTATCTAAAAATCTGCAATATGAATCATTGTTATTTTTTAGATTATTTCAATATTAACAGTTCAATAATAACAGCACTGGGTATAATTTAAAATGAATGCTCTTTTTTGTTGATCTAATAGTTAAAAACAATAATTACAATAATATCATATGTTTTCGCACACATTACTATTAAATTAATCATATGGGTCCAGATGACATCATTCCCACAAACCCTATCACCTTGTCCATTAGGACACATTAAGCTCTACACTATCAAACTAGTTTGACAAAAAAAGTGTGATGTGCCCAAATATGGTAGTGATATGACATCATCATGTCCATATATGGGCACATCACATTTTTTTGTCACATACAATTTGATAGTGTAGACAAGGCTTAAGATGACACAGGCCCCTACTTGTGCCTTCTTATGGCACAAGTCTGATTTTCCCACTCCTCCCAACAACCAATGTGCCACTTTGACAATTTTTTACAAACCTCACCTTGTCAAGGTCAACTTGGACAGTTTTTAACTTGGATATTTCGGATTCATTTGACTCATTAAGCTTTTGTAGTGATGTAACTTCACCTTTCTTTGTAGATAATGCTGTTTGTAACTTAGTTCTATAAAATAGAATATAAACACATTATTTTACTAATAATACCACACACATTTATAAAGTATAACGTCAATGGTGATAACTAAAGCCTTGTCTATACTATCAAACTACAAAAAAAGTGTGATGTGCCCAAATATGGAATTGATATGCCCTAATATGGTAGTGATATGAAATCATCATGTCACATCACATTTTTCGTCACATAAACTTTGATAGTGGAGACAGAGCTTAACATTAAGACATTATATCAATCAGTGTACTTTGGACTTGAAAATCTGATCACTTCAATAAAATACTTTTTAGGAATTACATTTGATCTTGTAACTTCTTTGAGTTTTCATTTTCTTGATTTGCATGTTTTTGTTTTTCTTCAAATTGCTCTTCGTATTCCTTAGCTTCTTTGGCTAATTCTTCATTTTGATTTTTCAATGTTGATGTTGTCGTTGTTGCCTCTTCTAACTTAGCTTTTATTTCACCACTATAAAGTAAAGCAAAAAGATTAAAAGAACGTGTTTACACTGATATACTGTGAATGACAAAAATATAATTGGATCAAAGACCATTTCACACGGCGTGTGTATACCATGTACCTCCAGACCTAAGGGTCTTTCACACCTGTTTAGGCATGGCGCTGGCAAATCAAACGCCAATGTTTTGTTTTCATGTGTCTACGCGCATATCTATTCTCGCATAGGCGCATGGAGCGTCATGAAAACAAAACATTCACATGCGATTTAATTTTCCAGTGCTGAACCGGAACCATGCAGGAACAGGTGTTAAAGACCTTTAAACAGTTAGTCAGACTCTTTCATGCTATGGACTGTTTCATTATATTGGTAAACATTCAAAGCCACCTCACAACTTCAATAGTTCATCTGTTTACATTTTATTTTTAGAGTCTGTAAAAGTACTTACATTTCTTTGTTCATTTGAGAAAGAGCATCTTCTTTGCCTTTAACATCATTTTGTTTTTCCTCTATTTGGTTCTTCATTTGTTTTACTTCTTCTCGTAATCCGTTCTCATCTTCCTTCAGGTTATCTATCTGTCGTTTGCTTTCCTCTAGTTGGTAATTGGCTTCATCTCTGCAAATACAACAAGTATAATGAAATCAATATTCTTTTAGACATGAAAAATAAATCAAGATTAACTAAAGATGTAGAAGGACTTACTTCAACAATGTAAGTGAATACTTATGGAGTTCAGTTTCCTCATTGAGTTTATACTAAGGTTTCCTGTAAACTGAGTAACAGCAATATACAATAAGGGCTGAGAGACTTGTATTTTAATCTTCAGTTTTATTTGCCTTATAGGCATTCCTGTATTCATTTTTGAATGTAGGGTAATGAGCTGTTGAGCTCATTGCAGTAAGCCTCTGCATTATTTGGCAGGCTGGCCATTTCCATTCTATGCCACATTATCCTCCCTAGTATTTTCAACCATCTACTCATTTACAGCTGAGTTGACTGGGAGTTGTCAGGAATTGAACCCAGGTCTCTCTGTATGACAGTCAAGTGTCCTAACCACTCGGCCTACACTCTGTCTACACTATCAAAATAGCTTGACAAAAATTGTGATGTGCCCAAATATGGTAGTAATATGCCCAAATATGGTAGTGATATGACATCATGTCCATATATGGGCACCTCACATTTTTTGGTCACATACAGTTTGATAGTGTAGACAGAGCTTTTATTAAACCACCATGTCTTAACTTACAGCTGTGTTTGTAGTGAACCTATATTCTGTTCTTCTTTCTCTGAATGTTCCTTGCTTTGTTGCTCCAGCGTTTTCTTGTATCTTTCAACCTCCCTTGTCAATCGTTCCCTTTCTCTTTCAGATTCAGTTACCTCTCTCGTCTTGTCAACCAGTGACTGTTGTATTGTATTACTGTGAAATAGGTAAGAATAAGTAATTTGTTTTGTGAATATATTATTAAAATGAAATACTTAATGAATTCTTAGACATAAATATTGTAAAATAATGTTAATAAAGTGTAGTCTTGTGGGAGAACTACATTTTCAATAGTGACCTAAGAAAGCTCTACCAATTGCTTAATAGTCATATCCCTCTGAATTGGATACAAGTCCTAAAGGAGGGGTTCTATTGTCTTCTAATAAAATGTGTTAACTCAAACGTACAGTTCAGTTTTCATTGCTCCTCTTGATACCTCCTCTTCTTTCTTTTTGACCTCATTTTCTCCAGATTGTTTTTCTAAAACATCTAATTTTTGTAATAAATCTTTCTTCTCATCTTCTAGGGCTGATACTAAACATGCTGTCTCCTTTAACTTGCTCTGTACGTCATTCCTAAGAAGACAAAGAAAGTAAATGTTATATATACATAATCTATCAATTACAGTACCTGCTTTTTAAACTACTTGTATATTGAAAATTATATATAATAATAATATATATAATTATATGTGAGAATGCTGTGATAATAATATAATCACATATAGAGAAAGGAGGGGGAGAAGAAGGGGGGTGAGAGGAAGGGATCGTGTGGGGGTTGAGTGAATGATGATGATCAAAAAGGAAGGATAACCAGGGGCATCATTTTGAGCTGGTTTTAGCCTCTCGAATGTTCAAATGTGGTCTATTGATAAAATTAAAAACTCTTATGGTCTGTCTACACTATCAAACTAGTTTGACAAAGCAAATGTGATGTGCACAAATGTGGTAGTGATATGCTTAAATATGGTAGTGATATGACATCATCATATTCATATATGGGCACATCATATTCTTTTGTCACATCAAGTTTGATATAGAGATTTACATTTTGTCTTCTACATTCTTTAACTGTTCTTTTTCATTATTATTCTTGTCTTGAGTATCTTTCAATTCTTCTTTATATTTCTCTAACTCTTGTCTAACTGAGTTGATTGTTTCTGCTTGAGTCTTCAGTGTTTCTTCATGGTCTGTGTTTACTTTCTTTAATGAGTCTCTTTCAGTTGTCAGTTCAGACAATGAAATATGAATTTTCTCATTTGCCTTTATTGCCTGAAATGACAACAAAATAATATCAGTGTTTAAACTCCCAAAACCAGACTTCTTCATGTTTCAAATTCTTTCAATTTCAATTTAATTTATTTCCACACAATATAATAACATACATACAGGATAAAAAATACAATGAAGTAATCATGTGGGGGGAGGGTCATATAACATTAAATACGGATACGAACGAAGAAAAAAAAATTTCATACTCAAAAATACACTATGAAAACCACACTACTTAATTTTTGTGTGGCCACCATAGAGTTATTACATCACACACCATAGAGATCATAACTAGAGAGTTACTGCTCAATTGAGTACAATGGAGAAGGACCATCAAATACGGCTGCATCACTTCGCCCAATCAAATTCTGAAGTACCTACAGTGTACACCAATATGCCTGTGTTTCCACATGGTGATCATATGAGGTCAAAGTTCACAGAATCTATACTCTACCTCATTTTTAGCATTGACTTCACTCTCTATCTGTTTCATTATCTCCTCTTGTTTCTTATTTTTTTCTTGTTCTGAAGAGCTGGAGTTTTCTAATAGTGCTTCTAGTCTTTGTACTTTCTGTAGTGACTGTTCATTTTCAGATTTCATCTTCTCATTGTCACCTTGCAAATCTTCAAACTTTAACTGCATTTCTTCTAATTCGAACTAAAAAAACCACAAGCATATTAATAAATGCCAACCTCCACATCCACATTGAAAGTTACAGAACTAATTACAGGTAATAATCTTGAATATTTCAAACATTTAAATATTTGTTTACTCACTGTATAATCAATCAAAATAAATTTATTCCATAAAATAAAGGATATGTATAAAGATATCATCAAAAAAGAAAAGGAACTCAATATAAGCAAAGCTTTTAAGCTGAGACCATAAAAAACAATACGGTAATAAAAAGGTTTTTTTTATCAATAAATGATAGAAAAATAAGTTTCAAATTGAGATAAGTTGACCATAATAAATAAATGAATATTGCAAAGCCACGAGATAACTTTGGAGAAAAAATCTGTTATTATAAGATGAATTTGTTGTAGGTTGAAGTGGATTAATTCAATAGAATCTTTTTAAAATAACCACAAACATGAAACTATAAAGATGCACAACAACTTGAATAAAAGAATTTACCTCTAATTCCGATTTCTTTTGCTTAATGTCATCTAAAGTTGATGCGATACTTTGTTTCTCTTGTGACAATGCATCTTTCACCGACTCCTTCTTCAAGATTATCTCCTTCAACTTGGCAACTTCTTCAACATGCTGTTTCTTGATCTCTTCTTCCAGTAACTGCGCCTCATCTTGCAGATCCGTGATTTTAACCTTGCTTTCCTGTAATTCTTTTTGCTGAGAGTTGATAGTATGGTAGAAAAAAAAAGAAAGCAAACTTAAAATAAAAAACTGGTGTTATGGCAGAAGCACGAAAAGCATGAAAGCAAAAACAAAATCATGTGACAATGTTAGTATAACACATTCAGTGAAAAACTAAAACAAAAATAATATCTTACAACAGAAATATTAAGATGAAACCATTAATAAATAAGCTTTAAATAAAAATTAGTGTAAAGAAAAAACAATGAAACCACAACAAACATTTAGATACAAAAATTAACTATAGAAATGTCTGGTGAAGAGACAAATTATAAGTCTGGTGCAGAGACTATTATTATGAATAATGTTTACACTTGGTAACCAGGGACATCAACACAGTACAGATCTAAATAAATTGTTAAACTCTCATTTTTACACACACATGTACAGAGGTTTGGTTGCATTTGATGTTTGTTTTACAAATTGTGAGGGAAAAAAAGATGAACTGATCACACACACCAAAAATGTACAAAGGTAACAAAAAGAAAAAGTTAAAAAATATAAAACACTGTACTCAAAACAGAAGAAAAAAATATATTTGTGTTACACAAATGAGAAATATTTTAATAACAAAAATTAAACTATAATTTTGATTAACATTTCAAAGGGATCCAAATAAAACCGGAATATGAATGTTAAAGTATTAATTTTAGTTTCAGATTGGCTAATATGATGTCGGTATAGGAGTCAATATGATTTAGGTTTAAGGTCCAATTTCCATTCTTTCAACTCTTGGTATATAAAACAGTTTCTTGGTCATGCATGTCTGTAAACTAACTAAATAAAAATGAAACCAAATGTTTGAACAACAAATTCCAGTCAATTTATTACATACATTTATTTTTGTTTATTTATAGTATGTCTCACAAAAACGTACATACTCAAGCTAAGTTGGATAAAATTGTACAACTTTTTAAAAATTCTAAAACAATATTTAGCAGGCATATATATACACACACAATTATCAATAATAACAAATCAATATCAATCAATAATAGCAAATCAATATCAATCAATATTAATAATAGCAAATCAACATCAATCAATATTAATAATAGCAAATCAATATCTGGAAAGTTAGGACAGATGATGCATTAGAAAATGTTGAATTTCGACCAATTTGATTTTGCTAAAATTCTGTATTATATTTGAAGTTCTATTATGAAATTATTATTAATGATAAATTTAAAAATCATATAAAACTGAAAGTATTGTAAAATTATTGTAACATCATTGAACAAATTCTGATATACCTTTATACCTCATACACACTCAAGCTCGTAGCCAAGGGCAACTTTACCGAAGTACCTTTTTCAAACTATTAGTTGTGGAAGTGATGGTAAATAGGCCTAACTAGCCTAGCTAGCTGGTTTTGTACCCTTTTGTAGAAGTTCTGGTTACGAGCTTGACACTAATTATTAATTACTGTATCATAAATACACATTTTGTTTTTAAAGTCAGGAAAAAAATCAATTATTACATTTCTACTCAGAAGACACTTAATCTTAAAACCTTATCTAAATTTGATTCCTAAAAAGGCGTGTAATATTTTATGAATGATAAACATACACACTATGAAAGTCACAAAAACATTTCATCCTCGATTTAACGTTTTGTGTTACCATAGCAATATGCACATGCTATATATAACTTCTGACAAAATCCATTTAATGCTATCTAATATAATAACCATCAATAATTGTATAATTTAAAACATAGCATGCTTTAAAAAAAATAAGAAAACTGCCAGATTTATTTTTACTAAAAGTTTTAATAACTGCAAGTCTTTTATTTTTTTATCAGAAAAAATGCTTAATACGCTGAGCCTGTATGATGGATATGTCATTGTGGGTAATGTATTGTTCTTTGTTTATTATATAGGATCTTGATAATAATAAGATAATGATGATGATGAAATGTCATATCATAATGACATTGATTATTTTAATGATGATGATTTCAGATGATGATGATGATGATGACGACGATGATAATGATGATGATAATGATGATGGTGATGATGATGATGATGATGATGTCAGTTGATGATGGTCCGATGATGATGAGGTCAGATTATGATGTCAGATGATGATGTCAGATAATGATGATGAGCCAATGATGTTGATGATAATAATGATGATGATGATAATGATTCTGATCAGATAGTCCTTCCTAGTGATCTATGTTCTGTGTTCTATGTGCTAATGATGTTGGTAAACTTCTTGAATGTGCAAAAGGTGCAAAAAGGCAAACAAACTAATGTGCTTCAGAGCAATGAAAGGAAGAAAGTAAAGAGGATAGTGGAGAAAAGGAGAAAGAATGGACAGGAAAATAAATGAAGGAAGAGAAGGTAACATGCAGTGCATATATCGACAGTGACAACTAAGATAATGATGATAACCCAAACAGAAGTACGAGGGGGATGTATAAGGGCCTAAATAAAAGAACGCCCATCATTAATTAGACCCTTGATGAATAACACAAACTTTAGAACATGCATTAATAATCAATTTTAGTAAGATAAGTTTTCAGTTTTTTCAAGATTTTGGAATCACTACACTATCAAACTAGTTTGACAAAAAAGTGTGATGTGCCCAAATATGGTGGTGGTGTGACATCATCATGTCCATATATGGGCACATCACATTTTTTGTCACATGTTTGATAGTGTAGACAGGACTTAAAGGACTAATAGGGTTTTGAACAGAATGAACATTTTTGGTAAACGTTGTTTAATAACTAGATTATATAAACAATAGCAGTATTTTTAATCATTAAAGTAGTTTTATAAGGCAATGCAACGCAAGGCAGTGCGTGAGACAAGGAAAATGTTGTATGTTATGTTACATAAGTAAGCAATCACTGTTATTATGCTTTTTGGACTTGCGCTGTGAAATGAAATTGAAGAAAGAAAAGCCAATACAGTAAATATACTAAAAATTAAAAACAATACACACATAATAAATCTATTCAGGTCTCTGTCTAATTAAACTATCTCTCAAATTAAATTCTAATCTTCATTTCTGTGGACTGTGTAACGGCACAAATTATAATAGTAAATTTAACATCAAGTTTTTGGTCCCCAATATTGGCACATAATTAGAGGGAGACCTGAACAATTGAACTCAAAGTAAACGCGAAAACATAATCTGTGCATTACAATAACAAAAATATCATATAGGAGTACAAATAAAAGGGGATACTTTATAGGATATTATATATTTATATAGATTATACACAAATTATACACAATTTTATTTATTTAATTTCCTATACATGGAAAGCCCAGCTTGTCAATAAATTCATATTTGGTTTCACTATAAGCAACAAACATTAATATTTTACAACAGCACAGATATAAAGCAGCTATTATAGTACAGTAGAACCTCTCTTTGTACACCCCTATTAAGGGGACACCCCTATTAAGGAACAACCCTATTAAGAGACACCTCTATTAACACTTCTATTAAGGAATATCCCTATTAAGGAACATCCCTATTTTAAGGGACACCTCTATTAAGGGACACCCCTATTAAGGAACATCCCTATTAAGGGACACCCCTATCAAGGGACACCCCTATTAAGGGACACCTCCATTAAGGGGACACTTTGTTAGGTCCCAAAGGCACCTCCTTAATAGGGGTTCCACTGTAATACTACATATCGTACACAACAAAATAATTTTATGTAACAATATAACTAATATATAATTTTGACATTTGGTACTGCATGCGCACATTCAGTACTGTACATAGATCAGCTAAATGGTTGTGGTGTCTTGTATTAGTTAATATCAGGAAAGAAATAGGTGCTGCATTAGTTACCTACATATTAATTAATAATGACAATTAATAATTATTGAATCTAACATTGCATTCTATGTTAAGAGTCTAATTTTTAAATGCTTTAGAATTACATGTGATATCATCTTTGACTTGTCAGTGGATAATTTAGATAAACAATTTTTTTTACGATAAAACTTACTAAAATCGTATATAAAATGTGAAATAAAATAAAAGGAAAACATAACTACTGTTTTCTCGAAATTATATTACAATAGCATGCCATATAAGGATATATATTTTTAGAGCATAATTTGTACCTATATGTCATTCAACAGAAATGGAAGTCATGACAGCACTTACATACTTTTTAACAATTTCTATCTTTTTTAAAATTAATATATTTATAATAGTATTATCCTGAAGCCTTATTCCCTGACTAATTTATATACTCTATTATATGAAATAAACTTACTTTTATGCAGCACTAGTCTAGGTCTAGTCTAATTTAAACTATACATTTATAAATATGTACTGAAGTCCCTGCTGTAGCACAGTCTATACAAAAGCACACATAAAACAAGCATAGGTCTAGAACCATCAAGTAAAAGTACTTTTTTTATAGGTTTGAATTTTTGGTAAAGAATTAATTTGATTTTGAAATTTTTGTTGGATTTTAAATTTTTATCTTAAAGGTTAAAAATAATCCAGGTACATATAAATAATACAATTAATAAAGTATAGATAAAAGGTTACTTTAAAATGGTTAGTTTTCAATTAAGTTTCTATTTTACCCACTGAGTTTTTGAGATTTAACATTATACTGTATGCTAGTAAAGCACATTTAGACAACAGTTTTACATACAGGAGGTTAGGTTACACCAATACAACTAATCTACAGTACATTGTACAGTGTTTTAATGTTAGTTATTACAACCCTAACATGATACCATAGATACAGTAGGTTAAACAATTAAAGTACACCATTTAGTTTCTAAATTGTTTGTGTTCCGCTGGTTTGATAGACAATTTAAAATACTTTGTAAATAGTACTTGAAATAGACAACAAGCTAAAAGCTTATATACAACTGCAGTTTTCGGAAATAATGACACTAAATTGTTGGGTATTTTTAAATAAACACATCCATAAGTAATGATACATATAAATAGGGTTGTTTTTAATAAATAAATAAAATTATTGTTGCAAATTTGTAGATAATTCTTTTTAGAAGATATTATTATACAGGCAAGTTTAGCTTTCTCTAACTTCTAATTGATCATACTTGAAAATAATATTTGATTTTATAAAAATATTTTGAACAAGACGTGCATGCAAAGAAAATGAATTAAATAATATAAATTTCAATGGTAACTTTGGAAGTATTTTGTGTATAATTCTGCCAATAATAAACATATTTTATCAACAAACTTTTGATTTTTTTTTGCAGATGGCAAAAAGAATACACGTCTGTTATAGGATTTATACAATGAAAAAAAACACACACATACACAGGATATATAAGGTATACAACTATATGAAGCTAAATATGGAATTTTATTAGAAACCGAGATGACAAAGAAACAAGAACACCAAATGCAGGAAAACTCTTACCAGACTACACTTGATCATTCTGACATAACATGTGGATAGGTTAGCGTAGTTTGTTATGTGGTTGATAGTTAGGGGTGGGGGCTTGAATTTGGTGGGAGCTAGGGTGGCAGTTCTTTTATATATTGTTGTATGTATGGGAGCTTTAGTAAAATTAGTCAATGGCAGTGAGTTGGGTGGCCATGGATAGACAACATATTCCAGGTTTTGCAGTAACATGTGGATGTTTATATGATTGTTCTATGTGTGTATTCACTTTTGGTGTGCTATACAGAATACGTATGTCTAATTTTTCTAACATAACTGTAATACACTTTTCATTGAGTATCAATTTATCTATGGTTTCAATCTGTTTCGATGCATGTCTTATTTATATGAATAGCTACTCTTGAATTTTGATAGTATTGGCTGCAAGCGTGGAAAAAAGAAAGAAAAAAAAACAAGTTGAGAAATTGCAAACTACAAACTAAAATAAAGCATCTTTAAAATTGACACTTAATATTTTCAGCACCTAAAATTATTTTTGGTGTATCTTTCAGAAGACACTTTGTTCATAAAGTAAATTCATTTTTTCCTATATGATTGCACATTTAATTAAAAACTAAACTATTTATCTCATTAAATGTAATGATGTATCTATTAATATTTAATTTTTAAAACAATTCCTTTGATATAATAAAAATAAGATTATAAAATAAATCGTTTATTGTAGTAATAAACATATTTTTAAAATATATAGTTTTTTGCATTAACAGCACAGTAATAAAATATAATTGCATAATAATTAAAAATGAATTTATATAAATTTGGCATAACAGTAATAAAAAATATAATTGCATAAAAATTAATTTCTATGAATTACATTAAACTAGAATATATGTTTATGTTTCGTATTAAATTTTTGTTCAAAGTTAAAATAACATTATACATTAAGAGAATAAGATAAAAAAGTGTGTAAAAATAAAATAAAATGATAATATAAAAAATATAGAATAATAATAAAATAGATAATATAAAAAATATATTTATTTATCCATTTGCACATAAGTATACATAATTGAAAGATAGGAACATGCAGTTTACAGTGCTGTACATGTGTACTGTACATACACTAAATAATATACAATAAAAAATATAATAATAGTATCAAAGACCATGTGTCATGTAGATAGGCCATTAACGTAGAAACGTATGGTTACCAGTTTTCATGTTTAAAAATGGAGACATATGCACATAATGTACAATACCTGTTTTGACGGACACAATAGTACACACACTTTTTTGTTGTTAGTGTCCTTAGACATTATACTGTAGCTATTCATCCTGTATAACCTTCGACCTCTCTAAATGCACTTTGTAACACTGGATGATCACAATAGTCTTGACAAACACAAAATATTCAACATAAAAACAAGTTTCCTAACACAAAGAATTGAACCCAGAACTTTGGTATTGTTAGGCAAGCACTATTAACCACCACCATTAGTATTGCTACAAATTCCAGTTATAAAAGTAAATAATATAGTAATGTGTATTTAATGATTAGAAACATAGGCTTATATTACAGTATGTATTATCATGACAATAATACATTATTCAACAATACTGACAGATGATCTTTTACTATTATTATTAGGTTAATAGGACTTCCTAAACAGGGCTCGATTTAATTTAATTTACTAGCCCAACTATCATTTCGTCAGCAGTTGGGCTAGTAGCTTAAGTTGATTAATGAGCCTCGGTAGAACGGAACTAGTGCTCATTTTGGCAAGGCAAAAAGGGCATGAATAGATTGGCTAGTCCAAAGCGGTTTTAACTAGATATTAGGTTAGTTAGGCTGGGCAAGTTGGGCTAGTACTAAATCGAGCCCTGCTGGACACTGATAAGTCAAAGCATTATCACATGTGATTTCTCCATATTTTTTTACATATAATTTTTAGAATTAGAAAAAGAGTGGCAAACACAAGTGCAGACGAAACCAATACAAGAAAACACAACCACCGCACGATTCACAACGATTATACGGTACTCACAATTTTATCATTTTTGGTTTGATATTTCTTGATTTCTTCAAGATGCTGCTGCCGAAGGTTTTCAAAGTGTTTCTGTGACTCGTCTTTGTTGTGGTTAAGGCTGTCCGATAACTCGGTTATTTTTTTGTTTGACTCTTCCAACTGTGAGGTTAATTCTTCAATTTGTCTAAGTAAATATTCACATTGCAATAAATTGTAATAACCAAGTACTGAGACACTAAAGGTGTGCTCCACCTTAGAGGATATAATTGACATAATAGTAATAATGTTCAATTTATGTAGCACAAAATGCAGGGCGCCTGAACAATCAACAGAAAATGTAAATAGCACAAAATTATTTAATGTTGAAAGTGCAAATATAAAAGGTGGGATTTGAGGAGTTGTTTGAATGTGGCGAGTGATATATCTAATTTTTGTGTAATTTTCCCTACAAAATGATTGACATTGCCCACCACCTCATTCTAGTCTTTCAAAATTGTCTAGAGATTGTATTCAAGGAGAGAAATATGAAGAGTTATAGTTAATTCCTAATCATCCTATTGGGAGCACTCTCATGGTTTCCATAACATAGTGAATGCACTGGTAGGGTTGTTAGCCAAATGGTGATAAACAACAAGGGGCTGAAACACTGGGATAACTCTTTCTGAAATATGCACTGGGTTCTTTTAAATGCACACAAGTCAGATATGTACACAGGATCTCTAGTTTTAAGTACCTATCCAAGAAGACTATAACAACAATGGTTCAGGAGTGACCTTGAACCTGTGCTGACATTATGGAAGTGGTATGCTCTTCTCTCTTAACTGCTAGAAAACTCGATAACACATGGAAAAAGCACATTACATTTTCCATAGTTAAAAAAGACAAGGAAATTCTTCTGAAGTATCTTTAAATAATTATATATTGTAATCTTTAATAAGTTTGTCAAGAACTAACCTTTCTTTTTCATTTATTTGTTGATTCATGAGAATAATTTGACCTGAACTATCACTGGCATTTTCTTCCATCTTCTTCTTTTCTGAATCCTAGTGGAAAATGTACACATTTCACAATATTTGAAAAGGACCAACTAATTAGGGAGTTTTCTGTGACTATGTAAAATTAAAAAGACATGTGCACACTCGAAATCAGTACTGTGATAGCTTCTGTAACTATGCCAATGTAGATACAGCTGTAAAATAACTTGCAACTCTCTCTTAAAGCCGAGTTGCAAAATACTGATCCTGCAACCTTGTATGTTAATTTTGACCCATTCCTACAGCTACACTTGTTTCCACATAAAAGAGCCATGTGCAAAACAATTAAGTCTACTACTTGCTTGCTTGTTAGTTTTGTATTTATTTAAATTAGATCAGATTTACTTACAAATTCACTTTTTTCTTTTAACAATTTCTTCTGCGTTTCTTCCGACGTTTTTATCTTCTTTTCAAAATCTGTTAGCAATCCAAATAAAAACTAATCAAATCACATTCGGGAGTCATTTATCCATATAAATAACAAAAACACAAGAGCCCTAACTGTACTGTATAGTAAATATAAATAATCTATAGGTCTTATGCATACAAAACCTTATCCCTTTATAATATATATTATTCCCCCAAGTCTGTTTGGTACTCACCTATTTTGGCCTGTTTTAATTCTTCCACTTCACTTAGAATACCACAATATGCAGTTTCCTTTTCACTTAGCTTCTTATTTAAATCTAGAAATTCCAGAATTAAGGATGAATTAATTCATAACTGAGCTGCTAGTAAATGTTAATATATATTTGGTTTTATAGATATGGAGGTGGACGAAAAGCGTGAATACTTGTTTTAATAAAGACTTTTAATATTATTTTCATTGTGTGTACGCAGGGACATTGAGATGTGCTTACTCAATCAATTCCTCAACACACAATTTTGGTGGAATGTCCAAGCAATAAGCCCCAACATTTTGTGGAAATTTCTTTATACTGCTTGCTTATATACCGTATATCTTCAGGTATAATCCCACCCCCTACGTTATGTCTGATTTCACAAACAGGCATATCAGAGTATAGTCCAAGTATTGACTTTTGGTCTTGATGTAGACCTCTCTCTAGCCAGTTCAGATGAGTTTTTACAAGAAATCCTAACCAATATTTTTATTTCCTAAACCAAGGTTTCCCCGGGTATAGTCCCACCCACCAAAGTCGGCCCAATTTTATGTTCTAGGGGGTGAGATGATACCAGAGGATATAAGGTAATACATTTTAGAGTTAAAACCTAAGAAAAACCTAACATACCTTCTACTGTTAGTTCAAGTTTCTGTTTGTTTGCAACTTCAATTTGCAACTCCTGAGCCTAAAAAAGTAAATATATAATATCTCATCAAACAGCAGTCAGAGAATATATATGTTTGAAGGTTTGCATGACGAAAATCGATATGTTGATCATATAAAGTTTGCAGTACACCGCTTTTCAGAACTACATATGTGGTGCAAACTTTATATCAACAGGATAATAACTTCAAATCAACAAAAACTTGATAAAAGAGGCTTATATAAACAAAAACTTGATAGAATTAGAAATAACAGTAACTTACAATAACAATTAAGATTATTAATATCAACACAACAAAAGAAAAAAAAAATAAGAAAAAAAACATATACAAAACTAAAACTAATAGTGCTACACTATTTAAATTACCATAAATATGTTACTTATATATACAACAATATACAAACAATACAAACATATACACATACAGCCAGGTCTACCTTTTCTTGAACCTTCCGCTCAGTCTCCCCTTTTTGTTTCTCAAACTCTGATAGCTGTTGTTCTAAGTCAGCAATTTTGACGATCTTTGCTTTCAATTCCTCGTTGGCCTGGTTGCCATCTAGTTGCGCTGTGTCGTACACTTGCTGTTTTGTTTCTAAGTCTTTGATCTTCTTTTGTTGTTCTTCAACCTGTTCCTGTAGAGTTGATGCTTCCATTTCCATCTCGGCCACTTTGAAGTCTTTATTATCATTTTGATTCTAAAATTATATATTTATAAATATTGATTTTATCCACTTCCATTACATCATGACCAAAAATGTGTGTATTGCTTTAATGTCTGTCTACACTATCAAACTTTATGTGATAAAATAATGTGATGTGCCCATATATGGACACGATAATGTCATATTACTACCATATTTGGGTACATCACACTGTTTTTGTGAAACTAATTTGATAGTGTAGACAGCTTTAGTCCTAAGGATTTTAAAATTTTAAATAATTCCACATTTTAAATAAAAATTTATATCATTAACAAAAGTGATAACCATGATAATAATGACCCATTTTAAGCTCCACTATCAAACTACTGTATTTTGACAAAAAAGTGTGATGTGCCTAAATATGGATTTGATATGACCAAATATGGTAGTGATATGACCAAATATGGTAGTGATATGACATCATCATGTCCATATATGGGCACATCACATTTTTTGATAGTGTAGACAGAGCTTTAGACTACTCTATAATGTACTTACTACAAGCTCATCAATCTCTTGTTGAAGTTTTCTATTTCTTTGATTTTCTTCCAGTAATCTATCTTCAAGTTCCTTTAATCTTTCAAGTTCTTCTTTGTTTTCCTCCTGCAAATTTTGAAAGATAATGTTTAATATATTTATTTATTTTCCACAATTTGTTGAAATTTGTACATGGGTTTGGCTACTATGGATGTGATACACATACCATGTTTGATTTGATTATAATCTCAAGCTTTGTCTACACTATCAAACAAGTGTGATATGCCCAAATATGGTAGTGATTTGACATCATCATGTCCATATATGGGCATATCACATTTTTTTGTCACATAAACTTTGATTTGTGTTGACAGAGCTTAAAAGGGTTGACTTCGGATATCCTTTGAGACACCCCTATTCAGGGGACACTTTCCTGAGGGGCTGTTTCAACACTACATCCAACCCTAATTCTGTGTGTCCCCTTAACAGAGGTTCTACTACTACCAATTATTATGTCATGAACATTCCCCATTGGAATATAGCATAAACATTTTAAAATACAATTGATTTAATAGCTAACCTTGAGATCTGAAGTGTCTATGGTAGCTTCCTCAATTCTAAATTGTAGGTCATCCACTTTCCTGAAAATGAGATCATAATTCATAATAATGTCATATCATAACAATAACATCCTTGCATTCAATGACAATGATTTCTATTTAAGTACATTCGTGGTCAACAAGCAATCTATCTACATATACATTCTAGGTTAATTAATAGTTTTCGTGTAGCAAGTTAAAAATCAAGGTAAACTAGCCAACGAGATATACCCAATGCAAAAACTTCAGAAAAAAATAATTGCATGTGAACAGAATAAGAATCTAACCAGAACTCTGCAATTGGAATACAGCCATACTGCATTGAAACACCGGTTTCGCCATATTACCAAAGTTAAGAAACATTGGGCCCGGTTGCTTTCTGAATGAGAGACCATTTGGGTGCGGCGCTTTATACCAGAGAGTGGTGGTATAATTATAATATCAGACTAGCATGTCATAGACATGGGTTTGAGCCTTATCTGTACCATACTCCTTAGCCAAGATGCTTTACTCTCATTGCTTCGTCCTTCGGATGGGATGTAAACCTGTTGGTCCTGTGTACATATAGTGCACATTAAAGAAATTGGTACATTATTGCAAAAGATTAGGGGATCGTCTCCCGATGTGCTGATCTGGTAGGCGCTGCACTGTTGGCTGCTGTGGGATGTGGCAGTTAATTAAGCTTGAGGACCAGAATAAATACATTTAACATTAACCACCAACTTCACAACCACTTTTCATGACTTTTACAATGTTGACAATCTCTCAACCTTCTAATCAACTAATTACCTTTTTTGTAGTTCTAGTTCCTGTATCAGTTCCACCTTTTCCTTATCTGCTGCTTCTACTAGGTATTTTAGGGAGTCTATCTCTTCCATACTCTCACGAACATACTGTTAAGAATATCATTAACATTTATTGCATACTAACTCAAAATAAAATAACATACTAAAATGATTATACCATTTTATTTATTGGTTAAAAAAGTATTAAAACTTAATTAATTATTCTTTATTATAATTATTATATTTATAAGCTTTTAAAAAATATTATATTTATTATTTTTATATATAGATGTTTGTTTATACGTTACAGACATCAATAATAACAATTAATAATTTAATTTAATAAGGTAAAATTTCAATTTTATGGGTATACAGAGTTAAAATATTATCAATAATTTATATTCCATTTCAATAGGAAAAAAAGCAAATAGATATTTTTTATTTAATGAATTCAAGTATTTATGTTTTAACAGAGAAATAATTAAAAAATGACCTTATTTAAATTATACTGTGTTTTTAGAATTAATTTTCATTATAATTATTATTATATTATTTAGATTAGAATAACTATTGCTTATTATTTCAGTTTGGTATCATATATCAAGAATGTTGTAGTGTTGTAGTTGTGGGTATACATCATGCACAGCCTACAGTAGTCTTGTCTATTGTGCATAATGGTTACTATTATTTACAGGCAAGAAACATTAAGAAGTATTTTAACAATACATTTAGAATTTAATAAAGCATAACTTTCCATCTATATTAAGGATTGTAAGGAATAATAATATTTAAACATGCTTAATTTATAAAAATCTGATAAAAAATAAAAGTATTTTTTGGAAGATAAATAAAATTGATTTATTTGAAAAAGAAATAATTTACATTATTTTATACAAACCATCATAAACAGTTTCCAAGATACAATAAACAAACAAAAATAAACATATCATTGTAACATTCTCAACATAACATAAGGCATAACATAAACAAAATATCATATATATATCAAACAAAATGCTGGAACAAAAAGCATATGTAATATCAGGTGTGGCACCAATGTTTCTAGGAGGAGCTTACATTTTAGGAGAGGGGAGGGTTAGATTGGGAGAGGGTGTAATTTTAATTTGTAGGTACTCCAAATAAGGACCATGATTAATGCTTTTGACATTGAATCATTTTAATTAAAGTCCAGTTTCATTTTTTTTTTATCCATGAAAATTTAGCTGGGATGCTGAAAATTTAGCTGGGATGCTGAAAATTTAGCTGGGATGCTGAAAATTTAGCTGGGATGCTAAAAATTTAAGAAAACCTTTTAAAAAAAATGGTCTATATAATTATGAGAGTCATGTATTTTTGTGTTCATTTCAATTATCAAAGACGGTCGTACCAACCCACATGGTGCCACTCCTGAACAAAATATAAATATAATAATATAATATATATATGAAATGTAACATTGAAAGGTAATATAATGAACTGTGTGTACTAACAAATAATGTATGTAAATACTGTACTGTAAATAAAAACATAATGTAAAGATGTGTGGCTTTGTTTTAGATACCTTCTCATGCTGTGTTCGTAAAGCTGCTAGTTCCAACTCCACCTGTTAAAGGTTAAGATAGCACACAACATCCAATCAAAAATTACGAGACAAACAAATGCACCAATCAGAATACACGAAAACAATTGTTCACCATGCTTCTAACAATGCCAAACACACATGGCCAAATATGACAAGGAGGGTTTATAATCTGGGGATTTTTTTACAGTAACTTAGGGAGTTTTTTATAAGGCAGCTTTTTAGGGTGGGGGTATAAATATTGGTGAACCAAAGTAATTTAGGTTGGTAATTTCATGCATCTCTGCGCCAGTGAGTACAGTATAACTATCCACAGGCAAAAGGGAACAAAATATTTTTGTCTAAATTCCACATAAAAAATATATAAAGTTTGGAACTTACTGAACAGTTATTCTGTGGGCGAATAAAAAGCTAACTGCTTAAATGTTTAATTTTAAAAAAAATTTATTTTAACAATATTTTACGAGGTTGGTCTATCCAGCCGAAACTGCTTCGAGTACAATTGAGACAGTTATTATTATCCAAGATTATAAACTCCTTGATATATCTGGCCAGAATGAAACATTAAAAAATATGGTGATATATATAAATATTATATAGTTAATAGTAGAATTCTATCACCTACCCGGTAATGCTGAAAAACGCAACCAAAGTCAAAACCGTACACCACAGTGTCAGATAGTAATATAATAATTTATAAATTAAGAATATAAATAGATAAATTTCTTTAAGAATTCCAAAACATTGGTGTATAATCTTTTGGTGGAAACACACCTCAAATATTCCATTTAAATCATTAACAGTATAAAGTGTTTTAAAATGTATAAATTCGTTAGAAATCCAGAATTTAAGAATTCCAAATATCAATAGCATAAATTTGAGGTGTAAATTATTTGACGAATAAATTTCTCATTAGATTCTTACCGCAACAAGTGTGGCAACCGGGACACATTTTGAACACTGATCAGATGGCAGGTTATTTTATTCAAGGAAATGTTAAAGTATATTAAACATAAAACTAAAATTTGTATTAATATGATTTGAAAGTATTAGTAAACATCATTTAATAATATATTAAAATTAGTGTTGATTTAAATAAGTTAAAGACATGATTGCAATTTTCATCATTAGTATTGCTATAAATAAGTCTAATCACATTTCCTCATCATCACACATTAAATTATCATTTGAGTCATAACTTTTGGACTACCCAGAATCATTGAAGCATGCTGCTTGGATTTCCCCAGAATTATTGAAGCATGCTGCTTGGATTTCCCCAGAATCATTGAAGCATGCTGCTTGGATTTCCCCAGAATCATTGAAGCATGATGCTTAGATTTCCCCAGAATCATTGAAGCATGCTGCTTGGACTTTCTATGGAATCATTAAAGCATGATGTTTGGATTTCCCCAGAATCATTGAAGCATGCTGCTTGGACTTCCCCCAGAATCATTGAAGCATGCTGCTTGGACTTCCCCCGGAATCATTGAATGATGTTTGGACTTTCCCCGAGCTATTGAAACATATCAATCTTTCATTCCATACTTGTTCTATTATAAATGCATATTCAGTAATAAAACTTTTGCTAATTTTATTTTAAAAATAGATAATAAACAATTATATGCCAAGCATTTTGATAAAAATCTAAATCAAACAAATTAGAGAAAGCAACAAAATGCTTTAAAAACCAAGAAACCAAAAGAAAACAAAGTTAAAAGAATCCCATGCAAGAATTTTGTGCAAAAAATTACAAAAATAAAAATTTGTGCAAAAGGTGTTATTTATTTGCAAAATAGATTTAAGTTTCTGATGTGAGTAAAAGAGTAACTCAAGAGAAGAAGATAAAGTTATGATATAAAACAATTATCAACTATAAAAGGGAAAACAAAAAGAACTGTTAAGACACCATTTGCGCCCCATACACCTCCAAATGATTTAAATATGTATAGGAATAGAAAATAGGAGGAGGACAGGAGAGTGGTGGGAGAATGGTAAATAATAAATGTGAATGAAAGGTGGAGGTAAAGAGGAGTCATTTGGAAGAAATCTGTATTTAGAGTAAACGCTAGTTTGGAAGGTCAGTATTAGAAAAGAAATTATAAATTGGAAAGACAATTAGACGTGACAGGAGTATTTTGTATTATGGAATAATTGTTAAGTTATAATGAAATGGGTGTTGAAATAAATGCATATTTTTGTGAAGCTATTCTGTATTATATTAAGAAAGTATTTTGTATGAGATAGAGGGATGCAATGGAGGAGTGAGCCTATTGAGAGCTAATTTTATATAGGTGATACAGGTTTATAGGTAGAAAAATGGAATTGTTTATGTCCAAATTAGATATGAGAAGGCTATTTAGAACTGCATTATATTTTGTGTGATAAATTAAAGTGGAAAACAGCTAGCTAGGTATAAAGTCAGAATTTGTGATGAGAACATAAAAATCATATATATTATGTATTATATAACTTTTTATAATGTTAGGCAGAAATGGATACATTTTATTTATTTATTTATTTTTAAATTATGCTTTTGTAGACCTAAGCTACTACCAAGGTTACAACATTGATTGACATAGTAAAAGTTACCAGACCTAGTAAAATATTTACCCTATGCCCACTTTAATGCCTACAGTAGCAACAATAGTACCCCATAGGCCTAAATTATTATTGCTTATCCATTTTAAATACATTACCTTCTATCTAATACTAAGCATTATGCATTGAATAAAGTTTATTTAAAGTTAGCCATACTGTAGCCCAAATTTCCCAGTCTAAACTTATTTATTGTAATTTAAGAATTAGTATCACCTACAAATATATAATTCATATGTTTATTATATTATATGTAGTGTTATTTTTATTGTTTTAATTTCTAGAAATTATGTTAAACTTCATAAACCAACAATTACGGATTAGTGTCAATATTATACCTATGTTATGAATCCACTAAAAATGCAACCACAGAAAATATTATATATATAATATATCTATGTACATACCATTTGTATGTAGTGAGTTAATATACTGATAAATGTATATGCTGTATTAAACAATGTATTATATGCTCTACCAATGTAAAGTATTATAAATAAATGGATCGTATCTTATAGAATGCAGGCATGCTAACTTTTGATAGGAATTGGTGTTCGTAACAAGGATTATCTTAATGATTACCTTAAGTGAGGTGGTGTATTTTTGTATCATTTAATGTAGGCATTGCAGCCTATGACATGATGCAACTATAGGTATATGTGTTCATAGTAAAATCTATTCAAGATATGTAGAAAGATGTATTGGTGGTTCATATTGAACATACACATTGCAAGTTAAATTGTGAAATGGATGCAACTATAGTTATATGGATAGGGTGTACAATATGGGTGTTTGTAATAAAATGTATTAATTAATTACATCTACCAGTATGTAGAATATCTTAATATGCATCGTTTGCACAAATTTTAATGCAATTTGCATAATGTAAATGATTATTATGATGAATAGTTTTTTTCCTTATTTTTATGTCTAGAAAATGTGTGTCCACATGTAAACATGAAGATATGTCAGGTGTATGTAATCATATATAATAATGTGTTAAAATTATGTAGTACATATTGTACAACATTATGTTATGTATTTAGTATAGCATTCATGTATAGTATAAGCATTCATGTATGCATGTGGTCCTATACTAAATATGCATATGCAAACATTTACATATAATGAATATTCGCATCTTGAATATTCATACCTGATTGTCGGGCATTGAACTAGAACCGACGGTGGGCGCTGACGAGGGTACAACTGGCTCGGCTAAATCACTGGCTGACGCGCCAGCATCGATATCTAAGTCATCCTAATAAAGAACACCAATGCACATAAAATATTGGAACAGAAAAGTGAAGAAAAAAATCTAAATGGTAAAAACAAAATAGAATATCACTGGTTGATGATAAACAAAATTAAAGAATAAACCACACACAAAATAAAATTACAGATTTAGTGTTACACCAATTTACAATGAGAAAAAAGAAAGTTGAACCACAAAAAGAAATACTATGTTAACAAATATTTACTTCTTGGTACAGAAGAGTCATTTTAAAAACTTAAAATTGAAAGAAATTGTTAGGAATGGAAGCAATAAATTAAAATGTGTTTTAATTTGAAAAATGAAATTGAAATGTATTTATCCTTAAAAATAATAAAAAATATATAAAAACCATGGTTTAGTTTTTGAAAATAAATATCAGCCATGCAGTGCTTTGTGTACATTTAGTTAATTTGGTATACGCTTATTGTACGTACCTGTGACCCAAGTTTACGCGGAGTTTCTAATGTTCTAGGGGAACCAGGATCGGTCGTTGAGGACCTTGCAAGGCTTCTCGACACACTTGATGTTGATCCTATAGAGCTGATAGAGCTGTTGCTGTTACTACGTTTGTCGCGCATCAAAGCGCTACCATCTTTGGTTTTGGCACCGGTACCACGCACCTTAGTAACCTTGTGTACAGGAGCAAATAGGCCATGCTTTGCTTTGCATTGAAAATACCTAAAAAGAACATTTAGAAATTGGAGTATACAGTAGTAACACTAATTATAGTTCTTTAGGTCAAAGTGTACCCTTAAAACATATACTGTAAGCCTTTGTTGTTTCAAGAAAATGTCCCTTTAATAGAGGTTTTCCTTTAATAGAGATTTCCCTTAATAGAGATAGGCTATACGATTAAAACATATACTGTATTGCCCCTTAAATAAGGATGTCCTTTTAATAAGGGTGTTCCTTGAATAGGGATTGGATGTAGTGTTAAAACATATACTGTATTTCCCCTTGTTCATTTTACAAGAAAGTGTCCCTTGAATAGGGATATCCCCTAAATATGAGTGTTCTTCTACTGCAGTGTAGTGGTAAAGTATAGTGACATGGAGGTAATGCCCACTTCAAACTTGTGGTACATTTTGTTTACCTTGTTCCTGCCACAGCACCATTATTTTTACCCTGTTCATCATCCAACTCAACTCCTGCCCAGTCTCCTTTGGCAAATTCTGTCGTTCCGATGTACCGTAGCGTTCCAAGCTTTGTACCACTTACAAGTACACGATCTCCAACCTTTACACAAGAAAGTAACAAAGATGCTTTTTACAAGCGTGTGAAATGTATTTAAGCATAGATGTATGTCCACACTATACATACTGGTGTGTGTGAAACAATATAAACAAACTTGTAGAGGCCTTTCGTATTAATGTCAATATCTCGTAATGATGGTTAATGTAACAATAATACTATGTTATTATGTTTTTGTAAAATGTGCAGCAAACTAATCCATTAGGGTAAAGGTGGACATGCTCGCCATTATACACAAAGACCACGCAGAGTTCTTAAATTTAAATTTGTCAATGCTTACCTTAAGTCCCATATGTTCTGGTGCGTGGTCATTCGTTGGTGTGCTAAGAGCCGCGGCCTGGGCAGCCGTCGTCGGAAGTTTACTAAGTGACCTACTGGACGAGGCTCTTGTCCCCATACGTGGTGTATTAGGTATCACATTGGGCCTAACTTTTGTCTTTCCCCTTTCTCGCATTAATTTTTCTGGTTTAACAAATACGCCCTTCTTAGGCTCGCACTGAAAGTAGCGTACACCATTAACAGAACCGTCATTCTTCCCCACCGCGTCATCTAATACGCAACCGGCCCACTGACCAGCTGCAAACTTAGTCTCACCCAAAAACTGTATATATCCATGTTTATCACCTCCAACGACAACTCTTTCACCGATGATAAAACTGTCTCGCGATCCGGTACTATCACCGCTTTCTGAGTTAGTTCGTACTAATTTATCTGCGTACTTAGATGCATCACTTGCACGCATCCCAGCTGCTCTTGCGGATTGAGCCACGGCATCTATGACAAAATAGATACAAAAGTTATTTCAATTCTACAGTATGTTAAGGAATTTCAGTCAGAATTACAGACTGCTATTTTGGACTTTATTGTGGACCTCAAAAAATAAAATCTACAGTAAGAGAGGAACAAATCTTGTATAAAGCATATTCAATCATCTCAATTTGTAATACTTTTTTGTGATAATGTAGATAAAATGATAAATAAAGAGATAACTTTTACACCAAGATAATAAAATAAAAACATCTAATTATAAGGTGTATAATCATCTTTAGGGCCCACAATCATATTGTCCTATTCAATAATATGAATATTTAATAAGATAAATGAATAAATAAATGTAAATTAATACTCATGATCAATATCATAAGGCATTGAACTAAATAACAAGAAAATCCATGACAAGCATAGTAATTGGACTGAGGAATAATTATTCCTGTTCAGTACAGTGCAATGTATGGAAGAAATTGCATTTCATTGAATACGGATATAAACATGTGCAGTTGCAAGACAATCAATAAGAAGAAATGAATACAGCAAGCATGCAGCCAATCTTGCTTTTTCTTCTCCTCATGGTCAATGTTTTCTATTAATTAGAAATTCGTTATTTCCTTCTAAATTGGTTAAAGATTATGTAGTGTATTAATAAATGTTTCCGGTTGAAGTAAGAATGTTGAATATTCTCTATATTGGAATATTAATAATATTATAATTACACAAACTATGGAGGCGTACTGTATGTCTCATGTTAACGAAATATACAGTAGTGTTGGTAGTCTAAGGACCTGTTCACACTTAGTTATTCACCCACTAGTTGGCTTTGCGGACAAATTATCACTAAATTTTGGTGGGTAGGTAACTAACTTTCATGGGTTAATAACTAAAGCTGAACAGGCCTTATGAGAACTATCCCCACAACAAAAGAAAGGAATTGAAGAGAACTTCCAGAGCAAATGGCCTTCTGTGACCACCTTAAATAAGCGTCTCCCAAAATGCAAGAACACAATTTTTTTTCAGGGTTTTATACCTTTCTGATTAAATAATTCAAGTAATATATAGGCTACCTATGTGTAATAGCTTCTTCTCTGAATGTTAACTATCTAAAATAATTCTAATACATGATTGGCAATTATTGTAAGCTCTGTGTATTCATTCAACTCATTGATAAAATTGGCATGCAACCAATGAATACAAATGGGGACTAAAAACTGACAACATGCAAACAGACAACTATAGGAAACATAAAATTACAACTCATGATTAACAAGTCAAAAAGGCAATTAAAAAAAAAACATTTAAATAATGAATCCACACGTCTGTGTGAAAGAACTCCTGACATACACATACAGTTATAATATACCACATTAATTTGTATACTCAAATGGACATATTATTGTATGCACATTTTTGTAATACAGTATAGGATATCAAACAATAACCACCTAACAATAACATTGTCATACACCCCACACTCTAACAATTATAGTACAGTCCATAATGGGTGGATATTGTCCTGGCGGGTATTGTCCAAGTGGTCATTGTCCTAGTGTACATTCAAACAGTAGAATACAGTATAGTACTTAATACAAATTAAATATTAGGTTTAATTAATACAATTTATGTTAATAACATGCACGATAAAAAGGATTTAAATTCTAAATCGAATTTCTATTCTAACTTTTAACCCTAGGCTAATTTAACAACAATGCCTGTAAAATAAATGATATTTTTTTCTCCCAAGCTAACACTAATTTTGTCAGCTAGTAGTAACTTACTAACCCAGGGAGAGATAAGCCGAATATTAACTAAGTACAGTACAGTCAACCTGTTTGAAATTCCCTAAAACATGATAGGATTAGCACAGAGGTTTTCTTCAAAACGGCTAGCAATAAAATGACTAATACTGTAGTATTTTTGCAAGTGGATTTTAGATATAGCTTATGATGAGTCATGTGAAATAATGAGACATATATTAACCAGTCTACTGTTAAAATCCTACTGTACTTATTATGCTGCTAACAAATTTAATTTCTAACCATTTTAATTAGCCTGACAACATATAGTAGTCCCTATTAAGGGGACACTTTTGGGACTCAGTCAAAATCCCATAGTGGTGTATTCTGTACAGGACCTGGACGTAGTGTTTTGCCTCTATTCATTTTACACAAAATCTCCTGAATAGGATGTTCTAAGGGTGGGGTTCTACTGCATATTCAATTGAGTTGGGTGGGGTCACTGAGTTGGGTGGGGTCACTCAGTTGGGTGGGGTCACGCAGTCAAATTTGTCACACACATTTATACATTGATTAGAAGCCCCTATAACTTCAATTATTGTTTACAACCAATATCCAAAATGTTTCCACCTATCAATTATAGCAAGACACAAACAGATAAATCAGGTACAAAAATATTAATCATAAATTATGTTAATAAAACAATTTTGAATAACAAATTTTGATTTATATGTACAGTCCAAACTGTCCATATGTGAAGGTAATTCCTTTCACTGACATTACAGTGCAATAGATTGAAAAACATGTTCTAATTTAATTCTATTGAATATCATTGCAATCACTGATATACCGTGCAATATTTAATATTTATAACAATTTTGATAACTATAATGGTCTTGATGACGTGCAATCTTCTCATTACTTGTTTGTTTTCTCTTAAAATTTTTCTGTTTTACTGGGCTTTATTTTTTATGTTTATATTTATATTTATATTTTATAAATGTTGTATTTTTTATTGTTTGTTATGTGCAATTTGGACCCCATTGGAAATGGGCTGGTTTTTCCGGCCTAATGGGTGTTCCTGATGCTCGTTATTTTGTCTTTAGTCTGTTTGTTATTTTAATGTTGAGCATCAAATAAATTCAATCAATCAATCAATAGATTGAAAAACATGTTCTAATTTAACTCTATTGAATATCATTGCAATCACTGATATACCGTGCAATAGATTGAAAAACATGTTCTAATTTAACTCTATTGAATATCATTACAAGTATTTTCTCAAATTGAAGATTGTAATTTGATATTAATGCAAAAGATGTCAGCTTAGAAATTATATCAAAAAGGAGTAGCCTGAAGTAGATAATAGATCAATTACACATTATTTCCTTTAAATATGACTATATTTGTACACTGATTTGATAACTAACTAATGGAATCATATTTAACACAGTAGGCCCCATTAGGCAACCTTAACAGTATATAGGTTTGGTCATGGTTATTTCACTATAATATCTCTATGGTTTGGTGTGATCTCCAGTGGCCTGTGACAAAACAAATTGGGGTAATTTGGAAAGCTATCACAACATAGATTTGCTTTTGAGACTTTCTACTCTTTTTTTTCTGGTGGAACTAGCCTTAATTAAAGCTCTCTGGGCTTATTAAGTTTCTCCAGCTTAAGTGAATTCTACTTTTAAAAAAACATATAATGATATAACTATAGTGAGACATTTAATGAATTGGCAAACTGCCTTAAAATGTGACATTAAATGTCTCACTATAGTTACTTTAACTCGAAAGTTCGGTGGAATCATTCATAATGATATAATTTTATGAAAATAAAATTCAATTGAAGAATTGCTTTATACTATATTGTGCATTTATATCTTTAAGTAAGTAATAACAGCATAATCATTTTTACAAGACCTTTAATTAATAAAAATATTTTAAAAAATTCAACAATAATTTTTATATTTTATAATATATTATAGTAATTTAAGAAAAGCCATGGAACTAAACTATATATAAACATATGTTATACAGTAATTAAATTTTTAAATAAGCATGTTAGACATTAAGAAACTAAGGAAATAACAAGAATTATATATGAGTTAATCCAATAACATGAAATACAGTCTTAATAGTAATTTAATATAGGAAATTAATGGAGAATAACACAATGTTATTTTATTACATCATGCAGTATACATTTCAACACAAACAACTTGTTTAACATTCTCGGAGATTTGTACGGCGAACACCGTGCTATGAGTGCTTTGACCACTTTACTGCATAGAGCCTATATAAGTGATTTAAATGATTTCTAATTCATTGAAAACTATATTGCAATTTTATTTTATGAATGAAAATGTTCAGACAAACAGAATTGTCCAAAAAAGATTTGGCACATGTAAAACAGCAAAGTTAAAACTGCCTTAACTCTGCCAATTTTATATCATTGACAGCCACGACTCGACTCAAATATTGGGAAATTATAACTCTGCATACTGAAAATGCAATCCAGTGAAAAGAAAGAATAAGTAATTTACTGAAGTCATATGGTTAGTCAGTGTTAAATAAACAGGAACTGAAATGCATGCCTAATTTCATGCAGTACTGTAGTATGTATTTACATTGATTATACAATATGCATTTTGTAATGTTAGATCATACATACAGTAACTGTACTGACTTTCATACTACAGACTTATAATATATCTACTGTATAACAAATATAGAAAACAATGTACTGTATTATCTTGCTTTTTTTTCATGCGGTACAATTCAGGGCGGATCCAGGGGGGGGGGGGGGG
Organism: Antedon bifida; assembly: GCF_963402885.1. Lineage (NCBI taxonomy): Eukaryota > Metazoa > Echinodermata > Crinoidea > Comatulida > Antedonidae > Antedon > Antedon bifida. Next base: position 30,141,368 of record NC_136227.1, on the reverse strand, counting down.
GCAAACCGGCCCTAAACGTAGCAAATTGTAATGCAAAAGATAGGACATAAAATTAATCTCAGCCCTTCATTTCACCATTTTTAGGCCCTGGGACGGCCCCTCCCCCACCCCCTCACTATTTCAAAATCCTGGATCCGCCACTGCGATCAATACACAACGTAATATAGAGGATACGTCTCTGGTTTTGTACAGTGATGATAATGACAGCAAACGGTTTCAAGGCATAGATACGTTTATCAATGCCTACCTTTAATGCGAGTGGCATGCAATAAACCTGACCACGATAATGAATGATGGAAAAGAGCAGTAATAAACATTATTAAAATCTCACAAGAGGAAAAAATAACAGTACAGTATAGTGATATTTATTTAATAATAAGAATAACAAACATTTAGAAAATTATGAATATGCATTGGTTGTGAAAGATAAAAGTAAGAATTTATATACAAATTATTGTATATTTTATATATTTATTACAATATATGTGGGGGAAGGGGGTGGGGATCGATGATCGTTGGTGCCTCTCTAAAATGTTGTTAAAAATATATACTGTAGATACAAGGGACTTTAAAAAAAGGAAGACATTAATTGATTACTGGCCGATCCTACATTGCTGTGTTTGGGCCACCTGAAATCAAATCTGTACATGACCTTGTTAAATGCTTTATTACACTATCAAATTTTTTAAACGATTCATTTTAATTAACAGAACACAGAATATTGGAATATTAGAAGAAAATTCCTATGGAATCAATTCCTTATGGAATAAATTACTGCTGTTAAGTCAAGTTTTAATGCAGGTAAACAGATTTGTAATAGACATACGTACATCCTTATAAGGAAAGACTCGGCAACTCAGTGGTTTAATGACATGAGTTCAATAGGTCAAAGGCCATATAATTACTTGCTAAACCGTCAATATGGGTAGGAAATAAAATGCTGACTGTACAGTAATTTATACAGTCATGTCATAGTATAAAAAGGCTTGAAACTGAAAGAGCTGTAGTAGAATTATGATATAAATCTATACATATTAACAATCAAATGTATAGCAATTAATATAAATGAATGAATGATACAATAAAATGCTTATTTGGAAATGGAATAATATGCTATAGTGTAATATAGGCCTATAATCTTACAAAAAACCTTGATCAATCCTATAGTACAACTTTAGTACTACCAACAACTTGTTTGGAAGAAAAATCATAATATTTAATTGTCAACATAATTTTGTAGCTAAAAAAAAACATAAGGGCCATTACCACTAAAGCCTATTGTATACCTAGCTAGCCAAAAAAGGCAACCAGTAAAAACTGTGGTATTGTACTTATAATTTGTTAGTCGACTCTGCTATTTAGAAGGTCAAAGGCTAAATTTTGTGTAAGCTTATATATAATGTATCCATATAAGCATTCATAATGATAATCGTTCATCTATCGTAATATCACAATAATACATAATGATTGTCATACAGAAAGCATGATAAATATCACCTGAAAATAAATGGGTTGCTGTAAACTCATTTAATACCAACTAGAATATCAGTGATGTCATGGTCATATTACACAAGTGATATTATAAAAAAAAAAAAAAATTCATATTAAAAAAAAAGGAATGTTCTTTCTTTCACATTAAACCCATACTCCATAATCTGTGCTCTCTGGTTTTTTAAAACAGTAGATCATATCAAAGTACATACCTACAGAGAATATTATAGTAGAATGGTTTTATCAACCAATTCTTCAATAAATATTGATTATAAAATATCATTACTAAATAAACTGTTTAAAATAGATTAATCACAGAAACAGAAAAATGATTTGATTTAAATCAGAAATTCAAAAGTGAAATCAATATTTATAATATTTAAGAGGTAATGATATTCACTTAAATATCTAAGTAGTTCAGTAACATTTAACAATTAATAAATAACAATAACAGGTGAAATCACAAAACAATAAATTTTCACGTCACAGAAATCAACAAACTTCAAACACGACACATGCTCTTCGATAGATTCCTAAAGAAATTAAAAATATCATCAGAAAGAAGAATTTGAGGTTGATTTACGATAATGAATAAGCGTAGCTTATAATAGCAGATAAGGCAAATGTTAATTATCTATAGCGATGACAGTGAGAGAGAGCATCATACAATGTAACAAGATTTACCTCGTGGGGCTCGCTGTTCTTCTGGATGATGTCCTATGAAGCGGTCAAAGAGAGAAGATTATATCGGTTAAATACTTATTTTCAATTATAATATTATAATTTAAATACCAATTATGGAGATAAATTTATTTCATTTTATATAAATAGATGAGAAACCATTAAAATAACATAATCTCAAAGACAACAAAAACATGAAAATAAGTAAGTAACAAAAAATACAGCTTTTTTAATGATATATGTTCGCCATGTTTAACTTGACAAGACTAACAACAAACAAAACAGCAGTACAGAATATTTCAAATCTAAATTTACAAATAAATATCTATTTAGTATGGAACGGCAGAGATGACAAATTTGCATGATTCAAACAAGTTGCGCATACTTAGGCTAAAACTTTATCTTAAGAATGAACTATGTAGATTAAGAATGCTGTTCAGTTATGTTTAGTAAATTATACAGGCTCCATATGGCCAGACCCATGAGAGAATTATCTAGAATCGGAGAAAGGCGTACTAATATTAAACCTTATGTTGAACATCTGTTGTGGATCTACGGTATGTTGGTTGGTACAGGAGGTAGTTTTCTGGCCTCTTTGACCAAGCAGATTGAATACCATTACCATGATGTCTACAGTACTCTGGTCATGTCATTTGTAACCTGTACATCTTCACCCATAAATGGAAACCACAAAGGAAATAAAATGGTGTTGGTCAAGGTGCCCATACCGTGCCCTACAGTATTATGGAGTTCTGGCAGGCCACATGCAGAGGAACATTTGTCTGGCAGTGACAATAATAGTCAGAGAAATACGCCAGTTCTTTTAAATTTGATGTGGTACTGTACCCGCAATGTTTAATCTAGCTCGTTTTTTAGAAATGCAGATATTTTTTAATCAAGCGGAAATGGATTGGCAGACATCCATATCTGAACGTGTTACATTTCATATCAACTGTTCCTATACTCAGACATTGGTACCATGCTTATTTTAAGACCAAACTGGGCTGCTGGTCTATGTATGGTACAAACACCCTACACTGCAAAAACTGGGGATAAGGACTTAAATTTGTTTGTTTTTCAACTTATATTATATTTTTTGTAAACGATAGTTTACACTAATCTATTCAATATAAAACCTTTTTTTTTTGTTCTTAAAAATTCATACGATTCATAATGTTTAACGTTTAAATATCACAGGCATTTTAATGGTTGTCATAGTTTGTATTCAAAACACATTACATATCTGTCTGTATTACTTTCATCTCATTTATGTAATGTTGCTATATTATATTAAACATGATTTTCAAAAATATGCATTCTGGCTACCTCCTTTATAAATGTCTGAATCTATAATTGATAAGTTTGCGGTACACCAAGTATATATAGTTCTGAAAGAACTGTTGAGCTCTAAACTAACTAAAAGTCCATACAAATTTGTTATTCTTGGTGTGTTAAAATAGGGACCAAATTGCATGTTGATTATGATCACATTCACCTGTGGCATTGTGATGGTCTTTGATAGCGTCGACTGTGATTCCAGTACATGGCGTAGTTTTTATAGACTTAATGGAAAGTATGTATTCATGATAGATTTCATCCTATTTTTGGTGGCGCTTTATGGTCTAAACATTGGTGACCCTTTGTTTTCACAAGCCTAAGTCTAATAGTCATTCTGTACATGGTTATATGTTTGTGAGTGTACAACTCGACAGTTGTGATGCGCCATGAAAACGGAAGATCACAAAATAGAATTGGATATAAACCGCTTAGGATAGGAGTAGAACCTTCTGACTAGTTGATCTGAATGACCTTTGACCTGAACAATTAAATCAATTCATGCTAGAATTTATATTTTTAAAAACACAAGAACTTTGGGTTTTATTCTGATACAAAAACTAAACATTACATAACCAGGACTTGAACTCTAAATTAAATCCAAGATGCACGATGTTCACCACAATAGTGCCAGTAACCATGCCCAACAGAGTAACACTGTGATTAATTAAATAGACAAAACCGATTCAAATGGAAAATTACTTCCATCCCGCTGCGGCATAATAATGAGGTGGCAACCAAAAGTGCTCAGTGAAATATACTACATCTATCTAGCTATGTGCGGACAGGGTTATCGGTTTTTCAAAGAAGTATAGTAAAGTGACCAATGGAAGGTATTTATTTATTTCAACAGAGAAAATGTTTCACTCAGTGCTTTATGGAAGTCAAGGTCCTGCAATGCACCGACAAATGGATGGGGAACATCAAATTATCCAGGCGATTTTTTTGAAAGGCTGGGATACTATTTCTATTCTATAATAAAACTGTACTTTTCTATTAGTAATTTGTGAAATCAAGAATGAAACATACATTTAAAAATATTATTCATTTCCTAGTTTTCCTTAAATTATGATACAAACGGTAGTTTACATCTAAACAAATAAAAATGTATCATTATGAGTAATGGAAGAAAGTTCTTTGACATTGACAAGACAACTTTTTTTAATTTTGAAAAGTACATAGAACCTTTTCGGCACTCAATAAACTGTCCCCTTAATGGGGGTGTTGCCTGAATAGGGGTTTGCCATAGTGTTAAAACACATTATCAAATTATCATTAACAAATTAGCCTTATTCATTTCATAGGAAAATGTTTCCATAATAGGGATGTCTCAAAGGCTTCTACTACTGTACACATTATCTCCAAATTAGTCCTGCGAGTGTCACCATACTGTACAATACACACCAAATGTTTATATCTTCATTTCCACACCTTAATACATGAATATTATTAGAATCAACTTTAACTATACATTATTCCAGGTCTTTTCAACAATAGGAAGTGGAGTTAGTTTATAGTTCCTGGTATTATCATATCAACCTGAGATTAAAAAACATTTGACCACTAAATCACTACTCCCACTCAATTGTTCTGTACAAAATCTGTACTGTACAACTATTTAGTATTACTATTTTATAACATAATGATTACAAAGGTATCAATTTAAATAAAACATGCATAAAATATAATACAAATAATTATGATTATTTCTGCATTTTTATCTGTTTTTAAACAGAGTGTACATCAATATGTCAGCAGAGAAAGATACTGTATTAAAGTTTTGTAGAATTACTTAAACTTACAATATTGTATCCACCACACACAGCACCATATGAGCAATATAATAACAGTACAGTATACGAAAATAATTTTAATATTTCATATATTTTTAAGTTGGTATGGTGACTCATTTTATATGTTGGCATTGACCTAAATGTAGAGCTACAATAGTTTCAACTAGCTTTTATTGTCAAGTCATCATTTTTTTATTTATTAAATTTAGAAAATATATTTATAGATATTTCCTAAGTGCAGTTAATTAAAACAGCTGGACATGTCCTAATATACACAGTTAACAATATTAGACAACGTAAATATTATAATACAATTATGAAGGTTAGGCACTTTAGTATGAAGAATATAACAATTCACATCTTTATTAATACATCAAAAACAAATTTGATAAAATTAACATCAAGAAGGTAAGCAACAAAACAAACAAATAAACAAATCAGAACTTTCAAAAACAATTAATATATCTCCTAAAACAGGCGGAGTTAATATAATTGATAACAGGCAAAACGATATCAAACAAGTCTCCTGGTTATTGATAAAGAGTGAAGCTAAGAATCTAAAGCCAGTACAGTATAGTATAACTAATAAATAGTGGTTCTGTATCACTTTTATACTCCTGTGTGAAGCACACCTAATTCAAGCAGTAGTGTGGTAGATGTGCAGTTATTACTCAAAAGATCATCGAAAATAAAAATATTAAAACTGGCCTAAACAGTTCAATCAATAAATATGAAAACGAAGTTTTCAACTTTTCAGCATACACGAAATTAGCATTATCAATCAATTGACTTCTGCAATAATAATAATAGTTCATTCTTATATACTGTAGTGCTTATAAGCAAGCTCTCAATGCACTGCACATTATTACCCCAGTCATTTTTTATGGATCGAACACGTACAGAAACTCCTATATGCAGCTAGTAATCAGTGCAAAGTTGTGTCTTGAATTATTTCTACTAAATTTCCAGTTACTGTAAAATGTGTTAATAAAAAAACAATAGTTTACTAAATATAATTAATTTACCTCTACCACCGTGCCGTTCTCTATGGAATGAAATTAGCGATTTTTGCCTAATCAGCATGTTGGTTGTTGTTTGTAGGCCGGCCTATCGTCTTCTGTTCTATATCTTTATATCATATTGACACTTGTTGGCCTTTTGCTTACTTCCTGCCTGTAATACTACTACGGCCTCAAACAAGCAGGTGTGTCATATCTTTCAACCAATCACAGACGAGGACGATTGAATGATATAGTCATGTTAACAGAACAATAGGAGTATGTTTTTTTAATGATTTGAAATTCATGATTTTATTAAAAACAATAGAAATGCTACTTGTAGCAGTTTTATGGCTAAGTAGAAATAGCTGTTTTTTAAAGCTGAAAGTAGATCATTTGGCAGGCTTTGGTTCATGAGTATTTTTTGAGATGGTGTTTTAATGCTCAATCATAGCATGGAGGTATTTTATACTGTCTCCATAAACAAAGCAAAGAAGTTGTTTCAAGAGAGTATAGCTCAAATCTATGATGTTTAAACAAACTATAAAATCCTCAGATTCAACAAAGACTTTAGTAGGTCTCTGTTTAGATAGAAGACAATTAAATTGTATTGGTTATGGTTTTGGTAAGTCCTTCTGTACTGTATTTCTTAATGAAGATACAACCGAGGTAGAATGTGACTGTCAGAGACTTCCCTAGGGATACCAATTAAATGTTTAAAAGAACAGTAAAAGAATGATCTGTATTAGCCTGGAGTGGTTTCCAATCTCGATTACAAAGTGGTATCGTTTGATAATTCATCCAGAGGTGAAACAAACGTGAACCAGACACTAATAAGCGATGTTTGCTACAGACCGTTTGCATGAGGATTGCCGCGCATGACTGCCTCTGGGGAATATCAGTATTTGGCTGTTTAACGAGCTTTTTTAGGTTAAAAATAACAAATTAAGAGATAACCAGAATCTTTTACAGTAACTTTGAGAAATACTGTTTTCATCATAATTCAAAGTTGACAAAAGTACCTGTAACTTGTAAGTCGACAATAGGAAATTGTATTCTTTATATAATGTATTTATTGTGATGAATATAAAAAAAAATTGACTTGACTAATGTAATAAATGTTTGTTGAATTTGACTACATAACATTGTTTACTCCTTTACCCAATAGTATGGTGAATAAACTATAAAAAAAACTTAAGAATCCCTCACATTCCATGTAAAATGAAGCTAGTTCCAACAGCCACCAAGTACACTACTGTACAAGGGTTACCAAGCAAACTCTAAACACATTCCAAATGTTGGCAAGTTCTCTAAAATCAACTGTCATAGTGTCATATTTTTTTAAATGCATACAATAAATTGTTGTACAGTATAGTTGACAACTGGCTTTTGATCTATAAAATATGTCTTGTCGGAATAAAAACACTTACTGCATTTCACAGGTTAGAGAAAGAGGAAAAAACACAAATTGTGACATTTAGTTTTTAGCATTAGTAGCCATAGTTGACAATGACATTTACAACAATTATTTTGAACCGTTTTTAAACAACTAATAAGCCTTTATATTCTATTCTATACTCTTTACATTATCCAAACAAAGATTGTTATAATTAAACCATTTTTCAATACAAAAAGTAAATAAATAACTGTATATTGAAAGTTAATATAGACTACAGTATAAAGATAATAGAGCATGTACAAACCTTACAAACAAAAGTTTTGTAACAAAAATCTTTAATAATTTAATAATATCTATAAATAATTTCTAATCAGAGACAAACAAACAAATCTTTTTAAAATATGAAGAAAATGTTCATAAAAAGTATTCAGTTTTAACATGTTCATTGAAGGAGACTATTGGTCATAGACTCATATGGTAACTCCTAAAAATTTGAAATAAAATACTTACCATCTACTCTGATTTGCGATACTGGTTTTCCTAATCCTGTTGTTTTTGGTTTCGCTATACGCGATGGCGGTTTCAAACCAGACGATCTACCGGTCGTAGCCATAATGATAATGATATTTTTCCTTCAGATCATAAAGTCTTTTTCAAAAGATGCATTTTTAATCTATTGAAAAATAAAAATGAATTCATGAGAACACAATATAAAATATGTTAATATCTATATTAAACATAATAAAAATAATTGGTAATAAAAACTATATTGAGGGTGCCCTACAGATGTTTGGTAAATCAGAAGTTTTACTGTACAGTAACTGGTCTTTAGCTCTTCCTATCTAGTAGTCATACTTTTTTCCAACAACTAGATCACTGTACTACATTTAAAGCAAGCCTGTAGCCAGGGGGTTCAAACCCTTTTTTCCTGAAGTGTCCTTTTCAAACTAGAATCAGTCCATCAGCAAAAGTGCTAGTATTGTATGGTATAGGCCTAAATCTTTTCTAGCTTTATACGCTTGCACTTGTCCCTATTTGTAGAAAAACGAATCCCCTTGGTTTGTTTAAAGTAGCTGTTTAGTTATGTAGTAGTTTGCCCAAATCTTTACTGTAGACCAGAGGTACACAGTCTAAAAACGAAACGTGTGACAAACATAAAAATGAGTTGAACACATTTTTCACAAGTTCTTGAAATAAAATTAAAAGAAAACTTCTTATCCAAACACAAACTAACCTGTGAACTAACAATCTAGAAGTATTAGTAGTGTTTATGATGAATGATAATGTAAAAACTAGTACTACAGAACTTCCAAAAAAACCCCATGAGATCCTACAATGAAATGGGATAATCTCAACATCTTTTCCCCCAGGAGATGCAACACAATACAAAACTCAAACATTCCATTTCCAGAATGATGTACTACTGTATATGCATTAGAAGATATATTTATTTCCTGCATTCATGATATAGGTCAGTGGATTGAGTTATTGTCCAGGTAAGTAGCCACAAAATGAAAATTTAGAATATAGTTCGTTCTGATAATCTTATTCATTATTCAAATGTACTTGTTAATTGAATTTGAACATTAACATCGCACAGTTAATCAATTGAATTTGGTGCTAACACCATTAATGTTTAATCCCACGAAATATCAAATGGCAAACTTGACATTTCTAGAAGCGTATTCATTTCGTTGTCAATTAGTGGTTGAAAAAATTATGATATGCAGATCACATATGTCGTCAAGAACAATCATGGTTGGAGCACTCTTTTATTATCAATTTTTAAAAACTACTAATTTCAAAGTCTTAAGCTCTGTCTACACTATCAAACTAGTTTGACCAAAAAAATGTGAAGTGCTCAAATATGGTAGTGATATGGCAAAATATGGTAGTGATATTAATAAGGCAAAATATGGTAGTGATATGACCATGTCCATATATGGGCACATCACATTTTCTGTCACATAAAGTTTGATAGTGTAGACAGATTTTTCCAATTAGTTTTATTGAAACAGAACAATTTGTAAACAGAACTTATCCAATCCTAATCTTTACAATATTGCAGTAACATAATATCAGACCTTACTTCTACATAATAAATACAGTATTCATGTCACAATGGGTTTTCATAAATAGAGCACTGCATGTTTTGCTGACAAATCTCAATTACCGTCCATCATTATACTAATTAATGTTAATTAGCATGCTAAGTGTGTTGCACTGACTTGCTGGATCTAATTTCCACATTTAACCAGTTAATTGGAAATTGTCCACGACTGCTGATGGCAAAAAAAAAAAACAGGAATCTTGTAACTTTACTGCATATGACAGTAATTTCACACAAAGTGAAATTATCACTCACAAAAACTCCCACATATTACTAATTATTAATAATTATACTCGGTGATGATTATCCTAGAAATAAAATCAAAAATTGTCATACAATCCACCATGAAGTCAGAAGTTGCATACTGTAGTGTAGATACAAGTTATATTCGGAAATCTCAAGCAAAACGTATGCATCATCATACGGTTGTTTATTGTTTGTCATACATGATTGATACATTAATAATACAACAAAAAAACAAGATATCTCGGCATTGGACGTAGTGTATTGAGTACACCTCCCTAGCTATAAGATGGCTAGCTCCTATAGGTACTAGGCCTACTAGTTGTGTCGACACGTTGTATCTAGGCCTAGGCGGCTACGCCCACTACATTTTGCCTTAAACTAGGCCTAGGCTAGGCCTAGCCTACTAGGGACTAGCTAGGCTAGGCTCTAGCAAAGAACAGACGACAAGTCACTTACAAAATAACATCAATCAATGACAATTTCCCACTTTAAATGTCACCTATAAGCAAGATACAATTTTAAAGTAATATAATTGACGAATACATTTGATTGTCACTTACCAAATAAAACTGAAATATGAATATAGTATGCTAGGCTGCCCATTATCGCCGAAAACGCCTATAGTTTATCGACCGACTACCGGCCAAATGTCACTCGGTTCCGTTGTATATCCGGTCGGTTGGTTGCCCACCACCACAAGATCGCTCAGCGAAAATGAGCCTGAGCGAAAGTACTATGAGGGGCAAAACGTGTTATAAACTAGGTTGAAGTTGTTTCAACATTGAGGGGGCAATACATTTTATTATAATAGCCACGAGCCACATAGAGGAAATAAACTATTTTGTTCAATTGATCATTTCTAGGTATACCCTTTCCGTTAATTTGGTTTTTAGTCGCGTGTACGCGACTCAATAGTTCACTATGTCGGTCGGTCGGTCTGTCTGTCGGTCCGGTATCACTATGCATTTTATCGCTTTTCTGTACTTTTTTAACTGTTTTGATGTACAGACAAGTTTTAATAGTCGCATGTACGCGACTCAATAGTTCACTATTTCGGTCTGTCGGTCTGTCTGTCGGTCCGGTATCACTATGCGTTTTATCGCTTTTCTATACTTTTTGAACTGTTTTGATGTACAGACAAGTTTTAACTATGTCGGTCGGTCTGTCGGTCGGTTGTTCGGTCCGGTATCACTTTGCGTTTTATCGCTTTTTCTGTACTTTTTTAACTGTTTTGATGTACAGACAAGTTTTAATAGTCGCATGGACGCGACTCAATAGTTCACTATTTCGGTCTGTCGGTCTGTCTGTCGGTCCGGTATCACTATACGTTTTATCGCTTTTCTATACTTTTTGAACTGTTTTGATGTACAGACAAGTTTTAACTATGTCTGTCGGTCGGTCGGTTGTTCGGTCCGGTATCACTTTGCGTTTTATCGCTTTTTCTGTACTTTTTGAACTGTTTTGATGTACAGACAAGTTTTAATAGTACATTACTTTTTGAAAGTTCATTTTTTTCTGAGAGCACGCGACTTATGGCTGTTGGCCTTGTTATTTTAAATCTAGAAACCACACTTTTATTGATATTGTCACCTTAATTGATAAGAAATAAATATCTATTGCACAGCAACAGTCAAACATTGAGAACTTGTGCATATATTACATAAAAGCAAAGAATTCAATTAACAATAAGCTGTTTTAAATTGTTTATTAATATATCTTCAGGATACAAAGTCATAAACGAAAAAGTATACTAGCTGTTTTAAGTATAAATTGTAAACCTGATTGCGCTGAATTCATTCACATTTTGCTAGTGTCTGTTGGAATGCTCAACCTTGACTAATCTCATGTGTAATCCCAAATATGACCTAGTAATCTAAGTATTTGGAATACCGAAACTGATATTGTTTTATGTTTTTAGAATTTAGATATTATGTCTTATCTTACAAATACTATTCCAAATTATTTCCTAGCTTTAGATATCAATATTAATCACACTGTTCTAAATCTCAAATCTGATCCTAGCTTTGGACATCAATGTTAATCCTGGTGTTGTAAATTTCAAATCTGATCCTAGATTTGGACATCAATGTTAATCCTGGTGTTCTATCTCAAATCTGATCCTAGCTTTGGATATCAATGTTAATCCTGGTGTTCTATCTCAAATCTGATCCTAGCTTTGGACATCAATGTTAATCCTGGTGTTCTAAATCTCAAATCTGATCCTAGCTTTGGATATCAATGTTAATCCTGGTGTTCTAAATCTCAAATCTGATCCTAGCTTTGGATATCAATGTTAATCATGTGTTCTAAATCTCAAATCTGATCCTAGCTTTGGACATCAATGTTAATCCTGGTGTTCTAAATCTCAAATCTGATCCTAGCTTTGGATATCAATGTTAATCCTGGTGTTCTAAATCTCAAATCTGATCCTAGCTTTGGATATCAATGTTAATCATGTGTTCTAAATCTCAAATCTGATCCTAGCTTTGGATATCAATGTTAATCCTGGTGTTCTATCTCAAAGCTGATCCTAGCTTTGGATATCAATGTTAATCCTGGTGTTCTTAATCTCAAATCTGATCCTAGATTTGGATATCAATGTTAATCCTGGTGTTCTAAATCTCAAATCTGATCCTAGCTTTAGATAACAATGTTAATAATCCTGTACTACCAGTGTTTTACATTTGTTTAATTTGGATTTTATTGATTCGTTTGTCCTTAAACTTAATAAGATAACATGTGTTCAAAAGTCTAGAATGAATATCAAACTATATTTTAATGGTTAGCATATCGGTTTTGATTTAAATCAAAACGAATACAGTCTCATTATTATAATATCAAATCAAGATATTATTTCACAAGTTTTAGATCACAAATTTGATACTACAGATACATTTTGATCTTAATTTTTATGATATAACCACTTAAAGCTAATCTAACAAACTGTAAAAAAGTTTACATGAATTTTACAATAACAAAATTTATACAAATAACAACAATTACACACCCAGTCAAACAGGTTTGAAAAGATTATTTTATATGCCGAAATTGGATAAATACATATTTTTAAATCAACTTTTCCAATACAATTGTTGATTATTTTATTGTTCAATTTCTATATTGATATTAAATTGTTTGACAATATTACACAATGTAACCTTTGTGTTTGTATGCAGTTTATAGAGACTTACACATGTTACAATGTAATCTTTCAGTTTAAAGAGACGAAGTTACACGTAGAAGACTAAGTAAGCAACTGTCTAGCGCTCAGAGCGTGTATTGGAGGAGGGCAGTCAATCCCGCATGATTTACAGAAATTTTAATTTGCATAAATAACACCTGCTCTTTACTACAAATAATATTAGCATAAGTTACAAATTCATTTTAAACCAAACAAGCTAGGCCTAAGTCTACCAATCCATTTTACTACCACATTCAGTTTTCAATGCGACTTCTTTAGTCATACACAAGCTTTATTTTGGCTTAGACACGAATCCTACTAAAACTAAAAAAAAAGAACTGTTTTCACAGAGATTGTTTCATTGGTCAAAAAACCACATGTGTGACTACTTAAATTAACAACAGAAACAGTCGCAACAAGTGCTTGAATCGTACGATTGATTAAACGCAAATCATCAAAATTCAAACTAAAACGTTGTCCCTATTACTCAGTCGTCGGTTTCCAACAAAAAATAATTTGAAAGTCGCAAGGGTGAAATAAAGAACATTAAAAGTAACCGTTTAGGACATCAACAATTGATTGTGAGAAAAAACCATTTCAAAATTGATGGGAAATAACAAGGTTACAAAAATAATGGATATAAAATAAAATAATTCTTATCTAATATTTATGTATTACAATTAAAAATCATAAATAATAACTTTTGTAAGATCATTAACTTGGATAAATGTAACCTATTATTATATTAACTATAACATTACTTTTTTTGGTCTAATAATAATACAAATAGGACCAAAGATATTAAATTCTTAAAAATATTTTTTCAATTTCCTTTAACTAAAAAGAAGACATACAATGATGACTTATATCTACACTTTTACTCATTTAATAATTTGTAAGTAGAAATTAATTTCGTTACATAATCAAGCCGAGAGTTTGGTCAGAAAGGAATGACAATACTGTATATAGTTTTCACTGTCCCACACATCCCAGATGGACATGAACCAAACCATGCTCACATGGCCTAGCAAAACTCAATAGTTTATGTATGATGTGTGCACAAACTATGGATGTTTGCTAAGCGATTTGAATGGGGTTTTGAGCATAAGTATTAAAATACCATGGTAGTCACAAAACCGTTTTTTGCAACATTTCTTCAACATACAACCCATGTTTAAGAGTGCAAGTTGAAATGGTACTTCATCTCTATCAATACTATATTTCATGTTTTGACATATTTTAATAATTCAGAAAAAAATTTACAAAATTGTGGTGTCATTTTCTAATTAATATTTTGATGCAGTTATTAATAATCATCATCAAAATATTAAATAATAATTATGCATAATATCTAAATGCTGGATACAAGATTTACAAATTTGTATGTCAAAAGTGATACCCAATTTATTTTTACATTTCTTACAGTTTATTTTTCCTGTTGCATCTCCTTTTACATTTTATTTATTTTCAAGTACTTTGATCCTTGATTCTAGTGATGTTACTGTTGATTTCAGTTTTTCTACTTCCTTCTTCAAAGCGTTAAATTCATCCTGAAAATGAAACAAATTGTAAATAATTAATGGTTTTAAATTTGTATAGCGCATAATAAAAATAGTCTCTATGTGCTGTGGACTCGGATGTTACACTTTTTAATTACATATTTCTCCCCTAAGGGTCACGTCATGTCGGTGCAGCCACTATAAGGCGCTCCCTCAGTCTCTGAGTGTGAACTAGTACACCAGGGTAACCACCTACTCGTCTTGAAAGATGGACTAGGTTCTTTAAAGTGCACACAAGCAATGTATGTGTACACTGGACCTACGGTTTATAGTCCTTATCCAAGAAGACTTGTTCTACCACCAGAACCATGGAGCAAGTGAGCCTTGAACCCTTGCCGATGTTATGGCTGGATTAATATAACTTGTCTTAGTAGTAAGGCAACAAATTTAGAAAATTCAATTTGAAATCGCTCCATGCGGGATGAATAAAAAATTTGAATTAAACTGAAGTGATTGGCTTTGATTGTAGTGTCTGTTTTCAATATGTTTTGTGTGTGTGGCGTTTATATTGGTAAAGTATACAGTCAATTCTCCCAATACCGGTCACCATTGGGCTGGGCTAATATTCTGAATGTTTTTAATAGAAAAAAGGAGACCTTTTGGATCTTAAGACAAGTCTGTATTGTTGTATGTCTTCCATCTTAACTTGTTATTTTGACCTTCCAAGTGACCTCAATAATCAAGTATGTATTGTTAAGTTCGGTTCCCACTAGAACACAATGTAAGGCCCTGTTCAGACCCATGGCGTTAGACCGTTTTAGCGTACCACGCTAAAAGAATGTGTGTCTGAACAGTTGGGGATTAGCGTACAACGCGTCGTACAATGGTTGTAGCGTTGTAGTGGAAAACGGTTGATAGTACCGTTTTAGCATACGACGCTACTGTAATTCAACGTTGTATCCAATCAGAACGTTTCCTGTTATGACTTGAAACAAGGTTTGACCTAGGCTGACATCTTGTTTAATGCTGAAAACCCCCTAACTCTTAAAAAATTCAGTAAACAAACAAGGGGAGCTGTGTCTTTTTTATTAGCAAGTTACGGGTTATTTTTGATCGACTGGACAGAATAGACTAATCACAATCAATTTTTTCTTCATCATTAGGAGGCCTGCTTTATTTTCGTAACACAAGAGCCTGGGGAAAATGTTTTTTACTGCAAAATAAAAACAATAGAAACAGAAATTTGGCTTTACTATATTTTTCTTAAATACATCCTGAGGTATGTTTTATTTACGGCAAATTTTGTCATAATTGTAGGGCTGAGATCTAGGCCTATATACAGTGGAAATAATGATGAAAACATGTGGGTAAGAGCACATGAATATGCATTACAACTAGAAACAACCTGAATGACGCACTTCCGTTGTAACGATAATCGTACGCTATGGGTCTGAACACCTCATTTTTTTCTCTGCGGTTTGTAATGTGACCTTGCTAGTAACGTTGTACGCTAAAACGGTCTAACGCCATGGGTCTGAACATAGCCTAAGGCCAAACTAAGTGTATAAGTATGCATTGCCAAAAGCTTGGTTCCCATTAGGACACAATGTAAAGCCAAACTAAGTGTAAAACTAGGAGAGGGAAATTGTAAAAATTGGTTTTATGAAAAAAAACTTTTTTTTTAAAGGCCAGGTGCGGGCAAAAAATTTCTATTGATCATACATTCCAATAATTATCGATCTATAGTTTCCCCTATGTTTCATAATTTTTGGGATTTTATTTGTGTTACACAAGCTTGTTGAAAATAAGCACTTTCTTATCAGTGGGGGGATAGTTCAAATTACACAGTAAAATCTCTATTCTTTTGTACACAAATATTGTAAATAGAGAGGCATTTTAAAAAGCTATGACAAATAAACGGTATGGTAAAAAATTTTATTAGATGACTAAACATAGGTAATATAACTTGCATTTTACATTTCTGGTATTTTTATTCAACTTCAGATTCTTATTTTCATGCTATAGCAAAAATTATCCACCGTATATCCACCATCTTTTTTCACCTTCTAGGGAGTCACCAGACATGTTATTACATTAGGTGAAACTACCTAACTACTGAAAAAAAGTCTTTCTGGTTTTTATGGCAGAATTTTGCCAAATTTTGTATTTGACCATATTAAGGGAAATTCATGTTTTTTTCGTCTTGAATTCTGTTACAAATATTTGATTTATGTACAATTATCCAGATATTATATTTAAAATTCATGCCTGTACCTGAGCTTTAAAACTTAAATCGGTTTTAGCTCCTGAATTGCAAAATTCTCTGAAACCATGCTTGATAATAATTCGATCTGCAGGAATTTCAAAATTGTTATTCTTATTGCCAAAAAACATCACAAAAAAAAAAACAAAACCACCACTAAGTAGGTGGCAAGAAACACAAAAGGGAACTAAATCCCTATTTCTAAAAGCCAGTGTTTCCCTCTTATACCGAACCGTTTAAGCTACCATTTCATCATATTTGTTATTTACTTTCAGAGTATATACTAAATAATACAAAAACCAAGTGTTACCTCTCCTCCTTCTCCAGCTGCTGCTGCAGATCGGACAGTCTTCTTCAGGCCTCCTCCAAATTTCTTGACACTAATTGTTGCTTTCCCCGAATTTTTGAAGGAGTCTTGAAATTTAAACTTGTTGGGTTCTGCGTTTTTGCCACCTACCCACTCATCCGCTGTCAGGGCTGGTATATCGGAAGCTGTATCGGGATAAATATCCTCTTGGAAGGTCTCGGACTATTAATCAAAAACAAATGTTACTGTGGTAAATTAATTATATTACAAATTTACTATTATTATATTCATTAAAATAAAATAAATAACAAACATGATATAGAAATATCACATCTATCTCTTTAAATACAGTGTGAGTGGAACGCTCCATGTGGGACATTAATATATAGGAAATGCTTCTATTAGGTAGCCACTTTCCTTGAAGAACTAATGGGTGAAAAATGTCTGAACACTAAACCGCTATTCAGGGAACACCCAATAAACGAAAACTTTATTGGGTTTCAAAAGTGTCTCTTCAACATGGTTTGTACTGTATATATTGAGCTTGCCAAAGTCACTCTACGTAAAGCTGTCTGCACTATCAAACTAGTTTGACCAGGTAATTTCACCTTCGCTGGTTTGACGACAAAAAAAAGAGTGAAGTACCCAAATATGGTAGTGACATCATCATGTCCATATATGGGCACATTACATTTTGTCTCACATAAATTTGATAGTGTAGACAGAGCTTAATATTTTATAGTATACGATACATATTTCACTGAGTAAGAAAGAAAAAAATATTAAATATTAATAAATTTGCTTTAAAACTGTAGAAAAAAAGATGACTTACCTTTCTTGGCACAATCATGGACATGACAGTGATGTTGTTTTTTTCAAATCTGTAGAATCTACAGATCTCTTTTAAAGCTGGATTGACTGCACGTTTGCAAATGTTGCCGATTCTTTTGTGTCCAGAAGAATCTGTTTGCGTGCTCAAGAAATGTAGATATGGATCGGCTTCTACCAACTCGTAGTAGCGAATAGCAGAGTCTCCCTGGAGGTCAAAGGACAAAGTAATAATAATAATTATTAATGATGTAAACAGCTTTAAATCTGAATGTATTTTATGAACAGCATAATTCGATCTGATTGGCTTAAGATTGGCTTTTTGTTGAGTCGAGTGGCCAAGCGGTTAAGACAGAGGCGATCATTCTTCTGGTGGTAGAACATGCTTCTCTGATAAGGACTTAAAACTGGAGGTACACATCTGCCTCAGTTTATCTTCGGAAGAATATTAATTAAATGCTCCATTCAACCCCTGAAAAATAATTTAAACCACAGAAACAATGAAAGTGAAAATATTAATCTACTTACCTTACCAGTGAGGAAGATTACATTCAAGTCACTATCGTAGTAAATGTGTAGAGGACTATTGCTTGTGTCCATCTCCATAAGATTTAACTTTGCCTTAGTGCTCTGAAATAAACAAACATGTTTTGTTTATTAATTGGGCTGTTGGACTTTATTTTATGTTATTTTGCCAGGTAACTTGGTTTTGTGAGCCAATTATTGGCAACTTCGGTAAGTATGAATGAAACTTATCCTGTAAATAAATAAGCATAACAGGTTCAAATCAACACAATTCACAATAGGTTTATTTTTAAAGTAGATTTTTATCAGCTGCTGCTTGTACAGATTTTTTAAAGAGTTTTTCCAACTTCCGTAAGTGACACCAAAGTGTGTAGTTGATGTCATGAGTAATGTTGCCGAACTAACGACAGCATAATAAAATTAAGATAAACTTAAGTTTGATGAAAACATATTTGCAAACATGTTATGCCGTTATTATGTTTACTGTGTCAATTACAGTATGTTGTTTTCAAACTCCTTAAAGGGATGGAATAATGCGAAGTCTATCCTTCGTTGCTTCCAAATGATGAAAACTATCAAGTATGCATTGTGAATATTCCAACAGTTGCTTGCGATTGGTTGAGCTCTGTTTACACCATTAAACTAGTTTGACAAAAAAAATGTGATGTGCCCAAATATTGTAGTGATATGTCCATATATGGCACATCAAATTTTTTTGTCACATAAAGTTTGATAGTGTAGACAGGGGTTTACGCTGCATCATAACAAACATATTCTTATATTAAACAAAGTGATAGCTACAGTACCTGATTCCATACACGTAATTCACGTTCACTCATTCTTGAAAATCCAGTTGAAATAAACATGTTAAAATTGGCGAACTGTATAAACGAAGGTTTTGACCCTTCATGACCTTTCCATTTCTGTAAATAAAAATATAAGAATATATCAAACAAGCATTTAAAGAAACCTTGCCAAATTTAAATATCACAGTTTGCCTGACATTAATATAAGAATGCTTACTGCTTTCTCTTCCAATGTGCGTGCATCCAACACTCGGAAGTTCTTATCCTTGCAGGATACAACCAACTCAGAACCATTTTTATTGAGGTCCATTGAATAGAGAAAATCAGGAAAGGTACAGCTCTGAATAACGTCACTAGTTTCTAAGTTCCAAATTTTGATGTCATTATCAGCAGCTGAAAGAGGAATAATGAATGTTAAAGATGAAAAAAAATTCTTAAACTTTTATTTTTTTTTTTTAACAAGCCATTTTAATGTCACAAAATAGTTATCAACTTTAACAAAAAATTGGATTTAAAAAAAGTATATTTACCTTAAAAACTGTAATTTAAAGCAAAAAAATAGTCAAACTGGCTGTCAGTCAACGGGTGTTGGTTGAATTTAACCAGTTATTTTATAAGTTCCATTTTTTTTTCTACGGAAGTGATTAACTTTATTAAAACTACAAAATAATCTATTCAAAGTCTGATTTTATTAATCTTAAATGTTCATGTTTTTGGGGGCCAATACATCTTTAAAATATAAAAAAACATTTTCCCAAAATAAACAGCTTGGACTATTTACAGTCCCTGCATTGAAGAAAACAAAAAATCTTAGGCCTTCTATCTAATCATTTATCATATTTAACATAAGTTGCAGTCTACTTACATGCAGAAAATAGAATGTTCTCTGCCGAGCGGTGAAACATCAACAATTGGACTTTTCGTTGATGTCCATCAAGTTGTAATGCCGCTTCTCGTATCGGTTCTTTTAGACCTCCATCAGGAATCTCAAAGAGCTTGATTCTGCCGTAATCATCTCCGCTTGCGATGATGTTATCATTGAAAGGATTCCAAGCAAGTGTCAACACTTTGTTTTCGTGACCTTCCACTTTAGGCGCATTTTGATCTACACGGCCATACTGAAAATAAATAATACTATTAGTTACATCACACACATGCGCATGATGAGCCAGGGAGGAATATACTGTCAAAAATTAAAAAAACAAGAGACGGCCGCTACTCCCTCATTTTTGGAAAGTAAAATGTTGAGCTCCCTCTACATTCCTTGGCACACAAGACAGAATAGACAGGGGGTCACTTGTATACAAACCAAACGAGGAGGTGCAGGAGCCACTTCGAGACATGAGGCACTTGTGCTACCTGTTTTTTAATGAAAAATACTATGGACTTAAACTACCAAGATGACAGGAAAAATGCCACGCCAGAAACGGTGCAATATTTCTACTAGTTTCTGGCAAAAGGGGAACCGTTCATGACAGGGTTTGCGATAACATAGACGGCTAGTTTTCATTGATTCAAAGGTAGGATCAATTTAGCGATGGGCTTAGCATCCAGTATAGTTAAAATCCCTGCTAAAATTGTGCGATAAATTGACACTGGACGGAGAAGGACTTAAACTTCTAATTTCACCTCTTCATTTCCCACACTTGTGCTACTAAATCCTCATAAATGCTGCACCTCCTCATATTTTCCCACACTTGTGTTAAGAGGCCCACGAAAATATACTCCATAAATGCGGTACTTCCCTGTATGAAAATATTTAAGAGTGACCCCCCAAGATCAAAAGAAAAACTCACCTGTTCAATTGGTAAAACCATAAATGCTCCTCCACCCTCTGTTCTTACAACAAAAGCCAAAAACTTAGGGTTGGCCGTGATCATCACTCCATCGAAGCTTTCATTTGATAACGTCACATTTGTGAAAGACTGTTCAGCTGGATTCTTTTTCCCAAAAATGTGACGAAATTTACTTGCACGCACAAATGCCATTAATCTATAAATAAAAAAAGCCCATTTAAACAAAAAACTAAACACGCACTTAGTAGGCTAGGCCTAGCCATCTGGAATTAACTTTTAAATTAGTATGAGAACACTAGATAAGTTCAAGACACAACTAGCTGCACTATGGGAATATGTTTCCATATGTGTTTGATCCAAAAATGACCGGAGTAATAATATGTACAGCGCTTAGAGGTTTCACAACATTAGGCGCTTTACTGTATAAATGCAGGATATTATTATTATTATTAGTACATAATACATAGTTCATTCTTTCAAAATGTTTGTTAATATAATATTGCAAATAAACGTTTAGTGCATTGATTAAATTGCTTAAAATTGATGATTTACAGTATCTAATCATTGTTGGCCTAGGCCTACCTTCTTCCTTCCTGACAACTACTATTCAAATCCAGGAAGTACTGTTATGATTATAAGTACAGTGGGATTACCATAAAAGGATATGTTATATATCGCTGGTACGCGACGTATTATACTCTACAAGTGCAACAAATGACAATAATGTATACAAATCATTTTATGAAAAATGAAAATCACATTTTGGTACTTTTCAACCAAATAACCTAGTCAATCACAGTCTTTTTTAACTAACTAACTAACTAACTAACTTGTTTTGTTATATTATGTGTTTAATGCAATACTTTGTTTATCCTAATGGAAATAAGTTAATAAGTTTTCTTGGCTATCCTGAAAAATCTTTTATAAATGTATTTATTTGTAATGTCAATAATTTATGATGATTTTACTAATAAATTGAAATCCAAACAAAATTCTTAATTCTCATATTTACACCTAAATTTAAAAAAAACCAATTAAGATAAAATACAAAAAGAAGTCAGTGGTAGATTTAAAAAGTAAACTTTAAAATATGTCAACATTTTACTAATGGCACTCCAGGCCCGATACTTGAAAACAAAACAATGCAGTATAAAAATATGTTTATAAATACACCCTCATCAGTTTAATATACAGTTCCAGTTGTTGACCTTAACTGTATAACTTGCCTTTAATTATTTTCAACCAATTAATTTTTTAATTTTAATGTCAATTTATGATGATTTTTCTGATATATTCAAATCAAATTTTTCATGATATTCAAGAAAAATATTTGCATAATGGTACATTAGCCTACATTGTGTGTAGAATTCAAAAATGTCCTATAAAGCCTTGTCTACCCTATCAAACTGGTTCGACAAAAACGTGTGATGTGCCCAAATATGGTAGCGATATGACCAAACATGGAAGTGATATGACATCATCATGGCCATATATGGGCACATCATATTTGTTGTCACATAAAGTTAGACTTCCTTTAGCAATGGAAATACAGCTTGTTGCAGCTGCCCTGGATGTACACTGTTATTATGGATCAGGAAGTATGGCCAATAATTTTTAAATCATAAATCATCTTTATTATTTAATATTTTATTACCATATTTAGTTTATTATTCTTAATAATCACAGTTTATTTAAGAATAAATTAAATTTATAATAGGTTAAGTACTCAATTCAATGTTGTTATTATATTATGTAAAATATTGATTATTATAATTTTCTAAAGAAAGTCAAATTACAACCATATCTAAACCAGGAAGTCAAAATAATAATGGGTTACTGCCATTTAAAAAAACATTATTATGTTAATGATTACAAAGGAATTCTCGGTTTGAGTTTAAATACACAATACAATAGAACAACTATTAAGGGGACACATTCAGGGCCAAACAAAGTAAGATTCCCCTAATAAATATTGCCCCTTCAAAAATAAAAGAAATAAAAAAATATTTTAAAGTAAAAAATAGGATATTCAAACATGTTTTTTGTTTTTAATTAATTGTTCCAATAAAAAATACAGTAATAGGTTAAATTAGGAACCACTAAATATAACTGTTTTTGTAAAATAATTTACAAACACTATTAACTAAATTATCTAACTATACACTAAATGAATTCAGGCATTCCCACTTGTGGGTCATTGACATACTTTATCTATTTCTAAACAGGTGGTAGATGAAACAATTTATTTTTATGAAACTAAAAAAAGAAGATTCATTTTGGGATAAAGGATTTGAGTCGAGATTCAACAATACATAGTCATGGAATTTTATGGTTTACAGTAAATAATTAATCGTTATAAAATTAATATCAATATTTGTATGTACATATTTTAAAACTTTTTTTTTACTTCAAGTGGAATTACATTATTTATTACAAAATATATAAAATGTACTGTACAATATTAATATAATAACCATATATTATTTTTATTATCAAATAGTACATTCATAACTTCAAAGATAAAGAAATAAATTATGTAAATAAATTTACAATTTATCACATTATTAACTGTTGATAAATTTTAATTCAATAAATATTGTCTGAACTTTCAATAAGATACAGCAATCAAACGTTTCTTCACACAATCACATTTTGCATGCATTTGAGCAGACGCTGTCTCGCATCTAATTAGCGTAATAATAATTCTACTTGTGCAGTTACAGTACATCTTGGGGACTGTCTTTGTGTATGTTGGAGTTAGTGGCTTTGAGATGCCTGGCAATAACTAAAGTACTTAGCAACTTCTACTGCAGATTGGAGCCTGGTAATGGCTAATTCTTTTGCACTTGTGTTTGCTACTGAAGCAGCCTAGAAATTGTAGTGCTAGCATGTTGTTTGTTTTAAATGACGTTCCATCATTTGATGAGTTCATTATAAAATGTTTTAAAATCGTGTAAACGCAACTGTTAATTCTTTGATCATGGCCATTAATCGCCATGTTCTTAATATCTTATGTGTATAATTTTAATAAAGAAATAGGCGGCTTATATTAACATTCATATTATTATTTTGTAATTTTAAATGACTCTAGGAAACATTGCAATTAAATTGATTAAGCAACAACTGCTGAATTTGGAGATGAGAAACATTTGATATGCGTAGCAATAAGGTGTGTACCATTTTGCTACAAATATGATCCTTGCCTCAAATGTTGTTTGGATTAAATAAAATGTAAATAAGACATGAATGTAAAACAGGACACTTGTATAAATCATGTTGGTTACTTAATATAATAACATAGATTCTACTGTTACAAAGACTAGCTGCCACATATTAAAAGATCCACGAAATTGGCAATTTTAAATAGCCGGCCCTATAATATCAGCCTAATATTTTGTATGTTTATTTTGAATTATAATTTTACAAGCTTAGAAAGAAATTAAAGGAGCGTTTCATCACACTTTAAAATCCTATTTTAAATTAAACCATGAGGGCTAAAATTAATTATGTATGACCTGCCATCAACAACAACATTAACAAAAAAATATTTAATTTAATATATATTTATATTTGCCTAAATTAAATATTAGGCCTGTTTCAGATCATTGAATTTTTCGATCTCACAAGTAGGCTAGGCTTAGCCCCTGTTTATTATTAAGCATGAGAGATTTAGAGTATTCAACCCATGCAACAATGATTGAACAACAACAACAGCGATTCTCCTTTTCAGGCAGAGCCGGCCTAGAGTAGGTAGCAGTCTAGGTACAGAGGGCCTCTGTCTGCCCTGCCGCCTGCCGCCTGCCCTCTTTGCTTCCTGCTGGCTGGACCAGCCTGCCTGGTGGTAAGCCGGTTGCGTGTTGTTTTGAATATTTTAAATCACAAACAATAATTTTCTGCTCAGTAATAAAATACATACCCTTTTTATCAGAAACAGTTGTTTGAAAAAAAAATTGAAACTTTGAAAATGTTCTCGTTTAGCTGGTCTTTACACCACGAGTTGAGTTCGAACTGAATGCGGTAAAGTTGAATAATACCCGGAAGTAAATGGTAGACACAGAAAGGGCGTTGTCAATCGACCAACCAACGACCGAGCCTAAACTTCGCAATTTAAGAGGGCGCTACAGAATATGAAACTTTATTTTTAGTCATTACAATGATCTAAGAATAACATAAAGATTATTGTAACACAATTACAGTTTTATACATTAAGAGTTCCTGGTTTAACGTGATGGCACTATCGGTGTCGCAGCACTGGTATAACAAGTGGATCACACATAAACAAACACATGAGTAAAACAAGTGCGGATAACCAATTAAAAATATATTATAAACCAGAGCAAGCAACCCCCGCCTGGAGTAAAAAGAGAAAATGATAAAGATCCGTCTTTTAGTTTTAACGTACGGCCTAAAATTAATAAAATAATAAAAAGTGAAAATCCTTGTCCGTGTTTCCTCCAAAATTGAATGGAGTCTTCTGTGACCATATCAATTTGTGGTTTAAAATGTTGTAAGATCCGTCTTGTAGTTTTGACGGCCTAAGTAAAATGATCAAAAAAGTGGTCCAGAATTGGTATTCTGGTCCGGATGGCCCTTTTGACGGACTCCTCCGTGAACACATATCTGTGGTTTAAATTTGGTAAGGATCCGTCTTCTTTTAGTCTATCCTGCTAACATAGACAACAAAATATAACCTCCTCGGCGGAGGTAACTAGACCTAAAATATATAATTATTGTGTTAGTTTATTGTACGACTGAATTAAAGATCGGTCGACATTTGGTGGTAGGCATATTCAGCGGGAAATAAAATGGTTTCTTTTCTGGGTAATACCGGTTGCCTTGTATGGTTAATTTGGCGAGCGCATTACGAGTTTTACCGAGTTCTACCGAAGTGCGCCGAATAGAATACGAAGTTGTTGTATTGTTTCGATTTACTTCAATTGTAGTTGGGTTTATACACAGACTTGTCTTCTTGTCGTTACTGGTGTCATTTCGAAGCGGTGTTAAGTTGACCTTTCGCTCATCTCCATCTAGTTGGTGTTCCCTCTTCTCAATAGTCAAGACTTCTTTTACTGTATCTTGGATACCATTTGCATTGTTCCGAAATTCTCTAAAATCAAAAAGAAAAGCAAACATTTTAATATAAAAGACACTCTGCTTACATTAGCTGAAAGAACAAACTTTCAATACAGCCCCGCCACCTTTTGTCAAAAAAATGACACCGAGACTCTAGGCCAGTGAACCATTTCACGAGGAAATTCAACTTTTTCCCAAACCAAACCCACAGTCTGGTGTTTTTATTTATTATTTGTTTTAAATAAAAGAAAGCGTATTACTCACTTGACCAATCGAAGTAGTTTAACTTTCACAGCAAAAGACAATGCATTCATAAGAGTTTCGTATTCCTTTGAAATGCGCGTCGTAAAAACGTCATTAACACGTGTTTTACACTTTCTATAGTTACTAATATACATACTTATATCATCATAGTGATTAAATATATGTTTCTGATCATTAGTTGAACTGATGTACAGCCTGTATGGAAATTTAAGCTTGGGTTTCGGAAGTTTTGCCAGAGAGGACGTCGAACGACCAATTTCCATTCACCAAAAACACTTGGCGCTAATCTATGCTGCCTCGTTTCTTCTGTACCATTATTAAGCGTTTCACTGAGGCGAAGTAACGATATACTGGCCTCTTCGGCTAATTGTGTGTTATCTGCGTATTGATTCATCGGTATAATGTTATAATTATTGTCTACTGACAATTTATTGATATATTCTTTTTTAGATATCGTCGATATATCTGAAAAAACAATAATAAATAATGATCCTTTGCATCCAATTCTTGTCTTGATCTTTCAGTTGTATACTGTAGTGCTGCGGCCACCTTTGACATAAATCATGCAGTTGTTTAAAAAAATATAAAATATCTGTTTTCTTTCATTCATTCATAATATAGGCCTAGGCCTATTTAGTCAAAATCAATTTCATACTTTTTTCGTATTTCGAAAAAAAGCAAATCAAGTAAAATTTACGAACAATATTTAAAAACTTACAGCCTACATACCCATAACTAACGTCAAATCGGGATGCCCTTCTCGTCGGCAGCTAAAATTGTATAATGTATTCTTGTATATATATTCTTCAGAATTGAGAAAGAGAGTGCGTTACTTAAAGGGCTTAGATCGTTTTGTTTCACGCATTGTGAACTCCTCTATTATTCTTTATCCTAGTGACGCAAACATCTTAGTGAAAAACATGGAACTACGAAAAACACTTTTACTTCACCGCAGCAGCAGAATTTATGAATAGTATTGGCACATACAACTTCTTTATTAACTCTCTAAATTGGTTGTTCGTCATACGGGTATTATTGACTTGGTGAGACACGCAACATGTGAACAAGATGATGCCTTCTTCCGTCATTCTTATAGTATCAGGCTTGAAAGAGTAAGCCTATATTACATTTGCCAGAAGAATTACGGTACTGTAGGCCTACTGTACTAGTCTTTGAAGAAAGAAATGTAAACTACACGCACATTTATTATGATAATGCGATGGATTTATCCGAACTGTCGCTTGTTATGCTTTGTTCTTACTAGAGACGCAACACAAGGACGTAACGCAACGTACATGAATTGACCAATCACAAGCGATGGATTATTCGAACTGTCGCTTGTCATTGGTTAACACGTTTGCGTTGCGTTTACGTCCCCGTGTTACGTCCTAGTGGGAACTAAGCTTCATTGATCAATTCGATTATCTTGCGTCCTCCTAAGTGGGAACCAAGCTTTAAGCTCTGTCTACAAAATATCAAACTTTATGTAACAGAAAAATAATTATATGGACATGATGATGCCATACCATATTTGGGCACATCACACTTTTTTATCAAACTAGTTTGATAGTGTAGACAGAGCTTTAGACAATGCGCACTAACTGCACTTTCTATTCTACGAAGACTCATAGGTTCCAGTACATCCCAGAAAAACCAGGGTCACGCATGTCTATAGCAACTGAAAATGCTAAAAAAAATAGATAATAAAATTTATGTAAATTTGCATTATTTTGTTATCGGTAATAAACTTGAGATCGTGACTATTGGTAATAAAGCAGCATAATTGATAACATCGATCGTCAAACTCGTAAAAACAAGATATGAAAATAAGCACAATACTCGAAAACAGTCATTTTTCTTATGTCTACTGCCAAACAAAACTCTAGCAATATGGCAGAAGGCGGCAGCGTTAGTTCATTCGGAAAACATTCCAGTGGAGATGAATTAAGTAAATTTGGGTCCGTTTATTCGTCGACAACTGGTTCCCTTAGCAGCAGATATTCTGAACTATCCAGAATAGATGTGGCGTCAAGTGACGATGAGGAGGATTCGGCTTACAGATCTACGTTAGACGGGAAACAAGTCGTGTTTGTGAATCCTATTGAAGAAAAATACAAATGTGTATCATGTCAGCAAATACTTGTGTTTCCAGTCTTATTAGAGGACTGCGGACATCGATGCTGCTCCTCGTGTTTGCCGCAGCTTTTAAGGTAGGCCTACTTATCGCCATTTTCCCTCCCAAAATCTCACTCTGTTTGCCGAAGCTTTTAAGGTATATTACCAGTTAACTTACAATGTTCTCTCTCAAAATCTCCGTCTGTTTTGCCGCAGCTTTTAAGGTATATATTACCAGTCAACTCGCCATTTTCCAGGCCCAAAATCTCCTAATATAATGCTTCTTTCTTAGCCTTACAAGATGGCCAAACTTCCTTTCCTTACAATTATTAAACTAGTGCTCTACTCGTGCACTCTTAATGTCTGTCTCTGTCTTTCTGATGTTGTCTTACATTGTAATACAATCACAAATGAGTGACATGTACAAAATAATTTGTTTAAAAAAAATAGACACATGTAATTTAAAAGCTCTGTCCATAGGACACGATAACATCATATCACTACCATATTTGGGCACTTCACACTTTTTTTCTCAAACTAGTTTGATAGTGTAGACAGAGCTTTATATATATCTTTCAGAGCGTCCCAGAAGTGTCCGATTGATGACCAGAGTTTAACGCGCGATAGAGTGTACGTGGATTGTGTGTTTGGTCAAGAGATTGACATTCAAAAAGTGAAGTGTGTAAACCACGCCAGAAGCTGCCAATGGACGGGTATCCTTGGCCAATCAAAGGTAATATCTCATAAAATCATGGGGCACAGTGGCGGGTCCAGGATTTATCAAAGTGCTCAACTCAAGAGAGTTCTTCTTTTGCATTGTATTTTTCTTCTATCTACCTAGGCGTTGGTGGTGGTGTTGGTGATTGGTTTTCTTTTCCAAATAAATAATCGGAGTTGTTTCACCACAATGGTTCCGAAAACGCTCGATACCTTCAAAACAACGCAACCACTTTACAATTGTTGTACCCATATCAATCACGAGCTTAAGCTCTGTCTACGCTATCAAACTTTATGCGAGGAAAAAAAGTGATGTGCCCATATATGAACATGATCCTATCATATCACTACCATATTTGGGTATATCACTACCGTATTTGGGCACATCAAACTTGTTTGATAGTGTATAGACAGAGTGATACTTTCCATCATATATAATAAAAACAGGTTCTCCAAATCGTGGCTTTGTATAACAGTACGCCTATTATCAAACAGCTCTTTATTTCTATGCAAGGAAGCACTAATGTATACAACGAATATTTCTTTAATAGGATCACCTCAAGCACTGTCTTTACGTGTTGATAGAATGCCCGAATGTATGCGGTGCCAGTATGGAAAAAATCTTCATGGAGAACCACTTGAAAGAGGACTGCCATAAAAGAATGATCACGTGCGAATTCTGTAACAAGTGCATATTCCACAAAGACGAGATATACCATTACAACATCTGTCCAAACTTCTTGGTACATTGTCCAAACGGATGTGACGTTAATACCGAGTTCTTGAGGCACAACATCGATAAACATCTTAGTACCAATTGTCCTTTGGAGGTTATTGAGTGCGAATTTGTAGGATTTGGCTGCACATTCACAGTATGTACTACTTATTATGTTTCAATATGAATACACTCATTTTAAACATGACAAATTGGCTTCGCAATATGACCTTAACACCTTAAAGTGTATAAGCATCATACATTTCTTTGCTCTTTCAATCAAAGAGACAGGTTGAATTTAGATATAATAACTTTACATAGGGTAGCCTTTCATGTTATTTAACTGTATTAGTGGTAATAAAAGAGCTTTCGATTCCGCCGATCGACAATTAAGTCATTCGAGAGTCGTCGTCCGTCGTCTGAAACCACCAAATTGTCCACATGTACTGAATTAACAACCTAACTGGTTCATATAGGTTGTCGCATATAGAAAGCTTCCTATATTGACCGTATTTTTCTATAATTTCCTATATTATTATTGCAGTCAATTCGTTCAGAAATGCGTTACCACATGACGGACAACACGTCAATGAACAACCATGTTGCTATGATCGGAGAGAAGATTGCTTCACAGAAAATTATAATTGACGTCCACGGCGTTAATCTGGAGGATGGCACAGACTCTCTACAGACCTGCGTTGATAAGGTACAAGACCTCGAGAAGATGTTCGGATCTCACTTAGTCTGGAAAATCAACAATTATGCGGAGCGCGTCCAAGATGCAAAGATTGCCAAGAGGACGACCATATTTAGTCCGCCATTTCTTACAGGAAGACATGGCTACAAGCTTTCTATGTCTGCCTGTCTAAATGGTGACGGAAAAGGTAAGGATACAGACAATTTAGAGAAGTGATCTGCGCGAGTGAAACTAACCTTGTTACATAAACCAAAGAATATATTATATAAAATCTGCGATTTTTTTTCTGTAATATAAAGCTCTGTCTACACTATCAGACTTTTGACAAAAAATGTGTGGTGTGCCCAAATATGTTGTGATATGCTCAAATATGGTAGTGACATGACATCATCATGTCCATATATGGACATTTTTTTGTCACATAAAGTTTGATTACGTAGTTAAGAGTAGGATATTGAAGTAGGGCTTCGTTTTCGACAGAAAGTTTGTTTTTTTTGGATAAAAATAACCTTGTTTGAAACTTTCTTCACAGCTAAGGGCCACTTTATGTCAGTGTTTATCTGCATTTGCCGTGGTAAATACGATGCTCTGTTACCATTTCCGTTCACACACCGAGTCACCTTTACCCTCATCGACCAATGTGAAGACCCACAAGCCAGACGCAACATCTCTTACAGCCTCAAGCCTGTCCCATGTAAGGAGAACCGCATGTTTCTGGGTAGACCTCAGAATGAGCGTAACCACAGTTTTGGAACGTCCAAGTTCGCGCCTCTGCACGTTCTCAATACCAGGGACTATATTCGAGACGACATCATATTTTTAAAGGTTCGAGTTGATCATGATGAAAACATGGGCATATAAGTTGACTAAATAAAAGTAATGGCACAAAAATGATAATAATAGTAATAGGCTTACAAATGGGTATTTTGAAAAACAGCAACATCGCGCGCCCTCTTAAATACATTGATATTATACGCACTTTCAGTATTTTTTACGATACACATACTAAAGTTTTGTTTCCATTTCTAGATGAATACATTTTAATTATAAATAAATGATTTGAGTACGTTGGTCGTTTGTTTCAAAGATTGTGTTATTTAGTAGTGTTTGGTCTATAAAGGTTCATTTACACAGACGAGCGGTAATCATGGTAATACAATTATATAGAATCCGTATGTTATTCTTTATGACCATTTACACGAAACGCGGATCTGACGGGCTTCCGCTCAGGATAGATACAGATTGTACGTAGTTTTTCGCTTACCTTCACCGCTCGTCTGTGTAAATTTGCCTTAAGACGCAATAAGACTTATAATTAATAGGCTATTCTGCATGTTATAAATTAAACATCAGATCGAATGAGACTCTGTATACAAAAAGGGTGTATACAATTTGATTATTTGTTATTGTCTGCTTCTCGTATTCGCCTGTGAAGCAGAAGGATAGCGCCGCAATCAAACCTAGGCTAAATTCTTGCAGTTACTCGAAAAGTACACGAAAATATTCCGGAGGAATAGCATATAGCTTGTTTATGTGACAAAAATGTGATGTGCCCATATATGGATATGATGATGTCATATAACTTCCAAATTTGGGCACATTACTACCATATTTGGGCACATATAATAATAATTCATCGGGCGCTAAGAAAGACCTTGGGGAGCAAATTGTTCATAACAGTATAGTATGAACCTTAACAACAAAAATAATAGAAATTGTTCCATAGATTATTGAATATTCATAATTCACTTTTTGCTTTATGTTTAAGAAATGTATGCATTTTATTCTTAACTACGGCACGTATATTGTAAACACAAGTCTTTCAATTCCAAATGACGTAGCACATATGAAATATTTATGTCAAATAGAGCTTTACAAGCCCACGGCAATCTAACAGGATGCTGAGCTCCGGAGACCAAAGGGGTTATCTGTAGCTGCGATAAGTTCCACGTCCCTTAATACTGTAATAAACACCGCGCGCCGAGGCGGAGAATATGTACATAGTACAGTACTGTTGGTATTTGTCGCAGCCAGACATAAGGCGAGCTCAGTGTCCTGTTGTTAGATTACAAGCCCAATTAAATGCGTGAGGGTTAAACTGTTACACAATAGTAATGATTGGCGGAAGCACAATGTATGTGACTCAACCAATCACAGGTGACGGATCATTCGAACTGTCGCTTGTCATTGGTCAATTCGCTCGCGTTGCGTCTCTGTTGGAACCAAACTTTGAAACAGGTGCACGTTTGCAAAAAAGTAGAAAAGTGTCTTGACTTTTTCTTCAAATGTTTAGAAATTAACTCATATTCCGAAATAATCTACATAATCTAATATTATGCAAATTATCCATCCACGTCTTTTTTTGTTTTCAAATTGGAGACAACCCACAAAGTATTTATAATTTGTAGGAGACTTGAGATATTTCGGCAGTCCATTTTTTTTTCAAATTAATTTTCAGCTAAAACAGTTCATAAAATTATGTGTCTTTTAGTCGGTAACCTAATATTCATAATAATTAATTTTATCGGTCTATTTATCAGGTACACATAATAAGTTTCACATTTTACGATGTTTGCCATAACGTATAATACATAATCAATAACTTGGAAATATTGACAACGTAATATGCTCTGCTGACTTCAGACAATTATTAAGCGGTTTACAGCGTGCAGTGATGTTTTATCGTATCTAAGAGCCATCGATACAAATCGAAGCCTTCATAACTACGAATATTGGAATATTGATACTGCAACAAATATCGCATTACGACAGTTTCGAGACGATTCAATTTGTGAAAGAACTCAACGCGATAACAGTTTCTTCGGAGAACTTAACAAAATGCCAGAAAGAAGGGACAGCGCATCGTCTGCCAGTTCGGCAGCAAGTTCCCGCCGAAGTTCTCAGTCGTCTGATGATGAAGATGATCGACCAGGTTCCGCCGGTTCCGACGCATCTGATGATTCTCGTCCGGGATCAGCAGGTTCGAACGCTAGCGCGGAAGAGGAGAACGATCCGTGCTTGACGAAAGTAGGGGGTGTTTCGGTCTACTTTGAGGAGCCCTATGACAAGAAATATGAATGTGTGGCATGCAACCAGATCCTACGATTCCCAGTCCAGTTTGAGGAGTGCGGGCACCGCTGCTGTTCGTCATGTTTGCCTGAACTTCTAAGGTAGGTTTGGAAAAATACAATTATTATGAATGTTTAGGGCTACTGGTATTGGAACATTTTTTATTGTGTATAGGCCTATGTGCTTATTCTATGGATGAATTATGTATCATTCCTCCATGCTTATCCATTGGTCTGTACCAAACCGTAATGATAACGGCGCGGCCAACATTGCTTCCGAAGAAAAATAAATGAGAAAAAAAGGGAATTTTCATTTTGGAAGATGACGGGGTCGAAATTGTGTGATTGTTTTGGGTTGCAAAAAAACAATAATATATATTAACTTACAATGCGAAAACCCAAACTAAAATCATATAATTAATATTTCGACTACAGACAATTACTTGTTTCTGTAAGATCCCTGTAGGCCTAATATTGTAACAATGTAAATACATATTGCTGAATAAATGTGAATTTATTATAAGAGTGTTGAGATCTGATATATATCTTACATTTTTTAAATAACTAATCTTAAGATACAATTAAAATTATATCGCAGGATACAATAACTCATGATAATATAACGGCAACATTTCTTATAAAAACACAATTATCTATACAAAATAATGAATGCGATTTAGTTACATTTCGATAATCTATTTCGTTTATAGAATTTAAATGCCTAACTAGTAGAAATAACACAACCTTTTGGCATGATAACACTTTAGCATTGTGTGGATTTTAACGAAGGCGTTTTACACTTCTCATGTAATATTATCATGTTATATAACGCGTATTCACGGCAGTCATTAAAATGGCGAAACATAATAAATCTATGTTTATTATATTTTAATTTATTATACATGACGATGAAAGCGTCTCATAGCAAAAGTGACGAGTGCGTTCAAACACTGATGAGAAAGTCACGGCTTTTGTACGCGCGCGTTTTCAATAGTCTTTTTGGTGTCGCACGTGTGAACTTGAATATTTCGTAATGTTGTTGGCCGGAATACTGTGTTCACATGCTCTAAAGTTTATAAAACGGATTTAAGCTGATCCGAAGCATATCAGAGTTATTAAGAAGTGGACATGCATATGATATGTGAACTCTCCAATTCCGTGTCCGATATAATTTCGATGTACCTCCGACAACGCAGAGTTACGATAGGTTAACTCCGATATATATAGGTTTCAGAGGCAAGTTCAATTCAGAAACTGATGTAATCTTATTTTAACGTACATTACAACTTGACAAATGCTATATAGTATGAAGTAGGCATAATGTGTACTGTACTATATATTTTCTTTCAAATTATACAAGTTTCTTCTTTATTCTTATAAATATATAGATACATCTTTGAGCGTCCTGGGTAGGTAATCACACATAATTAGGAGAAAACAGATTAAATACACATCCTATCCCATATTCACACGTATATCAATAATAAAGTAACCCTGCAATGAGCATGTACAAACCCATTCACCCACTGGTCCCTAGCCTGTATCTTTTAAAGTGTTCACATTGATAGTATTGTTTGATCAATACCAAAAACATTAAAACCATCGGAAGATCATAATCAAAGATGTATAACGTAGCTGCGCTATGTAATCTTTGTATCTTCAGTAACGCCAAGGAGAGGCATACCATTAACGCGCGCGCGTACAAAAGACACACTATTGTAATCATTGTTTGAACGCCGCGAATACAATTAAGTATGCCTCATTTCCGGCATCACGTGGTTTTAATGATTTAATTGATTGAAATCATAACAATATAACATTATTGAGTTGTTTGTTATGGTTTCCATCGGTGGCCGAGTTGCACCGTATCAAATAATGCAACATAAACATATGCACTTGTTAATGAAAAAGAATGAAATAATATTGTTTTGAAATTGACCGATTATTAACCATTCTTCTCAAGCCTCTTACACATGGAGCATGAATAGAGTATTTATTTTGTTTGTTTTTTTGCCGTAAAAGATCGAAACAACGCTGCTCATAATAATGCATAATACCGGAATTCTAGAAAAACTCCGAACGTCGTATTTTGCAGAAAATTCAAGTCGAGTTTTGTTTGGCCCATCTTTGAAGTTTTCTTGAATATATCTCTTAGATAATTGTAAAACTAAAAGGAACAAAAAAACAAAATGACGAACTAGTCTTACATTTTCTGCGATATATTTTTCCCGCAGTCACCACACTTATTTTAAAACAATATTTATCAAACATTTGTTGCGGCATTCGATCTTTTACGATTTCAAACATTTAAATGAGTTTAAATAAATTGTTGAAAATGTGTTATTGGTTGATTAGCAATTTAGAACGATTTTCAGAATTGACTAAAGATGCCTATGGTGCGGCAAATTGGCCAAATTACCAATGAATAGTAGTTTACTACATTGTACTATTCTCAAATAAAATCTTGCAATAGTCAAGAAAGAAACCTTTCGGTTTTGAACTGAATATATCGTCTCTATTGCTAATCCGCAATCAAGCAAATATCTATGACGACTAAATGTCGATTCGGGATAGATATCCCATCCACATTTATAATTTTATCTAAAATTTCATTCTCCAAATTGTTTAGAATTTCGCCAAAGTGCCCACTTGATGAGAAACCCGTATCACGTGATAAGGTATACGTGGACACATCGTTTGGACGAGAAATTGGTGATCTTCCGATCAAATGCTACTATCACAAGAAAGGATGTGATTGGACAGGCGTACTCGATGAATGTAAGGTAAGGCTGCATTCACACGTACACTGTAGGTTTGACTTACGTAAGGTACATGACGGATTAAAATGCCAAAGTGTTCACATGATATTCATCATATTGGTATGGCCGGCGTTAAGATAAGACACGTGTAATGTAAAAGATCGATATTAAAGCTATAGGCCTAAACACCGCATTTAATCAGGATTAAAAACCCCAAATAAAAAAGGGTATAAACTTACCAAGTTATTTTCTTGTATGTTGTATTCCTTTGATTTGTGTCTACGTTTCCAGCTGAAGTACCACCACCATGTGTGCCCAAATAATTTTCTTTTCACCAATATTAAGCCGAATTAAGCCGAGTCTAGAACCTAGGCTAGTTGAAAGCCAATGTAGCACACATTTCTAGAATTGTGCATATATAATACAGTATGATCCGATTCATTTCCAGGATCACAATGGAAAGTGTAAATACATTGAGATGGAATGTCCGAACGTGTGCGGAGCCAAGTTCGAGAAGCGTTTTCTGGAATCTCACCTCAGCGACGAATGTAGCAAACGCATGATCACGTGCGAGTTCTGTGAGAAGTCTGTGTTTTACAAAGATGAAATTTCTCACTTAAACCAATGTTTGAAATTCCCCGTACCTTGTCCGAATGGATGCGACCAGACCGATATACCTCGAGAGCAGTTAAAGAAACATACTGATACAGACTGCCCTAAGCAGAAAATTGACTGTCCATTCGCAACCATGGGATGCGATTTTAAGGTAAGAACACAGGGGTTTCAGATTCATTCTAATTCCTCTAAAGCCTTGTCTACACTATCAAACTTTATGTGACAAAAAAATATGATGTGCCCAAATATGGTAGTGATCAAATCTATATATGGGCACATCACATTTTTGTCACATACAGTTTGATAGTGCTTAAAGGAATGAGTAGAATTATATAAAGAAAAGAATTAACGAAATAGTTCTTACCAACCATTGTCTTTAAATATGAAAAATAATTAAGTGTATGGATTTGTGAAATAAAAAGGAATTTCTTAAATAGACTGAGCGCCAGAAGATGCAACGGCATGTTCAAGACGATTCAATGACGTCAAAACACGTGACCATGGTCGGCTCGACGATGGTGAAGCATCAGGATACCCTGGACAAGCAGGTGGAAATGATGGACATCCACAAGGAGACGTTGGGCAACTGTCTGCAGAAGGTACGAGACCTGGAAAAGCTGTACGGATCTCAGTTGATCTGGAAGGTTGATCGATACGCGGAGAGGATGCAGGAGGCTAAAACCGGTAAAAAGATCACAATCTTCAGTCCGCCATTCTTGACTAGTCGACATGGTTATAAGATGGCTGTTTCACTATGCCTTAATGGAGATGGCAAAGGTAAGAGATGATGATGATGTCATTCTCTCCTATTGTCCAATTTAACAATCAATTGATCCAAAAATATGTCCTGACCTCACCAAATTACAAAACATAATTTTAACAAGGGAAGAGTGAAATTATACTTCACTCTTCGCTGATTTTAACAAACTACAGAACGTAACGGCATCTGGTGACATCAAACCACATGCTGGTTGTGTTGACCAGAAACTGTAAATAGACATGAAACTTCTTACATCATGATGTCTATCGCTGAATCTATTGGTATTAGTTGTCTCGCCATCGCAGAAATACCACCTGTTCTTCTACGATACTCTACCATAATTAGCAATACACTGGTTATTCAGGCCCAGTATCTCTTCTTTCTAAAACATCCCTTTTTCTCATTCTATTTCCCCGCAGTTTCAATATCTTAAAACGTTGTTTTTCTTCTTCCAGCCAAAGGTCATTTCATGTCCGTTTTTATCTGCATTTGCCGTGGAGAGTACGACGCTCTGGTACCATACCCATTCACACATCGAGTGACGTTCACCCTCATCGACCAATGTCAAGATCCGAAGGCCAGACGTAACATCTCTTACAGCATCAAGCCTAACCCGTGCAAGGAGAACAAACCGTTCCTGGGCAGACCTCAGGGCGAACGCAACGCTAGCTTTGGAACTCAGAAATTCGTACCATTGAACACGCTGAAGTCCCTTGACTACATTCGCGATGACACTATGTTCATCAAAGTCCACGTGGACCATGACGACAACATGTGTATCTAAGGAATTACGAACTTTCTAGAAATTGTACAGATTACGCTTCTGAGGCTTCTTGTTTATAAATATAAATTATCTATGCATTGACTAATATAAATTAATAAAATAGTCATCAGATCGTATCTTTATTAGGTACCAGGATCAGATCATATGAAATTACTATTATTAGGTACCGGGAATGGGAAAGGGTTCGGGGCAGGTATAGTAACAGGGCTATACGTTAACATTAATATCAAAAGGCATTGAGGCCTAAATATAACTTCATAGATCATAGATATTACACGATTTTCTAACTCAATAATATCGATCACGCGGCACGAGAAACATTACATTTGTCTTTGAAACAGTGCTTTATAGTATGTTTTGTAGTGCAAAAGTAAACATGCGCAGATCGACTGAGACGAATGTCTTCTCGTGAAGGGACAGACAGACAGACATTGTAAGAAACTATCGTAAATCACAAATTAGGTTATGACATTTATAAGAAAAAACGTTTTATTTGGATTAAAAAATGATCTAGGTTATTTAGGACAAGTAAAAAGAACAACATGTATAATAATATACTGTATCATTTGCTTTAATCACCCGTGTTGTAATTTTTTTGTTAAACCAAAACACAGTTTTATTATTTTTGTAAACGTATTATCGTCGATATATAAAATGTGTTTTAAAATTTATAGATTATATAATTTTAGCTTGAATTGAAATATTATTTATACTTTACCGTAGCTAAACATTGACATGACAAAAACATGTATTTCAATCAGTTTACGTAGGATGATTCCAAGGTAAACACAACATACATTAGCTATTTTACAATAGATATGTCATTAATAAAGTGCCTTATATCTGGATTGACGAAGGATGCCAATGTATTGGATAGCATCATAGTCAGCCTTTAAATTACTAGTAGGCCTACATCTCTATTTACATTGCAAACAAGGTGTATATATAATTATATATATTGAAAAAAAAAGGTTATTTTTTAAATGTAAAAAGTATGTGAACGTGAATAAATCTATAGAACACAGCAGCACTCTTCTATTTCCGATTTGAGTCCGATATTTGCGTGATCAGTGGCCTATCGTCAGTCACTTTGACGCATAAACGGAATAGGCCCCTATACATGTATTAGTGTGTTCATACGAAGAATCATAAACGTTTTAGTGAAAAACACGCAAACAAAAACACGGTGGGAATGTAGATTTTTACGAAGAGCCGAACGCATTGACTCACCTACATAAATGTTCGTTTGTAAAATTGTTTTAGTAAAGTCAGAAAAAACGGTGGGAAGTAACGATTTTCCTGACGTCAAGAAGATTATTGCCAGAATCGACGATTTAAGATCAATACCACATTAACATCACACGCTCTCGTTTGAGAGAGCCCCAGCAGGCAATATGTGCTTCCAGAACAGTATAAAACTGAACATCTAAAACAACTAATTACATGAATTAAAGCGTTGTTTCTTAAACAGCTTTATAAAGGCCAAATCGATTACCGCAATCAATAAATAAACGCATAAACGCATTATACTTCCAACTAGTATATCGTTCTTGTCTAAACATAAAAAAGAACGATTTATATTTCATATACTAGGCTCATTACTGTAATGATAAAAAACAGTAATATAACAAGGGAGATCTTCACATTGTTTGTTAAAATAAATAGATGAGTATCGCTTTATAAAAATGTATAAAAAATCTCGTCTCGTTGTAAACAACAGCTTGTTTGAAAATTGCAGAAAAAAAAGTATCGACACAAAGATGATGACCATTCCAGTTAGTGGTACAGTGAGTTTTTAAAATGTAAATTACAATACACATATCAGAATTGATGGTTAATAGAGATACGTGAAAATAAGTGATATTTATGTACGTGGAAATACGAAATTTTCGATACGTGAAAATATTCGATTTTCGATACGTAAAAATATTCGATTTCCGATACGTGAAAATATTCGACTTTCGATACAGTACGTGAAAATATTCAATTTTCGATACGTGAAAATATTCGATTTTCGATACGTGAAAATATTCAATTTTCGATACGTGAAAATATTCGATTTTTGATACGTGAAAATATTCGATTTTCGATACGTGAAAATATTCGATTTTCGATACGTGCATAAGCGATTGAGATACTGTACGTGAAAATAAGCGAGTTACATGCTTAAAAAAATTTCGAAATATGAGATTTTTTTATATGTGAGCATATTTTTTCTGTTAAAAAGTCTGGAGAAGGTTCTTCATAAAATTGTTTTGTAAATTAAGCACTAGCAACGAAAAATCTTATTGTTTGGCACAAGCAAAATAATATTAGAACCAAAACAGTTTAAAAAGAAAACAGATTACAAAACAGAACTTGATTAGTTCAGTATAAGATACAATAGACTTTCTGCCATCAGTCATATTAATGATTTTCAATGTGATGGATGGTTACTAAATTAGCAAATTGATGAAGAATTTACCAGAAATAGAAAGTCTTTCAAAATGTAATATCAATCTGGACGATTATCACGCAGAAAGTGTCCTATTCTTTTTATATCAGTGAGGTAATTAGAGATTGTTCGGACTGTAAGTCTGTAGTAATAACAGTTGCTGTTTTATGTTAAGCTCTGTCTACACTATCAACTTTTATGTGACGACAAAATTGCTGTACC
The DNA here is from genome assembly GCF_963402885.1 of Antedon bifida. NCBI lineage: Eukaryota > Metazoa > Echinodermata > Crinoidea > Comatulida > Antedonidae > Antedon > Antedon bifida. Next base: position 30,099,887 of record NC_136227.1, on the reverse strand, counting down.
CATATATGGACACGATAACATTATATTTCTACCATATTTGGGCACATCACACTGTTAAAAACATTTATCTGGTGTAGGTATGATCACATACTGATTTTCAATGGATTAGAAAAGTTAGAGATAAATGTAACCGAAAATAACATTTTACATTTAACTCAATCAATTCCACAATGTCCAAAACTATATGCGGTGTACCCCAATGGTCTATACTGGGACCATTATTGTTTTTGATTTATGTCAACGACATACCTAACACATCCAATCTTTTAAATTTTATTTTATTTGCCGATGACACAGATATATTTTACTCACATAAAAATAAAGACATTATTTATAATTATTAATGTTAAACTTATTAAAGTTGCAAATTGGTTTAAATTAAACAACAATATTCAAAAAACAAATATGTTCTGTTTAATTATAAAGTTAAAGCTTCTATTAATGATCATATTTTTATTGATAATTTTAATATATCACATGTTAATGAAACTAAATTCCTTGGTATCACTATAGATGAAAAATTGAAACCTCACCTTCATATAATTAGTAATATAATTTCGTGAAATATTGGCATTATGAATAAACTCAAATACATACTACCTTCTAATATACTCATAACCCTATATAATACCTTAGGTCTACCGTATATTTCATATTGCAATTTAATTTGGGTCGTAACTATTGGTAAATTTGAAACATTATGGACAAGCCTTGAATCTTCACATATTGATCATCTGTTCAAATTACAAAAGAGAGCCTTGAGAATTTGTCATGCTGTCATTTCAATCTCATAGTTTAATGTTTTGAACATCTACGATATTAATAAACTCCAAACGGCTCTGTTCATGTCACAATTTAATTATTCCATCTCATATTTTTTCATTATTTGTTAAATCATCTGACAAGCATGCATTTAATACTAGACATTATTAACCGAAGCTTTTACAACAAACCTTAGACGTAATTCTGTTTTATATATTGGTCCCAAACTTTGGAATTTTTTAATTTTAAATATAACCTCAAGACATCTCTGGTCTGTACATATGGTGAGTAATTGCCTGACATGCACCATCTAATTTGTTTTGCCTGTTTATTTCCTTTTTTCTAAAATAATGCATCGATTACATTTCCATTATATTGGTATTACTATTATAATCTGTGCCATAACTTTACATATTTCCATATGCATATTTGCTTTTTATCCCATAGGCCTATCCGAATACTACTCTGTTTATTTATTTATTATTTTTTTAACTCATGTTTTTTTCTACTTCTTTATTATCTTTTTTAAAGCATATTTATAATTATAATAATGTATGTATAATGTTGCAATAGGGGTCAGTTCTTATTTGACCTCCATCCACAATCATGTTTCTTTTAATCTAATTTATAATTAATCTATGTTTTATTAGATGGTATGACTGTATTATTTGGTGTGCGTTGAAAATTTAATAAAACAAACAAACAGAAAAAACATTATTTTATAATCTTCAAGTCAGCTGTACTGTTGTAGTACAGCTGTTAGAGCTACCCCTTCAATCAATCAATAAACTTAAATAATTTTTATAGAAGTTTATGAACATTATTAAAACTTACAGAATAAATTGTCATGACTGGTAGAGTGACCAGATACTTATCAGGCTATCCTTGCCACCTACCGCCAATAATTGTCCATGATCAAATTCCGCAAGAGGGTACGAGAAGGCCAGACTGAGGATGCTCTCTGTATGGTAGTCTAGAACGGCAAGTGGTTTGCATTTTTGAAAAGAAAATAAACGGACTCTGAAGAAAAAAGAAACAAAAAGATTCATTCAATTTTGCCAAAATTTATATTTATTTTTAATTCAATTATCAAAATTAATTTGAAAAATGTTTTTGCCGAAAGGTCATAGTTTGTCTACCAAACATTGGCCTAAGACGGTCTAGGCAAAGCTTATGGATTTTTGCTCTCTGCGGGTGAAATCAGTTATTGCAGGCGACGATTGTACACTGCATAGTCCTTGAGTGATTTTTTGTTATCCAATGAGAAGCGTTTGTCTTTAGGAGGACCCTGTGTCGTCAAAGATCCTCTATGTTATTCTAATTATTGACCCTTTTTTGGGATAACGAATTATGGTCTTTGCAGATTGGTCTCTAATTAGGAGAAATATAAATAACCAGCTATATTGTGTTCATCTGGATAACAGGAGTGTGGTCTTTAATTGGAGGTATTTTTATCCAGAGAAATTCCTTAAGAGACTTGTATAGTAAATACTGTTTAAAAAAAACTATGCATACATTAAAGTAATTTACATTTACTCACCTGTTATCCCAGCCACCTGTAGCGAATATCTTATTATCTTGTCTAATCTTGATGTCAGATAAACCAGCATTTGTTAATTCATGCTCTTTAATTACAGATATTTCCTAATAATATAAATATGAATGTTTGGGTCAACCGGCTCAGCTACAGTGATAAATTTTAATTTTTAATTTTATTTTTCAATTTCAGTTTTTTTGTTTTGTATATATTTAAATAGACCAAATAAATAATGAAATGAAATAAAGAAATTCATTTACACTTTGTTTTGTTTTTTTTATTAATAATGGAATAGAATCTGAGTTTTATATCATTTATTGGTGTCATCATGAAGAAATTCTGAGGCAGTCATCCAAAATGGAGGATAGGGCGGGTTAACTCTATGTTTGTTGTTTTCATTGGCAAATCCATTAAATGTTGTATATACAAATACAGATATAGATTCCTTTTATTATCCAATATAATGGAAAGTACAGTGCTCATATCATGCTTAAATATCGCACTAGAAACGTCTATTCTTAGTTTTAAAATATTGAATAAGATAAAAGAATTGCTTACGGAAGAATCAACGTGCCAAAGTTTGAGAGAATTATCAACCGAACCTGATACACCTCTCATCGTGCTAGTTGAAAAATCAATACACATAACTGAAATGAAATGTAATCATTATATTATTGATATAACAAGATTACTATATAACTCATTTATATTATTATGAAATAATTAGTTATACAGGCCATAATAAAAGATAAAATTATTATGAATTATATATTAATATTTTCATCAATTTATAGCTTGTACTATTGATTATGTATTCATAAAAATATGAATATCATTGTTGTAAGGATACAGAATGTATTATATTATACAAATAGATTCACAATGCACATCAATACATGGCTTATCTTTTAAGTGTTATTTATAAATAATTATATCTTGTATGACAATGCACTTTTACCATACAAAACGTTTGGTATAATATGGTAGTTGTGTACAGTGGGAAGAATATTATATATATTATTAGTAGGATTTGCTAGAGGGAGCTTGGCTTATTTTTTTTTTTTTTTTAAATTTCTTTTATATGGCGCTTTATACTGACAGTACAAAAAAAACATAAAATTGCAAGAAACACAAGATACACAAAAAAAAGGTAATCAGGCCTGCCATGGATACCAACGTCATCGGGCGAGTAACTTAATCATCCCACACTGTAAATGGATCTTAAGTTTGCTTTTAAAAAGTGAAAGTGAGGGTGACTTACGAATTATGTTTAATATTATTATTGTTAACATTCTATAACAAATACTTATTCAGTCTTATTTTGTACTAAAATGTATTACCTGGTTCCGAATGCATTTTTAGTTTTGAAACAATTTCTTGCTTTTTGGTATCCCACAATGCAACAGTACCGTCCTCATAACCAACTATTAGTTGATGATTTGATATCCACTTCATACACATTACCATTCCTATGAATTTAAAAAAGGTACAAAAAAGTTAACAGAGTGGATTTTTCTTTTTTTCAGCAAAACTTAACAGTTTTATCAAAAAAAAAAGGATAAATTGTGTCACTAACCATATGATTCTGGTTTAGTTGGAACCAAATTGGAAATTGGCTCCCCTGTCTGTAAATGGAATAGTCTAACTGTTGCCAGTTCACAAGTTGGTGTTGCAAGAATGTGACTACCATTATCTGTAAAGAAACATTCAAAAAAAAAATTAAAATTACTAATTTTAACTTGCCCGCCTTATCTTTACACTTGCCCTTCCTGATGTATAATGAAAATTATTTAATACCAAAAAGTAAATGCAATTTTCTAACCTTCAGAAGACAATGCACATTTACAAAAACTGACAGAGGTAACCGGAATTTTGTTGCAAACTTCTTGACGACCTTCTCTGAAGTCCCAGACACAAACATTGTTATCACGGCCTTGACTATAAGAAAAGGGAAGAAATTAAAAATATTCATCTGATAAAAGTCACTTCTTGATAATGTTAACTTGGGAGTTAAGTTTAATAAAGTCAGGTTCGTGGTACTCCATTTAAATAACCCAGAATTATACTGATTTTAACTAAACTTGCAAGATACCTTATAAGATTTTTTTCTTGATATACTTTCACCCAGATGACGGCTTCTTTATCATGCCCCTGTAGGGTCTGCGCCACCCTCCTTGTTTTTAAGTTCCATAACTGTACCTCTCCAGTTGAACTTCTAAAAGAAATTTAAGTAACCAGACATTAAAATAAAGTAAAATGGTACATTAATAATTATATAAATATACATAAAATAAATCAAAATATTATCGTATATTCATAAGAATAATTTGATTTTTTAGGTAGATGAATATTCAACTTACCCAGTAACTAACATATCTTGGTATGGTTCATCTTTAGCAGTATTGTTGTTCATAAATGTCATTGAATGGCTAAATCCATTTAAACCACGAAGTACAAATAATGGAGATGGTGATGGCTGAGTCATATTTATTTTAATTTTGGAAAATTATTTAAAATTTTTATTTGGATGAAGTTTTTCCAGGACAAGTCTGAAAGATATAAAAGAACTGGTCTACCACATCATTTATACGTCTAGGCCACAGTAATTCAACTGAAGACAGCAACTTGCATGCTTCCTCCTACTAATTCGTGCTTCAAATAGCAACTCCAAAAACGAGGTAGAAGGCTTAACATAAAAAGTAAATTTAAGAATAAAAACCACAAAATATGCTATTTATAGTGATTCGTTTGAAACTCTATAACTAAATCTACCGATCTATATTGCTTTTAACAAACATTGTTCATTTGAATTTAAATATGCAGCAAATAAATTGTTCACTTCTTGTGCACATTTTGTAAACAAACTTGTTTAGCCAGTGCAGCACGTTGTATTGTAAAAACGAAATTGATACGGTCCAACAAGGTATACTGTGTTTTAGCTTGTATATTATCCGTATTTTTTGCTTTCCGACTATTTTGTAAATAAATGACGGACCGCGAGGACAACCTTTTGCATCTAAATCTTAAATTTCCATATTTTTCATATTTAAATGGAACGAAAACTCAAAATAAAGATTGCTCCAAATTTTAAAAAATATGGTAAGTATTTATCTACTTTGATCTAGGATTTTAATGCAATTTTACGTGTCGTTAAATGGGCTAGGCCTCTTGGCTAGGCTCAGCAAGGCAAAGAAATCTGGAGGACTGCCGCACAGAAAGGCTTTGGTCGGTGTGTCGAATTATGACTATGAGGAATAACTGACAGTATTATGTATATATTCATTTCAGATATGAACACGTTTATACTCTTAAATATTCAACCTGGTCTGCAATAAGAAAAGTGATGAAGCAAATACTGATTATTTATAATAAAAATACTGTCATAAAAAGGCCCCTATTTTTTTTGGTATTATTTTATTATAATGGGTACCACCAACATAACTTGTGATGTGTTTTTATTATTATTAATATACCAATCCATTCTATTTATTATTAGGTGAAGCTAACAAAAACTATGCAGCATTATCAGTGGCTTTGATTTGCTTAGTGGTTGGTGTACCAATGTGGTGGTCAACAACCACGACATATCGAGCAAGTTTACCATATTCAGAAATAGACCAACTCGCTGCATCTAAGGTGAGATAAATAAATAGCCTACAATTGCATTTATGCACGAGTTATGCACTTGTCAATTGTATGACCCACTATACGACCCCTGGGAGAGGTGCGTCATTTGTCTGATGTTCATCATACCCTATGAATACCATGACTTACCTTTTAGGTGACCATGACGTACCCATTTTGACACACTATGATATGATATGGTGAGTGGTAAAGTGACCGACATTGACACACAATTGTTCATTGACGTACCATCTAGGTTTTTTGACGCATCCATGACATACCTTTGGTCGTATAGTGGGTCATACAATTGACACATGCATTAGCAAAAAAATATAATTCATATTTCGAATTATTACTGTATATTTCAGATAACTGTAGTCATACCTACAGATGTGTGGATTTGTCTTGAGCACACACAGGGAATAGACGCAACTTCTTACCGAAAACTGGAACAGAAACTGAGTCTTGGTGTGTTGAATTATAGATTTATGAATTAAAAGAAATCTATAAAAAATAGTTTCTTGAATTTTACCTTTGTTTTGTATTTTGAAAAACTTAATTGTAAAATCAGTGAATTTAAATGTAGAAAAAAGTGGAAAGATTACTTAATATCTTTAAAAACATAATTGATATCCTAATAAGAGGAACGCTGCACTGCTGGCTGCCATGGGTCCGTGGAGGGCCCAATCCGAAATTTCCTCAGTTTCCAGTTAAGCTTGAGGACAAATATAAATACCTTTACCTTACCTTATACCTTATATGTTTTTTTCAAACTTTTAATCATTTTTCAAGGAATTGTAAGGCTTGGGGATCTTTCAATTAACTACAATATTTCAGTTCATGAATGTTCAGCAAAAACAACAAATATTTTATCAAAGAGCAAAACTATAAAAGGTAAGACAACTATGTGAAATGTTTTTAATAAACATTCTTAATAAATTAAATTTTGGCTAAATAATTACACTCTCCTAATACCAGAATATCTTAAAACTCTCCCTAAACCCTTTTCTTGAGGTCCCAGACTATTTATCATTAAACAACACACATTCAGAATACACATTATTATCATCATATTACTGTAGGCTAGCCCAATCTAAAGCCTTGTCTACACTATCAAACTTTATGTGACAAAAAAATGTGATGTGCCCATGGACATGATGATGTCATATTACTACCAGATTTGGGCATATCACTACCATATTTGGGCACATCACACTTTTTTTTGGTCAAACTAGTTTGATAGTGTAGACAGAGCTTAATATGGTGTCCGGTGTATTGGGAGAGTTGACTGTACTGTACTGTATATTAAACTTGTGCTTTAATAGATTTTGATTCAGAGCTAGAAGAGACTAACAAATTGGTAATGGGAAAGTCCAACGTCTATTTACTTTCTGAACGACGTTTTAATTCAACGACTCAAATTATTGTGAGTCAAAATAGAAGAGGCTATGTAAAGTTTCAAAAAGGTAAGCATCTGAATAATGATAATTAATATTAGAAAAACATACCCCCTTCCCCCCTCCCCCACCAACTCATCTCCTACAAACATTTTTATAGTGTAATATTATAAATATGCTTCAATTATAGTATGATATTTTGTGATTCGAACCCATAATCTTTAGATAGCTATTATGACATCATATTGTACTTTTAGACAAATGAGTTTGCATTTATCGATATTAAGAACTTGTAATTGTGTAATTATTGATTTTTGAAAGTAAATAATTTAATCTCTCTCACCTAGAATTAATTACATGTTACCATGGTGATAATTGATTTGTTTACGTTATGAATTTAATTGTGTATTCTTTATTTACACATTAATATATCAATTTACTATTATTCTTGTTTTACTTCCAACAGAAGATTTAGATAATACAGCCACTGCTGTTTTGGGGTTAATTCGAGATGTGTTTACAAATGAAAATATAATTAACTCTTCTTGTTCTGCTTCCAAAGAATATTCACATACAGAAGTAAGTCCCAACATAATGACTGATAAAGTAACTACTGTAAAACCAGAAAGTTTCGCGACATGAAACTTTCGCGAATTGGTTACATCGGCCATTTTTGCGACATAAAACATTTACGAATATGAAAAATAAACAATATTGTGTATGCGCGACCTTTGAGTTATAAAGACGCTAATACATAAGCTATTGTATACAGTAGTAGGCATACAGTACGTTCTGAAAATTATTCGCGACATGAAACTTTCGCGAATCCCAATCACTCATGAAATTTGCGAAAGTTTCTGGTTTCACAGTAATTTAATATAATAGCTAATAAAACTAAAAAAAATTAAAACATCCAGTAAAATAATTTCATATATAATACACTAATCAATAATTACAGATTAATAATAATTATTTATAGACCCATTGACCAATTATTAGTTTATTTTTACATTGCATTATTAATTATTTAAAAATACTTAATCTTTCGTTTTTTTTTCAAGTAGCGCTAATTTTTATAAATATTTTACATAATTAAAAAAATCTTGTGATGGTATTATAGGATGACATAGACAGCATGAGAGCATTAAGGTCAAACCCAGGGTATGAACTTTCATTTAACCTTTTGAACCCTGACCCAGCAAGTATACATTACACGTGGGACATCGCAAGTGGTATTCAATGTAAGTCCCATTTGAAAATGTACATCGATTATCTGAATATACAAACAGCTTTTGACATATAGTACAGTACATCGATATCAAATTCCTAATATTTTACTTACATTATTTTTTTTATAGCATATTTGCGACCATTTCTAGATAAATTATCTGAATTTGCTCATTTTGGCGTTGAGTCTCAAGTTCTATACTACACAAAGCTAGCAGTAAAAGCTAGGAAATCTGCGAATGTTAATGGGTATATATTGTCCTATGACCTTCTTCCGCATGTTATCAACCCTATTGAAGCCAGGCTAGGTAAGTAACATTTGAATGAACTTCTTGATTGCGCAATAGGAAGCTTGACCTACGTCCTACGCATTAGTGCATCGTTATTTGTCTGGACATACCAAAACTTTGTTGAGGAATCGAGTGAGAAAGCATTTCCCAATTATTATGATGTAAGACTAGCTCCTAGAGTTGTTACAAATCAGAGTCTTCCAAATGCCATACCTATACTACCGAACTAAAAAGAAAAACTTATTTTATTTTCAATACAGGTAGTCACATATCCACCAACCCTGATCTAAACTTCATCATTTACCTACCAACCCAATCGCAATCCCCATTGTATGTGATGGATGCGGAAGGCAACCAAAGTCCATACAATGCCTTCCTAAGCCCTCGCTGGGGCGGTGTGTTAGTGTACAACACACCAGAGGATGGTGAAGTTGATAATGAGGGTCGCCTGAAAGTTGACATGCAGGAAGTGATGGAGGTGTTTGTGGGTCAGTTGAGGTTACTAATTGGAATACCTGATCAAGCAGTGACTGTTCTACATAGCAATGAAAACTGTGGAATAACTGATTGGGTCAGTAATCAATATAATTGTTTGTGAAATTTGGAAAAAAATACAGAGATTGAAGGTTAATATATTTGTTTAAACATCAATGTGTAGACAATAATTTAAAAGTTTAGGCCTAACTGTCTAGACTTAGCTTTGCTACACATGGACGACATATTGGACCTTGATTGATAAGAAGAGCTGAGTGTTTGCGCATGCAAATAAAATCTGAAAAAGTTTTTACCATAATGTCAGGAGGTGCTGACCAAGAACTATAGAATTCTTGTTTCTTCTGGCCTTAATATACCAACTAATGGCGTGATACCTAAATGGAAAAAGCTGTGAACTGTAAACTAAATAAAAGAATTTTCTTGAATAAATCTTATAGGAAATGGATGTGTTGTTTCGGAGTAAGACATTGGAAAATATTGCATCAGCATCTTCAACTTTGACCTCTCTTTCACAACTTCTAGCAAAGATTCGAAACATGGTGATAAAAGACGATGTAGCTAAACAGGTAAAAATAGCTTTAATTGTTAGATCTGGTTTTAAATTGTAGAGGGCGGCATACTACATTTGACAGAATCAATCCACACAGAAATAAACAAATTGTGGGCCTTTAACCTATTAATCAGCCCATGGAGGTATACCACCATGATCAAACTATTACCTAACAATGAAGTATCTCATTCATTCATTCTTTATTTAGCCTTTAAAATCGAAATACATTTAAAACATAGGTAACAAAAACAAGACAGGTGGAAATCTAAGGAGGCAAGGATAAGCAAAAGCAATTAAAATCGCTGTAGCTCACAGGCTTGCTTATCTATCCAGTACATAAAGATAAATAAAATACACATTAACGATCTAAATATAAATAAATTCTAAGTGACAAAGTATAGCCTATTACTACAGTAGCGAATTATTTTTAATTTAGTAAAATGTCAGTACCCAAGGAATTTAATATTTATCTCCAAAACATACAGAAGTTGTTCATATGTTTACTTTCCAAAAACAATTTCAAAGTTTCAATAAATAATTGATAAATAATAAATAAATAATTGTTTCCTTGTTCTAGGTATACAGTGCAGTGGAAATGATACAACTAAGCAAGAAATTCCTGGCAGAAGGCAACATTTATCGGGCTTTTCATGCTTCTAAAAAAGCAATACAAACATCAGAAGAGGCATTCTTTGATTCCTCCTTGCTAGAATTACTTTACTTTCCTGAAGATCAAAAGTTAGTATCATTTATAAAAATCCAAACAAACAATAAACACATGAGATGAGAATCTAAATCGAGATAGTCTATAGTAACTGAAAGGAAAAATAAAATGATTAAAAATGTTTAAATGGTAGTAATCAAGAAAAGTGGATACACTGTATTAGCATGATGATAAATAAACAATTATCAGGATTGTCAAAACGTTACTTAATGAATCGAAAAATAAAACAGTTTAGTTTATTTGTGTCCATTTCTCATCAGGTACGCAATATACATCCCGTTATTTTTACCCATCCTAATACCAATTGCCGCATCAGTGTACAAATCTGTGCTGTGGCTCAGAGGCAACAAAAAGGAGTCATCAAAAGACAAGGAAGACTGAAACAGAAAGATGCATTAGATGGTGTTAGGTCTCTGGGGCTGGATGGCCTGAATAGCATTTGTCTTTTACTGCAACACATGATAGGATGATATGCATATAGATGTTTCTATGCAACTTTGATGGTAGCTATTACAAATGTAAATTTTGTTATAAAATGGGGGAACTAAATTCCATGCCTCAATGATGACAGGCAATCAACCTAGTATTGATTGGAATGGGAATGAACAGGATACCGAATGCTACACTATAGATATTAAGAAGTTAACATATTTAAAAAATGAAAATTAATAGAGATCATGACCTCCAAGAGCTGAAAACAGATTTTAAAAGCAATGAAGCAAAGATAGTCATTTGGAATTCCATTTCATATAATTTTGGGGAAAATGGAGAAAAATCATGTGCACTATTATTTAAAAGCAAATAGTAAGACAAGACGAGGTGCACGAGGTGTGATGACATTGTTCCAAGGGAACTGTAATCAATTGTCATTTATTAACAAGCAAGCATATTCTCTGTACTGTATCTATACTTTTCCAGTATCATGCAAAGTAATAGTGTCACAAATGTATCACATGTGATGCCAATGTTAGTATTCACACACAGACACTTATCATACCTCATAAAGAGGGCCCTTGATTGTCAGCATTCGCTGTTTAGGGTCACCCTCTAAAATAAGGTGAAATAAATATAATAAATTAGGCTTATGGCCTTTGATACAGGCAAAACATGTCGTACATATGACAGATAATGCCATACATACAGTACAGGGAATCGGATAAGCAAGCAGTTATCATGAAGTACTTTTGTATGTATGTTGTGTATATTTTCTGAATAAACTATTACAATGAAAGAAAGTCAACAAACTCTCTTCTTTGACAACTCATTGCACATTTTATTTAATACCATGGCAGATTAAAAAATCATTTGCATCAGGCTTAATAATTCTACTGCAGTATTTATCATACAAACACAGGCCTAGGTTAGAAATGAGTGAGTTTGCAAATACAATAGCTCTGTCTACACTATCAAACTTTATGTGACAAAAAAATGTGCCCATAATGGACATGATGATGTCATATCACTACCATATTTGGTCGTGAGGTGGTTTCCCGATTAATCGTATGATCAAAACAGTACTGGATATGACCAACTAGCATTCATGTTCCCAACTAATCATCCATTCATAGAAGTACTGATGAAGAAGTCAATCTGTGGCGACAATAGAATGAACCCGAGACCTGACTATCTTCGACTTTTAATATTTGGGCACATCAAACTAGTTTGATAGTGTAGACAGAGCTTAAGCCTAAGGGTGTGTGGCACAAGATGAGATGCTAACACTATAAAACAAGACAAGATTTTCTGCACATCGTGAGCAGATAACCATAATGCTTTTTTTGTCTTTGCATCATCAAATGATTACATCAAAATCTGGTAAACATATGATGCTTCTAAACTTCAGATTATATTCAACCAAACTGTATTTATGGGCGAGCACAAATAAACATTTTTTACAATTTGGTAAACTCACGCTTGTTATTGTCAGACGGAGTTTCTTAAGAAAGCTTAACTTTACCTATTCTATCTTTACTTTATAAGCAATATATCAAATGAGTGTTTAATACAGCTATTCTTATACATTTAAACATATTGGTTAAAAATATAAAGGTTGTATTACTCGTTATTCAGATACATGTGTACAGTACAGTTTTATTATCAACATATTTACAGTAGGCTAATATTTTTATACAGTCAATTTATTAGTAGGCCTATGTTTATATGTCTTGAAAGCTATTTAGTACTATAATATTGGAAATAATGCTTATAAATAGAAATAAGCATATACCGTAAAATAGACCAATAGAGACTCAACTACCGTACAAGAACAGTTTCAGGGGCCTTGACGCTCATGTCATGCAAAATGAGAAGTGTTCACATAACAGTGTTATAGAAACACTAAGATAAGCTTTACTTGTCTTCGACACAAAAAATACTAATTATAGTTTTTCTGCTTGATAAAAATTTACTTTCAATTAAAAAAAAAGATAAGATGATTGATATAAAGTTTGCGGTACAACGCATATGGTATTCACTCCTGAGGACAATGAAAGTAAATTTTTCAAGATGAGTAGTGTCCAGTACAAGAGGTCATTAGCTAAATATACAGAAACCAAAAGTGAAATCAAAAGACAGAATATTTTCTCTATAAGAACTATAAATTGTTGGAACTCTTTGCCAAAAAATATGATTGAATCTCAAAATCTAAATCAATTTAAAACCGCACTAAAAAAGCACTGGTCTAACCACCTGTTAAAATACAGCCCTTATGAATCAAAGAAGAATATGTTCTGATCAAGAGAGTCACAGAAGCATTAAGTCTCAAAATCCAGGTTGATCCAGGTAGGTAGATATTGATCGAAACATCAAGTAACCCAACAGTCCTTTTCTGAACTATATTTATGTGGTGTACCGCAAACTTTATATCAACATATTGATTTCGCCATGCAAACCTTCAAACAATATAAAATGACCAAAGCTCATTGGACGAAAGTTACTTTCTTAAGTACATGGTATACCACAAGCCTTTGTTTATCAATCAAAAATAGACAATAATATATAATCAAAGCTTTTAAACGTTAATTTTAAAATCCTAAAAACTTGCTTTATGGTTCAAGGGTCAACCAATTTAAAATAAAATTCACTGCATATAATTTGGTAGATTATTAGCAAGGTAATTCATACTAACAAATACTTTTGGAAATAAATACTGAATAGTATCATGGTGTACCAATTTGGAAACAGAATCCCTAATATGGTTTAAAGGCATACCTAAAAGGCTATTTATCATAAAGCTAGTCTTATTGAAATATTTTTTTTATTCCTAAAAAGTCAGTTGCATAAATCGATTTACTAATTTTTCACAATTTTAATTACAATATCTAAAATGAGATAATAGATATACATTTGGTCCATATTTTACTTTAATAGTAGTCAAAACATTGTCAAATTTCCTATTAGGCCCTATATCTACAAATGAAACATTTTCTCATTATGAAAAACAAGCTTAAGCAGAATTCTCTACTACATTAAGAGCCTTCTGCTGCCAAGAAGTACCACATTTCTATTCTTTAAAATATGGGACATCATGGGCCTGTGCAACGGTGTCCACTTTTGAACTTGGTGTTCAGTTTTAAAATGTAAATGTACTACATAAAGCACTGAACTTTTTTTTAAACGGCGGGCAAAAAAAAAAGAAGAGTATAGTGTGCGGTGTCATAGTGTTCCCTCTCTCTGAGGATCTGCACCAGTGTACTACACACTTGTTAAAATTCTTCTATAGCCTTGCTATAGCATGATATAGCACAACATTTCAGTACTAAACTTTCTAACTTTACCAAAGATGGACGATGGTCATTACACCAGAGGAAAAAAAAACCTGTATCCTCAAACTACTCTAATAATGTGGTGCTTCTTACAATTAATGTTTGCTTGAGACTTGTGCTAATAAACTAGAAAATCTAACAAATTTGCATATACATAAGACTTTAAAATATAAAGAATATATCTCTAGATTATTTAATGTAGGTGATTGCGAGATACATGAAACAAATTATTTGGCATAAAACTGATAAAATTCTAACAATCACATTTAAAAATACTATATCATATATAACATTTGTGCTCATATAACATATATTTGACAAACTGTACTGCATAGTTTAAAATAAAGCAATAATATAAAAAACACAATTATTAGCATAACTGTCACTGGTATAAGGTTATGTGGTATTAGGTCCTAAAATGGTCCTTATTTTGAGGGCGACATTGTCAAATAAAAAAAATATTACTAATATACAAATAAATAAATTTGTTCCTTGTTGTTTTATCATGCTAATTACTTCCTCATTTACATACAACCTGTCCTATTGGTGTATAAGTACTCTAGGCGTTGTTTTCTGTTCTGATGATGAGAATAGTTTCTCGAAACATGTCACATTTTAAGCCAGTTTGCTTATTCATTAAATGTCTTAAAATATTATGCAAAATTGCAACTACTATTTATCACTAATACTGTATTTAACAAAAATATAATTTATTTATTTTTAAACACATTTTGATTATTGCAGTTTTAATAATGAATGATAAGAGGATGTAATAATGTGCAAAAATTACTAACTTGAAAAAATATTAAAATTTGAACTATGGCATACAGATAGTTTAAATGAGTCCAAAATAATATGAAATTTAAAAAAGAGATGATATGCAATTTGTTTAGTCTATTGAGTGTTTTTTTAAAATAACATTTTGAATTTTTTATAACAGCCTGGAAATCAAATTAGCAGATATTAAAATAAGCAGACATGGACCTTTCATGAATGAGGGGTGGGGATGACATATTGCAGTGCGATATGGTGGGACCATAATAAATCTGAAACTACTGTCCTATGGAATGATCCTATTAAAATAATATTACTTGTGCCACTTAATACTAAAAAATGAATACCTAAGCACACACTTTTCAAGTGGTAACACACTTAGCCTTCCACGAAAAAAACAAAATCGTTTCACATTTTTGAGAAATATTTCTATTTCCTACCTGTGAAACTATTCCACAAAAAAATTGCAAATGCATACCAATGTTGTATTAACTTAACTTTCCGCGGCCGATAATGCGTTCGTTTAAATTCTAGATCATATTACATGCACCGGTCTCATGGCACGCCATTCAGTCTTGAGAAATAGTCGAATTAAAATATTGAATCTGCAACACTTAGGCTTAAGGTTGTAAAACATAAGCTGATCAAGCGTTCAGTAGTTTACTTGGATGCATGTGTAATAGACAAGCGCAAAATGCGCAAGTATTAAAATAACTTCAAATCTTGAGGTCAAATGAAAAGAAACATGATGTAGATATAGATTATTTTCTGTTGTGTGGTAGTGTATGAGGAAGTTATTGACATAAAAACATAAGCTGATCAAGCATTCAGTAGTTTACTTGGATGCACGTGTAATAGACAAGCGCAAAATGCGCAAGCTTTAAAATAACCACTTAGCAACAAAAAAATCTTCAAATCTTGAGGTAAAATGAAAAGAAACATGATGTAGATATAGATTATTTTCTGTTGTGTGGTAGTGTATGAGGAAGTTATCGACCATCACACTAAAATAACTGTATAATATGTACAGTAATTGTAATAGATTCTACTATCGTTTTATGTTATGTTGTACTTCCAGGAACAGTGCTTAGACATTATAACACATGATGGTAGTGTAAAAATCACTACTTACTAGTTTCATCACAAAGGTTTCGCACTGGGATGAAACAGAATTTTACCAGTGAAAACCCTCAGCTAGTAAACTCACTATGATCTATAAACTGCATAAATATACTGCCGTTATTTTAAATTGCTACTAAATTCATTCAAACGCTTTTTCATTTGCGATGAAACAGAACTTTGCCCAAGTTATAAATCGATACCTTGAGTAAATTATTTCTGCAACACTATGACCTATAACCGCATAAATAACCGCAGTAATTTTAAATCGCTACTAAATTCATTCCAAAGTTTTCTCATTCACTGGAACCTACAACCACAGTCTGCTGGACATCATAAACTCAATTGACCAGCAACTTTTTATATTCTAGGTCACCATCGTGACCTAGTTAATATTTGGCAAAATTAAGTACTAAAACTGAACAACAAATTTCAGAAATTTGAGATGTTAAGGAAAGTACAAATAGAGCTGTTTGGTGGAATTTGTACAGGTGTTAATATATGCAAATTTACATATTAACACATGTATACAAACAGCCACCACCCAATTTCCAACTTGCTGTCAACTTATCTTCATTCGGACGTATGTTGCTTATCTTCTTCTCTTACTAGTCGTTCTTTTTCACCGTTACTAAGCACATGGTTCTTCGTTTCCATGAAGTTTTTAAGCTGCGTTGGATAATCTGTCATGATGCCAGAGACACCAAGTCTTAGCGCCCTCTCCCAGTCGTCTTCTTCGTTTAATACCCACAAGTACACCTAATATATAATAATGATTGCTATCTATTAACTTTAATTGTTTAAATAAATTGTTGTGATAGTATTAAAATTATTTTAGAAGACAACCTTTGGTCTCCAAAAGCAACAAAGATAACATAACAGTAATCTGACCAAAAAAAAAAGAAAAAATAACATTCTGAAGTCATTTTAGGTGGCTTGTGAAGAGCTAAAAAGTATAAATAAAAAATAGGGGTCAAAGGGTGAATATCCATGATCTTCTGGGATTTTTACCCGATCTGTTATAATGCACCGTTTGTTTGCAAAACCCAGACGCAGTAACATTTGTGCTTGAATGAACAAAGAAATAAAACTATTTAAAAACAAATATTTATTGATTACATAAATAAAAAGAAGCAAAAAACAATTTCTTACCTCAATACCTCTTTTTTTGAGGTGTGAAAATAAATATTTGCTCATAAGAAGAAAGTCTACTACACTTACAAGAAATCGCTGGAATTTAGTGAGTTCGACACCCCTGAAAAAATAAATGTAAATTAATAAAGAATTATGCATTATATTAAATTATATATATGTATTATCACTATTATTACCATTATAAGATATTAATAAAAAAAAAAGCAAAAATATTTACCAATATTTTGAAAATACACTTGGCATTGGAATTTCTAAGAACTGCTCTTTGATTGGACAGAACGGAAGTAGACCGAAATAAAACTGTAGGACTACCCTGGTTACACCCCAGACGCTGAAACACAGGGGTATATTGGGGTTCTCCTTGTAGCATTTTTTGACAACCGATTCTCGAAAGTTGCCCCATACAGTGATATCCTCTCGTTCAAATTCCTTAACCATATTTGATACCTGTGAAATATTATTGAGACCAATGTATAAAACACATAAATGCTTGAGAATTTAACCTTTGAACTTTGAGATTGTATGTAAATATGTATACACCCTTTGTTTATTTCATAGGAAATGAATAGGTACAGATACAGTTACTGACAATCTGGTCCAATAAGTAACCATACATTATTTTACCATACAAGATTCAAGACATTTTATTGGTCAATGGGAATTTATTTTGCTTGGCATAATTTAAACAATAAAAACACAATGAAAGATAAAAATTAACTAGACATGAAACTCGTCACTTTGACGAGTTAGTTATCCGCACAACGACAAACGCCACGTGCACGTCATACGTTGGAATATTGCACACAGATAAAGATTATGGCATTATGACAAGAACTGAAGAATATGATATGCTGTTAGTGCTGAATTCTGTCAATTTGTGTCATATAGTATATACATGCAAAGAGTATAATCTGTATACATATTACATACAGTGTAGAATAGGTGAAATTACGGGACCCGCCATTTATTCCAATTTTTAACATGGCGACGGTATCAAAATGAAACACTTAAATAGCAATTTCTGGAGGAAATTATCTCAGGAACAACATATTAACGTGTAGAAGAAATTTGAATACGTAAAATATAGATGCGCACCCTTTTAAATGTGATGAACTATTACGCAAAATATGAAAATACGACTTTTTTTATTCAACTGGCCATATGATGACGTCACAACATCCGATTGGCAAAATGTTTACATGAATTCGTATCTACAATCCAATAGCTTCCAGAAAACGTTTTAATCGTGATTATCACATTTTATTCTTACGAGCTATTACAGATTAAAATTTACTGTAAAGATGAAATTAATGACCCACGTAATTAAAATTTTTAGGCATGAAAATTAAAATATTTTTATCTCATGCTAAAGAAAGTTGATTGACCTACACAATATATAAATTTAGGAGAAAAAGGAATACAGATAAGCGTGATGCGCTCCATTGAATGTGATGAGCAATAACGAAAGAGACAAAAATCCTAATTTTTACATTCGTGTGGCCATACGATGACGTCACAATGTTTTTTTAGCCTTATCGATGCATGATCCGATATCTACAACTCATCAACTTCTAGATTTTGTAATAAAAATAAACGGTTCACGGTTTACTTTAGAAACTATGACTGTTTAAAAAAAGACATAATTTTGACGATTTTTTAAGCTTTTTCATAAAAAACGCGCACGAATTGTCTAATTCAACGTGTTCGTATGGCGTTATTTAAACTGGAAAAGGTCTAAATTGTTTTCAAAATTACTAGGAAAGACTTGAAAAATATAATTCAAGAGAAAAAAATATGTTTTTAACGCTACGTGCGCACCGCGTGCGTAAAAAATTGCGCGCCCGTGGGAATTTTTGACATGCTCAAAATGACAAGAAACGCATAAAAAGTTGATTAGAAATTAATTTTGCGCATTTTGAAATTTTAAATGCGCGTGCGCGCGTAACTTCTTGTGAAACATGCCATTTTTAATCCGTAGAAAGTTTGCCCCTGATATGACTTAAATTTTGTCAAAGTGTCAATACTAAATGACTTTTGGTTTTTAATCTATAATCAATCATTGAAATTCATAAAATTGCGCGTAAGTCACGTTGCGCAACTATGACGTCATTCAAAAATAGGAGGTGCACAACTTCACGTAAATGCCCATATGTTGTCAAAGTTATGAAATGTTATGTTTACACATTTTAGAGAAACGCGACTCACAAAAAGGAAGGAAGGATCCAAGAATAATACAGAAAAAAACTATTGATCCCATACAATAACAAGGAGTTATCCGCTTGGTATACCAAGCGGATAACTAATAAAACAATATACAATTGACAAAAATGTACAATAGCATCCTATACAATAGAAGATATTTATTTTTTTAGTTTATTTCAACAATATTTTACGAGGGTGGTCCATTCACCCGAAGCTGATCATAAGGGACCCTAAAAAAATACAATACGACAAGACATAAACAGGCAAAAATTACAATTATACATTGATAGGCCTACAGTGCAGTTATTATAATGATATGTATGGTATATCATTGTTAACATTTGTTCATAGGATGGGTTAAACAGAGTGTGGTAATTTCAAGAATTTCTCAATACTCTGCTAATAACACATCCCTTCCTTCCTTCCTCTTTTAAACACATAACGGAATATAATGAAGTATTGCAACATTGTACATCTTTAGAAGAAGACATTACATTAAAATATTGGAAAACAACTATCTTAGGTTAAATCACAAATTAATTTTACCTTTGAAATAAGTTCATCATCTTCTCGTTTTATATCAATGTTAAGAGGAACTCCTGGGAATGTTTTTAAGACATCATATAGCAGTGGTATATTTCGATCTTCAGATTCAGATATGCATATATCACCTAAAAATATTTGTTAAAAATAATTAATTACAGAACTTTTGTTTGCAATATTTAAGGTTTGATTATGAATATCAAATATTTTCTATAGTACATAATATTGAAAATACAAATGAGTTTTAAAAATGTGTATAGCAAAGTATCACCTCTTCAGAAATTTCTAAAATAATATGCAGATTAAACTTACCTTTAGACATTTGAACTTTAATAGAATTAGAAAGTTTTGGTAGGTTCTGAAGAAAAAAAAGAAATGTCAATGGCATTAAATCATTTGTTTTTATTGAATAATTTTTTTGTAAAAAACATTTTCTCAGGTTGGACTCATCCCCAGTGAATGGCTTATATTCTTAGGTTGGACTTATACCAAGTGAATGGCTTTTATTCTTAGGTTCGACTTATACCCAGTGAATGGCTTATATTCTTACAGTAGGTTGGACTTATCCCCAGGGATCAGCTTATATTCCCAGGCTGGACTTATTCCCAAGGATCGGCTTATATTCTCAGGTTGGACTTATCCCTCATAGATTGGCTTATATTCTCTGGTTGGACTTATCTCCATGGAATGGCTTATATTCTCAGATTGAACTTATACCCAGGGATTGGCTTATATTCTCAGGTTGGACTTATCTCCATGGAATGGCTTATATTCTCAGATTGAACTTATACCCAGGGATTGGCTTATATTCTCTGGTTGGACTTATACCCAGGTATTGGCTTATATTCCCAGGTTGGACTTATCCCCAGGGATCAGCTTATATTCTCTGGTTGGACTTATCCCCAAGGAATTGGCTTATATTCCCAGGTTGGACTTATACCCAGGGATTGGCTTATATCTCCAGGCTGGACTTATCCCCAGGGATTAGCTTATACTCTCAGGTTGGACTTATCCGAGGGATCGGCTTATATTCTCTGGTTGGATTTATCCCAGGGATCTGCTTATATTTTCTGATTGAGCTGGACAGGGTACGATGCTTACATCAAATTCTGTCTCTTTGATTGATACTGGTTGATCTGATACTCTTGTCAGGATATCATCATGAGCTACAACCACTTGTTTGTCACAGGTGAACTGGCAATCAATTTCTAGCATGTCATAATCCAATTTCATTGCACTGTAAACAAAATTGGAAAAACAATTGTATTTAGAAAACATCAATAAATAAATGCTACAATTGTGGTGCAGATATGAAGCCAGGGCACTCCTTGATTACACAACCAGATATGCTGCACCTACGGCATAACAAAACCACCAAGCATGGGCACGAGGTTATGACCAGAAAATTCTTCTGTTCAACTTTTTTTAAACGTTGCTCCTGTCATTTTAGATAGGTAGATCAAAGGTACTGCACGGATTCACATAAGACAATGAGGTAATTAAAGTGTTTAACCTTTGACCAACAACAACAAAAGTAATCATAAACTTTCGGTTCTGAGAGCACAAACAATACACTTACTGGTTGTAAGCTGTCATTGTGTTTTCAAGATTATCTCCAGCTCCTATAAAGATAAAAAGTGTTTATCTTAGTATAGTTCAATATGACATTACACTTGTGATGTTCATTTTATCACCATTAAGTGTTATCATAGTACAGTAGTTCAGGGATAAAGTAATATTGTAATTATAATTAAATTATTGAATTATTTGGTCTGAAGAAGAGAATTGTAATACATTGTAATCGTAAACGAATTGAATAAAATAAACAGTACTATTATCTTTAACGCTTTATCAATTGTTATATTAATTACTGTAATTGTAATAATATATTCTTAAACATGGTACAGGAATGAAATGCTTTTGACTAGTAACACTATTGAATAGCACTATTTACTGTAGTATTTAGTTACCACATTTTAAGGCTGAAGAAACCTGCAATAAAATATTATATTCCGCACTGTAATAATCTTTAAAGATATATTGTCTCCCTAACAACATATTTTTTTCTTCAAATGTTTTGTTTAGCATGCTATTTTAATGTCACGTAATAGCTATTCACTTTGACCAAAAAATACTTAAATTGTCTGTCAGACAATGGTTTTTGGTTAAAATTAACCGTTTTTATATACATACTGTATCCATTTTTTTTTACAGAAGTAAATAACTTTATTAAAACTGCAAAATGTCATATTTAAAGTCTGATTTTATTAATCTTCATTTTTCATGTTTTTGGGGGACAATACACCTTTAAACAGAACGTACAGTATTTGACAATTTATTTGCAGATTTTTATGACTGAAACTTATATATCAATTATATACTAATTACTGTACTGTATGTTAATAATTCTTCGTAAAACAATGGTACATGGAAGGGAGGTATATTTGACTATTGTAATTAAGAGACAGTACTCAAAAATAGCAAGAACAATCTACTCAATATAACAGCTGACTACAAACAGACCTTGATTCAATTAGTGTTATAACAATTAGTCCAAAAATGAAAATAACAACTTATTAATAATATAGGAAGACGAAACAAAAGACATTGCATTACAAGATCAGTCTGCCGTACACATTCTTAACTGCAGCGCTAGCCTAGAATTCTGAAATCAATATTGTGGCCAATAATAGGTAGAGCTGCTGTATGATTGGGAACGTACATGCAAATTATCACACTCGCATAATTACAGTAGTTTGTTCACCTTGAGTGGAGTATAACGGTACGTTCTAAATTGACTGATAGAGTACTGATAGAATACAAAATAGTTTTATAATTATGAAAAGCTGAAATAATTTATGAAATTAATCATGAACAGACTATGGACAGTCTTTTACAATATTTTAACATTGGTTATTACCCGGTATATTGATTGACGCCATGGATGTAAAAGGAAGTGACTAGCATTGAATCGGGAAACCTTCTACCATGGGTTTACCCAGAGAAATTCTCCTTTCAGTGTCCACCCAGTTTCAATTAATCAATGGTGTTTATTTTGTCACCCAAATCGCAAGAATTTGCAACATTTATTACTTATCGGCAATTTCAGTAAGGAATGCGGCAGTTTTCTGGGTGCTTGGGGATAAACCGCGATTATTAGATCATGCATTTATTGCGAATGGGTATGAGTGCTGAATACATGACTTCCAACGATGATCCTGCGATGTTTTTCAGCTCAGTGCTTATTCAACAGCATTTCGGCTAGATCTAGCCTAAGTCTAGTTAGTATTGGTTGTAAAGACAAAACGACATGTGACAAAAAGAAAATAGCATCATTTAAATTATTAATTAGTTCTAGCTATGCCCAAATAATATTTTTAGGCCGACCACCTAATTATTAATTAATAATAATTATTTTGATTATTAAATTAAAGTACTGTGTAACGTTAGGATAGAGTGAAAGTGGTTTATTAAAATACAAAATTTACATTTGTAAACAGTATTTAGTCGCCGGTACACATATTAAATACACCGGCTAGGCTAGAAGCTTCTTTTCTAAGCAACATTACACTTGTTTTCTTACCTCCTCGATGAGCAATAAGTCGGCAACCATGACATCGCGATTTGCGGAATTTCAGACTTTTTTTGCGATGGACTAGTGAAGGAAACCGAAGTAAAACAAGTGAAATAACTGTATAGCCACCAAAAAGTGAGAGCGGTATTGCTATTGAATAAACCGACATGTCGTTCAACACGGTCTGGTAGTAGAAAAAACAAAAATCTAACATTAAAAATGTTAGATAAAGTAAGACTTTCTTCTTGGTTTTTGTGGCAGTGGTGGTGGTAGAATCAATACAGCTCTCTATATATACACTGTGTGGAAACGGTGTGTGTTTGGCAATAAGAGCGAACTTTGACCTCACATGACATTTGACACATTTCCTGGTTTTTAATTCATGGGAAAATTCCGATCGTCATCATTCGTTACAAGTTGTTCGTTTTGTAATAGTAAGGTTTTGTTTATAAATTACTATGTAAAATTGTTGTGATTGATAAAATTGAAATTCCTCTCTTTGTGGCAGGTTTTTTTTTACAAATTTGTAAGAAAATATGGTCTAGTCAGGCCTAGGCCTCTCAGGTTAGGCCTAGCTTATGCTATCACAGATATTGTCTGCCGAATGTTTGACGAGTTGGAACTGGTTTGTTTGTTAGAAAGTCATTTCGTACCAGAGAATTTTGCTTGCCCTACTTTTAAAATCATATACAGTACAAAAATTGGATTCACTTTTTTTAACTATTTTTTTTCTTTGTAGAATAAAAAAGTAATCATGGGTAGTGATGGTGGATATGATGTGATGATAATGGGCGTAACATCCGATAATGAACTTGCGCAATCTCTTGCAGGTAAGGTTACAGTAGTGTTTTCTTGCAAAACAATTACTACAAACAAATAAAACAATTGTTAAAAGGTGTATTTATTTTTTCTTTTCAGATTCTTTAACTCAGGATGGACTGAGTGTCTGGACACTTAATACAAATAACAATTCAAAATCAAAAGGAAATATTTTGGTAGCATCAAAGGTATGCAAAGTTTAAAGCTCTGTCTACACAAATTTTATGCAACAAAAAAATTCAGCCTAGTTAAGCTAAAACAGGTTACTCACATTTACATTAACAGCTAAAAACATAGTTTCATTGATTTTTATTATGATCATCTTTTTTCTAGGTACTTGTGAACATATTAAGTGAAGGGTCCACATCATGCCAGGAATGTGAAGATTTGATCTCATTAGCATATGTATCAGACACGCCTATCTTCCCAGTTGCCAGGGACTGCTTTCCAGCAATCAACAGTAGACTATCATTCTCAATGTAAGGAAGCAGCTTGGTTGGTTGGTTGTTAACATGCCTACCAATCCCAAGCTCTTGGGTTCAACTCTAACATACAGTAGTTCCATGATCAATCGTAATGGTTGTAACTCATGCATGGTAGGGGAGTTCTTACATAATACTTTAATGGTGTGGATAACTAATTCCAATGAGCTCCAGCGAATAGGTCATAGCTGCTTGCTACCTACTGTATTGTATTCCGTAATAATACAGTTTTAAGCTCTGTCTACACTATCAGCCTTTATGTGACATAAAAATATGATGTTTCCATATATGGATGTGATGATGTCATATAACTACCATATTTAGGCATATAACTACCATATTTGGGCACATCACACTTTTATTGCTTGATAGTGTAGACAAGTTTTCCTTTTGTAATTCTGCAGGAAATTGATTCTAGCAAAGATAAATTGGATGTTCTTCACAAACGAAGCAGACAGAACAGAAAACTACCCAATATTACTGTCTTCCATTCAACGTGCCATCGAAAAGGTGAACCTGAAGTCCGAAAGCAGTGACGGTAATGAAGACGTCACCGACGAACGTGTTTACGTTATTAAAATGAGCCAAGATGAGGAGAAAATAGAGGTTTCAGATAAACCAGAGTTTTGGGAGCATAGGTTACGCGGTCTATCTCAAGTGACATGGCCTGAGTTTCGAGATGCGTTTATTGACGAATATAAAGAACAACTTAAAGAAAGTTTCCCTGAACATCGACAAAAGTGGTTGATAAACATTATTTATGGCGATATCTTTGACCTTCATAAGATGATAACAAAAAAGATGTACACAGATTTTTGCTGTGATATTGAAAATGATCCTGATAATTTTTATCACCGAATTCTGGACTACGCACTGGGCCTGCTTGCAATGCGCAGTGTGTTTGACATGGAAAGTACAGTTAGGTTAGATGCGGTTCAAAATCTTGGTAAGGAAAAAGGGGTAAAAGAAAAAAAAACCAAAGTTTTTAAATGTGTTAAATTCAGTGCCATAGCCAGCATGAGACAATTTTCACCACCCACCCTAATCCCCAGCACAGATTTTATATAATTTTATATTAATAATTATACTTAAAGCATCTTTGCGTCGTCTGTATTTAACTTCTCACTACTGCCTTGAAATTAATTTATTTATGAAATTATTAAATCATGCAAGTGTAATTGTTTACAGGTCAGTTTAAGACACGTTCAGTAATTTCAACCTTGACAAATCTTTTGAATGACAACGATCCAAACATGAGGGCGGTAGCAGCTATTGCACTTGGAAAAACAGGTGAACTTCTCTTCAACACGAATAAACAACACATAGAATAATCTAAATCATAGGGACATCCCTTTTAAGGGGACACCTGTAAAACAAATGAGGGGCAGAACATTACCAGAAACCTTGCATATATTTGAATGAAATAAAATACATAAGTGTAGCCTCATTAATTATTGTCTAATTTCTTTAGGAGTAAAAAATTACAAAGTGGTACAGAGCATGATTAGGAAACTAAGTGACGAAGATCGTCTTGTTCGGGAAGCCGCTTGTATATCTCTTGGACACATGAGGGCAGAAGAATCTGTACGATATATAGTGGCATTGTGGTGCGTTAGCTTATTGAATTTTTCTTTCTAGCTGAAAGAGTAAACAAACTTACCTTAAGCTCTGTCTATACTATCAAACTTTATGTGACAAAAAAATGTAATGTGCCTATATATGAACATGATGATGTCATATTTGGGCACATCACACTTTTTTTGTCAAACTAGTTTGATAGTGTAGACAGAGCTTTATGGTTAAAATATATATTATCGATTGCATTTTCTTGATCATGATTATAATGAATAAAGAAAAGTGGGTACATTTTGGGTAAATAACTAATCTACTTGCTGATACAAAAATCTTTTTTTCTTTAGGCGTGGTGACACCATTTCACATGTCCGTCAAGCGGCTGAGGTGGCGCTAGGACTCATCAACTCGCCAGCATCACAAGAAGCTTTAAGAATGACACGTGTTCTCTCGGATGAAATGAACCGGTTAAAATGAGTCGTCAAAATAGATATAGAATTGTTTTTCAATTAAACTTACCTTATTTTTTGGTATCAATAGCAGGGTTCAGAAATAGAAAATACATCATCATCATTATCATAATCCCGAAGAACAACTTAACCTATGTGGGAAGACCAAACAGCACAATATATACCTTTTAGTGCAATTGATAGTACTTACCTTCTCATCAGATATACGCCAGTAGACAAAATAAATCTCTATTTCAATACTGTATTATTTTTAATACAATATTAAATTATTATTTAGATATTACAGTATATGAATTTAATATTACAGAACCACGATGAGGTTTGGATAAAACACTTTGTAGAATCATGTTACTACTAAAATATATGATACTCCTGTCAAAGTTTGCTAGCATGCCTGGAAAACATCTTAGTAGAATTCTATGGTTTTCAAAGTTTTCAACCCTTAAAATGGGCATACCTACCATCTAGATATCTAGTGGAGTTGAAATACAAATAGCTTACTAGAAAATTGTACAGTGTTTTTAGAAATGGTATTTTTAGAGACATTTTATATGACTATTTATATTGCCTCAATGTATGTAAATGTGTTTACACTTGAACGAAAATAAAACACAATTTTGAAAAACTACAGCAGTCTCTTTTGATATATATTTTATTTATTGCATTTCCCACGCGAATTTCATTTTTACCATTTTCACAGCACACGATTTACACAGTAAAGATGGCAGCATAACGTGTAAGGTACATAAACTGCAGTGAAGCGTTGCCTATCTATGATAAGCCAACAATACAAGCCCTGTTCACATGGGTGTTTTGCCCAGTAAGCCCGATTAACAGTAGAGAACTTATTTCTCCATGACAGTAGTAATGCTTAGTAAACAATAACCACTAACTTATTTCTCCACGGATTAACTGACTACCTGGGCATAACATCTATATGAACAGGGCAAACACTCGTCAATCGACGGTCTGAGAGGGACAGTTCAGTCTATTTTGTTTACAAAGCCTTTTCTTAAGGGCCAGTTCACACTAGCAATTCCGACGTTATACAATTGAACGCATGGATATCGTGTGAACTAGTGTTACGTTTATGGTCACAATATTGAAGTTTACTTTATATATCTGGTATTATTTGTTGGTCTTTTTAGATCAGTGACAATCAGAACAACATTTATATGAAGGGCAAATCCAAAATGTTCAAATAGCTTTAGCTCCATGCAAAGTTAAATACCTATAATTATCCTAACTTACATTTAAAGTATATAAAATTTGTACGTGCGACCGTTTAATTTGTGACATTAATTTACTTATATTTCTTATAGAACACGACAGGACTCGACATTGAACAAAGTTACATTAACATAGGCAACTTGCATTGTAGTATTTTATCGTCTATATTTAGGCATTCTTCTGGTACTCACATACAGTGTTCTACTATCATGTGCAGAAATTGAATAAAAATCGTCTTTAAAAGACTCGCGCGCACTCGCACACACTTCACGCGCACTCACGCATACTCCTCTGTGCTTTAAAGGCTATACAACATACTTAAGGCCTCTAGACTATGTTTAAAGCCAGTCAATAAATAACTAAAAGATCCACCGTTTATAGTCAAAAAATGCTTTACAATCGTATAAAATATATACATCAGATCGTCTTTTTAAAATATATAAATCAATTGAGAAATAGCGCCCCGACTAAAGTCGTAACAGGAGCCACGTAAGAGATAAAAAAATTACATCCGTAAATATTGATCCTTAGAATTTACTGAAACTAGAAGAAAACCGTGGAATGATAATCAACTTACTAACAACGAAAAACTAGGAATTTGGAAGATGAACAAAAACAGTGACGAGGAAAAACATAAAAAACACGTTAAGAATTTCGGAAGATCAATCAAAGGATACGAACCAAACATAATCCTAGAGAATAAAGTACTTCTTTGGTCCTAGAGCTCTGACAAACACGGTTGATTAAAAGTTACTGTTGAAAAATTCCAAATTACACCAAAAGTCAGATAAACTGTATATACGCGGTATACGTTAACACAATATAATCAAGGTGTTAAAAAGCTGTATGCAAAAACTGAGCATTGATATAGTGTTGATAAGCATAAACATTGATACCTAAGCAGTGTGATTAAGCCTCTTTCAAGCTATACCTTCGCCTTATATCGCAGGCAAGAAAGTGACTGCAAACGGCCGAAACTCTTGGATCGTGACCCATATCGCGGTGGCTTAACTCGTCCTGGTGACGAGTTAATCTAGGTGACGTAACACATAATAGTTTACGCAGATTCTAATGCACATTGAAAGACGATTTTTCTGGTATATTTTAGTCAAAAGGTAAATCTGAACACACAGTAATAGTAGTTTATCTAAAGTCATCTACGATGTATATGTCTCGATAGATATTCGTAATTTTTGTCACAAATCCTCTATGTAATTGGTCACTAACTTTTGGTTGCAGTATTATACTACACCCCACCCCATCCCAACCCACTGATTCTAAGTCACACACTTAACCCCACCCATATTGAATGTTTATCAAGAATACTTGATGGAAATATTACGGTCTATTCCAGTATAAGCTAAAATATAATTTCATACATATAATATATACTTTATGAATTGGCACATCACGATTTATCTATACGATAGGAGTATATTCCCTTTTTCTAAATATTAATGATCTATTTTACATTTAAACATTTTTTAATAGTGCTGATTGTGAATCTAAACGACAAAAGCGGAAATACGGGACATTATTTGCAAGAGCAAGATCGTTTCAAAATATTGAATAACAATAATACGACATGTTCTATATTCTTTCATTATTTCATTTGGATCATTTTTTTAAACACCAATTTCAGTAACAACGTATGACATTTAGGCCTAAGAAGCTGCGCTTAAACAGACAAATATCTAAACAGGTAGGCCTACATTTAGCAGAACGTATACTTTTATTTTGGGCCAGTAATTTTAAATTGTAGTAAAGCTCATATTTATGACGATATCAACTAGTTTTATTCACAATATATTTAAGTTTCTACCCTTACAAGGCTTACGTCATCGGTATTTTCATAAATGTGACTCTATAACACCTCTAGCTGCTAAAGTCTTGTTCGTTCCATCGTTACGCCCATCTTCATAACCTGAATCATGCTGAGTTGGGGAGACGGAATCTATGCTACTGAAGGAATAATCACGTTCGGTGGGCCTGGCTTGGGCTTTAACGATCTTGGGCCTATCCATGCAGTATTCCAGCCTATCTTCCAGATCGGGCATGGAGAAGCAGCGACCATCTCGACGAGAGTTCGATTTTTTGGGCCTCAGTACAACATTGGTTTGATGATGAATTGGCAGCGGTATCCTGGTGGGTCTGTCGCTAGGCACTGGTTTTTCTTTACGAGGCGGAGTATTAAGTCTTGCTTCTATCTTTAAATGACTAGGTACAGGGAAACATGGCCTGATGCGTGACAACGATGAGTCTGATTCTACACTAGAGCTCAGATTATTTGAATCATCCCTGTCAGATAGGTAACGTGACCTAGGAACAGACATTCCATTGGAGTACATATCTGGCTCTGTGTGACAACTGCGACTGCGTACAGTACCATTACCTCTGCCTCCAATTTGTCTTGATCGGATTCCACTGGCGTCCAAACTTTTCCTAACACTCTTAGGTGATCCTATGCTTCGTGATCTCGTTTCTTCACGTTGAGTTCGTTTCACAGACTCGTCTTTTGTCTGAGATTTAGTCTTAGGAGTTAGTC
Source organism: Antedon bifida (assembly GCF_963402885.1). NCBI lineage: Eukaryota > Metazoa > Echinodermata > Crinoidea > Comatulida > Antedonidae > Antedon > Antedon bifida. The sequence continues at coordinate 30,069,032 of NC_136227.1, read as the reverse complement.
GAGGTTTTTCTGACGGCTTCGACCTGTTAACAGGTCGTGACCTTTGATTTGCTCTAGCCAATGCTGCCTTTGATCCACCAGAATAGTTCTGATAATTGTAATTCTCCATGTCTAGGCTACTTCTGGCGGAACTGCTGGTGCTTCCTGGGGCAGATTTTCTGGGTTTGTTACCAGATCGTAACGTAACTTCGGCATCATCTATTTTACTATTATCAGAACCCCATCGTGAGGTAATTGCTTGGAGGAGATCATCCATTTCTGACCTTTCTGATCTGCTATCCATTGACTCCGAACTACTAGTACTGTCTAGTCTGTGTCGACCATCATCGCCTCGTGAGACCATGATCATTGATTTGTCTTTTACATTTCCAGAACTAGAGTTTCGACCCAACGAGGCTTTGGCAGATGCAGGTCGGGATCGTTTTACTACCTTTGGAGAGCCAATATTTAAGGTATCCTTAAGTCTAGTAGCAGGGCTTTCACTACGTTCTCGGGCTGAATTCACTCGCGAGCGTCTTCCAAGTGTGCCGTAGATCTCAATAGCATTTCGAGATTCTGGTCGAGTGAGCCTTGAAGTTGAACTTACACTTCTTAACTTAGCGCTGTTACTAAATGATGAAGTGGTAGAAATGTTCTTCTCTGGGCTTGTTGGACAACTGACTGCCTGCCGGTTTTCCGGATCACTGCTACGAGAGCGGGATACTTGGTTCTTCTTGCGATATTGCTTAAGATATTCAGATGTTGCAGTCACTGGTGTTGACTTCTTTTCTCTCATTGAATGTGACCTGCCGAACGCTGGATCACTAGTTGAGTTGGTTTTCCTTTCAAGAGTGCGTCTACCACTTAAAGAAGATACTCTACTGCTACCATTCAGGTCACTTTTGTGCCTTGTTAATGTTGGCGTAGACGTTGCAGAAACGGTTGGAGACCGTTCAGAGTTTAAAGATTTCCGCAAGGGCGACGTTCGAGATATGCCAGGTGATTCGGATCGTTTCTTTAAAGATGGATGCCGCACCAGACTGCTACGTCCATCATTACTTCTAGTTAGCGGTGATGGAGATTCAACAGAACCATGTCTCCTTTGCATAACAGGGCTACTCGATGCGCTATGTGAGACAAACGACCCCGGACGAGATCGTCTGATAGGAATTGGCGAAGACGATGGCGAACTTGACATGCAAGAAGACTCCGGCGTGCTGAGACGATTATTACGTTTAGCGACTGGGTCGCTTAACGCGGCTTTAAGTTGAGCTTTTTTAATCTCACTTAGTCGCCGAGAAGGACTTTTAGAAGTGGTTGGTGTTTGTAGATTGCCTGAGCTTGTCGACTTAGGAAAAGCATCTACAGAATTGTCCTTTTTTGATACACTGGGTTCCACAGCAGACTTTGGACGGTTCGGTTCGGTGTGTTGAAATGACGGGCGCCTACGAACAGGAGTCTCGGCAGTCGAAGCTCTGGAAATAATAGAAATAAAAACGATTACATAATCATTTGATAACACTCATTTATGTTAATAATAAAACAGGGATAGCACTATCACATGTGTATAATGCCATACACAACTATTTCGGAAGTTTTTTTTCAAATAAAATAATTTCGTCTCAGTTTCACTTTCTTTTACAAACATGGCTAATAATACGCCACTTCTTTCTAATTTCACATAATTAAAACATTTGCTTGTTTTCAATTTACTAAAGTAATTAACTCTCTTACGATGAAAGAAATCACTAAAGTTTAATTAAACTAAAACATACATCGTGTTTATTGAGTGAAAGCACCGAGTGTGTCGCGTCCATAAAATGATATCGGAACATACAAAGATGTTTTACCGTTGTAACGTATAATCTAATCACATTATATTAAGCATCATCGCTCACCACCAAACATTACGGTATTATACATGATGGAATTCGGTGTTAGTAATAGTAGGCTTAGGCTTATACACTTGTACGTTGATTGATTGATTCAGGGGGCGATTAAAGCTTGTTTCCACTAGGTGAAATGATTCGCGAAATAGAAATTTGGCTTAATCGGATGTCGTAATATTTCAATACTTTGTGACGCGAAAAAATACGCAACCATGAATGTTATGCGAATAGGTGGATTTAAACAGGATTTAATCATGTGAACGTCGGGCTTTTTAAAGAGGCAAAAATGTAAGACAAACATCTTGGCTTTCGGTTGGTGGGCAGAATGGGTACTAATTGACGTTCAATAGGCCTAATGTACGGCATCGGTTCGGACAGTTAGGGAAGGTGATTTGTGGGTGGCATTGGCAGCTTTTAAAAAAGTTAGCCGACTTTTTACATGGGTTATGGTAATTATAATGGATCTCCCACACATTCTCCCTGTTTTTTGTTGTAATGAAACGTTAGTATCGTAATCAGCAGATCCTTCAACCATGAAACCCAGGTAATTAATTCGTTTGTTTTCCTTTTCTTTGTTGCCTATCGAATACCAAATAACAAGCTAGTGTGTTTAGCTTAATGAGGAACCTTATTAACAAGGGGGATATAGGATTCTGAAATTGATATCAACACACGCAAAAACGTAACACGGCCTTGCTTGAAATTTGAAAAAGGAGCCGAAAGAAATTTATAACTTCCGATACTAATCACGGTATTAATAATAAACACGGAATATTTGAGTATTTTTAACAAGACGATGTTTGATAATATTGTGCAATGTATCAAGTAGCGCACGCGTACAAGCCATGCCAATTTTATCATCATTTCAACGCGAATGTTGCTGACGATTCGGTATTCCCGAAATAAAATGTTATTTTTTATTGTTAAAATTATGCAAAGTTTAAACATTCGTACAAAACCTTTTTAATGTGTAGGTACCGTACCTTCGTTCTCCTAGAGATGACTTTGGTCTCTCTGTTCCCGGGGCACTTTTCGTCGTCTTGTGATGCAGATTGTGCGATCGATGGCCTAGAAAATAAAATCGAAAGAAACTGTTTACGATAAGACAAACATCTGGTTAATTAGGCACTCTAATTAACACCACATTCTCTTGATAATTAGAGGCCTAAGTTCGATTATGAGTCAACTGAACGAATGAGTAACTGAGATATTTCTGTCTGAAGTGAAAACAAAGTTTGAACCAGGGACAGTAAACAAATTATCGGCGCTCTTGCTATAATTATGTATCTTGTGTATGTTAAGAATAATAATAAGCCTATCGTCGTCAGATTGTATAGCGTGTATTTAATGTTTATACAATATTTACTAATCAGTACAGGTTCGCTAAGGTTCAAATCCTGACACCTTCATTTGGTAGATCGTCTGTTCTTGGGGTTTCTCTTGGAAATTTATATTGTAACATTATGAAATATGAGTTATATCAACAACTGTGACATTGGAAGCGTGCCTATAAAATCTATATTTGACGTAACTATAAGAAACAAACATTTCTACTGGTACAGTTTCTTGTGTATGAATTTACTGCAAATCCCATCATTTTCGCGTCCCTAAATTTTCGCGATTTTCATTTCCAACTAAAATTAAAGGCGCGCGAAAATGTTGGGTTTTAGAGTAGGCCTATAAAGACGTCAGAATTCTATGTAGAGCGGTGTCACGGGTATGTTTGTAATTGAGCTGGGTGGGGGTATCTAGAAAAACCATCCCATGCATTAGGAACAGCTCTTAGTTTGTATGTGACATGTATTAATATAAATAAACATACGGTTTATATTTCGATATTTTTAGAATGAGAAACAAAACACGTCGGTAGTGACGTGACGAGAAGTGAAGAGTGGACATAATTAGATCAGTGAATCTAACTATCTTTACATTCAATAGGATATCAATGAGGGAATATGTCAAGTGATACAATTTCATAATTATTTACGATATCGTTACAGACTTTATGTTAGCTAATATTCATAACTTATTCTAGTGCGTGTCAAATGACATTCTGTAAGGTTTAACCAGTTAATCCTATGCTCAATTTAGACCAGTTTTGTATGATTGTATGATTCGTCACTTATGACGTGAGCTAGCTGGACATGGGTTGGCCTGCTGGTTACCAGTAATATTTTCGACCGTATGAGATTCTGATATTTTATCAGGAAGGCTACTATAATAACTTTTGATGATAATATGTAATATGATATACGGTACATATAATATCTCAGTCTATTCATCTTTATTTTTTAGTCTATATAATTTTAAGCATGGTGGTTGGACCTCATCCAACATCTACATGGGTCTGTTTTTCTTAAAGCTCTGTCTACACTAGCAAACTAGTTTGACAAAAATATGTGATTTGCCCAAATATGGTAGTGATATGACGTCATCATGTTCATATATGGGCACATCACATTTGTGTGTCGCATAAAGTTTGATCTGAGACAACAACTAATAGTGTAGACAGAGCTTAAGAAGTAACGAAAATGACACCTAGGCTTACATCAGTTTATTTCAAGAATGACTCTGTCCAACCATGGAGGTACGCCTTGTTCAACAGACATTTGCTCAGTGTTGTGTTGTCTGAACCCGAAGTGTTATTAATAATATTATATTTTTGTATAATAATTATGGTTAATTATGATTATGATTCTGGAAATCATGCGAATGTTTTAGGAACGATGTCCAATATACTAACTATAACGAGTCGTGGTATTACATACCTTAGTAGTAAGCCTATGACTGTTATAATTCACTTATTTGCCACGTGTATCATGCTTGTGAATTTAGTAGTGAAATAACATGCAATAACCGTCTATTTATGACACCCGTTAGCTTATGAATAATATGTAGGCCCACTTGTTATTTATGAGCAAAAGACTCATTTCCCCCGATAGACATTAGGCCTACATCCAATACTAATCCCGCTGAAGCAACCCCACAATTAATCAAATGAATTGGAACTATTGATATTTTGATCTCGAAACATCTCTGTCGAATACCGGATTACACCATCAGCGCTGAGTAGGCCTACATCGTACATGGGTGATAAATTAAAACACTCTTGGGTACTGACTGGAATTATCATAGGATTATTACATCTAGTCTGCCAATTCAATAGCTTAATATAAAAACATTGTAGGCCTATGCGTGCGAATAAACCTAAATCGATGAAATACCGTTTCAATGTTGTCAACATTTATCTATGTAAACTGTATTTGGGGTGTGACGCACCGCCCTAAAAAGATCATTTCAAATTTGTCTTAAAAATCTGCACAGCGTCCTCTAACGATTGAACTTTTCGTTATAGTACATTGTATTATAAAAGTATAGAAGATATATAACAATAGATTTCTTTGTTCCGACTGAGGATGATTCATTATCATTTTTACATATCGTTGTACGAATTGAAAATTATAATAGCTAATCTATTGTACTTTATTGTATAAACTACTACAACACCAGGTACGCAAACAACGTAATTTTGAACAAGGACTCAAATATTCACAAACCAAACATTATCAAAATTTATGAGGCCTAAAGAAAATTCATTTAACAACATTTAATTTGAAGATTTAAAATGATGATAAATAAAAAATGTTTTGTAGCCAGTATCTAATAAAGAAAAGTATCGGGAATTTTACTTTTCCCTGATGGTAACCAAACGTTTTTAAATGTGTAATGAAATTGTACCGGCGTAATTTTGCTCTTAAAGAGGTTAAAATGTATGTAGAGGAGTAGTACTATACGTTGGTTTTCTGGGGTTCTTAAGAGAAGCAAAAATGGTAAAAGGAGGATGAGTCGAAAGAAGGAGGAGTCGAAAGAAGATGGGGCGAAAAGAGAGGGCTGAAAGAAAAAGGGCGTGTGTTATGTTTGTAGTACCAGACACAGCCATGCACAAAGGGCCATTCGCCCTCGCAAAATGATAATAATCATTTTTAAACGAATACAGATTCTATACAACGTTACAACTAATTTGAATACCATTCAAAACACAACAAAGAAATTGATTCAATTCTTCTCAATAGTATGATTGTTCCTCTTAAAATCGCACAAAGAATTCATTTTTGTTCACATATGTTTCAAAACTTAGCCTATTTGCTACCGTACCACATACTGCCTTTATAATGGAAATCGGCAGGCTCTTTAAAATCACACGTAGGCCGGGTGTCGCGGCCGGCTGGGGTGCCTGGTTATGCGGTGTAATTAAACTCAAACAAATGAATACAATAAATAAATGTGTTCATGCTTTCAGTTATGTCATGATCTTGTAATAATGTTCATGCTTGTGGTGACGTCATAATCATGAAATCACTCTTATAATTAATAATATAGAATATAAAAACAAAAATAAACCCACAATACATTGTCTTCTCCCAATTAAAGACCTCTCCAGGTGCCAATTTAAGAACCCCAATTGGAGACCATTTTTTTGTCTTTCGAATGAACACAAACTAACCAATTACGGTAGAACGAAAACAAAAGTGGTCTGAAATCGAGGTCTTACAAAAAGTAGACGTGGTGATATTAATTGGAAGAAGAACTGTGAAATTAGTATAGTAGTAAAGTATTTCTCCGGACATTATTTAAACAGTCAATCGCTCTCTAACGAAAAATCAGATCATAAGAGATTTAGCAAAGGTCCACTACGACCATGTTTGCCATAACATGGGATGAAAGAGTCAGACGATCTCACACATTGGGCGGTGAAGGAGCTCCCTTTTGTGACTCAAAATCATCTCAATGCAAGCATGTCCGGATTGAGATATTATTTGCCAAAAATGTTACTTTTGCAAGTTCCCATAGAAGATAATGATTGACAATCACAATGTATTCTTGGTAAGAGGCATAATGTTCAATATTGTCCGGAAAACTACACAATCAAATACAGTAGAACCCCTATTTAGGGACACATTCGGGCCGAAAAAAGTGTTTTTTTCTATCAAATTTATTTATAGAGGGTAATCCTTCCGGCTGGATAAATTAATGCCAGTTGATATTTATTCAGGGACCTATGAATATCCCTCAATAGTGTCCCTTCAATAGGGATTGGTCATAGTGTTAAAACATATGTTTTACCTCATTCATTTCACGGGAAAGTGCTCTCTATAGGGGTTCTACTGTATAACTATATATTATCATGTAGAAATAAGTTTATTTCTTCATGATAATGATACACCATGGATTAATGGTTATCGTTGCAAAGTGTGATATGCTACTAATAATAGAGCGATCATTCCATTTCCATATTTGCAATGATAATCAAAAAACACTTTACTCACATTCCTCCTTACCTAGGCAGCGACAGGGATCATGTTTATCTAAATAATGTTCTAATGTGTCCCAGCCCCCGCCAACTCGTACCATGACGTGATTGCGTAAAATCTGTGAATAAATCGGTAAATTACAGTTAATAAATACGGAATGTAGTAAAATAGATAGTAATGATTAATGTATGCATGACATATGAGATGAATTTGCCGGAAACGAATATGATAATGACAAACATAGTAATTTTGCAATGATAATGTAATGTGCATTCTATACACTGTCATGTATCTTCACATTCGTTTTATGTCGTGTTTTCAACATGTTAAAATTATCACACCCGATTGTTGTATGGAAAAGTAATAATAGTGAACTAAACATGTTAAGCCATAAAATACTCTTGAGATGCAAGCAATTACACCCAATGAGCAGGCCTAACAACCCAAAGTCATGTCATACCGGAAACTCTTTAGGCCCTACCACTAGAGCCTAGCTTAAAACTGGATTATACGGATAAACACACCCTAAAGACCCGACATTGAACTAACAACTTCTGTTGATTTTTTTAAAATGGAGCACACCAATAAACATTTTAGCGATATCATTAAACAACACTACACACTGTGTGGTTTATCTTTCTTGACATTGGTACTATGTCTGCCCAAACGTCATATTAAAGATGAATTTCAATCCAAACAAGTAAACAAAAAACAAAAACGCTTTTTGGTCTAAAATAGTAAAGTGGGTTTGTGTCAAAAAATCTAGTCAAGATGGCGAAGCAAATATTCACAAAACCGTAATCAATGCATCATAGATTTTGATGCTGATTATTATTACATTATTTTGTATAGTCTTTATTTAGCTTATCACAAATGTGACGTCATAATGTGTTTTATATTAAAGATGTTCTCTCATATAGTTTTCAAGAAAGTGACCAGGATAACACTATGCTTCGTAGAAACATCTGAACTATTCTTTACTACTTTGAGCAACATTACTAGTTCGCAATTATCATACCACCTTTAATGTGATAAATAATAGTTCGATGATGTCATAACTATCCCGTGACGTCATGGGCAGTGTTTTACGCGCTTGAAATACAAACACGCGTCGACCACAAACTGCACAGTGGTGTTTTATCAGGTATCAATTACATTCTATAAATATCAATGAGATTGGCATAGCACCAATGATTTGATAAATATAACTCCTGATACTTACCCTGACATATATCTTTGTTTTTGAATCTCCTATTCTGTATTTTCCTTCCGCAACTCGTATCATCGGAAACTGATTGGGGCAAGAACATCGACTGACAAGATCACGCACCTGCAACAAACAAAAAGAACATTGTTATTACATCAATTATCTTTTATCGAAGGTTTATTCTTTTTCGAAGTAATAATAATAATTTTATTGGCACTGCACTTTTTTATCAGTGGCATACTTCAACGTGTGAAGGTGCGTCCAAAGAAACAAAATATAAACTACCGGAAAACGTTTGTTATTGTTATATGGTGAGTTTTGGAGAAATTGTAGAATTACGGACACTGTGTTTCTTCTTTACTTGTACAGTACCTTTCTAAATCTCTGTCTACTCTATCAAACTTTATGTGACAAAGAAAATGTGATGTGTCCATATATAGACATGTTCATGTCATATCACTACCATATTTGGGCATATCACTACTATATTTGGGCACATCAACATTTTTTTTGTCAAACTAGTTTGATAGCCAAAATTATTTGTATGTTCTATATAGGCGCGCCGTTTGGATAGCAATCTCTAAAAGGAGCATCACCCGACATCGTAGGCATGTCTTTTATGCATAAGACCGATATCACATTAACATTCTCATGAGAACATAGGCACATTACTGAAATAACAGTATGTTGCTTTTAACATGACATAGCAGTCGCAGATTGCCTCAAGTCTTTTGATTGCTATTGCAAATAAAAACAAGCAATTCTAAATTGTACACAAGCGATTGTAAATGACGTATGCGTTATTAGCTACAATAACCACATGCGCTATTAATATCTTCACACCAAAGACACAACACAGCTGTATGTGTCCCGATTAGTATAACTTTACATGCCAAAGCATTTTGAGGTGCTAAGCATAATAAACATTTAAAGTTAGAACTATGGAACGCACATAGTGCCTTTGTAATGTCGATCTGATGAATACAGTAGCATTGTGTGTGTTTCATAAAAGTAATTATGAATCTATGGACGCGACGATTTTGCGTGCGTGAACCTAATGATGTGGCTCTGTAGGCGTTTCATATTCATTGTGGTGTTGATATTACAATTGTAAAAATATTACGCAACATACAGTAATTCTAGAAATCAAGGTCAATTCATATCCATGCTTAATCCATGGATGAATTAGACCTTAACCGTAGGCCTAGTCGGTACCACATTATTCAACATTGGTATATGCAATTAATCCTATTTTCAAGAAGAGTTTTCCGCCCACAATTATTATCATGATTTTGGTCTTTACAATTCCGTACAATTAATTATCCATACTAATACTATGCTCTGTATTCTTCGTCATTCATTATTATAGACGTTCATTAAAGTTATATAGATATTTATTTGGTCTTTTATCCATTCATCTAACCATAACCAACACAATTCAATATGCTTATATCCCCTTCCATTCTAAAATCCATTTCCCATAGGCCCCCCCTAGACTTTTCCCATAGGCCCCCTAGACTTTCCACATAGGCCCCACTAGACTTTCCCCAAGTCTGTAGTTATTTCTAAGCTTTTCTATATTTTTCTGAAATACAAGCTCAAGTAGTATACATATGAAACGCCATATGTGCCAAAATATTTATATTTTTACTATTAAAGCTCAGATACAGGCATGAATTTTAAATATAATATTTGGTTAATTGTACATAAATCAAATATTTGTAACAGAAATCAAGATGAAAAAACATGAATTTCCCTTAATATGGTCAAATACAAAATTTGGCAAAATTCTTCCATAAAAACCAGGAAGACTTTTTTTCAGTAGTTAGGTAGTTAACCTAATGTAATAACATGTCTGGTGACTCCCTAGAAGGTGAAAAAAAATGGTGGATATACGGTGGATAATTTTTGCTATAGCATGAAAATAAAAATCTGAAGTTGAATAAAAATACCAGAAATGTAATATTCAAGTTATATTACCTATATTTAGTCATCTGATAACATTTTTTACCACACCGTTTATTTTTCATAGCTTTTTAAAATGCCTCTCTATTTACAAAATTTGTGTACAAAAGAATAGAGATTTTACTGTGTAATTTGAACTATCCCCCCACTGATAAGAAAGTGCTTATTTTCAACAAGCTCGTGTAACACAAATAAAATCTCAAAAATTATGAAACATAGGGGAAACTATAGATCGATAATTATTGGAATGTATGATCAATAGAAATTTTTTGCCCGCACCTGGCCTTGTCAAAACTCCGTCTGGAACCCAGACTACACAAGCCCCTGTACTGTACGTGTAGTATTCAGCATTCACTTGAATGTTACATTTTATCAATCTGATAATCAGTGACATGTAATCGATAGTTTGACTGTGCATATTTGTACATGTGCGATATTATTACGCTTTGACAATCCTTTTTATATTTTGGACAGAATGTTTCCATCATGGGTTTTATGAGTCACACAGCAAATAAATTATATTATCTATAGTGTATTATTTATAGCCACCCTTGAAATAAGGTACCCACTTTAAATCAAATATGTTTTAACAACCCCACCAGTCGAGTTTAATGGATGGAACTGATAGTGATATCAGACTATTTACATTATGTAAATAGACACAAGTACATACATTTCACAATGGACTTTCCGAGCACCATGTGAAGCAACATAGCGTAACGATGTGCGCATGATGTTTACCTAGTCTAGGTTCTAGACGGGGATTCGATTTAATTTATTTTGGCACACATGGCGTTTCAAACGTGTACTTGAGATGTAATTTACAGACAAAAATCGAAACGGAGACTGACTGGTGGAGAAAAACATAAAAAAAAAACTTGGAGCAAGTCTAATGTTTACCAATCAGTGTTGCGATAACTTCCGCTACGACACCAAAACAACAACATTTGGCGTAGTTGCAAAATCTGTCACAGCGCGGATTGGTTTGTGCATCCATGCGTAATAAGTTACGCTCTATTGCGTCTTAGTATGTGGTACCTCGTCGTGCAACCGAATCCCATATTAATATATTTGTGACTAATAAAACGTGTCTGCTATTGTGTACAATATCTCATTCGACTGGCACCATAACAAGATAAACCCAGATTAGTATAACAAATAAATATATCCTGTAAACACCCACTGGAAACAATTCTACTCGAAATGATATTAATGCAAAAATTCGAGTGTCAAGGTGAACAAGCTCTTCTAATATTGATGATTCTTGGCAATCAAACGCATACGTTTAATTTGTTTTTGTTATAAAGTGTATCTGAATGACAATTGTTGTTATATGATATGATGAAGAGACACGCGATCGGAATCTTGCAGGACATAATGCACGGTACCGTAATGGTATTTCCAAACATATGCGAGCTTACTGTTTACTACATTTTCAAAATACAATGATGTAGCCTTCATGAAACAATACATAGTTTGGTCGAATAGCATGCATTAAACAAGGAATATTTCGTCGCTCATTTTACGATAACTCCGTCTACATGCATCTCAATATTTACTAGCAAATGTTTTCAGACGTGTGCGCATGCCCAGTCCGAGTTTCCAAATACGCATTTTTTCAGCCGTAATATAGTAGTAAACTAAAAGCTCCTGCATGGTAACTGTAATGCTTCCCTTCTTTTGAATATAACTGCCTAAATGAGCGGCGCGAGAAAAGCAGTTATACACTTAGCATCTTGATGGAATTGAGGGGAGAAGGGAGAATCATCCATTACTAATGTCCTCTAAAAAAACAACTTAACGCCAGAATGTTATATCATTATACAGTATACGGTACGATATACAACAACGAACAAAGCCACGAATGAATACCGGTAATGCATAAAAGCAATCATTTTTTTCATCTCTGAAACCAGCTGACAGATGTTTAAAATAGAAAGCTATCAGCGTCCAGATATGCAGGGCATTTATTTCCGTTATATGACAGGCCTAGACACATTGAACCTCACGGTGTTATGTTTATTTTATGCGTTCGAAGAGTACTTTATTACATTCCGACATGACTCTTAACTTGTAATGTATGATAGACTTATTTCGGATCCCCTTATATCACCTGCCTTTTACCGATGACAGATATGGCAAGCCAGCGTGGACATAAATAGACTTTTCCGTCGGACAAAAGCAACAAAAGCGCCTTGAGCGATTATATTAATTTTAAATCGACTCCGAATTTCAATTACAGGAAATTGAAAACAACAGTGTTGTTAAAAACAATTTACGGCTTCATCGTAACTTTTGTAGGTACAAACTGAGAATTGGAAAGCAGAAGGAAGATTCGGGGATACCTATTTAGCCTCTGGGTTTGGGTAATTTTAGGAGGGACCAAAGTTAGGCCCAAGTCCAGCTATCGGTCCTGGGCCGAAATGTACACAGATGTATTCTTTATGTAAAGTCGGTGTTCTTTTCCACTTTGTGAACAGAAAATGTATGTGTCTTTAGTGTCTTCAACTTTTCAAGATGGTCACGGCTGTTCAAATGTCGTCTGCCCTGAAGTACATCCGCCAGTTGTCTTCAGATTATGGTTGACCTTCACGTATGACATCTGACCTTGTCGATTAGCTGTTGTTACAATAACGATGTTCCATAAAATAATGATAATATCAAGTGGGCCTAAATATAGCATGTGTTTGCAGATTAGAATAAATATCAGCACCATAAGTGGATCATTTTCCCATGCGTGTATTTGACATATTATTTCAATCATTGTTTATAAATATTAAACTGTAACATTTTATTGCTGTTGCTACTAAGGGCCATGCTTTTATTTCCCCTGGAAGTTTAATTTTAAATCGAAGGAAATGCTGGGTAAGGTCAGGAGGTTGTCGAACTAACAGTCAATAGCCCTAACTGCTGTATACTATCCATGTCCCTAATATTACATATTGGCAATAGGTAGAGTAACCAGAGAAGGGGTAAAGAAGGGTAATCATCAAGGAGTAAAGAAGAGTAAGCTCAAACTGGGGGATAAATCCAATCATAGGCGTGTTTTGTGGGTTTAGTGGGCCTACATTTCGTTACCTGAATCCTTATCAAAATGATCCGGTAATGATGTTTCCTTAGGAAATGATACGCCGGATTTTGGCTGTGTCGGTTTTTCACTAAATCCTATTACAGTACTTGCTTCTGGTAAAAGTGTGTAGGTTATACTTTTTAAATTTTCGCCGAGAATATTGTTATATAAAAGAACCATAATTGGTAGAGCGAAACATAATGTTGTGTGCCTTATTGGTAGGCCTATAAATCTGTCACAATAAGCGATGATATACCGTCCTTATCGCAGAGTGATGCCGGTACCAGGGCCTATATAGAGCTAAACATACGGGTGGTAGTATAGGCCCTACCCACTTGTCATAACATGACGTCATATATACCATGTTTGACATCGAGAGTGATGTCAAGATGACACCAGATGATGCTGGTTGATCTACGACCATTAAATACATTTTACAACTATGTAAATCATCATTATTAGCAGAGAGGAAACGGAACTAAGAGTTGAGAGGATGCGATAAAGCATATCATTAGTACTTACAAGTTGTCTCAGCTGCTGAACATAAATAATGAGTGATGAGGAAATCTATAGGTACATTCCCTTTCTAACCATTTTATGTCAAGCAATGTAACTAATTACCATAATATTTAGTTATGTTAACATTGGATACTATTATTAATTAAAAACATACATTGCGCTTCAAATGGTGACAACAAATTGTTTATGTATTTATTGTCAAAGGTTTTAAGTTTATCCCCAAGGGCCCATAAATTTACCTACTTTACAAATCGAATATTTATATCTAGCTTATCTATATCTGTCAAAATTACAAAATATGTTGTAACATGGAGAAATAAGTTAACTTATTTCTCAATGGTTATATTGACGAGGGGCTGACAATGTGATGGCTAATTTTGTACCTGTAGGCCTACCTATAACATAGGCCACTGTATATCATTATCATTGCTATTACTGGATCCCCTATCGCAACACACATGCACTAGTAACCAAGGCACATATCGGGCCAAACGCAGGAAATTATTATAGCAGAAATGGTAATCCACAACGGATGTATATGGAGAATAAAATATTCCTCTATAGGATATGCAAATGAGCTGAGATGAAATCATTTTAATAACGCTTCAACAAGAACTCTCTCTCGTAACACTCATCAAGTACCGCAACTGGTATATGAGGGAGTAATGTCATTCTTCCCTAGGTATATCTACTTGTCTTTAGACATGATCGAATAAATACACCCCCGCCCCACTCAAACCCCTACAAACACAATATCCCTCCCCTATAGGATAGCTTTAGGTATACATCTTCTTATGGGGTTCTCTCAATAGAATTAATTTGTTACAAAGTATTTTATAGAATACTGATGTATTGCGTATCACTGCCCAACATTGGCCTTTTCTCCATTAAAGACTTATGTGACTCGAATGTGTAACTAAACCATTTAAATAAATCAATCATAGTGAGTACAGTATAAGCCACACCGTTTGATTTGATTGATTTGTATAAAAGTAACCGACCTAGTTAAAAAATGTCGTCATATTCGTATACAGTAATGTATCAATGGAATACGCATGCTCTCTCAAAAATATTACGATATTCATACTTAACGGTGGGGTCAAGCAAGTGCCACGCCCCTTACAATACATAGACGACAAGTAAGTTCAAAATAGACCTGTTATTCATTTTAGTTACGAAAAAGGAAAACATTGAACAACACAGAGATAATGTGTAGGCCTAATATAATAGGCCTATAATGTAAGACAACTTTTTGTATTCCCTTGAAAATGTATGCAAAAATATTACCGGTACTAAAATTGTCAACAATGGTGGGAGAGTATTGGGCGTGGTCATTTTAATTAAAATGCGGGTAGGGATCATCATTCTATTTCATAATATACAGTATCTTATGATTCTATATTTTAGCAAATTTATCATATCGATAAGCATGAAACAAACATAAAATAAAGCAATAAAAGATGATTATCACCAGAGAGTCTTCAATCTGACGTCATTTTCCATGTTGTGTATGCGAAGAAGAAATCAGCAACATTAGGGGTCATTACAAGTACATGACCTCGGACAGACTAGTCTGTGAATTATGCATATTGCAATTCTAACGTGTTCACAACTTGACGATAGTTCTTGAACAATTATCATACCGTTAATCGATCAGCCATATGGTAATACGATTTATATAAAAACGGATAATAGTTCATATTCATATCTAAGTAAAAATGAGTGTAGTAAAATGTCCTATTGTAACCGAGGGTCTTGATAATGATAAATCCTTATACAGGCATTAGTAGTTAAGATAAAGATAAGACAGCAGTACTGTACTGTAAATAGGGTATGATTTAGGAAATGTTGACGAAATGTAGACCTAACTAAAACGGGGACCCAACGTACGAAAACGGAGACCAAATGGTACAAAAAGTGAGACCAAACGTAACAAAACGGAGACTCCTAACAATAAACGTAGACTGGTACCGGTTGTCGTGTATAAAAACATTTGAAACGGTGTAAATCCACCGACAATAGACCATTCAAAAAACAACAAGACAGTTAATTACACACACATGTACCAAAAATAACTAATTTGTTTCAACAGTGCCGTCCAAAAATAAATCCAATATAATACCGCCATGCCACTGGTAACACTATTTTAATCCATATACTTTATGTCCCATAGCACTAATGGAAAACCTGAATTCCTTTTCATCTTTTGGTCTTTCAATATTCTAAATCTAGGCACCATGCTTTCCTTTTTTGGCCTTTACACAATCCCATGGTAAAAGGGGTGCTCACACGCAATGGCCACTAAATTCACACGAAATCGAGTAACCGAGATATGAAACTAGGTGAGGCAGCTATAAATAATAAGCAGTACCTGTTATTGAGATATGATTTATCATGGGAATTGATACCATGAACAGACGACATAAAACTGATTTTAAAATTATGAAACAGTGATATAGTGACATGCATGCTCACGCAGTGACGTATGTAGACATTTATGTAGTCTCTGTAAGGAAAGAGGTGGTCATTACCTTCACAATTGTAACGAAAAACAAGACAACACAACACAAGGAGTCAGCGTAAAATGAAAACTATCTTACCCCCACCAATCATTCACGCTGAGGGTAACAAACCATCAGTGGCGTAACGCAGAGGTCCCTGGTTTAGGAACCCTAAGTGGCCCTCCAACGCTGGAGGCCGGGCGTTTTAAGCTTTTTCAACATATTTCAATTTTTCAATATTTCTTCCTCTGGGCACTGCTCAGGGGCCATGTAAGCTCAGGGGCCCCTGGGTTTAGCCAGTGAGCGCTCATAGCCGTTACGCGAACCATTCAGTGACATTCCTCTATTTAAAATCATTAATGTAGTATACAGACAATGTCACTGGGTAAAATGTTAAGACTGTCGTTAGTAAACTGCAATGTTATCACATTAATTAAACGGCGTATACCTAGAATCATGTCGTAATTGCCATAAAGGTAGACAAATGACGTTGATATTCTAACAGGTTTCCGACAGAAATGTTTGGATGTTGAGAGGAATGCCAACAAATGATTCGTCATCGCACGATCATCCGTGATTCTTAATTAAAAATTGTGTACCAATACATCACACACACACAGTATGACGTCAATTTAGAAAAAAAAGGAGAAAGAGAGTCTCGTCGCCCGGTACATAATATAGGCCTACAAAATACGACAATATGTTTCCATGGATGGGTACACAGGCCTAACATGAACAAAGTATGTCCGTCCTGGCGTGCCATAAATAAGCATTCAAAAAGAAGAAGAGTGAAAAAACAAAACTGGATAGCAAATTTGATAGAATACCGTATGCGCCAATCACGTGTTATAACACTATATGAGGATTTAGGGTGGGGGGGGGGGGGGTTTGGTCAGCACTTACGATAACCTTACAAATGTTAGGCCCCCATTTAAAACTCCCTATCTCCCCTAAACACCACCATTAACTAATCTTCTTTTCGTTATAGAATTACTCAAACTGAGCATAGTCATTTTGGAACAGCAGCTAAACACACATTTTCTTGTCGATTAGACACAGACTTCCCTACAGGTAGTACACCGTTGGATGTCAAACGTCACGTACAACCGCGGGCTACAGATACGAGAACGATACCTCACAAAAAGCAAATAACGAAACTGCTGGGTGATTAAGATTTGTATTTCAACAATCGACCGAGTTCGGAAGCAAGACTCGCAAATTTATAAAACAGAAATCGTTATATTCTACCTAACGCATGTTTTCTCATAAACAAACAATTGCAAGGTTGTAATTCGAGTTCATACCTACGTCGCAGGTTAATTACAAATCTTCGGGACCCAATTGTCCCCTTATTTAGGGTGTCCAAAGAATAAAGGTTGGCCGTAATGTAAATCGGTCCTCGTTTCACGGGAACTCTCCCCCATCTCCTCCGCCCCCCACCCCCCACTCTTAGGGTTGAACCAGCTGCCTGATAGGGATGATGTTCTCTGAATAAGGACTTCACAATGCATATTGCATGGAACCATTTAAATAGGACCAAGTTTAACATTTTCAAAACACATCAATTACGCTCACAAGACATTTGAAACAGAACAATCAAAGAACATTACTCATATTGTAACTTGACACCGAAATAAAGATTTTCTTTAAACCTAATTAATTGATTTTATCATAACAAACTAGGCCAGTGTCCTGACCGCGACTTTCATTCTGTTGGAATAAACAAACCAACGCTACAGGCCTAGCCTAGAATATGCCTAAGGATTTCTGGGAACATATGGACTATGTTTTAATATCTTTGGGCAGCGCTACTATAGCGATATCTGCCAACGATTTCTAAAAATGCTTACAGCCAATACGTTACAACAAAACCAATGTTAATGTTTTCAGATTTAAATATTAATATTTTACTCATACTGAGAAGGTCAATGGTTTGTTTAGTTATTTACTATGCAAACATTTAGGCAAAAACCACTAAATAATTGATTACAATGCGCCAAGCTAGAATAATGTTTGCGATATCGTATATTGTTAAAACTTAATCCATGACGCCACCCACGGCCTCACTAGACTATCAATAAGTTATTATTTATCATCAAGCACGACTATTTCTAAAATGAGGAATTTTAAAACCAATCAATATACCTAAGTTGGGCACCTTAGATCTGGAGATTTTTATCAGTTTTTATACGATGATATAAAGTGGAGGGGGGGGGGGGGGGGAGGTTGGTGGGTTAAACTAAAAGTATATTTTATATAAATAAATAGCATATTTTATAATTAACCAATCATAGAAAGAAGGCTAGGCCTATTCATTAATATTTTGATGTCTAGGAATGAGCCTGAGGTACGGATACACAGATCACCTATAGGCCTACTTTATCGACATTATGTATTTCCTGTCACATTCTTATAACGGAAAGGTGTGGTCGTCTGCTCCCTAAAACATAACGACTGCATTTCAGGTATGAGCAGGCCTAGCCTCTGTAGCAATGTTCGTCAGACATCAACCAATCACAAGTGACCAATTTAGAATCATCGAATTAAATTGTATCGATTTTGTGATGACTGGAGACAAGAGTCTAGACGGTCAGTTTAAATACATCACGATAGTTCGTATTCCAATGAATGAAACTGTATTGTAGTATCCAATATCTATAATTTATACCATGAGATATTTATGATACCTCGTATTATAAACAATACTGATGCTGATCATAGACCATCTAAAATGGACAAAATATAAGACTAGCCATGTCTAAGCCAAGATTGACCATTGATCTCTGTAATGTATCTTCAAATTATAAAATAGCATATACTTGTCCACTGTGTGTGCCGGATACAGTGTCACTAGACTTAGGCCTAATACGGTACTATAGAGTTTGACTGATACTGGACAAAGATACAGCACCTGAAATCGGTAGATTGCCCAAAGTCTTTATTTATTGTCTTTTATTATGTTAGTCCACCAGTAGACGTTTCGATTTTTGTCTGAAAATACAGGTAGTAGTATACGTATGGAACGCCATATGTGCCAAAATATTTATCTTTTTACTAATATATTAAGTCAAAACTCCAACTGGAACCCAGACTGCTAAAATCGGCTGCAGTTCTTCAAAAACTGTTGTAATTATTTATAATATTTTGAAATAAATGTTATTGAATTCTTACAAAAACAGTTTACAATCAAATTCCGATGCTTAATTGGTTCGAATTAAGATAAGACGTGTTCACATTGTGTTTCAGGAAATATCAGCCTAGCGATATTGCAACAGAAAAACAGAATAAAAGCTAATGAATATTTACGACTCGACAGGATGAAATGTAATGAAAAATAGATGAAATCTTTCATTTGTAGAATAACTGATCGAGTGTGACTGTGAAGTGAAGAATACGACAAAACCCTTTCCAATAGAGAAACACTGTAACCTTTGAATACGTCGGTACATTAATATTAGGGGCCTACTTTGTACTTATTGTGAAAGTACACCAAAAAGGAATCTCACGAGAATAACGTACCACTGATCTAAATGTAGGCTAATAAATGGAAGCAGAATACTCATGTTGATATCTGTGTCCAATTCGGTAGAAAGCAGAATATTATCATTCCCCGATCATAAAATATCTATGATTGCCATGTGTCCGTATGCGCGGGGACACGTAGGCCTAAACAGTATGTATTAGTAGTAGGCCTACGTTAATACGCTCGACTTATTACATTTCTGTGGCAAAAACATGAACCGCGGTCCCCATCGGGATCTGGATTAGAAAATAACTATGTAATGTTTGCTATAGACCATATGCATGGACACACAACAATATATACATGTCAATGAAATTTTCTTACATAATTACTTTAAGTTTCAATTTCAAATACGAAAGAGAGGACAGTTGAATTTTAAAGTGTGATCTTGGCTTTTGGTAAAACACGAGAATTACAGGAAGTGACACGATCCGATATGAATTAATTATTTGTGACAAAGACCAAGGGATTATGTTTAGTTATCTCCAAGGCCAAGCAATATAAACCTATTCTGTATGTAAATTATATTTCGAAACTAATTAAACCTATTGAACATACAAGTAATTAAATAGTGCGCCTAATGAACTAACATGAAGTTCTACAATATGGAGGACAAGCTTACATAACACACATGCAGCAATACAAAATGTAGGCCTAAACACGATAGGTATGGAAACAAAAACAACACTGGAATGGTTCACTTATGTTACTGATCTTGTAGCCGTCTTCTTCTAAAGACACATGGTCGCCATTGACGAATACATCAGTTGACCATGGAGGTATAAAATTAGTTTCTGGTGTAGGCCTACTTGAGATCTAAGTTTATACCATGATGTACACTTAGGACATTTTCAAAGATTGTAGGTCTATATTAAATTGTTGACATATAATTAAGATGATAGGAACAGGGAGTTGTTATTTTACAACTCCCTGATAGGAACATAGGAAGTACAATTCAGCCCCCTCTCCAGTAGGCATCATTACAGTGCTTCATTTCATCGGCAAATAAAGAGAGTCGCCACTCTCGTCCATAACAATTCGAAATTTTACTCGCTATTTTTGGATGATCTTATAAAATAACATTTTTGTATTAGTTATGATTCAACGAAAGGTCATAGCGAAGTAAATTCTAGGAAACACAAAGCAATAATACTATTAAACTGTACTAGTGTGGCATCGGTGAATGGAATATTCCATTCAAAGTGTCAATTCATTCATTAAACAAGGCCTACTGCGCAATCGGTTCTTATAGTTTAGTGTCCATATATGGGCACATTACATTTTTTGTCAAACCAGTTTGATAGTGTAGACAGAGCTTTAGACTGCGTTAACATTGCATTTTCAAGAAACAGAAATTTTTCAAAATACCGATAAAGTAGTACACATCTTTCGACAAATTGTAAGTAAAAATGCGAACCGACGACAAATGATGGCAATGTGCACGTCTGACATTGGTTTACACTACAGAATAACAAAAATTCAGTACAATGCATTTTGTTGTTTCAGTTTCTAAAATCATATCATAATCATATCATATCATAATGATTACAATAATTTTAACACAACGATACTACAGTAATTAGTTCTATTCAATTTTATAATAGGAAAATTTCGTTCGTTAAGAAAATAATAATTCTTCTTGAAATCCTTGCCGAGATTTACAGTACTAATTAATAAGGCTACTTAATTAAGTAAATAGTATATTGCTATTTTAAAACCAGATATTAATAGCCATTCTAGAGATGACGGTAACTGTGACTAAAACAATCACCGTCACTCATATATAATTAGTAATTTTCCAGCCGTAAGCGAAAGTGGAGATGACAGCAGACTATATTCGATAAAGCAGACTATATTTGACAAATGTCTATTAAGATTGTGAATCATCTACTTCCCACCACCTGACGATCGATCACAGAATCCTCATATTTTACGTATGATCTTTTAAAAATGGTCTTATTTTTAGATTTAGTGGATTTATTTCGAATATTTTTCCGCTCGTGAACTGGAGAACATATACTGTACACCTACCAGTATCCATTTGCACTAAACAAAATGTTTACTGTAAAATATAGTATGTGCCAAGCAAGCAATTAATTTTTATCTGTAAGAACGTTTCACGATGGTTATTTGCCAACCAATATCAATACTCATGACATTGCATTGATTTGTGACAGAAAATATGGCAATGCTCACACAGATACGATTCTCTGAACTCGTCACAATTTCCGTACTAGGTGTTTGTGAGGTAGATGATGACGTGCAGAAAATGAGAAAGATTAGCAGAAATGGGTGCTGCTAATCGTTGCTGTAGGCTCCGGCGATTTGTGGGGGAATGGCGCGTTGCCCCGGGGAGGAGTGAGGACAGTTTTGATATTAAACGCTTGTATGATTGCTGGCGTTATGCCGCATCAGATTGTAGAAGGTCATGACGTCATTTATATCCCACCAGTACTTGTTGGTATTGGTTGCGTATAGTATTTGTGCTGACAAATTAAGTTCTAGAATAGCGGGAAAACATGATATATTTATCCATGATGATCCATATAAATATATCATACAAAGTGGGTTATATAATGAACTACGGCTACAGTGGGAGGTAGAGGGGTCACGAGCAGACGACCAAGGGTGATTTATTACCGTTACCCAAAGTACCGCGCTCGCCACGGTAATTGATGTATAATAGCTCTTCGATACACGGCCTGCAGAATCGGAGATAACAACAAAGAAATAAGATTGATTGCGCTAATGAGCGTCAGGTATTTGTCAAGTTAATACTCAGAAGGGGGTCACGAGATGGGATCAGGAATGGGATGCAGTTTGAATGGGACAGTATGCCTAAATAAAATTTAAAAAACATGGTGTGGAAGCATTATGTCCAGTACACTTTCCGTAAACAAAAGATTACTCGATCACAATGGTCAGAACGAGAGTTTAATTAGATCTGTTAGGTGTGAATGACAGTAATTGTTGTTGATCCTATCCAGGTGGAGACGAAACGGTACCTTGCTTTATACGACAAATAATAGTTGTCTTGTTTATTTGTTTTTTATTGTCGACCTAACACCTGGGACACTCACAGTTTTTTCAGATCCCCATTTATCGCCTGGAAACTTCCATGTACACGGTCACGAAAAGGTACCGAGTTCACAGACGTGCGTTTACAACCTCAAAATTGTACCGGCACGTCTTCTTCACATACGAGTAAATTAACAGTATTTACCTAGTATTCTCGCCGAATCATCAATTCCTACACATACATTTCTCTGTACATGAATAAAATGGGCGTTGAACTTTAAAATAATTCGTGCGTATTTCCTACCACAAAACAGTAATTGCTGAATACGGATGTTTTTGTGCGCCCTTTCCGTTCCATAGGCGTATTATACTGTAGCATTTATTACGTAATTAATATGATTATTAGTAAAATGTGCCATAAGCGACGTTATGCGCAAGTTCTGTTATGCGGCATTGGATTATTCTATGAAAATGACGTTTAGGGTCTGAAAACGGCGACAAAGTGTAATTGACCGGTGGTTGCACAGA
The DNA here is from genome assembly GCF_963402885.1 of Antedon bifida. NCBI lineage: Eukaryota > Metazoa > Echinodermata > Crinoidea > Comatulida > Antedonidae > Antedon > Antedon bifida. The sequence goes on along the minus strand of NC_136227.1, from coordinate 30,045,521 downwards.
GTGAGTGTAGGCCTATTTAAACAAAAATACATTTCCTTCTTTCAAATTCAAATGTTTTCTACTAAAAATACAATTAAACGTACACAAACATTATTCGAGTGTTTTATTTTTTAAATGAATTGCTTACGTAAACACTAAAGGTTCCACTCAAATATTAAATTATATTACAGTAATAGGAACTAAACAGCAGTTACGTAGAACCAAGTTCGTCACATCCGTAACACGTTCACACGCATGACTAAACACATATTAAACATGGCGGATAATAAAGTGTAACTACTTATTATACAGTACATTAAATAAACAACAACTACTGACGTATAATCAACACATTACAGAAATGTATTTAAAGTCACGAAAACGAAATGTTCGAATAAATTAATTATATAATCGGGAATTGAATTAGTTTTGTTTTAGCTGGTACATTTCAACATTAGTCACTGAAATATTAATTTATTACCCATTCTGTTTTCATTGAGTCATCGCTAACTGTGTTTCTTTTTCAGCTAGATAGGATAAACTTTTATCTATATAAATTGTCAATAAATTCGTATTTGTCTATCAGCGGGTAACCTGCTTTATATTCTTTGTTTCTTTGTTTTATTACGGTATATATATATATATATTTTTAATTTGTTTGGTTTATAGTGTTTATTCACTACTAATAAGTGTGTTTCCACTGATCCAAAAGTGTTTGTCAATAAAGTTATTTATTTATTTTTCATTTATACAGTACCAGTGATAAATATTTGTTTTAGTGGTAAAACAAATTTGTATACTGTAGTTTTAATAATTCTTATTGGTCTATCAGTGGGGGTGAACTGTTTTATATTATGTATTATTTATGTTTTGATGTACCATGCAGTGATGATATAATGTATGATCTTTTGTTTTTGTGGTAAAATACAATGATTTCTCTCAATTTTGTCGTGACTGTGGCAATAACAAAATAATAACACATAATAAAAGTAACGTAAGCAATATAAACAAAGACGGTGTACATACCATTTCATCGAGTGACATGAGGTCTTGTTTGGTCATCACAACCCGTGGTTTTTGTGGTGGTTCTGGTCGTTTTGGTTCTTGCTCTGGTTCAGACTCTACATCAGCATCGTCTGCCGCGTCAGAAGACTCACCATTAACTTCTGACGCAATCTCTCTATCAATCTCCTGCTCCAATTGAATAAGCATTGGCACTAACATCCCAAATCTAGCACCCTTTCGGGCCACTTCCAAAAGACATAAAATAAAACTCCTAATATTTTTCCGCATAACAAGATCGTCTGTTTCGAATAGTAAAACATCATGGACGCCTAACGAGTGCCTACACCAGTAGATGAAGTTACTTATATTATCCCGAGCGACGAACGTTCCAGGTTGGGCACTTCCACGATATTTTACCTCTTCGGATGGAATCTGTATCAAGTCAGAATTTCCATTTGTGTTTTTGATTTGTATTTCCTTCCACGCTACCGCTTGTTTCTTAATGCTGTTCGCATGCTGGCAAAGTACAATACCAGTTTCCAGTTTTTCGACAAAATTTTCAGGTTGTATATCAATACTATATAAATTATCCAGCCATTCGGCCAAATCCTCTTTCATGGCAAAGAGGTATTCATCACGTGATTTGAAAGACCGTATCGGGACATGTTCCCAGGTGCTGCTGAGTCGGCGCTCACTCGTGTCTTCGGGCCCTGGCCTCATGTCGACCATGGTTCGGTTAACCGACTGCCCGAATAGAATATATATCCTCCCTCCTTAAATCGTTAAACGTACTGGTAAATTTTACATAAGGCTTGCAAGTATATACTTGCTATGAAACACTTCCTTTCAATATCTGAATGACGACAGGAAAAGCCAACTGGTATTCTGTCCATACAGACTGCCTTCTCCCACGACCATTGTCATCCGCCAAGTCACTGCGTATAAAAGAAAAGAGAGTATTTCGACTGGAATTTCAATTGTCATCAAAAACAAAAAAACAACGAAAAACAGACATTTTAACAAAAGGAGGCGATTTACTCAGTTGAGCTCTGTTGAGCTTCTGATAGGAAACCAGTAACCGTGAATGGGAGCCAGTGATGCGTAGCAAAAACATAAACGTTATTTGGCCCTACCAAAACCACATAGGAATTCAGTTATCCTACGGAATAAAAGTAAATAAGCCCAAGGCAGCTTACTAATTATCTTATTACTGGTCTACCGTTAAGTCTTTATCTATAAACAATAAGGATTAACCCAGTAAAGTTAGCATTCTTTGTTTACGATTCGTGTTTAATTGTCTTATAGTGTATTCCTTCCAAAATAACTTTCCATGGGTAATCCTCTTTGGAAAGTTTATAATAACTAGGGGGTCGTGTGTTGCCATGGTGACACATGCTTACATACTTAAAGTGAACTTGAAGCGTTCTCGGGTTAACCCGACCCTGACCGAGAGTGCCTGTAGTTTTTTAGGTGTTTACCGTTACGCTAGCGTTCACGTCAAGCTGTTTTAGCATTTTTAAACGGTTTATTTCATATTTACTCTACGATTTTATCAATGTAAATTGTACAATATTTAAGACCCGATCTAGTCTCTATGATCACATAAGCAGTTCTGATCTTGTCAATTATTTATATCTATCTATTAAATATTTACAACATAATGTATACATTCCAGAATATTTCAATTTTGATGAATGAATGAATTTTAAAATCAATAAACGATGATATACTTGGAGGCCCCATGGTATATAATCATCTGGCATACTTAATTAATTAAGATCACATAGACGATCGACCAAAATATAGATACTTTATATTATATAAGCCTATTTATTAATAGAGCCATTTAAATTACTTGAGCAGTTTCTATTTCCAATCGTAACTAAACTTTACTATCTTCAATCTGCAGAGCACAACTACGAAATATTACACAGATCTAACGAGCTTTGTCCCTTAAAGAGAAAGGCCTATCATTATGTACTTGGCACTAATTACTGGTATTTAGCAAACTTATGCTGTGGACTAGAACAATAGTTTAGCCTGCAGTATAGGCCTAGCGCCTATATGATTTTTATTTATTTTATGTCTTTAGGCTTGATAATGTACTTGAGGGTACTCAAATAATACTGTATTTAGCTATGTGCAAATATGCACTCAACAAAAACACTATCACTACCCACGCGAGGAAAACGGATCGACTATTTTGGATGTCCTACTTAATTTAAAACGTGAATATGGGTAGTCATTTCAAATTTGTGTTCCTATTTTAGCCAAATTCAGCCAGATAGAATTAACAGAACATTGAGAGGGTAAATATAAATGCTAGGCCTATTTTACTACTACACACAACATTGCTTTCCTTGTTTGGACTAGAAATAAAGTACCACTATCCAGTAATGATTAACAGAAACAATTTTAGACCTATTTTTCAAAAATAAATTACGAGACCGTAATATTTGTTTAAATACCATAGTCCAGCACACTATCAATATACTTACACAATCACATTGGATGTCAAGGGAGGTTGGCTACAGCTATAAATATGTGATATATTGTCATTTTAAGTCTGTAACAAACAGACACTGACCTTCGCCTCTATTTGAATGGAAAATACCAACTGTGTATGTTTAGCTATATCAAGTACAAGGCCTCACTACCCGCACAATACTACTTTCAAAACGAACATACTTTAGAAAAATACATTGGTAGACTCGGTAACGGTCTAATGAGTTTTTGTTAATTAAAAAAGTCTAATTAGAAACTTAATCCGTCAGAAAATATAGTTAATTCTTTTGTGTAATTATTGTTTATCGTTTCTTTTTACAAGGAACTTACGGTACGAAAATGAATTCTGTGGGTAGACAAATGTACATACAAAAACACGATGCAGTATTTTATCAGTCTATGTAAATATAATTTGAAAGATATATATAATGTATATATATAGCATTGATGAACCCAATGATAACTGTATACAGTAATGTACACAACAAGAGACAAAAGAAGTAAAAAAGTACATACCAAGTTTGAGATTCGGTGAACGTCAGCTGAAATAATATTCCTGCTCCAATGAATGAAATTATTCACAAAAATAATGTTACAAAATCCGCGCTCTAATAAGAAACACATTTTTTAGAGCAAAACCGTCTGAAGTTAGACGAACCCGGGTCATGCCGACTATCGCATACAGAGCTCTGTTACCTAATGAACTAGTAATAGTACGGTACTAGTTAGTAGTAGGAAAAGGGTGGATTCTACTTCAATTTCAGATGGTCGTCATCTGTGATTCCCTCCAAGTTGAAATTATTGACGCGTCAACAAAAAAGGAAATACTGAATCACCAGGTCCCTACATTAAATCCACATACAGAGGGACTGTAACGCTTAGCACCACCCCCAAGTGCGACAAGCACTGTGCTTCCCCGGATTCACAGTGAGTAATGTACTCGATTCCGACGGCCTAAGCTACTTTAGCCTTCGCTCGCTAAAATGTATATCATATGTGCATAAGGATGAACCTTATGCCGATTGCATTATCATAATTACAATACGGATAGAGGGCGCTGTTTGCGTATTGACGCACATCGATTTTTAATCACTTCTACATTTAGATGCAACGCAGAAAAATGTGTAATTGAGCAAAGTAAATATCGTTAATCAATTCTGAATAAATACTCTAAATAACATAAAAAACACAAGCCAATGCTTATTTCATAAGAAAAGCTGATCTATGAAATATGCATATTATCTATTCTAAGTAATTAAAATAAAAGGTAAAAACTTTAAAGGCGAGTCCCATATTCATTCCTGAACGTACAGAATGATCGGTTAAGCTTGGTTCCCACTAGGACGCAACGCAATGACGTAAGCCGCAACGCAAACGAATCGACCAATCAAAAGCGATGGATTATTCGAACTTTTGCTTGTGATTGGTCAATTCGCTTGCGTTTTTTAGGCTTACGTCTTTGCGTTGCGTACTCCTGAGTGGGAACCAAAGCTTTAAGAGCGATCTTTGTCACCTTATCCTCTCTAGCATTTTTACCCAGGTACTCATTTAGCCTACAGTTATCACAATGGGAAGGGTCCCGAGTTCTTATCAAAACTCGAACCCGGGTATTTCTCAAAATAAGCACAACTGCTAAGCCAACTTCATTTTCCACGTACTCGTAGTAAACAACATAGTTTTAGAAATTTCGGAAAAGAAACTTCGAAAAGTGATACGACGTTACATTAACAAGATAATTAATAAGGAAAGGCAGATTAAATTGGACAAAGGTTATTGAATTTTAAGTCATTATCACACGATACGAATCAGTTAAAATCAAGATAAAACAGACAAGTCAACAACATCAAATTAACTGTAAACTGTTGTTATGATCAAAGTATGGCGTGCAGAGTATGTCAAAGCAGGTACGAATCCTGGCTATTATTAAAAAGAACAAAGGTGATTTAAAGTTGAAGCAGACTATACGAATAAGTTAAAGATGTTACAGAGATAAAACAGAAAAAAAACATACAAACTGAATTTAAAGATACAATGGAGAGCCGAGTGTGTCAAAAGGTGGTTCCAAAAGCTGGTTCTTATCAAAAATAATTAGCACTAATTGAGCTGGTCTTCCTGAACACAGATGTGATACAGACGTACTGTAGCGCACGTCGGTGTCCCTGTGACGTAAAAACATCGTGCAGCCATATGCTATCTTAAATGTGCATATTCCTCGAACATAGGCCTACCTGGGTGCTATTGTAACTTTGCAGGTAAAATCAAAAAGCATAAAAGACCATGTATTATAACCTGAAATCGTGTAAAATCGTACCGTAGGATCCAGATTCCCAGTGCTGTATCTCAACATACTATCTATTTCCGAAGTATCATAGGAATATTTGGTAATACAGACTCAAGTATTTTATATGACATGTGGTGCCTGTATCATGTATGGTTAGGTTATGGGTTAGGTTACTACTATAGATACATGAAACAATGTTGTATTACCAAATATTCCTATACTTCGGAAATATATACAGTACCGAGAATCGGCTGTGTGAATAATGGTCCTAAATCCAAGGGAACTTGGCGTGACTAGGAAAAATGGACTAAAGTCTCTAGTTTTGATTTGACTATATTATGACTTGGCTATATCAATACACTATACATATTCGAAAAGGTATTATCAATTTTAAATTGACAACCGTGTACATTCTTGGGAGTAAATAAAGCATGAGTGGATATTTGGTTAATTAATTATTAATATCACTTATAAATATTATCATAAGTGATTATATACATCACAATGTACAAATATAGCATCGGCGTGTAGAAGCCGACAGGAGTGCGATGGTAACACTCATAATCGGTGTCTATATTGACTGGTTTTAAATCGTCTAATTTTTCGTTTAGCATGTTGTTTACTGGTGTTGATTGATGTCTACCGCCGATCAATATTTTTGAAAAGGGGTAAATCGTTGATTCAATAAAATAGTCATGCATACTGAATGGTAGGCCTAATGACGGCAGATAAAAAATGTGAATCAATATAGAAATTACCAACGGGCTGGGTGAATGATGTGCGAGGAGCCACGCGACTGGTAGGTTACCGTACTCTCAACGGGCTGGGTGAATGATGTGCGAGGAGCCACGCGACTGGTAGGTTACCGTACTCTCAACGGGCTGGGTGAATGATGTGCGAGGAGCCACGCGACTGGTAGGTTACCGTACTCTCAACGGGCTGGGGGAATGATGTGCGAGGAGCCACGCGACTGGTAGGTTACCGTACTCTCAACGGGCTGGGTGAATGATGTGCGAGGAGCCACGCGACTGGTAGGTTACCGTACTCTCCACGGGCTGGGTGAATGATGTGCGAGGAGCCACGCGACCGGTAGGTTACCGTACTCTCAACGGGCTGGGTGAATGATGTGCGAGGAGCCACGCGACTGGTAGGTTACCGTACTCTCCACGGGCTGGGTGAATGATGTGCGAGGAGCCACGCGACTGGTAGGTTACCGTACTCTCAACGGGCTGGGTGAATGATGTGCGAGCCATGCGACTGGTAGGTTACCGTACTCTCAACGGGCTGGTTGAATGATGTGCGAGCCACGCGACTGGTAGGTTACCGTACTCTCAACGGGCTGGGTGAATGATGTGCGAGGAGCCACGCGACTGGTAGGTTACCGTACTCTCAACGGGCTGGGTGAATGATGTGCGATCCACGCGACTGGTATAGGTTACTCTGAGACAGAGGAAAAGAGTTAGGCCTATCTTATCACAGTGGTTCTCAATTGGCCAAAATGAGTACATTTGGTAGGTGGGCGCAAACAAACGCAGAAAGCATTGTCATCATAGCCTAACTTAACGATTGTGCATAGTAACTTCCGAGTGCTCAGTTCACGCATCTTTTTGTGACGTGGTCTACCGTGTTTCCACTTGCGAAACTCCATTCTTTAGTTAGTCTATTAAACAAACCCGTTTTTGTTACGTCATATCTTTTAGGTCTATAGTAGGCCAAATTATGAGAATAGATGACCTACCTTACCGAATCTAGTTAGAGATTCGGCACTGACACACGTCTGAAACTGTGCGGAACGAAGGCGCAATGAAAAAGTCTGAATGACAATAATAAGTAATTTTAATAAATATTAGGCCTAATGGATAATGAATCCGGTCATTAACAAAGGGCGGGAAATTGCATGATATCGGTATGATGACATAGGATGCCAGTCGCCAGAAAACAATAAGATCATTAATAGCTCATTAGCTATGATGACTCCAAATTACCCATTCCACGATATTAAGAAATTATTTGATAATTTTATTCATAGATAAAATAATGAAAATCCAGTAGTATCATTGTAAAAATGGACGCGAGCCTGTTCGTCGCAGTATTAGGCCTACTATAATATCTCGATTTAATTACCTTCACGGTAATTTGATAGCAAATTTTACTTATTGGACAACAACTGAGGTTTAAAAACAAAAATGTTTAAAGTTTTTATAATAAATCATTTCATATGGCACTCATTATTTTCATTGAAAGAAATTAAAACGGAAATTCGTTAAAATACGCGCCACTTGTACGGTGCTGCGTTAACATGAATCGGTGATCGATCGATGGTTATACGATATCGGCGCAGTGCACTACAAAAACTAGAAGGGCACTCAGAGAGCGCAAACATTTGCCAAGGCATATGAACATTTAATGACGTATTCCCATACAGCTATGACACCATCCTTTAAAATCTTATGAAAATCGGGCAATAACTTTTAGAGTAATCCTGCTAACAAATATATAACGATCGATCACATAACTTCTCGAAATTCTGGCGGAGGTAGGCTAACAACCGACCTTAGTTAAAACACCTTTATCATATTTTTTTTTAACCACACGTGTAAATGGGGATTCACACTGTACAAATGTTGAAATCGTTTCACAGTGTGCCAGTGGAGGTCTGATACGTCGTACAATACAATTGTTTTTTCGAACGCGCGTACGATTTTAGTCCCGTTAACATACAATACACATCAAATCCAATTACTTTTGTTCCGGAGGCTATGAAACAACACTTGTCTTCAAGTACACGGGGATTTACCAGTAAAGTGAACAAGCAGAACAAAACGTGGCTTGCTAATCGCATTAAAATAATATTTAAACGCTAAATAATACATTAAGATAAACAGTTTAACAATAGCTGATCAGCTTTCAACGTGGTGAACGGTAGCCGAATTAAGAAACATCAATGTGTGTAAGTGTATGTAAACAGATTGGTTTCGTAATAGACTGAACTTGAAGGATATTACGGTGTAAGTAAATAAAAGGGTGTGAAATAGGAAAAAACAAGGCACTTGAAAATAGAAACATTTTCAAGGCGTTTAACAAAAGAACCGGGGTTACAACTGAGTACGAAAAAGTTAAATTTGTTATTAAGTGTCTCTACGTAGATTTTCTGGTTGATGGTGCATTGTTGCCCACACCAGTTTCTCGTAGAAATTATAAATTAGTTTTTAGGCATATGGGTTCTCGTACCAATGCATTTTACCACTCTGCTTTTATTTCTTTTCCGAGGTTGTGGGATACCCTCCCTATTGAAGTGACTGATTTGTGCCTTTTTGGTTCCTCTAAGTTTTTCCCTGCCTTATTTAATGTCTTTTGCTGTTAACTTGTTTTTGTCTGCACCAGAAGGAGAGTACTAACATAGTGACTTCGTCACTTTTCTACAATCCTCCAGACTGGTGTTAGTTTTCTTGTGTTTGTATTTTTGATTGTATTATATGTATTATATGTCTTCTGGAAAATAGATGAATATGAATATATGAATATGAAAAAAGCGAAAAGAACCCGTACGACGGAGTCCGAAAAAAGTGACTGAGCTGATTAAAAATGGTATACCTCCTCCATGGTTTAAACAGGGAGTTGTAATTAATTATCTAAATAGCAACTCCCTGGTTTTACAGATGTAAATGAGACCGTTGATCTATTGCATTCAATTTAACTAAGCCGACCGTAGTCGCTATAGTTAAATTGAAATAAAGTGTACCAACATTTATGACTATATACTGTATGTGGTATATTATTGTTAATAACACTGAATGACACCTTGCTAAAATAAATGTTAATCGTTGACGTATCGGCGTCCTGTCTGCGTATGTTTTCCCGGAATAAAATACCAACAAAAGCTAAAACGACTTCCTTATTTAAAAAAAGAACGTTGAGATCCATAAATGAACCGTATAATTTCCGATATTGCTTGTATGTGTAAATGTATTCACGATATTTCGTTGAAAAAACTGGTAGTTCATCTCGATGTGACGATAAAAATACCTTTTTTGGAGAAACAATTGAAATGTATTGTTTCAGTAATCTTTTTTTTACTTTAAAAAACCACCAATGGTCTTCTGAGCATGACAGTTTGCCTTACCTTACACCTACGTAAATACCTTGGTCACTCACTAACGATACATGAAAAATGGTATGACCAGTTGTAGGCTAATAATTATTTCTTATTTTGCAACTCAATGGTATAACCATGGATAAACAAGAAGCCTGCATTGCCTGTCTGGAGTAGGAGGGCTGTCTGAGAAGGGTGTATTTAAGAGGTCAGTCACCCAATAGGGCGTGGTCGAGGCAGTGAACCAATGATCAATATATCAAAATATATTGAACAAGGTAACAAATATACCTGGTATGTAAACTATATAATGAATTTCTTTTTATTATAATTCACAATTAAAATAATCAATGTTTTCGACAACTCGTTCGATCGAACATCACGATGTTTATATTTCTACCAGAAATATATATATAACTTTACCGAAATCATCAAAAAACATAATACCTTTGACAAAAATTAAAATGCTAGCCGCGTGTATGTTGTTGCCGTTGTACTTAAATATGTAAATGATATCTCCCCTTTAATATAACACCAGCGGATATCTTAATCCCTTTGCCGTGTATATAGCAAAGAAACGTGGGAATAGAAATTATTGAACACATGTTCAAAATCATAATTGTCTCTTAAAAAGAGAATGACCTTGAGAGATATGACTGTAATATATTACATCATGGAAAATGTATGAAAAAAAGGTTCACATTCTGGTGCAAATCAAATGTTCTGTAAAATATTAAATGTGTAATTTAAATAAATTGGTTATGGATTTCTTTTTCACTCCACAGTGTAAAACGAAAAAACTGAAATGTATTTGGAACAATATACTGTAGTAACATACCCTGAAATTACTTACAGCCCAAATTTATATACGTTTATCAGGCATAATTGCAATGCTTTGCCATATACTGAAAGTGCACTGTACTTGTATGTGAGTTTACTTGTTACTAATGTGAACTAGGTGTACAGTAATATATGAAAATTACTTTTTATGTTGACAAAGGAAAATAATATTTAAGTAGTTTTTTTTATAATTTGATTTGTACATATACGTTGGCACCCATGTTGTTGTCTAACAAACTTCTTTTTTTAAACTTCTCAACATGTAGATACCTCCATGCTTTTGATAAACAGGATGGTGGATCCAGTTGGTATAGCGCTAGCGGTGCAAAATTAAATTATAAACTACTTTTTCACAGACTCATATTACTTTAGGTTATGCTTTCCTGTTTAAAAATCCTGAATCTGCCCATGTTAAAGTACAGTACAGTGTTTGCCTTGTGATGATGTGATGATGTGATATATGTATTTATTTAATATTTCTTTTTTACCATTTGAAATATGGATAAATTTAATTTTCATAATGTATAGCTGTAAAAAAATGTGTTAGTGTGGAAATTCAATTTTGGATTTATAATTCTGTTTAGTAAATCTACATACGGTAGATATGCCAGAATTATTCAACATTCATGTTTTAAAACGGATAAATCACATGATAAGACGTTCATCGAGGTTAACAACCGACAACACATTATCAAAACATTGATGAGAAAATGTCATCAATGTAATATTGTATTGTCAACTTCATCCTTCGGTGGCGGTTGCTTAGCAACCCGTCGTAACTGCCGCATACTCTCCTCAAGTTTGGCAGATGGAACGGAATCTAATGACTTGGATACAACCTGGAAATAAATAACAAATGATATAAGATAGATATATGGTACAGTTAAAATCTTGATACTAGATCTACTAATAATAATAATGTGATTTTTGTTGCATAAACATGGCCTACAGCTACATTAGAACCCCTAAGGGGACACCTTCCGGTCCATACATCTGTCTACACTATCAAACTTTATGTGACAAAAAATGTGATGTGCCCATATATAGACATGATGTCATATCACTACCATAATTGGGCATATCACTACCATAATTGGGCACATCACACTTTTTTTGTCAAACTAGTTTGATAGTGTAGACAGAGCTTTATGATTTTAATATTCAACATTATGAAGTTGTTGAAAAAAATTCTGTTGCATACACAAACTATGTTGCTGTGTCTGGTGCTACAGACCTTGTTCCACACTCAAAAGTGTTCCCATAAAAGGGGTGCCCCAAAGCAGAGGTTCTATAGTAAACATTTATTCTTTGCTCACAGATAGCAACAGTACAGTAGCTACTGGTGATTCAAGGAATCACAAGAAGGAATCTCAAGTATTACGGAAAATTTATATAGAGCATTTAGACGACCCCAATTAATGCAAGCACAGACTCAACATCAAATATTACATTAATAAAACTAATGAAATCTAATTTTGATGATTCCAGAACAAGTTTAGTATGATTACATTCTCACAGTCAGAATAATGACATCGCAATGTTTGATGTTGTCAAGGTTACACGAACAAAGAATATTGTAATAAAACAGTGTCATTTAAAACAACTGCAAGGCTGACGTTATAATTAGGTTAACTAAAGTCCTAAATTATATAATCGAATATAAATAAAGCAATTTATGTCACAAAAAAGTGTGTTTTTACAAAGTTCAGATACATACAAATAAATGATATAATGCTACTATAAAAATAAATAAAATGTAGTTCTTCTAATCAATGTATTCATACATTATTGTTTCAATGAGCAGTGAAGCAGAACATGCATTGTGAAAAAAGGACTATTAATGTTCTAAATTCTTAGTACTACTTAAAACTAATGCTTATATATTCACAATGATTACTTCTGCTTTCCTATATCTGGTTGCAATTACAAAAATCAAGATGCTGTTGGTAGTCTATGATGAGTGCAATTTACCTGGATAAACAGACAATAGCCCTGTGCTCTCCCAAGGGAGACTGATACAAATATATAAAATCCTTCAACATGCCTCTACAATAATGGAATCTTCCAACCATAGTCTCACATGAGCACAATATAACACCATCATCATTACATTTATCCAGGCATGAAACAGCTTGATATAAACTTTAATTCCGAAGTTTTAAGACGATAAAACCAACAGATCCCATTCTTATCGCAACAGTTTCCAGCGGAAATGTGGCCAATAACAAAGAAGTGTGAACATATTACATACCTGGTAGGTGTCATCTCCTGTCCTAAGCTGAAGCAACGAGACAAGAGCCACTTCACTGTCTGCCTGGACGGCCGTGTTCTTGTCCTTAGTGTTGCTGACAAGTACCACTACAAGAGGCTTAATAATGCTGATGTCCAGTGCATGGTCAATCTCACTGGCAAAGTACGATATCATCTGAGCTGCTGTCATTTTCATGTCGTTTGAACTGTGATTCAAACTCTGAAATTGAAAACACACACATTTGAACACAAAACATTCTAATACTGAATCCAAATCACATTCTGAAATATAAGCTAGTAAAGACCACACCTCCTATGGACCAGTAAAACCATGGGCTGACATTTGCAAATCTTTTTGCTTAAGTCAAGTCAAGATAGTTAAGAAGTGCTTAAGTGAAAAACTGAGTTCTTTTCATATGGAATGAATTAAACAGGAAAATATATTGTAGAACAAATAATTAAATGTGTACACAAAGAATAAGTATATTGAACTGTAATGTTCAATATTTTATAGTTCCATTTTCTGTATCTTATAACTCCTTTTGTGACTAGTTTATTGTGGACCTCCTTATCATAAGCCACTTTTCTGGAGGTCCCTTTTCATCTTCATTAAATTTATTACTCTTTGTTTTTATTATGTGTATTGTTTTGATGAATAAAGATTTGATTCCTGGATTTTACACTCATATTCATTTATATAAATGTACAAAAACAAACATTATTCAAACTTGTGATGGATGTGTATGATCATTACAAATTTAATGATGCGTCAAATATGTAATATCTTTTTATTTCATACAACATACAATGCATTTTAGTAATTTTTAACCTTGACTTTTTACATTCAAAGGAAATGAAGCAACATTAATAATGATATGTATGTTTGAAGTGCATTGTATTTGCTGTATCCTAGTCTAAAGCTCTGTCTACACTATCAAACTAGTTTGACAAAAAAGGGTGATGTGCCCAAATGGTAGTGATATGCTTAAATATGGTAGTGTTATGACATCATCATGTCCATATATGGGCACATCACATTTTTTTGTCACATAAAGTTTGATAGTGTAGACAGTGCTTAAAGCTCTGTCTACACTATCAAACTAGTTTGACAACAACATTTTGATGTTCCCAAATGGTAGTGATATGCTTAAATACGGTAGTGATATGACATCATCAAGTCAATATATGGGCACATCACATTTTTTTGTCACATAAAGTTTGATAGTGTAGACAAAGCTTAAGTTCTAGATTTGGTTAATATTTGTAAAAGAAAATTATTTTGGCACACATAGCGTGTCATACCTATACTTGAGCTGTACGGAAAAAAATGAAAACCACTCACTTGTGACACTTGTAAAGGAATACTAGCAACATAAACAGATAATAACTAGCAATTTTTATTTAATATATAGCCATATACAGTACTGCATTATTTTAAATTAGGTAAGTTGGTCTTTAATGCAGTGATGTGCCAACCCTGTGGCATAGCCATACAAGAATGTTTTATTATAGTAATTTAATATGAAAATGTTTCCATATAAATAAAAAACCTTGATTGTTATAAGGAGATTTAATTTAATATTGTAGAGATATAATTTAATAATGTAAAAACATGAACAGATGAACATGAATCACGGAACAACATTCAACTGGCATCTTGAAGAAAAGAAAGACGTAGTCTGCTTTTCATCAAATCATCCTTATCTCCTTCAGTGATTTAGTGAATCATTTTAATCGAACACTTACGATAGGAATATTCGTAATTAACTCAGTTTGCAAATAAGGCAACCCTCGTCGTGTTTCATTTCGACTACTGTACTTGCGTGATTCATATTGAGTTGGCAGATACGGAAACCTCCATGTAACCAACAGACCTGGGAGAGTTCAGTAGATGTGTTATTCGAAATTATAAAGAAAGTCCAAAAAATTATCCAGTTAGTTATGAAATATGACCTATATTGAATCACTGTTTAAAAATGCTCTTGATATACAAAATTTGAAAATATCACCTATACATGCGTCCTTAAATTTTAAATTTCTAAAAGGATACTTAGATCTTTAAAAAAAATTGTTAACAAATTAATAACAACATTTTCAAGTTTCTGAAATAATACTTAAATTTAAAAATCAATTCCAAAAAACTTCTAAATAAATATAAAATCTATTTATAGCGGCAATATATAAATATGGCTAACACATTTTTTTAAAACTATATGTTAAAAATTAATATATATGTCGCTGCAGACTCCAGTTTATTTAAATGTATGTATTTCAAATCATATACACACATAAGGGATGGATGCTCTCCCATTAGACAGCTAAATTAAGTTAATGTAGATACCTCCATGTTCTTGATAAACAGGAAGGTGGATTCAGTGGGGGTAGTGCTAGGGGCGCATTCACCATCCCTTTTGACAGCTACAATTAAATTATGAACTATTTTTGCCACGACTAATAATATTATTAGTTATTGTTCCTGGAACCTTCCCTGATAGAAAGTAATATTCTGTTTGCTTTTATAATGCTGTAGTGTAATTTTCAAATTAAAAGACAACCAAGAATGCCACTAGGTAAAATAAATACTAACAAAGTGGTCAAACAAAGACACAAATTGGATTAGCGTAAAAAGTGAAAGTTGTCGCGATAAAAATCGTCTTTGTAATCGTCTTCGTTTAGTTGGGTTGCTGTAATCTGCTTCCTGGATCAGGTCACGATAAGTAAGCACATGTTTGTTTATTAAGTTCATTTTTAAATAACTTTTAAATAACTTTTTAAAAAGCTCTTTGTTTCTAGAAATTTGAATACGAAAGCAATATCTTGTGCTCTGTCTACACCAAACTTTATGTGACAAAAATGTGATGTGTCCATATATGGACATGATGATCATATCACTACCATATTTAAGCATATCACTACCAAATTTAAGAATATCACACTTCTTTTGTCAAACTACTTCGATAGTGTAGACAGAGCTTTCCTTTTCAATATAACCAAAAATGGTTATCTTGCTTCAGGTGCTGTTAATTTTATTTTATTTTAACAGATGTTATCTTTGAGTTTTGTTGTATTTTAAAAGCCTAATTATGAAAATGAATGCCCAAACTACCTAGTTACGTATTTTTAATTAATTTTGTTGTTAATTGAATATGCAGGGACATTGGGATGGTGCGCTTTTGTAATTGACACATTATGCGTAGATTTTAAGTCTTAGATTTTGCCAGGTGTTTTCCCGAATGAACGGTACTGGGCATGATCATATTGAAGGCTACCTATTATCAAACACAAATGTGCATGGTATCTTTTTCATCAGTAGGGCATACAAAAAGAAGAATGAGACAGAGAGGTGAGAACACTTGCTGCAAGGTTAACTAATTGTTATCTTCGTTAAGTATGATTTAAGTTGAACCTTGACATTGTGAGAAATTCATAATGTAATTTAGATGAGTGAGCTAAAGGGCAAACAAGTTGAACACCTGGGATATAAAAAAAGAAGCTATTTATGCCTTGAGAAGTTTTTCTTCGCAATGTGCTCTCAATTTACTTAGTATGTAGTCAGAGTAGGGCAAAACATCTAAGCTCCCGACAAAAATCTTGGGGTAGCCATAAAATGAATGCATATTTATCATCTATCATGAATATTCATTTACAATCTCATTATTATTCATAATCATAATGAATATTCATATACAATCTCATTAATATTCATAATCATTCCTTAATATACAGTACTCATAAAATAACACTCACCATCATCAATCCTGCTTTAGGCAAGAAATACAATTAGAATCAATTAACAGCAATTTGTCTGCATTTCAATAACATTTATATAATTCCTAACATGCTAAAACACCTGCCCCATTAACCACACTTAGCAGTAGTAGCAAGGTATACTCTTTCACTAAACTAATAATATTGCATTCAAGGTATCTAGTTCAGGGCACAAAACACTATTTTTAGGAGATACAGAAATATATTTCTGGGTTGATCAAGTGTTGTGCTAAGCTGTTGAGGTATTTGATATGTAATGGAAATGGTACACACAGATATATCTCAGAATATATATATATATATCAAGCATATCACTACCATATTTGAGCACATCACACTTTTTTTATCAAACTAGTTTGATAGTGTAGACAGAACTTTAGATCTACAGTAATTAGGCAGCTTGTTTTAAAAAGGTAGAAACCAGAATGGGTGATTTTGAGAACTAAAAGAATTTAAATATGAGCTCTAAACAAAATTAACAAATTTGACGTACGACAGAATAGTCTACTTTAAAGTAATTTTTGTATAAAACCTTCTAAACACCACTATTGTTTACCATGGGAGAGGTCAAACAAAATTAGCCTGAGGGCTGCCTATTTAGATAGATTACCTAATTAACTAAGTAATAATTATAATTAATTATCCTGTTCTATTTAACAGCGGTACTCTGAGGTGTAAAGAGGGCACACACCCACACCGGATCAAAATCATGTCGACATAAGCACAGTTGAACTTTACTAATTTAAAACAACTTGATCTAATAAAATGTTATGTATTAGGCGCAGCATGCAATGATAAGATTAGAAAGTAGCCCGATTGAAAAAAAATGTATAAAAAAATAAATTGTTATTTCCAAAAGTGGAAAGCTAAATTGATAGTTTGCAATTGTTATCTGGGAAATCTATTTTATTTATTTTTTTGTAGCCTCCTTTGATTCTTATTACAACTTGAATTACAATACAGGTACAGTCAACTCTCCCAATACCGGACACCCCTGGGCTAGGTGATGTCTGGTTTTCTGGAAAATATGGTATTCTGTGTGTTTGTACTGGTAAAAAAGAGTTTTCATTTTAGAGAGAGTACGGTATCGGAAGATGACTGAATTAAAAATCTTTATTAAAGTATGGTTCATGGTACACTATGTATTTTGAAAAAGGAAAAGTCTCAACTTTCTCAATGTTTCGGCTGTTATGCGTCTTCTGGGGTAATGGAAACGCATAGTGAAACCTCACTTTACCCAAGTTTATTTGCCATGCAAACCTTTAAAGCTTGCTTCAAACTAGGATGCAACAAAAGAACATTGCGATTACTTACACTTATGTCCTTCCATTGCGTCCTAGTGGGAACCATGCTTAAAAAATTGTCAAATTCTGTGGTGTGAACATAATTTATGTCGGACAACATTGCACAACTATAGATATAATGTACTGGTGGTTGTGTCTGGAATGCCAAGTGCAATGTCATGTATTAATTGTCTGTTTGCAAGTATGCCAAGGATTGTCAATTAGCAAATACATGTTTGTTTTGACACTCTTTTACAAGTATAAGCTATTCTGTATAGATGTGTAGACAATAGACTTGAATGGGAGGTAAATAGAAAAAATGTTCCTATGATGTGAAAGAAGTGGTCAGAGTCCATTCAAATACATGTAAATATGTTGTGAAAAATTCACAGTAAAAAGAATCGTGAGAAAAAGCAATGAATCTTTAAACAATATATTGTCCTCTGAAAGAACAATTTGTAAACAAAAAACTACAAAAAAATTGTTTTCCACTCTGACAAAAAATTGAAGCCAAAAAAAAAAAAAAAAAAAATGATTTACCTAAAAAAAGTCCACAAAATTAGTTTTTGGATGGGGGGAGGTAAGAAAAATATATTTAATCAAATTAATGATTAGTTTTGGCAGCCTACAAAATATAGCAAACTTGTTTATAAAGTATCAATGAGTACAGACGCCACAAACAAAACACATCTCAAGAATAATTAAAAACACACAATAGATTCTATAATAAGCTTACAGCTGAAACGATAATGTCTAAAAAAAGTATTTTTAATTAGACATTGATTCATACGTGTTATTTTATTCAACATAATTACCATCAATCTTTAATTGTAATTTCTTTGTGTAAGTTCAAATATCATCTGCAATTGCAATTTACATAACAATATTTTTAGCAGCCTTTCTCTCGGGATCACATGAATTTATTATCAATCAATGGCTGATTGAGCGGGAACAAAGAGAAATAAAAATTATTTTCATAAACAAGATTGCAAAAGTTTTTATTAGTAAGTAGATGTTCAGTTAATTTAATGTTCATTCTGGTTGGATAAGGAGCATAATGAACTTTAAAACACATTAATCAACGTTATTTATTGTGTTTGTGATTTCAAACAATTTGACTGATATTTCACTTAATGAACACTTAAACATTAGTCTAGCAAAATGTTTATAGCTATCATAGACAGGAACCCATTCTGGAGTATAAAATCTTTTTCTTCCCACTTTAAAACCAAATAATTAATTAAAAAAATTTAAAATAAAATATTTAATTTAACAGTTCTTTCCGAACTATATACAATGTAACACAAACTTTTATAAACATTATTTAATATTCTTTATAGGACACCTTTAAGTGGTACAGTTACATGAAAGGCAACCCACTACATTTGGTCCTATGGCCTATGTACAACTTCACTCTTCAAGTCTAAACTTAAACCAATTTCATGTTCTGGGTCCACCACCCCTCTAAACATTTTCCCTATTTTCACCAGTCATTTCCAAAAAAAAAAAAAAAAATTAAACTGCAATAAGTAAAGATTTTCGCACTTTACATTATTAAAGTTATAAATTAATTTAATCGTAAGAATTAAAGGTTTCAAACTACTCAGTACCTACAAAAACAACCAGGATTAAGTACGAACAGATATGTTATCAAACAATTACAGGCGTCAAAGGCAAATACATTCAAGGTATAAGTTCATTGTTCACAAAGAACGTGTGAATTAATTAATATCACCTAATTAATCTGCTAATTGCTAATTAATATATTAATATCAAGGAAATGATTTTCATGCCTCAATTTTATTTAAGAAAGAAGCTTATAATATCAATTAATTATTTTCAGCTGTTTATCATCCTTGAGTATAAATGATTCCAATTGTTATATTGAGTAATACAGCCATGTGTTTTTATTTTGCGCAACATTTTTTATTTTTTAAACTATTTTAATTCTACTGAATGGTTATTATACTAGTCGAATAAATAAACCAAACAAAGCTGCATTTATTCATATTATCTGGTATTGCGTTTATTAAACATAAATGAAAACTAGAACAACTTGCGGGTGTGGTCTTTTAATCGGTAGCCTACCGCGAAACTAGGTAATACAAAGCAGGTGAGTCGCATGTATAGCCACGTACTACTACCTGATCCATCACATTGTCATCTGTGTCTTTATCACAGTCCACAGGGGTTTGTTACTAAACGCCATCAGACTACTCTGTAATTAGCATGTTATTGTTCATACCACCTGGGCCTCAATAAGACGAATAACGAAGTTGATTATCAGTAGCACTTAAAAGGCTTATGTTGGATGTTGGTACCTACAGGCTTTTAAATTTTAGCTTTGTTTGAAAAATCATTTCAGTGGATGTAATGGGACAGTTAAATGTAATTTGTTCAGGTCTTTTTGTACTAATCTGTACTGCTGTATGTTATGTTGTAACCACACTGTAAAAACTATTAAATCTCTGGAGGTCTGTTATAACAACTCATTGAAAATGTTGCTAGGCTTACCTAGGCACTGTAGTGCTAGTAAAATGATGGTTTTAGAATAAGAGTTTTGAATAGTGAAAATGATCTTGTTAGGTGTACTACGAACTATCTGTTACGATCTTCAAATCTCTTCACTAAATGAGAGAAAATATATATGGAATTTTGATTCTGAAATAAAGTGATCAATCAATAATATAAGGTATATTGAATACAGAGTCTTTTCTCAGGTGACCTTATGAGAATATTAGGCCAGTGGTTTATTTTATTCTGTTTTATTTGATAAGCATCCAGCAGCGAAAAAAAATAATTTGCCAATTACAGGATGGATAAACTATTATATATCATGCTTAATAGACTAAGTATTATTTGAGGTTTAGGAAGTGGGGTAGAAGCAGTTGTCAGTTACAAACCTGAAACTATTAAACAGATTGAACCCTGGATCTTGGAATTGGAGGGCAAGAATAAGTACTAAGCTACACCTCCATTAACAGTGCAAGTCTACAGCTCTGTCTACACTATCAAATTTTATGTGACAAAAACATGTGGTGTGCCAATATATGGACATGATGACATCATAGTACTACCATATTTGGACACATAACACTTTTTTTGTCAAACTACTTTTGATAGTGTAGACAGAGCTTTAGCAAGAATCTTTCAATAAGCCAATGTTGTAATGGAATGACTCTCCCTACGGACATACATCACTTATACCATATAGGATTCTTCAATATTTATTCAGACTCTCGACTATGCAAACATTATAAATCTGTAATTTCATTAAAAATCATCCTAAACAAAGACCACAAGATTTTTCCTTATAGCCTGAAGGAATTTCTCACAATACAGTTGATAGAATTAATCAAAACAAAAGAATTATCAATTAATATGAATGTACCATAGAGAATGAATTTGTTTATTCAAATTAAAGAAGTACCATTAGTACTATTAAACTATGCATAAATTAAGACACAAAGTGGTCTGTTGAATAAATTTCATGCTTGGTTGAACATTGTTAATTGGACAAATTGTGTGAAGGAGTATTAAGGTGGACGAAGTCCAGTTAGAGTATAGACAGCTGACCATCTGTCCGTCAAAAAATGATTTGTTAGATTGACACAATTCATTCATTAAATGAAATGGGGATATCCCCTGAATGAGGGTTAGTCATAGTGTTAAAACAAACAGTATACTGTATTCCTTTTTCACGGGAAAGTGTCCTCTTAAGCCTTGTCTACACTATCAAACTAGTTTGACAAAAAAAATGTAATGTGCCAAAATATGGTACTAATATGATATCATCATGTCCATATATGGGCACATCACATTTTTGTATCACATAAAGTTTGATAGCGTAGACAGAGCTTTAGAGGGGTGTTCCTTGAATAGTGGATGGTGAGATGGGCTAGTATCCCAGGATGGGCCTATATTCGAGTCATTCATTGTAATAATACTTTTCACTGTAGGAAAGTTAAGAGGGAATTCCTACACACTTTACGTGCTCATTTTCAATCACTCAATTTGTGTTAATAAAGTAATTAAACTACAAAAGTATTCTTGATTAATAGGTAATTCAAAGCTGCCATAATATTGCATCACTTCCCGAACACTTACGTTTAAACGCAACTCATCCGTAAAAGAGCCCGCTTTCAAAAAGCACGAAAATTAGATTAGTCACGACAAAAAGAGCAGGAGATAAATCAAACGCTACGACAATATCACGCTTTTAATTAGATTAGGGGAAGGCAAAGTGAAGAACAGGATAAAAGATGAATGAACAGAGGAAATAATTAATGGTAGATCATTTCAAAGTATTAATTGTTTTCGTTTTTGTCAACACCCTCAGAAAATTATATTTTGTTTATGATTATCTTACCATGTACTGTAGTAATAATTAGATTGTACACAGTTCATTAATCTATTTGCCAGGGAAAAAGAGAGAAAGGGCCAATCTACAGATATCTCTGGAAAGGATAAAGATGAAAACTAAACTACATTGTATTAATATAATTATAGAGAAAAGGGGATATGTAGGGAAATTTGGACAAGATAAAAGGTCTATTGTCTTTGGAAACAAAACCAAAAACAACGATAGATACAGTGTGTGTTAATATTTTTATAGAGAAAAAAGGGATATGTAGAGAAATTAAGATAAAGGATTGGATTTGGATTTGTAAAGAATAAAAGACAATAATAATTAGACAAAACCAGAAACAACTATAGGTACATTGTGTTTTTATAGGGAAAAAAAAAGGAATATGTTAGAACTATATTCAACCAGGAAGGTAGACAATAATTCAAAGAACTATAGTTGCCTCAGGAATCAGAAGAAAATGCAATGACATGGTTCAACTGAAAGCAAATTGAATAGTATACTGTAGTTGAAAGTACGAAATAACATTCCCAACGCCAACAAATTAATATATGAACATGGATTCGATTGTTAATTACATGGAAGGCGCCATTTAGCATTGCTTCCCTACCATCCATGGCAATTACACTTAAACAGAGCCTAACATAACAGGAAACTTGCGACATCAATTTGCAAACTGAGAAGAAGTAAGTTTCCTAAACTATGGAAGTTAATAGAGTTTATAATGTTTATTGAAAAGAAATGAAGTAGTAGTTAGTAGTATTTGTTAAGATTTAATAATTAATAGTGACCTTTTTAGCTGTCAAGTCAAAAAGTCGTTCTTTGCATAATCAGAAAGATATGAATATGTAGAGAATTACTGTTTGACTCAATAGCTGTGTAGCCACGATCGCTGTTATGTCGAAAAGTCATTCCTTGCATACTCGGAAACATATGAGTATGTACAGAATGACCTAAGACCCAATAGTTGTGCAGCCGTGTGGCTCTTCGTGGAGTAAACAAAATATTAATAACTTAAAACATACTAACAATCTGATGATCATGATTATTGAAGTTTGAAAAAAAAAACATTTTGTTTTTCCAAAACTATTTATTTATAGTCAATAACATGACAGAATGTTTAATTATTAATGATGCATCCATTAACGAACACTTTTGATTTGTAGATCACTTCCTACATTCATCCTACATTTAGGAATGACGTAATGGTAAACTTTAAAGAGATTTAGTTTTGAACGAAGCTTAGAGTAGAATGACACATTGATTTATTACGAGGAAAGTACCGCAACTATCCTTTTAATATATCCTCTATTTAAATATATCCTCAATAAAAAAGGGAGGAGGAAAAAGGAATTAGTAAATGGAATGGCTACTATATGAAATAGAAGAAGTTTAATATAATAATAATGGATGTCTTATATAGCTCCTCCTAAAGCAAAATGTTTCCAAGCACATAACGCATAGAAGAAGAATAAAATAAAACAGCAGATTGAAGATGATGCATAGGAACCATTTACTATCAATGGTGAATCCATGATTTTGTAAAAAGTGTGGACTCAAGGGCCTAAAGAAAACTGAAAAAGTAATGCTGTGCTTGATTTGATATCCTATACTCTGCATTCTAATGTTTGAATTTGCGTTATAAAGCAAAAAAATATGGTTATATATTAATTCATCAATTAATATTCTCCCTTCTGTACAACTAACAAACTCAGTGCTCACAGATGGGAAGACGTCCAAGGCCTGATATACGCCATGAACTTGCTCTTTCGCATTTATCGGGGAATCTAAGGTTATACTAAAGTGGTGATCCCACAGGGTTGTACGCATTTATGGTTTACATTTAGTCAAACTTTAAGCAATGGTCTCCAATAAATTGATTGAAAGCTGAAGTTGGTATAATGCATACTCATACAGAATGAATATTTTGGTATTGAGACTGATTAGTATACGATAAATCAATAAACTGGAAGAAAAAATGGAGTGATTTCATTGTCCATGTTATTGGTATCTTTTATGCACCCATGTACTTTTGCTAGCTATACATCTTTTAAGGGCAATACAATATTGTGTATATTATATGCATGTTGCGGGGTGTTTTTTAAAATGATGTTCTATGGGAGTGGTTTGGGGGTTGGGGTTTGTGGGGGGGGGGGGGGGGGGGTTGGTGATGTTTATTTATAGCAGGGTGTTTATTCAAATAAATAATGGTAATACCCTGGCTATACTAATTTCTGAGTCTGAAGAAGCATTCTATAAATCTAGCTTTCACTTAGTACTTGATATGCTCCCATCGATGATCATAACTACAGAATTAATTGCCAGGTCAAAGTTAATTTCCTGTTGAAGAGTTAAAGATTAGCACAAGAGGTTCTTGGTAAAATATTAATATTTATATAAGTGGCACAAAAATAAATAATGAACGATATTGCCTACTTATGCTTTCACTTGCTGAGGTAAAAGTTCAAAAGTTTGCACGCTCATTAGAGGAAAATGAATAATCATATTATGATATAACATTAATATCGCAAAGTTATAGAAGAAAATTCTTGATTTTTTAAGCATGTTCCCACAATTGTATCAAGCATAGCTCGTCAACAAAAGTTTAATTTTAATATCTTGCGGGATTCAAACCTCTCACAATACTATCACAGAATTTTTAACTGACAGAGACTGTCGTTCATACAACAGGCGTCCAATCATTAATGGACTCTGGAAAAGTCTTTTAATTAATTTGCAATGATAATGTATTTCCATAATATTTGAATGTTAAAATGTATTTTGGCAATAAAGTTTTTGCAACATTATTGCTGAAAAATCATATCTAAAATGTTGTGTGGTTAAGATGGTTATGATTTGTTTCCAAGTCACAGAATATATAACATGGAATAAAATATGATATTTGAATGAGTACCATTAATATAAGTTCTCAACAAATAGGCAATAAATTAATCTCTAAATTATATTACTTTTTATGATTAAATTATTTATATTACTTAATTATATCCACCTTAATGTATGCAAAATCGTTTAATCACAATAAAACAGACATTTTCTGTTTCTGAATTTGTTGTGATAATATTTCCTTAATTAGTTGCGATTCTTAGACAATTTATAATAATTTAATCAACGATTTTGTAAATATTCATTCTAAAAATATCGTATTTAGCCACAAATTACTAATGAGGATCAAATCGTAACAGAGCACACTTCTTATATTTATAAACCATCAGATAATCTACACGCAAGGGTTTATATATTGACAAGGAACTTTCTAGTTAAATTATATAAGTACATTCTTTCAAATAGTGTACAAAAATGGGACTTGAGTAGAACCCGCATCCATATTCAGGGATAAAGGGGACACTTTCCTGTGAAACTATCAAGTGGATAATTTTTAACAATACAGACAACCTCTATTCAGGGGACTTTATTTAGGGGCCTCTTTGTTGGGTCTCGAAGTCAAAGGTGTTCCCTTAATAGACAAATGGACAAATTCTGGCGGAATCAACCAGTAATATATGATCACAAGTTAAGGATTCAAAATACCAGGATTGGACCAATTGGATCTGGATATAGAGGACTTTAGTCCTGCGTCCAGTATATCACCTAAGTAAACCTAAGTAAGTAATAGGGTCTACTGTACTTTACAATTCAAATAGACTGAATTTGAGATATTATCTAAAACATACAAAAAAGCACACTTTAAAAACGTAATATTTACATCATCTGTTCTGTGGTAAACATCCTTAGCTAATTTTATACTTCAACCTGAATTAGTATAGGCACATATTCATAATATTAATATTTTCTATTAGCATTACTTTTACAGAGTTGATGAGGATTAAAGTAAGAGGTCTTCCAAGTGCACATTACTGGCGCCACTTAGCGTTGCCCAATCAAGGAAGTAATGGTTAATAATCCGAGAGATTTACGAACGAGCTCAACTTCCTTCCAATCATGCATCTCACAACAAAGAACTGTGCGTTCACAAGACACAATAGGCTGAAGATATAATGAATCACCCTATTGTGTTTTTGATTAAATAATTATTGTTATTAATAGTAATTTGTAGTTTAACATATGATACACTTATTTTTTGTTACACATCCGCAATGCTTTTAAACAATGGGATATATTTGCAATGAATCACCCTATTGTGTTTTTGTTTAAATAATTATCATTACTAGTAGTAGCACTTTGTAGTTTAACTTAAGAGACAATTATTTTTTTTGTTACATGTAAAGTTAAACTTGCAAGCCGCAATGCTTTTATACAATGGGATACTGTATAATATTTGCAATGAATCACCCTATTGTGTTTTTGATAATTATTAGTAGTAGTGATTTTGTATTGTTTAGTTTAACTTTAAGTAATATACAATTGTTAGTATTTTTGTTGTTATTATAATAAACGAAGAAATGATTGAAACAATTTCATCAAATTAATAAACTTATTATTCAAAGTGTTCTGTTAAATTTAAAGAAACAATTTTCAATATTTGTGATTGCATAATTTTCTTATAAATTCTAAAGCTCTGTCTACACTATCAAACTTAAAAAAAAATGTGATGTGCCCATACATATATGGACATGATGATGTCATATCACTACCATATTTGGGAATATCACTACCATATTTGAGCACATCACACTTTTTTGTCAAACTAGTTTGATAGTGTAGACAGAGCTTAAAAGCAAACTGTATTTTAAATTGTAAATGTACAGTATAATATTTTGATTTAAAAATTAATAGCAAACAAAGAACTATTTTGGACTTTATGTTTACTAAAATAAACAAGATAATAAATTGTTATTAACATTTAATTTTGTAAATATATTTTGCTATTTAGTTGCTATTTATAATTTTATGCAGTTTGTTGACTTTAACATAACTTTTTATTGATTTCAATAAACAATGGCAAATTAGATGCATAGATGTTATTTACAACTAGAGCGAACTTGAAAAATAAAAAAGGAGAAGAAACTTAGGAAATTAAAATTTAATGTTTAACATTCAACCATCCTGTCTGGATATTAAACATAATTATGAAAGCAGGTCAGAATAAAGACCTGTCAATCATTTTAATTTTATAATAAAAAAACAAAATGTATTAATTATTATAAAAAATCGAAAGCACTATAGACTACCAATAGTTATTTCTCAGGCAACGCCTAGTCACTATACATCATAGAGACATTGTAGTCAACTCTCTATGGTTATATACAGTGTCTACTGGGTATAGCTGGACAGGATGGCAGTAAGAATTGTTGTTATATACCAGCTGGAGTGTCCCACCCATCGGATGAAGATATAGCTGGTCATTGTATTCTAGTAACCAAACATTTTAATGATACACTGCGCAGGGACCGAGGTTCCTATTTGTGTCATTATAAGTTTAATTAATACAGGTTTGCGTTGATCGATATGAACATTTCATCCACTGTACTCGTGAGTGGGTTTTGGTGAATTGATATAGATTAAAATAGTAAATAAAAAGATATTGTAAGTGGCCAAGCAACAGGACAGACAGTGGAACCATAATCCATAGCCATAGGCAAA
Source organism: Antedon bifida (assembly GCF_963402885.1). Lineage (NCBI taxonomy): Eukaryota > Metazoa > Echinodermata > Crinoidea > Comatulida > Antedonidae > Antedon > Antedon bifida. The sequence goes on along the minus strand of NC_136227.1, from coordinate 30,017,589 downwards.
CTCGGTCCATGGTTCTGGTGGTAGAACAAGTCTTCTCAGATAAGGACTATAAACCGTAGGCCCAGTGTTACATAAAATGCTGTGAACCTAGTACATCTTTCGAGACGAGTGGGGGTTACCCTAGTGCTCACACATCCACAAATGAGCGTTAGAATTGGCAGCACTGACATGAAGTGACCCTTAGGGGAGAAGCATGTAGTTGGAATGGTGCAATATAAATTGAAAATATTGATATAGTGATATTAAATATTGCCCTACAGTAAGTACAGAAGGTAAAAAGAAATCAGAAATAACCTTGATAATAATGCACTATTCATAGAATTCATGACGATAATTCAACCACTAAAAAATCACACGATTGGCCATAACAATACTTAAAACCAAACAAAACCTTAAGAGGAATTATAAGCTCACCTAAATTTTAAACTTGACAAAACTCACAGTAATTCAACTATTGAAACGCAATTTTAAAATTTAGCAAAATGACTTGCCATTACAGGACACAAGTTTAATCATGCGAAAGGAGACAAATTAATAAGTTTAAATGGAAAATAAAATGCGGGCCGGTCACAAAGATAGCCCTGTAGTGAAGTCAACCTTTCATAATACACACTTCACTATAATTCCCAAACATGCGATTTCTTATACTTCCGTTCAGAGTTCTTTAGTCTCCTTCACATCCAAAAATTATGTTACACTCAAGTAACATAGTTTGATATACAAAAAGCTAATTAATTTGATGAGAGTATGTTATCAAGGGATATTAGATACATGTACATGTACTACTGTACTGTACAGAGTTACAACAACTGAGATACAGCCAGTTCAGTGGACTCGTGAAGAGTTAGCACTAGGGTCAAGTTTATAAAAATTGCTTAGCAAAAAACCATGTTTTAAATCAATGATTTTTAAAATAACATAAGCAAATATTTTTAAATGTTTTTTCATAAACGACAGAGTCTATCCTAAAATTATAATTTACGAATTTAATCACTTCGTAAAGTATCTTAACTGGAGCAAAGACATGATCAAGTCAACTCATAGCAACAAACTATTTTACTTTTATCTTTTTACTTTTAGTGGGCTAGTAAAACCCACTCTAAAGCTCTGTCTACACTATCAAATAGTTTGACAAAACATCATCAGTGTGATGTGCCCGAATATGATAGTGATATGACATCATCATGTCCACATATTTCACATCACATAACGTTTGATAGTTAGACAGAGCTTTAACTAGCACAAAAATCTTTTTCCAATACTTATTGAAATTCATAATTATTGCTTTAAAATAGTACACACACAGATAAGTTTATAGAATATTTAAGGATGTTTTGAATTTAATAAATAATGTGCGCATTGATAAACAGTATCTATGGAAGTAAACAATTAAAAGAACTGTAAAGGGAGTGTTTAAAAACAACTGTTGCACGCAAATATTTATATTAACTTTTACATGCAAACAGTATGTTTCCTTCCATTGTACTGCGGATTCACATACAATTAAAAACGCTATCACCCAGAATAGATTAACGTTGGTAATTGTTGTAATATGTTTGTATTGATGATGCTATTTCTGGTCGTTGATCTGAGAACAGGAAGTCTAAGGAAAGGTCGTCTGTGTCAATGTAAACAAGATCTGGTTGTATTAAGGTCAAGAAAGAAGTGAATGATTAATGGGTCAATGAATGTCTGTTGTAATAATGGAGATTTATAAATATTGTAAAGGAAATGACATCTGATTAAACTTTTAATCTCCCAGACACAGTCATCTGTTCCAAGATATACTGTACCAAATTGTCTGGGACTAACGCAGGTGAGAAAATAGGGGTGAAAGATGGAGGATGGCTGCAATAGCTATAGATGTTTTATATGATCAAACTCAATTCTTAAGTTGACTGTACATTTTTCATACAATTTCATATTACATAACTATTATGATTTCTTGGTAGGTTGAAAAGTGTAGTGTGCACTTCTCCTGCCAACAACCTCTTTTTTTTATAGGTTAAAAAGTGCAGTGTGCACTCCTCTTGTCTCCAACCTCTTTTTTTTTTTTGCAGGTTACAAATTTCAAAGTGCAGTTCTCCAGTCCCCAACCTCTATTTGTTGTGTAACATACAAAGTGCAGAGTGCACCTATCTCATCCTCACTCTCTTTACTTCCCCTCTTCCATCCTATTATTTTTTTTAATCTTACCTTTGTAAATGATGTGATAATTCCTGGTGGGACATCTACTTTCTTTGATATGAGGTGCCTAATGGTGAATCCTAGCCCTCTTATGCCACTTGTACATATTGGAATCTATAGAAAACATGGTTAGATAGTCGATTGATATTGCATAGCAAAGGGCAGTAATAAAAAGCAGTGATACCGATTTAAAGACCTGTTACCACATTGAAATAATGGTAGGACTCTAGATATTAGCTGGAAAAGCAGTGTTCTAGACGGAGATATACTAATAGAAAAGATTACTGGGATGGGGCTGAAGTACACACATGTGTGTACAACACCTTTCATTTCCTGTAAGGGTTGTACATCAGGCAGCACTGATGGGGCCGAGATGGCGAGAACATTGGAGTACTACTGTTTCAAAGATGAACTAGGTTCTTTAAGGTGTACATGAGTCACAAGTGTACACTGGACCTCCAGTTTTAAGTTCTTACTGTTAAGATAAGCCTTGAACCTGTGCCATGGTTGCAAAACTCTTGCTTTGACTGCTCGACCACTAGACAAAAATGGGATACCTTGATATAGCCAGAGGTGCAACCCCTTGTATTAATGACTTACCCTATCATTTGTTGCATTTGATGTAAGTATTTGAATAATTTTAGCTTGGTATTCACTGGCCAACACCCTCTCAGGTGCTTCTTTGATTGCTATTGATAAGGCTACACTACGACCATGTTGTAAGATCCAATCACTGCTAACATCTATAATTTAAAACAATTTACATGTAATTTAAAAAAAAAACATGCTTCTCACTATCTTAATGCAGAACATCATTAATAATAATAATAAGCTTTTATAAAAGGGCTATTTACTGATGTCTCACAGCGGTAAAAGACCAACAAGAATTATTGAAAAAGGTGAGATTTTAGAAGTGACTTATAATAATAGTTCATTCTTATATAGCGCATATAAGCAAGCTCTCAATGCGCTGAACATTATTACCCCAGTCATTTTTTTGGATCAAACACGTATGGAAACATGCTTCCATAATGCAGCTAGTAATCAGCGCAAAGTTGTGTCTTGATCTAACCGGGTACCCATTTATACACCTGGGTGGAGAGAGGCAAACGTAAGTAAAGTATCTTGGATACGGACACAAGCAATGCGGCGAGAGTTGGATTCAACCTCAGTCTCACGATCAGTAGTCCAACGTCAAACACACTGCGCCACACGCCCTCACTTGAGTTGCTTAAGAGATTTACATTGACAGATATGGAGTGGAAGCTGGTTCCTAACTAGTGGCGCTTTTGCAAAAAACCCTTTGGTAGCTTTTGCATACAATAACGACCAAACTGTACTGGTAAAATGATTTTTTTAAATATATATATATTTCTGCAGGAATACAGAAAATCTGAGAATCACACCAAGATTCGAACCCAGCATGTTCTACCTGATATGCAGACATCCTACCATTAGGCCATGGGAGCATTCATGTTGTATTTTAAAATGATATTATATTATATTGAATACTAGGATTTGATAACTATAAATAAAATCTACACTCATCTTAGTGAATTTATCTTTGGGTCAAATTAAGTGCAAATGTTTTAAAAATTCTATTTTTCCTAGGTCAATTTCACTAGGGAATTAGGTTCATCATTTATAAAATTCAGTTTGTAAAATGTCATAGTTACAATATAAAAAAGGGGTATTAAAATGGTCAGGGACAGTTCCCTTGGGGTGGGTAAAATACGCATGACATTGCGTTTCAATCATAGCTTAGTTGGTTCCATTATTCGTTTTTTTCGGAATACAACATGTGCGGTACTTAAGGGAATGTAGCTATTTTGAGTCACGAAAAGTTTTGTGGCATTTCCTGGGAATTAAGACATTATAAAACATCATGTGATCCACAAAAAAGGGGAGAAAAAAAATGTGTGATTGAATAAACATGGTGTGGACGTTTTTTCCAAAACCACGTTTAAGGGCGTGTGGCGCAGTGTGTTGGACATTGGACTACTGATCAAATCCAAGCGCCCGTCTTGTATCTTTAGGCAAGACACTTTACTGACGTTTGCTTCTCTCCACCCATATGTATAAATGAATACCTGTCAAGACTGAGCGCTGAGTACTAGCTGCATTATGGGAGTATGTTTCCATATGTGTTTGATGACTAGGGTAATAATATGTACAGCACTTAGATGTTTCAGAACATTAGGCTCTTATAAATGAAGGATATTATTATTATTATTTCTAACTTTTAGGTCAATGTGTCCATTATTTATCAGACCAAACAAAAATTCTTTCATGTTCCATCAGACTAGCTGAAAATGATTGTCTAAGTAAATTTAGCATGGTAAAACTTAGATGACTGCGAAATGACTACAAGTTTATCTGATTTGTAGTTACCACTGAGAAAACCATTCAAGTTTTTTATGGGCACTTTGAGAATTTAGGCCAGAGTAACGTGCAGTGCTAGCATTATTACATACTTCCACTAAGGAAGTGCTTAGACGCAGACATATTTATTGAATTTCCATGCTTAATCATCAATTACCCTGGAGACTGAGTCTTAAAGCGGACATCATTTAATAAAAATGTTACATGTGCACTTTTCTCAGAGACATTCATACATGAAAATATGGCTAAGGAAACATTAGTTTAGCTAAAATTAATTTAATTTTTTGTTTTAGTTTACATTTAAAACTACGTTCATTGATAGGAGGAGTTCAGACTTCTAAATTATCAAAATATTTCAGATTTAAAAGCAACAGTCCACCTTAAATAACTCATTATTGAATAATAATATTAAACATATTGTACAGTTGCACTAAAATGATAATACTGTATATTTATTGACTATTCTTCAATCAACAATTAATGCAATTTACCAACACTTTTTCCTTTTTTTCAGATTGTAGAGGGGGCATGCATTTTTTTCTGGCAATGCCTCTTTCAGATAATAATTATAATAATATTGAAAATAAATATCGAAATTAACTCAAAAGTGGACAAATTGCACTGTCATGCAATAGTAAAATCTACTGTATACACTATTTATAATATATTTACTATTTAAAACAGTCATGCAATAGTAAAATCTACTGTATACATTATTTATAACATATTTACTATTTAAAACAGTCATGCAATAGTATACAAATAATGAATGTTTGTGAGTGTAATGGTACAAATAATGGCATGAGGTGAATAATGAAAGGTTATATTTCACCAAATGCCATTATTTGTACCATTACATGATCGTTAAATAGTGCGTACTATTGCACGCCATGTGACCAACAATCGTCCAATCAAATGACAGTAATTTATTTAGATGTTATATAATGAAATCTACTGTATACATTATTTATAACATATTTACAATTTAAACATTTTCTATTGCACTTTGAATAACTTTGTCTCAATTTCCATGTGTATAGGAAGTGAGTGTTCAATAATTGTATGTATTAGTCTACATAGTATTGTAATGGGATACATTAAGTATGGCCAAAGGAATTAACAGATAAAGGCTGAATAGAGAGAATGTGATTGATAATGTTAATGAATACGTAATGTGTGTGCTACCGATTTCTGAAGAATGTTACCTGTATTTCTTTACGATAATGTGGAAATAACATTGTATTTATATGAGCCTTCCCAAGGAGTAGTCCACAATTTTCATAAAAAATGATTTGTGTAGGTATAGGCTAACCTGTTGCATATTGATTTAAAGTACAACATTCATTTTCAGCATGTGAGGATTAAAACAGTTTATTACTATAACTACACTACATAATGTGTAAAAAACAAAACAACAGTACTGTGTTGATTAATTTTGTACATGTTCAATTTAAAGGGAAAAAAAAACATTTCTCACCTAATAAATGATTACACAAGATTTTGTTCATTTGTTCATCTGATACTACAGCACACAGAGCTCCAACACAGCCAGCAGCCGCCATGCAACATACGTCCTAAAAACACAGGGTTAAAAGTTAAAATACTATGAACCTCGAAAAGAAATAGAGGGTAAGAAAAAGAACAGTAGATAAATAATAATAAATGTTGAAAGGTTGACAGTTCTATTTGATGAGTTGGTGCTTGGAATTCGGGTATAAGGTAGGGCAGCTAGAGACAACACACCATACATGTTAGATACATTCATAATTCGCACTAAACTCAAATATTTACAAAAAACTGAGCATGCAATAGTACCACATTAAAATGGGAAAAAATAATGCATCGCATGTGATACACAATCAACCAATCAAATGACAAGGATACACTTATGTTGTGTTATAATAAATAATATTACATTACAATTTACCTCTTTTGTTGACAGTAATTCAAGCAGCGTATCAACAATTAATTTTCTTATTGGTTCTCCTGCTTTTTTGCCAGCATTGGTAATAACACCTCTTAGAGCATGAAGCATCGTTTCCCTGCAAGATAACAAGTTTGATAACAGTTGCAGATAACCCGAAAGACACCCACCGGTCTCTGTAACTCATACATCCCTGACACATAAGGTGTCACCATGCCTTGGCATTTGGTATCAAATCATTATTATTGTCACAGATGCGCTAGCATGGGCAGCAATTGGTGCATTTGCTAATGGAGACTATCTACACTATCAAACTAGTTTGACAAAAAAATGTGTGATGTGCCCAAATATGGTAGCGATATGACATCATCATGTCCATATATGGGCACATCCCATTTTTTTGTCACATGATGTTTGATAGCGTAGACAGAGGTTTAGTTAGTTTTGATTGCACTAAACAAGCAACTACACTTAATAATTTGGACTGAAAAAAACTTCAGAAATGAACAAAGCATTGTGGTATCTTTTAACTACTCCATTTCATTTTTCTCTGCAACACATGCTAAACTAAAGAGTGTGAAGTAGACAATACTTGCAGATATTAGGAAGTAAAAATGCTAATAAAGTGTATAATTCCTTACCTTATTGCACTGTCATTTTCACTGTTCTTGATTCCATTGTGAAGTTCTGTGAAAAGCGGATCGACCCTTGTGTGGATAACGACTAGTTTGCCAAGTGCAGAGCCTGCTTTCAGACGTACAGCTCGGTTAGGATCATTTAATGCTCTTAGGAACGTTGTTTGAAGTTGTGGCAGGAAGGGTTTAAGCATCATACCAACCTAAAGTGGAAGATTGTACATACATAAAGCATTCTTTGATACCAAAATAAGTTCAACTAAAAATGGTAAGATTTTGATTCTCGTGATTCAGTTGACATTGGGCAAGAAACATAATCTCAGATTGTCCTTTGACTCAGATGTATAAATGGGTACAGGCTGGAAGTAGCAACATGGTAGGGATTTTAACAGATTCTCATGCTTGTTGCTCTATGTCACGAATACTTCATATCGCCTACTATATCATATACTAATGATTGCACTGCTTGTATCAGAGTTAATGCCCTTCCAACATCTAAACTATATTTAACTTGCATTGAATGACTGTACTAGGTGGGGATTTTATTACATTTAATGAATACAGTATTCTATATTTTTACAATTTATATGCTATGTTTATTAATATTTGAATACAAAAATAAAGGTAATACCTTTCCAAGTAACAATGCCAAAGTATTGAGAACTGCAACTTTCACGCTCCACACAAACCTATCTCCAAGAATCCTGATGAGCGGCCCTGTGATATTCAGTACTTGAGGTTTGAGGGCAGCTACACTTGTGAAACGGATCACCTCACTCAGACCACTGGCTGCTGCTTCCTTTGCTTCTTGAGGCCCATTTAGGATACCTTCTCGGAATATTGGCAACACAGGTGTGATACCCTATGAAGATAATACATTTTTGTAGACTTATGTATAATATCATTAAGCTCTGTCTACACTATCAAACCAAATGTGATGTGCCCATATATGGACATGATGACAGCATATCACTACCATATTTGGGCACATACTTTTTGTCAAACTAGTTTTTGTCCAACTAGTTTGATAGTGTAGATAGAGCTTTACATTTAATAAATTTTAAAGAATATTTATTTCCACAGCAAAACTAAAAGGGAAATGCAAAAACTTATACAGTATACGAAATGTTATGATTATTTTCGGACTGAATTACAAATGGAATTGACCAAAGCCTTTGTGTCCATATTCCACATAAAATTAGACAGTTTGATTATACACAAGCATGGAGTTATACTTATATCAGTGATTATAGTATGTGCAATGCAGGTAGTGGCGTAACATAGGGAGGAAAAGGCCCCTGCTTTAGCACTCTTAAGGGCCCTCCAATGCTGGGTAGTTGCATTGGAATGCACATGCTCTGGGGCCCTTTAATCCCTGAGTTTAGCCAGTGAGAGCTCATAACAGTTACGCTACTGAATGCAGGCTGTCCATAGCCATTTTGTCATCTTGTAGTTTAACGTTATACGATACATACCTTTCCAGGTATACAGAATCCTGGTAACTCCTGACCTTTGATGTCATCTGTGGCGTACCTGATGGCTTGACGCAATGTAGAGATGTGTTGTAATTGCTCTGTAGGGCCTAAAGACTACGAAAACACAAGAAATACATTTATATATCAATAATGTATGAATAGAGCCATGGAAGCACATACCTTAAAGCTCTGTCTACACATAAAACTAATAAAACTTTATGTGACACGATGACATATCACTACCACATTTGGGCACACATTTGTCAAACTAGTCAGACAGTGTAGACAGAGCTTAATAAATATTATTATTAAAAACAAGATGCTCAAAGAACAGTGGCATTGGTTTAATGTCAAATACAAAATGTGTGTAGATTTCTCTTAGTTATTAATGATAGAAAGTTAACATCCCCAATCATTTAAAAATAAGAGAAATCAGTTACTTTTCCAAAGCATTGGCCCTACCTCTCATGTAAAGAAAGGCAAGAATTTGACGACTTTGGATGTGGAACTTAAAATTAAAACAAAACATCATTATGAAAGCCAGTAATCACTCAATATCCACTATTAATATCACCAACAGATATACTGATATTGCAAGAATATGCTCTAAATAACTATTGTACATATCAGGTGCCCTTTATCAAGTTCAAACAAAGTTTAAATGAATTGTGTATTGTTTCATGTGTGACAGTAGACATTATTTGATCAAGCACGGTAAGCTGCACAGGTGATACACGTACAACAGCTACAAGTTGTTTTAATAAAATAGGATATTTGAAATTACATGATATCACAAACAAGTCTACTAAGCAACAGATTGTATGTTCACCTGCGCATGCTCACAAGGCAATTAGCGTTGTGATAGCTCCGCATTGCATCTGCAACTAACCCAGTTCAGAACTTGGCACACTTCCCTATTAACAATTTTCATAGTTGGTACACTTCAAATTGAATGATGAATAACTTTAACACTATTAAAAAGAACCAATACAATTCTTCTATAAAAGAAATGCTTGGCATTCTAACAGTTTATCCAGAAATTTTTTTAACATCATATAGATTTGTTCCAGGCAACATAAACACACTGACAGTTAGCACTACAAAAGACGTACTGGATTGACATTTAGTAATAATTGTTATAAAGCTATGAGATATAAACTAACAGATTACATAGTCTATCAATATATGTTAACAATAGGCTATACAACCACCTGGGACAGGACTTCCTCATAAGGGGGGCTTGGCAATCCCCCAAGGAATAGCCTCAAGCTTAAACAGGTGTTGATATGAATAAACTAATGTAAATATTTTACTTGTAGAAAAAGAAATTAAACAGCATTAAAGAGATCAACGAAAATATCTATTATTTAAAGCCCACAGGCCTAATAATACATGTAAAAGAAATTAACGATTATTATCTATTTACTCTTCAGTTTAATGTGAAGATTATGTGTTTAGTTGGTTGAACAAATAATTGTGATTTAATGTAATTATTTACAAATACTATGTCACTGGTCACAGGGGTTGTTCTGGGTAGTTGTACCCGGCCTAAATCTCTTCCAGTCCAGTCTTAATTTTTACCTCTTAACTCCTAAACAATCTCATTATTCCCATAGTAAATTGTACAGATCTTGTTTATATGTCTATTGCCTTGTACGATCTTTATGAAATGTAACTGCAAGCATAGCAACATAACTTATAGAGCTAGATTTCTGGTGAGCTCTCATAAAAGAGGGGTGAAAATGGCTCCACTGCTTTTCTTCCTTTTTTGGTTATCTTTAGGATCATTATTGTGTGTAAAGCCCTTAGAAACATTGTAATAGGTGCTATATAAGACTACCATTATTATTATTTGCAGGCCACTGCTATTGAGTAAAAGATAAGGTCATTGCCGACATAATCTTTATGAGACTACCATGTATAGGTAGAAGAACACTGAACTACATTGTATGTATTGCAAGAGACATCAACCAATTTATGATGACCTGCCATGAACTATGACATTGCACTGTGAACTCCACTTCCAATGCGTGTAATTGATTGATTGTTTTTTATGCATTAAGCATTGAGACTATGGTAATGCGCTATATGAAATGCAACTACATTACATTGTATTATCTCTAGCTGCAACCTGTATTTACAAACTAATAAAACCCCAAGCAAATATAAATCGTATTAATTAAATATTTAGCTATTTCATCCATTCTGTTTCAAAAGATTATAAACACTAAATTAATACGTCTTCCTTTTTACCCTATATACTGACTCAGTTCATTCTTAAGATGAGGTCTGTTTCACAGAAGAAAATAGCTTCCCCTGAGCCAGACAAACTATGTTTGTACACCTGTGTTTAGTGAGACATTCTCAGTCTGTTGGGAGCTGACCCCCTCAATGTAATTCTACAGGTCAACTTTACTCAGAGGTATATTTGTTCTGTTGTCTATATTCAATTCACCGATTTGTCTTAACTAAACTAAAACTAAGTGTAAAATAAATTTCTTATTAACCAACTAGTAAAATTCTCTATACAGTTCTTGTTTGTGGCCAAATGTCACAATGTACTTTTTAAAGATATTTTGCATTTCTTTATTAGCAAAGTTATTTAATTGAAAAATGTATAATAGTGTAGAACCCCTTTTTTGGGACACACATATTCAGGGGAAATCTCTAATTAGGGGAAACCCTTAATCATGAGACACTTTCTATTAAGGGGACACTTCAAAGGGGTTCTATTTTCGAGGAGGTACTTTTTAAATCAATATTTCACTGATTTCATATTTTGGGATCATAGTTTTATATAGAAACAGATTCAAATATATATTTAGAATCTTAAAACTTCCTTACCTTTATTACAGCATTGAGGGCGTTCCAACTACAAAGCAACACAGCCTCATCTTTATCTTTAAAAAGTTTAATCAGGTCTCGCATCAATTGTGGGATGAACTCTGTCAAATCGGTTTTCCCCTTGCTACAAATGACCTCTAATAGTACGACCGCTGACCAACGTATTCCCGAGTCCTCGTTCTTTGTTGCTTGCAAAAGCTCAGTGAGGACGACCACCTGGCCATTCTCGTCTGCGACTGATAGTACAACGGCTTGGCAGTATGCCAACTCCTGAAACATTGCAGGTGTTGTTTTAATAAGGAACAAGGTATTGTCAAAGGTATAGTAGAAAGGAAAGTCGGTAAAAGGGCAATAACCAAAAGGGCATTAAGCCATATAATGATACATAGCATAAAGCTCTGTTTACACTATCAAACTTTATGTGACAAAAAAAATGTGTTATGCCCATATATGGACATGATGATGTCATATCACTACCATATTTAGGCATATCACCACCATATTTACTTTTTTTGTCAAACTAGTTTGATAGTGTAGACAGAGCTTTAAGGAAAACAACTAGAATAACTTAGACAATTCTACCTGCTGTTCCTCTTCGGTTCCCATCTTCTCCTTAAGGGCAGACAAGATAGCCGGAAGAATCCGGGTTAGGTATCTACTGAGACTTTCGCCAGCAACTTCTGAGAGTATCGACAATGCTTTGGTGTTTACTGGGGCCTGCACAAGCTTTGGGATGAGGAACGGCAGAACCACACGACTTTTGACTGCCATCACGTTCTTGAGACCATCGAGGGCGTACGCACCGGTCTCTTCGTTGTCAAGTTGGGCTAGTAATGCTGGGAGTATATCATCCAGAGCACGATTGCCTATAAACGAATATTTTAATAATTAGTTAGTTCATAATTGATCAAATAATGTATATATACAGTATGAACATACATTGCTCCCGTTCGTTAGCCCTATGTACTTTTGCTTGTTTGTTTGCTTTTTTTTTTCCTTGTCTTTTTGTTGTTTACTGTTTTGTAAATCACAGGTTTGCCCACTAGGATTGTTGTGATGTTTTATATACTGAATAAATAAAAAAATTAACAAAATAAATAAAAACACAACGGCAGTAATTCAAAATACATTAAAAACACATTTGATTATCATAGTAGCAGCAGCTCAGACATTTTTATAGCTTGTATGCATAGGATAGGACAAACTCTACCACCTTACCTATAGTGCCGTGTAGATGATCAAATGTTCTAGCAGCAGCCTGACGAACCTCGGGCAATGGGTCAAAGAGGGCGGTCTTTACGGTTGGCACAAGATTATCAACATATGACAGAACCTAGAAAGTGTGATATAAAATTTTATTAACCAAAATTAATTCAATTTTTTAAATATTTTTTTATTTCAAAACCTCCAACAGAAATAACATACATCTATACAGATAAAAATAACAAATTACCATTCTAATTACAGTAAGTTTTATTATTTTTTGTTTACTTGTTGCTACTACATTCCCCGTTATGTATGTAACCTGGGTTAGGAGGATTTGCCATTTATTAAAATTTCTACTTCAACATGAAAAATACATAAAATATAATAAAGGAAATTACAAGTCAATTTATGTATGACTAGTAATAATAAAATTATTATCATAATCCAGCAAATTCAAATATTTATATCAAATGATTTAAATTTTGTATAAATTAACATTCTAATTAATGTTGACTAAGTTAATTTCCGACTAGAATTTCAATTTGTAGAGATTGTTAATTAAAATTCAAGGTTATAACTAATTAGATTAATTTGAAAATGTTAAATTTAAAATAAATGTGTTGCAATTACGGGATGTTTTTCATGAGGCGGAAGGACATTGTGGTTGGGTAGGAAACATAACATTTATGGATTAATGTTTCCATATTAGGATTGCGGAGAAAAATTAAAAGTGTGGTTTACCAAATCGTTATAAATCTGTGGTTTTAAAAAGTGTGAGGATATGGCATGGTGAATAACCCAGATTCTATGTTGAACTCTTTGATAAGACTTTTTTTAACGATAACTATTAAGGTAGGTTCGTTCTTACTTCATACAATTTACACATGTAATGGTCGCGTGTGGTGTAAATTTTGAGATAATCCAGCTGTTTCAAAAACCCAACCAACTCATGAGGTGAATTTTTCAATTACACCTTTCCGCAAGCTGATTACCCACAAGATTTAAGCAATTTGACCTTACTAGTGTAAAAAGATGTATGAAATAAGACCTTGCTGGGAAAATATTTTCAGTTTGTATGTGTAAATTTTTTGTAGTCCGAACAGTTCGTCTAGTTAAGTCCCAAGAATAATTTAGGTTAAACATGTAATTGAGTTTTAAGTCTGAACACAGCATTGGATTGTAAGATGAAGTTGGTGGTTTGGAGTGTACACGATGGGTGTATTTTCTTGTTTTTTAAAAATCCCTATGCAAAAAATGGAGAAACTCTATTCCAACAACTCAATCTATGTTGTGATAGTTTCTGCAACTACCCCAATTTTAGAATTTTCAGTCATTGAAGATATCACAGCAATTGGTTAAGGCAAATGATCTTTGCGCACAATGTTATTATATTTTTTTTAAATCTCTGATTAATACTACTTGAATGTAAATACCTGATCTTTAATTTTAGAATTTTCAGTCATTGAAGATATCACAGCAATTGGTTAAGGCAAATGATCTTTGCGCACAATGTTATTATATTTTTTTTAAATCTCTGATTAATACTACTTGAATGTAAATACCTGATCTTTACTTGTTGAGACCATAATTTCGCTAAGCCCCACACATACGCCTTGTCGCTTATCCGCATCCCCTGATTTCAACCCTTCTTCCAGGATCGGAATAATCTCTGGTAACACACGATCTCCAAGCTTGCGTACCAGATCACCGAGTGTTCTAGCTGCAACCTGAAAGGGACAAGAAAGTTTAAATTAAATATTTTATATACTGGCTTAAAATTGAGGAGATTTTTTACAAGATTTTTTTCACACGATTTTTTTCACAAGAGCAAATTCCAATCTTTATTACATTTAGACATTTTTTAGGGTGTTATTATTTGTTGGAAATAAATGCTTAAATGTCACCAAGACATGTATAAATAACACTAACCTGTCTCTTATCATAACTCGTACTAGCCAAACACCCAAGAAGGAGTGAGAAAAGCGTTGGTAATATCTCTTTCAGTGTTCTAGCAGTGTTGTGTACAACAATTTTCCATACGTGTAGTGCAGACTGACGGACCAAAACAGCAGTGTCAGATCGTCCCATGTAAAGCCCAGCAAGTACATGATTACGACGCTCTTCTCCAAGTACTTTTTTGATAGCCTAGTGTAAAATAAATCGTTTAGTTTTATGTTAAAATTCATAAGGAAAAAAGTTGATTTGTATAGAGTTAAGGAATGCCTCATATGTTTGTATCCTTTTATATTCTGTACCTAAAAAATAAAATTTGTACACGAGGATAAATAAAAGATAAATATATATTTCTAATTTTTGAATGATTACAATGCCAAGGAAGATGATTTTCATAATTATAATAATGACAATACTCATATGATAATGATATTCATAACATAACCTACTATACAAATAGTGTGAATTTATCATACAAAACAAAGATATTACAGTCAACTCTCCCAATACCAGACATCTTTGGGCTGGGCTAATATATCTGGTTTTCCGGGAAAGTGTGGTATTCTGAATGTGTTAAAAATGAGGTAAAAATGAATTTGGGACCTTTTGGACCTCAAAAAAAGTTTTGTGAACATTTTTGGTTTTCAAAGAGTATTGGGAGAGTTGACTCAATTATGTAATCTCTATTATTTTATTTACCTTAGTTGACCTTTCTGTTCCAAAGTTATCATCCTCTGACCCTACAGTTGTCATCTTGCCTGTGACCCCAGATATCTTGTATAAGAGATCTCCTAGCAGCTGAATGGAACTCAACCGGATTCGCCAATTCTCATCAAAAAGCCCTCTCTCCAACTCCGGTAGGAACACAGTTACTGCGGTATCAGCGTACATGTTGATGATACGCTGGCCAGCTCGTAACGCTGTGTCTCTTACGTATTCACATTCGTCAGCTAAGGCCTGAGAATACAATTTGTTATATTTCATCACACACGTATTAAATATATACAAAATGTGGAAGACGCACATGAATTTAAGCCATATATTCATGAAATGGTACAAATAATGTAATTCGGTGAATGATGAATGGTTACTGTATATCTTCATGGATCATTCACCTCACAACATTATTTGTACCATTCCACTCATAAATATTCATTATTTGTATAATATACAATGATATTTTTACTGCTTCAAAATATGTAGAAGATGCACATGAATTTAAACCGTATTTATGTACAAATTTGTTTATACCTTGAGAATTGGAATGATAATGCTACCAATATACGGTAGAAACTTTTCGCCAAATGTTCCTGGTAGGTAGATGAACATCATCATGTATCCGTCTTTAACGTGTGGAGGGATGTCAGCAGCTGATGCAGTCTTTATGATGTCTGGCATGTGCTTGTCAAGTTTAGTGATTCCAAGCCCAGCTATGACCTCACTCATACCTAGAAAAGTATCAAATATCCTCTTTATATTGCACATTTGGGATTTGTTTTGTTTAAGTATTTAGGCAAATTGCCAAGGATAACCATAAGGCGAATTCATTCACTATCCTTCTTAAAGGTGGCAATCCTATTCACATACATATACACAAGATGCTCTACATAAACAAAGTCTTATTACAAGTCTTTGGGAGTGGAGTTGTAATTACACTAGAACCCATATTAAGGGTATATGTCCACTTCTAGTGATGAATAGGGGTTGACTGTAGTGTTAAAACATATCTTGCCCCTTGTTCATTTCATAGTAAAGTGTCCCTTTAATAGAAGTGTTGAAAGGAGGGGTATTATTGTAAGTAAAGGTGAGATTAAGATAATCAAATTGGAAAGAACATTTTTAATGAAGATGTTTAATTAATGGTGGACTTGGATATGGACTTAAAAACAAACTAAACAAATTTTTGGGTGAAGACAACAATAAATAAAGTATCTAGCCAAAGAGCATGATTCTAACTCCATGGTTAAGAGCACCACTAAAGAGCATGATAATTATTCTACTGCCTAAATAAACAAACCTTGTGCTGCCCCTGATCTGTCCACTGCGTTCTGTTCAGATGTAAGTTTTTCCATCAACCATGGCATCAAGGAGTTGAAACTAGCCTCACCCATCCCTTTCACCATTGCGCCAAGTGCTCTGGCAGACACTCTGCGTACCTCAGGCACAGGATCTAGCAAAGATGCCTTTAATCCTGGTTCCACTGATGGCAAGTATGGAGCAAGGTCCTTCTGATCGGTGAGCGAGTACATGTTTCCGATAATCTGTGCTGCCATCTTCTTGGTTTCCGTAGTTCGATCCTGAAACGACCGTGCAACCACTGGCATGATGAGCGCGAGTGATGGTGCGTCAATAAAATGAATAAACCTAGTTTCCAATAATGCTCTCAGGCATCGTGACGTCTTCTTTGACGGTTCTGATAATGCACCAAGCAATATTGGAACAATTTCTGAATTTAAAAAAGAAAATGATGATTAATGTTAATACAATACATGTAAAGCTCTGCCTACACTATCAAACTAGTTTGACAAAAAAAGTGTGATGTTCCCAAATATGGCAGTGATATGCCCAAATACGGTAATGATATTACATCACATTTTTTTGTCACATAAATTTGATAGTGTATACATAGCGTTAGAATCACTGTACATTTTTTACATTATCTTGGCTTTGTCAAAACTATATTAAACTGGTTCAGAATTAATAACAATAAAATCCTATTTAAATACAAGCAAAATCAAGTGAATACTAACGTTGAATTTCTGGATTTCTGATGACAGAGCCAATCTGCTTCAAAGCCTGAGCACCTGCTTTTTGAACTTTGACATGAGAATCGGTGAGTACTTCCATTAGTTTTGGTACAATACTTGGTAAACATGATGACAACTGCTTAGGAGCACAGAAGGCCATAGCACCAAGGAGTTCCACAGAACCTGTAGGTTAAAGTGAGTATTAAAGAAAGATAGTAGTGACCCTTTGATTTGCAAGGACCTAAGGAGGAAAAAGGCATATATTGTCCTGATGGTCATAGCATCGACCAAAGGGTCCTGCAAAAACGGAATTAACCTTCTTTATACAGGATCCTTGCCATCAATTATATCTTGTAATATTAAAGTTATATATGTTATGTAAGTTATATATAAAGTTATAAATAAATGTGAATGATTGAATGAATCCACCAAAAGTGTTTGTCGAGGAATAAATTGAGAAAGCGCATCCCAATGAGAAGCCCCCTATTTAATAGCATTGTCGGTTGGTGGTTATTAAATATCATTGCTTATTAATCTGAATTCCTGGGTTCAAATCCTGGCTAAGTACCATGGGTTTTCTCATGGCCAGTACCAGCACTACACACACTGCATACCTATTTTTGTCCTCCAAGAATCTTCCTCCAGAGCCTTCAGTAATGATGGTAGGATAAGCTTAACACCATGTGCACTGAGTTTACTCATCACAGCTTTGGCAGTGTCATCGGTGGCCTATAAAAAATAAAAAGAATTTACTTATTTAATAACATGCTTGCCTTCCCATCCTATAGGCCAGGGTTCAATCCTGACCTAATGTCAGGGTTGTAACTCGCGACTCTTTTAACTCCACTCCCTAAGCCTCAAATGAGACTTAGTTTATAAGCACGATAAATTATTAAATAGTTTATTCATCCTGTAATTGGCGAGTTACTTGGATGCGCATGAAATAAAAATTAAATAGAAATATTTTAAATTTTGCATCAGGTATGGAGGGAAATTTCATCCTCTTTCATTTTCCCAACTCACTTCATTCTACAGAGACTACTGATAAAGATCAGTTGAACAGACCTCCATGATTTGTTAAAGGGGCCAACGGCTAAATGTCCCATGCAAAGATGAGATAAATGTATCTTGGGAGATGACAGTGGCAGGTCTCAAACTTGTGTCTTACATGATTACAAAGAATATGGATGGAATGTAACTGATGTGGAGTGTAAATAAGATTAAGTTTTTTAAAAATGAATATTTTGTTGGCCAAGGCCACTCAAGAAAAAAATGTTTATTTTCATTTTCTTGTATATCAGGTTCTATTTTAACTGTTTGTATTGTATGGAGTGAGTGAAAATTCTTTAGCCTATTCTCACTCCTGGTTATTTTTCATTGGTGACCGAATAAATATTATTTATAAAGGTTGTAGTGCTTACCTGGCGAACATACTGATTACCATCTCCAAAACAGAGCAAGAGGTGGGGCAGTACATGGACTACATATGGCTCAAACAGTCTACCCAACATGTTACACAGCATCTCAAAGGCAAACAACGCACCTAGATAATAAAACAAATAAAAGGACAAGGTGTATTAAATGACATATGAACTTGTACAGCAGTAGCTTAAGAAATAAGATATTTATTGGCACATCTGTAGTTGCTTATAAACATCCCAGAACAAACTATTGTGATATTTTCCATTCCACACGAAATAAATCAGAATTTTGACTAATAATCAGGTTGTATGTTGTATTCAAAAACACATTCAAAAATAGATTCACTTACCTTCCCTTCTTTCAGGATTTTTCTTGTCCTGAATGGCTTCTTCTAAGGTACTCATAATTTTCTGTTGCTTCAGAGACAGAATTCCTAAGCCCTTCACGATACCTGCTAAACCATAAGCTGCTCCCTTCCTTTCTGCGTAATTCTTTGAGTCCAATAGAAGTTTAAGGAGGCTCTGGATGAGGGCTGGGGCGTCATTCTTGATGGCGGGTATGAGTGGTGGCAAGCAATTGGCTACTGCTTCTTGTACCTGTTAAAATATATGATAATTTTCCAGGTTTTAAAATAACTATCATAAAATATGTCTCTGCCAGGTGTGTATGTCTACAGTGGCACAGTTTTGCTTTTACACATATTACTATATCATATTATACAATTAATGGAGTAAAAATACTAATAGAAATATTATGTTATAGAATAAGTGCATATGAACTACACCGTATCACCCTTCCCCTTACACTTTAAAAATAGACTATAGCTTGTTGATATAAAGTTTGCGGTACACAACGTATATATATGTACCACAAATTTTATATCAACATATTGATTTTGCCATGCAAACCTTCAAACAGACTATACCTGTTGAGATGGTGTTGACAATGCCTCAATCAACTTGCTGACAATTGGTTTCACTCTTTCATCTGTTTTGTCAAGATGTCTAGCCAATGATCCCATCAAGATCACTACACTGTGTCTGATGGCATCATAGTCTGAGGAATCTGGTGCTTCATCAAGGAACTGCTGGAACACTGGTAGTAACACAGATACATTTTCCTAAGAAAAAGAAAACATTTGTACAAAGCTGTCTACACTATCAAACTTGTTGACAAAAAAAGTGTGATGTGCCCAAATATTTATTTAATCATTTTACTGATTATTCATTTGTATAATCTGGATAAAGCCAGACTAAGTGTTAGTAGCAAACAACATTTGAGTACCAGAACTCAAGTAAACACAATGAAACATGACTGAAGCTCTGTCTACACTATCAAACTAGTTTGTGCCCAAATATGGTAGTAATATGACATCATCATGTCTATATCTGGGTACATGACATTTTGTTGTCACATAAAGTTTGATAGCGTAGTGTATTCTCATAGTTATATTGGCACAATAGGTATCTCTTCATTCTTACTTATTAAGTAACTTTTTAATAGCAAAAGAATTATTTAAATGTTTTCCCAACCTTTCCATGAACCTCCATAATAGCCAGTGCTGCTTGTAACATGAATTTTCGCACATCTTCATTACGATCTCCTAGGCCACCAGGAACAAAGAACTTGAAGAGCAGAGGAATAGACTCTTTGCTGTAGTGTGGAGAGATCTTGCCAAATGCAAGAGCTATGCCAGATCGAGCCATGTATTCATCTGGAGGAGATTCTGTGACAACTCGGCCTAGAGTGTCAAACACAGGAGGTGGAATCTGTAGGGACAGAAATATATATAGAGCGTCACAAAACTACAACAGTGTTGGTAGTAAGTAGTAAAATTATTGTATTATTAACAACAGTTGTTTATATAACTTAAGCTCTGTCTACACTATCAAACATTATGTAACAAAAAAATATGATGATGATGTCATATCACTACCATATTTGGTCATATCACTACCATATTTTGGCACAGTTTGATAGTGTAAACAGAGCTTTAAATTTTAAAGGCAAAGAGGGAATTCCAAATAGTTGAAAATACTGCTGAAAAGAACTTTCAAAAAGTTATCAAGACATTTTAAGATTGCACATTATCATCAACTTCAATAATGTTTAATTAGCTGTTAATTTACTTCAGTTGACTTACCCTTAACTTGTCATCATACAGGTCAAAGAGCGTCTTCAAGACTTCTTCCACTTGATCTGGGAATTCACTCAAGACATTTGCCAAAGCTTCTGAAGCAGCTGTTCTGATCACCTCTTCAGAGTGGACAATGTCCTTTAGCAGAAGCTGGCAGAGGTCTTTATGCACTTCCAGACCAGCTTCTTCCCACAGACTGTAACAAAAAAACATTCAATTATCACTGTATGTACACTAGGTAGGTGGAATAGGCTGACATGTACAAACCTCAGACCCCATTTCATCAATTTCCTGAAACATTGTACATACTATTTTTTTTATTGTGAATTGATAAATAAATGTATTTGTAATTGTATGTACAGTATTTAACTGTCTTCGTTCATTTCTCTGGAAGGCGATTTGTTTTTGTTTTGTGGTGAATTACAACCATGTAACAGGGAAGAGTGAAAGGGGTACAAAACAATAGCAATTGTATTGGATTAACACGCTTCAACGGCTCGTGAGTTTTCCATTTAATTTCACTCTTCCCTGCATGTACTTAATTTTCAAATTATTTTCTGCAATATAGAATTCATATATAATAATTGTTGTTAAATTACCTTTCGGCTACTTTTTTAGTATGCTCATTAACATCCAATTTGGCTACCCATATCCGTTGGATTACCCTCAAACCGTTGTAGGCATCAACGTCAATGGTTGGTAACACAAATACTAATGCTTTCAATGCCTGTAATTTGTAATGGAAAGATTTAAGAAATGTTTAAAACTGACAAGAAATACAAGTGTATCACTCATGTTTTCTTCATTATAATAAAAACTAGATTCAGATTGTTGTTTTGCTAGTTGTGTAGAATATACATATACTGTAGTGTAACAATCTTTTACACTGGATTAGGTTTGTAACGTTTAAATATTGATCTGATTTTTTCATTACCATACATATAAAAACAAACAAAATCATTTGTATCCCAGCAATAGCCCTCTAAGGCTCTGTCTACACTATCAAACTAGTTTGACAAAAAAGTGTGATGTGCCCGAATATGGTAGTGATATGACATCATCATGTCTATATATGAGCACACCACATTTTTTTGTCACAAAGTTTGAGGGGTCCCGGTATAAGTAACTTACATGTAGAGCTGATTCTCGTACACCACTTCCAGGAGCTTGAAGGGCCAACAGCAGAACATCAATCTCTTCTTGCTCAGCCAGTGTACAGCCTTCTTCTCCACTAGCGCACTTGGCTACCTCAAGTAGAGCTTCACCTGCATCTTCCTGATGCTTGGGAGCACTGACCCCTAACAGGTATACCAGAAGATTCAACATTGCTGTACGTGGAAGCAACTCTGGACCATGCTGAAGGGGAAAAATTAATAACAAATCAGAAGAATAATTATAATATTTTCTGACTAAAAAATTTACTCGTATACACAAAAATGTGGCGGAGGGTGTTGGACGATGGATTACTGATCATGAGATCGTGAGTTTGAATCCAAATCTCGCTGCATTGCTTGTATCATTAGGCAAGACACTTTCTCCACCTGTGTGTGTAAATGGGTACCCAGTTAGGTCAAGAGACAACTTTGCTCTAGCTGCATTATGTGAGTATGTTTCCAGGCATGTTTGATCCAAAAAATGACAGAGGTATAAATGTGAAAAAAGCTTTGTGCAATAAACGCTATATAACAACAAATCTTATCAATAGGTATTCATTTTGAAATATAAATGAAATTAGTTAGCATTAATAAGAGTAACTGATAGTAAAATAAAAGAAAAAGCATTTACGAACCTCATCCACTGTCTTCCCATCATTCTCAAGATTTTCTCGTAGCTTAGCATGTTCGCTAATAATTTCAATAGCTTGATCCATAACTGAGAGGTCCTTATTGACGGCAATGCCACCATTGCGCAATACTTTGTTTAACAGTGGAAAGCAGACCGCAAATGTTGGCGCCAATAGTGGCTTTGCTTCTTCGATTGGTGTGACCTCTAACCTTTCATCTTCCTCATCATAGTCATGATTCTGGTCTTTAACAATAGTACTTTTGTGTAGGGCGTTGACTGACCTGATTGTCATTTCAATTAGATCTTCTTCGCACCAGTCCTTCGATAAGCGGCAGGACGGTTCGTAAAGTCGTAGCGTACAATAGGAAATGGTATTTCCTAAAATGAGACAATTTAATTGTAACAAAAACAACAAAAACATCTGTTGTATACAAAACTTTTTTTCTTCTATGAACACTATTGGTTGATTTCAAGTACATTCAAGTGTATAAAGTACATTGTACTAAAATGGAAACCTCCTTATTTGAAGCTATAAAAGGCATCTGTTGCAATGCCATGTCAAGTTAGCTTAAGAATATAAAAATGACGCGTCTTTCTCATTTGCCATTTCTGTGTCTAAAGTAAACTGTAGAAAACAATTAGCATACCATTTTATGTTTGTTTATATATTTAGGCAAATTGCCCAGGATAACCATAAGCGAATTCATTCACTATCCTTCTTAAAGGTGGCAATCCCGTTCACACGCCAAACATATACACAAGATGCTATACATAAATAAAGTCTTATTACAAGTCTTTGGGAGTGGAGTTGTAATTTGTCATAGAAAAAATCCTGACATGAGAGGACTCGAACCCAGGACCCTTGGATTGGTAGCCAAGCATCATAACCACTAAGCCACAAATCTATAGTATACACACTCACCAATAGAATTTAACTGTGACTGATCAAAGGCACAATTCCTCAACATCAGGAAGATATCAACAGCATGTGGTGCTGCAAGAGGAGATGGCATCAGACTTAAAAGCTTCCCCAGCATGGCAGGAATGTGACGCCGAAGGCCGGTAGAGTTGCCATCAACGCAAGCACTCATCAAGCGTGAGACGCAGACTAGCTCAGAATCACACTAAGGGAAGAAGACAAGGCATGTAAGTTGGAGAATAATGCCAGAGCAACATGGAAATAAGATGATGGAATGCGAGTCATTCTTTAACCACTTAATCAAGATGACCTACATCTTTGAGTCTATCACGAATGATCTTTTCTCGTTGTAAATTGGTAGCCAGAACTTCTTGCTCTTTCTTGCTTAGCTTTCTCTCCTCTTTAATTCCTTTCGCTGCCTTCTTTCTAGCAATTTCCTGAAAGACAAAAGAACAGGCACGGATGGAGTTTGTTACTATCAAGTGCCTAAGCTAATAAAAGTAACCAACACTAAAAACACAACTAGAATAGTAACCTATGGCTTTACAGTACATGCATGTACATTTTCAGAACACATCATTCCTAATGTTGGCATACTTCAATGTCTATTTCCTACCTCTCTTATCTCAAGCTCTGCAAGCTGGTCTTCAAATGAATATAATTTACTTTCTCGTTTCATGTTTGCTTTGTTGAATGCCTCTGACTGTGCAACACTACAAAAATAAAATTTCAACATTTATTTTAAAGACTTTGGAAATAAGATTGCAGGAGACTCTGTATATCCTCCAGAGTTTCCAGAATTGGCAGGGATTCCCAAGGAATGACATTAAGTCACAAGGAATGTCCCAAAGTTTGCAGGATTGCCCAGAAGTATCCAACACAGGACTTCTCTCATAGACATAGACATTGCTTTATTCATCCAAAAATTTGGAAATTACAGTGTTCTTAGAACTGCATCAGTGTTCTCAGAACTGCATCAGTGTTCTCAGAACTGCATCAGTGTCTTTACGATTTCCACAGAATTTTCATAAATTCCACAAGATCTCTTAAGTGTCTAAGATTTTTGCACAGCAGATGATTTATTAATTATATACAAAAAACGGTGCAGAATACTTCAATAGCTCAAATTGTTAGCATGATGACACAAACAGCTTTACAGTATATCAATGTTCTTACCTCGCTAAAGCAGCTTTGTTATACAGCTCACCCTCTGGAGTTCTCATAATCTCAAACTCTTCAAAAGTCACATTTACCATCGATGGGTTCTCCAGACATTTGTTAACATGTTCAATAATCCTTGTAAACGTGATATTAGGAGCAGTGCGTGATAGTGTTTTTAATGCTTCCAATGCAGACTGCAATAATAAAACGACAAAAATATTGGTTATTTTGTTTATTATTGGTGTGAATTTGTGAGTATTTCAGATTTACATTTTGTATTTTTTTTTAAGTTCGTCTGGTTAAAATTACAATTTATAACCATAGTACAACTAGAGTAGTTGTACAACCTGCGCCTAGGCATATGAAAATTTAATGAAGTATTCCCATACAGCTATAAAACCCTCCTTTAACATTATTTGAGGTAATAAACACTAAAAATTTACAAGCATAGTGAAAATATAATCCACTCAGTATACAGGAAATTAATTAATATTTAAATAGTGAAATAGGAAATCTGTGCGAATGAGAAAAATCTGATCCGACCAGGATTTGAATCCAGAATCTTCTGCTTTATATGCAGACATCCTACCATAAGACCAGTAGGCTATATTATAAGCTTTTTTAAAATAGACGAATTTAGTAGAAGATTCCATTATATTTTCAGGGTTGTTTTCAATTCCAGGAAAAAATAAGTGTTACTTACTTGACTTGTGAAATTCTTGATAATAATTTCAAATATCTTGTCAGCGTTATCACTGATGAATTTCTCTGGATCTAGTTTGAACTTGGCTAGGAATGTTGACCATAATGACGGTTGGGCATAAACTGATAATAAAACAATAGTTTTACACGGTTTTTAATATCGAGACAAAGCAGCAAATATTAACATATAAACATATAGTGTACATGTACATACACTGAACCGTAAGAATGAGTTAATTTCTACTTGCAGACATAGGAAAAAGTTTTTACTAAATTGCAGATCCAAATAGTTTATCTAATTGAAACAATAGGCTATTGTATACGACTTCCTGATGACTCACTTCAATTAAGCCCTGTGATATAACTGTGTCACTTATGTTTTATATTTCGCCTGAAGAGTGCGGCCAGCTACATGCTGGTCATACAAAACAGATTTGTAGCGATTAAAACAATGAAGTAACCAAGTTTTCTGCTGTTATTTTATTTATAGTGTACAATTTGATATTTATTTTTTACATTTTTTTTATATTTCATACGCAACAGTGAGTAACTCGCCAATTACAGGATGGATAAACTATCTAATAATTTATCGTGCTTTATAAACTAATTCTCATTTGAGGCTTAGGAAGTGGAGTTGAACGTTGTGAGTTACAATCCTAGCACTAGGTCAGGATTGAACCCCGGACCTTGGGATTGGAAGGCAAGCACGTTAACCACCAAGCTACAGCTCTACTACATTTATACATATATATTAAACTTATTCATATACCCTCTGGTTTATTTGTTTATAGAAAGAGAATTGAATGGTTAATACAGCTACAGAATTTGCCCACAATCTGAAGTGTTATAGCAGCCATATTTTAAATTGAAATATTATATAATTGAATATAATATTACCTATGCACGGATGATGAGCTGTCAGGAGTGAGGCTATCATCACACTTGTATTTTCACCATCAGTACTTCCAGCACTGTTTCCCAGGATAATACTCTCCAGGGCAGTGGCTAAAATCTGAGGCCTAACATTCCAAGGATAGGCTTCCTCAGTTGTTTCACTATCTGGATCAGGAACCTACAATGACATTAAAAATAAAATAAATTAAACTGAAGAATCATTTTATGGTTTGAATTAAATAATTTTATAACATTTACGGAGACGGCTGTACGGCGAGCGCGTGCAGCGATATCCTTAATCTCACGATGGTTCTGAAATCATATGTACATCCCTAATACGTTGTTAAAATATGGTCCTCGGTCAAGTTGTCCTTTAAGTGTAATTATAACACACTTAAGTGTATCCTTACTATCTAATCAGTTAGTAAGACTTGTGAACATTGCACATTCTGAAACCAACATGTAGTGTACATCCTGTCTTATTATACATTTTGGAAACAAGTTTATATCAGCTGCCGCTTTTACAGATTGTTTCAACTTTCAACTCAAGTTACCCTGGTGTACTAGTACACACACAGCCACTGATCAAAGCTGGGCCTTCTTGGAGACCAGTCTTTGACTGAATAGGCTACCCAGTAAACATTAATGATAAATAAATACACTATCAAACTAGTTTGACAAAAAAAGTGACATGCCAAAATATGGTAGTGATATGACATCATCATGTCCACATATGGGCACATCATATTTGTTTTCACATAAAGTTTGATAGTGTAGACAGATCTTAAGTGTACCTTTTGGTGAGACAGAATCTTGTCAAATTCTTCAAGCAGTGCAGTAACCGCCTTCACACCTCCGAGACTATACAGAATCTTCTTGGTGGTCTGTTGTGCTGTTTTGCGTAGTTTCCATGATTTGTGTGTCAATGCAATTATCAGCGCATGGTAATAAGTTCTGAAATGATGATAATAATATTTAATTGTAATAAATACAATAATTATCCATGTTAGATGCCAACAACTGTTCAGAGGAAACCTATAAATTATAATTATTCATTTGATTCCGTCATGAGAGCTCACGACTGCAATGATGGATCACCATGTAGGTCAGATGACAGTTAATTGATATATTATGTGTAGGTTGTCCAATCAAGATTTTTTCTGTCAAACCATCTTGACTTTGGACGTCCTGGACACAGAGCATCCTCTATTTTCCCTTGCAACAGTATCTTTTCTAAAGAAGTAACATCTCTTCTAGCTATATGTCCATAATATGATAGCATTATTGAGTTGATTTTATTCAGCAGATTACTCTTTTAGACCTAAATAAGTAAGCACTTTAATTGGTTCTGAAAGTGTTCCCTTAATAAAAAATAAGGGTTTGACTGTAAGTAGGAAAAATTTAGGATGGTAAGAAAATTCAGATTCGATAGATGACTATATGAATATTCATCAAAAGGAAGATATAATACCTTGCAACAGCATCTGTTACTTTAGAAGCTTGGTTCAAAAACAGCTGTTCTATAATCACAAGTAGTGATGTAAAGCCTTCGTCGGACACGCCCAACAGAAACTTTTCTGACGTGAACAAGTGCTTCTCATGGTCCGTTAACACTTTCCAAACTATCTCGAGCTTTGATTCTGAAAAAAAACAAAAACAATTACAATCAGAGACGTACTGATAAATGTTAACATATGAAATACACTATTTAAGCTGGATCTATCTCTCAAATCATTCTTTATTTATTTTTAAATACATAAGAATGTTACATACATTCCAGGTCACAGCTTGGAGGAGCAAGACAAAAAGCACATAACAGTTAAAAGAAGAAGAGTAAAACAATGCATACAATTTGTTCATTGCAAACCATATAGTGGCTACTCAAACTTTTCCGTTCCATACTTACACAAATCCACCCGATATTTCACATACCTGCTTTTATCTCAACTTGATGAAGTTTCAAAAGGAGTGAAACAGAATGGGCAGCCTCTGTAACCATGGGAACCTGACTCGCTTGTGCGATTGCCTTCTCCAATGAGTGAAGTAAAACCGGTAGGACTTGAAGCGCTTGTTCAAGAGTGTTGCCTAATAGGAAAATTGTAATAAATAACATAACAGGAACATTACTAAATCTCTGTCTACACTATCAAACTTTATGTCATATCACTACCATATTTAGGCATATCACTACCATATTTAGGCATATCACCACCATATTTGGGCACATCACACTTTTTTTTATCAACTAGTTTGATAGTGTAGACAAAGCTTAAGACAGATCCCAATATTGTACAACTAAATTCTAAACTAGAAGGGCACTCAGAGAGCGCAAACCTCTGCCTAGGCATATGAAAATGTAATGACGTGTTCTCATACATAACAGCTATGAAACCATCCTTTAATCGGGCAATAACTTTTTGAGTAATCCTGCTAACTAACAAATAGAAAAAGAAACAAACACACACACAAACAGACACCATCGACCACATCCTCTCGCCATTACGGCGGAGGTAAAAAGTGTACCCAGATGTTAAAAAATAAAAAATAAACATTAAAAACTTGCCATGAAATGTTGAGATCATGCACAGGATGTAACCTTGTCGTACCAGAACGGTAGACGTCTTCAAGGAGACTGCCTTCTTGAAAAATTCTATGAACTTGGTGGGTACCTCATTGTGAAATTTCTTGCACCAGAGTGACATCATTTGTAAAGCATGTACAAGTGTGCCTTCGTGTACTGTATAAAAGGTTATATCAAAAGTATTGTTATATTTCTGCAATTCGGTTAACTTTCTAAATTAAAGGTATGTTTACACTATCAAACTAGTTTAGGAAAAAAGTCAAATATGCTCAAATATGATGGTGTGATGACATCATCATGTCCATATATGGCATTTTTTTGTCACATAAAGTTTGATAGTGTAGACAGAGCTTTATTGTTGAAAATCTGGTAATGTTGGATCAATAACGATCGTTACCTTCAGCTTGTAAGTATGGAGTGAAGAGTTCAAGCGCTGTGGTTGCCAGGTTATGCATTGAATTTCCGCTGCCCACTGTGTTGTAGCTAAGGTTCCCAATGCCTGTTAACACGCCTAGTCTCTGAGTCACAATTGCCAGCTTGCCCGAAGAACCTGTTGATAAAATAAATAACTTTAAATTGGGATTCTAGAAAAGACAATACCATGTTATGTGTTATACGTGTCCTTTATCCAGCCAAGGTTCAGATGATAATAGGGAGTTTGAGAACCTAGGAACTACTTATGTCACTTTAATTAATTGTGTGTATGAGGGGACATTGGGATGTGGTTCCTTGCTTGATTCCTCAGCAAAGTTTAGGTCTGGACGACAACCAATATGCATAGGTCTTAGGTACTAGCAAATCGAAAGATCTCTAATATTCTGTAGCTCCTCGTTTATAGTCCCTCCTCGGGTATAGTCCCTGCTTGGGTATAATCCAATCCCAGACTTTACGATCACCTTCACATACAAGCATATCCCCAGGCAAAGTCCCAGTGTATAATTTAACATTTGGACAGAGAGTGGGCCTAGCCTAGAGGCAGTCGATTTTTTAAAAAACAAATTCTCACCAAAAATAGAGTAATTTCACTGACTCAAATTCAGGCAAATTTCACATACAAGGAGAACTATGGTAATTATTAATCACAGAACAGTGACAACTACCAGATTTACTCCAACCAATACTTACCATTCAAAACAGCAAAGAACTGTTTTAATAGATCTTCAATTGCACCAGGATCACTGCACTGAACTGCTAGATTTTTTGCTGCTTCACCAGCTAGTTCACGTAATGTATCGTCTTTGCTGTGAAGCTGCCCTAGTGATCCAAAGAAACGCATTCAATTTAGCACTTTTTTTCGTTTTACAATAAAGCTCTGTCTAAGTAATTTTTAATCTTTTATCAGAGAATTGTGTTATTTCTGTGTTGTTATATGATGATATGCCAGTTTTTCAAAGCAAATTTCTGTTAATTTCAGTTTTAATGGACAAATAAAGATACTATGACTATCAAACTTTATGTGATATGCCCATATATATGATGATGTCATATCACTACCATTTTTGGGCATATCACACTTTTTGTTGAACTAGTTTGATAGTGTAGATAGAGCTTTGGAAAAGCACTTAGCATGTCATTAACAAGTTGTGTTAATATTGTCAGTTTTTAAAGATTTAAGGTATTTTTGCAAACAATAATTTAACTTACCTGCAATACTCTTGCCTAGATCTGTAGCATACCGACTCAAATCCAATGATACGCCGCACAATAAATATGTTATAGCTAGATTTTAATAACAATAAACAAGAAACATACAGTATATAATGCATTTTTTCTTTAAATAGTTACTTTCTAAATACAGGCCTTATCTTTATCTTTATTAGATACCCATAATTGAAATTTGTTTTATTTTTAGTGGAGGTAATAACTCACCCTCTAATGAATTCTCCGGGCTTCGCAATAGCGCCCTCTCAGATGCGGGTAAGAAGAGCTCTTTGAATTCATCATGAGTGACATGTTGCAACAGCCACTTGCTAGCCTTCTATAAACAGAAAAAACCCACAAATATTAATCTTTAATAAATTTATATGGTACAGTACTAACGAAAAACCACTTATTTCATATAGTTTGAAACCAGTACTCACAAAATACAATAGAACCGCTATTAAGTATCACCTTAATTGGAGTTGCCCCCTGAGTAGAGGTTGACCGTATTAAAACATATGTTGGCCCTTGTTCGCTTAATGGGAAAATGTCCCTTGAATAGGGATGTTCCAATAGGGGCCAGGGTTCTACTTCTAGGATAAGCTCTGGAGTTCACCAGGGTATTAAATAATGCCTTACCAACACATGTGTACGTGGTTTCACTTTACTTGTTAGTACAGACTTGATGTACAGGTCAATGACCTTTTTCTTAAGGTCGTTGACCCTGTCCATCTGTTTCATCGATGTCAAGAATTTCAGCAGCTGGCTCAGAAGACATACACTGTAAACGCTAGGATCTCCGTTGGTTATACATTTGGCATATACTTCAACAAGATCAGGAGTCTAAATCAAAACATAAATTATTGGAAACTTATTACATCATTTTTCAAACATTAAATATAAACTGACAAAATGTATTATAGATATATATATTTTTTAAAGCAGATTGAGAATTTCTAATAATAGGAGGGGTGTGTAATCGTTAGTAGTAGAAAGTTTTAAGGAGGTGAAAATGCAGTTTTATTTGATGGTGTTACACAGATTTCCGGTTGTGATATTCTTGTTACATATATTATTTTTCATTATCAACATTTGATTTCGCCATGCAAACCTTCAAACAATAATATTACATACATATTACATTGAAGGTATTTATTAATTATTATGGATAAAACTTTTGATCTTTGATTTTATCATAAAATGCAAACATAAGCGTAACTTACCTTCTTCCATAAAGCTGTGAGATTCCTGAATGTGGAGTTGATTATTGATGTTTTACCAGATGCCAATACCACATACATAAACTCTCCTTGTAGTTGGATCTATAAAGTTCAAATACGCAATTGTAAAATTATTATTAGACTGTACACTAGGGCAGCATTCCACAAACTTTTTATTTTGCGGCCTAAAATATGGTTCCTAGGACCAAAATGCTGCCCAACTACCCAGCTGGACCAACGTAATAGAATAGTCTGTCACCTCAGCTGAGGTAAAACATTTTGTTAAGAATATGGACCTGTAGGTCCCCGGAAATTACATAATAAATTTGGGTCGCAGCCCATAGTTTGCGGAATGTCACACTAGGGCATAGTTACCAACCTGAGAGATTTAAAATGTGTGACAGAAATTCCACCATTTGGTTGGGGCAGGGGGGATTTGAAATGCAAGATCATCCGCATGATGTGAGACGGTTGGCAACAATGCTAGAGTAACCCAATTTAAAGCATGCCAGCCTTAACCGACGAGCCACTCAACTTAATTAATAATATAGCTCTTACCAATTGGTTTATTTGATCTTCATTTTTCTGGGCGAAAATAATCTCAACAAGAATGGTCGTCCACTTTAATGCAACCATGCAAATAGCTCCACTGCTTCTCCTGAAGGTGTACAATTTATTGTAACATTAATTTTGCATTGCATTTTGCATTCGTTTTGCATATAATGTAAACAAATCTGTCTCTGTGTTCCCCGACAATCTGTTACTGATCTCATTTAGAAGTTCAGTTGAGTTTTAGACTGCAGATGATATACTGTAGTTTGTTGTAGTAAAGTACCAGGGGGGCTTGTGTAAGAAATTGGACACAAATTGGGGAATAGGATTATACTGGGATAGGATTATAATAGGATTTTTCATCAATGGAATTATTAAAGACCTGTGTCTGAATTTAGTCTAAAATTAGGGGTTGGGATTATTATTTTTCTAGAAATGTTGTTCTAATGTGAAACTCTATTCCTGCTGATGTGGTGCTTTGCGAGTCCATAAATCCTTTTAAAAATCAACTAAACATTGCATGGGCCAACCCCTCGCTAAAGTTTGCACTTTTAAGCACATAGCACTTTGCCTCAACAACTCCAGCTTTTTAGAGGGAACATGCAAAGTAAGTGTATTTGAGTATGGGGTTATATTCAGTCATACCATTTTTCGACTGAAGCTACATATAACATACAGTAGTATGAATAAAGAAACAGGAATACACTTACGAGTCATGGTTTTTGTTTAAATTGGCTACATTTTTAAGAGCGGTACTGGTGTGTTTACATGTCGCCTGTGGTTGCTGTCTCGCAAGAGCTTGTAAAAGACGCTGTACAGATTTGCGTGAACCACGATCACTGTAACAATCAACAGTTTGTACAAGCAACGATGACATAGGTCGAATACCATTCTCTGGAAAACCTAAAAAACCACACAAAATGTAAAAACAATTTTTCGTTCTTTCTTTATTTCCACACATATTTCATAAAATTTCATCTATTATATATTGGTTAGGCCTATTAGGAATATTAAATATCATATATCAATAAATAGGTCAATAATCATAATAATGCCATGGACTAGCCTATACGAAATTTTATTTTAGTAGGCTAGGTACAAAACTTGACTTAGCTAGGCCACCTCACTGAGCACATACAGACGCATGTTGCACCGGCGGTACCAACCTGACTCGGTCACGCATTCTGCCAGCTGTGTTATGATCCGTATCCTTTCCTTCGGCCTAGAAATTGTTACTTTCGAAGCAAATTCTTTAGAAATCTCCGCAACCTGTAAAGAATTAATGGTTATTTCATTATTTCATAAGATTCTAAAAAGGAAATCTTTAAAGTTCAGAAATCATTGAAACACGTGTACAAGTTCTGTACGTACCTTCGACCCACTGCTGGTCGCCATCTTGTTGTGCAAAAGGCCTATTTTTCTACGGAGGCTTAAAAGTGACCGTCGGGGTGGTCAGTTTTCCAGTTTTAGGTGCAGACCCTGTAGGCCTATGAGAATGAGTAGGTCTCAAAGTCTTCAAGTTTTGAAAAACAGTCATAAAAATCTTTGATATCTTATATAGATTTTAGAAATGTATAAAATCTGCCCAGCCAATGGTCGTGCAATGAGTTGTTAAAAAAGTATTACTTTCTCCATTTCTCAAAATAGCATATATGGTCACTTTGGGCCGCCGTAGTTAATGATGGGGAAATTACAGAGAGGTGGTGAAGCCTTCGGCTAAAAGATCTTTGGGAAATTACGAATTCGGGAAAGGGCGATACAAAGCTTTGGCAATTTTATACCTTATAAACTGTAGTGATAATATTAGTATGAGAAGTTTAGTCATAATTTCGTTAGTTGAATGCCATATTAGAATAGACTCCGTAATAATTGCATATATTAGTTTACGGCCTACCGTAGGCCTATAGATAGGCCTATTATCAGTTCAATTATGCATTTGTATAATTTTTAAAAACAGGCCAACTACTCAGTACAACAAAAAGTAAATTAAAAAAATACAATTCAACAAAACAATACATTGTGGATTAAGATAACCACATCGAAAGTCGAGGTCCGAATCCGATTGTAGAAAGATGATCAGAGTTAGAGATTAAGATCGATCGAAACTCTGTTTTTGCAATCAAAAACTATTTTGTGTGTTGTTTTTTTTAATGGTTTTATCTTTGTAGAAACGATCGACGAAGAAACAGGCCTACGTTGTGTTTTAAAGTCTCACACCTCATATCGTATACATTATTTATTATTTTCTGATGAATACGCGATTTGATTGCCAGCATGCATAATTTAACGTAGAACTATAATGCGATTACCATATTGTGTCGTGTATTCGTTCGAATGTGTTGATGATTTTATATAAATGAAAAAATCGCCTGTTGCCACATGATAATAGCATGGAGAATAGTATGTCCACAGTTCCGAAAAAACGTCACACACTTTTATTTTACGTAGGCCCTACCCCGTAAACACAAAGGCAGGCGGTGTACGGAATGAGAGCCAAGAAAAAGCATATAAAATAAAACTGTACAACAAATCTTAATTATGAGTATACATCAATTGTACTTAATTATATTACAGTATGAAAATAATTTGGACGCAAAAAGATAGCATATTAAAACGACAATAATTATCGCCGCAATATTATCACCGCCTCCTGGTAGGAGGTTCACTATAATTCCCAATACAAATATCTAGGCCTAAAACAAGATACAACTATAACACATATATCATATGCAATTTTGGTTAGAATATATTAATATGTTAATATTTGAGCCAAACAATTAATATATTTGTGTATTAGTTGTTCAGTTCCGTGTTAGTTCTTACTATTTTTGACGGCATAGTAAATCCATGGACAGCAACAATCTTGTATGAAATCCAAAGCAAAATCTTGATATAAAATAAATCCAAAGCAAACTCTTTTTATCAACAGTCGCCACAGAAACGAACGCTTTATATCATTAAATAACAAAACGAAAACTTGAAGATAAAGGTAAAATCCAAAATACTGATTCGCAGGGGTTTGCAGTAGGATGTCAATTTCTATTAAAAATGTGTTTACATTTGATAGTAAAAATGTATTACCAACCCAACCAGACACCTACAAAAAGAAAGAAGGTTAAAGTTAACTTTTGTTGTGTGGAGAGATTCTGTTGTTGTGAGGGTGTTTGTATGTTGGTGTGTGTGGGGAAATCAGGAAGGGTTTGCGAGGGCCAAATATCCAAATATTTGAATGGAGTTTCGTGTGACAGTATACCACTATTATGTGCCTTTAATTGGGGGTGTTCCTCAATACCAATTTACACTGACGAGTGGTAACGGTAAGCGGAAAACCGCGTAGCTTGTGTCGCGTAGATCTGTATCTATCCTGAGCGGAAACCGTCTTTGGATGTATGGTCAAAAGGATAACATACGTTCTATTATTTGAATTGTATTACCGTTACCGCTCGTCTGTGTAAATTGGACCTTAGGCGTTGGCCGTGGTGTTAAATTATATTTCCCATCGTTCGTTTCACAGAAGTGTGTTCCCTTTCCCTTATTAGATTGGGCTATTTATCTTACATTTACGGTATAAGACAAATAAAAACAATGTATCGTGCCTAATTTGTTCAATTAGTAAAGGCATTAATTAAACAAAGTTAAGTTTACTTACCTACTGTAAAACCCATTCAGTCGGTGATTCTATATTCTTCATTTTCATCGCACAAACAGGACAGTCCTTCGTTCTGATACAACGCACGGGAAGCAACTATTTTTAACGCCACAATGAGAATGCAATTTTGATTGGATAATTCGTTAATATGCAAATCATTTTCGTCCATCTTTAGGCACACATTTTTTTTGTTTCGATTTTAGAATATATTGATGAAACGGAGCCATGTTTGCATTTTATTGTTAACTGAATAAGTGACGTATACTTGTGATATAGTTTTATAATAAACGAACATGCTTTAATTTATGCAATTAAAATGCCATGTAAAACCATAAATCCAAACGATTCAATCGCAATAAAATGAGAGTGTATAATTTAAATACACACGTGTTTTATAAAGCTGTGTCTACACTATCAAACTTTATGCGACCGAAAAAATGTGATGTGCCCATATATGGAAGTCACATCACTACCATATTCATCACACTTTTTTGTCAAACTAGTTTGACAGTGTAGACAGACCTTTAAAGAATATTACAGTAACTCATTGCAGTGTATAGATTTATCGTACTACTACAGCATGTAACATACGAATACAACAACATTGTTTTATATATATATTTTTAATTAGACAACTTGCATATACACACACAATGCACAACACAATTCTAAAAGATTT
Organism: Antedon bifida; assembly: GCF_963402885.1. Taxonomy (NCBI): domain Eukaryota; kingdom Metazoa; phylum Echinodermata; class Crinoidea; order Comatulida; family Antedonidae; genus Antedon; species Antedon bifida. The sequence continues at coordinate 29,980,894 of NC_136227.1, read as the reverse complement.
GGCAAAGTTCAAGTTTACTACAATATCATGCACATTAGCGTCTGTTTTACGGCATATTTTGAATAACTGCAATAATGGTTGGGATTCAGCCTATAGGCCTACCAATTATTTCATGTTTTAACCAACAATATAGCTTGCTTTCATATGCATGCCTACAACATATTCTACTTTACAAGCCATCTCAACTTAATTTTGGTAGTTGGCCTCATTCATCTAAGGAAAACCCCCCTAAAATCTAAAAATTATCCTATATAAGTGAATACAATTAGAAATATTTATCAACATAAGTGAAATAATTATATTTAGAGAAATATCTCAATGTGATGGGTGAATATGGCCAATGTGAGATTATTTTGTACTTTTTTACTTGAAGAAGCCTACTATTTCATTATCTAAAGCAATTCTTTAATATGTTTATCACATATTTTACATTAAAGCCTTGATATGCCTATCACATATGTTACATTCAACAAGCTAACCCCAATCAATTTCATTTTATTCAGGAGACATCCCTATTCAGGGGACATCCTTATTCATGGGACATCTTTATTCATGGGACACATCTCTATTCAGGAGACATCCCTATTAAGGGGACAGTTGGTTGGGTCTGAACAGTTTCCCCCTTAATAGAGGTTCTACTATATTTATGTTACTGGGAGGTGGATCATCTGAAATGTGAAGTCTAGCACCAGTGATTTAGAGTATGTATTTAACAAAATAAAGCTGTAGCCATTGTGAAGAATGTTAATACAATGTATAGAACACATGCCTTAAGCTTTGTCTACACTATCAAACTTTATGAAACAATGTGATGTGACCATATATGGACATGATGATGTCATATCACTACCATATATTACTACCATATTTGGGCGCATCACACTTTTTTTTGTCAAAATAGTTTGATAGTGTAGACAGAGCTTTAGAAATGAATAAACCTATTTTAGGCTCATTCTAATAACACTAAATTACAGTATGTTTATATATTCAATTATGAAAGGTTTGAAGTACATTGCAATAGATCCTAATTACTCAAGACATTATTATTTGTTTCCAATATATTTCTACAAAAATGTATTTCAGAAAAAAACACTTGAAAATACATTTCTTCATAACACAGTACAACTCCTCCTGTTGGAATTAGGACACATTTTCCCATGAAACCAGAGGTAATATATTAACACTACAGCCAACTCCTATTCAGGGGATACCCCTATTAAAGGATCCTTTTCCATGAAACCATAGGTAATATATTAACACTACAGACAACTCTTGTTCAGGGGATACCTCCATTAAGAGGACCATTTTCTATGAAACCATAGGTAATACATTAACACTACAGCCAACTCCTATTTAGGGGATATCCCTATTAAGAGGACCCTTTTCCATGAAACCATAGGTAATACATTAACACTACAGCCAACTCATATTCAGGGGATACCCCTATTAGAGAATCCTTTTCCATGAAACCAGAAGTATATTAACACTACAGACAATTTTTGTTCATGGGACACCTTTAAAAAGAGAAAAATTGGTTAGGTCCCTTAATAGTGGTTCTATTATGATTATGAAAACAAGAAATAAATTCTTAAATGATTTATTACAAATGATTTGTATGGATATTTTAACTTAACCATGTTAAATTTGTTTACTCATGGGATTACATTGTGTATTGATTCATCATATATAAACATTTGATAAATTGTGTACATATACAAAGCAACGTTACACGTTACGTGAAACACAGAAATTGTGAACCAGCAACACTGATGTTGGATAAGAACATTCTGGTAAGAGTAAGAGTGAAAAAAAAATCTCCAAAAACATGATTCGGCTTCTGAACCCAATAATAATAAGCAGAAAGCCCTACCATTAGACCATTCTGTGCTTTCATATGGTAATGTCTGATTGGACACCCATTTCACCTTTGACCTTACAATGGTAAAACAGCCTTAATGCATGATTGCGTGCATGCACATAGGAAATGTAATACAGACCTAATCAATTTTACTATTTATCACAATACAATACTACTGGTTTTTGAGGTAACAAATATGTTTAAAATTCATTCATAGAGAGAATCACAGGTCAAGGGTTATGTTCAGGACTAAAGGTCTGTTTACACTATCAAACCAGTTTGTGTCCAAATATGGTAGTAATATGACATCATATTTGGGCATGTCACATAATGTTTGATAGTGTAGAAAGAGCTTGTATGGGAATTAAAACTTTGAATTAAAGTTGTGAAGACTAATTTTGCAACAAGAAAGGTAGTATTATTATTACACTAGGCAAATATAAAAATTAGGACGAATTAGAAAGAATATACCCAGAATTAAAGAATAAAAATTAAAACTGTCAGTTCTTCTCAATCAAAGGTGGATGGAATTAATATCATTAATTTTGTCTTTAAAAGCAATGTAAATTGTAACCTTTACTAAAATAAAAATCCTACTTATTGTATAAAAACCGAAAATATTATAAAAATAAAACCAAATTGGTTGCAACATTTATTCCAAATGTGAGATGCTTAAATAGTTACTTTTCCTACTTATGTATGTAAAAACTTTGCAGCAGCAAATATTTTCAACTGTTAATATTAGTTCACCCATGGAGGAAATATATATATATCACCATATTATTAACAATAAATTTATATTACCGCATTTGGGAAAGCTAATATTTAAAGTTGTGTTAAAGGTATGTATTTAAAGACATGGCAGGTAATAGAATAAATAAATCTTTTAGCCAATGCAGATTGATTAATAATAATAAAAATAATGAATTGATTAAATCATTTACGTTAAAAGTCAATCACTTGAGTTGAGTTGCTCACTTTAACTAAATTTATGATCTGAAAATATCAATAACAAACAGTATTATTGTATGATGATGACATTCTTGACAATGCTGTACTGACTTTCCATATCACATCCCTCCTTCCCCCCTAATGATTGTTATAGAATTATACTGCATTAGTTTCATGGACAATTACTGTCAACTTATTATGCAAAATTAGTCATCTATTATCCATAAATTAGTGCAGGCTATGTGCTTTCATTGTCTACTATAGTGTATGCAGTATTGGTCACAAGAGTGTACTATACTGGTTAGTAATGCATACCACTATTAACTTGTACAAATGGCCACTATAGCATTATTTAGTATCATTGGTTATTTTACAGTACATATGACCACATCATGTACTAAAGACAAGCATGTTACTAGACATACTGTATGTTACTAGCCTAGTAATGATATCTATCTAAAGCACTGTCTACACTATCAAACTAGTTTGACAAAAAAGTGTGATGTGCCCAAATATGGTAGTGATATGACATCACCATGTCCACATCACATTTTTTGTCACATAAAGATTGATAGTGTAGACAAGGCTTTATACTGTCAGTTCACATAGTAGTAGTTAAGACATTTGCTTAAACAAATTCCTTTTCAATTTGAAAAAAAGTACTGACAAATGTCCACCACATGTCCGAGGCTCAAAAACTTACAGGACAGGAACATGTTGGCCAATTCATGATACAGTGATAATTATTTTGCCCAAAATCACCCACAGCTAAAGTAGCTTTAAAACCATGATAAATGTAACTGCTTTTTTGTCTATTGAACACTAAAAATCTAAAAATTACCCATCATAATTCTCACATACAGTATTATTCAAACATTACCATGATACGAAATGATATCCACTGATATGGTTAAAAGCTATAACATACAACATTACTACAGAATTATATTATATATGTACATTCAAAGTATTGGCATTTAAACTTCTTCCTTATATAACACTGGCTATGTCCAAACTTCAGGATTGTTATATTTAACATATAAAGTTGTACTGTTTAAGTATAACTAGGGAGTACCTCCACTTTTCATTGCTGTGTTTGGCCTTGCACAATAATCTGTATTTGTACTGTTGAGTTGAACGGCTGAACGGTTAAGACAGGGATACTGTCTTGAATAGAGACTTAAAACTGGAGGTCCAGTGTACGTAACTGGCTCGTGCACACTTTCGGAAAGAACAGTAGTTCTGGTCAATCTCTGCCCTGTTTTACCACCACTACGGTTTTACCACTTGCTACTGAAACATTGAGAGAGTTGCCCTATTTCCCAATGAGATGAAAAAAGAAATAACTTATGTTTACAATGTTACAAGTTATGTTACAATTACCTTCCAGTTAGTATTCCTGTAACCAAAGAAACTGGCATTGTTCCAAGTTTTGCTTGCTGATCTACGCTAGTCAACAGGTTTGTGTGCGTAATTACGTTTGTTTGGCATGACACACCTCACTTGACATGAATGAATGCGTGTACCTCCATAAACATCCCATAACCAAAGGTTCAAAACACCAATATCACAACAACATTAATATATCCACATAAACGAGTTGGAAACGACTGCGATTATCCACTGCTGTGGAAACACCGGAAATGACATCCGAGTCGCAAGAACGAACACACTTTTTTCTTTTGTGAACTAAATGGGTTACGGTCATCACAGCCTCTTGTATTATACAATTAACAGGGGTACATTTACATTATTATTACTTGTCCGATATTAAATTAATAAGTAAAGTTTGTCGCTTCGTTGCCTGTGTCATACGTCCAACAGAGTCTTCTTTGGTGTAGTAACATTGAACGGTTCATGCCACATTCTTCGTAAATCCCCCTTTAAAAGATAAAAAGAAAACTAAGTTATTAGAATTTCTGTGTAGTTTACTTTTTGTTGTCCCTAATTGCTTGATGGTATTATACAGACTATGGAAGTTTCAGCTCCTAAACTAAATTGTATTTGAGAGTCAGCTTTAATTGAAGTTATCAAAACACTTTTGAAAACACACTTTTTATTTTTTTTGTAATATCAATCTGTTATTTATTAAATTTCAATCTTCCTTTTATTTCTCAGTGCTTTGGGACAATTGTTAAAAATGCTAATAATAACAAAATTAACATTTAACTTTGTACTGTGAGGAACAATGTTTTGGGTTGTTCTTTTTTTTGCTTCTCAGGTGCCAAGTGGCCCCTCTCAACATTCAAAGTGAATCAACATCCATGCTTGTATGTTTACCTTAAGATAAGCCATCAGTAGCAATGGTAGAAGCGTAAATGGAACTAAGTAAAGAAGAGCTGGTTGGGCTGCCTTGTATACTTCAGACGATATTGTTGCAGTCATAAGACCTGTCGGAAAAAGAAAGAAAATAGTCAAATTGAATTTACACAAATGAAAATAAGCTAGTTGACTTTACTGATAAGTATATTAGTTTAATGAAGGTTGATAATTGGTTCAATCTATACACTCTGTATAGAGAGCTCTTTCAAACCTTCAAGAATAGAACTAGAAATCAACCCAGGCCCCTTGAATTTGAAGGTAAGCCACATTAGACCCGTCACCTCTCCAGAAAATAATTCTCGCTCTCAATTGTTGGATCATCTTTAGATGATTTTGAGATGCCATAATTCACAACATTATTATACTATATATACTACTACTACTACTACTACTATATAAAATTATACTACAACTTATTCTGACTAATTGTCAAAAGGTGTTTACATACCAACAAAATATCCGACTAGAGAGCAATGAAAATAGGTGAGCTTATCTGTGAGCGTTGGTGGTAAAGGAATGCCAGTTGAGGTGGTTGCTTCCAGATTTGCTTGCCGTTTATATTTATCATATCGCATTACAAAACATAAAAGAAGACCAGGCATGACAATATCACCAAGACCAAGCATTGAGAAATGCCCAGAATTATGCATACTAGAAAAAATAAATAATCCATTCAATATTCTATTCAATTTTAAGTAAATATGCCAAACTTGCAAACTTTTATGTACCATGGATTAATATACAAATAATGAATGTTTTATATTCGTGTAATGGTACAAATAATAGCATGAGGTGAATGATGAAAGGTTATATTTGAACGAGGTGAATTATTTGAACATCTAAATAGATTCCTGTCATTTGAATCAGATTGAATAAAAGGTAGGTCTGGGCCTACATTTGATTCACATTGAAACAGTAACATTTATTTGTTTTTATTATAATATATCAAATATTATATTTATTTCGAAAAAGTGTGTTCAATAGTGCGTACTGTTGCATTGCTATGTGACCCATAATCGTCCAATCAAATGACAGGAATTTATTTAGGTGTTAAGGTGGTATAATATGTTATTATTATGTTTGTATGTATTTGTATGTTTCATCAAGGTCAATGTTCAGTTCCTTCACTGGAACTGGATAGATCATCCTCATAGTATTATACATACAAAATTGACATACTGGTGAAGTCACAAAAGCTTATTAAAAAAGTATAGTAATAATAAAGGTAAGTCCCTTATTTATTTCTGATGTTAGGAGGTCATTTTACTAAGCCTCTGCATTATGTGGTAGGATGGCCAGTTCATTTCCACGCCGCCGTATCCACTCTAGTATTTTCAACCAGGTACTCACTTAAAGCTGAGTAGACTGGGAGTTGTCGGCAATTAAACCTGGATCTCTCTGTATGACAGTCAAGTGCCCTAACCACTCGGCTACCCAACTACTGTAATACTAGTAACAGTAATAGTAACAGTTTTAAAATCTGTATCATCATTATGGGTTGAAATCGCACGGCACTTTTTGCATTTAAGTTGTTGTTTCAAATCAATCCTTGTTTTACTTAATGATTTCCCTTCTTAAACAATTATTTTTGACAGCATCAATACAAGCTGCCTCATATTATTACTCACCTAGGAAATATTAATTTTCCAGGTAATGATAATTGAGGTGCATCTTTTGCCAAGCCAGGAAAATTTATCCTCTTCGCAATTATTCCAACCTGAAAAAAATATTGATTACGGTTAAACGAAACTGTTGAAGAAGATCAAAACCGATATGAAGTACATTATAAGAAAACTTATAAGGTTTTTAATATATAAACTTGATAAAACAAGTAAATTAATATGTATTTCTTTGTAATTTTTTTGTACTATAAAATAAACATTTTGGACAATATAGTGCGTTACTTTAGTAGCAGTATTTAATATAGATATAATACTTATATTATACAAGAGGAATCTTGCTTTGGCGACTATTTAATTGGCATGGACAAGAGGAATCTTTCTTTTGGCGACTATTTATTTGGCATGGACAAGAATTTCTGGGTTAATGTAAGAAAAACCAATTAAAACACTCCACTTTTAAGCTGGCTAGTGATGTCCATCAAACTAGTTTGTGTTCATTTGTATTATTTGTATTCCGGTTGACTGATTAAATAGCTATACATGCCACTCATACACAATACATACTTTTTAATAGTATAGCATATAAGTTTTTGGAAGATTAATATGAATAACCTAATAACCATAGGGATATATAATTCTTGATAAAGAATACTTTTTAAAATTGTAAATTCAATTCTGTTTATGATTGTCCTCTTGTTGCTTTGTTTAAGTTGAATATACCAACTCGTACTTGCAGCAAGTGTTTGCTTTACGTTCCTTGTGGAACGTTTAATAGTGTGTTTGTTACTTGTTTGGATATTGATTTATTTTATGATAGTTTAAATGTATTTAATGGTAAAATTGTTAAATCTCTATAATGTTCCAATCTTTGTTTATATTATTGTTGCTTATTTAAATTTATTATTATAGTTTATTATGTTTAAATAAATAAAATAAATTGTAATCTATAACCTACCGGATTATCTGCAGGCCTTGTTGCAACTTTAACCATGACATTAGCATTGAATATATACGTAGAGAAAAACACCCAAAATACATCATATATGAGAAGACCACTAAGTAGAAGTGTTGATACCTTCAAACTTGGTAACCTCACAAAAGCTATCATAGTTACACATAGGCCCATCGCCAGAGCTAGAAGAAAAAAAACACCAAATAAAATACGTTATTATTTACATAATGTTTTTTTTTTCAATCTAAATTTTCTACCAATATGATAGAAATTAGGTTCAAATGAATATAATATAACTTACTTCTCCCTGCACGAAAAAAACCCCAAACTGTTGTTATCCCTTTCCTATTCTACACATGTGACAGAATACTAGAGATATTTCTTACTGTAATAATAATTTGTGCATATTCTTGTACTGTACAATCCGGTTTAATATTATGTGATTAATAATATGCATATTTTCACCATTTTCGTAGTCATTAAAAATGTTAAGGGATGTATATATCAATGGATTCTCACTTTTGTAAATAATTCCTATGATACAGGAATATAGATACAGTATGATACACATATGCACTGTATCACAGTATATGCATAGATATTGAGAACATTTATGCTACTGTATTTCCTTTAGATAAGATACAAAAGTGAGAATAGTGTATTATTATTAGTGTAGCGATTCAAAAAGGTTTTAAAACAACAGGTTAATATTAGGTTATATGGTACAGTAAGTATTTTGTTTATATTTGTACTTTTTTCATAAGATGAACAATTTTAATTAGAAAAAAATAATCATCTACTGTACAACAATGGCTTTTAGTTGATTAATTAATAAATGTGTATTTAATAAATTTGACAGAGGAAGGAAATTGACAAATCTGTAAGTAATCTACATTAGAAGGATGAGGAATGTTCTATTTATAGAATAGGGGTAATTTATGCTATTGTACTTTAACCTCCAACACAAGAGCACATAGGCTACACTTTTTTCATTCAATACAGAATGTTTTCAAATTAAAATCTCCAGTGGCGTAACGGCTATGAGTGCTCACTGGCTAAACCCAGGGGCTTCAGAGCTTAAGGAGCCCCAATGCAACTACCCAGCGTTGTAGGGCCCTTATGAGTGCCTTTTCCCCTGCGTTACGCCACTACAAAGTCTCAATATGATGGTGCCTAAAGCTTCATTCCCACTAGCGACGCAATACAGCACTTTGCGTCAATACGTCACTGCATTGCGAGTGGGAACCAGGCCTACAGTAAGTAGTGTTTTGAGCATGTTACTGAGAAATAATTTGAACCCAGGCCTCTAGAAGTAAAAGCATGTAAACCACAATATTGCCACTCAATTGGAAGAAGTGATACTAATATTAATAAGCTAAGATTTGTAGCGTGTTAATATTTACTGTACCAAGGTATATTTCCACTGTCGTAAACTGTTACTACTCAATAGTGGTACTGGAGAACTTAAACCCAAAATAATGGATTGCAATCACTTTTAATCACATCATAAATCACTTTTGACACCCCATGAGTGTCACTCAATTGGAATAAGTAGTACTTAAGAAAGTGATAGTGGTTTATATATCATAGGTCCTTAAGATTGGAAAGAAATCTAATTAAAACATAAGTACATTGCCATTTCATGATGGTTAATAATCGTCAAAATAAAAGGAAGTCTTAAATTAGAGGTTTAGGAATTAAAGGAACTACTGTATGATCTTAAATTATCATAATAATCCTAATCTACAGTACATTACCTCTGTATATTTAGTAAAGGAAAGCCTCAATATTATAAAAACAAGTTGAAACAACATTAAAATAGTACATTGGGTACTACACTGTACACCAACAATACCACAATATAAACTCATTAACTTACTTAAGGACTAAAGAAACAACTTTATCCTTCATCTCATTCCTAAATAAGCATTTATTCTTAATTTGCGATTTTAAATCAATTATCAAGATTTTTAAAAGGGTAAAGACATCTGAATCCAACAGCGAGTAACTCGCCAATTACAGGATGGATAAACTATTTAATAATTGATCATGCTTATAAACTAAGTCTCATTTGAGGCTTAGAGAGTGGAGTTTAAAAAATCGTGAGTTACAACCCTGGCACTAAATAGGTCAGGATTGAACCCTGGACCTTGGGATTGGAAGGAAAGCATGTTAACCACCAAGCTACAGCTCCATTACTGAAAGATCCATATTTTTCCCAGACTAAAAATATTTCCAAGCCAAAGAATGCAACATAACTGGCAAAAAACATAATCCAATATAACTTACAGTAATAGAAGTGCAATCAAGTAAACAGGTTCTATTGTGTGTTTTTTTTTCAAACTAGGCAATTAAAATTGTATTCTTATTTGAGAGGCCTATAGTCTACTTGCACAGGTATGCAAGTGAAAGTAAAAACTGTTGCCATACAAAGTAATAAATGTTATTACAGTAGATAAATTATCACCTATTTTTTGCTAATTTTAATCTTGCAAAGTTGGTTTTGATCAATATCAAATGGTCATATGCCTTTAATTCTGGATTATTGGCAAAACTACTTCAATTTTTTTCTTTCTAATTATGTACAGTGTCATTCATATTTAAATTATACACACAGTACTTGCATAACATCTTTAAATTATACACGCTGTACAAAATATGAATCTGTTGCTATTGGATATTGGCTTCTTAGTCATTGTTTGTAGGTTTGTTGTAAGTAATTGAATTATAACTCAACAGCTAATAACGAATGTTATTTTTTCTTAATCATCGTTCTGTTTTCGCCTCTATGTTCAGACATAACATTGAATTTGATCTACTGTAGATACTTTTTAATGCTTATGTTGTTTATTGTATCACCTTTAACCAAGGATACTCTGAACAAATTCTAGAATGAACTTATGAACATTGGTTTTTATGGATTTAACTTTAGTATACTAATGATGTTTTTTCCTGAGTATTCTGTTATTCAATAGGGATTTTAAACGAAGTGGCCCGGGGAATATCTAGGGGGGGGGGGGGGTGTGTCTGTAAAGTTAATAGATAGGATTTATGTAGAAAACCAATACCCTACTGTACTAATATACTGTTATTCAATACATGAAGGGGCCATGAAGTACCTCTAGGGGGAAAGTGTCTGTGTGTAAAAAGAGTTTTTGTAGAACATCAATAACCTACTATCAACAACATGTATTTTCCGAGTATAACGTTTATGCAAATAGGTTTTTTAAACAAGGGCCCATGAAGTACCTAGAGGTGTTTGTCTGTGTGTAGAGAGATGATGTTTTTTGATCCAGAAACCTTAATATTATTAATAGTAGACTTGTCATTACATTACCTCTGCATATATCATGCAGAATCGACCAAAAAGCCTTCTCTTGATTGGTTTATAAAATACACACAATTATAGAATCATCACTAATAGTTGCAGCATAAATTAGGAATTATTTAATTAATGCTTCCGATATTCGTCAGTAATGGCACAAATGTTTAGATTACATTACACATCATACACTATGTACTGCACTTACCATCCATCAGTAGCCAATGTCCTGTCATGACCCACATAAGCACTAGCAGAACAGACAGACTAAAAGACATCAACTCAGCCGACGTGAACCGACCACAACAACCAAAAGATATTCTGTAAAAAAAATTGTAAAATATTTGTCAAAATAAAATTCCAAATAAATGGAAATATTAATTTCTGGAGTGTTATGTTTTGATACAGGTACAATATTAAAATAAAGAAAGAATAATTAAAATCTGACTTGTAGTTTTTGAAATACTGTAGTTTGGTCAAACTGTTTTGCAACCATTTTATAAATATACAACAACAAATAAGGACAAGTTTTAAATGATGCATTTAGGGTGGTTTCTTTTAATTAGGCTGGATTTAAGAATACTGTAATTGGTTGTGCACTACACTCAATAGCAGGCAATGTGGGGATATGAGCGGCAACAAAGTTGTGAGGTGTGCGCCAATGCATGTAAAAAGTAGGCACAACAACATAGGCAGTTATAATTTGCACATTTCTTTTTGCAGAAATGAAATGCATATAGTTTGCCTATGTATACGTACAGTAACAATGCATGTTGTAGTATTAATAATAGCGTATATGTATTTATAATATAATGCATAGCAATGTGTGCCATTAATGGAATGCCTTATTGAGTGTACCATAGACCAAAATGTGTATGAGTACGAAAGAAACCCATCGGTTTTAACTACACAAACTAGGTTTAAGTTAAAACCTGTTTTAGCTAAATCTACCTTGGGGTTCTGCATGAACGGGCTCCAGGCACTATAATACCAGCATTTTTTACAAATGAACACTGAATTTACTAAGATAATCTTTTGAGTAATCTGGCTTTTTCAATTCATTCAATTTATAGAATTCTTCTCACTCCATTGAGGGTGAATGCATTAAGAATAACCATGACCATGTACAGTGCAAAGTATTTTACTTCAGTTACTATATTTTGTTTACTCTCTGTTTTAGCAATGCTTTATTGGGGTGAATCATAATATTATACACAATGTTTTGTGCAGTGACGGACTCATATACGTGTAGACTATACTGCAGTGTTATGGTAAAAGATAAATGTATTAATGTGCTGTACTTACTTGGTGCCTTGAGAACATGGTCGCAGAATATATTGACACATTGGTAACAGAAGGAAAGCAAAGGCTACCGTTGCAAGGACTAAAAAGAGAAATAATTTAATTATAATCTGAAACCTAAAGTATGAATCAATAGCAAAGAATTTCCGTCAGGACAGGATTCAATAATACAACATCATACAACATTAATTTATCATCATCAGGAATAGTATCAAATTACTGTAGAATATTTTTTTATAGATTTTAATATTATTTTTGAAAATATTACAGTATTTTTTTACATGAATCTGGTAAAAGAATTATTATTATTTATATAAAAATTACCATCTGTTATAGCCATATGCACAGTGAAATTAAATTAAAAATGAAAAAAAAAGAAAAGAAAGAAAAAAACCAAAGATAACAATTATTAATGCATATAAAAATATTATACAGTAATATTATGAATATAAATTTCATGTATGCAAGGCAGGTGTATATGTATGTTGTAATTTGTCCTAATGACATTTAATTTTTTTGGGCAATTATATAAAATCTCAGTTTTTTTTTTCCCCTCATAAAACACATAATATCGATTTGTGTTACTTCAGAGCATTTAACATGTAGGTTTAAAATATGTTGGGAAATAAATTATTTTATAAAAAGTAATAAAATATAGTGGACAATGTTTTGAAATATTAATAAATTAATACTGTAAAGTGATTTTCAATATTTGGTATCTCATTAAATACTAACATTGAACTCTCATTTTCTTCTATGGTTTTAACTTATACTTATCTGAGCTTTTTATGGGGTTCTCTTTGCATAATTTAGGTAAATCTATGGTTACATAAAAGTCTATCAAAAAAGACTGCAAATACCGTAGGTTATATCATCATGAGTGCAAATACATGTATATCAAATTTTTCGATTACTCTAATTAGCCCTGACGAAGAAATAACGTTTTATAAAACTTTTTTCAGGATAATTATCGTTTTGATTTAGCTTTTAGGTAACTATTGTATTTAAAGATCCAGCCATTGATGATACCCACAGCATTGTCACTTTGTCAAGTGTTTTGGATTTGTATACAGCTGGCTACACTATCAAAATTTATGTGACAAAAAAATGTGATGTGCCCATATATGGACATAATGATGTCATATCACTACCGTATTTGGGTATATTAATACCATATTTGGGCACATCACACTTTTTTGTCAAACTAGTTTGATAGTGTAGACATAGCTTTAAACCTTTATTTCTTCCGAACTACAGTACATTAAGGATCAAAATAACATTAAATTACTTAAATTGGATCTAAAAACGTATAAAAAAGCGTCACAGAAATGCAGTATTTTATACAGACCGTGCTATACAGTACTACATATTTATGTGATATAATATTATTTAATTAGTAATTACAGACAAAGGAGACAAACAATAGTTGTCATATCATTATGATAACTTGATAGAGGCTTTAGGTTGTGGATTGAATGCTCTTTTAGTTTTCATTACGGCTAGCATCTAGCATCGAGGGATTTCATCTTTCACACATCTACCCACCGCGCATGAATAAGATCAAAGCCATTGACATTTCAAGACACCAACATGTCAAGTATACAACTGAATAAAATTGTAGTTGTGAACATTTTATTTTCTTTAATTAAATTTATCTTCATATTCTAATAACTGTAGCATACAATTGCTGGTAAAAGTTATTATTTAAGTTATAAATAATTATAAAACAAAATTCAAGTTGGGATAAATTTTGAAATGTAAAATTGAGGTTACAGTACAGTAGGTTTGACAAAACTGTCTTGCCAAAGGCTCTGTCTATACCGTCAAACTATGTGACAAAAAAATGTGATGTGCCCATATATGGAAATGATGTCATATCACTACCATATTTGGGCATATCACTACCATATTTGGGCAGTCTTGCTTAACAACTTTACTACAAGGTGCATGTGTTGAGCTGAAGACCTGATGAAATTATCTTGACTAACATACAACTACTGTACACCGGGACATGGCGAGCCTGACATTTTATGTGCGGTTGGCTCAGGAAGAATCTTAATTATTGTACAGACTTAGACTACACTGTTTCTAAGTTTAACTATCGCAAAAACTTTTAAACAAAATATAAAAAGTAAAGAGGTTGGTATATATAGAATCCTAAGTAGAACTTAAATAGGCATGATTATATCAATGAAAATGATTACGTATTAAAAAGCAATGAAAACCATCTGTGGTTTAAATGCCTACATAAGATCCCTGTACTAAACATTCTCAAAACCAGCTTGATCTTCCCTTGACCTTAATAATGAACACCATATTTTGACTGCAATTAGCATTATGACCTACAAAGGCTAATATTAGAAATTGCTAAACCACAATGAACAGAACTAAAGTTTGTATTATTCTTCTTAAATCTAAGGAACAGTTGTGATTCCTATAGATATACAACAAAGGTATGAATTACAGGTTTATTCACTAAAGAATAACAGATTGTCTTCACAGGGTTAGGCCTACAGTATTATAAAAACGCTAAAAATGCATTTCGTTATTAACTACAGTACCCATTGCCTGTGGTTGTGACCAAATCGACTATGCCTACAATATAGGTGTCATAGAATACCTTTTATATTTATTTATAGAATTATGTTTTGCGTTTAAAACTTTATTTAAATTAGTAATGCCATAGGAATAGCCTGAAGGGATAATTAATATGTTAAGAATGTTAGTAATTACTCTTTTTATTTAAATAAAAAGATGATTTAAATTTAATAAACACCTAAAATAGTAGCAGAAGAGGATTAAATTAAATGTTTCAAGTGCAATGGATCATGAAAACTATTTTAAAAACAATTTTAGGTTGGATGGCAAGAATGTTCCATTTTATTATAGGGGTTTTAAAGTTAACTTTCTAATTGTTGGTTTATCCATGAGGACCTCCATGGTTTATCCAAGTAAGCTAAACAAAAAAACAGTATACTAGA
The DNA here is from genome assembly GCF_963402885.1 of Antedon bifida. Classification (NCBI taxonomy): domain Eukaryota; kingdom Metazoa; phylum Echinodermata; class Crinoidea; order Comatulida; family Antedonidae; genus Antedon; species Antedon bifida. Next base: position 29,965,584 of record NC_136227.1, on the reverse strand, counting down.
AACTTGTAGTAATGACATTTTTGTAACTTTTAAACTCAATCCCACAACTGTTACCTAAATGTACCATGTAATGCCAGATTTGATGATTAATACACAGCGTTCGCAATAACACTGGCCCACCGGCCAATGGCCAGTTAAAGTCCGCTTGTTCTGATGAAATATCAATAATTTTATTCAATTCACCTTGTCATGATTTCCTTACAAATGTTTTACACCTGAACTAATGTTAAACAAGATCGATTTTCTGTACCTCAATTATTTTTTTTTAAGTTAATGCTCAGGTATAAACAGTATTTTGGTTGTTAATTGAAGGCCTCCCTATTATGTAGTACTATTATAGTAAAAGAGTGGATGACTAGTAAAACGAGTGGAGGACCAGTAAAAATGTAATTTTACTGGTCCTCTTGTCTAGTTAAAAAAAACGGAGACCCCTGACACACATAAAAAATACTAAAAATGTGACCAACCTGCTGTACATATAGCAAATATCATCTGCATTGAGTCAAAGAAGAAGAACATGACCAGTAAAGAAATGGAAGCACCGACCGGCAAGAACATGGCTTGAGTTGTATCAATACTATGTACTGAAAAGAAAGAACAATAAACATATTTTTAAAAACCTCTTTTTGGTACAGACAATTGAAGCAAAATGAAGCGCTAAGGAACTAAACAGCGACGAAGGGCGTGTTATTTAAAATTTTGACCTACCACATAATAATGTATCCCAAAAAACTTGGAAAAAATGCATAGACCGACAGAGGGCATGTTATTTAAAATATTGTTAGATAACTCAAAATTTTAATAGGCTTTTGTGATGTTACCAATACATTGATTTTCCTTGAGAAAAAAAAAATTCTAGGGAAAATGAATAGAGCGACACAGAGGGCATGCTATTTAATATTTTGTCCCATACATTATTAAACAGATAACTCAAGATTTTAATAGGCTTTTGTGATGTTACAAATACATTGATTTTCCTTGAGAATCAAATACGCATTGTCTGCTGGTATATTAAACTTGAAAATTGTGGACGTCATTGTTCAAATATATGTATCCCAAAAATCTTGGAAAAATGCATGGAGCGACAGAGGTCATGCTATTTAATATTTTGTCCCATACATTATTAATATTAAACAGATAACTCAAGATTTTAATAGGTTTTGTGATGTTACAAATACATTGATTTCCCCCCGAGAATCAAATACGCATTGTCTGCTGGTATATTAAACTTGAAAATTTTGGATGTCATTGTGCAAATATATGTATCCCAAAATTCTTGGAAATGTGAATAGAGTGACAGAGGGCATGCTATTTAATATTTTGTCCCATACATTATTAAACAGATAACTCAAGATTTTAATAGGCTTTTGTGATGTTACAAATACATTGATTTTCCTTGAAAATCAAATACGCATTGTCTGTTGGTATATTAAACTTGAAAATTGTGGACGTTATTGCAAATATATATGTATTTACAAAATTCTTGGAAAAATGCATAGAGCGACATATGGCGCGCTTTTTAATATTTTATCCCCTATTAAAGAACAGATAGCTGAAGATTTTAGTAGGCTTTTGTGATGTTACCAATACATTGATTTTCCATGAGAATCAAATACGCATTGTCTGCTGGTATATACATATTAAACTTGAAAATTGTGACTGTTATTGTGCAACCAAACATTGATCAAATAGCAATTAATACACTTTGCATTTTGCCAAGTAATGAAACATAGAGTAGCTTGTAGGGTTGAAGGGTTTACATACAAGGAAATACTGCAGTATCAAAACATTACTTAAGGTAGACATTTACACAAGTGTCATTAATACAATACATAAACAATAAAAACACTATATTACTCGTGAGTTTAATATTCAACCAGGATGTTAATTGAAATAAAAACATCCTTAAGAAATATCACATTACTAGAAGTAGTTTTAGGCTATTTAGTTGTCGAAAACACATTACAACACACACAAATATAATTACTACAATATGCATGTGACATCAGAAAATAGTAAAAATAACTACAGCACATGTTAGCCATCAAAGTGAATATCTATTTTTTAATGAAGAAAATGTTCATCATGTCCGAATACGTCATAACGATGAACCATCATTAAACAATATCATCATAGTATTTGGTATAGTGCAAAACTATAAATAGCGTTTTTTGTAATGAGGTCAAATATACATTGTGCTTGCATTGGTAAAAGAACTGACAAAAAGGCAGACATTAGTCAAAAGAATAATTCTAAACAAATGTATAGAAAAGTTCACCATAGCTTTTCCTGTCTATACAATGTACTAACCAAGTACACAATGTCCAGTTACTAATTTAAGCTCCTTAGAGACAAGCCCATTTAACTTACTAGCAGACGGGGCTAGTACTGTAAGTAAAGAAAGCTCTGTCAATGCAGAGACTAGATATTTTATGGGAATGTTAGTGTGGGCTATCAAAATGACAGGAGGGCTAGTACAATTATATGCTAACAAGGCCGATATCTTACCATTTTTAGGACACTAGATATTTTTAAAGTACAGTCTATTACAGGCTAGTACAATGCTAACTAGCCTGATACACACTTACCATTTTCAGGATGACTACAGTGGATATTTTATAAATTATTCAATATGTTAGTTTGGGCCACCAATAAACACTTACCATTTTCATTGTTGATGTTTACATTTGCAGATTGTCCTGTTGCTTCCTTTTCTTCACCTTTTCTATCCTTTTCATCAAGATCCATGTTTAAAGACCTTTGTATAAGACAAATCAAATCATACAGTAATTTAGGAAATTAGAATTAACAAGATGCAAGATTTATTATTATCTATTGCAAAAAACGTTTAGTATTCAATGATGAATATATAAATAATCAATTATACAACAAATATTAATTATCAAATCTGTAGTAATACAATTTGATTTGCAAATTGATCATTCTTTACATCAATCTACTGTATAGGTATAATATATTTATGGAAACAGTTTCTAAGTTAAGATACTTTCGTGTCGTTCCACAAAAAAGTTTGATAAATGTTTTGTGAAGATGAAGAAATAAAATTTGAAATATCAATCATAATGACTTGTTCGTAGTTTGTTTATGTTATCACGATTTTCAACATACTTGAATATAAACAGTTTTTTCAGTACTCAATTCAATAAGAGTAGAATAAGTTCTGGTAATTTCATTATAATATATTCTTAAACCACATAAACGATAACAAAACCCAAGGTAAATAAAAGTATTTAAATATCAATCTACATCTGTTGTACTGTAGTAGGCAGCATGATCTACCTATTGTATAGTCTGGTGTCCTTATTTATAATCCTTTGTTGTTGAGGGAAATGTACAAGTGTTCATACAACCGTAAACAACAAAGCGATTATTGTTCCTGCGAATATAATACTACAAGTTTGGTCACTTCAGTGTAGCCATTTATTATTCATGATATTAATATGCAATGCATTGAGGTAGAAGAATAGAAGAACAAAAAAAAAGTGCCATAGTAAAATAAAAACAAAAGCATTGATATTGTGATTATACAAGATTTAGGTATGCAGTGTATTTTTATGTTCGTAACTCTGTATGCTTGGAAAATAAAAGGTGAAAATCATGTGCCATTTAAAAAAAATGTCAGTGACCCCCATGGTTGTTACTGTCAGTAATAAAAATAAGAACATCTCAAATTTTTGTTAACTTACCGAAAACTACCATACACAATCAAGAGCATGGATATAAGAAATGTTGAGACTCTAGAAGAATCCACGAGGGAATATGCCCTGTTGTAAAGAAAAACAAAACCATACAATTTAAACTTTAAATGTATTGTATTCATATAGATATTATATATCTATATAAGCCTAGACCTATATTATTATTAGATTAATAAAAAAAAAAAATGGTTACAATTTTAGTCCACCAAAACTAGGCCCTTCTGTAGGAAATGTTTTGTTTAACAATAGATATGTAGACCTATCCTATATAAGCCTATAGGAAAATTATGCTAAGTTGTTGAAAATAAGGCTTTCAACTTTGTTGTGTTATCAACTTTCCTTAAAAAAAAAATCTTATCTAATCTACACTCGGCCCATAAACATGTCATTCATACTCAGTCATAGGGCCATCAGTCATATAGCTATAGGGCCTATTATATCTTTAATATTTACATACTTACCAATCATATTCAGACATTTTATTTCAGTACTTTCACCACTTTTACACAAAGGCCAACCTCAAATCAAAGAACCGTAGTTCTTTCCTAAGCCGGCTGAGTAAAGATGTCCAGCTAGGTTAGAGCCTAGCTAGCCTGCTGAGACCAGTATATCGGGCCCAGGTCTAAAATAATCAACACAAGATGGCCGATGAGAACAATTTTTTCAGCTCAATAATTTCAACTAATCGTAAATTCTTGTCACTTTAAATTCACCATAGTCGAATCTGTATTATCTGAACACTTAATAAGCCGTCGTACAACCCCAGATAATATCGTAATCTGGAACACCAAGTAAGTAAAGTTAGGGGTTGAAATGAGCGAAGGACAATGGACAACATTTCCGACGACAAAAAACAGTGTTATGATTATTATTGCGCATGCGTAGATTCAGTTAAAGCTCAACATTTTATGGGATTGGCAATTTACGATGATAGGTTGTAATGAAATATGTTATTATACAATATTTAAGTATATTGACCCTTATTTGACTTTTATTATTAAAATTTAAAAAAAATATGCACATTTTTACATATAATTATTACACATATTATTTAAAAATGTTTTAATTTTCGTTTCATATATACATGGATGCTAATGTTAGCCACACAAAATATGGAATAGTCCAAAAGTGTTAATTTGAATATATACATATCTTTACAAATTATTTCGATTATTAATTTTAGATCATGGACACAAATTCGTTTGTCTATGATTATAGTAAGCCTAAACAGCTACAGAGTAGACATAGGGCCTACTACATGAATGTCAATACATTATTAATTAACAGGGAGCCTCACAGTAGGCTGAACATGAACATTCGTATTCACTCCAACTGGGGTTTTCTTCTTTACTTTTCAACTTTTTTGTTTTATTTTTTACAATTTTAATTTCTATTATGTCCCTGTTAGTTTAGAATGATTCATGTAATTCTTAATACCGTATATAGGCCTAAATAACATTGTTTAAAATATGATTTGAACCATTGAACTTGGAACAGCAAGATATCTTAACCACTAACACAAGTACGTACTTGAAAACAAATTGCAGAAACCAATTTCACACATCCTTATCAATTTGGTTAGTGATGGCGCCCTACCTGAATATATTTGGAAAACGATCTGGAATATAGATAAAACACGACCAGGTCCTAGTACAACTATATCAGTGGTATCTCAGCCAGGAAAACACACGGGTGCGTATTCATATAAACCAGCAACGTATTATTAGACAAATTCTTTGGAGGAAAAAAATCGAAAAAATGGTCGTTGGATGTGTAAAAATGTCGACCGAGTTAAGTGAACTTCAACAATATATGCTAGATGCATTGCTGGAATCGAATGTAAGTAAAGACGCACTTCTTATGGCAATCTCGAAATATTTCAGAAGATTTGAGGAAGATTGCATTCCTACCGGAGATTCAAGAGTTACAACAGAGAGTTCAAGAACTGACGTTCGTTCAGAAACTTATCTGGATTTAGACGCCAGGGAAAATGGAAACGAAAAAAGAGATTGTACGTTTATGACCGAAGAAAAGTTTGAACCGATGGAAGATAAACGGAAAAATGGGAATGTAGATGTGGAAGGAGAAGATGAGGATGAGGAGGAAGAAGAAGAAGAGGAAGAAGATGATGAAGAGGATGACTACACGTTACCTATCGATTCTCTTAACCACCAAGTGACACTAAAGGACCAGTTATTAAGGTAGACTTTTAATTTCTTCAACAAAAGGTTTTGGTACTTTTTGGAAAAATAGAATAGTTTAGACACTGATTGTAAATGTTCATCTGGTTTGTATTCCCAAATAAATGTATACAATTCTTTATCATTTAATTTCGTATTTTTTAAAATTGGTTTGATACATTCAGTAGTTTAGACACTGTATATTTTATATTTTATTTAAAAAAAACAAAAATTTATTCTTTTTAATTCTAATTAACTAACAAACTAAGTTAACTAATTAACGTACAAATACCTTTTTTTTACATTCAAATACTAATATATATTACAAGTACTTATAACATTCAAATATTTATAGAAGTTACGTGGATATTTTGATTTATAAAATCATTTTAAATATTATTTTTTTTGTAAAACTACTTTATTACATTAAAATAATTATGATAGATATTAATTAATTTTCACATAAGATGCAACAAAAGAAAATATTATTATATTCAAAAATAGATACAAGAAATCCATCATCATATTGTAATTCGATCGATTTGAATTTGTTTACATTTCATTCTTTTTAAAACCAAAATCATATAGACCTATGCCACACACACGAATTGTGTATTTTATGATTAACTTAATAAAGAAACTCAAGTAATTTACTTTGGCGTCAAACAAAAGAAACAACGAAAGGTTGATACCTGGTGAGTATTTCAGTGGTTTTCTACTCAGAAGTGCAACCAGCCTAGCTAGCTACATCTCTACAAGGCACTTACTGGGATCAAACTGTAACACACATGGAAAAGAAGCCCAGTATAATAATACTAATTAAGTGACGACAGGTTTTTGCCAAACAGCATACCAGTATTTTATAGTGCTATTATAGTAAAAACCAGAACAAGAATTCATTGTATAGATTTGTGGAATAAGAAAGACCAGCTCCACCCAAGATGAGAATGTCTAAAATTAATTAAACGTTTAGAATTATTCATAAACAGTATAACAACGTTTGTAAATTAGCACAAAACGTGGTAATGTTTAATACAGTATATTATTAGAATATCTATTATAGACTACTTTTTATTAAAAGCCGATAAGTATCATAACTTTAAATGGCATTTTGAATATAAAATACAATATAACTTAATTGTACATATTATAATAATAGGCCTATAGATGAATGCCAGATCATTTAATTTTCTTAATTATAGGTCCATAGTTAATAATTCCTATTTGAAATAACATCTACTAGCTTTATTTCCAAATAAACCCCGTTGTTTTATGGCGACAAAATGCTGCATTGTGATTGGAAAGAAGTTTATTAGATAGTACTTAGACTCTAGTTATTCCATAACTAGGGTTATGGCCGACTGGGATAAATCATCAACTTAGGTTATGGCTTAATTGCTAATAAATAAAAGAAGCATTGGTAAACCATTTGCTAATTTATAACTTTATCTTAAGCTGCAATCAGATAGACTCGATCTAATTTGCATATTTATATATCGCGTTCGTCAGGACTAGCAGAAATACATTTATATAACCTGATATTAATAATCTATATTTATAAAGTAATTTTCTATATATTTCTAAACTAAATGGTGCCATATTGAATAACATTGGAGGAAACAAAACATAAAAATATCTTTTCTTCAATATGGACTTTGGCCAATTCGTCTTGTTTTTCACATCTGCGGCAATACGCATGTTTAGCTGCTATTCCCACAAAGAATATTCCATTCTTAATATCGGAAATTAAGTTTTTTAAATAGTAAAATAAATCTCCTTTATATGAAATAGAATGTTAATACTTAATACTAGAATAAGAAATTGATACAATAAGAAAAATAGAGCAGTTTACATAAGAAATAAATAGCTGATAGATAGTTGATTCACTGCATTAAATGTTTAAGTTTTCCTAAAATATAATGAAATATTCTAAGCTGTTTGCATCTGGCTGTTAATCACTACAGTAAATACGAACTGTGGACCCGGCTAGGTAATCATAAACCTAAAGTAAACACTTATCCTATCAAACAATAACTTATAACAAAATATATAACGTCCAAAACCAACTTGGTCACCTATTAACTATTAACCAAACTTGTTACTTAATTATTAACAATACGGGATTTTGCTGGCGGTGTTTGCGATGAAAACATTAATAATTACTATTACAATAATATTTATAATAGCTACTGTTTGACAAATTATTATTCGTAAAGGTAAACAAAATAAAAAAGAAATAAATATATGTTACTGACACATTTATTACTAAGTAGCCTTACTACTTAATTATTTATTTTAACCACACAATGTATAGTCGCAATTGCATTATATAATTTTAAAGATATATTTTCCTATGAAAAAAATAATAAAAACATTTAGGCCTATTGTTCTTGCACAAGCCATTAACAAATATCATAATTTAAAATATTTAACCGAATGCCTGTTGTATGGAAGTCCGAGCGGTTTTTTATTTAATTTAACTGTATATATTAAAAAAATAATTGTTTCAAGTCTTTACAAAGATAGTAATGCAATATAATATATTAATACTTCTAACTGCAATAGCAATTCTAAATATTTGTTTCATAAAAATATTGGTCGTCCAGACAAGAGAAGTGGTATGGCGTCGGTAAATACTCAAAACCTTTTTTCCTCTGCGTAAATTAAAGTATCATTCCGAGATTTCCGTCTAACCATATCTCAAACATGATCGAATTAGTGCTTCAGGTCGAATAAGCGGTGTTTAATAATCGCCACATCAGACTATATTCTATAAATGCCGCTATAAAGAAAGCCTGGTTCCCACTTGAAATTACCATATACAGTAATTCGACCAATCACGAAGTGATGGATCATCCAAATTGCCCCTTGTGATTGGTCAACTTATGTTGCTCCTACTAGTATTGGTCGTTGCGTGCCAGTGGGAACCAAGCTTTGTCTCATGTACCTCATAAGTTTGTACAGTATTAGTATGGTACTTAGCATACATTTTATTAGAAGACGTTTCAATTCAAGTTAATATGTAATCTTTTGAGATACTTCACAAAAAATAATAGACAGTTTTAATAAACTGAAATGTCATAATTTTCTTATTAATATTTTGAAAGTAGTTGGTATTAAGCCTATGCCTTTTATCCATAACGAAGAATCTGCCAAACATCACGGTAAAACAAATTCGAGTACTTCTATCTTTTTCAACTATAAAGAATTGAATTTACTTTCTGGAGTCATTAAATCAATTACTACCACAATCACGATTTCAAACATCCTGTTGGTGTGTTACTCAACATCTTGGGTTTCCTCACATGACCAGCAAACGATGTCACCAGATCACCTGGTCACCCGATGACAACTCATATTTACTGTTAACAATGTTTAAGAAATGTTTTCCAAGATTCTTTCATAATATTAACTTTTTGTCTGTGGCCAGAGGCAAATTGGTATTTAGACTGCTATGTTGATTGGAAAGTAATTAGAAAGAAGCTGTCGAATGGTGTTTCTTAAATACGCTGTCAGAACTTTGAAGAGAGAGCCAATGAAAGACAAGTTTTAATCGGCTATCGTACTTCGTCAATACATGATTGCTAATTCGTGAAAACACTCTTCACATTAAACTTTTTCTATTACCAATGAATTCCCGCGACTTTGGTGAATCTTTCCTACTTTTCTCAAACACTGTTAACAGACTCATTCTCCACATTCTTAAACATAAAGATGGATTGTTCCAAAATACATGAAAAATGAAGAATAATAAAATCAGAATTATTGCAGTTAGGCCTAATAAAGATACGCCTATTGTGACTTACTTAATTTCACTTATAAAAAAACAAAATAGGCCTAAACGAAAAAATTAACCAAAAACCATTGTCTGACAGGCAATTAAACTATTTTTTTGCTTTAAATTATAGATTTTCCGGTAAACTATTTTTCTACTATTATTTCGATCAAATTTTTTGGGGAAAAAAAAGAATAAGAAGTCTTTCCATGAAATATATATCATTTCAGGTGAAATTCTTCGCATAACATTTTAATTTTACAATTCAGTTTAAAACCTAAATTGAAAGAAACGAAATGTTTGTAAAAAAATAAATTCCTTATAAACTTGTATTTAATGTACAGTATACGATTTTATAATGTTACACTATTTTTGTAACTAGAGGCAAATTTCTGTATAAATTCAAGTGCTGATGGAACAAGTTTATGAAAAGTCAGTAAACCCATCATAAAATATGAGGAGGATGGATGGATGGAACATTAACAATAATAAGTGTTCAAACAGGGCAATTATGGATTTTAAAAGTTCAACGTTGATTGCTTATGTCCGTAACCATTGCAGATACGCACTTCAGCTCTGAGTTGCACGTGTTTTTATTCGACTATCAATGAGGCATATACGTACATATGTCTTATATCGTGTCTTTATTTGAATTTACTCATTCAATATAGGTTACAATACATTATTTGAAACCAAAATTAAAACTAAATTAATATTATTTTTGTACATTGATAGGGAGGATCCATGGAGGGTTGCTAAGGTAATCAAACATTATATGCAGCAGCATAACATCCCGCAACGTGAAGTGGTGGACGTCACGGGACTCAATCAAAGTCACTTGTCTCAACACCTCAACAAAGGTACACCAATGAAGAACTCAAAAAGAGCTATGCTCTACTCCTGGTACGAACGTAAACAAAAGGAAATACTAACGCGTAAGTTGCACATTTTGTTATAAATAATGATGGAGTCGTTACGTCTTTACTTCAGCTCTTTCATGTTTGGAGACAATCCTGAATCCGTTCGTCAGCCGATTTGAGTACGGTATCATGTCTAATGACAATAAACAACCTGCAGTATCGTGTCTGCTGTCAACAAACTACAATCCGTCAATCTAGTTTAAAATGCAATGTGTTCTATCATGAATTATCTCTGTTGCACCTTTCACACAAAACACCGTGAATAAACTCCGAAACACATAAGTGTATCCGGAATCTTATATAAAAGCGTATATAAAGAGGTATACGTATTACCATAAGCGTCTTTAAGATACCAAAATAGAAATATGTCGTATTATGGTTCACCCTGTACAACTAAAATATCATTGAATATTTGAATTTGTACTTCTTATTTGAACCACTTAAACGTATATCATTATTAGAACGGCATTCGTTTCGTTATTTCAGAATTCAGTCGACCACAATCGGCACCTCTTGAACAAGAAACAGAAAGCCAAATAGCAGTGCACGGGAGAAAAATTAAGCGGAATCGATTTAAATGGGGGCCAGCATCACAGAGCATTCTTTATCGGGCTTATCAACATAACCGAAACCCAAGCAAAGAGGAACGAGAACAGCTAGTCGCAGAATGTAACTCGTAAGTATGTTTGCAATGGACTGTAGTAGGCCATACAGTTAGTATAAGAGTTGTCGACGTAGCTTCTATTTATGCAAAACAAAAACCAAAAAAACAAAACGCATTTTATTTGTAATAATTTTGTTAAGTTATTTCCTGCTAGATAACTACAATATAGGGACACCTCAATTAAGGGGACATTTTTCCGTGAAAAAAAGTATATTTTAATACACAAAAAACTCCTATTCAAGGGTCACACGTACTCTTTAAAGGGACACTTTTGAACTGCTACTATTTTGTTAATGTGAGCTAAAATGATTCTGTTGTTTTAGTGTACTGTACCAAAATGCATGATTGAAATGACGGATTGTTTTTCTTTTTAGAGCCGAATGCATACAGAGGGGTGTCTGCCCGACCCAGGTGAACGGATTGGGCGCGAATCTTGTTACAGAGGTGCGCGTGTATAATTGGTTTGCGAATCGTAGAAAAGAGGAGGCGTTCAAGAACAAACTAGCAATGGAAAGTGCTCATCAACAAGTGCTTACATACCATCAACAGCAAATACAACCTGGTAAATATTTCACACTACATACATACAAACATAGTTTTATCATGTTTGTAATATACAAATTTATGATGGTATCTTTAGGCAAAAGTTAACTTTGCAGATAACTGAAATAAATACCAAACATCTATCGATCAGAACAAAGACTGAAATAATCTAACTCTATTAATCAATCAATCAATCAATCAAACGTCAATCAATCAATCAAATATCAATCATTCATCAACTTATCAGAAAAGTATTATCGTAATAACAATAATATTTTTCAATCAAATAATCAACTTTTCACCCAATTATTGTCGTACCTAATCGATAAACTAATCAACTAATATCGTAACTAATCAATATGAATTTCCAAATCAATCACTTATTCAGATTGATCAATCTCTACTATAATGAACAGTAATTAACCAATATATTAATCAGTCAATCAATCCATTAATCGATGATCAATTTATCAATCAATCAACTGTATATTTTAATCGATACATCAACACGGTGACGGAAACGACAATACATAAACATTAATAAATCAATCAACCAATAAATCGACTTTTAAAATTCAATAAACTGATCAATATCAATCAATCTTTTCAGCAGGTAGCACAGTAGAATCAATGTCTCTCGATACGGTGACAGATATGATGGTAGAAAGCAATAACCACCAGGGTACAACCACAGCAATCATACACCCATCAGGATCAACGAACCTTCTGATAGGAGGTAGTCACATAGCCTCGTTATCAAATATGGACACCAGCCATCTTGGGGTCCAACATGAGAACCACCAACCAAAGCAACCAATGATCAACTTCCCGGCTACTCATCAAATGGTTAATGTAAGTATACATTGTTCACACGTCACGAGAGTTAATCATGAATAGAACAACGAGCTGTTCCGAGTCATATCCGAGTCTCAACCGACTTAAGACTAAGAGCTCGGTTAACTCTCTTATAACTCCGATACAATGTCCGATGTTCCACTGATATAACTCCGATCAGTAGCATGTAACGTAACCACACACGTTTGAACGCAAAAAAGTTCAATATATTCATTGGGTGTATTTAACTCCGATACAGAAAATAGTTGTAACCTCTAACTTCAGTGACAAGTTAGAGATAGAGTTGCAACATTTTCACAACATTGTTGTTTTTGTAGTCTCAACATTGATGTTAAAACAGGGTGTAAAATAATACTCCATATAATTTTGTAATCAAACTAAACTAAAAATTATATACTGACTAAATACTAGCAATTTTGGAAATGTTTATAATGGCAAAGTAATAATGGTAAGTTATAACAGGGTGTAAAATAATAATGAAATAAGTTATTAATTTTGTAACTAAACTAAACACTGAACTATTAATATGGAATATTGAACTAAGTATAGTATTATTAAAGTAAATCAATAAACTACATAAAACCATTCTTAACTAATTAATTACTAATAATCAAATTGCATCTACCTTTTTAATAACACATTTCATTCATAGATTATTCATTAATCATATTTTTTGCCAATACTTATTAGGACCAACTAATCTCACTGAATAAATAAATGATCAAAATGCCAAAATTAATGTTTACTTAACATTATAAGTGACGAGTCTCTTATAAGCTAATTAACAAAACACTCACAGTCTATACCATATGTGCCATTTGAAATGTTGCTTAACTCAATAAAATAAATACATATGTATAAAAGTGTATTAATTGTTCAAAATAAAAGAATAAATCATTAGTATTTTAAAATGTGAAAGTGAATACTAGACAGACACAGCAGTAATTCATTTTTTAATAAACAGATGAATTGTAAATCATTTTGACTTTGTTTATTAAACAGATGTTTAATTAATAAATCATTAATTTTTGTACTAATTATTGAAGGTGGCACAACCAGCAAATGTGGCGTGCTTGGAGGGCCCACAATATGCTCTGTATATTATAAGAGCTCTTGACGGGTCACAGAGGCAAACGTTTTTGGCTCAAAATATTCTTTTGAATTTTATTTATTCAAATTTCTGCCAAATATAAACCAAAAAGATATAAAAGCCTTGTTTACACTATCAAACTTTGGAACAAAAAATGTGATGAGCCCATGGACATGATGATGTGATATCACTACCATATTTGGGCATACAACTACCATGTTTGGGCACATCACATTAGTTTGATAGTGTAGACAGAGCTTTCGTTCCCACCCACGAGGAGTAATTTAACCAATCACAGTTCACAAATCATCACTTTTGCACTGGATTGCATCGTGAGAACCCAACGTTTGTTGTTCATGAACAGTGGAGTTCGAGATACTAATTCACTCTGTCCATCTCCGCATTTAAATGTTTTTTTGAGAAATTGGGCAAAATTCTCAAAACAATTTTTATTGGGAACATTTTATCTGGTGTTAACAACTACTTTATGAATTTAAATTCCAAAATTATTTCTAAAAAAAATTATATTTCTTTTCAGACGACAAATAAACTCCCGCCAGTGAGTAGTTTATCAAATTCTTCTTACAATTCTACAACAGCCCAGCTCTCCCTTCCAAACTTACTCCAGATGCCGAACACACAGATCATGCACCAACCTTCCCATCAGCCCTCTATGAGGAGTCAAGGGCAGACTACCGTTCTGGGACTTCTAAATGCCTCCAGCCATCATGGCCAGTGTAAGTGATAAAACAGTTAATGCTAATTAAAAATTTTAGTTTCACTAATTTGTAATTAAAATAGTTTTTACGACCACAAATATATTTTAAAATCATATGTTTATATTGTTACAGTAAGACTACTACTATTGAAGTCAAAATTGAAATGACTAGACTATGCCTTTTATGCAGATACAAAAAATGTCGTCAAAAGTTCTATTAAACACATAATTTTAAAAAACAAATATAAAATACACACTGTACTACCCCTGCTGGTCATTGTAATTATCTGCATATTTTAACCAAACAGTGAAATAGTGTCCTAACAAACAAGTTTTCCAAAAAAATAGATAACGTACAAACACGGACAACCGTGCCAATGGCGTTTTTCTATTGGCATGACAGTAAATGTAAATACCGAACTGAAACAATAAACAATAACCGTGCCAATATTCTCTACAAAAAATATTGATTGTGAGAATTGAAAATACTAATTTAAACGTGCATGTGCCAATAGAAAAATCTATATTCATGCACAGTTGATCATGCCGATAGCCTCATTCTACAAACACACACATCAAAACAAAATAAGTTCTAAAATGTGTATATTCCATTCTTCAGCTTTGAGCCAAGCACACCAGATTCAGCGAATCACAGGAACCAACATGAGTGGTAACAGCATGTTAATGGTGCAACAACTGCAGCAGATCAACGACCAGAGCCAGCCAATCAGAATGGCTCAGCCAACACAGCAACACCAATCACAACACCAGACACAGCAACATAGTTTGTGTATGCAACAGAATTTTCTTCAACAACTTCATAATGGTGAATATTAAAACCGTAAAGCTCTGTCCACACTATCAAACTAGTTTGACCCAAAAAAAAAGTGATGTGCCCAAATATGGTAGTGATATGACATCATCGTGTCCATATATGGGCACATCACATTTTTTTGTCACATAAAGTTTGACAGTGTAGACAGAGCTTGAAATCATCAAGATGGCAGGACCTTCTCATTGCAATCATTTAATTGGTTGAATGTTCCGGACCTTCCACATTCCTAGTAGACCAATTTAAATGATTTAAAACGTTTACCAACTTTGTATAGAGATCAAAAGTTTCAGTTATTCTATGTACTTTCTAAATTCGCTTTTTTTTTGTGCCAGTCTATAAATGGTTTACAATATTTAGAAATTTTAAAATTATATCATTTGATAGATTAATTGTAATTTGTAATTACCATATACTGCTATTTAATAATAATAATCTGAATATGTATGACACACTCGCTATCAAGTAAGGTGTCACAACTCTTGGAAAAAAAATCATAAAAAGGAGAGTTTTGAGAACAGACTTTCTCAATGTGGAAGAATGATGTAGACCAATTTTAACACAGCTTTCTCCAATTGTGGTCTTTATTTGGAGAGGCAGACCGTCACCACTCTCTAACAAGTAAGGTGTCACAGCTCTTGGAAAAAAGAATCATAAAAAGGATCGTTTTTGAGAACAGATTTGAACTTTCTCAATGTGGAAGAATGATGTAGGCCTACACCAACTTTAACAGAGGTTTTCTCCAATTTTGTTCTTTATTTGGAGAGGCAGACCGTTACCACATAACAATTACATCATTACTGTTGTTTTTCAGCACTGAATAACAATCAGACCAAACCGTTGCAACCGGTCAGTCATTTTCAGATTCAACTACCAAGTCAGCAGCCCCAGCAGCATATTCCCCAGCAGATAACAAGCTTGCCAAATAACGTCATGGGGTCGGGTCCCCCACTCACCATGACGACCATGACAACGGTGAACCCAACGCAAATCAGTCAATTACAACAACACATGATGGCAGCAAAACGAATGGCTAATGGAGAGATTAAGTCCGTCAAAAATACAGGTGAGACTGCTATATAAAAATTAATAGCTAAGGGTGTGTGGCGCAGTGTGTTGGATGTTGGAATACTGATCGTGAGATCACGGTTGGAATCAAACTCTGCCGCATTGCTTGTATCCTTAGGCAAGATACTTTACTTACGTATGCCTCTCTCCACCCAGGTGTATAAATGGGTACCCGGTTAGATCAAGACAACTTTGCACTGATTACTAGCTGCATTATGGGAGTATGTTTCTATACATGTTTGATGCAAAAAAGGCCCGGGGTAATAATGTTCAGCGCTTAGAGGTTTCACAACATTAGGCGCTATATAAATCCAGGATATTATTATTAATGAAAAAATTACTATTGTTGATTTCTTCCTTCGCTTTTATTGTTTTTTTCCAAGCACACTCTACATTTCAAGACTAGAGTTCTTTTCCCTGCTAAAGTTGTCATATGATTTATTCTGGTGCTGGATTTGGCCGCTGCACCCTGGGACAGGCAAAAGTAGTACCTGTAGTGACATATACTGTACAATGTATTTTACAATCTGTTTTTATTAATTTTATACAGTTAATCTGTTTGTTTGGGCTCATACCTATATTTACTGGTACAATATGTAATTTTTAAAATTTTTTAGAATAAATATTATTATAGACTGTAACTTCATAATCTGTATTTTGACAGGGATGCTTGCAGATCACGCATTAGAGTGCAGGACAGACACAACAGCAATATCACAGTCAGACTCTAAACCCAGAGGAATAAACAACAATACAACCATTCACAATAGTTGCTCTATGACATCTTAACATGCCAAACAAAACTTTTCATTATAGATTATAGTTGATTTAAACAACTGTGGTAACCAAATGGTTGGCAAAAAGGGAGAGTGCAAAGGAAGTCTTTTGGAAAGGGCTGGGTCAATGCTGGTGACCATTCAGCGACCTTAAGGTCGGTGCTTCCCAACGAATAAGTTTTATGAAGTACCACTAACAAATTAATATATACAAAATACATGATAAAAGCTATGATTACACTCCCTTTCCTTTATCAGAGTTAAATATGGTAAATTTGTTGTGTTAAACTTGTTCTGCGTTCAAAGGTGGTCTAAGATTACAACGGATATAACTCTCCAACCTATTGGAGTTACATCAGAAGTAAATCATAGTTTATATTATATATAACGCATGCAGTATAAAGAAAGTTAACCGATCACACAAGCACATGGTTTTAACTCGGATATGATTCAGATCAGCTTAAATCCATTCTATGCATGATTAACTTTTGTGCATGTGAACATTGCTGTTCAAACAGTATAACTTCATATAATGAACAGGGTCAGTTTTAAGCTCACATTCTTCTGGTCCAGCATACTTTAATTGCAACCAAGAAAGTTCACCATCTTTATACAATCTAGTAGTAGCTATATCACTAGTAGTCCTTTCTCAAAAGTGGTGCTTCATAAAATAGTGTATTGTGCTATTGATTGTTGTAAAATGTGGTAATATTTAGTGCAACTTTAAATGTATATATGTTTGCAGATACTGTAATTAAGAAAAATTGGTAGCAGAAATTAAATGAAATACAGTTTCTCATCAATATATATTAATAATTATGTAAAATCATATTTTAAAATTTAGGTATAGTACAACTGAAAAGGTATGGACTTTAACTCCTTTACAAATAACCTATAAACTCCTATTCTGGAGAAACGATTTGTTACCATTGTGGCTTGTGTATAAAGACTGTTAAGAAATGTTGCATTGTTACTGGGACTTGGCAAAACACCTAAAACAAGGCTTGGTATTATGTATGGGTGCATGGGGGTGACATCCTGTAAATGGCATACCAGGCCAAAGTGTGTACACGCTGGTGGATGTGTTCTAATTTCACAAGTGTATGGGGTGATATCCTGTTAATTGCATACCAGGCCAAAGTGTGTACATTCTGGTGGATGTGTTCTAATGTCACAAGTGTAATCAAACGTATTGAGACAACTATTCTTTGTATTTACCAGTACAAATTTCAATTCAACCCTCAACTGAGCCTACTAACAGGTAGCAGTCATCACGTTTATCAATATACAAGTATTCTGGCAGGCATTGAGCCTATGGCGATATTATAAAACCTAAGTGTATGCCTAAAGTCAATGCTAATGTCTTTACCAGAACAAACCCTGGATTAAAATTATGCAGGTTCATTGTATTTCTAAATGAAATACAATAAACAAAACATCCACTAAGACCCAGAAACTTTTAAACCTTTTTGCATCAGCCTCTCCACAGTTGGCCAGTTTCAAAGCAAGTTGCCTGTAAATTTTTTTGTGGCTATAATTACCCCCTTATTTTGTAATTTCTACATTCAGGGCCAACTCTACCACATACCTAATTACTCAATCAAACCATATCTACCCACTTATTTTGTAACTTCTACACTCAGGGCCAACTCTACCACATAACTAATTACTCAATCAAACCATATTTACCCCCTTATTTTGTAACTTCCACACTTAGGGCCAACTCCACCACATAACTAGTTACTCAATCAAACCATATTTACCCCCTTATTTTATCACTTCTACACTCAGGGCCAACTCTACCACATAACTAATTACTCAATCAAACCAAATTTACCCCCTTATTTTGTAAATTCTACACTCGTAACAACCTCAACAGTCAAACGCAAGAAAACTTCATTATTGACCAAAAGGGTTATTTGATCTCCGTGAAATGTATATTACATTTTTCAGCCATATTTTTTTGTATTTAATTATTATTGAAAAGAAATGATAAAATGTATATAAATTATAAAATCCAAGTATATAGTAAGTTATTAAAAATATAAAACGTAAAGGGTACTTAGTACTGTACATAACTTTAGGTGTGTCTTTGTATTGTTTTGATAATAAAATATCGATGTTGATAATAAAATGTTGTTTATGTCATTTTTTACACCATTAAATAACATATTCAAACAATATTTTAAATCTGTTTTTTCTTTATATACACTTATTTCACATTTTGTACAATATATTTAAAATGCTACCAGATGATGAGAAAGAAGGCACCAAAATTCCAGTGCCTTAGATTTGCCGGAGGACTTGTTTCATCACCGCACTACTGTGACGTTATTCCCTTTACCCATTATTTTAGTGCCACGGTAAAAAATTAGAAAACAGTACTGTAAATTTCAGCTTGATTCTATAATTGTATCAGACAATTTTAATACTGTGATGTTAAAATACCTTTTTATAGTACATTATGGAGGTTTCTAGGGTATTGGTGGGGTGGGGTCATGGGGGTAGGGTGTTCACCCTTTGGTGGGTTTGGGATGATGTGCTGACATTCTGGTGCAATATTTATTATAATTTATAACACCATACATCACATCTATCTACTGAGGATGCTTCTTTGTCCTTTTTGTTTCTTTTTGTTTATTTTGATCGTTTTTTCATCTCAATTATTAATCTTAGGAGATATTTCGGGGTGGACATGCATATATTTTTTATTTTTCTTCTTTTGAGATTTCCTAACAATTTGATCATCAACATCATCTTGTTTCATTGAATCCATACATTCTATATTACTACCATTTTCTATAGGGCAATTTGAAGACTTGTTGCCATTTATATCACCTTTCTTTTTCTTCTTCTTTTTTCTCTTTTGTTCTATCAACACTGGTGCATCATTACCTTTGTTTTTTAGGTCAGAATCGGACGTGTTTAGGCTTGGTATCTCACTTGCTAACTTGCTCCCTTCTTTAAGTACTTGAAAGCCATCAACCACTACAGAACTTAGACGTATATTCTCTTCTTCAGAATCACTAAAATATATTTGAAAAAAATTAATAATTGATAAGAAAACAATACATTTATTATTTCCACATAATTTAAAAAACTACACCCAGAAAATACAACTTTAAAAAAAATCTATTTTAACAAATAATATTTTGTCCTTAAATTAAAATCGTAGTGGAGCTTGCCTTCCAATCCCAAGGTGCAGGGTTCAATCCTGACCTAGGGCCAGGGTTGTAAATCATGACTATTTCAACTCCACTCCCTTAGTTTATAAGCATGATAGATTATTAAATAGTTTATCCATCCTGTATTAATTGGTGAGTTACTTGCTGTTGGATGCGTAAAAAAAATGTTTTTATTTAGAATACCAAATTAAAATGTCCCTTTAATAGAGGTGCATGTATTGTATGTATTTACCCTTGTTCTTTTAATAGAGGTGTTCCCTGAATAGGGGTGTCAAAAAGGAGGGGTCTATAAACAACTTGTTATTTGTTATTCTTATTACGCATAACATTTAGGTATTTGTCATTGATTTATTCCCATTTATGAAAGATTATTATGTCTCAAAGGACCCGTTATACTGTATTGAATGATACATATATTTTAAAAACACTAAATTAGCAAAGAATTAACTGTTTTATACCTGGAGCTGGCTAGTCTCTTCCTTTGAGGAGCTTTAGGCAAGGGTGGCGACATCAACCAACCAACAGGTTTTGAAGTAGAAAATAGAAGTAAACCTATAAACAAAAAATATACAGTAAGAAGAAGAAACAAATTTACAAACATAAGAACATGTATAAAGTCAATTCCATTTGAAATCATTTTCAGGGACTACAATATTGTTTGTGTATAAACTTGAATTAGCATCTGCTTATAGTCTGTACAATAATAATAAACTCAGCCAAAATGTGGTGATACATTAAACAAAATTAATTTTATTCACTAGATTCACTATCTAAGACAGGGAATTGTGGGATAATACAAGGTTAACATTTAACTAGTTAGGTCTACAATCAACAATGACATAACAGCTACATACCTTCATTTTCTGATGTCTCCAACGTCAGTATTTCAGTTTTGCTGACTGAATATGTTTTAATTGTACTGTAAAAATAAACAACATAACTCATCAAAAATAGTTGTTAATATATGACTATAGAAGGCTACAGTAATTATTACATGGTGCAGGATTATATACACATACACATACGACATATTAGAATTCTTGCATTTTGATTAGGACTTCAAAATTCAATCGGCTCGTGAGGCCTTTTGCTGTACCTGCAGTTTGTCTGAGGCTTACTGAACATAATAATTTATTGAAACCATTTACATCAATGCATGTGACATGCTCATAAACGGTGCGTTCATATATAAAACATACAAACAAGTAACATAATAATGTAATAGATAAACAAACATGGAACTGAAAAATAATGTTACGTAAGCAAGTAAATGACGCTGACTGATATTACCTATCCAGAAACGTTTCTAGTTTCTTAGCAACATGTTTTTGAAAACCTGGAGTGACTAGAAGACTTCTGTAATCATCATCAGTTGAATCTTCAATGTTTTCTCTAAAAAAAGAAAAAATAAGAGAAAAGAAAACCTAAAAATTAAAAATATTAAATGCTTAGAATCTTGCTACTTAAAGATGTATTGTCCCCCAAAAACATGGATTTAGCAATTTTAATACAAAAAAAAAAACATATAATTAGACAAAAGAAATGGTTAATTTTAACTAAAAACGATTTTGTCTGACAGACAATTTAAGCATTTTTTTGGGTTCAAATTACAGTTTTTCAGGTAAACAATTTTTTTTCCCATCCAGTTTTGATCAAAGTGAATTTATTTACGTGACATTAAAATGGCATATTCAACAACAAATTTGAAAAAAAAAAAAATAATATATTATTAATATTGATGGGATATATTTAGAGTGTTAATTTCATTTTTATTATTAAATTATACTTTTTAGAGCGATTTTGACGTTAAAATGTTAAATAATCGATCAGCCTCAATATTAATGTACAATGCCACAAATAATGCATGTACTGTATTGGCATTAGTTGTCTTCAACAGCTCCATTGTCACCGACGTTACGATTAAGTGATGCATTATATGAAACGGCTGCAACAAAAAAGTTTACTGTGCATTGACAAAGACTGAAACAAATTAATATACCTAAGAGATTTCTTTTCTACTACTTGTATCGCCAACTTCTGGAATTCTTTTTTCTCTAGAATAGAAAATTTTGAAAATTGCAGTTAACATATTTATAAAACAAAGTCAATTCAACTGTTCATATGTTGACATATTTTGCGAAATTTTGTGTTACTTTGAGTTGAGTTAATTATGCTAACATTTTGTTTGAGTTGCTTTAAGTTTCATATCAACTAGGCCCTAGCCCTAGGTCGACGTTGCGCAAACTATGGGCTGCAGCCAAAATAAGGGCTGCAGAGTTTTTTTGAAGGGCTGCGGGATGGATTGAGTTCAAATACAAAACAGCGCGATGCAATAAAACAAGATTGAATTTAAATGCAACAAGACCAATGATGATAAAAAGCATAGGTAGCTAGTGCAGTGGCCCATATTACACAATCTGAAAGTTTGTTTTATTGCGACCAACATAAAACGTGATCTTCTGAAATTTATAGAATAGAATGGCTAGAAAAATTAAAACGTGATGATTAATATCTTCGTCATCCACCCCCATCCACCATAATTTGGGCCCGATCATCTCTGGTCCCTATATCGTCTTAAAAACTTGTTGGGCCGGATCGTCTCACACTTTGGGCACCATCGTCTGTTCCTAGTAGCAGTAGGGCCTAGCCTAGTAGTAGCAGTAAGTAGGGGCCTAGATAGTAGGAAGGCCTAGCTAGGGCCTAGGGCCTAGGCTAGGCCTAAAACAAAACAACACGTGAATGGAAATTATAATCTATTTTACACCACAAGGAAACTAAATGGTACCACTAAACGTTAGTGATTTAATCACTAACATACTATTAACATATTTAGGTGTAAAATCGTGTTTCCAAACTGCAGATTTCAGCTTTTCTTGTTCATCATTATCCGTCTCATCTGACGATGAAGTCGAATCAGCCATATTTCGCTCGCTGTTGTGTGAATGATGGATCGGCGAAACGTAAACAACGTGCGCAAATCGAATGAGCAATCCGCGATTTTTGCATTGGAAATTTGTAGAACTTTTAACAGCGGATGGGTGCCCGCCCTCACACGAGTGGATGTATACAGACGAAAGAAGACTTGATTTTTAAATAGATGTCATATTTAAATAAAATTATGATAAAAATATAAAATATTTTTTTATATAAGATTTTACAAACTATTGTACATTTAATTCTAGAAAAAAAATTATTTTACCACCATGCTAAATTGGTTCACAAAGAAAGTAACAACAAAAATCAAAATGCGTTATTAATACCCAGATGGCCTATTTCTTCTTAATCTTTGCCATTGCCGTTCCGCGTACTAATCTACGCTCGGTAAATTAAGTAGGCCTAATGTTAATTTTTATGATATGTATGATGATATATGATGATATAAAATACAATGTTACATTTTTTTGAAACCAGAAACAAGTTAAATATAGAAATATTATTAACCTATTCGTGAAAACAGAGAGGTAATAAGATTTACGTCAACAACAACGCGCCCGGCGGCTCCGGGTAGTTGACGTGAACTGTCTATTCGGCAGTTTTTAACTAAATAAATTGCATAAAACGAACAATTAAATATCCAAATAGCATTTAATATAATGTTAGCATGTAGTTAATAAGGTTTTTTATCATGGAAACACTACCGGTGGTCCAGGCTTATAGTGCGACCGTCACGTCACAAAAAGTTTTATACATCCTGACTTATGGCGGCGCCCTACCGCATGAACAATAATTACTGTTACAGGGAAAACCGCCGATTACTCATTCTTGTGATAACAAATAAAACAACGGGGGAGTGGTACAGTAGTAAAACAGTAGGAGCAAAGAACCTAGGCTATGGGAAGCAGGTAGGCCTAGGCTATATTGTCTTATTATTTATCATATATATTTTGGCGTATATATAATAAAGGTTCAGTCGGTTCATTCTATCATTGATGATTACTGAGTGCGTGAGGGAGGAAAAGAGTTGCAGAGTGAGTGTGGGGGAGGAGAGCAGCAGTACTACTAAAAGATGTGGAAGGAGAGGTGCTGAGCTGCTGAGTGAGGTTGAATTGTCGGGGAGAGAGGGTACGGGTAGTGGGTGGTGATGTGAGTTGATGTTACTGGACCACTAACTACATTTGCTTGCCAAATTGTGAAACTGATGGTTTCCAGTAGCGAGTCAAAGTTGGAGCAGATGATAATTTGGGTTTTAAAAATAAATTTTAAAAACACAAATAAATTCTCTTCATAATCTACAGTACTCAATTAATTTTTCAGACTAACGATTAAATGATACCCACCAATTTATTCATCAGTTTATTAGAATGTTGCAAGATCGACTCAAACTATTAACGCTACTCTCAATATGTGGTTGGCTGTTTCTAAGCGTCACACTTGGTAACCTAAACAAATGGATTTTTGCAAACCATAATTTCAACTACCCATTATTTTTAACAACGCTACATGTTTTGACAACATACATAGTCATTCATGTTGCTCTTCATAAGACCTCGCTAGGTGTGGCTTACGATGATCAATGGAAACAATTACCCACCGTCCAAGGAAATAAAATTCAAGTATTAAGTGTAATGTTTGCTGCAAGCATTGCCTTAGGAAATATTGCCATTCAATATCTGTATATTTCATTTGCGAAGATGATATTTGCTTTGACGCCACTTACAACTGTTTTGGTTTCACGATTGCTACTGTGTAAAACTCATAATAACTACACGTATATTGCGTTGATACCGATTTGTCTTGGGAGTATTCTGTGCACGTTGGGAGAGGTTAATTTCAGTGCTGTTGGATTCCTTGTGGCCATTCTCTCAACATTTTTGAGGTCACTGAAATCTCTCCTTCAAGGTACTCTATATTTTAACTTTTTTAATGTGGTAATAAAAAGGTCCTGAATATTATTGATATAGTTTATTTATATATTATTACAACGATTAAATAATACATTTTTTCCTATGTTATTTCAGGTTTTCTTCTAAAAGAAGAGCGCATAGATTCTGTTCGTCTTCTGTACTACATGTCGTTACCGAGTCTTATCCTACTGGTAATGGCAACTGCAGTCTTTGAACATGACATCCTCTTGGACTTAAACCTATACACTAACATCCACCTCTGGTCGTTGATTATATGTAGTTGCTTCTGTGCCGTTGGTTACAATATGATGAACTTTATTGTCACATACTTCACATGTCCTATTACGTTACAAGTTCTCGGTAACGTTAGCATTGTTTTAAGTGTACTTGTTTCGGTGTTTATCTTTAATAATGAGGTTTCTATTTCCAGTTGGATTGGAATGAGTGGGATAATGCTTGGAACCTTTCTGTACCACAAAGTAAACTGGATTAGTACTAGTTTAGAGTGGGCTCTGAGTCGTGGTCAACCGAAGAAGGAACGATGATAGAGTAGTAACTGGGTTGAATTGTCGATGACACATAACTAACTTAAAGTACTTACTTAGTCCGGGACATACCCAAACTTATATGACTAGATTCCTCCATAACTTTCCATCTGCCATTGTGACAGCCAGTTCATCTCTCTGAAAACCAGTATTATACTAGTATAATATTGTCCTAATCATGAAATAACATTAATATTTTAAAAATGTATAGTTGCTCTGTTTAAAATGGTGTATTTTTTACCTAAAGTAATTTTATGAGAATTGTTTACTAACTATTGTAACCTGTGATCGTAATCAGTGGTAGTATAACAGTAGTCAATAAACAATCTCAACATCCAGCTCTTTAAACGTACTCCTTTATTGGGTTATTATAAACCTTACATCGCCATGATGTATCTCACCTTTTCAACCCACGAGGTTCTCTCTATGAACGCCCTCTATAGCGTGACCTTAACTTCTGGGGTTATACTATTATAGTATATTTCTTTTCAGGGTACAGCCTTTCTTGGCAATTCTTGTAATGTATAACAGTATTTATTTTAAAGCAATTTTGAATTATATGAGGTATAGTTCTGTGTGCAATAAGCATTTCGTTTAGTAGAATGTTATATTTATCAATATCAGGGATGTTTTTATTAATGCTGAATAAATGTATTTGTTTCTGCAATATATTTTATTTTAACTTTGCCAATATTGAATCTAAATAAAAAATTCTTTAAATAATACTAATGTTATTTTATTCAGTGTACTCGTGTACAATAACGTTATCAAATAAATGTAAAATCTATGGGCTTTCAATGTGTAATTTTATTTCCATTGAAATGAAAAGGCATGACAGCAGTGCCAGATGGTTCAAGAAAGTCAGTTTAAAGCTACCGTCACAGTTTAAGCTCTGTCTTCACTCTCAAACTAGTTTGACGAAAAGTGTGATATGCCCAAATATGGTAGTGATATATCCAAATATGTCCATATATGGGCACATTTTTTTGCAACATAAAATTTGATAGTGCAGACAGAGCTTAAGTAATGGAAAAGAATTTAGAATTCAATGGCTACGGATAGAGAATGTGCAAAGATATGTATGCATGGCATAAATAGTAGTAAAAAGTAGTAAAGTAAAGCAGTTGTCTGTGGGTTAGCCTCTCCCAAATAAGTTGAAATAAATTTTAAACTTTGACCCAATTCATTCCAGACTGTGCTTGTGCTGTTTTAATTTGTAAATTTCACATGATGGTACTGTAGTAGCAATGAAACATCAACATTTCCCATAAAAATAAGATGGCAAACATATTTTTAATCAAATGAAACAAAAGTCAGTTTTCATTGAAAGGGCTTTTATTCTCAACATACACTTTCCTTACCATACATCAATTTTCCATGCAACCAGTGTTCATTAGACCATAGGCTACAAACATAAACCAGCATATTATTGAGTTTTTTTTGTACACTGTATACAGAATTGTATGAAGAGGACCAAAACACAGTTTTAACCTGCTGAACAGTTTGTGCTTTTTTGACACGGTTGAGTAGATTGGGTAGTATGCATGAGTAATTTTCGTCATGCATGAGTTAATTCGGTTATGGATGAGTAAGTTTTCCATGCTTGAGTGGTTTGTATAACATAATTTATATGCTTCTGAACAATTCTGTATGCAGTGAATAATATCTCTTGTGACTGGATGTAGGTACTTACATCACATACATACACTATAAAGTGTCATTACTAAACATTATTTTTCAATACATAGTTTCAATATAACACTGTCCGGTCAGTCATTTGATCTATTTTCAATAAATCCGTCCATTAAATAGGATTTATTGACAAAAAAAGGGAAATATAATTATGGAGTTGCATAACTGGTAAAATGGTATAACCAACATTCTATCTGTAGAGTTTGTGGGACACTTGTGTATGTCAGGAAGAAGGTCTGGTTTTTTTTCTCAAGCCTTATTTCCTATAAAAAAAAATTTACATGGTGTACCACAAACTGAACATTTACTATGTTAGTGATTATTTTCCATGAAAACCGTCAAACAATATCATAAAGTTTCTTTTCAAAATAACATGTTTGGCAGAAATATCATTTCACGATGACTGACCTAAGTTTTGCTATTTCAGTACGGTAGAATCTTTTCATTGTCATTTAAAAATATTCAAGTTTATAGTCTCAACAAAATCATAGGCCTAAATAAAATGTAAAACATTTGACATAGTTTTGTGTCAATATTATAATTAATCAATGTTTAGTTCATTATGCAGCTCAATTGGGAGCATATTATATCATGTCGAAATCATTCTGATAAAACACATTGAGAATTCTGAATTCATTGTTAAATGTCAACATAAAATTAAATCAATAGAAATATGATGATGGTAAAATACCAAATTAATTTTTAGTATTTTCACAGTCACAATGTAGGCCTATATTTCTGAAGGAAGTAAAGTGAATTTGCACCATGGAATTTTGCATATTATGCAATTAAAACACATTTTAAAAACACAGTTTAAGTAGTTTATCATAATATATGTCAGTTTTTAGAAGGCATTTTAAATGCTAAGATGCTTTTGGAGTTTTCAGAGACCTGATTACTAAAATTCACTTTTTAATGCTCTGTCATTATTAGAGAGGTAACAGATTCAAGTACACATAGAATCACACATGTGGATGGTTGCAGCTTGTAGTACAGTTGGTGAATACAAAATGTATAATAACAATGTTAAGTACTACACATTTAACACATCTCCTTTTGGTAGCATATATTAGCAATATGTTGGTCTTACAAATATTATTATTCATAATTCAGAAACTTTAGAATATCCACAAAATAGTGGTTGACCTTTCCCAATACCAGACTCAATCAGAAATTCTCCAAAAACCAGACTTTTCTCGAATGGTCCCAACATTTTTTACCATTAAAAACACATTCGGATTATCAGAAAACCAGTCGGTCCAAGAGTTTCCGGTATTGGGAGAGTTGACTGTGTTTAGAATCACTAATAGGAGCCTGTTTAAACATGTAAACATAATACAGTACCTTATATAGCCATTGTTATAATAACTACATCATTTGTTCAAAATGTTTATAGACATTCATATATCTAATTTAAAATCATTGATTGAAGTATATATTTTTTTTTACTCTATCAATTGTTATGTAAATAGGAAAAACAATTTACCGTACTTTAGAAAGAAGCACTGTTTTTACTTTCTAGGAGAAATAGTAACACATTATTTTGTGAAAATGTATAATTCATGCTGTTCATTTCAGTGTTATTGCATTTACTGTATCATAATACTGTAATCAAAATTTTCAAATCGCAGCTTATTTTGACATTTTTTATTTTGATAACTGAATATGAAATATGCTTTGTATGTTGTATAATGGGCAAAAATACTGTATTCTAAACACATAAATACAATTGTTAAAACCGTTACGAACTGTATTGCAACTTTCATTCAAGGAATATATTACCTCTAGAAAAACTCAAGTGCAATACCGCCCTTTATCAAGTTTTAAAAACAATTTTGTATCGTCTCAGAGAGAATGTCAGGATTTACATACACGGTGTTATCACATTATTTTACTACATATTCTTCAACATGCAAATCTTTCAACTTTGTATATTGCTTAGGTTGTATAAGGAACTATAGCACATATTTCATCAAAAAAAGGTGCAGTGTATCATACTGATGGCATTTGCATTCAATCTTTTTTTCTTTTTAATATATATCTTTCTTCTTTACTAATTTTTTAAAAATTATTTTGTCTATTTTTAATGCCCTTTATTTGATTAAAGTTTAAATTTGATGCTATAATACACTTTTTGAATCGTAAGCACTATAGTCAATACTAAACCCAAAATACCACCGTCAAACTTGTGAACCAGGAGAGGCGCTAAAATATCACCATCAAGAGATCTAAAAGCTTGGTCTATACTTGGTCAAAGTTTATGTAACAAAAAAAGTCCATATATCACCACCATATTTGGGCACATCACAGTTTTTTTTTATCATCAAACTAGTTTGATAGTGTAGACAGAGCTTAAGAAAAAGCAGGAAGAAAAATCTGTTTTATCAGCTCAATAATATTGACAGGTTAAAAACAAAAATTTCACAGTTTCTTTAGATTTTTTTTTTGTCGGGATAATATTCTGTAAGTTGGAATATATCCATCTTGCACAAAGTTGATATGCCTAAATATGGTAGTGATGGTAATGATGTCATAATGTCCATATATGGCCACATAACTTTTTTATGTCACATAACATTTGATAGCGCCTCTCTTGTTGATTTGATAGTTAACAACCATGATCATTATCAAGTTACAAGTAAAATACTGCATTCTATTGATTAAAAGAGAAATTGCCACACATTTTACAAAGACTTTCTTTACAGCAAATATACTATGGGAAAAAAAGCTTTCTGGCAAGTGATTAATTGGATAATGTTTAGAATTTGTAAACAAAAATATGTATAAAAATTCAAAAAAAGAAAACCGTTTCATATTGACAAATTCATAGAATAAAGGTCCCCCTCAAGAACTTAAAATGACAATAATAACAACAACAAAACTGTTAATGGAACATACATTAAAATCATACTATATCATTTGATTCATTATTTGAGTTCCAAATCTTGATATAGAAAAAAAAAAAATTTGAAATACATACTAATGGCTAACTTTATAGAATTCTATGTTTCTTTATTTTTTAAGCTGGGAAAAACTGATTTGAAGATATTGGTCCAACATGATGCAGGGCAGTGAGATTGAGGTTAAAGGTTAAAGGTAACTCTATTTAAATGCCCTACACCAAGATGGATGAATAACCAGCATAAAAAACAACCATAATTAAAATAACACATGCTATTTACGAGTTTTGACATTCTATGCTGTGCAAGTGGAATTAGGAATGGTCGCTATTGCAAAAATACAAAGAGCGTCCTCTAGAGAGAATCAGGTGCAATCCAAACAAAATAAAGAGATTTATTAAAAAAATGGATTTTGAGTAAAATACAGAACAATCTGTAAAATAATAAATAATTTTTTTTTTAGTTTTATATTTATGCTCAGACAATCACAAGGACTCACCCAAGAGGAATTAGCTTATTAAACCCCTTCTGTATTTACCAAGATAGCCCTCAATGGCAGACCCACAACAAGTACCTCTGCAAATGTCGTAACTTTCCCATGCAAGTTTCGGCTACCCCAATTAATTCATCACACACATATAAAGGAGAAAACAAAACCAGAAGATAAATCACACAATATAATAGAAAATAACTTGTCGATTTAGAGTACAGATCAAGGAATATTTACCCTCAATTTAAAAGAGAGAAAACCCATGTCCAGTAGCAATTACACACACCAACGTGGTTCATACATCCACACACAAATAAGACAACTTTAAAATTGTTAAGAGAATAGTAACACCTATACTATTATTTAAAAAGAAATTACATTGTACAATCAAATAATGAAAGATGATAGTTTAATATAATTAACTTATAGATAAACTTTGACTCGTCATTTTGTGATTGAATGAACAAAATCACAATCTCTATAATCTAAACAATACAATTGTTTTAATTGTTATTTTGTTTGCATTTTGAAATAAAATGATATACCAGATGATGTTGAAATTATACACACATAGATACAAGACACAACAATGGGAGGGGTCAGGGGAAATTGGAAGGGGGGGGGGTGGGGGATGTTGGTCAGAGAATTCACGGTTTAAAAATACCTACTTTTAAGTGTTATACAACAATTGAGAAGAAATTCAACACATTTGTGAAGTCTTCTATAACAATATACAAGACTGACAACATTTGACATACTGTATTATTTATGAAATCTTTGGTTAATATCTTTTTAAATTACATTAACAAAATCTAACAGTAACTATATAAATTTTATTAAAAATATAAAAAGAAAACCAATAACAAAAATAATAATATTTCTATTCTATACCATAAT
This sequence comes from Antedon bifida, assembly GCF_963402885.1. Lineage (NCBI taxonomy): Eukaryota > Metazoa > Echinodermata > Crinoidea > Comatulida > Antedonidae > Antedon > Antedon bifida. The sequence goes on along the minus strand of NC_136227.1, from coordinate 29,933,891 downwards.
GAACACACAAAATCTTTATACCCGTAAAATGTTATTTTCAAACGCAAGGACAAACTAGAATACTTCTGAATTTAATCGAGCTGATACAAATCGAAAAATTAAAGGGGAACATATTCAGACTAGAAATTAAATTCTTTTTAGCATTTCAATATGAAGAGTTTAAGTTATAAAAATTCATAAATTTATTATTACTTTCTTTCAATTACATTATTAATTAAGAAACATGATTCAGAAAGAACATGTCATATTATTATTATGAATTCAGCAAAAAAATTCCAAAATTGAATAAAAAAACAAAATGTTTTGAAATGAAACCTTTATTTTATAAGAGAAAACATATTGAATAGTACTGTTAAATGTTTTATTTCAAATTTAAATCAATTAAAACAATAAAAAGCATATTGTTTAATCTATTGGCTGCACTTATTAGACAGGGCTCATAAATGTAGATTTTCAATATATCAGTAGTAATATTTTCCCATCATAATTGGTAAATGCAGAAGAGAATGGTAAAAGAGCATGGTGGTGCTATACAAGTGAAAACATTGGTCCGTTCACTAGCGACATAAATCAACAATTCTCGCACACACTCATAATCAAAATATAAAATCATCCATCATACTTTCTCATCACACATTTGTTAAGTATTTACAAGCATAGGTCAAAGTTCAACAGCATTTTAATACAGATCAGTGTTTTCACTTATACCATTATTTTGATGCTCATTGTTTAATTTGTTCAACAGTGTGTAAAGAATATTTTATTTAGTTTCCTTTTAAAGCCATTTTTAAATTTTTTTTTTAAAGTTATTGTTATGAACCACTATCTTCTGCAAATAAATTATGATTTAGAAAATGTTATTACAATACTGTAAATCCACAATCAGGTTTCTATTTTTCTAAGTTTTCTTTGTTTTTTTAAGTTACAAACTGAATAAGACATTTTAGAAGAATGTTTAAAAAGCCTACCTAAGTTAGTGAAAAATAAATTTCAATAAAAAGATGGTACATCCTAAAAAGATTGATAATAAAACAAACTAAAAATCTTAGTTTGATAGAGAATTTACGATTTTTATCATAAATAATTAATAGTTATGTGAAAGTTTATTAGAGCACCCTATAAATCACTGTTTTAAACCCAAATAAGGAAATAAAAAATGACAATTCATACCATGATGAAAAATAAACAAACACAAATTAGCTATTTGGTGATTGGAAGCCCAAAATCTAAGCACATCGTATTTGGAATGTTTTTTAACTTCTTGCTTTCATGATTTAAACAAACAAAAACTAAAATTTATGAATAAAAAAAATCCAAAATAACTTGTCAATAAAACATTCATAAAAATAAATAAAGTAATTAAAAATTTAACTAAAATGTATTTATACACACAGCACGGAGGCAAAACACCTTCACATACACAATTTTGGTATATTTTTAATTTGTAAGTGGAACTATTAAAAACAAAAATAATTATCCGACATTTAACAAATAGAAGGTGTGGGTTAATGGAAGTATGTCCAACTTGTAAGTAGGTATGATTAAACCCTGAATTCTCAAAACATTTAAAAATACATTTACAACATAAAACATACATAAAATATAAAATTCTAATTTCAACATTTCTTTATTTTTGTTGCAAACAAAGTATTGTATCGCTAGAAATAATAGAGATTGTGAAAAAAATGAGTGATATGGGATAAAAATCAGAAAAATAATTGGAAAATATCAAATAATTATGATATAAGAGGTAAACAAAAATGAATATTCATTGTGCTTCATAAATATTCATGATTATTTAAATAGTATAGGTGTTTAGCTAGCAGCTGACTATTAGCTGTCCTTGGTAATTCCAATTTCTCTCGTCATAGCTAACATTGCACGAATCTTCTCTCTTAATTTCTGTAAAGATATTTTTTATAAAAAGACAATAATTCACAAATATAATTAGTAAGAAATATGAATTCATCAATATTTTTCCCTGTTTCACAATCCATATCTCACCAGAACCATAGAGGCATATATTATGAGAATGTGAAATCCATTTATACTGTTATTTTACAGATATTGCCTGCTTAGAGGTGAAATATAAGGTTTGACATCCCTGAGGGAATGATATTTTTCACAAGGGAATATATATTTAACTATGAAGCAACAATAGAACTGCATAGCTTGAACAGTACAAAATGTGATTTGATTACTAAATAGTAGTAATAATTTATCTCCACATATGCCATTCATTCATGTCCAGTATCATAGGCAAGTTTTGTGATACAGCGTAACATATGTTAAGGTATGCTTATGACCTGTGATACATATGTGACACTGTATCACAAAACTTGCCTATGATACTGTACAGATTATAGATACAGTACTGAGAATATAATAAATATAAACTTACATTAGTCTTGTCTGATTTATCAGATTGGGTGCTTGTTTCTGAACTACTAAAGAAAAAAAAGAATTCATTTAGATGGTTCATACATTAAAAATAAAGTCAATAGTTCGAACCCAATCTTCATTTTTGTTTGGGTACAGATATTTAACAAAATTCATGCAAAGTTGACTCTTTCAATACCAGACTGTCAAAATCAGACTTTTCCCTAGGCACAAAAGAAGCCAAATTCCTTTTTAAACCATTAAAAACATTCAAATTGCCAGAATTTCTGGGAAACCAAACCAAACTTACCTAGATGTTTGAGTGGGTGGTGGAGGGGATGGGGGCGTATAACTCTTTACTGATTGTACTTGCGGGATGACGGGAGGTATATGTTTGATCGTCATTGTACTAAATGTTGGTGGCTTGACCGATGCACTAGTCTGGGTACTAAATGCTTGTGGCTTGACCACTGTAATTGCCTGTGTACTAAATGTTGGTGGCTTGACCGTTGTACTAGCCTGTGTACTAAACGTTGGTGATTTTGATCTACAAAGTAAAAAATGTACATCATAGTAAGTTTTTCATATTTCAAAGATTACAGGACATATTGAATATTATTTGATACATTTTGTTATTGTATTGTTGTATATTAATTAGTATGAAAGCAGCAAAGCATAGCAAACATCCTTCAATCAAGAATATCTTAAGCTCTGTCTACACTATCAAACTAGTTTGACAAAAAAATTGTGATGTACCCAAATATGGTAGTGATATCCCTAGATATGGTAGTGATATGATGATGTCATCATGTCCATATATGGGCACATCACAACTTTTGTCACATAAAGTTTGATAGTGTACACAGAGCTTTAGATCATTTTTTAAAACTGAGTATCTATGATTATATTATGTAGCACTTTATTTTTGTTATTTTGTATGATATTAAACTCCTGCTTTTGGTACATCAAATTTGTTTAATTGTACTAGATAATGTAGACTATATTTCTAGTTCCGATTACTAATTATTTGCTTTATATATACTGTACATGGTAACTTTTTTAATACGAGAAAGAAAGAAGAATACGGTTCTCTTGCAAAAGTCAATTTCTAAAATTTATTTATATTTATTAGCATCTAATTCTAAATCATAATTTCAAAAATAAAATCATTATTTCATACCAACCTTGACTTAGATTTACTACTAACTGAACTGCCCACACTACCAGATCGCCGAAAAAAAGCTATTTTTGGGGGTGAAGGAGAGCGAGATGGATGCTTTATTTTATCTTTCTTGGTGTACCTATCAAAATAAAAATGTATTAAAGATGGTAAATGGCAATGCTAAAATACGAGATGGAAAATTATGTTACATGATTACATTATTATTACAATGGGACATATTTATTAACAATGGGACATATTTATTAACAATGGGCCATATGTAAATAATGACAACAATATTAAATGTTTGGTGTAGAATAAACATTAACATTTAAATGTAATTATAATTGACAGAAAACTTGGATTAACCCTCTATGGACCACATAGTTAGCAGTGCATTTTCTACTCAAATGAAATAAAGGGGTAGATGAAACAGTACACTGGGTTAACAAACACCTCTTCTCCTTTCCTACTTTTCCAAAAGATGTACTAGGTTATTTAAAGTACAAACGAGCCAGATGTGTACACAGGACCTCAAGGAAATCAAAGTCCTTATCCAAGAAGGGCATCGACTTAACCTCTTGACCAGGCTACATATAATAGATAGTAAAAAAAATGTTTTGCCAAAGTGCATCTGCCGTCTCAACGATGATTACTTTAAAAACAATGATAATAAACTTTGCATCCACAAGAATTGTCTGTTTATTATGATTTTATAAGATAAAAACAATGATGATGCACTTCCACTGTACCCCAATTACCTCACAACGAACTGGCCATTACCGATCTTAACTGGAACAATGTAGTATTAACTTTGTTTTGCCATTCCCACAGTTTGTTAAATCAATAAGGAAAACCATTGACAGGAGAAACATGCATATGTCAACATGTAAAACAATTCACCATGAACAAGTAGGTCGTTTGGAGGTCACCGAATCATAACAGTAAGTAAATTAGATTTTCCGCAATGTTCAACTTAGTTTGACAGTTGAGATTTAACAAGTTTTGCATGTACGAGTTGCGAAAAAAAGTATAGTCTTTTTGCTTCCTTTGGTGAAAATTGATAGAAAGGGGAGGTGGGGGATGGGGTTTGGTAGTGAGGGTAAAATGACATTTGTCAATCAAATTCTCTCTCTTATCTGCAATGTTTTAATTTAATAAAAAGGTTATACCCAGGATTTTATAAATTTTTATGGTTACAGAAAGGGATAGATGTTTTTAACCGTGTTTACTTATAAAACAAGATTGTCTGGTCTTTTCAAGAGTTTAAAAAATAAATTGAAAAATAAAATCCCTTATATACATTTTGACAGATTTTTCTATTTTTCAAATATGTTCATTAAATGTAGTATTTGTTTGGAGAAATTGAAGGCTACATACAGTACAACCTGCAGTCTCAGATTTATAATTGTTACTGCAAAGTCCGGTGGTAAAATAGGAAAACAATATTTTTTACAGCTTAGTTGTATAAAAATGAAATTAAAACAATAAATCAACATAGCTTAATATACACTAGCATAACAAACATATTATTTGAAATATTACCATGCCAACAGGCCTAACAATAACATTATTAATCGCGCATGCATAACCCCATGTGCTGCACCAAGATTATTCATTTCCGAGTAGGAAATATCAGATTAATGCCCGATTGCCTGAAAAAAATCAACCTTGAGAGATACACGTTCATAGATACAGTTATGATTGTCATTTCCATGGTAACAGCAATCACTGCCAAAAATGGATTTGTTTTTGCCAACTTTGTGATTTAATGTGTTTTTGTTTTAATAAATTCATAAAATACCCGATGAAAATATTTTTTAGAGTTGCAATTATGAAAAGTAGTCAATTCAATATCCTAGTAATTAATATTACAAACTCATCCTTATATGAAGTGTATTATACGGCCTAGAAAATGACCTATAATAAAATTCAAGGATTTTGAACTTATAGCTTGGGATTATTAGTACGCTTATCTATTCTTAATGATGATGACAGAAATTCTTCAATATCCCTATATATATAGACGTCTGTAATTTGTAAGTATCCGGTCAATGACCGTACGCAATACAACTGTGGATTAAAGATGGCACAATGGTAATGAACCGGACTTGAATGTGAAAAGGCCTAAGTTCAATACCTGTCAGTACCATGTGTTTGTGACCTTAACAAATATGCATTTTTGTTCAAAGTGCCAATATTGTTATAAAATACTTTATATCAGAAGCACTTTGTTCCTAAGCTGGTTTTTGTGAGGAGCTTCTGTATCAAAATGAAAAAAATATATTGTTCATAAAGCAATATAAATACACATAATAATTCTCTAAAACTTACCTAATAATTGGTTTATATGATCTAGCATTTGGAGATTTTGGACGTTGTCGAGCTGGGGATCTTGATCTCGATCGTTTCTTCTTTCTGACTGGACTAGCTTCCCTACTTCTTGAGGTTCTTATACTGTTAGAGGGCGACTGTGAACGTACTGGCGAGACTGATCGTGAATGATTGGAAGATCGTCTAATTTTCGGACTAAAGTTTCTTTTAGTTGATTCTTTTGATGAAACTTGATCTAAAAAGATTAAGAATACTTAGATACATATATAAAATTGGTTATATTTTTTATTTGTCTGTTTCAGGTTAATCAACTATCATAATGCTTAGAAAAAAAAACCAAATATGTTTATTAAAAACAACTGCCAAGAGTGGAAAACTGCATCTCAAATTCTCTGCTTAATATTAAAACCAAGCATAGCCAATATTTTCACTTTTTTATGAGTGGTATAGCTTTAATTAAAACAGTATAAACAAACCTAATATGCCTTCTGGTACCATAGTGACTTGTTTATCTTTTAACATTGTTAGAAAGAGGGCGGCCTTCTTTCGTCGCTCCATCTGTACATTACGTTCTTTTGATGATTGTTGAAATTTTCCTCTGGCTGCTTGGGCTAATTTATCTGCTATTTTTTGTCTCGCTGAAAAGAACAAAAAATCCATTTAGAGACTTTCCTTAGAGATAAATATAAAATCATAAATATATAAGATATATTGTCCCCCTGAAAAATTTTGTTAACAATTTTTTGTTGAATATGTCATTTTAATGTCGCATAAGTTATTCATTGTGACCAAAAACTAGATCAAAAAAAAAAAACCAATTTACCTAAAAAGAATGTAATTTAAAGCAAAAACTACTTGTCTGGCGTGTCAGACAATGAGTTTTTGGTTAAAATAATGTATTTGTTTATTTTGTCTTTATAAGTGAAATAATAATTGCTATTTCAACTCAGCAAAATGGCCTATTATTACCATCCTGTTATTGGCAAATTTCTTTGCTGTTGGTTGGGTTTGGAAATAAAATAAATAAATAAATAAAAGTTTATTATTCTTCATTTTTCATGTGTTTTTGGGGGACAAATCATCTTTAATAGAATGATCAAATTTAATAGAAAGTTGCAACAGTAACCTGTTTTGGCATTTTCACAGAAAATGTTGTATAGTAAAATTGTATTTGGGTCAAACAAAACTGGTATACTGGTCCAGTCACCTACTTAAAAATAACTTTAAGGGCAACCTTTCTAACTTGTATTATTAAAAAATTAATATAGCAATACAGTCAATAAAGACTGCCCTGTTGATTCTATGATAAAAAATTTAGTTAATTAATAAATAAAAAATTAAATAATAATTATTATTTTATGATGCATTATGATTTATACTCAGCAGGTTGGTGGGGGAGGGGGGGAGGGCGGTGTCATTTCATATCTAAATTCATATAATTCATTGTCTTACAATTTTGCTTCATAATGAGAATGCATTATCTAAATTCCACTACCTAAAATTTAACAGTATTAGTAATATTGTGTCTCACAAAATACAAGAGTTCAAAGGTGACTAGCCTGGAGGAGATATGACAGAGCTTAGATTTAGAGCTAATAGCCAGTTATTAGCATATTTATTACTCTAAGAAAGTACTCTCCTTCCTTGACAGCAAAGTAAATGAATAATTCTTGTTAATATTGACACAAGGCTAGCTAAGGCTCTTCGGGAATATAATTGGGCTGGCGTATTTTGACATCAATCGATCACGTTTGTATTTAATCACACAAGATAGGCAACATTTTTATTACTTTGTTTCATTAAGACGTCATAACCAGTAAATGCATTTGATTTAAGACTAATGTTTACCTCTGACACACTAAAAACAAAATTAACTTATTTAAATATAACATTTATTAAAACTAAATTAAACAACTAACCTAACACTAACTAAAATACGGTATTTAAAGAAGTTTTTAAAAAAATGTTTTTTATATCATCAGTAAAAACTTTTCAAAATTAACTTATTTAAATTTAACATTTATTGTTAGTTCTTTAACACCTTTAAACAAAACCACTAACACAAGTACCAAGTAATATGCCATGAACCATTTGATACTATTTAAAAAAGTTACAAAAAAAATGTTTTTTATATCATCAGTAAAAACTTTTCAAAATTAACTTATTTAAATTTAACATTTATTGTTCGTTTAACACCACTAAACTAAACCACTAACACAAATACCAAGTAATATGCCATGTACCATTTGATACTATTTAAAAAAGTTACATTATATCATCAGTAAAATCTATAGTAATAATAAATTAACAAATTGTAACCATACTAAAGCCGGTATAATAAGTCACAATATTTTGGTTCATAATCATATACTTAAATAAAAAAAAAACCAAAACAAATAAAACATCTTACCCATTATTTTACTAGTTTCTAGGCCTAGCTTTCCTTTATCCATATGTCTATCAAATATCTCCTCTCGTTCGTCGACGATCATTGGGACGGGGTGATCCATGGAGGCACCAGTTGATGTTTTACCCTGCAATGTATTTACCCGCTTTGTTGTAGGCTCCTGTTGGCCGTTCTCCTCATCGGACTCGCTGCTTTCGTACGGGAGAGCACTTGGTCGATCCAACAGCTTGTCCTCAGAATCTTTGGTTTTAATAGAAAAACTAATGGGAGCTGAAATAAGATCAAAAGAGAATTGTTTTATTTATGCACTGTTTGATAATGACCTCAATTTGACCCCTTATATATTTCTAAATACAAGTCTTACATACACAAGTGGTCTTGGTCCTAGAAACCTTACCTTTTTTCGGTTTGTCGTCCTCATTTTCATCTCCCTTCCTAAACTCCTCTAGAAAAACATTCTTTTTATATTTATAATAGGCATTGAAAGTATGCCAGGGTAGTAGAAATTCAAATCGACTGTCGTTTTTGGCTCGTACCGTTGCCTCAAATTCTTCTCCATTTCTGGCCACGTACTTGGCCATTTTATCGATGATCGGTTGAATGTCTGGAGTTGGTGGAATGATGTTACTGTTGTCTGCACCACTGAGAGAACAAGAACAATGTGTGACAATTACAATGGTAGTACAGTTGAGTTTTACTCTAAACAAATAAGAGTTTTACTCTAAACAAATAAGAGTTTTACTCTATAAACAAATAAAGAGTTGTACTCTATAAACAAATAAAGAGTTGTACTCTATAAACAAATAAAGAGTTGTACTCTATAAACAAATAAAGAGTTGTACTCTATAAACAAATAAGAGTTTTACTCTAAACAAATAAGAGTTGTACTCTATAAACAAATAAAAGTTTTACTCTAAACAAATAAGAGTTTTACTCTAAGCAAATAAGAGTTTTACTCTAAACAAATAAGAGTTTTACTCTATAAACAAATAAGAGTTTTACTCTAAACAAATAAGAGTTTTACTCTAAACAAATAAAGAGTTTTACTCTAAAGAAATAAAGAGTTTTACTCTATAAACAAATAAAGAGTTGTACTCTATAAACAAATAAGAGTTTTACTCTAAACAAATAAGAGTTTTACTCTAAAGAAATAAGAGTTTTACTCTATAAACAAATAAAGAGTTTTACTCTATAAACAAATAAAGAGTTGTAAGGATCCCAATGGAAATAAGCTGATAAGCTTTTTGGGCTATCCTGGAAAATCTTTTATAAATGTATTATTTGTAATGTCCGTAATTTATGTTATCACTTTGTATGTATTTTTTATGATGATTTCCCAAATAACTTCAAATCAAATCAAATCATACTCTATAAACAAATAAGAGTTTTACTCTAAACAAATAAGAGTTTTACTCTAAACAAATAAGAGTTTTACTCTAAACAAATATGAGTTTTACTTTAAAGCACATTTCTGTACTACATTTTGAACACTTTCTGAAAAGATGGTTATTTTGGCTAACATAAATTTGTTTATAGCAATATACAGTATCCATGTAATCATAACATGAGAAATTGGCTTAGTTTTTTTTATGTGATGTTTCTGTCACTTAGAAGTAAATCGTTGAACCAAATCCTAATTATCAGCTCATATTAGGGACTATGTCAAAATGATTCTACTACAGTTACTGCAGTAACCATATTTAACCTGTTTATGTAATTATCAATATTTCCTGTTTACTGCAGTGACTGCATCATAAAGCTTTCATTGAAACAAATTAAAGGAAAACAGTATTACAGTAAAAACTGCTGTAGAAGGACCATAATCTGAGTTAATGTAAATTTTAAAGTTATCTTTACAATATCAACATGATAGACATTACAGTGTTCAGCATTTTACACTATATTAAATTGAACTTTATTATTACTATATCTAAATATATCAACTGCTATAGGCATATTGTATAGAAATGTATCAGTGTATAATAATAAGTATTAATTTAAAAGATATATCTTCACAAGATTCCAAAGTAATGATGAATCAGATATGATTTGCACAATAATCAATTATTATTAGTATTATAACCAGTGTTAATTAGTTTGCTTAAAGGAAGTATATCTTGGATAACAAAGACTTCATTGTAATATGTAAATGGCACAATTGTAGCACAATATCTAGTTCTCTGTGCCAAGAAGATGGTGTACATTTCACTGCAATTAGAGCACATTCTGCATTCTCTTTTCTTTTTTTTTCTCTACAACCAACAGTGCAAGGCACCAATTACAGGTTGATAATAAAATACATTTTTCTGTGTTATGAAACTCCAGATGTATAGTAATTCTTTATCTTTAATTATGACTGGTTAAATCAATACATTGAACAAGATCTGTTTTAATGGTTTTGACTGACAGTATAAAAAAAGGTGTGACATTGTTGCACCCATGGTCAAATATCCAAGAACTTAATAGGGAATGTGTGTACTGAATAATATACCAAAAAGTATTTTGTATCATGGGTGATATAATTGGTAGTCAATAACAATTTACATTTGTATTTTATGGGTGGGATCTTGTCCACCTACAGCTGGCCTTCAAAAAGAGACTCTACAATTCGTTTTCTTTGACACAACATCATGTTTGTTGAATGTTATATATGAATAATGTGGCATTAAATCAAATTTCATATGTAAGTATTAAAGTATTATCCGATATCAAAAGAGTGAAAACTGATACAAAGAATGTAATCTAAGGGGATTTGCTGCAGAAATTAATTTGGAGAAAGCTATATCTTATCAATTTAAATTAGGTTTCTTGCGTAGCACTGCATATAAATCATCTATAACCAATGTTAAATTACAAACATGTCATCAATTGATGTTTGCTGTATGCCTGGCACCGTGTCCATAGCCAGTATCATAGGCAGATTCTGTGATAAAGTATCACATGTGAAGCCTATATAAATTTATAATTTAACCCAAACCTTCTATGATACAGACATCACATGTACTCACATGTGATGTCTGTATCTGTCTGTATTATGGAATTTGCCTATAATACTAGAAATATTGCCATAGGGGTTCAATCTACTTTAACTACAGTATTATGTAGGATAGTTTTCTTTATTAATATTGCAATGTAAAAATATTGTTTAGTAACCCTTTTATACAAATGATTCGCATACAACTTTAAGACATAAAGAGAAAAAAAGAGATAATTAAATTGAAACACACGGAGCATAATAATACAATGTTTATGTTTCATCAAAAATACAATTCAAAACCAATTCAATAATTTGTAATTGAAAAAAAAAAGTTTCAGTTTTGAGAGTTCAATAAGATAGCTTTTATCATCAATAACGGGTTATCCAATGAAATAATTGTCACTAAATATTCACCAATGAAAAAAAGAAGAAATATTCAACAGTACAACTCAGTACCATGCATATTCGTAAATTGTAAGATTAACATCTCGAGAATGTGATGGTATGTATAGAGCTGTTTCATTGTATACAAATAAATATACATCTCTCACTCTCATTAAATACAAATGAAAGAATACGAATCCAGTTGAGTTCAACAGACATTAAAAATACTGCAATCCAAAATATGCAAAGATTGACCAATCATAATGTCGTATGCATATATACACTTAATGATACTATCGATTATTAGTATTTGCTTGTAAATTACTCTAGATTTGGAGATGGGTCAAGTGGTTAGGACACTACAGGTGGCATGATACCTGGTTCAATTACCGACAACTACCAGTCTGCCCAGCTGTAAATGAGTACCTGGTTAAAAATACTAGGGAGGATACGGCGGCGTGGAAAGGAACTGGCCACTCTACCACATAATGCAGAGGCTTAAAATGAGCTAACAGCTCATTTCAAGTCCTTAGTTTAAGTAAAAACAGGAGAGCTCTAAATTGCTCTCCTCAAATTTCCAAGGAGAGCGATTACTCTCCTAAAGAATTCTGGAGTTTTTAATTATTTCCCCGAAAAGGCCACCTAACATTTTGACACAGATGCATTTTCAATGCTAATGGCACAATCTCAGAATTGAAGAGAGAAAATCAATTTGAATACATACCTTGGAATAGCACTAGGTGAACTTGTCCCTGAAACATCTGTAACTGGGGGTAAGGTATATATTGCAGGGGAGGGGATTATTGAGGTAGATATTTCAGTGTGTGACAAATTAACATTTGCGATGGGGGGTGGAGGTGGGGCAGGGGGTGGAGGAGGAGGTGCAAACGATGTTCCTTGTGCCACAGAAATAAAGGGTTGTAATTGCGAGCTGTGATCTGCAAAGAGGAAAGAGAAGCAATGCATGTATTATTATATACTAATAAAAATATTTTTTTTTATTTTCACATTCATGCCCGAAGGCTTTTATTCATTAAGAGTTTAATGCTTAAAATTAAAATCTTAAATTGAAAAACAGTGTGATAATAACTCATACTATAGAGGTTATTATCCAGTAACCTTTAGTTACTCCTCTTACAGTTATACATATCATATGGTACCATGTGGCCTAGAAAAAAGCCCCAGACAAAGTTAACGGTAATTTTGTCTCAATTTTTGAAAAAGGCTAACTTATCAAACTACTTGGAATATTGTTGGCCAATCAGAAGTCAGGGTGGGTTTTTTAAATAGTTAAGATGATATGTTTTAAGTTTAGTTTTAGTTTTGGTATGAAGGTGAACAGACACAGGCCAGCAAGAGGGCTTGTTCATTAAAGAAATATACTTTTACTTTAACTTTAATGCACTTTTGATGTTCATCTTTGTCTGATAACTTTAAATATTAAACCGCTCGGACGTTTCTCCTATATGACTACATAAGTAAACCGCTCGGACTCATGCGAAGCCCGTAACATGGTGGCAGCGGTGCTGGAAACGTTTTTAACCCGTTACTATTAACATTAGACGAACTGTGCTGTGGTGGACCACTTCACAAATTTTTTTTTATGGATTGCTTGACTTGAATTTTGATCTGAAACAAGACTTTACCGACATTGTGGATGACATTGTTTTCATGCCAGAAACACAAAGGGAAGGAAAACTTTCTGTCTATATCATCAATGAGTTTCAAGTTAAAGGTACATTTTTCATTTTGTGGTAGAAGTTTGTGATGCACTATAGTTTAAGTTTTGTTATATATATCTTACTACGTCTTAAGTCATAGTCATTATATATTGTATAAGTACATTAATGCCTAAACATAAGTCAAGTAGGATCTTAAGATCTCAACAAAGTTCCATAATGAATACCGATGAAGCACAAACTTCTCAGGCTCAGAATAGTACTGTTGTACCAGATATACCCGAAACCACTCTGGTAACGAGACCGAAATTCCGGATATGGTACTTGATAAAATTTCTGTAGAAATTGGGGGTCAAAGGATTTTGATGCACATGCATGATTGGTTGGCCTATCAAAAAATCGAAATGGAAAAAGAAAAGTTAGAATTAGAAAGATTGTATGTAATGAACATCCTATTGTTTACCTTAGTAAGGATGTTGCCCAATGAGTTAAATTATTCAGTTGCTGAACAAGAATGTTTAGCTATAGTATGGTCAATTAACAAGTTACGATATTACTTACAAGGGCACAAATTTACAGTTATAACTGACCACAAGGCGTTGAAATGGCTTGACAATACCCGCCATTCAAATAATAGACTAATGAGATGGTCAATGACTCTACAACAATTTACTTTTGGTATACAATACCGCAAAGGTATAACAAACACCAATGCTGACAGTTTGTCACGTCGATGTTAGTAATTCAAGTAACAGACAGTACATTACATTATTTTAATTTATAGTTAAGTGAGTGCACAAGTTTTATCAGACTAACATTTTTATGTACTGTATAAGGATTATTACAAATAATCTGACCTTATATAGTAAAATTAAGTATTAAGATACAAACGAAAAGATTCTCACAAAGAATCTATATATATTGTGACCATTATAACAATTGTGTAAAATTGGTTTAAAAATTATAATATCTATATTGTCAGTAAAGATTATATTTAGCATCACCAACTAACAATTGGTCAGAGCACTTCACAATGTTGAAGGTTATATGTACTACCAACTTACACTTGGTATTAGACACTTTTTACTGTATTGTAGTAACCGATTTATTATGATATTGTGTAAAATTGGTTAAAAATTATAATATCTATATTGTACTTAAGTAAGGGTCAGTAAAGATTATATTTAGCATCACCAACTAACAATTGGCCAGAGCACTTCACAATATTGAAGGTTATATGTACTACCAACTTACACTTGGTATTAGACACTTTACTGTATTGTAGTACAGCAGATTTATTATGATATTATACTATTTAAGATTTAGAATTAAGTATATAAAGTGCATCTCGAACTGTTGCCATAGAATGTTATGAATGTGACCATTAACCGTATCATCTTCTTTTATACAAACTTTGAACACTGACCTGTTTATGAACTCTTACATTTATGATTGACAGCAGTGCAACAGTGAAATGAGGAGCATTGAAGAAAAACTTTTATGTAATTAATTTGATTGATATTTTACTTTTAACAGCGTGATTTTTGCAGAACTGCAGAACACTTTATGATTTTGAAGTTAAATTTAACACAGTGGACACCATACCATTGATGAACAATAACTTGAACAATGAACTTTACATTTTGATGATGTAGCAGTAGAAATTATAAACAATGCATTTTTAATTTTAATACTGCAAGCTGAACATTTGAAACTACTTTGAACATTTTCAGTTTTATATTCTCATATCATATTGGTTTAGTTATTAAGTACTGTAGTTAAGGATATACTATTTTTAGAAGAGTGACACACTCTTTTATTCAGTAGGGGGGTGTGATAATAACTCATACTATAGAGGTTATTATCCAGTAACCTTTAGTTACTCCTCTTACAGTTATACATATCATATGGTACCATGTGGCCTAGAAAAAAGCCCCAGACAAAGTTAACGGTAATTTTGTCTCAATTTTTGAAAAAGGCTAACTTATCAAACTACTTGGAATATTGTTGGCCAATCAGAAGTCAGGGTGGGTTTTTTAAATAGTTAAGATGATATGTTTTAAGTTTAGTTTTAGTTTTGGTATGAAGGTGAACAGACACAGGCCAGCAAGAGGGCTTGTTCATTAAAGAAATATACTTTTACTTTAACTTTAATGCACTTTTGATGTTCATCTTTGTCTGATAACTTTAAATATTAAACCGCTCGGACGTTTCTCCTATATGACTACATAAGTAAACCGCTCGGACTCATGCGAAGCCCGTAACAAACAGAAAAGGAGAAAATTGCGTACCTGAATTTGAAGTTGGAGGCGGTGGAGGAGGCGGAATTAGTGAACCCATAACATTTGGCAGATAGCCAGCAGCTACTAATGCTGCAGGATCGTAGCCCTGAGCAAGTAGACTGGAGACATCAGGGTAGCCAGGAGGCATCTCGTACATAGGCGGATGAATGCTAGATGTTGGAGGTAACCGGCGTGTATCACTTGATTGCTGTGGTAGTGCTTGATGTACTGCCTAATAAAAAAGGGAAGAAAAGGCAACTTAAAACTAAATCAAAACTGGAAAAAGAATTCCTGCTATTGGGATATGTCAAAATTATTCTACCACATTTTGTTTAATCTTTAATTTGTTAAACTTATACATTGAGTTTGATTGAAACTAAAATCACATGTTATTACAATAAAAATGTAGTTTACTGCAGTAGAATCATTTTCACATGATCACAAAACTTGTTCACATGATCATAAAACTAGATACCTTTTTTTTACTAGGCTTGGTTGTTGAAGTTGAGTAAATGCTTTACTTTAAACTAATTGAAACGGCTTATAGCACAATCAGCAATAGTTTTACCTTGCAATAAATTAATATCTACTTACAGACGCGTTAGTTGGTTTTGGCCTCGGATTTGACACTAGACTGGGATGTAGATATCCGCTGTGATTATGATCATCTTCATCATCATCTTCACTGTGATGTCCGCTGTCATCGTTACCGGTACTTTTTATATTGCATACTTTTCCTACATAATAAATATAAAAGTATAAATAAAAGAGAGGATTGTGATGAGTGTTCCACAAAAAAGTTACATATATGGTCAACTAAAGCCCAACTCAGAAAGTGTCGCACGACAAGGCTCGACGAAAAGTCTTGATTCGTCGGTTCTGTTTGAGCTAAATCCTGAAGAGAAGAAGAAGGTTATCTTCACAAGCCAACATGCACATAGATTAAAATACGAGTATGAAAAGTTAATGTATCCCATCTTATGATTGAGGTGTTTACAGAACTGAACGTTTTGTGTCACAGACAGCTTCCCACCCAGGTGCTCTTCAACCACCCCCACCATCCATTCTGCGGCGGTTTTCAAATGTAGTATCTACATGTATTATCTGGGAGTCTTATTAAATGACTGTACCAGTTTAGTCTAAAGCTCTGTCTACACTATTAAACTACTGTAGTTTGACAAAAAAAGTGTGATGTGCCCAAATATGGTAGTGATATGCCTAAATCTGGTAGTGATATGACATTATCATGTTGATATGACATTATCATGTCCATATGTGGGCACATCACATTTTTTGTCACATAATGTTTGATAGTGTAGACAGAACTTAACAATAAATTAAAATATAAATCATTGTTGATTACCTTCTTTGGTTTGCCTCCTATCCTCTGTCTTCTGCTGGTCCATGTTTGGTCTATAGTGGCCAGACTTTATTAATTTTAATATATGTTTATAATATGGATTGAGGTAGTGGTCAAAATTAAGAAAATCAAATTGCGAATTTCCAGCTTGTTTTGCCTTGATTCGTATCTCCATCTGCGCTCCTCGTGAACTGATGAAGTGGGCTGTACGTTCCATAAAAGTATGCATTTTTGTCGTCTCCGGCTAAAAGATAAAAACAATATTGTTTATGATATTTATCAACATTACCTGCTTATACAGTATGTTTAAATATTCTTCTATACAAATAATACATTTTTATATAACTTCAACACAACTTACATAAATGTAAATATAATTGACTAAACAATATTCTTATTACCACATAGTACTTTTTGTTGTTATTTCTATTATTGTAGTACTGTAGCCTAAATACATAAATATACATTTTAATGATGCATAATAAATTTAATGGAAGCACAGAAAATGAGGATGCCATTTTAAGTACATTCTTACTTTACAACAGTTACATAAGCACAAATAATAGGTATTTGATCGATGCATAGGATTACAGTGTATAGATTGTGCACGACCCAGTTAATGCTCATCTATTTTATATACCAAAGACATAAATTTCTCAAGGTCTAGAGAATGAGAAATACGTGACAACGAAACAAGCCTGCTCAGTCAAGCATTCAATTCATCATCTCATGAAGAACTGATTTTACTATCAACGTCGCAGTATAGTGAATGCTAGTGTATAGCAATTCTTTGCCTGCATAGTCAAATTGTCATCTGATAAAAGGAATAAGCTATAAAAATATTATATAATTACTATAATGTGCAGTTTCGGTATCGTTTTATTGTCAAAATATTATAGGCCTATAATAATAAAACATGTTTGGTATTGATCATTTTATTGTCAAAATTCTGTCACAATTTTTAATATAGTTTGATTCATCAAATTAAATACAAAGAAATCATTGCATTTTTAATAAAATACTAAATCGCGATAAAAAAAATTAATGTGTACAATAATTATTACTAATTTGTATTCTCATTATTTAGTTTAACCATTTATGTAACAGTGCTGATGATGTCAAAGTTTTATCTATTAAACCACAGCTTATTAACTGTAAATTATTAATGAGTTATTGATGAACAGCTGATGGTATACTGTATGTCATATTTTTCATTCTCTATTACCTTTTACAGTGAACCCACAACCCAAATCACACCCTAGGAGAATAATAATAATCTGTATAGGATACAGTAGGATAGTCATTTTCATTCGAGGTCCTGTGAATTTCTTTTCTCTGCCAAACTCTCATTTTGGAGCTTCAAATTGCTGGAGAATGGAGCAGTGAAAATGGTTCCTTTGCATCATCTACATTGTGTTGGTTATTTTTAGAAAATGTCAAGGGTTTTTTGCGTAAAGCGCTTATAAACATAATATTAGTATCAAGGCCAACTCAGACAGTTTCGTCAATGAGGCCCAACGTCTTGACTCTTCTGAGTTGTATTATTTCTTGCCATTTGATGGAATAAATGTTTGTTGAATTGAATTGACCACACGTGTCATATTGAGATCGCAGCGGGTGTAGCTTTTAGGTCGTCAGGAGAACATTAAACATGTTTTTTTTCTCTCGACGAAAGGTGATTCTTCTGACCTCTTCGTACGACGCTGTCTGTGTTGGCCTTTATATGATTATTATTATTATTATTATTATTATTATTATTATTATTAGTTATCCGCTTGGTATACCAAGCGGATAACTCCTTGTTATTGTATGGGATCAATAGTTTTTTTCTGTATTATTCTTGGATCCTTCCTTCCTTTTTGTGAGTCGCGTTTCTCTAAAATGTGTAAACATAACATTTCATAACTTTGACAACATATGTGCATTTACGTGAAGTTGTGCACCTCCTATTTTTGAATGACGTCATAGTTGCGCAACGTGACTTACGCGCAATTATATGAATTTCAATGATTGATTATAGATTAAAAACCAAAAGTCATTTAGTATTGACACTTTGACAAAATTTAAGTCATATCAGGGGCAAACTTTCTATGGATTAAAAATGGCATGTTTCACAAGAAGTTACGCGCGCACGCGCATTTAAAATTTCAAGATGCGCAAAATTAATTTCTAATCAACTTTTTATGCGTTTCTTGTCATTTTGAGCATGTCAAAAATTCCCACGGGCGCGCAATTTTTTACGCACGCGGTGCGCACGTAGCGTTAAAAACATATTTTTTTCTCTTGAATTATATTTTTCAAGTCTTTCCTAGTAATTTTGAAAACAATTTAGACCTTTTCCAGTTTAAATAACGCCATACGAACACGTTGAATTAGACAATTCGTGCGCGTTTTTTATGAAAAAGCTTAAAAAATCGTCAAAATTATGTCTTTTTTTAAACAGTCATAGTTTCTAAAGTAAACCGTGAACCGTTTATTTTTATTACAAAATCTAGAAGTTGATGAGTTGTAGATATCGGATCATGCATCGATAAGGCTAAAAAAACATTGTGACGTCATCGTATGGCCACACGAATGTAAAATATAGGATTTTTGTCTCTTTCGTTATTGCTCATCACATTCAATGGAGCGCATCGCGCTTATCTGTATTCCTTTTTCTCCTACATTTATATATTGTGTAGGTCAATCAACTTTCTTTAGCATGAGATAAAAATATTTTAATTTTTATGACGTCATCATGCCTAAAAATTTTAATTACGTGGGTCATTAATTTCATCTTTACAGTAAATTTTAATCTGTAATAGCTCGTAAGAATAAAATGTGATAATCACGATTAAAACGTTTTCTGGAAGCTATTGGATTGTAGATACGAATTCATGTAAACATTTTGCCAATCGGATGTTGTGACGTCATCATATGGCCAGTTGAATAAAAAAAGTCGTATTTTCATATTTTGCGTAATAGTTCATCACATTTAAAAGGGTGCGCATCTATATTTTACGTATTCAAATTTCTTCTACACGTTAATATGTTGTTCCTGAGATAATTTCCTTCTGAAATTGCTATCTAAGTGTTTCATTTTGATACCGTCGCCATGTTAAAAATTGGAATAAATGGCGGGTCCCGTAATTTCACCTATTCTACACTGTATGTAATATGTATACAGCTTATACTGTTTGCATGTATATACTATATGACACAAAATTGACAGAATTCAGCACTAACAGCATATCATATTCTTCAGTTCTTGTCATAATGCCATAATCTTTATCTGTGTGCAATATTCCAACGTATGACGTGCACGTGGCGTTTGTCGTGGTGCGGATAACTAACTCGTCAAAGTGACGAGTTTCATGTCTAGTTATTATTATTATTAATTAATGCATAGTTACCACTTCCATGTCCATGGGTATCTTAAGTTCTGGCGGTAATATGGGTAATATGTATACAGTACTAGATTTTTTTTTCATTCGCAAAACGTTTCAAAAAGTACTATTAAACGATCATTTAATAGTGCGTACTATTGCACGCCATGTGACCCACAATCGTCCAATCAAATGACATGAATTTATTTAGGTGTTATATAATATTAATTAATGCATAGTTACCACTTCCATGTCCATGGGTATCTTAAGTTCTGGCGGTGCAATGAACGGTTCTTCAAGTATCACATTTGTTTCAATTTTTTCCACTTTTACAGTTTCTTTTTCTTCAACTTGTTTTGCTTCAATTTCTGAAAAATAAAAACATTAAAGATTGTTGCTTAATAATTTTTCACTACATACTTTACCCACAAATCAAATATTCGAACAGAAGTTCAAACTGCCAATCAACTCCCTAGCTTCCTAAACTTTTCACCTTTTAAAGTAACCTAAGGGGCCTAAATCATCCGTTACATTTCACACATAATTGCTTGGTAAACTAAATGGTAAAAGTCACTATGAATTTAGTATGGTTACTAATTGAAAGAGAATGTTTCCAAAATGTTAACAGGTTCAGAAATGAAGGGATTTGATAAATTATTCCAAATTTTAAAAAAATGGACGTTCTCAGAGAATGTTGAGAAAACTACGACAATTTCAGTTTTGTGTATGAATTATTTTTAGTTAATAGTTTTAGATGATTTGTTTGTTTAAATTATGGTACAACATTTTTAATTGCTTTAATTTAATACAAGATGTTTTTTCAATCCTGAATTCACAGGTACCGAATTATTTTAGCAGCATTTTAAATTATTTATGGTTCTCTATTTGAATGACACTTTGGAACTCAACAAAGTCCTGTTAATAGAAGTGTCTTCTGAACAGGGGTGTCGTCAAAATAGGAGTGGGGGGTGGGGGAGTTTTGTCGTCTGAATAGGGATGTGCCCTCTGAACATGGGTGTCCTCTGAATAGGGGTTGACCCATAGTGTTAAAATACTATTTTCCCCTTATGGAAAGTGTACCTTTAATTTAACAGAGGTGTCCCCTAAATAGGGGTGTCAAACGGTTCTATCGTAAACAACTTCAAACCATTTGTTATCACTATGCATAGACATTTAGGTATTTGTCATCAATACTTCCATTTATGAAACACCATGGTCTTGATATAATTTTAGATGGAAATTAGGACTCCCTGTGACCCTAGGAAATAGGAAATATCTGAAAAGCACATTTCATAATAATTCAGCCAGTAAAGTATGTTTCAACTGACGTTTCCAAAGAGTAAACTTGAATGAATGGAACACTTATTGCTGAATAAATTAAATTAATATGATGGCTTCGCAATGTGTCACCATGTACAGTTAATATTAATAACAGAAGGGGGCCAAGGACTTGTAGTAAAAGTTAACATGAATAGTCGTTCCTAAGCAGTGAGTAGTGTCACACCCTATGGTTGTAGAATAAGGGGCCGCAGCTAAATGACTCCAATTACTGCAGTAATACGTATTGTTTACTCAATAACCTGTTTAGAAAAACGAAACTGACAAGGTAACTTTTACCATCAAGTTTTCTTTATCCAATTACAGTAGTTATTTAAAGGAAATTTATAAATTCATCATACCCTGTCTAATGTATGTAAATTATTATTATATTGACTGAAGAATCATAAAATTCTATAGTCTAAACAAATACTAAACTTATATGTTATTGTAAAAAATGTAGTTACAATACTGCAGCAGTAGAAATGTTTGATATGGTCCCTAATTATTTTAAGAGTATACTTTACAATTAAAAATTAAACAATACTATCATCAGAATTCAAATACAGTATAATAAAATTTTAAGAGCCACACCTCTATACAGGTTGTATAGGTTTATTATTATTTATTTTGACTGTGAACTTCATTAGAAAAACATGACTGAACAGTGAAAAATACTGGTATTTTCAAAGAAATTATTTTACTTGATAATTGTCATTCGGTTATATCATTTATTTTTCAACATTAATTCATCATCAATCAATAATGATATTGATTACAATTTAAACATTGCCAATAATGTTGATTATGTTAATTTCCCGATAATTATCGTTTTGACCTGTCAATTTTCAACACGAAGAACTGTTTATTGACCTTACAGTTCTCAGTAATAATTGCAAATCATCCAAATCAATAACTGGTGGTAACACAAAGGAATATTGAATGTTATGTTAAATACAAAATTCCACATTTATACTATACAAAGCATTTTAATAACATTTGTTGACATATTACACACCACTGTGGTCATCATTCTGTGGCTAACAGTAAATTTATTTACGGTATGCCATAGTTGGGAATTTAATATAAAAACATTTATTTTGTAATTCTTGTGCGATAATAATTATTAAATAAGATTAACATTAATTTGGGGTTTATCTTGATTATGTATAATTGAAAGACTGGGATATCACTCAATGTGTAGATAGAGGTTGAAGAGGGCAAAGCTACAGTAGTCAAACTTTCTGTAGATATCAGCTTGGATAAGATTTTAGTAAAAATGGTCGAAGTTGTGAAGTATGGAAGGGTATTCCAGTCTATGACTGCGTATTGGGGAAGAACGAGCTCTGGGAACAGTTGGTCTTAGCCACTGGAACTTTAATTGTAAGCGGATTGTGGTTCCAAAAAGGGGTTCTACTATACTGGTTTGAAATAGTGAATTATTATCTACAGTAATGGATTATTATTATTATTGATTATAATTTATAAAGTTTTTTCAATTATTCATGTAATTTTATGGTTATTTGCACTGATATGTGACCTTTGACATACATTTTAATACTATTCTTTTTTTGCGTAGTTTTGTTTACAAAAAAAATAAACCTCCTTGGAAACAATCAATACTTCTTTGCTATGACAATTTCTTCAAATTTTCTTATCCATAATGTGATAGTTTCATAATGCAATACGTGAAAACTGCTATTTTCATTCATCATAATTATTAAAGGAAAGCATTTTAATATTTCTAAATATAGGCCTATTTATGAAAAAAAACCCGTTCCACTTTTAAGGATTATCATAGAAGCTTTTACCGTCGAGGAAAAATGACTGGTATTTTAAACTGGATTGAACAATATCCTTTGGGAATTAAAGCCGGTCACCGAGACTATCAAACCATAATATACCTGCATTAAGGCAAGCGACAGCATGGCTACGTTGTTGTCTTAATTATACCTTCACTGATGCATATGTGGCTATAATTACATTCATCAACTGCCCAAAAGGGAATTTCCCTTTTTAGCCTAATCATTGAGTGGCTATCTCAAATTCTATGTTTCTTTTTTCTTACACATTTTTCATGCTTACTTGACAAAAATTTATTTTTTAAGCAAACTACATTGCAAGGAATAAGCGGAACACTTTCATATTTAAGGTACTATAATATCTCACTTAAGTTTGATTGATGAATATGGTCACTGGCACATGATATTGACTTACAGTACCCATTACAATAACCAACTCTGGAATTTCAGCTTGGTTGATTTGAGGTTGGAGGGACCTCTAATTATTTAAGGTCGGCGATTTTTTGCTGACAATGTTTTAAATGAAATTTCAGAAGCAGAAGTAAATCCAAAGTCTACATTATGTCAAAGATACATCCCTTCGGATTGGATGTAAAGCTGTTGGTCCTGCGTACATATAGAGCATGTTGGTACACTATTAAAAAAGAGTAGGGGATCGTCTCCCAATGTTGGAGCTGCGCTGCTAGCTGCCATGGATCCGTTGAGGGCCTAATACGAATTTCTAATTTTCCAGTTAAGCTTGAGGACCGGAAAATAAGTACATTTACGTTTACTTACATATTTCTCATTAACCAGTCATATTGTTGCTGTCTTTATTTCTTACCTGTTTCATCTTGGGTGGGTTGCATAGGATCATAAGTGTCGCTTTGGTTTGGTTCATCGTAATTAAATGATATAGCACTATAATTTGTTTCTGATGCTGCAATTGCTTCATTTAGTCTTTTAATTTCCTCCTCTGAAAAGAAAATTTAATTAGAATATTAGAGGAAAGGAGAATTAATACATTGGTAACGATCTTAATACATTATTAAAGCTCTCTCTACACTGTCCAACAAAATGTGATGTGCCCATAAATGGACATGATGATGTCATATCACTACAATATTTGGGCATATCACTACAATATTTGGGCATATCACTACCATACAGGTATTTGGGCACATCACAATTTTTTGTCAAACTAGTTTGATAGTGTAGACAGAGCTTTACACAACATTTGATGAAACATCTCTCCAACTTGCATTGTTTTAAAGCTCTGTCCACACTATTATCAAACTAGTTTGACCAAAAAAGTGATGTGCCAAAATACGGTGGTGATATGCCTAAATATGGTAGTGATATGACATCATCATGTCCATATATGGGCACATCACATTTTGTTGTCACATAAAGTTTGATAGTGTAGACAGAGCTTCAAAAGTAAATACAGTGGTTGAGTATAGTAACTACTGTACCACAGTAATTTACTTTTTATAAAGGTGGTATACTGTAGTGGAAACATGAACAATTGGTCATTAAATCTGCATGTTGTTATCTTAACATAGAATGTGTGTGATGAAACCAGTTTTAGCTGGATTCACAAGCCACATTTCCCTGTAGCATGCAGCAAAGCAAACATGATCATAAGTAGAATAATTCAAAGACAAAATCGACATAACATTTAAATACAGATTTCAAATTATAAAGTTACTGTATAAATACCTAACGTGTAAAATTATTAAAAATCTACTCTACTTTTATATCTGACATTTTGGAAAAATATGAAATAGTAAATTAATACTAATATATTATGCTGAGGCTAAGTATTAAACAAATGCTTTAGTAACAGTAAAAATGGCATTTTCGCTCAAAAAGACGCAATCAAAATATTTAATCTCTCCCACAAAACACCTATGGGCTAATCCAAAATATTCGCATTTATAGCAAATCTACTTCTTTAAAAAGAATTCTAAAAACATCTTTAAATGTCAATATAAAATTTGGTTTTCTGACTGTTGGTTTTGAGAGAGATCCATAAACATGAATGTACTGTATGTACAATTAAAATGTTTTTAATGTAAACCTAATTACATACAGAAAATGACAATGAGAAATATTTAAATAAAATAATCAATCAAAATTCATATCGCCATCAACAAGAGAGGAGATTTAACCTAAAAAGATATTCATAAATATGCTCACTATAAATCATATTAGACAAAAATATAAATATTGCTAAATAAATAAACCACTCTGAAAAGAGTTTTGTTGTCAAACATGAAAAAGCACATTCACGACCTTGACCAGTATTATATAAATCATACAATTCTACAGCATTTAGAAAATTAAAAATACTGCAAATGTACTAACTCAATAAACAAATCCACAATGTTTGCAAGATCCTTATATTATGTATTTTCATCCAAACTGACATTAAATAATCGGATCTGGTTTAGTCCTCCAATGTTGATTTTGGATCATGTTAAAATTATTTAATTCTACTGCAGTAATCCTGCGCCAACCCCCCCCCCCCCCCCTCCTCAATCCCACAAAGAAAAAAACATGCTATAAAACATAGTTACTGCAGTGAACTGTTCTGTTAAAAAAAAATAGTGGTATCTGGCAAATAAGAAACAAAATTTGTTCAAATGTATAAGTTATAATTTTGCAAAATAAAGGAACTTTACTGATGTATATTAATAAAACAATACTGTAAATAATTAAAAATAAAACAAAATTAAATGTTATTAATTTGTATAATATTTTTACCAACCAAAAGAATGAACCGGAAGTAACCGTTCTGTACTTGTACAATACATATCTGACATGGACATCCAACTACTGTACTCTAATATACCATCATCTTCTCTATAAACGTACGACCCCGTAGCATAGTTAGAACAGTCTGATAAGTAGATATGTATACAACAATGGCCTTCAATATGACTGGAAATTTCCATCACTGTATAGTTGTTGGCAATTGGAGTGTAATGATACAGTACACTAATACTTTCAACGGAGATCCTTTAATGAACACAATGCAATACAAAATACAGGTAGATTTCCTATACTGCAAGCCCAAAGTAAAAACACATAGGGTAGTGGAAAAAGTGATTAATTTTGAGTAATAAATAGGGTTGATGTGTGTTTGTTTACATTAGGTTGTACTGTATATGTTATTTTTATTCTATTCTACTGTATGAAGATTGTTAGGCTCACAAAAAAAAAACAATCAAGATTACATTTTTGATAATAAATCTATGGTACAGTGGAAATTGTTAGTCATTTTTTTAGGAATATGTTTGATGTGCTCGTTTACTGTGAAAGTAAACAGTTTTATTTATTATGATAGCATTCATTGGTAGACAAAAGATATATCTCAGAAAAGCAAATTTAACCAAGATTATATTTAATAAGTACAGTACAGTGGAAATTGTGACTAACTTTCGGGAATAATAGGGTTCTGTGTACTGTATATAATTGCAGAATTTAAAAAAAATTGAATTTGTAATGATTAAATGATTAATTTTTTGTTTGTTTGTTTACATAATATGTTTAATATTCAATTAGATGTTAAAACTTCATTCACTTTCCTGCTAAAATTGCAGAAGATTTTGATATTAATGATAGCAAAGTGTAAAATATTTACATTAGATATTTCTTTATCAAAAATAGAATATGTATTTAAGTTTGTTTTAATTGCGTCAATGACAATATTTGATCATGAGGTTTAAAAGTTCAAGTTAGTTAAATACAGTAGGGGAATTGAAGAGCTTTTATTTCTGTGTATTTAAATGTAATGAAGATTTTAATCTGGGTAGTTTTGTACAGTAATTGATGATGATACATATAAATACAGTACATATTATACTGTTAATTTTAACCGGAAGTGACAGAAGAGGATAAAATCGTCAGTAATTCAAAAAGAAATCAATCATTAAAATTGTAAAAGTGGACAATTTTTACCTGGACAGTTTCAAAAAGTTCAATAGCTAAAAATTATGATACAATTTTTTTTTTGGAGTTTATGGTCGTCAAATCAAAACTGATTTTACATAGCTTAACAATGACTTAGATAAGTCCTGAGTTCTCGCAAATCAAAAGCTCCTTAATATACCGTACTGATACAGGTATAACGACAACACCCCAAGCATGAATTATGTGCAGTTTGGTGGGAAGACTATTTATACTGTATATACATAAAGATGGGCTTATACCTGAGAGGGTGGGCTTGTACCCGAGAGAGTGGGCTTATACCTGGAACAGTTAGTAACATTATATGCCTGTTTGTGACTTCCAATGTTACTAAAGTTCATAGATGTTTGTGTTCCTTAGATTGTTTATAACTAACATTACACTACACTACAGTATAAACAAATTAAAAGTATGTTGTAATTTTACTATATACATAGGTACAGTAGACAATGAAAGCAATCATTGTTTGTATATTATCATTCATAAATAATAAGGTATTGTTTCCTGTGGCGTGGCGGTTACATGTGTTAAAATGTTTGAACATTGTACATTACAGTAGGGTGGATTTTATATCTCCGCCCACCACATTACTTTTCATATAACATCCCCTATACAGCTTTGTAAAGGATAACCACCATCTGGTTAACAATCAGGTTTAGTCCCCTTCCAAGGCTTCTTGCTACTCGGTACTAACGACTCTGCACATGCTCACTAATGTTTCAGTTGTGTGCTTCTAAGCCAATGAAAAGTTAGAAATATGTGCCAGAAACACCACCAAAATATGAATGTGAAATGGGGCTCTGTTGCTGATGCAACTCCGTCTTGACCACTTATGTCGAGTACTGTAAATAAACAAGAAACATAGTGTGGGGCGTGGCACAATAAAATGTAATTCGATCGTGTTGTACTGTATGAATGATGTAAACATAAGAATTTCTTTGTGTGTGTAAACTGTATGAAACGCAAACTTTAAAATAACATTGTTGGTAATGTAATTTTCCCACACTCACAAAGATTGAAATTTAGCATTTCATAATAAAATTGCCTTTCAACAACTGACCTCAATCTTTATCCCTAAAAAGGGTTTGTTTGCTGTTAAAATGGTTAATTAAAGGATGTGATTCAATTTTGTGTTTTTTTTTATAGAAAAATAAGTTTTTTAAAGGCTTAATAGATTTTGTGTATCATCATCAGTCAACCAAAATGCCTACAATAAATATGAATTTCACATAATTTTAATAAATGAGCAAACTTCTTAATACTTATTATAATTACTGTACCTTATTACAGGAAATCTTGTTTTTATTATAGTGTAGTAAATCAAGGCCATGATCAATAGATCATGTAATTTTATGTCTCGGGGGAGAAAACTATTCAAGAGACATAGGAATATAATACTAATATATAATAATATAAGTTGATCAATGGAATAATAATAATAATAATAATTTATGATTGAGAACAAAGTATTGTTATGTAATTTAATATAAGTTAACAGTACTATACTGTAATGTACAGGTAGATGAAAGTGTTTGTATTTCATGTGGTATTGTACTGTATGAAGGATATCGTGAATTACTAAAATTAGTCAAAATACTGAGAAATGTTTCTATTTTCAAACTTGAACTTAAAGATGTATTGTCCCTTGGAACACAAACAAATGAAGGTCAAAATATTCTAAATTTAAATTGGCCATATCAAAGTAATATTAAAGTTATTCACTTTAAGTCCAAAATTCGAGCCAAAAACAACAAGTTTACGTAATTAACAGGTAAATTAGTTTGATTACATTTCGTCTGAAAAATCGTCGCGAGCTAAAGTAAACAAAGATTTCAAAACACGAGTACGCATTATGCATATGCTAATTTGGATTGTTTACAACTCGTCACTGTTGAGAAGGTGTTTTCACACAGATCGCGAGGAAGTTTTATGATTATGCATACAGAGTAGCCAAACAAGCGCGTTCCATTATAGGACATGTTTTGATCGAAAACTTTTACTGGAAGTCAAAGTTATTTTTTGAACAAAAAAACGTCTGTATTTCAGTTAAATGATTTTTTTTTCGACTAATTTTTGGTGTAAGTTAATAACTATTATGATACTTCAAAATGACCCACTTTTTTCAAAATCTTTTTTTAAAATTTTTTTAAAAATTTGTCAAAGGGACAATACATCTTTAAGCTGCCTTGTTTACAACCATCTTCTTTTCACTAGCTCATCTTAAAAACTCATTTTATTTCATTTTTTCTCTCTGTATAAAGCCAGACACCTTGTCTAACAACCACCTTAAATCTGACTGCTACAGCATTTTACTATCTTTGATAAACCCAATTACAGATTTCTGAGAACAACCAAATAGTGGGTATTAAGTGGATATTGACCTTATTACCAACATTATGCACAAAAATTAGAATTGTAGATAGAACGTCGCAAACCGAGTATCCTGTTGAGTGGAATCTATGAATGTTTTGAGTTCCAAGGTTAAATTACCTTAGATGCTGTACTGTATAGGTTTCCATCAACGATTTAACCCATGCATTAACTTTAAACGTGGACTGTCAATTTGTTCAAACTAGGTTAAATTTGTTCATACCACATACAGTATGAAAACATTGTGCATGTATTTTTGGTTTATTTATAAAAGACGTGTTGCTTTTATAATGTACAGAATTGTAACTTGGCATGTTTGGATGGAAGTTTAGTTACTATACTATTTTATTATAACTTAGGCCTATTATAAAGGATTGTTTTTAAATAAATTATAATTTTGCTATCTAAACTAGCACTCCCAACATCAATATTGCTAATCGAAACAGACCTTTATCAATAAAACATACAGATAGAAATACATTTTACATGATTTTAAAAGTTTATTTTTTGAAATTGTACACACAGTCGTAATGATTTTATTAATCTGGTATCTGCAATTATATCTTGATGATATCAAGATTTAAAAACTGATAAAAACATCCCACTTGTTGCTAATGTAACCCATAAGTTAATTGATAACATAACAATTTAACAATGGTAATAAAACACTAATAAAAAATAAAATTTACAGTCTAATACACTAGACAGAAGATATAATGCGTAATAATAGATTGATGCGACCGATAGGAGAACACCTTTTACAAACACAATATGGATCATATGTAAATAATAGTGCCTGGTTCACCGCCTACTCAATACAGCCATGAACATTGGACACAATCACAACAAAGCTAAGCTCCATCCGGTGGCATTCAATATTATTGAATACATCAGCTGATTAGTTTCCAAAGAAAGTACCAAATGAATGTTGTACTACAGTACTGCACAGTAACGTTGATAAAGTAAAAGATTTTTAATATCATTTCTAAAATGTATTATTATTTTTAAATAATTGGTATACTTTCCCGAGAAGGATAATCTGATGTTGTTATTAAATGTTGTTTTTAAATTTTGTACTGTTTGTTAACTGAAATTGTGTATAATTACACCTGTATGTGTGCAAATTACCTCATTTGAATAAGTGTCACCTGAGGAACAAATAGCATTCCACATGCTTGATCTTTATTTTTTGATAATTTATACCGTACTATAATGTTTTGAGCCCACATTGCATTGATTTACTATGAATAGTATTGTATTAGGGTTGTCCCCTGAATAGGGGTTGGCTGTAGTGTTGGAAAATTGTCCCTTATTCGTGGGGAAAGTGTCCCAGGAGTGTCACAAATGAGGGGCTCTACTGTATTGTAACTCTTAAATAAAAGTGTATTAGTAAATGAAAATGGCTGTAACAGTTTCTACATTTTTAATCGTTTGACGATGAGGTTAAGCCCAACATTATTCCAAAAAGATATAACAGCTTCACTTTGTGATCCGATGCAGATATCTAACACAACATTTATTTTTAATACTATTATAGCTTGTTATGATACCTTGTTTATTAAATCACAAATATAATTCTAAAGTTATTTTAAGGACATATTTTTAAAGCATTGTCATATTTACTACTAGTATTTCTGTATTGTTACTGTATAATGGCAATGCCAGTAATTTTCCACTCCATGTGTGAAAGGTTAACTTCAATATTTATGCATGGCACAGGTGATGTCTGATAGTTGAAATTTGTCTTGTTATAGTAAACAAATAGTTCATAATATATATGAGGGCAACCTTCGTTAATTAATTAATTCATTACTTAAATTTTCTCATAAATATTCACATACGTTTCTGCAACACTATCTTATCAAAAACAAACCAGTCCTTATGGTAAACACCATATGTTGACAGTAGGTATGAACTGAGAAATGTCAATGGTGTTTTAAAACGGTTTAGTCAATATCATGTAAACATTCAAATTAAACAAAGACCAATGTCGGTTTATCCAGGTAAGCTAGGCACGACGAAGACAATACAAAAAATCCTAAATATCTTAAAAGCTACAAATAATATAAAATTGTGTATTGATTGTAGAAAAATGTCAAATTAAGAAATTATAAATGTAATTAATTAATAATTAATCATGAAATTGAAAAAATAGGAAAAAAGTCGGTCCAATTGAGAAGGTATCACAGTGATTTAACAAGGAAATCCAGCATTAATCTAATGAAGTCTGGAGGGTTAGACGACATTCATAAATTAGCTAATCAGATCCGGACTGTTGAGACGAAGCTAGAACATCCGGAAAATTGGAATAGAAAGATGTAAATTCCCAAGTGGTATACATGAAAATCCGCAGTATAATATCAATAGGGAATCATAATGGGTTTATCATTCATAAGCATCAATTAATATGCAAAGGTCTACTGTACTTTCAACCAAGAACCATACTTTCAAACAAGAACCATACTGATGATACTGTATATTCCTAACATTAAATACTATGGTACTTGTTGGAAGATTTTCAGACTCAATGGAAGGAGAAAGAAGAAAATAAAGAGGATAGGAAAAATGCAGAAAAGCAAAGGAGGAAGAAAGGAAGGACAGGAAAGAAAGGAGGAAGAAAGGAATGAGAGAATGGAAAGGATGAGAAAGAGAAAAAGGAATTATGGGGAATAGGAAGGAAGGGAAAAAAGGAAGGGACAGGCAACTTGAAATAAAACAAACAATGATCATCAGATGACACTAAACAGTATTCAACAAATATAATATTTTGGTATCTTTATACATTAAAATAAGAAGTTAGAAGTAATATTCTTTACAGGCTTACTGTATTTACTCTTATTTCAAAATTGTTTTTTTGTGGATGTAATGCAGATTAGTGGGACTGGGTCCATCTTAGCCCATTGCATAGAAATCCTCAATTTTGCTGACTGACCAATAACTAAACATTTCACTAAAGTAACTATTAATATACTGTACATCACTCATTTTAAATTGGGATATAAATCTAACCAACTCTTTTGGTACTAAAATATGGATGAAATATATTGGAGATGACAGCTAGACTGACAGGTGAATTATTTTACAGTTAACAACTCAACACTGATGATAAAAAAAGAAGTAGGACGACAAACACATGAGATGGTTCACATAAGTTCATGTTTTACATTGATCACAGCAGACACTTAAAAAATACAGCACCCATATTCTATAATCATTAAAAATTATGAATTTTTTTTCTGAAAATGAAATTTTGAAATTTGTAATTAATTAAACCATGCTTTACTGTACGTTGTTTTTAGATCAATAGAGTGGTTTGCATTACACAGTCCCTGGCATAGATTTTCATTATTTAATGCTCATTTTTCCCCAGGCTAAAGTATAACTACTCTATACTATATCTTGCTGCCTTACTGTACATACCACTGTGTCAGCCCAAACTACAGTGTAGTAATAATAATATGTCAATCCACTTGCCCACTAGGCTATTGCAGGCTATTATAGCAAATACAGTACATCATTTATCCTTAGTGTATTTCTATAATTACGACAACCATAACATTACATTATTTCAACTAATATTTGAATTGCTGTTTATTTTTAAAGAAGCATCTACTTTGCACGCTCTAAATCATTGTGGTACTATAAAACCACAAACACGAAGACAGCTAGTCTAATCTCTAAGCTACCTCTGCATTTTTCAAAGCCAATTGCTTTCCTCTATCGCTATCATATACGCTGGTCCCTCCTGGAATAATCCCCACCCACAACTCCCAAATAATGTAGAGTGATAAAGTATGCCATGGCCAATCTAGGTACTTTCTGATAAAGGAAGCTGGACTTCACCCCTAAACACGTTTCTTATTGCAAATTGAAACCTAAGCCAAGCTGGCCTAGAATTCTTTCTTATATAACTACACATAAATCTTTTTTTCCTATTCTTCATTACCAATTACATAAATCTATTGCAATAAAGTTGAAAAATAAATTGCAAATCTATAGTAGATAGAAAACTAAGTACCGGTATTTGTACTACAGACAGTATAGTATTCAACATTTATGATTGATAAAAACACAGTGACATTCTGGAATCAATATCATCTCATTATCATTCAAATAATTTGCATATGCATAGCGCCAACCAATTGTATGATAATTAACAGTGTGAATACTGATAATATAATACAATAATTTTTTAATGTGTTTTTCAACCAATATGTATGAAATTCTATATTAATTCATTATAAAGCAATTAATTTTTGACTGGTAGAATGTATTATAACTTATGGATGACATGTTGATCAATAACTAGTATTTAAGTTCTATTTATGAGTTTGATTCTCTTAAGCTCTGTCTACACTATCAAACTTTATGTGACAAAAAATGTGATGTGCCCAATGGACATGATGTCATATCACTACCATATTTGGGCTTCACTAATATATTTGGACACATTACACTTTTTTTTGTCAAACTAGTTTGATAGTGTAGAAAGAGCTTTACACACATTTCAAAGAAAGACAGACATTCTAATCCTAGCTTATGATTTTTCAATTCCTACTGTTGTTAGCTTAGGAATTTTCCAATACAAAATGTCTGGTTAATATTTTTATACTATGGAGAGAAAGTCAAGCTTAAGTAAGTCTAGGAACGTAATTGTTGTCCAAAACAATACAGTCTAGCCTGACATGTAAAATTATGTGGCTGTTTTTACATTTTGTTTTGTCATTTTTCAATAATTTGCCTTTTCTGGATTTATTTGATTTATTTGATCTATTTGATTTGACTATTTTGTGATCAAAGTTCCCTGTGGACCAAAAAAGACAAGGTATTCAACAGTACAAAAACAATTTTTGTATAATTTATATCAATATTAAGGTTACATTATTTTGTAAAGAGAAGATAAACAACGCCATATACATGGCTGCAGTCGCTTGCTTAAATTTGAGTTAGTGTTTACCGACCGACCATCATAGTGAGCTGTAGAGTCGTGTTGTACTCGACCAAAAATACAAATTTGAATACCATACCACAAAAGAACTGTCAAATTTGAAGTATGAAAAAAAAAAGAAAAAAAAAAGAAGAAAAATTCTTCAGGGCACAAAATTTATAGGAACGGATCATTATAGTATATAACTTTAATCATTAATAATTATATAATACTGTAGTTGCCTAGTTGAGTCTAGTATATTCACATGTAGACTAAATAGAATGACTATCCAGGAAATGGATTGTTTCCCAAACCAAATTGAATGTCTGATTTACTTTCCAATTATCATCGTGGTTGCAAGAAGCCATATGATGTGAACATTGTCAGGAATACAAACCCACAACCTTTTAAGTAAATTGCTTGAGCAGTTTATTGGAAGCAAGGGTTACTACAATAGTATTACTATGGTTATCATCAGTACCCATCAGCATACACAATCACATGTCTGTCTGGACCTTATCAGAATCAACGAGACAAATCAACTCCCAAAAAGGTTCATGTGTTAATATGTCAATGGTATGACTTGAATTATCATTTTCTTGTGGGTGGACTACTCTATTCTAGTTTAATAGCTCACATGCTATTGTACTCGCCAACATGTTTAAACTACTAATCTAATCATAATCATATGTACAGTATCTCTGAATGTTAAGATTTGTTCACTAGACTTCAGGGCAACAGATGAGATTAAATAATACACTATTACATTATGTAAGCTAGTCCGGAGCATTTTTAAATAAACATTTTTCTGCTGAATCATACTACAGTAACAGAGTCATTGGTTATCACTAAGTTTACAGTACACTACAGTATGTTAAATTGTATACACCAATATTATAAATGCTCTCAAGCACAATATCCATTATGATCCAACAACCAATTAGGTTTTTACTGTATTTACAGTTATTACTGATAGTACACTATAATAATATAATTATGGGTTATGGAACAATAACCACTATGGTTATTGAAGAGTAAAGGAAAGCGCAATAAATGGGGAGGAATTAAGAACCTGTATAGTAAACAACCAATCGAATTACAAAGATATCTAAAATACTTGGCCCAGGTCTAGACAAAAAAGTGTTCTCTTTGCTCCCTGGGCACAAAGTGTATTGGCAGAGCTACATTACACTTTTAAATGAGTTTCAGTTTCACTGAAATGTTTATACTTTTTGTACACATTGGTAACCATCGAACAAAGAGCGTTCACTTACGAAATAAGCAACCAATCTTAAATTTAAAACTTTAATAATAAAACGATAACCAACTAAATTAATGTATGATGTTATCCATCAAAAGTGAAACTTTAGTCTAGTCTTTTAAAATTATAGTAGATTTAGTTTTTTTTTCTTTACTTTTCAAAAACATTCTTTTGGCAAGATTTCAAATTGCTTAACTATACAAATGGCCTGTCAATATTAATATGTTAAATATAATGTTATGTTTGTCTACAAGAAATATTACGACATTCCACACTTTTAATATTCACATTTGATTGTATTAATCATCAAAGAAATCCATGTGGGTAGTACAGTAGCTTCCACGTGCTGATGTTTTTATTCCACGTGTCATGTGTGGGTTTGGCTGGTGTCTCCTTCTTTCTAGGTCAGATTTCCTTTAGGCCTAGGCTTGTACTACGTAGAGGATAAGCCTGGCATCGGTGATTTCTTCGCCATAGTTTGATACCATTGATTGGGCCTCCAACTCCATCTTATTCCGAAACATCTGATATGTTGCTATTACATGTTCAGAATTGAAACATTTTTTTTTTAAACACTTACAAAGCTCCAGCAATTATTTAATGTATACTATATATATTTTACTATACTGGCCATTTTTTCTCTCTTTTTTTTCACACTGACTGTTGGAGTAATTAATTATTAAATAATGGAAACAGAAGAACTGTACCGTTTAGTAGATATTTTTTAACCAAACTCTATCTCGATGATTTAGCATAATTCACTTCGCTGAAATGTCATGGCTTGTAAGTGTGATAATCTATAGTGGTTCCCGTTAATTAGATGCTCGATGGTCTAAATCATTTGTCGAAGTCAATGAACTATTATTCCACGTATTCTATTGTACACGGAATAAAGATGCTACTTACTATAATGTAAGAACATTTTACTTCATTATTTTGCAGATGTTTGTATCCTTCAAGTGGTGGGCGTACATTTATGTACTGTACTTGCAGTTTTTATATTAGTCTTACAGTATTTTTTCATATTTCTGTTTCTTTTTTTATAATAATATATATAAATAATAAATATAAATAATCGTTTACTCCTAGAACTTACCAAAGTACGTTCAGATTGGACTTTTTAGCCAGATTACTTTTACCGAGACCATGACTAACCATTGGTTAACTCTTGGTTAATTGAACTCATTAGGGGATTGCAGTCAGCATTTGGATGAGACTTTTCTTGGTCAATATAGGCAGCGACTCAGTTAATTTTGACCATTAAATCCAGTGCGATTGAGACTCAATTATATGAAACCACCTCTTAGGTTGTTTTGCCTGTCAACTTCACAGAATAACAACAATGTATTGTAAAGTTGTAAGCTGCTAACCATGTAGTAAATTTTCATTCAAAGTAGGTGTTGACAAATTTGACCACACCTACATCTTGGTTGGTGCTAAGGTGGATGTGGTCTTTTAAAAAAATTGATTGAGAAATATTTAATGTCAATTATGTGAAACCACCTCTCAGGTTGTTTTTACTATGTACTGGCCGCTAGCCTATACATAGTTAATTTGACCACACCTACATCTATCTAGTGCTGAGGTGGGTGTGGTCTTGTGGTTTAAAACAACAATTAAATTTCAATTGTACTCCTAAGCTAATAACAATGACTACATATTGCTTTGATGTAACTTCTTGCTATTGTTCTCCAGTTTACAACAGTATTCATTGAACCCTCTTTTTGACAATTGCATTGTTTACACTGTAAAATTACTATAGTCAGCAATTATGTTGCACAAAATTGTTGATGGTACATTAGCCTTGCTTGAGTTCAATTAACCATAGGTCAAATCGAATTACAAGAACAAACTGTCTCTAGAATCATTACTAATCTTATTGTGAAATTAATAATGTTGTGTCGATGAGCAGAAGGTACGGTAAATATTTAAAGATACAGGAGATTACTGTTAGATATATCAATGACACAAATTCCTGGGTTCAATCAACTCCTGATGATCAACTCCCAGGTGAAATAATAATAATAGGGATAATAGGGAGGAAAAGGCGGCATGGAAAGGAACTGACCATCCAGACAGAATCACATACTGTATACTAATGCCCAGGCTAAGTACAATATTAGCTATTCCCCATGTTCAGAAAGGAAATCATCTTTTACAGAGAACATGATCAGGTATTTTGAAAAAAAAAAATAAATAAATCAATCAATATTTCATAATTGAATATTTCTTTACATCCATATTGTAAGGGACATTAATTTCTCATTTAACAATAACAAACCTTTACCCACTAAACCTACCATCCATACTCTTGAAGTAAAAACAACATTTTGCAGCCAAGAATAATATAAATGTTTATTCATAATTCTACACATGCCCTATGCATGTGTAGGATGCATGTTGTTGAAACAGTTGTTGGTCCAATGACCTAATACAATGGAACAACTTTACAATACACGTCTGGAACCTCACAAAGTTGCATTAAATGGAACAGCAAGACGTTTTTTTATTGAACCCTGTTTCATGTATTATACATTGTAGGGGCCCTCATGATCCAAGCCATTACTTCTAGTGCGGGCCCCAGTTATTACTGCTATAACTGAATAAATGTGTATGAACGAATGAGGGTAGCCCATCCAGCAAAGCTGATCATTGGGGCCCTCAATGTTTCATGTATTATACATTGTAGGGGCCCTCATGATACAAGCCTTTACTTCTACCTAGTGCGGGCCCCAGTTATTAT
Source organism: Antedon bifida (assembly GCF_963402885.1). Classification (NCBI taxonomy): domain Eukaryota; kingdom Metazoa; phylum Echinodermata; class Crinoidea; order Comatulida; family Antedonidae; genus Antedon; species Antedon bifida. The sequence goes on along the minus strand of NC_136227.1, from coordinate 29,895,188 downwards.
TGTTATAACTGAATAAATGTGTATGAATGAATGAGGGTAGCCCATCCAGCAAAGCTGATCATTGGAGGCCTCAAGACTTAATTTGAACTACTGTATGTCAAAAACATAACAAACTTACCATGCCTGTTTTTTTCCTCAAATAGATCTGTATTAAGTGCTAAGTAGCGTTCCTCGTCACATAATGTTTCTATTCTTAACTCTTCCTCTGACATTTTTTGTGTTCGATTCCATGAATTATTATCAAACTCTGAAAGGTCGTGGAGGTGACCTCGTCCATCATATCTGTAGGGAAAGAAAAAGTTTTGAAAAATATAAATTTGACATTAACTTTGTTGTTTTGAACTTTTGTACTTGAATTTGGGCTAGAGCTACAATCAGATACAGTAGGTTCCAATTTGAACACTGAATTATAAAACAAAAATTAAGCATTAAGAATTAGTTACAATCTTAAATATTTTTGCTTTATACTTCAAATATTACAAAAAATTATACAACAAAGTATGATTGAACTTTGACCTTCATGGTAATAATTAGATAGCATTGATTATTCAGAAAATTTGTAATGAAAATTGGGGAAATGTATCACTTCCAAAGCACTTGATAATGAAAAGAAAATTTATTTATGTTTTTGCTTTACATAATACTTTTGGGCCAGTCATAAAAGCTCAGCGGAAACTCTGTGTCAAGCAACGCATGGCCACCAAGGTTTGTATAGTAATATTGCTAATCATAATGAATTTTGAATCTAGAAACGTAGTTTGTATGAGTTAATTTTTTAGTTGTGTTTTAAATTTTTTAAATGTGGCTTTGCATTGATGTTATTTATTTACATTTAAAATTCGGTGAGTAGGTAGGAAGTACTGTATTTACAGTACCAGGGTCCAATGCCATTTGGCAGTCCTTGAAAACCGAAGAGACCACTTGTAGTGAAAAAGGTTTAACTGTATCCTTGTGAAAAAGCTATTATTGCTGAGTGAGGGACATGCAAATGAAGGCTATCAGATGGTTAGTAACATTATGCCATTCTCATGCTAGAACCAATCCTGCGCCTTATATTAATATATAGATCATGTTCCTTGTCAAGCTACATACAAAATACTACTACTGTACTACAGTAATACTACCTTTGTCATACTGTACTACCACCTTATTAAAAAAATTGGAACCTGAGAACGAATTTCTGCTGCCATCGAAGTTAAGCTCTGTCTACACTATCAAACTAGTTTGACAAAAAAGGTGTGATGTGCCCAAATATGGTAGTGATATACCCAAATATGGTAGTGATATGACATCATCATTTCCATATATGGGCACATCACATTTTTTTGTCACATAAAGTTTGATACAGTAGTGTAGACAAGGCTTTAGGGTGTTTGTGAAACTCTTAACACTAACAATACAGTACATCATGCTACAGTACCTAAAAACTGACTATACTCTTAATGACTCTTTATACATACAGTACAGTACCTGAACTGTGAGCGTAGGTGTAAACAATATCTACATACAGATAACAGGAAATCACTTTATTTATTTGTATGTGGCAAAAATGTATTTCAAACCTAAGAAACCTATAGTATTTTATTAAACAACAGAAATCTGGCAATGCTAACATAAACAATGTCTAGTCACGTAGGAATTACTACTTGGCACCTGTCAGAGGTCGAGCAATCCATGTCGGTTGGTCACAAGTTTCAAAGTAGACATACATCACCGTGACTGGCCACTAGCCAACTGACCATCTATGAATTATGTCTGCTGGATTTGTACACAGATCTTGGAAGCAATCCACCAAATGGATTAATAATGCCAAATTATCTTTATTTACCCGATACCAGCGAATGAACCTCAGACAATTACAATTTTGATTAGGATAGGAGGGTTAGATTTAGTCTTAGCCTGGCACACAATATCAATGAATCATTTCTTTCCGAGCTGGATAGTGGGATAGTTGAAAAGGATGTTGGAAATTAGTGAAAGTTGTAATGTATCATCATCGCGTTTCATGACACAACCCAGATTTAAATAAAGGCCTAATAAAGTAAAATTATTATGATGTAAAATTAAAAACATTAATGTTAGAATACCAGTTTAATTTTTACAATAGTTGAAAAACTTTGGAAGAACAATAAAAGAAAACAGCTGCAACCTGGCCCAACAATTCACAATACAAAGTGCACCAATCCAATCTGGTTATGTAATGAACTTTCAATGACCTTCCATTGTGCCAACACAGGCAGTTTATGAAAACCAAAACAAACCATTAATATACGTTCTTAATGTAATATTAAAAACAATTATGAAGTTTTATCAGGTGATATTTGTTTTAATACTTGTGATGTATATAAAACAGTAAACATTTTAGAAATCAAACAATTCCATATGTTTTAAATCCAGAAATATCTAACGGAAAATTCCACCACAAGTCTAGCCTGCGTGTATACCGACCTGTCTATTTGAAAATGTTTGTCTCCCATCCACGGTATGAGATGTTCTCCCCGGTCGATTTCCATGGCTTTCTTGTCATCTTTGAACAATTTAGCAGCATATCCAAAAACAAATAGTTCATCTTCTTCTTCTTCACGGGCTTTTTCTTTTTCTCGCTGTTTTTGGTCGTAAATTTGAACCCTTTTTAATTTCGCTTTTCTGCTAATCAGCGCCATTTCTGTGACCGGTGGTCTGTTTTATTTTTTGTCGATATCTTGAAACGTCGCGGCGGTGGCGCTCTGCTGACGCTGAAACAAATTGAGCCACCAATCGGCGAGTGAGGACTGTTATCTTTGATATTTTCAATTTCACTATAAAAAACAAAATGAAAATGGTTTGTGTTCGTAATTTTTTGTACTCAATGTAATGTTTGTCTTTGATTCTGAATAAAAATATATTTTTAACCAGGAAGGTGTAACGTTAGATTAGTTATACTGTACTTAATTTGTTCTAAATATTTTATGTTTTATATTAATGTTTCTTCACTGGAAAAGTCACCCTCATTAAATAATACATTTCAGAGAGTTTCATATTAAAATTTCCATATTATTAAAAAATCATATTTCATTGTTTTTATGGGTTGGCAAGTTATATTTAACCACCTGTTATGAGAAGTGATCACTATTATTTTGAATGCCATTTTTCCTGAGAATGGAAACGCGAATGTGTAGGGGTTGTACTCATGGAGAAATAAGTAAACCTGTAGAAATAAGTAACTTACTTTTATTTACAATACAGTATATATATTTGTTCTTTCAGTCAAACTCTATTCAAAGAAAAATATCAGTAATTGGAATATATAAAATAAATGATCACAGTTTCGAAAGATTCTTTGGATAAATAAGATCGGTACAAGTTTCCACTAACGAATTGTATAATTATTTATTGTTATTATTATTATTTATTGCCAAAAACCAGTTACAAACATACAAAAACACAGAAACTACGGGAGTAGGCAGGAACCTAAAAGTGAACCTAATCACTATAACAAGAGTTCAGGTTCCATACTTCCAAAGTAACAACTATGATATAATATGATCAACTATTTTAGACAAATTTATAAAAATAACTAAGGGATACAAGAAAAAATACTTAAAATCGAATCAACAGTGTCAATATAAAACAAAAGGATAAAAAACTAATAGTCGATTCAACAAAGTCAATATAATACATGTGATTTAAGTGAATTTAAAAAAGTTGGAAAACTGTCTAAAATTAAAGAATGTTTAATCATTTCCGGTAATTACTCTTCCCATAACCTAGGGAATATGTTAATGGCGGAATGATGAAGACAATTGGTTCTAGCATAGTGATGAATGAACTTGAGTGTATCAAGGTGTCGGCCATTAACAACTTTAGATTGACGAACACTACTACAATCAACCGTTCCAATAAGTGATTTACAAACAAAGGATAACAGAAGATAATTTCTTCGATTAGATAGTGTAGGCAAATTTAGCTTAGTGAGACGTTCCTCGTATTCCATTTCACCTCTTCTTTTTTTAAGGACAAGACTAGTATAGTAGCCCTTCGCTGGACTGCCTCGATGCGCTCCGAGTTTTTTGGTTCGAGGCATGGCCCGCAGCCAACCACGTACGCAGGGACATCATATTCAAGGATGGGGACAATTTAACAAAGAACAGAAAGTTAGGAAACAGCACACAAAATAAAATAGGCCTACTCTAGTCTAGACTCAATGTTATCTTACAAACTGGCTTTTGTAAATGTTGTAATTCTGCTATTATTTTCATTGTTGGGGGTTAGCGCGAACGCAGTCCCCCGCTACCATAAATTTTACACCCGAGTTCCCTACATTTGAGGGAATCGCAACGGTCAACCACAGCGTAAATGTGCAATGCCATGGCCTCGCGCTGGGAGGACTTCCTTCTTGATCAAAGTCACTCCTGTGCCAGGTAAGTATGCTTAACCGTGGTCTCATATTACTATAAGTATGTAAATACTCTATGTTACTCATTAGTGGCATATTTGTAAAATCAAATGTATCATTTACCAACCAAAAGTAAAAATTACAATTGTTTATTGTAAAACTATTGAACCAAAAATTTGGTACCAAAAATGTAGTATTTGTAATAAAAGTACAATTAACAGTATTTTATTTTCTAAAATATTATCTTGAATATTTAGTAGTTATACAAAATTAGAGGGCGGCAAACACAAAAAGTTGCTCATCAGATGGTCAATCACGCATTTCATTGGTCTTTTGTTTCCGATACACCCCATTGGCTGTCTACATTTTATTCATGAAGTCTACGTTATATTCATGAGGTAGGTCAAAAGTCTACGTTATATTCATGAAGTAGGTCAAAGTCTACGTTATATTCATGAGAATTACTGTAGACTACCCAATCATAGCTAGTACAGCATGAAGTGGTTACAGCGATCCTATTGGTAAACAGTCTACATTATATTCATGAGTTAAGTCAGAGTCTACGTTATATTCATGAGGTCTACGTTAAACTACCCAATCACAGCAGGGTCACAGTGACCCTATTGGTAAACAGTCTACATTATATTCATGAGTTAAGAGAGTCTACGTTATATTCATGAGGTCTACGTTAAACTACCCAATCACAGCAGGGTCACAGTGACCCTATTTAAAAGTCTACGTTATGTTCATGAGTTAAGTCAGAGTCTACGTTATATTCATGAGGTCTACGTTAAAATACCCAATCACAGCAGGGTCACAGTGACCCTATTTAAAAGTCTACGTTATATTCATGAGTTAAGTCAGAGTCTACGTCATATTCATGAGTTAAGTCAGAGTCTACGTTATATTCATGAGGTCTACGTTAAACTACTCAATCACAGCAGGGTCACAGTGACCTATTTAAAAGTATATGTTAAATTCATGAGTTAAGTCAGAGTCTACGTTATATTCATGAGTTAAGTCAGAGTCTATCGTTATATTCATGAGGTCTACGTTAAACTACCCAATCACAGCAGGGTCACAGTGACCTAATTAAAAGTCTATGTTAAATTCATGAGTTAAGTCTGAGTCTAGTACGTTATATTCATGAGTTAAGTCAGAGTCTACGTTATATTCATGAGGTCTACGTCAAACTACCCAATCACAGCAGGGTCACAGTGACCTATTTAAAAGTCTATGTTAAATTCATGAGTTAAGTCAGAGTCTACGTTAAATTCATGAGTTAAGTCAGAGTCTACGTTAAATTCATGAGTTAAGTCAGAGTCTACGTTATATTCATGAGTTAAGTCAGAGTCTACGTTATATTCATGAGTTAAGTCAGAGTCTACGTTATATTCATGAAATGAGGTCATTCTATCCAATCAGAGGGTTTTGTTGTTGACATAGTTCAGTAGCACATTGTACAAAATAATGATACTAAATTAACATAGTATTTGGAGGAATTTGCCCCACAGCTCATTATTATTTATTTACTGTATCATTATTTTACATATTTTTTTGTGATGCTCTCATAAATTGTGATATTAAATCAAATCATAATAGCAATGATTCAATGATGATTTTAATAATAATAATAATAACTGGTACTTGATATAGCGCATTATGCTGAAAGCCTCAATGCGCTTTACAAAGACAGAAAATTTAAAAAAATTACAAATTAAAAAGGTGGGTTTTGATTGATTTACCACTATCAGACGTAATACAGAAAGGATAACTACAGAAGCCCCAAGTGTACATACAATTTTTGTGTGCAACAGTATACTTCACTAAAAACAAATATAATCAAATACATGTCTATATAACACTATGAATCATAACACCGAGGTATTTCCATTATTTATACCGCACAGTTTGGGAATTACTTGCATGTTGTGGTACGTGTACCAAAATGTTACAGCATCTACAAGGCATGTAGTAATAAAATGCACATTATGTCTGTTTACCAACTGAACAGCAAGGTACTAAACTAAGGATGTAATAGTGCTGGCTGGAGCGATATCTTTCACCCAGCCTATTAAGCCCACTTTATTTACTACACAGCACCCACCGCAGAAATACCTTTTATAAAGATTACAATTCAGACATCGAATTAAGTTTATTTATCTGGAAAATTATCATTCATAAATGTATTAATATCTTGCCACCTTTACCTTTTTATATCAAATCTTATTTTGTTATTTAGTATTTATGTTTTGTTGGGGCTTTCTGAGACAGGCCTTGGTCTCTAAGTTTGATTCAAATTAATGACTTCTTTATTTGTTTATATTGTTTATTGTTAAAGTTTTCATTAATTGAATAAATGTGATATATGATATGATACCTTCTTTTGACACCCACTCTAGTTACACATAACATGTACTGCAACATTATTTTATTAGAACAGTCGGTATTGTAACATGCATACATTTGTATTCTGTTTATTTATAACACAGATTTTCAAACAGATATAAAATATTTTGTTTGATTCCTCCATCATCAATCCATATTGTGTGCATACAGCATCATATACCAACAGGCTTGTGATCATTCAAAACACCAACAATCATTCCAGTGAGCTGTCATTTCTTGGAATACTGTAATTGAAACAAAAGAATGAGTTTATATTATAATTAATACAGTTTGTACAACAATTATAGCAACAAGCAATTTCACTCTTTCCTGGTTGAATATTAAATACAGTTTAACAATAATAACAATATATTGTTTGTTATTGTTTGCATGGCGAAATCAAATGTTGATATAAAGTTTGCAGAGACTCCAATGTTATCCCAAGAGGACTCCGGATTATTCCACTTATATTCCCAGTTTCCTGGACTTTCTACCATTCTCACTCCTGAGGACTATCAAAGCACATTGATCGAAACGTTGAGAAACTCAACAGTTCTTTTCAGAACTAATATACATTGTGTACCGCAAATTTTATATCAACAATAATACCAAAACTTGAACTAGTGCAGCCAGTAGATTACCTTATTAACAATCCATTCAGCATCAGCAATAGATCTTGTTATAATCTGCTTTATTCGATCAGGATCTGTTTCATCCACATGACTGTTATAACCCTGCAGAAAAGAATCTAATACAGTATTGGTGAGGGCTAAAACATTCATTGTAGGCTCGACACTTTCTTGTTCTTCAATTCATGTGTTGTAAATAGTGCATTATTATTAACAACTGGGAACTGTGAAATAATGTGTTAATGACGACAGGTGGTAGGGGTGGTGTAGTTAAATTTGCCTTGTTACTCCTTTGATACAGGCGCGCATATCAATTCTAAGCTAGGCCTGTCTATGGACATGAATGAGACACTATCACCGCAGGGAAGGCTAATCAATCAGGCTTAACATCATCGGGGTTGCATACACCTCTAGCTAGGCCTAACTTTATAAAATAATACAAACCTGTCTAATTGCGTGTTTATAGTGACTCTGTGCTTCTGACGGCAACTTTTTGCATTCTCTTAACAAATATTTATACAGCTGTAGGGAATTTGTGATGGTTGTTTTAGACGGCATTTTATCACGTTTTCATCATGATTTTAAGTTTGTTGCAAGCTCACATCGTGACCTCTATTATGAGTCTTGACCTTTCTTTCAGCCAATCACACAGCACAAAAAATCGACCATGGATCTTCTCTTAATTAAAACACAACAAATCCGCAAAAACTATGGTTTGCAGTAGACATTGTCTGCCTACATTTTATATTTTTACCTTTATTCCATAAAAAAATTAGACTAAAAATAAACAGTATAAACGAAAATAGACCCAAAGATAACCGAAATATTTCACAGATAATTCAGATTTCTAGTAGGGAGTATAGGGCCTAGTAATATTACTTATATTTTATCATTTATAAATAGTATTATTAATATACCGGTATAGTAAAATATGTTAAGTACAAACAAAATATAAATTAAAATATCTAAAATTTACATTAATGTGGGCCTACTATACTATATTATGCAGACTATTTTAAAACCAAAGAATGTAAAACCTATTAATTTCAACAGTGATTTGATTTACTTATGTAAGTAAAAATGATCTGAAAACATGTTTTTACAAATTACTATCTAAACAACAAGCATTGATTACATTTTTTATGTGACATATAACTTGATTTATTTATTTTTTAGGATATTGATATTAATTTAATACTGTATTAATATATTTTTATTTATATATAGCGCATTTCACAAACATTGTCATCTCAATGCGCTGGATATGTGCAGCTTTATTATGTCTAATACATATAGCTCATTTCTTCAATCATCTTTTACATACAGTATCGTGTAAATTACAAATATCTTTATAATCATACATAACAGCACCTACTTACACACTACTTATAATATTATAAAGCAAATGAGACTGATCATTGTACTAAAGACAATAGGTAGACATGAAAGCATTGTAGGTCAGAGGTGAAAGCATTGTAGGTCAGAGGTGAAAGCATTGTAGGTCAGAGGTGAAAGCGTAGCATTAATAATTGTAGAGTTGTAGAGTGAGTGGCTGAGTGATTAAAAAGACACATACGCCTTTAGGACACCCCTGTCCAGACGACACCCATGGTGTAGACACTTTTTCGTTTCTGGGGTTTTGGGGACACCCCTATTAAGGGACACTCCTTATTGGCTCGTCCCCTTAATAGGGGTTCTGTAGTAGTATGTGATGATCTGTGAATTTGGGGTATTCATAATACTGATTTGCATATCATATGCATATGCAAATGAGCCTTTTTTCTTCATTGGTGATTCTTCTGTCGTTGTCCCAAATAAGGTGTTAATTCTTCGGAGGTTTTCCAAATAGAACTTTCTTTGGTTTTTCAATATTGCTAGCCTGTAAATAGAAATCAACACAACTGTTGGTTCAGACATAAATGTATCAGAGATTTTATCTACTGTAGGCACAGGTGCATAACAGAAGACTGTTTCGAACAGCATTGTTTAAAAAATTGTGTAATTTTTATTCAGATCCAATAGTGAACATAAAGCTCTGTTTACACTATCAAACTTTATGTGACAAAAAATGATGATGTCATATCACTACCATATTTGGGCATATCACTACCATATTTGTGTACATCACACAAACTAGTTTGATAGTGTAGACATAGCTTTACATCAGTAAAATAAGATTTTTAGAATAATACTCACAATATTAGGAGCTTTTGCACCAAACAGAAGCTTTGCTTTGTCAGCATCCTCACTGAAAATGCACACATAAAATATATTTAGAAAACAATATATAAATTACTTTAAACTATTTGTGTACAATTAAAAATTGTAAAACAACTTACTCGGCTTGACTTTCTTTTCCAGTAGGACCTTCTGCTTTCCCCACAGGAAGTTTGAACTTTAATTTCTCCTTGATAGCCTGAAGATATTTAATTGCCATTATTAATTGCCAAAATTAAAAAAATATGCAATTCAGTAATACTGTATAATAGCTTTTGTAAATATTCCAATTTCAGATTTGTGGCAGAAGCCATGGAAAAGGACAATTGGTCGGCAAACATGAGCACATTATATGTTCTGTTTTTAAGGTACCACTTTGTCATATCATAAAATTAGAAAACTAGTTAACTAACTACTTAATTTCTATTATTAAAAAGATTACTAATAATAATCAGGTTACTATTATGTCCTATATTTATCAATAATCATAGATTAAAAAATGTAATTAACCTGAGACAGTAAGGCCTGTTTGTACTCTCGTTTTAAAGCCATCAACAAGTCTAGCCAAGTCCATGTTTGGTTGTGGTACTCTTGTGTTGGCAGTAAGATATTTAGGTTGTGGACGTCTTCAATGTTTTTCTCTTTACCTCCCTGATAAATAAAAAACCAACTTTAGGTTTAATTAGAGACATACAGTATAACTTGAAATAAGAAATACTGGTTGACAAAATAGCCCCTGTATCAGGGGATTACCAGACCTGATAGGACAGTGATTAATTTACTATTGGTAATCCTTAGATAAGAAAAAGAAAAAGATAGCAAGAACTGACATCAATTGGGAGAGGCCTTTGTCCAGCAGTGGGATGATATGGGCTGAAGAAAGAAGAGGTAATCCTTGGCCATATGTGCCTAAAAACATAAAATAAAGTATATAGACTACTAAGCGGCTGATGGCATGGTACCATGTGACATGCCCTTGTTAACTCAGATAATGGTAAATTCTTCCCAAGCCATAATAAGGCAGATTTTTGTTATTATATTGGTAATCTACACGGATGGTGAGAGTTGAGAGTTTTGTTAAGCTCTGTCTACACTATCAAACTAGTTTGACAAAATAAGTGTGATGCGCTTAAATATGGTAGTGATACGATGTCATCGTGTCCAGTATATGGGCACATCACATTTTGTTGTCACATAAAGTTGGATAGTGTAGACAGAGCTTAAAACAGAAATAATATTTTTATTTTATTTTTATTTTTTATTTTTCAGATCAATCGTTATTGACTAGAATTCCAATCTACATCAAGATTGACAGGGTACTCAATTAATGTGTTACATACCTTATAGCTTATACAGAGCGGAAGCGGGGGTATCTTAATGTAAAAGAATGTATTATTTCTCTCAGCTCTTTCCTGTAATGAAAAGAAATTGAAATAATATTTAGATTAAATTGTTTAAAATCTGTAAAATATAGTTTTTACCGATATCAATGAGTAAACAAAAATATATATAAGACGTTTGTTTGTTCTATTATTTTGAACAACTTTTAAAGTCTGATGGTTTTCCCACTGTACTAAATTATTAAGTTCTCTGTTTCAATTGGTTTGTTCAGAATCTTATTAACAGCAAAATTACCTTCATTTTTTCAATGTCATCTGAACTGTGTGTTTTTCTTGTTTCTTGCTTCTTTTTTATCTAAAAAAATGGCATTAAATTCTTATCAAAGTATTCTGAAGTAAAAATAACCAAAAACCAACTTTTATATTAATATATTTACCAAACCCTATCTGACTGTGCCACAATATGATATACTGTAACTTACCCTGAAACTATCTCTACTTGATATAGTAGATGCGGGATGAGTAGAATCATCACTGTTGCCTGACCGTACACTTGTCTATAAAACCAAATAAAGCATTAAAATAAAGAGCGCACATAATCTAAGGAAACCTCTATTAAGGGGACACTGTAAAACTAACTATGGAAAAACAATACCAACCAAACAACCAAACAATCTAAAGGTGTCCCCTTAATAAGTGTTCTACAGTACATACTGTATTCACAGTGCTTTATATAATTTTAGCCAAGTTCGCTGGTGAAGATACATTCTAATCTTACGATGCTTGGTCCAAATCTATGTCAATACACAAATTCTAATGACAAAAAATGAATCCACTTTTTCAAAATGAAATTACGATTAATGCGAAAAGCAATAAAAGAAGTTGACAAACCTTGCTGACCCGTGAGGAAATACTCTCTGTGTCATCATCAAGATCTATAAAACAAAACAAGAAGAATTTTACACTGATAATATTATGCAGAAAGCATTGAGTATAATTGCATATTACACAAACCAAAAGTGTGATTGAGATATGGAATGAGTGTTATGCCATTTTAGGAAGATGTTTGACATTTATCTGTTTTATTGATGCTTGGTTTTCACTTTTTTTCGATTATTCGAACTGTCGCTTGTCATTGGTCAATTTTATTGCATTGCGCTTACGTCCTTGCGTTTTGTCCTAGTGAGAACCAAGCTTAAGAATTGTTATATATTTGCTTCCTGTTTTATATTAATCTTGGAGGTTTGGTGTTACTTGTTTCTATTTCTTTTGGTCGCAATGTAGCCTCCTTGTCATACAATTGCAAAAGATTTTTTTTTTAAATCATTCTCAATTTGAATGCAGTGCTGTCTCATACAATTGCCAAAAGATTTGATTAGTCTTTTTTAAAAAAAGATTCTCAATTTGTTTATCTGGTCTATTTAACCTGGTCTATTTAGCCTGGTCTACCTGGTCTATTCTTCAGTTGAATGTCCTCTCCTGGTTCTTGATCAACACTTCTACCAGGGAAGAAAAATCCCATCATTCGTTTAAAGAAATTGTAGGTAAGCTGAATAGTGAGGGGGACAACATTGACCTCAAAGTGTTCCTGCACGGCAATGCCCCCTACCGGTGGTTTTCCTCGACAGAGGACCCTCAGAGTGACCTGCCTTGTTTTACCCATATCCTGTGGTCTCAGAACATCCTATGGAAAAAAGTTAAAACTTAAATATGTGTAAAGCTCTGTCTACACTATCAAACTAGCTTGACAAAAAAAGTGTGCTGTGCCTAAATGTGGTAGCGATATGATGTCATCATGTCCATATATGGGCACATCACATATTTTTTTGTCAAATAAAGTTTGAGCTTGAGAGAGTCATTTCAGTATGACTGTAATTCTATTTAATAATATAGATATCTGTAATGCACCGATCACTACACATAAATTCTTGGTTCAAATCCTGTAAGAGTTTTTTTCATTTTTAATCTTAACAAATTTAGTTAATGTAGTCACATTTTGTTTGTATACCTTTAACAATATATTTTACCAACTTTTAACTAAGATTCTACAAAAAGTACTTTTAACTATATTGAAAAAAGTGCCTTTACCAGTGCCTTTTACTAATCATACTCACTTTATATATCTCATTTGGCAATAGATTGTTCATAGTAACCCATCCAATTTCCATAGAATGGTTTCCAGAATCATCATTTTTACTGGTTCTTGTGTACCTATACAGAAACAGTGGAGTTAGTTCCAAATTAATGGAGACTTAAGCTCTGTCTACACTATTAAACTAGTTTGTCAAAAAAAGTGTGATATGCCCGAATATGGTAGTGATATACCCAAATATGGTAGTGATATGACATCATTGTCCATATATGGGCACATCACATTTTTTGTCACATAAAGTTTGATATTGTTGACAGAGCTTTACTTTTGAACTTGAAGTCTCTGAAAATCAAAAACTCCATTTTGTTACTCAAACCACACATTTTTAAGTATAGACTTACGTAAATTGTCTAATCTCAAGATAGCTCATTCCAAGTTGCCCATCTTGCTCTGTAAGCTTCCATTTAGCTAAACTGAAGCACATCTCAACACGACGTACCACTTTTACACCCTGGTCTGTTGGACAAAATACACATTTCATATAAAACCTCCCTAGTTTACTGAAAATTGTGAGGGTCAACAACACCCTGGTCTGTTGGAAAAAATAAACACATTTCATATAAAACCTCCCTAGTTTACTGAAAATTGTGAGGGTCAACAACACCCTGGTCTGTTGGACAAAATAAACACATTTCATATAAAACCTCCCTAGTTTACTGAAAATTGTGAGGGTCAACAACAATCCAAATATCTTTATCAAAAGCAATTCCTAAATCTTTAAGTTATATATTATATTTATAACATTCCAAATGTCTTTAACATCAATAGAACAATTTTATATGTTTAGGGTGTAACTTGAAAAGATTTGCATAATTTATAAAATGATAAAAATATAAAAACTCACCACTTTGAATTTTGAGTTTCATTGCACGTTGGAGTTGAATTTCTTTATAAACACTAAAAGAACAGATATAATAATAATAACAATCACATGTATATCTAAGTTGTACTTAACAACTTTGGTGGCTCTGACTCGGTAAAAACCAAAGTAAATTTGTTGTTGTTGCTTGTTTTAGGATGATAGAAGGAAAAATTTCTTCAGAGCATTCTAAAAAGGATAGTTGACTGTACCAGAAAAAAAATATTCTTACATTATTATTATTATTATTATTATTATTATAAACAATCACAAAACAATATCTAAGTTGTACTTAACAACTGTGACATACCTGACCATAACGTTCAGATCATGACTGGCTGTTAGTAAACTTTCTTTACAATCTACAACCTGTTCTTCTACATCCATACTCTGCTGCAACAACCTATAAACAAAATATAACAATAATTAACTTGCTAATACTTTTATTATCTGATATATACAAAAAATATTTATACTAAACACTTTAAAGCATACTGATTCAGAGTATATACATCTGGTCCAGTTTGCTGAATACAGTAGAAGCCCTCCTTTTGGACACCCCTATTCAGGGCTCATCCTTGAAGAGAAACTTTCCCATGAAATGAATGAGAGGCATTATATTAAGTTATCTTTATTGTGTTTTCACAACCAGGCATAAAAACAAAATTGGTTGTTGGTTATAAAACAAAATATCGATAAAAACATTTTAAAAGTTCAAGGCATGTAGAAAACCAACGATATATAAAAAACATACATATATAAATATCTGTATGAAAAAATCACATCAAAAACATTCAGATTGTATATAAATATAACGTTAAAAATGTATAGTATAAAAACTGCTTTAGCATAAAAATCTGTGAAAAAGTTGTATAAAGATAAAAAAATGTCTATTAAAAATTACCTTTTGGATTCAAAATTGTACATATGTATGGGATTATGAATCAAAGAATATCTAGTCCTATGTTTATTGCTTCCAATTTTAACACTAAATAGTACAGTCCTCTACAAGGGATACTCTAAATGAGGGTACACTTTGTTGGTTTCTGAAGGTATCCTTATATCAATGGAGGTTCTACTGTTTTTGTTTTGTTTACTTATCATTGAAAGGTGAACAAATAAACTTTGCTACAACTACTAATAGTTAAATTCAAGCTTTTTTGACAACTATCAAATTGACAAGAAGCAAACTTACGTGGGGTCATCTTGATTGGCCTCAAGCTGTCTGTGAATGCCATACAACTCTTTCTCTAGCCTTCTAAGCTCAGCTAAGTTTATCCTCAACTTGTTCTGCAATGACAGTATAGGCCCTTTCTGGTCTTCTTCACTTCGTAACTGAAAGTGAAACCTCATCCTTTGGAGTTTCTCAGTTGCCTCCTATAACATTGAAAATGAGAGAAAATCATAAGAAATCAGAGAAAAAATACTTTAAATTGAAACTGTTTGCAATTGAGAGGCAAAAAAGAGATTTGTAGATGTAAGAAACAAAAGGTGGCCTCAATGAATATATGACATCATATTGTCCATATATGGGCACATCACATTTTTTGTCACATAAAGTTTGATAGTAGGCAGAGCTTTATATAAAAACACTGATACCTTTCGTTTTGGTTCCACATAAAGTAGAAGATTGTTGATAATGTCCATGATAGTAGCATACTGGGCTGAGTTGGTGCACACATCCAGGTCTTGATGCATCAATGTAAATGAATCAACAGCTTCATCTTGTTTCAGTATACCGCCCTCATTTTCATTCTGTATTCAAGAATAAAAATCATATACAAGTTTTGAATGTATTTGACAAGCATCAATTTTCTAATAATTGTAAGTGAGCGAGTGGAGGTCGAGCGGTTAAGAAAATTGTAACTCATAGCCATAATATCGGCAAGGATTCGAGGCTCAAGCGCTCCATGGTTCTCATGGTAAAATGAGTCTTCTAGGATAAGGACTTTAAACCGTAGGTCCAGTGTACACAAAATAACATAGTACATCTTTCGAAATGAGTAGAGGGTTACCATGGTGTACTAGCTCACACCACATCCACTGTCGTTGACATACGAAATAGCGCAGCGTTGCCAGCACCGACATGACATGACCCAGGGGAGAAGCATGTAGTTGAAATTTGTAACAGTCCACAGCGCATTGAGATGACATTTTTTGGAATGCGCTATATAAATACATTAACATTAAATTATATGGGTTTTTTTGGTAATATGAGGAAGATTATAAATCTCTATGAATTGTGAACTATCACATATAGATCAGATTATATTGATTCTTGCAGTTCTTCTTACCAGCCACTATTATTGTAAGCCTACGTTGTGGAAAGTGATAGTTTGAGGGGAAGACTCACAGCTTCTAAACAACATGCTTAAAAATGTTCTATGCAGCTGTATTGATTTTGCCAATGGGAAAATAAACCATTAACTAATTAACATATTGTAACTGTAGACTGTAGACCAATCAGATGACATGAATTTAAACATGAGAACTGTAAGGAGTGTATGAACTAATGGAAATGGTTACTTATTGTCTACAAAAGTACTGTATATACTGTATTATTTAATTTTTGGGTGGCTTTAATGCATGCAGCCTTTGGTCTTAATGAAAGTCTCCCTGGTCCTACATTGTTTACTATTAATGTTATAATATTTTTTGTTGGATCAAATAAATCAACTTGTGACTTGTAGTCTTAATTAGAAAGAAAGAATTTGAATTGTTTACCTCTGACTTGTCGGGAGGGGGCTCAGCCGCTACATCTGGGTCAATCTCCTCACTATAACTAGCGTAGTAAAACTGACAACTACAACGAGAGATAATTCGCTGAAGTTGTACCGCATCATGATGAAATCCTGCTCTTGTGGCCCCAACCGTGTCGCTTACAACCCCGCCAACAGATTCACCGCTACCGACAAGGTCAGGAATGTCTGTGAGGTCGACCGCTTGTTGTTGCATGCTACGTTCGATGTAGGTTTTGGAAAGCCAAAGCACGTTCTCAATATTTGATGAAGTGGGAGATTCCACAGTGGCAAAATACTGATAAATACAACATAGATTAAATTAAAGATTAACTAAAATGATGTCAAAATAATACAAAAACCATGTAAATTATGTATTATTATTATTTTGTAAATTATGTATGGTATGAGTAAAGATTTGTGAAAACATAATATTCAAGGAATATATATTTGTATGCAAATGTAAACGTTTCACTGTAAAATAATCAATGTATATATTTCATTATTTTTTTTGTAAAAATAACTTTACTACACATTATTATGGTTATCATTATTATGACTACAAAATTATTATGATTGATTGAATAAAGAAACTCAAAGATTTGTGAAAACATAATAATGGAATTTATATTTGTATGCAAATGTGAACGTTTGTGTGTCTCTGCCAAAGAGACAAACTACTGTATATCTTTGAATCTGTATATAATGATTCATGTCTCTTTATGTGTCTCTATAAACAGAAAATAAAGTTGTACTGTACCTGCATGCTATCAAGTTTGCCAACCCACGTTGTTTTGCTGGTCAGTTGTCGACCTCTCCAAGCTGGCCAATGACGACAATGCATAACCTGTGCGTTAGCTGCGCTAACTATCACATAGCCTGACAATTCACAGCCCTTCAACATAACTTGACTATTCACAAACTCAACTAATAAGTAAACAAAAATGCATGGAAATAAAAAAAAAATCTTTTTCCCACCGCCCCCGCACTTTTATTTAATATATCATTAACATTGTTTAATTTGTTATATTCACATTATTCTATCAATCATACGGTGCAAATCTTTAACCATCTTTAATTTTGGTTTTAGTATATTTCATGGACTTTTTTTGCCTTGGAACATCTATATGGTGTTATATAAGACAACATTTTTTTAAAAAATAATATTTTTCCTAATACTGTGACCACAATATTTGCTTTGCTTATCCACATAGATTAATCATTAAAAAACCAATAAATTTCATACTTAGCCAATTCTTTCGCATTACATCATCTGTAGTACAGGCCTGTGCTCCAAACAGCATCTCATTGCTGCCAGATATTTCCTCTGAGAACACCATAAACTTGGTGGCAGTCTCTGAGAGCAGTTGGTGCAGCATGTTAGCTGCGTGTCCTCCTTGCAGCATTGACATTGGGCTTGGTGTGCTACTGGTTGCTGGTGATGAGGCTGTGGTGCTGTTGGACGGGGTCGTGGGAGTATGTGACCTCTGCATAAAATGAAAACATATACAATAAAACAAAAGCCACAGTTTTTATTTCTTTGAATTATTGTTTCTTTGAAATAGCTGTTTTCTTCTTTGACTAAAGCTACACTATCAAACTTTATGGGAAAAAAAAATGTGATGTACCCATATATGGACATGATGATTTCATATCACTACCATATTTAAGCATATCACTACCATATTTGGGCACGTTTTGATAGTGTAGACAGAGCTTGGGGCATGTGGGTAGATTCCTGTCAGGAGATATTCAAACATGGACAGGATATTAATAAAAAATGCTAATTAACTTGAGGGTAAACTCCCTAGTTGAAAATAATCTGACACCATTACAAGGGAGACCAGCCTACACACATGACACCTTCAGAAAAACATAAATAATTCAGAAGTGTCACCATATTAAATTTACTTACATTTTGTGGTCCTTTGGTTTCAACCTTAATTCCCTTGAGAGCTTCAGTTGACAGATTGTGTTTTAAAGTTTGTGCTGTACTGTAAGAGTCATACATCCCAAGCACTGCATCACGATTGAAACGTGTCCATGAGCCACGAAACTCATACACAACTAGCTTATGTATGAATCCCTAAATGATAGGAACAAAATGGTAATGTTTTAAAAAAAAGGTAACATTAAAACACACAACTGAGATGTGGTGGAATTCAACATAAACCACTAATATATAACAGATTTCAATTATAGATAGTGACACTATAGTTTGTTGAATAACATGCTTACTTCATCCCCATGACTGGGTTCAAATCTTTCCCCCAGTCAATAGTATTTGTATTATTATTATTATTCCTTACAAAAACATGAAATAAAAACATGAAATAAAAACATGAAATAAAATCAGAAACACAGACGTAAAATGAAACACTGAAGTATGTGTCCCATATCATGGTTGACAGAGCATCACTACATAATTCCTCATAATCAGACTGTATACCTTGTCATTGCCTGCATCCTCGGCCTGATCTCCTTCAGGGGTCAAAGGTACTCCTTCCTGTATCTCCTCCACAGAGGGGCTCCTACTTGGACTTGAACTTTGACGACAATATACAACTCTGGAGAAGTAGAGGGAAAAACAGAATGGCATAACAAGGTATTGTGACTGCAAACATTGAGAAACTAAGTACTATGTTCTCATGTTTTAACCTTTTTATGAAATGTTTGTATTTGTTGCATTTGTATTTTACCCTTTTGGTGCTTTTACTCATTTTATCATCATGTTTTAATATGTTTTTTTGTATGTGACAAGCAAGACAAATTCCGAGCTAGAGTATAAAATAAAATAATTTAATTGGCATAGACGCCAAATACCACTACTGCAATTGTGAATACTGTTCAGGCGGGCCTTGCGCCTTAAATTGCAGGGGAACAGTGCGCGGTGGTGTTTGAATCATCTTCGTTGTTTTATTTTTTTATTATCATTGTCTTTGGTTAGCCTATTTCCTGTTCAGAGTCTAGATAATTTTAATAATCAACTAACACTCAAAGCGCTCTGATCTTTACAAAATAGCGCTATATAAATGTCGCATTATATAATATAACTTACTTTTCAACACTGGCAACATGGTGCCTGTCTGAAGCTGACTTTGACGGCATTCCCACCTTTAAAAAACAAATTAGCAATTACAAAGTATTCATTACCAAAAATGATGAAGTAGTTATTCTAGAAAAGATTATTTTAATATATGACACTTCTTAATTAACCAATTACAGTAGGTAATGCACATTACGCAATGTTTCAAATGTGAAAGGTGAGAACAAATATAAATCATTAATAACAATTATGTTTTTCATAACGGCTGAGAATCATGATTCTAAACTAGGTAGTTTATAACTATTGAGTAAACAGCATGCAGGCAGATTCACAGGGCCCATGTGTTATAAATTTCTACCTTTAATATGTACAGTCGCAGTAGAGTATAAAAACTGGCAATTTGTCTAAATCAATTGGTACTTGTTTTGTGAAATAAGAAACACCAAAATGAACCTTACTTGGTAATTATCAGCTGCTGTTGTGTACAGGTAGGCATGGCTCTCACCAACATCAAACACCATACCATTAACATTCCAGTCAGCCTAAAGAAAGAAAAATGAACTGGTAAAAATATATTATAATATACAGTAGAACCCTTATTAAGGGAACACCTTCAGGATCCCACAACGTATCCCCTTACAGGAGTATCCCCTCAATAGGGGTGTCCCCTGAATATGATTGGCTGATGTGTTAACCACTTAATAGGAGTGTCTCCTAAATAGGGGTGTCCTCTGAATATGATTGGCTGAAGTGTTAACCACTTAATAGGAGTGTCCCCTAAATAGGGGTGTCCCCTGAATATGATTGGCTGATGTGTTAACCACTTAATAGGAGTGTCCCCTAAATAGGGGTGACCCAAAGACAGGGTTCTATTTTAATTACAATTTAAACTAAAACAATTATTTTACTACAAATATTTTATTTACTTTAAGTACAAAAAGTACATTAAATTGTGTATTAAGCCTTGTTTACACTATCAAACTAGTTTGACAAAAAAAGTGTGATGTGCCCAAATATGGTAGTGATATGACATCATCATGTCCATATTATTGGCACATCACACTTTTTTTTTGTCACATTAAGTTTGATAGTGTAGATAGCTTTAGAGCTTTACTTACGATATGTCTATGAGTGAGTCCATCAGTAGGGTTGCTTAGTTGTAGGTTAAACTTGGATGTAAAGCTCCCTTTACCAAGACACATCTCAATGCCTCGTTGCTTAGCCCCTGAAGCCCAGTAGTTCACTTGAAGTTGTGGAAATTTTGCATTGAACTCAACCGTCCTAAAAAATTAAAACAAAGGGCAAACAAAAACATAAAAGGTACATTGAATGGATGAACAAAGAAAACCTGGTTTAAAACTATTTGATCAGTAAAAGTACAAAATAAATTAATCTTTCTGTTGAAGCTTCAAAATTCCATAACCCTTTGCTCTATTTAAATCAGGGAACACCCTTTATTTGTTACTAATATTTTTTCTTGTCATAAATAATGGGTTTCAGATCGTCAGCCTCCCTGTGAGCTCCATCAGGGCTTGAACATCTGTGAGTACTACCCACTTTCAGAGGTTGAATAGTGACTTGTAGGCAACTCTGTGACCACCCCTTGTACATAAGTAATTAATTAATCAAAAGAATGAATCCGAGATGGAGTTCACAATGCAATGCCACAAGCATTTTGTTTGTCATGACTTGGTAGGTTTTGAATCAGTTGGTTGGTGTCCCTTGCAACATTGTTCATTGGTCTTCTTCCTAGACTACAGTACGTGCTCATTTACAAGTAGTTACCAATGTTTCCTAATATCGCACAGAAGGTAAAGAAATCAACTAACTTGTACATCCGGCTGAGGGCCGGTTTCCTTGGCTTTGTGTTATCAAACAGATTGCCCCTTCTTGTCGGTCTGGTAACATTTCTAATAACAACAGCCTACAGAAGAAAAAGTTAAGCTAAATTAAACATATGAATAACAAACACTATGGCTATGGCTATGGCTGATGGCTATGGTTGACTTTTAACACCATGACTCTAAATTTGGATCTTAATTGTTGTGGAATACTATACTGAAAGAAAAAATGATGCACACAAATATATATATATATATATAAATCCAAAGGCAAATTACTGGAAAAATGACAATGCTGTGGGTATCAGTGGCTGGATCTCAATGGAGATACACAAAAAAAAAGCGAAAAGCTAAATCAAAATGATAAAGTAAAACAGCCAGAAAAGTTAGCAGAGCTTTCGGGCAACACTAGCCCTTCATCAGTACAAGTATATAAATAAATATATATTTCGCTATCTTTATTTCAATTTCCAAAAATATCAAAACAATTCAATGAGGCCAATAAATATCTGTAGCAGCCAAAAAAGCTGGATTGAGGATTTTTTTTAAAACATCAATTGCAAACAATTTCAAAGATCACTAGGAAAATTAACTTGAATGAAAGATTAGAACTCAGGAACCTGGGTACCCCAACATCTTAACCACGAAAGCTACATCTCCACTCAAGATCAACTAGAAAATTAAAAAAAGTTGCACATATCCTCTAATTGATTTAAAGGCCAGGTGCAGGCAAAAAACTGTTATTGATCATATATTCAAATAATTATCGATCCATTTTAACATGTTAGGAGAAATTCATGTTTTTTTCGTCGTGATTTCTGTTACACATATTTCTTTTATGTTCATTTAACCAGATATTATATTTAAAATCCATGTCTGTACCTGAGCTTTAACTAGCTATAGTAAAATAATGGTAACCAGTATATTAATAATTTCCTCATGGTTCTATAATGATAGTCAACTTAGAGAGTAGATGTGTTATTACAGAAGACAAATTGTATTTGCTTTACTCACTTAAGATAGAGTGTGCAGTTATTTCATTAGTTGAAGTCAAAGGTGGTATTAGGTCAAAGGCTGTATTAGCTCCTCAATATAATCTTATATATGTAAAGTAATAATAAATTCTGGACAATCACAATCATTGGCGCCATTACGATTTTTGGAATCTCAGATAGCATAGTGTACATAGCACCAAATTTTTGATATCTGTATTTCACATCATTGTATGTCCCATGCCATAGGAAAATTCTATAATACAGTGTGACATATATATATATATATATCTTTGGATTTATATATATTTTCTACTGTTTGTATCAATTTTTGATTTGCTGTAATCCTGGAGGGTACTTTGGATAACTTTACAATTATTGACTTTGTCCACTGATTGTCATTTTTTCAGTAATTTTCTTTTGGATTTATATATATATATATATCACATCTGGTGTCTGTATCATATTTTAGGTTAGGCACACATGTGAGAATGTATCACAAAATTTGCCTATGATACTGTTTACATTATACATACAGTACTCAGAATCGGCTATATAAACCAATAATTGCAATATACACAACATCTCTTTGCCATTTCATATGTACACAAAAATGAACTGATAAGATATAACCTTGTATTAGTTAGTTTAAACTTGTATGGCATAATTATTTGATAACATTCAATGTTATTATTTTTTAAATTTTTAATAGTTGTTTTTGTCAATATTTTAGAGTTATTAGTTTTCTTGTCATGTCGACAACTGCCTTCAATGCTTAAAGTAATTTTTACTTATTTTGATCTCCTTGTAAGAACTCAGGATCACTAGCCCAAGCCTGGAAAAACATCTGACCACTTATCCCCTTAATGCAAACTACTTCGTAGTAGTTAAACAATTACCAAAAACAAACTCTCCTGTTAGCACTTATGCAATTCCAACACTAACAACTATTTTTTTAAATATTTTTATCCTCCATTTAACCTTAATAAAGTATTTTAATTTGAAAACTATAAGAACTTCTGACCTCCTCTTGAGGAAATTACACTACCCACGTAACCCACACTTTGGATAAGTTAAAATGCTCTGGGAATAAAACTATATTAGACTCATTAATCACCGAGTCATTTAGGCCCAACTGAGTAAAAGTACTGTCAGGTAAAAACCATGCGGGACCCAATGCGGTCAAAACCCATTACTTTAGTAATAGTATATCTAGACTTCTTGGCTATTTCATGATTATTATTGTGTAATGTACAGGTCATACCATTGAATCACTTTTCAAAGTTTATGAAGTTTACATGAACACCAAACTTCTTTTATAAATAGGTTAGTGTTACTATAAAATTGTATTTCTTCTTTGTATCTAAACTATTGATCTAAACTGATAAAGAATAATAAAAATGAAAATGAGAAAGATAAAAATAATGATGATGACGATGATAGCGATGAAGATGATGATGATGGTAATGAGGATGATGATGATTATTATGATAGTGATGATGATGATGATGATTGATGATGATGATAATGATGATGATGGTGATGATGATGATGGTGATGATGAGGTTAATGATGAATGATGATAAATGATGATTGATGATGATGATGATGGTGACAATGATGATGGTTATAATGATGAGCCGATGATGTTGATGATAACAGTTATGATGATGGTGATGATGATAATAGTGATGATGATGATGATAATAGTGATGATGATGATAATAGTGATGATGATGGTGATGATGATAATAGTGATGATGATGATGGTGATGATAATTGTGATGATGACGACGACGACGGTAAATTTAAGATGATGTAGGCAAGGTTGTAGCATTTTAATTATTATCAAAATGAGAAGGATGATGATGAATGAAGATTATGATAATGAGGATCAAGTTCAATTATGATTCTGATAATGATATCACAGACAAAAATGATTATGATAATCAAATTACCATATTTTTGACAAAATTTAACATTTAATATACAGTAATAAGTTAGGTTCAGAGATACTAATTTCAATTTGATAATTAACCGTATTACTTCACTCAATTAAAACAATTAACACGAACCACTAATGAATTTTGAATTTACAAAACAATCCAAAAGCGTACAGAATGATGTCACAGCTCTATAGGTATGTAAGGAATAATTCTTGAACAATGATTATTATTACTTGACATTAAAGTGGCCAATATTAAAACAGTTAAATTTTATTGACGTCAAATATACTTGGATTGTTTAAAAACAAAGCCCTTTTGTGTGTGGACCAATCAAATGGTTAAGTGTATATCAAATAAGGATGAAGAAACTATAGTGCATCATTATAGTATTTTATAGGTTTCAATTCATTGAGAAAAACCTATTAATATTTAACATATATGAACACCCCTACAATGAAAATGGTATGCCCCACAGAAAGTTCATTGTATTGGACCAATCAGATTACAGTCTTTCCAAGAGCTAAGCAAATTTAACTCAATTACAAAATTTTATCCATCTAAACCTGGATATCAAGAGTCTGAACACTGATCAAATAAGCTTTTCATCTTCATTCCATCAAAAGCACTGGATGAAATATATTGCAGGAAAATTGTTATTGGAATTGATCTTTGGAATTATTTAAAATTTTTGCATTATTATTAGTAGCCTGCTGGTCATGATCAAAATCTAATGGATCAACCAAAAAGGATTTACTATGCAAAACCAACACCTATGTAGCGTTCATAACTGAACTAGGTACACCTCTGGTTAAGAAACAGAAATTTGAAAACGGACGGTAAAATGGTTTGGAATGGTCACCTTTTCTATTTACTTGGAATGAGTTTTGTTCTGGCGTACACGGTAATCATTTATTTACTGCAGGTGTGTGTTTATACCTTAATCTGTGTTCTAGGAATATCAATGAATGGAATCGTACTCCTCGTTTATTTACGTGTACCTTCGTTTCAAACAATGACGAACAGGCTGATCGTTCATCAATCTTTCGTTGATTTTCTTAGCTCAATAGTATTTTTATTTTTTTACGTATGTCCGTTATATGGATACCATCCAACTGGGGAAAATGCATTTACTATCTTCTGCAAGACAAGAACGATTTACTGGGTCCTGACTGCGACATCGAAAGGAAATCTGTTAGGCCTGGCGTTGGAACGATATTACGCTGTTATATATCCTATTAGATACAGGTACCATTTCAAAAAGAAAACTTTACGTTATGTTTTTGCATGCATATGGATTTACGGTATTGTATGCGAGTCAAACTTGGCATTTTTTGCAACAGTTGAAGACGGACAGTGTACGTACATTTGGCCGAATCAAACAGTTGAAATCGCTATTGGTTCTTTAGTGTTTACATTTGAATGTGTCTTACCATTGGTTATTCTTGGATTTGCATACGGAAGGATAGCATGTGCATTAGGGAAGCCAAGCATAGCGTCAAAAAATTTGAAAAACAGTTATATTGTTTCTCGGAGACGGAACACAGCTCAACGTAACGTGATCATTACCTCAATAACCGTTTCGATTATTTTTATAATTTGTTGGACGCCAAATCAATTTTTCTACCTCTTTTTGATGCTTGGTTTATTCAAAAAGTACATTGAGCTAAACGGATTAATACATTCAGTAACCGTCTTTCTTTGTTTTATTAATATGATGTTAAATCCATTTGTTTATGCTCTTCAATACAAGGCTTTCAGGAAATCACTCAAGGAACTTTTAATCAGAACTAAGGTTAGATAAGAACAATTTCAACTGCTGATAATAATTAATAATAATCCTATTGTAAGAAAGACTATCGATTTTAAATTGAATCAGAGAAGTAGCTTGGTGGTCAGAGGTGTCACGCAGGAGGAAAAGGCCCCTGGTTTAGCACTCCTCCCTAAAGGGGTAGTTGCATTGGGGCTGCTTATGCCCTGGGGCCCCTTAAGCTCTGGGTCCCTTGGGTTTAGCCAGTGAGCTCACTCACCGAAACACCACTGTTGGTGTTTAACGTTCCAGGGTTTGTTACATAGTACCAGGATTTTAATTCATGACTGTAAAACTAAGCAACCCCTTAAGCCTCAAATGATACTTAATAGTTTACAAGCATGTTTCATCATGTTTAATAAGATAGCCTGATGTTGGACAAGTATGATAGAGAGAATTTTAAGCTGATATGGGCAGGGTGCAAAAGGTCAGGCTTTAAGGTAGGGGTTTTAAATTGTGCAAATAATATTATTTCTGAAAATTTAGTTTTGTGGGCCACGATCCAAAAAGTTATTAAAACCATAAGATCAGCCAAATTTTTACTTTGATGAGGACCAATATGTTTGGGATAAATGCCACATTTTACACAAACCTTTGATACCTGTAGGCCTATACTCTCAGGAAAGTTTTTTTAAATTAAATTTGACAAAAGAGGTAGTCCTTTAAATACAATTCAAATTATTATTAATATCATTATAATGAAATAGTAGTCATTTCCAGAAACAAAATATATAAAATAAAAATCCACAAAAACCGAAAGACTTGGGAGGTCTAGATCAGTGTTTTGAAAAGCTACTTTAAGAATGGCAAAAAAGTGAGATATTTATTTTTACAGCTGAAATTTATACTTTTGTTCTACTGTTATTTTAATGTGAAAGTAGACTGAGAAAGACATTTTTCACATATATGTAAAATATGAAACCAGAAGGCGTATAAATCAAATATAGCGAATCAGGTTGGGTTCAACACTTAAAATATGTAAATTAATGTTTAAAAAAAACCATGTTATTTTAACTTTACTACACGAGACCTGAATAGTCAATCTTAATCACAAATTTTTAAAAATATGGCTATCAATAACTTTCAATAAAAAAAAGGGTTGTTACAAGTAGTATGAACAAATATTGTAGTACGTGCAAACATTTTCTAATGCAAAGATTTACAGGCTGTTCATAGTTTGTTTTTATTTTTGATTTACTTGAAAATAAATATATTATAAACACACAATAGATTCCTCCCCGCTGGGTCCTAATAAAATAGAGAATTTTAAATGCATTAGAAAAAAAAAATAGAAAAACAACAAACATTAAAGATATATTTCATGCACACAGGTGGTGTTTAAAGAGATCTGAGCTATATTATCAATCCCAAATCTCCAAACAGCATATCGATATTTGTGTCCTCCCAGAATGCAACGTTTTCTAGTCAGAAAAATGACCAAAAGAATGTTTTGTCATTATTATTATTATTATAGTAGTGTGGTAACTGAACTTTGACATCATTAAACAATTGTATGTCCTCAACTTTAATATAACAATGAAATATTATAATAATATACATATACTACTGTATTAAGTTTTTTTGTAAGTAAACTAATACTATACTGGTGCAGTAATAAGCCCAGTCTGGAGTATAAACCCAGACAACAGAAGCTCGCACCACCAAACTTTAACAAATGGGTGTAGACTTATATAATCAGTGTGGTACTACTTTAATAATTAAAAACATTTTTAGTATTAACCAAATTGTTAAAGTTATCAGTGCAATATGATATTTTATGTTTGTTTTGGTATTTAAGAGAATAAAAAAACACATTTATCGCATGACTGTATAATAATTCTATAATAAGTAATAAGCTTATTTTATTCAATTTTCTAATGTCATCATCTTTAATAAATATATAATATGTTTGTAAACAATTTCAGTTTTATTATTTTTTTAACTAGCATTCACTATAATATTTTTAAATGGTAAGATACGTAAAAACAAAGGTAATTTTTCTGCTGTATATAGTGATTCCAAATAGCTGTTTGAAAATGGATTAAAAAAATAAAATTAAAGTTGGCACTCTAAAAAACTGTTTAAATCAGAATTTTTCTAAATATAACATTAGTTTGTTGCAGCTAAAACTTGCACAGCGTTAAATGGTAACTGGTTACTGTATTTGGGGTAATTTTTCACAATACCTTTACGATAAGTCTACATGATAATAAAACATCATCATGTCCATATATGGGCACATGACATTTTGTTTTGTCACATAAAGTTTGATAGTGTAGACAGAGCTTACAAATATCAACCCTGTTCGTGAGGATCATTTTAATTATTCGCAATATCGCCGTGGTAATGATAAACATAAACAAGAATGCTTTATGTACTGTTTGTTTAGTAATGTATAGAGAATGAGGTATCAAGCAACGCTTTTGGAATGCTTAGTAATCAAGATGTTTTTATTAGGACAGATGTTTTTCGCGGTATGTTAACGACGCGATAGATATTATAAAATGTATTTGCTCGATGGTCAAGACAAATAATAATGTAGTACCGAGAATAGATTATCAATATTTATTATCGGTCAACTTACTTATTTTACCCCACATTAGAAAAGGACAATATGCTCAAGATCTTTAATTCCTAATACGGAGAGCAAACACTTATAAAGTGACGCATTTATGAAAGCCGTCAATTGTAGTAAATCAAGCTAGTCTCATAAATGATTTTAAAACAAAATTGAAAATTTGATTACCATTATTACATAAGAGTGCCGACAAACAGTAATGTTTTAATTGATGTTTGTCTATTGCATTCAAAGATAATGTTTAAGTTCCATTCTTATCTAATAATAAGCAGTTGTTGATCTCAATATAGGAGGCAGAATTCATTTGTTCTTTGATTGAAAAGTATTTTATATTGATTGAAGTAATACTTGCATTTTGTTTGTATAAAAATTTGTTTTTACACAATAACATCCACCGTTTCCAAATTTTTACAAATACTTGTACACCAAACAGCACATGCCTATTAATTATTTAGAAAAATGGATATATTGCCAGGTGACGTCACAAAAGCAGATTAAAATCTTCAACATGGGCCGAAATATTAAATATCAAATAATAAATATTAGCACGCCCTCTGTCAATCTGCATTTTGCCCAGTATGAGTGCTTATTAAGCACTTTGTGGATACGTGCTATAAATCTTATTATGTTATCTTATCTTATTTCTGTTCCACCCATATTGAACAATATATATGCAACATATTATTAAGTATATTTTTATACTAAAGGCCATTAATTCATTCAAAATCATTCTTTATGTTAAACACATCCATCTAGCAAGCATGGTCAGCTCGGCCATCTGGCAGCCAGGCCCAAGCCTGCAATAGAAATCACCTAAAAAATTGACTCAATCTTAGTTACTCAGAAGGCTCCCTTATATGTGATAATTTACAGTTATAGTTTAATCAATTGTTGTAAACCTTCAAGTCTCCCAAACAGACATGAATCAAGAATTTTAATTACAGTAACATGCTAGGAATTAAAGTTTCTAATCAGACGATGGATTTGGACGCAACAGACTAATGCAACTGATTAACAGGGTGTGTTAATCAACCTAATATAGTCATTACTGTATTAAGCGTGTGCGAACGGTTGTAGCCAAATAAAAAAATATTAATGATTAGCATCGTTTATTTCTTTTGCAGACATCTCTTTATTTCTAAATGTTAAAAACATATCACAATAGGCAGAAAGGTTTTGATAGGCAGAAAGGTTTTGATAGGCAGAAATGTTTTGATAGGCAGGAAGGTTTTAATAGGCAGAACGGTTTTGATAGGCAGAAATGTTTTGATTGGTATTTAAAAAAAGAGGAGAAAAAACACAGAACAAATACAGCTACTTAATACAGCTAGAAGTAGATGACAATTCTTGTTTTTTAAATGCTAGTATCAAGCTTGTTTTGTTTTTTTCGAATTCCATGTTTCTCAAAGCGCCACCGATAAATATTAATATAATTCCATTTATATCTATCAACTTTTGTAAATAACCAATATTTATTGCTTATTTTTCATAATTAAAACATACAGAATCCAATGATCGCACAGACTATGTGATAAAAAAAACCATTATTATGGAAAAAGACGATTTATTAAAATGAAAACATCAGTTATCTAAAATGTTTACGCTGGAGTTGGAGAAATTATTAAAATTGTATTGTCATTGAATATACAATATTATATTGAATTCATTTTAACCTATTATTGGAATAGACTTTTGAATAAATTCAAATTAGTAAATTAAAATTCATGCTTTATGATGTTGCTACAAAAACCAGGTCAATGATTCCCCACACGACCAACATCGGATACTTTTCAGTATAATTATTATTAGTATAAATTGCATAGACAGAAGATAGATGATTATTTTGTATATGTGTCTAGGATGCTGTTCAAATATGATTGATTATTATCATTAATTTAATTAGTTTTTTAAAGATGTATTATCCCCCCCAAAAACGAAAAATGAAGAAAAAAAAACCTGAAAAAGAAATGTTTTATTGCTTTAAATTAAAACAGTTTGTTTCAGTTAAATAAATTCTTTTTTTCAATCCAATTTTTGTTCAAATTGAATAACTATTATGTTACATTAAAATGACATATAAAAAAAAATATATTTGTGCATTGGGTCAATACATCTTTAACTACATCTTTAAAGTATTTTAATAATCCATCCATATCAGTAATCTACCTTTAATTATGATTTCAATTAAATATTTGTTTGGTTCAATTACCAAAAAAGTTGACCTTGAGAATAAATTTAATAAAAATAATTTATTATTATTTTTATTTATTATTTAACTCAATAATGATTATTATATTAATATTAATCACAATTATGAATTTTAAAGACAATCATTTTGATTTGTTTTTAAATAATCAACAGTCAAGGTGAGTTTGTGGTGATGTTTCTAGTTCTCAGAAATATTGATGTATAAGAACATGTGTGCTATATTTAACATTCATTCCAAGCATGCATACATACATTCAATGTTTTTATTTTATTTCTTAACTGGATAACTACAAATATATTCCCAACAGTTGTAAGTGTAAGTCATAAATAAGTTGGTAAGCATGGTTATAGTATAGTTATTAGTATCAAGCAACCACAACTTTATATTACTTGGTTATACTATGAACGTTTATTTGTTTGCATTAAAAAATTTTCATTAGCTATACCAACAGAAATTTTAAGTTTAAAACACTGAGCGACATAGAGTTGTTAAAAGAGCTAAAGACCGTAAGCGATGGTATAACCTTTGTGTCGGACAAGCGATGTTTTTTCATACATGAACTAACAGATTCTGTACCCATACAGTATAATAAAATGGATTTACAGCGTTTGGGAAGTTTTACAGATCATACGTTTTCAGGAAAATGATATACTGGTGACATCACAAGAGCTTACAGTAGCACATCTTAATTTATCTGTACCTTCAATATGGGCTGAAATAATAAATAGCACGCCCCTCTAGTAGTTTGCTAAGTTTCTAAGCACTTCATTCAATTTTATATTTGGTTTGTTAAAGAAACTTCTGTATTTAATGAGGGTCATCCATCCAGCAATTGCTGATCATTAGGGACCCTCATAGGTTCACAAGACAAACATATACACAAGATGCTCTACATAAACAAAGTCTTATTACAAGTCTGTTGTTCTTGATGCAAGTAAATTATTTGCATGAATTTAAGATATTCTTTCAGGTTACAAATTAATACAAAAGTGCGTTTTCAGGGCATAGGTAATAAAAATATGTATTCTCTTGTGGACTGTTATTAGCTTCAATTCATCCATTACTTCAGTTCGTTTTATGAACTTTTTTCCAAATAAGTAAAAGTACTA
The DNA here is from genome assembly GCF_963402885.1 of Antedon bifida. NCBI lineage: Eukaryota > Metazoa > Echinodermata > Crinoidea > Comatulida > Antedonidae > Antedon > Antedon bifida. Next base: position 29,862,962 of record NC_136227.1, on the reverse strand, counting down.
TTGAGCCTGTTTGTCAGTGGAGCTTGTAATTGGGAGAGTAAGTTCAAGGCCTGTTGAACATGTTTTAACCATCAGGGGGCGTTCAAGATGAATGCAAGTGTAACTCAAGCGTGGAGGGTTTAAACCTCTATTGAGGGTTTCAGATCATGCATGTGGGCCTAGTTAGCGTAAGGTGGAAGTACTGTACGAGAACTGGGTCTAACTGTTATCATGTCAAGTTCTCTATGACCTAAAGATCTGTCTATACTATCAAACATAATGGACATGATGAGGTCACTACTATATTTGGGCACATCACACTTTTTTGTCATACTAGTTTGATAGTGTATTCAGAGCTTTACCAAGTTGATCAACTGGTGCTAGAAAATTATAAATACAGGTTTCAAGCAATGCAATATACAACGACCTTCTCTATATAGCCTACGCAAAACGGTTATGATTCTCGGGTATCAGAGACTATTGAATAAAGATGTAACTACAGATTTGAGGTAGTAATGAAAAGTGAATATGATAGGTTTCCTGTACTTTCGTATTGTCAATCATCACAGTAGATATTTGGCTATGCATAGTGTCGAGTACATACAACGCTTTAGGTTATAAGACTGTATTGAGAGAATGGATCAATATACATTATAACTAAAGAGTTGGCATGACAGACATATCAAAATAGAGGGAGTTTATGTAGCTTGCTCAATAGTCAACTGTGATTGGACAGCAACCTTGAGACTACACCCCATTTCTATCTCTCTTATTTCTATCTCTCTTTAAAATTTTAGTTGTTTATAAAGAAGATTAATTTTGTCAACTATTTAAATATATTGTCTATTATACTGCAGGTATTTCAGTTAGCACCCATGATCCCTCCAACATGAAATCAATTTGTGGCAACTAGGTGGAAATGGTCTATAATTTAAGGACCAAAATCTGTTGTGTCAACCTTTTAATTATTATTTAATAATTTAGAGAAAGAAATTACCTGAAAATTCTGAAGCCATCTCATGGTACTGCTGTAGAAAAGGATAGAAGGAATATCTGGTTCTTCCCCATCCTGCATAATCAAATCATAATAATAATAATTATATATCATAATTATTCTATAATTAAAATAATATTTTCATGTTGCCATGCAAAAAGATATAAAATGAGATGCTGGTGTACTCAAGCGATGTTCCTGGCGCCTAAACTTTGGAATGTGATCTGAAAAATGATTAAATTCAAATTAGTAGGCAATACCACTATTTACAGTGCATTGAATGCACATTGTGTATATTGAAATAAATCAATAAATTCTATATTATTTATTTTCAGTAGAAGACAATTTTCATTATACAGAATATTGAATGCACTTTTGTTCGATGTTTGTTTAAAAATCTCTTGCATTTATAAATTCATTTGATGTGTGCCAACCCCACAGTCTGCAACTCAATTCTACTATTAAACATTGTTACATCGTTTGTTCAACCAAGAAAAGGTAGGAAAATGATCTGATACCCCTTTCACACCAAAAAAAACACTTTAAAAGCGGTTATTTTATTTTTAACTGAACCGTCTGACTAGCTTGAATTCAATTGTACTGGACATCAATAGTTTTAAACCTAAGATTAATAAAAATATAATATAAGTTTTTTGACAGAATATCATATCTGTGTGAAAACCACAGTCATTTAAAATTAGGCATTTAGGACACAAATGTTTTTTTAGTAGGCCTATATTATCATATATTAAATGTGATTTTTGTTTTTAGGTAAAATGAAATACTACATTGTATTTTTCGTATTCTGCATAAATGGGATCTTACTAGTTGATGGAGATACAACATTGACTGGCAACGTAAGTCAACAAATACCGTACCAAACATTTGCTACAAAGTGTATCAAATACGTTAAATCTTTTAGAAAATTGATTTCTCAGAGTAGTGTGGTACATTATCCATTTGATAATGATTTAATAGATATCTTAGGAAAGACAAATAATTTCCTTACTGTTCCTGACAAGGAAGCGTATGAAAGTGGAATAATTGGTAATGCAATGGTAGTTACTAATAACTACCTCTATATAGGCCTAAGTAGTTTGCAAAATCTGGCTCAACATTTCACTCTTAGCCTTTGGGTTAAAGTTACTGGATCTGGAACGTCTCAACAAATAATACAGTGCAGCGTATGTGGAGCAGGAATAAATGATATGACCATTACTACATCCTATGGAAGATTAAACTTGCTCACCCTGCTGTCAACTGAAATCAACCCTGGGACTGGCAGCATATATAAACAAGTATGGTACAATATCATCCTGATGTATGATGGTGAAAATATAAAAGTATACTTGGACGGAACTCTTGATATACAAAGAATGTGTCGTAATTGCGCAATCTCTTGCAACAACATTAAGCTTGGCTATGTGCTGGATGGATTGATTGACGATTTTATGATTTTTAACAAAACCCTATCAGCTAAAGAAATACATGCTCTAGCTGAAAAATAAATTGTTCAAAAAAAAAATGTTTTTCATCAGGATACGTTGAAATCATTTGCATCTTGCGTAGTCATCGACAAGGAGTAAAACTGGTGACAGAAGTTTAAAGCTCTGTCTACACTATCAAACTTTATGTGACAAAAAATGTTATGTGCCCATATATGGGCATGATGATGTCATATCACTACCATATTTGGGCACAGCACACTTTTTTTGTTCTTAATTTGATAGTGTAGACAGAGCTTAACTGTATTTATCTTAACTTTAATTCTAGTCTTTCAATAAAAGCACTAATATAAAATACATCAGGTAGTTACATAGGATTTGATACCAGGAATCTTGGAATGGTAACCAAGCATGTTAATCACAAAGATACAGTTATACAATACAAAAATGGATAATTCCTAATAAACTAACCTTTTTATTAAGTTTGACATCTAAGTTCATCTTTAAGTTCAAATTGTGTGACCTAAAAAGAGCATATGAATCATGAACCTGTAAGAGAAAAATGAATATTAGATATTAACAAGGGGGGTTAAAATGAATATTAGATATTAACAAGGGGGGCTGGAGGTGTTTGGGTGTAAAATGAATATTAGATATTAACAAGGGAGGTAAAAATGAATATTAGATATTAGCAAGGGGATGGGGGATTGGGGGTAAAATGAATATTAGATATTAACAAGGGGGGTTAAAATGAATATTAGATATTAACAAGGGGGGCTGGAGGTGTTTGGGTGTAAAATGAATATTAGATATTAACAAGGGAGGTAAAAATGAATATTAGATATTAGCAAGGGGATGGGGGATTGGGGGTAAAAATGAATATTAGATATTAACAAGGAGGTAAAAATGAATATTAGATATTGACAAGGGGGTAAAAAGTTAATATTATATATTAAAGGGGGATGCGCTTGCAGCATTATGCACTAAGTTTTGATATCTATTTTTGACCGACTTAGTACTATTAGCACTCTAAAAAAAATACTGGACGCGCCCCTGTTGGTTAAACATGTTGTAGAATTAAACATTAATTTGATAAATTTAGTGCAGAAAAATGTCCAGAACAGTGTATTAGAGTACTATTGTTAACATTTTAAATTGTACAACACAATATTCATAGACATGATATCAAATCAGAAACTTTACAGTTTGTTGTTTGTCATATTGTAATAGTTATATATTTTGTCAGTAATTATAAACCATTTCAGTAGTATTGGTTGTTGCCAATGCACTTTTACCATTATCATCAGATATTCCTGTTAAATAATAGGTACCGGTTCTTTTGCTACAAAACAACCGTTCAGAATTTTGATAGCTTTTGAAGTTCTTACGAAATCTCAAGTTGTAATTACTTCTTTAATAGTATACCTACGGTACACAAGGGGATTGGTAATATAACCCACCCACACTACATTTCATTAATCTTAGATGTTTATTTTTGATAGGTTCAATGTCATTAAAGACGTGACTAGTAGAACAAGAAATCATTTGTTTCAATTTATTTGTCGGTTTTTATTTTTTGGCCCTTACACAAGAAGTACAAGATCAAGTTTTGTTTCAATTTACAAGATGGTTTAAAATTACACATTGTCACTTTTTTAAAAAAATCATCTATTCTCTTTTGCATGAGGGCTCATAATAATTTTTGAAATCTAATTACATACATTACATATATAAAATAACGTTTTTAAATTGATTTCTTTATTTAAAATTTTAAAAGATAATTAAGTGTGCATTGAAGGTGACCTTGAATACCTCCTGCAGATGACGTATCCCTACTTTGCTGTGCGTATATTTATACAGCTGAAAGGCCTTACGTATGTAATGCTACACGCATCAAGCACGATGATAACGCATGACAAGCTAGGCCAAAATGTAAACAATCTAGAACCGCTATTCAGTATATATATTTCATTTCATTAATTTACTTTTAATCAAATAATTTTTAAATTGATATTTGATATTATAATTTACTAGTAATTTGTCCTTGATTCATATAATTGATGTTTTGTGGTTGCGAAATCAGATTTCTTTATGGAACTTTGTAATTAGTGAGCAGACCATAGGCACGTTCACAAACCACGATGCGTGGTCAGCTAGGCCAACAGGTAAACAAAAATGCAATCATAATCTACAGGCTTATTTATCAAAACACCTGTCATATTAAATCAAGATTTAAGGTCTGCTTTCAGATTTATTGCTGATAGTTAATCAATGATGACCAGTAAAGGGGTCAAATATAAAGGTCAAACGACATTATGATGATATTTATCAGTGGTTAAAATGCTCTATAATGAACACTATCTACACTTTAGGGAGTTTTCGATTTGCACGTCCTCATGTTGATTGATACACTATATGACGTTATTTTGGTGATTTTCGTTGACTATTAAAGAGTTACTAGCTGGACTGGATGCAGGATTTTGTGCTAGGAGTGCGAGAAAGACTCCACCACCAGTATAGTTGCCCTACCATGGTGTATTACAGAACATACATTTTAAAATAATTCCATCCCTGTATCTGCCCCGGAGACTGACCTAGTGCATAAAATGGACCAGAATTTTGACATACTATGATAAAATGTGTGAAATCAAGCATAGCGTAATTAAACATTACATTTAAGCCAGACAAAATGCATTTGAAAGGTACTTTAGTTACAGACGAATTTGTGAGATTATCAGTAATTTCCTAGCAACTGTCACTTGTTATGTTATTGTTCAACTGATAGCTTGTATTGGTCAAATTAACGACATGAGAAGTACATATTACTTGTTAAGTACATTTTTAATAGAGCACTTTGTATACTGTATACTGTACAGAATCATGGTAATGAATATACAAGTTCAGTTCAGTTGACCTGCGACAAAACATATTCCAATTATCTCAACATAAAAAAAACCTGATGGCTCACTGTCATCATTTAAGGTAAGGGATATCAGACTACCATGTTAGGAATGGGTTTAAGACTTGTGTCATTATTTGAAAACTTAGGCAAGATCACTTTGTGCTTTGGATGGGACATTAAGTCTGTTGTGTGGCCCCCTTTTAAGAAACAGTTTCACTGTGCCACAAATAATTTTCATAATTATTTAACCATTCAATTTATTGAAAAGAACATTGCATAAAAAATTAAAAACATCATTACATTTTTGATGAGGTTTATAGGTAATGATTTCGTATCTAATATACAAAATTAAATGTAATCGTTATTGCAAATTGTCTCTTAATTACAGCATATCGACCCCATAGGACTTGTATGGTGTTAATGTGTGATCAGAAGCAATGTAAATATCATCAGTACCATATATATGGTTCAATTTGGTTGTTACACTGTAGAAATAACTGGATTATGGATTCTAGCAGTCAGACGACTGTAGGGTGATTTTATTGTACTGCACTATCATTTTGAGATCTAATACTAAAACAGTATTATAAAGTACAAAGCCTACCATCACAATAGTGAGAGAGATATGGCATAAGCTAAATGGATCAAACTATCATGTCTGTGCCTTATTTTTGTACCTCTTTCGTATGAATTACACAAAGTACCACGTAGTTAATATTAATTACATGCTTTTAATATAGGAATTGTCATATTCCTTCTTTTGTACTTCACATGTCATAAAAATGGTCTGATTTTATTAACGTAATTTCCTGTATCGATTCCATCCCAGATGCCAAAAGGCATCTTGTTAGTAAGTCTCTTAAGACTGCTATATTATGCTTACTAATGGCGTGTTAATTCAGGATCAATAGACAAAGAGTGCAAATAGACCTACTGTAGTTATACAGTATTAAAGCTACCATTTCCTTCAATTAAAAGAATGCTTTATAATATAGAGCAAACAAAGGAAAAATAGTTCATTTAGGCAGAAAAATGGACACATCTCGTGAGTAAGTAAAGTTTAGATCATTTGTTCCAAAATATTATTTGAAATGTCATTTACAGAAGAAATTGGAAATTATAAATAGGAATTAATTAAGGGATTTCTATGACTGGGATAATATTTATCAAATTTGCTTAAAAAAAAGAATCTTAACTTTGTGATACGACAGTTTTGAAAATAACCTAGTAAAATATTTTTTTCACCTTAAATTTTGATGATGAAGTTTTTCCATATGACAAAAAGAACTGGCTTAATAAATAAGCCTAAATATTTCACTTAAGCACTATTTTGACTTAAGCAAATGTTAAATTATAAATGCCAGCTTCTCTTAATTTTAAATATTCTTATTACATTGCGTAAGAAAGTATAAAAGAATCATTTGAAATTAAATTGATTACCTGTGAACAAATTTCCCACAATGCATTGCTTAAAGTCCAATTCGAATTAAACAGAATATGAGATGTAATTGCATAGATTGCGAAACAGACAAAAACTAGTCAATCATAAAATCATTTGCATTTAGCGAGAAATGTGAATGGATTAAAACGATAAATATAACACTGGTTGAGACTGATGACCCACCATCAATTATATCTCATTTACGTTTAATAAGATTTGACACGATTTTGTGAATACTAATGGATTTCATAAATCACTCACGGCCGATGATATCCAATTAAGTATAATTTTAATTTGGTTTTCACCAAAGAGTTTTTGTTGACCCATATAATTTTATCGAATATGCTTTTATGTGGCCGAGCAGTTAGAACAGGGTCACTGCAAACCAGAGCCATGGCACAGGTTCAAGACAGTTTTCAGGCATAGTTCTGGTGATAGAAAAGTCTTCTCTGATTAGGACTATAAACTGGAGGTTCAGTTCAATTCAATTATTGTATTTTGTCAAGCACTCTGACTCGAAAATGATCTTGCTTGTCACGTATATAAAAAAATTATTAAAAATATGATAAAATGGGTATATACAAACAGTACGACACCAAGGGGTAAAATACAAAAGCAACAAATACAAAATAACATAAGGTTAAAACATGGCAATAATAAAAAATATCATACAAATGATAAGTGTACACATTTGGCTAATGTGCACTTCATAGAACCCAGTGCATCTTTCTGAAAGAGTGCGTCTTATCCCAGTGTTCACTGTGTTTGGGCTACCAGTTAAACTAACTTAACTTATATTAGTGCTATATTGTGTTTTGTTATGTCTGTTTCTTTCTGTGTATAAAGTAGCTTTTACTTACACAGGCTAAAGCTCCGTCACTAAAGAACTTTATGTGACAACAAAATGTGATATGCTCATATATGGACAAGATGATATCACTACCATATTTGGGCACATCACAATTTTGTTTAACAAACTAGTTTGATAGTGTAGACAGAGCTTAGGCTTTGTCCACACTGTCAAACTTTATGTGAGAAAAAAATGTGACATAACATCATTTCACTACCATATTTAAGGATGTCACTACCATATTTGGGCACATCACACATTTTTGACAACTAGTTTGATAGTGTAGACAGAGCTTAGAGAGTGTGTGTTTTATTTGTTTTTACATACCTGTTTGATGGAATGTTCAGGAACTTTGTCAGGAGCACATGGCATGACACTGTGATGATCATTGACATCTCCATTTGTTATCCATTCAATACCAAATCTACATAACGTAAAAATAAAAACAAATTACTTTGTCTTGCCTTGTGTGACAGAGGTCACAGGTCAAAATATGGCCCCAGGACAAATTATAATACATAATATCTTTAAACGGACTTAATAAGAATTAAAATCATGTTTTTAATATTTGTAGTTATACTCTTTATATTGAATATATGTTTACAGTGTAAATGACACGATTATTTTTTCTCAATGAAATAATGTACTTACTCCCAGCGGAATTTAGGAATATGTAGAAGCCTAACGTCATCATACTTGGAAGCAGTTCGTACATAGACATCAAGCGCTCCCTTGAAAAGAAAATGGGCTGAACAAAAAAAAAAATTGAAAAAAATTGATTCAATTAAAAAAAATCTGTAAAAATTAAAATAATAAAAAAATTTAAAAGAAATAAAAATATTTAAATAAAGAGAGTAATATTCTGATCACTTTGTAATTTCATTGGATAGTTTGTTTGCATGACGTACATTAGTAATAATTGTTATTCTATTCTACCTGCATCCTCCAAGCTTAAACCTAGCAGACAAAAGACGGAAATATGCTGGTTGTCAAGACTATTGGGTTAAACTTTGTGCTCTAACATGCTCATTTAATCAATGGATAAAACTAAAGCATGGTTCCCACTAGTGACGCAACGCAACCAACGCAACGTAAGGAAATGCCCTTCTAATAATTGTGCGTGAAATCAAACCTGCGATGTTTGCAGCACTATTGCGTTATCGGTTCCCACTTGTGATTATGCAATACACGTTGCGTTCTAGTGGGAACCACGCTTAAAGATGATTTCATTTAAACTTTGAGCTTGAACATTTATTCAATGGATTAAACTAAAGATGAGTTCATTTAAGTTTATGTTATATGATGAAACATGTTCTCTAGTGTATTATAAATCTTGGTTCTATTTCCTGTTTTCTCATATGTTTCTCTATGATAATCAACTTCCTGTTTTCACCTATGATACATGTGAATTACCATATATTTTATATAATGGATTTAAATTCATAACACTTAAAATCAATCCATAAAACTTAAATCAATCCATCAAACTTAAAACCAATCAATCAAACTTGAAATTAATCAAAACTTTTGTATTGAAAGAAACTGTATAAAATGAATATACCTTAAAATAATTTTTAAAAAATAAATAAATTAATAAATAAAAAAAGTGAAGCCACTCTCACCATTAGTCCAATCTAGATATACATCGTTAAACTCCCAGTCCAGATGTTCTGTGGTGTTGTAACAATCTTTAGTACTAAGCCATAAATAATTCCACCTCTGAACAGTTATGATGAGTCTACCATGAAAAAGCAATCTCATCTTGTCCCAGAATGGTAAAGGTGCGCTGGGGTCAATGGAAGGCTTGTTCAAGTCGTTCATGCATATATTGACCTGACCCCAAGTCGGCTCAAAACATGGACCATATGCCAAGTCCCATGAATTTATATCTGGATAGTTAAAACAAAACAAATATGAAAATGGTTTTAAAAAATTGCATCAAAACATGGTACAGAAATGAAGATTTTATTATTTGATTTGATAATAATATTTATTTGGTAACCAACCAGATTCTGCACCAACTTAACTCAATATCTGAAAAAATGAAGTACATTCTGCTCTGTCGCTGTTAACCCAGGAATATCAATGGGTACCGTGTGAATTCATAAATGTCACATGGCTTGATCAATGACATTTTATTTCATTTATTTGTATCAAAACAACTACAAATTTACAAAATACAATATATGGGAATCACAGTTAACAGAAAGAAACATGCGACATGACCGGCACCCAAAAGTGAACTACATCAATTTCAACAAAATACAGATAATTATATTATTTTACCTGCTACTAAGTCATGGTAGAACTTTAGTGCTGGCATACTGCGGGTAACTGTAGTGTTAGTCCATGGGGCACCCACTTCTACAACAGTTTCTCTTTTGGCTGAAATATGATATTAAAACATTATGAATTATTACTAATATTTACTAATTTATCACATTGAGCACGAGTAGCCAATAAACACAGATGAATAGGCAAATGTCTAGAATAGATAAATGTGATTTTTGGAATAAAAAAAACTGTTTAAGGGAGAATATATGTTTTAAAATTACAGCCAACCCTTGCTGGGTCAGAAATTCGTTCCCTAATAGAGGTTCTACTGTACATTAACAAGCAAGCTACAGTATTATATGTGATTTGTTTACAATATCAATTATTTTACCTCTTGATGCACCAGCCTGTTCAGCTCCTAGCAACCGTCCCCACCACATCCAGTCGGTCAATTCCATTACTCGAAGGGGAAAATCCCTTAAACTGATATCAAGGTGTTGAACATTGCCCCTAACAACACGGCACCATAGGGTAGTGAAGTGCATGTCATCTGGTGGGGGTACACTAAAATTTAACAAAAAGAATATTATAATGTTACATATTATATATTACTATACTATAATTTAATTAAATGTTGGACACCTTCTATTTAGGGAACACCACCATCAAGTGGACGCTTCTAATACCTCTGTTACGCAACTTTGTTGAGTCCTGAAGGTGACCACTTAAAGCGTGGTTCTCACTAGAACACAACAACGTATTGATGCAAAGTGCTGTATTGCATAATCACAGGTTGGAACCGACAATGCAACAGTGCTGCAAACATCACAGGTTTGATTTCACACAGACGGGGGGCAAACACAATTATTGGAAGGCCATTTGCTTAATACGTTGCGTAGGTTGCGTCACTAGTGGGAACCAAGCGTAATAGTGGTTCTGCTGTAGCATTATAAGATGTATGGAACAGTTAAAAGGAAATATATAACCATGGTAGTAATTTCCAAGATATTAAAAATGTTTCATTACCTTGAATAATCTATTTCTTTCATGATGTCAATAATATTTTTTCTACCATTCATCGACGGATCAGCTAGAATAATGACCTCTAAATCATCAAGTGTTAGCGTCATTAAAGCAACGCGCATTGGTGTGGTGGCATACAGCTTCTGAGAACGCTTCAGGTAGATGTCAACGTTCTTCTTTGCAAGGGATGTGTACAGTTCTGATATCTTATTTGCTGGAAAACAAAGATAAATGGATGATAGACTGGTAGTGGTTCAGGTAACCGTCTACATAGAGATATCTGGTAGCCATATTGATATAAAGTTGGTATTCAGATTAATGCTACTTTTAAGAGTACACAATTTGTTTTTGTTTTTTGAGTGACATGCCATATACATTGCAATAATTAAATTACAAAAAGTAGTCAGTAATATACAAGGTTGGAACTCCTAGACTTCTAGTGAAGCTGGCCCTGATGTAGTTGCATCTAGCAAGTTTGCACAACTCTATCAAGTTCTGATGGTATCTTCCGAATTCTCAATATATTTTATATAAGAGGTAAAATTCTTTAAAATTAAAAAATTAAATTTATGGAAATGGAAACATATTCTAAAAATAACTTCTTTTCTCTTTATGGAAAATAAGTGTAGAAACACATGACTTACATGATAAGAGCTCTCCATGATTCTGTCTCAATTCAGCCACTTTGCTGCCAAGAACATCCAAACGACGTGCTGATTCTAGATACTCATCCTTCATAAGCTCAAAGAAATCACCCATCTTGACTTCAAATGGATCATCATGGATCCTCATTATCACCGACTGTAAAACAACACAAAAACATGAATATTGTACCTGTATAAATCCTTGTCCACACTATCAAACTAGTTTGACAAAAAAACTGTATGCCCAAATATGGTAGTGATAATATGGTGTCATCGTGTTCATATATTATAGGCACATCACATTTTTTTGTCACATAAAGTTTTATAGTGTAGACAGAGCTTAAGACAATGTTTTTTTTTTTAAACCAAGTGATGAATATCTTAATTATGAATATAAGTGTATACAGAGTTTGTGGTCAATTGAGAATGTGTCTCATGGATGACCCCACTTTCTTCGAGGGATGTTCAAAGTTGTTGGTACTTTTTGAGTGAATGTTCTCCCATTGATGGGGGAAAAGGACTATGTTGGTTTATCCATATAAGCTATACGCACAAAATAGACTACTGTATCTAAAAGTTATAGCAACAATGACAGATACACAGTGACACTATACAAGCCTGCAGTTAGGTTAAGCTGAAACATGTTATCTGGCCCTGAAGTACAGCATATAATCTGAGCCGGGTTTATATTTAAGCACTTACTTTAACTCTGAGGACAAAGTCAGCATACAGAGGTTCTTCTCCTTGTTTTTTCTTAAAATGAAGCATCTTCAACCATTTAACAATGTTTATAATCTATAAGATAATTAAGTGTAAAAAGAACAAATAAATCGCCTACCAAAGTTGTAGTTCTTTATCTCAAGATAAGTAAAGTTCCAAACTTTTTTTGTTGCTTTAATAAATTGTTTTTTCTTTTGTATAGAGGCTTTCCACAAGCCAGTGTTTGGTTATCTATCACTGCAATTCTTAAACTTTCTATTACATAACCAATACTTACAGCACTGTGGTTTGCAGCAAAGTCAAATTGATATGGGAAGTCTACTTCTAGAGAACCAATGGTAAGACCCCTGAATGAAACAAATCATTATTGAAATAAATTAATTAAAAATCAATTTCATACAAACAATGCTTTTTATGTGTTGATAATTGAAATAGATATGATTTTTAAAAATTTTATACAACAGCGAGCAACTTGCTAATTAAAGGATTGAAAAACTATTTAAACTAAATTAAACTAATTTATCGTGGTTATAATCTTTTATTATCTCTTTGGAGGCTTATAGACTGGAGTTGATAGAGTTGTGAGTTACACTAGGTTAGGATTGAACGCTGGACCTTGGGATTGGAAGGCAAACATGTTTAAACCACCAACCACCACTACAAAGATATGATATAAGATATGCGAGTATATGATCACAAAATTAAACAAACCAAGCCTTATTTGATGGTGCAGTAAGGTGTTTTGAGTTACTCCGCTCTTCCAACAGTTGGGGATCATCTATTAACTTCTCCATACACACAGACTACAAAACAAAGACAATACATATCGAATATAAGATGCCAAAAAAACAAACAGAAATTGTAAATTTTTACTTTCTACATGATTTGAATAAAAAATACCCAAAGCAAATAAGACAATTATTCTGCAATCTGCTTTAAACTTAACAGCAATTCATTACCTTGACATTGAAAAGATCATGACCTTCGAACCCGAAGCATAACTCAGGAACAGTGACCTTTAAGGAGCCTGCTTTTGTTTCCACTCTCAGTGATTTGATACATATACTATTTCTACATATCAAGAAAGAATGTAGTAAATTATCACCTTTTTTTCTACGGAAGTGATTAACTTTATTAAAACTACAAAATAACCTATTCAAAGTCTGATTTAATTATTCATGTTTTTAGGGGACAATACATCTTTAAAAGCAATATTGTGTTATCAGTTTAATTTAACATTTAACTATATCTAGAACACTGATGAAAACATTCAGAATAACAAAATACCTCATCTTGAAAGACAAACTGTAAAACAATTGCACATTTCTTGCAGACAGCTCAATTAACGTCTCCGCAATGAGACTAGGATCACTGGATGGTGATGGAAGAGTTTCTGGTTTAGTTTTCTTTGGCAACATTTCTGAAAAACAGATAAAATAAATACAGTAATAAAGTGACATACATATTAGTAACTTTTTAAATATTTAAAGTAATATTGTGCAAACCTTTTATTTTCGATCCAAATTCTGTCAACTTTTTTACATGATGAAAGATGGTCATGTGACTTGTAGTATCCCATGATGCCGAGCATTTTGAATTAACTTCAATATTCACAATCTGTAAGACAAAATAAAGGAAGAGATGGTCACACGTTTCTAAAACTGGTTACATAATTTGTATTATGTATTTTAGAAACAGTTCTATAGGTTACCTTGTTAACAGATGAGTGAGTAGCCACCAATTTGCCAACATCAATCCAGGAATCTGGTAGCTCACTGTATGTTACACAATCAATGGCCTGAAAAATATAATATTAAGGACTTATCACTATGTCTAAAATCATAATAAATATATACATTGTTCAGCTGATTCGGATGTCTTTTATTCATTATTTAAGATAAAAATGGAATTAAAAAAAACATAAAATAAGTGAAATTTCTTACTTACTTTTTGTATCTTCTTAACTTTTAAAAACTTGAAAGCTTCCATTGAAAACGAAGAAGATTTATCTACTATAGCAGAGACCGAATCCAATCGTAACATCAAGCATTCTAAAATATAAATGAATTATTACCAGGTTGCTCACTCAATCCAGCAGTCACTACCAAAAAGTACTCGTAGACAAACAGACAGACAGGCAGGGTGTCAGGCTAAGCTGTTTTCTATTGATCTGTTAATTCTGGTTTACAAATATTTATGAATAATAACAGACAAAAATAAAATGGCTACCTTCAAGATCACTGCATATAAAAAAATTAAAATGCTCAAGCTTCATATCTATCTTGAGATCCCGCCTAGGCTTGATGCTTATCTGTACCTTAGCCAAGGGTGGTGAAGGCCTGGCTGTCAACTTCTGTTTGTCAGAGTAGAAAACCTTGGCTAGGTGGGCTAGCAGCTTCAGTAGGTCTAATGATGATTCTAGTTGAAGGTTCTTTAGAGATCCATTTAATGTCAAAGAATCTGGAGTGTGTTGGAACTTTAAAAAGCGAAAATTAATTTTAAGGTATAATATTATATAAAATATTCTATTTTTTTGCTACTGTTTTTATCTTACTTTTTTATATTGCTTGGAATCTTACAATAAAAGCTATGCTTACATTGAAGTACCTTTTCTTATGGTAAGTATTGTTTAGCTTTGTCTACACTATCAAACTTGTGAGAAACAAAATGTGATGTGCCCCTATATGAACACAATGTCATATCACTACAGTATTTGGGCATATGACTACCATATTTGGGCACATCACACTTTTTTTGTCAAACTAGTTTGATATTGTAGACAGAGCTTTAGAAATCCTGAGAAATATATTTATTTAAATCAAATTAGGAAAGCATTGGATTTGGTATCTCTGTGTGTCATTTATATTAAGTTAATTTACCTATATATGTGTTTGGCCTTTGTTCTTATCCACAGAAGTAGTAAACTGGATAATGTCTTACCTCTAAAGTATATGAATTTATTGCACATGGGGCACCCCATACATGTTTATTGGGAGGTAGACTGGTATTTGGTGCCATTGCACCATCTAATACACAGAATAGCTTGTCTACTTGCAATACACCACTGAAAATGAGAGATTAAAATTATGTCAATACAAAAAAGATAACAAGACAACTTTACAATGAAACATTTGCAGTTATATTTTGTGTCTGAAAAAAATCAATACATTTACAAATAAGATCAACAATATATATACGAACCTTAAGTTTCTTTGTTGCCGTTTTAATAAAAATGCTGTAAGAAAAAAAACAAATTTAAAACAGACCCAAAAATAGTCATTAAAATGTCTTAATTATATCTTATGTATTATTTTACAATTATTGAAATTACAAATGTTTTTGAAATGAAATAAACATAATTAGTTTTAAAATATTGGCACTTGACAATTTTTTAATTTGTTTGTAAATATAATTGACACGTACCTCTATCAATAAACACTTTAAAACCTAGCTTAATTGTAGAGCCAATCATGGAACATCTAGGTAGCTTAGGTAACACAGTTGTTATGGAAAAATCCTGTAGGTCAAAATCAGCATCCACTGGTAGAGAAAACTTGGAAATGAAATAAGATAGTCTGCAAAGACAATAGACATTAGTATATTAAGGGTGTTATTTAGGAGATATTTATGTTTTCATTCATTCATCATTACACACTTTTCACTGTGCAGCAAATATACTGTATATGGCCACTCCGTTCTCAGTACTGTATTCTATCATAGGAATATTCAACATCACATGTATCTCCTAGTATCATATTTCATTTCATTATTTATTCGGTCTATTTCAGGATATACATAAAAAAAAAATCTGAAATTGGGGAGACCAGGGTCAACCAAAGTGAACTTAATCACTGTAACTCTTAACCTAATCTTACATGATACAGCCACCAGGTGATACAAATGAGGTATTACCAAATATTCCTGTGATGCTAGAGATACAGCACTGAGGACCTGGTAATATGGTAATGTGATCTGTTTTATGGATATGGTACATGTGAAATAGGAGTTTTTGCAGAAACAATTATGATGGCAAGTTAGTTAGTGATGTTTGTGAACGGCTCCCTGACAGATTTAACTACAGTAGAACACCTATACTAATTGTTCAGCTTCTGTTCCCAACAAAGCGTTCCCTTAATAGAGGGTGTACCCTGAATAGGAGTGTGTTACTTACTTGCCAGCTTTCGGTATCTTTTGGACTGCCAGGTCCTGCTCAAGCAGCTTATACCAAGTCTTATAATCTCGTAACATGCCAAACCAGAAGTTAGCCTCTTCTTCATGGTAAGTAAAGTGACAACTGTCTACTGCCACCCCTGAGTAAATACCATCGTCACAAGCCTACAAAACCACAATAAAATATGATAATTGTACTGTGGAGTAGCTTTGCGTCAGGGAGCTATGTCAGCTGTTAAGAATTAGTGTTCTTAATATGTACTTAGTATCAAGTACAAATTATGTCAGAGTAAGACAAAAATTCTGACAAACAATAAAGGTAGGTCAGATAGTCTAGGTCTAGGTACAGTACTTGCTACTTTTGTATAACAGTTTTGGATTAAAGCTTGGTTCTCACTAGGACGCAACTTAAGGACGTAAGCCGCAACACAAGCAATTGACCAATCACAAGCAATCTATTTGCTTGCTTTGCAGCTTACGTCCTTGCATTGCGTTCTAGTGGGAACCAAGTGTTAGTACAGTTCCTTGATGGGCCTGTGAAACCTTCCAGGCGGCCTGTTTTGGCCAATCAACTTCTCCCTAAAAATATATCTTGAAATTATTGATTGCCAGTAAAATTGTATTCCTGCCAGTAACAAAACTAGTTAACTGGCCCAGTGGGCAAGTTAAAAATTCATTTTGAAGTACGAAAGATCTGTAATTTACTTCTGAGAAGACAAGGTCTATAATTACTTACACCAATGGCTGTTTCAAAGCTTGACAATGCAAACAAACTAGTTCCCTTATTGTTCTTGATTGTAATATCTAGAAAAATATTTTTTAAAAAATCATAAAAAAATAAATCTATTTTCTCCCCTATTTAAATAATGATGATTTATTTAAAACAATCTGTTTTTTAGTTTACCACAAAGAGAAAAAGTCAAAACCAGTTTGTTTACTTACCTGTAAAATTTAAATTAAATGAAGCTTTTGGTAGAAATAATTCATTATCTTTGTCACATGACACAAGTTCCTCTGTATCTATACTGCTAGTGCCTGCTATACACTCACTGCTAAGATGTAACAACCTGTAAACACACACAAATATATATTCAAATAAAATTTAAGAAATGGATTATTATAGAAATTATATATAGAAATACTCTACACTATTAAACTTTATGTGACAAAAAATGTGATGATTCCATATATGGACATGATGATGTCATATTACTACCATATTTGGGCACATCACACTTTTGTTGCTAGTTTGATAGTGTAGACAGAGCTTTAATCATCTTCATTGTGCGCAAATGTGTCTTTTAGAAATAGTAAGTGTTATCCTGGTACCCTACCTGTGTAATTACAAAGGGAATTGTCCTCTTACCTATTATGGCTCTGAAAAGCAATCTGAATACTGACATTTTCCATCTGAAATCTTGCTTCCTAAAGAAGGAACAGTAATTCATCATTTAAATGTTATTTCACTATTACATTAAAAATACCATTTAATACCTAACACCTCAGCTGGTGTGCAATGGAAATATAAAAATGATGTAATAGTAACCTTTGGAAGCTTATTGATGAATTTTGTAGCCCTTTGCTCTGGAGTAAGTTGTGGATCAGGATCTGGCAATTCTGATTCATTTGTGACATCTTCAACAGGTTTAGGTGCTCTTGGGGGTGATGCAGTCATCAGAAAGCCTAAAAGATAAACAAATTATAAACAGTATTGTAATATACAAACTTATGATGGTTATCTAAATAGACAAAAGTTAACTTTGCTGATAACTGAAATAAAAACCAAACATCTATCAATCAATATTTAATTATGCTAGTAACATCATCAGAAAAATCTATTATGTAATGTAATGCGACATTTATATAGCGCTATTTCATGAAGATCACTAGATGTACTAGGTTATTTAAAGTGCACACAAGCAATGTGCATACACTGGACCTACGGTTTATAGACCTTATCTGAGAAGACTTGTTCTACCACCAGAACTATGGAGCGAGTGAGTCTCGAACCCTTGCCGATGGCTATGGATTATGGTTCGTTCCACTGTCATAACTGCTCGGCCACTCACTTATTATTTCTCTTTGGTTTTAAGCAGATCAATATTGAAACACACATAGTATTCCTGTGATCACATCATCTACATAGGTGTTGTGACAAGGACAAGAAGAGAATGGAGTTATCCTTACCTTCATGAAGCCGCAACGTCGGCTCACCTACCACTACCTCAACTGCCTACAAATAAACACAACATTTATTCCATGAAGCATTGTTTCAGAATACGTTAAGTACATTACTAATTTTTGCAAGCCCTCTCCCAAAATATAAAACTGCTAGTTATGTATTTCTGTTATCAAACTCACTAAAAACTCCCTTCAACACACTCTGCTGTACTTATTTTATTAAAACTTATTTTAATTTTTATTAATCTTGTCTTTTATTAGACTCTATGATTCCACATTTATATTTCAATTAAAAAAAAAACATAAATATATTTGATTGGTTAAATTTTTTTAATTAGAAAGGTTAAAGGTGAAAGTTCAAAGACCTCCTTACCAGCAGTCGTTTATTGATAAGATCAGCTTGTAAAGATAATGCTAATGACGTAGACCCCTCAGCTACATGAGCTTGCTCCCTAGCAACCTGTAAAATAATCCTTGTTCATTTACGACCTACTCAAGATAATTGGCTCATAAATGTTTAATAGCATAAATAGTGATTCTATTCTATTTAGTTTTTTCAATGTTAATGCAAACCTGTATATATTATACAGGGGCGGATCCAGGGGTTTTAATAGGAAGCGCTAACATATGTGTTAATAGTTATCAAAAATGTCAATTTCTCTGTTAAAAAATGATGATTTTAATTTTGTAGTGTGAAACTTTGCCAATCTAAAATTTACAAAACAGACAAATTGTGAGTTATCACAACATTAAGACTTTGTTGTTGTTATAAACTAAACTAAAGGCCCATTTAATATTATACTAGGAGAACAATCAACGAAAAATAGATAAATATGCATTTTTCATACATAAAACAAAAGAAATCTAACAAGTTTTCATCTTATAACTATAGGATAACCATCTATGATTCCTTAGATAAAAATGATATTTTCACACGTCCAATCAAATGACGTCATGATTGTCATTATCGTGACAATTTAATTTCAACTATTTTATTGTTTTTAAAAACAAGCCTAAATAATTATCCTATAGTTCTTTTGTTTTATGTAAGAAAAACGCATGCTTATCTATTTATCGTCGATCGCTATCATCCTAGTGTAAATGGGCCTTAAGTCTGTAGACATTATTAGTATAAGAAGTTTCATGTTTTACTGTGTGGCAATGTGGCAATCTTTGTTCCAAGGTTCCAGGTGTTACAACTTACTGTTTGATCAATGCTCTTCAATAATTTGAATGAAAATTTTGAAACTGACAGCTTGGCCGACACAACGGTATCTTCATCTGCACTAGCAGATAGGCTGATACTGCTGGTTGATATGTGAAGTAGTGAATCTGTACCAGTAGCATTTAGTAACATAAGGGTTACTGAGTCAATCTTTAAACCTAGAATCTGAAAAATGGAAACAAAAATTATGATGATGATGATGGTAGTATTAAAATGTCACAGTTAAAATCCAACATACTGCGCAGTAACCATTCACTATTAAGGCTGTGTTCAAACTTTAAACTCAATTACATGTGTTATTGTTCCTAATCTTATGGTTAATCAGCTTGCAGATTATTGAAAAATCCATCTAAAAAATCCCCATCTAAAAATGTACACCACACACGACCATTATATGTGTAAATTGTAAGTAATGTCCGAACAGGCTCTTAGTTTTGATTTTAGCTTTAATTATAATTGAAATTACTGTCATAGTTTAGCAGGGCTTTTTTGAGAGTCTGCAGTCTGAGCTGTAAAGGTGCCTATAGTTGGATAGTTTACACTACTATCATCTACCAAATTGATGGGAACTATGCACATTTGTAACTACCATCATCATTAGCATATAAATAGAATCTTGTGCTAAATACACCTAGGGGCTCAGCTAAGTTTACACTAGAAACTACATTGCCCTGGTAACAAGACATAACAGAATAGTTTACTCTATCCTCAGCATTGTGTTTTGTATGAACTTGGTTCATGAAACACGAGTATTGTCTATTTATAAAATTTAATCAGTGTAATCTTATGCTTGGTTCCCACTAAAGACGCAACACAACGACGTAACGCAATGCAAGGGATTTGACCAATCACAAGCGATGGATTTATTCGACTGTCGCTTGCGTCTACGTCCTTGCGTTGTGTTCTAGTGGGAACCAAGCATTACTAACTATGACTTTTTTGTTTCATGATACATATTCAATCACAATCATAAATTTTAATGGTTTTAATTGATTTTTTTATATTGATTTTGGTATTTCAGGTTTTTAGGTTATCTATTTTATTGCTTATTGTGCTTTAAAGTGTATTTATATAATTTTGTTTACAGCCATATATTTTTATATTTTTTTTTGTAAATACAATGCTTTCAGTTTTTGCTGCATTTTGTATTGGTTTTTATACAGAAATAAATAATTATAGATTACCTGTACTAATCTCCTTATTGTTGGAATTATGTAATTTTTCACCAATGATCCTAAAATAAAGCAAAAAATTACATATATTGACACAGTATTGACTTGTTGTTGCCTACATGGTCAAAAGTGTTATTGCCTCATGGTCAGTTTTTTTTTTAGTTTTAGGAGTTGATAACAATGCATATTTATTTGTATCTGGATATTCTTTTAACCACAAATTGCTAAAGTGTGCCATTTATAGCAAAAAATAATGAAAAGTTTGAACAGTTATTTGTGGCTCTTATTAACTTCATTTTGAGTAGCTGTTATTATTAATAGAATACATATCTAGTTTAGAATGTACAAAATATATGAATATTGAAATGTGGGCGATGGTGTAACACAATAGGCAAAGGCCCCTGGTTTAACACTCGTAAGGGGCCGGGGCCCTCCAACGCTGGGCACTTGCATTGGGCTGCTCATGCTCTGGACCCCTTAAGACCTGGAGACCCTGGGTTTAGCCAGTGAGCACTTATAGCTGTTATGCCACTGAATGCGGGATGACATCGTCACAGGTCTGTACATTACCTTGTGATTTCTTTGGTTTTTTGGCCTCATGAGCCAGACTGCTTACTTTCTGTCCATGAGCTAAATCAGCTCGTATGCTCATCTCACCAATATGCAATACCATTGGATACCTTGTAAAAAAAAATAAATAACAAAATAAAAATAAGAAAATATCATCAAAATAAATAAAGTCATAAATTATAATAATGTAAATTACCATCAATCTTGTTTTAAATATAAATAGAAACACTTTAAATATTTCATTGAAAAACACATGATAAATCACTTACTCTTGGTGAGAGTTGAAGCATCGCCAGGATATCCAGATGTTATCCAATGCCTGTATAAAATAACATGTTATTGCTATCAATTGCACACAAAATAAAACTCCTTAACTTTTACATTGTCTTCTTCATTTTTCCCATGCTTTTCAGGCTATCGGGATCAGGACCACGGATGACTGGGACCACGGTAATTGGGCCCATACATAACAAACTGAACTTAGGCCTGCCTAACTCCTAATCAACCCAACTACTAAATAATCAACCTAACCCCTAAATAAACTGAACCTAACCCTTTAAATAATATTTTCTACTAGATCAATCAGCTGTAAATGATGTACTGTATAAGACTTTAAAAATGGGCATCGTCTGTTGTCCCGATCGTCAGTGGTCCTGTGATTGTCTCTGTCCCCTCCTTTTTATTACAAACCCCACCCTTCACACATTCTGAATATGCAATGTATAGCATGTTTATTACATTACATTTATTGATTGGTGTTATGGTAGTAATAAGTAACAAATGTAAAAAGCAAGATTTCAAATGGAAAGACTTGGACATTGTGAGAGGATTCTGTAATTCTTCCTACCAAACTTCCAGTATCCAGGCTTATGGAAACATTCCTTAAGGAGAAGAATCCAACATAATCCACAGTGATGCTTTTCTTCAGAATTAAGCTCATAAGTTTTGATAGGAGTACTGCAAAACATCTGCAATAAAAGCAAGAAAGTAATAAATTACAATAAAAACGCCGCGGCAAAGATATGGTACCGTATCTTAACTTCCGTGTGCTAAAGGTACGGTAAAATTGCATTCTTAAATATAAAACTCGTCCTAAATATAAAACTCATTCCTAAATATAAAACTAGTGCTAAATATTAAAACTCGTTCCTAAATATTAAAAACCTAACCCTCTAAATAATCTCTCTTAAATTAAAATTTTTGAAATGAAAATAAAAAAACGTCTTTTTGAAAAAAAACATAAAATCGTCAAGCAGAGAATCGATCCCAGTACCTCTAGTCTAAGCCATAGCCTCATCACAAACTCAACACGCCACGAAATCCATTTCCATAACCTATTTGATTAACATCATGCTTTAATAGTAATACATATTGCCCTACTAGGCCTACTAGGCCTAGGCCTATATAATTACCGTACCGTATCTTTCAGCCATAACGTAATAAAAAATCATTGATTGATCCAATAATGATTATAATTATAGGTAAATATATATGTATACATACTACCTAAGTCTTGTTCTGTAACATAAGGATGAGGCTATGTAAATGATACAATAAATGTAGAAAGGACGAAATAACCTTACATAGCAATGCATGTCAAAAGAGTGAGATTGAGGTGCCTGACCTGAGATAAAAATGCGTCTATGCTAGCCTAGCTAGTAAGCCTAGGATTGAAGCTAGACATAGTCGAAATTAGTAATAAATTTAAATTAAGTCATACCTTGAAATAAATAATAAGAATATTATAAATAGAACAATGTAGAATATTATAAGAATGTATCCCATTGTGACAGACAATTCGTCAAAAATCAAAAGGTAACACTTCCATTCCTCTCCCATCCACCACTTCTCTCTCCGTGTTAAAAAATACGAGTTGTAAATATACGTATTCGACTGCAGTATTTTTGATATAAGAAGGCTTTACCAGTCGAACACAGCACGTTAATAAGTTTTGTTTTCGTGTGGCGCTATTTTATTTTAAGTTTTAATAAAGTTAGTCCATTCCGTAAAAAAAGGAAAAAATCATGTTTTCTCGTATAAAATGACCAAACAAATGGTCAATTTCAACCAAAAATCCATTGGCTGGCAGCCAATATTACTTTTTTTTAGGTAAATAATTTTTTTTCGATTCAATTTTTGTTTCAATTGGATAATTTAATATATGACATTAAAATGGCATATTCAACAACAAAAAATGAAAACAATTGTGTTCAGGTAAAAAATGCATCTTTAAAAATATATGCACTAATACGATATTAATCGGTGATATGTCGAGATCAGTCCGAGATTGCAGCACCAGGTACCTTCAGATCTCTGAGGCTGACGCTCTTTCAACTGTGGTATTTCGGATAAAATACAGAAAATCGAACCCGACTAGTGCAATCTGAAGGTCCCTGGTTCAGCATCATCAACGATTGAATGCATTTATATTTGTTTCAGTATAATATATTGTTTTTAATGTACACTGTATTTATTTTCGAACTGCCGAAATACCTGCTCTTGGATTTCTGTTCATAGGCTTTTTATATATACCACACGAATAGGTATATTTTCATTAATTAGGCCTAAATTAATGTCAACAAGATATGACATCATCATGTGCATATTATGGACACATCACATTTTTTTTAAACATAAAGCTCTGTCTACACTATCAAATTAGTTTAACAAAATAGGTGTGTAGTGTGCCCAAATACGGTATGTGATATGACATCATCGTATTCATATATATGGGCACATCACATTTTTTATATAAAGTGTGATAGTGTAAACAGAGCTTAACGTTTGATAGTCAGCGTAAGGTCTATTTCTTTAGATTTAAGTTGGTTTAAACATGGAGGAATGTTTCTCTAATGCTTAAAAAAGGTAGCTCATGGATTTAAAAACTCATCATTTTAACAAATGTTGGTGACGTCACGATTGTCCTCGTAATACGCGCGCGTGTTGTAAAGTTAGTATCCTCCTAGTGACGCTTTGACGATCTCATTGGTTAACGGTTAGTTGACGAATGTGAGATACTTGGCTTAAGTTGGGAATCACTTGTTGATGAGGTAAAATATAAGATACAAAAAGAAACCATAAATAAGATAATAAATAAGTTAAGGTAATTATAATAATACATATAATAAGATAAGTAAGTTAAGATACAATAAGTTAAGAAGTTGGAATAAGATAAGATTCATAATTTAAGATAAAATAGAAGCTGCAAGAAAAGATGATAAGTAAGTTAAGATTCGATAAGTTAAGTTGGAATAAGATAAGATAAAATAACTTAAGATACAATAAAGGTACGATGTAAAAAATAAATGTAACAAGAAAGATAAGATAATTAAGTTAAAGATGCAATTATTAGGATAAGATACAATACAAAAAAATAGATTAAAAAAAATTCAAGTTAAGATGCAATAAGAAGATTACGATATAATAAGATAAAATGATACAATAAGATAAGATGGTACAATAGAACCACATAAGATGGATGCAATGCTAAAGAAAGTAGGCCTACAACAGATTGAACAGAAGATGTACATACAACAAAAATGGTATCAATAAGAATCAATGAAGTAAAATAGGTATGATATATAATAATGATATACAATAAGACGGATACTTTAATAATATATAAATCATACTGTTACTTTAATAATACTTAGGTATAAGTAAACCAAACTTAACTAGCACAGAAGACAAAATAAAAAAATGTTATCTAACTAATGCTCACAAAACTCGAAAAATATAAAAAAAAATACAGTTTGTCAAAATCAAGAGAAAATTTATTACAAAAATAGATAAATACAAATAAATTATGATAGGTTATTATATTAAATAATAATGATCATTTTTATACTATCCTCAGTTTCATAACTGTTAGTTAGATAGTTTATATAAAATCATTTATAATTAATAAATAAATTATAATTTCTTTTTTCTTCAATGAAAATAATTAAACTAATTCGCATTATAACATAATATCACAATTTAAAAAATGAATAAACAATACTTCTTCCCTTATGTTTTATAATTTGAAAACTAATTTGGCCATTGGGAAGAAAACAAAATTTCCAGTCTGAAGTCGGAGATGCTACCTCATCGTGGTAGACTGGTGTCAACATCATTGGTAACCAAACTGGTACCAATGATGGCTAACAGTATCACGCAGTATAATATAAATCAATTATTTATACATTATTAAAATGTCAGTAAAGCAACAAAACCAAGCCCAACATTTTGGTTTTCGGTGTAATGATGAGTGTCTATTAAACTAAACTAAACTATGAAACTAAAAAAATGGTAGATCATTGATGACACCCCTGTGAGCTGTTGATTTTGTTTTGTAGATATTGCAATAAAATCATTCCGAAATATTGAATTAAATAAATATTAATCATTATTGACAAAATAAAATAAAACGACACAATCACACAGCAGACGACCACCACCACCACCTGTTTGATCATGTATTGCGCCCTCTCTAATTTACAAAACGAGTTGAAGATAAAAAAGAGAGACGGACACAGCGGACGTACGGTGAATTCCAATCTGAGTTTTAGGCTTTGGGGACTAATAAATGCAACCTGTTTCATTCAATTTTAGTTTTTTTGGGAAATAGAAAGAATAAAGCAGGTGAAGTGAATATTCGTAGATGTATATTTTTATTGTGAATTTCCTGTGAAAGTATTGTATAGGCCATTATTTGTTAGGATACACGTCGTAGTGGTGTAGTAAGCAACCACAGCCATCAACAGGAACCATCCAGGGACCCGACACCCCAACTCTTCGTTATAGGTTGTTTATTGACTTGTTGTATACAGTTCTACTATTGTACTAGGCCTACTACCTAGGCCTAGGCCAACATCCCCATGCGTATGGTTATTGCTTATTATTGACCCACTAGTCTCGCATTCATTGACAGACACTTGATATAGCCTATTGAAATTGAAAAGAATAACAATTTTTTTCTTCAGATAATTGAAATGTCATATTAACATCAATTTCCTTTATTTCAGCTGAAATTCTATTAGTATTAAATTACACCAAAAGGAGTACATTATCTGTTATGTTATGTTGATGTAATTTGTGATTAAGGTCCTGAGGTAGTAAAGGGTAGTCAACGTTTACCATATGTAGGATTGTAGTAACCTTACTGTAGGCCTAACTAGTTTAAAAATAAATATGATCTGCATTGACTCTATTGCCGAAAAAAAACCCAGAAAAATGTACTCTAGGCCTAGGCCTGTGGTTCAATGTTATAGTACATTTGGATTGAGTATTAAAATTGCTGTTCTGTTATATTGTATGTTCATTTGATATTTTTAGACAAGTCCAATAATATTTACATCAAATGTATTAATTTTATTTTACAGTATATTATAAATTCTATAGTCTGGTCTGATCAACTTAAATTGTCACCTTTGACCCATACACAGTCCGTGTTTGTACAATACCAAAGCTGTTAACATTGTTCATATTGACACCAGCTATAGATACCGTTTATTCTATGGTACGCCCAATTAAATACCGAATCCATTGTCAATGCATGCATGTCCTTTACAAAATGGCAATCCCTTTTTTCACTAAACAATGTTTTTGTGCAAGTTGAGTAGCAGAGCTGGAACAACATTTTTTTTACACTAAACATTTCAAAAAAGTTACTAGGCCTTGTTTTCTTCAATATTAAAAACTCAAATATTATTGATGTATGATTAATAAAAAAGACTTTAAATAGGCCATTCTGCTGTTAATCACTTCCGCAGAAAACATCTAAAAGAAATTATGTTTTCACTTATTATAAAATTGAAAAGACAAAATAAACGGTTAAATTCAACCAAAAACCCACTGAATTCCAGTCAACATGACTAATTTTTGCATTCAATTACAGTTTTTTCAGGTAAATAATTTCTATGATTCAAATTTTAGTGAAATTGAATAACTACTAGTACTACTACTGTATGTGACATTAAAATGGCATATTCAAGTTCAACAAAAAAATGTAAAAAAATATTTCTTTCAGGGGGACAATATGCCTTTAAAGGAATCTTTAAACTGCAATTTTCTACACGTTATCAAATGCCAGGCTTATATTAATGTACAGAGACTCACCACAGAGGATTATTTACTCCATGGTATGACAGCTCAAATCAGTAGAACATTTTTGGACAGAAAAATAAAATCAATTCACACACCTGTTTTCAATAGTGTACTGTTTATAATTTGGTTCTCTTTATTTAAAGTAAACTTCACCCCTAGGTAACCCTGATAACAATGATTTATATTGGAATTGTGATGTAGTATTTCCAATAAACACACTAAGGGCCTGTTCAGACCTACGGAGTTATGCTTTCGTATTGTACGCGGCGTACAAGTCCATAGGTCTGAACCAGGAAAAGATTAATGGAAGCCACCTCGTACGACACTGATATTTCATACGCTACGAAAGCTCAAGGTATGAGTTTAGTGGACGTCGCTTACAATACGAAAGTCACGCATCGATGAATATGACCTAGGTTAGATATCTAGCCAATCAAATTACAATATTCGCCATATCACATCGTGACATGTGCTCCTCATCGTATAGCCAAGCTGATCCATTTGTTGTGATCGGTGAACGTGCGAAAAAATCATACCTTTTGTTGTTACACTATACAGTATTATTATTAATATTATTATATTAATTAATTTAAAATGTCATCGAAGCGTGCGCATTGGCGAGAAACCGAAGTAAAATACCTTATTTCATTGTGGGGAAGCCCTGAGTTCAGAGATCGACAACAACAAGATGTCTGTGTTCAACGAGATGGCGGAAACGTTAGCAGATGGGCCATCCTCATAAAGAAGGATTTAATATCCAAACGAAATTGAAGGGGGTCGTCATATAAAGCGGCGATTAAATAAATCTGGAGCCGGTGCAAGTACGAGATTTGAACATTTTTTTGCCATAAATGATATTTTAGGTCATAGACCAAATATAAACCCAAACCCCAAAACGATCGGCTGGTTGGTATGCCTGACAACCAATCGATAATGCCGAGCCCAAGTGTTCGGTCTAGGCCTGTAACTCCTAAACCAACCACTACTACTTTTAATAACAACGAAGGTAGGTAGACGGTCTATGCGTGTGTTAGAGTTTGGTTAATCGCCAGCGAGTGACATCATATCCGTCTGTAACGCAACTTCGTTGCAATGAATCTGAACACTTTGCTCTTACGACGCTCATTAAAATATGACCTTGGCTGTGATACGAAAGCATAACTCCGTAGGTCTGAACATACCCTAAGGGTATGTTTCAGATCCATGGAGTTACTTATGTTTTTGTATTACAAGAAATGTCATATTATAATTAGTGTCATAACAGCAAAGTGTTCAGACTCGCTTAACTAACGTTTTCGTTAGGAACCGATTTGGGCGAACATCTGGTATGCAGGAGTAAATTTGATTTGAGATAGTCAAAATTGTTGATGCTTCATGACTTTGGTATCGTAAGCGTCGGTCACTAATCTTGTACCCTGAGCTGTCGTAACAAATGAAAGATCAGTGTTGTTAGACTGTAGCTTCCACTAATCTTTTCCTGGTTCAGACCTATGGAGTTGTACACCGCGTATGATATGAAACTCCAAAGGTCTGAACAGGCCCTTAGCAGTCCATTTCTCTTGAACTTAACCCTACTTCCAAATGGATGCTCTTGTAAACACCATTCAATATTTTATTTGATGATATTATCAGATACAAAAAGTTGCCTCTTATCAAAATTCCACCAACAACCCTACTGTAGGCCTATTATAATGCGATATTTGCCTTGTACAAACAGGGCCAGGTCCAATTATTGCCAACAGGTCAAAGCTATTGCATAGTTACTGTGTTGCTTGTAGCTTAAAAATGACACAGGAAGAATGTGTTATTTGAAGAAGAATATAACAATACACAGTGAATGGGTTAAAAGTCGGGTTAAAATACAAAATTGTTGATAGCCTTATGTTTCAAGGGAATCATTTTTCTGATTAAAAAATAAATATCTTATCAAAACTCTTTTGTGCTCCGTTTCTGAAATTCTAAAGTTTGCTGATAAATGATAACTAAGAAAATCAATCTCTTGATTGTAAGAAATTGAAAAAATCCCCATTAATTAATCTTTTTTGGATTGTTACTAAATGTATTAATCTAAACATTTAGATAATGCAAGTTGCATTTATCTGTAGTACAAATAGATTATTTATTGTTTCAAAAATGTAATACTATAGGTAAGATAATGTATAGAAGATAAAGTATGTATAGAAATGTAGGTATCCAATTTTTAACAATGTTATCAAAGTTCCTGGGTTTATTCAAGGTTTTCGGTTCTAATTTAAAGTCCTTTTAAGGATTTATAACACCACTACAGCTCTTTATCAGCTATATTAATCACTGTACTTTTGGGAACCTTGCATTAGCTCATTGTTCCTGTTTAGTGTGGTAAAGTATTACGTATTGTATTGTTCTATCTGTGCTTTGTGTTGACATTGTTTAGACTGGCATATTGCATAGGCAGCTGTTGGGTATTCTAATATTGAATTTGTACATTTTTCTCTTCTTGAAAAGTAGGACTTTAATTTCATAATATAAAGGTAATGGTTTGTTTGTCTGTAGAATCAACAGTTGGTTGGTATACATAGCAGTGACACACAATCAGTTTGTGAGACTCTAAAATTATAATCAATACACAGTATATGTATATTGCTGTACCTGATAAACTGTATAGGTGTAAAGTGATGGTCTGCACAGACTAAAGGTTAGTTTACACTAGGAAAGAACGCATGGACGTACTCGCAAGTAATTTTATCATTCATATGAAAGTTAAGGGACTATCCTTCGCTTTTTGTGGTCAAATTACTTGCATGCATGTCCCTCAGTGCATTTTGTGGCCACAGGTAGTAGGACATGCCTGATCATTTTGTGTAGGTGGTTTTTTATGTTTACCAGTATATGACCTTTTTACTAATTTTAATTTCATGCTAGATCAATTTTTACAGTCTATGACAGTGGGAGGGACTGGCCTCTTGTTCCACACTGTTTTGTGTCTAGGCCTATAGTGCTTTTGTTAAGTAAAATATACTCATATTTCAAATTCCGGTGTTTAATTGATCATACAAAAAAATTACAGTTTAACCACAAATAGACTAATAAATATTGTGTTACATTTTCTTGGATAGATTTGCCTATTGCTTGCTCCTGGCAAGATTGTGGTTGATACACTGTAACATGCCGAATAAATATTATTAAAATATTATTATTATTTAATAACAGTGCTGGCACTCTTAATAATGAGTGAACCGCTATGAAATACTGTACTTACCTCACTGTGATCGTTCATTGGCTATATTTCATAGTTCACTCATTAAGACTAAAAGTGTCAATAAGGAAAATTATTATTATATCAGGGTTCAAAATTTACATTGGCAAGCAAACTACAGTAACGTGTCACTGTCAATTACTAGTTGAATATTACAAAAGTAGGCAGAAACAGTGACAAGCTATAAAGCTGAGCTCTAAACTAAAATATCACCTTTAACAATTGGAATAAATTAAGCAACGTATCCATTCTATTAGAGTAATATAATACGAGATATCTCAATTTGACATACATGTATACCCTTGAGTACATGTCCAGGTCCAGGCAGGATGCTATAGAGGAAAAATAGGAAATTCTATGCTACATCCTGATCACAGCGTTGTACAACTGTGCGCCAATTTAAACTATGTTGGCCCCGTGGCGTTACACCATCTGGTTTGATTGCTAATTGCTCGCAATTAATATCTTGTTTGTTTAATGTTTCATTCTTTTCAGTAACATGTTCTCTTGTATAATGATTGATTTTCTATTAGATTACATTGAAAAACAGTGGTTTGACTATTATTTTAGTGTTGAGTATAAAAAGTGTCCCTAATTAGTATCCATATTATAATCTCACCCACTAGGTTGCATGAAATGTTAGCTGTGTGTGTGTTTTATTATGTTTAAATTAGCAGTCTAATTCGTGCCTGCTTACCTGGATAAAGCAACAATATAGCCCTCTCTCTCTGAAGAGAGGATACAATTTTGAAAAAGAAAAATCTGTTTAGTGTTTAAATTAGCAATCAATGTGGTCTCATTGTGGCTATTTAAAGCATTTTTTTACAATCTTCATGTATTTAGTGACATTTTCAGTTTTGTATACATATTGAATTGTATTATGATTTGACACTTTGAAGTTGACTTTGAGATCAGTTATAGTAGGTTACAATCCACTGGACACATAGTACTTTATAGAAAAGCCACTATATGGTTATCATAGTAACTAATAACAAAGCTACAGTATTCCAATCCATTTTAAGTGTTACAGTCTACTGTACCTACTAACAAAGCTATTCCAATTTTAAGTGTTACAGTCTACTGTACCTACTAGGATTGTTAAAATTGATTATTATTATTATAATATTATTATGCAGCTCAATTGTTAACCACACCCACACCAGTGCATTGACATGGTTCAGAAATCAATACCTGCGTTATTAGCAGTAGAGTTTTGTTGTAGAGAGTGGGCTCAAAAAGAGTGGTTATGCCTCTCCTTTTAGACTGGCAAGACTAAAATAATTACATTAATAAGAAACTTAAAAAATGCGGCTGGAGCTATTGTTTGGGATAAAAAAAAAGTCCAATAACCAAGGAACACCTAATGTGACATACTGTACATTTATACAGTGAAAATGGGCCCATAATGCACTGAACACACAAATGGAGGAGGTACCTACATGGTAGGAGGTACCTACATGGTAGGAGGTACCTACATGGTAGGAGGTACCTACATGGTAGGAGGTACCTACATGGTAGGAGGTACCCACATGGTAGGAGGTACCCACATGGTAGGAGGTACCCACATGGTAGGAGGTAGCCACATGGTAGGAGGTACCCCCATGGTAGGAGGTACCCCATGGTATGAGGTATCCCATGGTAGGAGGTACCCCCATGGTAGGAGGTACCCCCATGGTAGGAGGTACCCCCATGGTAGGAGGTACCTCCATGGTAGGAGGTATCCCCATGGTATGAGGTATCCCATGGTAGGAGGTACCCCCATGGTAGGAGGTACCTACATGGTAGGCTGTATCCCCATTGTACGAGGTACCTACATGGTGTACCCTCATGGTAGGAGGTACCTACATGGTAGGAGGTACCTACATGGTAGGAGGTACCCACATAGTAGGAGGTAGTCCGTATAAATAATCTACAATCTGTAGTTCAAGGTGAAATATTGATATTCTCTAATGAACTTTAAAATCAAGCATACTGGAGTGTAATTAATGTGCTTGTAACCATATACTGCATTGTTATATTTCATTCATATCATTCTATCAACCTTGTTTTAATGAATGGTGTTTAAATAAACGACCATGCATAGTTTGTGTTGCAATACAATGTGTCAGAAATTGTGGACTTATTAAAAATACCTTGAGTTCACAATTACATTCAAAGTGTAAGAATATACATGAAATAATACATTCCGAGTGTAAAAAGTTGGCGTATACAGAGATAGATTGTTCTGCATTGAGACCTTTGTTCCTATCTACCCTTCCTAAAGTTTGAGAATTGAATTTATTTACTGTAGGCTGGGCTAGAAAAATAATTGGGGATCTTGACATACTATATAGATGATGTTTTGGATGTATTGCAGTTTAATTAAAATGTAATCTGGACTGTAGTAGTCTTTTTCCTCCATGATTCAGTCTACAGTTTAAAGCTCTGTATACAGTACACTAATCAAACTAGACAAAAAAGTGTTATGTGCCTAAATATAGTGGTGATATTCCCAAATATGGTAGTGATATGACATCATCGTTTCCATATGATATGAACACATCACATTTTTTTGTCACATACTGTACAGTAAAGTGTGATGATAAGTGTAGACAGAACTTTAAATGTAAGCTTCAGTTCAGTTTCATGACCATTTTATTCAGACAAACAAATTATACAAATAAAAGAAAGAAATTGGGAAATGGAATGAGATACAAACTTGTATTAATTATTGTTTACTCTATTAACTCCAAACATTTTTTTTTGACAGGAGAGTATCTGAATGACGTTTACCTGATGTGGTTTTGAGTTACTTGAACAATTGAAGAATAAAACGTTAGGAGGAATTATAGACTGAACTGAACTGGAGAATTATGAGTGATACGGAGATTGAGAGGATGGAGGAAACTCCAAAACAAGAAGAAGCAGAAGATGACAAGGCAACTGAGAGCAGCGAGAATAAAACGGATGATGAGTGGGAACTATTGGACGCAGAAGATAATGATACATCAACGAAAGAACCGAAAACTGATGATAATGTTGATTCATCGATGATTGTTGATGTCTCAGTGACCGATGAAGATTCAGAAAAAAACAAGGAAACAATAGAAGTTATTAAGGATGCTGATGCCGACTCACCGTCTCAATCAAATCTTGATAATAATGTAAAAAGTGAGCCAGTGGTTGACCATACAGTCGAGAAACAATCGGATGACCAAGCAAAAGAACCGGAGGCAGACGATAAACCGACGGCGATAAAGATTGGCGACGTTAAAAGCAGTGATGTAACATTAAAGGTGAGTTTTAAAATAAATACTTTATACTGCTCAGGATGTGTTGTGCTTACTTCTTTCCTGTTCAAACAATTGTCAAGAGTTCAACAATACATTACTCTATGATTGGCAAGAATAATCAGGATATAAAATTCAAATCCTGATAGTCTACCTGCCTGACTATACATTTTTGTTTACACTGTGTCAGAAAAATCGTTACTGATGCAATTTTCTTTTCTATTGTATAATCATCTAAAGACAAACTTCCTACTGTGTGTTTCTAACTTTGTACACAGCATGGTCAGTTACAATGTACTGTGGTTCTATCACTATACATACTGTACATTACTGTTTACACTGACAGTTAGTAACCCTTCCTTTGGACACCATAAGAGGGCACTTTCCTGTGAAACGAATGAGGGGTAAAGCTCTGTCTACACTATCAAAGTTTATGTGACATGACATGATGATGTCATATCACTACCATATTTTGGCATATCACTACCATATTTGGGCACATCACACTTTTTTTGTCAAACTAGTTTGATAGTGTAGACTGAGCCTAATATTACTACCAACCCCTATTTAGAGGACAAGCCCTATAAAGGGAGACTTTTGTCACAAAGGTGTCCCCATAGTTTCTATTAATACCAACAGTATTAACTTAATTTAAATTCAATTCAATTCATCTTTTATTGGTCTAATTAAATATAAAAATCAGAAAATCTTTGTTAATAAATAGATTTCAACCAATTTTAATATCAATATAATTATAAAATTGCAAGAACAAAGATATGTTTACTGTTATTCAACAACTATTACCCATTTTATTGTTTTAGTAATTATTCATTTCATTTTAATGTGAATCAGCAAAGAATTTGATTACAAACAAACTGATGACTCAGCAATACATGATGAACCAACCGGTTTTCTTTTCTTATTTTTATAATATCTACACTGTTCATTCAAGTGTGACAATGATTTTTCTTTTTTGACACAATGACGACACTGCGGCAGTTTTTATTTCCTATTTCCCCATAATTTGAACCATTAGAACGTTAATGATCATTTGTCATGAAGTGATGACGCTTATTTTGCAACTATTGATACGTTTGTAAAGTCTACTATAGAATAGTCTTATCTATGAACATTGATTATTGTACTTGAGCAGTACACGCCCACATGTAATATTGACTTGGGTATAGTATTATATGCATACCTCTGGTCATAAACCCACATACTAAGTTTAGCTACAGTTAATAAAATTTTCTATTAAAAAATGATTATTTATGATTACTGTTAGTACCATAGAGATATTATAGTGATCTCTATGGTAGTACCTTTTAAAGCACAAAAACTAGTGACACAATTTTGGACTTTGGTAAACTCACCTATGGTTAATTAAAAACAATAGGATTTTAAAGAAATACAGTACAGCTGTTCAGTGTTAACTACAGAAAAATTGTAAAATTTTTGGGTTTTTGTGGTGTATTTGTATTTCTTTTCTGACAAACTAATTTTATAAAATGTTGTCGGATGGTTTCTTCTGAGGAGTGACATTAAAGACATGTACTATGCACAATAAACACAATACAGTAAATGTATTTCAATGTTTGTAGACACCTCACAATGATCTACTGTAAAATTGTGGGTTTTTGTGGTGTATTGTAAAGTATGTAGGCCCATCCCCTCTGACAAACTAATTTTATAAAATGTTGTCGAATGGTTTCTTCTGTTTCTTGTTGTGACATCATGTACTATGCACAATAAACACAATACAGTTACGTGTACTGTATTCCACTGCTCGCATATAAACAGCAGGGATTTTTCGCAGCTGGATCTGTTTGATTATCTGAAAACTCTACCTAGTCAATGTCTTTAACCTAGTCATGATTGTGTATCTGAAAATGCTACAGTATACTGTATAAAAAATGACTAGTTTGTTGGTATTCATGCTACTGTACAACCATGCCAAGAAGTGTTTGTTTTCCGTAGTGGTCATGTACAGTATTGTACAGTAGGATGATTACACACTATATTATTTTCCTATGATGCTAGTTAGTTTGTTCCATCCACACA
The DNA here is from genome assembly GCF_963402885.1 of Antedon bifida. Taxonomy (NCBI): domain Eukaryota; kingdom Metazoa; phylum Echinodermata; class Crinoidea; order Comatulida; family Antedonidae; genus Antedon; species Antedon bifida. Next base: position 29,826,720 of record NC_136227.1, on the reverse strand, counting down.
ATATTATTATTACTCAATCTTAATCGATGACAATTAAAGTAGAAATTGTTTCCTGTGTTTTGACAATTTCCACGCTTTTATGAATCGACGTTGACCATATAACTTCATTCCTTTTGGCATTTTAAGACATTCAAACACGCAGCCTGCCTCTGAAACTTGAGAATTATTAACAGCAGGGCTAAAATTAATTTTAAAAAGTAATTGACGTGTTAAGGTTCATTGATTTTTGCTATCTTTATAAACCCATTGTTCAGATCTGATAAAGATGTTTGATTTAATACAGGTAAGATTCATTTTTTTTGTAATAGTTTACTCAGATCCGGATAACAAATATCTTTGACTATACATCTACTGTGTCAATTGAGGCAGTTATTGCAATAAGTGTATATGGTTACTACCCACTAAACGTTCGCTAAACAATTGCATAACAGGTTAAAGCAAACAAAACAAACTCCAGTTACTGTCAGTAGCTGCAGTAACAAACTCCAGTTAATACTGAAGTAGCTGCAGTAGAATAATGTTTGCCTCTAATGAAAGTTAAGTACAGTATGTACACAGAACAGGAGTATATTGAAAAGATTAATTGTCAAGTTTTAGAGCAATAGTATTTGACCACAAAGAGTGTTACGCATATTCTTGGAATACTGTACTACAATAAAATCATATCACACACAAATGAATAGCCTGTAGATTGTATAGAAAGGCTATAGGAATACCATATGGTTTGATGTGTTCATTATTGTGGGTAGGCCTATTGGTATTCTATTTATAATTTCAATAATTGCTATAAATATGCAAATATAGGAAGACTAACATCTGCGTTTATGTCTTGTTATGAATAATACTCTATGCCACCTTACTTTCAATGATGTTTACTTTCACACCTATTTGTCTGTGTTTCTACCTAAATATGGTAATCATATGATTACCATATTTTTATTCATTGTTGCCATGGTGAATAATGCCTTAAATTCTTAACTAAGCCATTCATGAGCTATTTCGTGTACAACGTCAATCATAAATGGAGTCAATGAAATTCATTCAATTAAATTACTACAATGATAGTCGACTAGACTGGATCTACCTTGAAGACTGTACTGTAGTGTCTGTGGCGAGACATCAATAGGCAATTACAGTTGGAGAAGGAATCTTCATGAAAGGTGTGGGTATAGATGTACAGTACAAGCTAAATAATTTGGTTCTTGCACTAGAAGTACCTTTTCCAATTCAGTGTTCTAAGAGAGAACTTGTCAGTATTATATTACCAGGGTGCCTGGATACAACTTTTCGGGGAAAAATTAGGGGTTGGTTAATTTGGATTATACTGATTACTGTTAGGTGGGTGTGTCCCACTTGAGTGTGCTCTGGTATGGGCCATATCATTATTTAAATTGAGTGTGATGTCATTAATGTTCTTTTTGTAATGTATTCCTCTCTTCGGAGAGAGAGGCTAATTGTTTGTTTATCCAGGTAAGCGACACTCTTAGACTACCAACACCACTGTTGGTTTGTCTAATCTTATAAATTCCTATAAGTCCTGTGTATGAATTTAGCCTAAATTAGGGGAGGATTATACTAAAAAATGGGATTTATTATTAAAGTTATATACTCAGTCATATGATGTGTATTTTTATTTATTATTATTATTATTGAGAGTAGTAGTAGTATAGTAATAATAGTAGAGTATCCATTGCAACATTTATACTTGTTTTGCTGGGGCAATAATGACTGTTGGTGAGCAATATTGATTATATCTTTCTATAGTTAGGCTTTCATACAATGCCTTATGTCAGCATCATAATTACCTGCTCTATTATATCACCCAAGTACTTGATTGGAAATTTATCGCTGATGTACGAGGTCACACGCTCTCTCACAGGTGAGGTCATGGTACAGCTCACTCAGGTGAGATGGATACAGCATTGTGGTGTTTATTGCATTAAAGTAAAGTGTATGGATAGGTTTCATATTAACAAGTTACATAATATAATAGATAATATTTGAAATTTTCTTAACAATTTATTATAGTAGTTACTGCATTGGGATCTTAAATTCAGCATGGTGTTGGGCGTACTTCTGTAACTGCATGGAACAGATTTTTCATACTGTTAATTTTAGTAGTATACCGTTGCCCTAATTTTTTTTTATCTTGCATTCAATTAGTTTATAAACCACAATAGAACCAACTCATTTGGGACACCCTAACAAGTGACACTTACCGAGATCAGGGAAATACTGTACATGTTTTAACACTACCGCCAACCCCTATCTAGGGGACACCTTAATAAAGGGGCACTTTGCTGGTTACCGAAGGTGTCACGAGCAAGAGGAAATACATGTTTTAACACTACTGCCAGCCCCTATCTAGGGGACAACCTATTAAAGGGACACTTTGCAGGTTTCCAAAGGTGTCACAAGCAAAAGGAAATACATGTTTTATTAAACACTACCGCCAACCCCTATCTAGGGGACACCCTATACACTTAAAAGTGTCCCCTTAATAGGTTTCTACTTAAAACAATGCTTTTTTAATTTAAAAAAAAATTAATATGGTTTTCAACAATTAAAAAATATATCTTGCATGTGTGTGAAGTTGTAAATTACACGTAAATAAATGACCCATTTAAAACTATTTTTATATTTTTCCCTGTCTACTTATTTATATAAAGATTTCCACAAAATCTGTAAGTACAATAAAAAAACACAGGATTACAGTGGCTTATGTATAGCCTTCAGTAGACACCAAAATAACCTATGCTGACAGAAAAAGGTTATTAAAAGATACAAATTGTTAAACTAATGGCAAATTAAAAGCGTATTTTTTTATTTTTACACAACTGGCCTTTCATTTTTCAAATAAATTGCTTATTTAATAATCCTATGTATTACTTTATGTCAGAAAAATGAATTATCTTACACAATTTGATTGTGAATTAATACTCTTTAAAAAAATAATATTCAGAGATAGTGTTAAAGTGGCAGATTCATTGATCTATGTCTTTTGTCATGATTTATTCTTATTCAAGAAAGTCATACTTATTATAATTCCTAGAGTAAAGATTATATCTTGGAAAAGAATATAAATGTTAAAGGTACATTTTAAACACCAAAGTATTTCAAATTTATGTCCCTTTTTGAGACAATTTACATTTAAAGTTTTACTGTATTTGTACATTTATATTTTTAATGTATAGCTTTAATATTAGATATTTTTTTTTTATTTATAAAAATGACATTAAAGCTATAATACACACTTTATTATGAAAATACTAAAACCCCTCACTCCTCACTAATACCAATAACTGCCCTGGGGCATTTACTCGTTCCAATAAATACAGTATACAATAAGTAAAAACATAAAAGAAAAAGTGTAGCAAATGTTGTTACTGTTTTTATCTACTTTCTATTTGTCATAATGAAAGGTAGTATAACACATAGTTTGTACAAATATTTATAAAGAGAGTGCAACAGGATACAGACCTTCATGCAATTCAAAGTGCCATGATAAAAAAGAATGATAAAATGCACTATGGCATGATTCGAACCAGTGATTCATACTGCAGCCGGATCTTAACCACTACACCATAGATTACTGTACTTGCATAGTATTGTACAGTACTGTAACTTGATAAACAGGATAAATCATGCAGTATAGGCCTACTGCTCGTTTCAGACTGTTTGTGCATGTTTGCCGTTTCATATGCATTGCAAAATTTAATCTTACAAATAATTTACATAAATGACATCAATGATCTATTAACCTCATTAACAGAATTGCATGTATTACTTAACTGTTCAATGAATTCATCATCAAAACGATGACTTCTTTCATTCTAAATTCATATGGACAGTAGATAGAAGTACAATAAATAATTTGGGAACTTAGATTAGAACCTTTTAAGGGACCACCATGGGTATTGCTAAACAAAAAACGATTTATGTTATGAAAAATAAATGTGAAATCTGTTTTACTTTATCCAAAAATTTTCAAAAATTAAATCAATTTCAACATTCTTACTTTCTATAAATTCATGTTTTTTTTAAAAGATTTTCACAGTTGCACTACATTTTTCTGTTTAGCAATACCCACCACCATTTCATTAATTGAAGTATCTTCATTGTATTATTATAACTCCAGATTTCATTCAGAATATTGGACTACAGACCTTTGTGCTATTTTTTCATTTCACACATTGGTTAATAAAGAAAATGAGAGTACATTACCATATAGAGTTACTCATAATTACGCTAGTCCATCTGGACTCTGCAATTATACTAATGAATTTATTCTAATAAGTCGAGCAATGAAATCTAGATTTCCAGTGTATTGAAAGTCATTTGTGCTGAATTGGCTCGGTTCAGGTGTATTATCCAGGGACTAGTTAATAAGGATAGAGCGTGATTTTCAAGAAACATTGGGTAGATTAATACATGATTTTTAAGGGTTGATGGAAAGATCTTAGACCATAGGATGGGGATTACTGCCATGATTTTTAAAGTCTTTAGGCACATGGCCAAGGATTACCAATAGAAGTTAATCATTGTTCTATCAGATAATCCTATCAGATAATCCTATCAGATAATCTTCAAGATACTATTTTGTGAACCAGTTCACTGGGGTTCTCCCTACTCACTTCGAAATATGAACTGGGCTGTTTAAAATGCACATCAGGCAAACTGTGTACACTGGACCTACTGTATGGCTTATTGTCCTTATCCGAAAAGACTTGTTCCACCACCAGAACTACTGTAGAGGAGTGAGTCGACCTCGAATCATTGCCGATATTGTTGTCTCTTTTAGGTACAGTAAATAGCGCTTGTTACCTAAACCACTCCGCCATTTGACTTGCAGATACAGCAGTTTGTTACTTAATATGCTGATTCCATATTATAAATGAAATGACTGTATTTCATTCAATAATCGATGCAAGTTATGTAGTGGCGGACAGTGTACACTATGCCATGAAGACATATTTCCAGTTTATTAAAATGCCAAAGACTGGAAGTCATCATGTAATCATCATTTGACTGTAATGTAATGGTTTTTCAGTTAATTTAGGAAATTTGTATTTATTGTTATTACTTAAATGATTACCTGTACTGTAAATGAAACTGAATATTGAGGCTACCTCAAGGTATTCTTATTAATCTTATTAATATTAAACAGTAAGGTATGCATATGTGACACCATGCATAGTTTAATTTGCATACAGCACACCTTATAGATACCATATTTAATTATCAATCATCTTCATTAATTTACAATACTCGGATGTTGCCATGTAAGCACGCATTGAATTAGCATTAATTATTAGGTTTAAATTAAAATCATAAGATAATATGCAGTGATAACAGGATAATCAATTGCTGGCATTGAATATACTGTAAGCTAAAATATAACATAAATATAGTGTAAAAATGCTGAGTTAATAGTAATACAGTGTACTGTTTTACTAAAATCCCCTTTGAGACATCCCAGGGGAAACCTCTATTAAGGGGACACTTTCCTGTGAAACAAACAAGAGAGACACCCCTGGTATTTTATTGTATAGACAGTTGTCTAGAAGTAACTGTAGTTACAGATAAAGACACATTGTATTCTATTTTTGCATTTGAAATAATATCAACATTAATTCGGTTTGTTAGTTTAATTTTTTTCTAACAAACAATAATTATGTTATTAATTGCATTGATTGATTGAGAATTTGCATAATTTCAGTATAATAGAAATAAATACATTAAGAAAAGAGGAAATTGGTTATTTAGATAAATACTCGTGCATTTTTTAAAATTGAATTCTAAAATCATCATTTCCTACCTAGAACATTTTGAAATTGATATTTTGATTTTGTTTGTATCATTCATTACTCATTCAATTCCATGGAAGTTTCATGTCAAAAATGACGTTGCATACAATTTTATTTTAATGAATTTAATCCGTACAAGAAATTCTCTTAAGGGAAAGTACAGCGAAAACAGGAAACTTGAAACGAATAGTAGCCAGTCATTTATTACGAGTTTTAACAATTTTCACAGCCATTTGATGATCAGGAGTCGACCGACAACGTACAGAAGTTGCATGAAACTGATGAGAAGGTTACGATTGCCGTTGAAAAGACTGAAGACGATACGGATCAAAAGAAAGAGGATAGTGACCAAAAGAAAGTCGATACTGACCAAAAGAAAGACGACACCGACCAAAAGAAAGAAGATACTGAAGTTAAAAAAGAACAGGAAGAAGTAGAAGACAAAGAAACGGTAGAAATGGCACCAGCAGAAGATCCAGCCTTGCCTAATCTAGGGGTAAGTTTAAATCATTTTTCCCATAGTTAATAAATAGTACTAATGTGACTTTAACAGTACAGTTTATATTGTGGAAATTTACAATACAATGTTGGTGAGGTGACTAAGAAATATATTTGTTTGTGTTAACATGTAATATTGATATAAGCTTTTACTTCCAATATTAATTACCTGCCATATCCTACTTTCTGTGTTTTATTACATAAGTAAATATAAAATTACCATAACCTACAGTATGTCCTATATTTTGCACTGTAATAGTGAAAAATGTATGGGACCCCGGCCGACTACCTCCCACTACCCCTTGGATCTGCCTTTGGAACAGTAGATTTGACCCAGGATGCAGAAGTTCTAAGTATAGCACTACATCCATACAGTCACTATTTTGCAAGTGTACATTTAAGGCATCCTTCTCCACATATAACACTAATTAGCAACAGATTAGTGGGGAAAGTGCTATAATTTTCAAATAGGAAATTACAAATAAGAATAGTGCATAAACGTGATATTGAATATTTAAAGTTTATAGAATTAACATTATTAGTCAACAAAATGTAGAACAGGAATATATAATGTATTAGAAAGTTGATTCATTATCTAATTAACCTATTTAATCCTGATAAGATCTGATATAGTGAGGTAAACACTGTAGAAGGTCAGATTTATATTAAGGAAACTGTTTTTAGTAATTCATTATTACATAATGCATCAAAAATAAAATAACCTTCGTGTGAACACATATTTGTGTCATTGTTGTGACGAGGCAGAATTTCATAGCATGATTTGGTTAATTCGTATTTGATTTACTTTGCAGTGAAATTCTTAATTTAATGTGTAATTAAATGTGTATTGTACATTACCGTAGATTTAGATGTTTTTTTTTCAACTGAAGGAATTTATAAGCCATTCAAAATTTTGTGTGTCTATAGTATGTATGTCCTGAAACCATTATAGTTGTATAGTTTTTAATTAATCCATTGCAGTATCCTATTTGGCCAACGACAGGGGCCAAAATTGATTAGAACACCAGGGTAACCTCCGACTCTTTCAGAATGATGTACTGAGTTCTTTAAAATACACAATTCAGTTGTGTACATGAGACTATTATGTAGTTTTAAGTCCTTTATCTGAGAATATAGCACTTATTCTACCATCAGAAATATGGCTGAATATGTACTGATATTATATACATTATAATGATACTACTTTTCCTAACTATCTTATTCATTTCTTTTTATACAAACAGGATGTCCAATTACTTCAATCTGAATTATTATTGGAACGAGTGAATTTACGTAAACGCAGTAGTGGAGCTGTTGGTCGACGCCCACCAACCAAGAGAGCGTCATGGACAGATGGCCAAGGAAGACCCGTATCATGGATGTTTGCTGACTCTGCTGGTAATGCTTTATTCCATGCACACTTACCTGGATAAACCAACATTGGCTGTTGACTTTTTGTGAAAGAATATGGCCATTATTCAAAACAATTATTCAATCAGATTAAACCATTTTAGTTTTCTGCAAGTAAACCAGTAGAACATTATTAAGGAGACACCTTTGAGACCCAACAACCAAACAAAGTGTCCCCTGAGTGTCCTCTGAATATATATAGCCGCTATACCTACTTGTTTATTTTACATAGGAGTGTCCTCTTAGTAGGGGTGTCCCCTAAAGAAGGTATTGTACTGTAATAATCAAGTTTATAATTTCTAATCAACAGAACCAAAGCTTGTTGACCTAGAACTTCCATCAGATGATGAAGATGAAAAAGATGTGGAAGATAGCAAGAAAGAGGAAATGCAGACACCATCAAAGCCTAGGATCCCTATTGGTGGTGTGCCTAGCCCCATGATGTTACCTGGCCTAGCCGATGCTGTCAAGTTTAGAGTTAGTCTTAATTTTCACTTTATAAACCATATTTTCTCGCCGATTACTTATTAAATGAGGCTTAGGGAGTGGGGTAGAAATATTCAAATATCAATCAAATTGTAGAAAAGTAGATTAGGTCAGGATTGAACCCAGGACCTTGGGATTTAAAGGAAATCAATTAACCACTAAGTTGTGTGTGCAAATGGCATTATAAGTTTTCCTAATTTCATACTTTCAATAACAAAAAACCTTTTTTCCCAGAAAAAAACACCAGCCAGACATTCCAGAGAAATTGGAAATACACGATCTAGTGAAAATACGGAAGTGAAATCACCACCATGGGCCAAAAACATTCTTAAATCTCCTCCTATTGATGGTGGATTAAAAGTTACTGGACTTTCACCTTCCTGGGCTTCAGGCAGTGCCTTAAAACATCCCAAACCAGCCAAAGATCTACCAGAAAAGAGGCCTAAACCAGTTGTCCGTCCCAGGCCTAAACCACGACCGAAATCCATTGCTGTTATGTCAGACCTTCAGGGCCAACCAATGATGCTTTCACAAGAACTGCTACAAAAAGTTGAAAGGCAGTCATTGAAACATAAACAACCGGAGGTCAAGAAAGATACTGAAACGGAAAATAAATTAGTGAACACTCAAGAAAAAGAAGATAAGGTGACGGTAAATGGAATCGAAAATTCAAATGAAAACCAAGAAAAAGATAAAAATGACTCTGTAAATGAATCAACAGAAAATAAACTGGCTGATAATAAAAATAATAAACCAACAGTTAATATTTTAATAAAGACTCCATCGGTCGAGGACAAACCTCAAAGTCCATCTCCTGTACTGGAGAAGAAATTAAACTCTGACATCATCAATGCACAGAAGAAGAGAGAGGATAAAGAGAAAGAAGAAATTTCGAAAACACCTCAATGGATGGACCAAAAGAAGAAATTACCACCTATTCCAAAGTATGTTTTAAAGATTTATATATGTTATATTATATCAGTGAATTGTTAAAATATAGTGAGTTGTCATTTCACCATGTTCCTTACTTAAAGCTATGTCTACACTATCAAACTTTATGTTTATTATAAAAATGTGCCCATACTGTATATGGACATGATGATGTCATATCACTGGCATATTTGGGCATATCACTACCATATTTAGGTACATCACACTTTTTTTGTCAAACTAGTTTGATAGTGTACACAGAGCTTTAGAAGATTTATTACCATCATATTTGAGAATTATTATGTTATACTGGCATATGATACAATTGCAAATTTACTAATAGCCAACATGCTGTAGTTAAAAATATAGAAATATTCAGTTTATAACATATAAATCAATGTAAATAGACTTTATAGTGAAACTGATTTGTTAAATGAGTACATTCATGCCTGTAAGCAATTTAGTTTCAGTCATTCTGTCAGTCACAACCTACATATCTTCACCTTGTGCAATCAATAGCAAGAAATCATTGACAGTCTGCGGAATTCATTTACATTTAGGCGACGCGTTAACGACAATAATCTCATTAGCATAATCAAGACTTATGTATGCAACATTCTGACTCATGGTTGAAAGATTGTATTTTGTAGCATTGTATAAACTTGTACAGTGGAACCCGACCTTTGGGACACCCCTATTTAGGGGACATTCCTATTCAGGGAACACCTCTGTTAAGGAGACATTCTCCTGACAAACGAGCAAGGAGAATACATGATTTAATACTACGGCCACCCCCTATTTAGGGGACACCTCTATTAAGGGGACATTCTCTTGATAAACAAAGAAAGGGGTAATACATGATTTAACACTAAGGCAACTCCTATTTAGGAGAACCCCTATTAAGAAAATACTGTATAAAATATAATTCCTATTACTTTTTAAATTGCTATAAAAAAACTATAGTGATATTAGCCCTATCAACAGTTTATTTTCTTGAATATTCAATTGATCATTGAAACTTTTCATGAATAAATGAATGCATGAATTAAATTATTCTTATCCCCAAAATGTGCAAACGTTTCATGCGTAAAGCACATATTATTTATCCTTGAATACAATAGCGCCCCTGGATTAGATTAGAGAGGATCACTGCATATCCTCATTAAATCCTCATCAATTTTAGTAGATTAGCAAATGCAAAGGTATTTTTCTGTGTATTTGACTTCTTATAGTATATATATCATTTTTGTACTAGAAGTAAACCAAAGCCAGCTGTCAAGCCAGCAAAACCAGATAGATCAACGGTTTCATCACAGCCACAATGGAAACAGGATTTAATGAGGAAAAAGAAAGAGGATGAAGCACAAGGTATGAGGAATGAATGAATGAATGAATGAATGAATGAATGAATGAATGAATGAATGAATGAATGAAAAATATAATAAAGGAAAAATAATTGAATGGAGAATACCTACATTTTGTTTTTTTTTTAAAGAGAAACTTTTATATGTCACCCGTGACGGTGGAGACAATTTGTACAGCATTTAAGTTTTTATTTGTTTATTATTGTTTATCATGTTTTTAAATTGATGAAATAAATTAAATTTAATTTACCTGGATAAACTGACAATTGCCCTCTTATTAACAAGAGGATACAATTTTAAAAAGAAGAATTCCATTGAGCATCCTATAAAATTGGAATTAACCAAATTAATTCTATTTAAAGGCAAAAAGAAACCAGTAGTCGTTCCGCAACGAAAAACAAACACAAATGTTATCACGACACTTCCGGACTGGCAACAAGACCTCGCAGAGAAAGTACAGAAGAAAAAGAAGCAAGAGAAACCAACGGAAAAAGGAGATGAAGAAAAGAACGAAAAGGAGAAGATACCAGAATGGAAACGGCAAGCTGCAGAAAGGGCACAGAGGAGGAAAAAGTTAGAGAATGCTAACCCACCATCCAATGTAAGTTTAAGCATCTCTGCTAAATTCATATCATAGCATTGCAGAATGACGAAAAGCCAGCTAAATATTTTTGCATTCATTTCTTTTGTGTGATTGCTGTTGCTAAAATTTTTATTTGAAGTGTACAGATTTGCCATAATTGTTTGATATCTTAGCATGAAAACTAGAAATGTGATTAAAATATATTTTATTATTTTTTTCAATATTCTTAACTCTTTTTCTTTGTCATAGATGTCACAGATTTCAAATAAAGATTAACAAAAATGTTTTTTAAAACCTGTTTTTAGTATTTTCATTTTTCCATAGTCCATAATTATTTATGTTAATTCCTATATCATGATGTGATTCAAATTCAATAATCTAGCTACTTTCAAATACCAGTAGTTTAAAAATTTCCCATTCATCCAAATTCTATTCTAAATTATTGAACAGACCGTTTATAATATATTTACATACAAGTTTTATCCATACTATAAGTAAGAAAGAGTTTTTATATTTTTATTATTTTTTAATACACACATCCATACACATGTTGATGACCTAATAAATGTTTGTTCCAGATTTTAATCTTAAAACCTATTTCTGTAATTTGATGATTTTTTAGAATAAGATCCCCCAATCCCAAAAATAACAAGCAGAACAGTGGGCACACATTTCAATACACATTGTATCTCATTCAACGCCTACATCATGTTGTCCTATTTATCTTGAACTCGTCAGTGTTTATACATTAAATGTCTAGGTATTTATATTTCCTCAACTCCCAAGTGCTTTAAAAGACGTGAGACTATTGAATGTCAGGCTTCTTATTTATATTTGTCTTCTGTTGTAAACCAACATTATTTTTTTTCTCTCAAATTTCTTTTTCTTGTCAAATGATACATCAGATTTAATGTTATTACTTATTATTTTTCATCACGTCTTTTCAACACCTATTGTCAGTTTATTTCTGTTAATGCATATACTGTAGCAAACACTAGATTTTTGTTTTTTTTTAATAGGAAATGTAAAATTATTAAAAGTACAATAAATTATTGTTATTATTCATTGGTATTTATTCATGAAACAAAACACAAAAGATTAAAACATGGCAGCAAACACAAAATATGTATAAAAATGGTTAAAGTTACTCTAAAAATTACAGCAAAAGGTCATAAAAAACCAAATAGAACATCAAAAAACATGTATGATGAAATGGTAAAACTGCATAAAAGGCAAACAATTACAAATTATTCATTCATTTAAAAGTATAATTAATCAAATAAGGAACAGGACTGCAAAAATGGCATTTGGTATCACATTGAGTTTCAACAATACCTAGTATTATAAGTAGAAGGGTTGTAAGAAATGTAGAGTAAATAAGGTATTTATTCGACTACAGTATTATATACTCACCTGTGGTGGTTATTCAATAAGTACCACAACATACAATACAACATAGGAATCCATCAAGGAAATATACCATTTTAATCTGTTTTGTTATGAGGTAGGCCTAGCTATTGTAGCCTATATATCCAGGTACTAGAGCAGAGCCAGGAATCGAACCCCAATCCTGGAAACTACAGTATTATTACAGTAATACATATTATTTTAATAATTACTTTATTTATGTTAATCCATTATATTATAGTATACTTTAATTTTTTTTTTCAAAGTCATTATTTTATGTTATTCCATACAATATCATGTGTTATTATTTTTAATCATCTTTTAATTTTGCTTTCAAAATAATTATTTTCTTTTATTTTTAACAACCCATGCATTGTCGTTCTCAGAGGCCCTCACATGTTGATGAATTACCCCATCCAGATGATACGCCCAATTGGCAAAAACAAATGGAAGATACAGATACTCCTATAGACAAGGAGATAATAGTAATAAAAACAGACGACAATCGGTCAGATTCTGACAATGTAGTTGAGGTAGTCTTTTAAAACCAAAAAATATTGTTTACTTCTAACGATATTCATTTCATTTTCTTTGTAGTGTGTAGTCTTATATTTAAATATGTAAATTGTAATGAAAAGCGAAACTAAAACAACGATAATAACATACATGCCAACACTCCCGTTTTTAAAATTTTATTTATTTTAAAATTGTGCTCCTGGATTTCCATATTTCCTCCTGGATTATAAAGATAACTGAATTTGTGATGTTATTGTGTGGTTTTATGCATTAAAATCTAACAAAAGAACATCACCAACTTCAGATGTTGGCATGTATGTAATGATGCAATAAATAACGACAACAAAATGTTAGTTTCACGTCCCCTCCCAGTTTTTGTCCAAAATGAAAAAAAAATATAATATTAATCATTCAGTTTCCATCAAAATTTCATATAATCAAGGCATGTAAACAGATACTAGATTTTCATGTTAGTATCACTAAGCTACCTTATAAAACCTTTATCGTTTATCAATTATATTTCATATTTTTTTAAAGTAATTTTAAACCCGGAATCCCACATTTAAAAATAGCAAATCAAATACTGGATGTGAAACTAACAATTTATTATGAGATTTTCTCATTTTAAACTTATATATATATATTATAGTTATTACTGTATACTTTAATTATTTTATTCTTTCATATGGTAGTGGTTATATACTTGCACATAAACATTAGGAAACATTTTCATTAAAAAACAATTATTAGCAGTTATTGCGTTTATTAAAAAATGTTTCCTGAGACATACTGTATTTGACCAGGTATACTGCCATGCTTCAATACATACTTTAGGCCCAATCTAAGATACCATGTTTGATCTTGAGTATAGTGTACCTTTCTTGTGGCCCAGGTGTGTGTAGTCTTGCACAAACTTGCAAAGGATTCTACCTCTCCCAAAAAATATCATGGCCCTGTACTTGGTCAAATACTGTACAAATTCCTAGGTATAATTGGCCATTATAGTCGCCATATTCTTACATACATAATAATAATTTACATATTATATGAAAAAAAATATTATTGTTATAATAATTATCAACTATATTAACCATAATTTGTAATTTTAAAAGATACTTCATATATGCCATAGCCTTCATACTATACTTCATATTCCTATTCATATGCCTAATCTTCATAATGTATATATTCTCCATACAATTAATATACTTCATATGTCCATCCTTAATATGACTGATATAAGATAAGCCTGACTCTACAACCAGCTGTTTATGCATGAGCTTTGCAATTTCGTTGTCCATATTAACTTTTTTTTTTCATTTTAATCTTTGCATGACTTTTGTATATACAACATGCTAATTACGTGAACTCTCTAACAATCAGATTTCATTTAAAGGCCTAAATTTAAATATTAATAAATTAATAAAATGCATTCTAATGACCAGACCTTTATGACAAAGTCTGTACCCTCCTGTTATTGGCAATTTTTTCTCTGTTGGTTGGGTTTTCGAAATAAAATAAAATAAATAAAGTCGTCTGTCATGGAGAGTTCACTGTATATTTTAATTCTAATTTATATAATTTTCTTTTATATTATATTTTATTATAATTTAATTTCTTTCATTTGTCATTTTATGTGTTGCATGACATTTTGCATGAATATTAATTTCCTTTTATTTTATTAATACATATTAATGCAATGTTATATTTTGTAGATATACTGCCTAATAGTAATACATCTGTCATTAATACTAATCAATAAACTAATTAATAAATCATACTCATTTTGTTTATTATATTTCCTACATTGAATGTTCATTTTTTAATGGTGGGTCTTGCGGATAAAAAATGACAGATTTTCCAGAACAGGGTACTACTACTACCAAGTTGGGTCCTGAATGTGTCCCCTTAATATGGTTTGTTTGCTGTTGACTGGAAAGGTATTATGGAGTTTTGAGAGATCTAATATCTTACAAACATGTGACTTTATTTAACTTTGTATTTCTGTTTCTTGTAGAATAATAAAGAGCAGTCTGGAAATATTCCACAGTGGAAGAAGGAATTAATGGAGCGTAAACAAAGGTCTCGTAGTTTAGGCGATGTGGAACAAACGAATAAAAAATTACATATAGCAGGTAACAATATTAGTTTATTGTTTTTATTCAAATCGTAAAGTAGTGTATTATTAGATAAATAGCGACAAAAAGTATGATTTGAAAACAAGAATAATCAGATTTAATGTAAATGTCAAAGTTCATTCACGCACCTTAGAATTAAGTTTAAAAATAGAAAGTGTCAACAATGTTATTTTTCTTGTAGATTGTTAATACAACAAGGTAAAATTGTTTTTTAAAATTTAAGAATTAAGTATTACTTCTATTGTGAAAAATGTGATAAAATATGTTTGTTTTGTAAAAGCAGTGTTATTTATTTATGTTTTATTATCACATCTGTTTTACATGGTTCCTCTTCATTTGTCACTTTCTCTTTGTAAACGGACTTTAATATGAAATACCATTGGATCTGTTTTTGGTTTTGTATAAAACTGAAAATACAGAAATTATACTTTAGTTTACATCAACTTGTCTCATAATAATAGTGTTGTTTATATGATGAGGGAGCGCAAAGTGGAAAGCATAAACAAATTGATTGTAAATTGATGATACTTGATCAAATTCAGCAGTAAACATTATATTATGAAAGTTAGGTGCAAGTCTTAACAAAATATAAACTGTATAATGGTCATGTATAATACCATGTTCGAGTATAATCCCACCCCTAATTTAACCTAATTCTGACATAATCCCACTTCCCAAGTATGCTGGCCTAACTATACTATACTGTATGGGATATACTGTATACATGCACCTGTAACCATGGATGAATCAGATTATAATTCCATTTTGGTATAATGATTACACTATCTTTGTTCATCTAACCATCCAGGGAAATCTCTATACTGCTGCAATGCTTGGTCAAAGTCACAACACTGGTTTTTTTGACAATACAAAAGTAGCTTCTTTTGTTTTAAATTTGTACTATAATCTTATCTATGAAATATGTCATCATGTAAATTTAACTTGTATTGGTAATTTACTTCTAAATCCTTATCTCTGGTTTATATGTTTTTTTTAACCAGCTTTTTGCTTTTATTTTGATTTTAAGAAATATTGAAATATATTCTTTAATAGCATGTTCTAAATCACAATATATTAACTTTCAAAATGAGTTTACTGTATATCTAGCCTTGCTATTTTTAAACAAATATTGTCGATTATTACAGTAATTTAATTGTTTTACATAATTTACCTGGTTTCATTTATAAACAAAACTGAAATATAACTTGCCGAAGATATGATTTTATACGTCATTGCTATCTGGATGTGTTAAGCTCTGTCTACACTATTAAACTAGTTTATGGTGGTGATATTCCCAAATATGGTAGTGATATGCCCAAATATGCTAGTGATATGCCCAAATATGCTAGTGATGTGACATAATCATGTCCAGATATGGGCACATCACATTTTTTTAGTACATAAAGTTTGATAGTGTAGACAGAGCTTTAGGACAGTAATAAGAACTGTTATTTGAGTTTTAAGTTGTGTCACGTCAAGATCTCAGCTGTTTCTACAATTATTTAGCATTTTTTGGGGTAATCACATCACACAACAGTGTTTATTGCAATGACTGCTCATAAATGTTTAGGTTGAAACAATCCCTTATTATTGTACTGTCTGAATATGAAGCCTAGGATTGTTTGTGTTGTATCTGTCCTGTATTTTTGTTTTGTAAAACATAAATAATTATTACATTATTTTTTTCTTGTAGAAATCATTCCAAAAGATTCATCAGCTGTCCCCTCCTGGAAGGCCGAGCTTGAGAAGCGCAAACAAGCACGACTAGAAAAAACGTACAAGTCGGTGGATAAAGTCGAAGAGGCATTATTTTAGACTTCCATTACTTCCTGGTGATGGTCTCAAGCCGGGTCATCAAGAAAACAAGTTTCCCTATTAAAATAAAATCACATTCTACACCATAAAGGAGGAAATTGTTTAGTTCAAAGGTTATTACTACAAAAAATACAGTAGAACTCCATTGGGACACACCCATTCAGGGGACACACCCATTCTGGGAAACCCTGTTGAGGGACACCCTGTCAAGGGGACCCATTAAACGGATGTAGTGTTGCAATAATACTGTATATTTAACACTATGGCCAATACAGTTAAGATACTTGTTTGGTCTCAAAGGTGTCCCCTTAATAGAGGTCCTACTGTTAATTTGGTTTTAATACTTCAACATATATCAGGTGAAGGGTTACTTTTATAGTATAATCAGCTACTGCCAATATATAATAAATAGAAAAGGGAAGTGCTATAATTGACATGTTCTGGTCTTTCAATAGAGTGGCGAACACATGGCAAGCACTAGCCCTGGGTTTGCCAATACACGGCAAAGCTAAATAGTAATTCTAAATATATTTTATCACAAAACTGGTGTACATAATTATACTCTGTTGCATTTTATAATGAGAATAAAAACATTTTCAAACATTTTCTCTTTGTTTGGTAAATGATAATAGTAAAATAAAATAATAATTTAGATTTCTGAATCAGAAGCGGTGGAATAGTTTGGTTCATTAAACAAAATGTATATTTGAAGAGTTTTTGATTTATATATTATAAATATTATTAATTTTTTATGTATTCTGCACATGAAATGAGTGTAATAAATAATTCAGAGTGAAACAATATTTTTCTTTAGAATATATTTCTAAATTAATTGCCGTTACAAAATGACCTTTAAAATTAAATAAAAAAGGTAAATTTAGAATCATGTGTTTGTAATGGGTTGATAGATGCAAAGCAAGTATTAATGTTATGTCTGCGGTGACGATGACAAAAGTCGTCTGGTGATTGACATGAGTATGGTTGTTGTTTAGAGCTCTGTCTACACTATCAAACTATATGTGACAAAAAAAAAAGTGATATGCCCATATATTGACTCAATGACATATCACTACCATGTTTGGGTATCACTACCATATTTGGGCACATCACACTTTTTTGTCAAATCAATCAATCTTTATTTATATAGCGTCATTCCAACAGTCATTGCTCATGGCGCTGCCAAAAATATCAGAGAATGTGAGTTTTGAGTAGTGACTTAAAGGTGCTCAATAATGATGTTTAATGTTCAAAGGTAGGTGGTTCCAGAGCCTAGGTCTTGCAATACTGAAAATCCGACGTCCCCAACTAACTAGTTTGATAGTGTAGACAGAGCTTACGAATTGATGATTTAGAAGAAAACCCATCCTCCATTGAAAAGCCTAATTTTTGCTCGATAATCAAAAGACCTATTATGTTACCATCACTTACTGTTCTGTATCACAATAAAAATGAACTATCACCTGTCCACAATTTTCTTCAAAAGCGACAATTATAACAATGGGCTTAGATGATTGACGTGACAAATGGAGATTTTGATAAAATGTAAATATGAAAGAAATGTTATATACTGTATTTCTTTATGATTATTTTCCTGTTTTGTATTCACTTTTTAGAATAATATATTTTATTGATTTTTCTGTTTTTAATTATTATTAAATAATTAAAATTAAATAAAATTAAATATTCATAAGATCATTCAATACATACTGTAGACATACAACATACTCTAAAGCTCTGTCTACACTATCAAACTAGTTTGACAGAAGTATGATGTGCCAAATTATAGTAGTGCTATGCTTAAATATGGTATTGATATGACATCATGTCTATGCACATCACATTTTTTTGTCACATAAATGTTGATAGTGTAGACAGAGCTTTAGTTTAATATATGTTTTGGTATTGAACACAATGGTGTCTAAACCCCATTGTATGGTAGAATAAACTAGATTACAACATAGTATTTAGTTTTAGCCCCTGTCTACTAAAATCTATATATTTTGTTATTCTACATTTGAAAATGCCATGCCTTTAAACAAGAATATCTCAATAGATTGGACTGCCCATTACAACTTTTTACTATATTATATTAACCAATGCAGAATATGTGCCTCTAATTTATGCCAAAAATCTTTCAAAAAATGAAAAACCTATTCTGTGGTTTTTTCTTTTTGGTATTTTTAGTATATAACTGCTACTTTAAAAAATATAACAACTTATAGGCGGAAATGATGAATCGTAATGATGTCACTGAACATTTCAGAGTTAATTGTAAATTAATCTAAATTATTAGATTTTATACCCAATACAATTCTTGACAGCTGTTCACCATTTCCCTCTGTTATCTAGGAACTTAAGTACTATTTTATTTAAATGAAGATTAAAAATAAATTAATATTATTAGAAGGTTAACCAAAAATACAAATTACCTACTTAGAATTATTACAAATTCATAATACAATATATTTTATGTTTGGTTATGCAACATTAATGATTTAATATTATTTGTAAATGAATTATGAATAAATATAGTAAATTATTAATACAAAGAAGATTCTCATTCAATGCAATTACAATATAATTCATATTAAAGGTTTACTTAAAACTATTTTAGTATAGTATATTAAATTCATACATTATTTTAAAATAGAATTATTATTTTATTCCTAGCCAAATGGTACAAGTGAATAGTTAACCTGTGAGTTAATTAATACTGGGTCATCTGGTTTGAGTTGTTACTGCAGTAAGTGCAGTAGAATAATTTTGTCATGATCCACTTGTTGAAAATGATTCTTTGTTTTTTCTTTGTTTGTCTTTTATGTCAAAATGATTCTACTATATACAGCTGTAAAATACATTTTGTTTGTTTTAACTTGTTTATGTTATTGCAGAATTGCCTCATAAACTTTGAAACTAAACTCATAAATACTGCAGTAAAAAATGTATTTATTGCAGTCAAATAATTTGAAATAATCCGAACACTGCAAATGCTTTCAATTTGTTTATCAGCTCCATTTAAAATAGAGTAAATAACTATTGTTAATTTAAAGAACATGTATGGTTTAGGGAAATCATGATACCAGATAATATCAGGTTTTCAAATCGTATATTAATGATATTAAACCTTTCTCAACCATGTAAGTAGATTATGGCTTCATAAATCTTTAATTCAAAGTTGTAACATTTTTATTTTCAACATTCCAATAAAAAAAATGACTTGTACAAAACTTTCAAGAATATACTGTCTTTCTACTGACCAAAAGAATTTTTGAATTATAGTGACACTAATAAAAATAAATAAAAGTATGTCAAATTTTAAGTCAATTTGTTTTTCTTTATTTCGGTGTTAATTTCTGTATTGTAGATGCAAATTGTATCCTGTGCGACCTCCTTCTGAAGCCAAGTTTCTGAAAGAGTTGAAGAGTTGTTAAGCTCTGTCTACACTATCAAACTTTATGTGACAAAAAAAGTGTGATGTGCCCAAATATGGTAGTTATGTGACATCATCGTGCCCATATATGGGCACATCACAAACTAGTTTGATTGTGTAGAGAGAGCATTATTGGCAAAGACTTGAGCTATTCACAGCATTACCCACACAGTAATGTTTGATATGAGGCCAAGTTGGCTGGGAAAGACATTCCTATTAAATAGACACTTTCCATGAAACAAAGGGAAGTAATGTTTTAACACTACTGTAAGGCCAACACCTGTTTAGGAGACACCTCTATTAAGGAGACAATTTCCATGAAACAAGGTGAAATAATGTTTTAACACTAAGGCCAATACCTGTTTAGGGGACACCTATTAAGGGGACACATTGATAGGGGTTCTACTGTATATCAATCAAAAGACGCAATCAAGATTTTATTTGTTATACAGAATCACTGTACATACTTTATTTGTACATTAGACTTTCTTATTACGGAAATGAGTATTAAAATCTAAAATTAAATTCGCTAAAATTATATTTTACTGTTAGATTGTTATATAAGTACACCAAGTTATTGTTGCAGCTCAGTGGGCTGGCATTTAGACATACAGTACAGTATTTATAGTGTCAGATATTTGTAAATTGAATACAGTATCTATTTGTAAATTTAGTTCATAATTCAGGTTGCTATCTTCCTCTTTTTATTTTTCAGTTTCTCATCATGTTTCTCACGTCTTTCTGTCAGCTTCCTGGCTTGTTTTGATTTTTCCTTTTTCTTTTGTACGATTCTATCATACAGCCATTTCCTCTTCTTTGGTAGCATCATTTCCCGCAGTCTCTTTTCTTCCATTTCTTGTTTCTTAGCCGCTCTGTCTTTGTCGACTGGTTGTACATGACCAGCCTCTACTGACAGTGTGCTGCTGTTCAAATCCTTTAAAAAAAATTATATTTCAGATAGTGAGTGCTTGTCTACTAACTATTAACAACTAAGAGATATAGAGGCATACAAATGAACTTCTGAAATGTTGACATATGCATAGGGAGAAAAAGTAAGTCTCCTCTAAAACAAGACCAACACATAAATGCTAGTTTGTGATGTTGGGAGTCTCCTTGGGCAACTGATTCAAAAGGGAAACATTCTTCACAAGCTCAACCCCCTACACAATGTTTGGGGTTTTTGAAAATCTTACCATAATATAATTAAATCTTCATCAATCTTTAGCCCTGTCTACACTATCAAACTAGTTTGACAAAAAAGTGTGATGTACCAAAATACAACTTTTTTTTTAGGTTATCCTAGCACCATTTAACTTATTCATAATTCATTCATTAAATTAAACCATACCTTTTTTCTTTTCTTTTGTTTTGGGTTTGTCTCTTCCTCCTCTTCAGATGGATTTTCCTCTTCTTCATCATCACTGTTGCTTTCTTCATCTTCGCTCCCTTCTTCAACATCTTCCTCACCCTCACTTTCCTCAATTATTTCTTCCTCCTCCTCCTCCTCCACTTCATTCTCATCCTGTTCTTCAGCTGTGTCTATAATACAATATTAAAACATATTAACATTATTAAGTATACAATAATTCCATTGTACAACTGTAACTTATTTTCTGTTTAGTTTTTTGGTTGTTACTGTATATAAAGTGTAGCCTGTGATTGTAATGCTTTGCTAATTCTAAAAATACTGATATCTGTATAGTCTGGTTGTCATTAGCTTCTCTATAGAGACTTATTCAATATCACTTTTGCTGCCTATATCACCTTGATTTCAAAGTATCTGTGCAGCATACCTTATAACAAATGCTAAACTCTCCCTTGGAACTTATTTACTCATAAAAAATTTTTTATAAAA
The DNA here is from genome assembly GCF_963402885.1 of Antedon bifida. Classification (NCBI taxonomy): domain Eukaryota; kingdom Metazoa; phylum Echinodermata; class Crinoidea; order Comatulida; family Antedonidae; genus Antedon; species Antedon bifida. Next base: position 29,804,481 of record NC_136227.1, on the reverse strand, counting down.
TATCGGTTAAATACCTGGCATTATCCCTTTCTGGCGCGCCATTAACACTCTCTTCTCTGGTGGTACGTAATCACCATCTTGTTCCTCAACAAACGGCGACAAGTGAGGAGGGAGATTGACACCAATGAAGTAATCCTCAACTGGTAGTAACATCTTGGCATTTACACAATCATACACCCATTGGGGTTGGACATAGTACCTGGAAGATGAGAAATGTACAAATGCTTGTTGACACTTTGGACACACCTTCAGGACTCAATGGAGTGTCCCAACCTCTGTCCACTGGATAGAGGTTAAAACATATCACCCTTAATTCGTTTCACAGGAAGGTTGAACAGAATAGGTTGAACATTTATTTGATAAAAATTACATTAAAAAAACTATGAGTACAAAGTATATAACAAACAAAAAGAACATTATTATCATGGGTCCTAGTTAGGTTAGACTGAGCATGAGTCAGAGCTTCCCAAACTTTCCCAATATCTATGTGTGAATGCACCTCTGCAACACAGTTGTCAAACTATTATAAACATCCTGCCCACCCAGTAACTCTCTCTATATTGATAAGTTTCTAACAATCAATTTAGGATATTGTGTATGAATCGGGGGTTAAATATTAATATTACAGTAAATACAATGATTTTAGTATCAGTCACTAGTTATTATTTACCTTGATATATACTGTGTATCACACTGCGGTCTGTCAACTATTTGATGTGTTATACTTTCATCACTGATGTCATACGTTGCTCCTAAAAAGAGACTTTTCTCCCATGACACACATCCTCCAAAACTCCTGGAAAAAAAAAGATATATACACTAATCAATCATTACCTCCGCCAGAATGGTGAGATGTTATGTGGTCAATCGCTCGTGTTTTTGTTTCTATCTTTGTTTTTGATTACTCTAAAAGTTATTGCCCGATTTTCATAAGGTTTTAAAGGATGGTTCCATAGCTGTATGGGAACACGTCATTAACATTTCATATGCATAGACGGAAGTTTGCCCTATCTGAGTGCCCTTCTAGCTTGTTATGATTATATGTATTACTTATTGTTCTGTTTTGTCATTGTATAGTGCCTTGGTTGTTACTGTATATAGCCTCTGATTGTAGTGTGTTGCTAACTCTAAAATACTTTGATATCTGTATATCCTGGTTGCCAGATGCCTGCTCTATAGAGACTTATTCAATATCACTTTTGTTGCCTATATCAACTTGGTTGGTATCTGTGCAGCGTACCTTATAACAAATGCTAAACTCTCCCTTGGAACCTCTCTAGACAAGAAGAATTTACAATTCTCAAATAATTTCTTTAGGTTTCGTAATTGTTTTTCCTCCTCTCGTGCCTTTTGTACAGCCTCCATATCCAGACCCTGCAAATAGACAGTATATATATTTTCATAGTGTCATAGTACTTATATTGCTATTTCTCTTTCCATGCCAAATCCTTTAACGAAAACTAAGGAACTCTGTTAATCCACAAATGCTAAATGATTTTGTTGTGGTCCGGGCTTTTATTGATTGGTTTATTAATTAGTATTAAAATATTATTTTAAATGATTCCTTACTTAGTATTGGAGCTGTTGTTAACATGCTTGCCTTCAAATCAGGTCCTGACCTAGTGCCAGGGTTTTTTTCTGCACTCTCTAAGCCTCAAATGAGAGGCTTAGAGCATGATATAGTTTATCCATTAATGGTGAGTTAACTTTGGATGTTCATGAAAAAAATAAAAAAACCTACAGATGCTTCAATAAGCTCGTCGTCCTCCTCATCATCATCTTCTACAATCGTGATATCAATTTTCACTAAATCGTGAACCAGTGATGCGATGCGCTCATCTGTATCGTCATGATCTAAGCACATTGCCAGTCCATTGTCCAGCTTCTTGCTCTTCTCTGTCACAGTCAACTGATAAAGAAAACATGAATTTTGTTCTTCTATATGTCCAAGAGGTTTTTTAATTTGAACATGAATGCGGAGCAGAACTTACATAATAAAATATTAAATTATTTTCTTTTTAAAATCCTATTACAAAACCTGTTGTATAATAATAAAATGTTAAATTATTTTCTTTTTATAATCCTATTACAAAACCTGTTGTATAACAATTATGACTTATAGTTGAGAGTGGCACTAGTTTAACAAAAATAGTGTGATGTGCTCAAATATGGTAGTGATATGATTTCATCGTGTCCATAAATAGGAACATCACATTTTTTGTCACATAAAGTTTGATAGTGTAGACAGAGTTTTAGAAAAGATACTTTACACTCAACTACAGCAAACTGGTTTATTGGTTAGAGAAACAGAAACACATGTCTACACCAAGTACTATTCAATTATTATTGTTTTTGCTGAAATATAGAAAAACAACTAACCTTAGGAGGGTAGTGAAGGTTCAAGGAATGGTACAGTTTGAAGTTGATGAATCCAATGAGTGTGGTATAGAACTCTACAAACGTTGACATTATCTTTAGGTCCACATCTACTGGTTGCTGTTAAAAGTAGTACAAAGTTACGTTAGATTCTGATTATTAATTATAACCAGAATAATTCTAGAGATCCAACTGTTACTTGATACTTGATAGCTTGACCCTTATTATTTTATCGACACAATTCAACAGCAAATAACTCAGCAAATACAGAATGGGGAAAAAACCCTTGATTTCTAAACCTAGTCTCATAAAGGAAGTACTGTAAAGCTCTGTCTACACTATCAAACTTTATGTGTCAAAAAATGTGATGCGTCCATATATGAACATGATGATGTCATATCACTACCATATTTGGGCACATCACACATTTTTTTGTCAAACTAGATTGATAGTGTAGACAGAGCTTTACACTGTATTGGCGTGAAACAATTACTGTACCTATTTTATTAGCCCATGTACTATTTTGCTTGCCTGACATTTATCAAATATAAAATATGCTTACAAACTATTGATGAAATGCTTGCATTTGCAAATTGACCTGGTGGTGGGAAATGGCTAGAAAAGCACATTGGGTATAGTTTAACTACAGTATTTATAAGAATGTTGAATTGCTGTAATATATGTGTATGCAATACCTTATAGTTGAACTGATATGGTACAATCCATGTTATTGGCTGACCTTGAATTTCAACTTGGTAGTATATTCCCTTGATAGATAAAAATACCTGAAACATAAAAAAAAAAAATACTCAAAATTAAGTTTTTTCCTTTTCCCCACAAAATTCCAAAAATAATGTTAAATGAACCGTTTCAATACCTTTCTTAATGACCTTGAAGCAATAACAAAGTTCATGAACTCTGACATGAGACGGCGAGAAAGACGAACACCTTCTGTGAATGAGAGCTTGGCAGATACTCTTAATGTAGCGAACAGTGAACACAGTGTCAAGGGGTCGTGTAAATCTTTGATTGCATCTGCAAATGAGGGGTACCTGAAATATAAAAGGTAATTGTTTGTTATATCAAGTAAATCAAAGTTTGCCCTTATTTATTTATTTATTAATTAACTATGTATTCTTCAATGTTTAGGGGCTGAACTTGATTAGTTCTTTAGCCCTCTTGATATATTATGTTTTATTTATGTTTGCAATGTTTATAACTTATTTCTCTATGTTTAGAGAGCCGAATGATTGCATGGTTAAGGCTGGGTTGCCACAACCCCTAGCCATAAAATCTGCACAGGTTCAAGTCTTCTTGGATAATGACTTGAGGTCTAATGTACACGTGGCTCGTGACTAAATATGCTGGTCCTTCTCAGCACATGTCATTCATGTTATGTGCCATGTGCTATACCTTTCTTTCACAATATGATCAAGTCGGTACTTTGGCTTATTCTCAAATAATCTTTCTGCTGCCTTGTCTTCTCGTTTTGCAACCGCTTTCTTCATCTTTTTAAGAAAAGTCTACAAAAGAAAAATTGCAATATTAAACAAACATTTGTACATAAAAATAGAGTATTGAAATTCGATTATTTTATCATTTATGAGTTTATTTTTACTTAGTAACTATTATTATTATACTGGCTAGCAATACAACAGTTGATTATTTGCCATGCAAATCTTTTAAACAAGATGAATTATCACAAGGTAAACTAGTTACTTTAATTATACTCATACATGGATGAGTGGATATGATGCGATATTATGTATCGATATTTATTTATTCTTTATTTTATGTTCTTGACTATGATTTGAAATGTTTAAATACACCTATATTTACCTTATGTTCTCTGAATTTGTTGATAATTGGTTCATGAGCAATAAACTGTATATCCTTGTATCGAAAGAAAGTTTTTGGTGTTTTGCTACCTTTGTTTGCTTTCTTAACATTTTTAGGCTGTACTGGGTAAATTCCTTTCAATATACACAAACGCCTATACAATGAACAGTAAATAAAAAGTACAGGATATTAAGCTCTGTTTATACTATCAAACTTTATGTGACAAAAAATGTGAGTGTGATGTTACCATATTATGGACATGGTGATGTCATATCACTACCAAGAACCATATTTGGTTTGGGCACACTTTTTTTGTCAAATTAATTTGCAGACAGAGCTTTATAAACATAAAAAGTGGTGCTTGCTTTGTACATTAAAATAGGAAAACATATTGTACAGTTTGTACATAAATAAATGTACCTGAAATCAACTAAGGTTAGTTGAAGTTTTTTGACAGCTGATGTTCTGGATATGAAGCTTGTAGCTGCTCCGCTTGTGTACTGTAAAATGAAAAAAAAAACAGTTCATAAGATGATAAACTTCATTCTCTGATATCTCAATAATAGGCCCCTACTAATAATAATCAAACAACTGTGTAGGGCTTAATTAACTAATTAATTACAAATACAATTGTAATGACAATATAATGATGAATTCTGATATTATTAGTCATTATTAATAAACAAAATCACTAGCACGCTCATGTAATCCCAATAAATAAAATGTTGTGACGAAACGTAGCTAGGCCTACGATATCCTAATCCTAGACTGACGCACACGCCCTCATAATCGTTTCATTGCCTGTAGGAATCACACACAACTCTTCTTGATTGAGGCCTACAAATTCATTTTGGTTAGATTTAAATAAAAAAAAACATCACACGTGCAAACGATTACAAAGACATTATCATTTGATTATTTAATATATCAAAATTAAAATTACCTTCTTTTTTTCTTTTCCCATGGCTCAAAATTACCAATATTATATTGATAAAAATGACACGCTCTCTCTGGAGTCTGCCTCTTTAAATTTTCACACGTGTTTGATGTTGAAAATAGATATTTGCTATAGAGGGCGTGCTGTGATCAAGGAAGTTTATTTTTTAGTGATAAATTTCCAGTTTTGGAAGAACTGCAACAAAACTGGCCTGTATATTTTCTGTTTTGTATTGTAGTGCTGAGACTTAAGTTTTAATGAACTAAGCTACTTTCAGGCATTACTTTACTTGCTTCTTGTTAGGTAAAAAAACAGAACCAAGTCTTGGCTCAGGCCTTTACTCTTTTTTTAGCATGTAGTTTTTATATAGGTCATGATGGAGTAACTCCATGCTGGGGTCTAACAGTACCTTTATGCATTCCCATAATATAAAATAAATAGTAACTCCATACCTTGTTGGGTTTGATCATGGAGTTTACTCCATGGTTTGATGGGCCTTTATTTTAGAAAAGCCTAGGTAGTAGTACAATGTTTTCAATAGGCACGGTTGACCATATATCTATGTTGTCTATCAGCAAAACAAAGAAAAAGAGGTATAGTAACGTGCATATTCACGATAGATAACTCCTACATTATTCAACCGTGCCGATAGAATAAATATTAATGGTCGAGCATGAAATTGGCACTGTACCCATCAATACCCAATAAAAAAGAATTTCAATAAATGCATAGTAATTACATACCAGCGTTTCTTTTAAATTGAATTGTGAATAATAGCTTATATTGATTTCAAAGAACTAATTCTTTTTTCTTTTAGATATGGTAAAGTATGTTGCTGATTGTAATAATACATGTCGCCATAAGTTGTTTTCTACATCAGTGTAATGCACTGGAAATTGTAGAAAATGGTTCAAGTCCAATTGAAGTGTTAAAAAACCAGAAACTAGGTACATACCATACCTAGCCCCAACATTTTGAGTAATTAATTTAGAACCATATGAGTATTTTATAAACCTATTACATTCAGGTTCTTGTTTACTGCTGAGATTTGTGTGCATTTAAGGTGCAAACATGAAACATTAATATTAGTAACAGTATTAATGTACTTCTAAATTCTTAGTTTTGTGCAATATTGTGTGTGTACTCTGTATATGAATTTCTGTTTTATATTTATCGGATTTTTGACATCATACTAATATATTTGCCAATCTTTAAGATGAATTTCTATAGTTATTTTTTATGATAATGGACAAATAAAGCTTTTAGTATTCAGTATGTCAGTAATTGTTGCATATTGGTACTATGCACTGTTAATGCTTTCCTAGTATAATTCCACTCATTCATTTTTTGTCCAAATTTCATAGCTACAATATATTCTCGGCCGTTTGAGCAATTGAAGTTTATTATTAACAGTATTTTAATAGTAAAACACACTTTTTCCTGATATTTTGCTTTTTCTTTTTGTCATTATTTAGGACTGACAGTAGGTGTGGTAGTTGCCTTGATTGGGTTGTTTGCTGGCATGGCCCTGTATGTCTACTACCCACGTCGACAACGTATCAGCAGTGAAATAACATTTCACCCACAGATCTGATGTTCTGTCCACACTATCAAACTCTATGTGGCAAAAAAGTGTGATGTGCCCATATATGGACATGATGTTGTCATATCACTACCATATTTGGGCATATTGCTACTGTATTTGGGCACATCACACTTTTTTTTATCAAACTAGTTTTGATAGTGTAGACAGAGCTTGATGATGATTCATGCATGGAGGTCTCTCCATGGTTCATGTTTCATTATCAGGAAAAGATCCGAATCAACAATATCGAACTAAAAGATACAATGAAATGAAACCTGAAATTTAGACTTTGTCTTGTTTTAATTATTTGTAAACTTGCATAGTATATATTATGTAAATAAAGATTTTTGATTAGGCAAGTATTAGATGTTTTCACACACGTACACATAGTCGGGGATTTGACTTAATATTAGTAAAAAGAGAAATATAGTTTCAGACAAAAATCGAAACGTCGTCTGCTGGACAAGTAACAAAAAAACAGTAACTACAGAACCAACTTGGGGGCAAGTCTAACATTACTGTAAATTTATTTAGAATATAATAAAAGGTTTTTATATACCAATGACAGTATTGATATAAACAATACCAAAAATGTTGTTTTCACCACCAGTAAGACTGATGTCTGAATTTGAATCATATTAATAATCCAGATATAAAATAAAATACAATTTACAACATCGTTTTCTATTTGTTTTTGTTGTGAAATTATGAATGGGTGGGTGTTGTCCTATTCTGATCTGTGATTGGTCAATGTCGAGGAGGCCGGGGAGAAAAAACTACACACATACGACGACGTTTACAACGTCATGGGGAGAGCGTGCAGAAGAATTGCCTCGCATTGCAAGAGAGAAGACCGAGAGAGTAGGCCTACAGAAACACACACACGAGACGTTGATTTGGTTCTATTTTTATGGTTTTTTATCTATAGAATCCTTGTTTTCTCAGAAATATATAGATTGAATATATTAGAATATAAGATAGACAACTTGAAATGAATAATAGGTTGTTAGGCGAAGAGGAAATTCGTAAGTATTTTTATGTTTTATAGCCTAGGCCTAGCTACACAGGCTACGTACGTAACTATAGTACCGTGGCCGCCGCCGCCACCTTGAAATCTGTAGGTCTACCGCCGTCGGTTTTGCTTTTTTATGATTCGAAATAATATCATTGTATAAAAGATTTTCATTGATAACCTTTGGAATAATATAGTACAATTTACATTATTCAAGAAATGAATGACATTTATTGCAATACTGGCTGTACTAAAATGTTACTGTCTGGCTTTAAATTAGCCCTCTAGGCTAGAGCTAGGCCCTACCTCCTCCTATTATTATTATCATTATTGATGATGATGACGTATTGTTTGTCAATATTATGAAGTTGACGATCATCACATGATTGATAGGCAAAAAAGAGATGAGTGCTAGCCTAGGCCTAGTATTAGTAGGTTTTGTTTTTAAATTTTTTCGTGTTTATAATATTATTTAATTTGAAGTTTATTATGATGCCGATAAGTTACTATTTTGTATTTACTGCTATATTCCGTATTCATTGTGTGTTTCATGATTTGTAATTAAAGATAATATTAATATTGCATTTCGGTAATTTAATGAATAATAAATATGTTTTGATGAATAAGACAGGCTTTCAACAAATAAAACACTCCTTTGTTGAAAGCAAACCTGTCTGTTACTTGCTAAGGTAATAAATATAAACCATTTATTTTATTAAATTAAATTATAAATCTACTTTTATCTAGTCTAAGCCATTAAAAAGTGGTGTTTTTTTAATGTAAAAAATATTTTTATAATTTGTTTTCAATCGTACAATGTAGGGCAATCTTTTAAAAACATTTTAATTACAGTAAATTGTTTTTCTGATATTTAATTAACATGGTGTCCTGAAAACGCTGATATTTTTATGCTCGGCTGGTCACGACTGTTTGTCATTTCTGCAAGATGGCTTCCGTAGCACGAAAATCGTGTACATAATTTAAAAACGTTTTCAAAGCATGAACCTTCAATATTGCTGAAACCATTAATAGAATTTCACTAATGAACAGTAGAAATAAACTAATAATAACATGTGATACAAAAGTAACCAATCGGATATGATGGTGTGTTTTGTGTTTGTACATAAATTGTCTATTCAGATAAGCTAAGTACATACTGTAGTATGTGGTGTTAAATATTTATAGGTTATGTTGGTGCTAGTGTGGAGTAATGTACTGTAGTACCTGCCAACATATATTAGTGTCTAGAGTTGAGTCTAGAGTCTGAATATGTTACAACAAAATTCACTGAATAATACTCATGCAATAGAAGGATTGCAATATAAATCTTAA